>NC_092718.1:129133430-131813430 GCF_047496885.1 Scyliorhinus torazame | reverse complement strand
AGTCCCGGAGTAAAGGCTACGGGAGCTGGATTACCTACCACATGGTGCAGATTGGATGCTGTCTTAGACCCGGAGTAAAGGCTACGGGAGCTGGATTACCTGCCACATGGTGCAGATTGGATGCTGTCTTAGTCCCGGAGTAAAGGCTACGGGAGCTGGATTACCTGCCACATGGTGCAGATTGGATGCTGTCTTAGTCCCGGAGTAAAGGCTACGGGAGCTGGATTACCTGCTTCCTCTTCAGGAGTTAAAACTGAAAAAGAAATAAACAAGCAAATGAGCGGTGAAACATAGCAAAATACAAATAGGAGGAGGCCCTTCGAGCCTGCTCTGCCATTCATCATCATCATGGCTGAACATCCAATTCAATAACCTGATACCCCTTTGCCCCCATATTCTTTGATCCCCTTTGCTCCAAACGCTATATCTAACTGCTTCTTGAAAACATGCAGTATTTTGGCAATTGCTTTCTGTGGTAGTGAATTTCACAAGCCGACCACTCTTTAGGTGACAAAATGTCTCTTCATCACAGTTCTAAATGGTCCACCCCGTCCACCTGTGGTCACACCACAGATGAGGATTGCCGAGGGAGAAAGGGAATGGGTGACCAAAAGGCAGAGAAAGAGCAGGAAGGCAGTGCAGGTGTCCCCTGCGGTCATCTCCCTGCAAAACAGGTATACCGTTTTGGATACTGTTGGGGGAGATGGCTCACCAGGGGAAGGCAGTAGTAGCCAGGCTCATGGCACCGTGGCTGGCTCTGCTGTACAGAAGGGCAGGAAAAAGAATGGAAGGGCTATAGTCACAGGGGATTCAATCGTAAGGGGAGTAGAAAGGCGGTTCTGTGGTCGAAAACGAGACTCCCGAATGGTATGTTGCCTCCCAGGTGCACGGGTCAGGGATGTCTCAGATCGGCTGCAGAACATTCTGAAGGGGGAGGGTGAACAGCCAGTTGTCATGGTGCATATGGACACCAATGATATAGGTAAAAAACAGGATGACATCCTATAAGCAGAATTTAGGGAATTAGGAGCCAAGTTAAAAAGTTGAATCTCAGAGGTAGTAATCTCAGGATTGCTACCAGTGCCATGTGGTAGTCTGAGTAGAAATGAAAGAATAGGCAGGATGAATGCGTGTCGTGAGAGATGGTGCAGGAGGGAGGGTTTCAGATATTTGGGACATTGGGACTGGTTCTGGGGGAGGTGTGACTACTACAAATTGCTCGGTCTACACCTGGGCCGGACTGGAACCAATGTCCTTGGGGGTGCTTTTGCTAATGCTGTTGGGGAGGGTTTAAACTAATGTGGCAGGGGGATGGGAACCAAATGAGAAGGTTAGTGGACAGTAAGGATGTAGTAACTAAAGCCTGTAAGGAACTAGATCATGAAGTCAGCGTGACTAAGGGGAAGAGTAGGCAGGGAGCAGATGATGAACGCAAAGGGACTGGTGGTCTGAGATGCATTTGTTTTAAGTGTAGTAGGTAAGGCAGATGAATTTAGGGCTTGGATTAGTACCTGGGAGTATGATGTTATTGCTATTACTGAGACTTGGTTGAGGGAAGGGCATGATTGGCAATTAAATATCCCAGAATATCGATGCTTCAGGTGGGATAGAGAGGGAGGTAAAAGGGGTGGAGGAGTTGCATTACTGGTCAGAGAGGATATCACAGCTGTGCTGAAGGAGGGCACTATGGAGGACTCGAGCACTGAGGCGATATGGGCAGAGCTCAGAAATAGGAAGTGTGCGGTAACAATGTTGGGGCTGTACTACAGACCTCCCAACAGCGAGTGTGAGATAGAGGTACAAATATGTAAACAGATTATGGAAAGATGTAGGAGCAACAGGGTGGTGGTGATAGGAGATTTTAATTTTCCCAACATTGCCTGGGATACACTAAGTGTCAGATGTCTAGATGGAGCAGAATTTGTGAGGAGCATCCAGGAGGGTTTTCGAGAGCAGTATGTAAATAGTCCAACTCTGGAAGGGGCCATACTGGACCTGGTGTTGGGGAATGAGCCCGGCCAGGTGGTTGAAGTTTCAGTCGGGGATTAATTTGGGAATAGTGATCACAATTCCGTAAGTTTTAGAATACTAATGGACAATTCTAATATAGTGTTCAATTCTGGTCGCCACACTACCAGAAGGATGTGGAGGCTTTAGAGAGGGTGCAGAAGAGATTTACCAAAATGTTGCCTGGTATGGAGGGCATAAGCTATGAGGAGCGATTGAATAAACTCGGTTTGTTCTCACTGGAACGAAGGAGGTTGAGGGGCGACCTGATAGAGGTATACAAAATTATGAGGGGCATAGACAGAGTGGATAGTCAGAGGCTTTTCCCCAGGGTAGAGGGGTCAATTACTAGGGGGCATAGGTTTAAGGTGAGAGGGGCAAAGTTTAGAGTAGATGTACGAGGCAAGTTTTTTACGCAGAGGGTAGTGGGTGCCTGGAACTCACTACCGGAGGAGGTAGTGGAGGCAGGGACGATAGGGACATTTAAGGGGCATCTTGACAAATATATGAATAGGATGGGAATAGAAGGATACGGACCCAGGAAGTGTAGAAGATTGTAGTTTAGTCGGGCAGTATGGTCGGCACGGGCTTGGAGGGCCGAAGGGCCTGTTCCTGTGCTGTACATTTCTTTGTTCTTTGTTCTTTTGACAAAGACGAGAGTGGTCCTAAAGAAAGAGTGCTAAATTGGGGGAAGGCCAACAGGTTGAGTCGGTAATTAAGAAAGCAAATGCAATGTTGTCATTTATCTCAAGAGGCTTGGAATATAAAAGCAGGGATGTACTTCTGAAGTTTTATAAAGCATTAGTTAGGCCCCATTTAGAATACTGTGAGCAATTTTGGGCCCCACACCTCAGGAAGGACATACTGGCACTGGAGCGGGTCCAGCGGAGATTCACACGGATGATCCCAGGAATGGTAGGCCTAACATACGATGAACGTCTGAGGATCCTGGGATTATATTCATTGGAGTTTAGGAGGTTGACAGGAGATCTAATAGAAACTTACAAGATAATGAATGGCTTAGATAGGGTGGATGTAGGGAAGTTGTTTCCATTAGCAGGGGAGACTAGGACCCGGGGGCACAGCCTTAGAATAAAAGGGAGTCACTTTAGAACAGAGATGAGGAGAAATTTCTTCAGCCAGAGAGTGGTGGGTCTGTGGAATTCATTGTCACAGAGGGCGGTGGAGGCCGGAACGTTGAGTGTCTTTAAGACAGAAGTTGATAAATTCTTGATTCCTCGAGGAATTAAGGGTTATGGAGAGAGAGCGGGTAAATAGAGTTGAAATCAGCCATGATTGAATGGTGGAGTGGACTCGATGGGCCGAATGGCCTTACTTCCACTCCTGGGTCTTATGGCCTATACCAAAATTCAGCAGGAGCTGGGGAATGTGGATTGGGAGCAGCTATTTGAAGGTAAATCCACATTTGGTATGTGGGAGGCTTTTAAAGAGAGGTTGATTAGAGTGCAGGACAGACATGTCCCTGTGAAAAGGAGGGATAGAAATGGCAAGATTAGGGAACCATGGATGACAGGTGAAATTGTGAGACGAGCTAAGAGGAAAAAGGGAGCATACATAAGGTCTAGGTGACTGAAGACAGACAAAGCTTTGGAAGAATATCGGGAATGTAGGACCAATCTGAAACGAGGAATCAAGAGGGCTAAAAGGGGTCATGAAATATCTTTCACAAACAGGGTTAAGGAAAATCTCAAAGCCTTTTATTCATATATAAGGAGCAAGAGGGTAACTAGAGAAAGGGTTGGCCCACTCAAGGACAAAGGAGGAAAGTTATGCGTGGAGTCAGAGAAAATGGGTGAGATTCTTAACGAGTACTTTGCATCGGTATTCACCGAGGAGAGGAACATGACGGATGTTGAGGTTAGGGATAGATGTTTGATTACTCTAGGTCAAGTCGGCATAAGGAGGGAGGATGTGTTGGGTATTCTAAAAAGCATTAAGGTGGACAAGTCCCCAGTCCAGATGGAAATCTATCCCAGGTTTCTGACGGAAGTGAGGGAGGAAATAGCTGGGGACTTAACAGAAATCTTTGCAGGATCCTTGAACACGGGTGAGGTATCGGAGGACTGGAGAATTGCTAATGTTGTCCCCTTGTTTAAGAAGGGTAGCAGGGATAATTCAGATAATTATAGACCGGTGAGCCTGACATCAGTGGTAGGGAAATTGCTGGAGAAGATACTGAGGGATAGGATCTATTCCCAATTGGAAGAAAATGGCCTTATCAGTGATAGGCAACATGGTTTTGTGCCGGGAAGGTCATGTCTTACCAACATAATAGAATTCTTTGAGGAAGTGACAAAGTTGATTGATGAGGGAAGGGCTGTAGATGTTGAATACATGGACTTCAGTAAGGCATTTGGTAAGGTTCCCCATGGTAGATGGAGAAAGTGAAGTCTCATGGGGTCCAGGGTGTACTAGCTAGATGGATAAAGGGCTGGGCAACAGGAGACAGAGAGGAGTAGTGGAAGGGAGTTTCTCAAAATGGAGAACTGTGACCAGTGGTGTTCCACAGGGATCCGTGCTGGGACCACTGTTGTTTGTGATATACATAAATGATCTGGAGGTAGGTATAGGTGGTCTGATTAGCAAGTTTGCAGATAACACTAAGATTGGTGGAGTAGCAGATAGTGAAGGGGACTGTCAGAGAATACAGCAGAATATACTTAGATTGGAGAGTTGGGCGGAGAAATGGCAGATGGAGTTCAATCTGGGCAAATGTGAGGTGATCCATTTTGGAAGATCTAATTCAAGAGCGAACTATACGGTCAATGGAAGAGTCCAGGGGAAAATTGATGTCCAGAGAGATCTGGGTGTTCAGGTCCATTGCACCCTGAAGGTGGCTGCGCAGGCCGATAGAATGGTCAAGAAGGCATACGACATGCTTTCCTTCATCGGAAGGGGTATTGAGTATAAGGGTTGGCAGATCATGTTACAGTTGTATAAGACTTTGGTTCGGCCACATTTGGAATAATGCGTACAGTTCTGGTCGCCACATTACCAAAAGGATGTGGATGCTTTAGAGAGGGTGCAGAGGAGGTTCACCAGGATGTTGCCTGGTATGGAGGGCGCTAGCTATGAAGAGAGGTTGAGTAGATTAGGATTATTTTCATTTAAAAACGGAGGTTGAGGGGGGACCTCATTGAGGTCTACAAAATCATGAGAGGTATAGACAGGGTGGATAGCAAGAAGCTTTTTCCCCGAGTGGAGGACTCAATTACTAGGGGTCACGAGTTCAAGGTGAGAGGGGAAAAGTTTAAGGGAGATATGCGTGGAAAATTCTTTACGCAGAGGGTGGTGATGCCTGGAACGCATTGCCGGCGGAGGTAATAGAGGCGGGCACGATAGCGTCATTTAAGACAGATACATGAATGGGAAGGGAGCAGAGGGATACAGATCCTTAGAAAATAGGCGACAGTTTTAGATGGAGGATCTGGATCGGCGCAGGCTTGGAGGGCCGAAGGGCCTGTGCTGCGATTTTTCTTTGTTCTCTTTGTTCTTTGTATCCTCAGTCTGTGACCCCTGGTTCTGGACACACCCACCTTCGGGAACATCCTTCCTCCATTTACCCTGTCTAGTTCAGTTGAATTTCTAGGTTTCTATGAAATCCCTCCTCATTCTTCTGAACTCCAGTGAAAACAATCATAACTGAAGTCCAGGAAAGGCCCAAAGGGAAATGGCCTAGTCCTATTGCTAATGTTGCCCTGCCCATGTCGTGCCCTGTTATAGAGTCAGAGAGTGGGACTTCCGGTAGCGTATGCATGTGGGGCGGTCGCATCAAGAAGAGCTCCCGCTGGTCGCCACGATTTGCGGCGCTTTCGGGGATTTCCCCGATTTATTGATCACCCCCCCCGACTATTGTCGGCCTTTGGGGCCGTCACGGGCAGCGGGGCCGGTTTGAAAACCGGCGAGGAACCCCGCGCGGGTGTCAGGTGGCGAGGGCTGAGGCGCTGGGCTCAGTGCGCTTGAAGGCCAGAGCAGCGGGGGAGGAGCCAAACGGAGGCCCAGGCGGCAGGCCCGAGGCCAGGGCGTGATGTAGGTGGGATGTCCCACATCGGATGGCTCCCACCTAGAATGTAATAGGAAGGCTGAAGTCCGGTCCCAGTGGAACTCTGGGGGAATGTAAAAGAGAGGAGAAAGAAGTTTTAACAAGTTTGGTAAAAGTTTTTTTTTCTTTTATTTTTGTGTGAAGGAAGAAAAATTGTTTTAAAAAAAAAAAACCAGATTGATGAAGGACAGAAGGGTGAAAAGGGGAAAAAAGAAAGGAAAAACAATAAGCCGCTAAAGGATGCGAAGAGCAGCGTCGAAGAAAGGAGGAAACGCAGGCTCGCCGCTAAATGAGAGGACGAGCAAACGTGCTGACAGGATTGTGGAAGCCGAACCGCATGGTGGGGCCGCACTACTTACGGTGGAGAAGATGACCGAGGTGATGGCGGTGGTGCTGGAAAAACAGTTTATGAGGCACATGGAGGTGTTGAGGAAGGAGACGGCGGGCGCATTGAAGTCATTAGTGGAGGAGGCAATCGCCCCGGTGAGGGTAGCTGTGGCAAAGACATCGGCCGAGGTGAGAGAGCAGGGCCGGATGGGTTTTCGGTGGAATATTATTTAAAAATTCAAAGATAGGTTGGCACCCCTCATGGTGGGGATGTTTGAAGAGGCAATAGGGAAGGGGGTGTTGCCGCAAACCTTGGGGCAGGCATCGATTTCCCTGTTGCTAAAAAAAGATAAGGATGCGACGGAGTGTGGGTCGTATAGGCCCATATCACTTTTAAACGTGGACGTAAAAGTATTGGCGAAGGTACTGGCGGGTAGGCTGGAGGAGTGCCTCCCGAAGGTGATAGGTGAGGATCAGACGGGGTTCGTGAGAGAGAGGCAGCTCTTTTCGAACATTAGAAGGGTATTGAACGTCATTATGGCACCGTCAGAGGGGAAGGAAACAGAGGTGGTTGTGGCAATGGATGCCGAGAAGGCGTTTGACCGGGTAGAATGGGGGTACTTGATGGCAGTTCTGGAGCGGTTTGGGATTGGACCAAGATTTGTGGACTGGGTAAAGCTACTATATAAGGAGCTGAGGGCGAGTGTCCGCACAAACAACATCAGCTCGAGATACTTTTCTCTCCACTGTGGGACTAGGCAGGGATGTCCTATGTCCCCCCTGCTGTTTGCACTCACGATTGAGCCGTTGGCCATCGCATTGAGAAGTTCGGGAGCATGGAAAGGAATAGTGCGGGGGGATAGAGCATAGGGTGTCCTTGTATGCCGATGATTTGCTGTTATACGTGTCGGAACCAAATGTGTCGATAGGGGGAATATTGGAGCTACTTCGAGTATTTGGGTCTTTATCGGGGTACAAGCTGAATCTAGACAAGAGTGAGTATTTTGTGGTGTCTCGGCTGGGGGTGGGGGCAGGGGTGGGGGGGCTGCCATTCCGTAGGGCAGGGATTCACTTTCGGTATCTGGGGGGGTGTGGTAGTATGCATTAGGGGTCATGTGGGACTGTGCAGCCATGATGTCATTGGCTGACAGATCCCGGGTCCTGGTTGGACGTTGACCTCTAGCTCCGCCCAGAAGGCGGAGTATAAGTACCTGGAGTCCTCCCCCGCAGGCAGTCTACTACTGAACTGCGGGGGAACAGTCACGCTTAATAAAGCCTCATCGACTTCACTCTATTCGTCTCTCGGAGTCTTTGTGCGCTACAGGGTGCAGGTTGCCCAGGAGTGGGGGAGGCTTCGCAGATACAACATCACTAGTTTGGTGGGGAGAGTAAAGCCGATCTGGCAAGGTGGGATGGTCTCCCTCTGTCACTGGCGGGTCGGGTACAGGCGGTTAAAATGAATGTGTTGCCGTGATTTCTGTTTATTTTTCAATGCCTGCCGATTTTCCTCCCAAAGGCTTTTTTCAGGGCGATTGAGGGAAGGATTACATCGGTCATATGGGGAGGGAAGGTGGCCAGAGTGAGAAAGGTGCTGCTACAGAGGGGAAGGCAGGCAGGGGGTTTAGGTCTTCCGAACCTGATGTATTACTACTGGGCGGCGAATGTGGAGAAGGTGCGGAGCTGGGTCAGAGGGGTTGATTCCCAGTGGGTCAGAATGGAGGACAGTTTGTGCAGGGAGTCGGGATTGAAAGCGCAAGCAACAGCGCCGCTCCCGATAGCTCCGGGGAAATACTCAGGGAGTCCAGTAATAATAGCTTCATAGAGAATTTGGACGCAGTTTCGCCAACACTTCGGGTTGGGGGCAGGGTCAAGGAAAATGCCGATTTGGGGGAACCACAGATTTGAGCCAGGGAGGTGGGATGGAAATTTTCGGAAATGGGAAGAGAAGGGGATTAAGACACTAAAAGATTTGTTTCTCAGGGATTGGTTTGCAGGATTGAGGGAGCTGGAAGCAAAGTATGGGCTGGAGTAGGGAGAAGTGTTTAGATACATGCAGGTTCGAGATTTTGCCAGAAAGGAGATACAGAGCTTCCCAGAGGAACCGGCCTCCACATTACGGAGGAGGTGCTGACGACAGGGGGACTGGAGAAGGGGGTAGTGTCAGCGATTTACAGAGCTATTCTGGAAGAGGATAAGGCACCACTGGAGGGATCAAAGCAAAGTGGGAGGAAGAGTTGGGAGAGGTTATAGAGGAGGGGGTCTGGTGTGAGGTGCTCCGGAGAGTAAATGCCTCCACCTCATGTGCGAGGTTGGGGTTGATGGTATACAGAGCACACCTCACGAGGGCGAGGGTGAGCTGATTCTTTGAAGGAGTAGAAGATGTGTATGAACGTTGCGGGGGGAGGGGGGGGGTGGGGGGTGGGGGCGCTAATCACGTTCATATGTTTTGGTCCTGTCCAAAGCTAGAGGATTACTGGAAGGAGATTTTTAGGGTAATTTCTAAAGTGGTGCACGTGAAACTGGACCCGGGTCCCCGGGAGGCCATAATCGGGGTGTCGGGCCAGCCAGGGTTGAAACGGGGGCGGAGGCAGATATCATAGCCTTCGTCTCGTTGGTTGCCCGAAGGCAGATCCTGATGGGATGGAGAGCAGCCTCTCCACCCTGTGCCCTGGCGTGGCGGGGGGACCTGTTGGAATTCTTGACTCTTGAGAAGGTTAAGTTTGAACTGAGGGGAAGGATGGAGGGGTTCTAAAATTCATGGGCACTATTCATTATGCACTTTCAAGAACTGGATAACATCGAACATTAATTGGGGGGATGAGTGGGAGGGTGGTGGGGAGGGGGGCCCTGTGTGTTAATGGCGACTATGGGTGATTCCTAATTCCTTTTTGTCATTTGTTTATGTGAACATGTGGGTTAATGTTTGGGGTTTGGTGGGAGGGTGGGATCGTTGTTATTGTTATGGGGATTGACATATTTGTTGCTGATTATTGTTTATTGTTGGTGGGTGTAAATTTGGGAGAAAATGTGAAAAAAGAGAATAAAAATATTTTTTTAAAAAATAGAGTCAGAGGGTTTTACTGCACCAAAAGGGGCCATTTGGCCCATCGCATCTGTGCCGGCCATTATGGCGCGACCTAGTCTAATCCCATTTCCCAGCTCTTGTCTGCATGTACTATGGCATTTCAAGTGCTCATCGAAATGTTTCTTAAACGTTCTGAGGGTTCCCGCCTCGACCATCCTTTCAGACAGTGAGTTCCAGATTCTTATGGCTCTCTGGATGATAATGTCTGTCATGATATGCAAACATGCAGCTAATGAACACGTAGAATAGGACACGACCAATGAGCAGTCAGGACACTCAGGGGTGGTATCTCACTATAAAAGGGATGAGGTACTCACACCCCACCTCTTTCCACAGACCAACATCTACAGACTGAGACAGGGTGTATCCTCAGCATCACACCCCAGCACGTGGCTTAGAGCAAGGCTGGTTCAGTTAGACTGAGTTACTACATTTAGATTAGCAGAGTCGAACTCATTGAGAACTGTGCTAATAGTTCAATAAAACGCATTGAACTCACTTCAAAGTCTGGAGCATCTTTTACTCAAAACTGCATCAAGTGGCAGCTTGTGTTATTCCAAATTACATGACACAACAATGTCTTTCCAAAATCTCCCCTAAATCCACTGCACATTACCGTAAATCTATGTCCCCTGGTTATTGACGAAAAGTGTTATCCTATCTACCCTACCTATGTCCTTTATAATTTTGTACACTACAATCTGGTCCCCCCTCAGTCTTTTTTGCTGTGAGGAGAACAACCCCAGCCTCAGCAGCGTCTGTTCATAGCTGAAACGCTGCAGCCCAGGCAACATCCTGGTGAATCTCCTCTGCACCTTCTTCAATGCATTCACTTCCTTCCTATAGTGTGGCAACCAGTACTGTACACAGATGGCAGATGGAATACAATGTTGACAAATGTGAGGTTATCCATTTTGGTAGGAATAACAGCAAAAGGGATTATTATTTAAAAGATTAATTTTTAAAACATGCTGCTGTGCAGAGAGACCTGGGTGTGCTGGTGCATGAGTCGCAAAAAGTTGGTTTTCAGGTGCAACAGGTGATTAAGAAGGCAAATGGAATTTTGTCCTTCATTGCTAGAGGGATGGAGTTTAAGACTAGGGAGGTTCTGCTACAATTGTATAAGGTGTAAGTGAGGCCACACCTGGAGTATTGTGTTCAGTTTTGGTCTCCTTACTTGAGAAAGGACGTACTGGCACTGGAGGGTGTGCAGAGGAGATTCACTAGGTTAATCCCAGAGCTGAAGGGGTTGGATTACGAGGAGAGGTTGAGTAGACTGGGACTGTACTCGTTGGAATTTAGAAGGATGAGGGGGGATCTTATAGAAACATATAAGATTATGAAGGGAATAGATAGGATAGATGCGGGCAGGTTGTTTCCACTGGCGGGTGAAAGCAGAACTAGGGGGCATAGCCTCAAAATAAGGGGAAGTAGATTTAGGACTGAGTTTAGGAGGAACTTCTTCACCCAAAGGGTTGTGAATCTATGGAATTCCTTGCCCAGTGAAGCAGTAGAGGCTCCTTCATTAAATGTTTTTAAGATAAAGATAGATAGTTTTTTGAAGAATAAAGGGATTAAGGGTTATGGTGTTCGGTCCGGAAAGTGGAGCTGAGTCCACAAAAGATCAGCCATGATCTCATTGAATGGTGGAGCAGGCTCGAGGGGCCAGATGGCCTACTCCTGCTCCTAGTTCTTATGTTCCAGCTGTGGCCTAACCAACATTTTATACAGCTATTGTGAGTGTTCACAGCAAAAGTCTTGAATGAATTTTGCCCTGAAGAAATGTTTTTCATTTAATTAGTAGGGTGAGTCGATGTTGATTGGAAATAACACAACCTGCAATGCAAGATGTACAGAAACTTGGGTAAAATGTATCACTCAAAGAGGCCGTTCAGTCCATTCTGTTCACATTAACTCAAACGGGATATCTAGTCTAGTTCTACTTTCTAGCTATTGGGCCATTAACCTGTGCGCTAAGGTCGCTCAAGTGGAGATCTGATTGTTTCAGTTTTTTCGATGTGTGTTGTGTTTCTACCTTCACCACCATTTCAGTCAGTCAGTTTCCAGCTCACACAATCTTGTGGCTGACAAAAGAACTCCTCAGCTAACCTTTGATCCACTCAGAAATGACGTTACTTATCTTTTTTCGTCACAAACATCCTCCCAATTCCCTCAAGGCCAATCATAATTTCAAACATCTTCCTGTGGTTAACATCATTCATTCCTGACAGTATCATTGAAATGTGAACATTATTGAGTTACCTGTAGCTTTCTTTCGCAGTTGCTCTTCTGTGAAAAAAGTAGATTTAGCCAAAATAAAGATCAACAATATTTCCCAGATGGTTCCAGTTGTTTGTGACAAGGGAGAAACAGGAATGGCTTAGAGGAGAAGTGGGTGAGAATGGGTAGGTTTGATAAGGTGGACGTGTGGACGGATGGATGAGCAGATGAATAGATGGATGGACGGGCGCAGGGGCGGAGGAAGAATGGATGGATGGATGGACAGACAGACAGATGGATGGATAGATAGATGGATGGATGAAGGATAGATGGATGGATTGGACAGATAGATGAATCGATAGATGGACGGATGGATGGGTGGAGAGGGATGGATGGATGGAGGATAGATGGATGGATTGATGAATGAATGGACAGAAGGATGCATGGATGGGTGTTGAATTGATGGGTGGAGATGTTAGATATTAATGATTTTGTCTGACTCTCAGTGCCAGTACAACAGTTGCATGTCAAGACAGGGTGAGGTGCTGGACCACTGCCATGATAGAAAAACCCTCCCGGTTTCACTTAATTGAACACATCAATCGTTTATCCCTCCACCACCAGCGACTATGTGATGCAAGATCCACAGTCTACAAAGCGCAGCAACTGGCGAAGGATCTCTGCTAGTATTTCCTCAAAGTGCGCTATCCAGTACATGCTGGAACAATAGTATAGGGCAGCACTGCTGTTTCACAGCTCCAGGATCCCAGGTTCGATTCTTGGCTCGGGCCACTGTCTGTGCGGAGTCTGCGCGTTCTCCCTGTGTCTGCGTGGGTTTTCTCTGGGTTCTCCGGTTTCCTCCCACAAGTCCCGAAAAACATGCTTGATAGGTGAATTGGATATTCTGAATTCTCCCCCTGTACCCGAACAGGCGCGGAGTGTAACGATGAGGGGCTTTTCACAGTAACTTCATTGCAGTGTTAATGTAAGCCTACTTGCAACAATAATAAAGATTATTGTTATTATAAAGCACAATGCAATGCCATAAACTGCAATCCCTCCTCTACATCACAAACCATCTTTACTTTGAGATATGTCCATCACTTTCGCTGGCTCGGATCCTGCAGCGAGAGTCTGATATAGCACATTGACTGCAAACGTCCAAGTAGACAGCTGACTGAAACTTTCCCAGTGGAAATTATGGATACTTCATAAATTTTGGATTTTCCAGTGCGGCCCACATCCATCAAAGGAATGACATGCAGAAATTCAAGCTGCATCGCTCTTAAAGACTTGCCCGTGTTAAGTGCAGTACTGGATGCAGGGACTAATTATTGAATCATAGAATTTACAGTGCAGAAGGAGGCCATTTGGCCCATCAAGTCTGCACCAGCCCCTGGAAGGAGCAATCCACCCCACCCAAGCCCCCCCCCCCCCCCCCCCCCCACCCTATCCCCTTACCCCAGTAACAACCTAATTTTTTGTTGGACACCAAGACCAATTTATCATGGCCAATCCACCTAACCTGCATATCTTTGGACTGTGGGAGGAAACCGGTGCACCCGGAGGAATCCCATGCAGACACGGGGAGAAAGTGCTAACTCTGCTGAGACAGTGACCAGTGACAGTAATCAGAAATTTGAATAGCTGTAGTAATTATATAATGACAAAATTACAGTTGTTGCTTTTTAGGACCTCTAATGGTGCCTGGATGTAGATAATAACATCTCTCTTCCCATTCGTCAGCCCCAGTTTCTGTCTATTTTGAAAGAACAGTTAACTACTTATTTCCGGTCGAAAGTGGATAAGGTCACTGATGCACTATGAATTACACGACGAGACGAGAGTAGAGAGTAATCGAGGCTTTATTACACAGAGATGTGTGGCCTCCTACAGCTGCTTCCGAAATGGCTGCCATTCGGAGAGCACACACATTTATACTCCGCCTACTGGGCGGAGCCAGCAGGCAGGGATCTACCCCCGTACCTGTAGTACAGGGGCCTTACCGTAATACCCCTCGTATGCGGTATATACAATACAACAGTGGTGACTACTGCATTCACCCCCTGTTAAAAAAGAGTCCAGCGGGGGTGGTGTAAAACTATCTACATTCAGGTGTTTAACATTTTAAGGAAAAGTTTACAAATTCAGACGATCGGTCGCCTTGATCCGTCGTTGCGAGCACCGTAGTTCTGGTGGCGATTTCGGTGTTGGTTCGGTCGTCGGTGACTCCGGGAGCATGTCGACCTCATGTTCATCCCCGGGTGGGACCAAGATTGTCCTGGAGCGGGGGCTGTGGTGGGGTGCGCTGGGGGAGGGAGGGTAGCGCCGGGGCAGAGTGGGGGGGTGTGGGGACCCAGCTGGTGCCAGGTCCCTGAGGGAGACTGTGCCTTGGCGGCTGTCGGGGTACACTACGTAGGCGTACTGCGGGTTCGCGTGAAGTAGCTGTAACCTCTCAACCAACGGGTCCGCCTTGTGGAGCCGCACGTGCTTGCGGAGGAGGACGGGTCCTGGAGCTGCCAGCCACGTTGGGAGTGAAACCCCGGAGGTGGACTTCCCGGGGAAGACAAGGAGACGTTCATCGGGGGGTTTCATTAGTCGCAGCGCAAAGGAGCGACCGAATAGAGTGAAGGGCATCGGGGAGGACCTCCTGCCAGCGGGAGGCCGGGAGATTTCTAGACCGTAGGGCCAGCTGGTCGGCCTTCCAGACCGTCCAATTCTCCCGCTCCACCTGCCCGTTTCCCCGGGGGTTGCAGCTGGTCGTCCTGCTTGAGGCAATGCCCCTGTTGAGCAGGTACTGGTGTAGCTCATCGCTCATAAATCCCCGGTCGCTGTGGACGTAGGCGGGGAAATCAAACAGAGCGAAGATGGTGTTGAGGGCTTTGATGACGGTGGCAGACGTCATATCAGGGCATGGGATGGCGAAGGGGAATCGGGAATATTCGTCGACCACATTAAAAAAGTACGTGTTTCGGTCGGTGGAGGGGAGCGGCCCTTTGAAGTCCACGCTGAGGTGCGCTTGGTCTGGCCGGTAGAAGTGCGGTTTACACTCCGCGCAGACCTGGCAGTCTCTGGTGATAGCCCTGACTTCCTCGATGGAGTAGGGCAGATTGCGGGCCTTTATGAAGTGATAAAAATGGGTGACCCCTGGGTGACAAGATCATCGTGCAGAGTCCAGAGTCGATCCACTTGTGCGCTGGCGCAAGTACCTCGGGATGGGGCATCGGAGGGCTCATTGAGCTTACCGGGGCGATACAAAATCTCGTATTTGTAGGTGGAGAGCTCGATCCTCCACCTCAAGATCTTATCATTTTTGATCTTACCCCGCTGAACATGAAGGCAACCGACCGTTGGTCAGTGAGGAGAGTAAATGTCCTGCCGACCAGGTAATGCCTCCAATGCCGCACAGCTTCAACGATAACTTGGGCCTCCTTTTCGACAGAGGAATGCCGAATTTCAGAGGCATGGAGGGTGCGGGAAAAGAATGCCACGGGTCTGCCTGCCTGGTTGAGGGTGGCGGCTAGAGCGACGTCTGATGCGTCGCTCTCGGCTTGGAAGGGGAGCGTCTCGTCGACCGAATGCATCGCGACCTTGGCGATGTCGGCCTTTTTAAAAACATTTTTTAAAAATAATTTTTATTAAAGGTTTTCATAAAATATCAATAACAAAATGAGAAAGAGAAAAGAACCCAACAGGGTTAAGTACAAAACACAATCTAAAAAAGCAACCCCCCAAACCCCTAAGTACATAAATAATAAATTAACATTAACACCCCGACTTAACACAACAGGTGTATACACCCCCTCAGACCCTCCAGTGTAAATATCATAAACAGAAATAAAGTAAACCCCCCCCGAGCTGCTGCTGCCATTGACCAATGTCTATCGTTCTGCCAGAAAGTCTAAGAACGGTTGCCACCGCCTAAAGAACCCTTGTACCGACCCTCTCAAGGGCAATTTCACCCTCTCCAATTTAATAAACCCTGCCATATCGCTGATCCAGGATTCCACACTTGGGGGCCTCGTATCTTTCCACTGAAGGAGAATCCTCCGCCGGGCTACCAGGGACGCAAAGGCCAAGAATTCCGGCCTCTTTCGCCTCCTGCACTCCCGGCTCTTCTGCCACCCCAAATATTGTGAGCCCCCAGCTCGGTCTGACCCTGGATCCTACCACCCTCGACACCGTCTTCGCTACGCCCTTCCAAAATTCCCCCAGCGCTGGGCATCCCCAGAACATATGGGTGTGATTTGCTGGGCTCCCTGAACACCTAACACACCTGTCCTCACCACCAAAGAACCGGCTCATCCTTGTCCCGGTCATGTGTGCCCTGTGCAGCACCTTAAACTGTATGAGGCTGAGCCTCGCGCATGAAGAGGAAGAGTTCACCCTCCCTAGGGCATCTGCCCACGTCCCCTCTTCGATCTCCTCTCCCAACTCCTCCTCCCACTTACCTTTCAACTCCACCACCGAGGCCTCCTCCTGCATCACTTGGTAAGTTTCCGAGATCTTCCCCACTCCCACCACCCCCCCCCCCCCCACCCCCCGAGAGCACCCTGTCCTGTACTGTGTGTGGCAGTAGCCGCGGGAATTCCAGCACCTGCCGTCTGGCAAACGTCCTTACCTGTAAGTACCTGAAGGTGTTCCCCAGGGGGAGCCCGTGCTTCTCCTCCAGCTCACCCAAGCTCGCGAACTTCCCGTCCACAAACAAGTCCCCCAACTTTCCGATCCCTGCCCTGTGCCACCCCGAAAACCCTCCACCTGTTCTTCCTGGGGCGAACCGGTGGTTCCCCCATAATGGGGTCCACGCCGAGGCCCCAACTTCCCCCCTAAGCTACCTCCACTGCCCCCAAATTTTGAGGGCCACCAAGCTCGCGGTATACCTCCTTGTAGGGAGTGGCAGCGGCGCCGTTGCAAGCGCCCCCAGATTCATACCCACACAGGACGCCGTGTCCAGCCTCTTCCATGCAGCCCCCTCCCACTCCATTACCCACTTGCGCACCATTGTCGCATTGGCGGCCCAGTAGTACCCACAGAGGCTGGGCAGCGCCAGCCCCCCCTATCTCTACTCCGCTCCAGGAACACCCTTCTCACCCTCGGAGTCACTCGCGCCCACACAAACCCCATTATACTCCTGTTAACCCACCTGAAAAAAGCCTTCGGGATAAACACGGGGAGGCACTGGAACTAGAACAAATACCTTGGGAGCACCGTCATTTTGGTTGACTGCACCCTACCCGCCAGGGACAGCGGCAACGTGTCCCACCACTTGAACTCCTCCTCCATTTGCTCCACCAGCCTTGTAAAGTTAAGCCTATGCAGGGCCCCCCAGCTCCTGGCCACCTGGACCCACAAATATCTGAAGCTCCTCTCCGTCCTTTTTAGTGGGAGCTCGCCAATCCCCCGCTCCTGGTCCCCTAGCTGAACTACGAACAGCTCGCTTTCCCATATTGAGCTTGTACCCTGAAAAGTCCCCGAATTCCCTAAGCATCCTCATTACCTCTGGCATTCCTCCCACCGTGTCCGCCACATACAGCAGCAGGTCGTCCGCATAAAACGATACCCTATGCTCCTCCCCACCCCGCACCAACCCCCTCCAGTTCCTCGACTCTCTCAGTGCCATAGCCAGGGGTTCAATCACCAGTGCGAAGAGCAGGGGGGCACAGGGGACACCCCTGTCTCGTCCCTCGGTGCAACCAAAAGTACTCGGACCTCCTCCTATTTGTGGCCACACTCGCCATCGGGACCTCATACAACAGCCTAACCCACTTGACAAACCCCTCCCCAAACCCAAACCTCTTCAGCACCTCCCACAGGTACCCCCACTCTACGCTATCGAAGGCTTTCTCAGCGTCCATCGCCACCACTACCTCCGCCTCCCCCTCCCTCGCCGGCATCATGATAACGTTCAAAAGCCTCCGCACATTCGCGTTCAACTGTCTCCCCTTCACAAACCCCGTCAGGTCTTCATGGATGATCTGCGGCACACAATCCTCAATCCTCGTGGCTAAGACCTTCGCCAGCACCTTGGCATCTACATTTAGCAAGGAAATCGGTCTGTAAGACTCACATTGCAGGGGATCCTTGTCCCGCTTCAGGATCAAGGAGATCAGTGCCCGGGACATCGTCGGGGGTAAAGCCCCCCCCTCCCTTGCCTCATTAAAGGTCCTAACTAACAGCGGGCCCAACAGGTCCATATATTTTTTATAGAACTCGACCGGGAAACCGTCCGGCCCCGGTGCCTTCCCCGCCTGCATGCTTCCTATCCCTTTGATCAGCTCCTCCAGCCCAATCGGGTCCCCAGACCCGCCACCAGTCCCTCTTCCACCTTTGGAAACCTCAATTGGTCCAGGAAGCGGCCCATCCTTCCCTCCTCCCGTGGGGGCTCGGATCGGTACCCCATACTCGTAGACCGCCCCCTGGGCCTTCCGCTACTGCACCTCCGCTTTCCTGGTGGTCACCAGGTCGAATTCGGCCTGGAGGCTGCACCTCTTCCTCAACAATCCTTCCTCAGGCTCTTCCGCATACCTCCTGTCTACCCTTACCATCTCCCCCACCAGCCTCTCCCTTTCCCCCTGCTCCCTCCGCTCCTTGTGGGCCCTAATGGAGATCAGCTCTCCCCTCACCACCGTCTTCAGTGCCTCCCATACCATCCCCACTTGAACCTCCCCGTTGTCGTTGGTCTCCAAGTACTCTCTATACTTCCTCAGACCCGCTCGCTCACCTCCTCGTCCGCCAATAGCCCCACTGCAAGCGCCACAGCGGGTGCTGGTCCCTCTCCTCCCCCATCTCCAAGTCCACCCAATGCGGGACATGGTCCGAAATGGCTATTGCCGAATACTCGATATCCTCTACTCTCGCTATCAGCGCCCTACTCAAAATGAAAAGATCGATTCGAGAATAAGCCTTATGGACATGTGAGAAGAATGAAAATTCCCTAACCCCCGGCCTTGCAAATCTCCAAGGGTCCACCCCTCCCATTTGGTCCATAAATCCCCTCAACACTCTAGCCGCCGCCGGCTTCCTACCCGTCCTAGACCTGGAGCGATCCGGTGCCGGATCCAACACCGTGTTAAAGTCTCCCCCCATTATCAGGCCCCCCACTTCCAAGTCTGGGATCCGACCCAACATACGCCGCATAAAACCCGCATCGTCCCAGTTCGGAGCGTACACATTGACCAGTACCACCCTCTCTCCCTGCAACTTACCACTTACCATTATGCACCTACCGCCATTATCTGCCACAATGCTCGACGCCTCGAATAACACCTTCTTTCCCACCAAGATCGCCACCCCTCGATTTTTGGCATCTAGCCCCGAGTGAAACACCTAACCTACCCACCCTTTCCTCAGTCTTACCTGGTCTGCCACCTTCAGGTGTGTCTCCTGAAGCATAACCACATCCGCCTTGAGCCCCTTCAGGTGCGCGAACACACGGGCCCGCTTAACCGGCCCATTCAGTCCCCTTATATTCCAGATTATCAGCCGGTTCAGGGGGCTACCCGCCCCCCCTCCCCCGCCGACTATCCATGACCCCTCCTCGGCCAGCCACGCGCCCGCACCCCACACCCGGCCCGTTCCCCACAGCGGCATACCCCCGTCTCGACCCACCCCACTCGCTCCAGCTGCTCCTTGACCTTAGCAGCAGCTCCCGAAGGTGATAGGTGAGGATCAGACGGGGTTCGTGAGAGAGAGGCAGCTCTTTTCGAACATTAGGAGGGTATTGAACGTTGTTATGTCACCGGCGGAAGGGAAGGAAACAGAGGTGGTTGTGGCATTGGATGCCGAGAAGGCGTTTGACCGGGTAGAATGGGGGTACTTGATGGCAGTGCTGGAGTGGTTTGGGATTGGACCAAGATTTGTGAACTGGGTAAAGCTACTATATAAGGAGCCGAGGGCGAGTGTCCGCACAAACATCAGCTGGAGATACTTTTCTCTCCACTGTGGGACGAGGCAGGGATGTCCTATGTCCCCCCTGGTATTTGCACTTGCGATTGAGCTGTTGGCCATCGCATTAAGATGTTTGGGGTATGGAAAGGAATAGTGCGGGGGGTAGAGCATAGGGTGTCCTTGTATGCCGATGACTTGCTGTTATACGTTTCGGAACCGAGTGTGTCGATAGGGGGAATATTGGAGCTACTTCGAGTACTTGGGTCTTTATCGGGGTACAAGCTGAATCTAGACAAGAGTGAGTATTTTTTGGTGTCTCGGCCGGGGGTGGGGGCAGGGGTGGGGGGGCTGCCATTCCGTAAGGCAGGGATTCACTTTAGGTATCTGGGGGTGCAGGTTGCCCGGGGGTGGGGGAGGCTTCGCAGGTACAACATCACTAGTTTGGTGGGGAGAGTGAAAGCCAATCTGGCAAGGTGGGATGGTCTCCCTCTATCACTGGCGGGTCGGGTACAGGCGGTTAAAATGAATGTGTTGCCGCGATTCCTGTTTATTTTTCAATGCCTGCCGATTTTCCTGCCAAAGGCTTTTTTCAGGGAGATTGAGGGAAGGATTACATCGGTCATATGGGGAGGGAAGGTGGCCAGAGTGAGAAAGGTGCTGCTACAGAGGGGAAGGCAGGCAGGGGGTTTGGGTCTCCCGAACCTGATGTATTACTACTGGGCGGCGAATGTGGAGAAGGTGCGGAGCTGGGTCAGAGGGGTTGATTCTCAGTGGGTCAGGATGGAGGAGAGTTTGTGCGGGGGTTGGGATTGAAAGCGCTAGCAACAGCGCCGCTCCCGATAGCTCCGGGGAAATACTCAGGGAGTCCAGTCCGGTAATAATAGCTTCATTGAAAATTTGGACGCAGTTTCGCCAACACTTCGGGTTGGGGGCAGGGTCAAGGAAAATGCCGATTTGGGGGAACCACAGATTTGAGCCAGGGAGGTGGGATGGAAATTTTCGGAAATGGGAAGAGAAGGGGATTAAGACACTAAAAGATTTGTTTCTCAGGGATTGGTTTGCAGGATTGAGGGAGCTGGAAGCGAAGTATGGGCTGGAGTAGGGAGAAGTGTTTAGATACATGCAGGTTCGAGATTTTGCCAGAAAGGAGATACAGAGCTTCCCAGAGGAACCGGCCTCCACATTACGGAGGAGGTGCTGACGACAGGGGTACTGGAGAAGGGGGTAGTGTCAGCGATTTACAGAGCTATTCTGGAAGAGGAGAAGGCACCACTGGAGGGATCAAAGCAAAGTGGGAGGAAGAGTTGGGAGAGGTTATAGAGGAGGGGGTCTGGTGTGAGGTGCTCCGGAGAGTAAATGCCTCCACCTCATGTGCGAGGTTGGGGTTGATGGTATACAGAGCACACCTCACGAGGGCGAGGGTGAGCTGATTTTTTGAAGGAGTAGAAGATGTGTATGAACGTTGCGGGGGGAAGGGGGGGGGGGGGGGCGCTAATCACGTTCATATGTTTTGGTCCTGTCCAAAGCTAGAGGATTACTGGAAGGAGGTTTTTAGGGTAATTTCTAAAGTGGTGCACGTGAAACTGGACCCGGGTCCCCGGGAGGCCATAATCGGGGTGTCGGGCCAGCCAGGGTTGAAACGGGGGCGGAGGCAGATATCATAGCCTTCGTCTCGTTGGTTGCCCGAAGGCAGATCCTGATGGGATGGAGAGCAGCCTCTCCACCCTGTGCCCTGGCGTGGCGGGGGGACCTGTTGGAAGTCTTGACTCTTGAGAAGGTTAAGTTTGAACTGAGGGGAAGGATGGAGGGGTTCTAAAATTCATGGGCACTATTCATTATGCACTTTCAAGAACTGGATAACATCGAACATTAATTGGGGGGATGAGTGGGAGGGTTGTGGGGAGGGGGGCCCTGTGTGTTAATGGCGACTATGGGTGATTCCTAATTCCTTTTTGTCATTTGTTTATGTGAACATGTGGGTTAATGTTTGGGGTTTGGTGGGAGGGTGGGATCGTTGTTATTGTTATGGGGATTAACATATTTGTTGCTGATTATTGTTTATTGTTGGTGGGTGTAAATTTGGGAGAAAATGTGAAAAAGGAGGAGAATAAAAATATTTTTAAAAAAAAATAGAGTCAGCGAGTTTTACTGCACCAAAAGGGGCCATTTGGCCCATCGCATCTGTGCCGGCCATTATGGCGCGACCTAGTCTAATCCCATTTCCCAGCTCTTGTCTGCATGTACTATGGCATTTCAAGTGCTCATCGAAATGTTTCTTAAACGTTCTGAGGGTTCCCGCCTCGACCATCCTTTCAGACAGTGAGTTCCAGATTCTTATGGCTCTCTGGATGATAATGTCTGTCATGATATGCAAACATGCAGCTAATGAACACGTAGAATAGGACACGACCAATGAGCAGTCAGGTCACTCAGGGGTGGTATCTCACTATAAAAGGGATGAGGTACTCACTTCCCGCCTCTTTCCACAGACCAACATCTACAGACTGAGACAGGGTGTATCCTTAGCATCACACCCCAGCACGTGGCTTAGAACAAGGCTGGTTCAGTTAGACTGAGTTACTACATTTAGATTAGCAGAGTCGAACTCATTGAGAACTGTGCTAATAGTTCAATAAAACGCATTGAACTCACTTCAAAGTCTGGAGCATCTTTTACTCAAAACTGCATCAAGTGGCAGCTTGTGTTATTCCAAATTACATGACACAACAATGTCTTTCCAAAATCTCCCCTAAATCCACTGCACATTACCGTAAATCTATGTCCCCTGGTTATTGACGAAAAGTGTTATCCTATCTACCCTACCTATGTCCTTTATAATTTTGTACACTACAATCTGGTCCCCCCTCAGTCTTTTTTGCTGTGAGGAGAACAACCCCAGCCTCAGCAGCGTCTGTTCATAGCTGAAACGCTGCAGCCCAGGCAACATCCTGGTGAATCTCCTCTGCACCTTCTTCAATGCATTCACTTCCTTCCTATAGTGTGGCAACCAGTACTGTACACAGATGGCAGATGGAATACAATGTTGACAAATGTGAGGTTATCCATTTTGGTAGGAATAACAGCAAAAGGGATTATTATTTAAATGATAAAATATTAAAACATGCTGCTGTGCACAGAGACCTGGGTGTGCTAGTGCATGAGTCGCAAAAAATTGGTTTTCAGGTGCAACAGGTGATTAAGAAGGCAAATGGAATTTTGTCCTTCATTGCTAGAGGGATGGAGTTTAAGACTAGGGAGGTTCTGCTACAATTGTATAAGGTGTAAGTGAGGCCACACCTGGAGTATTGTGTTCAGTTTTGGTCTCCTTACTTGAGAAAGGACGTACTGGCACTGGAGGGTGTGCAGAGGAGATTCACTAGGTTAATCCCAGAGCTGAAGGGGTTGGATTACGAGGAGAGGTTGAGTAGACTGAGACTGTACTCGTTGGAATTTAGAAGGATGAGGGGGGATCTTATAGAAACATATAAGATTATGAAGGGAATAGATAGGATAGATGCGGGCAGGTTATTTCCACTGGTGAGTGAAAGCAGAGCTAAGGGTATAGCCTCAAAATAAGGGGAAGTAGATTTAGGACTGAGTTTAGGAGGAACTTTTTCACCCAAAGGGTTGTGAATCTATGGAATTCCTTGCCCAGTGAAGCAGTAGAGGCTCCTTCATTAAATGTTTTTAAGATAATGATAGATAGTTTTTTGAAGAATAAAGGGATTAAGGGTTATGGTGTTCGGGCCGGAAAGTGGAGCTGAGTCCACAAAAGATCAGCCATGATCTCATTGAATGGTGGAGCAGGCTCGAGGGGCCAGATGGCCTACTCCTGCTCCTAGTTCTTATGTTCCAGCTGTGGCCTAACCAACATTTTATACAGCTATTGTGAGTGTTCACAGCAAAAGTCTTGAATGAGTTTTGCCCTGAAGAAATGTTTTTCATTTAATTAGTAGGGTGAGTCGATGTTGATTGGAAATAACACAACCTGCAATGCAAGATGTACAGAAACTTGGGTAAAATGTATCACTCAAAGAGGCCGTTCAGTCCATTCTGTTCACATTAACTCAAACGGGATATCTAGTCTAGTTCTACTTTCTAGCTATTGGGCCATTAACCTGTGCGCTAAGGTCGCTCAAGTGGAGATCTGATTGTTTCAGTTTTTTCGATGTGTGTTGTGTTTCTACCTTCACCACCATTTCAGTCAGTCAGTTTCCAGCTCACACAATCTTGTGGCTGACAAAAGAACTCCTCAGCTAACCTTTGATCCACTCAGAAATGACGTTACTTATCTTTTTTCGTCACAAACATCCTCCCAATTCCCTCAAGGCCAATCATAATTTCAAACATCTTCCTGTGGTTAACATCATTCATTCCTGACAGTATCATTGAAATGTGAACATTATTGAGTTACCTGTAGCTTTCTTTCGCAGTTGCTCTTCTGTGAAAAAAGTAGATTTAGCCAAAATAAAGATCAACAATATTTCCCAGATGGTTCCAGTTGTTTGTGACAAGGGAGAAACAGGAATGGCTTAGAGGAGAAGTGGGTGAGAATGGGTAGGTTTGATAAGGTGGACGTGTGGACGGATGGATGAGCAGATGAATAGATGGATGGACGGGCGCAGGGGCGGAGGAAGAATGGATGGATGGATGGACAGACAGACAGATGGATGGATAGATAGATGGATGGATGAAGGATAGATGGATGGATTGGACAGATAGATGAATCGATAGATGGACGGATGGATGGGTGGAGAGGGATGGATGGATGGAGGATAGATGGATGGATTGATGAATGAATGGACAGAAGGATGCATGGATGGGTGTTGAATTGATGGGTGGAGATGTTAGATATTAATGATTTTGTCTGACTCTCAGTGCCAGTACAACAGTTGCATGTCAAGACAGGGTGAGGTGCTGGACCACTGCCATGATAGAAAAACCCTCCCGGTTTCACTTAATTGAACACATCAATCGTTTATCCCTCCACCACCAGCGACTATGTGATGCAAGATCCACAGTCTACAAAGCGCAGCAACTGGCGAAGGATCTCTGCTAGTATTTCCTCAAAGTGCGCTATCCAGTACATGCTGGAACAATAGTATAGGGCAGCACTGCTGTTTCACAGCTCCAGGATCCCAGGTTCGATTCTTGGCTCGGGCCACTGTCTGTGCGGAGTCTGCGCGTTCTCCCTGTGTCTGCGTGGGTTTTCTCTGGGTTCTCCGGTTTCCTCCCACAAGTCCCGAAAAACATGCTTGATAGGTGAATTGGATATTCTGAATTCTCCCCCTGTACCCGAACAGGCGCGGAGTGTAACGATGAGGGGCTTTTCACAGTAACTTCATTGCAGTGTTAATGTAAGCCTACTTGCAACAATAATAAAGATTATTGTTATTATAAAGCACAATGCAATGCCATAAACTGCAATCCCTCCTCTACATCACAAACCATCTTTACTTTGAGATATATCCATCACTTTCGCTGGCTCGGATCCTGCAGCGAGAGTCTGATATAGCACATTGACTGCAAACGTCCAAGTAGACAGCTGACTGAAACTTTCCCAGTGGAAATTATGGATACTTCATAAATTTTGGATTTTCCAGTGCGGCCCACATCCATCAAAGGAATGACATGCAGAAATTCAAGCTGCATCGCTCTTAAAGACTTGCCCGTGTTAAGTGCAGTACTGGATGCAGGGACTAATTATTGAATCATAGAATTTACAGTGCAGAAGGAGGCCATTTGGCCCATCAAGTCTGCACCAGCCCCTGGAAAGAGCAATCCACCCCACCCAAGCCCCCCCCCCCCCCCCCACCCTATCCACTTACTCCAGTAACCCCAACCTAATTTTTTGTTGGACACCAAGACCAATTTAGCATGGCCAATCCACCTAACCTGCATATCTTTGGACTGTGGGAGGAAACCGGTGCACCCGGAGGAATCCCATGCAGACACGGGGAGAAAGTGCTAACTCTGCTGAGACAGTGACCAGTGACAGTAATCAGAAATTTGAATAGCTGTAGTAATTATATAATGACAAAATTACAGTTGTTGCTTTTTAGGACCTCTAATGGTGCCTGGATGTAGATAATAACATCTCTCTTCCCATTCGTCAGCCCCAGTTTCTGTCTATTTTGAAAGAACAGTTAACTACTTATTTCCGGTCGAAAGTGGATAAGGTCACTGATGCACTATGAATTACGACGAGACGAGAGTAGAGAGTAATCGAGGCTTTATTACACAGAGATGTGTGGCCTCCTACAGCTGCTTCCGAAATGGCTGCCATTCGGAGAGCACACACATTTATACTCCGCCTACTGGGCGGAGCCAGCAGGCAGGGATCTACCCCCGTACCTGTAGTACAGGGGCCTTACCGTAATACCCCTCGTATGCGGTATATACAATACAACAGTGGTGACTACTGCATTCACCCCCTGTTAAAAAAGAGTCCAGCGGGGGTGGTGTAAAACTATCTACATTCAGGTGTTTAACATTTTAAGGAAAAGTTTACAAATTCAGACGATCGGTCGCCTTGATCCATCGTTGCGAGCACCGTAGTTCTGGTGGCGATTTCGGCGTTGGTTCGGTCGTCGGTGACTCCGGGAGCATGTCGACCTCATGTTCATCCCCGGGTGGGACCAAGATTGTCCTGGAGCGGGGGCTGTGGTGGGGTGCGCTGGGGGAGGGAGGGTAGCGCCGGGGCAGAGTGGGGGGGTGTGGGGACCCAGCTGGTGCCAGGTCCCTGAGGGAGACTGTGCCTTGGCGGCTGTCGGGGTACACTACGTAGGCGTACTGCGGGTTCGCGTGGAGTAGCTGTAACCTCTCAACCAACAGGTCCGTCTTGTGGAGCTGCACGTGCTTGCGGAGGAGAATGGGTCCTGGAGCTGCCAGCCACGTTGGGAGTGAAACCCCGGAGGTGGACTTCCTGGGGAAGGCAAAGAGACGTTCATGGGGAGTTTCATTAGTCGCAGCGCAAAGGAGCGACCGAATAGAGTGAAGTGCGTCGGGGAGGACCTCCTGCCAGCGGGAGGCCGGGAGATTTCTAGACCGTAGGGCCAGCTGGTCGGCCTTCCAGACCGTCCCATTCTCCCGTTCCACCTGCCCGTTTCCCCGGGGGTTGCAGCTGGTCGTCCTGCTTGAGGCAATGCCCCTGTTGAGCAGGTACTGGTGTAGCTCATCGCTCATAAATCCCCGGTCGCTGTGGACGTAGGCGGGGAAATCAAACAGAGCGAAGATGGTGTTGAGGGCTTTGATGATGGTGGCAGACGTCATATCAGGGCATGGGATGGCGAAGGGGAATCGGGAATATTCGTCGACCACATTAAGAAAGTACGTGTTTTGGTCGGTGGAGGGGAGCGGCCCTTTGAAGTCCACGCTGAGGTGCGCTTGGTCTGGCCAGTAGAAGTGCGGTTTACACTCCGCGCAGACCTGGCAGTCTCTGGTGACAGCCCTGACTTCCTCGATGGAGTAGGGCAGATTGCGGGCCTTTATGAAGTGATAAAAACGGGTGACCTCTGGGTGACAGAGATCATCATGCAGAGTCCAGAGTCGATCCACTTGTGCGCTGGCGCAAGTACCTCGGGATAGGGCATCGGAGGGCTCATTGAGCTTACCGGGGCGATACAAAATCTCGTATTTGTAGGTGGAGAGCTCGATCCTCCACCTCAAGATCTTATCATTTTTGATCTTACCCCGCTGAACATGAAGGCAACCGACCGTTGGTCAGTGAGGAGAGTAAATGTCCTGCCGACCAGGTAATGCCTCCAATGCCGCACAGCTTCAACGATAACTTGGGCCTCCTTTTCGACAGAGGAATGCCGAATTTCAGAGGCATGGAGGGTGCGGGAAAAGAATGCCACGGGTCTGCCTGCCTGGTTGAGGGTGGCGGCTAGAGCAACGTCTGATGCGTCGCTCTCGACTTGGAAGGGGAGCGTCTCGTCGACCGAATGCATCGCGGCCTTGGCGATGTTGGCCTTTTAAAAAAAAATTTTTTAAATTATTTTTATTATATTATAATCTTATATGTTTCATAAAATATCAATAACACAATGAGAACGAGAAAAGAACCCAACAGAGTTAAGTACAAAACACAATCTAAAAAAGCAACCCCCCAAACCCCTAAGTACATAAATAATAAATTAACATTAACACCCCGACTTAACACAACAGGTGTATACACCCCCTCAGACCCTCCAGTGTATATAACATAAACAAAAATAAAGTAACCCCCCCCCCCCCCCCCCCCGAGCTGCTGCTGCCATTGACCAATGTCTATCGTTCTGCCAGAAAGTCTAAGAACGGTTGCCACCGCCTAAAGAACCCTTGTACCGACCCTCTCAAGGCGAATTTCACCCTCTCCAATTTAATGAACCCTGCCATATCGCTGATCCAGGATTCCAGGCTTGGGGGCCTCGTATCTTTCCACTGAAGGAGAATCCTTTGTCGGGCTACCAGGGACGCAAAGGCCAGAATTCCGGCCTCTTTCGCCTCCTGCACTCCCGGCTCCTCTGCCACCCCAAATATTGTGAGCCCCCAGCCCGGTCTGACCCTGGATCCTACCACCCTCGACACCGTCCTCGCTACGCCCTTCCAAAATTCCTCCAGCGCTGGGCATGCCCAGAACATATGGGTGTGATTTGCTGGGCTCCCTGAGCACCTAACACACCTGTCCTCACCCCCAAAGAACCGGCTCATCCTTGTCCCGGTCATGTGCCCTGTGCAGCACCTTAAACTGTATAAGGCTGAGCCTCTCGCATGAACAGGAAGAATTCACCCTCCCTAGGGCATCTGCCCATGTCCCTTCTTCGATCTCCTCTCCCAACTCCTCCTCCCACTTACCTTTCAACTCCACCACCGAGGCCTCCTCCTCCTCCTGCATCACCTGGTAAGTTTCCAAGATTTTCCCCAATCCCACCCACCCCCCCGAGAGCACCCTGTCCTGTACTGTGTGTGGCAGTGGCCGCGGGAATTCCACCACCTGCCGTCTGGCAAATACCCTTACCTGTAAGTACCTGAAGGTGTTTCCCGGGGGGAGCCCGTACTTCTTCTCCAGCTCACCCAAGCTCGCGAACTTCCCGTCCACAAACAGGTCCCCCAACTTTCCGATCCCTGCCCTGTGCCACCCCGAAAACCCTCCACCTGTTCTTCCTGGGGCGAACCGGTGGTTCCCCTGTAATGGAGTCCACGCCGAGGCCCCAACACACCCCCGATGCCGCCTCCACTGCCCCCAAATTTTGAGGGCCGCCAGGCTCGTGGTATACCTCCTTGGAGGGAGCGGCAGCGGCGCCGTTGCAAGCGCCCCCAGATTCATACCCACACAGGACGCCGTGTCCAGCCTCTTCCATGCAGCCCCCTCCCCCTCCATTACCCACTTGCGCACCATCGTCGCATTGGCGGCCCAGTAGTACCCACAGAGGCTGGGCAGCGCCAGCCCCCCCCTATCTCTACTCCGCTCCAGGAACACCCTTCTCACCCTCGGAGTCACTCGCGCCCACACAAACCCCATTATACTCCTGTTAACCCACCTGAAATAAGCCTTCGGGATAAACACGGGGAGGCACTGGAACTAGAACAAAAACCTTGGGAGCACCGTCATTTTGATTGACTGCACCCTACCCGCCAGGGACAGCGGCAACGTGTCCCACCACTTGAACTCCTCCTCCATTTGCTCCACCAGCCTTGTAAAGTTAAGCCTATGCAAGGCCCCCCAGCTCCTGGCCACCTGGACCCACAAATATCTGAAGCTCCTCTCCGTCCTTTTTAGTGGGAGCTCGCCAATCCCCCTCTCCTGGTCCCCTAGCTGAACTACGAACAGCTCGCTCTTCCCCATATTGAGCTTGTACCCTGAAAAGTCCCCGAATTCCCTAAGGATCCTCATTACCTCCGGCATTCCTCCCACCGTGTCCGCCACATACAGCAGCAGGTCGTCCGCATAAAGCGACACCCTGTGCTCCTCCCCACCCCGCACCAACCCCCTCCAGTTCCTCGACTCTCTCGGTGCCATAGCCAGGGGTCCAATCGCCAGTGCGAAGAGCAGGGGGGACAGGGACCACCCCTGTCTCGTCCCTCGGTGCAACCAAAAGTACTCGGACCTCCTCCTATTTATGGCCACACTCGCCATCGGGACCTCATACAACAGCCTAACCCACCTGACAAACCCCTCCCCAAACACAAACCTCTTCAGCACCTCCCACAGGTACCCCCACTCTACCCTATCGAAGGCTTTCTCAGCGTCCATCGCCACCACTATCTCCGCCTCGCCCTCCCTCGCCGGCATCATGATAACAAAATGATCAGGGTGTTAGATAGGGTGGACAGTGAGAGCCTTCTCCCGCGGATCGAAATGGCTGGCACGAGGGGACATAGCTTTAAACTGAGGGGTAATAGATATAGGACGGAGGTCAGAGGTAGGTTCTTTACGCAAAGAGTAGTGAGGCCGTGGAATGCCCTACCTGCAACAGTAGTGAACTCGCCAACCTTGAGGGCATTTAAAAGTTTATTGGATAAACATATGGATGATAATGGCATAATGTAGGTTAGATGGCTTTGGTTTCGGTGCAACATCGTGGGCCGAAGGGCCTGTACTGCGCTGTATTGTTCTATGTTCTATGTTCTAACGTTCAAAAGCCTCCGCACATTCACGTTCAACTGTCTCCCCTTCACAAACCCCATCAGGTCTTCATCGATGATCTGCGGCACACAATCCTCAATCCTCGTGGCTAAGACCTTCGCCAGCACCTTGGCATCTACATTTAGCAAGGAAATCGGTCTGTAAGACCCACATTGCAGGGGATCCTTGTCCCGCTTCAGGATCAAGGAGATCAGTGCCCGGGACATCGTCGGGGGAAAAGCCCCCCCCTCCCTTGCCTCATTAAAGGTCCTAACTAACAGCGGGCCCAACAGGTCCATATATTTTTTATAGAACTCGACCGGGAAACCGTCCGGCCCCGGTGCCTTCCCCGCCTGCATGCTTCCTATCCCTTTGATCAGCTCCTCCAGCCCAATCGGGTCCCCAGACCCGCCACCAGTCCCTCTTCCACCTTTGGAAACCTCAATTGGTCCAGGAAGCGGCCCGTCCTTCCCTCCTCCCGTGGGGGCTCGGATCGGTACCCCATACTCGTAGACCGCCCCCTGGGCCTTCCTCCACTGCACCTCCGCTTTCCTGGTGGTCACCAGGTCGAATTTGGCCTGGAGGCTGCGCCTCTTCCTCAACAATCCTTCCTCAGGTTCTTCCGCATACCTCCTGTCTACCCTCACCATCTCCCCCACCAGCCTCTCCCTCTCCCCCTGCTCCCTCCGCTCCTTGTGGGCCCTAATGGAGATCAGCTCTTCCCTCACCACCGTCTTCAGTGCCTCCCATACCATCCCCACTCGGACCTCCCCGTTGTCGTTGGTCTCCAAGTACTCTCTATACTTCCTCGGACCCGCTCGCTCACCTCCTCGTCCGCCAATAGCCCTACTCCAAGCGCCACAGCGGGCGCTGGTCCCTCTCCTCCCCCATCTCATTAGGGGCAGCACGGTAGCATTGTGGATAGCACAATTGCTTCACAGCTCTAGGGTCCCAGGTTCGATTCCCGACTTGGATCACTGTCTGTGCGGAGTCTGCACATCCTCCCCGTGTGTGCGTGGGTTTCCTCCGGATGCTCCGGTTTCCTCCCACAGTCCAAAGATGTGCAGGTTAGGTGGATTGGCCATGATAAATTGCCCTTCGTATCCAAAATTGCCCTTAGTGTTGGGTGGGGTTACTGGGTTATGGGGATAGGGTGGAGGTGTTGATCTTTGGTAGGGTGCTCTTTCCAAGAGCTGGTACAGACGCGATGGGCCGAATGGCCTCCTTCTGCACTGTAAATTCTATGATCTCCAAGTCCACCCAATGCGGGACATGGTCCGAAATGGCTATTGCCGAATACTCGGTATCCTCTACTCTCGCTATCAGCGCCCTACTCAAAATGAAAAGGTCGATTCGAGAATAAGCCTTATGGACATGTGAGAAGAATGAAAATTCCCTAACCCCCGGCCTTACAAATCTCCAAGGGTCCACCCCTCCCATTTGGTCCATAAATCCCCTCAACACTCTAGCCGCCGCCGGCTTCCTACCCGTCCTAGACCTGGAGTGATCCAGTGCCGGATCCAACACCGTGTTAAAGTCTCCCCCCATTATCAGGCCCCCCACTTCCAAGTCTGGGATCCGTCCCAACATACGCCGCATAAAACCCGCATCATCCCAGTTCGGAGCATACACATTGACCAGTCCCACCCTCTCTCCCTGCAACTTACCACTTACCATTATGTACCTACCGCCATTATCTGCCACAATGCTCGACGCCTCGAATAACACCTTCTTTCCCACCAAGATCGCCACCCCTCGATTTTTGGCATCTAGCCCCGAGTGAAACACCTGACCTACCCACCCTTTCCTCAGTCTTACCTGGTCTGCCACCTTCAGGTGTGTCTCCTGGAGTATAACCACATCCGCCTTGAGCCCCTTCAGGTGCGCGAACACACGGGCCCGCTTAAACAGCCCATTCAATCCCCTTACATTCCAGGTTATCAGCCGAATCAGGGGGCTACCCGCCCCCCTCCCCCGCCGACTAGCCATGACCCCTCCTCGGCCAGCCACGCGCCCGCACCCCACACCCGACCCGTTCCCCACAGCGGCATACTCCCGTCACGACACCCCCCACTCGCTCCAGCTCCTCCTTGACCTTAGCAGCAGCAACTCGATCCCCCCCCCACTCCCCCCCGGGCTAGGACCCATCTTAGCTGGTTTACTCCCCCCATTGCACTTCCGCAAGTCAGCTGACTCCGGCTGACCCCGGCCACTCCCGCCTCCCCTTTGACTCCTCCCATTGTGTGGCAGGCCCTCCTCTCCCGCTCCCCATCCACAGCTCTCCCCCTCCCCCCTCCGTTCTAAGCGTGGGAAACAATCCTCGCTTCCCCGCCCCGGCCCACCCCACCCCCCCAGCCTTCGGCGCGGGAAAAAAGCCCGCGCTCTCCACCTACCAGGCCCCGCCACCAACCAAAACAGTGCCCAACCCGCCCCATCCACCCTCCCCAACCCGAAAGAACATATCCACCGCAGTCCCCAATCGCCCATCCCGACCCTCAGTCTGTGTCCAGCTTCTCGGCCTGAACAAAGGCCCACGCTCCTCCGGAGACTCAAAATAATGGTGTCGGTCCTTGTAGGTAACCCACAGTCGCGCCGGCTGCAACATGCCAAACTTCACCCCCTTCCTGTGCAGCACCGCCTTCGCTCGATTGTACCCGGCCCTCCTCTTCGCCACCTCCGCACTCCAGTCCTGATATATCCGAACCTCCGCGTTCTCCCACCTGCTGCTCCTCTCCTTCTTGGCCCACCTGAGCACACACTCCCAATCGACGAACCGGTGGAACCGCACCAGCACCGCCTGCGGAGGCTCGTTAGCCTTGGGCCTCCTCGCCAACACTCTATGGGCCCCTTCCAGCTCCAGGGGCCCCTGGAAGGACCCCGCTCCCATCAGCGAGTTTAACATGGTGACCACATAGGCCCCCACGACCGGCCCCTCCAGCCACTCCGGGAGGCCCAGAATCCGCAGATTCTTCCGCCTCAACCGTTTCTCCATCTCCTCGAACCGCTCCTGCCATTTTTTTGTGCAGCGCCTCGTGCGCCACCACTTTTATCGGCAGGACTAAGATCTCGTCCTCATTGTCAGAGATCTTTTGTTGAGCCTCTCGGATCGCCACCCCCTGGGCCGTCTGTGTCTCCAGCAGCTTATCAATAGAAGCCTTCATCGGCTCTAGCAGGTCCGTTTCAATCTCTCTGAGGCAGCGCTGGATACCCTCCTGTTGCTCCTCCGCCCACTGCCTCCACGCTGCCTGGTCTCCGCCCGCCGCCATTTTGTCCTTCTTCCCTCCCTTCTTCTGGTCCACCACCACCTTTTTTGTCGCCCTGCTCGTAGTTAAAGCCATATACTGACGGGGAGTTATTATTAACTCCTTCCCACACAGGGAAACGTCAAAAAAGTGCCCTTGGGGGCCCTGAAAAGAGCCCAAAAGTCCGTTTTTGCGGGAGCCGCCGAATATGCGACTTAGCTCCGCATAGCCGCAACCGGAAGTCTTGAGAGGGAATCCTTTTGGCAGTGTTCGCTTAGCCAATCTGCCCCAAAATGTCTGTGGTAACTCCTGAAAAAGGTCCGAGAGTTGGTTCCAGATGGGAGCTGCCGAATGCGCGACCTACTCCTCCATGGCCGCCACCGGAAGCCTCGTCCCCGCTTCTTCAGTGGCCTTGGTCGATCTTTTCACAGTTTTTCTCTCTGCTGCTAGAATTCACCTTTAATAAAGGCCCTCAAGTCAGTTTGCAGCTTTAAGCTTGCCCTTCCCCCACCTGCATGCTGGAATAGGTCCCTCTCTCCCCTGCAGTTACAGCCAAATCTTTTACTGTTTCTGCCAAGTCTGGTAACCAAGAGACATACCATTCCTGGGGGACACTGTCAGGGGAATGCTGCAGTCTTCTTGCCACACCGGGAAATGTCAAACAAATGCCGTGGGGACCCTGTAAAGAGCCCAAAAGTCCGTTCCAAGCGGGAGCTACCAAATATGCGACCTAGCTCTGCATAGCCGCATCCGGAAGTCCGGCGATGTCGGCCTTGATACGATTGAAGGCCTGGTGAGCCTCAGCCGTCAGGGGGAAAACGGTGGAGTGAATGAGTGGGCGGGCCTTGTCTGCATAGTTAGGGACCCACTCGTTGTACGAGAAGAAGCCCAGGCATCGTTTGAGGGCCTTGGGGCGGTGGGGAAGGGGGAGTTCCATGAGGGGGCGCATGCGATCGGGGTCTAGCACTCAGTTCTGGACCACATAGCCGAGGATGGCTAATCGGTTCATGCTGAACACGCACTTCTCCTTGTTGTAGGTTAGGTTGAGGAGTTTAGCGGTGTGGTGGAATTTGGAAAGATTAGCATCGTGGTCCTTCTGGTCGTGGCTGCAGATGGTGACGTTATCCAGGTACGGGAAGGTGGCCCACAGTCCGTACCGGTCAACCATTCAGTCCATCTCCCGTTGGAAGACCGAGACCCCATTAGTGCTGCCTAAGGGAACCCTGAGGAAGTGGTAAAGGCAGCCATCTGCTTCAAACGCGGTGTACGGGCGATCCGCCTTGCGAATGGGGAGCTGGTGGTAGGCAGATTTCAGGTCCACTGTCGAGAAGACCCGGTACTGTGCAATCTGATTGACAATTGCTTCACAGCTCCAGGGTCCCAAGTTCGATTCCGGCTTGGGTCACTGTCTGTGCGGAGTCTGCACGTTCTCCCCGTGTGTGCGTGGGTTTCCTCCGGGTGCTCCGGTTTCCTCCCACAGTCCAAAGATGTGCAGGTTAGGTGGATTGGCCATGCTAAATTGCTCATAGTGTCCAAAATTGCCCTTAGTGTTGGGTGGGGTTACTGGGTTATGGGGATAGGATGGAGGTGTGCACCTTGGGTAGGGTGCTCTTTCCAAGAGCCGGTGCAGACTCGATGGGCTGAATGGCCTCCTTTTGCACTGTAAATTCCATGAAATATCAGATATGCGTGGGAGGGGGTACGCGTCGAGCTGCGTGTACCGATTGATGGGCTGACTGTAGTCAACGACCATCCTGTTTTTCTCCCCAGTTTTCACAACTACCACGAGCTCTCCAGGGGCTGTTGCTGGCCTCGATAATACCTTCCCGCAGCAGCCACTGGTCCTCAGACCTGATGAAGGTCCTGTCCTGGGCGCTGTACCGTCTGCTCCTGGTGGCGATGGGTGAGGTTTGCAAACATAGAAGGTGGGTCGACCTTAAGGGTCGCGAGGCCGCACACAGTAAGAGGTGGTAGGGGCCCGCCGAATTTCAGGGTTAGGCTCTGGAGGTTGCACTGGAAGCCCAGGCTGAGTAGCGAGGCAGCGCAGAGGTCGGGGAGGATGTAGAGCTGGAAGCCGCTGAACTCTACGCCCTGGATGGTGAGGGCGGCGGTGTAGTACCCCTGGATCGCCACGGAGTGGGATCCGGAGGTCAGGGAGATTTTCTGGTTAATGGGGTGTACTGTGAGGGAGCAGCGCCTTGCCGTATCAGGGTGGATGAAGCTCTCAGTGCTCCCGGAGTCCAGAAGACAGGATATCTTGTGCCCGTCGACCCTCACTGTTGTCGACGCGGCTGTTCGGCGGCGGTTGCAGGCGATGAGCGGCCCGATGAGGTTGCCGATGAGCAGGGGTCCTGAGGTGGGGAAGATGATGGCGCCCACAGGCCGCACGTGTCCTGAGGCAGGCAAGATGGCAGCGCCCACAGACCACACGTGTTGTGAGGCGAGCAAGATGGCAGCGCCCACAGACCACACGTGTTGTGAGGCGAGCAAGAGGCCCACGGGCCGCACGTGGTCTGAGGCGAGGAAGAGGGCTGCACCCACTGATCGCACGTGGGGGGTGCAGAGACAATAGCGGCGATCGAGCGGGCCTGGCACACTGCAGTGAAATGTCCTTTCTTCCCGCAGGCCTTGCAGAGCGTGCTCTGCGCTGGGCAGCGCTGCCGGGGGTGTTTTGTCTGTCCGCAGAAGTAGCACTTGGGTCCCCCGGGGTTGGTTGGCTGCCATGCGGCGCAGGCCTGGGGTTGGCTGGGGGCGGTCGCTGATGGGGTCCACGATGGGGTATTCGCTGGTGGGGTCCACGATGCCCAGGAGGGGTGGGCCGTGCGGTCGGGGGCATACGTCTGTACGTTGCGTGAGGCGACTGTGAGCGAGAGCACTAGTTTCTTCGTCGCCGTGAGGTCGAGGTTATCCCCTTCTAAGAGGCGCTTGCGGATGTAGACCGACCCTATGCCCGTAACGAACGCACCTCTAACTGGAAGGTCAGAATGTTCAACGGGCGAAACGGCCTGACAATCGCAGTCTCTCACCAGGGAGTGCAGGGCACGCCAGAAATCGTCCACAGACTCACCGGGGAGTTGATGCCGCGTGGACAGGAGGTGCCTGGCGTAGTGCTAGTTGGTCTGCTGAGTGTAGTTCTCCTTCAGTAGCACAACAGTCTCTGCGTAGGTCGGCACGTCCCAGATGAAGGGAAAGATATCGGAGCTAAGCCGTGTATACAGGATCTGGAGCTTGTGTGCCTCTGAGGGTGGTTCTGTCGCAGATCCGATGTAGGCTTCAAAGCAAGCTAGCGTGCGAAGGCCGACTTGGCGTTGTCTGCTTGAGGATGCAGCTGCAGGCGATCAGGCTTGAAGCGGAGATCCATCTTTGTAAAATCTCTGCATAATAAATTGATGCACAATCAATTACGACGAGACGAGAGTAGAGAGTAATCGAGGCTTTATTACGCAGAGATGTGTAGCCTCCCGCAGCTGCTGCCAAAATGGCTGCAGCTCAGAGAGCCCACACATTTATACTCTGCCTACTGGGCAGAGCCAGCAGGCAGGGATCTACCCCCGTACCAGTAGTACAGGGGCCTTACCGTAATACCCTCGTATGCGGTATATACAATACAACAGTGGTGACTACCATAGTCACAAACTGTTCGCACAACAACCCATTGACACTGCCTTCCCCACTCACATATCTTTGGAAATTCCTGACCCACTGTATTATGCTTCAGGAAAGGCAATGGCATATCAGCATTGCCACTGGACTAGCAATCCAAAGAGCCAGGGTAATGCTCCGGGAACTGATGCAGGTTCGAATCACACCACGGCAGATGGTGAAATATGAATCCACAAAAGGAAAATTCGGGATTAAAAGTCTAAAATAAATTCCCATCTTGTTCACTAATCTGCTGTCCATGCCTGGACTGGCTGACATTGGCTGATGGTCCAGAGTCATATCTGAACTAGACCGGGGAAAGGGCAGCAAAATCCCCCCCCCCCCCCACATACCCCACACCCACCCCTCCCCGTCCAAATGGCAGGACGGAACCAGATGAGCTTTTCCTTCATGGTGATCATTACTAAGATTAACGCCATATTGCAGACTTCTAAATTGAATTGAAATCCTGGTGGAATTTTAATTTTAATTATCGATACCCCAGTTGTCCTTTTAATGTAAAAAACATTCCATTAGGGTACTAGCTGCAAACCAGTTAATGGTTCTCAAATCTAAGAGCAGGGTACTTCACCTGCAAAATCAATGATTACCTCACTTATAAAAAAAAATATTTTTATTCTCCTCCTTTTTCACATTTTCTTCCAAATTTAAAGCCACCAACGAACAATAAACAATAATGAATACATTGTCAAACCCCTTATCAACAACAACAATCCCATCCTCCCACCAAACCCCCAAACAGCAGCCCACATGTTCACATAAACACAAAAAACAAGAAGGAATCAGGAATCACCCATAGTCACCATTAACACACACAGTCCCCCTCCCCCAACCTTCCCAACCACACCCTCCTAATGTTCGATGTTATCCAATTCACGAAAGTGCATAATGAATAATGCCCATGAATTGTAGAACCCTCCATCCGTCCTCTCAGTTCAAACTTAACCTTCTCAAGAATCAAGAATTCCAGCAGGTCCCCCGCCACGCCAGGACACAGGGTGGAGAGGTTGCTCTCCAACCCATCAGGATCCGCCTTTGGGTGAACAACGAGGCAAAGGCTACGACATCTGCCTCTGCACCCGTTTCCAACCCCTGCTGGTCCGATAGCCTGAATATGGCCTCCCGGGGACCCGGGTCCAGTTTTACGTGCATCACTTTAGAGATTACTCCAAAAACCTCCTTCCAATAATCCTCCAGTTTTGGACAGGATTAAAACATTATGAACATGGTTTGTGGGCCGCCCTCCGCAACGTTCACACACAACGTCTACCCCTTCAAAGAGCCGGCTCATCCGCGCCCTTGTGAGGTGCGCTCTGTATACCACCTTCAGTAGTATCAGCGCCAATCTTGTGCACGAGATGGAGGCATTCACTCTCCGGAGCATGAATCCCACATCGTCCCAATTAGGACCATATACACTTACCAGGGCCACTAATCTCGCCTCCGGTGCCCCTGTCACAATCACATATCTACCCCCCTAATCTGCAACTACCTTCTCCATCTGGAACCATTATCTTTCGCTGACCATTACAGCTACCCCTCGAGCCCTTCCATCAAATCCAGAGTGAAACACCTGGCTAACTGATGCTCGATCAATAACTCCTGAGACGAGATTGGAGACAATTGAAGGCTTTATTGCACTAGATGTTTCCCACAGCAGCACAGGTACAGAATGCAGCTGCTGGGGAGACTCAGGCTCTTATACTCCGCCTTACTGGGCGGAACCAGCAGGCAGGCTTCACCAATGAAAATAGCAATCTCAGGTACCTCCCACACCAATGATCTTACAGCATTATTCAGGGTACCGTAATACCCCTAATACCGACTACCACATTCACCCCTTGTTAAAAAAAGTGTCCGACGGGGGTGGTGGTCTTGCATTATACAGTGGTAGAGGTGTAGGTTATGGTGGTACCCGGTATACTTAGCACAGTGTTTTGCCTCATTACAAGTTGCAACTATTTACAGTAATTATTTAGTCAGAGTGAAGCAATTAGTCGATCGGGAGCCCTGGTCATCCTCTGCAATCTTCGTAGCTTCGGCGGTGATGCAGACGCCGGCTCGGGCATCTGTGGCTCCGGGAGCGTGGCTTCGGCTTCTTCAGCAGCTTCATCACCCACGGACGGGACCGGTGGGAGGACCGATCTACCTGGGAAGGGGGCGGCTGTGGGGTGTGCCGGTGGGAGGGAGGGTACGGTTGGTGGTGGGGGTGTGGGTGGGGACCCAGCAGGCGCCAGGTCCTATAGGGAGACCGTATCCTGTCGGCCGTCGGGGTACGCCACGTAGGCGTATTGAGGGTTAGCGTGCAGGAGGTGGACCCTCTCGACCAATGGATCCGACTTGTGCGCCCGCACGTGTTTGCGGAGCACAATGAGTCCAGGAGCTGCCAGCCAGGTTGGGAGCGAGGTCCCGGAGGAGGTCTTCCTAGGGAAGACTAGGAGACGTTCGTGAAGGGTTTGGTTGGTCGTGGTACACAGTAGTGATCGGATGGAGTGGAGAGCATCCGGGAGGACTTCCTGCCAGCGGGAGACTGGGAGGTTCCTGGACCGTAGGGCCAGTAGGAAGGTCTTCCAGACCGTTCAGTACTCCCTCTGCACCTGCCCGTTTCCCTGGGGGTTGTAGCTGGTCGGCCTGCTCGAGGCAATGCCCTTGCTGAGCAGGAATTGACGCAGTTCGTCGCTCATAAAGGAGGACCCCCTATCGCTGTGTATGTAGGCGGGGAAACCAAACAGCGTGAAAATACTGTGGAGGTCTTTTATGACGGTGGCTGTGGTCATGTCGGGGCAGGGAATGGCGAATGGAAACCGGGAGTACTCGTCAATCACGTTCAGGAAATACGTGTTGCGGTCGGTGGAGGGGAGGGTCCCTTTGAAGTCCATACTGAGACATTCAAAGGGACGGGAAGCCTTTATCAGCTGCGCTTTCTCTGGCCTGCAGAAGTGCGGCTTGCACTCCGTGCAGATTTGGCAATTCTTGGTGGCGGTCCTGACCTCCTCGATGGAGTCGGGCAGGTTTTGGGTCTTAATGAAATGGAAGAATCGAGTGACCCCGGGTGGCTGAGGTCCTCGTGGAGGGCCCGGAGGCGGTCCACTTGTGCGTAGGCACATGTGCTGCGGGATAGGGCATCAGGAGGCTCGTTTAGCTTCCCGGGCCGATACAATGTCTCATTGTTGTAGGTGGAGAGCTCGATCCTCCACCGTAAGATCTTATCGTTCTTTATCTTGCCCCGCTGTGTATTATCGAACATGAAAGCAACCGACCGCTGGTCAGTGAGGAGAGTGAATCTCCTGCCGGCCAGGTAATACCTCCAGTGCCGCACAGCTTCTACTATGGCCTGGGCCTCCTTTTCAACTGAGGAATGGAGGATATCTGAAGCCTGGAGGGTGCGTGAGAAGAAGGCCACGGGTCTGCCCGCTTGGCTGAGGGTGGCCGCCAGAGCTACGTTGGATGCGTCGCTATCGACTTGGATGGGGAGAGATTCGTCGATTGTGTGCATCGTGGCCTTGATGCGGCTGAAGGCCTGGCGAGCCTCTGCCGACAGGGGAAAAACTATGGATTGGATTAGTGGGCGGGCCTTGTCCGCATAGTTGGGGACCCACTGGGCATAATATGAAAAAAATCCCAGGCAGCATTTCAGGGCCTTGGAGCAGTGGGAATTCCATGAGGGGCCGCATGCGTTCGGGATCTGGGCCTATAACTCCATCATGCACTATGTAACCGAGGATGGCTAGACGGTCGGTGCTGAACACGCATTTGTCCTTGTTATGTGTCAGGTTAAGGATTTTTGCGGTATGGAGGAATTTTCAGAGGTTGGTGTCGTGGTCCTGCTGGTCGGGGCTGCAGATGGTGACATTATTGAGGTACGGAAACGTGGCCCGCAAACCGTATCGGTCAGCCATTCGGTTCATCTCCAGTTGGAACATAAGAACATAAGAATTAGGAGCAGGAGTAGGCCATCTGGCCCCTCGAGCCTACTCCGCCATTCAATGAGATCATGGCTGATCTTTTGTGGACTCAGCTCCACTTTCCGGCCCGAACACCATTACCCTGAATCCCTTTATTCTTCAAAAAACTATCTATCATTATCTTAAAAACATTGAATGAAGGAGCCTCTACTGCTTCATTGGGCAAGGAATTCCATAGATTCACAACCCTTTGGGTGAAGAAGTTCCTCCTAAACTCAGTCCTAAATCTACTTCCCCTTATTTGAGGCTATGACCCCTGATTCTGCTTTCACCCGCCAGTGGAAATAACCTTCCCGCATCTATCCTATCTATTCCCTTCATAATTTTATATGTTTCTATAAGATCCCCCCTCATCCTTCTAAATTCCAACGAGTACAGTCCCAGTCTACTCAACCTTTCCTCGTAATCCAAGCCCTTCAGCTCTGTGATTAATTTAGTAAATCTCCTCTGCACACCCTCCAGTGCCAGTACGTCCTTTCTCAAGTAAGGAGACCAAAACTGAACACAATACTCCAGGTGTGGCCTCACTAACACATTGTACAATTGCAGCATAACCTCCCTAGTCTTAAACTCCATCCCTCTAGCAATGAAGGACAAAATTCCATTTGCCTTCTTAATCACCTGTTGCACCTGTAAACCAACTTTTTGCAACTCATGCACTAGCACACCCAGGTCTCTCTGCACAGCAGCATGTTTTAATATTTTATCATTTAAATAGTAATCCCTTTTGCTGTTATTCCTACCAAAATGGATAACCTCACATTTGTCAACATTGTATTCCATCTGTCAGACCCTAGCCCATTCACTTAGCCTATCCAAATCCCTCTGCAGACTTCCAGTATCCTCTGCACTTTTTGCTTTACCACTCATCTTAGTGTCGTCTGCAAACTTGGACACATTGCCCTTGGTCCCAAACTCCAAATCACCTATGTAAATTGTGAACAATTGTGGGCCCAACACTGATCCCTGAGGGACACCACTAGCTACTGATTGCCAAACGGAGAAACATCCATTAATCCCCACTCTTTGCTTTCTATTAATTAACCAATCCTCTATCCATGCTACTACTTTCCCCTTAATGCCATGCATCTTTATCTTATGCAACAACCTTTTGTGTGGCACCTTGTCAAAGGCTTTCTGGAAATCCAGATATACCACATCCACCGTTATCTACCGCACTGGTAATGTCCTCAAAAATTCCACTAAATTAGTTAGGCACGACCTGCCCTTTATGAACCCATGCTGCGTCTGCCCAATGGGCCAATTTCCATCCAGGTGCCTCGCTATTTCTTCCTTGATGATAGATTCCAGCATCTTCCCTACTACCGAAGTTAAGCTCACTGGCCTATAATTACCCACTTTCTGCCTACCTCCTTTTTTAAACAGTGGTGTCACGTTTGCTCATTTCCAATCCGCCGGGACCACCCCAGAGTCCAGTGAATTTTGCTAAATTATCACTCGTGCATTTGCAATTTCCCTAGCCATCTCTTTTAGCACTCTGGGATGCATTCCATTAGGGCCAGGAGACTGGTCTACCTTTAGCCCCATTAGCTTGCCATCACTACCTCCTCAGTGATAACAATCGTCTCAAGGTCCTCACCTGTCATAGCCTCATTTCCATCAGTCACTGGCATGTTATTTGTGTCTTCCACTGTGAAGACAGACCCAAAAAACCTGTTCAGTTCCTCAGCCATTTCCTCATCTCCCATTATTAAATCTCCCTTCTCATCCTCTAAAGGACCAATATTTACTTTAGCCACTCTTTTTTGTTTTATATATTTGTAGAAACTTTTACTATCTGTTTTTATATTCTGAGCAAGTTTACTCTCATAATCTATCTTACTCTTCTTTATAGCTTTTTTAGTAGCTTTCTGTTTCCCCCTAAAGATTTTCCAGTCCTCTAGTCTCCCACTGATCTTTGCTACTTTGTATGCTTTTTCCTTCAATTTGATACTCTCCCTTATTTCCTTAGATATCCACGGTCGGTTTTCCCTCTTTTTACCGTCCTTCCTTTTTGTTGGTATAAACCTTTGCTGAGCACTGTGAAAAATCGCTTGGAAGGTTCTCCACTGTTCCTCAACTGTTTCACCATAAAGTCTTTGCTCCCAGTCTACCTTAGCTAGTTCTTCTCTCATCCCACTGTAATCTCCTTTGTTTAAGCACAAAACACTAGTGTTTGATTTTACCTTCTCACCCTCCATCTGTATTTTAAATTCCACCATATTGTGATCGCTCCTTCCGACAGGATCCCCAACTATGAGATCATGAATCAATCCTGTCTCATTACACAGGACCAGATCTAGGGCCGCTCGTTCCCTCGTAGGTTTCATTACATACTGTTCGAGGAAACTATCGCGGATACATTCTATAAACTCCTCCTCAAGGCTGCCTTGACCGACCTGGTTCAACCAATCAACATGTAGATTAAAATCCCCCATGATAACTGCTGTACCATTTCTACATGCATCTGTTATTTCTTTGTTTATTGCCTGCCCCACCATAATGTTACTATTTGGTGGCCTATAGATTACTCCTATCAGTGACTTTTTCGCCTTACTATTCCTGATTTCCACCCAAATGGATTCAACCTTATCCTCCATAGCACCGATGTCATCCCTTACTGTTGCCCGGATGTCATCCTTAAATAACAGAGCTACACCACCTCCCTTACCATCCACTCTGTCCTTCCGAAAAGTTTGATACCCTCGGATATCCAACTCCCAGTCGTGACCATCCTTTAACCATGTTTCAGTAATGGTCACTAAATCATAGTCATTCACGATGATTTGCGCCATCAACTCATTTACCTTATTCCGAATACTACGAGCATTCAGGTAACGTACACTTATGTTGGCTTTTTTACCTCTGTTCTTAATCTTAACACATTGATCAGTAACCTCTCCTAAGTTATATTTCCTCTTAACCTTTCTCCTAATTTTCCTTGTCGTCGAACCCATATCTTCCTGTAACAACCTGCTGTGTCGCTTACCATTAATGTTTTCACTTCCCGTTTTATTCCTTTTAGTATTCCTGGTCCTATTCACTGAGCTCCCCTCAGTCACTGTACCTTGTACTGGCGCCCTTTTTGATTTTTGACTATGGCTTCTCTGCCTTACACTTTCCCCCTTACTGCCTTTTGTTTCTGTCCCTGTTTTACTACCTTCCAACTTCCTGCATCGGTTCCCATCCCCCTGCCACATTAGTTTAAACTCTCCCCAAAAGCTCTAGCAAACATCCCCCCTAGGACATCGGTTCCAGTCCTGCCCAGGTGCAGACCGTCCGGTTTGTACTGGTCCCACCTCCCCCAGAACCGGTTCCAATGCCCCAGGAATTTGAATCCCTCCCACTTGCACCATCTCTCGAGCCACGCATTCATCCTATCTATCCTGACATTCCTACCCTGACTAGCTCGTGGCACTGGTAGCAATCCTGAGATTACTACCTTTGAGGTCCTATTTTTTAGTTTAACTCCTAACTCCCTGAATTCAGCTTGTAGGACCTCGTCCCGTTTTTTACCTATATCGTTGGAGCCTATGTGCACCACGACAGCTGGCTGTTCACCCTCCCCCCCCCAGAATGTCCTGCAGCCGCTCCGAGATATCCTTGACCCTTGCACCAGGGAGGCAACATACAATCATGGAGTCTCGATTACGTCCGCAGAACCGCCTGTCTATTCCCCTTACGATTGAGTCCCCTATCACTATAGCCCTGCCATTCTTCTTCCTGCCCAGCTGTGCAGCAGAGCCAGCCACGGTGCCATGAACCTGGCTGCTGCTGCCTTCCCCTGGTGAGCTATCTCCCTCAACAGTATCCAAAGCGGTGTATCTGTTTTGCAGGGAGATGACCGCAGGGGCCACCTGCACTACCTTCCTACTCTTGCTCTGACTTTTGGTCATCCATTTTCTATCTCCCTCAGTAATTTTAATCTGCGGTGTGACCAACTCACTGAATGTGCTATCCACGACGTCCTCAGCATCGCGGATGCTCCAATGTGAGTCCATCCGCAGCTCCAGAGCCGTCAAGCGGTCTAACAGGAGCTCCAACTGGACACACTTCTTGCACGTGAAGGAGCCAGGGACAGTGGACGTGTCCCTGAGCTCCCACATCGCACACGAGGAGCATGACACGGGTCTAAGATCTCCTGCCATGTCTTAAACCTTCGGTTAACTTCAACAACTACAATTTCAAAAAACAAAAAACAACGAAGTCACTTACCAGGGATAAAAAGCACCTCCTACCCCTCAAGCTTCGAATTCCCACCTAGATTCAAATTCTCAAACTCACTCTTTGCTGTCTCACTCTGGCTGTGTCTTCTCTGGCTCACTGGGAGAACTCACTGGGAGTGAGTTACAAGGTGCTCTTTTTAAATTGGCCTTAGTTGACTCCCCTCCCCCACCTGCTTTTAGATCAAGGTAGATTAAACTGACTGATACTCGGAAGACCGAAACTCCATTTGTGACACCGAAGCAAACCCCTAGGAAGTGGTAGAGCCGCCCATCTGCTTTGAATGCAGTGTATTTGTGGTCGCTAGGGCGGATGGGGAGCTGGTGGTAGGCGGATTTTAGATCCACTGTGGAAAAGACCTTGTATTGTGCAATCTGATTGACCAGATCAGATATGCGGGGGAGAGGGTACGCATCGAGCTGCGTGTACCTGTTGATGGTCTGACTATAATCGATGACCATCCTATGCTTCTCCCCGGTCTTTACAACCACTACTTGAGCTCTCCAGGGACTGTTGCTAGCCTCAATAATACCTTCCTTCAGTAACCGCTGGACTTCTGACCTAATGAAGGTCCGGTCCTGGACACTGTACCATCTGCTCCTGGTGGCGACGGGTTTGCAATCCGGGTGAGGGTCGCAAACAGGGAAGGCGGATCGACTTTGAGGGTCGCGAGGCTGCAGACAGTGAGGGGGGGGTATAGGGCCACCGAATTTAAAAGTTAAGCTCTGGAGGTTACATTGGAAGTCTAACCCGAGGAGCGTGGCAGCGCAGATGTGAGGAAGGATGTAGAGTCGGTAATTTTTAATTCCCTTCCCTGGACCGTGAGATTCGCTATGCAGAACCCTTTGATCTCTACCGAGTGAGACCCGGAGGCCAGGGAGATTATTTTGGTTGACTGGGTGGATGGGGAGAGAACAGCGCCTTACCGTGTTGGGGTGTATGAAGCTCTCTGTGCTCCCGGAGTCGATCAGGCAGGATGTTTTATGCCCGTTGATGAGCACGGTCTTCGTCGCAGTCGAGAGTGTTCGGGGGCTGAGACTGGTCCAGGGTCACCGAGGCAAGTCGTGGCAAAATTTGGATGTTTTCCTCGGGCGGTGTTTGGTCACCCGTGTCGGGATCCTGAGAGTCCAGCCAAGATGGCGGCGTCCACTGGTCGCACATGGCTGGAGGTGTACAAGATGGCGGCGCCCATCCTTCGCACGTGGTCCCCGGGGAAAAAGATGGCGGCGCCCGGAGGCCTCACGTGGCCCTGGAGAAGGAAGATGGCAGTGCCCGCTGGCCGTACACGGCTCGTGGAGAGAGTTGTGGTGGCGGTCCCGGTTCGCCCCCGGAGACCGCGGCGACCGCCCGGGCCTGGCATACTGCCACGAAATGGCCCTTTTTGCCGCACCCTTTGCAGGTGGATGAGCGGGCCGGGCAGCACTGCTGGGGGTGCTTGGCTTGCCCGCAAAAATAGCAGCGGGGCTCCCCGGGGTTGCCTGGCAGTCATCGGAGTCGGCCGCGGGCGGGGTTCCACGCTGCCCAAGGGCCGCCACGCGGTCAGGGACGTAAGTGCGGGCGTTAAGGGAGGCCTCCACCGTTTCAAAATAAAAATCTTTGGTGTTGTACGTCACCCTCAGCTTTGCCGGGTACACCATACCAAATCGCACCTCCTTGTTGTACAGTGTCGCCTTAACTCTGCCAAACACCGCTCATGCCTTTGCCAACTCCACCGTCAGGTCCTGGTAGATCCGAACTCCAGCACCATCCCACAGCACCTCGCGCTTCTGCTTCACCCAGCTTAACATGTTCTCCTTCATGCAGTACTTATGGAAGAAGATAATTACTGCTCTTAGTGGCTCATTTACTTTGGGTTTCGGCTTAATAACCGATGAATTCGGTCCAGTTTATACCGGAAGGGTCCTCACCCTCCCCTATCAAGTCTGCCAGCATTTTAGCAAAGTACTCTGTTGGCCTCGAGCCCTCTGCCCCTTCGGGCAAGCCCACAATTCTCAGATTGTGCCGCCTCGAGCGGTTCTCCAAGTACTCGAGCTTTGCTCGGAGTCCTCGGTTGACCTCCACCACCCTCCACAGCTCGTCCCCCATCGAGGTGAACTGGTCACTGTGCTGCGACACGGCCTCCTCCACTTCCTTCATCTTCTCGCCCTGCTCTCTCACCTCAGCCGATGCCTTTGCCACATCCACCCTCACAGGGCGATTGCCTCCTCCACCAATGATCTCAGTGCGACCGCCATCTCCTTCCTCAACGCCTCCATGTGCCTCGTAAACTGCTTTTCCTGTTCCATGGCCATCACCTCAGTCATCTTTTCCACCGTAAGCAGTGTGGCACCACCATGCGGTCCGACCTCCACCATCTTGCCAGCACTTTTGCTGGCCCTCTCACTCGACGGCAAACACTCATTTCCTCCCTTCTTTCCAGTTGTTCATGTAGCCCTATTCACAGCCTTTAGCGACTTCTTGGGTGGCGTTCTCCCGCAACTGGCTGGATGATCCGACGCCAGCGCCAAGAGCGGCGTCAACCACTCCGGTGTTGGGCCGCCCGGTTGTTGCTGAATCCTCCGTACTCTCGGGGGCTAGGCTGGCAGCGGAGGGGTTGGTGCCGTGCCAACCGGGGCTGAAGGGCCGCCGTGGGCCGGCGCGAGTTGGCTCATGCGCAGAACCGCCGGCGTGTCCTGCTGCATGCACAGAACTGACGGCGTGTTTCCTGCGCATGCGCAGGGGGTTTCTTCTCCGCGCCGGTCTTGGCGGAGATTTACAGAGGCCGGTGTGGAGGGAAAGAGTGCCCCCATGGCACAGGCCCACCCGCTGATCAGTAGGCCGCGATCGCGGGCCAGGCCACCATGGGGGCCTCCCCCAGGGCCGGATCCCCCCGTGCCCCCCCGAGGACTCCGCTAGCCGCCCTCCAAGCCGGACCATGTCCATTTCACGCCGGCGGGACTGGCCAGGAATGCAGGGCTGCTCGGCCCATCAGGGCCCGGAGAATTGCCGGGCGGGGGGCCGCTGCCAACGGCCCCTGACCGGCGCAGCATAAACCCCGCCTTCGCCCATAGACCGGCACCGGAGAATACAGCAGCCGGCGTCGGAGAGGCTGGGCGGGATTCATGCCGCCCCCCGGGGATTCTCCAACCCGGCGGGGGGTCGGAGAATCCCGTCCATTATCTTTCCTTCTTCAATCCTCCACAAATTAACCACGGGACTGGACTTCAAACCTCTTAAAAATACATTTCAAGTGGGAACCACCCAACATGCGACTTCCCCTCTACATGCTGCCTCTGGAAGTACCCAATGATTACATCACTTTGACGACCCCTTAATCATAGCTTGAGCAGACATACTCTTTGTATGTATCTTAATCCAGGTTTTAATAACATTACTGGAAAGAAAGATATGGAAAATATAAAATATTCATCACATCATAGACAACTTTGAACTCGATATTAGGGCTTCCACCAGGAGATGTAGATACATCGATTCCAAGATGGTCTGTATTACCTGTGATATCCATTCTATTTTGAAGCCTATGTTATTAAGAATACTTGGCAGGAAGTCAACCCCACAACGTGCTGATCAGACTATGGCCAGATATTTTGAACAACTGGTTGCTGTCTTTTGGTTTGGTGCTCACCTGCATATTCCAGGTCGTTTCGCAGCTTTTCGACCTCTGGGAAGAGAAAATGAAGCCACTCAGCTGCAACATCCCAAGTCAAATCATTCTGATTCCTCCTCATGCCTTATCCCCGCCCCATTGCAACTCCGACCTACCTCACCTCCTCCCCTCAGATAAACGCCCGCAACACTCACAGCCCTTCTAATTTACACAGCCAACAATCTTACAGTGTAGGCCGCCTGGCCCAGTGTGGGGGTGTTAGCTCTCTGAAGTAGCTACAGAATTAATTCCAAATCCCCCATTTGCCCAAAGTCTTCCTGTGAAAGATAATCTTGATTCATCCCTGAGAGTTTCAGTTGGATCATTCTAAGGCAATACTTAACAACTCTCCTCTCAAGACCTGAGATTGGAGGATCTTAAATAAGAAATTCATTGAAGAGATGGGCTAGATATAGGGTGGAATTAAGGGGACAGGAATTAAGTGGGGAAGATGTCGGACGGTAGAGGGGATTGGGACAGAAGCCTCCGGTAAGGCTGGCAACGTGGAACGTACAGCGGCTGAACGAGTCGGTTAAAAGGAGTTTAATGTAGAGAAGTGTGAGGTGATTCACTTTGGAAGGAATAACAGGAATGCGGAATATTTGGCTAATGGTAAAGTTCTTGAAAGTGTGGATGAGCAGAGGGATCTAGGTGTCCATGTACATAGATCCCTGAAAGTTGCCACCCAGGTTGATAGGGTTGTGAAGAAGGCCTATGGAGTGTTGGCCTTTATTGGTAGAGGGATTGAGTTCCGGAGTCGGGAGGTCACGTTGCAGCTGTACAGAACTCTGGTACGGCCGCATTTGGAGTATTGCGTACAGTTCTGGTCACCGCATTATAGGAAGGACGTGGAGGCTTTGGAGCGGGTGCAGAGGAGATTTACCAGGATGTTGCCTGGTATGGAGGGAAAGTCTTTTGAGGAAAGGCTGATGGACTTGAGGTTGTTTTCGTTGGAGAGAAGAAGGTTAAGAGGAGACTTAATAGAGGCATACAAAATGATCAGGGGGTTGGATAGGGTGGACAGTGAGAGCCTTCTCCCGCGGATGGAAATGGCTGGCACGAGGGGACATAACTTTAAACTGAGGGGTAATAGATATAGGACAGAGGTCAGAGGTAGGTTCTTTACGCAAAGTGTAGTGAGGCCGTGGAATGCCCTACCTGCTACAGTAGTGAACTCGCCAACATTGAGGGCATTTAAAAGTTTATTGGATAAACATATGGATGATAATGGCATAGTGTAGGTTAGATGGCTTTTGTTTCGGTGCAACATCGTGGGCCGAAGGGCCTGTACTGCGCTGTATTGTTCTATGTTCTATGTTCTAAAAGGTCGCGGGAGTTTGCGCACCTCAGGTGCTTGAAAGGAGGGGTGGTCTTTCTGCAGGAGACGCACCTCCATGTGAAGGGACCAGGTTAGGTTATGGGAGGGTGGGTCGGGCAGGAGTTTTACTCGAGGTTTGATTTGAAATCGAGTGGAGTGGCGATTTTAATGAGCAGAAAAATGTGATTTGTGAGTGCGAAGGAGGTGAAGGATCCAGGTGGGAGTTATGTGATTGTGAGTGGGGCACCGGTAGTGATGGTAAATGTGTATGCCCCAAATTGAGATGATGTGGGTTTTATGAGGGGGTTGCTGGCAGCAGTCCCAGATTTGGCCACGTACCAGTTGATCATGGGAGGAGATTTTAACTGTGTCCTGGAGCCGTGGGTGGATAGGTCGAGTCCCAGGTCGATATAGGGTATGAATGGCGAGGGAGCGGGGGGGGGGTTTATGGAGAGGATGGGTATGGTGGATCTATGGTGCTTTCAGAACCTGGGGGAAGGGAGTATTCCTTCTTTTCACACGTCTATAAGGTGCATTCGAGGATTGATTACTTTGTACTGAGTTGGGAGATTTTGTTTGGGGTGGAGGGATTGTTGGCGGACGGAGGTTTTTGTGCAGCCGGCGATTAAGGAGTATGTGGAGTTAAATCAGAATGGGGAGGTGTCGGCAGCCATTTTTTGGGAAGCACTTATTATGTTTAAGGCTCATGCGGATAGGGAAAGGAGGGAGGAACGGCCTCGTGAGCGAGATAGTGGAGGTGGACAGGGGATATTCGAGGGTGCCCACCGTGGAGGGATTGGTGAGGAGGAAAAGGTTGCAGGGACAATTTGGCAGGCTGACAATGGGGGGAACGGTAGGGCAACTGCGTAGGGCAAAAGGGGTGCAATACGGGTATGGGGAGAAGGTGAGCCACATGCTGGCGCACCAGCTGCAGAGGCAGGCTGCATTCAGGGAAATATTGAAGATATGGACTGGGGCTGGGGATGTGGTGTCAGAGCCAGGGAAGATAAACGAGATGTTTAGGGAGTACTAACAGGGACATTATGAGGCGGACCTGGGGGGAGAGGAGGGGGACATGGGGCGGTTTCTGAATGAACTGGAATTTCCCCAGGTGGAGGAAGCAAAGAGGCAGGCGTTGGGGAGCCCCTGGGGCTGAGGGAGGTGCTGGATAGTATCAGGAGTATGAAGTCGGGGAAGGCCTCTGCGCTGGATGGGCACCCGACGGAACTTTATAGGTCCATATCACTCTTGAACACGGATGCAAAAGTATTGGCTAAGTTGTTGGCGGGGAGGATGGAGGATTGTGCCCCGGGGGTGGTTACAGAAGATCAAACAGGCTTTGTGAAGGGCAGGCAGTTCGCAAAAAATATAAGACGGCTGTTGAATGTGGTGATGAATCCATCAGAGGGTCCGGTACCGGAGGCGGCGGTGGTGTCCATGGATGCGGAGAAGGCATTTGATCGGGTGGAATGACAGCACTTGTTCGAGGTTTTGGGAAGGTTTGGGTTTGGGCCGAGATTTGTGGCATGGATACGGTTACTGTATGTGGCGCCAACGGCGAGGGTGAGGACGAATGATATGATCTCACGGAGCTTTGACTTGCAGAGGGGTACGAGGCAGGGCTGCCTGCTGTCACCGTTGCTGTTTGCGATGGCCATAGAGCTGTTGGTGATGGCTCTTCGGGGGTCGGCGGAGTGGCGGGAGATTATGAGGAGACAGAGGGAGCATCGGGTGTCGCTCTATGCCGATGACCTCTTGCTGTATGTTTCGGATCTGTTGGAGCGTATGGGAAGGATTTTGGGCCTGCTGGGGAGGTTTGGAGGGTTCGCAGGGTACAAACTGAATGTAGGGAAAAGCAAGGTACTCCCGGTGAATGAACTGGGACAGCGGGCTAATTTAGGGGGGGATGCTATTTATGGTAGCGAGGATTAGGTTTAGGTATTTGGGGATTCAGGTAGCGAGGGAATGGACGGGGCTCCATAAGTGGAACATAGCGAAGCTGGTGGAGGAGGCCAGGGAGGATCTTCGAGGTGGGATACGCTGCACTGAACGCTGGCGGGGAGGGTCCAAATGGTGAAAAGGAATATTCTGCTGAGGTTCTTGTTTATCTTTTCAGGCTCTCCCGATCTTTATATCAAAGGCCTTTTTTTCGGAAAGTGGACACGATGATTTTGGACTTTGTATGTCTGGGGAAGGTGCTGAGGGTGGGGAGGACCCTGCTACAGAGGCAGCGGCAGCTGGGGGGGGCGTTGGTGTTGCTGAACTTGCTTCATTATTATTGGGCGGCGAATGTGGACAAGGTGTGGTGTTGGTGGGAAGGAAAAGGGCTAGAGTGGGTTAGGATGGAGGAGGAATCTTGTTAGGGGTCTCGTTTGAGGGCGATGTGACGGCAGCATTGCCAATGGCTCCGAGTAGGTATTCAGGGAGCTCGGTGGTGCAGTCCACGGTGAAGATATGGAATCAGTTGAGGAGGCATTTTAGGATGGAAGGGGTGTTGGTGCCAACGCCGCTGTGTGGTAATCATTGGTTTGAGCCAGGGGGAGGGGGGGGTGGATGGATAGTGTATACAGGAGGTGGAGGGAAGTGGATCTGGTCATGGTGATGGATCTGTATTTGAAGGAAGGGTTCGCCAGTCTGGAAGAAGTAAGGGTAGAGTTGCCGAGGGGGAGTGAGTTCAGGTATCTGCAGGTTAGGGACTTTGCGCGAAAGGTCTGGAAGGGGTTCACCAGGTTGCCGGGATACACCCTGCTGGAGTGACTGCTGCTTCCGGATGTGGAAGGGGAGGGAAGAATTGGGGATATATATAAGTGGCTGGGGGAGCAGGGAGGCGAGCGGGTGGTGAAGACAAAGGAGAAATGGGAAACGGAGTTCGGAGGGGGACTAAATTGGGGATTATGGAGTGAGGCGCTGCGAAGGGTAAACGGGACCTCCTCTTGTGCAAGGATGAGCTTGATACAGTTTAAGGTGGTGCACAGGGTGCATATGATTTGGCCGAGAATGACTGATTTTTTCAGGGGGTAGCAGATGAGTGTGAGACATGTGGGTGGGGGCTAGTGAATCACGCGCACATGTTTTGTGGTTGCGAAGAATTGGAAAGATTCTGGGCAGGAGTGTTCGCGGTCTTAGCCAGGATAGTGGAGGGGGAGGTGGACCCGGACCCTTTGGTGGCGATATTTGGGGTTTCGGAGAAGCCGGAGCTCATGGAGAGGAGGAAGGCCGATGCCGTGGCCTTTGCCTCTCTGAATGCACGGCGAAGAATTCTGCTGGAGTGGCGGTCGGCATCGCCGCCGGGGGTAGAAGCATGGTCGGGTGACCTGAACGACTTCCTGCAATTAGAGAAGATAAAGTATGAGTTAAGGGGCTCTGCAGGGGGTTTGAGAAAAGGTGAGGGATGTTTGTGACCGTGTTTGAGGGGCTGTTCGCCGCAGGGGGTGGGGGTGGAGGGTGAGGGGCGAAAAGGGAGAAAAATCTGTACAGACAGTATAATTAATTGCTGGGAAGTATGTTTCCAGGGGTGTTTATTTGCTGTAATCTGTTTTAATCTATGTTTATAATAAAATACGTTAAAAAGAAAGAAATATAATTGAAGAATATGGAGTAAAGCCGAGTTAAATGCAAACTGACTATGACCAACAATAATGACAACACGGACATGAAGGGCAGAATTAACTCGCTGTCTTTTGAAAATTAATTTCGGGATGTGGGCATTGCTGACTAGACCAGCATTTATTGCCCATCCCTAATTACCCCTTGAGAAGATAGTGGTGAGCTGCCTTCATGAACCGCTGCAGCCCCTGAGGTGTAGGTGCACACACGGTGCTATTTGGGAGGGAGTTCCAACTCCAATTAAGAAATCCAATACAGTTCAAATGCCACTTATAAATAAAGTTAACGTGGAGGTTACTTGCATAGTTGTGTGGACCGTTGGAGAGAGTTCACTTCAAGAGCAGATCAGTACACTTCTGCTCAACTTAGCATTTGACAAAACTGCTGTTCGACTTAAAGGCCTTCTGTCTTGCCAGACTCAAATCCAATGGCAAACTGCAAAACTATGACAGACCTGGTTCCTCTCAAAGTACATCATCACTATCCCGTTAAGATGTCAGATGACCTGCTAACTGGGACTAAATGCAACCCTTCATAAAATATCTATTCTCCAGGGAATCTCCAGCAATCTCCAATTAGTCCTTTATCTGTAATCAAGTAAGTGTTTGGAATGAATCATGGCTTGCCTTCTCCTCGTTAACTTTATTTATAAGTGGCATTTGAACTGTATTGGATTGCTTAATTGGAGTTGGTAGCAGGGATAGATAGTAAGTTTAAGTTGTTCGTTGTGTTTAAGAACTGCTCAACTGATAATGATAAAGTGATTTTTGTTTATGTTAATGTGGTTAATTTTGTGTTTAAATTAAAGTTCCATGCCTGCCCCTCGAATCCTTGCAGCATTGAACTCTTTTTCTTTCAGTGTGATGTCATCCTCAACATTCATGGTTAACCACTTTTACCCATTTGTTTTGGTTATTATTGGGATGCATTTAATTCATTCTACTGTGAACACAGATAAAAACAAATAACCTGTTCAAAGTACCTGCCATTTCATTGTTTCACATCATCAATTCACCCCAGGAGTGATGATTCTGACTAATGGGCATATTTTATGTTAACACAAACTTTCTTTTAGTCAACTCTGTGCCACACAATTAGAATTGATTTCATTTCAGTTTAAGGCATTAGATTCAAACAAGTAATCTGAACATCATACACTTTATGGAATCGCATCAAGTTATGAACCCTCTTCTCAAGATGATTTTTTACTCTGAATCCTGCTCTCATTTCAGGCGATTTGGTTCACACTAATACACTGCTGGTTGGGAGCATTGTTCTGAGAAACACTTCTGGATACACTCTAAAACAATATTTGTCCAACCTATATGGGGATTGAAATCCCCAAGACATACGCAGCACTTTCTTACAAGCCACGGTTATTTCTCGATTTCTACTCTGCCCTACAGCGTAATGACTGTTACGGGACCTAGAACCCAACCCACCAATTTTTTCTCCCCCTTTACATTTCTTATTTCCACCCCAACTGATTTTATTATTTTTTTGTTATTTACAGCCCAGAAGGCGGCCATTCGGCCCAACATGTTTGCACCGGCTCCCAAAAGAGCTACCTAGATAGTCCCATTCCCCAGCCCTATCTCTGTAGCCTTGTAAATAATCACTTTCAAATATGCATACAGTTCTCTTTTGAAACCTCCTATGGATTCCACCTCCACCAGTCTCCCAGGCAGCACATTCCAAACCCTAACAACTCGGAGTGAAGCAGTTTCTCCTCATCTCACTCCTAGGTTTCTTGCTGAGCATTGTGAAAATGTGACCCCTAGTCACTGACTTACCAACTAATGGAAACAGAATATCCTTCTTTAGCCTGTGAAAATTGTTCAGAATTTTGAACACCTCAATAAGGTTGCATCTTAATCTTCTCTGCTCCAAGGAGATAAGGTCAATTTCTGATGCTTTCAAGCGAAATGATTTCACATGAATGAGTTGGCCTCATGCAGAGTGACCAATGACACCCAACTCCATTTCCTTCCTATCCAAAGGTGAAATACCCTTGCACCGTGGCTCCTTTGTAAGCTTGTCTCTGTAATCAATCCTCATTATCAGCATTCATTTTCATGTAAGCAATCAATCCATTCATCTTATCATTAAAAATGATCTATCTTATTAGCCGCACATCCTTTCCTCCTCCGACATAAGTCTACCAAAAATAAAAATAAATCTTTCAAGTATTTGGTGAAATCTCTTTGGAAAAGAGATTTCTTACCCACTAATGTTTCTTGGCCCACTGCTTATTTCAACACAATTGAAGACAACCGTGTAGATACCACTGTCATCCATTGCCGCGTCAGCAGATACCTTTGTCTTTCTGATGGAGTTCAGCCGCTGTTAGTTAAAACCAAATCACACGGTTAAAATGTTTAATTGACATTAATAATAATAATTGCTTATTGTCACATGATATGTGATTGGGTGCAAGCAGATTAGTCTTTGAATAAGGCAATTCCCAACTGTATAACATAGCATTGAAGAATCACAAACACAAATAACAGACATTTGATCAAACATGGATCCATGGAGAGGAAGCAGCGTGGATTTATTGAGAGCAAGCTTTATTTTACTAACTTCATCGTGTGCTTTGATGGGATAACTAAAAGTGTGGCTGAGAGAACTCTGTTGATTGTCTGCATATGGACTGTCAGAAGGCATTTGGTAAAGTGCCAAACATTAGGTTTGTCAACAGCCCACAGTTCACGGGATCAAATGGCAAATGGCATCATTGATGTTTAAAAAGTTGCCGAAGGGAGAGGAGACATAAAACTGTGCTTAATGTTTGCTTTTCCTTTCCTCTCCACTGGGGCGAAGTGGACAAAGTTTCGGAGAGGACCTCTACTCTTTCTGATAAGGCTTGCAGGCTCAATTTCAACATTTGCTGATAACACTAAATTGGGAAGATTACTAAATGGTGAGGAAAGGTTTTGGAGAGGGAGCATGTAGTGTCCACTGGCACCCTTGTGGCCTTCCATGCCAACACAGGGGATGGGGTGTCTTACTGACCAGTGACCCCTTTGATCACATCTTGGTTTGATGTTTTAAGTTTCATTTGTGATTTGCTTTTTGTTTCAAGCCGTTCCACTTCAAGGGACTGTCTCTTCAATTTTCACCTCAGTTTAATTGATTTAGTTTACTTGTTTAGCAACAAAACCTGTTCAAGACTCTATTGAGAATGACTATTTTACCTGTGACACGGAATCAATCAGCTATTGTGTTCCACATTCTCATCGCTACTTGCATGGGTCACCTGGGCCTAAATTCACTGGAATTTGGAAGAATTAGAGGCGATCTGATTGATACGTATAAAGTTCTGATAGGGCTGGACAGACTGGATGCAGGATGGTGTGCACGAGATCGGTCAGAGTGTGCGTGACGTAGGTCAGAGTGTGCACAAGGTAGCTCAGAGTGCACGCGAGGTAGATCAGAGTGTGTGTGAGGTAGCTTAGAGTGTGTGTGAGGTGGGTCAGAGGGTGCGAGAGGTACCGCAGATTGTGTGTGAGGAACCGAAGAGTGTGTGTGAGGTAGGTCAGAGTGTGCACGAGTTAGCTCAGAGTGTGCATGAGGTAGGTCAGAGTGTGAGTGTGGTAGGTCAGAGTGTGTGGGAGGTACCGCAGAGTGTGTGTGAGGTAGGTCAGAGTGTGCATGAGGTAGGTCAGAGTGTGAGTGAGGTAGGTCAGAGTGTGTGTCAGGTACCGCAGTGTGCGTGTGAAGTGCCTCAGAGTGTGTGTGAGGTATCGCAGAGTGTGTGTGAGGTATCGCAGAGTGTGTGTGAGGTATCGCAGAGTGTGCGCAAGGTACGGCAGTGTGTGTGTGAGGTACGGCAGTGTGTGTGTGAGGTACCTCAGGGTGTGTGTGAGGTATCGCAGAGTGTGTGTGAGGTATCGCAGAGTGTGTGTGAGGTAGGTCAGAGTTTGTGTGAGGTAGGTCAGAGTGTGTGTGAGGTACCTCAGGGTGTGTGAGAGGTAGGTCAGAGTGTGTGTGAGGTACATCAGAGTGTGTGTGAGGTACATCAGGGTGTGTGTGAGGTAGGTCAGAGTGTGTGTGAGGAATCGCAGATTGTGTGTGAGGTATCGCAGAGTGTGTGTGAGGTAGGTCAGAGTGTGTGTGAGGTACCGCAGTGTGTGTGTGAGGTAGATCAGGGTGTGTGAGAGGTAGGTGAGAATGTGTGTGAGGTATCGCAGAGTGTGTGTGAGGTAGGTCAGAGTGTGTGTGAGGTAGGGCAGAGTGTGCGCGAGGTAGGTCAGAGTGTGTGTGAGGTAGGTCAGAGTGTGTGTGAGGTATCGCAGAGTGTGTGTGAGGTAGGTCAGTGTGTGTGTCAGGTAGGTCAGAGTGTGCACGAGTTAGCTCAGAGTGTGTGTGAGGTAGGTCAGAGTGTGCGTGAGGTAGGTCAGAGTGTGTGTGAGGTATCGCAGAGTGTGTGTTAGGTATCGCAGAGTGTTCGCGAGAAAGGTAAGAGTGTGTGTGAGGTAGGTCAAAGTGTGTGTGAGGTAGGTCAGAGTGTGTGTGAGGAATCGCAGTGTGAGGTAGGTCAGAGTGTGTGTCAGGTAGGTCAGAGTGTGCACGAGTTAGCTCAGAGTGTGTGTGAGGTAGGTCAGAGTGTGCGTGAGGTAGGTCAGAGTTTGTGTGAGGTATCGCAGAGTGTGTGTGAGGTATCGCAGAGTGTGCGCGAGATAGGTCAGAGTGTGTGTGAGGTAGGTAAGAGTGTGTGTGAGGAATCGCAGTGTGTGTGAGGTACCGCAGAGTGTGTGTGAGGTACCTCAGGGAGTGTGTGAGGTACCTCAGGGTGTGTGTGAGGTATCGCAGAGTGTGTGTGAGGACCGCAGAGTGTGTGTGAGGTATCGCAGAGTGTGTGTGAGGTAGGTAAGAGTGTGTGTGAGGTACCTCAGGGTGTGTGTGAGGTACCGCAGAGCGTGCACGAGGTATCTCAGAGTGTGTGTGAGGTATCGCAGAGTGTGTGTGAGGTATCGCAGAGTGTGTCTGAGGTAGGTCAGAGTGTATGTGGGGTAGGTCAGAGTGTATGTGGGGTAGGTCAGAGTGTGTGTGAGGTACCTCAGAGTGTGTGTGAGGTACATCAGAGTGTGTGTGAGGTACATCAGAGTGTGTGTGAGGTACCGCAGTGTGTGTGTGAGGTACCGCAGTGTGTGTGTGAGGTAGGTCAGAGTGTGTGTGAGGTATCGCTGAGTATGTGTGAGGTACCTCAGAGTGTGTGTGAGGTAGGTCAGAGTGTGTGTGAGGTACTGCAGAGTGTGTGTGAGGTATCGCAGAGTGTGTGTGAGGTTGGTCAGAGTGTGTGTGAGGTAGGTCAGATTGTGTGTGAGGTAGGTCAGAGTGTGAGTGAGGTACCGCAGCGTGTGTGTGAGGTACCTCAGGGTGTGTGTGAGGTACCTCAGGGTGTGGGTGAGGTACCTCAGAGAGTGTGTGAGGTACCGCAGTGTGTGTGTGAGGTAGGCCAGAGTGTGCACGAGGTAGGTTAGAGTGTGCACGAGGTAGCTCAGAGTGTGCTTGAGGGACCTCAGAGCGAGTGTGAGGTATCGCAGAGTGTGTGTGAGGTATCGCAAAGTGTGTGTGAGGTATCGCAGAGTGTGTGTGAGGTATCGCAGAGAGTGTGTGAGGTACCTCAGAGTGTGTGTGAGTTACCGCAGAGTGTGTGTGAGGGATCGCAGTGTGTGTGTGTGAGGTAGGTCAGAATGTGTCGAGGTATCGCAGAGTGTGTGTGAGGTATAGCAGAGTGTGTGTGAGGTACCGCAGAGTGTGTGTGAGGTACCTCAGGGAGTGTGTGAGGTATCGCAGAGTGTGTGTGAGGTACCGCAGTGTGTGTGTGAGGTACCTCAGAGTGTGTGTGAGGTATCGCAGAGTGTGTGTGAGGTACCTCAGAGTGTGTGTGAAGTAGGTCAGAGTTGTGTGAGGTACCTCCGAGTGTGTGAGAGGTAGGTCAGATTGTGTGTGAGGGACCGGAGAGTGTGTGTGAGGTATCGCCGAGTGTGCGTGAGGTATCGCAGTGTGTGTGTGAGGTATCGCTGAATGTGTGTGAGGTACCGCAGTGTGTGTGTGAGGTACCGCAGTGTGTGTGTGAGGTAGGTCAGAGTGTGTGTGAGGACCGCAGAGTGTGTGTGAGGTAGGTCAGAACGTGTGTGAGGTATCGCAGAGTGTGTGTGAGGTGTCGCAGAGTGGGTGTGAGGTAGGTCAGAGTGTGTGTGAGGACCGCAGAGTGTGTGTGAGGTATCGCAGAGTGTGTGTGAGGTATCGCAGAGTGTGTGTGAGGTATCGCAGTGTGTGTGAGGTACCCCAGAGTGTGTGAGAGGTAGGTCAGAATGTGTGTGAGGTATTGCAGAGTGTGTGTGAGGTATCGCAGTGAGTGTGAAGTACCGCAGAGTGTGTGTGAGGTATCGCAGTGTGTGTGTGAGGTATCGCAGAGTGTGTGTGAGGTATCGCAGTGTGTGTGTGAGGTATCGCAGTGTGTGTGTGAGGTATCGCAGAGTCTGTGTGAGGTATCGCAGAGTGTGTGTGAGGTATCGCAGAGTGTGTGTGAGGTACCGCAGAGTGTGTGTGAGGTATCGCAGTGTGTGTGTGAGGTATCGCAGTGTGTGTGTGAGGTACCTCAGGGTGTGTGAGAGGTAGGTCAGAGTGTGTGTGAGGTACATCAGAGTGTGTGTGAGGTAGGTCAGAGTGTGTGTGAGGAATCGCAGATTGTGTGTGAGGTATCGCAGAGTGTGTGTGAGGTAGGTCAGAGTGTGTGTGAGGTACCGCAGTGTGTGTGTGAGGTAGATCAGGGTGTGTGAGAGGTAGGTGAGAATGTGTGTGAGGTATCGCAGACTGTGTGTGAGGTAGGTCAGAGTGTGTGTGAGGTAGGGCAGAGTGTGCGCGAGGTAGGTCAGAGTGTGTGTGAGGTAGGTCAGAGTGTGTGTGAGGTATCGCAGAGTGTGTGTGAGGTAGGTCAGAGTGTGCGTGAGGTAGGTCACAGCGTGTGTGAGGTATCGCAGAGTGTGTGTTAGGTATCGCAGAGTGTTCGCGAGAAAGGTCAGAGTGTGTGTGAGGTAGGTCAGAGTGTGTGTGAGGTAGGTCAGAGTGTGCACGAGTTAGCTCAGAGTGTGTGTGAGGTAGGTCAGAGTGTGCGTGAGGTAGGTCAGAGTTTGTGTGAGGTATCGCAGAGTGTGTGTGAGGTATCGCAGAGTGTGCGCGAGATAGGTCAGAGTGTGTGTGAGGTAGCTCAGAGTGTGTGTGAGGTAGGTCAGAGTGTGTGTGAGGAATCGCAGTGTGTGTGAGGTAGGTCAGAGTATGTGTGAGGAATCGCAGAGTGTGTGTGAGGTAGGTCTGAGTGTGTGTGAGGTACCGCAGAGTGTGTGTGATGTACCTCAGGGAGTGTGTGAGGTATCGCAGTGTGTGTGTGAGGTAGGTAAGAGTGTGTGTGAGGTATCGCAGAGTGTGTGTGAGGTACCTCAGGGTGTGTGTGAGGTATCGCAGAGTGTGTGTGAGGTACCTCAGGGTGTGTGTGAGGTATCGCAGTGTGTGTGTGAGGTAGGTAAGAGTGTGTGTGAGGTACCTCAGAGTGTGTGTGAGGTACCTCAGGGTGTGTGTGAGGTACCTCAGGGTGTGTGTGAGGTATCGCAGTGTGTGTGTGAGGTAGGTAAGAGTGTGTGTGAGGTACCTCAGGGTGTGTGTGAGGCACCGCAGAGCGTGCACGAGGTATCTCAGAGTGTGTGTGAGGTAGGTCAGAGTGTGGGTGAGGGATCGCAGAGTGTGTGTGAGGTAACGCAGAGTGTGTGTGAGGTAGGTCAGAGTGCGTGTGAGGTAGGTCAGAGTGTGTGTGAGGTATCACAGAGCGTGTGTGAGGTACCTCAGAGTGCTTGTGAGGTATCGCAGAATGTGTGCGAGGTATCGCAGAGTTTGTGTGAGGTATCGCAGAGTGTGTCTGAGGTAGGTCAGAGTGTGTGTGAGGTAGGTCAGAGTGTATGTGGGGTAGGTCAGAGTGTGTGTGAGGTACCTCAGAGTGTGTGTGAGGTAGGTCAGAGTGTGTGTGAGGTACTGCAGAGTGTGTGTGAGGTATCGCAGAGTGTGTGTGAGGTTGGTCAGAGTGTGTGAGGTAGGTCAGATTGTGTGTGAGGTAGGTCAGAGTGTGTGTGAGGTACCGCGGAGCGTGTGTGTGATGTACCGCAGCGTGTGTGTGAGGTACCTCAGAGTGTGTGTGAGGTACCGCAGAGTGTGTGTGAGGTAGGTCAGAGTGTGTGTGAGGTACCGCAGTGTGTGTGTGAGGTAGGTCAGAGTGTGTGTGAGGTACCGCAGTGTGTGTGTGAGGTACCTCAGAGTGTGTGTGAGGTACCGCAGAGTGTGTGTGAGGTACCGCAGCGTGTGTGTGAGGTACCTCAGAGTGTGTGTGAGGTACCGCAGAGTGTGTGTGAGGTAGGTCAGAGTGTGTGTGAGGTACCGCAGTGTGTGTGTGAGGTAGATCAGGGTGTGTGAGAGGTAGGTGAGAATGTGTGTGAGGTATCGCAGAGTGTGTGTGAGGTAGGTCAGAGTGTGTGTGAGGTAGGGCAGAGTGTGCGCGAGGTAGGTCAGAGTGTGTGTGAGGTAGGTCAGAGTGTGTGTGAGGTATCGCAGAGTGTGTGTGAGGTAGCTCAGAGTGTGTGTGAGGTAGGTCAGAGTGTGCGTGAGGTAGGTCAGAGTTTGTGTGAGGTATCGCAGTGTGAGGTAGGTCAGAGTGTGTGTCAGGTAGGTCAGAGTGTGCACGAGTTAGCTCAGAGTGTGTGTGAGGTAGGTCAGAGTGTGCGTGAGGTAGGTCAGAGTTTGTGTGAGGTATCGCAGAGTGTGTGTGAGGTATCGCAGAGTGTGCGCGAGATAGGTCAGAGTGTGTGTGAGGTAGCTCAGAGTGTGTGTGAGGTAGGACAGAGTGTGTGTGAGGAATCGCAGTGTGTGTGAGGTAGGTCAGAGTATGTGTGAGGAATCGCAGAGTGTGTGTGAGGTAGGTCTGAGTGTGTGTGAGGTACCGCAGAGTGTGTGTGATGTACCTCAGGGAGTGTGTGAGGTATCGCAGTGTGTGTGTAAGGTAGGTAAGAGTGTGTGTGAGGTATCGCAGAGTGTGTGTGAGGTACCTCAGGGTGTGCTTGAGGGACCTCAGAGCGAGTGTGAGGTATCGCAGAGTGTGTGTGAGGTATCGCAAAGTGTGTATGAGGTATCGCAGAGAGTGTGTGAGGTATCGCAGAGTGTTTGTGAGGTATCGCAGAGTGTTTGTGAGGTATCGCAGAGTGTGTGTGAGGTATCGCAGAGTGTGTGTGAGGTACCGCAGAGTGTGTGTGAGGTACCTCAGGGTGTGTGTGAGGTATCGCAGAGTGTGTGTGAGGTATCGCAGAGTGTGTGTGAGGTACCGCAGAGTGTGTGTGAGGTACCGCAGAGTGTGTGTGAGGTAGGTCAGAATGTGTCGAGGTATCGCAGAGTGTGTGTGAGGTGTCGCAGAGTGTGTGTGAGGTACCGCAGAGTGTGTGTGAGGTACCGCAGAGTGTGTGTGAGGTACCTCAGGGAGTGTGTGAGGTATCGCAGAGTGTGTGTGAGGTACCTCAGGGTGTGTGTGAGGTATCGCAGAGTGTGTGTGAGGTAGGTAAGAGTGTGTGTGAGGTAGGTCAGAGTGTGTGTGAGGTCGGTCAGAGTGTGTGCGAGGTATCGCAGAGTGTGTGTGAGGTATCGCAGAGTGTGTGTGAGGTATCGCAGAGTGTGTGTGAGGTATCGCAGAGTGTGTGTGAGGTAGGTAAGAGTGTGTGTGAGGTACCTCAGGGTGTGTGAGGTACCGCAGAGCGTGCACGAGGTATCTCAGAGTGTGTGAGAGGTAGGTCAGAGTGTGTGTGAGGTAGGTCAGAGTGTGTGTGAGGTCAGTCAGAGTGTGTGCGAGGTATCGCAGAGTGTGTGTGAGGTATCGCAGAGTGTGTCTGAGGTAGGTCAGAGTGTGTGTGAGGTAGGTCAGAGTGTGTGTGAGGTAGGTCAGAGTGTATGTGGGGTAGGTCAGAGTGTGTGTGAGGTACCTCAGAGTGTGTGTGAGGTACATCAGAGTGTGTGTGAGGTACCACAGAGTGTGTGTGAGGTACCTCAGAGTGTGTGTGAGGTACCTCAGAGTGTGTGTGAGGTACCTCAGAGTGTGTGTGAGGTACCGCAGTGTGTGTGTGAGGTACCGCAGTGTGTGTGTGAGGTAGGTCAGAGTGTGTGTGAGGTATCGCTGAGTATGTGTGAGGTAGGTCAGAGTGTGTGTGAGGTACTGCAGAGTGTGTGGGAGGTATCGCAGAGTGTGTGTGAGGTTGGTCAGAGTGTGTGTGAGGTAGGTCAGATTGTGTGTGAGGTAGGTCAGAGTGTGTGTGAGGTACCGCAGCGTGTGTGTGAGGTACCTCAGGGTGTGTGTGAGGTACCTCAGGGTGTGGGTGAGGTACCTCAGAGTGTGTGTGTGGTACCTCAGAGAGTGTGTGAGGTACCGCAGTGTGTGTGTGAGGTAGGCCAGAGTGTGCACGAGGTAGGTTAGAGTGTGCACGAGGTAGCTCAGAGTGTGCTTGAGGGACCTCAGAGCGAGTGTGAGGTATCGCAGAGTGTGTATGAGGTATCGCAGAGTGTGTGTGAGGTATCGCAGAGTGTTTGTGAGGTATCGCAGAGTGTGTGTGAGGTATCGCAGAGTGTGTGTGAGGTACCGCAGAGTGTGTGTGAGGTACCGCAGAGTGTGTGTGAGGTAGGTCAGAATGTGTCGAGGTATCGCAGAGTGTGTGTGAGGTGTCGCAGAGTGTGTGTGAGGTATCGCAGAGTCTGTGTGAGGTACCGCAGAGTGTGTGTGAGGTACCGCAGAGTGTGTGTGAGGTACCTCAGGGAGTGTGTGAGGTATCGCAGAGTGTGTGTGAGGTACCTCAGGGTGTGTGTGAGGTATCGCAGAGTGTGTGTGAGGTAGGTAAGAGTGTGTGTGAGGTAGGTCAGAGTATGTGTGAGGAATCGCAGAGTGTGTGAGGTAGGTCTGAGTGTGTGTGAGGTACCGCAGAGTGTGTGTGAGGTACCTCAGGGAGTGTGTGAGGTATCGCAGAGTGTGTGTGAGGTACCTCAGGGTGTGTGTGAGGTATCGCAGTGTGTGTGTGAGGTAGGTAAGAGTGTGTGTGAGGTACCTCAGGGTGTGTGTGAGGTATCGCAGAGTGTGTGTGAGGTACCTCAGGGTGTGTGTGAGGTATCGCAGTGTGTGTGTGAGGTAGGTAAGAGTGTGTGTGAGGTAGGTCTGAGTGTGTGTGAGGTACCGCAGAGTGTGTGTGATGTACCTCAGGGAGTGTGTGAGGTATCGCAGTGTGTGTGTGAGGTAGGTAAGAGTGTGTGTGAGGTATCGCAGTGTGTGTGTGAGGTACCTCAGGGTGTGCTTGAGGGACCTCAGAGCGAGTGTGAGGTATCGCAGAGTGTGTGTGAGGTATCGCAAAGTGTGTATGAGGTATCGCAGAGTGTGTGTGAGGTATCGCAGAGTGTTTGTGAGGTATCGCAGAGTGTGTGTGAGGTATCGCAGAGTGTGTGTGAGGTACCGCAGAGTGTGTGTGAGGTACCTCAGGGTGTGTGTGAGGTATCGCAGAGTGTGTGTGAGGTATCGCAGAGTGTGTGTGAGGTACCGCAGAGTGTGTGTGAGGTACCGCAGAGTGTGTGTGAGGTAAGTCAGAATGTGTCGAGGTATCGCAGAGTGTGTGTGAGGTGTCGCAGAGTGTGTGTGAGGTATCGCAGAGTGTGTGTGAGGTACCGCAGAGTGTGTGTGAGGTACCGCAGAGTGTGTGTGAGGTACCTCAGGGAGTGTGTGAGGTATCGCAGAGTGTGTGTGAGGTACCTCAGGGTGTGTGTGAGGTATCGCAGAGTGTGTGTGAGGTAGGTAAGAGTGTGTGTGAGGTACCTCAGGGTGTGTGAGGTACCGCAGAGCGTGCACGAGGTATCTCAGAGTGTGTGAGAGGTAGGTCAGAGTGTGTGTGAGGTAGGTCAGAGTTGTGTGAGGTATCGCAGAGTGTGTGTGAGGTATCGCAGAGTGTGTGTGAGGTAGGTCAGAGTGTGGGTGAGGGATCGCAGAGTGTGTGTGAGGTAACGCAGAGTGTGTGTGAGGTAGGTCAGAGTGTGTGTGAGGTAGGTCAGAGTGTGTGCGAGGTATCGCAGAGTGTGTGTGAGGTATCGCAGAGTGTGTCTGAGGTAGGTCAGAGTGTGTGTGAGGTAGGTCAGAGTGTGTGTGAGGTAGGTCAGAGTGTATGTGGGGTAGGTCAGAGTGTGTGTGAGGTACCTCAGAGTGTGTGTGAGGTACATCAGAGTGTGTGTGAGGTACCACAGAGTGTGTGTGAGGTACCTCAGAGTGTGTGTGAGGTACCTCAGAGTGTGTGTGAGGTACCTCAGAGTGTGTGTGAGGTACCGCAGTGTGTGTGTGAGGTACCGCAGTGTGTGTGTGAGGTAGGCCAGAGTGTGTGTGAGGTATCGCTGAGTATGTGTGAGGTACCTCAGAGTGTGTGTGAGGTAGGTCAGAGTGTGTGTGAGGTACTGCAGAGTGTGTGGGAGGTATCGCAGAGTGTGTGTGAGGTACTGCAGAGTGTGTGGGAGGTATCGCAGTGTGTGTGTGAGGTTGGTCAGAGTGTGTGTGAGGTAGGTCAGATTGTGTGTGAGGTAGGTCATAGTGTGTGTGAGGTACCGCAGCGTGTGTGTGAGGTACCTCAGGGTGTGTGTGAGGTACCTCAGGGTGTGGGTGAGGTACCTCAGAGTGTGTGTGTGGTACCTCAGAGAGTGTGTGAGGTACCGCAGTGTGTGTGTGAGGTAGGCCAGAGTGTGCACGAGGTAGGTTAGAGTGTGCACGAGGTAGCTCAGAGTGTGCTTGAGGGACCTCAGAGCGAGTGTGAGGTATCGCAGAGTGTGTATGAGGTATCGCAGAGTGTGTGTGAGGTATCGCAGAGTGTGTGTGAGGTATCGCAGAGTGTGTGTGAGGTATCGCAGAGTGTGTGTGAGGTACCGCAGAGTGTGTGTGAGGTACCGCAGAGTGTGTGTGAGGTAGGTCAGAATGTGTCGAGGTATCGCAGAGTGTGTGTGAGGTGTCGCAGAGTGTGTGTGAGGTATCGCAGAGTCTGTGTGAGGTACCGCAGAGTGTGTGTGAGGTACCGCAGAGTGTGTGTGAGGTACCTCAGGGAGTGTGTGAGGTATCGCAGAGTGTGTGTGAGGTACCTCAGGGTGTGTGTGAGGTATCGCAGAGTGTGTGTGAGGTAGGTAAGAGTGTGTGTGAGGTACCTCAGGGTGTGTGAAGTACCGCAGAGCGTGCACGAGGTATCTCAGAGTGTGTGAGAGGTAGGTCAGAGTGTGTGTGAGGTAGGTCAGAGTTGTGTGAGGTATCGCAGAGTGTGTGTGAGGTATCGCAGAGTGTGTGTGAGGTAGGTCAGAGTGTGGGTGAGGGATCGCAGAGTGTGTGTGAGGTAACGCAGAGTGTGTGTGAGGTAGGTCAGAGTGTGTGTGAGGCAGGTCAGAGTGTGTGCGAGGTATCGCAGAGTGTGTGTGAGGTACCTCAGAGTGTGTGTGAGGTACCTCAGAGTGTGTGTGAGGTACCGCAGTGTGTGTGTGAGGTACCGCAGTGTGTGTGTGAGGTAGGTCAGAGTGTGTGTGAGGTATCGCTGAGTATGTGTGAGGTAGGTCAGAGTGTGTGTGAGGTACTGCAGAGTGTGTGTGAGGTATCGCAGAGTGTGTCTGAGGTAGGTCAGAGTGTGTGTGAGGTAGGTCAGAGTGTGTGTGAGGTAGGTCAGAGTGTATGTGGGGTAGGTCAGAGTGTGTGTGAGGTACCTCAGAGTGTGTGTGAGGTACATCAGAGTGTGTGTGAGGTACCACAGAGTGTGTGTGAGGTACCTCAGAGTGTGTGTGAGGTACCTCAGAGTGTGTGTGAGGTACCTCAGAGTGTGTGTGAGGTACCGCAGTGTGTGTGTGAGGTACCGCAGTGTGTGTGTGAGGTAGGTCAGAGTGTGTGTGAGGTATCGCTGAGTATGTGTGAGGTAGGTCAGAGTGTGTGTGAGGTACTGCAGAGTGTGTGGGAGGTATCGCAGAGTGTGTGTGAGGTTGGTCAGAGTGTGTGTGAGGTAGGTCAGATTGTGTGTGAGGTAGGTCAGAGTGTGTGTGAGGTACCGCAGCGTGTGTGTGAGGTACCTCAGGGTGTGTGTGAGGTACCTCAGGGTGTGGGTGAGGTACCTCAGAGTGTGTGTGTGGTACCTCAGAGAGTGTGTGAGGTACCGCAGTGTGTGTGTGAGGTAGGCCAGAGTGTGCACGAGGTAGGTTAGAGTGTGCACGAGGTAGCTCAGAGTGTGCTTGAGGGACCTCAGAGCGAGTGTGAGGTATCGCAGAGTGTGTATGAGGTATCGCAGAGTGTGTGTGAGGTATCGCAGAGTGTTTGTGAGGTATCGCAGAGTGTGTGTGAGGTATCGCAGAGTGTGTGTGAGGTACCGCAGAGTGTGTGTGAGGTACCGCAGAGTGTGTGTGAGGTAGGTCAGAATGTGTCGAGGTATCGCAGAGTGTGTGTGAGGTGTCGCAGAGTGTGTGTGAGGTATCGCAGAGTCTGTGTGAGGTACCGCAGAGTGTGTGTGAGGTACCGCAGAGTGTGTGTGAGGTACCTCAGGGAGTGTGTGAGGTATCGCAGAGTGTGTGTGAGGTACCTCAGGGTGTGTGTGAGGTATCGCAGAGTGTGTGTGAGGTAGGTAAGAGTGTGTGTGAGGTAGGTCAGAGTATGTGTGAGGAATCGCAGAGTGTGTGAGGTAGGTCTGAGTGTGTGTGAGGTACCGCAGAGTGTGTGTGAGGTACCTCAGGGAGTGTGTGAGGTATCGCAGAGTGTGTGTGAGGTACCTCAGGGTGTGTGTGAGGTATCGCAGTGTGTGTGTGAGGTAGGTAAGAGTGTGTGTGAGGTACCTCAGGGTGTGTGTGAGGTATCGCAGAGTGTGTGTGAGGTACCTCAGGGTGTGTGTGAGGTATCGCAGTGTGTGTGTGAGGTAGGTAAGAGTGTGTGTGAGGTAGGTCTGAGTGTGTGTGAGGTACCGCAGAGTGTGTGTGATGTACCTCAGGGAGTGTGTGAGGTATCGCAGTGTGTGTGTGAGGTAGGTAAGAGTGTGTGTGAGGTATCGCAGTGTGTGTGTGAGGTACCTCAGGGTGTGCTTGAGGGACCTCAGAGCGAGTGTGAGGTATCGCAGAGTGTGTGTGAGGTATCGCAAAGTGTGTATGAGGTATCGCAGAGTGTGTGTGAGGTATCGCAGAGTGTTTGTGAGGTATCGCAGAGTGTGTGTGAGGTATCGCAGAGTGTGTGTGAGGTACCGCAGAGTGTGTGTGAGGTACCTCAGGGTGTGTGTGAGGTATCGCAGAGTGTGTGTGAGGTATCGCAGAGTGTGTGTGAGGTACCGCAGAGTGTGTGTGAGGTACCGCAGAGTGTGTGTGAGGTAAGTCAGAATGTGTCGAGGTATCGCAGAGTGTGTGTGAGGTGTCGCAGAGTGTGTGTGAGGTATCGCAGAGTGTGTGTGAGGTACCGCAGAGTGTGTGTGAGGTACCGCAGAGTGTGTGTGAGGTACCTCAGGGAGTGTGTGAGGTATCGCAGAGTGTGTGTGAGGTACCTCAGGGTGTGTGTGAGGAATCGCAGAGTGTGTGTGAGGTAGGTAAGAGTGTGTGTGAGGTACCTCAGGGTGTGTGAGGTATCGCAGAGCGTGCACGAGGTATCTCAGAGTGTGTGTGAGGTAGGTCAGAGTGTGGGTGAGGGATCGCAGAGTGTGTGTGAGGTAACGCAGAGTGTGTGTGAGGTAGGTCAGAGTGTGTGTGAGGTAGGTCAGAGTGTGTGCGAGGTATCGCAGAGTGTGTGTGAGGTATCGCAGAGTGTGTCTGAGGTAGGTCAGAGTGTGTGTGAGGTAGGTCAGAGTGTGTGTGAGGTAGGTCAGAGTGTATGTGGGGTAGGTCAGAGTGTGTGTGAGGTACCTCAGAGTGTGTGTGAGGTACATCAGAGTGTGTGTGAGGTACCACAGAGTGTGTGTGAGGTACCTCAGAGTGTGTGTGAGGTACCTCAGAGTGTGTGTGAGGTACCTCAGAGTGTGTGTGAGGTACCGCAGTGTGTGTGTGAGGTACCGCAGTGTGTGTGTGAGGTAGGCCAGAGTGTGTGTGAGGTATCGCTGAGTATGTGTGAGGTACCTCAGAGTGTGTGTGAGGTAGGTCAGAGTGTGTGTGAGGTACTGCAGAGTGTGTGGGAGGTATCGCAGAGTGTGTGTGAGGTACTGCAGAGTGTGTGGGAGGTATCGCAGTGTGTGTGTGAGGTTGGTCAGAGTGTGTGTGAGGTAGGTCAGATTGTGTGTGAGGTAGGTCATAGTGTGTGTGAGGTACCGCAGCGTGTGTGTGAGGTACCTCAGGGTGTGTGTGAGGTACCTCAGGGTGTGGGTGAGGTACCTCAGAGTGTGTGTGTGGTACCTCAGAGAGTGTGTGAGGTACCGCAGTGTGTGTGTGAGGTAGGCCAGAGTGTGCACGAGGTAGGTTAGAGTGTGCACGAGGTAGCTCAGAGTGTGCTTGAGGGACCTCAGAGCGAGTGTGAGGTATCGCAGAGTGTGTATGAGGTATCGCAGAGTGTGTGTGAGGTATCGCAGAGTGTGTGTGAGGTATCGCAGAGTGTGTGTGAGGTATCGCAGAGTGTGTGTGAGGTACCGCAGAGTGTGTGTGAGGTACCGCAGAGTGTGTGTGAGGTAGGTCAGAATGTGTCGAGGTATCGCAGAGTGTGTGTGAGGTGTCGCAGAGTGTGTGTGAGGTATCGCAGAGTCTGTGTGAGGTACCGCAGAGTGTGTGTGAGGTACCGCAGAGTGTGTGTGAGGTACCTCAGGGAGTGTGTGAGGTATCGCAGAGTGTGTGTGAGGTACCTCAGGGTGTGTGTGAGGTATCGCAGAGTGTGTGTGAGGTAGGTAAGAGTGTGTGTGAGGTACCTCAGGGTGTGTGAAGTACCGCAGAGCGTGCACGAGGTATCTCAGAGTGTGTGAGAGGTAGGTCAGAGTGTGTGTGAGGTAGGTCAGAGTTGTGTGAGGTATCGCAGAGTGTGTGTGAGGTATCGCAGAGTGTGTGTGAGGTAGGTCAGAGTGTGGGTGAGGGATCGCAGAGTGTGTGTGAGGTAACGCAGAGTGTGTGTGAGGTAGGTCAGAGTGTGTGTGAGGTAGGTCAGAGTGTGTGCGAGGTATCGCAGAGTGTGTGTGAGGTACCTCAGAGTGTGTGTGAGGTACCTCAGAGTGTGTGTGAGGTACCGCAGTGTGTGTGTGAGGTACCGCAGTGTGTGTGTGAGGTAGGTCAGAGTGTGTGTGAGGTATCGCTGAGTATGTGTGAGGTACCTCAGAGTGTGTGTGAGGTAGGTCAGAGTGTGTGTGAGGTACTGCAGAGTGTGTGTGAGGTACCTCAGAGTGTGTGTGAGGTTGGTCAGAGTGTGTGTGAGGTAGGTCAGATTGTGTGTGAGGTAGGTCAGAGTGTGTGTGAGGTACCGCAGCGTGTGTGTGAGGTACCTCAGGGTGTGTGTGAGGTACCTCAGGGTGTGGGTGAGGTACCTCAGAGTGTGTGTGTGGTACCTCAGAGAGTGTGTGAGGTACCGCAGTGTGTGTGTGAGGTAGGCCAGAGTGTGCACGAGGTAGGTTAGAGTGTGCACGAGGTAGCTCAGAGTGTGCTTGAGGGACCTCAGAGCGCGTGTGAGGTATCGCAGAGTGTGTGTGAGGTATCGCAAAGTGTGTGTGAGGTATCGCAGAGTGTGTGTGAAGTATCGCAGTGTGTGTGTGAGGTAGGTCAGAATGTGTCGAGGTATCGCAGAGTGTGTGTGAGGTGTCGCAGAGTGTGTGTGAGGTACCTCAGAGTGTGTGTGAGGTACCTCAGAGTGTGTGTGAGGTATCGCAGAGTGTGTGTGAGGTATCGCAGAGTGTGTGTGAGGTACCTCAGAGTGTGAGTGAGGTAGGTTAGAGTGTTTGTGAGGTAGGTCAGAGTGTGTGTGAGGCACCTCAGAGTGTGTGTGAGGTACGCAGTGTGTGTGTGAGGAACCTCAGAGTGTGTGTGAGGTATCGCAGAGTGTGTGTGAGGTACCTCAGAGTGTGTGTGAGGTACCTCAGAGTGTGTGTGAGGTACCGCAGTGTGTGTGTGAGGTACCGCAGTGTGTGTGTGAGGTAGGTCAGAGTGTGTGTGAGGTATCGCTGAGTATGTGTGAGGTACCTCAGAGTGTGTGTGAGGTAGGTCAGAGTGTGTGTGAGGTACTGCAGAGTGTGTGGGAGGTATCGCAGTGTGTGTGTGAGGTTGGTCAGAGTGTGTGTGAGGTAGGTCAGATTGTGTGTGAGGTAGGTCAGAGTGTGTGTGAGGTACCGCAGCGTGTGTGTGAGGTACCTCAGGGTGTGTGTGAGGTACCTCAGGGTGTGGGTGAGGTACCTCAGAGTGTGTGTGTGGTACCTCAGAGAGTGTGTGAGGTACCGCAGTGTGTGTGTGAGGTAGGCCAGAGTGTGCACGAGGTAGGTTAGAGTGTGCACGAGGTAACTCAGAGTGTGCTTGAGGGACCTCAGAGCGAGTGTGAGGTATCGCAGAGTGTGTGTGAGGTAGGTCAGAGTGTGTGTGAGGTACCGCAGTGTGTGTGTGAGGTAGATCAGGGTGTGTGAGAGGTAGGTGAGAATGTGTGTGAGGTAGGGCAGAGTGTGCGCGAGGTAGGTCAGAGTGTGTGTGAGGTATGTCAGAGTGTGTGTGAGGTATCGCAGAGTGTGTGTGAGGTAGCTCAGAGTGTGTGTGAGGTAGGTCAGAGTGTGCGTGAGGTAGGTCAGAGTTTGTGTGAGGTATCGCAGTGTGAGGTAGGTCAGAGTGTGTGTCAGGTAGGTCAGAGTGTGCACGAGTTAGCTCAGAGTGTGTGTGAGGTAGGTCAGAGTGTGCGTGAGGTAGGTCAGAGTTTGTGTGAGGTATCGCAGAGTGTGTGTGAGGTATCGCAGAGTGTGCGCGAGATAGGTCAGAGTGTGTGTGAGGTAGCTCAGAGTGTGTGTGAGGTAGGACAGAGTGTGTGTGAGGAATCGCAGTGTGTGTGAGGTAGGTCAGAGTATGTGTGAGGAATCGCAGAGTGTGTGTGAGGTAGGTCTGAGTGTGTGTGAGGTACCGCAGAGTGTGTGTGATGTACCTCAGGGAGTGTGTGAGGTATCGCAGTGTGTGTGTGAGGTAGGTAAGAGTGTGTGTGAGGTATCGCAGAGTGTGTGTGAGGTACCTCAGGGTGTGCTTGAGGGACCTCAGAGCGAGTGTGAGGTATCGCAGAGTGTGTGTGAGGTATCGCAAAGTGTGTATGAGGTATCGCAGAGTGTGTGTGAGGTATCGCAGAGTGTTAGTGAGGTATCGCAGAGTGTGTGTGAGGTATCGCAGAGTGTGTGTGAGGTACCGCAGAGTGTGTGTGAGGTACCTCAGGGTGTGTGTGAGGTATCGCAGAGTGTGTGTGAGGTATCGCAGAGTGTGTGTGAGGTACCGCAGAGTGTGTGTGAGGTACCGCAGAGTGTATGTGAGGTAGGTCAGAATGTGTCGAGGTATCGCAGAGTGTGTGTGAGGTGTCGCAGAGTGTGTGTGAGGTATCGCAGAGTGTGTGTGAGGTACCGCAGAGTGTGTGTGAGGTACCGCAGAGTGTGTGTGAGGTACCTCAGGGAGTGTGTGAGGTATCGCAGAGTGTGTGTGAGGTACCTCAGGGTGTGTGTGAGGTATCGCAGAGTGTGTGTGAGGTAGGTAAGAGTGTGTGTGAGGTACCTCAGGGTGTGTGAGGTACCGCAGAGTGTGTGTGAGGTAGGTCAGAGTGTGTGTGAGGTAGGTCAGAGTTGTGTGAGGTATCGCAGAGTGTGTGTGAGGTATCGCAGAGTGTGTGTGAGGTAGGTCAGAGTGTGGGTGAGGGATCGCAGAGTGTGTGTGAGGTAACGCAGAGTGTGTGTGAGGTAGGTCAGAGTGTGTGTGAGGTAGGTCAGAGTGTGTGCGAGGTATCGCAGAGTGTGTGTGAGGTATCGCAGAGTGTGTCTGAGGTAGGTCAGAGTGTGTGTGAGGTAGGTCAGAGTGTGTGTGAGGTAGGTCAGAGTGTATGTGGGGTAGGTCAGAGTGTGTGTGAGGTACCTCAGAGTGTGTGTGAGGTACATCAGAGTGTGTGTGAGGTACCACAGAGTGTGTGTGAGGTACCTCAGAGTGTGTGTGAGGCACCTCAGAGTGTGTGTGAGGTACCTCAGAGTGTGTGTGAGGTACCGCAGTGTGTGTGTGAGGTACCGCAGTGTGTGTGTGAAATAGGTCAGAGTGTGTGTGAGGTATCGCTGAGTATGTGTGATGTACCTCAGAGTGTGTGTGAGGTAGGTCAGAGTGTTTGTGAGGTACTGCAGAGTGTGTGGGAGGTATCGCAGAGTGTGTGTGAGGTTGGTCAGAGTGTGTGTGAGGTAGGTCAGATTGTGTGTGAGGTAGGTCAGAGTGTGTGTGAGGTACCGCAGCGTGTGTGTGAGGTACCTCAGGGTGTGTGTGAGGTACCTCAGGGTGTGGGTGAGGTACCTCAGAGTGTGTGTGTGGTACCTCAGAGAGTGTGTGAGGTACCGCAGTGTGTGTGTGAGGTAGGCCAGAGTGTGCACGAGGTAGGTTAGAGTGTGCACGAGGTAGCTCAGAGTGTGCTTGAGGGACCTCAGAGCGAGTGTGAGGTATCGCAGAGTGTGTATGAGGTATCGCAGAGTGTGTGTGAGGTATCGCAGAGTGTTTGTGAGGTATCGCAGAGTGTGTGTGAGGTATCGCAGAGTGTGTGTGAGGTACCGCAGAGTGTGTGTGAGGTACCGCAGAGTGTGTGTGAGGTAGGTCAGAATGTGTCGAGGTATCGCAGAGTGTGTGTGAGGTGTCGCAGAGTGTGTGTGAGGTATCGCAGAGTCGGTGTGAGGTACCGCAGAGTGTGTGTGAGGTACCGCAGAGTGTGTGTGAGGTACCTCAGGGAGTGTGTGAGGTATCGCAGAGTGTGTGTGAGGTACCTCAGGGTGTGTGTGAGGTATCGCAGAGTGTGTGTGAGGTAGGTAAGAGTGTGTGTGAGGTAGGTCAGAGTATGTGTGAGGAATCGCAGAGTGTGTGTGAGGTAGGTCTGAGTGTGTGTGAGGTACCGCAGAGTGTGTGTGAGGTACCTCAGGGAGTGTGTGAGGTATCGCAGAGTGTGTGTGAGGTACCTCAGGGTGTGTGTGAGGTATCGCAGTGTGTGTGTGAGGTAGGTAAGAGTCTGTGTGAGGTTCCTCAGGGTGTGTGTGAGGTATCGCAGAGTGTGTGTGAGGTACCTCAGGGTGTGTGTGAGGTATCGCAGTGTGTGTGTGAGGTAGGTAAGAGTGTGTGTGAGGTAGGTCTGAGTGTGTGTGAGGTACCGCAGAGTGTGTGTGAGGTACCTCAGGGTGTGTGTGAGGTATCGCAGTGTGTGTGTGAGGTAGGTAAGAGTGTGTGTGAGGTAGGTCTGAGTGTGTGTGAGGTATCGCAGAGTGTGTGTGATGTACCTCAGGGAGTGTGTGAGGTATCGCAGTGTGTGTGTGATGTAGGTAAGAGTGTTTGTGAGGTATCGAAGAGTGTGTGTGAGGTATCGCAGAGTGTGTGTGAGGTACCGCAGAGTGTGTGTGAGGTACCGCAGAGTGTGTGTGAGGTAGGTCAGAATGTGTCGAGGTATCGCAGAGTGTGTGTGAGGTGTCGCAGAGTGTGTGTGAGGTATCGCAGAGTCTGTGTGAGGTACCGCAGAGTGTGTGTGAGGTACCGCAGAGTGTGTGTGAGGTACCTCAGGGAGTGTGTGAGGTATCGCAGAGTGTGTGTGAGGTACCTCAGGGTGTGTGTGAGGTATCGCAGAGTGTGTGTGAGGTAGGTAAGAGTGTGTGTGAGGTACCTCAGGGTGTGTGAAGTACCGCAGAGCGTGCACGAGGTATCTCAGAGTGTGTGAGAGGTAGGTCAGAGTTGTGTGAGGTAGGTCAGAGTTGTGTGAGGTATCGCAGAGTGTGTGTGAGGTATCGCAGAGTGTGTGTGAGGTAGGTCAGAGTGTGGGTGAGGGATCGCAGAGTGTGTGTGAGGTAACGCAGAGTGTGTGTGAGGTAGGTCAGAGTGTGTGTGAGGTAGGTCAGAGTGTGTGCGAGGTATCGCAGAGTGTGTGTGGGGTACATCAGAGTGTGTGTGAGGTACCACAGAGTGTGTGTGAGGTACCTCAGAGTGTGTGTGAGGTACCTCAGAGTGTGTGTGAGGTACCTCAGAGTGTGTGTGAGGTACCGCAGTGTGTGTGTGAGGTACCGCAGTGTGTGTGTGAGGTAGGTCAGAGTGTGTGTGAGGTATCGCTGAGTATGTGTGAGGTACCTCAGAGTGTGTGTGAGGTTGGTCAGAGTGTGTGTGAGGTAGGTCAGATTGTGTGTGAGGTAGGTCAGAGTGTGTGTGAGGTACCGCAGCGTGTGTGTGAGGTACCTCAGGGTGTGTGTGAGGTACCTCAGGGTGTGGGTGAGGTACCTCAGAGTGTGTGTGTGGTACCTCAGAGAGTGTGTGAGGTACCGCAGTGTGTGTGTGAGGTAGGCCAGAGTGTGCACGAGGTAGGTTAGAGTGTGCACGAGGTAGCTCAGAGTGTGCTTGAGGGACCTCAGAGCGCGTGTGAGGTATCGCAGAGTGTGTGTGAGGTATCGCAAAGTGTGTGTGAGGTATCGCAGAGTGTGTGTGAAGTATCGCAGTGTGTGTGTGAGGTAGGTCAGAATGTGTCGAGGTATCGCAGAGTGTGTGTGAGGTGTCGCAGAGTGTGTGTGAGGTACCTCAGAGTGTGTGTGAGGTACCTCAGAGTGTGTGTGAGGTATCGCAGAGTGTGTGTGAGGTATCGCAGAGTGTGTGTGAGGTACCTCAGAGTGTGAGTGAGGTAGGTTAGAGTGTTTGTGAGGTAGGTCAGAGTGTGTGTGAGGCACCTCAGAGTGTGTGTGAGGTACGCAGTGTGTGTGTGAGGTACCTCAGAGTGTGTGTGAGGTATCGCAGAGTGTGTGTGAGGTACCTCAGAGTGTGTGTGAGGTACCTCAGAGTGTGTGTGAGGTACCGCAGTGTGTGTGTGAGGTACCGCAGTGTGTGTGTGAGGTAGGTCAGAGTGTGTGTGAGGTATCGCTGAGTATGTGTGAGGTACCTCAGAGTGTGTGTGAGGTAGGTCAGAGTGTGTGTGAGGTACTGCAGAGTGTGTGGGAGGTATCGCAGTGTGTGTGTGAGGTTGGTCAGAGTGTGTGTGAGGTAGGTCAGATTGTGTGTGAGGTAGGTCAGAGTGTGTGTGAGGTACCGCAGCGTGTGTGTGAGGTACCTCAGGGTGTGTGTGAGGTACCTCAGGGTGTGGGTGAGGTACCTCAGAGTGTGTGTGTGGTACCTCAGAGAGTGTGTGAGGTACCGCAGTGTGTGTGTGAGGTAGGCCAGAGTGTGCACGAGGTAGGTTAGAGTGTGCACGAGGTAGCTCAGAGTGTGCTTGAGGGACCTCAGAGCGAGTGTGAGGTATCGCAGAGTGTGTGTGAGGTAGGTCAGAGTGTGTGTGAGGTACCGCAGTGTGTGTGTGAGGTAGATCAGGGTGTGTGAGAGGGAGGTGAGAATGTGTGTGAGGTATCGCAGAGTGTGTGTGAGGTAGGTCAGAGTGTGTGTGAGGTAGGGCAGAGTGTGCGCGAGGTAGGTCAGAGTGTGTGTGAGGTAGGTCAGAGTGTGTGTGAGGTATCGCAGAGTGTGTGTGAGGTAGCTCAGAGTGTGTGTGAGGTAGGTCAGAGTGTGCGTGAGGTAGGTCAGAGTTTGTGTGAGGTATCGCAGTGTGAGGTAGGTCAGAGTGTGTGTCAGGTAGGTCAGAGTGTGCACGAGTTAGCTCAGAGTGTGTGTGAGGTAGGTCAGGGTGTGCGTGAGGTAGGTCAGAGTTTGTGTGAGGTATCGCAGAGTGTGTGTGAGGTATCGCAGAGTGTGCGCGAGATAGGTCAGAGTGTGTGTGAGGTAGCTCAGAGTGTGTGTGAGGTAGGACAGAGTGTGTGTGAGGAATCGCAGTGTGTGTGAGGTAGGTCAGAGTATGTGTGAGGAATCGCAGAGTGTGTGTGAGGTAGGTCTGAGTGTGTGTGAGGTACCGCAGAGTGTGTGTGATGTACCTCAGGGAGTGTGTGAGGTATCGCAGTGTGTGTGTGAGGTAGGTAAGAGTGTGTGTGAGGTATCGCAGAGTGTGTGTGAGGTACCTCAGGGTGTGCTTGAGGGACCTCAGAGCGAGTGTGAGGTATCGCAGAGTGTGTGTGAGGTATCGCAAAGTGTGTATGAGGTATCGCAGAGTGTGTGTGAGGTATCGCAGAGTGTTTGTGAGGTATCGCAGAGTGTGTGTGAGGTATCGCAGAGTGTGTGTGAGGTACCGCAGAGTGTGTGTGAGGTACCTCAGGGTGTGTGTGAGGTATCGCAGAGTGTGTGTGAGGTATCGCAGAGTGTGTGTGAGGTACCACAGAGTGTGTGTGAGGTACCGCAGAGTGTATGTGAGGTAGGTCAGAATGTGTCGAGGTATCGCAGAGTGTGTGTGAGGTGTCGCAGAGTGTGTGTGAGGTATCGCAGAGTGTGTGTGAGGTACCGCAGAGTGTGTGTGAGGTACCGCAGAGTGTGTGTGAGGTACCTCAGGGAGTGTGTGAGGTATCGCAGAGTGTGTGTGAGGTACCTCAGGGTGTGTGTGAGGTATCGCAGAGTGTGTGTGAGGTAGGTAAGAGTGTGTGTGAGGTACCTCAGGGTGTGTGAGGTACCGCAGAGTGTGTGTGAGGTAGGTCAGAGTGTGTGTGAGGTAGGTCAGAGTTGTGTGAGGTATCGCAGAGTGTGTGTGAGGTATCGCAGAGTGTGTGTGAGGTAGGTCAGAGTGTGGGTGAGGGATCGCAGAGTGTGTGTGAGGTAACGCAGAGTGTGTGTGAGAGGTAGGTCAGAGTGTGTGTGAGGTAGGTCAGAGTGTGTGCGAGGTATCGCAGAGTGTGTGTGAGGTATCGCAGAGTGTGTCTGAGGTAGGTCAGAGTGTGTGTGAGGTAGGTCAGAGTGTGTGTGAGGTAGGTCAGAGTGTGTGTGAGGTACCTCAGAGTGTGTGTGAGGTACCACAGAGTGTGTGTGAGGTACCTCAGAGTGTGTGTGAGGCACCTCAGAGTGTGTGTGAGGTACCTCAGAGTGTGTGTGAGGTACCGCAGTGTGTGTGTGAGGTACCGCAGTGTGTGTGTGAAATAGGTCAGAGTGTGTGTGAGGTATCGCTGAGTATGTGTGATGTACCTCAGAGTGTGTGTGAGGTAGGTCAGAGTGTTTGTGAGGTACTGCAGAGTGTGTGGGAGGTATCGCAGAGTGTGTGTGAGGTTGGTCAGAGTGTGTGTGAGGTAGGTCAGATTGTGTGTGAGGTAGGTCAGAGTGTGTGTGAGGTACCGCAGCGTGTGTGTGAGGTACCTCAGGGTGTGTGTGAGGTACCTCAGGGTGTGGGTGAGGTACCTCAGAGTGTGTGTGTGGTACCTCAGAGAGTGTGTGAGGTACCGCAGTGTGTGTGTGAGGTAGGCCAGAGTGTGCACGAGGTAGGTTAGAGTGTGCACGAGGTAGCTCAGAGTGTGCTTGAGGGACCTCAGAGCGAGTGTGAGGTATCGCAGAGTGTGTATGAGGTATCGCAGAGTGTGTGTGAGGTATCGCAGAGTGTTTGTGAGGTATCGCAGAGTGTGTGTGAGGTATCGCAGAGTGTGTGTGAGGTACCGCAGAGTGTGTGTGAGGTACCGCAGAGTGTGTGTGAGGTAGGTCAGAATGTGTCGAGGTATCGCAGAGTGTGTGTGAGGTGTCGCAGAGTGTGTGTGAGGTATCGCAGTGTCGGTGTGAGGTACCGCAGAGTGTGTGTGAGGTACCGCAGAGTGTGTGTGAGGTACCTCAGGGAGTGTGTGAGGTATCGCAGAGTGTGTGTGAGGTACCTCAGGGTGTGTGTGAGGTATCGCAGAGTGTGTGTGAGGTAGGTAAGAGTGTTTGTGAGGTAGGTCAGAGTATGTGTGAGGAATCGCAGAGTGTGTGTGAGGTAGGTCTGAGTGTGTGTGAGGTACCGCAGAGTGTGTGTGAGGTACCTCAGGGAGTGTGTGAGGTATCGCAGAGTGTGTGTGAGGTAGGTAAGAGTGTGTGTGAGGTACCTCAGGGTGTGTGTGAGGTATCGCAGAGTGTGTGTGAGGTACCTCAGGGTGTGTGTGAGGTATCGCAGTGTGTGTGTGAGGTAGGTAAGAGTGTGTGTGAGGTAGGTCTGAGTGTGTGTGAGGTACCGCAGAGTGTGTGTGATGTACCTCAGGGAGTGTGTGAGGTATCGCAGTGTGTGTGTGAGGTAGGTAAGAGTGTGTGTGAGGTATCGCAGAGTGTGTGTGAGGTACCTCAGGGTGTGCTTGAGGGAACTCAGAGCGAGTGTGAGGTACCGCAGAGTGTGTGTGAGGTATCGCAAAGTGTGTATGAGGTATCGCAGAGTGTGTGTGAGGTATCGCAGAGTGTTTGTGAGGTATCGCAGAGTGTGTGTGAGGTATCGCAGAGTGTGTGTGAGGTACCGCAGAGTGTGTGTGAGGTACCTCAGGGTGTGTGTGAGGTATCGCAGAGTGTGTGTGAGGTATCGCAGAGTGTGTGTGAGGTACCGCAGAGTGTGTGTGAGGTACCGCAGAGTGTGTGTGAGGTAAGTCAGAATGTGTCGAGGTATCGCAGAGTGTGTGTGAGGTGTCGCAGAGTGTGTGTGAGGTATCGCAGAGTGTGTGTGAGGTACCGCAGAGTGTGTGTGAGGTACCGCAGAGTGTGTGTGAGGTACCTCAGGGAGTGTGTGAGGTATCGCAGAGTGTGTGTGAGGTACCTCAGGGTGTGTGTGAGGTATCGCAGAGTGTGTGTGAGGTAGGTAAGAGTGTGTGTGAGGTACCTCAGGGTGTGTGAGGTACCGCAGAGCGTGCACGAGGTATCTCAGAGTGTGTGAGAGGTAGGTCAGAGTGTGTGTGAGGTAGGTCAGAGTTGTGTGAGGTATCGCAGAGTGTGTGTGAGGTATCGCAGAGTGTGTGTGAGGTAGGTCAGAGTGTGGGTGAGGGATCGCAGAGTGTGTGAGGTAACGCAGAGTGTGTGTGAGGTAGGTCAGAGTGTGTGTGAGGTAGGTCAGAGTGTGTGTGAGGTATCGCAGAGTGTGTGTGAGGTACCGCAGTGTGTGTGTGAGGTACCTCAGAGTGTGTGTGAGGTACCTCAGAGTGTGTGTGAGGTACCTCAGAGTGTGTCTGAGGTAGGTCAGAGTGTGTGTGAGGTAGGTCAGAGTGTGTGTGAGGTAGGTCAGAGTGTATGTGGGGTAGGTCAGAGTGTGTGTGAGGTACCTCAGAGTGTGTGTGAGGTACATCAGAGTGTGTGTGAGGTACCACAGAGTGTGTGTGAGGTACCTCAGAGTGTGTGTGAGGTACCTCAGAGTGTGTGTGAGGTACCTCAGAGTGTGTGTGAGGTACCGCAGTGTGTGTGTGAGGTACCGCAGTGTGTGTGTGAGGTAGGTCAGAGTGTGTGTGAGGTATCGCTGAGTATGTGTGAGGTACCTCAGAGTGTGTGTGAGGTAGGTCAGAGTGTGTGTGAGGTACTGCAGATTGTGTGGGAGGTATCGCAGAGTGTGTGTGAGGTTGGTCAGAGTGTGTGTGAGGTAGGTCAGATTGTGTGTGAGGTAGGTCAGAGTGTGTGTGAGGTACCGCAGCGTGTGTGTGAGGTACCTCAGGGTGTGTGTGAGGTACCTCAGGGTGTGGTTGAGGTACCTCAGAGTGTGTGTGTGGTACCTCAGAGAGTGTGTGAGGTACCGCAGTGTGTGTGTGAGGTAGGCCAGAGTGTGCACGAGGTAGGTTAGAGTGTGCACGAGGTAGCTCAGAGTGTGCTTGAGGGACCTCAGAGCGAGTGTGAGGTATAGCAGAGTGTGTATGAGGTATCGCAGAGTGTGTGTGAGGTATCGCAGAGTGTTTGTGAGGTATCGCAGAGTGTGTGTGAGGTATCGCAGAGTGTGTGTGAGGTACCGCAGAGTGTGTGTGAGGTACCGCAGAGTGTGTGTGAGGTAGGTCAGAATGTGTCGAGGTATCGCAGAGTGTGTGTGAGGTGTCGCAGAGTGTGTGTGAGGTATCGCAGAGTCTGTGTGAGGTACCGCAGAGTGTGTGTGAGGTACCGCAGAGTGTGTGTGAGGTACCTCAGGGAGTGTGTGAGGTATCGCAGAGTGTGTGTGAGGTACCTCAGGGTGTGTGTGAGGTATCGCCGAGTGTGTGTGAGGTTGGTAAGAGTGTGTGTGAGGTACCTCAGGGTGTGTGAAGCACCGCAGAGCGTGCACGAGGTATCTCAGAGTGTGTGAGAGGTAGGTCAGAGTGTGTGTGAGGTAGGTCAGAGTTGTGTGAGGTATCGCAGAGTGTGTGTGAGGTAGGTCAGAGTGTGGGTGAGGGATCGCAGAGTGTGTGTGAGGTAACGCAGAGTGTGTGTGAGGTAGGTCAGAGTGTGTGTGAGGTAGGTCAGAGTGTGTGCGAGGTATCGCAGAGTGTGTGTGAGGTACATCAGAGTGTGTGTGAGGTACCACAGAGTGTGTGTGAGGTACCTCAGAGTGTGTGTGAGGTACCTCAGAGTGTGTGTGAGGTACCTCAGAGTGTGTGTGAGGTACCGCAGTGTGTGTGTGAGGTACCGCAGTGTGTGTGTGAGGTAGGTCAGAGTGTGTGTGAGGTATCGCTGAGTATGTGTGAGGTACCTCAGAGTGTGTGTGAGGTTGGTCAGAGTGTGTGTGAGGTAGGTCAGATTGTGTGTGAGGTAGGTCAGAGTGTGTGTGAGGTACCGCAGCGTGTGTGTGAGGTACCTCAGGGTGTGTGTGAGGTACCTCAGGGTGTGGGTGAGGTACCTCAGAGTGTGTGTGTGGTACCTCAGAGAGTGTGTGAGGTACCGCAGTGTGTGTGTGAGGTAGGCCAGAGTGTGCACGAGGTAGGTTAGAGTGTGCACGAGGTAGCTCAGAGTGTGCTTGAGGGACCTCAGAGCGCGTGTGAGGTATCGCAGAGTGTGTGTGAGGTATCGCAAAGTGTGTGTGAGGTATCGCAGAGTGTGTGTGAAGTATCGCAGTGTGTGTGTGAGGTAGGTCAGAATGTGTCGAGGTATCGCAGAGTGTGTGTGAGGTGTCGCAGAGTGTGTGTGAGGTACCTCAGAGTGTGTGTGAGGTACCTCAGAGTGTGTGTGAGGTATCGCAGAGTGTGTGTGAGGTATCGCAGAGTGTGTGTGAGGTACCTCAGAGTGTGAGTGAGGTAGGTTAGAGTGTTTGTGAGGTAGGTCAGAGTGTGTGTGAGGCACCTCAGAGTGTGTGTGAGGTACGCAGTGTGTGTGTGAGGTACCTCAGAGTGTGTGTGAGGTATCGCAGAGTGTGTGTGAGGTACCTCAGAGTGTGTGTGAGGTACCTCAGAGTGTGTGTGACGTACAGCAGTATGTGTGTGAGGTACCGCAGTGTGTGTGTGAGGTAGGTCAGAGTGTGTGTGAGGTATCGCTGAGTATGTGTGAGGTACTTCAGAGTGTGTGTGAGGTCGGTCAGAGTGTGTGTGAGGTACTGCAGAGTGTGTGGGAGGTATCGCAGTGTGTGTGTGAGGTTGGTCAGAGTGTGTGTGAGGTAGGTCAGATTGTGTGTGAGGTAGGTCAGAGTGTGTGTGAGGTACCGCAGCGTGTGTGTGAGGTACCTCAGGGTGTGTGTGAGGTACCTCAGGGTGTGGGTGAGGTACCTCAGAGTGTGTGTGTGGTACCTCAGAGAGTGTGTGAGGTACCGCAGTGTGTGTGTGAGGTAGGCCAGAGTGTGCACGAGGTAGGTTAGAGTGTGCACGAGGTAGCTCAGAGTGTGCTTGAGGGACCTCAGAGCGAGTGTGAGGTATCGCAGAGTGTGTATGAGGTATCGCAGAGTGTGTGTGAGGTATCGCAGAGTGTTTGTGAGGTATCGCAGAGTGTGTGTGAGGTATCGCAGAGTGTGTGTGAGGTACCGCAGAGTGTGTGTGAGGTACCGCAGAGTGTGTGTGAGGTAGGTCAGAATGTGTCGAGGTATCGCAGAGTGTGTGTGAGGTGTCGCAGAGTGTGTGTGAGGTATCGCAGAGTCTGTGTGAGGTACCGCAGAGTGTGTGTGAGGTACCTCAGGGAGTGTGTGAGGTATCGCAGAGTGTGTGTGAGGTACTTCAGGGTGTGTGTGAGGTATCGCAGAGTGTGTGTGAGGTAGGTAAGAGTGTGTGTGAGGTACCTCAGGGTGTGTGAGGTACCGCAGAGCGTGCACGAGGTATCTCAGAGTGTGTGAGAGGTAGGTCAGAGTGTGTGTGAGGTAGGTCAGAGTTGTGTGAGGTATCGCAGAGTGTGTGTGAGGTATCGCAGAGTGTGTGTGAGGTAGGTCAGAGTGTGGGTGAGGGATCGCAGAGTGTGTGTGAGGTAACGCAGAGTGTGTGTGAGGTAGGTCAGAGTGTGTGTGAGGTAGGTCAGAGTGTGTGCGAGGTATCGCAGAGTGTGTGTGAGGTACATCAGAGTGTGTGTGAGGTACCACAGAGTGTGTGTGAGGTACCTCAGAGTGTGTGTGAGGTACCTCAGAGTGTGTGTGAGGTACCTCAGAGTGTGTGTGAGGTACCGCAGTGTGTGTGTGAGGTACCGCAGTGTGTGTGTGAGGTAGGTCAGAGTGTGTGTGAGGTATCGCTCAGTATGTGTGAGGTACCTCAGAGTGTGTGTGAGGTTGGTCAGAGTGTGTGTGAGGTAGGTCAGATTGTGTGTGAGGTAGGTCAGAGTGTGTGTGAGGTACCGCAGCGTGTGTGTGAGGTACCTCAGGGTGTGTGTGAGGTACCTCAGGGTGTGGGTGAGGTACCTCAGAGTGTGTGTGTGGTACCTCAGAGAGTGTGTGAGGTACCGCAGTGTGTGTGTGAGGTAGGCCAGAGTGTGCACGAGGTAGGTTAGAGTGTGCACGAGGTAGCTCAGAGTGTGCTTGAGGGACCTCAGAGCGCGTGTGAGGTATCGCAGAGTGTGTGTGAGGTATCGCAAAGTGTGTGTGAGGTATCGCAGAGTGTGTGTGAGGTATCGCAGTGTGTGTGTGAGGTAGGTCAGAATGTGTCGAGGTATCGCAGAGTGTGTGTGAGGTGTCGCAGAGTGTGTGTGAGGTACCTCAGAGTGTGTGTGAGGTACCTCAGAGTGTGTGTGAGGTATCGCAGAGTGTGTGTGAGGTATCGCAGAGTGTGTGTGAGGTACCTCAGAGTGTGAGTGAGGTAGGTTAGAGTGTTTGTGAGGTATGTCAGAGTGTGTGTGAGGCACCTCAGAGTGTGTGTGAGGTACGCAGTGTGTGTGTGAGGTACCTCAGAGTGTGTGTGAGGTATCGCAGAGTGTGTGTGAGGTACCTCAGAGTGTGTGTGAAGTAGGTCAGAGTTTTGTGAGGTACCTCAGAATGTGTGTGAGGTAGGTCAGATTGTGTGTGAGGGACCGGAGAGTGTGTGTGAGGTATCGCCGAGTGTGCGTGAGGTATCGCAGTGTGTGTGTGAGGTATCGCTGAATGTGTGTGAGGTACCGCAGTGTGTGTGTGAGGTACCGCAGTGTGTGTGTGAGGTAGGTCAGAGTGTGTGTGAGGACCGCAGAGTGTGTGTGAGGTAGGTCAGAATGTGTGTGAGGTATCGCAGAGTGTGTGTGAGGTGTCGCAGAGTGGGTGTGAGGTAGGTCAGAGTGTGTGTGAGGACCGCAGAGTGTGTGTGAGGTATCGCAGAGTGTGTGTGAGGTATCGCAGTGTGTGTGTGAGGTACCCCAGAGTGTGTGAGAGGTAGGTCAGAATGTGTGTGAGGTATCGCAGAGTGTGTGTGAGGTATCGCAGTGTGTGTGAAGTACCGCAGAGTGTGTGTGAGGTATCGCAGTGTGTGTGTGAGGTATCGCAGAGTGTGTGTGAGGTATCGCAGTGTGTGTGTGAGGTATCGCAGTGTGTGTGTGAGGTATCGCAGAGTCTGTGTGAGGTATCGCAGAGTGTGTGTGAGGTATCGCAGAGTGTGTGTGAGGTACCGCAGAGTGTGTGTGAGGTATCGCAGAGTGTGTGTGAGGTATCGCAGAGTGTGTGTGAGGTATCGCAGTGTGTGTGAGAGGTACCTCAGGGTGTGTGAGAGGTAGGTCAGAGTGTGTGTGAGGTACATCAGAGTGTGTGTGAGGTACATCAGGGTGTGTGTGAGGTAGGTCAGAGTGTGTGAGTGGAATCGCAGATTGTGTGTGAGGTATCGCAGAGTGTGTGTGAGGTAGGTCAGAGTGTGTGTGAGGTACCGCAGTGTGTGTGTGAGGTAGATCAGGGTGTGTGAGAGGTAGGTGAGAATGTGTGTGAGGTATCGCAGAGTGTGTGTGAGGTAGGTCAGAGTGTGTGTGAGGTAGGGCAGAGTGTGCGCGAGGTAGGTCAGAGTGTGTGTGAGGTAGGTCAGAGTGTGTGTGAGGTATCGCAGAGTGTGTGTGAGGTAGGTCAGTGTGTGTGTGAGGTAGGTCAGAGTGTGTGTGAGGTAGGTCAGAGTGTGTGTCAGGTAGGTCAGAGTGTGCACGAGTTAGCTCAGAGTGTGTGTGAGGTAGGTCAGAGTGTGCGTGAGGTAGGTCAGAGTGTGTGTGAGGTATCGCAGAGTGTGTGTTAGGTATCGCAGAGTGTTCGCGAGAAAGGTCAGAGTGTGTGTGAGGTAGGTCAGAGTGTGTGTGAGGTAGGTCAGAGTGTGTGTGAGGAATCGCAGTGTGAGGTAGGTCAGAGTGTGTGTGAGGAATCGCAGTGTGAGGTAGGTCAGAGTGTGCACGAGTTAGCTCAGAGTGTGTGTGAGGTAGGTCAGAGTGTGCGTGAGGTAGGTCAGAGTTTGTGTGAGGTATCGCAGAGTGTGTGTGAGGTATCGCATAGTGTGCGCGAGATAGGTCAGAGTGTGTGTGAGGTAGGTCAGAGTGTGTGTGAGGTAGGTCAGAGTATGTGTGAGGAATCGCAGAGTGTGTGTGAGGTAGGTCTGAGTGTGTGTGAGGTACCGCAGAGTGTGTGTGAGGTACCTCAGGGAGTGTGTGAGGTATCGCAGAGTGTGTGTGAGGTACCTCAGGGTGTGTGTGAGGTATCGCAGTGTGTGTGTGAGGTAGGTAAGAGTGTGTGTGAGGTACCTCAGGGTGTGTGTGAGGTATCGCAGAGTGTGTGTGAGGTACCTCAGGTTGTGTGTGAGGTATCGCAGTGTGTGTGTGAGGTAGGTAAGAGTGTGTGTGAGGTAGGTCTGAGTGTGTGTGAGGTACCGCAGAGTGTGTGTGAGGTACCTCAGGGAGTGTGTGAGGTATCGCAGAGTGTGTGTGAGGTACCTCAGGGTGTGTGTGAGGTATCGCAGTGTGTGTGTGAGGTAGGTAAGAGTGTGTGTGAGGTACCTCAGGGTGTGTGTGAGGTACCTCAGGGTGTGTGTGAGGTATCACAGAGCGTGTGTGAGGTACCTCAGAGTGCTTGTGAGGTATCGCAGAGTGTGTGTGAGGTATCGCAGAGTGTGTGTGAGGTATCGCAGTGTGTGTGTGAGGTAAATCAGAGTGTGTGTGAGGTACCGCAGAGTGTGTGTGAGGTAGGTCAGAATGTTTGCGAGGTATCGCAGAGTTTGTGTGAGGTATCACAGAGTGTGTCTGAGGTAGGTCAGAGTGTGTGTGAGGTAGGTCAGAGTGTATGTGGGGTAGGTCAGAGTGTGTGTGAGGTACCTCAGAGTGTGTGTGAGGTACCGCAGTGTGTGTGTGAGGTACCGCAGTGTGTGTGTGAGGTAGTTCAGAGTGTGTGTGAGGTATCGCTGAGTATGTGTGAGGTACCTCAGAGTGTGTGTGAGGTAGTTCAGAGTGTGTGTGAGGTATCGCTGAGTATGTGTGAGGTACCTCAGAGTGTGTGTGAGGTAGGTCAGAGTGTGTGTGAGGTACTGCAGAGTGTGTGTGAGGTATCGCAGAGTGTGTGTGAGGTTGGTCAGAGTGTGTGTGAGGTAGGTCAGATTGTGTGTGAGGTAGGTCAGAGTGTGTGTGAGGTACCGCAGCGTGTGTGTGAGGTACCTCAGGGTGTGTGTGAGGTACCTCAGGGTGTGGGTGAGGTACCTCAGAGAGTGTGTGAGGTACCGCAGTGTGTGTGTGAGGTAGGCCAGAGTGTGCACGAGGTAGGTTAGAGTGTGCACGAGGTAGCTCAGAGTGTGCTTGAGGGACCTCAGAGCGAGTGTGAGGTATCGCAGAGTGTGTGTGAGGTACCGCAGAGTGTGTGTGAGGTATCGCAGAGTGTGTGTGAGGTACCGCAGAGTGTGTGTGAGGTACCGCAGAGTGTGTGTGAGGTATCGCAGAGTGTGTGTGAGGTACCGCAGAGTGTGTGTGAGGTACCGCAGAGTGTGTGTGAGGTAGGTAAGAGTGTGTGTGAGGTACCTCAGGGTGTGTGAGGTACCGCAGAGCGTGCACGAGGTATCTCAGAGTGTGTGTGAGGTACCGCAGTGTGTGTGTGAGGTGTCGCAGAGTGTGTGTGAGGTAGGTCAGAGTGTGGGTGAGGGATCGCAGAGTGTGTGTGAGGTAACGCAGAGTGTGTGTGAGGTAGGTCAGAGTGTGTGTGAGATAGGTCAGAGTCTGTGTGAGGTATCACAGAGCGTGTGTGAGGTACCTCAGAGTGCTTGTGAGGTATCGCAGAGTGTGTGTGAGGTATCGCAGAGTGTGTGTGAGGTATTGCAGTGCGTGTGTGAGGTAAATCAGAGTGTGTGTGTGGTAGGTCAGAATGTGTGCGAGGTATCGCAGAGTGTGTGTGAGGTATCGCAGTGTGTGTGCGAGGTATCGCAGATTGTGTCTGAGGTAGGTCAGAGTGTGTGTGAGGTAGGTCAGAGTGTATGTGGGGTAGGTCAGAGTGTGTGTGAGGTACCTCAGAGTGTGTGTGAGGTACCTCAGAGTGTGTGTGAGGTACCGCAGTTTGTGTGTGAGGTACCGCAGTGTGTGTGTGAGGTAGGTCAGAGTGTGTGTGAGGTATCGCTGAGTATGTGTGAGGTACCTCAGAGTGTGTGTGAGGTAGGTCAGAGTGTGTGTGAGGTAGGTCAGAGTGTATGTGGGGTAGGTCAGAGTGTGTGTGAGGTACCTCAGAGTGTGTGTGAGGTACCTCAGAGTGTGTGTGAGGTACCTCAGAGTGTGTGTGAGGTACCGCAGTTTGTGTGTGAGGTACCGCAGTGTGTGTGTGAGGTAGGTCAGAGTGTGTGTGAGGTATCGCTGAGTATGTGTGAGGTACCTCAGAGTGTGTGTGAGGTTGGTCAGAGTGTGTGTGAGGTAGGTCAGATTGTGTGTGAGGTACCTCAGGGTGTGTGTGAGGTACCTCAGGGTGTGTTAGGTACCTCAGAGAGTGTGTGAGGTACCGCAGTGTGTGTGTGAGGTAGGCCAGAGTGTGCACGAGGTAGGTTAGAGTGTGCACGAGGTAGGTCAGAGTGTGCTTGAGGGACCTCAGAGGGAGTGTGAGGTGTCGCAGAGTGTGTGTGAGGTGTCGCAGAGTGTGTGTGTGAGGTACCTCAGAGTGTGTGTGAGGTATCGCAGAGTGTGTGTGAGGTACCTCAGAGTGTGTGTGAGGTACCACAGTGTGTGTGTGAGGTACCTCAGAGTGTGTGTGAGGTACCACAGTGTGTGTGTGAGGTACCTCAGAGTGTGTGTGAGGTATCGCAGAGTGTGTGTGAGGTACCTCAGAGTGTGTGTGAGATACCGCAGTGTGTGTGTGAGGTACCTCAGAGTGTGTGTGAGGTATCGCAGAGTGTGTGTGAGGTACCTCAGAGTGTGTGTGAAGTAGGTCAGAGTTGTGTGTGAGGTACCGCAGAGTGTGTGTGAGGTACATCAGAGTGTGTGAGAGGTAGGTCAGATTGTGTGTGAGGGACCGGAGAGTGTGTGTGAGGTATCGCCGAGTGTGCGTGAGGTATCGCAGTGTGTGTGTGAGGTATCGCTGAATGTGTGTGAGGTACCGCAGTGTGTGTGTGAGGTAGGTCAGAGTGTGTGTGAGGACCGCAGAGTGTGTGTGAGGTAGGTCAGAATGTGTGTGAGGTATCGCAGAGTGTGTGTGAGGTGTCGCAGAGTGGGTGTGAGGTAGTTCAGAGTGTGTGTGAGGACCGCAGAGTGTGTGTGAGGTATCGCAGAGTGTGTGTGAGGTATCGCAGTGTGTGTGAGGTACCCCAGAGTGTGTGAGAGGTAGGTCAGAATGTGTGTGAGGTATCGCAGTGTGTGTGTGAGGTATCGCAGAGTCTGTGTGAGGTATCGCAGAGTGTGTGTGAGGTATCGCAGAGTGTGTGTGAGGTACCGCAGAGTGTGTGTGAGGTATCGCAGAGTGTGTGTGAGGTATCGCAGTGTGTGTGTGAGGTATCGCAGTGTGTGTGTGAGGTAGGTCAGATTGTGTGTGAGGTAGGTCAGAGTGTGTGTGAGGTATCGCAGAGTGTGTGTGAGGTAGGTCAGAGTGTGTGTGAGGGACCGGAGAGTATGTGTGAGGTATCGCAGGGTGTGTGTGAGGGATCGCAGAGTGTGTGTGAGGTACCTCAGGGTGTGTGTGAGGTACCTCAGAGGGTGTGTGTGGTACCTCAGAGTGTGTGTGAGGTAGGTCAGAGTGTGTGTGAGGTGTCGCTGAATGTGTGTGAGGACCGCAGAGTGTGTGAGAGGTAGGTCAGAATGTGTGTGAGCTATCGCAGAGTGTGTGTGAGGTGTCGCAGAGTGGGTGTGAGGTAGCTCAGAGTGTGTGTGAGGTAGGTCAGCGTGTGTGTGAGGTATTGCAGAGTGTGTGTGAGGTATCGCAGTGTGTGTGAGGTACCCCAGAGTGTGTGAGAGGTAGGTCAGAATGTGTGTGAGGTATCGCAGAGTGCGTGTGAGGTATCGCAGTGTGTGTGAAGTACCGCAGAGTGTGTGTGAGGTATCGCAGAGTGTGTGTGAGGTATCGCAGAGTGTGTGTGAGGTATCGCAGTGTGTGTGAAGTACCGCAGAGTGTGTGTGAGGTATCGCAGAGTGTGTGTGAGGTATCGCAGAGTGTGTGTGAGGTATCGCAGAGTGTGTGTGAGGTATCGCAGTGTGTGTGTGAAGTATCGCAGAGTGTGTGTGAAGTATCGCAGAGTGTGTGTGAGGTAACGCAGAGTGTGTGTGAGGTATCGCAGTGTGTGTGAGGTATCGCAGTGTGTGAGAGGTACCGCAGAGTGTGTGTGAGGTATCGCAGAGCGTGTGTGAGGTATCGCAGAGTGTGTGTGAGGTATCGCACTGTGTGTGTGAGGTATCGCAGAGTGTGTGTGAGGTATCGCAGTGTGTGTGTGAGGTATCGCAGTGTGTGTGAGGTATCGCAGTGTGTGTGTGAGTTATCGCAGAGTGTGTGTGAGTTATCGCAGAGTGTGTGTGAGTTATCGCAGAGTGTGTGTGAGGTAGGTCAGAGTGTGTGTGAGGACCGCAGAGTGTGTGTGAGGTATCGCAGAGTGTGTGTGAGGTAGGTCAGAGTGTGTGTGAGGTACCTTAGAGTGTGTGTGAAGTATCGCAGACTGTGTGTGTGAGGTATCGCAGTGTGTGTGTGAGGTATCGCAGTGTGTGTGTGAGGTATCGCTGAATGTGTGTGAGGTAGGTCAGAGTTGTGTGAGGTATCGCCAAGTGTGTGTGAGGGACCGGAGAGTGTGTGTGAGGTATCGCCAAGTGTGTGTGAGGTACCGCAGTGTGTGCGTGAGGTATCGCAGAGTGTGTGTGAGGTAGGTCAGAGTGTGTGTGAGGTAGGTCAGAGTGTGTGAGAGGTACCTCAGGGTGTGTGTGACGTACCGCAGAGTGTGTGTGAGGTACCTCAGAGTGTGTGTGAGGTATCGCCAAGTGTGTGTGAGGTACCGCAGTGTGTGCGTGAGGTACCGCAGAGTGTGTGTGAGGTAGGTCAGAGTGTGTGTGAGGTAGGTCTGAGTGTGTGTGAGGCACCTCAGAGTGTGTGTGTGGTACCGCAGTGTGTGTGTGAGGTAGGTCAGAGTGTGTGTGAGGGCCGCAGAGTGTGTGTGAGGTACCTCAGAGTGTGTGTGAGGTATCGCAGAGTGTGTGTGAGGTACCTCAGAGTGTGTGTGAAGTAGGTCAGAGTGTGTGTGAGGGACCGGAGAGTGTGTGTGAGGTATCGCCGAGTGTGCTTGAGGTACCGCAGTGTGTGTCTGAGGGATCGCAGAGTGTGTGTGAGGTACCTCAGGGTGTGTGTGAGGTAGGTCAGAGTGTGTGTGAGGTATCGCTGAATGTGTGTGAGGTACCGCAGTGTGTGTGTGAGGTAGGTCAGAGTGTGTGTGAGGAAATCAGTGTGTGTGTGAGGTAGGTCAGAATGTGTGTGAGGTATCGCAGAGTGTGCGTGAGGTGTCGCAGAGTGTGCGTGAGGTGTCGCAGAGTGTGTGTGAGGTATCGCAGAGTGTGTGTGAGGTATCGCAGTGTGTGTGAGGTACCCCAGAGTGTGTGAGAGGTAGGTCAGAATGTGTGTGAGGTATCGCAGTGTGTGTGTGAGGTATCGCAGAGTCTGTGTGAGGTATCGCAGAGTGTGTGTGAGGTATCGCAGAGTGTGTGTGAGGTACCGCAGAGTGTGTGTGAGGTATCGCAGAGTGTGTGTGAGGTATCGCAGTGTGTGTGTGAGGTATCGCAGTGTGTGTGTGAGGTTGGTCAGATTGTGTGTGAGGTAGTCAGAGTGTGTGTGAGGTATCGCAGAGTGTGTGTGAGGTAGGTCAGAGTGTGTGTGAGGGACCGGAGAGTATGTGTGAGGTATCGCAGGGTGTGTGTGAGGGATCGCAGAGTGTGTGTGAGGTACCTCAGGGTGTGTGTGAGGTACCTCAGAGGGTGTGTGTGGTACCTCAGAGTGTGTGTGAGGTAGGTCAGAGTGTGTGTGAGGTGTCGCTGAATGTGTGTGAGGACCGCAGAGTGTGTGAGAGGTAGGTCAGAATGTGTGTGAGGTATCGCAGAGTGCGTGTGAGGTATCGCAGTGTGTGTGAAGTACCGCAGAGTGTGTGTGAGGTATCGCAGAGTGTGTGTGAGGTATCGCAGAGTGTGTGTGAGGTATCGCAGTGTGTGTGAAGTACCGCAGAGTGTGTGTGAGGTATCGCAGAGTGTGTGTGAGGTATCGCAGAGTGTGTGTGAGGTATCGCAGAGTGTGTGTGAGGTATCGCAGTGTGTGTGTGAAGTATCGCAGAGTGTGTGTGAAGTATCGCAGAGTGTGTGTGAGGTAACGCAGAGTGTGTGTGAGGTATCGCAGTGTGTGTGAGGTATCGCAGTGTGTGAGAGGTACCGCAGAGTGTGTGGGAGGTATCGCAGAGCGTGTGTGAGGTATCGCAGAGTGTGTGTGAGGTATCGCACTGTGTGTGTGAGGTATCGCAGAGTGTGTGTGAGGTATCGCAGTGTGTGTGTGAGGTATCGCAGTGTGTGTGAGGTATCGCAGTGTGTGTGTGAGTTATCGCAGAGTGTGTGTGAGTTATCGCAGAGTGTGTGTGAGGTAGGTCAGAGTGTGTGTGAGGACCGCAGAGTGTGTGTGAGGTATCGCAGAGTGTGTGTGAGGTAGGTCAGAGTGTGTGTGAGGTACCTTAGAGTGTGTGTGAGGTATGTCAGAGTGTGTGTGAGGTAGGTCAGAGTGTGTGTGAAGTATCGCAGACTGTGTGTGTGAGGTATCGCAGTGTGTGTGAGGTATCGCAGTGTGTGTGTGAGGTATCGCTGAATGTGTGTGAGGTAGGTCAGAGTTGTGTGAGGTATCGCCAAGTGTGTGTGAGGGACCGGAGAGTGTGTGTGAGGTATCGCCAAGTGTGTGTGAGGTACCGCAGTGTGTGCGTGAGGTATCGCAGAGTGTGTGTGAGGTAGGTCAGAGTGTGTGTGAGGTAGGTCAGAGTGTGTGAGAGGTACCTCAGGGTGTGTGTGACGTACCGCAGACTGTGTGTGATGTACCTCAGGGTGTGTGTGAGGTACCTCAGGGTGTGTGTGAGGTACCTCAGAGAGTGTGTGAGGTACCGCAGTGTGTGTGTGAGGTAGGCCAGAGTGTGCACGAGGTAGGTTAGAGTGTGCACGAGGTAGGTCAGAGTGTGCTTGAGGGACCTCAGAGGGAGTGTGAGGTGTCGCAGAGTGTGTGTGAGGTGTCGCAGAGTGTGTGTGTGAGGTACCTCAGAGTGTGTGTGAGGTATCGCAGAGTGTGTGTGAGGTACCTCAGAGTGTGTGTGAGGCAACACAGTGTGTGTGTGAGGTACCTCAGAGTGTGTGTGAGGTACCACAGTGTGTGTGTGAGGTACCTCAGAGTGTGTGTGAGGTATCGCAGAGTGTGTGTGAGGTACCTCAGAGTGTGTGTGAGGTACCGCAGTGTGTGTGTGAGGTACCTCAGAGTGTGTGTGAGGTATCGCAGAGTGTGTGTGAGGTACCTCAGAGTGTGTGTGAAGTAGGTCAGAGTTGTGTGTGAGGTACCGCAGAGTGTGTGTGAGGTACATCAGAGTGTGTGAGAGGTAGGTCAGATTGTGTGTGAGGGACCGGAGAGTGTGTGTGAGGTATCGCCGAGTGTGCGGGAGGTATCGCAGTGTGTGTGTGAGGTATCGCTGAATGTGTGTGAGGTACCGCAGTGTGTGTGTGAGGTAGGTCAGAGTGTGTGTGAGGACCGCAGAGTGTGTGTGAGGTAGGTCAGAATGTGTGTGAGGTATCGCAGAGTGTGTGTGAGGTGTCGCAGAGTGGGTGTGAGGTAGTTCAGAGTGTGTGTGAGGACCGCAGAGTGTGTGTGAGGTATCGCAGAGTGTGTGTGAGGTATCGCAGTGTGTGTGAGGTACCCCAGAGTGTGTGAGAGGTAGGTCAGAATGTGTGTGAGGTATCGCAGTGTGTGTGTGAGGTATCGCAGAGTCTGTGTGAGGTATCGCAGAGTGTGTGTGAGGTATCGCAGAGTGTGTGTGAGGTACCGCAGAGTGTGTGTGAGGTATCGCAGAGTGTGTGTGAGGTATCGCAGTGTGTGTGTGAGGTATCGCAGTGTGTGTGTGAGGTAGGTCAGATTGTGTGTGAGGTAGGTCAGAGTGTGTGTGAGGTATCGCAGAGTGTGTGTGAGGTAGGTCAGAGTGTGTGTGAGGGACCGGAGAGTATGTGAGAGGTGTCGCAGGGTGTGTGTGAGGGATCGCAGAGTGTGTGTGAGGTACCTCAGGGTGTGTGTGAGGTACCTCAGAGGGTGTGTGTGGTACCTCAGAGTGTGTGTGAGGTAGGTCAGAGTGTGTGTGAGGTGTAGCTGAATGTGTGTGAGGACCGCAGAGTGTGTGAGAGGTAGGTCAGAATGTGTGTGAGCTATCGCAGAGTGTGTGTGAGGTGTCGCAGAGTGGGTGTGAGGTAGCTCAGAGTGTGTGTGAGGTAGGTCAGCGTGTGTGTGAGGTATTGCAGAGTGTGTGTGAGGTATCGCAGTGTGTGTGAGGTACCCCAGAGTGTGTGAGAGGTAGGTCAGAATGTGTGTGAGGTATCGCAGAGTGCGTGTGAGGTATCGCAGTGTGTGTGAAGTACCGCAGAGTGTGTGTGAGGTATCGCAGAGTGTGTGTGAGGTATCGCAGAGTGTGTGTGAGGTATCGCAGTGTGTGTGAAGTACCGCAGAGTGTGTGTGAGGTATCGCAGAGTGTGTGTGAGGTATCGCAGAGTGTGTGTGAGGTATCGCAGAGTGTGTGTGAGGTATCGCAGTGTGTGTGTGAAGTATCGCAGAGTGTGTGTGAAGTATCGCAGAGTGTGTGTGAGGTAACGCAGAGTGTGTGTGAGGTATCGCAGTGTGTGTGAGGTATCGCAGTGTGTGAGAGGTACCGCAGAGTGTGTGTGAGGTATCGCAGAGCGTGTGTGAGGTATCGCAGAGTGTGTGTGAGGTATCGCACTGTGTGTGTGAGGTATCGCAGAGTGTGTGTGAGGTATCGCAGTGTGTGTGTGAGGTATCGCAGTGTGTGTGAGGTATCGCAGTGTGTGTGTGAGTTATCGCAGAGTGTGTGTGAGTTATCGCAGAGTGTGTGTGAGGTAGGTCAGAGTGTGTGTGAGGACCGCAGAGTGTGTGTGAAGTATCGCAGAGTGTGTGTGAGGTAGGTCAGAGTGTGTGTGAGGTACCTTAGAGTGTGTGTGAAGTATCGCAGACTGTGTGTGTGAGGTATCGCAGTGTGTGTGTGAGGTATCGCAGTGTGTGTGTGAGGTATCGCTGAATGTGTGTGAGGTAAGTCAGAGTTGAGTGAGGTATCGCCAAGTGTGTGTGAGGGACCGGAGAGTGTGTGTGAGGTATCGCAGTGTGTGTGAGGTACCCCAGAGTGTGTGAGAGGTAGGTCAGAATGCGTGTGAGGTATCGCAGAGTGTGTGTGAGGTATCGCAGAGTGTGTGTGAGGTAGGTCAGAGTGTGTGTGAGGTAGGTCAGAGTGTGTGAGAGGTACCTCAGGGTGTGTGTGACGTACCGCAGAGTGTGTGTGAGGTACCTCAGAGTGTGTGTGAGGTATCGCCAAGTGTGTGTGAGGTACCGCAGTGTGTGCGTGAGGTACCGCAGAGTCTGTGTGAGGTAGATCAGAGTGTGTGTGAGGTAGGTCTGAGTGTGTGTGAGGCACCTCAGAGTGTGTGTGAGGTACCGCAGTGTGTGTGTGAGGTAGGTCAGAGTGTGTGTGAGGGCCGCAGAGTGTGTGTGAGGTACCTCAGAGTGTGTGTGAGGTATCGCAGAGTGTGTGTGAGGTACCTCAGAGTGTGTGTGAAGTAGGTCAGAGTGTGTGTGAGGGACCGGAGAGTGTGTGTGAGGTATCGCCGAGTGTGCTTGAGGTACCGCAGTGTGTGTCTGAGGGATCGCAGAGTGTGTGTGAGGTACCTCAGGGTGTGTGTGAGGTAGGTCAGAGTGTGTGTGAGGTATCGCTGAATGTGTGTGAGGTACCGCAGTGTGTGTGTGAGGTAGGTCAGAGTGTGTGTGAGGACCGCAGTGTGTGTGTGAGGTAGGTCAGAATGTGTGTGAGGTATCGCAGAGTGTGCGTGAGGCGTCGCAGTTTGTGTGAAGTACCGCAGTGTGTGTGTGAGGTAGGTCAGAGTGTGTGTGATGACCGCAGAGGGTGTGTGAGGTAGCTCAGAGTGTGTGTGAGGTATCGCAGTGTGTGTGAGGTACCCCAGATTGTGTGAGAGGTAGGTCAGAATGTGTGTGAGGTATCGCAGAGTGTGTGTGAGGTATCGCAGTGTGTGTGAAGTACCGCAGAGTGTGTGTGAGGTAGGTCAGAGTGTGTGTGATGACCGCAGAGAGTGTGTGAGGTAGCTCAGAGTGTGTGTGAGGTATCGCAGTGTGTGTGAGGTACCCCAGATTGTGTGAGAGGTAGGTCAGAATGTGTGTGAGGTACCGCAGAGTGTGTGTGAGGTAGGTCAGAGTGTGTGTGAGGTACCTCAGAGTGTGTGTGAGGTAGGTCAGAGTGTGTGTGAGGGACCGGAGAGTGTGTGTGAGGTATCGCCGAGTGTGCGTGAGGTATCGCAGTGTGTGTGTGAGGGATCGCAGAGTGTGTGTGAGGTACCTCAGGGTGTGTGTGAGGTAGGTCAGAGTGAGTGTGAGGTATTGCTGAATGTGTGTGAGGTACCGCAGTGTGTGTGTGAGGTAGGTCAGAGTGTGTGTGAGGACCGCAGAGTGTGTGTGAGGTAGCTCAGAGTGTGTGTGAGGTATCGCAGTGTGTGTGAGGTACACCAGAGTGTGTGAGAGGTAGGTCAGAATGTGTGTGAGGTATCTCAGAGTGTGTGTGAGGTATCGCAGTGTGTGTGAAGTACCGCAGGGTGTGTGTGAGGTATCGCAGAGTGTGTGTGAGTATCGCAGAGTGTGTGTGAGGTATCGCAGAGTGTGTGTGAGGTATCGCAGTGTGTGTGTGAAGTATCGCAGAGTGTGTGTGAGGTAACGCAGAGTGTGTGTGAGGTATCGCAGTGTGTGTGAGGTATCGCAGTGTGTGTGTGAGTTATCGCAGAGTGTGTGTGAGTTATCGCAGAGTGTGTGTGAGGTATCGCAGTGTGTGTGTGAGGTAGGTCAGAGTGTGTGTGAGGACCGCAGAGTGTGTGTGAGGAACCGCAGAGTGTGTGTGAGGTATCGCAGAGTGTGTGTGAGGTAGGTCAGAGTGTGTGTGAGGTACCTCAGAGTGTGTGTGAGGGCCGCAGAGTGTGTGTGAGGAACCGCAGAGTGTGTGTGAGGTATCGCAGAGTGTGTGTGAGGTAGGTCAGAGTGTGTGTGAGGTACCTCAGGGTGTGTGTGAGGTAGGTCAGAGTGTGTGTGAGGTATCGCTGAATGTGTGTGAGGTACCGCAGTGTGTGTGTGAGATAGGTCAGAGTGTGTGTGAGGACCGCAGTGTGTGTGTGAGGTAGGTCAGAATGTGTGTGAGGTATCGCAGAGTGTGCGTGAGGTGTCGCAGAGTGGGTGTGAGGTAGGTCAGAGTGTGTGTGATGACCGCAGAGGGTGTGTGAGGTAGCTCAGAGTGTGTGTGAGGTACCCCAGAGTGTGTGAAGTACCGCAGAGTGTGTGTGAGGTATCGCAGAGTGTGTGTGAGGTATCGCAGAGTGTGTGTGAGGTATCGCAGTGTGTGTGTGAAGTATCGCAGAGTGTGTGTGAGGTATCAGAGAGTGTGTGTGAGGTATCGCAGTGTGTGTGTGAGGTATCGCAGAGTGTGTGTGAGGTATCGCTGAATGTGTGTGAGGTATCGCAGAGTGTGTGTGAGATATCGCAGTGTGTGTGTGAGGTATCGCAGAGTGTGTGTGAGGTATCGCAGTGTGTGTGTGAGGTAGGTCAGAGTGTGCGCGAGGTAGCTCAGCTTGGCCACGAGGTAGCTCAGAGTGTGCTTGAGGTAGCTCAGAGTGTGTGTGAGGTAGGTCAGAGTGTGAGTGAGGTAGGTGAGAGTGTGTGTGAGGTATCGCAGAGTATGTGTGAGGTATCGCAGTGTGTGTGAGGTACCCCAGAGTGTGTGAGAGGTAGGTCAGAATGCGTGTGAGGTATCGCAGAGTGTGTGTGAGGTTCCTCAGAGTGTGTGTGAGGTGCCTCAGAGTGTGTGTGAGGCATCGCAGAGTATGTGTGAGGCATCGCAGAGTGTGTGTGAGGTACCGCAGTGTGTGTGTGAGGTAGGTCAGAGTGTGCGCGAGGTAGCTCAGCTTGGGCACGAGGTAGCTCAGAGGGTGCTTGAGGTAGCTCAGAGTGTGTGTGAGGTATCGCAGTGTGTGTGAGGTACCCCAGAGTGTGTGAGAGGTAGGTCAGAATGCGTGTGAGGTATCGCAGATTGTGTGTGAGGTATCGCAGTGTGTGTGAAGTACCGCAGAGTGTGTGTGAGGTATCGCAGTGTGTGTGAGGTATCGCAGAGTGTGTGTGAGGTATCGCAGTGTGTGTGTGAGGTATCGCAGTGTGTGTGTGAGGTATCGCAGAGTGTGTGTGAGGTATCGCAGAGTGTGTGTGAGGTATCGCAGAGTGTGTGTGAGGTACCGCAGAGTGTGTGTGAGGTAGGTCAGATTGTGTGTGAGGTATCGCAGTGTGTGTGTGAGGTAGGTCAGATTGTGTGTGAGGTAGGTCAGAGTGTGTGTGAGGTATCGCAGAGTGTGTGTGAGGTAGGTCAGAGTGTGTGTGAGGGACCGGAGTGTATGTGTGAGGTATCTCAGAGTGTGTGTGAGGGATCGCAGAGTGTGTGTGAGGTATCGCAGAGTGTGTGTGAGGTATCGCAGAGTGTGTGTGAGGTACCGCAGAGTGTGTGTGAGGTATCGCAGAGTGTGTGTGAGGTATCGCAGAGTGTGTGTGAGGTATCGCAGTGTGTGTGTGAGGTAGGTCAGATTGTGTGTGAGGTAGGTCAGAGTGTGTGTGAGGTATCGCAGAGTGTGTGTGAGGTAGGTCAGAGTGTGTGTGAGGGATCGCAGAGTGTGTGTGAGGTATCGCAGTGTGTGTGTGAGGGATCGCAGAGTGTGTGTGAGGTACCTCAGGGTGTGTGTGAGGTAGGTCAGAGTGAGTGTGAGGTATCGCTGAATGTGTGTGAGGTACCGCAGTGTGTGTGTGAGGTAGGTCAGAGTGTGTGTGAGGACCGCAGAGTGTGTGTGAGGTAGCTCAGAGTGTGTGTGAGGTATCGCAGTGTGTGTGAGGTACCCCAGAGTGTGTGAGAGGTAGGTCAGAATGTGTGTGAGGTATCGCAGAGTGTGTGTGAGGTATCGCAGTGTGTGTGAAGTACCGCAGGGTGTGTGTGAGGTATCGCAGAGTGTGTGTGAGGTATCGCAGAGTGTGTGTGAGGTATCGCAGAGTGAGTGTGATGTATCGCAGTGTGTGTGTGAAGTATCGCAGAGTGTGTGTGAGGTAACGCAGAGTGTGTGTGAGGTATCGCAGTGTGTGTGAGGTATCGCAGTGTGTGAGAGGTATCGCAGAGCGTGTGTGAGGGATCGCAGAGTGTGTGTGAGGTATCACAGAGTGTGTGTGAGGTATCGCAGTGTGTGTGAGGTATCGCAGTGTGTGTGTGAGTTATCGCAGAGTGTGTGTGAGTTATCGCAGAGTGTGTGTGCGGTATCGCAGTGTGTGTGTGAGGTAGGTCAGAGTGTGTGTGAGGTACCTCAGAGTGTGTGTGAGGTACCTCAGGGTGTGTGTGAGGTAGGTCAGAGTGTGTGTGAGGTATCGCTGAATGTGTGTGAGGTACCGCAGTGTGTGTGTGAGATAGGTCAGAGTGTGTGTGAGGACCGCAGTGTGTGTGTGAGGTAGGTCAGAATGTGTGTGAGGTATCGCAGAGTGTGCGTGAGGTGTCGCAGAGTGGGTGTGAGGTAGGTCAGAGTGTGTGTGATGACCGCAGAGGGTGTGTGAGGTAGCTCAGAGTGTGTGTGAGGTATCGCAGTGTGTGTCTGAGGTAGGTCAGAGTGTGTGTGAGGTAGGTCAGAGTGTGTGTGAGGTAGGTCAGAGTGTGTGAGAGGTACCTCAGGGTGTGTGTGACGTACCGCAGAGTGTGTGTGAGGTACCTCAGAGTGTGTGTGAGGTATCGCCAAGTGTGTGTGAGGTACCGCAGTGTGTGCGTGAGGTACCGCAGAGTCTGTGTGAGGTAGATCAGAGTGTGTGTGAGGTAGGTCTGAGTGTGTGTGAGGCACCTCAGAGTGTGTGTGAGGTACCGCAGTGTGTGTGTGAGGTAGGTCAGAGTGTGTGTGAGGGCCGCAGAGTGTGTGTGAGGTACCTCAGAGTGTGTGTGAGGTATCGCAGAGTGTGTGTGAGGTACCTCAGAGTGTGTGTGAAGTAGGTCAGAGTGTGTGTGAGGGACCGGAGAGTGTGTGTGAGGTATCGCCGAGTGTGCTTGAGGTACCGCAGTGTGTGTCTGAGGGATCGCAGAGTGTGTGTGAGGTACCTCAGGGTGTGTGTGAGGTAGGTCAGAGTGTGTGTGAGGTATCGCTGAATGTGTGTGAGGTACCGCAGTGTGTGTGTGAGGTAGGTCAGAGTGTGTGTGAGGACCGCAGTGTGTGTGTGAGGTAGGTCAGAATGTGTGTGAGGTATCGCAGAGTGTGCGTGAGGCGTCGCAGTTTGTGTGAAGTACCGCAGTGTGTGTGTGAGGTAGGTCAGAGTGTGTGTGATGACCGCAGAGGGTGTGTGAGGTAGCTCAGAGTGTGTGTGAGGTATCGCAGTGTGTGTGAGGTACCCCAGATTGTGTGAGAGGTAGGTCAGAATGTGTGTGAGGTATCGCAGAGTGTGTGTGAGGTATCGCAGTGTGTGTGAAGTACCGCAGAGTGTGTGTGAGGTAGGTCAGAGTGTGTGTGATGACCGCAGAGAGTGTGTGAGGTAGCTCAGAGTGTGTGTGAGGTATCGCAGTGTGTGTGAGGTACCCCAGATTGTGTGAGAGGTAGGTCAGAATGTGTGTGAGGTACCGCAGAGTGTGTGTGAGGTAGGTCAGAGTGTGTGTGAGGTACCTCAGAGTGTGTGTGAGGTAGGTCAGAGTGTGTGTGAGGGACCGGAGAGTGTGTGTGAGGTATCGCCGAGTGTGCGTGAGGTATCGCAGTGTGTGTGTGAGGGATCGCAGAGTGTGTGTGAGGTACCTCAGGGTGTGTGTGAGGTAGGTCAGAGTGAGTGTGAGGTATTGCTGAATGTGTGTGAGGTACCGCAGTGTGTGTGTGAGGTAGGTCAGAGTGTGTGTGAGGACCGCAGAGTGTGTGTGAGGTAGCTCAGAGTGTGTGTGAGGTATCGCAGTGTGTGTGAGGTACACCAGAGTGTGTGAGAGGTAGGTCAGAATGTGTGTGAGGTATCTCAGAGTGTGTGTGAGGTATCGCAGTGTGTGTGAAGTACCGCAGGGTGTGTGTGAGGTATCGCAGAGTGTGTGTGAGGTATCGCAGAGTGTGTGTGAGGTATCGCAGAGTGTGTGTGAGGTATCGCAGTGTGTGTGTGAAGTATCGCAGAGTGTGTGTGAGGTAACGCAGAGTGTGTGTGAGGTATCGCAGTGTGTGTGAGGTATCGCAGTGTGTGTGTGAGTTATCGCAGAGTGTGTGTGAGTTATCGCAGAGTGTGTGTGAGGTACCGCAGAGTGTGTGTGAGGTACCTCAGAGTGTGTGTGAGGTATCGCAGTGTGTGTGTGAGGTAGGTCAGAGTGTGTGTGAGGACCGCAGAGTGTGTGTGAGGAACCGCAGAGTGTGTGTGAGGTATCGCAGAGTGTGTGTGAGGTAGGTCAGAGTGTGTGTGAGGTACCTCAGAGTGTGTGTGAGGGCCGCAGAGTGTGTGTGAGGAACCGCAGAGTGTGTGTGAGGACCGCAGAGTGTGTGTGAGGAACCGCAGAGTGTGTGTGAGGTATCGCAGAGTGTGTGTGAGGTAGGTCAGAGTGTGTGTGAGGTACCTCAGGGTGTGTGTGAGGTAGGTCAGAGTGTGTGTGAGGTATCGCTGAATGTGTGTGAGGTACCGCAGTGTGTGTGTGAGATAGGTCAGAGTGTGTGTGAGGACCGCAGTGTGTGTGTGAGGTAGGTCAGAATGTGTGTGAGGTATCGCAGAGTGTGCGTGAGGTGTCGCAGAGTGGGTGTGAGGTAGGTCAGAGTGTGTGTGATGACCGCAGAGGGTGTGTGAGGTAGCTCAGAGTGTGTGTGAGGTACCCCAGAGTGTGTGAAGTACCGCAGAGTGTGTGTGACGTATCGCAGAGTGTGTGTGAGGTATCGCAGAGTGTGTGTGAGGTATCGCAGTGTGTGTGTGAAGTATCGCAGAGTGTGTGTGAGGTATCAGAGAGTGTGTGTGAGGTATCGCAGTGTGTGTGTGAGGTATCGCAGAGTGTGTGTGAGGTATCGCTGAATGTGTGTGAGGTATCGCAGAGTGTGTGTGAGATATCGCAGTGTGTGTGTGAGGTATCGCAGAGTGTGTGTGAGGTATCGCTGAATGTGTGTGAGGTAGTCAGAGTTGTGTGAGGTATCGCAGTGTGTGTGTGAGGTAGGTCAGAGTGTGCGCGAGGTAGCTCAGCTTGGGCACGAGGTAGCTCAGAGTGTGCTTGAGGTAGCTCAGAGTGTGTGTGAGGTAGGTCAGAGTGTGAGTGAGGTAGGTGAGAGTGTGTGTGAGGTATCGCAGAGTATGTGTGAGGTATCGCAGTGTGTGTGAGGTACCCCAGAGTGTGTGAGAGGTAGGTCAGAATGCGTGTGAGGTATCGCAGAGTGTGTGTGAGGTTCCTCAGAGTGTGTGTGAGGTGCCTCAGAGTGTGTGTGAGGCATCGCAGAGTATGTGTGAGGCATCGCAGAGTGTGTGTGAGGTACCGCAGTGTGTGTGTGAGGTAGGTCAGAGTGTGCGCGAGGTAGCTCAGCTTGGGCACGAGGTAGCTCAGAGGGTGCTTGAGGTAGCTCAGAGTGTGTGTGAGGTATCGCAGTGTGTGTGAGGTACCCCAGAGTGTGTGAGAGGTAGGTCAGAATGCGTGTGAGGTATCGCAGATTGTGTGTGAGGTATCGCAGTGTGTGTGAAGTACCGCAGAGTGTGTGTGAGGTATCGCAGTGTGTGTGAGGTATCGCAGAGTGTGTGTGAGGTATCGCAGTGTGTGTGTGAGGTATCGCAGTGTGTGTGTGAGGTATCGCAGAGTGTGTGTGAGGTATCGCAGAGTGTGTGTGAGGTATCGCAGAGTGTGTGTGAGGTACCGCAGAGTGTGTGTGAGGTAGGTCAGATTGTGTGTGAGGTATCGCAGTGTGTGTGTGAGGTAGGTCAGATTGTGTGTGAGGTAGGTCAGAGTGTGTGTGAGGTATCGCAGAGTGTGTGTGAGGTAGGTCAGAGTGTGTGTGAGGGACCGGAGTGTATGTGTGAGGTATCTCAGAGTGTGTGTGAGGGATCGCAGAGTGTGTGTGAGGTATCGCAGAGTGTGTGTGAGGTATCGCAGAGTGTGTGTGAGGTACCGCAGAGTGTGTGTGAGGTATCGCAGAGTGTGTGTGAGGTATCGCAGAGTGTGTGTGAGGTATCGCAGTGTGTGTGTGAGGTAGGTCAGATTGTGTGTGAGGTAGGTCAGAGTGTGTGTGAGGTATCGCAGAGTGTGTGTGAGGTAGGTCAGAGTGTGTGTGAGGGATCGCAGAGTGTGTGTGAGGTATCGCAGTGTGTGTGTGAGGGATCGCAGAGTGTGTGTGAGGTACCTCAGGGTGTGTGTGAGGTAGGTCAGAGTGAGTGTGAGGTATCGCTGAATGTGTGTGAGGTACCGCAGTGTGTGTGTGAGGTAGGTCAGAGTGTGTGTGAGGACCGCAGAGTGTGTGTGAGGTAGCTCAGAGTGTGTGTGAGGTATCGCAGTGTGTGTGAGGTACCCCAGAGTGTGTGAGAGGTAGGTCAGAATGTGTGTGAGGTATCGCAGAGTGTGTGTGAGGTATCGCAGTGTGTGTGAAGTACCGCAGGGTGTGTGTGAGGTATCGCAGAGTGTGTGTGAGGTATCGCAGAGTGTGTGTGAGGTATCGCAGAGTGAGTGTGATGTATCGCAGTGTGTGTGTGAAGTATCGCAGAGTGTGTGTGAGGTAACGCAGAGTGTGTGTGAGGTATCGCAGTGTGTGTGAGGTATCGCAGTGTGTGAGAGGTATCGCAGAGCGTGTGTGAGGGATCGCAGAGTGTGTGTGAGGTATCACAGAGTGTGTGTGAGGTATCGCAGTGTGTGTGAGGTATCGCAGTGTGTGTGTGAGTTATCGCAGAGTGTGTGTGAGTTATCGCAGAGTGTGTGTGCGGTATCGCAGTGTGTGTGTGAGGTAGGTCAGAGTGTGTGTGAGGTACCTCAGAGTGTGTGTGAGGTACCTCAGGGTGTGTGTGAGGTAGGTCAGAGTGTGTGTGAGGTATCGCTGAATGTGTGTGAGGTACCGCAGTGTGTGTGTGAGATAGGTCAGAGTGTGTGTGAGGACCGCAGTGTGTGTGTGAGGTAGGTCAGAATGTGTGTGAGGTATCGCAGAGTGTGCGTGAGGTGTCGCAGAGTGGGTGTGAGGTAGGTCAGAGTGTGTGTGATGACCGCAGAGGGTGTGTGAGGTAGCTCAGAGTGTGTGTGAGGTATCGCAGTGTGTGTCTGAGGTAGGTCAGAGTGTGTGTGAGGTAGGTCAGAGTGTGTGTGAGGTAGGTCAGAGTGTATGTGGGGTAGGTCAGAGTGTGTGTGAGGTACCTCAGAGTGTGTGTGAGGTACCTCAGAGTGTGTGTGAGGTACCTCAGAGTGTGTGTGAGGTACCGCAGTGTGTGTGTGAGGTACCGCAGTGTGTGTGTGAGGTAGGTCAGAGTGTGTGTGAGGTATCGCTGAGTATGTGTGAGGTACCTCAGAGTGTGTGTGAGGTTGGTCAGAGTGTGTGTGAGGTAGGTCAGATTGTGTGTGAGGTACCTCAGGGTGTGCGTGAGGTACCTCAGGGTGTGTGTGAGGTACCTCAGAGAGTGTGTGAGGTACCGCAGTGTGTGTGTGAGGTAGGCCAGAGTGTGCACGAGGTAGGTTAGAGTGTGCACGAGGTAGGTCAGAGTGCGCTTGAGGGACCTCAGAGGGAGTGTGAGGTGTCGCAGAGTGTGTGTGAGGTGTCGCAGAGTGTGTGTGAGGTACCTCAGAGTGTGTGTGAAGTATCGCAGAGTGTGTGTGAGGTATCGCAGAGTGTGTGTGAGGTACCTCAGAGTGTGTGTGAGGTACCGCAGTGTGTGTGTGAGGTACCTCAGAGTGTGTGTGAGGTATCGCAGAGTGTGTGTGAGGTACCTCAGAGTGTGTGTGAAGTAGGTCAGAGTTGTGTGTGAGGTACCGCAGAGTGTGTGTGAGGTACATCAGAGTGTGTGAGAGGTAGGTCAGATTGTGTGTGAGGGACCGGAGAGTGTGTGTGAGGTATCGCCGAGTGTGCGCGAGGTATCGCAGTGTGTGTGTGAGGTATCGCTGAATGTGTGTGAGGTACCGCAGTGTGTGTGTGAGGTAGGTCAGAGTGTGTGTGAGGACCGCAGAGTGTGTGTGAGGTAGGTCAGAATGTGTGTGAGGTATCGCAGAGTGTGTGTGAGGTGTCGCAGAGTGGGTGTGAGGTAGTTCAGAGTGTGTGTGAAGACCGCAGAGTGTGTGTGAGGTATCGCAGAGTGTGTGTGAGGTATCGCATTGTGTGTGAGGTACCCCAGAGTGTGTGAGAGGTAGGTCAGAATGTGTGTGAGTTATCGCAGTGTGTGTGTGAGGTATCGCAGAGTCTGTGTGAGGTATCGCAGAGTGTGTGTGAGGTATCGCAGAGTGTGTGTGAGGTACCGCAGAGTGTGTGTGAGGTATCGCAGAGTGTGTGTGAGGTATCGCAGTGTGTGTGTGAGGTATCGCAGTGTGTGTGTGAGGTAGGTCAGATTGTGTGTGAGGTAGGTCAGAGTGTGTGTGAGGTATCGCAGAGTGTGTGTGAGGTAGGTCAGAGTGTGTGTGAGGGACCGGAGAGTATGTGTGAGGTATCGCAGGGTGTGTGTGAGGGATCGCAGAGTGTGTGTGAGGTACCTCAGGGTGTGTGTGAGGTACCTCAGAGGGTGTGTGTGGTACCTCAGAGTGTGTGTGAGGTAGGTCAGAGTGTGTGTGAGGTGTCGCTGAATGTGTGTGAGGACCGCAGAGTGTGTGAGAGGTAGGTCAGAATGTGTGTGAGCTATCGCAGAGTGTGTGTGAGGTGTCGCAGAGTGGGTGTGAGGTAGCTCAGAGTGTGTGTGAGGTAGGTCAGCGTGTGTGTGAGGTATTGCAGAGTGTGTGTGAGGTATCGCAGTGTGTGTGAGGTACCCCAGAGTGTGTGAGAGGTAGGTCAGAATGTGTGTGAGGTATCGCAGAGTGCGTGTGAGGTATCGCAGTGTGTGTGAAGTACCGCAGAGTGTGTGTGAGGTATCGCAGAGTGTGTGTGAGGTATCGCAGAGTGTGTGTGAGGTATCGCAGTGTGGGTGAAGTACCGCAGAGTGTGTGTGAGGTATCGCAGAGTGTGTGTGAGGTATCGCAGAGTGTGTGTGAGGTATCGCACTGTGTGTGTGAGGTATCGCAGAGTGTGTGTGAGGTATCGCAGTGTGTGTGTGAGGTATCGCAGTGTGTGTGAGGTATTGCAGTGTGTGTGTGAGTTATCGCAGAGTGTGTGTGAGTTATCGCAGAGTGTGTGTGAGGTAGGTCAGAGTGTGTGTGAGGTATCGCAGAGTGTGTGTGAGGTATCGCAGAGTGTGTGTGAGGTATCGCAGTGTGTGAGAGGTACCGCAGAGTGTGTGGGAGGTATCGCAGAGCGTGTGTGAGGTATCGCAGAGTGTGTGTGAGGTATCGCACTGTGTGTGTGAGGTATCGCAGAGTGTGTGTGAGGTATCGCAGTGTGTGTGTGAGGTATCGCAGTGTGTGTGAGGTATTGCAGTGTGTGTGTGAGTTATCGCAGAGTGTGTGTGAGTTATCGCAGAGTGTGTGTGAGGTAGGTCAGAGTGTGTGTGAGGACCGCAGAGTGTGTGTGAGGTATCGCAGAGTGTGTGTGAGGTAGGTCAGAGTGTGTGTGAGGTACCTTAGAGTGTGTGTGAGGTAGGTCAGAGTGTGTGTGAGGTAGGTCAGAGTGTGTGTGAAGTATCGCAGACTGTGTGTGTGAGGTATCGCAGTGTGTGTGTGAGGTATCGCAGTGTGTGTGTGAGGTATCGTTGAATGTGTGTGAGGTAGGTCAGAGTTGTGTGAGGTATCGCCAAGTGTGTGTGAGGGACCGGAGAGTGTGTGTGAGGTATCGCCAAGTGTGTGTGAGGTACCGCAGTGTGTGCGTGAGGTATCGCAGAGTGTGTGTGAGGTAGGTCAGAGTGTGTGTGAGGTAGGTCAGAGTGTGTGAGAGGTACCTCAGGGTGTGTGTGACGTACCGCAGAGTGTGTGTGAGGTACCTCAGAGTGTGTGTGAGGTATCGCCAAGTGTGTGTGAGGTACCGCAGTGTGTGCGTGAGGTACCGCAGAGTGTGTGTGAGGTAGGTCAGAGTGTGTGTGAGGTAGGTCTGAGTGTGTGTGAGGCACCTCAGAGTGTGTGTGAGGTACCGCAGTGTGTGTGTGAGGTAGGTCAGAGTGTGTGTGAGGGCCGCAGAGTGTGTGTGAGGTACCTCAGAGTGTGTGTGAGGTATCGCAGAGTGTGTGTGAGGTACCTCAGAGTGTGTGTGAAGTAGGTCAGAGTGTGTGTGAGGGACCGGAGAGTGTGTGTGAGGTATCGCCGATTGTGCTTGAGGTACCGCAGTGTGTGTCTGAGGGATCGCAGAGTGTGTGTGAGGTACCTCAGGGTGTGTGTGAGGTAGGTCAGAGTGTGTGTGAGGTATCGCTGAATGTGTGTGAGGTACCGCAGTGTGTGTGTGAGGTAGGTCAGAGTGTGTGTGAGGACCGCAGTGTGTGTGTGAGGTAGGTCAGAATGTGTGTGAGGTATCGCAGAGTGTGCGTGAGGTGTCGCAGAGTTTGTGTGAGGTATCGCAGAGTGTGTGTGAGGTACCCCAGAGTGTGTGAGAGGTAGGTCAGAATGTGTGTGAGGTATCGCAGTGTGTGTGTGAGGTATCGCATAGTCTGTGTGAGGTATCGCAGAGTGTGTGTGAGGTATCGCAGAGTGTGTGTGAGGTACCGCAGAGTGTGTGTGAGGTATCGCAGAGTGTGTGTGAGGTATCGCAGTGTGTGTGTGAGGTATCGCAGTGTGTGTGTGAGGTAGGTCAGATTGTGTGTGAGGTAGGTCAGAGTATGTGTGAGGTATCGCAGAGTGTGTGTGAGGTAGGTCAGAGTGTGTGTGAGGGACCGGAGAGTATGTGTGAGGTATCGCAGGGTGTGTGTGAGGGATCGCAGAGTGTGTGTGAGGTACCTCAGGTTGTGTGTGAGGTACCTCAGAAGGTGTGTGTGGTACCTCAGAGTGTGTGTGAGGTAGGTCAGAGTGTGTGTGAGGTGTCGCTGAATGTGTGTGAGGACCGCAGAGTGTGTGAGAGGTAGGTCAGAATGTGTGTGAAGTACCGCAGAGTGTGTGTGAGGTATCGCAGAGTGTGTGTGAGGTATCGCAGAGTGTGTGTGAGGTATCGCAGTGTGTGTGAAGTACCGCAGAGTGTGTGTGAGGTATCGCAGAGTGTGTGTGAGGTATCGCAGAGTGTGTGTGAGGTATCGCAGAGTGTGTGTGAGGTATCGCAGTGTGTGTGTGAAGTATCGCAGAGTGTGTGTGAAGTATCGCAGAGTGTGTGTGAGGTAACGCAGAGTGTGTGTGAGGTATCGCAGTGTGTGTGAGGTATCGCAGTGTGTGAGAGGTACCGCAGAGTGTGTGGGAGGTATCGCAGAGCGTGTGTGAGGTATCGCAGAGTGTGTGTGAGGTATCGCACTGTGTGTGTGAGGTATCGCAGAGTGTGTGTGAGGTATCGCAGTGTGTGTGTGAGGTATCGCAGTGTGTGTGAGGTATCGCAGTGTGTGTGTGAGTTATCGCAGAGTGTGTGTGAGTTATCGCAGAGTGTGTGTGAGGTAGGTCAGAGTGTGTGTGAGGACCGCAGAGTGTGTGTGAGGTATCGCAGAGTGTGTGTGAGGTAGGTCAGAGTGTGTGTGAGGTAGGTCAGAGTGTGTGTGAAGTATCGCAGACTGTGTGTGTGAGGTATCGCAGTGTGTGTGTGAGGTATCGCAGTGTGTGTGTGAGGTATCGCTGAATGTGTGTGAGGTAGGTCAGAGTTGTGTGAGGTATCGCCAAGTGTGTGTGAGGGACCGGAGAGTGTGTGTGAGGTATCGCCAAGTGTGTGTGAGGTACCGCAGTGTGTGCGTGAGGTACCGCAGAGTGTGTGTGAGGTAGGTCAGAGTGTGTGTGAGGTATCGCAGAGTGTGTGTGAGGTTCCTCAGAGTGTGTGTGAGGTGCCTCAGAGTGTGTGTGAGGCATCGCAGAGTGTGTGTGAGGTACCGCAGTGTGTGTGTGAGGTAGGTCAGAGTGTGCGCGAGGTAGCTCAGCTTGGGCACGAGGTAGCTCAGAGTGTGCTTGAGGTAGTCAGAGTGTGTGTGAGGTAGGTCAGAGTGTGAGTGAGGTAGGTCAGAGTGTGTGTGAGGTATCGCAGAGTATGTGTGAGGTATCGCAGTGTGTGTGAGGTACCCCAGAGTGTGTGAGAGGTAGGTCAGAATGCGTGTGAGGTATCGCAGAGTGTGAGTGAGGTTCCTCAGAGTGTGTGTGAGGTGCCTCAGAGTGTGTGTGAGGCATCGCAGAGTGTGTGTGAGGTACCGCAGTGTGTGTGTGATGTAGGTCAGAGTGTGCGCGAGGTAGCTCAGCTTGGGCACGAGGTATCTCAGAGTGTGCTTGAGGTAGCTCAGAGTGTGTGTGAGGTAGGTCAGAGTGTGAGTGAGGTAGGTCAGAGTGTGTGTGAGGTATCGCAGAGTGTGTGTGAGGTATCGCAGTGTGTGTGAGGTACCCCAGAGTGTGTGAGAGGTAGGTCAGAATGCGTGTGAGGTATCGCAGATTGTGTGTGAGGTATCGCAGTGTGTGTGAAGTACCGCAGAGTGTGTGTGAGGTATCGCAGTGTGTGTGTGAGGTATCGCAGAGTGTGTGTGAGGTATCGCAGTGTGTGTGTGAGGTATCGCAGTGTGTGTGTGAGGTATCGTAGAGTCTGTGTGAGGTACCGCAGAGTGTGTGTGAGGTACCGCAGAGTGTGTGTGAGGTATCGCAGAGTGTGTGTGAGGTATCGCAGTGTGTGTGTGAGGTATCGCAGTGTGTGTGTGAAGTAGGTCAGATTGTGTGTGAGGTAGGTCAGAGTGTGTGTGAGGTGCCTCAGAGTGTGTGTGAGGTATCGCAGAGTGTGTGTGAGGTATCGCAGAGTGTGTGTGAGGTATCGCAGTGTGTGTGTGAGGTATCGCAGAGTGTGTGTGAGGTATCGCAGAGTGTGTGTGAGGTATCGCAGAGTGTGTGTGAGGTATCGTAGAGTCTGTGTGAGGTACCGCAGAGTGTGTGTGAGGTACCGCAGAGTGTGTGTGAGGTATCGCAGTGTGTGTGTGAGGTATCGCAGAGTGTGTGTGAGGTATCGCAGTGTGTGTGTGAGGTATCGCAGTGTGTGTGTGAGGTATCGTAGAGTCTGTGTGAGGTACCGCAGAGTGTGTGTGAGGTACCGCAGAGTGTGTGTGAGGTATCGCAGAGTGTGTGTGAGGTATCGGAGTGTGTGTGTGAGGTATCGCAGTGTGTGTGTGAAGTAGGTCAGATTGTGTGTGAGGTAGGTCAGAGTGTGTGTGAGGTGCCTCAGAGTGTGTGTGAGGTATCGCAGAGTGTGTGTGAGGTATCGCAGAGTGTGTGTGAGGTATCGCAGTGTGTGTGTGAGGTATCGCAGAGTGTGTGTGAGGTATCGCAGAGTGTGTGTGAGGTATCGCAGAGTGTGTGTGAGGTACCGCAGAGTGTGTGTGAGGTACCACAGAGTGTGTGTGAGGTATCGCAGAGTGTGTGTGAGGTATCGCAGTGTGTGTGTGAGGTATCGCAGTGTGTGTGTGAGGTAGGTCAGATTGTGTGTGACGTAGGTCAGAGTGAGTGTGAGGTATCGCAGAGTGTGTGTGAGGTAGGTCAGAGTGTGTGTGAGGTACCGCAGTGTGTGTGTGATGTACCTCAGGGTGTGTGTGAGGTATCGCAGAGTGTGTGTCAGGTTGGTCAGAGTGTGTGAGAGGTAGGTCAGATTGTGTGTGAGGTAGGTCAGAGTGTGTGTGAGGTACCGCAGTGTGTGTGTGAGGTACCTCAGGGTGTGTGTGAGGTACCGCAGTGTGTGTGTGAGGTAGGCCAGAGTGTGCACGAGGTAGCTCAGAGTGTGCTTGAGGTACCTCAGAGGGTGTGTGATGTATCGCAGAGTGTGTGTGAGGTACCTCAGAGTGTGTGTGAAGTAGGTCAGAGTTGTGTGAGGTACCGCAGAGTGTGTGTGAGGTAGGTCAGAGTGTGTGTGAGGTACCTCAGAGTGTGTGTGAGGTAGGTCAGAGTGTGTGTGAGGGACCGGAGAGTGTGTGTGAGGTATCGCCGAGTGTGCGTGAGGTATCGCAGTGTGTGTGTGAGGGATCGCAGAGTGTGTGTGAGGTACCTCAGTGTGTGTGTGAGGTAGGTCAGAGTGTGTGTGAGGACCGCAGAGTGTGTGTGAGGTAGCTCAGAGTGTGTGTGAGGTATCGCAGTGTGTGTGAGGTACCCCAGAGTGTGTGAGAGGTAGGTCAGAATGTGTGTGAGGTATCGCAGAGTGTGTGTGAGGTATCGCAGTGTGTGTGAAGTACCGCAGGGTGTGTGTGAGGTATCGCAGAGTGTGTGTGAGGTATCGCAGAGTGTGTGTGAGGTATCGCAGAGTGTGTGTGAGGTATCGCAGTGTGTGTGTGAAGTATCGCAGAGTGTGTGTGAGGTAACGCAGAGTGTGTGTGAGGTATCGCAGTGTGTGTGAGGTATCGCAGTGTGTGTGTGAGTTATCGCAGAGTGTGTGTGAGTTATCGCAGAGTGTGTGTGAGGTATCGCAGTGTGTGTGTGAGGTAGGTCAGAGTGTGTGTGAGGACCGCAGAGTGTGTGTGAGGAACCGCAGAGTGTGTGTGAGGTATCGCAGAGTGTGTGTGAGGTACCTCAGAGTGTGTGTGCGGTATCGCAGGGTGTGTGTGAGGTAGGTCAGAGTGTGTGTGAGGTACCTCAGAGTGTGTGTGAGGTACCTCAGGGTGTGTGAGAGGTAGGTCAGAGTGTGTGTGAGGTATCGCTGAATGTGTGTGAGGTACCGCAGTGTGTGTGTGAGATAGGTCAGAGTGTGTGTGAGGACCGCAGTGTGTGTGTGAGGTAGGTCAGAATGTGTGTGAGGTATCGCAGAGTGTGCGTGAGGTGTCGCAGAGTGGGTGTGAGGTAGGTCAGAGTGTGTGTGATGACCGCAGAGGGTGTGTGAGGTAGCTCAGAGTGTGTGTGAGGTATCGCAGTGTGTGTGAGGTACCCCAGAGTGTGTGAAGTACCGCAGAGTGTGTGTGAGGTATCGCAGAGTGTGTGTGAGGTATCACAGAGTGTGTGTGAGGTATCGCAGTGTGTGTGTGAAGTATCGCAGAGTGTGTGTGAGGTATCAGAGAGTGTGTGTGAGGTATCGCAGTGTGTGTGTGAGGTATCGCAGAGTGTGTGTGAGGTATCGCTGAATGTGTGTGAGGTATCGCAGAGTGTGTGTGAGGTATCGCAGTGTGTGTGTGAGGTATCGCAGAGTGTGTGTGAGGTATCGCTGAATGTGTGAGAGGTAGTCAGAGTTGTGTGAGGTATCGCAGTGTGTGTGTGAGGTAGGTCAGAGTGTGCGCGAGGTAGCTCAGCTTGGGCACGAGGTAGCTCAGAGTGTGCTTGAGGTAGCTCAGAGTGTGTGTGAGGTAGGTCAGAGTGTGAGTGAGGTAGGTGAGAGTGTGTGGGAGGTATCGCAGAGTATGTGTGAGGTATCGCAGTGTGTGTGAGGTACCCCAGAGTGTGTGAGAGGTAGGTCAGAATGCGTGTGAGGTATCGCAGAGTGTGTGTGAGGTTCCTCAGAGTGTGTGTGAGGTGCCTCAGAGTGTGTGTGAGGCATCGCAGAGTATGTGTGAGGCATCGCAGAGTGTGTGTGAGGTACCGCAGTGTGTGTGTGAGGTAGGTCAGAGTGTGCGCGAGGTAGCTCAGCTTGGGCACGAGGTAGCTCAGAGGGTGCTTGAGGTAGCTCAGAGTGTGTGTGAGGTAGGTCAGAGTGTGAGTGAGGTAGGTCAGAGTGTGTGTGAGGTATCGCAGAGTGTGTGTGAGGTATCGCAGTGTGTGTGAGGTACCCCAGAGTGTGTGAGAGGTAGGTCAGAATGCGTGTGAGGTATCGCAGATTGTGTGTGAGGTATCGCAGTGTGTGTGAAGTACCGCAGAGTGTGTGTGAGGTATCGCAGTGTGTGTGAGGTATCGCAGAGTGTGTGTGAGGTATCGCAGAGTGTGTGTGAGGTATCGCAGTGTGTGTGTGAGGTATCGCAGTGTGTGTGTGAGGTATCGCAGAGTGTGTGTGAGGTATCGCAGAGTGTGTGTGAGGTATCGCAGAGTGTGTGTGAGGTACCGCAGAGTGTGTGTGAGGTAGGTCAGATTGTGTGTGAGGTATCGCAGTGTGTGTGTGAGGTAGGTCAGATTGTGTGTGAGGTAGGTCAGAGTGTGTGTGAGGTATCGCAGAGTGTGTGTGAGGTAGGTCAGAGTGTGTGTGAGGGACCGGAGTGTATGTGTGAGGTATCTCAGAGTGTGTGTGAGGGATCGCAGAGTGTGTGTGAGGTATCGCAGAGTGTGTGTGAGGTATCGCAGAGTGTGTGTGAGGTACCGCAGAGTGTGTGTGAGGTATCGCAGAGTGTGTGTGAGGTATCGCAGAGTGTGTGTGAGGTATCGCAGTGTGTGTGTGAGGTAGGTCAGATTGTGTGTGAGGTAGGTCAGAGTATGTGTGAGGTATCGCAGAGTGTGTGTGAGGTAGGTCAGAGTGTGTGTGAGGGATCGCAGAGTGTGTGTGAGGTATCGCAGTGTGTGTGTGAGGGATCGCAGAGTGTGTGTGAGGTACCTCAGGGTGTGTGTGAGGTAGGTCAGAGTGAGTGTGAGGTATCGCTGAATGTGTGTGAGGTACCGCAGTGTGTGTGTGAGGTAGGTCAGAGTGTGTGTGAGGACCGCAGAGTGTGTGTGAGGTAGCTCAGAGTGTGTGTGAGGTATCGCAGTGTGTGTGAGGTACCCCAGAGTGTGTGAGAGGTAGGTCAGAATGTGTTTGAGGTATCGCAGAGTGTGTGTGAGGTATCGCAGTGTGTGTGAAGTACCGCAGGGTGTGTGTGAGGTATCGCAGAGTGTGTGTGAGGTATCGCAGAGTGTGTGTGAGGTATCGCAGAGTGTGTGTGAGGTATCGCAGTGTGTGTGTGAAGTATCGCAGAGTGTGTGTGAGGTAACGCAGAGTGTGTGTGAGGTATCGCAGTGTGTGTGAGGTATCGCAGTGTGTGAGAGGTATCGCAGAGCGTGTGTGAGGGATCGCAGAGTGTGTGTGAGGTATCACAGAGTGTGTGTGAGGTATCGCAGTGTGTGTGAGGTATCGCAGTGTGTGTGTGAGTTATCGCAGAGTGTGTGTGAGTTATCGCAGAGTGTGTGTGAGGTATCGCAGTGTGTGTGTGAGGTAGGTCAGAGTGTGTGTGAGGACCGCAGAGTGTGTGTGAGGAACCGCAGAGTGTGTGTGAGGTATCGCAGAGTGTGTGTGAGGTAGGTCAGAGTGTGTGTGAGGTACCTCAGAGTGTGTGTGCGGTATCGCAGTGTGTGTGTGAGGTAGGTCAGAGTGTGTGTGAGGTACCTCAGAGTGTGTGTGAGGTACCTCAGGGTGTGTGTGATGCAGGTCAGAATGTGTGTGAGGTATCGCTGAATGTGTGTGAGGTACCGCAGTGTGTGTGTGAGATAGGTCAGAGTGTGTGTGAGGACCGCAGTGTGTGTGTGAGGTAGGTCAGAATGTGTGTGAGGTATCGCAGAGTGTGCGTGAGGTGTCGCAGAGTGGGTGTGAGGTAGGTCAGAGTGTGTGTGATGACCGCAGAGGGTGTGTGAGGTAGCTCAGAGTGTGTGTGAGGTATCGCAGTGTGTGTGAGGTACCCCAGAGTGTGTGAAGTACCGCAGAGTGTGTGTGAGGTATCGCAGAGTGTGTGTGAGGTATCGCAGAGTGTGTGTGAGGTATCGCAGTGTGTGTGTGAAGTATCGCAGAGTGTGTGTGAGGTATCACAGAGTGTGTGTGAGGTATCGCAGTGTGTGTGTGAGGTATCGCAGAGTGTGTGTGAGGTATCGCTGAATGTGTGTGAGGTATCGCAGAGTGTGTGTGAGGTATCGCAGTGTGTGTGTGAGGTATCGCAGAGTGTGTGTGAGGTATCGCTGAATGTGTGTGAGGTAGTCAGAGTTGTGTGAGGTATCGCAGTGTGTGTGTGAGGTAGGTCAGAGTGTGCGCGAGGTAGCTCAGCTTGGGCACGAGGTAGCTCAGAGTGTGCTTGAGGTAGCTCAGAGTGTGTGTGAGGTAGGTCAGAGTGTGAGTGAGGTAGGTCAGAGTGTGTGTGAGGTATCGCAGAGTATGTGTGAGGTATCGCAGTGTGTGTGAGGTACCCCAGAGTGTGTGAGAGGTAGGTCAGAATGCGTGTGAGGTATCGCAGAGTGTGTGTGAGGTTCCTCAGAGTGTGTGTGAGGTGCCTCAGAGTGTGTGTGAGGCATCGCAGAGTGTGTGTGAGGCATCGCAGAGTGTGTGTGAAGTACCGCAGTGTGTGTGTGAGGTAGGTCAGAGTGTGCGCGAGGTAGCTCAGCTTGGGCACGAGGTAGCTCAGAGGGTGCTTGAGGTAGCTCAGAGTGTGTGTGAGGTAGGTCAGAGTGTGAGTGAGGTAGGTCAGAGTGTGTGTGAGGTATCGCAGAGTGTGTGTGAGGTATCGCAGTGTGTGTGAGGTACCCCAGAGTGTGTGAGAGGTAGGTCAGAATGCGTGTGAGGTATCGCAGATTGTGTGTGAGGTATCGCAGTGTGTGTGAAGTACCGCAGAGTGTGTGTGAGGTATCGCAGTGTGTGTGAGGTATCGCAGAGTGTGTGTGAGGTATCGCAGTGTGTGTGTGAGGTATCGCAGTGTGTGTGTGAGGTATCGCAGAGTGTGTGTGAGGTATCGCAGAGTGTGTGTGAGGTATCGCAGAGTGTGTGTGAGGTATCGCAGAGTGTGTGTGAGGTACCGCAGAGTGTGTGTGAGGTAGGTCAGATTGTGTGTGAGGTATCGCAGTGTGTGTGTGAGGTAGGTCAGATTGTGTGTGAGGTAGGTCAGAGTGTGTGTGAGGTATCGCAGAGTGTGTGTGGGTAGGTCAGAGTGTGTGTGAGGGACCGGAGTGTATGTGTGAGGTATCTCAGAGTGTGTGTGAGGGATCGCAGAGTGTGTGTGAGGTATCGCAGAGTGTGTGTGAGGTATCGCAGAGTGTGTGTGAGGTACCGCAGAGTGTGTGTGAGGTATCGCAGAGTGTGTGTGAGGTATCGCAGAGTGTGTGTGAGGTATCGCAGAGTGTGTGTGAGGTATCGCAGTGTGTGTGTAAGGTATCGCAGTGTGTGTGTGAGGTAGGTCAGATTGTGTGTGAGGTAGGTCAGAGTGTGTGTGAGGTATCGCAGAGTGTGTGTGAGGTAGGTCAGAGTGTGTGTGAGGGATCGCAGAGTGTGTGTGAGGTACCTCAGGGTGTGTGTGAGGACCGCAGAGTGTGTGTAAGGTAGGTCAGCATGTGTGCGAGGTATCGCAGAGTGTGTGTGAGGTATCGCAGAGTGTGTGTGAGGTTGGTCAGAGTGTGTGAGAGGTAGGTCAGATTGTGTGTGAGGTAGGTCAGAGTGTGTGTGAGGTACCGCAGTGTGTGTGTGAGGTACCTCAGGGTGAGTGTGAGGTATCGCAGAGTGTGTGTGATGTACCTCAGAGGGTGTGTGAGGTACCTCAGAGTGTGAGTGAGCTAGGTCAGAGTGTGTGTCAGGTTGGTCAGAGTGTGTGTGAGGCACCTCAGATTGTGTGTGAGGTAGGTCAGAGTGTGTGTGAGGTACCGCAGTGTGTGTGTGAGGTACCTCAGGGTGTGTGTGAGGTACCGCAGTGTGTGTGTGAGGTAGGCCAGAGTGTGCACGAGGTAGCTCAGAGTGTGCTTGAGGTACCTCAGAGCGAGTGTGAGGTATCGCAGAGTGTGTGTGATGTACCTCAGAGGGTGTGTGAGGTACCTCAGAGTGTGAGTGAGGTAGGTCAGAGTGTGTGTGAGGTAGGTCAGAGTGTGTGTGAGGCACCTCAGAGTGTGTGTGAGGTACCGCAGTGTGTGTGTGAGGTACCTCAGAGTGTGTGTGATGTATCGCAGAGTGTGTGTGAGGTACCTCAGAGTGTGTGTGAAGTAGGTCAGAGTTGTGTGAGGTACCGCAGAGTGTGTGTGAGTTAGGTCAGAGTGTGTGTGAGGTAGCTCAGAGTGTGTGTGCGGTATCGCAGTGTGTGTGTGAGGTAGGTCAGAGTGTGTGTGAGGTACCTCAGAGTGTGTGTGAGGTAACTCAGGGTGTGTGTGAGGTAGGTCAGAGTGTGTGTGAGGTATCGCTGAATGTGTGTGAGGTACCGCAGTGTGTGTGTGAGATAGGTCAGAGTGTGTGTGAGGACCGCAGTGTGTGTGTGAGGTAGGTCAGAATGTGTGTGAGGTATCGCAGAGTGTGCGTGAGGTGTCGCAGAGTGGGTGTGAGGTAGGTCTGAGTTTGTGTGATGACCGCAGAGGGTGTGTGAGGTAGCTCAGAGTGTGTGTGAGGTATCGCAGTGTGTGTGAGGTACCCCAGAGTGTGTGAAGTACCGCAGAGTGTGTGTGAGCTATCGCAGAGTGTGTGTGAGGTATCGCAGAGTGTGTGTGAGGTATCACAGTGTGTGTGTGAAGTATCGCAGAGTGTGTGTGAGGTATCACAGAGTGTGTGTGAGGTATCGCAGTGTGTGTGTGAGGTATCGCAGAGTGTGTGTGAGGTATCGCTGAATGTGTGTGAGGTATCGCAGAGTGTGTGTGAGGTATCGCAGTGTGTGTGTGAGGTATCGCAGAGTGTGTGTGAGGTATCGCTGAATGTGTGTGAGGTAGTCAGAGTTGTGTGAGGTATCGCAGTGTGTGTGTGAGGTAGGTCAGAGTGTGCGCGAGGTAGCTCAGCTTGGGCACGAGGTAGCTCAGAGTGTGCTTCAGGTAGCTCAGAGTGTGTGTGAGGTAGGTCAGAGTGTGAGTGAGGTAGGTCAGAGTGTGTGTGAGGTATCGCAGAGTATGTGTGAGGTATCGCAGTGTGTGTGAGGTACCCCAGAGTGTGTGAGAGGTAGGTCAGAATGCGTGTGAAGTATCGCAGAGTGTGTGTGAGGTTCCTCAGAGTGTGTGTGAGGTGCCTCAGAGTGTGTGTGAGGCATCGCAGAGTGTGTGTGAGGCATCGCAGAGTGTGTGTGAGGTACCGCAGTGTGTGTGTGAGGTAGGTCAGAGTGTGCGCGAGGTAGCTCAGCTTGGGCACGAGGTAGCTCAGAGGGTGCTTGAGGTAGCTCAGAGTGTGTGTGAGGTAGGTCAGAGTGTGAGTGAGGTAGGTCAGAGTGTGTGTGAGGTATCGCAGAGTGTGTGTGAGGTATCGCAGTGTGTGTGAGGTACCCCAGAGTGTGTGAGAGGTAGGTCAGAATGCGTGTGAGGTATCGCAGATTGTGTGTGAGGTATCGCAGTGTGTGTGAAGTACCGCAGAGTGTGTGTGAGGTATCGCAGTGTGTGTGAGGTATCGCAGAGTGTGTGTGAGGTATCGCAGTGTGTGTGTGAGGTATCGCAGTGTGTGTGTGAGGTATCGCAGAGTGTGTGTGAGGTATCGCAGAGTGTGTGTGAGGTATCGCAGAGTGTGTGTGAGGTATCGCAGAGTGTGTGTGAGGTACCGCAGAGTGTGTGTGAGGTAGGTCAGATTGTGTGTGAGGTATCGCAGTGTGTGTGTGAGGTAGGTCAGATTGTGTGTGAGGTAGGTCAGAGTGTGTGTGAGGTATCGCAGAGTGTGTGTGGGTAGGTCAGAGTGTGTGTGAGGGACCGGAGTGTATGTGTGAGGTATCTCAGAGTGTGTGTGAGGGATCGCAGAGTGTGTGTGAGGTATCGCAGAGTGTGTGTGAGGTATCGCAGAGTGTGTGTGAGGTACCGCAGAGTGTGTGTGAGGTATCGCAGAGTGTGTGTGAGGTATCGCAGAGTGTGTGTGAGGTATCGCAGAGTGTGTGTGAGGTATCGCAGTGTGTGTGTAAGGTATCGCAGTGTGTGTGTGAGGTAGGTCAGATTGTGTGTGAGGTAGGTCAGAGTGTGTGTGAGGTATCGCAGAGTGTGTGTGAGGTAGGTCAGAGTGTGTGTGAGGGATCGCAGAGTGTGTGTGAGGTACCTCAGGGTGTGTGTGAGGACCGCAGAGTGTGTGTAAGGTAGGTCAGCATGTGTGCGAGGTATCGCAGAGTGAGTGTGAGGTATCGCAGAGTGTGTGTGAGGTTGGTCAGAGTGTGTGAGAGGTAGGTCAGATTGTGTGTGAGGTAGGTCAGAGTGTGTGTGAGGTACCGCAGTGTGTGTGTGAGGTACCGCAGTGTGTGTGTGAGGTACCTCAGCGTGTGTGTGAGGTACCGCAGTGTGTGTGTGAGGTAGGCCAGAGTGTGCACGAGGTAGCTCAGAGTGTGCTTGAGGTACCTCAGAGCGAGTGTGAGGTATCGCAGAGTGTGTGTGATGTACCTCAGAGGGTGTGTGAGGTACCTCAGAGTGTGAGTGAGGTAGGTCAGAGTGTGTGTCAGGTTGGTCAGAGTGTGTGTGAGGCACCTCAGATTGTGTGTGAGGTAGGTCAGAGTGTGTGTGAGGTACCGCAGTGTGTGTGTGAGGTACCTCAGGGTGTGTGTGAGGTGCCGCAGTGTGTGTGTGAGGTAGGCCAGAGTGTGCACGAGGTAGCTCAGAGTGTGCTTGAGGTACCTCAGAGGGTGTGTGATGTATCGCAGAGTGTGTGTGAGGTACCTCAGAGTGTGTGTGAAGTAGGTCAGAGTTGTGTGAGGTACCGCAGAGTGTGTGTGAGGTAGGTCAGAGTGTGTGTGAGGTACCTCAGAGTGTGTGTGAGGTAGGTCAGAGTGTGTGTGAGGGACCGGAGAGTGTGTGTGAGGTATCGCCGAGTGTGCGTGAGGTATCGCAGTGTGTGTGTGAGGGATCGCAGAGTGTGTGTGAGGTACCGCAAGGTGTGTGTGAGGTAGGTCAGAGTGAGTGTGAGGTATCGCTGAATGTGTGTGAGGTACCGCAGTGTGTGTGTGAGGTAGGTCAGAGTGTGTGTGAGGACCGCAGAGTGTGTGTGAGGTAGCTCAGAGTGTGTGTGAGGTATCGCAGTGTGTGTGAGGTACCCCAGAGTGTGTGAGAGTTAGGTCAGAATGTGTGTGAGGTATCGCAGAGTGTGTGTGAGGTATCGCAGTGTGTGTGAAGTACCGCAGGGTGTGTGTGAGGTATCGCAGAGTGTGTGTGAGGTATCGCAGAGTGTGTGTGAGGTATCGCAGAGTGTGTGTGAGGTATCGCAGTGTGTGTGTGAAGTATCGCAGAGTGTGTGTGAGGTAACGCAGAGTGTGTGTGAGGTATCGCAGTGTGTGTGAGGTATCGCAGTGTGTGTGAGGTATCGCAGTGTGTGAGAGGTATCGCAGAGCGTGTGTGAGGGATCGCAGAGTGTGTGTGAGGTATCACAGAGTGTGTGTGAGGTATCGCAGTGTGTGTGAGGTATCGCAGTGTGTGTCTGAGTTATCGCAGAGTGTGTGTGAGTTATCGCAGAGTGTGTGTGAGGTATCGCAGTGTGTGTGTGAGGTAGGTCAGAGTGTGTGTGAGGACCGCAGAGTATGTGTGAGGAACCGCAGAGTGTGTGTGAGGTATCGCAGAGTGTGTGTGAGGTAGGTCAGAGTGTGTGTGAGGTACCTCAGAGTGTGTGTGCGGTATCGCAGTGTGTGTGTGAGGTAGGTCAGAGTGTGTGTGAGGTACCTCAGAGTGTGTGTGAGGTACCTCAGGGTGTGTGTGAGGTAGGTCAGAGTGTGAGTGAGGTATCGCTGAATGTGTGTGAGGTACCGCAGTGTGTGTGTGAGATAGGTCAGAGTGTGTGTGAGGACCGCAGTGTGTGTGTGAGGTAGGTCAGAATGTGTGTGAGGTATCGCAGAGTGTGCGTGAGGTGTCGCAGAGTGGGTGTGAGGTAGGTCAGAGTGTGTGTGATGACCGGAGAGGGTGTGTGAGGTAGCTCAGAGTGTGTGTGAGGTATCGCAGTGTGTGTGAGGTACCCCAGAGTGTGGGAAGTACCGCAGAGTGTGTGTGAGGTATCGCAGAGTGTGTGTGAGGTATCGCAGAGTGTGTGTGAGGTATCGCAGTGTGTGTGTGAAGTATCGCAGAGTGTGTGTGAGGTATCACAGAGTGTGTGTGAGGTATCGCAGTGTGTGTGTGAGGTATCGCAGAGTGTGTGTGAGGTATCGCTGAATGTGTGTGAGGTATCGCAGAGTGTGTGTGAGGTATCGCAGTGTGTGTGTGAGGTATCGCAGAGTGTGTGTGAGGTATCGCTGAATGTGTGTGAGGTAGTCAGAGTTGTGTGAGGTATCGCAGTGTGTGTGTGAGGTAGGTCAGAGTGTGCGCGAGGTAGCTCAGCTTGGGCACGAGGTAGCTCAGAGTGTGCTTGAGGTAGCTCAGAGTGTGTGTGAGGTAGGTCAGAGTGTGAGTGAGGTAGGTCAGAGTGTGTGTGAGGTATCGCAGCGTATGTGTGAGGTATCGCAGTGTGTGTGAGGTACCCCAGAGTGTGTGAGAGGTAGGTCAGAATGCGTGTGAGGTATCGCAGAGTGTGTGTGAGGTTCCTCAGAGTGTGTGTGAGGTGCCTCAGAGTGTGTGTGAGGCATCGCAGAGTGTGTGTGAGGCATCGCAGAGTGTGTGTGAGGTACCGCAGTGTGTGTGTGAGGTAGGTCAGAGTGTGCGCGAGGTAGCTCAGCTTGGGCACGAGGTAGCTCAGAGGGTGCTTGAGGTAGCTCAGAGTGTGTGTGAGGTAGGTCATAGTGTGAGTGAGGTAGGTCAGAGTGTGTGTGAGGTATCGCAGAGTGTGTGTGAGGTATCGCAGTGTGTGTGAGGTACCCCAGAGTGTGTGAGAGGTAGGTCAGAATGCGTGTGAGGTATGGCAGATTGTGTGTGAGGTATCGCAGTGTGTGTGAAGTACCGCAGAGTGTGTGTGAGGTATCGCAGTGTGTGTGAGGTATCGCAGAGTGTGTGTGAGGTATCGCAGTGTGTGTGTGAGGTATCGCAGTGTGTGTGTGAGGTATCGCAGAGTGTGTGTGAGGTATCGCAGAGTGTGTGTGAGGTATCGCAGAGTGTGTGTGAGGTACCGCAGAGTGTGTGTGAGGTAGGTCAGATTGTGTGTGAGGTATCGCAGTGTGTGTGTGAGGTAGGTCAGATTGTGTGTGAGGTAGGTCAGAGTGTGTGTGAGGTATCGCAGAGTGTGTGTGAGGTAGGTCAGAGTGTGTGTGAGGGACCGGAGTGTATGTGTGAGGTATCTCAGAGTGTGTGTGAGGGACCGCAGAGTGTGTGTGAGGTATCGCAGAGTGTGTGTGAGGTATCGCAGAGTGTGTGTGAGGTACCGCAGAGTGTGTGTGAGGTATCGCAGAGTGTGTGTGAGGTATCGCAGAGTGTGTGTGAGGTATCGCAGTGTGTGTGTGAGGTATCGCAGTGTGTGTGTGAGGTAGGTCAGATTGTGTGTGAGGTAGGTCAGAGTGTGTGTGAGGTATCGCTGAGTGTGTGTGAGGTAGGTCAGAGTGTGTGTGAGGGATCGCAGAGTGTGTGTGAGGTACCTCAGGGTGTGTGTGAGGACCGCAGAGTGTGTGTAAGGTAGGTCAGCATGTGTGCGAGGTATCGCAGAGTGTGTGTGAGGTATCGCAGAGTGTGTGTGAGGTTGGTCAGAGTGTGTGAGAGGTAGGTCAGATTGTGTGTGAGGTAGGTCAGAGTGTGTGTGAGGTACCGCAGTGTGTGTGTGAGGTACCTCAGGGTGTGTGTGAGGTACCGCAGTGTGTGTGTGAGGTAGGCCAGAGTGTGAACGAGGTAGCTCAGAGTGTGCTTGAGGTACCTCAGAGCGAGTGTGAGGTATCGCAGAGTGTGTGTGATGTACCTCAGAGGGTGTGTGAGGTACCTCAGAGTGTGAGTGAGGTAGGTCAGAGTGTGTGTGAGGTCGGTCAGAGTGTGTGTGAGGCACCTCAGAGTGTGTGTGAGGTACCGCAGTGTGTGTGTGAAGTAGGTCTGAGTTGTGTGAAGTACCGCAGAGTGTGTGTGAGGTACGTCAGAGTGTGTGTGAGGTACCTCAGAGTGTGTGTGAGGTAGGTCAGTGTGTGTGTGAGGGACCGGAGAGTGTGTGTGAGGTATCGCCGAGTGTGCGTGAGGTATCGCAGTGTGTGTGTGAGGGATCGCAGAGTGTGTGTGAGGTACCTCAAGGTGTGTGTGAGGTAGGTCAGAGTGTGTGTGAGGTATCGCTGAATGTGTGTGAGGTACCGCAGTGTGTGTGTGAGGTAGGTCAGAGTGTGTGTGAGGACCGCAGAGTGTGTGTGAGGTAGCTCAGAGTGTGTGTGAGGTATCGCAGTGTGTGTGAGGTACCCCAGAGTGTGTGAGAGGTAGGTCAGAATGTGTGTGAGGTATCGCAGAGTGTGTGTGAGGTATCGCAGTGTGTGTGAAGTACCGCAGGGTGTGTGTGAGGTATCGCAGAGTGTGTGTGAGGTATCGCAGAGTGTGTGTGAGGTATCGCAGAGTGTGTGTGAGGTATCGCAGTGTGTGTGTGAAGTATCGCAGAGTGTGTGTGAGGTAACGCAGTGTGTGTGAGGTATCGCAGAGTGTGTGTGAGTTATCGCAGAGTGTGTGTGAGGTATCGCAGTGTGTGTGTGAGGTAGGTCAGAGTGTGTGTGAGGACCGCAGAGTGTGTGTGAGGTACCTCAGAGTGTGTGTGAGGTAGCTCAGAGTGTGCTTGAGGTAGGTCAGAGTGTGTGTGAGGTACGTCAGAGTGTGTGTGAGGGACCGGAGAGTGTGTGTGAGGTATCGCCGAGTGTGTGTGAGGTTCCGCAGTGTGTGTGTGAGGTAGGTCAGAGTGTGTATGAGGTATCGCAGAGTGTGTGTGAGGTAGGTCAGAGTGTATGTGAGGTAGGTCAGAGTGTGTGAGAGGTACCTCAGGGTGTGTGTGACGTACCGCTGAGTGTGTGTGAGGGATCGCAGAGTGTGTGTGAGGTACCTCAGGGTGTGTGTGAGGTACCTCAGAGTGTGTGTGAGGTACCGCAATGTGTGTGTGAGGTAGGTCAGAGTGTGTGTGAGGTATCGCGGTGTGTGTGTGAGGTATCGCAGTGTGTGTGTGAGGTAGGTCAGATTGTGCGTGAGGTAGGTCAGAGTGTGTGTGAGGTATCGCAGAGTGTGTGTGAGGTAGGTCAGAGTGTGTGTGAGGGATCGCAGAGTGTGTGTGAGGTACCTCAGGGTGTGTATGAGGACCGCAGAGTGTGTGTAAGGTAGGTCAGCATGTGTGCGAGGTATCGCAGAGTGTGTGTGAGGTATCGCAGAGTGTGTGTGAGGTTGGTCAGAGTGTGTGAGAGGTAGGTCAGATTGTGTGTGAGGTAGGTCAGAGTGTGTGTGAGGTACCGCAGTGTGTGTGTGAGGTACCTCAGGGTGTGTGTGAGGTACCGCAGTGTGTGTGTGAGGTAGGCCAGAGTGTGCACGAGGTAGCTCAGAGTGTGCTTGAGGTACCTCAGAGCGAGTGTGAGGTATCGCAGAGTGTGTGTGATGTACCTCAGAGGGTGTGTGAGGTACCTCAGAGTGTGAGTGAGGTAGGTCAGAGTGTGTGTGAGGTAGTTCAGAGTGTGTGTGAGGCACCTCAGAGTGTGTGTGAGGTACCGCAGTGTGTGTGTGAGGTACCTCAGAGTGTGTGTGATGTATCGCAGAGTGTGTGTGAGGTACCTCAGAGTGTGTGTGAAGTAGGTCAGAGTTGTGTGAGGTACCGCAGAGTGTGTGTGAGGTAGGTCAGAGTGTGTGTGAGGTAGCTCAGAGTGTGTGTGAGCTAGGTCAGAGTGTGTGTGAGGGACCGGAGAGTGTGTGTGAGGTATCGCCGAGTGTGCGTGAGGTATCGCAGTGTGTGTGTGAGGGATCGCAGAGTGTGTGTGAGGTACCTCAGGGTGTGTGTGAGGTAGGTCAGAGTGTGTGTGAGGTATCGCTGAATGTGTGTGAGGTACCGCAGTGTGTGTGTGAGGTAGGTCAGAGTGTGTGTGAGGACCGCAGAATGTGTGTGAGGTAGCTCAGAGTGTTTGTGAGGTATCGCAGTGTGTGTGAGGTACCCCAGAGTGTGTGAGAGGTAGGTCAGAATGTGTGTGAGGTATCGCAGAGTGTGTGTGAGGTATCGCAGTGTGTGTGAAGTACCGCAGGGTGTGTGTGAGGTATCGCAGAGTGTGTGTGAGGTATCGCAGAGTGTGTGTGAGGTATCGCAGAGTGTGTGTGAGGTATCGCAGGGCGTGTGTGAAGTATCGCAGAGTGTGTGTGAGGTAACGCAGAGTGTGTGTGAGGTATCGCAGAGTGTGTCTGAGGTATCGCAGTGTGTGAGAGGTATCGCAGAGCGTGTGTGAGGGATCGCAGAGTGTGTGTGAGGTATCGCAGAGTGTGTGTGAGGTATCGCAGAGACTGTGTGAGGTATCGCAGTGTGTGTGAGGTATCGCAGAGTGTGTGTGAGTTATCGCAGAGTGTGTGTGAGGTATCGCAGTGTGTGTGTGAGGTATCGCAGACTGTGTGTGAGGTAGCTCAGAGTGTGCTTGAGGTAGGTCAGAGTGTGTGTGAGGTAGGTCATAGTGTGTGTGAGGTATCGCCGAGCGTGTGTGAGGTTCCGCAGTGTGTGTGTGAGGTAGGTCAGAGTGTGTATGAGGTATCGCAGAGTGTGTGTGAGGTAGGTCAGAGTGTATGTGAGGTAGGTCAGAGTGTGTGAGAGGTACCTCAGGGTGTGTGTGACGTACCGCAGAGTGTGTGTGAGGGATCGCAGAGTGTGTGTGAGGTACCTCAGGGTGTGTGTGAGGTACCTCAGACTGTGTGTGAGGACCGCAGAGTGTGTGTGAGGTATCACAGAGTGTGTGTGATGTACCTCAGAGTGTGTGAAGTAGGTCAGAGTTGTGTGAGGTATCGCAGAGTGTGTGTGAGGTAGGTCAGAGTGTGTGTGAGGTACCTCAGGGTGTGTGTGAAGTAGGTCAGAGTGTGTCTGAGGGACCGGAGAGTGTGTGTGAGGTATCGCCGAGTGTGCGTGAGGTACCGCAGTGTGTGTCTGAGGGATCGCAGAGTGTGTGTGAGGTACCTCAGGGTGTGTGTGAGGTTGGTCAGAGTGTGTGTGAGGTATCGCTGAATGTGTGTGAGGGACCGCAGTGTGTGTGTGAGGTAGGTCAGAGTGTGTGTGAGGACCGCAGAGTGTGTGTGAGGTAGGTCAGAATGTGTGTGAGGTATCGCAGAGTGTGCGTGAGGTGTCGCAGAGTGGGTGTGAGGTAGGTCAGAGTGTGTGTGAGGACCGCAGAGGGTGTGTGAGGTAGCTCAGAGTGTGTGTGAGGTATCGCAGTGTGTGTGAGGTACCCCAGAGGGTGTGTGAGGTAGCTCAGAGTGTGTGTGAGGTATCGCAGTGTGTGTGAAGTACCGCAGAGTGTGTGTGAGGTATCGCAGAGTGTGTGTGAGGCATCGCAGAGTGTGTGTGAGGTATCGCAGTGTGTGTGTGAAGTATCGCAGAGTGTGTGTGAGGTATCGCTGAGTGTGTGTGAGGTATCGCAGTGTGTGTGAGGTATCGCAGTGTGTGAGAGGTACCGCAGTGTCTGTGTGAGTTATCGCAGAGTGTGTGTGAGTTATCGCGAAGTGTGTGTGAGGTAGGTCAGAGTGTGTGTGAGGACCGCAGAGTGTGTGTGAGGTATCGCAGAGTGTGTGGGAGGTATCGCAGATCGTGTGTGAGGTATCGCAGAGTGTGTGTGAGGTATCGCACTGTGTGTGTGAGGTATCGCAGAGTGTGTGTGAGGTATCGCAGAGTGTGTGTGAGGTATCGCAGTGTGTGTGAGGTATCGCAGTGTCTGTGTGAGTTATCGCAGAGTGTGTGTGAGTTATCGCGAAGTGTGTGTGAGGTAGGTCAGAGTGTGTGTGAGGACCGCAGAGTGTGTGTGAGGTATCGCAGAGTGTGTGTGAGGTAGGTCAGAGTGTGTGTGAGGTACCTCAGAGTGTGTCCGGTATCGCAGTGTGTGTGTGAGGTATCGCAGAGTGTGTGTGAGGTATCGCTGAATGTGTGTGAGGTAGGTCAGAGTTGTGTGAGGTATCGCAGAGTGTGTGTGAGGTAGGTCAGAGTGTGTGTGAGGTATCGCAGAGTGTGCACGAGGTTCCTCAGAGTTTGTGTCAGGTATTGCAGAGTATGTGTGAGGTGCTTCAGAGTGTGTGTGAGGTGCCTCAGAGTGTGTGTGAGGCATCGCAGAGTGTGTGTGAGGTAGGTCAGAGTGTGTGTGAGGGACCGGAGAGTATGTGTGAGGTATCGCAGGGTGTGTGTGAGGGATCGCAGAGTGTGTGTGAGCTACCTCAGGGTGTGTGTGGGGTACCTCAGAGGGTGTGTGTGGTACCTCAGAGGGTGTGTGAGGTAGGTCAGAGTGTGTGTGAGGTGTCGCTGAATGTATGTGAGGACCGCAGAGTGTGTGAGAGGTAGGTCAGAATGTGTGTGAGCTATCGCAGAGTGTGTGTGAGGTGTCGCAGAGTGGGTGTGAGGTAGGTCAGAGTGTGTGTGAGGTAGGTCAGCGTGTGTGTGAGGTATCGCAGAGTGTGTGTGACGTATCGCAGTGTGTGTGAGGTACCCCAGAGTGTGTGAGAGGTAGGTCAGAATGTGTGTGAGGTATCGCAGAGTGTGTGTGAGGTATCGCAGTTAGTGTGAAGTACCGCAGAGTGTGTGTGAGGTATCGCAGTTAGTGTGAAGTACCGCAGAGTGTGTGTGAGGTATCGCAGAGTGTGTGTGAGGTATCGCAGAGTGTGTGTGAGGTATCGCAGTGTGTGTTTGAAGTATCGCAGAGTGTGTGTGAGGTATCGCAGAGTCGGTGTGAGGTATCGCAGTGTGTGTGAGGTATCGCAGTGTGTGTGAGGTACCCCAGAGTGTGTGAGAGGTAGGTCAGAATGTGTGTGAGGTATCGCAGAGTGTGTGTGAGGTATCGCAGTGTCTGTGAAGTACCGCAGAGTGTGTGTGAGGTAGGTCAGAGTGTGCGCGAGGTAGCTCAGAGTGGGCACGAGGTAGCTCAGAGTGGGCACGAGGTAGCTCAGAGTGTGCTTGAGGTAGCTCAGAGTGTGTGTGAGGTAGGTCAGAGTGTGTGTGAGGTAGGTCAGAGTGTGTGTGAGGTATCGCAGAGTGTGTGAGAGGTAGGTCAGAATGTGTGTGAGGTATCGCAGAGTGTGTGTGAGGTATCGCAGTGTGTGTGAAGTACCGCAGAGTGTGTGTGAGGTATCACAGTGTGTGTGTGAGGTATCGCAGTGTGTGTGTGAGGTATCGCAGAGTCTGTGTGAGGTTACGCAGTGTGTGTTTGAAGTATCGCAGAGTGTGTGTGAGGTATCGCAGAGTGTGTGTGAGGTATCACAGTGTGTGTGAGGTATCGCAGTGTGTGTGAGGTACCCCAGAGTGTGTGAGAGGTAGGTCAGAATGTGTGTGAGGTATCGCAGAGTGTGTGTGAGGTATCGCAGTGTGTGTGAAGTACCGCAGAGTGTGTGTGAGGTATCGCAGAGTGTGTGTGAGGTATCGCAGAGTGTGTGTGAGGTATCGCAGTGTGTGTGTGAAGTATCGCAGTTGTGTGTGAGGTATCGCAGAGCGTTTGTGAGGTATGGCAGTGTGTGTGAAGTACCGCAGAGTGTGTGTGAGGTATCGCAGAGTGTGTGTGAGGTATCGCAGAGTGTGTGTGAGGTATCGCAGTGTGTGTGTGAAGTATCGCAGTTGTGTGTGAGGTATCGCAGAGCGTTTGTGAGGTATGGCAGTGTGTGTGAGGTATCGCAGTGTGTGAGAGGTACCGCAGAGCGTGTGTGAGGTAGGTCAGAGTGTGTGTGAGGACCGCAGAGTGTGTGTGACGTATCGCAGAGTGTGTGTGAGGTAGGTCAGAGTGTGTGTGAGGTACCTCAGAGTGTGTGTGCGGTATCGCAGTGTGTGTGTGAGGTATCGCAGAGTGTGTGTGAGGTATCGCAGTGTGTGTGTGAGGTATCGCAGAGTGTGTGTGAGGTACCGCAGTGTGTGTGAGAGATCGGTCAGAGTGTGTGTGAGGTATCTCAGAGTGTGTGTGCGGTATCGCAGTGTGTGTGTGAGGTATCGCAGAGTGTGTATGAGGTATCGCAGTGTGTGTGTGAGGTATCGCAGAGTGTGTGTGAGGTACCGCAGTGTGTGTGAGAGGTAGGTCAGAATGTGAGTGAGGTATCGCAGAGTGTGTGTGAGGTATCGCAGTGTGTGTGAAGTACCGCAGAGTTTGTGTGAGGTATCGCAGAGTGTGTGAGAGATAGGTCAGAATGTTTGTGAGGCATCGCAGAGTGTGTGTGAGGTACCGCAGTGTGAGTGTGAGGTAGGTCAGAGTGTGCGCGAGGTAGCTCAGAGTGGGCACGAGGTAGCTCAGAGTGTGCGTGAGGTAGGTCAGAGTGTGTGTGAGGTAGGTCAGAGTGTGTGTGAGGTATCGCAGAGTGTGTGAGAGGTAGGTCAGAATGTGTGTGAGGTGTCGCAGAGTGTGTGTGAGGTATCGCAGTTTGTGTGATGTACCGCAGAGTGTGTGTGAGGTATCGCAGTGTGTGTGTGAGGTATCGCAGTGTGTGTGTGAGGTATCGCAGGGTCTGTGTGAGGTTACGCAGTGTGTGTTTGAAGTATCGCAGAGTGTGTGTGAGGTATCGCAGAGTGTGTGTGAGGTATCGCAGTGTGTGTGAGGTAAACCAGAGTGTGTGAGAGGTAGGTCAGAATGTGTGTGAGGTATCGCAGAGTGTGTGTGAGGTATCGCAGTGTGTGTGAAGTACCGCAGAGTGTGTGTGTGGTATCGCAGAGTGTGTGTGAGGTATCGCAGAGTGTGTGTGAGGTATCGCAGTGTGTGTGTGAAGTATCGCAGTGTGTGTGTGAGGTATCGCAGAGCGTGTGTGAGGTATCGCAGTGTGTGTGAGGTATCGCAGTGTGTGAGAGGTACCGCAGAGCGTGTGTGAGGTAGGTCAGAGTGTGTGTGAGGACCGCAGAGTGTGTGTGAGGTATCGCAGAGTGTGTGTGAGGTAGGTCAGAGTGTGTGTGACGGATCGCAGAGTGTGTGTGAGGTACCTCAGGGTGTGTGTGAGGACCGCAGAGTGTGTGTGAGGTAGGTCAGCATGTGTGCGAGGTATCGCAGAGTGTGTGTGAGGTATCGCAGAGTGTGTGTGAGTTTGGTCAGAGTGTGTGAGAGGTAGGTCAGATTGTGTGTGAGGTAGGTCAGAGTGTGTGTGAGGTACCGCAGTGTGTGTGTGAGGTACCTCAGGGTGTGTGTGAGGTACCTCAGGGTGTGGGTGAGGTACCTCAGATTGTGTGTGAGGTACCGCAGTGTGTGTGTGAGGTAGGCCAGAGTGTGCTTGAGGTACCTCAGAGCGAGTGTGAGGTATCGCAGAGTGTGTGTGAGGTATCGCAAAGTGTGTGTGAGGTATCGCAGAGTGTGTGTGAGGTATCGCAGTGTGTGTGTGAGGTAGGTCAGAATGTGTGTGAGGTATCGCAGAGTGTGTGTGAGGTGTCGCAGAGTGGGTGTGAGGTAGGTCAGAGTGTGTGTGAGGACCGCAGAGTGTGTGTGACGTATCGCAGTGTGTGTGAGGTACCCCAGAGTGTGTGAGAGGTAGGTCAGAATGTGTGTGAGGTATCGCAGAGTGTGTGTGAGGTATCGCAGTTAGTGTGAAGTACCGCAGAGTGTGTGTGAGGTATCGCAGAGTGTGTGTGAGGTATCGCAGAGTGTGTGTGAGGTATCGCAGTGTGTGTTTGAAGTATCGCAGAGTGTGTGTGAGGTATCGCAGAGTGGGTGTGAGGTATCGCAGTGTGTGTGAGGTATCGCAGTGTGTGTGAGGTACCCCAGAGTGTGTGAGAGGTAGGTCAGAATGTGTGTGAGGTATCGCAGAGTGTGTGTGAGGTATCGCAGTGTCTGTGAAGTACCGCAGAGTGTGTGTGAGGTAGGTCAGAGTGTGCGCGAGGTAGCTCAGAGTGGGCACGAGGTAGCTCAGAGTGGGCACGAGGTAGCTCAGAGTGTGCTTGAGGTAGCTCAGAGTGTGTGTGAGGTAGGTCAGAGTGTGTGTGAGGTAGGTCAGAGTGTGTGTGAGGTATCGCAGAGTGTGTGAGAGGTAGGTCAGAATGTGTGTGAGGTATCGCAGAGTGTGTGTGAGGTATCGCAGTGTGTGTGAAGTACCGCAGAGTGTGTGTGAGGTATCACAGTGTGTGTGTGAGGTATCGCAGTGTGTGTGTGAGGTATCGCAGAGTCTGTGTGAGGTTACGCAGTGTGTGTTTGAAGTATCGCAGAGTGTGTGTGAGGTATCGCAGAGTGTGTGTGAGGTATCACAGTGTGTGTGAGGTATCGCAGTGTGTGTGAGGTACCCCAGAGTGTGTGAGAGGTAGGTCAGAATGTGTGTGAGGTATCGCAGAGTGTGTGTGAGGTATCGCAGTGTGTGTGAAGTACCGCAGAGTGTGTGTGAGGTATCGCAGAGTGTGTGTGAGGTATCGCAGAGTGTGTGTGAGGTATCGCAGTGTGTGTGTGAAGTATCGCAGTTGTGTGTGAGGTATCGCAGAGCGTGTGTGAGGTATGGCAGTGTGTGTGAGGTATCGCAGTGTGTGAGAGGTACCGCAGAGCGTGTGTGAGGTAGGTCAGAGTGTGTGTGAGGACCGCAGAGTGTGTGTGACGTATCGCAGAGTGTGTGTGAGGTAGTTCAGAGTGTGTGTGAGGTACCTCAGAGTGTGTGTGCGGTATCGCAGTGTGTGTGTGAGGTATCGCAGAGTGTGTGTGAGGTATCGCAGTGTGTGTGTGAGGTATCGCAGAGTGTGTGTGAGGTACCGCAGTGTGTGTGAGAGATAGGTCAGAGTGTGTGTGAGGTACCTCAGAGTGTGTGTGCGGTATCGCAGTGTGTGTGTGAGGTATCGCAGAGTGTGTGTGAGGTATCGCAGTGTGTGTGTGAGGTATCGCAGAGTGTGTGTGAGGTACCGCAGTGTGTGTGAGAGGTAGGTCAGAATGTGAGTGAGGTATCGCAGAGTGTGTGTGAGGTATCGCAGTGTGTGTGAAGTACCGCAGAGTTTGTGTGAGGTATCGCAGAGTGTGTGAGAGATAGGTCAGAATGTTTGTGAGGCATCGCAGAGTGTGTGTGAGGTACCGCAGTGTGAGTGTGAGGTAGGTCAGAGTGTGCGCGAGGTAGCTCAGAGTGGGCACGAGTTAGCTCAGAGTGTGCGTGAGGTAGGTCAGAGTGTGTGTGAGGTAGGTCAGAGTGTGTGTGAGGTATCGCAGAGTGTGTGAGAGGTAGGTCAGAATGTGTGTGAGGTGTCGCAGAGTGTGTGTGAGGTATCGCAATGTGTGTGATGTACCGCAGAGTGTGTGTGAGGTATCGCAGTGTGTGTGTGAGGTATCGCAGTGTGTGTGTGAGGTATCGCAGGGTCTGTGTGAGGTTACGCAGTGTGTGTTTGAAGTATCGCAGAGTGTGTGTGAGGTATCGCAGAGTGTGTGTGAGGTATCGCAGTGTGTGTGAGGTAGGTCAGAGTGTGTGTGTGGTATCGCAGAGTGTGTGTGAGGTATCGCAGAGTGTGTGTGAGGTATCGCAGTGTGTGTGTGAAGTATCGCAGTGTGTGTGTGAGGTATCGCAGAGCGTGTGTGAGGTATCGCAGTGTGTGTGAGGTATCGCAGTGTGTGAGAGGTACCGCAGAGCGTGTGTGAGGTAGGTCAGAGTGTGTGTGAGGACCGCAGAGTGTGTGTGAGGTATCGCAGAGTGTGTGTGAGGTAGGTCAGAGTGTGTGTGACGGATCGCAGAGTGTGTGTGAGGTACATCAGGGTGTGAGTGAGGACCGCAGAGTGTGTGTGAGGTATCGCAGTGTGTGTGTGAGGTATCGCAGAGTGTGTGTGAGGTACCGCAGTGTGTGTGTGAGGTAGGTCAGAGTGTGCGCGAGGTAGGTTAGAGTGGGCACGAGGTAGCTCAGAGTGTGCTTGACGTAGCTCAGAGTGTGTGTGAGGTAGGTCAGAGTGTGTGTGAGGTATCGCAGAGTCTGTGTGAGGTATCGCAGTGTGTGTGAGGTACCCCAGAGTGTGTGAGAGGTAGGTCAGAATGTGTGTGAGGTATCGCAGAGTGTGTGTGAGGTATCGCAGTGTGTGTGAAGTACCGCAGAGTGTGTGTGAGGTATCGCAGAGTGTGTGTGAGGTATCGCAGAGTGTGTGTGAGGAAGCGCAGTGTGTGTGTGAGGTATCGCAGAGTGTGTGTGAGGTACCGCAGAGTGTGTGTGAGGTACCGCAGAATGTGTGGGAGGTATCGCAGAGTGTGTGTGAGGTATCGCAGAGTGTGTGTGAGGTATTGCAGAGTTTGTGTGAGGTATCGCAGTGTGTGTGTGAGGTATCGCAGTGTGTATATGAGGTACCTCACGGTGTGTGTGAGGTACCTCAGAGCGAGTGTGAGGTATCGCAGAGTGTGTGTGAGGTATCGCAGAGTGTGTGTGAGGTAACTCAGAGTGTGTGTGAGGTATCGCAGAGTGTGTGTGAGGTATCGCAGAGTGTGTGTGAGGTAACTCAGAGTGTGTGTGAGGTATCGCAGTGTGTGTGTGAGGTATCGCAGAGTGTGTGTGAGGTATCGCAGTGTGTGTGTGAGGTAGGTCAGAATGTGTGTGAGGTATCGCAGAGTGTGTGTGAGGTGTCGCAGAGTGTGTGTGAGGTGTCGCAGAGTGTGTGTGAGGTAGGTCAGAATGTGTGTGAGGTATCGCAGAGTGTGTGTGAGGTGTCGCAGAGTGTGTGTGAGGTATCGCAGAGTGTGTGTGAGGAATCGCAGAGTGTGTGTGAGATAGGTCAGAGTGTGTGTGAGGTAGGTCAGAGTGTGTGTGAGGGACCGGAGAGTGTGTGTGAGGTATCGCCGAGTGTGTGCGAGGTACCGCAGTGTGTGTGTGAGGTATCGCAGAGTGTGTGTGAGATAGGTCAGAGTGTGTGTGAGGTAGGTCAGAGTGTGTGTGAGGACCGCAGAGTGTGTGTGAGGTACCTCAGAGTGTGTGTGAGGTAGGTCAGAGTGTGTGTGAGGTAGGTCAGAGTGTGTGTGAGTTAGGTCAGAGTGTGTGTGAGGGATCGCAGAGTGTGTGTGAGGTACCTCAGAGTGTGTGAGAGGTACCTCAGGGTGTGTGTGACGTACCGCAGAGTGTTTGTGAGGGATCGCAGAGTGTGTGTGAGGTACCTCAGGGTGTGTGTGAGGCACCTCAGAGGGTGTGTAAGGTACCTCAGAGTGTGTGTGAGGTAGGTCAGAGTGTGTGTGAGGCACCTCAGAGTGTGTGTGAGGTACCGCAGTGTGTGTGTGAGGTAGGTCAGAGTGTGTGTGAGGACCGCAGAATGTGTGTGAGGTATCGCAGAGTGTGTGTGATGTACGTCTGAGTGTGTGTGAGGTACCGCAGTGTGTGTGTGAGGTAGGTCAGAGTGTGTGTGAGGACCGCAGAGTGTGTGTGAGGTATCGCAGTGTGTGTGTGAGGTATCGCAGTGTGTGTGTGAGGTAGGTCAGATTGTGTGTGAGGGATCGCAGAGTGTGTGTGAGGTAGGTCAGAGAGTGTGTGAGGGATCGCAGAGTGTGTGTGAGGTACCTCATGGTGTGTGTGAGGTACCGCAGTGTGTGTGTGAGGTAGGTCAGAGTGTGTGTGAGGACCGCAGAGGGTGTGTGAGGTATCGCAGAGTGTGTGTGAGGTGTCGCAGAGTGTGTGTGAGGTATCGCAGTGTGTGTGTGAGGTATCGCAGTGTGTGTATGAGGTACCTCACGGTGTGTGTGAGGTACCTCAGAGCGAGTGTGAGGTATCGCAGAGTGTGTGTAAGGTATCGCAAAGTGTGTGTGAGGTATCGCAGAGTGTGTGTGAGGTAACTCAGAGTGTGTGTGAGGTATCGCAGAGTGTGTGTGAGGTATCGCAGTGTGTGTGTGAGGTAGGTCAGAATGTGTATGAGGTATCGCAGAGTGTGTGTGAGGTGTCGCAGAGTGTGTGTGAGGTATCGCAGAGTGTGTGTGAGGTACCTCAGAGTGTGTGTGAGGTACGTCAGAGTGTGTGCGAGGTACCGCAGTGTGTGTGTGAGGTATCGCAGAGTGTGTGTTAGATAGGTCAGAGTGTGTGTGAGGTAGGTCAGAGTGTGTGTGAGGACCGCAGAGTGTGTGTGAGGTACCTCAGAGTGTGTGTGAGGTAGGTCAGAGTGTGTGTGACGTACCGCAGAGTGTTTGTGAGGGATCGCAGAGTGTGTGTGAGGTAGGTCAGTGTGTGTGTGAGGTAGGTCAGTGTGTGTGTGAGCCACCTCAGAGTGTGTGTGAGGTACCGCAGTGTGTGTGTGAGGTAGGTCAGAGTGTGTGTGAGGACCGCAGAGTGTGTGTGAGGTACCTCAGAGTGTGTGTGAGGTATCGCAGAGTGTGTGTGAGGTACCTCAGAGTGTGTGTGAGGTAGGTCAGAGTGTGTGTGAGGGACCGGAGAGTGTGTGTGAGGTATCGCCGTGTGTGCATGAGGTACCGCAGAGTGTGTGTGAGGTAGGTCAGAATGTGTGTGAGGTATCGCAGAGTGTGTTTGAGGTGTCGCAGAGTGGGTGTGAGGTAGGTCAGAGTGTGTGTGAGGTATCGCAGTGTGTGTGAGGTACCCCAGAGTGTGTGAGAGGTAGGTCAGAATGTGTGTGAGGTATCGCAGAGTGTGTGTGAGGTATCGCAGTGTGTGTGAAGTACCGCAGAGTGTGTGTGAGGTATCGCAGAGTGTGTGTGAGGTATCGCAGAGTGTGTGTGAGGTATCGCAGTGTGTGTGTGAAGTATCGCAGAGTGTGTGAGAGCTATCGCAGAGTGTGTGTGAGGTACCGCAGAGTGTGTGTGAGGTATCGCAGAGTATGTGTGAGGTATCGCAGTGTGTGTGTGAGGTATCGCAGTGTGTGTGTGAGGTAGGTCAGATTGTGTGTGAGGTAGGTCAGAGTGTGTGTGAGGTATCGCAGAGTATGTGTGAGGTAGGTCAGAGAGTGTGTGAGGGACCGGAGAGTATGTGTGAGGTATCTCAGAGTGTGTGTGAGGGATCGCAGAGTGTGTGTGAGGTACCTCAGGGTGTGTGTGAGGTACCGCAGTGTGTGTGTGAGGTAGGTCAGAGTGTGTGTGAGGACCGCAGAGGGTGTGTGAGGTAGCTCAGAGTGTGTGTGAGGTATCGCAGTGTGTGTGAGGTACCCCAGAATGTGTGTGAGGTATCGCAGAGTGTGAGTGAGGGATCGCAGAGTGTGTGTGAGGTATCGCAGAGTGTGTGTGAGGTACCCCAGAATGTGTGTGAGGGACCGGAGAGTGTGTGTGTGGTATCGCCGAGTGTGTGTGCGGTATCGCAGTGTCTGTGTGTGAGGTATCGCAGAGTGTGTGTGAGGTATCGCTGAGTGTGCACGAGGTTCCTCAGAGTGTGTGTGAGGTATTGCAGAGTATGTGTGAGGTGCCTCAGAGTGTGTGTGACGTGCCTCAGAGTGTGTGTGAGGCATCGCAGAGTGTGTGTGAGGTACCGCAGTGTGTGTGTGAGGTAGGTCAGAGTGTGCGCGAGGTAGCTCAGAGTGGGCACGAGGTAGCTCAGAGTGTGCTTGAGGTAGCTCAGAGTGTGTGTGAGGTAGGTCAGAGTGTGTGTGAGGTAGGTCAGAGTGTGTGTGAGGTAGGTCAGAGTGTGTGTGAGATATCGCACAGTGTGTGTGAGGTATCGCAGTGGGTGTGAGGTACCCTAGAGTGTGTGAGAGGTAGGTCAGAATGTGTGTGAGCTATCGCAGAGTGTGTGTGAGGTACCGCAGAGTGTGTGTGAGGTATCGCAGAGTGTGTGTGAGGTATCGCAGAGTGTGTGTGAGGTATCGCAGTGTGTGTGTGAGAGGTATCGCAGAGTGTGTGTGAGGTATCGCAGAGTGTGTGTGAGGTGTCGCAGAGTGTGTGTGAGGTAGGTCAGAGTGTGTGTGAGGGACCGGAGAGTATGTGTGAGGTATCTCAGTGTGTGTGTGAGGTAGGTCAGAGTGTGTGTGAGGACCGCAGAGTGTGTGTGAGGTAGGTCAGAGTGTGTGTGAGGTAGGTCAGAGTGTGTGAGAGGTACCTCAGGGTGTGTGTGACGTACCGCAGAGCGTGTGTGAGGGATCGCAGAGTGTGTGTGAGGTACCGCAGTGTGTGTGTGAGGTAGGTCAGAGTGTGTGTGAGGACCGCAGAGTGTGTGTGAGGTATCGCAGAGCGTGTGTGAGATATCGCAGAGTGTGTGTGAGGTAGGTCAGAGTGTGTGTGAGGTGTCGCTGAATGTGTGTGAGGACCGCAGAGTGTGTGTGAGGTAGGTCAGAATGTGTGTGAGGTATCGCAGAGTGTGTGTGAGGTGTCGCAGAGTGGGTGTGAGGTAGGTCATAGTGTGTGTGAGGTATCGCAGTGTGTGTTTGAAGTATCGCAGGGTGTGTGTGAGGTAGGTCAGCGTGTGTATGAGGTATCGCAGAGTGTGTGTGAGGTATCGCAGTGTGTGTGAGGTACCCCAGAGTGTGTGAGAGGTAGGTCAGAATGTGTGTGAGGTATCGCAGAGTGTGTGTGAGGTATCGCAGTGTGTGTGAAGTACCGCAGAGTGTGTGTGAGGTATCGCAGAGTGTGTGTGAGGTATCGCAGAGTGTGTGTGAGGTATCGCAGTGTGTGTGTGAAGTATCGCAGAGTGTGTGTGAAGTATCGCAGAGTGTGTGTGAGGTATCGCAGAGTGTGTGGTAGGTATCGCAGTGTGTGTGAGGTATCGCAGTGTGTGAGAGGTACCGCAGAGTGTGTGGGAGGTATCGCAGAGCGTGTGTGAGGTATCGCAGAGCGTGTGTGAGGTATCGCAGAGTGTCTGAGAGGTATCGCAGTGTGTGTGTGAGTTATCGCAGAGTTTGTGTGAGGTAGGTCAGAGTGTGTGTGAGGTATCGCAGAGTGTGTGTGAGGTATCGCTGAATGTGTGTGAGGTAGGTCAGAGTTGTGTGAGGTATCGCAGAGTGTGTGTGAGGAATCGCAGTGTGTGTGTGAGGTATCGCAGAGTGTGTGTGAGGTACCGCAGTGTGTGTGTGAGGTAGGTCAGAGTGTGCGCGAGGTAGGTTAGAGTGGGCACGAGGTCGCTTAGAGTGTGCTTGAGGTAGCTCAGAGTGTGTGTGAGGTATCGCAGAGTCTGTGTGAGGTATCGCAGTGTGTGTGAGGTACCCCAGAGTGTGTGTGAGGTACCCCAGAGTGTGTGTGAGGACCGCAGAGTGTGTGTGAGGTATCGCAGAGTGTGTGTGAGGTAGGTCAGAGTGTGTGTGAGGTACCTCAGAGTGTGTGTGCGGTATCGCAGTGTGTGTGTGAGGTATCGCAGAGTGTGTGTGAGGTATCGCTGAATGTATGTGAGGTAGGTCAGAGTTGTGTGAGGTATCGCAGAGTGTGTGTGAGGTATGTCAGAGTGTGTGTGAGGTATCGCAGAGTGTGTGTGAGGTATCGCAGAGTATGTGTGAGGTGCCTCAGAATGTGTGTAAGGTGCCTCAGAGTGTGTGTGAGGTAGGTCAGTGTGTGCGCGAGGTAGCTCAGATTGGGCACGAGGTAGCTCAGAGTGTGCTTGAGGTAGCTCAGAGTGTGTGTGAGGTAGGGCAGAGTGTGTGTGAGGTAGGGCAGAGTGTGTGTGAGGTAGGTCAGAGTGTGTGTGAGGTATGTCAGAGTGTGTGTGAGGTATCGCAGTGTGTGTGTGAGGTATCGCAGAGTGTGTGTGAGGTACCGCAGAGTGTGTTTGAGGTATCGCAGAGTGTGTGTGAGGTATCGCAGAGTGTGTGTGAGGTATCGCAGTGTGTGTGTGAGAGGTATCGCAGAGTGTGTGTGAGGTATCGCAGAGTGTGTGTGAGGTATCGCAGAGTGTGTGTGAGGTACCGCAGAGTGTGTGTGAGGTATCGCAGAGTGTGTGTGAGGTATCGCAGTGTGTGTGTGAGGTATCGCAGTGTGTGTGTGAGGTAGGTCAGATTGTGTGTGAGGTAGGTCATAGTGTGTGTGAGGTATCGCAGAGTGTGTGTGAGGTAGGTCAGAGTGTGTGTGAGGGACCGGAGAGTGTGTGTGAGGTAGGTCAGAGTGTGTGTGAGGTGTCGCTGAAAGTGTGTGAGGACCGCAGAGTGTGTGTGAGGTAGGTCAGAATGTGTGTGAGGTATCGCAGAGTGTGTGTGAGGTGTCGCAGAGTGGGTGTGAGGTAGGTCAGAGTGTGTGTGAGGACAGCAGAGGGTGTGTGAGGTAGGTCAGCGTGTGTGTGAGGTATCGCAGTGTGTGTGAGGTACCCCAGAGTGTGTGAGATGTAGGTCAGAATGTGTGTGAGGTATCGCAGAGTGTGTGTGAGGTATCGCAGTGTGTGTGAAGTACCGCAGAGTGTGTGTGAGGTATCGCTGAATGTGTGTGAGGTAGGTCAGAGTTGTGTGAGGTATCGCAGAGTGTGTGTGAGGTATCGCAGTGTATGTGTGAGGTATCGCAGAGTGTGTGTGAGGTACCGCAGTGTGTGTGTGAGGTAGGTCAGAGTGTGCGCGAGGTTTGTTAGAGTGGGCACGAGGTAGCTCAGAGTGTGCTTGAGGTAGCTCAGAGTGTGTGTGAGGTGGGTCAGAGTGTGTGTGAGGTAGGTCAGAGTGTGTGTGAGGTATCGCAGAGTATGTGTGAGGTATCGCAGTGTGTGTGAGGTACCCCAGAGTGTGTGTGAGGTAGGTCAGAGTGTGTGTGAGGTCCGCAGAGTGTGTGTGAGGTATCGCAGAGTGTGTGTGAGGTCAGAGTGTGTGTGAGGTACCTCAGAGTGTGTGTGCGGTATCGCAGTGTGTGTGTGAGGTACCGCAGAGTGTGTGTGAGGTATCGCAGAGTGTGTGTGAGGTATCGCAGTGTGTGTGTGAGGTATCGCAGAGTGTGTGTGAGGTACCGCAGAGTGTGTGTGAGGTATCGCAGAGTGTGTGTGAGGTATCGCAGAGTGTGTGTGAGGTATCGCAGTGTGTGTGTGAGAGGTATCGCAGAGTGTGTGTGAGGTATCGCAGAGTGTGTGTGAGGTATCGCAGAGTGTGTGTGAGGTACCGCAGAGTGTGTGTGAGGTATCGCAGAGTGTGTGTGAGGTATCGCAGTGTGTGTGTGAGGTATCGCAGTGTGTGTGTGAGGTAGGTCAGATTGTGTGTGAGGTAGGTCATAGTGTGTGTGAGGTATCGCAGAGTGTGTGTGAGGTAGGTCAGAGTGTGTGTGAGGGACCGGAGAATATGTGTGAGGTATCTCAGAGTGTGTGTGAGGGATCGCAGAGTGTGTGTGAGGTAGGTCAGAGTGTGTGTGAGGTGTCGCTGAAAGTGTGTGAGGACCGCAGAGTGTGTGTGAGGTAGGTCAGAATGTGTGTGAGGTATCGCAGAGTGTGTGTGAGGTGTCGCAGAGTGGGTGTGAGGTAGGTCAGAGTGTGTGTGAGGACAGCAGAGGGTGTGTGAGGTAGGTCAGCGTGTGTGTGAGGTATCGCAGTGTGTGTGAGGTACCCCAGAGTGTGTGAGATGTAGGTCAGAATGTGTGTGAGGTATCGCAGAGTGTGTGTGAGGTATCGCAGTGTGTGTGAAGTACCGCAGAGTGTGTGTGAGGTATCGCTGAATGTGTGTGAGGTAGGTCAGAGTTGTGTGAGGTATCGCAGAGTGTGTGTGAGGTATCGCAGTGTATGTGTGAGGAATCGCAGAGTGTGTGTGAGGTACCGCAGTGTGTGTGTGAGGTAGGTCAGAGTGTGCGCGAGGTTTGTTAGAGTGGGCACGAGGTAGCTCAGAGTGTGCTTGAGGTAGCTCAGAGTGTGTGTGAGGTGGGTCAGAGTGTGTGTGAGGTAGGTCAGAGTGTGTGTGAGGTATCGCAGAGTATGTGTGAGGTATCGCAGTGTGTGTGAGGTACCCCAGAGTGTGTGTGAGGTAGGTCAGAGTGTGTGTGAGGTCCGCAGAGTGTGTGTGAGGTATCGCAGAGTGTGTGTGAGGTCAGAGTGTGTGTGAGGTACCTCAGAGTGTGTGTGCGGTATCGCAGTGTGTGTGTGAGGTATCGCAGAGTGTGTGTGAGGTATCGCTGAATGTATGTGAGGTAGGTCAGAGTTGTTTGAGGTATCGCAGAGTGTGTGTGAGGTATGTCAGAGTGTGTGTGAGGAATCGCAGAGTGTGCACGAGGTTCCTCAGAGTGTGTGTGAGGTATTGCAGAGTATGTGTGAGGTGCCTCAGAGTGTGTGTGAGGCATCGCAGAGTGTGTGTGAGGCACCGCAGTGTGTGTGTGAGGTAGGTCAGGGTGTGCGCGAGGCAGCTCAGATTGGGCACGAGGTAGCTCAGAGTGTGCTTGAGGTAGCTCAGAGTGTGTGTGAGGTAGGTCAGAGTGTGTGTGAGGTATGTCAGAATGTGTGTGAGGTATCGCAGAGTGTGTGAGGTATCGCAGTGTGTGTGAAGTACCGCAGAGTGTGTGTGAGGTATCGCAGAGTGTGTGTGGGGTATCGCAGAGTGTGTGTGAGGTATCGCAGTGTGTGTGTGAGAGGTATCGCAGAGTGTGTGTGAGGTATCGCAGAGTGTGTGTGAGGTATCGCAGAGTGTGTGTGAGGTACCGCAGAGTGTGTGTGAGGTATCGCAGAGTGTGTGTGAGGTATCGCAGTGTGTGTGTGAGGTAGGTCAGATTGTGTGTGAGGTAGGTCAGAGTGTGTGTGAGGTATCGCAGAGTGTGTGTGAGGTAGGTCAGTGTGTGTGTGAGGGACCGGAGAGTATGTGTGAGGTATCTCAGAGTGTGTGTGAGGGATCGCAGAGTGTGTGTAAGGTACCTCAGGGTGTGTGTGAGGTGTCGCTGAATGTGTGTGAGGACCGCAGAGTGTGTGTGAGGTAGGTCAGAATGAGTGTGAGGTATCGCAGAGTGTGTGTGAGGTGTCGCAGAGTGGGTGTGAGGTAGGTCAGAGTGTGTGTGAGGACCGCAGAGGGTGTGTGAGGTCGGTCAGAGTGTGTGTGAGGTAGGTCAGCGTGTGTGTGAGGTATCGCAGAGTGTGTGTGAGGTATCGCAGTGTGTGTGATGTATCGCAGTGTGTGTGAGGTACCTCAGAGTGTGTGAGAGGTAGGTCAGAATGTGTGTGAGGTATCGCAGAGTGTGTGTGAGGTATCGCAGTGTGTGTGAAGTACTGCAGAGTGTGTGTGAGGTATCGCAGAGGTGTGTGTGAGGTATCGCAGAGTGTGTGTGAGGTATCGCAGTGTGTGTTTGAAGTATCGCAGAGTGTGTGTGAGGTATCGCAGTGTGTGTGTGCGGTATCGCAGTGTGTGTGAGGTACCCCAGAGTGTGTGAGAGGTAGGTCAGAATGTGTGTGAGGTATCGCAGAGTGTGTGTGAGGTATCGCAGTGTGTGTGAAGTACCGAAGAGTGTGTGTGAGGTATCGCAGAGTGTGTGTGAGGTATCGCAGAGTGTGTGTGAGGTATCGCAGAGTGTGTGTGAGGTATCGCAGAGTGTGTGTGAGGTATCGCACAGTGTGTGTGAGGTATCGCAGTGTGAGTGTGATGTATCGCAGTGTGTGTGAGGTATCGCAGTGTGTGTGTGAGTTATCGCAGAGTGTGTGTGAGGAAGGTCATAGTGTGTGTGAGGACCGCAGAGTGTGTGTGAGGTAGGTCAGAGTTGTGTGAGGTATCGCAGAGTGTGTGTGAGGTAGGTCAGAGTGTTTGTGAGGTATCGCAGAGTGTGTGTGAGGTATTGCAGAGTGTGTGTGAGGTCAGAGTGTGTGTGAGGTACCTCAGAGTGTGTGTGCGGTATCGCAGTGTGTGTGTGAGGTATCGCAAAGTGTGTGTGAGGTATCGCTGAATGTATGTGAGGTAGGTCAGAGTTGTTTGAGGTATCGCAGAGTGTGTGTGAGGTATGTCAGAGTGTGTGTGAGGAATCGCAGAGTGTGCACGAGGTTCCTCAGAGTGTGTGTAAGGTATTGCAGAGTGTGTGTGAGGTGCCTCAGAGTGTGTGTGAGGCATCGCAGAGTGTGTGTGAGGCACCGCAGAGTGTGTGTGAGGCACCGCAGAGTGGGTGTGAGGTAGGTCAGGGTGTGCGCGAGGTAGCTCAGATTGGGAACGAGGTAGCTCAGAGTGTGCTTGAGGTAGCTCAGAGTGTGTGTGAGGTAGCTCAGAGTGTGTGTGAGGTAGGTCAGAGTGTGTGTGAGGTATGTCAGAATGTGTGTGAGGTATCGCAGAGTGTGTGTGAGGTATCGCAGTGTGTGTGAAGTACCGCAGAGTGTGTGTGAGGTATCGCAGAGTGTGTGTGAGGTATCGCAGTGTGTGTGTGAGAGGTATCGCAGAGTGTGTGTGAGGTATCGCAGAGTGTGTGTGAGGTATCGCAGAGTGTGTGTGAGGTACCGCAGAGTGTGTGTGAGGTATCGCAGAGTGTGTGTGAGGTATCGCAGTGTGTGTGTGAGGTATCGCAGTGTGTGTGTGAGGTAGGTCAGATTGTGTGTGAGGTAGGTCAGAGTGTGTGTGAGGTAGGTAAGTGTGTGTGTGAGGGACCGGAGAGTATGTGTGAGGTATCTCAGAGTGTGTGTGAGGGATCGCAGAGTGTGTGTAAGATACCTCAGGGTGTGTGTGAGGTACCTCAGAGGGTGTGTGTAGTACCTCAGAGTGTGTGTGAGGTAGGTCAGAGTGTGTGTGAGGTGTCGCTGAATGTGTGTGAGGACCGCAGAGTGTGTGTGAGGTAGGTCAGAATGAGTGTGAGGTATCGCAGAGTGTGTTTGAGGTGTCGCAGAGTGGGTGTGAGGTAGGTCAGAGTGTGTGTGAGGACCGCAGAGGGTGTGTGAGGTCGGTCAGAGAGTGTGAGAGGTAGGTCAGCGTGTGTGTGAGGTATCGCAGAGTGTGTGTGAGGTATCGCAGAGTGTGTGTGAGGTATCGCAGTGTGTGTGAGGTACCCCAGAGTGTGTGAGAGGTAGGTCAGAATGTGTGTGAGGTATCGCAGAGTGTGTGTGAGGTATCGCAGTGTGTGTGAAGTACTGCAGAGTGTGTGTGAGGTAACGCAGAGGTGTGTGTGAGGTATCGCAGAGTGTGTGTGAGGTATTGCAGTGTGTGTTTGAAGTATCGCAGAGTGTGTGTGAGGTATCGCAGAGTGTGTGTGAGGTATCGCAGAGTGTGTGTGAGGTAGGTCGGAGTGTGTGTGAGGTACCTCAGAGTGTGCGCGAGGTCGGTCAGAGTGGGCACGAGGTAGCTCACAGTGTGCTTGAGGTAGCTCAGAGTGTGTGTGAGGTAGGTCAGAGTGTGCTTGAGGTAGCTCAGAGTGTGTGAGAGGTAGGTCAGAGTGTGTGTGAGTTATCGCAGAGTGTGTGTGAGGTATCGCAGTGTGTGTGAGGTAGGTCAGAGTGTGTGTGAGGTATCGCAGTGTGTGTGTGAGGTACCTTGAGTGTGTGTAAGGTAGGTCAGAATCTGTGAGAGGTATCGCAGAGTGTGTGTGAGGTATCGCAGAGTGTGTGTGAGGTACCTCAGAGTGTGTGTGAGGTACCGCAGTGTGTGTGTGAGGTACCTCAGAGCGTGCGCGAGTTAGGTCAGAGTGTGTGTGAGGTTCCGCAGTGCGTGTGTGAGGTACCTCAGGGTGTGTGAGATGTACCTCAGGGTGTGTGCGAGGTACCTCAGAGTGTGTGTGAGGTAGGTCAGAGTGTGTGTGAGGTGTCGCAGAGTGTGTGTGAGGTTGGTCAGAGTGTGTGTGAGGGACCGGAGAGTGTGTGTGAGGTATCGCCGAGTGTGTGTGAGGTAGGTCAGAGTGTGTGTGAGGTAGGTCAGAGTGTGTGTGAGGTATCGCAGTGTGTGTGTGAGGTACCTTGAATGTGTGTAAGGTATGTCAGGAATCAGCGAATGACTAGGGACAGAGTAGGACCAGTCAAGGACAGGGATGGGAAGTTGTGTGTAGAGTCTGATGAGATAGGCGAGATACTAAATGAATATTTTTCGTCACTATTCACTCAGGAAAAAGATAATGTTGTGGAGGAGAATGCTGAGCTCCAGGTAAATAGATTAGATGGCATTGAGGTAAGTAGGGAAGAGGTGTTGGCAATTCTGGACAGGCTGAAAATAGATAAGTCTCCGGGACCTGATGGGATTTATCCTAGGATTCTCTGGGAGGCCAGGGAAGAGATTGCTGGACCATTGGCTTTGATTTTTATGTCATCATTGGATACAGGAATAGTGCCAGAGGACTGGAGGATAGCAAATGTGGTCCCTTTGTTCAAAAAGGGGAGCAGAGACAACCCCGGCAACTATAGACCGGTGAGCCTCACGTCTGTAGTGGGTAAAGTCTTGGAGGGGATTATAAGAGACAAGATTTATAATCATCTAGATAGGAATAATATGATCAGGGATAGTCAGCATGGCTTTGTGAAGGGTAGGTCATGCCTCACAAACCTTATCGAGTTCTTTGAGAAGGTGACTGAACAGGTAGACGAGGGTAGAACAGTTGATGTGGTGTATATGGATTTCAGCAAAGCATTTGATAAGGTTCCCCACGGTAGGCTATTGCAGAAAATACGGAGGCTGGGGATTGAGGGTGATTTAGAGATGTGGATCAGAAATTGGCTAGCTGAAAGAAGACAGAGGGTGGTGGTTGATGGGAAATGTTCAGAATGGAGGTTCAGTTACAAGTGGAGTACCACAAGGATCTGTTCTGGGGCCGTTGCTGTTTGTCATTTTTATCAATGACCTAGAGGAAGGCGCAGAAGGGTGGGTGAGTAAATTTGCAGACGATACTAAAGTCGGTGGTGTTGTCGATAGTGTGGAAGGAAGTAGCAGGTTACAGAGGGATATAGATAAGCTGCAGTGCTGGGCTGAGAGGGGCAAATGGAGTTTAATGTAGAGAAGTGTGAGGTGATTCACTTTGGAAGGAAAAACAGGAATGTGGAATATGTGGCTCATGGAAAAGTTCTTGAAAGTGTGGATGAGCAGAGGGATCAGAGGAGATTTACCAGGATGTTGCCTGGTATGGAGGGAAAATCTTATGAGGAAAGGCTGATGGACTTGAGGTTGTTTTCGTTAGAGAGAAGAAGGTTAAGAGGAGACTTAATAGAGGCATACAAAATGATCAGAGGGTTAGATAGGGTGGACAGTGAGAGCCTTCTCCCGCGGATGGAAATGGCTAGCACGAGGGGACATAGCCTTAAACTGAGGGGTAATAGATATAGGACAGAGGTCAGGGGTAGGTTCTTTACGCAAAGAGTAGTGAGGCCGTGGAATGCCCTACCTGCTACAGTAGTGAACTCGCCAACATTAAGGGCATTTAAAAGTTTATTGGATAAACATATGGATGATAATGGTATAGTGTAGGTTAGATGGCTTTTGTTTCGGTGCAACATCGTGGGCCGAAGGGCCTGTACTGCGCTGTATTGTTCTATGTTCTATGTTCTATGTAGGTCAGAATCTGTGTGAGGTATCGCAGAGTGTGTGTGAGGTATCGCAGTGTGTGTGAGGTACCGCAGAGTGTGTGTGAGGTATCGCAGAGTGTGTGTGAGGTACCTTGAGTGCGTGTAAGGTAGGTCAGAATGTGTGTGAGGTATCGCAGAGTGTGTGTGAGGTAGGTCAGAGTGTGTGTGAGGTACCTTGAGTGCGTGTAAGGTAGATCAGAATGTGTGTGAGGTATCGCAGAGTGTGTGTGAGGTATCGCAGTGTGTGTGAGGTACCGCAGAGTGTGTGTGAGGTATCGCAGAGTGTGTGTGAGGTATCGCAGAGTGTGTGTGAGGTAGGTCAGAGTGTGTGTGAGGTATCGCAGAGTGTGTGTGAGGTATCGCAGAGTGTGTGTGAGGTATCGCAGTGTGAGTGTGATGTATCGCAGTGTGTGTGAGGTATCGCAGTGTGTGTGTGAGTTATCGCAGAGTGTGTGTGAGGTAGGTCAGAGTGTGTGTGAGGACCGCAGAGTGTGTGTGAGGTAGGTCAGAGTGTGTGTGAGGGATCGCAGAGTGTGTGTGAGCTACCTCAGAGTGTGTGTGAGGTAGGTCAGAGTTGTGTGAGGTATCGCAGAGTGTGTGTGAGGTAGGTCAGAGTGTTTGTGAGGTATCGCAGATTGTGTGTGAGGTAGGTCAGCATGTGTGCGACGTATCGCAGAGTGTGTGTGAGGTATTGCAGAGTATGTGTGTGGTAGGTCAGAGTGTGTGTGAGGACCGCAGAGTGTGTGTGAGGTACGTCAGCATGTGTGCGAGGTATCGCAGAGTGTGTGTGAGGTACCTCAGGGTGTGTGTGAGGTATCGCAGAGTGTGCGCGAGTTTGGTCAGAGTGTGTGTGAGGTACCGCAGTGTGTGTGTGAGGTACCTCAGAGTGTGTGTGAGGTACCTGCGGGTGTGAGCGAGGTACCGTAGAGTTTGCACGAGGTATCTCAGAGCGTGTGTGAGGCAGGTCAGATTGTGTGTGAGGTAGGTCAGAGTGTGTGTGAGGTACCGCAGTGTGGGTGTGAGGTACCTCAGCGTGTGTGTGAGGTACCTCAGGGTGTGTGTGAGGTACCTCAGGGTGTGTGTGAGGTATCGCAGAGTGTGCGCGAGTTAGGTCAGAGTGTGTGTGAGGTACCGCAGAGTGTGTGTGAGGTACCTCAGGGTGTGTGTGATGTACCTCAGGGTGTGTGCGAGGTACCTCAGAGTGTGTGTGAGGTACCTCAGAGTGTGTGTGAGGTACCTCAGAGTGTGTGTGAGGTATCGCAGAGTGTGTGTGAGGTAGGTCAGAGTGTGTGTGAGGTAGGTCAGAGTGTGTGTGAGGTGTCGCAGAGTGTGTGTGAGGTTGGTCAGAGTGTGTGTGAGGGACCGGAGAGTGTGTGTGAGGTATCGCCGAGTGCGTGTGAGGTAGGTCAGAGTGTGTGTGAGGTACCTCAGGGTGTGTGTGAGGTATCGCAGAATGTGTGTGAGGTTGGTCAGAGTGTGTGTGAGGTAGGTCAGAGTGTGTGTGAGGAACCGCAGTGTGTGTGTGAGGTACCTCAGGGTGTGTGTGAGGTACCTCAGGGTGTGGGTGAGGTACCTCAGAGTGTGTGTGAGGTACCGCAGTGTGTGTGTGAGGTAGGCCAGAGTGTGCACGAGGTAGGTTAGAGTGTGTGTGAGGTAGGTCAGAGTGTGTGTGAGTTATCGCAGAGTGTGTGTGAGGTATCGCAGTGTGTGTGAGGTAGGTCAGAGTGTGTGTGAGGTATCGCAGTGTGTGTGTGAGGTACCTTGAGTGTGTGTAAGGTAGGTCAGAATGTGTGTGAGGTATCGCAGTGTGTGTGAGGTACCGCAGAGTGTGTGTGAGGTATCGCAGAGTGTGTGTGAGGTATCGCAGAGTGTGTGTGAGGTATCGCAGAGTGTGCGCGAGTTAGGTCAGAGTGTGTGTGAGGTACCGCAGTGTGTGTGTGAGGTACCTCAGGGTGTGTGCGAAGTACCTCAGGGTGTGTGCGAGGTACCTCAGAGTGTGTGTGAGGTAGGTCAGAGTGTGTGTGAGGTACCTCAGAGTGTGTGTGAGGTACCGCAGTGTGTGTGTGAGGTACCTCAGAGTGCGTGTGAGGTAGCTCAGAGTGTGTGTGAGGTGTCGCAGAGTGTGTGTGAGGTAGGTCAGAGTGTGTGTGAGGTATCGCAGAGTTTGTGTGAGGTACCTCAGAGTGTGTGTGCGGTACCGCAGTGTGTGTGTGAGGTACCTCAGAGTGTGCGCGAGGTCGGTCAGAGTGGGCACGAGGTAGCTCAGAGTGTGCTTGAGGTAGCTCAGAGTGTGTGTGAGGTAGGTCAGAGTGTGTGTGAGTTATCGCAGAGTGTGTGTGAGGTATCGCAGTATGTGTGAGGTAGGTCAGAGTGTGTGTGAGGTATCGCAGTGTGTGTGTAAGGTACCTCAGAGTGTGTGAGGTAGGTCAGAATCTGTGTGAGGTATCGCAGAGTGTGTGTGAGGTATCGCAGAGTGTGTGTAAGGTACCTCAGAGTCTGTGTGAGGTACCGCAGTGTGTGTGTGAGGTACCTCAGAGCGTGCGCGAGTTAGGTCAGAGTGTGTGTGAGGTACCTCAGGGTGTGTGCGAGGTACCTCAGAGTGTGTGTGAGGTAGGTCAGAGTGTGTGTGAGGTGTCGCAGAGTGTGTGTGACGTTGGTCAGAGTGTGTGTGAGGGACCGGAGAGTGTGTGTGAGGTATCGGCGAGTGTGTGTGAGGTAGGTCAGAGTGTGTGTGAGGTACTGCAGAGTGTGTGTGAGGTTGGTCAGAGTGTGTGTGAGGTAGGTCAGAGTGTGTGTGAGGTAGGTCAGAGGGTGTGTGAGGTAGGTCAGAGTGTGTGTGAGTTATCGCAGATTGTGTGTGAGGTATCGCAGTGTGTGTGAGGTAGGTCAGAGTGTGTGTGAGGTATCGCAGTGTGTGTGTGAGGTACCTTGAATGTGTGTAAGGTATGTCAGGAATAAGCGAATGACTAGGGACAGAGTAGGACCAGTCAAGGACAGGGATGGGAAGTTGTGTGTAGAGTCTGAAGAGATAGGCGAGATACTAAATGAATATTTTTCGTCAGTATTCACTCAGGAAAAAGAAAATGTTGTGGAGGAGAATGCTGAGCTCCAGGTAAATAGATTAGATGGCATTGAGGTAAGTAGGGAAGAGGTGTTGGCAATTCTGGACAGGCTGAAAATAGATAAGTCCCCGGGACCTGATAGGATTTATCCTAGGATTCTCTGGGAGGCCAGGGAAGCGATTGCTGGACCATTGGCTTTGATTTTTATGTCATCATTGGATACAGGAATAGTGCCAGAGGACTGGAGGATAGCAAATGTGGTCCCTTTGTTCAAAAAGGGGAGCAGAGACAACCCCGGCAACTATAGACCGGTGAGCCTCACGTCTGTAGTGGGTAAAGTCTTGGAGGGGATTATAAGAGACAAGATTTATAATCATCTAGATAGGAATAATATGATCAGGGATAGTCAGCATGGCTTTGTGAAGGGTAGGTCATGCCTCACAAACCTTATTGAGTTCTTTGAGAAGGTGACTGAACAGGTAGACGAGGGTAGAGCAGTTGATGTGGTGTATATGGATTTCAGCAAAGCGTTTGATAATGTTCCCCACGGTAGGCTATTGCAGAAAATACGGAGGCTGGGGATTGAGGGTGATTTAGAGATGCGGATCAGAAATTGGCTAGCTGAAAGAAGACAGAGGGTGGTGGTTGATGGGAAATGTTCAGAATGGAGTTCAGTTACAAGTGGAGTACCACAAGGATTTGTTCTGGGGCCGTTGCTGTTTGTCATTTTTATCAATGACCTAGAGGAAGGCGCAGAAGGGTGGGTGAGTAAATTTGCAGACGATACTAAAGTCGGTGGTGTTGTCGATAGTGTGGAAGGAAGTAGCAGGTTACAGAGGGATATAGATAAGCTGCAGTGCTGGGCTGAGAGGGGCAAATGGAGTTTAATGTAGAGAAGTGTGAGGTGATTCACTTTGGAAGGAAAAACAGGAATGCGGAATATGTGGCTAATGGAAAAGTTCTTGAAAGTGTGGATGAGCAGAGGGATCTAGGTGTCCATGTACATAGATCCCTGAAAGTTGCCACCCAGGTTGATAGGGTGGTGAAGAAGGCCGATGGAGTGTTGGCCTTTATTGGTAGAGGGATTGAGTTCCGGAGTCAGGAGGTCATGTTGCAGCTGTACAGAACTCTGGTACGGCCGCATTTGGAGTATTGCGTACAGTTCTGGTCACTGCATTATAGGAAGGACGTGGAGGCTTTGGAACGGGTGCAGAGGAGATTTACCAGGATGTTGCCTGGTATGGAGGGAAAATCTTATGAGGAAAGGCTGATGGACTTGAGGTTGTTTTCGTTAGAGAGAAGAAGGTTAAGAGGAGACTTAATAGAGGCATACAAAATGATCAGAGGGTTAGATAGGGTGGACAGTGAGAGCCTTCTCCCGCGGATGGAAATGGCTAGCACGAGGGGACATAGCCTTAAACTGAGGGGTAATAGATATAGGACAGAGGTCAGGGGTAGGTTCTTTACGCAAAGAGTAGTGAGGCCGTGGAATGCCCTACCTGCTACAGTAGTGAACTCGCCAACATTAAGGGCATTTAAAAGTTTATTGGATAAACATATGGATGATAATGGTATAGTGTAGGTTAGATGGCTTTTGTTTCGGTGCAACATCGTGGGCCGAAGGGCCTGTACTGCGCTGTATTGTTCTATGTTCTATGTTCTATGTAGGTCAGAATCTGTGTGAGGTATCGCAGAGTGTGTGTGAGGTATCGCAGTGTGTGTGACGTACCGCAGAGTGTGTGTGAGGTATCGCAGAGTGTGTGTGAGGTACCTTGAGTGCGTGTAAGGTAGGTCAGAATGTGTGTGAGGTATCGCAGAGTGTGTGTGAGGTAGGTCAGAGTGTGTGTGAGGTACCTTGAGAGCGTGTAAGGTAGGTCAGAATGTGTGTGAGGTATCGCAGAGTGTGTGTGAGGTATCGCAGTGTGTGTGAGGTACCGCAGAGTGTGTGTGAGGTATCGCAGAGTGTGTGTGAGGTATCGCAGAGTGTGTGTGAGGTAGGTCAGAGTGTGTGTGAGGTATCGCAGAGTGTGTGTGAGGTAGGTCAGAGTGTGTGTGAGGGACCGGAGAGTGTGTGTGATGTATCGCCGAGTGTGCGTGAGGTACCGCAGTGTGTGTGTGAGGTACCGCAGAGTATGTGTGAGGTAGGTCAGAGTGTGTGTGAGGAACCGCAGTGTGTGTGTGAGGTATCGCAGAGTGTGTGTGACGTAGGTCAGAGTGTGTATGAGGTAGGTCAGAGTGTGTGTGAGGCACCTCAGGGTGTGTGTGAGGTACCGTAGAGTGTGCACGAGTTAGGTCAGAGTGTGTGTGAGGTACCGCAGTGTGTGTGTGAGGTACCTCAGGGTGTGTGTGATGTACCTCAGGGTGTGTGTGAGGTACCGCAGTGTGTGTGTGAGGTACCCCAGAGTGTGTGAGAGGTAGGTCAGAATGTGTGTGAGGTATCGCAGAGTGTGTGTGAGGTGTCGCAGAGTGTGTGTGAGGTTGGTCAGAGTGTGTGTGAGGGACCGGAGAGTGTGTGTGAGGTATCGCCGAGTGCGTGTGAGGTAGGTCAGAGTGTGTGTGAGGTACCTCAGGGTGTGTGTGAGGTACTGCAGGGTGTGTGTGAGGTATCGCAGAATGTGTGTGAGGTTGGTCAGAGTGTGTGTGAGGTAGGTCAGATTGTGTGTGAGGTAGGTCAGAGTGTGTGTGAGGAACCGCAGTGTGTGTGTGAGGTACCTCAGGGTGTGTGTGAGGTACCTCAGGGTGTGGGTGAGGTACCTCAGAGTGTGTGTGAGGTACCGCAGTGTGTGTGTGAGGTAGGCCAGAGTGTGCACGAGGTAGGTTAGAGTGTGTGTGAGTTATCGCAGAGTGTGTGTGAGGTATCGCAGTGTGTGTGAGGTAGGTCAGAGTGTGTGTGAGGTATCGCAGTGTGTGTGTGAGGTACCTTGAGTGTGTGTAAGGTAGGTCAGAATGTGTGTGAGGTATCGCAGTGTGTGTGAGGTACCGCAGAGTGTGTGTGAGGTATCGCAGAGTGTGTGTGAGGTATCGCAGAGTGTGTGTGAGGTATCGCAGAGTGTGTGTGAGGTATCGCAGAGTGTGTGTGAGGTATCGCAGAGTGTGTGTGAGGTATCGCAGAGTGTGCGCGAGTTAGGTCAGAGTGTGTGTGAGGTACCGCAGTGTGTGTGTGAGGTACCGCAGTGTGTGTGTGAGGTACCTCAGAGTGCGTGTGAGGTAGCTCAGAGTGTGTGTGAGGTGTCGCAGAGTGTGTGTGAGGTAGGTCAGAGTATGTGTGAGGTATCGCAGAGTTTGTGTGAGGTACCTCAGAGTGTGTGTGCGGTACCGCAGTGTGTGTGTGAGGTACCTCAGAGTGTGCGCGAGGTCGGTCAGAGTGGGCACGAGGTAGCTCAGAGTGTGCTTGAGGTAGCTCAGAGTGTGTGTGAGGTAGGTCAGAGTGTGTGTGAGTTATCGCAGAGTGTGTGTGAGGTATCGCAGTATGTGTGAGGTAGGTCAGAGTGTGTGTGAGGTATCGCAGTGTGTGTGTAAGGTACCTCAGAGTGTGTGAGGTAGGTCAGAATCTGTGTGAGGTATCGCAGAGTGTGTGTGAGGTATCGCAGAGTGTGTGTAAGGTACCTCAGAGTCTGTGTGAGGTACCGCAGTGTGTGTGTGAGGTACCTCAGAGCGTGCGCGAGTTAGGTCAGAGTGTGTGTGAGGTACCGCAGTGCGTGTGTGAGGTACCTCAGGGTGTGTGTGATGTACCTCAGGGTGTGTGCGAGGTACCTCAGAGTGTGTGTGAGGTAGGTCAGAGTGTGTGTGAGGTGTCGCAGAGTGTGTGTGACGTTGGTCAGAGTGTGTGTGAGGGACCGGAGAGTGTGTGTGAGGTATCGCCGAGTGTGTGTGAGGTAGGTCAGAGTGTGTGTGAGGTACTGCAGAGTGTGTGTGAGGTTGGTCAGAGTGTGTGTGAGGTAGGTCAGAGTGTGTGTGAGGTAGGTCAGAGGGTGTGTGAGGTAGGTCAGAGTGTGTGTGAGTTATCGCAGATTGTGTGTGAGGTATCGCAGTGTGTGTGAGGTAGGTCAGAGTGTGTGTGAGGTATCGCAGTGTGTGTGTGAGGTACCTTGAATGTGTGTAAGGTATGTCAGGAATAAGCGAATGACTAGGGACAGAGTAGGACCAGTCAAGGACAGGGATGGGAAGTTGTGTGTAGAGTCTGAAGAGATAGGCGAGATACTAAATGAATATTTTTCGTCAGTATTCACTCAGGAAAAAGAAAATGTTGTGGAGGAGAATGCTGAGCTCCAGGTAAATAGATTAGATGGCATTGAGGTAAGTAGGGAAGAGGTGTTGGCAATTCTGGACAGGCTGAAAATAGATAAGTCCCCGGGACCTGATGGGATTTATCCTAGGATTCTCTGGGAGGCCAGGGAAGCGATTGCTGGACCATTGGCTTTGATTTTTATGTCATCATTGGATACAGGAATAGTGCCAGAGGACTGGAGGATAGCAAATGTGGTCCCTTTGTTCAAAAAGGGGAGCAGAGACAACCCCGGCAACTATAGACCGGTGAGCCTCACGTCTGTAGTGGGTAAAGTCTTGGAGGGGATTATAAGAGACAAGATTTATAATCATCTAGATAGGAATAATATGATCAGGGATAGTCAGCATGGCTTTGTGAAGGGTAGGTCATGCCTCACAAACCTTATCGAGTTCTTTGAGAAGGTGACTGAACAGGTAGACGAGGGTAGAGCAGTTGATGTGGTGTATATGGATTTCAGCAAAGCGTTTGATAATGTTCCCCACGGTAGGCTATTGCAGAAAATACGGAGGCTGGGGATTGAGGGTGATTTAGAGATGTGGATCAGAAATTGGCTAGCTGAAAGAAGACAGAGGGTGGTGGTTGATGGGAAATGTTCAGAATGGAGTTCAGTTACAAGTGGAGTACCACAAGGATCTGTTCTGGGGCCGTTGCTGTTTGTCATTTTTATCAATGACCTAGAGGAAGGCGCAGAAGGGTGGGTGAGTAAATTTGCAGACGATACTAAAGTCGGTGGTGTTGTCGATAGTGAGGAAGGAAGTAGCAGGTTACAGAGGGATATAGATAAGCTGCAGTGCTGGGCTGAGAGGGGCAAATGGAGTTTAATGTAGAGAAGTGTGAGGTGATTCACTTTGGAAGGAAAAACAGGAATGTGGAATATGTGGCTAATGGAAAAGTTCTTGAAAGTGTGGATGAGCAGAGGGATCTAGGTGTCCATGTACATAGATCCCTGAAAGTTGCCACCCAGGTTGATAGGGTGGTGAAGAAGGCCGATGGAGTGTTGGCCTTTATTGGTAGAGGGATTGAGTTCCGGAGTCAGGAGGACATGTTGCAGCTGTACAGAACTCTGGTACGGCCGCATTTGGAGTATTGCGTACAGTTCTGGTCACTGCATTATAGGAAGGACGTGGAGGCTTTGGAACGGGTGCAGAGGAGATTTACCAGGATGTTGCCTGGTATGGAGGGAAAATCTTATGAGGAAAGGCTGATGGACTTGAGGTTGTTTTCGTTAGAGAGAAGAAGGTTAAGAGGAGACTTAATAGAGGCATACAAAATGATCAGAGGGTTAGATAGGGTGGACAGTGAGAGCCTTCTCCCGCGGATGGAAATGGCTAGCACGAGGGGACATAGCCTTAAACTGAGGGGTAATAGATATAGGACAGAGGTCAGGGGTAGGTTCTTTACGCAAAGAGTAGTGAGGCCGTGGAATGCCCTACCTGCTACAGTAGTGAACTCGCCAACATTAAGGGCATTTAAAAGTTTATTGGATAAACATATGGATGATAATGGTATAGTGTAGGTTAGATGGCTTTTGTTTCGGTGCAACATCGTGGGCCGAAGGGCCTGTACTGCGCTGTATTGTTCTATGTTCTATGTTCTATGTAGGTCAGAATCTGTGTGAGGTATCGCAGAGTGTGTGTGAGGTATCGCAGTGTGTGTGACGTACCGCAGAGTGTGTGTGAGGTATCGCAGAGTGTGTGTGAGGTACCTTGAGTGCGTGTAAGGTAGGTCAGAATGTGTGTGAGGTATCGCAGAGTGTGTGTGAGGTAGGTCAGAGTGTGTGTGAGGTACCTTGAGAGCGTGTAAGGTAGGTCAGAATGTGTGTGAGGTATCGCAGAGTGTGTGTGAGGTATCGCAGTGTGTGTGAGGTACCGCAGAGTGTGTGTGAGGTATCGCAGAGTGTGTGTGAGGTATCGCAGAGTGTGTGTGAGGTAGGTCAGAGTGTGTGTGAGGTATCGCAGAGTGTGTGTGAGGTAGGTCAGAGTGTGTGTGAGGGACCGGAGAGTGTGTGTGATGTATCGCCGAGTGTGCGTGAGGTACCGCAGTGTGTGTGTGAGGTACCGCAGAGTATGTGTGAGGTAGGTCAGAGTGTGTGTGAGGAACCGCAGTGTGTGTGTGAGGTATCGCAGAGTGTGTGTGACGTAGGTCAGAGTGTGTATGAGGTAGGTCAGAGTGTGTGTGAGGCACCTCAGGGTGTGTGTGAGGTACCGTAGAGTGTGCACGAGTTAGGTCAGAGTGTGTGTGAGGTACCGCAGTGTGTGTGTGAGGTACCTCAGGGTGTGTGTGATGTACCTCAGGGTGTGTGTGAGGTACCGCAGTGTGTGTGTGAGGTACCTCAGAGTGTGTGTGAGGTAGGTCAGAGTGTGTGTGAGGTGTCGCAGAGTGTGTGTGAGGTATCGCAGTGTGTGTGAGGTGTCGCAGAGTGTGTGTGAGGTAGGTCAGAGTGTGTGTGAGGACCGCAGAGTGTGTGTGAGGTAACTCATAGTGTGTGTGAGGTATCGCAGAGTGTGTGTGAGGTACCTCAGAGTGTGCGCGAGGTCGGTCAGAGTGGGCACGAGGTAGCTCAGAGTGTGCTTGAGGTAGCTCAGAGTGTGTGTGAGGTAGGTCAGAGTGTGTGTGAGTTATCGCAGAGTGTGTGTGAGGTATCGCAGTGTGTGTGAGGTAGGTCAGAGTGTGTGTGAGGTATCGCAGTGTGTGTGTGAGGTACCTTGAGTGTGTGTAAGGTAGGTCAGAATCTGTGTGAGGTATCGCAGAGTGTGTGTGAGGTATCGCAGTGTGTGTGAGGTACCGCAGAGTGTGTGTGAGGTATCGCAGAGTGTGTGTGAGGTATCGCAGTGTGTGTGAGGCATCGCAGTGTGTGTGTGAGTTATCGCAGAGTGTGTGTGAGGTAGGTCAGAGTGTGTGTGAGGACCGCAGAGTGTGTGTGAGGTATCGCAGAGTGTGTGTGAGGTAGGTCAGAGTGTGTGTGAGGTACCTTGAGTGGGTGTAAGGTAGGTCAGAATGTGTGTGAGGTATCGCAGAGTGTGTGTGACGTTTCGCAGTGTGTGTGAGGTACCGCAGAGTGTGTGAGGTACCGCAGAGTGTGTGTGAGGTATCGCAGAGTGTGTGTGAGGTATCGCAGATTGTGTGTAAGGTAACGCAGAGTGTGTGAGAGGTAGGTCAAAGTGTGTGTGAGGGATCGCAGACTGTGTGTGAGGTATCGCAGAGTGTGTGTGAGGTATCGCAGAGTGTGTGAGAGGTAGGTCAGAGTGTGTGTGAGGTAGGTCAGAGTGTGTGTGAGGTAGGTCAGAACGTGTGTGAGGTATTGCAGAGTATGTGTGAGGTACCTCAGAGTGTGTGTGAGGTACCTCAGAGGGTGTGTGATGTATCGCAGAGTGTGTGTGAGGTATCGCAGTGTGTGTGAGGTATCGCAGTGTGTGTGAGGTACCCCAGAGTGTGTGAGAGGTAGGTCAGAATGTGTGTGAGGTATCGCAGAGTGTGTGTGAGGTATCGCAGTGTGTGTGAAGTACCGCAGAGTGTGTGTGAGGTATCGCAGAGTGTGTGTGAGGTATCGCAGAGTGTGTGTGAGGTAGGTCAGAGTGTGTGTGAGGTATCGCAGTGTGTGTGTGAGGTACCTTGAGTGTGTGTAAGGTAGGTCAGAATCTGTGTGAGGTATCGCAGTGTGTGTGAGGTATCGCAGTGTGTGTGAGGTACCGCAGAGTGTGTGTGAGGTATCGCAGAGTGTGTGTGAGGTATCGCAGTGTGTGTGAGGCATCGCAGTGTGTGTGTGAGTTATCGCAGAGTGTGTGTGAGGTAGGTCAGAGTGTGTGTGAGGACCGCAGAGTGTGTGTGAGGTATCGCAGAGTGTGTGTGAGGTAGGTCAGAGTGTGTGTGAGGTACCTTGAGTGGGTGTAAGGTAGGTCAGAATGTGTGTGAGGTATCGCAGAGTGTGTGTGACGTTTCGCAGTGTGTGTGAGGTACCGCAGAGTGTGTGAGGTACCGCAGAGTGTGTGTGAGGTATCGCAGAGTGTGTGTGAGGTATCGCAGATTGTGTGTAAGGTAACGCAGAGTGTGTGAGAGGTAGGTCAAAGTGTGTGTGAGGGATCGCAGACTGTGTGTGAGGTATCGCAGAGTGTGTGTGAGGTATCGCAGAGTGTGTGAGAGGTAGGTCAGAGTGTGTGTGAGGTAGGTCAGAGTGTGTGTGAGGTAGGTCAGAACGTGTGTGAGGTATTGCAGAGTATGTGTGAGGTACCTCAGAGTGTGTGTGAGGTACCTCAGAGGGTGTGTGATGTATCGCAGAGTGTGTGTGAGGTATCGCAGTGTGTGTGAGGTATCGCAGTGTGTGTGAGGTACCCCAGAGTGTGTGAGAGGTAGGTCAGAATGTGTGTGAGGTATCGCAGAGTGTGTGTGAGGTATCGCAGTGTGTGTGAAGTACCGCAGAGTGTGTGTGAGGTATCGCAGAGTGTGTGTGAGGTATCGCAGAGTGTGTGTGAGGTATCGCAGTGTGTGTGTGAAGTATCGCAGAGTGTGTGTGAAGTATCGCAGAGTGTGTGTGAGGTATCGCAGAGTGTGTGTGAGGTATCGCAGTGTGTGTGAGGTATCGCAGTGTGTGAGAGGTACCGCAGAGTGTGTGGGAGGTATCGCAGAGCGTGTGTGAGGTATCGCAGAGCGTGTGTGAGGTATCGCAGTGTGTGTGTGAGTTATCGCAGAGTGTGTGTGAGGTAGGTCAGAGTGTGTGTGAGGGACCTCAGAGTGTGTGTGCGGTATCGCAGTGTGTGTGTGAGGTATCGCAGAGTGTGTGTGAGGTATCGCTGAATGTGTGTGAGGTAGGTCAGAGTTGTGTGAGGTATCGCAGTGTGTGTGTGAGGTATCGCAGAGTGTGTGTGAGGTACCTTGAGTGCGTGTAAGGTAGGTCAGAATGTGTGTGAGGTATTGCAGAGTGTGTGTTAGGTAGGTCAGAGTGTGCGCGAGGTAGGTTAGAGTGGGCACGAGGTAGCTCAGAGTGTGCTTGAGGTAGCTCAGAGTGTGTGTGAGGTAGGTCAGAGTGTGTGTGAGGTATCGCAGAGTCTGTGTGAGGTATCGCAGTGTGTGTGAGGTACCCCAGAGTGTGTGATAGGTAGGTCAGAATGTGTGTGAGGTATCGCAGAGTGTGTGTGATGTATCGCAGAGTGTGTGTGAGGTATCGCAGAGTGTGTGTGAGGTATCGCAGAGTGTGTGTGAGGTACCGCAGATTGTGTGGGAGGTATCGCAGAGTGTGTGTGACGTATCGCAGAGTGTGTGTGATGTATCGCAGTGTGTGTGTGAGGTATCGCAGTGTGTGTGTGTGTGTGAGGTAGGTCAGATTGTGTGTGAGGTAGGTCAGAGTGTGTGTGAGGTATCGCAGTGTGTGTGTGAGGTACCTCAGGGTGTGTGTGATGTATCGCAGAGTGTGTGTGAGGTATCGCAGAGTGTGTGTGAGGTATCGCAGAGTGTGTGTGAGGTACCGCAGATTGTGTGGGAGGTATCGCAGAGTGTGTGTGAGGTATCGCAGAGTGTGTGTGATGTATCGCAGTGTGTGTGTGAGGTATCGCAGTGTGTGTGTGTGTGTGAGGTAGGTCAGATTGTGTGTGAGGTAGGTCAGAGTGTGTGTGAGGTATCGCAGTGTGTGTGTGAGGTACCTCAGGGTGTGTGTGAGGTACCTCAGGGTGTGGTTGAGGTAGCTCAGAGTGTGTTTGAGGTACCTCAGAGTGAGTGTGAGGTAGGTCAGAGTGTGGGTGAGGTATCGCAGAGTGTGTGTGAGGTATCGCAGTGTGTGTGGGAGGTATCGCACAGTGTGTGTGAGGTAGGTCAGAGTGTGTGTGAGGACCGCAGAGTGTGTGTGAGGTAGGTCAGAGTGTGTGTGAGGACCGCAGAGTGTGTGTGAGGTAGGTCAGGGTGTGTGTGAGGACCGCAGAGTGTGTGTGAGGTAGGTCAGCATGTGTGCGAGGTATCGCAGAGTGTGTGCGAGGTATCGCAGAGTGTGTGTGAGGTATCGCAGAGTGTGTGTGACGTAGGTCAGAGTGTGTGTGAGGACCGCAGAGTGTGTGTGAGTTAGGTCAGAGTGTGTGTGAGGTATCGCTGAATGTGTGTGAGGTAATTCAGAGTGTGTGTGAGGTAGGTCAGGCTTGTGTGAGGTATCGCAGAGTATGTGCGATGTGCCTCAAAGTGTGTGTGAGGTATCGCAGTGTGTGTGAGGTATCGCAGTGTGTGTAAGGTACCGCAGAGTGTGTGGGAGGTATCGCAGAGTGTGTGTGAGGTATCACAGTGTGTGTGAGGTACCCCAGAGTGTGTGAGAGGTAGGTCAGAATGTGTGTGAGGTATCGCAGTGTATGTGTGAAGTACCGCAGAGTGTGTGTGAGGTATCGCAGAGTGTGTGTGAGGTATCGCAGAGTGTGTGTGAGGTACCTCAGAGTGTGTGTGAGGTATCGCAGAGTGTGTGTGAGGTATCGCAGAGTGTGTGTCAGGTATCGCAGAGTGTGTGTGAGGTATCGCAGAGTGTGTGTTAGGTATCGCAGAGTGTGTGTGAGGTATCGCAGAGTGTGTGTGAGGTATCGCAGTGTGAGTGTGATATATCGCAGTGTGTGTGAGGTATCGCAGTGTGTGTGTGAGTTATCGCAGAGTGTGTGTGAGGTAGGTCAGAGTGTGTGTGAGGTACCTCAGAGTGTGTGTGAGGGATCGCAGAGTGTGTGTGCGGTATCGCTGAATGTGTTTGAGGTACCTCAGAGTGTGTGTGAGGTAGGTCAGAGTTGTGTGAGGTATCACAGAGTGTGTGTGAGGTAGGTCAGAGTGTTTGTGAGGTATCGCAGAGGGTGTGTGAGGTAGGTCAGCATGTGTGCGAGGTATCGCAGAGTGTGTGTGAGGTATTGCAGAGTATGTGTGAGGTAGGTCAGAGTGTGTGTGAGGACCGCAGAGTGTGTGTGAGGTAGGTCAGCATGTGTGCGAGGTATCGCAGAGTGTGTGTGAGGTACCTCAGGGTGTGTGTGAGGTATCGCAGAGTGTGCGCGAGTTAGGTCAGAGTGTGTGTGAGGTACCGCAGTGTGTGTGTGAGGTACCTCAGGGTGTGTGTGATGTACCTCAGGGTGTGTGCGAGGTACCGTAGAGTGTGCACGAGGTATCTCAGAGTGTGTGTGAGGTAGGTCAGAGTGTGTGTGAGGTACCTCAGAGTGTGCGCGAGGTCGGTCAGAGTGGGCACGAGGTAGCTCAGAGTGTGCTTGAGGTAGGTCAGAGTGTGTGTGAGGTAGGTCAGAGTGTGTGTGAGTTATCGCAGAGTGTGTGTGAGGTATCGCAGTGTGTGTGAGGTAGGTCAGAGTGTGTGTGAGGTATCGCAGTGTGTGTGTGAGGTACCTTGAGTGTGTGTAAGGTAGGTCAGAATCTGTGTGAGGTATCGCAGAGTGTGTGTGAGGTATCGCAGTGTGTGTGAGGTACCGCAGAGTGTGTGTGAGGTATCGCAGAGTGTGTGTGAGGTATCGCAGTGTGTGTGAGGCATCGCAGTGTGTGTGTGAGTTATCGCAGAGTGTGTGTGAGGTAGGTCAGAGTGTGTGTGAGGTACCTTGAGTGTGTGTAAGGTAGGTCAGAATGTGTGTAAGGTATCGCAGAGTGTGTGTGACGTATCGCAGTGTGTGTGAGGTACCGCAGAGTGTGTGAGGACCGCAGAGTGTGTGTGAGGTAGGTCAGAGTGTGTGTGAGGGATCGCAGACTTTGTGTGAGGTATCGCAGAGTGTGTGTGAGGTATCGCAGAGTGTGTGTGAGGTAGGTCAGAGTGTGTGTGAGGTAGGTCAGAGTGTGTGTGAGGTATCGCAGAGTGTGTGAGAGTTAGTTCAGAGTGTGTGTGAGGTATCGCAAAGTGTGTGTGAGGTAGGTCAGAGTGTGTGTGATGTATTGCAGAGTATGTGTGAGGTGCCTCAGAGTGTGTGTGAGGTACCGCAGAGTGTGTGTTAGGTAACCCAGAGTGTGTGTGAGCTACCTCCTGCACACTCAGACGTACCTGATGCACACTCTGGCCTACCTCGCGGCCCACACACTGACCTACCTCGCGGCGCACACTCTGGCCTACCTCGAGCACACTCTGAGCCACTGTGTGCGCACTCTGAACTAGGTCGCCCACACTCTAACCTAGCTCTTGTGAGCTACCTCGTGCACACTCTGGCCTACCTCGTGCACACTCTGAGCTACCTCACGCACACGCTGACCTACCTCACGCACACTCTGACCTACCACGTGCACACTCTGGCCTACCTCGTGCACACTCTGGCCTACTTCCGTGCACACTCTGGCCTACCTGGCGCACACTCTGGCCTACCTCGTGCACACTCTGGCCTACCTGGTGCACACTCTGGCCTATCTCGTGCACACTCTGGCCTACCTGGTGCACACTCTGGCCTACCTGGTGCACACTCTGGCCTACCTCGTGCACACTCTGGCCTACCTCGTGCACACTCTGGCCTACCTCGTGCACACTCTGACCTACCTCGTGCACACTCTGCGATTCCTCACACAAAATCTGCGGTACCTGACTCACACTCTGACCTACCTCACACACACTCTGACCTACCTCACACACACCCTGAGGTACCTCATGCACACTCAGCGATACCTCTCACACACTCTGCGGTACCTCACACACACTCTGCGATACCTCACACACACTCTGCGGTACCTCACACACACTCTGCGGTACCTCACACACACTCTGCGGTACCTCACACACACTCTGCAGTACCTCACACACACTCTGCAGTACCTCACACACACTCTGCAGTACCTCACACACACTCTGCAGTACCTCACACACACTCTGCACACCTCACACACACTCTGCAGCACCTCACACACACTCTGCAGTACCTCACACACACTCTGCAGCACCTCACACACACTCTGCGATACCTCACACACACTCTGAGGTACCTCACACACACTGAGGTACCTCACACACACTCTGCAGTACCTCACACACACTCTGAAGTACCTCACACACACTCTGACCTACCTCGTGCACATGTGTGCCATGTAAGCACTGTGTGCATACTCTGACCGATCTCGCGCACACTCTGAACTACCTCGTGCACACTCTGACGTACCTCACACACACTCTGCGATCCCTCACACACACTCTGCGATCCCTCACACACACTCTGCAGTACCTCACACACACTCTGCGGTACATCACACACACTCTGCAGTACCTCACACACACTCGGCGATACCTCACACACACTCTGCGATCCCTCACACACACTCTGCGGTACATCACACACACTCTGAGGTACCTCACACACACTCTGCAGTACCTCACACACACTCTGCAGTACCTCACACACACTCTGCAGTACCTCACACACACTCTGATGTACCTCACACACACTCTGACGTACCTCACACACACTCTGACCTACCTCGTGCACATGTGTGCCATGTATGCACCGTGTGCATACTCTGACCGATCTCGCGCACACTCTGAACTACCTCGTGCACACTCTGACGTACCTTACACACGCTCTGCGGTACCTCACACCCACTCGGCGATACCTCACACACACTCGGCGATCCCTCACACACTCTCTGCGGTACATCACACACACTCTGCGGTACCTCACACACACTCTGCGTCACCTCACACACACTCTGCGATCCCTCACACACAGTCTGACCTACCTCACACACACTCTGAGGTACCTCACACACACTCTGCGGTGCCTCACACACAACCTGCGATCCCTCTCACACACTGCGGTACCTCACACACACTCTGAGCTACCTCGGGCACACTCTGACCTACGTCGCGCACTCTCTGAACTACCTCACACACACACTGCGATACCTCACACACACTCTGAGCTACCTCACACACACTCTGAGCTACCTCCTGTGGTAGTATGCATGAGGGGTCATGTGGGACTGTGAAGTCGTGATGTCATTGGCTGACAGATCCCGGGTCCTGGTTGGCTGTTGACCTCTAGCTCCGTCCTGAAGGCGGAGTATAAGAACCAGGAGTTCTCCCCCGCAGGCCAGTCTGCTGCTGAACTGCGGGGAACAAGTCACGCTTAATAAAGCCTCATCGACTTCATCTCTATTCGTCTCTCGTGAGTCTTTGTGCGCTACAATTTATTCAGCGTGCTTAAAAGAACTATGGAGCTCAGGATCATCCCGGAATGCCTGAGGATCAGCCCCAACGCAGTGAACTCAGCAGCAGTTTTCAAACACTGGCAGACTTGTTTCGAGGCTTACCTCCGAACGGCACCCAGCCGGGTCACAGAAGACCAGAAACTACAGGTCCTGCACTCGAGGGTAAGCCCGGAAATTTTCCCTCTCATCGAAGACGCAGAGGATTTCCAGACGGCGTTCGCAGCACTAAAAAGCATCTATGTTCGCCCAGTGAACCAGATCTACGCACGCTACCAACTCGCAACGAGACGGCAAAGTCCCGGAGAATCGATAGATGAATTCTACGCCGCGCTACTAATTTTGGGACGGGCCTGCAGCTGCCCGCCGGTAAACGCGATGGAACACACGGACATGTTGATGCGTGATGCTTTTGTGGCTGGTATGAACTCTTCCCAAATCCGCCAAAGACTTTTAGAAAAAGAGTCGCTAGGACTCTGAGGCACGGGCCCTTGCAGCCTCACTAGATGTGGCCGCGCGAAACGCCCGCGCCTACGGCCCCGACCGCGCGGCAGCCGGGGCTCCGTGGACCCCCGTCGCGACAAACCCCCCCCCTCCCCCCCACCCCACAGGCTTGCGCGGTTCAGACGCCAAGTCGTCCCGGGGGAGCCCGCTGCTATTTCTGCGAAACACCCCCAGCAGCGCTGCCCGGCCCGCGCAGCGATTTGTAAGAGCTGCGGGAAAAAGGGCCATTTCGCGGCTGTGTGCCGGTCCCGGGAGGTCGCCGCTGTCCCCGGCGAACAAGGATTCCTGCGCGCTTCTTACGCTCCCCAACCCCCCCAGCGCCCATGTACGACCCGCAGGCGCAACCAGTTTGGGTCCCGGCCACCGCTGTCCAGCGCCCCATGTACGACCCGCAGGCGCACCCAGTTTGGGTCCCGGCCACCGCTGTCCCCGGAGAACAAGGCGATCTGCGCGTTTCTGACGCTCCCCAACCCCCCCCAGCGCCCCATGTGCGACCCGCAGGCGCCGCCATTTTGGGTCCCGGCCACCACGATGGGAGGAGGGGCGCCGCCATCTTGGGACCCCCCAGACCTGTGCGACGCATGGGGACGGCCATTTTGTCCACCCCCGCAGCCATCTTGTGACCCCCCAGCCATGTGCGATGCATGGGGGCGGCCATTTTGTTCACCCCCGCCGCCACCTTGGACGGAAACAATGGACCCCAGCATCGACGGCTCCACGGGGTTCGAGGAAGACGCTGAAGCACTACGATCACGTCTAGCCTCAATGACGCTGGACCAAGCACGGCCCCGGACGCTCCAGACGACGACAACAACGGTGCTGATAAACGGGCACGAGACACCATGCCTGGTCGACTCCGGGAGCACGGAAAGCTTCATCCACCCCGACACGGTAAGACGCTGTTTTTGACCATCCGTCCCAGTGCGCAAAAGATTTCCCTAGCTGCAGGATCCCACTCAGTACAGATTAAAGGCTTCTGCATAGTGACCCTAACGGTGCAAGGGAGGGAGTTTAAAAACTACAGGCTCTACGTCCTTCCCCAACTCTGCGCCCCCACATTACTGGGATTAGATTTCCAGTGCAACCTGCAGAGCCTAACGTTTCAATTCGGCGGCCCAATACCCCCACTCACTATCTGCGGCCTCGCAACCCTCAAGGTTGAGCCCCCATCCTTGTTTGCAAACCTCACCCCGGATTGCAAACCCGTCGCCACTAGGAGCAGACGGTACAGCGCCCAGGACCGGACATTCATTCGGTCCGAAGTCCAGCGGCTACTGAAGGAAGGCATAATCCAGGCCAGCAACAGTCCCTGGAGAGCACAGGTGGTAGTAGTAAAGACAGGGGAGAAGCAAAGGATGGTCATAGACTATAGCCAGACCATCAACAGGTACACACAGCTAGATGCGTACCCTCTCCCCCGCATATCCAACATGATCAATCGGATTGCCCAATATAAGGTCTTCTCCACCGTGGACCTCAAGTCCGCCTACCATCAGCTCCCCATCCGCCCAAGTGACCGCAAGTACACAGCCTTCGAGGCAGAGGGGCGATTATACCACTTCCTAAGGGTCCTATTTGGCGTCACAAACGGGGTCTCGGTCTTCCAACGAGAGATGGACCGAATGGTTGATCAACACGGGTTGCAGGCCACGTTCCCGTACCTCGACAACGTAACCATCTGCGGCCACGATCAGCAGGACCACGACGCCACCCTCCAAAAATTCCTCCAGCCCGCTAAAGCCTTGAACCTCACTTACAACGAGGACAAGTGCTTGTTTAGCACAAACCGGCTAGCCATCTTGGGATATGTAGTGCGCAATGGGATAATAGGCCCCGACCCCGAACGCATGCGCCCCCTCATGGAATTTCCCCTCCCGCACTGCTCAAAAGCCCTAAAACGCTGCCTGGGGTTCTTTTCATATTACGCCCAGTGGGTCCCCCAGTACGCAGACAAGGCCCGCCCCCTAATACAGACCACGACCTTCCCTCTGTCGACAGAGGCTTGCCAGGCCTTCAGCCGCATCAAAGCGGATATCGCAAAGGCCACGATGCGCGCTATCGACGAGTCCCTCCCCTTCCAGGTCGAGAGCGAAGCCTCCGATGTAGCTCTAGCGGCCACCCTTAACCAAGCGGGCAGACCCGTGGCCTTTTTCTCCCGAACCCTCCACGCTTCAGAAATCCGCCACTCCTCAGTGGAAAAGGAAGCCCAAGCCATAGTGGAAGCTGTGCGACATTGGAGGCATTTCCTGGCCGGCAGGAGATTCACTTTCCTCACGGACCAACGGTCGGTAGCCTTCATGTTCGATAATGCACAGCGGGGCAAAATTAAGAACGACAAGATCTTAAGGTGGAGGATCGAGCTCTCCACCTTCAACTATGAGATCATGTACCGTCCCGGAAAGCTGAACGAGCCGTCCGATGCCCTATCCCGCGGCACATGTGCCAACGCACAAATTAACCGCCTCCAAACCCTCCACGAGGACCTCTGCCACCCGGGGGTCACTCGGTTCTACCACTTTATAAAGTCCCGCAACCTCCCCTACTCTGTGGAGGAGGTCCGTACAGTCACAAGGAACTGCCACATCTGCGCAGAGTGCAAACAGCACTTTCAGGCCGGATGGTGCGCACCTGATCAAGGCTTCCCGTCCCTTTGAACGCCTTAGTCTGGATTTCAAAGGGCCCCTCCCCTCCACCGACCGCAACATATACTTCCTGAACGTGGTGGACGAGTACTCCCGTTTCCCCTTCGCCATCCCCTGCCCTGACATGACAGCGGCCACAGTCATTAAAGCCCTTAACACCATATTCACACTGTTCGGTTGCCCCGCATACGTCCACAGCGACAGGGGGTCCTCCTTTATGAGTGACGAGCTGCGCCAGTTCCTGCTCAGCAACGGTATAGCCTCGGGCAGGACGACCAGCTACAACCCCCGGGGGAACGGGCAAGTAGAGAGGGAGAACGGCACGGTCTGGAAGACCGTCCTCCTGGCCCTACGGTCCAGGGACCTCCCAGTTTCACGGTGGCAGGAGGTCCTCCCGGACGCTCTCCACTCCATCCGGTCGCTACTGTGTACTAGCACTAACCAAACGCCTCATGAGCGCCTCCTTGTTTTCCCCAGGAAGTCCTCCTCTGGAACGTCGCTGCCGACCTGGCTGGTGGCCCCAGGACCCATCTTGCTCCGAAAACATGTGCGGGCGCACAAGTCGGACCCGTTGGTCGAGAGGGTTCGCCTCCTCCACGCGAACCCGCAGTATGCCTACGTGGAGTACCCCGACGGCCGACAGGACACGGTCTCCCTGCGAGATCTGGCGCCCGCCGGCAACACGCACACCCCCCCGACACCAATCACGCCCTCCCTGCCACCGGCGCACCCCGCGAGCGCCCCCTTCCCGGGAGGATCGGTCCTCCTCCCAGGTCCGAGCAGAAGTGAAGCTGAAGCAGAAACCGTAAGGCTCCCGGAGACGACAACACGGGAACAAGCACCACCACCGGGGCCGAGGCGATCGACGAGGACGACCAGACCGCCCGACCGACTCGTGGCATCGATGTAACACTACAATGTTGTGGACTTTAACGAGAACTCTTTCCTTTTCCCCCTTTTACTGTAAATAGTTCAAAACAAAAAAAACCCTCTGTACACACTGTGATGACATGCAAAAGTTTTCCTCCCAGGACCAGCCTTGTAAACCCTTACCACCATACGAAGCACCACCCCGCCGGGTTCATTTTAAACAAGGGGTGAATGTGGTAGTATGCATTTGGGGTCATGTGGGACTGTGAAGCCGTGATGTCATTGGCTGACAGATCCCGGGTCCTGGTTGGCTGTTGACCTCTAGCTCCTCCCTGAAGGCGGAGTATAAGAACCAAGAGTTCTCCCCCGCAGGCCAGTCTGCTACTGAACTGCGGGGAACAAGTCACGCTTAATAAAGCCTCATCGACTTCATCTCTATTCGTCTCTCGTGAGTCTTTGTGCGCAACACCACACACACACTGCGATACCTCACACACACTCTGAGCTACCTCCTGCACACTCTAACCTACCTCGCGGTGCACACTCTAACCTACATCACACACACTCTAAACTGCCTCACACACACTCTGACCTACCTCACCCACACTCTGAGATACCTCACACACACTCTGCGTTACCTCACACACACTCTGCGATACCTCACCCACACTCTGAGCTACCTCACACTCCTACCTCGCACGCACTCTGACCAACCACACGCACACTCTGACCAATCTCGCGCACACTCTGAACTACCTTGTGCACACTCTGTTGTAACTCACACACACACTGCCATACCTCACACACACTCTGACCTACCTCACACACACTCTGCGATACCTCACACACACTCTGCGATACCTCACACACACTCTGCGTTACCTCACACACACTCTGCCATACCTCACTCACTCTGAGGTACCTCACACACACTCTGACCTACCTCACACACACTCTGCGATACCTCACACACACTCTGACCTACCTCACACACACTCTGCGCTACCTCACACACACTCTGCGATACCTCACACACACTCTGCGATACCGCACACACACTCTGAGCTACCTCACACACACTCTGCGATACCTCACACACACTCTGACCTACCTCACACACACTCTGCGCTACCTCACACACACTCTGCGATACCTCACACACACTCTGCGATACCTCAAACACACCCTGAGGTACCTCACACACACTCTGCGATCCCTCACACACACCGAGGTACCTCACACACACTCTGCGATCCCTCACACACACCCTGAGGTACCTCACACACACTCTGCGGTACCTCGCACACACTCTGCGGTACCTCACACACACTCTGCGGTACCTCGCACACACTCTGAGGTACCTCGCACACACTCTGACCTACCTCACACACACTCTGCGGTCCTCACACACACTCTGAGGTACCTCACAAACACTGCGATTCCTTACACACGCTCTGTGATACCTCACACACACACTGAGGTACCTCATGCACACTCTGCGGTAACTCACTGTGGTGATACACCACTGTACTTACCTACCATTGTACATAGTATATAATAGTTGTGCGTAACGTGGCCCTGCAATACTGTGTATTGTACTGTAACTCTGCAGAGGTTCGGTCACTGGTAGGTAACCCGACCTGGCCACGGAGAGCTCCGCCTTAGCCACTCCCCCGGGAGTCATTATAACAACCTCTTCTGGGACCGGCCCCATTCTGTCTGGGGTCGTCTGTGTCGGGTAAGCCTCCCATGTAGTATATTAAAGCCTGAGTTAAAGTCTCACATGTCTTTGTGGTTCTTGACGCTTAGCGCATCAATTTAATATACTACAGTTATAATGGAGGCTGCTCTGAAACCCGACAAGCTCTCGCTCGACCCCCACGCTCCACGCGCGGATCATCTTTTCAACTGCTGGCCGGAATCCGGTGTTTCGAGGCCTATCTGGAAGCATCCTCCGCCTTCGCCAAAACGGACGCCGACCGACTCAATCTCCTGTGCTCACGGCTCGACTACGGGCTTTTCGACCTCATCACGGGAACAACGACCTATGCCGAGGCCATCGTGAAGCTCAAAAGCCGGTATGCACGAACTGTTAATTCTATTTACGCCCGCCACCGCCTCGCCTCCCGGCACCAGCAGCCGGGTGAACCCCTATCCGTGTTTGTTCGGGACCTACGTGCCCTCGCGCTCACCTGCAACGCGCCAGCAGTCTCCGCTGAGCAGAACACGGAGGCCCTGGCGCTTGATGCCTTTGTAGCTGGCATCGCTTCCGTCCCAATTCGCCAACTCCTTCTGACACAAACTACCCTGACTCTGGACACGGCAGTCACTATGGCAGAGGCCCAACAGGCAGCCTATGACAATAATGCGTCCTACACGCCTGCACGAACTTCCTATGCTCCTGTCCACGCTCCCTACGTGGCCGCTACCTCCCAGCAACAACCCCTGCAAGTCACGGCCCACCCAGCCACTCCAGCAGTAAAAATGCCTGGGCCCCAGTGTTACTTTTGTGGCCAGGCAAAACACCCCAGGAAACGCTGCCCTGCTACAGATGCTACCTGTTCAGCCTGTGGCAAGAAAGGCCACTTTGCAAACGTCTGCCGCTCCACTGCTGCCTCGGGGTCCAACGCCGCGGCCTGCTACTCCGGAGTGCCGCCGTCCTCCGTTCCCGGCTCGCTGTTCAACATGTGCGACGCAAGGGCGCCGCCATCTTTGATCATCCCCGGCCCGGCTCACTTCACTCCCGGTTCGCCGATCGTCACTTCCGGTTCGCCGATCGCCACTTCCGGTTCGCCGATCGTCACTTCCGGTTCGCCGATCTTCGCTTCTGGTCCGTCACCGATCGTCGCTTCCGGTCCGTCGCCGATCGTCGCTTCCGGTCCGTCGCCGATCGTCGCTTCCGGTCCGTCGCCGATCGTCGCTTCCAGTCCGTCGCCGATCGTCGCTTCCAGTCCGTCGCCGATCGTCGCTTCCGGGTCCGCCCCGCCACCGAATTACGTCACTTCCGGTCCACCGCCGATAGTCACTTCCGGTCCTGCGCACTGGACCGAAATGCTGCAAACAAAGGAGATGCAGCCACCAACAGCAACCTGGCCTCCAGCAGCAGCCTACGACGCCTGGGCGCTGCCACCTTCTCCCACAGGCCGCTCCTCGGATCCGGCACCCTTCTCCAGCAGCTCCACCATCGCATCCATCGTCCTCGACCAGGACCGACCGCATCAGCTCGCCAGATCCACCATGGAGGTTCAGGTAAATTGTTTCACTGTCACCTGCCTCTTCGACAGCGGCAGCACGGAGAGCTTCCTGCACCTGGACACCGTGCGCCACTGCTCCCTCAAGGTACTACCCACGCGCAGGCATATTTTCATGGCCTCCAACTCCCAGTCGGCCGAGGTTTTGGGCTACTGCGTCGTCACCCTCTCAGTGAACGGCGCGGTGTTCCAGGATTTCAAATTCATGGTCCTCCCTCACCTCTGCGCCCCCGCGCTCCTCGGCCTGGACTTCCAATGCCACCTGCGCAGCCTCACCTTGCATTTTAATGGCCCCCTCCCCCCCCCCCCCCCTCACGGTCTCCAACCCCCAGTTCTTCCCTGACTCCCCCCCGGGTACCACCTGTAGTCTCTCCACGCTCAGGATCCCCCCCCCCTTCACTGTTTGCTAATCTCACCCCCGACTGCAAGCCCGTGGCTACTAAAAGTCGGCGTTACAGTTTCGGGGACCGCCAATTCATTCGAGCGGAGATTAAGTGCCTTCTCTCGGAAAATATCATTGCTCCCAGCACCAGCCCCTGGCGAGCCCAAGTGGTGATAGTCAAGTCTGGTGAGAAACACCGCATGGTCATTGACTACAGTCAGACCATCAACCGGTACACGCTGCTTGATGCGTATCCCCTGCCCCGCATATCTGACATGGTCAACCAGATTGCACAGTACTGGGTGTTCTCCACCATAGGCTTGAAATCCGCCTACCACCAGCTCCCTATCCGCCCGGAGGACCGTAACTTCACGGCCTTCGAGGCGGACGGCCGCCTCTACCACTTCCTTAGGGTACCCTTTGGCGTCACCAATGGAGTCTCGGTCTTCCAACGGCAGATGGACCGAATGGTGGACCAGAACAGACTGCGGGCTACCTTCCCGTATCTGGACAACGTCACCACCTACGGCCACAACCAGCAGGACCATGATGTCAACCTCACAAAATTCCTCCAAACTGCCAAATGCCTCAACCTCACGTACAACGAGGCAAAATGTGTTTTCGGCACCACCCGCCTCGCCATACTCGGCTACGTGGTGGAGAACGGTGTCCTCGGCCCTGATCCCGACCGTCTGCGCCCCCTTCTCGAACTCCCAATTCCCACCTGCCCCAAAGAACTGAGGCGATGCCTCGGATTCTTTGCCTACTATGCCCAGTGGGTGCCCGAGTACGCTGACAAGGCCCGACCCCTCCTCCGTTCCCCCTCATTCCCCCTCCCGCCCGAGGCCTGCCAGGCCTTCCACCTCCTAAAAACCACTATCGCCAGAGCCGCTATGCATGCGGTAGACGAGTCTGCACCATTCCAAGTCGAGAGCGATGCCTCCGACTTTGCCCTGGGTGCCACCCTCAACCAGGCGGGCAGGCCCATCGCCTTCTTTTCCCGCATACTCCAAGGCCCCGAGATCAGCCACTCCTCTGTTGAGAAGGAGGCACAAGCCATAGTGGAAGCCGTCCGGCACTGGAGGCACTACCTGGCCGGAAAACCATTTACCCTCGTTACTGACCAACGATCAGTTGCGTTCATGTTCGACAACAAACAACGAGGTAAAATCAAAAATGATAAGATATTACGGTGGAGGATCGAACTCTCCACCTACAATTATACTATCTTATACCGGCCAGGTAAGCTCAATGATCCTCCTGATGCCCTGTCCCGTAGTACTTGTGCCAACGCACAGGATGACCGGCTGCGGGCACTACATAATGACCTCTGTCACCCGGGCGTCAGGCGGCTCTACCACTACATCAAGGGCCACAACCTGCCCTTCTCAGTCGAGGAGGTCAAGGCCATGACTCGGGACTGCCAAGTCTGTGCGGAGTGCAAGCCGCAATTCTACAAGCCAGACAAGGCGCACCTAATCAAGGCCACCCGCCCCTTTGAACGTCTCAGCATTGACTTCAAAGGGCCCCTCCCCACCCACAACCGCAACACGTACTTCCTCAACGTCATCGACGAGTACTCGTGGTTCCCCTTCGCAATTCCCTGCCCCGACACGACCTCCGCCACCGTCATCAAAGCGTTGCACGACCTCTTCATGCTGTTCGGTTATCCCAATTACGTTCACAGTGACTGGGGCTCCTCCTTCATGAGCGAGGTGCTGCGTCGGTACCTGCTCGCCAGGGGCGTTGCCTCGAGCAGGACGACCAGTTACAACCCCCGGGGGAACGGACAGGTGGAGAGGGAGAACGCGACTGTTCGAAAGGCCGTGCTGCTAGCCCTCAAGTCCAAAGGCCTATCAGTCTCCCGTTGGCAGGAGGCCCTCCCGGCCGCACTCCACTCCATCCAGTCTCTTTTGTGTACTGCAACGAATGCTACCCCTCATGAGCGGATGTTTCACACACACTGAGGTACCTCATGAACACGCTGCGGTACCTCACACAGACTCTGCGTAACCTCACACAAACTGCGATACCTCACACACACTCTGCGTTACCTTACACAACCTCTGCGATACATCTCACACACACACTGCGATACCTCACACACACTCTGCGATACCTTACAAACACTGAGATCCCTTACACACGCTCTGCGATACCTCACACACACTCTGCGATCCCTCACACACACTCTGCGATCCCTCACACACAGTCTGCGATCCCTCACACACACCCTGAGGTACCTCACACACACTCTGCGATCCCTCACACAAACCCTGAGGTACCTCATACACACTTTGCGGTACCTCACACACACTCTGCGATCCCTCACACACACCCTGAGGTGCCTCACACAACCTCTGCGATCCCTCACACACACCCTGAGGTACCTCACACACACTTTGCGGTACCTCAAACACACTCTGCGATCCCTCACACACACTCTGACCTACATCACACACACTCTGCGGTCCTCACACACACTCTGACCTACCTCACACACACCCTGATGTATCTCACACATACTCTGACGTACCTCACACACACCCTGAGGTACCTCACACACACTCTGAAGTACCTCACACACACTCTGCGATACCTCACAAACACTGCGATCCCTTACACACGCTCTGCGATACATCACACACACTCTGCGATCCCTCACACACACCCTGAGGTACCTCACACACACTCTGCGTTACCTCACACACACTCTGCGATCTCTCACACACACCCCGAGTTACCTCACACACTCTGCGATACCTCACACACAGTCTGCGATCACTCACACACAGTCTGCGCTCCCTCACACACAGTCTGCGCTCCCTCACACACAGTCTGCGCTCCCTCACACACACTCTGCGGTACCTCACACACATTCTGCGATCCCTAACACACACTCTGCGATACCTCACACACACTGAGATCCCTTACACATGCTCTGCGATATCTCACACACACTCTGCGATATCTCACACACACTCTGCGATCCCTCACACACACTCTGCGATCCCTCACACACAGTCTGCGATCCCTCACACACATTCTGCGATCCCTCACACACACTCTGCGATCCCTCACACACACTCTGCGATCCCTCACACACACACTGAGGTACCTCATGAACACTCTGCGGTAACTCACACAGACTCTGAGCTACCTCACACACACTCTGCATAACCTCACACACACTCTGCGATACCTCACACACATTCTGCGTTACCTCACACACACTCTGCGATACCTCACACACACTCTGCGTAACCTCACACACACTCTGCGATACCTCACACACATTCTGCGATACCTCACACACACTCTGCGATCCCTCACACACACCCTGAGGTACCTCACACACACCCGGAGGTACCTCACATACACTCTGCGATCCCTCACACACACCCTGAGGTGCCTCACACAACCTCTGCGATCCCTCACACACACCCTGAGCTACCTCACACACACTTTGCGGTACCTCACACACACTCTGCGATCCCTCACATACACTCTGACCTACCTCACACACACTCTGCGGTCCTCACACACACTTTGACCTACCTCACACACACCCTGATGTATCTCACACACACTCTGACGTACCTCACACACACAATGAGGTACCTCACACACACTCTGCGATCCCTCACACACACCCTGACCTACCTCACACACACACTGAGGTACCTCACACACACTCTGCGATCCCTCACACACACTCTGACCTACCTCACACACACCCTGAGGTACCTCACACACACTCTGACGTACCTCACACACACCATGAGGTATCTCACAAACACTCTGCGATCCCTCAAACGCACTCTGAGGTACCTCACACACACTCTGCGATACCTCACAAACACTGCGATCCCTTACACACGCTCTGCGATACCTCATACACAATCTGCGATCCCTCACACACAGTCTGCGATCCCTCACACACACGCTGAGGTACCTCACACACACTCTACGTTCCCTCACACACACTCTGCGATCACTCACACACACTGCGATCCCTCAGACACACTCGATCCCTTACACACGCTCTGCGATACCTCACACATACTCTGCGATCCCTCACACACACACTGAGGTACCTCATGAACACGCTGCGGTACCTCACACAGACTCTGCGTAACCTCACACAAACTGCGATACCTCACACACACACTGCGATACCTCACACACACTCTGCGATACCTCACAAACACTGAGATCCCTTACACACGCTCTGCGATACCTCACACACACTCTGCGATCCCTCACACACACTCTGCGATCCCTCACACACAGTCTGCGATCCCTCACACACACCCTGAGGTACCTCACACACACTCTGCGATCCCTCACACAAACCCTGAGGTACCTCATACACACTCTGCGGTACCTCACATACACTATGCGATCCCTCACACACACCCTGAGGTGCCTCACACAACCTCTGCGATCCCTCACACACACCCTGAGGTACGTCAGACACACTTTGCGGTACCTCACACACACTCTGCGATCCCTCACACACACTCTGACCTACCTCACACACACTCTGCGGTCCTCACACACACTCTGACCTACCTCACACACACCCTGATGTATCTCACACAAACTCTGACGTACCTCACACACACCCTGAGGTACCTCACACACACTCTGAAGTACCTCAGACACACTCTGCGATACCTCACAAACACTGCGATCCCTTACACACGCTCTGCGATACATCACACACACTCTGCGATCCCTCACACACACCCTGAGGTACCTCACACACACTCTGCATAACCTCACACACACACTGCGATACCTCACACACACTCTGCATTACCTCACACACACTCTGCGATCCCTCACACACACCCCGAGTTACCTCACACACACTCTGCGGTACCTCACACACACTCAGCGATCCCTCACACACACTCTGAGATACCTCACACGCACTCTGACCTACCTCACAAACACCCTGATGTATCTCACACACACTCTGACGTACCTCAAACACACAATGAGGTACCTCACACACACTCTTCGATACCTCAAACACACTCTGAGGTACCTTACACACACACTGCGATAACTCACAAACACTGCGATCCCTTACACACGCTCTGCTATACATCACACACACTCTGCGATCCCTCACACACAGTCTGCGATCCCTCACACACACCCTGAGGTGCCTCACACAACCACTGCGATCCCTCTCACACACCCTGAGGTACCTCACACACACTCTGCGATACCTCACACACATTCTGCGATCACTCACACACACTCTGAGGTAGCTCACACACAGTCTGCGATCCCTCACACACAGTCTGCGCTCTCTCACACACAGTCTGCGCTCCCTCACACACAGTCTGCGCTCCCTCTCCCACAGTCTGCCCACCCTCACACACACTCTGCGGTACCTCACACACATTCTGCGATCCCTAACACACACTCTGCGATACCTCACACACACTCTGAGGTACGTCACACACACTGAGATCCCTTACACATGCTCTGCGATATCTCACACACACTCTGCGATCCCTCACACACAGTCTGCGATCCCTCACACACACCCTGAGGTACCTCACACACACTCTGTGTTCCCTCACACACATTCTGCGATCCCTCACACACACTCTGCGATCCCTCACACACACACTGATGTACCTCATGAACACTCTGCAGTACCTCACACAGACTCTGTGCTACCTCACACACACTCTGCTGAACCTCACACACACTCTGCGACACCTCACACTCATTCTGCGTTACCACACACACACTCTGCGATACCTCACACACACCCTGAGGTACCTCACACACATTCTGCGGTCCTCACACACACTCTGACCTACCTCACACACACCCTGATGTATCTCACACATACTCTGACGTACCTCACACACACCCTGAGGTACCTCACACACACTCTGAAGTACCTCACACACACTCTGCGATACCTCACAAACACTGCGATCCCTTACACACGCTCTGCGATACATCACACACACTCTGCGATCCCTCACACACACCCTGAGGTACCTCACACACACTCTGCGTTACCTCACACACACTCTGCGATCTCTCACACACACCCCGAGTTACCTCACACACTCTGCGATACCTCACACACAGTCTGCAATCACTCACACACAGTCTGCGATCCCTCACACACAGTCTGCGCTCCCTCACACACAGTCTGCGCTCCCTCACACACAGTCTGCGCTCCCTCACACACACTCTGCGGTACCTCACACACATTCTGCGATCCCTAACACACACTCTGCGATACCTCACACACACTGAGATCCCTTACACATGCTCTGCGATATCTCACACACACTCTGCGATATCTCACACACACTCTGCGATCCCTCACACACACTCTGCGATCCCTCACACACAGTCTGCGATCCCTCACACACATTCTGCGATCCCTCACACACACTCTGCGATCCCTCACACACACTCTGCGATCCCTCACACACACACTGAGGTACCTCATGAACACTCTGCGGTAACTCACACAGACTCTGAGCTACCTCACACACACTCTGCATAACCACACACACACTCTGCGATACCTCACACACATTCTGCGTTACCTCACACACACTCTGCGATACCTCACACACACTCTGCGTAACCTCACACACACTCTGCGATACCTCACACACATTCTGCGATACCTCACACACACTCTGCGATCCCTCACACACACCCTGAGGTACCTCACACACACCCGGAGGTACCTCACATACACTCTGCGATCCCTCACACACACCCTGAGGTGCCTCACACAACCTCTGCGATCCCTCACACACACCCTGAGCTACCTCACACACACTTTGCGGTACCTCACACACACTCTGCGATCCCTCACATACACTCTGACCTACCTCACACACACTCTGCGGTCCTCACACACACTTTGACCTACCTCACACACACCCTGATGTATCTCACACACACTCTGACGTACCTCACACACACAATGAGGTACCTAACACACACTCTGCGATCCCTCACACACACCCTGACCTACCTCACACACACACTGAGGTACCTCACACACACTCTGCGATCCCTCACACACACTCTGACCTACCTCACACACACCCTGAGGTACCTCACACACACTCTGACGTATCTCACACACACTCTGCGGTCCTCACAAACACTCTGCGGTCCTCACACACACTCTGACCTACCTCACACACACCCTGAGGTACCTCACACACACTCTGACCTACCTCACACACACTCTGACATACCTCACACACACCCTGAGGTACCTCACACACACTCTGACGTACCTCACACACACTCTGACCTACCACACACACACCCTGAGGTACCTCACACACACTCTGACGTACCTCACACACACCATGAGGTACCTCACACACACTCTGACCTACCTCACACACACCCTGAGGTACCTCACACACACTCTGACGTACCTCACACACACCATGAGGTATCTCACACACACTCTGCGATCCCTCAAACGCACTCTGAGGTACCTCACACACACTCTGCGATACCTCACAAACACTGCGATCCCTTACACACGCTCTGCGATACCTCATACACAATCTGCGATCCCTCACACACAGTCTGCGATCCCTCACACACACGCTGAGGTACCTCACACACACTCTACGTTCCCTCACACACACTCTGCGATCACTCACACACACTGCGATCCCTCAGACACACTCGATCCCTTACACACGCTCTGCGATACCTCACACATACTCTGCGATCCCTCACACACACACTGAGGTACCTCATGAACACGCTGCGGTACCTCACACAGACTCTGCGTAACCTCACACAAACTGCGATACCTCACACACACACTGCGATACCTCACACACACTCTGCGATACCTCACACACACTCTGCGATCCCTCACACACAGTCTGCGATCCCTCACACACACCCTGAGGTACCTCACACACACTCTGCGATCCCTCACACAAACCCTGAGGTTCCTCATACACACTCTGCGGTACCTCACATACACTATGCGATCCCTCACACACACCCTGAGGTGCCTCACACAACCTCTGCGATCCCTCACACACACCCTGAGGTACGTCAGACACACTTTGCGGTACCTCACACACACTCTGCAATCCCTCACACACACTCTGACCTACCTCACACACACTCTGCGGTCCTCACACACACTCTGACCTACCTCACACACACCCTGATGTATCTCACACAAACTCTGACGTACCTCACACACACCCTGAGGTACCTCACACACACTCTGAAGTACCTCAGACACACTCTGCGATACCTCACAAACACTGCGATCCCTTACACACGCTCTGCGATACATCACACACACTCTGCGATCCCTCACACACACCCTGAGGTACCTCACACACACTCTGCATAACCTCACACACACACTGCGATACCTCACACACACTCTGCATTACCTCACACACACTCTGCGATCCCTCACACACACCCCGAGTTACCTCACACACACTCTGCGGTACCTCACACACACTCAGCGATCCCTCACACACACTCTGAGATACCTCACACGCACTCTGACCTACCTCACAAACACCCTGTTGTATCTCACACACACTCTGACGTACCTCAAACACACAATGAGGTACCTCACACACACTCTTCGATACCTCAAACACACTCTGAGGTACCTCACACACACTCTGACCTACCTCACACACACCCTGAGGTACCTCACACACACTCTGACGTACCTCACACACACTCTGACCTACCACACACACACCCTGAGGTACCTCACACACACTCTGACGTACCTCACACACACCATGAGGTACCTCACACACACTCTGACCTACCTCACACACACCCTGAGGTACCTCACACACACTCTGACGTACCTCACACACACCATGAGGTATCTCACACACACTCTGCGATCCCTCAAACGCACTCTGAGGTACCTCACACACACTCTGCGATACCTCACAAACACTGCGATCCCTCACACACAGTCTGCGCTCCCTCACACACAGTCTGCGCTCCCTCACACACAGTCTGCGCTCCCTCACACACACTCTGCGGTACCTCACACACATTCTGCGATCCCTAACACACACTCTGCGATACCTCACACACACTGAGATCCCTTACACATGCTCTGCGATATCTCACACACACTCTGCGATATCTCAGACACACTCTGCGATCCCTCACACACACTCTGCGATCCCTCACACACAGTCTGCGATCCCTCACACACATTGTGCGATCCCTCACACACACTCTGCGATCCCTCACACACACTCTGCGATCCCTCACACACACACTGAGGTACCTCATGAACACTCTGCGGTAACTCACACAGACTCTGAGCTACCTCACACACACTCTGCATAACCACACACACACTCTGCGATACCTCACACACATTCTGCGTTACCTCACACACACTCTGCGATACCTCACACACACTCTGCGTAACCTCACACACACTCTGCGATACCTCACACACATTCTGCGATACCTCACACACACTCTGCGATCCCTCACACACACCCTGAGGTACCTCACACACACCCGGAGGTACCTCACATACACTCTGCGATCCCTCACACACACCCTGAGGTGCCTCACACAACCTCTGCGATCCCTCACACACACCCTGAGCTACCTCACACACACTTTGCGGTACCTCACACACACTCTGCGATCCCTCACATACACTCTGACCTACCTCACACACACTCTGCGGTCCTCACACACACTTTGACCTACCTCACACACACCCTGATGTATCTCACACACACTCTGACGTACCTCACACACACAATGAGGTACCTCACACACACTCTGCGATCCCTCACACACACCCTGACCTACCTCACACACACACTGAGGTACCTCACACACACTCTGCGATCCCTCACACACACTCTGACCTACCTCACACACACCCTGAGGTACCTCACACACACTCTGACGTATCTCACACACACTCTGCGGTCCTCACAAACACTCTGCGGTCCTCACACACACTCTGACCTACCTCACACACACCCTGAGGTACCTCACACACACTCTGACCTACCTCACACACACTCTGACCTACCTCACACACACCCTGAGGTACCTCACACACACTCTGACGTCCCTCACACACACACTGAGGTACCTCATGAACACGCTGCGGTACCTCACACAGACTCTGCGTAACCTCACACAAACTGCGATACCTCACACACACACTGCGATACCTCACACACACTCTGCGATACCTCACACACACTCTGCGATCCCTCACACACAGTCTGCGATCCCTCACACACACCCTGAGGTACCTCACACACACTCTGCGATCCCTCACACAAACCCTGAGGTACCTCATACACACTCTGCGGTACCTCACATACACTATGCGATCCCTCACACACACCCTGAGGTGCCTCACACAACCTCTGCGATCCCTCACACACACCCTGAGGTACGTCAGACACACTTTGCGGTACCTCACACACACTCTGCAATCCCTCACACACACTCTGACCTACCTCACACACACTCTGCGGTCCTCACACACACTCTGACCTACCTCACACACACCCTGATGTATCTCACACAAACTCTGACGTACCTCACACACACCCTGAGGTACCTCACACACACTCTGAAGTACCTCAGACACACTCTGCGATACCTCACAAACACTGCGATCCCTTACACACGCTCTGCGATACATCACACACACTCTGCGATCCCTCACACACACCCTGAGGTACCTCACACACACTCTGCATAACCTCACACACACACTGCGATACCTCACACACACTCTGCATTACCTCACACACACTCTGCGATCCCTCACACACACCCCGAGTTACCTCACACACACTCTGCGGTACCTCACACACACTCAGCGATCCCTCACACACACTCTGAGATACCTCACACGCACTCTGACCTACCTCACAAACACCCTGATGTATCTCACACACACTCTGACGTACCTCAAACACACAATGAGGTACCTCACACACACTCTTCGATACCTCAAACACACTCTGAGGTACCTCACACACACTCTGACCTACCTCACACACACCCTGAGGTACCTCACACACACTCTGACGTACCTCACACACACTCTGACCTACCACACACACACCCTGAGGTACCTCACACACACTCTGACGTACCTCACACACACCATGAGGTACCTCACACACACTCTGACCTACCTCACACACACCCTGAGGTACCTCACACACACTCTGACGTACCTCACACACACCATGAGGTATCTCACACACACTCTGCGATCCCTCAAACGCACTCTGAGGTACCTCACACACACTCTGCGATACCTCACAAACACTGCGATCCCTCACACACAGTCTGCGCTCCCTCACACACAGTCTGCGCTCCCTCACACACAGTCTGCGCTCCCTCACACACACTCTGCGGTACCTCACACACATTCTGCGATCCCTAACACACACTCTGCGATACCTCACACACACTGAGATCCCTTACACATGCTCTGCGATATCTCACACACACTCTGCGATATCTCAGACACACTCTGCGATCCCTCACACACACTCTGCGATCCCTCACACACAGTCTGCGATCCCTCACACACATTCTGCGATCCCTCACACACACTCTGCGATCCCTCACACACACTCTGCGATCCCTCACACACACACTGAGGTACCTCATGAACACTCTGCGGTAACTCACACAGACTCTGAGCTACCTCACACACACTCTGCATAACCACACACACACTCTGCGATACCTCACACACATTCTGCGTTACCTCACACACACTCTGCGATACATCACACACACTCTGCGATCCCTCACACACACCCCGAGTTACCTCACACACACTCTGCGGTACCTCACACACACTCAGCGATCCCTCACACACACTCTGAGATACCTCACACGCACTCTGACCTACCTCACAAACACCCTGATGTATCTCAAACACACTCTGACGTACCTCAAACACACAATGAGGTACCTCACACACACTCTTCGATACCTCAAACACACTCTGAGGTACCTTACACACACACTGCGATAACTCACAAACACTGCGATCCCTTACACACGCTCTGCGATACATCACACACACTCTGCGATCCCTCACACACAGTCTGCGATCCCTCACACACACCCTGAGGTGCCTCACACAACCACTGCGATCCCTCTCACACACCCTGAGGTACCTCACACACACTCTGCGATACCTCACACACATTCTGCGATCACTCACACACACTCTGAGGTAGCTCACACACAGTCTGCGATCCCTCACACACAGTCTGCGCTCTCTCACACACAGTCTGCGCTCCCTCACACACAGTCTGCGCTCCCTCTCCCACAGTCTGCCCACCCTCACACACACTCTGCGGTACCTCACACACATTCTGCGATCCCTAACACACACTCTGCGATACCTCACACACACTCTGAGGTACGTCACACACACTGAGATCCCTTACACATGCTCTGCGATATCTCACACACACTCTGCGATCCCTCACACACAGTCTGCGATCCCTCACACACACCCTGAGGTACCTCACACACACTCTGTGTTCCCTCACACACATTCTGCGATCCCTCACACACACTCTGCGATCCCTCACACACACACTGATGTACCTCAAGAACACTCTGCAGTACCTCACACAGACTCTGTGCTACCTCACACACACTCTGCTTAACCTCACACACACTCTGCGACACCTCACACTCATTCTGCGTTACCACACACACACTCTGCGATACCTCACACACACCCTGAGGTACCTCACACACATTCTGATCTACCTCATACACAGTCTGACGTAGCTCACACACACGCTGAGGTACCTCACACACACTCTGCAATATCTCACACACAGTCTGCGATTCCTCACACACACTCTGACCTACCACACACACTCTGCCCTACCTCACACACACCCTGAGGTACCTCACTCACACTCTGCAATACCTCACACACACCCTGAGGTACCTCACACACACTCTGCGATACATCACACACTCTCTGAGCTACCTCATACACAGTCTGACGTAGCTCACACAGACGCTGAGGTACCTCACACACACTCTACAATATCTCACACACACTCTGCGATCCCTCACACACACTCAAATACCTCACACACACTCTGCGTAACCTCACACACACCCTGACCTACCTCACACACACCCTGCGGTACCTCACACACACTCTGCGATCCCTCACACACACTCAAATACCTCACACACACTCTGCGTAACCTCACACACACTCTGCGATCCCTCACACACACTCAAATACCTCACACACACTCTGCGTAACCTCACACACACCCTGAGGTACCTCACACACACTCTGCGGTACCTCACACACACTCTGCGATAGCTCACACACACTCTGCGATCCCTCACACACACCCTGAGGTACCTCACGCACACACTGCGGTACCTCACACACATTCTGCGATCCCTAACACACACTCTGCGATACCTCACACACAGTCTGACCTACCTCACACACACTCTGACGTAACTCACACACACTCTGCGCTCCCTCACACACACCCTGAGGTACCTCACACACACCCTGAGGTACCTCTCACACATTCTGCGATCCCTATCACACACTCTGTGATACCTCACACACACTCTGAGGTACCTCACAAACACTGAGATCCCTTACACACGCTCTGCAATACCTCACACACACTCTGCAATCCCTCACACACACTCTGCGATCCCTCACACACACCCTGAGGTACCTCACACACACACTGCGTAATCTCACACACACTCTGCGATACCTCACACACATTCTGCGTTACCTCACACACACCCTGAGGTACCTCATACACACTCTGCGATCCCTCACACACAACCCGAGGTGCCTCAGTCAACCTCTGCGATCCCTCACACACACCCTGAGGTACCTCACACACACTCTGACCTACCTCACACACACTCTGACCTACCTCACACACACTCTGACCTACCTCACACACACTCTGACCTACCTCACACACACCCTGATGTATCTCACACACACTCTGACGTACCTCACACACACTCTGAGGTACCTCACACAATCTGCGATACCTCACACACAGTCTGCGATCCCTCACACACACCCTGAGGTGCCTCACACAACCACTGCGATCCCTCTCACACACCCTGAGGTACCTCACACACACTCTGCGATACCTCACACACATTCTGCGATCACTCACACACACTCTGAGGTAGCTCACACACAGTCTGCGATCCCTCACACACAGTCTGCGCTCTCTCACACACAGTCTGCGCTCCCTCACACACAGTCTGCGCTCCCTCTCCCACAGTCTGCCCACCCTCACACACACTCTGCGGTACCTCACACACATTCTGCGATCCCTAACACACACTCTACGATACCTCACACACACTCTGAGGTACGTCACACACACTGAGATCCCTTACACATGCTCTGCGATATCTCACACACACTCTGCGATCCCTCACACACAGTCTGCGATCCCTCACACACACCCTGAGGTACCTCACACACACTCTGTGTTCCCTCACACACATTCTGCGATCCCTCACACACACTCTGCGATCCCTCACACACACACTGATGTACCTCATGAACACTCTGCAGTACCTCACACAGACTCTGTGCTACCTCACACACACTCTGCTTAACCTCACACACACTCTGCGATACCTCACACACATTCTGCGTTACCACACACACACTCTGCGATACCTCACACACAGCCTGAGGTACCTCACACACATTCTGATCTACCTCATACACAGTCTGACGTAGCTCACACACACGCTGAGGTACCTCACACACACTCTGCAATATCTCACACACAGTCTGCGATTCCTCACACACACTCTGACCTACCACACACACTCTGCCCTACCTCACACACACCCTGAGGTACCTCACTCACACTCTGCGATCCCTCACACACACCCTGAGGTACCTCACACACACTCTGCGATACATCACACACTCTCTGAGCTTAACACTGCGATCCCTCACACACACCCTGAGTTACCTCACACACACTCTGCGGTACCTCACACACACTCTGCGATCCCTCACACACACTCTGCGATCCCTCACACACAGTCTGCGCTCCCTCACACACACCCTGAGGTACCTCACGCACACACTGCGGTACCTCACACACATTCTGCGATCCCTAACACACACTCTGCGATCCCTCACACACACTCTGTGATACCTCACACACACTCTGAGGTACCTCACAAACACTGAGATCCCTTACACACGCTCTGCAATCCCTCACACACACTCTGCGATCCCTCACACACACCCTGAGGTACCTCACACACACACTGCGTAATCTCACACACACTCTGCGATAACTCACACACATTCTGCGTTACCTCACCCACACCCTGAGGTACCTCATACACACTCTGCGGTCCCTCACACACAACCCGAGGTGCCTCACACAACCTCTGCGATCCCTCACACACACCCTGAGGTACCTCACAGACACTTTGCGGTACCTCACACACACTCTGCGATTCCTCACACACACTCTGATCTACCTCACACACACCCGGATGTATCTCACACACACTCTGACGTACCTCACACACACTCTGAGATACCTCACACAATCTGCGATACCTCACACACAGTCTGCGATCCCTCACACACACCCTGAGGTGCCTCACACAACCACTGCGATCCCTCTCACACACCCTGAGGTACCTCACACACACTCTGCGATACCTCACACACATTCTGCGATCACTCACACACACTCTGAGGTAGCTCACACACAGTCTGCGATCCCTCACACACAGTCTGCGCTCTCTCACACACAGTCTGCGCTCCCTCACACACAGTCTGCGCTCCCTCTCCCACAGTCTGCCCACCCTCACACACACTCTGCGGTACCTCACACACATTCTGCGATCCCTAACACACACTCTGCGATACATCACACACACTCTGAGGTACGTCACACACACTGAGATCCCTTACACATGCTCTGCGATATCTCACACACACTCTGCGATCCCTCACACACAGTCTGCGATCCCTCACACACACACTGATGTACCTCATGAACACTCTGCAGTACCTCACACAGACTCTGTGCTACCTCACACACACTCTGCTTAACCTCACACACACTCTGCTTAACCTCACACACACTCTGCGATACCTCACACACACCCTGAGGTACCTCATACACACTCTGCGATCCCTCACACACACCCCTCACACACACCCTGAGGTGCCTCACACAACCTCTGCGATCCCTCACACACACCCTGAGGTACCTCACAGACACTTTGCGGTACCTCACACACACTCTGACCTACCTCACACACACCCTGATGTATCTCACACACACTCTGACGTACCTCACACACACTCCGAGGTACCTCACACACTCTGCGATACCTCACACACAGTCTGCGATCCCTCACACACACCCTGAGGTACCTCACACACAGTCTGCGATCCCTCACGCACACCGTGAGGTACCTCACACATACTCTGCGGTACCTCACACACACTCTGCGATCCCTCCCACACACCTTGAGGTACCTCACACAACCTCTGTGATCCCTCACACACACCCTGAGGTACCTCACACACACTCTGACCTACCTCACACACACTCTGCGGTCCTCACACACACTCTGAGGTACCTCACACACACCCTGAGGTACCTCACACAAACTCTGACGTACCACACACACCCTGAGGTACCTCACACACATTCTGATCTACCTCATACACAGTCTGACGTAGCTCACACACACGCTGAGGTACCTCACACACACTCTGCCCTACCTCACACACACCCTGAGGTACCTCACTCACACTCTGCGATCCCTCACACACACCCTGAGGTACCTCACACACACTCTGCGATACATCACACACACTCTGAGCTACCTCATACACAGTCTGACGTAGCTCACACAGACGCTGAGGTACCTCACACACACTCTGCAATATCTCACACACAGTCTGCGATCCCTCACACACACCGTGAGGTACCTCACACACACTCTGCGATACCTCACACACACTCTGCGAAACCTCACACACACTCTGCGGTACCTCACACACACTCTGCGGTACCTCACACACACTCTGCGAAACCTCACACACACTCTGCGGTACCTCACACACACTCTGCGATCCCTCACACACACTCAAATACCTCACACACACTCTGCGGAATCTCACACACATTCTGCGATACCTCACACACAGTCTGCGCTCCCTCACACACACTCTGAGGTACCTCACACACACTCTGAGGTACCTCACACACACCCTGAGGTACCTCACACACACACTGCGTTACCTCACACACATTGAGGTACATCACACACACCCTGAGGTACCTCACACACACTCTGCGGTACCTCACACACACTCTGCGATCCCTCACACACACTCTGAGTTACCTCACACACACTCTGCGGTACCTCACACACACTCTGCGATCCCTCACACACACTCTGCGGTACCTCACACACACTCTGCGATCCCTCACACACACTCTGCGATCCCTCACACACAGTCTGCGCTCCCTCACACACACCCTGATGTACCTCACGCACACACTGCGGTACCTCTCACACATTCTGCGATCCCTATCACACACTCTGTGATACCTCACACACACTCTGAGGTACCTCACAAACACTGAGATCCCTTACACACGCTCTGCAATACCTCACACACACTCTGCGATCCCTCACACACACCCTGAGGTACCTCACACACACACTGCGTAATCTCACACACACTCTGCGATACCTCACACACATTCTGCGTTACCTCACACACACCCTGAGGTACCTCATACACACTCTGCGATCCCTCACACACAACCCGAGGTGCCTCACACAACCTCTGCGATCCCTCACACACACCCTGAGGTACCTCACAGACACTTTGCGGTACCTCACACACACTCTGCGATTCCTCACACACACTCTGACCTACCTCACACACACCCTGAGGTACCTCACACACACTCTGCGGTCCTCACACAGACTCTGACCTACCTCACACACACCCTGATGTATCTCACACACACTCTGACGTACCTCACACACAGTCTGCGATCCCTCACACACACCGTGAGGTACCTCACACATACTCTGCGGTACCTCACACACACTCTGCGATCCCTCCCACACACCTTGAGGTACCTCACACAACCTCTGTGATCCCTCACACACACCCTGAGGTCCCTCACACACACACTGACCTACCTCACACACACTCTGATCTACCTCACGCACAACCTGATGTACCTCACACAAACTCTGACGTATCTCACACACACCTTCAGGTTCCTCACACACACTCTGAAGTACCTCACATGCACCCTGAGGTACCTCACTCACACTGTGCGATCCCTCACACACAGTCTGACGTAGCTCACTGACACGCTGAGGTACCTCACACACACTCTGCAATATCTCACACACAGTCTGCGCTTCCTCACACACACTCTGCGGTACCTCAAGCACACTCTGCGGTACCTCGCACACACTCTGCGATTCCTCACACACATTCTGCGATACCTCACACACACCTTGAGTTACCTCACACAACCTCTGCGATCCCTCACACACACCCTGAGGTACCTCACAGACAATTTGCGGTACCTCACACACACTCTGCGATCCCTCACACACACTCTGACCTACCTCACACACACTCTGCGGTCCTCACACACACTCTGAGGTACCTCACACACACTCTGACCTACTTCACACACACTCTGAAGTACCTCACACGCACCCTGAGGTACCTCACACACACTCTGCGATACCTCACACACACTCTGAGGTACCTCACACACACTCTGAGGTACATCACACACACTCTGAGCTACCTCATACACAATCTGACGTAGCTCACACACACGCTGAGGTACCTCACACACACTCTGCAATATCTCACACACAGTCTGCGATTCCTCACACACACCGTGAGGTGCCTCATGCACACTCTGCGGAACCTCACACACACTCTGCGATACCTCACACACACTCTGCGTTACCTCACACACACTCTGCGATACTTCACACACATTCTGAGGTACGTCACACACACCCTGAGGTACCTCACACAAACTCTGCGATACCTGACACACACTCTGAGCTACCTCACATGCACTCTGAGCTAGCTCACACACACCCTGAGGTACCTCACACACACTATGCGATACCTCACACACAGTCTGCGATACCTCACACACACTCTGCGATCCCTCACACACACCCTGAGGTACCTCACACACACTCTGCGGTACCTCACACACACTCTGCGATCCCTCACTCACACTCTGAGGTACCTCACACACACTCTGCGGTACCTCACACACACTCTGCGATACCTCACACACAATCTGAGATACCTCACACACTCTCTGAGGTACCTCATGCTCACTCTGCGATACCTAACACACTCACTGCGATACCTGACACACACTCTGAGCTACCTCACACACACTCTGCGATACCTCACACACAGTCTGCGCTCCCTCACACACACACTGATGTACCTCACAAACACTCTGCGGTACCTCACACACATTCTGCGATACCTGACACACACTCTGAGCTACCTCACACACGCTCTGCAATACCTCACACACACTCTGCGATCCCTCACACATCCTCTGCGATACCTCACACACAGTCTGCGATCCCTCACACACACCCTAAGGTACCTCATACACACTCTGCGATCCCTCACACACACCCTGATGTACCTCACACACACTCTGCGGTACCTCACACACACTCTGCGATCCCTCACACACATCCTGAGGTACCTCACACAGACTCTGCGATCCCTCACACACATCCTGAGGTACCTCACACACACTCTGCGATCCCTCACACACACACTCTGCGATACCTCACACACACTCTGACCTACCTCACACACACTCTGCGGTACCTCACACACACTCAGACGTACATCACACACACCGAGGTACCTCACACACACTCTGACGTACCTCACACGCACCCTGAGGTACCTCACACGCACCCTGAGGTATTTCACACACACTCTGCGATCCCTCACACACACCCTGATGTACCTCACACACACTCTGCGGTACCTCACACACACTCTGCGATCCCTCACGCACACCCTGAGGTAGCTCACACACACTCTGCGATCCCTCACACACACCCTGAGGTACCTCACACACACTCTGCGATCCCTCACACACACTCTGACCTACCTCACACACACTCTGCGGTACCTCACACACACTCAGACGTACATCACACACACCGAGGTACCTCACACACACTCTGACGTACCTCACACGCACCCTGAGGTACCTCACACGCACCCTGAGGTATTTCACACACACTCTGCGATCCCTCACAAACACTGCGATCCCTTACACACGCTCTGCGATACCTCACACACACTCTGCGATCCCTCACACAACCTCTGCAATCCCTCACACACACCGTGAGGCACCTCACACGCACTTTGCGGTACCTCACACACACTCTGCGGTCCTCACACACACTCTGACCTACCTCACACACACTCTGCGGTCCTCACACACACTCTGACCTACCTCACACACACCCTGATGTATCTCACACACACTCTGACGTACCTCACACACATTCTGAGGTACCTCACACACTCTGCGATACCTCACACACAGTCTGCGATCCCTCACACACACCGTGAGGTACCTCACACACACTCTGCGGTACCTCACATACACTCTGCGATCCCTCCCACACACCTTGAGGTACCTCACACAACCTCTGTGATCCCTCCCACACACCCTGAGGTACCTCACACACACTCTGCGGTCCTCACACACACTCTGACCTACCTCACACACATTCTGACCTACCTCACACACACTCTGAGGTACCTCACACACACTCTGACCTAACTCACACACACTCTGACCTACCTCACACACACTCTGACCTACCTCACACACACTCTGAGGTACCTCACACACACTCTGCGATACCTCACCCACACTCTGAGCTACCTCACACTCCTACCTCGCACGCACTCTGACCAACCACACGCACACTCTGACCAATCTCGCGCACACTCTGAACTACCTTGTGCACACTCTGTTGTAACTCACACACACACTGCCATACCTCACACACACTCTGACCTACCTCACACACACTCTGCGATACCTCACACACACTCTGCGATACCTCACACACACTCTGCGTTACCTCACACACACTCTGCCATACCTCACTCACTCTGAGGTACCTCACACACACTCTGACCTACCTCACACACACTCTGCGATACCTCACACACACTCTGACCTACCTCACACACACTCTGCGCTACCTCACACACACTCTGCGATACCTCACACACACTCTGCGATACCTCAAACACACCCTGAGGTACCTCACACACACTCTGCGATCCCTCACACACACCGAGGTACCTCACACACACTCTGCGATCCCTCACACACACCCTGAGGTACCTCACACACACTCTGCGGTACCTCGCACACACTCTGAGGTACCTCGCACACACTCTGACCTACCTCACACACACTCTGCGGTCCTCACACACACTCTGAGGTACCTCACAAACACTGCGATTCCTTACACACGCTCTGTGATACCTCACACACACACTGAGGTACCTCATGCACACTCTGCGGTAACTCACTGTGGTGATACACCACTGTACTTCCCTACCATTGTACATAGTATATAATAGTTGTGCGTAACGTGGCCCTGCAATACTGTGTATTGTACTGTAACTCTGCAGAGGTTCGGTCACTGGTAGGTAACCCGACCTGGCCACGGAGAGCTCCGCCTTAGCCACTCCCCCGGGAGTCATTATAACAACCTCTTCTGGGACCGGCCCCATTCTGTCTGGGGTCGTCTGTGTCGGGTAAGCCTCCCATGTAGTATATTAAAGCCTGAGTTAAAGTCTCACATGTCTTTGTGGTTCTTGACGCTTAGCGCATCAATTTAATATACTACAGTTATATTGGAGGCTGCTCTGAAACCCGACAAGCTCTCCCTCGACCCCCACGCTCCACGCGCGGATCATCTTTTCAACTGCTGGCCGGAATCCGGTGTTTCGAGGCCTATCTGGAAGCATCCTCCGCCTTCGCCAAAACGGACGCCGACCGACTCAATCTCCTGTGCTCACGGCTCGACTACGGGCTTTTCGACCTCATCACGGGAACAACGACCTATGCCGAGGCCATCGTGAAGCTCAAAAGCCGGTATGCACGAACTGTTAATTCTATTTACGCCCGCCACCGCCTCGCCTCCCGGCACCAGCAGCCGGGTGAACCCCTATCCGTGTTTGTTCGGGACCTACGTGCCCTCGCGCTCACCTGCAACGCGCCAGCAGTCTCCGCTGAGCAGAACACGGAGGCCCTGGCGCTTGATGCCTTTGTAGCTGGCATCGCTTCCGTCCCAATTCGCCAACTCCTTCTGACACAAACTACCCTGACTCTGGACACGGCAGTCACTATGGCAGAGGCCCAACAGGCAGCCTATGACAATAATGCGTCCTACACGCCTGCACGAACTTCCTATGCTCCTGTCCACGCTCCCTACGTGGCCGCTACCTCCCAGCAACAACCCCTGCAAGTCACGGCCCACCCAGCCACTCCAGCAGTAAAAATGCCTGGGCCCCAGTGTTACTTTTGTGGCCAGGCAAAACACCCCAGGAAACGCTGCCCTGCTACAGATGCTACCTGTTCAGCCTGTGGCAAGAAAGGCCACTTTGCAAACGTCTGCCGCTCCACTGCTGCCTCGGGGTCCAACGCCGCGGCCTGCTACTCCGGAGTGCCGCCGTCCTCCGTTCCCGGCTCGCTGTTCAACATGTGCGACGCAAGGGCGCCGCCATCTTTGATCATCCCCGGCCCGGCTCACTTCACTCCCGGTTCGCCGATCGTCACTTCCGGTTCGCCGATCGCCACTTCCGGTTCGCCGATCGTCACTTCCGGTTCGCCGATCTTCGCTTCTGGTCCGTCACCGATCGTCGCTTCCGGTCCGTCGCCGATCGTCGCTTCCGGTCCGTCGCCGATCGTCGCTTCCGGTCCGTCGCCGATCGTCGCTTCCAGTCCGTCGCCGATTGTCGCTTCCAGTCCGTCGCCGATCGTCGCTTCCGGGTCCGCCCCGCCACCGAATTACGTCACTTCCGGTCCACCGCCGATAGTCACTTCCGGTCCTGCGCACTGGACCGAAATGCTGCAAACAAAGGAGATGCAGCCACCAACAGCAACCTGGCCTCCAGCAGCAGCCTACGACGCCTGGGCGCTGCCACCTTCTCCCACAGGCCGCTCCTCGGATCCGGCACCCTTCTCCAGCAGCTCCACCATCGCATCCATCGTCCTCGACCAGGACCGACCGCATCAGCTCGCCAGATCCACCATGGAGGTTCAGGTAAATTGTTTCACTGTCACCTGCCTCTTCGACAGCGGCAGCACGGAGAGCTTCCTCCACCCGGACACCGTGCGCCACTGCTCCCTCAAGGTACTACCCACGCGCAGGCATATTTTCATGGCCTCCAACTCCCAGTCGGCCGAGGTTTTGGGCTACTGCGTCGTCACCCTCTCAGTGAACGGCGCGGTGTTCCAGGATTTCAAATTCATGGTCCTCCCTCACCTCTGCGCCCCCGCGCTCCTCGGCCTGGACTTCCAATGCCACCTGCGCAGCCTCACCTTGCATTTTAATGGCCCCCTCCCCCCCCCCCCCCCCCCCTCACGGTCTCCAACCCCCAGTTCTTCCCTGACTCCCCCCCGGGTCCCACCTGTAGTCTCTCCACGCTCAGGATCCCCCCCCCCTTCACTGTTTGCTAATCTCACCCCCGACTGCAAGCCCGTGGCTACTAAAAGTCGGCGTTACAGTTTCGGGGACCGCCAATTCATTCGAGCGGAGATTAAGTGCCTTCTCTCGGAAAATATCATTGCTCCCAGCACCAGCCCCTGGCGAGCCCAAGTGGTGATAGTCAAGTCTGGTGAGAAACACCGCATGGTCATTGACTACAGTCAGACCATCAACCGGTACACGCTGCTTGATGCGTATCCCCTGCCCCGCATATCTGACATGGTCAACCAGATTGCACAGTACTGGGTGTTCTCCACCATAGGCTTGAAATCCGCCTACCACCAGCTCCCTATCCGCCCGGAGGACCGTAACTTCACGGCCTTCGAGGCGGACGGCCGCCTCTACCACTTCCTTAGGGTACCCTTTGGCGTCACCAATGGAGTCTCGGTCTTCCAACGGCAGATGGACCGAATGGTGGACCAGAACAGACTGCGGGCTACCTTCCCGTATCTGGACAACGTCACCACCTGCGGCCACAACCAGCAGGACCATGATGTCAACCTCACAAAATTCCTCCAAACTGCCAAATGCCTCAACCTCACGTACAACGAGGCAAAATGTGTTTTCGGCACCACCCGCCTCGCCATACTCGGCTACGTGGTGGAGAACGGTGTCCTCGGCCCTGATCCCGACCGTCTGCGCCCCCTTCTCGAACTCCCAATTCCCACCTGCCCCAAAGAACTGAGGCGATGCCTCGGATTCTTTGCCTACTATGCCCAGTGGGTGCCCGAGTACGCTGACAAGGCCCGACCCCTCCTCCGTTCCCCCTCATTCCCCCTCCCGCCCGAGGCCTGCCAGGCCTTCCACCTCCTAAAAACCACTATCGCCAGAGCCGCTATGCATGCGGTAGACGAGTCTGCACCATTCCAAGTCGAGAGCGATGCCTCCGACTTTGCCCTGGGTGCCACCCTCAACCAGGCGGGCAGGCCCATCGCCTTCTTTTCCCGCATACTCCAAGGCCCCGAGATCAGCCACTCCTCTGTTGAGAAGGAGGCACAAGCCATAGTGGAAGCCGTCCGGCACTGGAGGCACTACCTGGCCGGAAAACCATTTACCCTCGTTACTGACCAACGATCAGTTGCGTTCATGTTCGACAACAAACAACGAGGTAAAATCAAAAATGATAAGATATTACGGTGGAGGATCGAACTCTCCACCTACAATTATACTATCTTATACCGGCCAGGTAAGCTCAATGATCCTCCTGATGCCCTGTCCCGTAGTACTTGTGCCAACGCACAGGATGACCGGCTGCGGGCACTACATAATGACCTCTGTCACCCGGGCGTCAGGCGGCTCTACCACTACATCAAGGGCCACAACCTGCCCTTCTCAGTCGAGGAGGTCAAGGCCATGACTCGGGACTGCCAAGTCTGTGCGGAGTGCAAGCCGCAATTCTACAAGCCAGACAAGGCGCACCTAATCAAGGCCACCCGCCCCTTTGAACGTCTCAGCATTGACTTCAAAGGGCCCCTCCCCACCCACAACCGCAACACGTACTTCCTCAACGTCATCGACGAGTACTCGTGGTTCCCCTTCGCAATTCCCTGCCCCGACACGACCTCCGCCACCGTCATCAAAGCGTTGCACGACCTCTTCATGCTGTTCGGTTATCCCAATTACGTTCACAGTGACTGGGGCTCCTCCTTCATGAGCGAGGTGCTGCGTCGGTACCTGCTCGCCAGGGGCGTTGCCTCGAGCAGGACGACCAGTTACAACCCCCGGGGGAACGGACAGGTGGAGAGGGAGAACGCGACTGTTCGAAAGGCCGTGCTGCTAGCCCTCAAGTCCAAAGGCCTATCAGTCTCCCGTTGGCAGGAGGCCCTCCCGGCCGCACTCCACTCCATCCAGTCTCTTTTGTGTACTGCAACGAATGCTACCCCTCATGAGCGGATGTTTCACACACACTGAGGTACCTCATGAACACGCTGCGGTACCTCACACAGACTCTGCGTAACCTCACACAAACTGCGATACCTCACACACACTCTGCGTTACCTTACACAACCTCTGCGATACATCTCACACACACTGCGATACCTCACACACACTCTGCGATACCTTACAAACACTGAGATCCCTTACACACGCTCTGCGATACCTCACACACACTCTGCGATCCCTCACACACACTCTGCGATCCCTCACACACAGTCTGCGATCCCTCACACACACCCTGAGGTACCTCACACACACTCTGCGATCCCTCACACAAACCCTGAGGTACCTCATACACACTCTGCGGTACCTCACACACACTCTGCGATCCCTCACACACACCCTGAGGTGCCTCACACAACCTCTGCGATCCCTCACACACACCCTGAGGTACCTCACACACACTTTGCGGTACCTCACACACACTCTGCGATCCCTCACACACACTCTGACCTACCTCACACACACTCTGCGGTCCTCACACACACTCTGACCTACCTCACACACACCCTGATGTATCTCACACATACTCTGACGTACCTCACACACACCCTGAGGTACCTCACACACACTCTGAAGTACCTCACACACACTCTGCGATACCTCACAAACACTGCGATCCCTTACACACGCTCTGCGATACATCACACACACTCTGCGATCCCTCACACACACCCTGAGGTACCTCACACACACTCTGCGTAACCTCACACAAACTGCGATACCTCACACACACTCTGCGTTACCTTACACAACCTCTGCGATACATCTCACACACACACTGCGATACCTCACACACACTCTGCGATACCTTACAAACACTGAGATCCCTTACACACGCTCTGCGATACCTCACACACACTCTGCGATCCCTCACACACACTCTGCGATCCCTCACACACAGTCTGCGATCCCTCACACACACCCTGAGGTACCTCACACACACTCTGCGATCCCTCACACAAACCCTGAGGTACCTCATACACACTCTGCGGTACCTCACACACACTCTGCGATACCTCACACACACCCTGAGGTGCCTCACAGAACCTCTGCGATCCCTCACACACACCCTGAGGTACCTCACACACACTTTGCGGTACCTCACACACACTCTGCGATCCCTCACACACACTCTGACCTACCTCACACACACTCTGCGGTCCTCACACACACTCTGACCTACCTCACACACACCCTGATGTATCTCACACATACTCTGACGTACCTCACACACACCCTGAGGTACCTCACACACACTCTGAAGTACCTCACACACACTCTGCGATACCTCACAAACACTGCGATCCCTTACACACGCTCTGCGATACATCACACACACTCTGCGATCCCTCACACACACCCTGAGGTACCTCACACACACTCTGCGTTACCTCACACACACTCTGCGATCTCTCACACACACCCCGAGTTACCTCACACACTCTGCGATACCTCACACACAGTCTGCGATCACTCACACACAGTCTGCGATCCCTCACACACAGTCTGCGCTCCCTCACACACAGTCTGCGCTCCCTCACACACAGTCTGCGCTCCCTCACACACACTCTGCGGTACCTCACACACATTCTGCGATCCCTAACACACACTCTGCGATACCTCACACACACCACGATATCCCTTACACATGCTCTGCGATATCTCACACACACTCTGCGATATCTCACACACACTCTGCGATCCCTCACACACAGTCTGCGATCCCTCACACACATTCTGCGATCCCTCACACACACTCTGCGATCCCTCACACACACTCTGCGATCCCTCACACACACACTGAGGTACCTCATGAACACTCTGCGGTAACTCACACAGACTCTGAGCTACCTCACACACACTCTGCATAACCTCACACACACTCTGCGATACCTCACACACATTCTGCGTTACCTCACACACACTCTGCGATACCTCACACACACTCTGCGTAACCTCACACACACTCTGCGATACCTCACACACATTCTGCGATACCTCACACACACTCTGCGATCCCTCACACACACCCTGAGGTACCTCACACACACCCGGAGGTACCTCACATACACTCTGCGATCCCTCACACACACCCTGAGGTGCCTCACACAACCTCTGCGATCCCTCACACACACCCTGAGCTACCTCACACACACTTTGCGGTACCTCACACACACTCTGCGATCCCTCACATACACTCTGACCTACCTCACACACACTCTGCGGTCCTCACACACACTTTGACCTACCTCACACACACCCTGATGTATCTCACACACACTCTGACGTACCTCACACACACAATGAGGTACCTCACACACACTCTGCGATCCCTCACACACACCCTGACCTACCTCACACACACACTGAGGTACCTCACACACACTCTGCGATCCCTCACACACACTCTGACCTACCTCACACACACCCTGAGGTACCTCACACACACTCTGACGTATCTCACACACACTCTGCGGTCCTCACAAACACTCTGCGGTCCTCACACACACTCTGACCTAGCTCACACACACACTGAGGTACCTCACACACACTCTGACCTACCTCACACACACTCTGACCTACCTCACACACACCCTGAGGTACCTCACACACACTCTGACGTACCTCACACACACTCTGACCTACCTCACACACACCCTGAGGTACCTCACACACACTCTGACGTACCTCACACACACCATGAGGTACCTCACACACACTCTGACCTACCTCACACACACCCTGAGGTACCTCACACACACTCTGACGTACCTCACACACACCATGAGGTATCTCACACACACTCTGCGATCCCTCAAACGCACTCTGAGGTACCTCACACACACTCTGCGATACCTCACAAACACTGCGATCCCTTACACACGCTCTGCGATACCTCATACACAATCTGCGATCCCTCACACACAGTCTGCGATCCCTCACACACACGCTGAGGTACCTCACACACACTCTACGTTCCCTCACACACACTCTGCGATCACTCACACACACTGCGATCCCTCAGACACACTCGATCCCTTACACACGCTCTGCGATACCTCACACATACTCTGCGATCCCTCACACACACACTGAGGTACCTCATGAACACGCTGCGGTACCTCACACAGACTCTGCGTAACCTCACACAAACTGCGATACCTCACACACACACTGCGATACCTCACACACACTCTGCGATACCTCACAAACACTGAGATCCCTTACACACGCTCTGCGATACCTCACACACACTCTGCGATCCCTCACACACACTCTGCGATCCCTCACACACAGTCTGCGATCCCTCACACACACCCTGAGGTACCTCACACACACTCTGCGATCCCTCACACAAACCCTGAGGTACCTCATACACACTCTGCGGTACCTCACATACACTATGCGATCCCTCACACACACCCTGAGGTGCCTCACACAACCTCTGCGATCCCTCACACACACCCTGAGGTACGTCAGACACACTTTGCGGTACCTCACACACACTCTGCGATCCCTCACACACACCCTGAGGTGCCTCACACAACCTCTGCGATCCCTCACACACACTCTGACCTACCTCACACACACTCTGCGGTCCTCACACACACTCTGACCTACCTCACACACACCCTGATGTATCTCACACATACTCTGACGTACCTCACACACACCCTGAGGTACCTCACACACACTCTGAAGTACCTCACACACACTCTGCGATACCTCACAAACACTGCGATCCCTTACACACGCTCTGCGATACATCACACACACTCTGCGATCCCTCACACACACCCTGAGGTACCTCACACACACTCTGCGTTACCTCACACACACTCTGCGATCTCTCACACACACCCCGAGTTACCTCACACACTCTGCGATACCTCACACACAGTCTGCGATCACTCACACACAGTCTGCGATCCCTCACACACAGTCTGCGCTCCCTCACACACAGTCTGCGCTCCCTCACACACAGTCTGCGCTCCCTCACACACACTCTGCGGTACCTCACACACATTCTGCGATCCCTAACACACACTCTGCGATACCTCACACACACCATGATATCCCTTACACATGCTCTGCGATATCTCACACACACTCTGCGATATCTCACACACACTCTGCGATCCCTCACACACAGTCTGCGATCCCTCACACACATTCTGCGATCCCTCACACACACTCTGCGATCCCTCACACACACTCTGCGATCCCTCACACACACACTGAGGTACCTCATGAACACTCTGCGGTAACTCACACAGACTCTGAGCTACCTCACACACACTCTGCATAACCTCACACACACTCTGCGATACCTCACACTCATTCTGCGTTACCTCACACACACTCTGCGATACCTCACACACACTCTGTGTAACCTCACACACACTCTGCGATACCTCACACACATTCTGCGATACCTCACACACACTCTGCGATCCCTCACACACACCCTGAGGTACCTCACACACACCCGGAGGTACCTCACATACACTCTGCGATCCCTCACACACACCCTGAGGTGCCTCACACAACCTCTGCGATCCCTCACACACACCCTGAGCTACCTCACACACACTTTGCGGTACCTCACACACACTCTGCGATCCCTCACATACACTCTGACCTACCTCACACACACTCTGCGGTCCTCACACACACTTTGACCTACCTCACACACACCCTGATGTATCTCACACACACTCTGACGTACCTCACACACACAATGAGGTACCTCACACACACTCTGCGATCCCTCACACACACCCTGACCTACCTCACACACACACTGAGGTACCTCACACACACTCTGCGATCCCTCACACACACTCTGACCTACCTCACACACACCCTGAGGTACCTCACACACACTCTGACGTATCTCACACACACTCTGCGGTCCTCACAAACACTCTGCGGTCCTCACACACACTCTGACCTAGCTCACACACACCCTGAGGTACCTCACACACACTCTGACCTACCTCACACACACTCTGACCTACCTCACACACACCCTGAGGTACCTCACACACACTCTGACGTACCTCACACACACTCTGACCTATCTCACACACACCCTGAGGTACCTCACACACACTCTGACGTACCTCACACACACCATGAGGTACCTCACACACACTCTGACCTACCTCACACACACCCTGAGGTACCTCACACACACTCTGACGTACCTCACACACACCATGAGGTATCTCACACACACTCTGCGATCCCTCAAACGCACTCTGAGGTACCTCACACACACTCTGCGATACCTCACAAACACTGCGATCCCTTACACACGCTCTGCGATACCTCATACACAATCTGCGATCCCTCACACACAGTCTGCGATCCCTCACACACACGCTGAGGTACCTCACACACACTCTACGTTCCCTCACACACACTCTGCGATCACTCACACACACTGCGATCCCTCAGACACACTCGATCCCTTACACACGCTCTGCGATACCTCACACATACTCTGCGATCCCTCACACACACACTGAGGTACCTCATGAACACGCTGCGGTACCTCACACAGACTCTGCGTAACCTCACACAAACTGCGATACCTCACACACACACTGCGATACCTCACACACACTCTGCGATACCTCACAAACACTGAGATCCCTTACACACGCTCTGCGATACCTCACACACACTCTGCGATCCCTCACACACACTCTGCGATCCCTCACACACAGTCTGCGATCCCTCACACACACCCTGAGGTACCTCACACACACTCTGCGATCCCCTCACACAAACCCTGAGGTACCTCATACACACTCTGCGGTACCTCACATACACTATGCGATCCCTCACACACACCCTGAGGTGCCTCACACAACCTCTGCGATCCCTCACACACACCCTGAGGTACGTCAGACACACTTTGCGGTACCTCACACACACTCTGCGATCCCTCACACACACTCTGACCTACCTCACACACACTCTGCGGTCCTCACACACACTCTGACCTACCTCACACACACCCTGATGTATCTCACACAAACTCTGACGTACCTCACACACACCCTGAGGTACCTCACACACACTCTGAAGTACCTCAGACACACTCTGCGATACCTCACAAACACTGCGATCCCTTACACACGCTCTGCGATACATCACACACACTCTGCGATCCCTCACACACACCCTGAGGTACCTCACACACACTCTGCATAACCTCACACACACACTGCGATACCTCACACACACTCTGCATTACCTCACACACACTCTGCGATCCCTCACACACACCCCGAGTTACCTCACACACACTCTGCGGTACCTCACACACACTCAGCGATCCCTCACACACACTCTGAGATACCTCACACGCACTCTGACCTACCTCACAAGCACCCTGATGTATCTCACACACACTCTGACGTACCTCAAACACACAATGAGGTACCTCACACACACTCTTCGATACCTCAAACACACTCTGAGGTACCTTACACACACACTGCGATAACTCACAAACACTGCGATCCCTTACACACGCTCTGCGATACATCACACACACTCTGCGATCCCTCACACACAGTCTGCGATCCCTCACACACACCCTGAGGTGCCTCACACAACCACTGCGATCCCTCTCACACACCCTGAGGTACCTCACACACACTCTGCGATACCTCACACACGTTCTGCGATCACTCACACACACTCTGAGGTAGCTCACACACAGTCTGCGATCCCTCACACACAGTCTGCGCTCTCTCACACACAGTCTGCGCTCCCTCACACACAGTCTGCGCTCCCTCTCCCACAGTCTGCCCACCCTCACACACACTCTGCGGTACCTCACACACATTCTGCGATCCCTAACACACACTCTGCGATACCTCACACACACTCTGAGGTACGTCACACACACTGAGATCCCTTACACATGCTCTGCGATATCTCACACACACTCTGCGATCCCTCACACACACCCTGAGGTACCTCACACACACTCTGTGTTCCCTCACACACATTCTGCGATCCCTCACACACACTCTGCGATCCCTCACACACACACTGATGTACCTCATGAACACTCTGCAGTACCTCAGACAGACTCTGTGCTACCTCACACACACTCTGCTTAACCTCACACACACTCTGCGATACCTCACACACATTCTGCGTTACCACACACACACTCTGCGATACCTCACACACACCCTGAGGTACCTCACACACATTCTGATCTACCTCATACACAGTCTGACGTAGCTCACACACACTCTGCAATATCTCACACACAGTCTGCGATTCCTCACACACACCCTGCCCTACCTCACACACACCCTGAGGTACCTCAGACACACTCTGCAATATCTCACACACAGTCTGCGATCCCTCACACACACTCTGCGGTACCTCACACACACTCTGCGATCCCTCACACACACTCAAATACCTCACACACACTCTGCGTAACCTCACACACACTCTGCGATACCTCACACACACTCGGCGTTACCTCACACACATTCTGCGATACCTCACACACACTGCGTTACCTCACACACATTGAGGTACATCACACACACCCTGAGGTACCTCACACAAACACTGCGATCCCTCACACACACCCTGAGTTACCTCACACAAACTCTGCGATCCCTCACACACACTCTGCGATCCCTCACACACAGTCTGCGCTCCCTCACACACACCCTGAAGTACCTCACGCACACACTGCGGTACCTCACACACACTCTGCGATCCCTCACACACACCCTGAGGTACCTCTCACACATTCTGCGATCCCTATCACACACTCTGTGATACCTCACACACACTCTGCGATCCCTCACACACACTCTGCGATCCCTCACACACACCCTGAGGTACCTCACACACACACTGCGTAATCTCACACACACTCTGCGATACCTCACACACATTCTGCGTTACCTCACACACACCCTGAGGTACCTCACACACACACTGCGTAATCTCACACACACTCTGCGATACCTCACACACATTCTGCGTTACCTCACACACACTCTGCGATCCCTCACACACAACCCGAGGTGCCTCACAGACACTTTGCGGTACCTGACACACACTCTGCGATCCCTCACACACACCCTGATGTATCTCACACACACTCTGACGTACCTCACACACAGTCTGCGATCCCTCACACACACCGTGAGGTACCTCACACATACTCTGACGTATCTCACACACACCTTCAGGTTCCTCACACACACTCTGAAGTACCTCACACACAGTCTGCGATTCCTCACACACACTCTGCGATTCCTCACACACATTCTGCGTTACCTCACACACACCTTGAGTTATCTCACACAACCTCTGCGATCCCTCACACACACCCTGAGGTACCTCACAGACAATTTGCGGTACCTCACACACACTCTGCGATCCCTCACACACACTCTGACCTACCTCACACACACTCTGCGGTCCTCACACACACTCTGAGGTACCTCACACACACTCTGACCGACTTCACACACACTCTGAAGTACCTCACACGCACCCTGAGGTACCTCACACACACTCTGCGATACCTCACACACACTCTGAGGTACCTCACACACACTCTGAGGTACATCACACACACTCTGAGCTACCTCACACACAGTCTGACGTAGCTCACACACACGCTGAGGTACCTCACACACACTCTGCAATATCTCACATACAGTCTGCGATTCCTCACACACACCGTGAGGTGCCTCATGCACACTCTGCGGAACCTCACACACACTCTGCGATACCTCACACACACTCTGCGTTACCTCACACACACTCTGCGATACCTCACACACATTCTGAGGTAGCTCACACACACCCTGAGGTACCTCACACACACTATGCGATACCTCACACACACTATGCGATACCTCACACACAGTCTGCGATACCTCACACACACTCTGCGATCCCTCACACACACCCTGAGGTACCTCACACACACTCTGCGTTATCTCACACACACTCTGCGATCCCTCACACACACCCTGAGTTACCTCACACACACTCTGCGGTACCTCACACACACTCTGCGGTACCTCACACACAATCTGAGATACCTCACACACTCTCTGAGGTACCTCATGCTCACTCTGCGATATCTAACACACTCACTGCGATACCTGACACACACTCTGAGCTACCTCACACACACTCTGCGATACCTCACACACACCCTAAGGTACCTCATACACACTCTGCGATCCCTCACACACACCCTGATGTACCTCACACACACTCTGCGGTACCTCACACACACTCTGCGATCCCTCATACACATCCTGAGGTACCTCACACACACTCTGCGATCCCTCACACACACACTCTGCGATACCTCACACACACTCTGACCTACCTCACACACACTCTGCGGTACCTCACACAAACTCAGACGTACATCACACACACCGAGGTACCTCACACACACTCTGACGTACCTCACACGCACCCTGAGGTACCTCACACGCACCCTGAGGTATTTCACACACACTCTGCGATCCCTCACACACACCCTGATGTACCTCACGCACACTCTGCGGTACCTCACACACACTCTGCGATCCCTCACGCACACCCTGAGGTAGCTCACACACACTCTGCGATCCCTCACACACACCCTGAGGTACCTCACACACACTCTGCGATCCCTCACACACACTCTGACCTACCTCACACACACTCTGCGGTACCTCACACACACTCAGACGTACATCACACACACCGAGGTACTTCACACACACTCTGACGTACCTCACACGCACCCTGAGGTACCTCACACGCACCCTGAGGTATTTCACACACACTCTGCGATCCCTCACAAACACTGCGATCCCTTACACACGCTCTGCGATACCTCACACACACTCTGCGATCCCTCACACAACCTCTGCAATCCCTCACACACACCGTGAGGCACCTCACACGCACTTTGCGGTACCTCACACACACTCTGCGATTCCTCACACACACTCTGACCTACCTCACACACACTCTGCGGTCCTCACACACACTCTGACCTACCTCACACACACCCTGATGTATCTCACACACACTCTGACGTACCTCACACACATTCTGAGGTACCTCACACACTCTGCGATACCTCACACACAGTCTGCGATCCCTCACACACACCGTGAGGTACCTCACACACACTCTGCGGTACCTCACATACACTCTGCGATCCCTCCCACACACCTTGAGGTACCTCACACAACCTCTGTGATCCCTCCCACACACCCTGAGGTACCTCACACACACACTGACCTACCTCACACACACTCTGCGGTCCTCACACACACTCTGACCTACCTCACACACATTCTGACCGACCTCACACACACTCTGAGGTACCTCACACACACTCTGACCTAACTCACACACACTCTGACCTACCTCACACACACTCTGACCTACCTCACACACACTCTGAGGTACCTCACACACAGTCTGCGATCCCTCACACACACCGTGAGGTACCTCACACACACTCTGCGGTACCTCACATACACTCTGCGATCCCTCCCACACACCTTGAGGTACCTCACACAACCTCTGTGATCCCTCACACACAACCTGATGTACCTCACACAAACTCTGACGTATCTCACACACACCTTGCGGTTCCTCACACACACTCTGAAGTACCTCACATGCACCCTGAGGTACATCACTCACACTCTGCGATCCCTCACACACAGTCTGACGTAGCTCACACACACGCTGAGGTACCTCACACACACTCTGCAATATCTCACACACACTCTGCGATCCCTCACACACACCGTGAGGTACCACACACACACTCTGCGGTACCTCACACACACTCTGAGATACCTCACACACACTCTGAGGTACGTCACACACACCCTGCGGTACCTCACACAAACTCTGCGATACCTGACACACACTCTGAGCTACCTCACACACACCCTGAGGTACCTCACGCACACTCTGCGATCCCTCACACACACCTTGAGGTACCTCACACAACCTCTGCGATCCCTCACACACACCCTGAGGTACCTCACAGACACTTTGCGGTACCTCACACACTCTGCGATCCCTCACACACACTCTGACCTACCTCACACACACTCTGCGGTCCTCACACACACTCTGACCTACCTCACACACACTCTGAAGGACCTCACACGCAGCCTGAGGTACCTCACACACACTCTGCGATACCTCACAAACACTGCGATCCCTTACACACGCTCTGCGATACATCACACCCACTCTTAGATACCGCAAACACACTCTGCGGTCCTCACACACACCCTGAGGTACCTCACACACACTCTGACGTACCTCACATGCACCCTGAGGTACCTCACTCACACTCTGCGGTACCTCACACACACTCTGCGGTACCTCACACACACTCTGACCTACCTCACACACACTCTGAGGTACCTCACACACACTCTGCGGTACCTCACACACACTCTGCGATTCCTCACACACATTCTGCGTTACCTCACACACACCTTGAGGTACCTCACACAACCTCTGCGATCCCTCACACAACCCTGAGATACCTCACAGACACTTTGCGGTACCTCACACACACTCTGCGATCCCTCACACACACTCTGACCTACCTCACACACACTCTGCGGTCCTCACACACACTCTGACCTACCTCACACACACTCTGAAGGACCTCACACGCACCCTGAGGTACCTCACACACACTCTGCGATACTTCACACACACTCTGCGATACATCACACACGCTCTGCGATCCCTCACACACACTCTGCGGTCCTCACACACACTCTGACCTACCTCACACACACCCTGAGGTACGTCACACAAACTCTGACGTACCTCACACACACCCTGAGGTACCTCACACACAGTCTGACGTACCTCACATGCACCCTGAGGTACCTCACTCACACTCTGCGATCCCTCACACACACCCTGAGGTACCTCACACACACTCTGCGATACATCACACACACTCTGAGCTACCTCATCCACAATCTGACGTAGCTCACACACACGCTGAGGTACCTCACACATACTCTGCAATATCTCACACACAGTCTGCGATTCCTCACACACACCGTGAGGTGCCTCATGCACACTCTGCGGTACCTCACACACACTGAGATACCTCACACACAATCTGCGTTACCTCACACAAACTCTGCGATACCTGACACACACTCTGAGCTACCTCACATACACTCTGAGCTCGCTCACACACACCCTGAGGTACCTCAAACACACTCTGCGTTATCTCACACACACTCTGCGATCCCTCACACACACCCTGAGTTACCTCACACACACTCTGCGGTACCTCACACACACTCTGCGTTATCTCACACACACTCTGCGATCCCTCACACACACCCTGAGTTACCTCACACACACTCTGCGGTACCTCACACATACTCTGCGATCCCTCACACACAGTCTGCGATACCTCACACACATTCTGCGATCCCTAACACACACTCTGCGATCCCTCACACACACCCTGAGTTACCTCACACACACTCTGCGGTACCTCACACACACACTGCGATTCCTCACAAACACTGAGATCCCTTACACACGCTCTGCAATACCTCACACACACTCTGCAATCCCTCACACACACTCTGCGATCCCTCACACACACTCTGCGATACCTCACACATCCTCTGCGATACCTCACACACAGTCTGCGATCCCTCACACACACCCTGAGGTACCTCATACACACTCTGCGATCCCTCACACACACCCTGATGTACCTTACACACACTCTGCGGTACCTCACACACACTCTGCGATCCCTCACACACATCCTGAGGTACCTCACACACACTCTGCGATCCCTCACACACACACTCTGCGATCCCTCACACACACTCTGACCTACCTCACACACACTCTGACGTACCTCACACACACCGAGGTACCTCACACACACCGAGGTACCTCACACACACTCTGCGGTATTTCACACACACTCTGCGATCCCTCACAAACACTGCGATCCCTTACACACGCTCTGCGATACCTCACACACACTCTGACCTACCTCACACACACTCTGAGGTACCTCACACACACTCTGACGTACCTCACACACACCGAGGTACCTCACACACACTCTGCGGTATTTCACACACACTCTGCGATCCCTCACAAACACTGCGATCCCTTACACACACTCTGCGATCCCTCACACACATCCTGAGGTACCTCACACACACTCTGCGATCCCTCACACACACACTCTGCGATCCCTCACACACACTCTGACCTACCTCACACACACCCTGAGGTACCTCACACACACTCTGACGTACCTCACACGCACCCTGAGGTACCTCACACACACTCTGACGTACCTCACACGCACCCTGAGGTACCTCACACACACTCTGCGGTATTTCACACACACTCTGCGATCCCTTACACACGCTCTGCGATACCTCACACACACTCTGCGATCCCTCACACAACCTCTGCGATCCCTCACACACACCCTGAGGCACCTCACACGCACTCTGCGGTACCTCACACACACTCTGACCTACCTCACACACACCGTGAGGTATCTCACACACACTCTGACGTACCTCACACGCACCCTGAGGTACCTCACACACACTCTGCGATACCTCACAAACACTGCGATCCCTTACACACACTCTGCGATACCTCACACACACTCTGCAATCCCTAACACACACTCTGCGATTCCTCACAAACACTGAGATCCCTTACACACGCTCTGCAATACCTCACACACTCTCTGCGATCCCTCACACATCCTCTGCGATACCTCACACACACTCTGCGATCCCTCACACACACCCTGATGTACCTCACACACACTCTGCGGTACCTCACACAAACTCTGCGATCCCTCACACACACCCTGAGGTACCTCACACACACTCTGCGATCCCTCACACACACCCTGATGTACCTCACACACACTCTGCGGTACCTCACACACACTCTGCGATCCCTCACACACACCCTGAGGTACCTCACACACACTCTGCGATCCCTCACACACACCCTGAGGTACCTCACACACACTCAGACGTACATCACACACACCGAGGTACCTCACACACACTCTGACGTACCTCACACGCACCCTGAGGTACCTCACACACACTCTGACGTACCTCACACGCACCCTGAGGTACCTCACACACACTCTGCGGTATTTCACACACACTGCGATCCCTTACACACGCTCTGCGATACCTCACACACACTCTGCGATCCCTCACACACACTCTGCGATCCCTCACACACACTCTGGGGCAGCACGGTAGCCTTGTGGATAGCACAATTGCTTCACAGCTCCAGGGTCCCAGGTTCGATTCTGGCTTGGGTCACTGTCTGTGCGGAGTCTGCACATCCTCCCCGTGTGTGCATGGGTTTCCTCCGGGTGCTCCGGTTTCCTCCCACAGTCCAAAGATGTGCGGGTTAGGTGGATTGGCCATGATAAATTGCCCTTACTGTCCAAAATTGCCCTTAGTGTTGGGTGGGGTTACTGGGTTATGGGGATAGGGTGGCGGTGTTGACCTTGGGTAGGGTGCTCTTTCCAAGAGCCGGTGCAGACTCGATGGGCCGAATGGCCTCCTTCTGCTCTGTAAATTCTATGAAAGTCTATTGTACCTCACACAGACTCTGCGTAATCTCACACACATTCTGCGATACCTCACACACATTCTGCGTTGCCTCACACACACTCTGAGGTACCTCACACACACTCTGCGATACCTCACACACACTCTGCGATAACTCACACACACCCGGAGGTACCTCACACACACCCGGAGGTACCTCACACACACTCTGCGGTACCTCACACACACTCAGCGATCCCTCACACACACTCTGACCTACCTCACACACACTCTGCGATACCTCACACATACTCTGACCTACCTCACACACACCCTGAGGTACCTCACATCAACTCTGACGTACCTCACACACAACCTGAGGTACCTCACACATACTCTGACCTACCTCACACCACCCTGAGGTACCTCACACACACTCTGCGGTACCTCACACACACTCTGCGATCCCTCACACACACCCTGAGGTACCTCACAGACAGTCTGACGTAGCTCACACACACGCTGAGGTACCTCACACACACTCTGCGATACCTCACACACACTCTGCAATACCTCACACACACTCTGCGATACCTCACACACACTCTGAGTTACCTCACACACACCCTGAGGTACCTCACACAAACTCTGCGATACCTGACACACACTCTGAGCTCCCTCACATACGCTCTGAGGAGCTCACACACACCCTGAGGTACCTCAAACACACTCTGCGATCCCTCACACACACCCGGAGGTAGATCATAGAACATAGAACATAGAACAATACAGCGCAGTACAGGCCCTTCGGCCCACGATGTTGCACCGAAACAAAAGCCATCTAACCTACACTATGCCATTATCATCCATATGTTTATCCAATAAACTTTTAAATGCCCTCAATGTTGGTGAGTTCACTACTGTAGCAGGTAGGGCATTCCACGGCCTCACTACTCTTTGCGTAAAGAACCTACCCCTGACCTCTGTCCTATATCTATTACCCCTCAGTTTAAGGCTATGTCCCCTCGTGCTAGCCATTTCCATCCGCGGGAGAAGGCTCTCACTGTCCACCCTATCTAACCCTCTGATCATTTTGTATGCCTCTATTAAGTCTCCTCTTAACCTTCTTCTCTCTAACGAAAACAACCTCAAGTCCATCAGCCTTTCCTCATAAGATTTTCCCTCCATACCAGGCAACATCCTGGTAAATCTCCTCTGCACCCGCTCCAAAGCCTCCACGTCCTTCCTATAATGCGGTGACCAGAACTGTACGCAATACTCCAAATGCGGCCGTACCAGAGTTCTGTACAGCTGCAACATGACCTCCCGACTCCGGAACTCAATCCCTCTACCAATAGAGGTACCACCCTCTACCACCCTGAGGTACCTCACACACACTCTGCGATACCTCACACAAACTCTGCGATACCTCACACACAGTCTGCGATCCCTCACACACCCTGAGGTACGTCACACACACTCTGCGTTACCTCACACACACTCTGCGATACGTAACACACTCTGCGATACCTCACACACACTCTGCGATCCATCACACACACTCAGAGATACCTCACACACACTCTGAGGTACCTCATGCACACTCTGCGATACCTCACACACACTCTGCGATAAATCACACACACTCTGCGATCCCTCACACACAGTCTGCGATCCCTCACACACAGTCTGCGCTCCCTCACACACAGTCTGCGCTCGCTCACACACTCCCTGGGGTACCTCACACACATTCTGCGATCCCGAACACACACTATGCAATCCCTCACACACACTCTGAGGGACCTCACACACAGTCTGACCTATCTCACACACATCCTGAGGTACCTCACACACACTCTGACGTACCTCACACACACCCTGAGGAACCTCACACACACCCTGTGGAACCTCACACACACTCTGACGTACCTCAAACGCACCCTGAGGAACCTCACACACACTCTGACGTACCTCAAACGCACCCTGAGGTACCTCACACACACTCTGCGGTTCCTCACACACACCCTGCGATCCCTCACACAAACTCTGAGGTCCCTCATGAACATTCTCCGGTACCTCACACAGACTCTGCGGAACCTCACACACACTCTGCGTTACCTCACACACACTCTGCGATCTCTCACACACACCCTGAGGTGCCTCACACAACCTCAGCGATTCCTCACACTCACTCTGCGGAACCTCACACACACTCTGCGACACCTCACACACATTCTGCTTTACCTCACACACACTCTGCGATACCTCACACACACTCTGCGTTACCTCACACACACTCTGCGGTACCTCACACACACACTGCGGTCCTCACACTCACCCTGAGGTACCTCACACACACTCTGCGGTACCTCACACACACACTGCGGTCCTCACACTCACCCTGAGGTACCTCACACACACTCTGTGGTACTTCACACACACTCTGCGATCCCTCACACAACCTCTGCGATCCCTCACACATACCCTGAGGCACCTCACACGCACTCTGCGGTACCTCACACACACTCTGCAGTCCTCACACACACTCTGACCTACCTCACACACACCGTGAGGTATCTCACACACACTCTGACGTACCTCACACGCACCCTGAGGTACCTCACACACACACTGCGATCCCTAACACACACTCTGCGATTCCTCACAAACACTGAGATCCCTTACACACGCTCTGCAATACCTCACACACACTCTGCGATCCCTCACACATCCTCTGCGATACCTCACACACACTCTGCGATCCCTCACTCACACCCTGAGGTACCTCACACACACTCTGCGATCCCTCACACACACCCTGATGTACCTCACACACACTCTGCGGTACCTCACACACACTCTGCGATCCCTCACACACACTCTGCGGTACCTCACACACACCCTGAGGTACCTCACACACACTCTGCGATCCCTCACACACAACCTGAGGTACCTCACACACACTCTGCGATCCCTCACACACACTCTGACCTACCTCACACACACTCTGCGGTACCTCACACACACTCAGACGTACATCACACACACCGAGGTACCTCACACACACTCTGACGTACCTCACACGCACCCTGAGGTACCTCACACACACTCTGACGTACCTCACACGCACCCTGAGGTACCTCACACACACTCTGCGGTATTTCACACACACTGCGATCCCTTACACACGCTCTGCGATACCTGACACACACTCTGCGATCTCTCACACACACTCTGCGATCCCTCACACACACTCTGCGATCCCTCACACACACTCTGCGATCCCTCACACACACCCTGAGGGACCTCACACACACTCTGCGTTCCCTCACACAGACTCTGAGATACCTCACACAGACTCTGCGTAATCTCACACACATTCTGCGATACCTCACACACATTCTGCGTTGCCTCACACACACTCTGAGGTACCTCACACACACTCTGCGATACCTCACACACACTCTGCGATAACTCACACACACTCTGCGATCCCTCACACACACCCGGAGGTACCTCACACAAACTCTGCGGTACCTCACACACACTCAGCGATCCCTCACACACACTCTGACCTACCTCACACACACTCTGCGATACCTCACACATACTCTGACCTACCTCACACACACCCTGAGGTACCTCACATCAACTCTGACGTACCTCACACACAACCTGAGGTACCTCACACATACTCTGACCTACCTCACACCACCCTGAGGTACCTCACACACACTCTGCGGTACCTCACACACACTCTGCGATCCCTCACACACACCCTGAGGTACCTCACAGACAGTCTGACGTAGCTCACACACACGCTGAGGTACCTCACACACACTCTGCGATACCTCACACACACTCTGCAATACCTCACACACACTCTGCAATACCTCACACACATTCTGCGATACCTCACACACACTCTGCGTTACCTCACACACACCCTGAGGTACCTCACACAAACTCTGCGATACCTGACACACACTCTGAGCTCCCTCACATACGCTCTGAGGAGCTCACACACACCCTGAGGTACCTCAAACACACTCTGCGATCCCTCACACACACCCGGAGGTAGATCATAGAACATAGAACATAGAACAATACAGCGCAGTACAGGCCCTTCGGCCCACGATGTTGCATCGAAACAAAAGCCATCTAACCTACACTATGCCATTATCATCCATATGTTTATCCAATAAACTTTTAAATGCCCTCAATGTTGGCGAGTTCACTACTGTAGCAGGTAGGGCATTCCACGGCCTCACTACTCTTTGCGTAAAGAACCTACCCCTGACCTCTGTCCTATATCTATTACCCCTCAGTTTAAGGCTATGTCCCCTCGTGCTAGCCATTTCCATCCGCGGGAGAAGGCTCTCACTGTCCACCCTGTCTAACCCTCTGATCATTTTGTATGCCTCTATTAAGTCTCCTCTTAACCTTCTTCTCTCTAACGAAAACAACTTCAAGTCCATCAGCCTTTCCTCATAAGATTTTCCCTCCATACCAGGCAACATCCTGGTAAATCTCCTCTGCACCCGCTCCAAAGCCTCCACGTCCTTCCTATAATGCGGTGACCAGAACTGTACGCAATACTCCAAATGCGGCCGTACCAGAGTTCTGTACAGCTGCAACATGACCTCCCGACTCCGGAACTCAATCCCTCTACCAATAGAGGTACCACCCTCTACCACCCTGAGGTACCTCACACACACTCTGCGATACCTCACACAAACTCTGCGATACCTCACACACAGTCTGCGATCCCTCACACACACCCTGAGGTACGTCACACACACTCTGCGTTACCTCACACACACTCTGCGATACGTAACACACTCTGCGATACCTCACACACACTCTGCGATCCATCACACACACTCAGAGATACCTCACACACACTCTGAGGTACCTCATGCACACTCTGCGATACCTCACACACACTCTGCGATAAATCACACACACTCTGCGATCCCTCACACACAGTCTGCGATCCCTCACACACAGTCTGCGCTCCCTCACACACAGTCTGCGCTCGCTCACACACACCCTGGGGTACCTCACACACATTCTGCGATCCCTAACACACACTATGCGATCCCTCACACACACTCTGAGGGACCTCACACACAGTCTGACCTACCTCACACACACTCTGACCTACCTCACACACATCCTGAGGTACCTCACACACACTCTGACGTACCTCACACACACCCTGAGGAACCTCACACACACCCTGTGGAACCTCACACACACTCTGACGTACCTCAAACGCACCCTGAGGTACCTCACACACACTCTGCGGTTCCTCACACACACTCTGCGATCCCTCACACACACTCTGCGATCCCTCACACAAACTCTGAGGTCCCTCATGAACATTCTCCGGTACCTCACACAGACTCTGAGATACCTCACACACACTCTGCGGAACCTCACACACACTCTGCGATACCTCACACACATTCTGCGTCACCTCACACACACTCTGCGATCTCTCACAAACACCCTGAGGTGCCTCACACAACCTCAGCGATTCCTCACACACACTCTGCGTTACCTCACACACACTCTGCGATCTCTCACACACACCCTGAGGTACCTCACACACACTCTGCGGTACCTCACACACACACTGCGGTCCTCACACTCACCCTGAGGTACCTCACACACACTCTGCGGTACTTCACACACACTCTGCGATACCTCACAAACACTGCGATCCCTTACACACGCTCTGCGATACCTCACACACACTCTGCGATCCCTCACACAACCTCTGCGATCCCTCACACACACCCTGAGGTACCTCACACGCACTCTGCGGTACCTCACACAGACTCTGAGATACCTCACACACACTCTGCGTAATCTCACACACACTCTGCGATATCTCACACACATTCTGCATTGCCTCACACACACTCTGCGATACCTCACACACACTCTGCGATCCCTCACACAAGCTCTGCGATCACTCACACACACCCTGACGTACCTCACACGCACTCTGCGGTACCTCACACACACCCTGAGGTATCTCACACACACTCTGACGTAACTCACACGCACCCTGAGGTACCTCACACACACTCTGCGATACCTCACAAACACTGCGATCCCTTACACACGCTCTGCGATACCTCACACACACTCTGCGACCCCTCACACACAGTCTGCGATCCCTCACACACACCCTGAGGTAACACACACACACTCTGCGTTCCCTCACACAGACTCTGCGATACCCCACACACATTCTGCGTTGCCTCACACACACTCTGCGATACTTCACACACACTCTGCGTTACCTTACACAACCTCTGCGATACCTCACATCCACCCTGCGGTAGCTAACACACACCCTGAGGGACTTCACACAAACTCTGCGATACCTGTCACACATCCTGAGGTAGCTCACACACACCCTGAGGTATCTCACACACACTCTGCGATACCTCACACACATTCTGCGATACCTCACACACACTCTGCGGTACCTCACACACACTCTGCGGTACCTCACACACACTCTGCGGTACCTCACACACATTCTGCGATACCTCACACACACTCTGCGGTACCTCACACAACCTCTGCGATCCCTCACACACACCCTGAGGTACCTCACACACACTCTGCTGTACCTCACACACACTCTGACCTACCTCACACACACTCTGCGGTCCTCACACACCCTCTGACCTACCTCACACACACCCTGAGGTACCTCACACACACTCTGACGTACCTCACACACACCGAGGTACCTCACACACACTCTGACGTACCTCACACGCACCCTGAGGTACCTCACACACACTCTGCGATCCCTCACACACACCCTGAGGTATCTCACACACACTCTGCGGTACCTCACACACACTCTGCGGTACCTCACACACACTCTGCGGTACCTCACACACACCCTGAGGTGCCTCACACGACCTCTGCGATCCCTCACACACACCCTGAGGTACCTCACACACACTCTGCTGTACCTCACACACACTCTGACCTACCTCACACACACTCTACGGTCCTCACACACACTCTGACCTACCTCACACACACCCTGAGGTACCTCACACACACCGAGGTACCTCACACACACTCTGAGGTACCTCACACACACCGAGGTACCTCACACACACTCTGACCTACCTCACACGCACCCTGAGGTACCTCACACACACTCTGCGATCCCTCACACACACCCTGAGGTATCTCACACACACTCTGCGGTACCTCACACACACTCTGCGGTACATCACACACACCATGAGGTGCCTCACACAACCTCTGCGATCCCTCACACACACCCTGAGGTACCTCACACACACTCTGCGGTCCTCACACACACTCTGACCTACCTCACACACACCCTGAGGTACCTCACACACACTCTGACGTACCTCACACACACCGAGGTACCTCACACACACTCTGACGTACCTCACACACACCGAGGTACCTCACACACACTCTGCGATATCTCACAAACACTGCGATTCCTTACACACGCTCTGCGATACCTCACACACACTCTGCGACCCTTCACACACAGTCAGCGATCCCTCACACACATCCTGAGGTACCACACACACACTCTGCGTTCCCTCACACAGACTGAGATACCTCACACACTGCGTAATCTCACACACATTCTGCGTTGCCTCACACACACTCTGCGATACTCCACACACACTCTGCGTTGCCTCACACACACTCTGCGATACTTCACACACACTCTGCGTAATCTCACACACATTCTGCGATACCTCACACACACTCTGCGATACCTCACACACACATTCTGCGTTGCCTCACACACACTCTGCGATACTTCACACACACTCTGCGTTACCTTACACAACCTCTGCCATACCTCACATCCACCCTGAGGTAGCTAACACACACCCTGAGGGACCTCACACAAACTCTGCGATACCTGACACACACCCTGAGGTAGCTCACACACACCCTGAGGTACCTCAAACACACTCTGCGATACCTCACACACATTCTGCGATACCTCACACACACTCTGCGATCCCTCACACACAACGTGAGTTACCTCACACACACTCTGCGATACCTAACACACACCCTGAGGTGCCTCACACAACCTCTGCGATCCCTCACACACACACTGAGGTACCTCACACACACTCTGCTGTACCTCACACACACCCTGAGGTGCCTCACACAACCTCTGCGATCCCTCACACACACACTGAGGTACCTCACACACACTCTGCTGTACCTCACACACACTCTGACCTACATCACACACACCCTGAGGTACCTCACACACACTCTGACGTACCTCACACACACCGAGGTACCTCACACACACTCTAACGTACCTCACACGCACCCTGAGGTACCTCACACACACTCTGCGATACCTCAAACACACTGCGATCCCTTACACACGCACTGCGATACCTCACACTCACTCTGCGATCCCTCACACAACCTCTGCGATCCCTCACACACACCCTCAGGTACCTCACACGCACTCTGCGGTACCTCACACACACCCTGTGGTATCTCACACACACTCTGACGTACCTCACACGCACCCTGAGGTACCTCACACACACTCTGCGATACCTCACAATCACTGCGGTCCCTTACACAGGCTCTGCGATACCTCACACAGACTCTGTGATCCCTCACACACAGTCTGCGACCCCTCACACACACCCTGAGGTACCTCACACACACTCTGCGTTCCCTCACACAGACTCTGAGATACCTCACACAGACTCTGCGTAATCTCACACACACTCTGCGATATCTCACACACATTCTGCATTGCCTGACACACACTCTGCGATACCTCACACACACTCTGCGTTACCTTACACAACCTCTGCGATACATCACACACACTCTGAGGTACCTCACACACACACTGCGTTACCTCATACACACTCTGAGCTACCTCACAATCACTCTGCGGTACCTCACACACACTCTGCGATCCCTCACACACAGTCTGACCTACCTCACACACATCCTGAAGTACCTCACACACACTCTGACGTACCTCACACACACCCTGAGGAACCTCACACACACCCTGTGGAACCTCACACACACTCTGACGTACCTCAAACGCACCCTGAGGTACCTCACACACACTCTGCGGTTCCTCACACACACTCTGTGATCCCTCACACACACTCTGCGATCCCTCACACAAACTCTGAGGTCCCTCATGAACATTCTCCGGTACCTCACACACACTCTGCGGTACCTCACACAGACTCTGCGGAACCTCACACACACTCTGCGAAACCTCACACACACTCTGCGATACCTCACACACACTCTGCGTTACCTCACACACACTCTGCGGTACCTCACACACACACACTGCGGTCCTCACACTCACCCTGAGGTACCTCACACACACTCTGCGGTACTTCACACACGCTCTGCGATACCTCACACACACTCTGCGATCCCTCACACAACCTCTGCGATCCCTCACACACACCCTGAGGTACCTCACACACACTCTGCGGTACCTCACACAGACTCTGAGATACCTCACACACATTCTGCATTGCCTCACACACACTCTGCGATACCTCACACACACTCTGCGTTACCTTACACAACCTCTGCGATACATCACACACACTGAGGTACCTCACACACACTCTGCGTTACCTCACACACACTCTGAGCTACCTCACAATCACTCTGCGGTACCTCACACACACTCTGCGATCCCTCACACACACTCTGACCTACCTCACACACATCCTGAGGTACCTCAAACACACTCTGACGTACCTCACACACACCCTGAGGTACCTCACACACACTCTGCGATACCTCACAAACACTGCGATCCCTTACACACGCTCTGCGATACCTCACACACACTCTGCGATCCCTCACACAACCTCTGCGATCCCTCACACGCACCCTGAGGTACCTCACACACACTCTGACGTACCTCACACGCACCCTGAGGTACCTCACACAAACTCTGCGGTACTTCACACACACTCTGCGATCCCTCACACACAGTCTGCGCTCCCTCACACACACCCTGAGGTACCTCACACACACTCTGCGTTACCTCACACACACCCTGAGGTACCTCACACACACTCTGCGTTACCTCACACACACCCTGAGGTACCTCACACGCACCCTGAGGTACCTCACACACACACTGCGATCCCTCACACACACCCTGAGGTGCCTCACACAACCTCTGCGATCCCTCACACACACCCTGAGCTACCTCTCGCACACTCTGCGGCACCTCACACGCACTCTGACCTACATCACACACACTCTGCGGTCCTCACACACACTCTGACGTACCTCACACACACCGAGGTACCTCACACAAACTCTGCGGTACTTCACACACACTCTGACCACCTCACACACACACTGAGTTACCTCACACACACCGAGGTACCTCACACAAACTCTGCGGTACTTCACACACACTCTGCGCTCCCTCACACACCCTGAGGTACCTCACACACACTCTGAGGTACCTCACGCACACTCTGCGGTACCTAACACACACTCTGTGGTACCTCACACACACCCTGTGGTACCTCACACACACCGAGGTACCTCACACACACTCTGACGTACCTCAAACTCACCCTGAGGTACCTCACACACACTCTGCGGTACCTCACACACACTCTGCGATACCTCACAAACACTGCTATCCCTTACACACGCTCTGCGATACCTCACACACACTCTGCGATCCCTCACACAACCTCTGCGATCCCTCACACACACCCTGAGGTACCTCACACACACTCTGCGGTACCTCACACAGACTCTGAGATACCTCACACACATTCTGCATTGCCTCACACACACTCTGCGATACCTCACACACACTCTGCGTTACCTTACACAACCTCTGCGATACATCACACACACTGAGGTACCTCACACACACTCTGCGTTACCTCACACACACTCTGAGCTACCTCACAATCACTCTGCGGTACCTCACACACACTCTGCGATCCCTCACACACACTCTGACCTACCTCACACACATCCTGAGGTACCTCAAACACACTCTGACGTACCTCACACACACCCTGAGGTACCTCACACACACTCTGCGATACCTCACAAACACTGCGATCCCTTACACACGCTCTGCGATACCTCACACACACTCTGCGATCCCTCACACAACCTCTGCGATCCCTCACACGCACCCTGAGGTACCTCACACACACTCTGACGTACCTCACACGCACCCTGAGGTACCTCACACAAACTCTGCGGTACTTCACACACACTCTGCGATCCCTCACACACAGTCTGCGCTCCCTCACACACACCCTGAGGTACCTCACACACACTCTGCGTTACCTCACACACACCCTGAGGTACCTCACACACACTCTGCGTTACCTCACACACACCCTGAGGTACCTCACACGCACCCTGAGGTACCTCACACACACACTGCGATCCCTCACACACACCCTGAGGTGCCTCACACAACCTCTGCGATCCCTCACACACACCCTGAGCTACCTCTCGCACACTCTGCGGCACCTCACACGCACTCTGACCTACATCACACACACTCTGCGGTCCTCACACACACTCTGACGTACCTCACACACACCGAGGTACCTCACACAAACTCTGCGGTACTTCACACACACTCTGCGCTCCCTCACACACCCTGAGGTACCTCACACACACTCTGAGGTACCTCACGCACACTCTGCGGTACCTAACACACACTCTGTGGTACCTCACACACACCCTGTGGTACCTCACACACACCGAGGTACCTCACACACACTCTGACGTACCTCAAACTCACCCTGAGGTACCTCACACACACTCTGCGGTACCTCACACACACTCTGCGATACCTCACAAACACTGCTATCCCTTACACACGCTCTGCGATACCTCACACACACTCTGCGATCCCTCACACAACCTCTGCGATCCCTCACACACACCCTGAGGTACCTCACACGCACTCTTCGGTACCTCACACACACTCTGCGGTCCTCAAGCACACTCTGACCTACCTCACACACACCCTGAGGTATCTCACACGCACTCTGACGTACTTCACAAGCACCCTGAGGTACCTCACACACACTCTGCGATACCTCACAAACACTGCGATCCCTTACACACGCTCTGCGATACCTCACACACACTCTGCGTTACCTTACACACACTCTGCGATCCCTCACACACACTCTGACCTACCTCACACACACTCTGCGATACCTCACACATACTCTGATCTACCTCAAACACACCCTGAGGTACCTCACACACACCCTGAGCTACCTCACACACCCTCTGCGATCCCTCACACACACCCTGAGGTACCTCACACACACCCTGAGGTACCTCACACACACCCTGAGTTACCTCACTCACACTCTGCGATACATCACACACACTCTGAGCTAGCTCACACACAGTCTGACGTAGCTCACACACATGCTGAGGTAGCTCACACACACGCTGAGGTACCTCACACACACGCTGAGGTACCTCACACACACTCTGCGATACCTCACCCACATTCTGCGATACCTCATCCACAGTCTGCGATTCCTCACACACACTCTGCGATCCCTCACACACACCGTGAGGTACCTCACACAAACTCTGCGGTACCTCACACACACTCTGCGATCCCTCACGCACACTCTGCGATCCCTCATGCACACTCTGAGGTACCTCATGCACACTCTGCGGTACCTCACACACACTCTGCATTACCTCACACACACTCTGCGATACCTCACACACACCCTGACGCACGTCACACACACTCTGCGACACCTCACACACACTCTGCGATACCTCACACACACTCTGCGATACCTCACACACACTCTGCATTACCTCACACACACTCTGCGATACCTCACACACACTCTGCGATACCTCACACACACTCTGCGATACCTCACACACACTCTGCGATACCTCACGCACACTCTGCGATACCTCACACACACTCTGCGATACCTCACGCACACTCTGCGATACCTCACGCACACTCTGCGATCCCTTACTCACACTCTGCGATACCTCACACACAGTCTGCGATCCCTCACACACACCCTGAGGTACCTCACACACACTCTGCGTTACCTCACACACACTCTGCGATCCCTCACACACACCCTGAGTTACCTCACATACGCCCCGAGGTACCTCACACACACCCTGAGGTACCTCACACACACCCTGAGGTACCTCACACACACTCTGCGATCCCTCACACCCACCCTGAGGTACCTCACACACACTCTGACCTACCTCACACACACTCTGCGGTCCTCACACACACTCTGACGTACCTCACACACACCGAGGTACCTCACACAAACTCTGCGGTACTTCACACACACTCTGCGCTCCCTCACACACCCTGAGGTACCTCACACACACTCTGAGGTACCTCACGCACACTCTGCGGTCCCTAACACACACTCTGTGGTACCTAACACACACTCTGTGGTACCTCACACACACTCTGCGGTCCTCACACACACTCTGACTTACCTCACACACACCCTGTGGTACCTCACACACACCGAGGTACCTCACACACACTCTGACGTACCTCAAACTCACCCTGAGGTACCTCACACACACTCTGCGGTACCTCACACACACTCTGCGATACCTCACAAACACTGCTATCCCTCACACACACTCTGCGTTACCTTACACACACTCTGCGATCCCTCACACACACTCTGACCTACCTCACACACACTCTGCGATACCTCACACATACTCTGATCTACCTCAAACACACCCTGAGGTACCTCACACATACTCTGATCTACCTCAAACACACCCTGAGGTACCTCACACACACCCTGAGCTACCTCACACACCCTCTGCGATCCCTCACACACACCCTGAGGTACCTCACACACACCCTGAGGTACCTCACACACACCCTGAGGTACCTCACTCACACTCTGCGATACATCACACACACTCTGAGCTAGCTCACACACAGTCTGACGTAGCTCACACACATGCTGAGGTCGCTCACACACACGGTGAGGTACCTCACACACACGCTGAGGTACCTCACACACACTCTGCGATACCTCACAAACACTGCTATCCCTTACACACGCTCTGCGATACCTCACACACACTCTGCGATCCCTCACACAACCTCTGCGATCCCTCACACACACCCTGAGGTACCTCACACGCACTCTTCGGTACCTCACACACACTCTGCGGTCCTCAAGCACACTCTGACCTACCTCACACACACCCTGAGGTATCTCACACACACTCTGACGTACTTCACAAGCACCCTGAGGTACCTCACACACACTCTGCGATACCTCACAAACACTGCGATCCCTTACACACGCTCTGCGATACCTCACACACACTCTGCGTTACCTTACACACACTCTGCGATCCCTCACACACACTCTGACCTACCTCACACACACTCTGCGATACCTCACACATACTCTGATCTACCTCAAACACACCCTGAGGTACCTCACACACACCCTGAGCTACCTCACACACCCTCTGCGATCCCTCACACACACCCTGAGGTACCTCACACACACCCTGAGGTACCTCACACACACCCTGAGTTACCTCACTCACACTCTGCGATACATCACACACACTCTGAGCTAGCTCACACACAGTCTGACGTAGCTCACACACATGCTGAGGTAGCTCACACACACGCTGAGGTACCTCACACACACGCTGAGGTACCTCACACACACTCTGCGATACCTCACCCACATTCTGCGATACCTCATCCACAGTCTGCGATTCCTCACACACACTCTGCGATCCCTCACACACACCGTGAGGTACCTCACACAAACTCTGCGGTACCTCACACACACTCTGCGATCCCTCACGCACACTCTGCGATCCCTCATGCACACTCTGAGGTACCTCATGCACACTCTGCGGTACCTCACACACACTCTGCATTACCTCACACACACTCTGCGATACCTCACACACACCCTGACGCACGTCACACACACTCTGCGACACCTCACACACACTCTGCGATACCTCACACACACTCTGCGATACCTCACACACACTCTGCATTACCTCACACACACTCTGCGATACCTCACACACACTCTGCGATACCTCACACACACTCTGCGATACCTCACACACACTCTGCGATACCTCACGCACACTCTGCGATACCTCACACACACTCTGCGATACCTCACACACACTCTGCGATACCTCACACACACTCTGAACTAATGCACATACACTTTGAGCTAGCTCACACACACCCTGAGGTACCTCATACACACTCTGCGATCCCTTACTCACACTCTGCGATACCTCACACACAGTCTGCGATCCCTCACACACACCCTGAGGTACCTCACACACACTCTGCGTTACCTCACACACACTCTGCGATCCCTCACACACACCCTGAGTTACCTCACATACGCCCCGAGGTACCTCACACACACCCTGAGGTACCTCACACACACCCTGAGGTACCTCACACACACTCTGCGATCCCTCACACCCACCCTGAGGTACCTCACACACACTCTGACCTACCTCACACACACTCTGCGGTCCTCACACACACTCTGACGTACCTCACACACACCGAGGTACCTCACACAAACTCTGCGGTACTTCACACACACTCTGCGCTCCCTCACACACCCTGAGGTACCTCACACACACTCTGAGGTACCTCACGCACACTCTGCGGTCCCTAACACACACTCTGTGGTACCTAACACACACTCTGTGGTACCTCACACACACTCTGCGGTCCTCACACACACTCTGACTTACCTCACACACACCCTGTGGTACCTCACACACACCGAGGTACCTCACACACACTCTGACGTACCTCAAACTCACCCTGAGGTACCTCACACACACTCTGCGGTACCTCACACACACTCTGCGATACCTCACAAACACTGCTATCCCTCACACACACTCTGCGTTACCTTACACACACTCTGCGATCCCTCACACACACTCTGACCTACCTCACACACACTCTGCGATACCTCACACATACTCTGATCTACCTCAAAAACACCCTGAGGTACCTGACACATACTCTGATCTACCTCAAACACACCCTGAGGTACCTCACACACACCCTGAGCTACCTCACACACCCTCTGCGATCCCTCACACACACCCTGAGGTACCTCACACACACCCTGAGGTACCTCACACACACCCTGAGGTACCTCACTCACACTCTGCGATACATCACACACACTCTGAGCTAGCTCACACACAGTCTGACGTAGCTCACACACATGCTGAGGTCGCTCACACACACGGTGAGGTACCTCACACACACGCTGAGGTACCTCACACACACTCTGCGATACCTCACCCACATTCTGCGATACCTCATCCACAGTCTGCGATCCCTCACGCACACTCTGCGATCCCTCACGCACACTCTGAGGCACCTCATGCACACTCTGCGGTACCTCACACACACTCTGCGTAACCTCACACACACCCTGACGCACGTCACACACACCCTGCGACACCTCACACACACCCTGCGATACCTCACACACACTCTGCGATACCTCACACACACTCTGCATTACCTCACACACACTCTGCGATACCTCACACACACCCTGCATTACCTCACACACACTCTGCGATACCTCACACACACTCTGCGATACCTCACACACACTCTGCGATACCTCACACACAGTCTGCGATACCTCACACACACTCTGCGATACCTCACACACACTCTGCGATACCTCACACACACTCTGCGATACCTCACACACACTCTGCGATACCTCACACACACTCTGCGATACCTCACACACACTCTGCGAAACCTCACACACACTCTGCGAAACCTCACACACACTCTGCGATACCTCACACACACTCTGCGATACCTCACACACACTCTGCGATACCTCACACACACTCTGAGGGACCTCACACAAACTCTGCGATACCTGACATACACTCTGAACTAACTCACATACACTCTGAGCTAGCTCACACACACCCTGAGGTACCTCATACACACTCTGCGATCCCTTACTCACACTCTGCGATACCTCACACACAGTCTGCGATACCTCACACACACTCTGCGATACCTCACACACACTCTGCGATACCTCACACACACTCTGCGATACCTCACACACACCCTGAGGTAGCTCACACACACCCTGAGGTACCTCATACACACTCTGCGATACCTCACACACAGTCTGCGATCCCTCACACACACCCTGAGGTACCTCACCCACACTCTGCGTTATCTCACACACACTCTGCGATCCCTCACACACACCCTGAGTTACCTCACATACGCCCTGATGTACCTCACACACACTCTGACGTACCTCACACGCACCCTGAGGTACCTCACACACACTCTGCGGTACCTCACACACACTCTGCGGTACCTCACACACACTCTGCGATACCTCACACACACTCTGCGATACCTCACACACACCCTGAGGTAGCTCACACACACCCTGAGGTACCTCATACACACTCTGCGATCCCTTACACACACTCCGCGATACCTCACACACAGTCTGCGATCCCTCACACACACCCTGAGGTACCTCACACACACTCTGCGTTACCTCACACACACTCTGCGATCCCTCACACACACCCTGAGTTACCTCACATACGCCCTGAGGTACCTCACACACACTCTGACGTACCTCACACGCACCCTGAGGTACCTCACACACACTCTGCGGTACTCACACACACTCTGACCTACCTCACACAAACTCTGATGTACCTCACACACACCGAGGTTCCTCACACGCACCCTGAGGTACCTCACACAAACTCTGCGGTACTTCACACACATTCTGCGATCCCTCACACACAGTCTGCGCTCCCTCACACACACCCTGAGGTACCTCACACACACTCTGCGATCCCTCACACACACTCTGACCTACCTCACACACATCCTGAGGTACCTCAAACACACTCTGACGTACCTCACACACACCCTGAGGTACCTCACACACACTCTGCGATACCTCACAAACACTGCGATCCCTTACACACGCTCTGCGATACCTCACACACACTCTGCGATCCCTCACACAACCTCTGCGATCCCTCACACGCACCCTGAGGTACCTCACACACACTCTGACGTACCTCACACGCACCCTGAGGTACCTCACACAAACTCTGCGGTACTTCACACACACTCTGCGATCCCTCACACACAGTCTGCGCTCCCTCACACACACCCTGAGGTACCTCACACACACTCTGCGTTACCTCACACACACCCTGAGGTACCTCACACACACTCTGCGTTACCTCACACACACCCTGAGGTACCTCACACGCACCCTGAGGTACCTCACACACACACTGCGATCCCTCACACACACCCTGAGGTGCCTCACACAACCTCTGCGATCCCTCACACACACCCTGAGCTACCTCTCGCACACTCTGCGGCACCTCACACGCACTCTGACCTACATCACACACACTCTGCGGTCCTCACACACACTCTGACGTACCTCACACACACCGAGGTACCTCACACAAACTCTGCGGTACTTCACACACACTCTGACCACCTCACACACACACTGAGTTACCTCACACACACCGAGGTACCTCACACAAACTCTGCGGTACTTCACACACACTCTGCGCTCCCTCACACACCCTGAGGTACCTCACACACACTCTGAGGTACCTCACGCACACTCTGCGGTACCTAACACACACTCTGTGGTACCTCACACACACCCTGTGGTACCTCACACACACCGAGGTACCTCACACACACTCTGACGTACCTCAAACTCACCCTGAGGTACCTCACACACACTCTGCGGTACCTCACACACACTCTGCGATACCTCACAAACACTGCTATCCCTTACACACGCTCTGCGATACCTCACACACACTCTGCGATCCCTCACACAACCTCTGCGATCCCTCACACACACCCTGAGGTACCTCACACGCACTCTTCGGTACCTCACACACACTCTGCGGTCCTCAAGCACACTCTGACATACCTCACACACACCCTGAGGTATCTCACACACACTCTGACGTACTTCACAAGCACCCTGAGGTACCTCACACACACTCTGCGATACCTCACAAACACTGCGATCCCTTACACACGCTCTGCGATACCTCACACACACTCTGCGTTACCTTACACACACTCTGCGATCCCTCACACACACTCTGACCTACCTCACACACACTCTGCGATACCTCACACATACTCTGATCTACCTCAAACACACCCTGAGGTACCTCACACACACCCTGAGCTACCTCACACACCCTCTGCGATCCCTCACACACACCCTGAGGTACCTCACACACACCCTGAGGTACCTCACACACACCCTGAGTTACCTCACTCACACTCTGCGATACATCACACACACTCTGAGCTAGCTCACACACAGTCTGACGTAGCTCACACACATGCTGAGGTACCTCACACACGCTCTGCGATACCTCACCCACATTCTGCGATACCTCATCCACAGTCTGCGATTCCTCACACACACTCTGCGATCCCTCACACACACCGTGAGGTACCTCACACAAACTCTGCGGTACCTCACACACACTCTGCGGTCCTCACACACACTCTGACGTACCTCACACACACCGAGGTACCTCACACAAACTCTGCGGTACTTCACACACACTCTGCGCTCCCTCACACACCCTGAGGTACCTCACACACACTCTGAGGTACCTCACGCACACTCTGCGGTCCCTAACACACACTCTGTGGTACCTAACACACACTCTGTGGTACCTCACACACACTCTGCGGTCCTCACACACACTCTGACTTACCTCACACACACCCTGTGGTACCTCACACACACCGAGGTACCTCACACACACTCTGACGTACCTCAAACTCACCCTGAGGTACCTCACACACACTCTGCGGTACCTCACACACACTCTGCGATACCTCACAAACACTGCTATCCCTCACACACACTCTGCGTTACCTTACACACACTCTGCGATCCCTCACACACACTCTGACCTACCTCACACACACTCTGCGATACCTCACACATACTCTGATCTACCTCAAAAACACCCTGAGGTACCTGACACATACTCTGATCTACCTCAAACACACCCTGAGGTACCTCACACACACCCTGAGCTACCTCACACACCCTCTGCGATCCCTCACACACACCCTGAGGTACCTCACACACACCCTGAGGTACCTCACACACACCCTGAGGTACCTCACTCACACTCTGCGATACATCACACACACTCTGAGCTAGCTCACACACAGTCTGACGTAGCTCACACACATGCTGAGGTCGCTCACACACACGGTGAGGTACCTCACACACACGCTGAGGTACCTCACACACACTCTGCGATACCTCACCCACATTCTGCGATACCTCATCCACAGTCTGCGATCCCTCACGCACACTCTGCGATCCCTCACGCACACTCTGAGGCACCTCATGCACACTCTGCGGTACCTCACACACACTCTGCGTAACCTCACACACACCCTGACGCACGTCACACACACCCTGCGACACCTCACACACACCCTGCGATACCTCACACACACTCTGCGATACCTCACACACACTCTGCATTACCTCACACACACTCTGCGATACCTCACACACACCCTGCATTACCTCACACACACTCTGCGATACCTCACACACACTCTGCGATACCTCACACACACTCTGCGATACCTCACACACAGTCTGCGATACCTCACACACACTCTGCGATACCTCACACACACTCTGCGATACCTCACACACACTCTGCGATACCTCACACACACTCTGCGATACCTCACACACACTCTGCGATACCTCACACACACTCTGCGAAACCTCACACACACTCTGCGAAACCTCACACACACTCTGCGATACCTCACACACACTCTGCGATACCTCACACACACTCTGCGATACCTCACACACACTCTGAGGGACCTCACACAAACTCTGCGATACCTGACATACACTCTGAACTAACTCACATACACTCTGAGCTAGCTCACACACACCCTGAGGTACCTCATACACACTCTGCGATCCCTTACTCACACTCTGCGATACCTCACACACAGTCTGCGATACCTCACACACACTCTGCGATACCTCACACACACTCTGCGATACCTCACACACACTCTGCGATACCTCACACACACCCTGAGGTAGCTCACACACATCCTGAGGTACCTCATACACACTCTGCGATACCTCACACACAGTCTGCGATCCCTCACACACACCCTGAGGTACCTCACCCACACTCTGCGTTATCTCACACACACTCTGCGATCCCTCACACACACCCTGAGTTACCTCACATACGCCCTGATGTACCTCACACACACTCTGACGTACCTCACACGCACCCTGAGGTACCTCACACACACTCTGCGGTACCTCACACACACTCTGCGGTACCTCACACACACTCTGCGATACCTCACACACACTCTGCGATACCTCACACACACCCTGAGGTAGCTCACACACACCCTGAGGTACCTCATACACACTCTGCGATCCCTTACACACACTCCGCGATACCTCACACACAGTCTGCGATCCCTCACACACACCCTGAGGTACCTCACACACACTCTGCGTTACCTCACACACACTCTGCGATCCCTCACACACACCCTGAGTTACCTCACATACGCCCTGAGGTACCTCACACACACTCTGACGTACCTCACACGCACCCTGAGGTACCTCACACACACTCTGCGGTACTCACACACACTCTGACCTACCTCACACAAACTCTGATGTACCTCACACACACCGAGGTTCCTCACACGCACCCTGAGGTACCTCACACAAACTCTGCGGTACTTCACACACATTCTGCGATCCCTCACACACAGTCTGCGCTCCCTCACACACACCCTGAGGTACCTCACACACACTCTGCGATCCCTCACACACACTCTGACCTACCTCACACACATCCTGAGGTACCTCAAACACACTCTGACGTACCTCACACACACCCTGAGGTACCTCACACACACTCTGCGATACCTCACAAACACTGCGATCCCTTACACACGCTCTGCGATACCTCACACACACTCTGCGATCCCTCACACAACCTCTGCGATCCCTCACACGCACCCTGAGGTACCTCACACACACTCTGACGTACCTCACACGCACCCTGAGGTACCTCACACAAACTCTGCGGTACTTCACACACACTCTGCGATCCCTCACACACAGTCTGCGCTCCCTCACACACACCCTGAGGTACCTCACACACACTCTGCGTTACCTCACACACACCCTGAGGTACCTCACACACACTCTGCGTTACCTCACACACACCCTGAGGTACCTCACACGCACCCTGAGGTACCTCACACACACACTGCGATCCCTCACACACACCCTGAGGTGCCTCACACAACCTCTGCGATCCCTCACACACACCCTGAGCTACCTCTCGCACACTCTGCGGCACCTCACACGCACTCTGACCTACATCACACACACTCTGCGGTCCTCACACACACTCTGACGTACCTCACACACACCGAGGTACCTCACACAAACTCTGCGGTACTTCACACACACTCTGACCACCTCACACACACACTGAGTTACCTCACACACACCGAGGTACCTCACACAAACTCTGCGGTACTTCACACACACTCTGCGCTCCCTCACACACCCTGAGGTACCTCACACACACTCTGAGGTACCTCACGCACACTCTGCGGTACCTAACACACACTCTGTGGTACCTCACACACACCCTGTGGTACCTCACACACACCGAGGTACCTCACACACACTCTGACGTACCTCAAACTCACCCTGAGGTACCTCACACACACTCTGCGGTACCTCACACACACTCTGCGATACCTCACAAACACTGCTATCCCTTACACACGCTCTGCGATACCTCACACACACTCTGCGATCCCTCACACAACCTCTGCGATCCCTCACACACACCCTGAGGTACCTCACACGCACTCTTCGGTACCTCACACACACTCTGCGGTCCTCAAGCACACTCTGACATACCTCACACACACCCTGAGGTATCTCACACACACTCTGACGTACTTCACAAGCACCCTGAGGTACCTCACACACACTCTGCGATACCTCACAAACACTGCGATCCCTTACACACGCTCTGCGATACCTCACACACACTCTGCGTTACCTTACACACACTCTGCGATCCCTCACACACACTCTGACCTACCTCACACACACTCTGCGATACCTCACACATACTCTGATCTACCTCAAACACACCCTGAGGTACCTCACACACACCCTGAGCTACCTCACACACCCTCTGCGATCCCTCACACACACCCTGAGGTACCTCACACACACCCTGAGGTACCTCACACACACCCTGAGTTACCTCACTCACACTCTGCGATACATCACACACACTCTGAGCTAGCTCACACACAGTCTGACGTAGCTCACACACATGCTGAGGTACCTCACACACGCTCTGCGATACCTCACCCACATTCTGCGATACCTCATCCACAGTCTGCGATTCCTCACACACACTCTGCGATCCCTCACACACACCGTGAGGTACCTCACACAAACTCTGCGGTACCTCACACACACTCTGCGATCCCTCACGCACACTCTGCGATCCCTCATGCACACTCTGAGGTACCTCATGCACACTCTGCGGTACCTCACACACACTCTGCATTACCTCACACACACTCTGCGATATCTCACACACACCCTGACGCACGTCACACACACTCTGCGACACCTCACACACACCCTGACGCACCTCACACACACTCTGCGATACCTCACACACACTCTGCATTACCTCACACACACTCTGCGATACCTCACACACACTCTGCATTACCTCACACACACTCTGCGATACCTCACACACACTCTGCGATACCTCACACACACTCTGCGATACCTCACACACACTCTGCGATACCTCACGCACACTCTGCGATACCTCACACACACTCTGCGATACCTCACACACACTCTGCGATACCTCACACACACTCTGAACTAATGCACATACACTTTGAGCTAGCTCACACACACCCTGAGGTACCTCATACACACTCTGCGATCCCTTACTCACACTCTGCGATCCCTCACACACACCCTGAGTTACCTCACATACGCCCCGAGGTACCTCACACACACCCTGAGGTACCTCACACACACCCTGAGGTACCTCACACACACTCTGCGATCCCTCACACCCACCCTGAGGTACCTCACACACACTCTGACCTACCTCACACACACTCTGCGGTCCTCACACACACTCTGACGTACCTCACACACACCGAGGTACCTCACACAAACTCTGCGGTACTTCACACACACTCTGCGCTCCCTCACACACCCTGAGGTACCTCACACACACTCTGAGGTACCTCACGCACACTCTGCGGTCCCTAACACACACTCTGTGGTACCTAACACACACTCTGTGGTACCTCACACACACTCTGCGGTCCTCACACACACTCTGACTTACCTCACACACACCCTGTGGTACCTCACACACACCGAGGTACCTCACACACACTCTGACGTACCTCAAACTCACCCTGAGGTACCTCACACACACTCTGCGGTACCTCACACACACTCTGCGATACCTCACAAACACTGCTATCCCTCACACACACTCTGCGTTACCTTACACACACTCTGCGATCCCTCACACACACTCTGACCTACCTCACACACACTCTGCGATACCTCACACATACTCTGATCTACCTCAAAAACACCCTGAGGTACCTCACACATACTCTGATCTACCTCAAACACACCCTGAGGTACCTCACACACACCCTGAGCTACCTCACACACCCTCTGCGATCCCTCACACACACCCTGAGGTACCTCACACACACCCTGAGGTACCTCACACACACCCTGAGGTACCTCACTCACACTCTGCGATACATCACACACACTCTGAGCTAGCTCACACACAGTCTGACGTAGCTCACACACATGCTGAGGTCGCTCACACACACGGTGAGGTACCTCACACACACGCTGAGGTACCTCACACACACTCTGCGATACCTCACCCACATTCTGCGATACCTCATCCACAGTCTGCGATCCCTCACGCACACTCTGCGATCCCTCACGCACACTCTGAGGCACCTCATGCACACTCTGCGGTACCTCACACACACTCTGCGTAACCTCACACACACCCTGACGCACGTCACACACACCCTGCGACACCTCACACACACCCTGCGATACCTCACACACACTCTGCGATACCTCACACACACTCTGCATTACCTCACACACACTCTGCGATACCTCACACACACCCTGCATTACCTCACACACACTCTGCGATACCTCACACACACTCTGCGATACCTCACACACACTCTGCGATACCTCACACACAGTCTGCGATACCTCACACACACTCTGCGATACCTCACACACACTCTGCGATACCTCACACACACTCTGCGATACCTCACACACACTCTGCGATACCTCACACACACTCTGCGATACCTCACACACACTCTGCGAAACCTCACACACACTCTGCGAAACCTCACACACACTCTGCGATACCTCACACACACTCTGCGATACCTCACACACACTCTGCGATACCTCACACACACTCTGAGGGACCTCACACAAACTCTGCGATACCTGACATACACTCTGAACTAACTCACATACACTCTGAGCTAGCTCACACACACCCTGAGGTACCTCATACACACTCTGCGATCCCTTACTCACACTCTGCGATACCTCACACACAGTCTGCGATACCTCACACACACTCTGCGATACCTCACACACACTCTGCGATACCTCACACACACTCTGCGATACCTCACACACACCCTGAGGTAGCTCACACACACCCTGAGGTACCTCATACACACTCTGCGATCCCTTACACACACTCTGCGATACCTCACACACAGTCTGCGATCCCTCACACACACCCTGAGGTACCTCACCCACACTCTGCGTTATCTCACACACACTCTGCGATCCCTCACACACACCCTGAGTTACCTCACATACGCCCTGATGTACCTCACACACACTCTGACGTACCTCACACGCACCCTGAGGTACCTCACACACACTCTGCGGTACCTCACACACACTCTGCGGTACCTCACACACACTCTGCTATACCTCACACACACTCTGCAATACCTCACACACACCCTGAGGTAGCTCACACACACCCTGAGGTACCTCATACACACTCTGCGATCCCTTACACACACTCTGCGATACCTCACGCACACTCTGCGATACCTCACACACACTCTGCGATACCTCACACACACTCTGCGATACCTCACACACACTCTGAACTAATGCACATACACTTTGAGCTAGCTCACACACACCCTGAGGTACCTCATACACACTCTGCGATCCCTTACTCACACTCTGCGATACCTCACACACAGTCTGCGATCCCTCACACACACCCTGAGGTACCTCACACACACTCTGCGTTACCTCACACACACTCTGCGATCCCTCACACACACCCTGAGTTACCTCACATACGCCCCGAGGTACCTCACACACACCCTGAGGTACCTCACACACACCCTGAGGTACCTCACACACACTCTGCGATCCCTCACACCCACCCTGAGGTACCTCACACACACTCTGACCTACCTCACACACACTCTGCGGTCCTCACACACACTCTGACGTACCTCACACACACCGAGGTACCTCACACAAACTCTGCGGTACTTCACACACACTCTGCGCTCCCTCACACACCCTGAGGTACCTCACACACACTCTGAGGTACCTCACGCACACTCTGCGGTCCCTAACACACACTCTGTGGTACCTAACACACACTCTGTGGTACCTCACACACACTCTGCGGTCCTCACACACACTCTGACTTACCTCACACACACCCTGTGGTACCTCACACACACCGAGGTACCTCACACACACTCTGACGTACCTCAAACTCACCCTGAGGTACCTCACACACACTCTGCGGTACCTCACACACACTCTGCGATACCTCACAAACACTGCTATCCCTCACACACACTCTGCGTTACCTTACACACACTCTGCGATCCCTCACACACACTCTGACCTACCTCACACACACTCTGCGATACCTCACACATACTCTGATCTACCTCAAAAACACCCTGAGGTACCTCACACATACTCTGATCTACCTCAAACACACCCTGAGGTACCTCACACACACCCTGAGCTACCTCACACACCCTCTGCGATCCCTCACACACACCCTGAGGTACCTCACACACACCCTGAGGTACCTCACACACACCCTGAGGTACCTCACTCACACTCTGCGATACATCACACACACTCTGAGCTAGCTCACACACAGTCTGACGTAGCTCACACACATGCTGAGGTCGCTCACACACACGGTGAGGTACCTCACACACACGCTGAGGTACCTCACACACACTCTGCGATACCTCACAAACACTCTGCGATCCCTCACACAACCTCTGCGATCCCTCACACAAACCCTGAGGTACCTCACACGCACTCTTCGGTACCTCACACACACTCTGAGCTAGCTCACACACAGTCTGACGTAGCTCACACACATGCTGAGGTCGCTCACACACACGGTGAGGTACCTCACACACACGCTGAGGTACCTCACACACACTCTGCGATACCTCACAAACACTCTGCGATCCCTCACACAACCTCTGCGATCCCTCACACACACCCTGAGGTACCTCACACGCACTCTTCGGTACCTCACACACACTCTGCGGTCCTCAAGCACACTCTGACCTACCTCACACACACCCTGAGGTATCTCACACACACTCTGACGTACTTCAGAAGCACCCTGAGGTACCTCACACACACCCTGAGGTACCTCACTCACACTCTGCGTTACATCACACACACTCTGAGCTAGCTCACACACAGTCTGACGTAGCTCACACACATGCTGAGGTAGCTCACACACACGGTGAGGTACCTCACACACACGCTGAGGTACCTCACACACACTCTGCGATACCTCACCCACATTCTGCGATACCTCATCCACAGTCTGCGATTCCTCACACACACTCTGCGATCCCTCACACACACCGTGAGGTACCTCACACAAACTCTGCGGTACCTCACACACACTCTGCGATCCCTCACGCACACTCTGCGATCCCTCACGCACACTCTGAGGCACCTCATGCACACTCTGCGGTACCTCACACACACTCTGCGTAACCTCACACACACCCTGACGCACGTCACACACACCCTGCGACACCTCACACACACCCTGCGATACCTCACACACACTCTGCGATACCTCACACACACTCTGCATTACCTCACACACACTCTGCGATACCTCACACACACCCTGCATTACCTCACACACACTCTGCGATACCTCACACACACTCTGCGATACCTCACACACACTCTGCGATACCTCACACACACTCTGCGATACCTCACACACACTCTGCGATACCTCACACACACTCTGCGATACCTCACACACACTCTGCGATACCTCACACACACTCTGCGAAACCTCACACACACTCTGCGAAACCTCACACACACTCTGCGATACCTCACACACACTCTGCGATACCTCACACACACTCTGCGATACCTCACACACACTCTGAGGGACCTCACACAAACTCTGCGATACCTGACATACACTCTGAACTAACTCACATACACTCTGAGCTAGCTCACACACACCCTGAGGTACCTCATACACACTCTGCGATCCCTTACTCACACTCTGCGATACCTCACACACAGTCTGCGATACCTCACACACACTCTGCGATACCTCACACACACTCTGCGATACCTCACACACACTCTGCGATACCTCACACACACCCTGAGGTAGCTCACACACACCCTGAGGTACCTCATACACACTCTGCGATCCCTTACACACACTCTGCGATACCTCACACACAGTCTGCGATCCCTCACACACACCCTGAGGTACCTCACCCACACTCTGCGTTATCTCACACACACTCTGCGATCCCTCACACACACCCTGAGTTACCTCACATACGCCCTGATGTACCTCACACACACTCTGACGTACCTCACACGCACCCTGAGGTACCTCACACACACTCTGCGGTACCTCACACACACTCTGCGGTACCTCACACACACTCTGCGATACCTCACACACACTCTGCGATACCTCACACACACCCTGAGGTAGCTCACACACCCTCAGGTACCTCATACACACTCTGCGATCCCTTACACACACTCTGCGATACCTCACACACAGTCTGCGATCCCTCACACACACCCTGAGGTACCTCACACACACTCTGCGTTACCTCACACACACTCTGCGATCCCTCACACACACCCTGAGTTACCTCACATACGCCCTGAGGTACCTCACACACACTCTGACGTACCTCACACGCACCCTGAGGTACGTCACACACACTCTGCGGTACCTCACACGCACTCTGCGGTACCTCACACCCACACTGAGGTACCTCACACACATTCTGCGGTACCTCACACACACTCTGCGATCCCTCACACACACTCTGACCTACCTCACACACACTCTGCGGTCCTCACACACACTCTGACCTACGTCACACACACCCTGAGGTACCTCACACACACTCTGACGTACCTCACACACACCGAAGTACCTCACACGCACCCTGAGGTACCTCACACACACTCTGCGATACCTCACACACACTCTGCGATCCCTCACACACAGTCTGCGCTCCCACACACACACCCTGAGGTACATCACACACACTCCGAGGTACCTCACACACACTCCGAGGTACCTCACTCACGCTCTGCTGTACCTCACACACATTCTGCGATCCCTAACACACATTCTGCGATCCCTCACACACATTCTGCGATCCCTCACACACACTCTGCGATACCTCACACACACACTGAGGTACCTGACACACACACTGAGGTACCTGACACACACTCTGCGTTCCCACACACCCACTCTGAGATACCTCACACAATCTCTGAGGTCCCTCATGAACATTCTCCGGTACCTCACACACACCCTGAGGTACCTCACACACACTCTGCGATACCTCACACACACTCTGCGATACCACACACACACTCTGCGATACCTCACACACACTCTGCGATACCGCACACACACTCTGCGATACCTCACACACACTCTGCGATACCTCACACAGTCTGCGATCCCTCACACACACTCTGTGATACCTGACACACTCTGCGGTATCTCACACACACTCTGCGAACCCTCACACACACTCTGCGGAACCTCGCACACACTCTGCGGAACCGCACACACACTCGGATCTACATCATGCACACTCTGCGGTACCTCACACAGTCTGCGATCCCTAACATACACTCTGCGATACCTCACACACACACTCTGCGATACATCACACACACTCTGAGATACCTCACACACACTCTGCGATCCCTCACACACAGTCTGCGATCCCTCACACACAGTCTGCGATCCCTCACACACAGTCTGCGATCCCTCACACCCACCCTGAGGTACCTCACACACTCTGCGTTACCTCACACACACTCTGCGATCCCTCACACAAACTCTGCGTAACCTCACACACACTCTGCGGTACCTCATACACACTCTGCGATCCCTCACACAAACTCTGCGTAACCTCACACACACTCTGCGATACCTCACACACTCTGCGTTACCTCACACAAACTCTGCGGTACTTCACACACACTCTGCGATCCCTCACACACAGTCTGCGCTCCCTCACAGACACCCTGAGGTACCTCACACACACTCTACGTTACCTCACACACACCCTGAGGTACCTCACACACACTTTGACGTACCTCACACGCACCCTGAGGTACCTCACACACACTCTGCGGTACCTCACACACACACTGCGATCCCTCACACACACCCTGAGGTGCCTCACACATCCTCTGCGATCCCTCACACACACCCTGAGGTACCTCACACACACTCTGCGGTACCTCACACACACTCTGCGATCCCTCACACACACTCTGACCTACCTCACACACACTCTGACCTACCTCACACACACTCTGACGTACCTCACACACACCGAGGTATCTCACGCAAACTCTGCGGTACTTCACACACACTCTGACCTACCTCACACACACACCGAGGTACCTCACACAAACTCTGCGGTACTTCACACACACTCTGCGATCCCTCACACACCCTGAGGTACCTCACACACACTCTGAGGTACCTCACGCACACTCTGCGGTACCTCACACACACCCTGAGGTACCTCACACACACTCTGCAATCCCTCACACACACCTTGAGGTACCTAACACAGTCTCTGCGGTACCTCACACACACTCTGCGGTCCTCACACACACTCTGACCTACCTCACACACACACCGAGGTACCTCACACACACTCTGACGTACCTCAAACTCACACTGAGGTACCTCACACACACTCTGCGATCCCTCACACACACTCTGACCTACCTCACACACACTCTGCGATACCGCACACATACTCTGATCTACCTCACACACACCCTGAGGTACCTCACACACACTCGGATCTACATCATGCACACTCTGCGGTACCTCACACAGTCTGCGATCCCTAACATACACTCTGCGATACCTCACACACACACTCTGCGATACATCACACACACTCTGAGCTACCTCACACACAGTCTGCGATCCCTCACACACAGTCTGCGATCCCTCACACACAGTCTGCGATCCCTCACACACAGTCTGCGATCCCTCACACACAGTCTGCGATCCCTCACACACAGTCTGCGATCCCTCACACCCACCCTGAGGTACCTCACACACTCTGTGTTACCTCACACACACTCTGCGATCCCTCACACAAACTCTGCGTAACCTCACACACACTCTGCGGTACCTCACACACACTCTGCGATCCCTCACACAAACTCTGCGTAACCTCACACACACTCTGCGATACCTCACACACTCTGCGTTACCTCACACAAACTCTGCGGTACTTCACACACACTCTGCGATCCCTCACACACAGTCTGCGCTCCCTCACAGACACCCTGAGGTACCTCACACACACTCTACGTTACCTCACACACACCCTGAGGTACCTCACACACACTTTGACGTACCTCACACGCACCCTGAGGTACCTCACACACACTCTGCGGTACCTCACACACACACTGCGATCCCTCACACACACCCTGAGGTGCCTCACACATCCTCTGCGATCCCTCACACACACCCTGAGGTACCTCACACACACTCTGCGGTACCTCACACACACTCTGCGATCCCTCACACACACTCTGACCTACCTCACACACACTCTGACGTACCTCACACACACCGAGGTATCTCACGCAAACTCTGCGGTACTTCACACACACTCTGACCTACCTCACACACAGACCGAGGTACCTCACACAAACTCTGCGGTACTTCACACACACTCTGCGCTCCCTCACACACCCTGAGGTACCTCACACACACTCTGAGGTACCTCACGCACACTCTGCGGTACCTCACACACACCCTGAGGTACCTCACACACACTCTGCGATCCCTCACACACACCTTGAGGTACCTAACACAGTCTCTGCGGTACCTCACACACACTCTGCGGTCCTCACACACACTCTGACCTACCTCACACACACCGAGGTACCTCACACACACTCTGACGTACCTCAAACTCACACTGAGGTACCTCACACACACCCTGAGGTACCTCACACACACTCTGCGATACCTCACACACACTGCGATCCCTTACAAACGCTCTGCGATACCTCACACACACTCTGCGTTACCTCACACACACTCTGCGATCCCTCACACACACTCTGACCTACCTCACACACACTCTGCGATACCGCACACATACTCTGATCTACCTCACACACACCCTGAGGTACCTCACACACACTCGGATCTACATCATGCACACTCTGCGGTACCTCACACAGTCTGCGATCCCTAACATACACTCTGCGATACCTCACACACACACTCTGCGATACATCACACACACTCTAAGCTACCTCACACACAGTCTGCGATCCCTCACACACAGTCTGCGATCCCTCACACACAGTCTGCGATCCCTCACACACAGTCTGCGATCCCTCACACACAGTCTGCGATCCCTCACACACAGTCTGCGATCCCTCACACCCACCCTGAGGTACCTCACACACTCTGCGTTACCTCACACACACTCTGCGATCCCTCACACAAACTCTGCGTAACCTCACACACACTCTGCGGTACCTCACACACACTCTGCGATCCCTCACACAAACTCTGCGTAACCTCACACACACTCTACGATACCTCACACACTCTGCGTTACCTCACACAAACTCTGCGGTACTTCACACACACTCTGCGATCCCTCACACACAGTCTGCGCTCCCTCACAGACACCCTGAGGTACCTCACACACACTCTACGTTACCTCACACACACCCTGAGGTACCTCACACACACTTTGACGTACCTCACACGCACCCTGAGGTACCTCACACACACTCTGCGGTACCTCACACACACACTGCGATCCCTCACACACACCCTGAGGTGCCTCACACATCCTCTGCGATCCCTCACACACACCCTGAGGTACCTCACACACACTCTGCGGTACCTCACACACACTCTGCGATCCCTCACACAAACTCTGACCTACCTCACACACACTCTGACCTACCTCACACACACTCTGACGTACCTCACACACACCGAGGTATCTCACGCAAACTCTGCGGTACCTCACACACACCCTGAGGTACCTCACACACACTCTGCGATCCCTCACACACACCTTGAGGTACCTAACACAGTCTCTGCGGTACCTCACACACACACTGCGGTCCTCACACACACTCTGACCTACCTCACACACACCGAGGTACCTCACACACACTCTGACGTACCTCAAACTCACACTGAGGTACCTCACACACACCCTGAGGTACCTCACACGCACTCTGCGGTACCTCACACGCACTCTGACCTACCTCACACACATCCTGAGGTATCTCACACACACTCTGACGTACTTCACAAGCACCCTGAGGTACCTCACACACACTGCGATACCTCACAAACACTGCGATCCCTTACACACGCTCTGCGATACCTCACACACACTCTGCGTTACCTCACACACACTCTGCGATCCCTCACACACACTCTGACCTACCTCACACACACTCTGCGATACCGCACACATACTCTGATCTACCTCACACACACCCTGAGGTACCTCACACACACCCTGAGGTACCTCACACACACTCTGCGATCCCTCACACACACTCTGCGATCCCTCACACACACCATGAGGTTCCTCACACACACCCTGAGGTACCTCAGACACACCCTGAGGTACCTCACACACACTCTGCGATACCTCATACACAGTCTGCGATCCCTCACACGCACCCCGAGGTACCTAAAACACACTCTGCATTACCTCACACACACTCTGCGATCCCTCACACACACCATGAGGTACCTCACACATACTCTGCGCTACCTCACACACACTCTGCGATCACTCACACACACTCTGAGATACTTCACACACACACTGCGATACCTTGCACACACTCTGCGTAACCTCACACACACTCTGCGATACCTTGCACACACTCTGCGGGACCTCACACACACTCTGCGATCCCTCACACACAGTCTGTGATCCCTCACACACATCCTGAGGTACCTCACACACACTCTGCGTTCCCTCACACACATTCTGCGATCTCTCACACACACCATGAGGTACCTCATGCACACTCTGCGGTACCTCACACACACTCTGCGTAGCCTCACACACACTCTGCGATACCTCACACACACTCTGCAATACCGCACACAAACTCTGCGTTAACTCACACACACTCTGCGATACCTCACACACACTCTGAGGTACCTCTCGCACACTCTGAGGTACCTCTCGCACACTCTGCGATACCTCACACACACTCTGCGATACCTCACACACAGTCTGCGATCCCTCACACACACCCTGAGGTATTTCACACACACTCTGCCGTAACTCACACACACTCTGCGATCCCTCACACACACCCTGAGGTACCTCACACACACTCTGCGATACCTCACACACACTCTGCGGTAACTCATACACACTGCGGTATCACACATACACTGCGGGACCTCACATACACCCTGAGGTACCTCACACACACCCTGAGGTACCTCACACACTCTTTGACGTACCTCACGCACACTCTAACCTACCTCACACACACTCTGCGATACCTCACACACACTCTGAGGTACCTCACACACACTCTGCAATACATCACACAAACTCTGACCTTCCACACACACACTCTGAGCTACATCGTGCTCACTCTGCGATACCTCACACACACTCTGTCATACCTCTCACTCACTCTGCGATACCTCACACACACTCTGTAACACCTCTCACACACTCTGCGGTAGCTCACACACACACTGAGGTATCTCACACACACTCTGCGGTACCTCACACACACTCTGCGTAGCCTCACACACACTCTGCGATACCTCACACACACTCTGCGATACCTCACACACACTCTGCAATACCGCACACAAACTCTGCGTTAACTCACACACACTCTGCGATACCTCACACACACTCTGCGATACCTCACACACAGTCTGCGATCCCTCACACACACCCTGAGGTATTTCACACACACTCTGCGGTAACTCACACACTCTCTGCGATCCCTCACACACACCCTGAGGTACCTCACACACACTCTGCGATACCTCACACACACTCTGCGGTAACTCATACACACTGCGGTATCACACATAAACTGCGGGACCTCACATACACCCTGAGGTACCTCACACAGACCCTGAGGTACCTCACACACTCTCTGACGTACCTCACGCACACTCTAACCTACCTCACACACACTCTGCGATACCTCACACACACTCTGAGGTACCTCACACACACTCTGCAATACATCACACACACTCTGACCTTCCTCACCCACACTCTGAGCTACATCGTGCTCACTCTGCGATACCTCACACACACTCTGCGATACCTGACACACACACTGCGATACCTCACACACACTCTGTCATACCTCTCACTCACTCTGCGATACCTCACACACACTCTGTCACACCTCTCACACACTCTGCGGTAGCTCACACACACACTGAGGTATCTCACACACACTCTGTGGTACCTCACACACACTCTGCAATACCTCACACAAACTCTGCGTTAACTCACACACACTCTGTGATACCTCACACACACCCTGAGGTACCTCATTCACACTCTGCGATCCGTCACACACACTCTGCGATACCTCACACAAACTCTGCGTTAACTCACACACACTCTGCGATACCTCACACACACCCAGAGGTACCTCACACACACTCTGCGGTACCTCACACACACTCTGGGATACCTCACTCACACTCTGCGTTACCTCACACATTCTCTGCAATACCTCACACAAACTCTGCGTTAACTCACACACTCTCTGCGATACCTCACACACACTCTGAGGTACCTCTCACACACTCTGCGGTACCTCACACACACTCTGCGATGCCTCACACACATTCTGCGATCCCTCACACACACCCTGAGGTATCTCACACACACTCTGCGGTAACTAACACACACTCTGCGATGCCTCACATACAGCCTGAGGTACCTCACACACACTCTGCGATACCTCACACACTGAGCTAGCTCACACACACTCTTAGGTAGCTCACATACACCCTGAGGTACCTCACACACACTCTGCGATACCTCACACACACTCTGCGATACCTCACACACAGTCTGCGATCCCTCACACACAGTCTGCGATCCCTCACACGCACCCCGAGGTACCTCACACACACTCTGCGGAACCGCACACACACTCGGATCTACATCATGCACACTCTGCGGTACCTCACACAGTCTGCGATCCCTAACATACACTCTGCGATACCTCACACACACACTCTGCGATACATCACACACACTCTGAGCTACCTCACACACAGTCTGCGATCCCTCACACACAGTCTGCGATCCCTCACACACAGTCTGCGATCCCTCACACACAGTCTGCGATCCCTCACACACAGTCTGCGATCCCTCACACACAGTCTGCGATCCCTCACACCCACCCTGAGGTACCTCACACACTCTGCGTTACCTCACACACACTCTGCGATCCCTCACACACAGTCTGCGCTCCCTCACACGCACCCTGAGGTACCTCACACACACTCTGCGGTACCTCACACACACACTGCGATCCCTCACACACACCCTGAGGTGCTTCACACATCCTCTGCGATCCCTCACACACACCCTGAGGTACCTCACACACACTCTGCGGTACCTCACACACACTCTGCGATCCCTCACACACACTCTGACCTACCTCACACACACTCTGACCTACCTCACACACACACCGAGGTACCTCACACAAACTCTGCGGTACTTCACACACACTCTGCGCTCCCTCACACACCCTGAGGTACCTCACACACACTCTGAGGTACCTCACGCACACTCTGCGGTACCTCACACACACCCTGAGGTACCTCACACACACTCTGCGATCCCTCACACACACCTTGAGGTACCTAACACAGTCTCTGCGGTACCTCACACACACTCTGCGGTCCTCACACACACTCTGACCTACCTCACACACACCCTGTTGTACCTCACACACACCGAGGTACCTCACACACACTCTGACGTACCTCAAACTCACACTGAGGTACCTCACACACACTCTGCGGTACCTCACACAGACTCTGCGATACCTCACAAACACTGCGATCCCTCACACACGCTCTGCAATACCTCACACACACTCTGCGATCCCTCACACAACCTCTGCGATCCCTCACACACACCCTGAGGTACCTCACACGCACTCTGCGGTACCTCACACGCACTCTGCGGTACCTCACACGCACTCTGACCTACCTCACACACACCCTGAGGTATCTCACACACACTCTGACGTACTTCACAAGCACCCTGAGGTACCTCACACACACTCTGCGATACCTCACAAACACTGCGATCCCTTACACACGCTCTGCGATACCTCACACACACTCTGCGTTACCTCACACACACTCTGCGATCCCTCACACACACTCTGACCTACCTCACACACACTCTGCGATACCTCACATATACTCTGATCTACCTCACACACACCCTGAGGTACCTCACACACACCCTGAGGTACCTCACACTCACTCTGCGATCCCTCACACACACTCTGCGATCCCTCACACACACCATGAGGTTCCTCACACACACCCTGAGGTACCTCACACACACCCTGATGTACCTCACACACACTCTGCGATACCTCACACACAGTCTGCGATCCCTCACACGCACCCCGAGGTACCTAAAACACACTCTGCATTACCTCACACACACTCTGCGATCCCTCACACACACCATGAGGTACCTCACACATACTCTGCGCTACCTCACACACACTCTGCGATCACTCACACACACTCTGAGATACTTCACACACACACTGCGATACCTTGCACACACTCTGCGTAACCTCACACACACTCTGCGATACTTTGCACACACTCTGCGGGACCTCACACACACTCTGCGATCCCTCACACACAGTCTGTGATCCCTCACACACATCCTGAGGTACCTCACACACACTCTGCGTTCCCTCACACACATTCTGCGATCTCTTACACACACCATGAGGTACCTCATGCACACTCTGCGGTACCTCACACACACTCTGCGTAGCCTCACACACACTCTGCGATACCTCACACACACCCTGAGGTACCTCACACACTCTTTGACGTACCTCACGCACACTCTAACCTACCTCACACACACTCTGCGATACCTCACACACACTCTGAGGTACCTCACACACACTCTGCAATACATCACACACACTCTGACCTTCCACACACACACTCTGAGCTACATCGTGCTCACTCTGCGATACCTCACACACACTCTGCGATACCTGACACACACACTGCGATACCTCACACACACTCTGTCATACCTCTCACTCACTCTGCGATACCTCACACACACTCTGTAACACCTCTCACACACTCTGCGGTAGCTCACACACACACTGAGGTATCTCACACACCCTCTGCGGTACCTCACACACACTCTGCGTAGCCTCACACACACTCTGCGATACCTCACACACACTCTGCGATACCTCACACACACTCTGCAATACCGCACACAAACTCTGCGTTAACTCACACACACTCTGCGATACCTCACACACACTCTGCGATACCTCACACACAGTCTGCGATCCCTCACACACACCCTGAGGTACCTCACACACACTCTGCGGTACCTCACACACACTCTGCGGTACCTCACACACACTCTGCGGTACCTCACACACACTCTGAGATACCTCACACACACTCTGCGTAGCCTCACACACACTCTGGGATACCTCACACACACTCTGCGTTACCTCACACATACTCTGCAATACCTCACACAAACTCTGCGTTAACTCACACACACTCTGCGGTACCTCACACACACTCTGCGATGCCTCACACACATTCTGCGATCCCTCACACACACCCTGAGGTATCTCACACACACTCTGCGGTAACTAACACACACTCTGCGATGCCTCACATACAGCCTGAGGTACCTCACACACACTCTGCGATACCTCACACACTGAGCTAGCTCACACACACTCTTAGGTATCTCACATACACCCTGAGGTACCTCACACACACTCTGCGATACCTCACACACACTCTGCGATACCTCACACACAGTCTGCGATCCCTCACACACAGTCTGCGATCCCTCACACGCGCCCCGAGGTACCTCACACACACTCTGCATTACCTCACACACACTCTGCGATCCCTCACACACACCATGAGGTACCTCACACATACTCTGCGCTACCTCACACACTCTCTGCGATCCCTCACACACACTCTGAGATACCTTGCACACACTCTGCGGGACCTCACACACACTCTGCGATACCTCACACACACTCTGCGGTACCTCACACACAGCCTCAGGTACCTCACACACACTCTGTCATACCTCTCACTCACTCTGCGATACCTCACACACACTCTGTAACAACTCTCACACACTCTGCGGTAGCTCACACACACACTGAGGGATCTCACACACACTCTGTGGTACCTCACACACACTCTGCAATACCTCACACAAACTCGGCGTTAACTCACACACACCCTCATGAACCTCACACACACTCTGCGGTATCTAACGCACACTCTGCGGTACCTCACACACACTCTGAAGTACCTGATACACACTCTGCGGTACCTCACACACACTCTGCGGTACCTCACACACACTCTGCGGTACCTCACACACACTTTGCGATACCTCACACACACTCTGCGATACCTCACACACACTCTGCGATACCTCACACAATCTCTGCGATACCTCACATACACTCTGAGCTCCATCGTGCACACTCTGCGGTATCTCAGAAACACTCTGCGATACCTCACACACACCTAGAGGTACCTCACACACACTCTGAGGTACCTCACACACACCCTGAGGTACTTCACACACACTCTGAGGTACCTCACACACACCCTGACGTAACTCACACACACTCTGCAATACCTCACACACACTCTGCGATACCCCACACACAGTCTGCGATACCTCACACACAGTCTGCGATACCTCACACACACCCTGAGGTACCTCACACACACTCTGCAATACCTCACACACACCCTGAGGTACCTCACACACGCTCTGCAATACCTCACACAAACTCTGCGTTAACTCACACACACTCTGTGATACCTCACACACACCCTGAGGTACCTCATTCACACTCTGCGATCCCTCACACACACTCTGAGATACCTCACACAAACTCTGCGTTAACTCACACACACTCTGCGATACCTCACACACACCCTGAGGTACCTCACACACACTCTGCGTAGCCTCACACACACTCTGGGATACCTCACACACACTCTGCGTTACCTCACACATACTCTGCAAGACCTCACACAAACTCTGCGTTAACTCACACACACTCTGCGATACCTCACACACACCCTGAGGTACCTCACACACACTCTGCGTAGCCTCACACACACTCTGGGATACCTCACACACACTCTGCGATACCTCACACACACTCTGAGGTACCTCTCACACACTCTGCGATACCTCACGCACACTCTGCGATGCCTCACACACATTCTGCGTTCCCTCACACATACCCTGAGGTATCTCACACACACTCTGCGGTAACTAACACACACTCTGCGATGCCTCACATACAGCCTGAGGTACCTCACACACACTCTGCGATACCTCACACACTGAGCTACCTCACACACACCCTTAGGTAGCTCACATACACCCTGAGGTACCTCACACACACTCTGCGATACCTCACAGAAACTCTGCGATACCTCACACACAGTCTGCGATCCCTCACACACAGTCTGCGATCCCTCACACGCACCCCGAGGTACCTCACACACACTCTGCATTACCTCACACACCCTCTGCGATCCCTCACACACACCATGAGGTACCTCACACACACTCTGCGATCCCTCACACACACTCTGAGATACCTAACACACACTCTGAGATACCTCATACACACTCTGCGGTACCTCACACACACTCTGCGATACCTCACACACACTCTGCGGTAACTCATACACACTGCGGTGTCACACATACACTGCGGGACCTCACATACACCCTGAGGTACCTCACACACACCCTGAGGTACCTCACACACTCTTTGACGTACCTCACGCACACTCTAACCTACCTCACACACACTCTGCGATACCTCACACACACTCTGAGGTACCTCACACACACTCTGCAATACATCACACACACTCTGACCTTCCACACACACACTCTGAGCTACATCGTGCTCACTCTGCGATACCTCACACACACTCTGCGGTACCTCACACACACTCTGCGGTACCTCACACACACTCTGCGGTACCTCACACACACTCTGAGATACCTCACACACACTCTGCGTAGCCTCACACACACTCTGGGATACCTCACACACACTCTGCGTTACCTCACACATACTCTGCAATACCTCACACAAACTCTGCGTTAACTCACACACACTCTGCGGTACCTCACACACACTCTGCGATGCCTCACACACATTCTGCGATCCCTCACACACACCCTGAGGTATCTCACACACACTCTGCGGTAACTAACACACACTCTGCGATGCCTCACATACAGCCTGAGGTACCTCACACACACTCTGCGATACCTCACACACTGAGCTAGCTCACACACACTCTTAGGTATCTCACATACACCCTGAGGTACCTCACACACACTCTGCGATACCTCACACACACTCTGCGATACCTCACACACAGTCTGCGATCCCTCACACACAGTCTGCGATCCCTCACACGCGCCCCGACGTACCTCACACACACTCTGCATTACCTCACACACACTCTGCGATCCCTCACACACACCATGAGGTACCTCACACATACTCTGCGCTACCTCACACACACTCTGCGATCCCTCACACACACTCTGAGATACCTTGCACACACCTAGAGGTACCTCACACACACTCTGAGGTACCTCACACACACCCTGAGGTACTTCACACACACTCTGAGGTACCTCACACACACCCTGACGTAACTCACACACACTCTGCAATACCTCACACACACTCTGCGATACCCCACACACAGTCTGCGATACCTCACACACAGTCTGCGATACCTCACACACACCCTGAGGTACCTCACACACACTCTGCAATACCTCACACACACCCTGAGGTACCTCACACACGCTCTGCAATACCTCACACAAACTCTGCGTTAACTCACACACACTCTGTGATACCTCACACACACCCTGAGGTACCTCATTCACACTCTGCGATCCCTCACACACACTCTGAGATACCTCACACAAACTCTGCGTTAACTCACACACACTCTGCGATACCTCACACACACCCTGAGGTACCTCACACACACTCTGCGTAGCCTCACACACACTCTGGGATACCTCACACACACTCTGCGTTACCTCACACATACTCTGCAAGACCTCACACAAACTCTGCGTTAACTCACACACACTCTGCGATACCTCACACACACCCTGAGGTACCTCACACACACTCTGCGTAGCCTCACACACACTCTGGGATACCTCACACACACTCTGCGATACCTCACACACACTCTGAGGTACCTCTCACACACTCTGCGATACCTCACACACACTCTGCGATGCCTCACACACATTCTGCGTTCCCTCACACATACCCTGAGGTATCTCACACACACTCTGCGGTATCTAACACACACTCTGCGATGCCTCACATACAGCCTGAGGTACCTCACACACACTCTGCGAAACCTCACACACTGAGCTACCTCACACACACCCTTAGGTAGCTCACATACACCCTGAGGTACCTCACACACACTCTGCGATACCTCACAGAAACTCTGCGATACCTCACACACAGTCTGCGATCCCTCACACACAGTCTGCGATCCCTCACACGCACCCCGAGGTACCTCACACACACTCTGCATTACCTCACACACCCTCTGCGATCCCTCACACACACCATGAGGTACCTCACACACACTCTGCGATCCCTCACACACACTCTGAGATACCTAACACACACTCTGAGATACCTCATACACACTCTGCGGTACCTCACACACACTCTGCGATACCTCACACACACTCTGCGGTAACTCATACACACTGCGGTATCACACATACACTGCGGGACCTCACATACACCCTGAGGTACCTCACACACACCCTGAGGTACCTCACACACTCTTTGACGTACCTCACGCACACTCTAACCTACCTCACACACACTCTGCGATACCTCACACACACTCTGAGGTACCTCACACACACTCTGCAATACATCACACACACTCTGACCTTCCACACACACACTCTGAGCTACATCGTGCTCACTCTGCGATACCTCACACACACTCTGCGATACCTCACACACACTCTGCGTAGCCTCACACACACTCTGCGATACCTCACACACACTCTGCAATACCGCACACAAACTCTGCGATACCTCACACACACTCTGCGATACCTCACACACACTCTGCGTAGCCTCACACACACTCTGCGATACCTCACACACACTCTGCAATACCGCACACAAACTCTGCGTTAACTCACACACACTCTGCGATACCTCACACACACTCTGCGATACCTCACACACAGTCTGCGATCCCTCACACACACCCTGAGGTATTTCACACACACTCTGCGGTAACTCACACACACTCTGCGATCCCTCACACACACCCTGAGGTACCTCACACACACTCTGCGATACCTCACACACACTCTGCGGTAACTCATACACACTGCGGTATCACACATACACTGCGGGACCTCACATACACCCTGAGGTACCTCACACACACCCTGAGGTACCTCACACACTCTCTGACGTAACTCACGCACACTCTAACCTACCTCACACACACTCTGCGATACCTCACACACACTCTGAGGTACCTCACACACACTCTGCAATACATCACACACACTCTGACCTTCCTCACACACACTCTGAGCTACATGGTGCTCACTCTGCGATACCTCACACACACTCTGCGATACCTGACACACACACTGCGATACCTCACACACACTCTGTCATACCTCTCACTCACTCTGCGATACCTCACACACACTCTGTAACACCTCTCACACACTCTGCGGTAGCTCACACACACATTGAGGTATCTCACACACACTCTGCGGTACCTCACACACACTCTGTGATACCTCACACATACCCTGAGGTACCTCATTCACACTCTGCGATCCCTCACACACACTCTGCGATACCTCACACAAACTCTGCGTTAACTCACACACACTCTGCGATACCTCACATACACCCTGAGGTACCTCACACACACTCTGCGGAACCTCACACACACTCTGCGGTACCTCACACACACTCTGCGGTACCTCACACACACTCTGCGTAGCCTCACACACACTCTGGGATACCTCACACACACTCTGCGTTACCTCACACATTCTCTGCAATACCTCACACAAACTCTGCGTTAACTCATTCACACTCTGCGATACCTCACACACACTCTGAGGTACCTCTCACACACTCTGCGGTACCTCACACACACTCTGCGATGCCTCACACACATTCTGCGATCCCTCACACACACCCTGAGGTATCTCACACACACTCTGCGGTAACTAACACACACTCTGCGATGTCTCACATACAGCCTGAGGTACCTCACACACACTCTGCGATACCTCACACACTGAGCTAGCTCACACACACTCTTAGGTAGCTCACATACACCCTGAGGTACCTCACACACACTCTGCGATACCTCACACACACTCTGCGATACCTCACACACAGTCTGCGATCCCTCACACACAGTCTGCGATCCCTCACACACAGTCTGCGATCCCTCACACACAGTCTGCGATCCCTCACACACAGTCTGCGATCCCTCACACCCACCCTGAGGTACCTCACACACTCTGCGTTACCTCACACACACTCTGCGATCCCTCACACACAGTCTGCGCTCCCTCACACGCACCCTGAGGTACCTCACACACACTCTGCGGTACCTCACACACACACTGCGATCCCTCACACACACCCTGAGGTGCCTCACACATCCTCTGCGATCCCTCACACACACCCTGAGGTACCTCACACACACTCTGCGGTACCTCACACACACTCTGACCTACCTCACACACACACCGAGGTACCTCACACAAACTCTGCGGTACTTCACACACACTCTGCGCTCCCTCACACACCCTGAGGTACCTCACACACACTCTGAGGTACCTCACGCACACTCTGCGGTACCTCACACACACCCTGAGGTACCTCACACACACTCTGCGATCCCTCACACACACCTTGAGGTACCTAACACAGTCTCTGCGGTACCTCACACACACTCTGCGGTCCTCACACACACTCTGACCTACCTCACACACACCCTGTTGTACCTCACACACACCGAGGTACCTCACACACACTCTGACGTACCTCAAACTCACACTGAGGTACCTCACACACACTCTGCGGTACCTCACACAGACTCTGCGATACCTCACAAACACTGCGATCCCTCACACACGCTCTGCGATACCTCACACACACTCTGCGATCCCTCACACAACCTCTGCGATCCCTCACACACACCCTGAGGTACCTCACACGCACTCTGCGGTACTTCACACGCACTCTGACCTACCTCACACACACCCTGAGGTATCTCACACACACTCTGACGTACTTCACAAGCACCCTGAGGTACCTTACACACGCTCTGCGATACCTCACACACACTCTGCGTTACCTCACACACACTCTGCGATCCCTCACACACACTCTGACCTACCTCACACACACTCTGCGATACCTCACACATACTCTGATCTATCTCACACACACCCTGAGGTACCTCACACACACCCTGAGGTACCTCACACACACTCTGCGATCCCTCACACACACTCTGCGATCCCTCACACACACCATGAGGTTCCTCACACACACCCTGAGGTACCTCACACACACCCTGAGGTACCTCACACACACTCTGCGATACCTCACACACAGTCTGCGATCCCTCACACGCACCCCGAGGTACCTAAAACACACTCTGCATTACCTCACACACACTCTGCGATCCCTCACACACACCATGAGGTACCTCACACACACTCTGCAATACCTCACACACACCCTGAGGTACCTCACACACGCTCTGCAATACCTCACACAAACTCTGCGTTAACTCACACACACTCTGTGATACCTCACACACACCCTGAGGTACCTCATTCACACTCTGCGATCCCTCACACACACTCTGAGATACCTCACACAAACTCTGCGTTAACTCACACACACTCTGCGATACCTCACACACACCCTGAGGTACCTCACACACACTCTGCGTAGCCTCACACACACTCTGGGATACCTCACACACACTCTGCGTTACCTCACACATACTCTGCAAGACCTCACACAAACTCTGCGTTAACTCACACACACTCTGCGATACCTCACACACACCCTGAGGTACCTCACACACACTCTGCGTAGCCTCACACACACTCTGGGATACCTCACACACACTCTGCGATACCTCACACACACTCTGAGGTACCTCTCACACACTCTGCGATACCTCACACACTCTCTGCGATGCCTCACACACATTCTGCGTTCCCTCACACATACCCTGAGGTATCTCACACACACTCTGCGGTAACTAACACACACTCTGCGATGCCTCACATACAGCCTGAGGTACCTCACACACACTCTGCGATACCTCACACACTGAGCTACCTCACACACACCCTTAGGTAGCTCACATACACCCTGAGGTACCTCACACACACTCTGCGATACCTCACAGAAACTCTGCGATACCTCACACACAGTCTGCGATCCCTCACACACAGTCTGCGATCCCTCACACGCACCCCGAGGTACCTCACACACACTCTGCATTACCTCACACACCCTCTGCGATCCCTCACACACACCATGAGGCACCTCACACACACTCTGCGATCCCTCACACACACTCTGAGATACCTAACACACACTCTGAGATACCTCATACACACTCTGCGGTACCTCACACACACTCTGCGATACCTCACACACACTCTGCGGGAACTCATACACACTGCGGTATCACACATACACTGCGGGACCTCACATACACCCTGAGGTACCTCACACACTCTTTGACGTACCTCACGCACACTCTAACCTACCTCACACACACTCTGCGATACCTCACACACACTCTGAGGTACCTCACACACACTCTGCAATACATCACACACACTCTGACCTTCCACACACACACTCTGAGCTACATCGTGCTCACTCTGCGATACCTCACACACACTCTGCGATACCTCACACACACTCTGCGTAGCCTCACACACACTCTGCGATACCTCACACACACTCTGCGATACCTCACACACACTCTACAATACCGCACACAAACTCTGCGTTAACTCACACACACTCTGCGATACCTCACACACACTCTGAGATACCTCACACACAGTCTGCGATCCCTCACACACACCCTGAGGTATTTCACACACACTCTGCGGTAACTCACACACACTCTGCGATCCCTCACACACACCCTGAGGTACCTCACACACACTCTGCGATACCTCACACACACTCTGCGGTAACTCATACACACTGCGGTATCACACATACACTGCGGGACCTCACATACACCCTGAGGTACCTCACACACACCCTGAGGTACCTCACACACTCTCTGACGTAACTCACGCACACTCTAACCTACCTCACACACACTCTGCGATACCTCACACACACTCTGAGGTACCTCACACACACTCTGCAATACATCACACACACTCTGACCTTCCTCACACACACTCTGAGCTACATGGTGCTCACTCTGCGATACCTCACACACACTCTGCGATACCTGACACACACACTGCGATACCTCACACACACTCTGTCATACCTCTCACTCACTCTGCGATACCTCACACACACTCTGTAACACCTCTCACACACTCTGCGGTAGCTCACACACACACTGAGGTATCTCACACACACTCTGCGGTACCTCACACACACTCTGCAATACCTCACACAAACTCTGCGTTAACTCACACACACTCTGTGATACCTCACACACACCCTGAGGTACCTCATTCACACTCTGCGATCCCTCACACACACTCTGCGATACCTCACACAAACTCTGCGTTAACTCACACACACTCTGCGATACCTCACACACACCCTGAGGTACCTCACACACACTCTGCGGAACCTCACACACACTCTGCGGTACCTCACACACACACTGCGGTACCTCACACACACTCTGCGTAGCCTCACACACACTCTGGGATACCTCACACACACTCTGCGTTACCTCACACATTCTCTGCAATACCTCACACAAACTCTGCGTTAACTCACACACACTCTGCGATACCTCACACACACTCTGAGGTACCTCTCACACACTCTGCGGTACCTCACACACACTCTGCGATGCCTCACACACATTCTGCGATCCCTCACACACACCCTGAGGTATCTCACACACACTCTGCGGTAACTAACACACACTCTGCGATGCCTCACATACAGCCTGAGGTACCTCACACACACTCTGCGATACCTCACACACTGAGCTAGCTCACACACACTCTTAGGTAGCTCACATACACCCTGAGGTACCTCACACACACTCTGCGATACCTCACACACACTCTGCGATACCTCACACACAGTCTGCGATCCCTCACACACAGTCTGCGATCCCTCACACGCACCCCGAGGTACCTCACACACACTCTGCGGAACCGCACACACACTCGGATCTACATCATGCACACTCTGCGGTACCTCACACAGTCTGCGATCCCTAACATACACTCTGCGATACCTCACACACACACTCTGCGATACATCACACACACTCTGAGCTACCTCACACACAGTCTGCGATCCCTCACACACAGTCTGCGATCCCTCACACACAGTCTGCGATCCCTCACACACAGTCTGCGATCCCTCACACACAGTCTGCGATCCCTCACACACAGTCTGCGATCCCTCACACCCACCCTGAGGTACCTCACACACTCTGCGTTACCTCACACACACTCTGCGATCCCTCACACACAGTCTGCGCTCCCTCACACGCACCCTGAGGTACCTCACACACACTCTGCGGTACCTCACACACACACTGCGATCCCTCACACACACCCTGAGGTGCCTCACACATCCTCTGCGGTCCCTCACACACACCCTGAGGTACCTCACACACACTCTGCGGTACCTCACACACACTCTGCGATCCCTCACACACACTCTGACCTACCTCACACACACTCTGACCTACCTCACACACACACCGAGGTACCTCACACAAACTCTGCGGTACTTCACACACACTCTGCGCTCCCTCACACACCCTGAGGTACCTCACACACACTCTGAGGTACCTCACGCTCACTCTGCGGTACCTCACACACACCCTGAGGTACCTCACACACACTCTGCGATCCCTCACACACACCTTGAGGTACCTAACACAGTCTCTGCGGTACCTCACACACACTCTGCGGTCCTCACACACACTCTGACCTACCTCACACACACCCTGTTGTACCTCACACACACCGAGGTACCTCACACACACTCTGACGTACCTCAAACTCACACTGAGGTACCTCACACACACTCTGCGGTACCTCACACAGACTCTGCGATACCTCACAAACACTGCGATCCCTCACACACGCTCTGCGATACCTCACACACACTCTGCGATCCCTCACACAACCTCTGCGATCCCTCACACACACCCTGAGGTACCTCACACGCACTCTGCGGTACTTCACACGCACTCTGACCTACCTCACACACACCCTGAGGTATCTCACACACACTCTGACGTACTTCACAAGCACCCTGAGGTACCTTACACACGTTCTGCGATACCTCACACACACTCTGCGTTACCTCACACACACTCTGCGATCCCTCACACACACTCTGACCTACCTCACACACACTCTGCGATACCTCACACATACTCTGATCTACCTCACACACACCCTGAGGTACCTCACACACACCCTGAGGTACCTCACACACACTCTGCGATCCCTCACACACACTCTGCGATCCCTCACACACACCATGAGGTTCCTCACACACACCCTGAGGTACCTCACACACACCCTGAGGTACCTCACACACACTCTGCGATACCTCACACACAGTCTGCGATCCCTCACACAACACCATGAGGTACCTCACACATACTCTGCGCTACCTCACACACACTCTGCGATCACTCACACACACTCTGAGATACTTCACACACACACTGCGATACCTTGCACACACTCTGCGTAACCTCACACACACTCTGCGATACTTTGCACACACTCTGCGGGACCTCACACACACTCTGCGATCCCTCACACACAGTCTGTGATCCCTCACACACATCCTGAGGTACCTCACACACACTCTGCGTTCCCTCACACACATTCTGCGATCTCTCACACACACCATGAGGTACCTCATGCACACTCTGCGGTACCTCACACACACTCTGCGTAGCCTCACACACACTCTGCGATACCTCACACACACTCTGCAATACCGCACACAAACTCTGCGTTAACTCACACACACTCTGCGATACCTCACACACACTCTGCGATACCTCACACACAGTCTGCGATCCCTCACACACACCCTGAGGTATTTCACACACACTCTGCGGTAACTCACACACACTCTGCGATCCCTCACACACACCCTGAGGTACCTCACACACACTCTGCGATACCTCACACACACTCTGCGGTAACTCATACACACTGCGGTATCACACATACACTGCGGGACCTCACATACACCCTGAGGTACCTCACACACACCCTGAGGTACCTCACACACTCTCTGACGTACCTCACGCACACTCTAACCTACCTCACACACACTCTGCGATACCTCACACACACTCTGAGGTACCTCACACACACTCTGCAATACATCACACACACTCTGACCTTCCTCACACACACTCTGAGCTACATGGTGCTCACTCTGCGATACCTCACACACACTCTGCGATACCTGACACACACACTGCGATACCTCACACACACTCTGTCATACCTCTCACTCACTCTGCGATACCTCACACACACTCTGTAACACCTCTCACACACTCTGCGGTAGCTCACACACACACTGAGGTATCTCACACACACTCTGCGGTACCTCACACACACTCTGCAATACCTCACACAAACTCTGCTTTAACTCACACACACTCTGTGATACCTCACACACACCCTGAGGTACCTCATTCACACTCTGCGATCCCTCACACACACTCTGCGATACCTCACACAAACTCTGCGTTAACTCACACACACTCTGCGATACCTCACACACACCCTGAGGTACTTCACACACACTCTGAGGTACCTCACACACACCCTGACGTAACTCACACACACTCTGCAATACCTCACACAGACTCTGCGATACCCCACACACAGTCTGCGATACCTCACACACAGTCTGCGATACCTCACACACACCCTGAGGTACCTCACACACACTCTGCAATACCTCACACACACCCTGAGGTACCTCACACACGCTCTGCAATACCTCACACAAACTCTGCGTTAACTCACACACACTCTGTGATACCTCACACACACCCTGAGGTACCTCATTCACACTCTGCGATCCCTCACACACACTCTGCGATACCTCACACAAACTCTGCGTTAACTCACACACACTCTGCGATACCTCACACACACCCTGAGGTACCTCACACACACTCTGCGTAGCCTCACACACACTCTGGGATACCTCACACACACTCTGCGTTACCTCACACATACTCTGCAAGACCTCACACAAACTCTGCGTTAACTCACACACACTCTGCGATACCTCACACACACTCTGAGGTACCTCTCACACACTCTGCGATACCTCACACACACTCTGCGATGCCTCACACACATTCTGCGTTCCCTCACACATACCCTGAGGTATCTCACACACACTCTGCGGTAACTAACACACACTCTGCGATGCCTCACATACAGCCTGAGGTACCTCACACACACTCTGCGATACCTCACACACTGAGCTACCTCACACACACCCTTAGGTAGCTCACATACACCCTGAGGTACCTCACACACACTCTGCGATACCTCACAGACACTCTGCGATATCTCACACACAGTCTGCGATCCCTCACACACAGTCTGCGATCCCTCACACGCACCCCGAGGTACCTCACACACACTCTGCATTACCTCACACACCCTCTGCGATCCCTCACACACACCATGAGGTACCTCACACATACTCTGCGCTACCTCACACACACTCTGCGATCCCTCACACACACTCTGAGATACCTAACACACACTCTAAGGTACCTTATGCACACTCTGCGGTACCTCACACACACTATGAGATACCTCACACACACTCTACGTAACCTCACACACACTCTGCGATACCTTGCACACACTCTGCGGGACCTCACACACACTCTGCGATACCTCACACACAGTCTGCGATCCCTCACACACACTCTGCGGTACCTCACACACACCCTCAGGTACCTCACACACACTCTGTCATACCTCTCACTCACTCTGCGATACCTCACACACACTCTGTAACACCTCTCACACACTGCGGTAGCTCACACACACACTGAGGGATCTCACACACACTCTGTGGTACCTCACACATACTCTGCAATACCTCACACAAACTCTGCGTTAACTCGCACACACCCTCATGAACCTCACACACACTCTGCGGTATCTAACGCACACTCTGCGGTACCTCACACACACTCTGCGGTACCTCACACACACTCTGCGGTACCTCACACACACTCTGCGGTACCTCACACACACGCTGCGATACCTCACACACACTTTGCGATACCTCACACACACTCTGCGATACCTCACACACACTCTGCGATACCTCACACAAACTCTACGATACCTCACACACACTCTGAGCTCCATCGTGCACACTCTGCGGTATCTCAGAAACACTCTGCGATACCTCACACACACCTAGAGGTACCTCACACACACTCTGAGGTACTTCACACACACTCTGAGGTACCTCACACATACCCTGACGTAACTCACACACACTCTGCAATACCTCACACACACTCTGCGATACCTCACACACAGTCTGCGATACCTCACACACACCCTGAGGTACCTCACACACACTCTGCAATACCTCACACAAACTCTGCGATACCTCACACACAGTCTGCGATACCTCACACACACCCTCATGTACCTCACACACACTCTGCGATACCTCACACAAAGTCTGCGATCCCTCACACGCAGTCTGCGATCCCTCACACACACTCTGCGATCCCTCGCACACACTCTGCGTGACCTCACACACACTCTGATGTACCTCACACACCATGACCTACCTCACACACACCCTGAGGTACCTCACACATACTCTGCGGTCCTCACACACACCCTGATGTACCTCACACATACTCTGACGTACCTCACACACACCCTGAGGTACCTCACACACAATCAGCGGTACCTCACACATGCTCTGCGATCCCTCACACACACCCTGAGGTACCTCACACACACTCTGCGATACCTCACAGTCTCCGATCCCTCACACGCAGTCTGTGATGCCTAACACACACCCTGATGTACCTCACACACACTCTGCAATACCTCACACAAACTCTGCAGTACCTCACACACACTCTGCGTAGCCTCACACACACTCTACGATCCTTCACACAAGCTCTGCGATCCCTCACACACACCCTGAGGTACCTCACACACACTCTGCGATACCTCACACATACTCTGCGGTCCCTCACACACACTCTGAGGTACCTCACACACACTCTGCAATACATCACACACACTCTGACCGACCTCACACACACTCTGAGCTACCTCGTGCTCACTCTGCGATACCTCACACACATTCTGCGATACCTGACACACACACTGCGATACCTCACACACACTCTGTCATACCTCTCACACACTCTGCGATACCTCACACATACTCTGTAACACCTCTCACACACTCTGCGGTAGCTCACACACACTCTGAGGTATCTCACACACACTCTGTGGTACCTCACACAGACCCTGAGGTACCTCATTCTCACTCTGCGGTACCTCACACACACTCTGAGATACCTCACACACACTCTGCGTAGCCTCACACACACTCTGGGATACCTCACACACACTCTGCGTTACCTCACACATACTCTGCAATACCTCACACAAACTCTGCGTTAACTCACACACACTCTGCGATACCTCACACACACTCTGAGGTACCTCTCACACACTCTGCGGTACCTCACACACACTCTGCGATGCCTCACACACATTCTGCGATCCCTCACACACATCCTGCGATCCCTCACACACACTCTGAGGTATCTCACACACACTCTGCGGTAACTAACACACACTCTGCGATGCCTCACATACAGCCTGAGGTACCTCACACACACTCTGCGATACCTCACACACTGAGCTAGCTCACACACACTCTTAGGTAGCTCACATACACCCTGAGGTACCTCACACACACTCTGCGATACCTCACACACAGTCTGCGATCCCTCACACACAGTCTGCGATCCCTCACACGCACCCCGAGGTACCTCACACACACTCTGCATTACCTCACACACACTCTGCGATCCCTCACACACACCATGAGGTACCTCACACATACTCTGCGCTACCTCACACACACTCAGATACCTCACACACACTCTGCGTAGTCTCACACACACTCTGGGATACCTCACACACACTCTGCGTTACCTCACACATACTCTGCAATACCTCACACTAACTCTGCGTTAACTCACACACACTCTGCGATCCCTCACACACACCCTGAGGTATCTCACACACACTCTGCGGTAGCTAACACACACTCTGCGATGCCTCACATACAGCCTGAGGTACCTCACACACACTCTGCGATACCTCACACACTGAGCTAGCTCACACACTCTTAGGTAGCTCACATACACCCTGAGGTACCTCACACATACTCTGCAATACCTCACACACACTCTGAGATACCTAACACACACTCTGAGATACCTAACACACACTCTGAGGTACCTCATGCACACTCTGCGGTACCTCACACACACGAGGAGATACCTCACACACACTCTGCGTAACCTCACACACACTCTGCGATACCTTGCACACACTCTGCGGGACCTCACACACACTCTGCGATACCTCACACACAGTCTGCGATCCCTCACACACACTCTGCGGTACCTCACACACACCCTCATGTACCTCACACACACTCTGCGGTATCTAACGCACACTCTGCGGTACCTCACACACACTCTGCGGTACCTCACACACACTCTGCGATACCTCACACACACTCTGCGATACCTCCCACACACTGTGATACCTCACACACACTCTGCGATACCTCACACAAACTCTACGATACCTCACACAGACTCTGAGCTCCATCGTGCACACTCTGCGGTATCTCAGAAACACTCTGCGATACCTCACACACACCTAGAGGTACCTCACACACACTCTGAGGTACCTCACACACACCCTGAGGTACTTCACACACACCCTGAGGTACTTCACACACCCTCTGAGGTACCTCACACACACTCTGAGCTACCTCCTGCAAACTCAGATTTAACTGACGCACACTCTGACCTACCTCACACACACACTCTGCGATCCCTCACACACACTCTAACCTACCTCGCGGCGCACACTCTGAGCTACCTCGTTCAAACTCTGACCAACATCGTTCACACTCTGACCTACCTCGTTCACACTCTGAGCTACCTTGTGCACACTCTGAGCTACCTCGTGCACACTCTGAGCTACCTCGCGCACACTCTGAGCTACCTCGTGCACACTCTGACCTACCTCGTGCACACTCTGACCTACCTCACGGACATTCTGAGCTACCTCGTTCACAATCTGAGCTACCTCGTGCACACTCTGAGCTACCTCGTTCACACACGGACCTACCTCGTGCACACCCTGAGCTACCCCGCGCACACTCTGAGCTACGTCGTTCACAGTCTGACCTACCTCACGCACAGTCTGACCTACCTCGTGCACACTCTGACCTACCTCACGCACATTCTGAGCTACCTCGTTCACACTCTGAGCTACCTCGTTCAAACTCTGAGCTACCTCAAGCACACTCTGACCTACCTCGTTCACACTCTGACCTACCTCGCGAACACTCTGACCTACCTCACGCACACTCTGAGATACCTCAAACACACGCTGACCTACCTCACGCACACTCTGACCTACCTCGTGCACACTCTGAGCTACCTCGCACACACTCTGAGCTACCTCAAGCACACTCTGACCTACCTCACGCACACTCTGACCTACCTCGTTCACACTCTGAGCTACCTCAAGCACACTCTTACCTACCTCGTGCACACTCTGAGCTAACTCGCACACACTCTGACTTACCTCGTTCACACTCTGAGCTATCTCATGCACACTCTGACCTACCTCGTGCACACTCTGACCTACCCCGCACACACTCTGAGCTGTCTCTTGCACACTCTGATCTCCACCGTTCACACTCTGAGCAATTGCATACACGCTCTGCGGTACCTCACACACAATCTGACCTACCTCGTGCACACTCTGAGCTACCTCAAGCACACTCTGACCTACCTCGTGCACACTCTGACCTACCTCGTTCACACTCTGAGCTACCTGAAGCACACTCTAACCTACCTCGTGCACACTCTGACCTACCTCAAGCACACTCTAACCTACCTCGTGCACACTCTGACCTACCCCGCACACACTCTGTGCTATCTCGTGCACACTCTGACCTACCTCACACACACTCTGACCTACCTCACACACACTCTGTGGTACCTGACACACACTCTGAGGTACCACACACACACCCTGACCTACCTCACACACACTCTGAGGTACCTCACAGACACTCTGAGTTACCTCACACACACTCTGACCCACCTCACACACACTCTGAGGTACCTCACACACACTCTGACCTACCTCACACACACACTGACCAACCTCACACACACTCTGACCTACCTCACACACACTCTGAGGTACCTCACACACACTCTGACCTACCTCACACACACTCTGAGGTACCTCACACACACTCTGAGTTACCTCACACACACTCTGACCTACCTCACACACACTCTGACCTACCTCACACACACTCTGAGGTACCTCACACACACTCTGACCTACCTCACACACACTCTGACCTACCTCACACACACTCTGACCAACCTCACACACACTCTGACCTACCTCACACACACTCTGAGGTACCTCACACACACTCTGCGATACCTCACACGCACCCTGAGGTACCTCACGCACACTCGGCGATACCTCACACACACTCTGCGATCCCTCACACACACCCTGAGGAACCTCACACACACTCTGCGGTACCTCACACACACTCTGCGATCCCTCACACACACCCTGAGGTACCTCACACACACACTGCATTACCTCACACACACTCTGCCATCCCTCACACACATTCTGAGCTACCTCACACACACTCTGCGATCCCTCACACACACTCTGAGGTACCTCACACACACTCTCCGATACCTCACACACACTCTGCGATCCCTCACACACACTCTGAGCTACCTCACACACACACACTGCGGTACCTCACCCATACTCTGAGCTATCTTCTGCACACTCAGATCTACCTGATGCACACTCTAACCTACCTCGCGGCGCACACTGTGAGCTACCTCGTGCACACTCTGATCTACACCGTTCACAATCTGAGCAATCGCATACACGCTCTGCGGTACCTCACACACACTCTGACCTACCTCGTGCACACTCTGACCTACCTCACACACACTCTGACCTACCTCACACACACTCTGAAGTACCTCACACTCAATCTGAGGTACCTCACACACACTCTGAGGTACCACACACTCAGTCTGCGGTACCTCACACACACTCTGCGGTACCTCACACACAGTCTGCGATACCTCACACACACTCTGCGATACCTCACACACATCCTGTGATACCTCACACACACTCTGCGATACCTCACACACACTCTGCGGTACCTCACACACACTCTGCGATCCCTCACACACACTCTGACCTACCTCACACAAACTCTGACCTACCTCACACACACTCTGACCTACCTTACACACACTCTGCGATCCCTCACACACACTCTGAGCTACCTCGCACACTCTCTGCGATACCTCAAACGCACACTGCTATACCTCACACACACTCTGCGATACCTCACACACACTCTGCGATCCCTCACACACACTCTGCGAAACCTCACACACACTCTGCGATCCCTCACACACACCCTGAGGTACCTCACACACACTCTGCAGTAACTCACACACACTCTGCGATCCCTCACACACACCCTGAGGTACCTCACACACACTCTACGGTAACTCACACACACTCTGCGATCCCTCACACACACCCTGACGTACCTCACACACCTCGTGCACACTCTGAGCTACCTCATGCACACTCTGAGCTACCTCGTTCACACTCTGAGCTACCTCAAGCACACTCTGACCTACCTCGTGCACACTCTGAGCTACCTCGCTCACACGCTGACCTACCTCGTTCACACTCTGAGCTACCTCAAGCACACTCTGACCTACCTCGTGCACGCTCTGACCTACCTCGCGCACACTGTGAGCTACCTCGTGCACACTCTGACCTACCCCGCACACACTCTGAGCTGTCTCGTGCACACTCTGATCTACACCGTTCACACTCTGAACAATCGAATACACGCTCTGCGGTACCTCACACACACTCTGACCTACCTCGTGCACACTCAGAGCTACCTCAAGCACACTCTGACCTACCTCGTGCACACTCTGAGCTACCTCAAGCAAACTCTGACCTACCTCGTTCACACTCTGAGCTACATCAAGCAAACTCTGACCTACCTCGTACACACTCTGACCTACCTCGTTCACACTCTGATCTACCTCACACACACTCTGACCTACCTCGTTCACACTCTGAGCTACCTCAAGCACACTCTGACCTACCTCGTGCACACTCTGACCTACCCCGCACACACTCTGAGCTATCTCGTGCACACTCTGATCTAAACCGTTCACAATCTGAGTAATCGCATACACGCTCTGCGGTACCTCACACACACTCTGACCTACCACACACACCCTCTGACCAACCTCACACACACTCTGACCTACCTCACACACACTCTGAGGTACCTCACACACACTCTGCGATCCCTCACACTCTGAGCTATCTCGTGCACACTCTGATCTACACCGTTCACACTCTGAGCAATCGCATACACGCTCTGCGGTACCTCACACACACTCTGACCTACCTCGTGCACACTCTGACCTACCTCACACACACTCTGATCTACCTCACACACACACTGTGGTACCTGACACACACTCTGAGGTACCACACACACACCCTGACCTACCTCACACACACTCTGAGGTACCTCACACACACTCTGAGGTACCTCACACACACTCTGACCTACCTCACACACATCTGACCTACCTCACACACACTCTGACCTACATCACACACACTCTGAGGTGCCTCACACACACTCTGACCTACATCACACACAGTCTGACCAACCTCACACTCACTCTGACATACCTCACACACACTCTGAGGTACCTCACACACACTCTGCGATCCCTCACACACACCCTGAGGTACCTCAAGCACACTCTACGATACCTCACACACACTCTGCGATCCCTCACACACACCCTGAGGTACCTCACACACAATCTGACCTACCTCGTGCACACTCTGAGCTACCTCAAGCACACTCTGACCTACCTCGTGCACACTCTGACCTACCTCGTTCACACTCTGAGCTACCTGAAGCACACTCTAACCTACCTCGTGCACACTCTGACCTACCTCAAGCACACTCTAACCTACCTCGTGCACACTCTGACCTACCCCGCACACACTCTGAGCTATCTCGTGCACACTCTGACCTACCTCACACACACTCTGACCTACCTCACACACACTCTGTGGTACCTGACACACACTCTGAGGTACCACACACACACCCTGACCTACCTCACACACACTCTGAGGTACCTCACAGACACTCTGAGTTACCTCACACACACTCTGACCCACCTCACACACACTCTGAGGTACCTCACACACACTCTGACCTACCTCACACACACTCTGACCAACCTCACACACACTCTGACCTACCTCACACACACTCTGAGGTACCTCACACACACTCTGACCTATCTCACACACACTCTGAGGTACCTCACACACACTCTGAGTTACCTCACACACACTCTGACCTACCTCACACACACTCTGACCTACCTCACACACACTCTGAGGTACCTCACACACACTCTGACCTACCTCACACACACTCTGACCAACCTCACACACACTCTGACCTACCTCACACACACTCTGAGGTACCTCACAGACACTCTGCGATACCTCACACGCACCCTGAGGTACCTCACGCACACTCGGCGATACCTCACACACACTCTGCGATCCCTCACACACACCCTGAGGAACCTCACACACACTCTGCGGTACCTCACACACACTCTGCGATCCCTCACACACACCCTGAGGTACCTCACACACACTCTGCATTACCTCACACACACTCTGCCATCCCTCACACACATTCTGAGCTACCTCACACACACTCTGCGATCCCTCACACACACTCTGAGGTACCTCACACACACTCTCCGATACCTCACACACACTCTGCGATCCCTCGCACACTCTCTGCGATACCTCAAACGCACACTGCTATACCTCACACACACTCTGCGATACCTCACACACACTCTGCGATCCCTCAAACACACTCTGCGAAACCTCACACACACTCTGCAATCCCTCACACACACCCTGAGGTACCTCACACACACTCTGCGGTAACTCACACACACTCTGCGATCCCTCACACACACCCTGAGGTACCTCACACACACTCTACGGTAACTCACACACACTCTGCGATCCCTCACACACACCCTGACGTACCTCACACACCTCGTGCACACTCTGAGCTACCTCATGCACACTCTGACCTACCTCGTTCACACTCTGAGCTACCTCAAGCACACTCTGACCTACCTCGTGCACACTCTGAGCTACCTCGCTCACACGCTGACCTACCTCGTTCACACTCTGAGCTACCTCAAGCACACTCTGACCTACCTCGTGCACGCTCTGACCTACCTCGCGCACACTGTGAGCTACCTCGTGCACACTCTGACCTACCCCGCACACACTCTGAGCTGTCTCGTGCACACTCTGATCTACACCGTTCACACTCTGAACAATCGCATACACGCTCTGCGGTACCTCACACACACTCTGACCTACCTCGTGCACACTCAGAGCTACCTCAAGCACACTCTGACCTACCTCGTGCACACTCTGAGCTACCTCAAGCAAACTCTGACCTACCTCGTTCACACTCTGAGCCACATCAAGCAAACTCTGACCTACCTCGTACACACTCTGACCTACCTCGTTCACACTCTGATCTACCTCACACACACTCTGACCTACCTCGTTCACACTCTGAGCTACCTCAAGCACACTCTGACCTACCTCGTGCACACTCTGACCTACCCCGCACACACTCTGAGCTATCTCGTGCACACTCTGATCTACACCGTTCACAATCTGAGTAATCGCATACACGCTCTGCGGTACCTCACACACACTCTGACCTACCTCGTGCACACTGTGACCTACCTCACACAAACTCTGACCTACCTCACACACACTCTGAAGTACCTCACACTCAATCTGAGGTACCTCACACACACTCTGAGGTACCACACACACACTCTGACCTACCTCACATACACTCTGCGATACCTCACACACACTCTGACCTACCACACACACCCTCTGACCAACCTCACACACACTCTGACCTACCTCACACACACTCTGAGGTACCTCACACACACTCTGCGATCCCTCACACTCTGAGCTATCTCGTGCACACTCTGATCTACACCGTTCACACTCTGAGCAATCGCATACACGCTCTGCGGTACCTCACACACACTCTGACCTACCTCGTGCACACTCTGACCTACCTCACACACACTCTGATCTACCTCACACACACACTGTGGTACCTGACACACACTCTGAGGTACCACACACACACCCTGACCTACCTCACACACACTCTGAGGTACCTCACACACACTCTGCGATCCCTCACACACACCCTGAGGTACCTCACACACACACTGCATTACCTCACACACACTCTGCCATCCCTCACACACATTCTGAGCTACCTCACACACACTCTGCGATCCCTCACACACACTCTGAGGTACCTCACACACACTCTCCGATACCTCACACACACTCTGCGATCCCTCACACACACTCTGAGCTACCTCACACACACACACTGCGGTACCTCACCCATACTCTGAGCTATCTTCTGCACACTCAGATCTACCTGATGCACACTCTAACCTACCTCGCGGCGCACACTGTGAGCTACCTCGTGCACACTCTGATCTACACCGTTCACAATCTGAGCAATCGCATACACGCTCTGCGGTACCTCACACACACTCTGACCTACCTCGTGCACACTCTGACCTACCTCACACACACTCTGACCTACCTCACACACACTCTGAAGTACCTCACACTCAATCTGAGGTACCTCACACACACTCTGAGGTACCACACACTCAGTCTGCGGTACCTCACACACACTCTGCGGTACCTCACACACAGTCTGCGATACCTCACACACACTCTGCGATACCTCACACACATCCTGTGATACCTCACACACACTCTGCGATACCTCACACACACTCTGCGGTACCTCACACACACTCTGCGATCCCTCACACACACTCTGACCTACCTCACACAAACTCTGACCTACCTCACACACACTCTGACCTACCTTACACACACTCTGCGATCCCTCACACACACTCTGAGCTACCTCGCACACTCTCTGCGATACCTCAAACGCACACTGCTATACCTCACACACACTCTGCGATACCTCACACACACTCTGCGATCCCTCACACACACTCTGCGAAACCTCACACACACTCTGCGATCCCTCACACACACCCTGAGGTACCTCACACACACTCTGCAGTAACTCACACACACTCTGCGATCCCTCACACACACCCTGAGGTACCTCACACACACTCTACGGTAACTCACACACACTCTGCGATCCCTCACACACACCCTGACGTACCTCACACACCTCGTGCACACTCTGAGCTACCTCATGCACACTCTGAGCTACCTCGTTCACACTCTGAGCTACCTCAAGCACACTCTGACCTACCTCGTGCACACTCTGAGCTACCTCGCTCACACGCTGACCTACCTCGTTCACACTCTGAGCTACCTCAAGCACACTCTGACCTACCTCGTGCACGCTCTGACCTACCTCGCGCACACTGTGAGCTACCTCGTGCACACTCTGACCTACCCCGCACACACTCTGAGCTGTCTCGTGCACACTCTGATCTACACCGTTCACACTCTGAACAATCGAATACACGCTCTGCGGTACCTCACACACACTCTGACCTACCTCGTGCACACTCAGAGCTACCTCAAGCACACTCTGACCTACCTCGTGCACACTCTGAGCTACCTCAAGCAAACTCTGACCTACCTCGTTCACACTCTGAGCTACATCAAGCAAACTCTGACCTACCTCGTACACACTCTGACCTACCTCGTTCACACTCTGATCTACCTCACACACACTCTGACCTACCTCGTTCACACTCTGAGCTACCTCAAGCACACTCTGACCTACCTCGTGCACACTCTGACCTACCCCGCACACACTCTGAGCTATCTCGTGCACACTCTGATCTAAACCGTTCACAATCTGAGTAATCGCATACACGCTCTGCGGTACCTCACACACACTCTGACCTACCACACACACCCTCTGACCAACCTCACACACACTCTGACCTACCTCACACACACTCTGAGGTACCTCACACACACTCTGCGATCCCTCACACTCTGAGCTATCTCGTGCACACTCTGATCTACACCGTTCACACTCTGAGCAATCGCATACACGCTCTGCGGTACCTCACACACACTCTGACCTACCTCGTGCACACTCTGACCTACCTCACACACACTCTGATCTACCTCACACACACACTGTGGTACCTGACACACACTCTGAGGTACCACACACACACCCTGACCTACCTCACACACACTCTGAGGTACCTCACACACACTCTGAGGTACCTCACACACACTCTGACCTACCTCACACACATCTGACCTACCTCACACACACTCTGACCTACATCACACACACTCTGAGGTGCCTCACACACACTCTGACCTACATCACACACAGTCTGACCAACCTCACACTCACTCTGACATACCTCACACACACTCTGAGGTACCTCACACACACTCTGCGATCCCTCACACACACCCTGAGGTACCTCAAGCACACTCTACGATACCTCACACACACTCTGCGATCCCTCACACACACCCTGAGGTACCTCACACACAATCTGACCTACCTCGTGCACACTCTGAGCTACCTCAAGCACACTCTGACCTACCTCGTGCACACTCTGACCTACCTCGTTCACACTCTGAGCTACCTGAAGCACACTCTAACCTACCTCGTGCACACTCTGACCTACCTCAAGCACACTCTAACCTACCTCGTGCACACTCTGACCTACCCCGCACACACTCTGAGCTATCTCGTGCACACTCTGACCTACCTCACACACACTCTGACCTACCTCACACACACTCTGTGGTACCTGACACACACTCTGAGGTACCACACACACACCCTGACCTACCTCACACACACTCTGAGGTACCTCACAGACACTCTGAGTTACCTCACACACACTCTGACCCACCTCACACACACTCTGAGGTACCTCACACACACTCTGACCTACCTCACACACACTCTGACCAACCTCACACACACTCTGACCTACCTCACACACACTCTGAGGTACCTCACACACACTCTGACCTATCTCACACACACTCTGAGGTACCTCACACACACTCTGAGTTACCTCACACACACTCTGACCTACCTCACACACACTCTGACCTACCTCACACACACTCTGAGGTACCTCACACACACTCTGACCTACCTCACACACACTCTGACCAACCTCACACACACTCTGACCTACCTCACACACACTCTGAGGTACCTCACAGACACTCTGCGATACCTCACACGCACCCTGAGGTACCTCACGCACACTCGGCGATACCTCACACACACTCTGCGATCCCTCACACACACCCTGAGGAACCTCACACACACTCTGCGGTACCTCACACACACTCTGCGATCCCTCACACACACCCTGAGGTACCTCACACACACTCTGCATTACCTCACACACACTCTGCCATCCCTCACACACATTCTGAGCTACCTCACACACACTCTGCGATCCCTCACACACACTCTGAGGTACCTCACACACACTCTCCGATACCTCACACACACTCTGCGATCCCTCGCACACTCTCTGCGATACCTCAAACGCACACTGCTATACCTCACACACACTCTGCGATACCTCACACACACTCTGCGATCCCTCAAACACACTCTGCGAAACCTCACACACACTCTGCAATCCCTCACACACACCCTGAGGTACCTCACACACACTCTGCGGTAACTCACACACACTCTGCGATCCCTCACACACACCCTGAGGTACCTCACACACACTCTACGGTAACTCACACACACTCTGCGATCCCTCACACACACCCTGACGTACCTCACACACCTCGTGCACACTCTGAGCTACCTCATGCACACTCTGACCTACCTCGTTCACACTCTGAGCTACCTCAAGCACACTCTGACCTACCTCGTGCACACTCTGAGCTACCTCGCTCACACGCTGACCTACCTCGTTCACACTCTGAGCTACCTCAAGCACACTCTGACCTACCTCGTGCACGCTCTGACCTACCTCGCGCACACTGTGAGCTACCTCGTGCACACTCTGACCTACCCCGCACACACTCTGAGCTGTCTCGTGCACACTCTGATCTACACCGTTCACACTCTGAACAATCGCATACACGCTCTGCGGTACCTCACACACACTCTGACCTACCTCGTGCACACTCAGAGCTACCTCAAGCACACTCTGACCTACCTCGTGCACACTCTGAGCTACCTCAAGCAAACTCTGACCTACCTCGTTCACACTCTGAGCCACATCAAGCAAACTCTGACCTACCTCGTACACACTCTGACCTACCTCGTTCACACTCTGATCTACCTCACACACACTCTGACCTACCTCGTTCACACTCTGAGCTACCTCAAGCACACTCTGACCTACCTCGTGCACACTCTGACCTACCCCGCACACACTCTGAGCTATCTCGTGCACACTCTGATCTACACCGTTCACAATCTGAGTAATCGCATACACGCTCTGCGGTACCTCACACACACTCTGACCTACCTCGTGCACACTGTGACCTACCTCACACAAACTCTGACCTACCTCACACACACTCTGAAGTACCTCACACTCAATCTGAGGTACCTCACACACACTCTGAGGTACCACACACACACTCTGACCTACCTCACATACACTCTGCGATACCTCACACACACTCTGACCTACCACACACACCCTCTGACCAACCTCACACACACTCTGACCTACCTCACACACACTCTGAGGTACCTCACACACACTCTGCGATCCCTCACACTCTGAGCTATCTCGTGCACACTCTGATCTACACCGTTCACACTCTGAGCAATCGCATACACGCTCTGCGGTACCTCACACACACTCTGACCTACCTCGTGCACACTCTGACCTACCTCACACACACTCTGATCTACCTCACACACACACTGTGGTACCTGACACACACTCTGAGGTACCACACACACACCCTGACCTACCTCACACACACTCTGAGGTACCTCACACACACTCTGAGGTACCTCACACACACTCTGACCTACCTCACACACATCTGACCTACCTCACACACACTCTGACCTACATCACACACACTCTGAGGTGCCTCACACACACTCTGACCTACATCACACACAGTCTGACCAACCTCACACTCACTCTGACATACCTCACACACACTCTGAGGTACCTCACACACACTCTGCGATCCCTCACACACACCCTGAGGTACCTCACGCACACTCTACGATACCTCACACACACTCTGCGATCCCTCACACACACCCTGAGGTACCTCACACACACTCTGCGGTACCTCACACACACTCTGCGATCCCTCACACACACCCTGAGGTACCTCACACACACTCTGCGGTACCTCACACACACTCTGCGATCCCTCACACACACCCTGAGGTACCTCACACACACTCTGCGGTACCTCACGCACACTCTGCGGTACCTCACACACACTCTGAGGTACCTCACACACACCCTGAGGTACCTCACACACACTCTGCGGTACCTCACACACACTCTGACCTACCACACACACCCTCTGACCAACCTCACACACACTCTGACCTACCTCACACACACTCTGAGGTACCTCACACACACTCTGCGATCCCTCACACTCTGAGCTATCTCGTGCATACTCTGATCTACACCGTTCACACTCTGAGCAATCGCATACACGCTCTGCGGTACCTCACACACACTCTGACCTACCTCGTGCACACTCTGACCTACCTCACACACACTCTGATCTACCTCACACACACACTGTGGTACCTGACACACACTCTGAGGTACCACACACACACCCTGACCTACCTCACACACACTCTGAGGTACCTCACACACACTCTGAGGTACCTCACACACACTCTGACCTACCTCACACACATCTGACCTACCTCACACACACTCTGACCTACATCACACACACTCTGAGGTGCCTCACACACACTCTGACCTACATCACACACAGTCTGACCAACCTCACACTCACTCTGACATACCTCACACACACTCTGAGGTACCTCACACACACTCTGCGATCCCTCACACACACCCTGAGGTACCTCAAGCACACTCTACGATACCTCACACACACTCTGCGATCCCTCACACACACCCTGAGGTACCTCACACACAATCTGACCTACCTCGTGCACACTCTGAGCTACCTCAAGCACACTCTGACCTACCTCGTGCACACTCTGACCTACCTCGTTCACACTCTGAGCTACCTGAAGCACACTCTAACCTACCTCGTGCACACTCTGACCTACCTCAAGCACACTCTAACCTACCTCGTGCACACTCTGACCTACCCCGCACACACTCTGAGCTATCTCGTGCACACTCTGACCTACCTCACACACACTCTGACCTACCTCACACACACTCTGTGGTACCTGACACACACTCTGAGGTACCACACACACACCCTGACCTACCTCACACACACTCTGAGGTACCTCACAGACACTCTGAGTTACCTCACACACACTCTGACCCACCTCACACACACTCTGAGGTACCTCACACACACTCTGACCTACCTCACACACACTCTGACCAACCTCACACACACTCTGACCTACCTCACACACACTCTGAGGTACCTCACACACACTCTGACCTATCTCACACACACTCTGAGGTACCTCACACACACTCTGAGTTACCTCACACACACTCTGACCTACCTCACACACACTCTGACCTACCTCACACACACTCTGAGGTACCTCACACACACTCTGACCTACCTCACACACACTCTGACCAACCTCACACACACTCTGACCTACCTCACACACACTCTGAGGTACCTCACAGACACTCTGCGATACCTCACACGCACCCTGAGGTACCTCACGCACACTCGGCGATACCTCACACACACTCTGCGATCCCTCACACACACCCTGAGGAACCTCACACACACTCTGCGGTACCTCACACACACTCTGCGATCCCTCACACACACCCTGAGGTACCTCACACACACTCTGCATTACCTCACACACACTCTGCCATCCCTCACACACATTCTGAGCTACCTCACACACACTCTGCGATCCCTCACACACACTCTGAGGTACCTCACACACACTCTCCGATACCTCACACACACTCTGCGATCCCTCGCACACTCTCTGCGATACCTCAAACGCACACTGCTATACCTCACACACACTCTGCGATACCTCACACACACTCTGCGATCCCTCAAACACACTCTGCGAAACCTCACACACACTCTGCAATCCCTCACACACACCCTGAGGTACCTCACACACACTCTGCGGTAACTCACACACACTCTGCGATCCCTCACACACACCCTGAGGTACCTCACACACACTCTACGGTAACTCACACACACTCTGCGATCCCTCACACACACCCTGACGTACCTCACACACCTCGTGCACACTCTGAGCTACCTCATGCACACTCTGACCTACCTCGTTCACACTCTGAGCTACCTCAAGCACACTCTGACCTACCTCGTGCACACTCTGAGCTACCTCGCTCACACGCTGACCTACCTCGTTCACACTCTGAGCTACCTCAAGCACACTCTGACCTACCTCGTGCACGCTCTGACCTACCTCGCGCACACTGTGAGCTACCTCGTGCACACTCTGACCTACCCCGCACACACTCTGAGCTGTCTCGTGCACACTCTGATCTACACCGTTCACACTCTGAACAATCGCATACACGCTCTGCGGTACCTCACACACACTCTGACCTACCTCGTGCACACTCAGAGCTACCTCAAGCACACTCTGACCTACCTCGTGCACACTCTGAGCTACCTCAAGCAAACTCTGACCTACCTCGTTCACACTCTGAGCCACATCAAGCAAACTCTGACCTACCTCGTACACACTCTGACCTACCTCGTTCACACTCTGATCTACCTCACACACACTCTGACCTACCTCGTTCACACTCTGAGCTACCTCAAGCACACTCTGACCTACCTCGTGCACACTCTGACCTACCCCGCACACACTCTGAGCTATCTCGTGCACACTCTGATCTACACCGTTCACAATCTGAGTAATCGCATACACGCTCTGCGGTACCTCACACACACTCTGACCTACCTCGTGCACACTGTGACCTACCTCACACAAACTCTGACCTACCTCACACACACTCTGAAGTACCTCACACTCAATCTGAGGTACCTCACACACACTCTGAGGTACCACACACACACTCTGACCTACCTCACATACACTCTGCGATACCTCACACACACTCTGACCTACCACACACACCCTCTGACCAACCTCACACACACTCTGACCTACCTCACACACACTCTGAGGTACCTCACACACACTCTGCGATCCCTCACACTCTGAGCTATCTCGTGCACACTCTGATCTACACCGTTCACACTCTGAGCAATCGCATACACGCTCTGCGGTACCTCACACACACTCTGACCTACCTCGTGCACACTCTGACCTACCTCACACACACTCTGATCTACCTCACACACACACTGTGGTACCTGACACACACTCTGAGGTACCACACACACACCCTGACCTACCTCACACACACTCTGAGGTACCTCACACACACTCTGAGGTACCTCACACACACTCTGACCTACCTCACACACATCTGACCTACCTCACACACACTCTGACCTACATCACACACACTCTGAGGTGCCTCACACACACTCTGACCTACATCACACACAGTCTGACCAACCTCACACTCACTCTGACATACCTCACACACACTCTGAGGTACCTCACACACACTCTGCGATCCCTCACACACACCCTGAGGTACCTCACGCACACTCTACGATACCTCACACACACTCTGCGATCCCTCACACACACCCTGAGGTACCTCACACACACTCTGCGGTACCTCACACACACTCTGCGATCCCTCACACACACCCTGAGGTACCTCACACACACTCTGCGGTACCTCACACACACTCTGCGATCCCTCACACACACCCTGAGGTACCTCACACACACTCTGCGGTACCTCACGCACACTCTGCGGTACCTCACACACACTCTGAGGTACCTCACACACACCCTGAGGTACCTCACACACACTCTGCGGTACCTCACACACACTCTGACCTACCACACACACCCTCTGACCAACCTCACACACACTCTGACCTACCTCACACACACTCTGAGGTACCTCACACACACTCTGCGATCCCTCACACTCTGAGCTATCTCGTGCACACTCTGATCTACACCGTTCACACTCTGAGCAATCGCATACACGCTCTGCGGTACCTCACACACACTCTGACCTACCTCGTGCACACTCTGACCTACCTCACACACACTCTGATCTACCTCACACACACACTGTGGTACCTGACACACACTCTGAGGTACCACACACACACCCTGACCTACCTCACACACACTCTGAGGTACCTCACACACACTCTGAGGTACCTCACACACACTCTGACCTACCTCACACACATCTGACCTACCTCACACACACTCTGACCTACATCACACACACTCTGAGGTGCCTCACACACACTCTGACCTACATCACACACAGTCTGACCAACCTCACACTCACTCTGACATACCTCACACACACTCTGAGGTACCTCACACACACTCTGCGATCCCTCACACACACCCTGAGGTACCTCACGCACACTCTACGATACCTCACACACACTCTGCGATCCCTCACACACACCCTGAGGTACCTCACACACAATCTGACCTACCTCGTGCACACTCTGAGCTACCTCAAGCACACTCTGACCTACCTCGTGCACACTCTGACCTACCTCGTTCACACTCTGAGCTACCTGAAGCACACTCTAACCTACCTCGTGCACACTCTGACCTACCTCAAGCACACTCTAACCTACCTCGTGCACACTCTGACCTACCCCGCACACACTCTGAGCTATCTCGTGCACACTCTGACCTACCTCACACACACTCTGACCTACCTCACACACACTCTGTGGTACCTGACACACACTCTGAGGTACCACACACACACCCTGACCTACCTCACACACACTCTGAGGTACCTCACAGACACTCTGAGTTACCTCACACACACTCTGACCCACCTCACACACACTCTGAGGTACCTCACACACACTCTGACCTACCTCACACACACTCTGACCAACCTCACACACACTCTGACCTACCTCACACACACTCTGAGGTACCTCACACACACTCTGACCTATCTCACACACACTCTGAGGTACCTCACACACACTCTGAGTTACCTCACACACACTCTGACCTACCTCACACACACTCTGACCTACCTCACACACACTCTGAGGTACCTCACACACACTCTGACCTACCTCACACACACTCTGACCAACCTCACACACACTCTGACCTACCTCACACACACTCTGAGGTACCTCACACACACTCTGCGATACCTCACACGCACCCTGAGGTACCTCACGCACACTCGGCGATACCTCACACACACTCTGCGATCCCTCACACACACCCTGAGGAACCTCACACACACTCTGCGGTACCTCACACACACTCTGCGATCCCTCACACACACCCTGAGGTACCTCACACACACTCTGCATTACCTCACACACACTCTGCCATCCCTCACACACATTCTGAGCTACCTCACACACACTCTGCGATCCCTCACACACACTCTGAGGTACCTCACACACACTCTCCGATACCTCACACACACTCTGCGATCCCTCGCACACTCTCTGCGATACCTCAAACGCACACTGCTATACCTCACACACACTCTGCGATACCTCACACACACTCTGCGATCCCTCAAACACACTCTGCGAAACCTCACACACACTCTGCGATTCCTCACACACACCCTGAGGTACCTCACACACACTCTGCGGTAACTCACACACACTCTGCGATCCCTCACACACACCCTGAGGTACCTCACACACACTCTACGGTAACTCACACACACTCTGCGATCCCTCACACACACCCTGACGTACCTCACACACCTCGTGCACACTCTGAGCTACCTCATGCACACTCTGACCTACCTCGTTCACACTCTGAGCTACCTCAAGCACACTCTGACCTACCTCGTGCACACTCTGAGCTACCTCGCTCACACGCTGACCTACCTCGTTCACACTCTGAGCTACCTCAAGCACACTCTGACCTACCTCGTGCACGCTCTGACCTACCTCGCGCACACTGTGAGCTACCTCGTGCACACTCTGACCTACCCCGCACACACTCTGAGCTGTCTCGTGCACACTCTGATCTACACCGTTCACACTCTGAACAATCGCATACACGCTCTGCGGTACCTCACACACAGTCTGACCTACCTCGTGCACACTCAGAGCTACCTCAAGCACACTCTGACCTACCTCGTGCACACTCTGAGCTACCTCAAGCAAACTCTGACCTACCTCGTTCACACTCTGAGCCACATCAAGCAAACTCTGACCTACCTCGTACACACTCTGACCTACCTCGTTCACACTCTGATCTACCTCACACACACTCTGACCTACCTCGTTCACACTCTGAGCTACCTCAAGCACACTCTGACCTACCTCGTGCACACTCTGACCTACCCCGCACACACTCTGAGCTATCTCGTGCACACTCTGATCTACACCGTTCACAATCTGAGTAATCGCATACACGCTCTGCGGTACCTCACACACACTCTGACCTACCTCGTGCACACTGTGACCTACCTCACACAAACTCTGACCTACCTCACACACACTCTGAAGTACCTCACACTCAATCTGAGGTACCTCACACACACTCTGAGGTACCACACACACACTCTGACCTACCTCACATACACTCTGCGATACCTCACACACACTCTGACCTACCACACACACCCTCTGACCAACCTCACACACACTCTGACCTACCTCACACACACTCTGAGGTACCTCACACACACTCTGCGATCCCTCACACTCTGAGCTATCTCGTGCACACTCTGATCTACACCGTTCACACTCTGAGCAATCGCATACACGCTCTGCGGTACCTCACACACACTCTGACCTACCTCGTGCACACTCTGACCTACCTCACACACACTCTGATCTACCTCACACACACACTGTGGTACCTGACACACACTCTGAGGTACCACACACACACCCTGACCTACCTCACACACACTCTGAGGTACCTCACACACACTCTGAGGTACCTCACACACACTCTGACCTACCTCACACACATCTGACCTACCTCACACACACTCTGACCTACATCACACACACTCTGAGGTGCCTCACACACACTCTGACCTACATCACACACAGTCTGACCAACCTCACACTCACTCTGACATACCTCACACACACTCTGAGGTACCTCACACACACTCTGCGATCCCTCACACACACCCTGAGGTACCTCACGCACACTCTACGATACCTCACACACACTCTGCGATCCCTCACACACACCCTGAGGTACCTCACACACACTCTGTGGTACCTCACACACACTCTGCGATCCCTCACACACACCCTGAGGTACCTCACACACACTCTGCGGTACCTCACACACACTCTGCGATCCCTCACACACACCCTGAGGTACCTCACACACACTCTGCGGTACCTCACGCACACTCTGCGGTACCTCACACACACTCTGAGGTACCTCACACACACCCTGAGGTACCTCACACATACTCTGCGGTACCTCACACACACTCTGCGATCCCTCACACACATTCTGATCTACCTCACACACACTCTGCGATCCCTCACACACACTCTGAGGTACCTCACACACACTCTGCGATACCTCACACATACTATGCGATACCTCACACACATTCTGAGCTACCTCACACACACTCTGAGCTACCTCACACACACTCTGAGCTACCTCACACACACACACTGCGGTACCTCACAGATACTCTGAGCTACCATCTGCACACTCAGATCTACCTGATGCACACTCGAACCTACCTCGCGGCGCACACTGTGAGCTACCTCGTGCACACTCTGATCTACACCGCTCACAATCTGAGCAATCGCATACACGCTCTGCGGTACCTCACACACACTCTGACCTACATCATGCACACTCTGACCTACCTCACACACACTCTGACCTACATCACACACACTCTGAAGTACCTCACACTCAATCTGAGGTACCTCACACACACCCTGAGGTACCACACACACACTCTGACCTACCTCACACACACTCTGAGGTACCACACACACACTCTGACCTACCTCACATACACTCTGCGATACCTCACACTCAGTCTGAGGTACCTCACACACACTCTGAAGTACCTCACACACACTCTGGGGTACCTCACACACACTCTGCGGCACCTCACACACACTCTGAGGTACATCACACACACTCTGAGGTACCTCACACACACTCTGCAGTACCTCACACACACTCTGCGATCCCTCACACACACTCTGAGGTACCACACACACACTCTGACCTACCTCACACACACACTGCGATACCTCACACTCAATCTGAGGTACCTCACACACACCCTGAGGTACCTCACACACACTCTGCGGTACCTCACACACACACTCTGCGATCCCTCACACACACTCTGAGGTACCTCACGCAAACTCTGCGATCCCTCACACACACCCTGCGGTACCTCACACACACTCTGCGGTACCTCACACACACTCTGCGGTACCTCACACACACTCTGCGGTACGTCACACACACTCTCCGATCCCTCACACACACTCTGACCTACCTCACACACACTCTGACCTAGCTCACACACACTCTGACCTACCTCACACACACTCTGAAGTACCTCACACACACTCTGCGATCCCTCACACACACCCTGAGGTACCTCACACACACTCTGCGGTACCTCACGCACACTCTGCGATACCTCACACACACTCTGAGCTACATCACACACACTCTGCGATCCCTCACACACACTCTGAGCTACCTCGCACACACTCTGCGATACCTCACACACACCCTGAGGTACCTCACACACACTCTGCGGTAACTCACACACACTCTGCGATCCCTCACACACACCCTGAGGTTCCTCACACACACTCTACGGTACCTCACACACACTCTGCGATCCCTCACACACATTCAGAGCTACCTCGTTCACACTCTGCGGTACCTCACACACAATCAGCGATCCCTCACACATACCCTGAGGTACCTCACACACACTCAGCGATCCCTCACACACACCCTGAGGTACCTCACACACACCCTGAGGTACCTCACAGACATCGTGCACGCTCTGAGCTACCTCAAGCACACTCTGACCTACCTCGTGCACACTCTGAGCTACCTCGCTCACAATCTGACTAACCTCGTTCACACTCTGAGCTACCTCACGCACACTCTGAGCTACCTCAAACACACGCTGACCTACCTCACGCACACTCTGACCTACCTCGTGCACACTCTGAGCTACCTCGCACACACTCTGAGCTACCTCAAGCACACTCTGACCTACCTCACGCACACTCTGACCTACCTCGTTCACACTCTGAGCTACCTCAAGCACACTCTGACCTACCTCGTGCACACTCTGAGCTACCTCGCACACACTCTGACCTACCTCGTTCACACTCTGAGCTACCTCAAGCACACTCTGACCTACGTCGTGCACACTCTGACCTACCCCGCACACACTCTGAGCTGTCTCTTGCACACTCTGATCTACACCGTTCACACTCTGAGCAATCGCATACACGCTCTGCGGTACCTCACACACACTCTGACCTACCTCGTGCACACTCTGAGCTACCTCACACACACTCTGACCTACCTCACACACATTCTGAGATACCTCACACACACTTTGACCTAACTCACACACACTCTGACCGACCTCACACACACTCTGACCTACCTCACACACACTCTGAGGTACCTCACACACACTCTGCGCTCCCTCACACACACCCTGAGGTACCTCACACACACTCTGCGGTACCTCACACACACTCTGCGATCCCTCACACACACTCTGAGCTACCTCGCACACACTCTGCGATACCTCAAACACACACTGCGATACCTCACACACACTGTGCGATACCTCACATACACTCTGCGATCCCTCGCACACAAACTGAGGTACCTCACACACACTCAGCATGTACCTCACACACACTCTGTGATTCCTCACACACACCCTGAGGTACCTCACACACACTCTGCGGTACCTCACACACTCTTTCCGATCCCTCACACACATTCTGAGCTACCTCACACACACTCTGAGATACCTCACACACACTCTGTGATACCTCACACACACTCTGCGATACCTCACACACACGCTGAGCTACCTCACACACACTCTGAGCTACCTCACACACACACACTGCGGTACCTCACACACACACACTCTCAGCTACCTTCTGCACACTCAGATCTACCTGATGCACACTCTAACCTACCTCGCGGCGCACACTGTGAGCTACCTCGTGCACACTCTGATCTATACCGTTCACACTCTGAGCAATCACATACACGCTCTGCGGTACCTCACACACATTCTGACCTACCTTGTGCACACTCTGACCTACCTCACACTCAATCTGTGGTACCTCACACACACTCTGAGGTACCACACACACACTCTGACCTACCTCACACACACTCTGCGATACCTCACACTCAATCAGAGGTACCTCACACACACTCTGCGGTACCTCTCACACACACTCTGCGATCCCTCACACACACTCTGAGGTACCTCACACACACTCTGAGGTACCTCACACACACTCTGCGTTGCCTCACACACACTCTGAGCTAATGTCTGCGCACTCTGGCCTAGTTCGGCCACACTCTGACCAAGCTCACGCACACTCTGAGCTACCTCACCCACACAATGATCTACCGCGTGCACACTCTGAGCTACCTCACCCACACTCTGATCTACCGCGTGCACACTCTGAGCTACCACACGCACACTCTGGCGTACCTCGCGCAAACTGTGAGCTACCCCGCACACTCTGACCTACCTTATTCAAACTCTGACCTACATCGTTCACACTCTGACCTACCTTGTTCACACTCTGAGCTACGTCGTGCACACTCTGAGCTACCTCGTTCACATTCTGACCTGCCTCGTTCACACTCTGACCTACCTCGTGCACACTCTGAGCTACCTCGTTCACACTCTGACCTACCTCGTGCACACTCTGAGCTACCTCGTTCACACTCTGACCTACCTCATGCACACCCTGAGCTACCTCGTTCACACTCTGACCTACCTCGTGCACACCCTGAGCTACCCCGCACACGCTCTGAGCTACCCCGCACACACTCTGACCTACCTTGTTCAAACTCGGACCTACCTCGTTCACACTCTGACCTACCTTGTTCACTCTCTGAGCTACCTCATGCACACTCTGAGCTACCTCAAGCACACTCTGAGCTACCTCGTTCACACTCTGACCTACCTCGCGCACACTCTGAGCTACCTCGTGCACACTCTGAGGTACCACACACACATTCTGACCTACATCGTGCACACTCAGAGGTACCTCACACACACTCTGCGATACCTCACACAAACTCTGATGTACCTCACACTCAATCTGAGGTACCTCACACACACTCTGCGATACCTCACACAAACTCTGATGTACCTCACACACACTCTGAGGTACCACACACACACTCTGACCTACCTCACACACACTCTGACCGACGTCACACACACTCTGACCCACCTCGTGCACACTCTGACCTACCTCACACACACTCTGACCTACCTCACACACACTCTGCGGTACCTCACACACACTCTGCGATACCTCACACACACTCCGACCTACCTCACACACACACACTGCGGTACCTCACACAAACTCTGAGCTACCTCCTGCAAACTCAGATTTAACTGACGCACACTCTGACCTACCTCACACACACACTCTGCGATCCCTCACACACACTCTAACCTACCTCGCGGCGCACACTCTGAGCTACCTCGTTCAAACTCTGACCTACATCGTTCACACTCTGACCTACCTCGTTCACACTCTGAGCTACCTTGTGCACACTCTGAGCTACCTCGCGCACACTCTGAGCTACCTCACGCACACTCTGACCTACATCGTTCACACTCTGACCTACCTCGTTCACACTCTGAGCTACCTTGTGCACACTCTGAGCTACCTCGCGCACACTCTGAGCTACCTCGTTCACAGTCTGTCCTACCTCACGCACACTCTGACCTACCTCGTGCACACTCTGACCTACCTCACGGACATTCTGAGCTACCTCGTTCACACTCTGAGCTACCTCGTGCACACTCTGAGCTACCTCGTTCACACACGGACCTACCTCGTGCACACCCTGAGCTACCCCGCGCACACTCTGAGCTACGTTGTTCACAGTCTGACCTACCTCACGCACACTCTGACCTACCTCGTGCACACTCTGACCTACCTCACGCACATTCTGAGCTACCTCGTTCACACTCTGAGCTGCCTCGTTCAAACTCTGAGCTACCTCAAGCACACTCTGACCTACCTCGTGCACACACTGACCTACCTCACGCACACTCTGAGCTACCTCAAACACACGCTGACCTACCTCACGCACACTCTGACCTACCTCGTGCACACTCTGAGCTACCTCGCACACACTCTGAGCTACCTCAAGCACACTCTGACCTACCTCACGCACACTCTGACCTACCTCGTTCACACTCTGAGGTACCTCAAGCACACTCTGACCTACCTCGTGCACACTCTGAGCTAACTCGCACACACTCTGACTTACCTCGTTCACACTCTGAGCTACCTCAAGCACATTCTGACCTACCTCGTGCACACTCTGACCTACCCCGCACACACTCTGAGCTGTCTCTTGCACACTCTGATCTCCACCGTTCACACTCTGAGCAATCGCATACACGCTCTGCGGTACCTCACACACAATCTGACCTACCTCGTGCACACTCTGAGCTACCTCAAGCACACTCTGACCTATCTCGTGCACACTCTGACCTACCTCGTTCACACTCTGATCTACCTCACACACACTCTGACCTACCTCGTTGACACTCTGAGCTACCTGAATCACACTCTGACCTACCTCGTGCACACTCTGACCTACCCCGCACACACTCTGAGCTATCTCGTGCACACTCTGCCCTACCACACACACACTCTGACCTACCTCACACACACTCTGTGGTACCTGACACACACTCTGAGGTACCACACACACACCCTGACCTACCTCACACACACTCTGAGGTACCTCACACACACTCTGAGTTACCTCACACACACTCTGACCTACCTCACACACACTCTGACCTACCTCACACACACTCTGACCTACCTCACACACACTCTGAGGTACCTCACACACACTCTGACCTACCTCACACACACTCTGACCAACCTCACACACACTCTGACCTACCTCACACACACTCTGAGGTACCTCACACACACTCTGCGATCCCTCACACGCACCCTGAGGTACCTCACGCACACTCGGCGATACCTCACACACACTCTGCGATCCCTCACACACACCCTGAGGAACCTCACACACACTCTGCGGTACCTCACACACACTCTGCGATCCCTCACACACACCCTGAGGTACCTCACACACACTCTGCATTACCTCACACACACTCTGCCATCCCTCACACACATTCTGAGCTACCTCACACACACTCTGCGATCCCTCACACACACTCTGCGATCCCTCACACACACTCTGAGCTACCTCACACACACACACTGCGGTACCTCACCCATACTCTGAGCTACCTTCTGCACACTCAGACCTACCTGATGCACACTCTAACCTACCTCGTGGCGCACACTATGAGCTACCTCGTGCACACTCTGATCTACACCGTTCACAATCTGAGCAATCGCATACATGCTCTGCGGTACGTCACACATACTCTGACCTGCCTCGTGCACACTCTGACCTACCTCACACACACTCTGACCTACCTCACACATACTCTGAAGTACCTCACACTCAATCTGAGGTACCTCACACACACTCTGAGGTCCCACACACTCAGTCTGCGGTACCTCACACACACTCTGACCGACGTCACACACACTCTGACCCACCTCGTGCACACTCTGACCTACCTCACACACACTCTGACCTACCTCACACACACTCTGCGGTACCTCACACACACTCTGCGATACCTCACACACACTCCGACCAACCTCACACACACACACTGCGGTACCTCACACAAACTCTGAGCTACCTCCTGCAAACTCAGATTTAACTGACGCACACTCTGACCTACCTCACACACACACTCTGCGATCCCTCACACACACTCTAACCTACCTCGCGGCGCACACTCTGAGCTACCTCGTTCAAACTCTGACCTACATCGTTCACACTCTGACCTACCTCGTTCACACTCTGAGCTACCTTGTGCACACTCTGAGCTACCTCGCGCACACTCTGAGCTACCTCGTTCACAGTCTGTCCTACCTCACGCACACTCTGACCTACCTCGTGCACACTCTGACCTACCTCACGGACATTCTGAGCTACCTCGTTCACACTCTGAGCTACCTCGTGCACACTCTGAGCTACCTCGTTCACACACGGACCTACCTCGTGCACACCCTGAGCTACCCCGCGCACACTCTGAGCTACGTCGTTCACAGTCTGACCTACCTCACGCACACTCTGACCTACCTCGTGCACACTCTGACCTACCTCACGCACATTCTGAGCTACCTCGTTCACACTCTGAGCTACCTCGTTCAAACTCTGAGCTACCTCAAGCACACTCTGACCTACCTCGTGCACACTCTGACCTACCTCACGCACACTCTGAGCTACCTCAAACACACGCTGACCTACCTCACGCACACTCTGACCTACCTCGTGCACACTCTGAGCTACCTCGCACACACTCTGAGCTACCTCAAGCACACTCTGACCTACCTCACGCACACTCTGACCTACCTCGTTCACACTCTGAGCTACCTCAAGCACACTCTGACCTACCTCGTGCACACTCTGAGCTAACTCGCACACACTCTGACTTACCTCGTTCACACTCTGAGCTACCTCAAGCACACTCTGACCTACCTCGTGCACACTCTGACCTACCCCGCACACACTCTGAGCTGTCTCTTGCACACTCTGATCTCCACCGTTCACACTCTGAGCAATCGCATACACGCTCTGCGGTACCTCACACACAATCTGACCTACCTCGTGCACACTCTGAGCTACCTCAAGCACACTCTGACCTACCTCGTGCACACTCTGACCTACCTCGTTCACACTCTGATCTACCTCACACACACTCTGACCTACCTCGTTGACACTCTGAGCTACCTGAAGCACACTCTGACCTACCTCGTGCACACTCTGACCTACCCCGCACACACTCTGAGCTATCTCGTGCACACTCTGCCCTACCACACACACACTCTGACCTACCTCACACACACTCTGTGGTACCTGACACACACTCTGAGGTACCACACACACACCCTGACCTACCTCACACACACTCTGAGGTACCTCACACACACTCTGCAATACATCACACCCATCTGCGATCCCTCACACACACCCTGAGGTACCTCACACACACTCTGCGGTAACTCACACACACTCTGCGATCCCTCACACACACCCTGAGGTTCCTCACACACACTCTACGGTACCTCACACACACTCTGCGATCCCTCACACACATTCAGAGCTACCTCGTTCACACTCTGCGGTACCTCACACACACTCAGCGATCCCTCACACATACCCTGAGGTACCTCACACACACTCAGCGATCCCTCACACACACCCTGAGGTACCTCACAGACATCGTGCACGCTCTGAGCTACCTCAAGCACACTCTGACCTACCTCGTGCACACTCTGAGCTACCTCGCTCACAATCTGACTAACCTCGTTCACACTCTGAGCTACCTCACGCACACTCTGAGCTACCTCAAACACACGCTGACCTACCTCACGCACACTCTGACCTACCTCGTGCACACTCTGAGCTACCTCGCACACACTCTGAGCTACCTCAAGCACACTCTGACCTACCTCACGCACACTCTGACCTACCTCGTTCACACTCTGAGCTACCTCAAGCACACTCTGACCTACCTCGTGCACACTCTGAGCTACCTCGCACACACTCTGACCTACCTCGTTCACACTCTGAGCTACCTCAAGCACACTCTGACCTACGTCGTGCACACTCTGACCTACCCCGCACACACTCTGAGCTGTCTCTTGCACACTCTGATCTACACCGTTCACACTCTGAGCAATCGCATACACGCTCTGCGGTACCTCACACACACTCTGACCTACCTCGTGCACACTCTGAGCTACCTCACACACACTCTGACCTACCTCACACACATTCTGAGATACCTCACACACACTTTGACCTAACTCACACACACTCTGACCGACCTCACACACACTCTGACCTACCTCACACACACTCTGAGGTACCTCACACACACTCTGCGCTCCCTCACACACACCCTGAGGTACCTCACACACACTCTGCGGTACCTCACACACACTCTGCGATCCCTCACACACACTCTGAGCTACCTCGCACACACTCTGCGATACCTCAAACACACACTGCGATACCTCACACACACTGTGCGATACCTCACATACACTCTGCGATCCCTCGCACACAAACTGAGGTACCTCACACACACTCAGCATGTACCTCACACACACTCTGTGATTCCTCACACACACCCTGAGGTACCTCACACACACTCTGCGGTACCTCACACACTCTTTCCGATCCCTCACACACATTCTGAGCTACCTCACACACACTCTGAGATACCTCACACACACTCTGTGATACCTCACACACACTCTGCGATACCTCACACACACGCTGAGCTACCTCACACACACTCTGAGCTACCTCACACACACACACTGCGGTACCTCACACACACACACTCTCAGCTACCTTCTGCACACTCAGATCTACCTGATGCACACTCTAACCTACCTCGCGGCGCACACTGTGAGCTACCTCGTGCACACTCTGATCTATACCGTTCACACTCTGAGCAATCACATACACGCTCTGCGGTACCTCACACACATTCTGACCTACCTTGTGCACACTCTGACCTACCTCACACTCAATCTGTGGTACCTCACACACACTCTGAGGTACCACACACACACTCTGACCTACCTCACACACACTCTGCGATACCTCACACTCAATCAGAGGTACCTCACACACACTCTGCGGTACCTCTCACACACACTCTGCGATCCCTCACACACACTCTGAGGTACCTCACACACACTCTGAGGTACCTCACACACACTCTGCGTTGCCTCACACACACTCTGAGCTAATGTCTGCGCACTCTGGCCTAGTCCGGCCACACTCTGACCAAGCTCACGCACACTCTGAGCTACCTCACCCACACAATGATCTACCGCGTGCACACTCTGAGCTACCTCACCCACACTCTGATCTACCGCGTGCACACTCTGAGCTACCACACGCACACTCTGGCGTACCTCGCGCAAACTGTGAGCTACCCCGCACACTCTGACCTACCTTATTCAAACTCTGACCTACATCGTTCACACTCTGACCTACCTTGTTCACACTCTGAGCTACGTCGTGCACACTCTGAGCTACCTCGTTCACATTCTGACCTGCCTCGTTCACACTCTGACCTACCTCGTGCACACTCTGAGCTACCTCGTTCACACTCTGACCTACCTCATGCACACCCTGAGCTACCTCGTTCACACTCTGACCTACCTCGTGCACACCCTGAGCTACCCCGCACACGCTCTGAGCTACCCCGCACACACTCTGACCTACCTTGTTCAAACTCGGACCTACCTCGTTCACACTCTGACCTACCTTGTTCACTCTCTGAGCTACCTCATGCACACTCTGAGCTACCTCAAGCACACTCTGAGCTACCTCGTTCACACTCTGACCTACCTCGCGCACACTCTGAGCTACCTCACGCACACTCTGAGCTACCTCGTGCACACTCTGAGGTACCACACACACATTCTGACCTACATCGTGCACACTCAGAGGTACCTCACACACACTCTGCGATACCTCACACAAACTCTGATGTACCTCACACTCAATCTGAGGTACCTCACACACACTCTGCGATACCTCACACAAACTCTGATGTACCTCACACACACTCTGAGGTACCACACACACACTCTGACCTACCTCACACACACTCTGACCGACGTCACACACACTCTGACCCACCTCGTGCACACTCTGACCTACCTCACACACACTCTGAGCTACCTCACACACACTCTGCGATACCTCACACACACTCTGAGCTACCTCACACACACTCTGCGGTACCTCACACACACTCTGCGATACCTCACACACACTCCGACCTACCTCACACACACACACTGCGGTACCTCACACAAACTCTGAGCTACCTCCTGCAAACTCAGATTTAACTGACGCACACTCTGACCTACCTCACACACACACTCTGCGATCCCTCACACACACTCTAACCTACCTCGCGGCGCACACTCTGAGCTACCTCGTTCAAACTCTGACCTACATCGTTCACACTCTGACCTACCTCGTTCACACTCTGAGCTACCTTGTGCACACTCTGAGCTACCTCGCGCACACTCTGAGCTACCTCGTTCACAGTCTGTCCTACCTCACGCACACTCTGACCTACCTCGTGCACACTCTGACCTACCTCACGGACATTCTGAGCTACCTCGTTCACACTCTGAGCTACCTCGTGCACACTCTGAGCTACCTCGTTCACACACGGACCTACCTCGTGCACACCCTGAGCTACCCCGCGCACACTCTGAGCTACGTCGTTAACAGTCTGACCTACCTCACGCACACTCTGACCTACCTCGTGCACACTCTGACCTACCTCACGCACATTCTGAGCTACCTCGTTCACACTCTGAGCTACCTCGTTCAAACTCTGAGCTACCTCAAGCACACTCTGACCTACCTCGTGCACACACTGACCTACCTCACGCACACTCTGAGCTACCTCAAACACACGCTGACCTACCTCACGCACACTCTGACCTACCTCGTGCACACTCTGAGCTACCTCGCACACACTCTGAGCTACCTCAAGCACACTCTGACCTACCTCACGCACACTCTGACCTACCTCGTTCACACTCTGAGGTACCTCAAGCACACTCTGACCTACCTCGTGCACACTCTGAGCTAACTCGCACACACTCTGACTTACCTCGTTCACACTCTGAGCTACCTCAAGCACATTCTGACCTACCTCGTGCACACTCTGACCTACCCCGCACACACTCTGAGCTGTCTCTTGCACACTCTGATCTCCACCGTTCACACTCTGAGCAATCGCATACACGCTCTGCGGTACCTCACACACAATCTGACCTACCTCGTGCACACTCTGAGCTACCTCAAGCACACTCTGACCTATCTCGTGCACACTCTGACCTACCTCGTTCACACTCTGATCTACCTCACACACACTCTGACCTACCTCGTTGACACTCTGAGCTACCTGAATCACACTCTGACCTACCTCGTGCACACTCTGACCTACCCCGCACACACTCTGAGCTATCTCGTGCACACTCTGCCCTACCACACACACACTCTGACCTACCTCACACACACTCTGTGGTACCTGACACACACTCTGAGGTACCACACACACACCCTGACCTACCTCACACACACTCTGAGGTACCTCACACACACTCTGAGTTACCTCACACACACTCTGACCTACCTCACACACACTCTGACCTACCTCACACACACTCTGACCTACCTCACACACACTCTGAGGTACCTCACACACACTCTGACCTACCTCACACACACTCTGACCAACCTCACACACACTCTGACCTACCTCACACACACTCTGAGGTACCTCACACACACTCTGCGATCCCTCACACGCACCCTGAGGTACCTCACGCACACTCGGCGATACCTCACACACACTCTGCGATCCCTCACACACACCCTGAGGAACCTCACACACACTCTGCGGTACCTCACACACACTCTGCGATCCCTCACACACACCCTGAGGTACCTCACACACACTCTGCATTACCTCACACACACTCTGCCATCCCTCACACACATTCTGAGCTACCTCACACACACTCTGCGATCCCTCACACACACTCTGCGATCCCTCACACACACTCTGAGCTACCTCACACACACACACTGCGGTACCTCACCCATACTCTGAGCTACCTTCTGCACACTCAGATCTACCTGATGCACACTCTAACCTACCTCGTGGCGCACACTATGAGCTACCTCGTGCACACTCTGATCTACACCGTTCACAATCTGAGCAATCGCATACATGCTCTGCGGTACGTCACACATACTCTGACCTGCCTCGTGCACACTCTGACCTACCTCACACACACTCTGACCTACCTCACACATACTCTGAAGTACCTCACACTCAATCTGAGGTACCTCACACACACTCTGAGGTCCCACACACTCAGTCTGCGGTACCTCACACACACTCTGACCGACGTCACACACACTCTGACCCACCTCGTGCACACTCTGACCTACCTCACACACACTCTGACCTACCTCACACACACTCTGCGGTACCTCACACACACTCTGCGATACCTCACACACACTCCGACCTACCTCACACACACACACTGCGGTACCTCACACAAACTCTGAGCTACCTCCTGCAAACTCAGATTTAACTGACGCACACTCTGACCTACCTCACACACACACTCTGCGATCCCTCACACACACTCTAACCTACCTCGCGGCGCACACTCTGAGCTACCTCGTTCAAACTCTGACCTACATCGTTCACACTCTGACCTACCTCGTTCACACTCTGAGCTACCTTGTGCACACTCTGAGCTACCTCGCGCACACTCTGAGCTACCTCGTTCACAGTCTGTCCTACCTCACGCACACTCTGACCTACCTCGTGCACACTCTGACCTACCTCACGGACATTCTGAGCTACCTCGTTCACACTCTGAGCTACCTCGTGCACACTCTGAGCTACCTCGTTCACACACGGACCTACCTCGTGCACACCCTGTGCTACCCCGCGCACACTCTGAGCTACGTCGTTCACAGTCTGACCTACCTCACGCACACTCTGACCTACCTCGTGCACACTCTGACCTACCTCACGCACATTCTGAGCTACCTCGTTCACACTCTGAGCTACCTCGTTCAAACTCTGAGCTACCTCAAGCACACTCTGACCTACCTCGTGCACACTCTGACCTACCTCACGCACACTCTGAGCTACCTCAAACACACGCTGACCTACCTCACGCACACTCTGACCTACCTCGTGCACACTCTGAGCTACCTCGCACACACTCTGAGCTACCTCAAGCACACTCTGACCTACCTCACGCACACTCTGACCTACCTCGTTCACACTCTGAGCTACCTCAAGCACACTCTGACCTACCTCGTGCACACTCTGAGCTAACTCGCACACACTCTGACTTACCTCGTTCACACTCTGAGCTACCTCAAGCACACTCTGACCTACCTCGTGCACACTCTGACCTACCCCGCACACACTCTGAGCTGTCTCTTGCACACTCTGATCTCCACCGTTCACACTCTGAGCAATCGCATACACGCTCTGCGGTACCTCACACACAATCTGACCTACCTCGTGCACACTCTGAGCTACCTCAAGCACACTCTGACCTACCTCGTGCACACTCTGACCTACCTCGTTCACACTCTGATCTACCTCACACACACTCTGACCTACCTCGTTGACACTCTGAGCTACCTGAAGCACACTCTGACCTACCTCGTGCACACTCTGACCTACCCCGCACACACTCTGAGCTATCTCGTGCACACTCTGCCCTACCACACACACACTCTGACCTACCTCACACACACTCTGTGGTACCTGACACACACTCTGAGGTACCACACACACACCCTGACCTACCTCACACACACTCTGAGGTACCTCACACACACTCTGAGTTACCTCACACACACTCTGAGCTACCTCACACACACACACTGCGGTACCTCACCCATACTCTGAGCTACCTTCTGCACACTCAGATCTACCTGATGCACACTCTAACCTACCTCGTGGCGCACACTATGAGCTACCTCGTGCACACTCTGATCTACACCGTTCACAATCTGAGCAATCGCATACATGCTCTGCGGTACGTCACACATACTCTGACCTGCCTCGTGCACACTCTGACCTACCTCACACACACTCTGACCTACCTCACACATACTCTGAAGTACCTCACACTCAATCTGAGGTACCTCACACACACTCTGAGGTCCCACACACTCAGTCTGCGGTACCTCACACACACTCTGACCGACGTCACACACACTCTGACCCACCTCGTGCACACTCTGACCTACCTCACACACACTCTGACCTACCTCACACACACTCTGCGGTACCTCACACACACTCTGCGATACCTCACACACACTCCGACCTACCTCACACACACACACTGCGGTACCTCACACAAACTCTGAGCTACCTCCTGCAAACTCAGATTTAACTGACGCACACTCTGACCTACCTCACACACACACTCTGCGATCCCTCACACACACTCTAACCTACCTCGCGGCGCACACTCTGAGCTACCTCGTTCAAACTCTGACCTACATCGTTCACACTCTGACCTACCTCGTTCACACTCTGAGCTACCTTGTGCACACTCTGAGCTACCTCGCGCACACTCTGAGCTACCTCGTTCACAGTCTGTCCTACCTCACGCACACTCTGACCTACCTCGTGCACACTCTGACCTACCTCACGGACATTCTGAGCTACCTCGTTCACACTCTGAGCTACCTCGTGCACACTCTGAGCTACCTCGTTCACACACGGACCTACCTCGTGCACACCCTGAGCTACCCCGCGCACACTCTGAGCTACGTCGTTCACAGTCTGACCTACCTCACGCACACTCTGACCTACCTCGTGCACACTCTGACCTACCTCACGCACATTCTGAGCTACCTCGTTCACACTCTGAGCTACCTCGTTCAAACTCTGAGCTACCTCAAGCACACTCTGACCTACCTCGTGCACACTCTGACCTACCTCACGCACACTCTGAGCTACCTCAAACACACGCTGACCTACCTCACGCACACTCTGACCTACCTCGTGCACACTCTGAGCTACCTCGCACACACTCTGAGCTACCTCAAGCACACTCTGACCTACCTCACGCACACTCTGACCTACCTCGTTCACACTCTGAGCTACCTCAAGCACACTCTGACCTACCTCGTGCACACTCTGAGCTAACTCGCACACACTCTGACTTACCTCGTTCACACTCTGAGCTACCTCAAGCACACTCTGACCTACCTCGTGCACACTCTGACCTACCCCGCACACACTCTGAGCTGTCTCTTGCACACTCTGATCTCCACCGTTCACACTCTGAGCAATCGCATACACGCTCTGCGGTACCTCACACACAATCTGACCTACCTCGTGCACACTCTGAGCTACCTCAAGCACACTCTGACCTACCTCGTGCACACTCTGACCTACCTCGTTCACACTCTGATCTACCTCACACACACTCTGACCTACCTCGTTGACACTCTGAGCTACCTGAAGCACACTCTGACCTACCTCGTGCACACTCTGACCTACCCCGCACACACTCTGAGCTATCTCGTGCACACTCTGCCCTACCACACACACACTCTGACCTACCTCACACACACTCTGTGGTACCTGACACACACTCTGAGGTACCACACACACACCCTGACCTACCTCACACACACTCTGAGGTACCTCACACACACTCTGAGTTACCTCACACACACTCTGACCTACCTCACACACACTCTGACCTACCTCACACACACTGACTTACCTCACACACACTCTGAGGTACCTCACACACACTCTGACCTACCTCACACACACTCTGACCAACCTCACACACACTCTGACCTACCTCACACACACTCTGAGGTACCTCACACACACTCTGCGATCCCTCACACGCACCCTGAGGTACCTCACGCACACTCGGCGATACCTCACACACACTCTGCGATCCCTCACACACACCCTGAGGAACCTCACACACACTCTGCGGTACCTCACACACACTCTGCGATCCCTCACACACACCCTGAGGTACCTCACACACACTCTGCATTACCTCACACACACTCTGCCATCCCTCACACACATTCTGAGCTACCTCACACACACTCTGCGATCCCTCACACACACTCTGCGATCCCTCACACACACTCTGAGCTACCTCACACACACACACTGCGGTACCTCACCCATACTCTGAGCTACCTTCTGCACACTCAGATCTACCTGATGCACACTCTAACCTACCTCGTGGCGCACACTGTGAGCTACCTCGTGCACACTCTGATCTACACCGTTCACAATCTGAGCAATCGCATACATGCTCTGCGGTACGTCACACATACTCTGACCTGCCTCGTGCACACTCTGACCTACCTCACACACACTCTGACCTACCTCACACACACTCTGAAGTACCTCACACTCAATCTGAGGTACCTCACACACACTCTGAGGTCCCACACACTCAGTCTGCGGTACCTCACACACACTCTGCGATACCTCACACACACTCTGCGATACCTCACACACACTCTGCATTACCTCACACACACTCTGCGATACCTCAGACACACTCTGCGATACCTCACACACACTCTGCGATACCTCACACACACTCTGCGATACCTCACACACACTCTGCGGTACCTCACACACACTCTGCGATCCCTCACACACACTCTGACCTACCTCACACACACTCTGACCTACCTCACACACACTCTGACCTACCTTACACACACTCTGCGATCCCTCACACACACTCTGAGCTACCTCGCACACTCTCTGCGATACCTCAAACGCACACTGCTATACCTCACACACACTCTGCGATCCCTCACACACACTCTGCGAAACCTCACACACACTCTGCGATCCCTCACACACACCCTGAGGTACCTCACACACACTCTTCGGTAACTCACACACACTCTGCGATCCCTCACGCACACCCTGACGTACCTCACACACCTCGTGCACACTCTGAGCTACCTCAAGCACACTCTGACGTACCTCGTTCACACTCTGAGCTACCTCAAGCACACTCTGACCTACCTCGTGCACACTCTGAGCTACCTCGCTCACACGCTGACCTACCTCGTTCACACTCTGAGCTACCTCAAGCACACTCTGACCTACCTCGTGCACGCTCTGACCTACCTCGCGCACACTGTGAGCTATCTCGTGCACACTCTGAGCCAAATCGTGCACACTCTGATCTACACCGTTCGCACTCTGAGCAATCGCATACACGCTCTGCGGTACCTCACACACACTCTGACCTACCTCGTGCACACTCTGACCTACCTCACACACACTCTGACCTACCTCTCACACACTCAACGGTACCTCACACATACTCTGAGGTACCACACACACACTCTGACCTACCTCACACACACTCTGAGGTACCTCACACACACTCTGACCTACCTCACACACACTCTGACCTAACTCACACACACTCTGACCTACCTCACACACACTCTGACCTAACTCACACACACTCTGACCTACCTCACACACACTCTGATGTACCTCACACACACTCTGCGGTACCTCACACACACTCTGCGATACCTCACACACACTCTGAGCTACCTCACACACACTCTGCGATCCCTCACACACACTCTGAGCTACCTCGCACACGCTCTGCGATACCTCAAACACACACTTCGATACCTCACACACACTCTGCGATCCCTCACACACACCCTGAGGTACCTCACACACACACTGCGATCCCTCACACACACTCTGCGATCCCTCACACACATTCTGAGCTACCTCACACACACTCTGAGTTACCTCACACACACTCTGACCTACCTCACACACACTCTGACCTACCTCACACACACTCTGACCTACCTCACACACACTCTGAGGTACCTCACACACACTCTGACCTACCTCACACACACTCTGACCAACCTCACACACACTCTGACCTACCTCACACACAGTCTGAGGTACCTCACACACACTCTGCGATCCCTCACACGCACCCTGAGGTACCTCACACACACTCTGCGGTACCTCACACACACTCTGCGATCCCTCACACACACCCTGAGGTACCTCACACACACTCTGCATTACCTCACACACACTCTGCCATCCCTCACACACATTCTGAGCTACCTCACACACACTCTGCGATCCCTCACACACACTCTGCGATCCCTCACACACACTCTGAGCTACCTCACACACACACACTGCGGTACCTCACCCATACTCTGAGCTACCTTCTGCACACTCAGATCTACCTGATGCACACTCTAACCTAACTCGCGGCGCACACTGTGAGCTACCTCGTGCACACTCTGATCTACACCATTCACAATCTGAGCAATCGCATACATGCTCTGCGGTACGTCACACATACTCTGACCTGCCTCGTGCACACTCTGACCCAGCTCACACACACTCTGACCTACCTCACACACACTCTGAAGTACCTCACACTCAATCTGAGGTACCTCACACACACTCTGAGGTCCCACACACTCAGTCTGCGGTACCTCACACACACTCTGCGATACCTCACACACACTCTGCGATACCTCACACACATTCTGCATTACCTCACACACACTCTGCGATACCTCAGACACACTCTGCGATACCTCACACACACTCTGCGATACCTCACACACACTCTGCGATACCTCACACACACTCTGCGGTACCTCACACACACTCTGCGATCCCTCACACACACTCTGACCTACCTCACACACACTCTGACCTACCTCACACACACTCTGACCTACCTTACACACACTCTGCGATCCCTCACACACACTCTGAGCTACCTCGCACACTCTCTGCGATACCTCAAACGCACACTGCTATACCTCACACACACTCTGCGATCCCTCACACACACTCTGCGAAACCTCACACACACTCTGCGATCCCTCACACACACCCTGAGGTACCTCACACACACTCTGCGGTAACTCACACACACTCTGCGATCCCTCACACACACCCTGACGTACCTCACACACCTCGTGCACACTCAGAGCTACCTCAAGCACACTCTGACGTACCTCGTTCACACTCTGAGCTACCTCAAGCACACTCTGACCTACCTCGTGCACACTCTGAGCTACCTCGCTCACACGCTGACCTACCTCGTTCACACTCTGAGCTACCTCAAGCACACTCTGACCTACCTCGTGCACGCTCTGACCTACCTCGCGCACACTGTGAGCTATCTCGTGCACACTCTGAGCCAAATCGTGCACACTCTGATCTACACCGTTCGCACTCTGAGCAATCGCATACACGCTCTGCGGTACCTCACACACACTCTGACCTACCTCGTGCACACTCTGACCTACCTCACACACACTCTGACCTACCTCTCACACACTCAGCGGTACCTCACACACACTCTGAGGTACCACACACACACTCTGACCTACCTCACACACACTCTGAGGTACCTCACACACACTCTGACCTACCTCACACACACTCTGACCTAACTCACACACACTCTGACCTACCTCACACACACTCTGACCTAACTCACACACACTCTGACCTACCTCACACACACTCTGATGTACCTCACACACACTCTGCGATACCTCACACACACTCTGAGCTACCTCACACACACTCTGCGATCCCTCACACACACTCTGAGCTACCTCGCACACGCTCTGCGATACCTCAAACACACACTTCGATACCTCACAAACACTGCTATCCCTTACACACGCTCTGCGATACCTCACACACACTCTGCGTTACCTCACACACACTCTGCAATCCCTCACACACACTCTGACCTACCTCACACACACTCTGACCTAACTCACACACACTCTGACCTACCTCACACACACTCTGATGTACCTCACACACACTCTGCGGTACCTCACACACACTCTGCAATACCTCACACACACTCTGAGCTACCTCACACACACTCTGCGATACCTCAAACACACACTTCGATACCTCACACACACTCTGCGATTTCTCACACACACCCTGAGGTACCTCACACATACTCTGCGGTACCTCACGCACACACTGCAATCCCTCACACACACTCTGACCTACCTCACACACACTCTGACCTAACTCACACACACTCTGACCTACCTCACACACACTCTGCGGTACCTCACACACACTCTGCGATCCCTCACACACATTCTGAGCTACCTCACACACACTCTGCGATACCTCACACACACTCTGCGATACCTCACACACACTCTGCGATACCTCACACACACTCTGAGCTACCTCACACACACTCTGAGCTATCTCACACACACACACTGCGGTACCTCACACACACTCTGAGCTACCTTCTGCACACTCAGATCTACCTGATGCACACTCTAACCTACCTCGCGGCGCACACTGTGAGCTACCTCCTGCACACTCTGATCTACACCGATCACACTCTGAGCAATCGCATACACCCTCTGCGGTACCTCACACACACTCTGACGTACCTCATGCACACTCTGACCTACCTCACACACACTCTGACCTACCTCACACACACTCTGCGGTACCTCACACTCAGTCTGAGGTACCTCACACACACTCTGAGGTACCTCACACACACTCTGATGTACCTCACACACACTCTGCGGTACCTCTCACACACACTCTGCGATCCCTCACACACACTCTGAGGTACCTCACACACACCCTGAGGTACCTCACACACACTCTGCGGTACCTCACACACACTCTGCGATCCCTCACACACACTCTGAGGTACCTCACGCACACTCTGAAGTACCTCACACTCAGTCTGATGTACCTCACACACACTCTGAGGTACCACACACACACTCAGACCTACCTCACACACACAGTGCGATACCTCACACTCAATCTGAGGTACCTCACACACACCCTGAGGTACCTCACGCACACTCTGAGTTAATGTCTGCGCACTCTGGCCTAGTTCGCCCACACTCTGACCAAGCTCACGCACACTGTGAGCTACCTCGCCCACACTCTGATCTACCGCGTGCACACTCTGAGCTACCTCACGCACACTCTGACGTACCTCGCGAACACTCTGAGCTACCACACGCAAACTCTGATCTACCTTGCGCACACTCTGAACTACCTCACGCACACTCTGAGCTAATGTCTGCGCACTCTGGCATAGTTCGCCCACACTCTGACCAAGCTCACGCACACTCTGAGCTACCTCACCCACACTCTGATCTACCGCGTGCACACTCTGAGCTACCACACGCACACTCTGACGTACCTCGCGCACACTCTGAGCTACCCCGCACACTCTGACCTACCTTGTTCAAACTCTGACCTACATCGTTCACACTCTGACCTACCTTGTTCACACTCTGAGCTACGTTGTGCACACTCTGAGCTACCTCGTTCACATTCTGACTTACCTCGTTCACACTCTGACCTATCTCGTGCACACTCTGAGCTACCTCGTTCACACTATGACCTACCTCGTGCACACCCTGAGCTACCTCGTTCACACACTGACCTACCTCGTGCACACCCTGAGCTACCCCGCACACACTCTGAGCTACCCCGCACACACTCTGACCTACCTCGTTCAAACTCGGACCTACCTCGTTCACACTCTGACCTACCTTGTTCACTCTCTGAGCTACCTCGTGCACACTCTGAGCTACCTCAAGCACACTCTGAGCTACCTCGTTCACACTCTGACCTACCTCGCGCACACTCTGACCTACATCGTGCACACTCTGAGGTACCTCACACACACTCTGCGATACCTCACACACACTCTGATGTACCTCACACTCAATCTGGGGTACCTCACACACACTCTGAGGTACCACAATCACACTCTGACCTACCTCACACACACTCTGACCGACGTCACACACACTCTGACCCACCTCGTGCACACTCTGACCTACCTCACACACATTCTGCGGTACCTGACACACACTCTGCGATACCTCCTGCAAACTCAGATCTACCTGATGCACACTCTGACCTACCTCACACACACACTCTGCGATCCCTCACACACACTCTAACCTACCTCGCGGCGCACAATCTGACCTAAATCGTTCAAACTCTGACCTACCTCGTTCACACTCTGACCTACCTCGTTCACACTCTGAGCTACCTTGTGCACACTCTGAGCTACCTCGTGCACTCTCTGAGCTACCTCGCGCACACTCTGAGCTAACTCGTTCACAGTCTGACCTACCTCACGCACACTCTGAGCTACCTCGTTCACACTATGAGCTACCTCGTTCACACTCTGAGCTACCTCTTTCACACTCTGACCTACCTCGTTCACAATCTGAGCTACCTCGCGAACATTCTGACCTACTTCGTGCACACTCTGACCTACCTCACGCACACTCTGAGCTACCTCAAACATACGCTGACCTACCTCACGCACACTCTGACCTACCTCGTGCACACTCTGAGCTACCTCGCACACACTCTGAGCTACCTCAAGCACACTCTGACCTACCTCACGCACACTCTGACCGACCTCGTTCACACTCTGAGCTACCTCAAGCACACTCTGACCTACCTCGTGCAGACTCTGAGCTACCTCGCACACACTCTGACCTACCTCGTTCACACTCTGAGCTACCTCAAGCACACTCTGACCTACCTCGTGCACACTCTGACCTACCCCACACACACTCTGAGCTGTCTCGTGCATCTCTGATCTACACCGCTCACACTCTGAGCAATCGCATACACGCTCTGCGGTACCTCACACACACTCTGACCTACCTAGTGCACACTCTGAGCTACCTCAAGCACACTCTGACCTACCTCGTTCACACTCTGAGCTACATCAAGCACACTCTGACCTACCTCGTTCACACTCTGAGCTACATCAAGCACACTCTGACCTACCTCGTGCACACTCTGACCTACCTCGTTCACACTCTGATCTACCTCACACACACTCTGACCTACCTCGTTCACACTCTGAGCTACCTCAAGCACACTCTGACCTACCTCGTGCACACTCTGACCTACCCTGCACACACTCTGAACTATCTCGTGCACACTCTGATCTCCAACGTTCACACTCTGAGCAATCGCATACACGCTCTGCGGTACCTCACACACACTCTGACCTACCTCGTGCACCCTCTGACCTACCTCACACACACTCTGACCTACCTCACACACACTCTGAGGTACCTCACACACACTCTGAGGTACCTCACCCACACTCTGACCTACATCACACACACTCTGACCTACCTCACACACACTCTGACCTACCTCACACACACTCTGAGGTACCTCACACACACTCTGACCTACCTCACATACTCTCTGACAAACCTCACACACAGTCTGAGGTACCTCACACACACTCTGCGATCCCTCACACACACCCTGAGGTACCTCACACGCACTCTGCGTTGCCTCACACACACTCTGCGATCCCTCACACACACTCTGCGATCCCTCACACCCACCCTGAGGTACCTCACGCACACTCTGAAGTACCTCACACTCAGTCTGAGGTACCTCACACACACTCTGAGGTACCACACACACACTCTGACCTACCTCACACACACAGTGCGATACCTCACACTCAATCTGAGGTACCTCACACACACCCTGAGGTACCTCACGCACACTCTGAGCTAATGTCTGCGCACTCTGGCCTAGTTCGCCCACAATATGACCAAGCTCACGCACACTGTGAGCTACCTCGCCCACACTCTGATCTACCGCGTGCACACTCTGAGCTACCTCACGCACACTCTGACGTACCTCGCGAACACTCTGAGCTACCACACGCACACTCTGATCTACCTCGCGCACACTCTGAACTACCTCACGCACACTCTGAGCTAATGTCTGCGCACTCTGGCCTAGTTCGGCCACACTCTGACCAAGCTCACGCACACTCTGAGCCTCCTCACCCACACTCTGATCTACCGCGTGCACACTCTGAGCTACCACACGCACACTCTGACGTACCTCGCGCACACTCTGAGCTACCCCGCACACTCTGACCTACCTTGTTCAAACTCTGACCTACATCGTTCACACTCTGACCTACCTTGTTCACACTCTGAGCTACGTTGTGCACACTCTGAGCTACCTCGTTCACATTCTGACCTACCTTGTTCAAACTCTGACCTACATCGTTCACACTCTGACCTACCTTGTTCACACTCTGAGCTACCTCGTTCACACTCTGACCTATCTCGTGCACACTCTGAGCTACCTCGTTCACACTCTGACCTACCTCGTGCACACCCTGAGCTACCTCGTTCACACTCTGACCTACCTCGTGCACACCCTGAGCTACCCCGCACACACTCTGAGCTACCCCGCACACACTCTGACCTACCTCGTTCAAACTCGGACCTACCTCGTTCACACTCTGACCTACCTTGTTCACTCTCTGAGCTACCTCGTGCACACTCTGAGCTACCTCGTTCACACTCTGACCTACCTCGCGCACACTCTGAGCTACCTCGTGCACAATCTGAGGTACCTCACACACACTCTGCGATCCCTCACACACACCCTGAGGTACCTCACACACACTCTGCGGTACCTCACACACACTCTGCGATCCCTCACACACATTCTGAGCTACCTCACACATACTCTGCGATCCCTCACACACACTCTGAGGTACCTCACACACACTCTGCGATACCTCACACACACTCTGCGATACCGCACACACACACACTGCGGTACCTCACACACACTCTGACCTACCTTGTGCACACTCTGACCTACCTCACACACAATCTGACCTACCTCACACACACTCTGAGGTACCACACACACACTCTGACCTACCTCACATACACTCTGCGATACCTCACACTCAGTCTGAGGTACCTCACACACACTCTGAGGTACCTCACACACACTCTGAGGTACCTCACACACACTCTGAGGTACGTCACACACACTCTGCGGTACCTCACACACACTCTGAGGTACCTCACACACACTCTGAGGTACGTCACACACACTCTGCGGTACCTCACACACACTCTGAGGTACCTCACACACACTCTGACCTACCTCACACACACCCTGACCTACCTCACACACACTCTGACCTACCTCACACACACTCTGAGGTACCTCACACACACTCTGCGATCCCTCACACACACCCTGAGGTACATCACACACACTCTGCGGTACCTCACGCACACTCTGCGATACCTCACACACACTCTGAGATACCTCACACACACTCTGCGATCCCTCACCCACACTCTGAGCTACCTAGCACACACTCTGCGAGACCTCAAACACACACTGCGATACCTCACACACATTCTGCGATACCTCACACACACTCTGCGATCCCTCACACACACCCTGAGGTACCTCACACACACTCTGCGATACCTCACACACACTCTGCGATCCCTCACACACACCCTGAGGTACCTCACACACACTCTACGGTACCTCACACACACTCTGCGATCCCTCACACACATTCTGTGATACCTCGTTCACACTCTGAGGTACCTCACACACACTCTGCGATCCCTCACACAAACCCTGAGGTACCTCACACACCTCGTGCACACTCTGAGCTACCTCAAGCACACACTGACCTACGTCGTTCACACTCTGAGCTACCTCAAGCACACTCTGACCTACCTCGTGCACACTCTGAGCTACCTCGCACACACTCTGACCTACATCGTTCACACTCTGAGCTACCTCAAGCACATTCTGACCTACCTCGTGCACACTCTGACCTACCCCACACACACTCTGAGCTATCTCGTCCACACTCTAACCTACCTCGCGGCGCACACTGTGAGCTACCTCGTGCACAGTCTGATCTACACCGTTCACAATCTGAGCAATCGCATACACGCTTTGCGGTACCTCACACACACTCTGACCTACCTCGTGCACACTCTGACCTACCTCACACACACTCTGACCTACCTCACACACACTCTGCGGTACCTCACACACACTCTGAGGTACCTCACACACACTCTGACCTACCTCACACACACTCTGAGGTACCTCACACACACTCTGACCTACCTCACACACACTCTGAGGTACCTCACACACACTCTGACCTACCTCACACACACTCTGACCTACCTCACACACACTCTGACCTACCTCGCACACATTCTGACCTACCTCACACACACTCTGAGGCACCTCACACACACTCTGACCTACCTCACACACACTCTGAGGTACCTCACACACACTCTGCGATCCCTCACACACACCCTGACGTACCTCACACACACTCTGCGATACCTCACACACACCCTGATGTACCTCACACACACTCTGACCTACCTCACACACACTCTGACCTACCTCACACACACTCTGACCTACCTCGCACACATTCTGACCTACCTCGCACACATTCTGACCTACCTCACACACACTCTGATGTACCTCACACACACTCTGACCTACCTCACACACACTCTGACCTACCTCACACACACTCTGAGGTACCTCACACACACTCTGCGATCCCTCACACACAGCCTGACGTACCTCACACACACTCTGCGATACCTCACACACACCCTGATGTACCTCACACACACTCTGATGTACCTCACACACACTCTGACCTACCTCACACACACTCTGACCTACCTCACACACACTCTGACCTACCTCGCACACATTCTGACCTACCTCACACACACTCTGATGTACCTCACACACACTCTGACCTAACTCACACACACTCTGACCTACCTCACACACACTCTGACCTACCTCACACACACTCTGAGGTACCTCACACACACTCTGCCATTCCTCACACACACTCTGACCTACCTCACACACACTCTGACCTACCTCACACACACTCTGGGGCACCTCACACACACTCTGCGATCCCTCACACACACCCTGACGTACCTCACACACACTCTGCGGTACCTCACACACACTCTGCCATACCTCAAACACACTCTGAGCTACCTCACACACACTCTGCGATCCCTCACACACACTCTGAGCTACCTCGCACACACTCTGCGATGCCTCAAACACACACTGCGATACCTCACACACACTGTGCGATACCTCACACACACTCTGCGATCCCTCTCACACACACCGAGGTACCTCACACACAATCTGCGGTACCTCACACACACTCTGCGATCCCTCACACACACTCTGCGGTACCTCACACACACTCTGCGGTACCTCACACACACTCTGCGATCCCTCACACACATTCAGAGCTTCCTCACACACACTCTGCGATACCTCACACACACTCTGCGATACCTCACACACACACTGAGCTACCTCACACACACTCTGAGCTACCTCACACACACACTGCGGTACCTCACACACACTCTGAGCTACCTTCTGCACACTCAGATCGACCTGATGCACACTCAAACCTCCCTCGCGGCGCACACTGGGAGCTACCTCGTGCACACTCTGATCTACACCGTTCACACTCTGAGCAATCGCATACACGCTCTGCGGTAGCTCACACACACTCTGACCTACCTCGTGCACACTCTGACCTACCTCACACACAATCTGACCTACCTCACACACACTCTGAAGTACCTCACACTCAATCTGAGGTACCTCACACACACCCTGAGGTACCTCACACACACTCTGAGGTACCTCACACACACTCTACGGTACCTCACACACAGTCTGCGATACCTCACACACACTCTGCGATACCTCACACATACTCTGCGATACCTCAGACACACTCTGAGCTACCTCACACACACTCTGCGGTACCTCACACACACTCTGCGATCCCTCACACACACTCTGACCTACCTCACACACACTCTGACCTACCTCACACACACTCTGACCGACCTCACACACACTCTGAGGTACCTCACACACACTCTGCGATCCCTCACACACACCCTGAGGTACCTCACACACACTCTGCGGTACCTCACGCACACTCTGCGATACCTCACACACACTCTGAGCTACCTCACACACACTCTGCGATCCCTCACACACACTCTGACCTACCTCGTTCACACTCTGAGCTACCTCAAGCACACTCTGACCTACCTCGTGCACACTCTGACCTACCCCGCACACACTCTGAGCTATCTCGTGCGCAACGTAATCTACACCGTTCACACTCTGAGCAACCGAATACACGCTCTGCGGTACCTCACACACACCTTGTCCTACCTCGTGCACACTGTGACCTACCTCACACACACTCTGACCTACCTCACACACACTCTGTGGTACCTGACACACACTCTGAGTTACCTCACACACACTCTGACCTACCTCACACACACTCTGACCTACCTCACACACACTCTGACCTACCTCACACACACTCTGAGGTACCTCACACACACTCTGACCTACCTCACACACACTCTGACCAACCTCACACACACTCTGACCTACCTCACACACACTCTGCGATCCCTCACACGCACCCTGAGGTACCTCACGCACACTCTGCGATACCTCACACACACTCTGCGATCCCTCACACACACCCTGAGGAACCTCACACACACTCTGCGGTACCTCACACACACTCTGCGATCCCTCACACACACCCTGAGGTACCTCACACACACTCTGCATTACCTCACACACACTCTGCGATCCCTCACACACATTCTGAGCTACCTCACACACACTCTGCGATCCCTCACACACACTCTGAGGTACCTCACACACACTCTGCGATACCTCACACACACTCTGAGCTACCTCACATACACACACTGCGGTACCTCACAGATATTCTGAGCTACCTTCTGCACACTCAGATCTACCTGATGCACACTCTAACCTACCTCGCGGCGCACACTGTGAGCTACCTCGTGCTCACTCTGATCTACACCGTTCACAATCTGAGCAATCGCATACACGCTCTGCGGTACGTCACACATACTCTGACCTACCTCGTGCACACTCTGACCTACCTCACACACACTCTGACCTACCTCACACACACTCTGAAGTACCTCACACTCAATCTGAGGTCCCTCACACACACTTTGAGGTACCACACACACACACTCTGACCTACTTCACATACACTCTGCGATACCTCACACTCAGTCTGAGGTACCTCACACACACTCTGAGGTACCTCACACACACTCTGAGGTACCTCAAACACACTCTGCCATACCTCAAACACACTCTGAGCCACCTCACACACACTGTGCGATCCCTCACACACACTCTGAGCTACCTCGCACACACACTGCGATACCTCAAACACACACTGCGATACCTCACACACACTGTGCGATACCTCACACACACTCTGCGATCCCTCTCACACACACCGAGGTATCTCACACACAATCTGCGGTACCTCACACACACTCTGCGATCCCTCACACACACCCTGAGGTACCTCACACACACTCTGCGGTACCTCACACACACTCTGCGATCCCTCACACACATTCTGAGCTACCTCACACACACTCTGCGATACCTCACAAACATTCTGCGATACCTCACACACACTCTGAGCTACCTCACACACACTCTGAGCTACCTCACACACACACACTGCGGTACCTCACACACACTCTGAGCTACCTTCTGCACACTCAGAACTACCTGATGCACACTCTAACCTACCTCGCGGCGCACACTGGGAGCTACCTCGTGCACACTCAGATCTACACCATTCACACTCTGAGCAATCGCATAAACGCTCTGCGGTAGCTCACACACACTCTGACCTACCTCGTGCACACTCTGACCTACCTCACACACAATCTGACCTACCTTACACACACTCTGAAGTACCTCACACTCAATCTGAGGTACCTCACACACACTCTGAGGTACCTCACACACACTCTGCGGTACCTCACACAAACACTCTGCGATCTCTCACACACACTCTGAGGTACCTCACGCAAACTCTGCGATCCCTCACACACACCCTGCGGTACCTCACACACACTCAGCGGTACCTCACACACAGTCTGCGATACCTCACACACACTCTGCGATACCTCACACAAACTCAGCGATACCTCACACACACTCTGAGCTACCTCACACACACTCTGCAGTACCTCACACACACTCTGCGATCCCTCACACACACTCTGACCTACCTCACACACACTCTGACCTACCTCACACACACTCTGACCTACCTCACACACACTCTGAGGTACCTCACACATACTCTGCGATCCCTCACACACACCCTGAGGTACCTCACACACACTCTGCGGTACCTCACGCACACACTGCGATACTTCACACACACTCTGAGCTACCTCACACACACTCTGCGATCCCTCACACACACTCTGACCTACCTCGTTCACACTCTGAGCTACCTCAAGCACACTCTGACCTACCTCGTGCACACTCTGACCTACCCCGCACACACTCTGAGCTATCTCGTGCACACTCTAATCTACACCGTTCACACTCTGAGCAATCGCATACACGCTCTGCGGTACCTCACACACACTGTGACCTACCTCTTGCACACTCTTACCTACCTCACACACACTCTGACCTCCCTCACACACACTCTGAGGTACCTCACACACACTCTGCGGTACCTCATACACACCCTGAGGTACCTCACACACAGTCTGCGATACCTCACACACACTCTGAGCTACCTCACACACACTCTGCGGTACCTCACACACACTCTGCGATCCCTCACACACACTCTGACCTACCTCACACACACTCTGACCTACCTCACACACACTCTGACCTACCTCACACACACTCTGAGGTACCTCACACACACTCTGCGATCCCTCACACACACACTGAGGTACCTCACACACACTCTGCGGTACCTCACGCACACTCTGCGATACCTCACACACACTCTGAGCTACCTCACACACACACTGCGATCCCTCACACACACTCTGAGCTACCTAGCACACAATCTGCGATACCGCAAACACACACTGCGATACCTCACACACATTCTGCGATACCTCACACACACTCTGCGATCCCTCACACACACCCTGAGGTACCTCACACACACTCTGCGGTGCCTCACACACACTCTGCGATCCCTCACACACACCCTGAGGTACCTCACACACACTCTACGGTACCTCACACACACTCTGCGATCCCTCACACACATTCTGAGCTACCTCGTTCACACTCTGAGGTACCTCACACACACTCTGCGATCCCTCACACAAACCCTGAGGTACCTCACACACCTCGTGCACACTCTGAGCTACCTCGTTCACACTCTGAGGTACCTCACACACACACTGCGATACCTCACACACATTCTGCGATACCTCACACACACTCTGCGATCCCTCACACACACCCTGAGGTACCTCACACACACTCTGCGATACCTCACACACACTCTGCGATCCCTCACACACACCCTGAGGTACCTCACACACACTCTACGGTACCTCACACACACTCTGCAATCCCTCACACACATTCTGTGATACCTCGTTCACACTCTGAGGTACCTCACACACACTCAGCGATCCCTCACACAAACCCTGAGGTACCTCACACACCTCGTGCACACTCTGAGCTACCTCAAGCACACTCTGACCTACCTCGTGCACACTCTGAGCTACCTCGCACACACTCTGACCTACATCGTTCACACTCTGAGCTACCTCAAGCACATTCTGACCTACCTCGTGCACACTCTGACCTACCCCGCACACACTCTGAGCTATCTCGTCCACACTCTAACCCACCTCGCGGCGCACACTCTGAGCTACCTCGTGCACAGTCTGATCTACACCGTTCACACTCAGAGCAATCGCATACACGCTCTGCGGTACCTCACACACACTCTGACCTACCTCGTGCACACTCTGACCTACCTCACACACACTCTGACCTACCTCACACACACTCTGCGGTACCTCACACACACTCTGAGGTACCTCACACACACTCTGACCTACCTCACACACACTCTGAGGTACCTCACACACACTCTGACCTACCTCACACACACTCTGAGGTACCTCACACACACTCTGACCTACCTCACACACACTCTGACCTACCTCACACACACTCTGACCTACCTCGCACACATTCTGACCTACCTCACACACACTCTGAGGTACCTCACACACACTCTGACCTACCTCACACACACTCTGAGGTACCTCACACACACTCTGCGATCCCTCACACACACTCTGCGATCCCTCACACACACTCTGCGATCCCTCACACACACCCTGACGTACCTCACACACACTCTGCGATACCTCACACACACCCTGATGTACCTCACACACACTCTGACCTACCTCGCACACATTCTGACCTACCTCGCACACATTCTGACCTACCTCACACACACTCTGATGTACCTCACACACACTCTGACCTACCTCACACACACTCTGACCTACCTCACACACACTCTGAGGTACCTCACACACACTCTGCGATCCCTCACACACACCCTGACGTACCTCACACACACTCTGCGATACCTCACACACACCCTGATGTACCTCACACACACTCTGACCTACCTCACACACACTCTGACCTACCTCACACACACTCTGACCTACCTCGCACACATTCTGACCTACCTCGCACACATTCTGACCTACCTCACACACACTCTGATGTACCTCACACACATTCTGACCTACCTCACACACACTCTGACCTACCTCACACACACTCTGACCTACCTCACACACACTCTGACCTACCTCGCACACATTCTGACCTACCTCACACACACTCTGATGTACCTCACACACACTCTGACCTACCTCACACACACTCTGACCTACCTCACACACACTCTGACCTACCTCACACACACTCTGACCTACCTCACACACACTCTGAGGTACCTCACACACACTCTGCGATTCCTCACACACACTCTGACCTATCTCACACACACTCTGACCTACCTCACACACACTCTGAGGTACCTCACACACACTCTGCGATCCCTCACACACACCCTGACGTACCTCACACACACTCTGCGGTACCTCACACACACTCTGCCATACCTCAAACACACTCTGAGCTACCTCACACACACTCTGCGATCCCTCACACACACTCTGAGCTACCTCGCACACACTCTGCGATGCCTCAAACACACACTGCGATACCTCACACACACTGTGCGATACCTCACACACACTCTGCGATCCCTCTCACACACACCGAGGTACCTCACACACAATCTGCGGTACCTCACACACACTCTGCGATCCCTCACACACACTCTGCGGTACCTCACACACACTCTGCGGTACCTCACACACACTCTGCGATCCCTCACACACATTCTGAGCTTCCTCACACACACTCTGCGATACCTCACACACACTCTGCGATACCTCACACACACACTGAGCTACCTCACACACACTCTGAGCTACCTCACACACACACTGCGGTACCTCACACACACTCTGAGCTACCTTCTGCACACTCAGATCGACCTGATGCACACTCAAACCTCCCTCGCGGCGCACACTGGGAGCTACCTCGTGCACACTCTGATCTACACCGTTCACACTCTGAGCAATCGCATACACGCTCTGCGGTAGCTCACACACACTCTGACCTACCTCATGCACACTCTGACCTACCTCACACACAATCTGACCTACCTCACACACACTCTGAAGTACCTCACACTCAATCTGAGGTACCTCACACACACCCTGAGGTACCTCACACACACTCTGAGGTACCTCACACACACTCTGCGGTACCTCACACACAGTCTGCGATACCTCACACACACTCTGCGATACCTCACACAAACTCTGCGATACCTCAGACACACTCTGAGCTACCTCACACACACTCTGCGGTACCTCACACACACTCTGCGATCCCTCACACACACTCTGACCTACCTCACACACACTCTGAGCTACCTCACGCACACTCTGACCTACCTCGTGCACACTCTGACCTACCCCGCACACACTCTGAGCTATCTCGTGCGCAACCTAATCTACACCGTTCACACTCTGAGCAACCGAATACACGCTCTGCGGTACCTCACACACACTCTGACCTACCTCGTGCACACTCTGACCTACCTCACACACACTCTGACCTACCTCACACACACTCTGTGGTACCTGACACACACTCTGAGTTACCTCACACACACTCTGACCTACCTCACACACACTCTGACCTACCTCACACACACTCTGACCTACCTCACACACATTCTGAGGTACCTCACACACACTCTGACCTACCTCACACACACTCTGACCAACCTCACACACACTCTGACCTACCTCACACACACTCTGAGGTACCTCACACACACTCTGCGATCCCTCACACGCACCCTGAGGTACCTCACGCACACTCTGCGATACCTCACACACACTCTGCGATCCCTCACACACACCCTGAGGAACCTCACACACACTCTGCGGTACCTCACACACACTCTGCCATCCCTCACACACACCCTGAGGTACCTCACACACACTCTGCATTACCTCACACACACTCTGCGATCCCTCACACACATTCTGAGCTACCTCACACACACTCTGCGATCCCTCACACACACTCTGAGGTACCTCACACACACTCTGCGATACCTCACACACACTCTGAGCTACCTCACATACACACACTGCGGTACCTCACAGATATTCTGAGCTACCTTCTGCACACTCAGATCTACCTGATGCACACTCTAACCTACCTCGCGGCGCACACTGTGAGCTACCTCGTGCTCACTCTGATCTACACCGTTCACAATCTGAGCAATCGCATACACGCTCTGCGGTACATCACACATACTCTGACCTACCTCGTGCACACTCTGACCTACCTCACACACACTCTGACCTACCTCACACACACTCTGAAGTACCTCACACTCAATCTGAGGTCCCTCACACACACTTTGAGGTACCACACACACACACTCTGACCTACCTCACATACACTCTGCGATACCTCACACTCAGTCTGAGGTACCTCACACACACTCTGAGGTACCTCACACACACTCTGAGGTACCTCAAACACACTCTGCCATACCTCAAACACATTCTGAGCTACCTCACACACACTGTGCGATCCCTCACACACACTCTGAGCTACCTCGCACACACACTGCGATACCTCAAACACACACTGCGATACCTCACACACACTGTGCGATACCTCACACACACTCTGCGATCCCTCTCACACACACCGAGGTATCTCACACACAATCTGCGGTACCTCACACACACTCTGCGATCCCTCACACACACCCTGAGGTACCTCACACACACTCTGCGGTACCTCACACACACTCTGCGATCCCTCACACACATTCTGAGCTACCTCACACACACTCTGCGATACCTCACAAACACTCTGCGATACCTCACACACACTCTGAGCTACCTCACACACTCTGAGCTACCTCACACACACACACTGCGGTACCTCACACACACTCTGAGCTACCTTCTGCACACTCAGAACTACCTGATGCACACTCTAACCTACCTCGCGGCGCACACTGGGAGCTACCTCGTGCACACTCAGATCTACACCGTTCACACTCTGAGCAATCGCATAAACGCTCTGCGGTAGCTCACACACACTCTGACCTACCTCGTGCACACTCTGACCTACCTCACACACAATCTGACCTACCTTACACACACTCTGAAGTACCTCACACTCAATCTGAGGTACCTCACACACACTCTGAGGTACCTCACACACACTCTGCGGTACCTCACACAAACACTCTGCGATTTCTCACACACACTCTGAGGTACCTCACGCAAACTCTGCGATCCCTCACACACACCCTGCGGTACCTCACACACACTCTGCGGTACCTCACACACAGTCTGCGATACCTCACACACACTCTGCGATACCTCACACTAACTCAGCGATACCTCACACACACTCTGAGCTACCTCACACACACTCTGACCTACCTCACACACACTCTGACCTACCTCACACACACTCTGAGGTACCTCACACACACTCTGCGATCCCTCACACACACCCTGAGGTACCTCACACACACTCTGCGATCCCTCACACACACTCTGACCTACCTCGTTCACACTCTGAGCTACCTCAAGCACACTCTGACCTACCTCGTGCACACTCTGACCTACCCCGCACACACTCTGAGCTATCTCGTGCACACTCTAATCTACACCGTTCACACTCTGAGCAATCGCATACACGCTCTGCGGTACCTCACACACACTGTGTCCTACCTCTTGCACACTCTGACCTACCTCACACACACTCTGACCTCCCTCACACACACTCTGAGGTACCTCACACACACTCTGCCGTACCTCATACACACCCTGAGGTACCTCACACACAGTCTGCGATACCTCACACACACTCTGCGATACCTCACACACACTCAGAGCTACCTCACACACACTCTGCGGTACCTCACACACACTCTGCGATCCCTCACACACACTCTGACCTACCTCACACACACTCTGACCTACCTCACACACACTCTGACCAACCTCACACACACTCTGAGGTACCTCACACACACTCTGCGATCCCTCACACACACACTGAGGTACCTCACACACACTCTGCGGTACCTCACACACACTCTGCGATCCCTCACACACACTCTGACCTACCTCACACACACTCTGACCTACCTCACACACACTCTGACCTACCTCACACACACTCTGACCTACGTCACACACACTCTGAGGTACCTCACACACACTCTGCGATCCCTCACACACACACTGAGGTACCTCACACACACTCTGCGGTACCTCACGCACACTCTGCGATACCTCACACACACTCTGAGCTACCTCACACACACACTGCGATCCCTCACACACACTCTGAGCTACCTAGCACACAATCTGCGATACCGCAAACACACACTGCGATACCTCACACACATTCTGCGATACCTCACACACACTCTGCGATCCCTCACACACACCCTGAGGTACCTCACACACACTCTGCGGTACCTCACACACACTCTGCGATCCCTCACACACACCCTGAGGTACCTCACACACACTCTACGGTACCTCACACACACTCTGCGATCCCTCACACACATTCTGAGCTACCTCGTTCACACTCTGAGGTACCTCACACACACTCTGCGATCCCTCACACAAACCCTGAGGTACCTCACACACCTCGTGCACACTCTGAGCTACCTGAAGCACACACTGACCTACCTCGTTCACACTCTGAGCTACCTCAAGCACACTCTGAACTACCTCGTGCACACTCTGAGCTACCTCGTCCACACTCTGAGCTACCTCGTGCACACTCTGATCTACACCGTTCACACTCAGAGCAATCGCATACACGCTCTGCGGTACCTCACACACACTCTGACCTACCTCGTGCACACTCTGACCTACCTCACACACACTCTGCGGTACCTCACACACACTCTGAGGTACCACACACACACTCTGACCTTCCTCACACACACTCTGATGTACCTCACACACACTCTGAGGTACCTCACACACACTCTGACCTACCTCACACACACTCTGACCTACCTCACACTCGCTCTGACCTACCTCGCACACATTCTGACCTACCTCACACACACTCTGATGTACCTCACACACACTCTGACCTAACTCACACACACTCTGACCTACCTCACACACACTCTGACCTACCTCACACACACTCTGATGTACCTCACACACACTCTGCGATCCCTCACACACACCCTGAGGTACCTCACACACACTCTGCGGTACCTCAAACACACTCTGCCATACCTCAAACACACTCTGAGCTACCTCACACACACTCTGCGATCCCTCACACACACTCTGAGCTACCTCGCACACACACTGCGATACCTCAAACACACACTGCGATACCTCACACACACTGTGCGATACCTCACACACACTCTGCGATCCCTCTCACACACACCGAGGTATCTCACACACAATCTGCGGTACCTCACACACACTCTGCGATCCCTCACACACACCCTGAGGTACCTCACACACACTCTGCGGTACCTCACACACACTCTGCGATCCCTCACACACATTCTGAGCTACCTCACACACACTCTGCGATACCTCACACACACTCTGCGATACCTCACACACACTCTGAGCTACCTCACACACACTCTGAGCTACCTCACACACACACACTGCGGTACCTCACACACACTCTGAGCTACCTTCTGCACACTCAGAACTACCTGATGCACACTCTAACCTACCTCGCGGCGCACACTGGGAGCTACCTCGTGCACACTCAGATCTACACCGTTCACACTCTGAGCAATCGCATAAACGCTCTGCGGTAGCTCACACACACTCTGACCTACCTCGTGCACACTCTGACCTACCTCACACACAATCTGACCTACCTTACACACACTCTGAAGTACCTCACACTCAATCTGAGGTACCTCACACCCACTCTGAGGTACCTCACACACACTCTGCGATACCTCACACAAACACTCTGCGATCTCTCACACACACTCTGAGGTACCTCACGCAAACTCTGCGATCCCTCACACACACCCTGCGGTACCTCACACACACTCTGCGGTACCTCACACACAGTCTGCGATACCTCACACACACTCTGCGATACCTCACACAAACTCAGCGATACCTCACACACACTCTGAGCTACCTCACACACACTCTGCGGTACCTCACACACACTCTGCGATCCCTCACACACACTCTGACCTACCTCACACACACTCTGACCTACCTCACACACACTCTGAGGTACCTCACACACACTCTGCGATCCCTCACACACACCCTGAGGTACCTCACACACACTCTGCGGTACCTCACGCACACACTGCGATACTTCACACACACTCTGAGCTACCTCACACACACTCTGCGATCCCTCACACACACTCTGACCTACCTCATTCACACTCTGAGCTACCTCAAGCACACTCTGACCTACCTCGTGCACACTCTGACCTACCCCGCACACACTCTGAGCTATCTCGTGCACACTCTAATCTACACCGTTCACACTCTGAGCAATCGCATACACGCTCTGCGGTACCTCACACACACTGTGACCTACCTCGTGCACACTCTGACCTACCTCACACACACTCTGACCTCCCTCACACACACTCTGTGGTACCTGACACACACTCTGAGGTACCACACACACACCCTGACCTATCTCACACACTCTGAGGTACCTCACACACACTCTGAGGTACCTCACACACACTCTGCGAGCCCTCACACACACTCCGAGCTACCTCGCACACACTCTGCGATGCCGCAAACACACACTGCGATACCTCACACACACTGTGCGATACCTCACACACACTCTGCGATCCCTATCACACACACCGAGGTACCTCACACACAATCTGCGGTACCTCACACATACTCTGCGATCCCTCACACACACTCTGCGGTACCTCACACACACTCTGCGGTACCTCACACACACTCTGCGATCCCTCACACACATTCTGAGCTTCCTCACACACACTCTGCGATACCTCACACACACTCTGCGATACCTCACACACACACTGAGCTACCTCACACACACTCTGAGCTACCTCACACACACACTGCGGTACCTCACTCACACTCTGAGCTACCTTCTGCACACTTAGATCGACCTGATGCACACTCAAACCTCCCTCGCGGCGCACACTGGGAGCTACCTCGTGCACACTCTGATCTACACCGTTCACACTCTGAGCAATCGCATACACGCTCTGCGGTAGCTCACACACACTCTGACCTACCTCGTGCACACTCTGACCTACCTCACACACAATCTGACCTACCTCACACACACTCTGAAGTACCTCACACTCAATCTGAGGTACCTCACACACACCCTGAGGTACCTCACACACACTCTGAGGTACCTCACACACACTCTGCGGTACCTCACACACAGTCTGCGATACCTCACAAACACTCTGCGATACCTCACACAAATTCTGCGATACCTCACACACACTCTGAGCTACCTCACACACACTCTGCGGTACCTCACACACAGTCTGCGATACCTCACACACACTCTGCGATACCTCACACACACTCTGCGGTACCTCACACAGACTCTGCGATCCCTCACACACACTCTGACCTACCTCACACACACTCTGACCTACCTCACACACACTCTGACCGACCTCACACACACTCTGAGGTACCTCACACACACTCTGCGATCCCTCACACACACCCTGAGGTACCTCACACACACTCTGCGGTACCTCACGCACACTCTGCGATACCTCACACACACTCTGAGCTACCTCACACACACTGCGATACCTCACACACACTCTGCGATCCCTAACACCCACTCTGACCTACCTCGTTCACACTCTGAGCTACCTCAAGCACACTCTGACCTACCTCGTGCACACTCTGACCTACCCCGCACATACTCTGAGCTATCTCGTGCGCAACCTAATCTACACCGTTCACACTCTGAGCAACCGAATACACGCTCTGCGGTACCTCACACACACTCTGACCTACCTCGTGCACACTCTGACCTACCTCACACACACTCTGACCCACCTCACACACACTCTGTGGTAACCTGACACACACTCTGAGTTACCTCACACACACTCTGACCTACCTCACACACACTCTGACCTACCTCACACACACTCTGACCTACCTCACACACACTCTGAGGTACCTCACACACACTCTGACCAACCTCACACACACTCTGACCTACCTCACACACACCCTGAGGAACCTCACACACACTCTGCGGTACCTCACACACACTCTGCGATCCCTCACACACACCCTGAGGGACCTCACACACACCCTGCGATCCCTCACACACACTCTGAGGTACCTCACACACACTCCGCGATCCCTCACACACACCCTGAGGTACCTCACACACACTCTGCGGTACCTCACACACACTCTGCCATACCTCAAACACACTCTGAGCTACCTCACACACACTCTGCGATCCCTCACACACACTCTGAGCTACCTCGCACACACACTGCGATACCTCAAACACACACTGCGATACCTCACACACACTGTGCGATACCTCACACACACTCTGCGATCCCTCTCACACACACCGAGGTATCTCACACACAATCTGCGGTACCTCACACACACTCAGCGATCCCTCACACACACTCTGCGATCCCTCACACACACTCTGCGATACCTCACACACACTCTGCGATCCCTCACACACACCCTGAGGTACCTCACACACACTCTGCAGTACCTCACACACACTCTGCGATCCCTCACACACATTCTGAGCTACCTCACACACACTCTGCGATACCTCACACACACTCTGAGCTACCTCACACACACACACTGCAGTACCTCACACACACTCTGAGCTACCTTCTGCACACTCAGAACTACCTGATGCACACTCTAACCTACCTCGCGGCGCACACTGGGAGCTACCTCGTGCACACTCAGATCTACACCGTTCACACTCTGAGCAATCGCATACACGCTCTGCGGTAGCTCACACACACTCTGACCTACCTCGTGCACACTCTGACCTACCTCACACACAATCTGACCTACCTCACACACACTCTGAAGTACCTCACACTCAATCTGAGGTACCTCACACACACTCTGAGGTACCTCACACACACTCTGCGGTACCTCACACAAACACTCTGCGATCTCTCACACACACTCTGATGTACCTCACGCAAACTCTGCGATCCCTCACACACACCCTGCGGTACCTCACACACACTCTGCGGTACCTCACACACAGTCTGCGATACCTCACACACACTCTGCGATACCTCACACAAACTCAGCGATACCTCACACACACTCTGAGCTACCTCACACACACTCTGCGGTACCTCACACACACTCTGCGATCCCTCACACACACTCTGACCTACCTCACACACACTCTGACCTACCTCACACACACTCTGACCTACCTCACACACACTCTGAGGTACCTCACACACACTCTGCGATCCCTCACACACACCCTGAGGTACCTCACACACACTCTGCGGTACCTCACGCACACACTGCGATACTTCACACACACTCTGAGCTACCTCACACACACTCTGCGATCCCTCACACACACTCTGACCTACCTCGTTCACACTCTGAGCTACCTCAAGCACACTCTGACCTACCTCGTGCACACTCTGACCTACCCCGCACACAATCTGAGCTATCTCGTGCACACTCTAATCTACACCGTTCACACTCTGAGCAATCACATACACGCTCTGCGGTACCTCACACACACTGTGACCTACCTCGTGCACACTCTGACCTACCTCACACACACTCTGACCTCCCTCACACACACTCTGTGGTACCTGACACACACTCTGAGGTACCACACACACACTCCGACCTACCTCACACACCCCCTGACCTATCTCACACACACTCTGAGGTACCTCACACACACTCTGAGGTACCTCACACACACTCTGAGTTACCTCACACACACTCTGACCTACCTCACACACACTCTGACCTACCTCACACACACTCTGACCTACCTCACACACACTCTGACCTACCTCTCACACACTCTGAGGTACCTCACACACACTCTGCGATCCCTCACACGCACCCTGAGGTACCTCACGCACACTCTGCGATACTTCACACACACTCTGCGATACCTCACACACACTCTGCGATCCCTCACACACACCCTGAGGAACCTCACACACACTCTGCGGTACCTCACACACACTCTGCGATCCCTCACACACACCCTGAGGTACCTCACACACACTCTGCATTACCTCACACACACTCTGCGATCCCTCACAAACATTCTGAGCTACCTCACACACACTCTGCGATCCCTCACACACACTCTGAGGTACCTCACACACACTCTGCGATACCTCACACACACTCTGCGATACCTCACACACACTCTGAGCTACCTCACACACACACACTGCGGTACCTCACACATACTCTGAGCTACCTTCTGCACACTCAGATCTACCTGATGCACACTCTAACCTACCTCGCGGCGCACACTGTGAGCTACCTCGTGCTCACTCTGATCTACACCGTTCACAATCTGAGCAATCGCATACACGCTCTGCGGTACGTCACACATACTCTGACCTGCCTCGTGCACACTCTGACCTACCTCACACACACTCTGACCTACCTCACACACACTCTGAAGTACCTCACACTCAATCTGAGGTACCTCACACACACTCTGAGGTACCACACACACACTCTGACCTACCTCACATACACTCTGCGATACCTCACACTCAGTCTGCGGTACCTCACACACACTCTGCGGTACCTCACACACAGTCTGCGATACCTCACACATACTCTGCGATACCTCACACACACTCTGCGATACCTCACACACTCTCTGAGCTACCTCACACACACTCTGCGGTACCTCACACACACTCTGACCTACCTCACACACACTCTGATGTATCACACACACTCTGAGGTACCTCACACACACTCTGACATACCTCACACACACTCTGACCTACCTCACACTCGCTCTGACCTACCTCGCCACACATTCTGACCTACCTCACATACACTCTGATGTACCTCACACACACTCTGACCTAACTCACACACACTCTGACCTACCTCACACACACTCTGACCTACCTCTCACACACTCTGAGGTACCTCACGCACACTCTGCGATACCTCACACACACTCTGCGATCCCTCACACACACCCTGAGGAACCTCACACACACTCTGCGGTACCTCACACACACTCTGCGATCCCTCACACACACCCTGAGGTACCTCACACACACTCTGCATTACCTCACACACACTCTGCGATCCCTCACACACATTCTGAGCTACCTCACACACACTCTGCGATCCCTCACACACACTCTGAGGTACCTCACACACACTCTGCGATACCGCACACACACTCTGCGATCCCTCACACACACTCTGATCTACCACACACACACACACTGCGGTACCTCACACATACTCTGAGCTACCTTCTGCACACTCAGATCTACCTGATGCACACTCTAACCTACCTCGCGGCGCACACTGTGAGCTACCTCGTGCTCACTCTGATCTACACCGTTCACAATCTGAGCAATCGCATACACGCTCTGCGGTACGTCACACATACTCTGACCTGCCTCGTGCACACTCTGACCTACCTCACACACACTCTGACCTACCTCACACACACTCTGACCTACCTCACACCCACTCTGAAGTACCTCACACTCAATCTGAGGTACCTCACACACACTCTGCGGTACCTCACACACAGTCTGCGATACCTCACACACACTCTGCGATACCTCACACACACTCTGCGATACCTCTCACACTCTCTGAGCTACCTCACACACACTCTGCGGTACCTCACACACACTCTGACCTACCTCACACACACTCTGATGTACCTCACACACACTCTGAGGTACCTCACACACACTCTGACCTACCTCACACACACTCTGACCTACCTCACACTCGCTCTGACCTACCTCGCACACATTCTGACCTACCTCACACACACTCTGATGTACCTCACACACACTCTGACCTAACTCACACACACCCTGACCTACCTCACACACACTCTGACCTACCTCACACACACTCTGAGGTACCTCACACACACTCTGTGATCCCTCACACACACCCTGAGGTACCTCACACACACTCTGCGGTACCTTACACACACTCTGCCATACCTCAAACACACTCTGAGCCACCTCACACACTCTGCGATCCCTCACACACACTCTGAGCTACCTCGCACACACACTGCGATACCTCAAACACACACTGCGATACCTCACACACACTGTGCGATACCTCACACACACTGCGATCCTTCTCACACATACCGAGGTATCTCACACACAATCTGCGGTACCTCACACACACTCTGCGATCCCCCACACACACCCTGAGGTACCTCACACACACTCTGCGGTACCTCACACACACTCTGCGATACCTCACACACACTCTGCGATACCTCACACACACTCTGAGCTACCTCACACACACTCTGAGCTACCTCACACACACACACTGCGGTACCTCACAAACACTCTGAGCTACCTTCTGCACACTCAGATCTACCTGATGCACACTCTAACCTACCTCGCGGCGCACACTGGGAGCTACCTCGTGCACACTCTGATCTACACCGTTCACACTCTGAGCAATCGCATACATGCTCTGCGGTAGCTCACACACACTCTGACCTACCTCGTGCACACTCTGACCTACCTCACACACAATCTGACCTACCTCACACACACTCTGCGGTACCTCACACACAGTCTGCGATACCTCACACACACTCTGCGATACCTCACACAAACTCTGCGATACCTCACACACACTCTGAGCTACCTCACACACACTCTGCGGTACCTCACACACACTCTGCGATCCCTCATACACACTCTGACCTACCTCACACACACTCTGACCTACCTCACACACACTCTGACCTACCTCACACACACTCTGAGGTACCTCACACTCACTCTGCGATCCCTCACACACACCCTGAGGTACCTCACACACACTCTGCGGTACCTCACGCACACACTGCGATCCCTCACACACACTCAAACCTCCCTCGCGGCGCACACTGGGAGCTACCTCGTGCACACTCTGATCTACACCGTTCACACTCTGAGCAATCGCATACACGCTCTGCGGTAGCTCACACACACTCTGACCTACCTCGTGCACACTCTGACCTACCTCACACACAATCTGACCTACCTCACACACACTCTGAAGTACCTCACACTCAATCTGAGGTACCTCACACACACCCTGAGGTACCTCACACACACTCTGAGGTACCTCACACACACTCTGCGGTACCTCACACACAGTCTGCGATACCTCACACACACTCTGCGATACCTCACACAAACTCTGCGATACCTCACACACACTCTGAGCTACCTCACACACACTCTGCGGTACCTCACACACAGTCTGCGATACCTCACACACACTCTGCGATACCTCACACACACTCTGCGGTACCTCACACAGACTCTGCGATCCCTCACACACACTCTGACCTACCTCACACACACTCTGACCTACCTCACACACACTCTGACCGACCTCACACACACTCTGAGGTACCTCACACACACTCTGCGATCCCTCACACACACCCTGAGGTACCTCACACACACTCTGCGGTACCTCACGCACACTCTGCGATACCTCACACACACTCTGAGCTACCTCACACACACTCTGCGATCCCTCACACCCACTCTGACCTACCTCGTTCACACTCTGAGCTACCTCAAGCACACTCTGACCTACCTCGTGCACACTCTGACCTACCCCGCACACACTCTGAGCTATCTCGTGCGCAACCTAATCTACACCGTTCACACTCTGAGCAACCGAATACACGCTCTGCGGTACCTCACACACACTCTGACCTACCTCGTGCACACTCTGACCTACCTCACACACACTCTGACCCACCTCACACACACTCTGTGGTACCTGACACACACTCTGAGTTACCTCACACACACTCTGACCTACCTCACACACACTCTGACCTACCTTACACACACTCTGACCTACCTCACACACACTCTGAGGTACCTCACACACACTCTGACCAACCTCACACACACTCTGACCTACCTCACACACACCCTGAGGAACCTCACACACACTCTGCGGTACCTCACACACACTCTGCGATCCCTCACACACACCCTGCGGGACCTCACACACACTCTGCGATCCCTCACACACACTCTGAGGTACCTCACACACACTCCGCGATCCCTCACACACACCCTGAGGTACCTCACACACACTCTGCGGTACCTCACACACACTCTGCCATACCTCAAACACACTCTGAGCTACCTCACACACACTCTGCGATCCCTCACACACACTCTGAGCTACCTCGCACACACACTGCGATACCTCAAACACACACTGCGATACCTCACACACACTGTGCGATACCTCACACACACTCTGCGATCCCTCTCACACACACCGAGGTGTCTCACACACAATCTGCGGTACCTCACACACACTCTGCGATCCCTCACACACACCCTGAGGTACCTCACACACACTCTGCGGTACCTCACACACACTCTGCGATCCCTCACACACATTCTGAGCTACCTCACACACACTCTGCGATACCTCACACACACTCTGCGATACCTCACACACACTCTGAGCTACCTCACACACACTCTGAGCTACCTCACACACACACACTGCAGTACCTCACACACACTCTGAGCTACCTTCTGCACACTCAGAACTACCTGATGCACACTCTAACCTACCTCGCGGCGCACACTGGGAGCTACCTCGTGCACACTCAGATCTACACCGTTCACACTCTGAGCAATCGCATACACGCTCTGCGGTAGCTCACACACACTCTGATCTACCTCGTGCACACTCTGACCTACCTCACACACAATCTGACCTACCTCACACACACTCTGAAGTACCTCACACTCAATCTGAGGTACCTCACACACACTCTGAGGTACCTCACACACACTCTGCGGTACCTCACACAAACACTCTGCGATCTCTCACACACACTCTGAGGTACCTCACGCAAACTCTGCGATCCCTCACACACACCCTGCGGTACCTCACACACACTCTGCGGTACCTCACACACAGTCTGCGATACCTCACACACACTCTGCGATACCTCACACAAACTCAGCGATACCTCACACACACTCTGAGCTACCTCACACACACTCTGCGGTACCTCACACACACTCTGCGATCCCTCACACACACTCTGACCTACCTCACACACACTCTGACCTACCTCACACACACTCTGACCTACCTCACACACACTCTGAGGTACCTCACACACACTCTGCGATCCCTCACACACACCCTGAGGTACCTCACACACACTCTGCGGTACCTCACGCACACACTGCGATACTTCACACACACTCTGAGCTACCTCACACACACTCTGCGATCCCTCACACACACTCTGACCTACCTCGTTCACACTCTGAGCTACCTCAAGCACACTCTGACCTACCTCGTGCACACTCTGACCTACCCCGCACACAATCTGAGCTATCTCGTGCACACTCTAATCTACACCGTTCACACTCTGAGCAATCACATACACGCTCTGCGGTACCTCACACACACTGTGACCTACCTCGTGCACACTCTGACCTACCTCACACACACTCTGACCTCCCTCACACACACTCTGTGGTACCTGACACACACTCTGAGGTACCACACACACCCCCTGACCTATCTCACACACACTCTGAGGTACCTCACACACACTCTGAGGTACCTCACACACACTCTGAGTTACCTCACACACACTCTGACCTACCTCACACACACTCTGACCTACCTCACACACACTCTGACCTACCTCACACACACTCTGACCTACCTCTCACACACTCTGAGGTACCTCACACACACTCTGCGATCCCTCACACGCACCCTGAGGTACCTCACGCACACTCTGCGATACTTCACACACACTCTGCGATACCTCACACACACTCTGCGATCCCTCACACACACCCTGAGGAACCTCACACACACTCTGCGGTACCTCACACACACTCTGCGATCCCTCACACACACCCTGAGGTACCTCACACACACTCTGCATTACCTCACACACACTCTGCGATCCCTCACACACATTCTGAGCTACCTCACACACACTCTGCGATCCCTCACACACACTCTGAGGTACCTCACACACACTCTGCGATACCTCACACACACTCTGCGATACCTCACACACACTCTGAGCTACCTCACACACACACACTGCGGTACCTCACACATACTCTGAGCTACCTTCTGCACACTCAGATCTACCTGATGCACACTCTAACCTACCTCGCGGCGCACACTGTGAGCTACCTCGTGCTCACTCTGATCTACACCGTTCACAATCTGAGCAATCGCATACACGCTCTGCGGTACGTCACACATACTCTGACCTGCCTCGTGCACACTCTGACCTACCTCACACACACTCTGACCTACCTCACACACACTCTGAAGTACCTCACACTCAATCTGAGGTACCTCACACACACTCTGAGGTACCACACACACACTCTGACCTACCTCACATACACTCTGCGATACCTCACACTCAGTCTGCGGTACCTCACACACACTCTGAGCTACCTCACACACACTCTGCGGTACCTCACACACACTCTGACCTACCTCACACACACTCTGATGTATCACACACACTCTCAGGTACCTCACACACACTCTGACATACCTCACACACACTCTGACCTACCTCACACTCGCTCTGACCTACCTCGCCACACATTCTGACCTACCTCACATACACTCTGATGTACCTCACACACACTCTGACCTAACTCACACACACTCTGACCTACCTCACACACACTCTGACCTACCTCTCACACACTCTGAGGTACCTCACGCACACTCTGCGATACCTCACACACACTCTGCGATCCCTCACACACACCCTGAGGAACCTCACACACACTCTGCGGTACCTCACACACACTCTGCGATCCCTCACACACACCCTGAGGTACCTCACACACACTCTGCATTACCTCACACACACTCTGCGATACCTCACACAAACTCAGCGATACCTCACACACACTCTGAGCTACCTCACACACACTCTGCGGTACCTCACACACACTCTGCGATCCCTCACACACACTCTGACCTACCTCACACACACTCTGACCTACCTCACACACACTCTGAGGTACCTCACACACACTCTGCGATCCCTCACACACACCCTGAGGTACTTCACACACACTCTGCGGTACCTCACGCACACACTGCGATACTTCACACACTCTCTGAGCTACCTCACACACACTCTGCGATCCCTCACACACACTCTGACCTACCTCGTTCACACTCTGAGCTACCTCAAGCACACTCTGACCTACCTCGTGCACACTCTGACCTACCCCGCACACACTCTGAGCTATCTCGTGCACACTCTAATCTACACCGTTCACACTCTGAGCAATCGCATACACGCTCTGCGGTACCTCACACACACTGTGACCTACCTCGTGCACACTCTGACCTACCTCACACACACTCTGACCTCCCTCACACACACTCTGTGGTACCTGACACACACTCTGAGGTACCACACACACACCCTGACCTATCTCACACACACTCTGAGGTACCTCACACACACTCTGAGGTACCTCACACACACTCTGCGAGCCCTCACACACACTCCGAGCTACCTCGCACACACTCTGCGATGCCTCAAACACACACTGCGATACCTCACACACACTGTGCGATACCTCATACACACTCTGCGATCCCTATCACACACACCGAGGTACCTCACACACAATCTGCGGTACCTCACACATACTCTGCGATCCCTCACACACATTCTGCGGTACCTCACACACACTCTGCGGTACCTCACACACACTCTGCGATCCCTCACACACATTCTGAGCTTCCTCACACACACTCTGCGATACCTCACACACACTCTGCGATACCTCACACACACACTGAGCTACCTCACACACACTCTGAGCTACCTCACACACACACTGCGGTACCTCACTCACACTCTGAGCTACCTTCTGCACACTTAGATCGACCTGATGCACACTCAAACCTCCCTCGCAGCGCACACTGGGAGCTACCTCGTGCACACTCTGATCTACACCGTTCACACTCTGAGCAATCGCATACACGCTCTGCGGTAGCTCACACACACTCTGACCTACCTCGTGCACACTCTGACCTACCTCACACACAATCTGACCTACCTCACACACACTCTGAAGTACCTCACACTCAATCTGAGGTACCTCACACACACCCTGAGGTACCTCACACACACTCTGAGGTACCTCACACACACTCTGCGGTACCTCACACACAGTCTGCGATACCTCACACACACTCTGCGATACCTCACACAAACTCTGCGATACCTCACACACACTCTGAGCTACCTCACACACACTCTGCGGTACCTCACACACAGTCTGCGATACCTCACACACACTCTGCGATACCTCACACACACTCTGCGGTACCTCACACAGACTCTGCGATCCCTCACACACACTCTGACCTACCTCACACACACTCTGACCTACCTCACACACACTCTGACCGACCTCACACACACCCTGAGGTACCTCACACACACTCTGCGGTACCTCACGCACACTCTGCGATACCTCACACACACTCTGAGCTACCTCACACACACTCTGCGATCCCTCACACCCACTCTGACCTACCTCGTTCACACTCTGAGCTACCTCAAGCACACTCTGACCTACCTCGTGCACACTCTGACCTACCCCGCACACACTCTGAGCTATCTCGTGCGCAACCTAATCTACACCGTTCACACTCTGAGCAACCGAATACACGCTCTGCGGTACCTCACACACACTCTGACCTACCTCGTGCACACTCTGACCTACCTCACACACACTCTGACCCACCTCACACACACTCTGTGGTACCTGACACACACTCTGAGTTACCTCACACACACTCTGACCTACCTCACACACACTCTGACCTACCTCACACACACTCTGACCTATCTCACACACACTCTGAGGTACCTCACACACACTCTGACCAACCTCACACACACTCTGACCTACCTCACACACACCCTGAGGAACCTCACACACACTCTGCGGTACCTCACACACACTCTGCGATCCCTCACACTCACCCTGAGGGACCTCACACACACCCTGCGATCCCTCACACACACTCTGAGGTACCTCACACACACTCCGCGATCCCTCACACACACCCTGAGGTACCTCACACACACTCTGCGGTACCTCACACACACTTTGCCATACCTCAAACACACTCTGAGCTACCTCACACACACTCTGCGATCCCTCACACACACTCTGAGCTACCTCGCACACACACTGCGATACCTCAAACACACACTGCGATACCTCACACACACTGTGCGATACCTCACACACACTCTGCGATCCCTCTCACACACACCGAGGTATCTCACACACAATCTGCGGTACCTCACACACACTCTGCGAGCCCTCACACACACCCTGAGGTACCTCACACACACTCTGCGGTACCTCACACACACTCTGCGATCCCTCACACACATTCTGAGCTACCTCACACACACTCTGCGATACCTCACACACACTCTGAGCTACCTCACACACACACACTGCAGTACCTCACACACACTCTGAGCTACCTTCTGCACACTCAGAACTACCTGATGCACACTCTAACCTACCTCGCGGCGCACACTGGGAGCTACCTCGTGCACACTCAGATCTACACCGTTCACACTCTGAGCAATCGCATACACGCTCTGCGGTAGCTCACACACACTCTGACCTACCTCGTGCACACTCTGACCTACCTCACACACAATCTGACCTACCTCACACACACTCTGAAGTACCTCACACTCAATCTGAGGTACCTCACACACACTCTGAGGTACCTCACACACACTCTGCGGTACCTCACACACACTCTGCGGTACCTCACACACAGTCTGCGATACCTCACACACACTCTGCGATACCTCACACAAACTCAGCGATACCTCACACACACTCTGAGCTACCTCACACACACTCTGCGGTACCTCACACACACTCTGCGATCCCTCACACACACTCTGACCTACCTCACACACACTCTGACCTACCTCACACACACTCTGACCTACCTCACACACACTCTGAGGTACCTCACACACACTCTGCGATCCCTCACACACACCCTGAGGTACCTCACACACACTCTGCGGTACCTCACGCACACACTGCGATACTTCACACACACTCTGAGCTACCTCACACACACTCTGCGATCCCTCACACACACTCTGACCTACCTCGTTCACACTCTGAGCTACCTCAAGCACACTCTGACCTACCTCGTGCACACTCTGACCTACCCCGCACACAATCTGAGCTATCTCGTGCACACTCTAATCTACACCGTTCACACTCTGAGCAATCACATACACGCTCTGCGGTACCTCACACACACTGTGACCTACCTCGTGCACACTCTGACCTACCTCACACACACTCTGACCTCCCTCACACACACTCTGTGGTACCTGACACACACTCTGAGGTACCACACACACCCCCTGACCTATCTCACACACACTCTGAGGTACCTCACACACACTCTGAGGTACCTCACACACACTCTGAGTTACCTCACACACACTCTGACCTACCTCACACACACTCTGCATTACCTCACACACACTCTGCGATCCCTCACACACACCCTGAGGAACCTCACACACACTCTGCGGTACCTCACACACACTCTGCGATCCCTCACACACACCCTGAGGTACCTCACACACACTCTGCATTACCTCACACACACTCTGCGATCCCTCACACACATTCTGAGCTACCTCACACACACTCTGCGATCCCTCACACACACTCTGAGGTACCTCACACATACTCTGCGATACCTCACACACACTCTGCGATACCTCACACACACTCTGAGCTACCTCACACACACACACTGCGGTACCTCACACATACTCTGAGCTACCTTCTGCACACTCAGATCTACCTGATGCACACTCTAACCTACCTCGCGGCGCACACTGTGAGCCTCCTCGTGCTCACTCTGATCTACACCGTTCACAATCTGAGCAATCGCATACACGCTCTGCGGTACGTCACACATACTCTGACCTGCCTCGTGCACACTCTGACCTACCTCACACACACTCTGACCTACCTCACACACACTCTGAAGTACCTCACACTCAATCTGAGGTACCTCACACACACTCTGAGGTACCACACACACACTCTGACCTACCTCACATACACTCTGCGATACCTCACACTCAGTCTGCGGTACCTCACACACACTCTGCGGTACCTCACACACAGTCTGCGATACCTCACACATACTCTGCGATACCTCACACACACTCTGCGATACCTCACACACTCTCTGAGCTACCTCACACACACTCTGCGGTACCTCACACACACTCTGACCTACCTCACACACACTCTGACGTATCACACACACTCTGAGGTACCTCACACACACTCTGACATACCTCACACACACTCTGACCTACCTCACACTCGCTCTGACCTACCTCGCCACACATTCTGACCTACCTCACATACACTCTGATGTACCTCACACACACTCTGACCTAACTCACACACACTCTGACCTACCTCACACACACTCTGACCTACCTCTCACACACTCTGAGGTACCTCACGCACACTCTGCGATACCTCACACACACTCTGCGATCCCTCACACACACCCTGAGGAACCTCACACACACTCTGCGGTACCTCACACACACTCTGCGATCCCTCACACACACCCTGAGGTACCTCACACACACTCTGCATTACCTCACACACACTCTGCGATCCCTCACACACATTCTGAGCTACCTCACACACACTCTGCGATCCCTCACACACACTCTGAGGTACCTCACACACACTCTGCGATACCGCACACACACTCTGCGATCCCTCACACACACTCTGAGCTACCACACACACACACACTGCGGTACCTCACACATACTCTGAGCTACCTTCTGCACACTCAGATCTACCTGATGCACACTCTAACCTACCTCGCGGCGCACACTGTGAGCTACCTCGTGCTCACTCTGATCTACACCGTTCACAATCTGAGCAATCGCATACACGCTCTGCGGTACGTCACACATACTCTGACCTGCCTCGTGCACACTCTGACCTACCTCACACACACTCTGACCTACCTCACACACACTCTGACCTACCTCACACCCACTCTGAAGTACCTCACACTCAATCTGAGGTACCTCACACACACTCTGAGGTACCACACACACACTCTGACCTACCTCACATACACTCTGCGATACCTCACACTCAGTCTGCAGTACCTCACACACACTCTGCGGTACCTCACACACAGTCTGCGATACCTCACACACACTCTGCGATACCTCACACACACTCTGCGATACCTCTCACACTCTCTGAGCTACCTCACACACACTCTGCGGTACCTCACACACACTCTGACCTACCTCACACACACTCTGATGTACCTCACACACACTCTGAGGTACCTCACACACACTCTGACCTACCTCACACACACTCTGACCTACCTCACACTCGCTCTGACCTACCTCGCACACATTCTGACCTACCTCACACACACTCTGATGTACCTCACACACACTCTGACCTAACTCACACACACCCTGACCTACCTCACACACACTCTGACCTACCTCACACACACTCTGAGGTACCTCACACACACTCTGTGATCCCTCACACACACCCTGAGGTACCTCACACACACTCTGCGGTACCTTACACACACTCTGCCATACCTCAAACACACTCTGAGCCACCTCACACACTCTGCGATCCCTCACACACACTCTGAGCTACCTCGCACACACACTGCGATACCTCAAACACACACTGCGATACCTCACACACACTGTGCGATACCTCACACACACTCTGCGATCCTTCTCACACACACCGAGGTATCTCACACACACTCTGCGGTACCTCACACACACTCTGCGATACCTCACACACACTCTGCGATACCTCACACACACTCTGAGCTACCTCACACACACTCTGAGCTCCCTCACACACACACACTGCGGTACCTCACAAACACTCTGAGCTACCTTCTGCACACTCAGATCTACCTGATGCACACTCTAACCTACCTCGCGGCGCACACTGGGAGCTACCTCGTGCACACTCTGATCTACACCGTTCACACTCTGAGCAATCGCATACACGCTCTGCGGTAGCTCACACACACTCTGACCTACCTCGTGCACACTCTGACCTACCTCACACACAATCTGACCTACCTCACACACACTCTGCGGTACCTCACACACAGTCTGCGATACCTCACACACACTCTGCGATACCTCACACAAACTCTGCGATACCTCACACACACTCTGAGCTACCTCACACACACTCTGCGGTACCTCACACACACTCTGCGATCCCTCATGCACACTCTGACCTACCTCACACACACTCTGACCTACCTCACACACACTCTGACCTACCTCACACACACTCTGAGGTACCTCACACTCACTCTGCGATCCCTCACACACACCCTGAGGTACCTCACACACACTCTGCGGTACCTCACGCACACACTGCGATCCCTCACACACACTCAAACCTCCCTCGCGGCGCACACTGGGAGCTACCTCGTGCACACTCTGATCTACACCGTTCACACTCTGAGCAATCGCATACACGCTCTGCGGTAGCTCACACACACTCTGACCTACCTCGTGCACACTCTGACCTACCTCACACACAATCTGACCTACCTCACACACACTCTGAAGTACCTCACACTCAATCTGAGGTACCTCACACACACCCTGAGGTACCTCACACACACTCTGAGGTACCTCACACACACTCTGCGGTACCTCACACACAGTCTGCGATACCTCACACACACTCTGCGATACCTCACACAAACTCTGCGATACCTCACACACACTCTGAGGTACCTCACACACACTCTGCGGTACCTCACACACAGTCTGCGATACCTCACACACACTCTGCGATACCTCACACACACTCTGCGGTACCTCACACAGACTCTGCGATCCCTCACACACACTCTGACCTACCTCACACACACTCTGACCTACCTCACACACACTCTGACCGACCTCACACACACTCTGAGGTACCTCACACACACTCTGCGATCCCTCACACACACCCTGAGGTACCTCACACACACTCTGCGGTACCTCACGCACACTCTGCGATACCTCACACACACTCTGAGCTACCTCACACACACTCTGCGATCCCTCACACCCACTCTGACCTACCTCGTTCACACTCTGAGCTACCTCAAGCACACTCTGACCTACCTCGTGCACACTCTGACCTACCCCGCACACAGTCTGAGCTATCTCGTGCGCAACCTAATCTACACCGTTCACACTCTGAGCAACCGAATACACGCTCTGCGGTACCTCACACACACTCTGACCTACCTCGTGCACACTCTGACCTACCTCACACACACTCTGACCCACCTCACACACACTCTGTGGTACCTGACACACACTCTGAGTTACCTCACACACACTCTGACCTACCTCACACACACTCTGACCTACCTCACACACACTCTGACCTACCTCACACACACTCTGAGGTACCTCACACACACTCTGACCAACCTCACACACACTCTGACCTACCTCACACACACCCTGAGGAACCTCACACACACTCTGCGGTACCTCACACACACTCTGCGATCCCTCACACACAACCTGAGGGACCTCACACACACTCTGCGATCCCTCACACACACTCTGAGGTACCTCACACACACTCCGCGATCCCTCACACACACCCTGAGGTACCTCACACACACTCTGCGGTACCTCACACACACTCTGCCATACCTCAAACACACTCTGAGCTACCTCACACACACTCTGCGATCCCTCACACACACTCTGAGCTACCTCGCACACACACTGCGATACCTCAAACACACACTGCGATACCTCACACACACTGTGCGATACCTCACACACACTCTGCGATCCCTCTCACACACACCGAGGTATCTCACACACAATCTGCGGTACCTCACACACACTCTGCGATCCCTCACACACACCCTGAGGTACCTCACACACACTCTGCGGTACCTCACACACACTCTGCGATCCCTCACACACATTCTGAGCTACCTCACACACACTCTGCGATACCTCACACACACTCTGCGATACCTCACACACACTCTGAGCTACCTCACACACACTCTGAGCTACCTCACACACACACACTGCAGTACCTCACACACACTCTGAGCTACCTTCTGCACACTCAGAACTACCTGATGCACACTCTAACCTACCTCGCGGCGCACACTGGGAGCTACCTCGTGCACACTCAGATCTACACCGTTCACACTCTGAGCAATCGCATACACGCTCTGCGGTAGCTCACACACACTCTGACCTACCTCGTGCACACTCTGACCTACCTCACACACAATCTGACCTACCTCACACACACTCTGAAGTACCTCACACTCAATCTGAGGTACCTCACACACACTCTGAGGCACCTCACACACAGTCTGCGATACCTCACACATACTCTGCGATACCTCACACACACTCTGCGATACCTCACACACTCTCTGAGCTACCTCACACACACTCTGCGGTACCTCACACACACTCTGACCTACCTCACACACACTCTGATGTATCACACACACTCTGAGGTACCTCACACACACTCTGACATACCTCACACACACTCTGACCTACCTCACACTCGCTCTGACCTACCTCGCCACACATTCTGACCTACCTCACATACACTCTGATGTACCTCACACACACTCTGACCTAACTCACACACACTCTGACCTACCTCACACACACTCTGACCTACCTCTCACACACTCTGAGGTACCTCACGCACACTCTGCGATACCTCACACACACTCTGCGATCCCTCACACACACCCTGAGGAACCTCACACACACTCTGCGGTACCTCACACACACTCTGCGATCCCTCACACACACCCTGAGGTACCTCACACACACTCTGCATTACCTCACACACACTCTGCGATCCCTCACACACATTCTGAGCTACCTCACACACACTCTGCGATCCCTCACACACACTCTGAGGTACCTCACACACACTCTGCGATACCGCACACACACTCTGCGATCCCTCACACACACTCTGAGCTACCACACACACACACACTGCGGTACCTCACACATACTCTGAGCTACCTTCTGCACACTCAGATCTACCTGATGCACACTCTAACCTACCTCGCGGCGCACACTGTGAGCTACCTCGTGCTCACTCTGATCTACACCGTTCACAATCTGAGCAATCGCATACACGCTCTGCGGTACGTCACACATACTCTGACCTGCCTCGTGCACACTCTGACCTACCTCACACACACTCTGACCTACCTCACACACACTCTGACCTACCTCACACCCACTCTGAAGTACCTCACACTCAATCTGAGGTACCTCACACACACTCTGAGGTACCACACACACACTCTGACCTACCTCACATACACTCTGCGATACCTCACACTCAGTCTGCAGTACCTCACACACACTCTGCGGTACCTCACACACAGTCTGCGATACCTCACACACACTCTGCGATACCTCACACACACTCTGCGATACCTCTCACACTCTCTGAGCTACCTCACACACACTCTGCGGTACCTCACACACACTCTGACCTACCTCACACACACTCTGATGTACCTCACACACACTCTGAGGTACCTCACACACACTCTGACCTACCTCACACACACTCTGACCTACCTCACACTCGCTCTGACCTACCTCGCACACATTCTGACCTACCTCACACACACTCTGATGTACCTCACACACACTCTGACCTAACTCACACACACCCTGACCTACCTCACACACACTCTGACCTACCTCACACACACTCTGAGGTACCTCACACACACTCTGTGATCCCTCACACACACCCTGAGGTACCTCACACACACTCTGCGGTACCTTACACACACTCTGCCATACCTCAAACACACTCTGAGCCACCTCACACACTCTGCGATCCCTCACACACACTCTGAGCTACCTCGCACACACACTGCGATACCTCAAACACACACTGCGATACCTCACACACACTGTGCGATACCTCACACACACTCTGCGATCCTTCTCACACACACCGAGGTATCTCACACACAATCTGCGGTACCTCACACACACTCTGCGATCCCCCACACACACCCTGAGGTACCTCACACACACTCTGCGGTACCTCACACACACTCTGCGATACCTCACACACACTCTGCGATACCTCACACACACTCTGAGCTACCTCACACACACTCTGAGCTACCTCACACACACACACTGCGGTACCTCACAAACACTCTGAGCTACCTTCTGCACACTCAGATCTACCTGATGCACACTCTAACCTACCTCGCGGCGCACACTGGGAGCTACCTCGTGCACACTCTGATCTACACCGTTCACACTCTGAGCAATCGCATACACGCTCTGCGGTAGCTCACACACACTCTGACCTACCTCGTGCACACTCTGACCTACCTCACACACAATCTGACCAACCTCACACACACTCTGCGGTACCTCACACACAGTCTGCGATACCTCACACACACTCTGCGATACCTCACACAAACTCTGCGATACCTCACACACACTCTGAGCTACCTCACACACACTCTGCGGTACCTCACACACACTCTGCGATCCCTCATACACACTCTGACCTACCTCACACACACTCTGACCTACCTCACACACACTCTGACCTACCTCACACACACTCTGAGGTACCTCACACTCACTCTGCGATCCCTCACACACACCCTGAGGTACCTCACACACACTCTGCGGTACCTCACGCACACACTGCGATCCCTCACACACACTCAAACCTCCCTCGCGGCGCACACTGGGAGCTACCTCGTGCACACTCTGATCTACACCGTTCACACTCTGAGCAATCGCATACACGCTCTGCGGTAGCTCACACACACTCTGACCTACCTCGTGCACACTCTGACCTACCTCACACACAATCTGACCTACCTCACACACACTCTGAAGTACCTCACACTCAATCTGAGGTACCTCACACACACCCTGAGTTACCTCACACACACTCTGAGGTACCTCACACACACTCTGCGGTACCTCACACACAGTCTGCGATACCTCACACACACTCTGCGATACCTCACACAAACTCTGCGATACCTCACACACACTCTGAGCTACCTCACACACACTCTGCGGTACCTCACACACAGTCTGCGATACCTCACACACACTCTGCGATACCTCACACACACTCTGCGGTACCTCACGCAGACTCTGCGATCCCTCACACACACTCTGACCTACCTCACACACACTCTGACCTACCTCACACACACTCTGACCGACCTCACACACACTCTGAGGTACCTCACACACACTCTGCGATCCCTCACACACACCCTGAGGTACCTCACACACACTCTGCGGTACCTCACGCACACTCTGCGATACCTCACACACACTCTGAGCTACCTCACACACACTCTGCGATCCCTCACACCCACTCTGACCTACCTCGTTCACACTCTGAGCTACCTCAAGCACACTCTGACCTACCTCGTGCACACTCTGACCTACCCCGCACACAGTCTGAGCTATCTCGTGCGCAACCTAATCTACACCGTTCACACTCTGAGCAACCGAATACACGCTCTGCGGTACCTCACACACACTCTGACCTACCTCGTGCACACTCTGACCTACCTCACACACACTCTGACCCACCTCACACACACTCTGTGGTACCTGACACACACTCTGAGTTACCTCACACACACTCTGACCTACCTCACACACACTCTGACCTACCTCACACACACTCTGACCTACCTCACACACACTCTGAGGTACCTCACACACACTCTGACCAACCTCACACACACTCTGACCTACCTCACACACACCCTGAGGAACCTCACACACACTCTGCGGTACCTCACACACACTCTGCGATCCCTCACACACACCCTGAGGGACCTCACACACACTCTGCGATCCCTCACACACACTCTGAGGTACCTCACACACACTCCGCGATCCCTCACACACACCCTGAGGTACCTCACACACACTCTGCAGTACCTCACACACACTCTGCCATACCTCAAACACACTCTGAGCTACCTCACACACACTCTGCGATCCCTCACACACACTCTGAGCTACCTCGCACACACACTGCGATACCTCAAACACACACTGCGATACCTCACACACACTGTGCGATACCTCACACACACTCTGCGATCCCTCTCACACACACCGAGGTATCTCACACACAATCTGCGGTACCTCACACACACTCTGCGATCCCTCACACACACCCTGAGGTACCTCACACACACTCTGCGGTACCTCACACACACTCTGCGATCCCTCACACACATTCTGAGCTACCTCACACACACTCTGCGATACCTCACACACACGCTGCGATACCTCACACACACTCTGAGCTACCTCACACACACTCTGAGCTACCTCACACACACACACTGCAGTACCTCACACACACTCTGAGCTACCTTCTGCACACTCAGAACTACCTGATGCACACTCTAACCTACCTCTCGGCGCACACTGGGAGCTACCTCGTGCACACTCAGATCTACACCGTTCACACTCTGAGCAATCGCATACACGCTCTGCGGTAGCTCACACACACTCTGACCTACCTCGTGCACACTCTGACCTACCTCACACACAATCTGACCTACCTCACACACACTCTGAAGTACCTCACACTCAATCTGAGGTACCTCACACACACTCTGAGGTACCTCACACACACTCTGCGGTACCTCACACAAACACTCTGCGATCTCTCACACACACTCTGAGGTACCTCACGCAAACTCTGCGATCCCTCACACACACCCTGCGGTACCTCACACACACTCTGCGGTACCTCACACACAGTCTGCGATACCTCACACACACTCTGCGATACCTCACACAAACTCAGCGATACCTCACACACACTCTGAGCTACCTCACACACACTCTGCGGTACCTCACACACACTCTGCGATCCCTCACACACACTCTGACCTACCTCACACACACTCTGACCTACCTCACACACACTCTGACCTACCTCACACACACTCTGAGGTACCTCACACACACTCTGCGATCCCTCACACACACCCTGAGGTACCTCACACACACTCTGCGGTACCTCACGCACACACTGCGATACTTCACACACACTCTGAGCTACCTCACACACACTCTGCGATCCCTCACACACACTCTGACCTACCTCGTTCACACTCTGAGCTACCTCAAGCACACTCTGACCTACCTCGTGCACACTCTGACCTACCCCGCACACAATCTGAGCTATCTCGTGCACACTCTAATCTACACCGTTCACACTCTGAGCAATCACATACACGCTCTGCGGTACCTCACACACACTGTGACCTACCTCGTGCACACTCTGACCTACCTCACACACACTCTGACCTCCCTCACACACACTCTGTGGTACCTGACACACACTCTGAGGTACCACACACACCCCCTGACCTATCTCACACACACTCTGAGGTACCTCACACACACTCTGAGGTACCTCACACACACTCTGAGTTACCTCACACACACTCTGACCTACCTCACACACACTCTGACCTACCTCACACACACTCTGACCTACCTCACACACACTCTGACCTACCTCTCACACACTCTGAGGTACCTCACACACACTCTGCGATCCCTCACACGCACCCTGAGGTACCTCACGCACACTCTGCGATACTTCACACACACTCTGCGATACCTCACACACACTCTGCGATCCCTCACACACACCCTGAGGAACCTCACACACACTCTGCGGTACCTCACACACACTCTGCGATCCCTCACACACACCCTGAGGTACCTCACACACACTCTGCATTACCTCACACACACTCTGCGATCCCTCACACACATTCTGAGCTACCTCACACACACTCTGCGATCCCTCACACACACTCTGAGGTACCTCACACATACTCTGCGATACCTCACACACACTCTGCGATACCTCACACACACTCTGAGCTACCTCACACACACACACTGCGGTACCTTACACATACTCTGAGCTACCTTCTGCACACTCAGATCTACCTGATGCACACTCTAACCTACCTCGCGGCGCACACTGTGAGCCTCCTCGTGCTCACTCTGATCTACACCGTTCACAATCTGAGCAATCGCATACACGCTCTGCGGTACGTCACACATACTCTGACCTGCCTCGTGCACACTCTGACCTACCTCACACACACTCTGACCTACCTCACACACACTCTGAAGTACCTCACACTCAATCTGAGGTACCTCACACACACTCTGAGGTACCACACACACACTCTGACCTACCTCACATACACTCTGCGATACCTCACACTCAGTCTGCGGTACCTCACACACACTCTGCGGTACCTCACACACAGTCTGCGATACCTCACACATACTCTGCGATACCTCACACACACTCTGCGATACCTCACACACTCTCTGAGCTACCTCACACACACTCTGCGGTACCTCACACACACTCTGACCTACCTCACACACACTCTGATGTATCACACACACTCTGAGGTACCTCACACACACTCTGACATACCTCACACACACTCTGACCTACCTCACACTCGCTCTGACCTACCTCGCCACACATTCTGACCTACCTCACATACACTCTGATGTACCTCACACACACTCTGACCTAACTCACACACACTCTGACCTACCTCACACACACTCTGACCTACCTCTCACACACTCTGAGGTACCTCACGCACACTCTGCGATACCTCACACACACTCTGCGATCCCTCACACACACCCTGAGGAACCTCACACACACTCTGCGGTACCTCACACACACTCTGCGATCCCTCACACACACCCTGAGGTACCTCACACACACTCTGCATTACCTCACACACACTCTGCGATCCCTCACACACATTCTGAGCTACCTCACACACACTCTGCGATCCCTCACACACACTCTGAGGTACCTCACACACACTCTGCGATACCGCACACACACTCTGCGATCCCTCACACACACTCTGAGCTACCACACACACACACACTGCGGTACCTCACACATACTCTGAGCTACCTTCTGCACACTCAGATCTACCTGATGCACACTCTAACCTACCTCGCGGCGCACACTGGGAGCTACCTCGTGCACACTCAGATCTACACCGTTCACACTCTGAGCAATCGCATACACGCTCTGCGGTAGCTCACACACACTCTGACCTACCTCGTGCACACTCTGACCTACCTCACACACAATCTGACCTACCTCACACACACTCTGAAGTACCTCACACTCAATCTGAGGTACCTCACACACACTCTGAGGTACCTCACACACACTCTGCGGTACCTCACACAAACACTCTGCGATCTCTCACACACACTCTGAGGTACCTCACGCAAACTCTGCGATCCCTCACACACACCCTGCGGTACCTCACACACACTCTGCGGTACCTCACACACAGTCTGCGATACCTCACACACACTCTGCGATACCTCACACAAACTCAGCGATACCTCACACACACTCTGAGCTACCTCACACACACTCTGCGGTACCTCACACACACTCTGCGATCCCTCACACACACTCTGACCTACCTCACACACACTCTGACCTACCTCACACACACTCTGACCTACCTCACACACACTCTGAGGTACCTCACACACACTCTGCGATCCCTCACACACACCCTGAGGTACCTCACACACACTCTGCGGTACCTCACGCACACACTGCGATACTTCACACACACTCTGAGCTACCTCACACACACTCTGCGATCCCTCACACACACTCTGACCTACCTCGTTCACACTCTGAGCTACCTCAAGCACACTCTGACCTACCTCGTGCACACTCTGACCTACCCCGCACACAATCTGAGCTATCTCGTGCACACTCTAATCTACACCGTTCACACTCTGAGCAATCACATACACGCTCTGCGGTACCTCACACACACTGTGACCTACCTCGTGCACACTCTGACCTACCTCACACACACTCTGACCTCCCTCACACACACTCTGTGGTACCTGACACACACTCTGAGGTACCACACACACCCCCTGACCTATCTCACACACACTCTGAGGTACCTCACACACACTCTGAGGTACCTCACACACACTCTGAGTTACCTCACACACACTCTGACCTACCTCACACACACTCTGACCTACCTCACACACACTCTGACCTACCTCACACACACTCTGACCTACCTCTCACACACTCTGAGGTACCTCACACACACTCTGCGATCCCTCACACGCACCCTGAGGTACCTCACGCACACTCTGCGATACTTCACACACACTCTGCGATACCTCACACACACTCTGCGATCCCTCACACACACCCTGAGGAACCTCACACACACTCTGCGGTACCTCACACACACTCTGCGATCCCTCACACACACCCTGAGGTACCTCACACACACTCTGCATTACCTCACACACACTCTGCGATCCCTCACACACATTCTGAGCTACCTCACACACACTCTGCGATCCCTCACACACACTCTGAGGTACCTCACACACACTCTGCGATACCTCACACACACTCTGCGATACCTCACACACACTCTGAGCTACCTCACACACACACACTGCGGTACCTCACACATACTCTGAGCTACCTTCTGCACACTCAGATCTACCTGATGCACACTCTAACCTACCTCGCGGCGCACACTGTGAGCCTCCTCGTGCTCACTCTGATCTACACCGTTCACAATCTGAGCAATCGCATACACGCTCTGCGGTACGTCACACATACTCTGACCTGCCTCGTGCACACTCTGACCTACCTCACACACACTCTGACCTACCTCACACACACTCTGAAGTACCTCACACTCAATCTGAGGTACCTCACACACACTCTGAGGTACCACACACACACTCTGACCTACCTCACATACACTCTGCGATACCTCACACTCAGTCTGCGGTACCTCACACACACTCTGCGGTACCTCACACACAGTCTGCGATACCTCACACATACTCTGCGATACCTCACACACACTCTGCGATACCTCACACACTCTCTGAGCTACCTCACACACACTCTGCGGTACCTCACACACACTCTGACCTACCTCACACACACTCTGATGTATCACACACACTCTGAGGTACCTCACACACACTCTGACATACCTCACACACACTCTGACCTACCTCACACTCGCTCTGACCTACCTCGCCACACATTCTGACCTACCTCACATACACTCTGATGTACCTCACACACACTCTGACCTAACTCACACACACTCTGACCTACCTCACACACACTCTGACCTACCTCTCACACACTCTGAGGTACCTCACGCACACTCTGCGATACCTCACACACACTCTGCGATCCCTCACACACACCCTGAGGAACCTCACACACACTCTGCGGTACCTCACACACACTCTGCGATCCCTCACACACACCCTGAGGTACCTCACACACACTCTGCATTACCTCACACACACTCTGCGATCCCTCACACACATTCTGAGCTACCTCACACACACTCTGCGATCCCTCACACACACTCTGAGGTACCTCACACACACTCTGCGATACCGCACACACACTCTGCGATCCCTCACACACACTCTGAGCTACCACACACACACACACTGCGGTACCTCACACATACTCTGAGCTACCTTCTGCACACTCAGATCTACCTGATGCACACTCTAACCTACCTCGCGGCGCACACTGTGAGCTACCTCGTGCTCACTCTGATCTACACCGTTCACAATCTGAGCAATCGCATACACGCTCTGCGGTACGTCACACATACTCTGACCTGCCTCGTGCACACTCTGACCTACCTCACACACACTCTGACCTACCTCACACACACTCTGACCTACTTCACACCCACTCTGAAGTACCTCACACTCAATCTGAGGTACCTCACACACACTCTGAGGTACCACACACACACTCTGACCTACCTCACATACACTCTGCGATACCTCACACTCAGTCTGCGGTACCTCACACACACTCTGCGGTACCTCACACACAGTCTGCGATACCTCACACACACTCTGCGATACCTCACACACACTCTGCGATACCTCTCACACTCTCTGAGCTACCTCACACACACTCTGCGGTACCTCACACACACTCTGACCTACCTCACACACACTCTGATGTACCTCACACACACTCTGAGGTACCTCACACACACTCTGACCTACCTCACACACACTCTGACCTACCTCACACTCGCTCTGACCTACCTCGCACACATTCTGACCTACCTCACACACACTCTGATGTACCTCACACACACTCTGACCTAACTCACACACACCCTGACCTACCTCACACACACTCTGACCTACCTCACACACACTCTGAGGTACCTCACACACACTCTGTGATCCCTCACACACACCCTGAGGTACCTCACACACACTCTGCGGTACCTTACACACACTCTGCCATACCTCAAACACACTCTGAGCCACCTCACACACTCTGCGATCCCTCACACACACTCTGAGCTACCTCGCACACACACTGCGATACCTCAAACACACACTGCGATACCTCACACACACTGTGCGATACCTCACACACACTCTGCGATCCTTCTCACACACACCGAGGTATCTCACACACAATCTGCGGTACCTCACACACACTCTGCGATCCCCCACACACACCCTGAGGTACCTCACACACACTCTGCGGTACCTCACACACACTCTGCGATACCTCACACACACTCTGCGATACCTCACACACACTCTGAGCTACCTCACACACACTCTGAGCTACCTCACACACACACACTGCGGTACCTCACAAACACTCTGAGCTACCTTCTGCACACTCAGATCTACCTGATGCACACTCTAACCTACCTCGCGGCGCACACTGGGAGCTACCTCGTGCACACTCTGATCTACACCGTTCACACTCTGAGCAATCGCATACACGCTCTGCGGTAGCTCACACACACTCTGACCTACCTCGTGCACACTCTGACCTACCTCACACACAATCTGACCTACCTCACACACACTCTGCGGTACCTCACACACAGTCTGCGATACCTCACACACACTCTGCGATACCTCACACAAACTCTGCGATACCTCACACACACTCTGAGCTACCTCACACACACTCTGCGGTACCTCACACACACTCTGCGATCCCTCATACACACTCTGACCTACCTCACACACACTCTGACCTACCTCACACACACTCTGACCTACCTCACACACACTCTGAGGTACCTCACACTCACTCTGCGATCCCTCACACACACCCTGAGGTACCTCACACACACTCTGCGGTACCTCACGCACACACTGCGATACCTCACACACACTCTGAGCTGCCTCACACACACTCTGCGATACCTCACACACACTCTGACCTACCTCGTTCACACTCTGAGCTACCTCAAGCACACTCTGACCTACCTCGTGCACACTCTGACCTACCCCGCACACACTCTGAGCTATCTCGTGCACACTCTAATCTACACCGTTCACACTCTGAGCAATCGCATACACGCTCTGCGGTACCTCACACACACTCTGACCTACCTCGTGCACACTCTGACCTACCTCACACACACTCTGACCTCCCTCACACACACTCTGTGGTACCTGACACACACTCTGAGGTACCACACACACACCCTGACCTACCTCATACACACTCTGAGGTACCCCACACACACTCTGAGTTACCTCACACACACTGTGACCTACCTCACACACACTCTGACCTACCTCACACACACTCTGACCTACCTCACACACACTCTGAGGTACCTCACACACACTCTGACCTACCTCACACACACTCTGACCAACCTCACACACACTCTGACCTACCTCACACACACTCTGAGGTACCTCACACACACTCTGCGATCCCTCACCCGCACCCTGAGGTACCTCACGCACACTCTGCGATACTTCACACACACTCTGCGATACCTCACACACACTCTGCGATCCCTCACACACACCCTGAGGAACCTCACACACACTCTGCGGTACCTCACACACACTCTGCGATCCCTCACACACACTCTGAGCTACCACACACACACTCTGCGATCCCTCACACACACTCTGAAGTACCTCACACACACTCTGCGATACCTCACACACACTCTGCGATACCTCACACACACTCTGAGCTACCACACACACACACACTGCGCTACCTCACACATACTCTGTGCTACCTTCTGCACACTCAGATCTACATGATGCACACTCTAACCTACCTCGCGGCGCACACTGTGAGCTACCTCGTGCTCACTCTGATCTACACCGTTCACAATCTGAGCAATCGCATCCACGCTCTGCGGTTAGTCACACATACTCTGACCGACCTCGTGCACACTCTGACCTACCTCACACACACTCTGACCTACCTCACACACACTCTGAAGTACCTCACACTCAATCTGAGGTACCTCACACACACTCTGAGGTACCACACACACACTCTGACCTACCTCACATACACTCTGCGATACCTCACACTCAGTCTGCGGTACCTCACACACACTCTGCGGTACCTCACACACAGTCTGCGATACCTCACACACACTCTGCGATACCTCACACACACTCTGCGATACCTCTCACACTCTCTGAGCTACCTCACACACACTCTGCGGTACCTCACACACACTCTGACCTACCTCACACACACTCTGATGTACCTCACACACACTCTGAGGTACCTCACACACACTCTGACCTACCTCACACACACTCTGACCTACCTCACACTCGCTCTGACCTACCTCGCACACATTCTGACCTACCTCACACACACTCTGATGTACCTCACACACACTCTGACCTAACTCACACACACCCTGACCTACCTCACACACACTCTGACCTACCTCACACACACTCTGAGGTACCTCACACACACTCTGTGATCCCTCACACACACCCTGAGGTACCTCACACACACTCTGCGGTACCTTACACACACTCTGCCATACCTCAAACACACTCTGAGCCACCTCACACACTCTGCGATCCCTCACACACACTCTGAGCTACCTCGCACACACACTGCGATACCTCAAACACACACTGCGATACCTCACACACACTGTGCGATACCTCACACACACTCTGCGATCCTTCTCACACACACCGAGGTATCTCACACACAATCTGCGGTACCTCACACACACTCTGCGATCCCCCACACACACCCTGAGGTACCTCACACACACTCTGCGGTACCTCACACACACTCTGCGATACCTCACACACACTCTGCGATACCTCACACACACTCTGAGCTACCTCACACACACTCTGAGCTACCTCACACACACACACTGCGGTACCTCACAAACACTCTGAGCTACCTTCTGCACACTCAGATCTACCTGATGCACACTCTAACCTACCTCGCGGCGCACACTGGGAGCTACCTCGTGCACACTCTGATCTACACCGTTCACACTCTGAGCAATCGCATACACGCTCTGCGGTAGCTCACACACACTCTGACCTACCTCGTGCACACTCTGACCTACCTCACACACACTCTGCGGTACCTCACACACAGTCTGCGATACCTCACACACACTCTGCGATACCTCACAGAAACTCTGCGATACCTCACACACACTCTGAGCTACCTCACACACACTCTGCGGTACCTCACACACACTCTGCGATCCCTCATACACACTCTGACCTACCTCACACACACTCTGACCTACCTCACACACACTCTGACCTACCTCACACACACTCTGAGGTACCTCACACTCACTCTGCGATCCCTCACACACACCCTGAGGTACCTCACACACACTCTGCGGTACCTCACGCACACACTGCGATACCTCACACACACTCTGAGCTGCCTCACACACACTCTGCGATACCTCACACACACTCTGACCTACCTCGTTCACACTCTGAGCTACCTCAAGCACACTCTGACCTACCTCGTGCACACTCTGACCTACCCCGCACACACTCTGAGCTATCTCGTGCACACTCTAATCTACACCGTTCACACTCTGAGCAATCGCATACACGCTCTGCGGTACCTCACACACACTCTGACCTACCTCGTGCACACTCTGACCTACCTCACACACACTCTGACCTCCCTCACACACACTCTGTGGTACCTGACACACACTCTGAGGTACCACACACACACCCTGACCTACCTCATACACACTCTGAGGTACCCCACACACACTCTGAGTTACCTCACACACACTGTGACCTACCTCACACACAGTCTGCGATACCTCACACACAATCTGCGATACCTCACACAAACTCTGCGATACCTCACACACACTCTGAGCTACCTCACACACACTCTGCGGTACCTCACACACACTCTGCGATCCCTCATACACACTCTGACCTACCTCACACACACTCTGACCTACCTCACACACACTCTGACCTACCTCACACACACTCTGAGGTACCTCACACTCACTCTGCGATCCCTCACACACACCCTGAGGTACCTCACACACACTCTGCGGTACCTCACGCACACACTGCGATACCTCACACACACTCTGAGCTGCCTCACACACACTCTGCGATACCTCACACACACTCTGACCTACCTCGTTCACACTCTGAGCTACCTCAAGCACACTCTGACCTACCTCGTGCACACTCTGACCTACCCCGCACACACTCTGAGCTATCTCGTGCACACTCTAATCTACACCGTTCACACTCTGAGCAATCGCATACACGCTCTGCGGTACCTCACACACACTCTGACCTACCTCGTGCACACTCTGACCTACCTCACACACACTCTGACCTCCCTCACACACACTCTGTGGTACCTGACACACACTCTGAGGTACCACACACACACCCTGACCTACCTCATACACACTCTGAGGTACCCCACACACACTCTGAGTTACCTCACACACACTGTGACCTACCTCACACACACTCTGACCTACCTCACACACACTCTGACCTACCTCACACACACTCTGAGGTACCTCACACACACTCTGACCTACCTCACACACACTCTGACCAACCTCACACACACTCTGACCTACCTCACACACACTCTGAGGTACCTCACACACACTCTGCGATCCCTCACCCGCACCCTGAGGTACCTCACGCACACTCTGCGATACTTCACACACACTCTGCGATACCTCACACACACTCTGCGATCCCTCACACACACCCTGAGGAACCTCACACACACTCTGCGGTACCTCACACACACTCTGCGATCCCTCACACACACTCTGAGCTACCACACACACACTCTGCGATCCCTCACACACACTCTGAAGTACCTCACACACACTCTGCGATACCTCACACACACTCTGCGATACCTCACACACACTCTGAGCTACCACACACACACACACTGCGCTACCTCACACATACTCTGTGCTACCTTCTGCACACTCAGATCTACATGATGCACACTCTAACCTACCTCGCGGCGCACAATGTGAGCTACCTCGTGCTCACTCTGATCTACACCGTTCACAATCTGAGCAATCGCATCCACGCTCTGCGGTTAGTCACACATACTCTGACCGACCTCGTGCACACTCTGACCTACCTCACACACACTCTGACCTACCTCACACACACTCTGAAGTACCTCACACTCAATCTGAGGTACCTCACACACACTCTGAGGTACCACACACACACTCTGACCTACCTCACACACACTCTGCGATACCTCACACTCTGTCTGCGGTACCTCACACACACTCTGCGGTACCTCACACACAGTCTGCGATACCTCACACACACTCTGCGATACCTCACACACACTCTGCGATACCTCACACACACTCTGAGCTACCTCACACACACTCTGCGATCCCTAACACACACTCTGACCTACCTCACACACACTTTGACCTACCTCACACACACTCTGACCTACCTCACACACACTCTGAGGTACCTCACACACAGTCTGCGATCCCTCACACACACTCTGCGGTACCTCACGCACACTCTGCGATACCTCAAACGCACACTGCTATACCTCACACACACTCTGCGATACCTCACACACACTCTGCGATCCCTCACACACACCCTGAGGTACCTCACACACACTCTGCAGTAACTCACACACACTCTGCGATCCCTCACACACACCCTGAGGTACCTCACACACACGCTACGGTACCTCAACACACTCTGCGATTTCTCACACACATTCTGAGCTACCTCGTTCAAACTCTGAGGTACCTCACACACACTCAGCGATCCCTCATACACACCCTGAGGTACCTCACACACCTCGTGCACACTCTGAGCTACCTCAAGCACACTCTGACCTACCTCGTTCACACTCTGAGCTACCTCAAGCACACTCTGACCTACCTCGTGCACACTCTGAGCTACCTCGCTCACACTCTGACCTACCTCGTTCACACTCTGAGCTACCTCAAGCACACTCTGACCTACCTCGTGCACACTCTGACCTACCCTGCACACACTGTGAGCTATCTCGTGCACACTCTGAGCCAACTCGTGCACACTCTGATCTACACCGTTCGCACTCTGAGCAATCGCATACACGCTCTGCGGCACCTCACACACACTCTGACCTACCTCGTGCACACTCTGACCTACCTCACACACACTCTGACCTACCTCACACAAACTCAGCGGTACCTCACACACACTCTGAGGTACCACACACACAATCTGACCTACCTCACACACACTCTGATGTACCTCATACACACTCTGAGGTACCTCACACACACTCTGACCTACCTCACACACTCTCTGCGGTACCTCACACACACTCTGCGATCCCTCACACACAATCTGAGCTACCTCACACACACTCTGCGATACCTCACACACACTCTGCGATACCTCACACACACTCTGAGCTACCTCACACACACTCTGAGCTACCTCACACACACACACTGCGGTACCTCACACACACTCTGAGCTACCTTCTGCACACTCAGATCTACCTGATGCACACTCTAACCTACCTCGCGGCGCACACTGGGAGCTACCTCGTGCACACTCTCATCTACACCTTTCACACTCTGAGCAATCGCATACACGCTCTGCGGTAGCTCACACACACTCTGACCTACCTCGTGCACACTCTGACCTACCTCACACACAATCTGACCTACCTCACACACACTCTGAAGTACCTCACACTCAATCTGAGGTACCTCACACACATCCTGAGGTACCTCACACAAACTCTGAGGTACCTCACACACACTCTGCGGTACCTCAAACAAACACTCTGCGATCCCTCACACACACTCTGAGGTACCTCACGCAAACTCTTCGATCCCTCACACACACCCTGCGGTACCTCACACACACTCTGCTGTAACTCACACACAGTCTGCGATACCTCACACACACTCTGCGATACCTCACACAAACTCTGCGATACCTCACACACACTCTGAGCTACCTCACACACACTCTGCGGTACCTCACACACACTCTGCGATCCCTCACACACACTCTGACCTACCTCACACACACTCTGACCTACCTCACACACACTCTGACCTACCTCACACACACTCTGACCTACCTCACACACACTCTGAGGTACCTCACACACACTCTGCGGTACCTCACGCACATTCTGCGATACCTCACACACACTCTGAGCTACCTCAAGCACACTCTGACCTACCTCGTGCACACTCTGTGGTACCTGACACACACTCTGAGGTACCACACACACACCCTGACCTACCTCACACACACTCTGAGGTACCTCACAGACACTCTGAGCTAGCTCACACACACTCTGACCCACCTCACACACACTCTGACCAACCTCACACACACTCTGACCTACCTCACACACACTCTGAGGTACCTCACACACACTCTGACCTACCTCAAACACACTCTGACCAACCTCACACACACTCTGACCTACCTCACACACAATCTGAGGTACCTCACACACACTCTGCGATCCCTCACACGCACCCTGAGGTACCTCACGCACACTCTGCGATACCTCACACACACTCTGCGATCCCTCACACACACCCTGAGGAACCTGACACTCACTCTGCGGTACCTCACACACACTCTGCGATCCCTCACACACACCCTGAGGTACCTCACAGACACTCTGCATTACCTCACACACACTCTGCGATCCCTCACACACATTCTGAGCTACCTCACACACACTCTGCGATCCCTCACACACACTCTGAGGTACCTCACACACACTCTGCGATACCTCACACACACTCTGCGATACCTCACACACACTCTGAGCTACCTCACACACACACACTGCGGTACCACACACACATTCTGACCTACCTCACACACACTCTGAGGTACCTCACACACACTCTGCGATCCCTCACCCGCACCCTGAGGTACCTCACGCACACTCTGCGATACTTCACAAACACTCTGCGATACCTCACACACACTCTGCGATACCTCACACACACTCTGCGATACCTCACACACACTCTGCGATACCTCACACACACTCTGCGATCCCTCACACACACCCTGAGGAACCTCACACACACTCTGCGGTACCTCACACACACTCTGCGATCCCTCACACAAACCCTGAGGTACCTCACACACACTCTGACCTACCTCGCACACACACTGCGATACCTCAAACACACACTGCGATACCTCACACACACTGTGCGATACCTCACACACACTCTGCGATCCTTCTCACACACACCGAGGTATCTCACACACAATCTGCGGTACCTCACACACACTCTGCGATCCCCCACACACACCCTGAGGTACCTCACACACTCTCTGCGGTACCTCACACACACTCTGCGATCCCTCACACACATTCTGAGCTACCTCACACACACTCTGCGATACCTCACACACACTCTGCGATACCTCACACACACTCTGAGCTACCTCACACACACTCTGAGCTACCTCACACACACACACTGCGGTACCTCACAAACACTCTGAGCTACCTTCTGCACACTCAGATCTACCTGATTCACACTCTAACCTACCTCGCGGCGCACACTGGGAGCTACCTCGTGCACACTCTGATCTACACCGTTCACACTCTGAGCAATCGCATACACGCTCTGCGGTAGCTCACACACACTCTGACCTACCTCGTGCACACTCTGACCTACCTCACACACAATCTGACCTACCTCACACACACTCTGCGGTACCTCACACACAGTCTGCGATACCTCACAAACACTCTGCGATACCTCACACAAACTCTGCGATACCTCACACACACTCTGAGCTACCTCACACACACTCTGCGGTATCTCACACACACTCTGCGATCCCTCACACACACTCTGACCTACCTCACACACACTCTGACCTACCTCACACACACTCTGACCTACCTCACACACACTCTGAGGTACCTCACACACACTCTGCGATCCCTCACACACACCCTGAGGTACCTCACACACACTCTGCGGTACCTCACGCACACACTGCGATACCTCACACACACTCTGAGCTGCCTCACACACACTCTGCGATACCTCACACACACTCTGACCTACCTCGTTCACACTCTGAGCTACCTCAAGCACACTCTGACCTACCTCGTGCACACTCTGACCTACCCCGCACACACTCTGAGCTATCTCGTGCACACTCTAATCTACACCGTTCACACTCTGAGCAATCGCATACACGCTCTGCGGTACCTCACACACACTCTGACCTACCTCGTGCACACTCTGACCTACCTCACACACACTCTGACCTCCCTCACACACACTCTGTGGTACCTGACACACACTCTGAGGTACCACACACACACCCTGACCTACCTCATACACACTCTGAGGTACCTCACACACACTCTGAGTTACCTCACACACACTGTGACCTACCTCACACACACTCTGACCTACCTCACACACACTCTGACCTACCTCACACACACTCTGAGGTACCTCACACACACTCTGACCTACCTCACACACACTCTGACCAACCTCACACACACTCTGACCTACCTCACACACACTCTGAGGTACCTCACACACACTCTGCGATCCCTCACCCGCACCCTGAGGTACCTCACGCACACTCTGCGATACTTCACACACACTCTGCGATACCTCACACACACTCTGCGATCCCTCACACACACCCTGAGGAACCTCACACACACTCTGCGGTACCTCACACACACTCTGCGATCCCTCACACACACTCTGAGCTACCACACACACACTCTGCGATCCCTCACACACACTCTGACCTACCTTACACACACTCTGAGGTACCTCACACACACTCTGACCTACCTCACACACACTCTGACCAACCTCACACACACTCTGACCTACCTCACACACACTCTGAGGTACCTCACACACACTCTGCGATCCCTCACCCGCACCCTGAGGTACCTCACGCACACTCTGCGATACTTCACACACACTCTGCGATACCTCACACACACTCTGCGATCCCTCACACACACCCTGAGGTACCTCACACACACTCTGCGATACCTCACACACACTCTGCGATACCTCACACACACTCTGAGCTACCACACACACACACACTGCGCTACCTCACACATACTCTGTGCTACCTTCTGCACACTCAGATCTACATGATGCACACTCTAACCTACCTCGCGGCGCACACTGTGAGCTACCTCGTGCTCACTCTGATCTACACCGTTCACAATCTGAGCAATCGCATCCACGCTCTGCGGTTAGTCACACATACTCTGACCGACCTCGTGCACACTCTGACCTACCTCACACACACTCTGACCTACCTCACACACACTCTGAAGTACCTCACACTCAATCTGAGGTACCTCACACACACTCTGAGGTACCACACACACACTCTGACCTACCTCACATACACTCTGCGATACCTCACACTCAGTCTGCGGTACCTCACACACACTCTGCGGTACCTCACACACAGTCTGCGATACCTCACACACACTCTGCGATACCTCACACACACTCTGCGATACCTCACACACACTCTGAGCTACCTCACACACACTCTGCGGTACCTCACACACACTCTGCGATCCCTAACACACACTCTGACCTACCTCACACACACTTTGACCTACCTCACACACACTCTGACCTACCTCACACATACTCTGAGGTACCTCACACACAGTCTGCGATCCCTCACACACACTCTGCGGTACCTCACGCACACTCTGCGATACCTCAAACGCACACTGCTATACCTCAGACACACTCTGCGATACCTCACACACACTCTGCGATCCCTCACACACACCCTGAGGTACCTCACACACACTCTGCAGTAACACACACACACTCTGCGATCCCTCACACACACCCTGAGGTACCTCACACACACGCTACGGTACCTCAACACACTCTGCGATCCCTCACACACATTCTGAGCTACCTCGTTCAAACTCTGAGGTACCTCACACACACTCAGCGATCCCTCATACACACCCTGAGGTACCTCACACACCTCGTGCACACTCTGAGCTACCTCAAGCACACTCTGACCTACCTCGTTCACACTCTGAGCTACCTCAAGCACACTCTGACCTACCTCGTGCACACTCTGAGCTACCTCGCTCACACTCTGACCTACCTCGTTCACACTCTGAGCTACCTCAAGCACACTCTAACCTACCTCGTGCACACTCTAACCTACCCTGCACACACTGTGAGCTATCTCGTGCACACTCTGAGCCAACTCGTGCACACTCTGATCTACACTGTTCGCACTCTGAGCAATCGCATACACGCTCTGCGGCACCTCACACACACTCTGACCTACCTCGTGCACACTCTGACCTACCTCACACACACTCTGACCTACCTCACACACACTCAGCGGTACCTCACACACACTCTGAGGTACCACACACACAATCTGACCTACCTCACACACACTCTGATGTACCTCATACACACTCTGAGGTACCTCACACACACTCTGACCTACCTCACACACTCTCTGCGGTACCTCACACACACTCTGCGATCCCTCACACACAATCTGAGCTACCTCACACACACTCTGCGATACCTCACACACACTCTGCGATACCTCACACACACTCTGAGCTACCTCACACACACTCTGAGCTACCTCACACACACACACACTGCGGTACCTCACACACACTCTGAGCTACCTTCTGCACACTCAGATCTACCTGATGCACACTCTAACCTACCTCGCGGCGCACACTGGGAGCTACCTCGTGCACACTCTCATCTACACCTTTCACACTCTGAGCAATCGCATACACGCTCTGCGGTAGCTCACACACACTCTGACCTACCTCGTGCACACTCTGACCTACCTCACACACAATCTGACCGACCTCACACACACTCTGAAGTACCTCACACTCAATCTGAGGTACCTCACACACCCCTGAGGTACCTCACACAAACTCTGAGGTACCTCACACACACTCTGCGGTACCTCAAACAAACACTCTGCGATCCCTCACACACACTCTGAGGTACCTCACGCAAACTCTTCGATCCCTCACACACACCCTGCGGTACCTCACACACACTCTGCTGTAACTCACACACAGTCTGCGATACCTCACACACACTCTGCGATACCTCACACAAACTCTGCGATACCTCACACACACTCTGAGCTACCTCACACACACTCTGCGGTACCTCACACACACTCTGCGATCCCTCACACACACTCTGACCTACCTCACACACACTCTGACCTACCTCACACACACTCTGACCTACCTCACACACACTCTGACCTACCTCACACACACTCTGAGGTACCTCACACACACTCTGCGGTACCTCACGCACATTCTGCGATACCTCACACACACTCTGAGCTACCTCAAGCACACTCTGACCTACCTCGTGCACACTCTGACCTACCCCGCACACACTCTGAGCTATCTCGTGCACACTCTAATCTACACTCTGAGCAATCGCATACACGCTCTGCGGTACCTCACACACACTCTGACCTACCTCGTGCACACTCTGACCTACCTCACACACACTCTGACCTACCTCACACACACTCTGTGGTACCTGACACACACTCTGAGGTACCACACACACACCCTGACCTACCTCACACACACTCTGAGGTACCTCACAGACACTCTGAGCTAGCTCACACACACTCTGACCCACCTCACACACACTCTGACCAATCTCACACACACTCTGACCTACCTCACACACACTCTGAGGTACCTCACACACACTCTGACCTACCTCAAACACACTCTGACCAACCTCACACACACTCTGACCTACCTCACACACAATCTGAGGTACCTCACACACACTCTGCGATCCCTCACACGCACCCTGAGGTACCTCACGCACACTCTGCGATACCTCACACACACTCTGCGATCCCTCACACACACCCTGAGGAACCTGACACTCACTCTGCGGTACCTCACACACACTCTGCGATCCCTCACACACACCCTGAGGTACCTCACAGACACTCTGCATTACCTCACACACACTCTGCGATCCCTCACACACATTCTGAGCTACCTCACACACACTCTGCGATCCCTCACACACACTCTGAGGTACCTCACACACACTCTGCGATACCTCACACACACTCTGCGATACCTCACACACACTCTGAGCTACCTCACACACACACACTGCGGTACCACACACACATTCTGACCTACCTCACACACACTCTGAGGTACCTCACACACACTCTGCGATCCCTCACCCGCTCCCTGAGGTACCTCACGCACACTCTGCGATACTTCACAAACACTCTGCGATACCTCACACACACTCTGCGATACCTCACACACACTCTGCGATACCTCACACACACTCTGCGATACCTCACACACACTCTGCGATCCCTCACACACACCCTGAGGAACCTCACACACACTCTGCGGTACCTCACACACACTCTGCGATCCCTCACACAAACCCTGAGGTACCTCACACACACTCTGACCTACCTCGCACACACACTGCGATACCTCAAACACACACTGCGATACCTCACACACACTGTGCGATACCTCACACACACTCTGCGATCCTTCTCACACACACCGAGGTATCTCACACACAATCTGCGGTACCTCACACACACTCTGCGATCCCCCACACACACCCTGAGGTACCTCACACACACTCTGCGGTACCTCACACACACTCTGCGATCCCTCACACACATTCTGAGCTACCTCACACACACTCTGCGATACCTCACACACACTCTGCGATACCTCACACACACTCTGAGCTACCTCACACACACTCTGAGCTACCTCACACACACACACTGCGGTACCTCACAAACACTCTGAGCTACCTTCTGCACACTCAGATCTACCTGATTCACACTCTAACCTACCTCGCGGCGCACACTGGGAGCTACCTCGTGCACACTCTGATCTACACCGTTCACACTCTGAGCAATCGCATACACGCTCTGCGGTAGCTCACACACACTCTGACCTACCTCGTGCACACTCTGACCTACCTCACACACAATCTGACCTACCTCACACACACTCTGCGGTACCTCACACACAGTCTGCGATACCTCACAAACACTCTGCGATACCTCACACAAACTCTGCGATACCTCACACACACTCTGAGCTACCTCACACACACTCTGCGGTACCTCACACACACTCTGCGATCCCTCACACACACTCTGACCTACCTCACACACACTCTGACCTACCTCACACACACTCTGACCTACCTCACACACACTCTGAGGTACCTCACACACACTCTGCGATCCCTCACACACACCCTGAGGTACCTCACACACACTCTGCGGTACCTCACGCACACACTGCGATACCTCACACACACTCTGAGCTGCCTCACACACACTCTGCGATACCTCACACACACTCTGACCTACCTCGTTCACACTCTGAGCTACCTCAAGCACACTCTGACCTACCTCGTGCACACTCTGACCTACCCCGCACACACTCTGAGCTATCTCGTGCACACTCTAATCTACACCGTTCACACTCTGAGCAATCGCATACACGCTCTGCGGTACCTCACACACACTCTGACCTACCTCGTGCACACTCTGACCTACCTCACACACACTCTGACCTCCCTCACACACACTCTGTGGTACCTGACACACACTCTGAGGTACCACACACACACCCTGACCTACCTCATACACACTCTGAGGTACCTCACACACACTCTGAGTTACCTCACACACACTGTGACCTACCTCACACACACTCTGACCTACCTCACACACACTCTGACCTACCTCACACACACTCTGAGGTACCACACACACACTCTGACCTACCTCACACACACTCTGACCAACCTCACACACACTCTGACCTACCTCACACACACTCTGAGGTACCTCACACACACTCTGCGATCCCTCACCCGCACCCTGAGGTACCTCACGCACACTCTGCGATACTTCACACACACTCTGCGATACCTCACACACACTCTGCGATCCCTCACACACACCCTGAGGAACCTCACACACACTCTGCGGTACCTCACACACACTCTGCGATCCCTCACACACACTCTGAGCTACCACACACACACTCTGCGATCCCTCACACACACTCTGAAGTACCTCACACACACTCTGCGATACCTCACACACACTCTGCGATACCTCACACACACTCTGAGCTACCACACACACACACACTGCGCTACCTCACACATACTCTGTGCTACCTTCTGCACACTCAGATCTACATGATGCACACTCTAACTTACCTCGCGGCGCACACTGTGAGCTACCTCGTGCTCACTCTGATCTACACCGTTCACAATCTGAGCAATCGCATCCACGCTCTGCGGTTAGTCACACATACTCTGACCGACCTCGTGCACACTCTGACCTACCTCACACACACTCTGACCTACCTCACACACACTCTGAAGTACCTCACACTCAATCTGAGGTACCTCACACACACTCTGAGGTACCACACACACACTCTGACCTACCTCACATACACTCTGCGATACCTCACACTCAGTCTGCGGTACCTCACACACACTCTGCGGTACCTCACACACAGTCTGCGATACCTCACACACAGTCTGCGATACCTCACACACACTCTGCGATACCTCACACACACTCTGCGATACCTCACACACACCCTGAGGTACCTCACACACACTCTGCGGTACCTCACACACACTCTGCGATCCCTAACACACACTCTGACCTACCTCACACACACTTTGACCTACCTCACACACACTCTGACCTACCTCACACATACTCTGAGGTACCTCACACACAGTCTGCGATCCCTCACACACACTCTGCGATACCTCACACACACTCTGCGATCCCTCACACACACCCTGAGGTACCTCACACACACTCTGCAGTAACTCACACACACTCTGCGATCCCTCACACACACCCTGAGGTACCTCACACACACGCTACGGTACCTCAACACACTCTGCGATCCCTCACACACATTCTGAGCTACCTCGTTCAAACTCTGAGGTACCTCACACACACTCAGCGATCCCTCATACACACCCTGAGGTACCTCACACACCTCGTGCACACTCTGAGCTACCTCAAGCACACTCTGACCTACCTCGTTCACACTCTGAGCTACCTCAAGCACACTCTGACCTACCTCGTGCACACTCTGAGCTACCTCGCTCACACTCTGACCTACCTCGTTCACACTCTGAGCTACCTCAAGCACACTCTGACCTACCTCGTGCACACTCTGACCTACCCCGCACACACTGTGAGCTATCTCGTGCACACTCTGAGCCAAGTCGTGCACACTCTGATCTACACCGTTCGCACTCTGAGCAATCGCATACACGCTCTGCGGTACCTCACACACACTCTGACCTACCTCACACGCACTCTGACCTACCTCACACACACTCAGCGGTACCTCACACACACTCTGAGGCACCACACACACACTCTGAGGTACCACACACACACTCTGACCTACGTCACACACACTCTGATGTACCTCACACACACTCTGACCTACCTCACACACACTCTGACCTACCTCACACACACTCTGACCTACCTCACACACATTCTGAGGTACCTCACACACACTCTGACCTAACTCACACACACTCTGACCTACCTCACACACACTCTGATGTACCTCACACACACTCTGCGATCCCTCACACACACCCTGAGGTACCTCACACACACTCTGCGGTACCTCACACACACTCTGCGATACCTCACACACACTCTGAGCTACCTCACACACACTCTGCGATCCCTCACACACACTCTGAGCTACCTCACACACACTCTGCGATCCCTCACACACACTCTGAGCTACCTCGCACACAATCTGCGATACCTCAAACACACACTTCGATACCTCACACACACTGTGCGATACCTCACACACACTCTGCGATCCCTCGCACACACACTGAGGTACCTCACACACACTCTGCGATACCTGACACACACTCTGCGATTCCTCACACACACCCTGAGGTACCTCACACACACTCTGCGGTACCTCACACACACTCTGCGATACCTCACACACACTCTGAGCTACCTCACACACACTCTGAGCTATCTCACACACACACACTGCGGTACCTCACACACACTCTGAGCTACCTTCTGCACACTCAGATCTACCTGATGCACACTCTAACCTAACCCGCGGCGCACACTGTGAGCTACCTCGTGCACACTCTGATCTACACCGTTCACACTCCGAGCAATCGCATACACCCTCTGCGGTACCTCACACACACTCTGACCTACCTCGTGCACACTCTGACCTACCTCACACACAATCTGACCTACCTCACACACACTCTGAAGTACCTCACACTCAATCTGAGGTACCTCACACACACTGTGAGGTACCACACACATACTCTGACCTACCTCACACACACTCTGACCTACCTCACACACACTCTGACCTACCTCACACACACTCTGACCTACCTCACACACACTCTGAGGTACCTCACACACACTCTGAGGTACCTCACACACACTCTGAGGTACCTCACACACACTCTGCGGTACTTCACACACACTCTGCGATCCCTCACACACACTCTGAGCTACCTCACACACACACAATGCGTACCTCACACATACTCTGAGCTACCTTCTGCACACTCTGAGCTACCTGATGCACACTCTAACCTACCTCGCGGCGCACACTGTGAGCTACCTCGTGCTCACTCTCATCTACACCGTTCACAATCTGAGCAATCGCATACACGCTCTGCGGTACATCACATATACACTGACCTACCTCGTGCACACTCTGACCTACCTCACACACACTCTGACCTACCTCACACACACTCTGAAGTACCTCACACTCAAACTGAGGTACCTCACACACACTCTGAGGTACCACACACACACTCTGACCTACCTCACATACACTCTGCGATACCTCACACACACTCTGAGGTACCTCACACACAGTCTGCGATACCTCACACACACTCTGCGATACCTCACACGCACTCTGCGGTACCTCACACACACTCTGAGCTACCTCACACACACTCTGCGGTACCTCACACACACTCTGCGATACCTCACACACACTCTGCGGTACCTCACACACACTCTGCGGTACCTCACACACACTCTGCGGTACCTCACACACACTCTGAGCTACCTCACACACACTCTGCGGTACCTCACACACACTCTGCGATCACTCACACACACTCTGACCTACCTCACACACACTCTGACCTACCTCACACACACTGTGACCTACCTCACACACACTCTGAGGTATCTCACACACACTCTGCGATCCCTCACAGACACCCTGAGGTACCTCACACACACTCTGCGGTACCTCACGCACACTCTGCGATACCTCACACACACTCTGCGGTACCTCACACACACTCTGCGGTACCTCACACACACTCTGCGATCCCTCACACACACTCTGACCTACCTCACACACACTCTGACCTACCTCACACACACTGTGACCTACCTCACACACACTCTGAGGTATCTCACACACACTCTGCGATCCCTCACAGGCACCCTGAAGTACCTCACACACTCTCTGCGGTACCTCACGCACACTCTGCGATACCTCACACACACTCTGCGGTACCTCACACACACTCTGCGATCCCTCACACACACTCTGACCTACCTCACACACACTCTGACCTACCTCACACACACTGTGACCTACCTCACACACACTCTGAGGTATCTCACACACACTCTGCGATCCCTCACAGACACCCTGAGGTACCTCACACACACTCTGCGGTACCTCACACACACTCTGCGGTACCTCACACACACTCTGCGATACGTCACACACACTCTGAGCTACCTCACACACACTCTGCGATCCCTCACACACACTCTGAGCTACCTCGCACACACACTGCGATACCTCACACACACTCTGCGATACGTCACACACACTCTGAGCTACCTCACACACACTCTGCGATCCCTCACACACACTCTGAGCTACCTCGCACACACTCTGCGATACCTCAAACGCACACTGCTATACCTCACACACACTCTGCGATACCTCACACACACTCTGCGATCCCTCACACACACCCTGATGTACCTCACACACACTCTGCGGTAACTCACACACACTCTGCGATCCCTCACACACACCCTGAGGTACCTCACACACACTCTACGGTACCTCACACACACTCTGCGATCCCTCACACACATTCTGTGCTACCTCGTTCACACTCTGAGGTACCTCACACACACTCAGCGATCCCTCACACACACCCTGAGGTACCTCACACACATCGTGCACACTCTGAGCTACCTCAAGCACACTCTGACCTACCTCGTGCACACTCTGAGCTACCTCGCTCACACTCTGACCTACCTCGTTCACACTCTGTGCGACCTCAAGCACACTCTGACCTACCTCGTGCACACTCTGACCTACCCCGCACACACTGTGAGCTATCTCGTGCACACTCTGAGCCAAGTCGTGCACACTCTGATCTACACCGTTCGCACTCTGAGCAATCGCATACACGCTCTGCGGTACCTCACACACACTCTGAGGTACCACACACACACTCAGCGATCCCTCACACACACCCTGAGGTACCTCACACACCTCGTGCACACTCTGAGCTACCTCAAGCACACTCTGACCTACCTCGTGCACACTCTGAGCTACCTCGCTCACACTCTGACCTACCTCGTTCACACTCTGAGCTACCTCAAGCACACTCTGACCTACCTCGTGCACACTCTGACCTACCCCGCACACACTGTGAGCTATCTCGTGCACACTCTGATCTACACCGTTCGCACTCTGAGCCATCGCATACACGCTCTGCGGTACCTCACACACACTCTGACCTACCTCGTGCACACTCTGACCTACCTCACACACACTCTGACCTACCTCACACACACTCAGCGGTACCTCACACACACTCTGAGGTACCACACACACACTCTGAGGTACCACACACACACTCTGACCTACCTCACACACACTCTGATGTACCTCACACACACTCTGAGGTACCTCACACACACTCTGACCTACCTCACACACACTCTGACCTACCTCACACACACTCTGACCTACCTCACACACATTCTGAGGTACCTCACACACACTCTGACCTAACTCACACACACTCTGACCTACCTCACACACATTCTGAGGTACCTCACACACACTCTGACCTAACTCACACACACTCTGACCTACCTCACACACACTCTGACCTACCTCACACACATTCTGAGTTACCTCACACACACTCTGACCTAACTCACACACACTCTGACCTACCTCACACACACTCTGCGGTATCTCACACACACTCTGCGATCCCTCACACACACCCTGAGGTACCTCACACACACTCTGCGGTACCTCACACACACTCTGCGATACCTCACACACACTCTGAGCTACCTCACACACACTCTGCGATCCCTCACACACACTCTGAGCTACCTCGCACACACTCTGCGATACCTCAAACACACACTTCGATACCTCACACACACTGTGCGATACCTCACACACACTCTGACCTAAATCACACACACTCTGACCTACCTCACACACACTCTGATGTACCTCACACACACTCTGCGGTATCTCACACACACTCTGCGATCCCTCACACACACCCTGTGGTACCTCACACACACTCTACGGTACCTCATACACACTCTGCGATCCCTCACACACATTCTGTGATACCTCGTTCACACTCTGAGGTACCTCACACACACTCTGCGATCCCTCACACAAAGCCTGAGGTACCTCACACACCTCGTGCACACTCTGAGCTACCTCAAGCACACTCTGACCTACCTCGTTCACACTCTGAGCTACCTCAAGCACACTCTGACCTACCTCGTGCACACTCTGACCTACCCCGCACACACTCTGAGCTATCTCGTCCACACTCTGAGCTACCTCGTGCACACTCTGATCTACACCGTTCACACTCTGAGCAATCGTATACACGCTCCGCGGTACCTCACACACACTCTGACCTACCTCGTGCACACTCTGACCTACCTCACACACACTCTGACCTACCTCACACACACTCTGCGGTACCTCACACACATTCTGAGGTACCACACACACACTCTGACCTACCTCACGCACACTCTGACCTACCTCGTTCACACTCTGAGCTACCTCAAGCACACTCTGACCTACCTCGTGCACACTCTGAGCTACCTCGCACACACTCTGACCTACCTCGTTCACACTCTGAGCTACCTCAAGCAAACTCTGACCTACCTCGTGCACACTCTGACCTACCTCGTTCACACTCTGACCTACCTCGTTCACACTCTGAGCTACCTTGTGCACACTCTGAGCTACCTCGTGCACTCTCTGAGCTACTCTGCGGTACCTCACACATACTCTGCGATTCCTCACACACATTCTGAGCTACCTCACACACACTCTGCGATCCCTCACACACACTCTGAGCTACCTAGCACACACTCTGCGATACCTCAAACACACACTGCGATACCTCACACACATTCTGCGATACCTCACACACACTCTGCGATCCCTCACACACACCCTGAGTTACCTCACACACACTCTGCGGTACCTCACACACACTCTGCGATCCCTCACACACACCCTGAGGTACCTCACACACACTCTACGGTACCTCACACACACTCTGCGATCGCTCACACACATTCTGTGATACCTCGTTCACACTCTGAGGTACCTCACACAGACTCTGCGATCCCTCTCACAAAGCCTGAGGTACCTCACACACCTCGTGCACACTCTGAGCTACCTCAAGCACACTCTGACCTACCTCGTTCACACTCTGAGCTACCTCAAGCACACTCTGACCTACCTCGTGCACACTCTGAGCTACCTTGCACACACTCTGACCTACCTCGTTCACACTCTGAGCTACCTCAAGCACACTCTGACCTACCTCGTGCACACTCTGACCTACCCCGCACTCACTCTGAGCTATCTCGTCCACACTCTGAGCTACCTCGTGCACACTCTAACCTACCTCACACACACTCTGACCTACCTCACACACACTCTGCGGTACCTCACACACACTCTGAGGTACCACACACACACTCTGACCTACCTTACACACACTCTGATGTACCTCACACACACTCTGAGGTACCTCACACACACTCTGACCTACCTCACACACACTCTGACCTACCTCACACACACTCTGAGGTACCTCACACACACTCTGACCTAACTCACACACACTCTGACCTACCTCACACACACTCTGACCTACCTCACACACACTCTTAGGTACCTCACACACACTCTGACCTACCTCACACACACTCTGACCTACCTCACACACATTCTGAGGTACCTCACACACACTCTGACCTAACTCACACACACTCTGACCTACCTCACACACATTCTGAGGTACCTCACACACACTCTGACCTAACTCACACACACTCTGACCTACCTCACACACACTCTGACCTACCTCACACACATTCTGAGGTACCTCACACACACTCTGACCTAACTCACACACACTCTGACCTACCTCACACACACTCTGCGGTATCTCACACACACTCTGCGATCCCTCACACACACCCTGAGGTACCTCACACACACTCTGCGGTACCTCACACACACTCTGCGATACCTCACACACACTCTGAGCTACCTCACACACACTCTGCGATCCCTCACACACACTCTGAGCTACCTCGCACACACTCTGCGATACCTCAAACACACACTTCGATACCTCACACACACTGTGCGATACCTCACACACACTCTGACCTAACTCACACACACTCTGACCTACCTCACACACACTCTGATGTACCTCACACACACTCTGCGGTATCTCACACACACTCTGCGATCCCTCACACACACCCTGTGGTACCTCACACACACTCTACGGTACCTCATACACACTCTGCGATCCCTCACACACATTCTGTGATACCTCGTTCACACTCTGAGGTACCTCACACACACTCTGCGATCCCTCACACAAAGCCTGAGGTACCTCACACACCTCGTGCACACTCTGAGCTACCTCAAGCACACTCTGACCTACCTCGTTCACACTCTGAGCTACCTCAAGCACACTCTGACCTACCTCGTGCACACTCTGACCTACCCCGCACACACTCTGAGCTATCTCGTCCACACTCTGAGCTACCTCGTGCACACTCTGATCTACACCGTTCACACTCTGAGCAATCGTGTACACGCTCCGCGGTACCTCACACACACTCTGACCTACCTCGTTCACACTCTGACCTACCTCACACACACTCTCACCTACCTCACACACACTCTGCGGTACCTCACACACACTCTGAGGTACCACACACACACTCTGACCTACCTCACGCACACTCTGACCTACCTCGTTCACACTCTGAGCTACCTCAAGCACACTCTGACCTACCTCGTGCACACTCTGAGCTACCTCGCACACACTCTGACCTACCTCGTTCACACTCTGAGCTACCTCAAGCAAACTCTGACCTACCTCGTGCACACTCTGGCCTACCTCGTTCACACTCTGACCTACCTCGTTCACACTCTGAGCTACCTTGTGCACACTCTGAGCTACCTCGTGCACTCTCTGAGCTACCCTGCGGTACCTCACACATACTCTGCGATCCCTCACACACATTCTGAGCTACCTCACACACACTCTGCGATCCCTCACACACACTCTGAGCTACCTAGCACACACTCTGCGATACCTCAAACACACACTGCGATAGCTCACACACATTCTGCGATACCTCACACACACTCTGCGATCCCTCACACACACCCTGAGGTACCTCACACACACTCTGCGGTACCTCACACACACTCTGCGATCCCTCACACACACCCTGAGGTACCTCACACACACTCTACGGTACCTCACACACACTCTGCGATCCCTCATACACATTCTGTGATACCTCGTTCACACTCTGAGGTACCTCACACACACTCTGCGATCCCTCACACAAAGCCTGAGGTACCTCACACACCTCGTGCACACTCTGAGCTAACTCAAGCACACTCTGACCTACCTCGCTCACACTCTGAGCTACCTCAAGCACACTCTGACCTACCTCGTGCACACTCTGAGCTACCTTGCACACACTCTGACCTACCTCGTTCACACTCTGAGCTACCTCAAGCACACTCTGACCTACCTCGTGCACACTCTGACCTACCCCGCACACACTCTGAGCTATCTCGTCCACACTCTGAGCTACCTCGTGGACAATCTGATCTACACCGTTCACACTCTGAGCAATCGTATACACGCTCCGCGGTACCTCACACACACTCTGACCTACATCGTGCACACTCTGACCTACCTCACACACACTCTGACCTACCTCACACACACTCTGCGGTACCTCACACACACTCTGAGGTACCACACACACACTCTGACCTACCTTACACACACTCTGATGTACCTCACACACACTCTGAGGTACCTCACACACACTCTGACCTACCTCACACACACTCTGACCTACCTCACACACACTCTGAGGTACCTCACACACACTCTGACCTAACTCACACACACTCTGACCTACCTCACACACACTCTGACCTACCTCACACACACTCTGAGGTACCTCACACACACTCTGCGATCCCTCACACACACCCTGAGGTACCTCACACACACTCTGCGGTACCTCACACACACTCTGCCATACCTCAAACACACTCTGAGCTACCTCACACACACTCTGCGATCGCTCACACACATTCTGACCTACCTCGCACACACTCTGCGATACCTCAAACACACTCTGACCTAACTCACACACACTCTGACCTATCTCACACACACTCTGCCATACCTCAAACACACTCTGAGCTACCTCACACACACTCTGCGATCCCTCACACACACTCTGAGCTACCTCGCACACACTCTGCGATACCTCAAACACACACTGCGATACCTCACACACACTCTGCGATCCCTCTCACACACACCGAGGTACCTGACACACAATCTGCGGTACCTCACACTCACTCTGCGATCCCTCACACACACCCTGAGGTACCTCACACACACTCTGCGGTACCTCACACACACTCTGCGATCCCTCACACACATTCTGAGCTACCTCACACACACTCTGCGATACCTCACACACACTCTGCGATACCTCACACACACTCTGAGCTACCTCACACACACTCGGAGCTACCTCACACACACACACTGCGGTACCTCAGACACACTCTGAGCTACCTTCTGCACACTCAGATCTACCTGATGCACACTCTAACCTACCTCGCGGCGCACACTGTGAGCTACTTCGTGCACACTCTGATCTACACCATTCACACTCTGAGCAATCGCATACACGCTCTGCGGTAGCTCACACACACTCTGACCTACCTCACACACAATCTGACCTACCTCACACACACTCTGAAGTACCTCACACTCAATCTGATGTACCTCACACACACCCTGAGGTACCTCACACACACTCTGAGGTACCTCACACACACTCTGCGGTACCTTACACAAAAACTCTGCGATCCCTCACACACACTCTGAGGTACCTCACGCAAACTCTGCGATCCCTCACACACACCCTGCGGTACCTCACACACACTCTGCGGTACCTCACACACACTCTGCGATCCCTCACACACACTCTGACCTACCTCACACACACTCTGACCTACCTCACACACACTCTGACCTACCTCACACACACTCTGAGGTACCTCACACACACTCTGCGATCCCTCACACACACACTGAGCAACCTCACACACACTCTGCGGTACCTCACGCACACTCTGCGATACCTCACACACACTCTGAGCTACCTCACACACACTCTGCGATCCCTCACACACACTCTGAGCTACCTAGCACACACTCTGCGATACCTCAAACACACACTGCGATACCTCACACACACTCTGCGATACCTCACACACACTCTGCGATCCCTCACACACACCCTGAGGTTACTCACACACACTCTGCGGTACCTCACACACACTCTGCAATCCCTCACACACACCCTGAGGTACCTCACACACACTCTACGGTACCTCACACACACTCTGCGATCCCTCACACTCATTCTGTGCTACCTCGTTCACACTCTGAGGTACCTCACACACACTCTGCGATCCCTCACACACACCCTGAGGTACCTCACACACCTCGTGCACACTCTGACCTACCTCGTTCACACTCTGAGCTACCTCAAGCACACTCTGACCTACCTCGTGCACAGTCTGAGCTACCTCGCACACACTCTGACCTACCTCGTTCACACTCTGAGCTACCTCAAGCACACTCTGAACTACCTCGTGCACACTCTGACCTACCCCGCACACACTCTGAGCTATCTCGTGCACACTCTGAGCTACCTCGTGCACACTCTGATCTACACCGTTCACACTCTGAGCAATCGCATACACGCTCTGCGGTACCTCACACACACTCTGACCGACCTCGTGTACACTCTGACCTACCTCACACACACTCTGACCTACCTCACACACACTCTAAAATACCTCACACACACTCTGAGGTACCACACACACACTCTGACCTACCTCACGCACACTCTGACCTACCTCGTTCACACTCTGAGCTACCTCAAGCACACTCTGACCTACCTCGTGCACACTCTGAGCTACCTCGCACACACTCTGACCTACCTCGTTCACACTCTGAGCTACCTCAAGCAAACTCTGACCTACCTCGTGCACACTCTGACCTACCTCGTTCACACTCTGACCTACCTCGTTCACACTCTGAGCTACCTTGTGCACACTCTGAGCTACCTCGTGCACTCTCTGAGCTACGCTGCGGTACCTCACACATACTCTGCGATCCCTCACACACATTCTGAGCTACCTCACAGACACTCTGCGATACCTCACACACACTCTGCGATACCGCACACACACTCTGAGCTACCTCACACACACTCTGAGCTACCTCACACACACTCTGAGCTACCTCACACACACTCTGAGCTACCTCACACACACTCTGAGCTACCTCACACACACTCTGAGCTACCTCACACACACTCTGAGCTCCCACACACACACACACTGCGGTACCTCACACACACCCTGAGCTACCTTCTGCACACTCAGATCTACCTGATGCACACTCTAACCTACGTCGCGGCGCACACTGTGAGCTACCTCGTGCACACTCTGATCTACACCGTTCACACTCTGAGCAATCGCATACACGCTCTGCGGTAGCTCACACACACTCTGACCTACCTCGTGCACACTCTGACCTACCTCACACACACTCTGACCTACCTCACACACACTCTGACCTACCACACACAATCTGACCTACCTCACACACACTCTGAAGTACCTCACTCTCAATCTGAGGCACCTCACACACACTCTGACCTACCTCACACACACTCTGCGATACCTCACACTCAGTCTGAGGTACCTCTCACACACTCTGCGATCCCTCACACACACTCTGAGGTACCTCACACTCACTCTGCGGTACCTCTCACACACACTCTGCGATCCCTCACACACACTCTGAGGTACCTCACACACACTCTGAGGTACCTCACACACACACTCTGCGATCCCTCACACACACTCTGAGGTACCTCACGCACACTCTGAAGTACCTCACACTCAATCTGAGGTACCTCACACACACTCTGAGGTACCTCACACACAGTCTGCGATACCTCACACACACTCTGAGCTACCTCACACACACTCTGCGATACCTCAAACACACACTGCGATACCTCACACACACCCTGAGGTACCTCACACACACTCTTAGGTACCTCACACACACTCTGCGGTACCTCACACACACACTCTGCGATCCCTCACACACACTCTGAGGTACCTCACGCTCACTCTGCGATCCCTCACACACACCCTGAGGTACCTCACACACACTCTGCGGTACCTCACACACAGTCTGCGATACCTCACACACACTCTGAGCTACCTCACACACACTCTGCGATACCTCAAACACACACTGCGATACCTCACACACACTCTGCGATACCTCACGCACACTCTGCGATCCCTCACAAACACTCTGCGGTACCTCACACACACTCTGCGATCCCTCACACACACTCTGAGCTACCTCACACACACACACTGCGGTACCTCACACACACTCTGCGATACCTCACACACACTCTGCGATACCTCACACACACTCTGCGATACCTCACACACACTCTGAGCTACCTCACACACACACACTGCGGTACCTCACACACACTCTGAGCTACCTTCTGCACACTCAGATCTACCTGATGCACACTCTAACCTACCTCGCGGCGCACACTCTGACCTTCCTCGTGCACACTCTGGCCTACCTCACGCACACTCTGAGCTAATGTCTGCGCACTCTGGCCTAGTTCGCCCACACTCTGACCAAGCTCACGCACACTGTGAGCTACCTCGCCCACACTCTGATCTACCTCGCCCACACTCTGAGCTACCTCACGCACACTCTGAGGTACCACACACACACTCTGACCTACCTCACGCACACTCTGACCTACCTCGTTCACACTCTGAGCTACCTCAAGCACACTCTGACCTACCTCGTGCACACTCTGAGCTACCTCGCACACACTCTGACCTACCTCGTTCACACTCTGAGCTACCTCAAGCAAACTCTGACCTACCTCGTGCACACTCTGACCTACCTCGTTCACACTCTGACCTACCTCGTTCACACTCTGAGCTACCTTGTGCACACTCTGAGCTACCTCGTGCACTCTCTGAGCTACTCTGCGGTACCTCACACATACTCTGCGATCCCTCACACACATTCTGAGCTACCTCACACACACTCTGCGATACCTCACACACACTCTGCGATACCGCACACACACTCTGAGCTACCTCACACACACTCTGAGCTACCTCACACACACTCTGAGCTACCTCACACACACTCTGAGCTACCTCACACACACTCTGAGCTACCTCACACACACTCTGAGCTACCTCACACACACTCTGAGCTACCTCACACACACTCTGAGCTACCACACACACACACACTGCGGTACCTCACACACACCCTGAGCTACCTTCTGCACACTCAGATCTACCTGATGCACACTCTAACCTACCTCGCGGCGCACACTGTGAGCTACCTCGTGCACACTCTGATCTACACCGTTCACACTCTGAGCAATCGCATACACGCTCTGCGGTAGCTCACACACACTCTGACCTACCTCGTGCACACTCTGACCTACCTCACACACACTCTGACCTACCTCACACACACTCTGACCTACCACACACAATCTGACCTACCTCACACACACTCTGAAGTACCTCACACTCAATCTGAGGCACATCACACACACTCTGACCTATCTCACACACACTCTGCGATACCTCACACTCAGTCTGAGGTACCTCTCACACACTCTGCGATCCCTCACACACACTCTGAGGTACCTCACACACACTCTGCGGTACCTCTCACACACACTCTGCGATCCCTCACACACACTCTGAGGTACCTCACACACACTCTGAGGTACCTCACACACACTCTGCGGTACCTCACACACACTCTGCGATCCCTCACACACACTCTGAGGTACCTCACGCACACTCTGAAGTACCTCACACTCAATCTGAGGTACCTCACACACACTCTGAGGTACCTCACACACAGTCTGCGATACCTCACACACACTCTGAGCTACCTCACACACACTCTGCGATACCTCAAACACACACTGCGATACCTCACACACACCCTGAGGTACCTCACACACACTCTTAGGTACCTCACACACACTCTGCGGTACCTCACACACACACTCTGCGATCCCTCACACACACTCTGAGGTACCTCACGCTCACTCTGCGATCCCTCACACACACCCTGAGGTACCTCACACACACTCTGCGGTACCTCACACACAGTCTGCGATACCTCACACACACTCTGAGCTACCTCACACACACTCTGCGATACCTCAAACACACACTGCGATACCTCACACACACTCTGCGATACCTCACGCACACTCTGCGATCCCTCACAAACACTCTGCGGTACCTCACACACACTCTGCGATCCCTCACACACACTCTGAGCTACCTCACACACACACACTGCGGTACCTCACACACACTCTGCGATACCTCACACACACTCTGCGATACCTCACACACACTCTGCGATACCTCACACACACTCTGAGCTACCTCACACACACACACTGCGGTACCTCACACACACTCTGAGCTACCTTCTGCACACTCAGATCTACCTGATGCACACTCTAACCTACCTCGCGGCGCACACTCTTACCTTCCTCGTGCACACTCTGGCCTACCTCACGCACACTCTGAGCTAATGTCTGCGCACTCTGGCCTAGTTCGCCCACACTCTGACCAAGCTCACGCACACTGTGAGCTACCTCGCCCACACTCTGATCTACCTCGCCCACACTCTGAGCTACCTCACGCACACTCTGAGTTAATGTCTGCGCACTCTGGCCTAGTTCGCCCACACTCTGACCAAGCTCACACACACTGTGAGCTACCTCGCCCACACTCTGATCTACCTCGTGCACACTCTGAGCTACCTCACGCACACTCTGACGTACCTCGCGCACACTCTGAGCTACCACATGCACACTCTGAGCTACCTCGTGCACACTCTGAGCTACCTCAAGCACACTCTGTCCTACCCCGCACACACTTTGACCTACCTCGTTCTCACTCTGAGCTACCTCGTTCACACTCTGAGCTACCTCAAGCACTCTCTGACATACCTCGTTCACACTCTGACCTACCTCGTTCACACTCTGAGCTACCTCACACACACTCTAACCTACCTCACACACACTCTGAGCTACCTCGTGCACACTCTGAATTACCTCAAACCATTCTGACCTACTTCGCGCACACTTTGAACTACCTCGTGCACACTCTGATCTACACCGTTCACACTCTGAGCAATCGCATACACGCTCTGTGGTACCTCAAGCACACTCTGACCTACCTCGTTCACACTCTGACCTACCTTGTGCACACTCTGACCTACCTCACACACACTCTGACTTACCTCACACACACTCTGAGGTACCTCACTCACACTCTGCGATCCCTCACACACACTCTGCGGTACCTCACACACTCTCTGAGGTAACTCACACACACTCTGCGTTCCCTCACACACACTCTGCGGTATCTCACACACACTCTGCGGTACCTCACACACACTCTGCGGTACCTCACACACACTTTGCGTTCCCTCACACACACTCTGCGGTATCTCACACACACTCTGCCGTACCTCTCGCAAACTCTGAGGTACCTCACACACACTCTGAGGTACCTCACACACACTCTGAGGTACCTCACACACTCTCTGAGGTAACTCACACACACTCTACGTTCCCTCACACACACTCTGCGGTATCTCACACACACTCTGCTGTACCTCACACACACTCTGCGTTCCCTCACACACACTCTGCGGTATCTCACACACACTCTGCGTTACCTCACACACACTCTGCGTTACCTCACACACACTCTGCCGTACCTCTCGCAAACTCTGAGGTACCTCACACACATTCTGAGGCACCTCATGCATACTCACACACTCTGTGACCTACCATGCGCACACCCTGGCCTACCTCGAGCACACCCTGGCCTACCTCGAGCACACTCTGACCTACCTCGTTCACAATCTGAGCTACCTCGAGCACACTCTGACCTACCTCGAGCACACTCTGACCTACCTCGAGCAAACTCTGACCTACCATACGCACACTCTGACCTACCTCGAGCAAACTCTGACCTACCATGCGCACACCCTGACCTACCTCGAGCACACTCTGACCTACCTCGAGCACATTCTGACCTACCTCGAGCAAACTCTGACCTACCATGCGCACACTCTGACCTACCTCGACCACACTCTCACCTACTAGGAAAATTATTATTAGCCAGCAATGCCCACATCAGGTCATTTGTTTAAATTGCCTCCCTAATTGCTTCTGCACTTACATGGTCCAATTTATGGTGTTCATGTTACAAACACACTCCTCAGCCACTTTGGACATCAACACTCAGCTATATCATGGATGTGTGAAAAAAAATGCCCTCTTCAGGTGTGTTTGGTCAAAAAGCAGTTGAGATCTGCAACAATAGATCTGACAATGAAATGGAAGCTGACTCGATAAAGATAGTGGAAATAGAAGGTATTTGAGGAACAGGAACTTGTAGAGATGCAGGAGGAAGCAGGGATTTCAGATTGACTACAACTGTTTATATATGCACCAACAGAGAGAGCACGGATATAATGGCATCCTCCTGGGCAGCACATTCCATCATTTTACAATTCTTACTCATCTCCCAGACATTGCTTCTCCATCAGCTCAAAGTTGAAAACAAACCTCAGCGTGATGGATAAAAGCAAATCACTGCGGATGCTAGAATCTGAAACAAAAACTGAAAATACTGGACAATCGCCGCAGATCTGACAGCATCTTTGGAGAGAGAAAAGAGCAAATGTTTTGACAGCAAGTCATCCAGACTCGAAAGGTTTGCTCAGCATGGTGGTCGCTTGTTTGCCAACATCATTAAGGATAGCATGAGCAAGGGCGGTGAATAAAATTCAGACACAGATCCACCATGACCTAACTAGATGCTGAAGCAGGCTTGGAAGATCTCTGCCTATCCCATTTTTTCTTCCAGATCTGTTTGAGGAACGGAGTCTTGGCCTCCTCCTGATCCAAAGCAGGCAACAATTTGGTCCAATTATCCTCGCGAAAGGAATTGATTGTGCTCCAATATGATGATAACACCCTGACAGATGAAGATGTATTCAGTCAGACATGGCAAGGGGACAAAATAACTTGCTATTCAAATCAGAAAAAAGTGAAGAGTGATCTTTTGATCTGCTACGTTGGGAACGATATGCATCTGGTTACAAAGGAAAATCACTCCACTTTGAACCTCGTCCTATTTGCTTTCCACTACTCTGATGTAAGATAGCTTCTATTTTCTCATTTCTTTCCCCTTGATTTCCATTGTCTCTCTGCAACAAAAGTCTCCATTTCCAGGCAAATAAAAAGCTTTAATGTTTGCCATTTTTGCCGAGAAGTCACCTATATAAATGGTAATTTCAGAGACATTGGCTCGTGAGATTGGAGAGAGTTTTAACTTGCTTGCAAGGGTGTGGGAACCCAAAGGGAACACTATGGTGGGTGGTGGGGGTATCAAGGTGCAAAGGATATTGGGCGATAGGGATAGTACTTTAATAGGAAGGAGTAAGGTATCAGATGGGTTAAGCATAAGACGGAAATAATAATATACCAGTTTGGGTTAAAATGCATGTATCTGAATGCATGGTGGGTGGTGAATTGTTAAGCTCTAGGCACAGTTAGCAATGTGGACAGGTGATTGTGGTAGTATGTATTAGGGGTCATGTGGGACTGGAAGCCCTAATGTCATTGGCTGACAACCGGGTCCTGGTTGCCCGTTGACCTCTAGCTCCGCCCTGAAGGCGGAGTATAAGAAGCCGGAGTCCTCCCCCACAGGCCATTCTACTATCGAGCTGCGGGGGAACAGACACGCTTAATAAAGCCTCATCGACTTCACTCTATTCGTCTCACGGAGTCTTTGTGCGCTACAATTTATTAAGCGTGTCTAAAAAGGACTATGGAGCTCAGGATCATCCCGGAATGCCTGAGGATCAGCCCCCACGCAGTGAACGCGGCAGCAGCCTTCAAGCACTGGCAGACTTGTTCCGAGGCCTACCTCAGAACGGCCACCAGCCGGGTCACAGAAGACCAAAAACTACAGGTCCTGCACTCGAGGGTTAGCACGGAGATTTTCTCATCTCATCGAAGACGCGGAGGATTTCCAGACGGCGTTCGCAGCACTGAAAAGTCTCTATGTCCGCCCAGTTAACCAAATCTACGCTCGCTACCAGCTCGCGACGAGATGGCAAGGTCCCGGAGAATCGATGGACGAATTCTACGCCGCGCTGCTGATTTTGGGACGAGCCTGCAGCTGCCCTTCGGTGAACGCAAATGAACACACGGACATGTTAATGCGCGATGCTTTTGTGGCAGGTATGAATTATATAGGCCATTTTGTCCACCCCCGCCGCCATCTTGTGACCCCCCAGCCATGTGCGATGTATGGGGGTAGCCATTTTGTTCATCCCCGACACCATCTTGGACGGCAACAACGGACCCCACTCCACTACTACAACCACGTCTCGCTTCAATTACGCTCGATCAAGCTCGGCCCCGGACACTCCAGACGACGACGACAACGGTGCTAATAAACGGCCACGAGACACCATGCCTAGTCGACTCCAGGAGCACGGAGAGCTTTATCCACCCCGACACGGTAAGACGCTGTTCCGTGACCACCTATCCCAGCGCACAAAAGATTTCCCTAGCTGCAGGATCCCACTCCGGACAGATCCAAGGTTTCTGCATAGTTACCCTAACGGTGCAGGGGAGGGAGTTCAAAAACTACAAACTACACGTCCTTCCCCAACTCTGCGCCCCCACTTTACTGGGATTAGATTTCCAGTGCAATCTACAGAGCCTTACGTTCAAATTCGGCGGCCCAATACCCCCACTCACTATCTGCGGCCTCGCAACCCTCAAGATGCAACCCCCGTCCTTGTTTGCGAACCTCACCACGGATTGCAAACCCGTCGCCACTAGGAGCAGACGGTACAGCGCCCAGGACCGGACCTTCATTCGGTCCGAAGTCCAGCGGCTACTAAAGGAAGGCATAATCCAGGCCAGCAATAGTCCCTGGAGAGCACAGGTGGTAATAGTGAAGACAGGGGAGAAACAAAGGATGGTCATAGACTATAGCCAGACCATCAACAGGTACACACAACTAGACGCGTACCCTCTCCCCCGCATACCCGACATGGTCAATCGGATTGCCCAATATAAAGTCTACTCCACCGTGGACCTCAAGTCCGCCTACCATCAGCTCCCCATCCGCCCAAGTGACCGCAAGTACACAGCCTTCGAGGCAGACGGGCGATTATACCATTTCCTAAGGGTCCCATTTGGCATCACAAACGGGGTCTTGGTCTTCCAACGGGAGATGGACCGAATGGTTGATCAACATGGGTTGCGGGCCACGTTCCCGTACCTCGACAATGTAACCATCTGCGGCCACGATAAGCAGGACCACGACGCCAACCTCCAAAAATTCCTCCAGACCGCCAAAGCCTTGAACCTCACGTACAACGAGGACAAGTGCGTTTTTAGCACCAACCGGCTAGCCATTCTGGGCTACGTAGTGCGCAATGGGATAATAGGCCCCGACCCCGAACGTATGCGCGCCGTCATGGAATTTCCCCTCCCGCACTGCTCAAAAGCCCTGAAACGCTGCCTGGGTTTTTTTTCATACTACGCCCAGTGGGTCCCCCAGTACGCAGACAAGGCCCGCCCCTAATACAGACCACGACCTTCCCTCTGTCGACAGAGGCTTGCCAGGCCTTCAGCCGCATCAAAGCGGATATCGCAAAGGCCACGATGCGCGCCATCGACGAGTCCCTCCCCTTCCAGGTCGAGAGCGACGCCTCCGACGTAGCTCTAGCGGCCACCCTTAACCAAGCGGGCAGACCCGTGGCCTTTTTCTCTCGAACCCTCCACGCTTCAGAAATCCGCCACTCCTCAGTGGAAAAGGAAGCCCAAGCCATAGTGGAAGCTGTGCGACATTGGAGGCATTATCTGGCCGGCAGGAGATTCACTCTCCGCACCGACCAACGGTCGGTAGCCTTCATGTTCGATAATGCACTGCGGGGCAAAATCAAAAACGACAAGATCTTAAGGTGGAGGATCGAGCTCTCCACCTTCAACTACGAGATTTTGTATCGTCCCGGAAAGCTGAACGAGCCGTTCGATGCCCTATCCCGCGGCACATGTGCCAACGCACAAATTAACCGCCTCCAAACCCTCCACGAGGACCTCTGCCACCCGGGGGTCACTCGGTTTTTCCTCTTTATCAAGTCCCGCAATCTCCCATACTCTTTAGAGGAGGTCCGTACAGTCACAAGGGACTGCCACATCTGCGCGGAATGCAAACCGCATTTTTTCAGGCCGGATGGTGCGCACCTGATTAAGGCTTCCCGCCCCTTTGAACGCCTTAGTCTCGATTTCAAAGGGCCCCTCCCCTCCACCGACCGCAACACATACTTCCTTAATGTGGTGGACGAATACTCCCGCTTCCCATTCACCATTCCCTGCTCTGACATGACCGCGGCCGCAGTCATTAAAGCCCTGAACACCATCTTCACACTGTTCGGTTGCCACGCATACGTCCACAGCGACAGGGGGTCCTCTTTCATGAGTGACGAGCTGCGCCAGTTCATGCTCAGCAAGGGCATAGCCTCAAGCAGGACGACCAGCTACAACCCCCGGGGGAACGGGCAAGTAGAGAGGGAGAACGGCACGGTCTGGAAGACCGTCCTACTGGCCCTACGGTCCAGGGACCTCCCAGTTTCACGGTGGCAGGAGGTCCTCCCAGACGCTCTCCATTCCATCCGGTCGCTATTATGTACGAGCACTAATCAAACGCCCCATGAGCGTCTCCTTGTCTTCCCTAGGAGGTCCTCCTCTGGAACGTCGCTGCCGACCTGGCAGGAGGCCCCAGGACCCATCTTGCTCCGAAAGCATGTGCGGGCACACAAGGCGGACCCGTTGGTCGAAAGGGTTCACCTCCTCCACGCGAACCCGCAGTACGCTTACGTGGAGTACCCCGACGGCCGACAGGACATGGTCTCCCTGCGGGATCTGGCGCCCGCCGGCAACGCACACACCCCCCCGACACCATTCACCCAACCCCCCCCCTTCCAGCCACTGCCGCACCCCGCGACCGCCCCCTTCCCAGGAGGATCGGTTCCCCTCCCCTCAGGCCTGACCAAGAATAAAGCCCAAGCTGAAACCGTAAAGCTCCCGGAGACGACAACACCGGTACAAGCACCACCGCCACCACCAGGGCCGAGGCGATCGACACGGACGACCAGACCGCCCGACCGACTCGTGGCGTCGATCTAAATCAATATATGGACTTTTCACAAGAACATTTTGCTTTTCTCCCGATACCTTCTGTAAATAGTTGAAACAGGACAAAATTGTACATACTGTATTACCATGTGAATGTTTTCCTCCCAGGACCAGCCCTGTAAACCCTTACCACCATGCGAAGCATCACCCCGCCGGGTTCATTTTTGACAAGGGGTGAATGTGGTAGTATGTATTAGGGGTCATGTGGGACTGGAAGCCCTAATGTCATTGGCTGACAGATCCCGGGTCCTGGTTGGCCGTTGACCTCTAGCTCCGCCCTGAAGGCGGAGTATAAGAAGCCGGAGTCCTCCCCCGCAGGCCATTCTACTATCGAGCTGCGGGGGAACAGACACGCTTAATAAAGCCTCATCGACTTCACTCTATTCGTCTCACGGAGTCTTTGTGCGCTACAGTGATATTGTGCCTTTAACAGAGATCTGGCTCAAAGAAATACAGGGCTGGATATCAGATATTCCTAGATACAAGGAGCTGGATTCTCCATTTGGGAAACTAAGTACTCACGGCAGTGTGAAAACTTTGGTCTTTTACGCCAGGAAAACTGGCGCAAAATGGCCACAGATTCGCCGTTTTGCTGGGGTCTAGCAGGGTGGCAGAGTAGAGCTCGCAGCTCTAGCTGCCGATATGGCCCTGAGCATTTCCGGTTCCGTGGCCGCGCATGTGCACGGCGGCGGCCTGCAGCGGCCACACTGTGCTTCGAGGCGGACTCAGCCCACAGACCCAGGCTGCACGCGCATCCTGGACCGCCCACCCACAGTGGCTCCAGCCCTGAATGAAGCCCCCCCCTTCCCATGGATCAGCCATCCCCCAACTGTGGTGGTACTGGACTGAGTCCGCAGTGAGGTTCCCGGACGGTGTGGGCACACACCATTGGGAACTCGGCCGGTTAGGGATGGAGCATCGTGGGGCGGGCCTCAGGCAATGGCCTGAGGCTGTGGATACTTGGCGTGACCAAGAGTCCTCCTCGAGTACGCCACTTTTCAGGGAGCGGAGGATCCAAAAACCTGCGCCGCTCCCAATTTCGGTGTCAAAACGGATTCTCCTCCCCATCACCGAACGTGATTTTGGGGGGTGGAGAATCCAGCCCAAGGAGTTCTGGAGAGGTAGGAAAGGTTTGGTAGCATTGAGTAAGGAGCGGTGGACAGAATGATGTCCCAGGCTCAAGGGCAAAATCTACTCAGCTAGTGCTGAGAAGTAAAAAGTGCATTGGTCTGTGTATTTTGTCGGCCACCAACTAGTGCGGAAGATGTAGAGGAACAAATATGCAGGGAAATTTGAAAAAAGTGTAAGTGTCAGAGACGAGTTCAAACAGGCGGATTTAATTATTTGAATATAGGGCGGGATTCTCTGGTCTACCAGCCGCGTGTCACTCGGCTTCGCTCCATTTGCTGATGGCGGGCTTTTGTATTCCCGCCGCTTGCCAATGGTATTTTCCATTGTCACCAACCCATGTCCTGCAGATCCCACTGGCAGGAGTCCACGCCCGGTGAGAAAATTGAATCGCAACGACCATTGAATCCTGGTCATAGACTGGAAAAGTAGTTGTGTAAAGGTCAGGGAAGGGCAGGCATGTTTCCGTGTCAAGGTCCCGGGTTCGACTCCCGCATAGGTCACTGTCCGTGTGGAGTCTGCACGTTCTCCCCGTGTCTGAGTGGGTTTCCTCCGGGTACTCCGGTTTCCTCCCATAAGTTCCAAAGGACATGCTGTTAGGTGAATTGGACATTCTGGATTCTCCCTCTGTGTACCCGAACAGAAGCCAGAGTGTGGTGGCTCGGGGATTTTCACAGTAACTTCCTTACAGTGTTAATGTAAGCCTACTTGTGACAATAATAAAGATTATTATTATTATATATTCAGGTGAATTTCCTGCAGCGCTATGAATCCTGTCCAGGGAGAAGGAAGCAATATTGGACCCAGTCCTCAGGAATATATTGGGACAAGTGCATCCAGATTCTGAAGAGTAACATTCAGAGGACTGTTATCATTGTATCATAGGGTTTAGGTCATTTATGTGAAATCGCAAGTAGTAATGCAGAGTCGGAATAATTAAATGTGTGGCTGGGAGAGAGTTGGCATCAACTGTATAAGAATAAAGCAAAGCTCAACATGAAAAACTGTAACTGAACAATGGGAAAGTGCTACAAACAAAGTCACAGCTGACACCACAGAGCCAAGTGTGACATGTTTAACGCCGGGAGGAGAACTCTCCACAGCCGTTAAAAATGCAATTCACAGGGATAGTCATCATGGATCTCTAGAATCTTAACACACTTGTGAACGTCATTTGGTGGAGTTTATTTCCGCTATCTTGCGATGAATGTGGAAATTGTCATATATTATGTTTCAGATTTGTGGCAGTAAGATATTAAAAACTAGTTAAAAAACAAACATATAGGCACTATGTCTACCAAAGCTGTAATTAAGGTGTTGTAAAAGGTGGGTGATGATTGATTTTTAACCTTTTACCCAGTTTACAGAGATGGCTAATGGAACATTGTATTAATGGCTGGAGATTCCCTAGAGAGTAGATACTATATGAGGAATTCTATTTGGCCCTAGCTGAGCAGGTCCTATGACATCTTGCTGGGATAGAAATGATGTAATTAATGAGAGGAGCCAAGCCTTTCTGTAGTTTTAGAGACTGTTATAAGATTTTAAGTTGAACAGCAGTTTGCTACAGGATTGGAATCTGACAAGACAGAAGGATTTTCAGGTTACTCCTGAAAAGTGGTCCTCTCCAATGTCTGAACAGATAAGCAAGTAACCTGTTTTGTTAACTTCACATATTAGTGGCATTTGAATTGCATTGGTTGCTCAATTGGAATTAGTGGCAGGTATAGATAGGACGTTTTTGCCTTTTTATTTAAGAACTGTTTAACTGATCATTGTAAAGCTATTTTCTTTGACGTTAAGGCGGTCGATTCTATGTTTAAATTAAAGTTTGTTTCAACATCAAGTATTGGTCAGCGTCATCACTCCTGGGGTGAAGCGTCCTTTTCTCACAGTTTTACAAATTGAAACATTGTTTGGTGTTCTCGCCTGGTGTCCTGTCTAGTATTCCAACAATCTCAAAAAACGAGCTATCAGAATGGTTCCCCAACAAAGTCTTTTCCCATAGACCCCAGCATTTTTCTGTTATTTTTCAGGGGCGGAAAGCGATTACAGACACAGTATAAATGACTGATTATTAATACATTCTCTAGCTCCATTTGAAGTTGGATGATGACACCTCATTGGTTGCTGGAAGCTGGAAAGAGTTTTGTAGAAATGGTTAGCAGAGTGAACAGTCTAAGAAGAAAAGGTACATGTTTAAGAACCAAAGTGATGATTGTTAAAAAGAGGCAGAGAGTAATGAAAAATATATTAAAGAAGTCGATGATCAGGTTGTGGAATTGTCCCCGATATACTTACTGAGGTAGTAATGTAGAATCATAGAATAGAATCATAGAATCCCTGCAGGAGTAGGCCATTCGGTCTATTGAGTCTGCACTGACACTCCAACAGAGCATGCTACCTAGGCTCAAACCCCAGCCCAATCCCCATAACCCCATAACCCCGTAACCCCACCTAACCTACACATCTTTCGACTCTAAGGGGAAATTTTTAGCATGGCCAAACCCAGTCCCTAGTGCTGTGAGGCAGCAATGCTAACCGCTGTGCCGCTGTGCTGCAAGAATATAATTGCATTGGACGCGCACTGGCAAAGGTTCATTCAATTGGTCCCTATGATGCCAGGGTTGCCCTTTGATGGAAGTCTGAATACATTGGGTCTATCTTCGCTGAAGTTGAGAAGAATGAGAGACGGTCTCATTGAAACCTTCAGAATTCTGCAGGGACTTTGATAAGGTGGTGCTGTCATATTGGCCAGAATTCTCCAGTCATTGCCATTCATTTTTCCTGCCTGTAGCGTACCCCCGCCCGTCGGTTTCCCGGTGGCTTGGCGTGGTTACAATGGGAAATTCCATTAACACACAATGGGAAGATAGAATCCCACTGCCAGTGCATAGCGCACAGCCAAGGAACAGGTTGATAGGGGACAAATCCAGCCCATTGTTTCCACTGGCTGGGAAACAGTCAATACCAGGCCGCAATCTCAGCATAAGAGAGTCCAATAATTTAGAACTGAAATGAGGAGGAATCAGTTCACTCAAAAGGGCTGTGAAAAGCAATGGTATTGTTACTGGACCCAAGGTAATCTTCTGGTGGACACAGGTTAGCACTACTGCCTCACACCACTGGCACTCGGTTCGATACCGAGCTTGGATCTCTGTCTGTTTGGAGTTTACATGTTCTCCCTGTGTCTGCATGCGTTTCCTCTGGGTGATCCAGTTTTCCCCAGTCCAAAAGATGTACAGGTGAGGTGGATTGGCCATGCTAAATTGCTTCTTAGAGTCGAATAGGTCAGGTGGGGTTATCAGGTTACGGGAATATGGAGGGGCCATGGGCCTAGGTAGAGTATTCTTTCGAAGGGTCGGTGCAGAGTTGATGGACTAAATGGGCTCCTTCTGCACTTAAGGAATTTGATGATTCTATGATTCCTGTTGTGTGGTATTTAATATTATCCATATATTTTATCCACGGCCTCAATAGGGATTGGTAAGCTTATGCCATGACCTACCTGTTTTAGTATTAATTCCTGTCTCCCTATATTGCTTACTAATGTGTCCTGTCCCCTGTAGTCATTTGTGTAGGTCGACAGCAAGGCCTCTTTGTTATCTGGTGTGGTTTTTTCGAACTTCTCTGGATTTTGGCATGATTAAGTGTTTAAAGTCTTCCTCTAAATTTGATTTGTAGTTAATGTGGAATCAGGCAAGACAAGATTGATCCCTTTCCAGAAAGGTGTTTATACCTGCAGTTCCAGCTAAGGTGCATATTATCCAAGTCCAAACAATCGTACCGATGACGATCCTGTTCACTTACCTCTAATTTCACTTTTATCTTCCAGTTCTACAACAAAAAATGGCAGTTGATGAATATTTATTTTGCGCACGTGAAGTTGGAGACAGCCTGAATGAGGTAGCCAGAGTGAGGATTCAAAGTTGATATTTTGGAGCAGTGTGGTAATTAAAGAGGTAAGTGATAAATCTAATTTTCCTGTTTTTCTTTCAGTTATAAATTTAGTGGTCTTATTAGCTGGCAAAAAGGAGCTGCCCCCACCCAAATAGCTGAGTGGCAGTTATCTGTCAATCACCTGAAGCCTGATTAGAGGCAAGAGGTGTAAATTGCATTCTTCTGTTTTAAGCCTAACTCGTGTGATTCATCTCAGTTTAGATGAGCATAATAGAGAGAGGCATAAGTGCACCTTCAGTAAGCTTTCCGTACGTGAAATTGAAGACAGCCTGAGTGAGGCAGCCAGAGTGGGAATTCAAAGTTGTTAAATTGGGAGAGGAGGTGCTTTTTCCCTTTTTGGCTTGTTTTCTTTCTTCTTGCTTTGTAACTGTTAATCTGAAGGGAAAGATCCAGAGAGCATCCTGGGAAAGTAAGTGATATGAAGACTTACCTCGGGTATCTGCAGCGATAAGCGTAGGTAAGAATTTAATACATTTTCTTTCAAAATTTAATTGGGGACAGAAATGTCGGTCAGTGGGGTTAAGTACTGCACTTGTGCGATGTGGGAGATCCGTGATGCTTCCAGCGTCTCGGACGACGACATCTGCATATAGTGCACCCAGTTGCAGCTCCTCGCAGACCGCATGGATAGGTTGGAGCAGTAGTTGGATGCACTTAGGAGCATGAAGCTGGTGAAAAATGCCAGAGACCGGAGTTTTAATGATATGGTGAAACCCAAGGTGCAGGCAGATCGATGGGCGACCGCTAGATGGGGCAGGCAAACAGTGCAGGAATCCATGTGGCCATCCCCCTCTCTAACAAGTATACCGTTGTGGATACTGTTGGGCAGGGATGGACTATCAGGGATGACAGCAGCAGCAGTCAGAGCAGTGGCACCACGGCTGGCTCTGTTGATAAGCTGGGAGGGACAAGGAGCAGTAGAGCAATAGTTATAGGGGACTCCACAGTCAGGGGCACAGATAGGCGCTTCGGTGGACTGAAAGATTACAGGATGGTATGTTGCCTCCCTGGTGCCAGGGTATAGGGTGTCTCTGAAAGTGGAGAAAGCATTCTGAAGGGAGAGGGTGAACAGCCAGAGGTCATAGTAAACAGAGGTACTAACGACAGAGGCAGGAAGAGGGATGAGGTCTTTCGGAAGGAGTTCAGGCAGTTAGGCAGAAAGCTAAAAAACAGGACCTCGATGGTTATAATCTCAGGATTACCCCCTGTGCCACGTGCCAGTGAGGCTAGAAATAGAAGGATAGTGCAGCTAAATACATAGCTAAACTGGTGGTGTAGGAGGGAGAGTTTCAGATTTTTGGACCATTGGGATCTCTTCCGGGGAGGTGGGACCTGTAAAAGAAGTACAGGTTGCATCTAAACTGGAAAGGCATAAATATCCTGGCTGGGAGGTTTGCTGGTGTCTCTTGGGAGGATTTAAACTAGTATGGCAGGGGGTTGGGAACCAGAGGGTTAGCTTAGGTGTAATAACTGAAGGGGAAATAGAGGACAAAAATAAGAGAACAACATCACCCGTTTGCTCAAACGCAGTGGTTTGAAGTTTATTTGTTTCATCGCCAGATGTATAGCGGGTAAGGCAGATGAATTTAGGGCCCTGATTCGTGCTTGGAATTACGATGTTGTGGCTATCACAGAAACATGCTTAAAGGAAGGGCAGGATTGGCAGCTGAATGTTGGAGGATATAGGCGCTTCAGGAGAGATAGAGGGGGATATAAAAGGGGTGGGGGAGTAGCATTATTCGTTCAGGAAAATATTACAGCTGTACTGAGGGAGGACACCTCGGAGGGCTCATACAATGAGGCAATTTGAGTAGTGGTCAGAAACAGGAAAGGGGCAATCACAATGTTAGGGGTTCATTACAGGCCCCCCAACTGCCAGTGAGATATAGAGGAGCAGATAGGTAGAGAGATGGAAGATAAAAGTGAAATTAGAGGTAAGTGAACAGGTGCAAAAGTAACAGGGTTGTTGTGGTAGGGGATTTTAATTTCCCCTATATTGACTGGAACTCATTTAGTGCTCAGGACTTGGATGGGGCAGAGTTTGAAAGGTATATCCAGGAAGCCTTCTTGATGCAAAATGCAGATAGTCCAACTGGGGAAGGGACAGTACTGGACCTGGGATTAGAACAAAGAACAAAGAAAAGTTACAGCACAGGAACAGGCCCTTAGGCCCTCCAAGCCTGCGCCCATCCAGATCCTCTATCTAAAACTGTTGCCTATTTTCTAAGGATCTGTATCCCTCTGCTCCCTGCCCATTCATGTATCTGTCTAGATACATCTTAAATGATGCTATTGTGCCCGCCTCTATCACCTCCGCCGGCAATGCGTTCTAGGCACCCACCGCCCTCTGCGTAAAGAATTTTCCACGCATATCTCCCTTAAACTTTTCCCCTCTCACCTTGAACTCGTGACCCCTAGTAATTGAGTCCGTATTTCTAATGAAAATAATCCTAATCTACTCAACCTCTCTTCATAGCTAGCGCCCTCCATACCAGGCAACATGGCATGGTGAACCTCCTCTGCACCTTCTCCAACGCATCCACATCCTTTTGGTAATGTGGCGACCAGAACTGTATGCAGTATTCCAAATGTGGCTGAACCAAAGTCTTATCCAACTGTAACATGACCTGCCAACTCTTGTGCTCAATACCCCTTCCAATGAAGGAAAGCATGCCGTATGCCTTCTTGACCACTCTATCGACCTGCGCAGCCACCTTCAGGGTACAATGGACCTGAACACCCAGATCTCTCTGCACACCAATTTTCCCCAGGGCTTTTTCATTTACTGTATAGTTCGCTCTTGAATTGGATCTTCCAAAATGCATCACCTCGCATTTGCCGGATTGAACTCCATCTGCCATTTCTCCGCCCAACTCTCCAATCTATCTATATTCTGCTGTATTCTCTGACAGTCCCCTTCACTATCTGCTACTCCACCAATCTTAGTGTCATCTGCAAACTTGCTAATCAGACCATCTATACCTTCCTCCAGATCATTTATGTATATCACAAGCAACAGTGGTCCCAGCACGGATCGTTGTGGAACACCACTGGTCACAGTTCTCCATTTTGAGAAACTCCCTTCCACTACTACTCTCTGTCCCCTGTTGCCCAGCCAGTTCTTTATCCATCTAGCTAGTACACCCTGGACCCCATGAGACTTCACTTTCTCCATCAGCCTACCATGGGGAACCTTATTAAACGCCTTACTGAAGTCCATGTATATGTTACCTACAGCCCTTCCCTCATCAATCAACTTTGTCACTTCCTCAAAGAATTCTATTAAGTTGGTAAGACATGACCTTCCCTGCATAAAACCATGTTGCCTATCACTGATAAGCCCATTTTCTTCCAAATGGGAATACATCCTATCCCTCAGTATCTCCTCCAGCAGCTTCCCTACCACTGACATCAGGCTCACCGGTCTATAATTACCTGGATTATCCCTGCTACCCTTCTTAAACAAGGGGACAACATTAGCAATTCTCCAATCCTCCGATATCTCACCCGTGTTCAAGGATGCTGCAAAGATATCTGTTAAGGCCCCAGCTATTTCCTCTCTCACTTCCCTCAGTATTGGGAAATGAGCCTGGACAGGTGGTTGAGGTTTTAGTAGGGAGACATTTTGGGAGTAGTGGCCACAATTCCATAAGTTTTGGGGTACTTTTTGAATAGGATAGGGTTAAGGTGCTAAACTGGGGAAATTCAAATTACGGTAGCATTAGGCAGGAATTGAAGAATTTGGATTGGCTGTGGCTGTTGGAGGGTAAATCAACATCGGACACGTGGGAGTCTTTCAAGCGAAAGTCACATTCCTGAAAGAATGAAGGATAAGTATGGGATGTTTAGGGAGCCTTGGATAATGAGGGATATTGGGGACATCGTCAAAAAGAAAAAGGAGGCTTATCTTCGGTCTAGAAGGGTGGGGACAGTCAAAACCTTTGAGCAGTATAAAGAAAGTAGGAAGGCACTTAAGTGGGAAATTAGCAGGGCTAGGAGGGGTCATGAAAAGTCCTTGGCAAGACGGATTAAAGTGAATCAAAAAGCTTTTTATTCATATGTAAAAATCAAGAGACTGGCCAGGGAAAGGACTGGACCATTTAAGGACAGGGGGGGAATCTATGTGTTGAGCTAGAGGAAATGGGCGAGTTACTAAATGAGGTACTAAATAAGTACTTTGCATCAGTGTTCACCTAAGAAAAGGACTTTATGGAAGATGATTCTTGGGTAGGGTGTGTAGGTAGTCTGGGTCATGTTGACATCAAAAGGGAGGAGGTATTGAGTGTTTTAAAATACAAAGGTAGATAAGTCTCCTGGGCCAGATGGGATTTACCCCATAATACTGAGGGAAGCACGTGAAGAAATTGCTGGGAACTTGACTGACATTTTTGTATCCTCATTCGCTACAGGTGAGATCCCAGAGGACTTTAGAATAGCTAATGTAGTGTGGCTGTTTAAGAAAAGTAGCAGGGATAATTCAGGAAACTATAGGCCAGTGAGCCTCATGTTGGTAGTAGGTATATTATTGTAGAGAATTCTCAGTGACAGGATTTATACCCATTTGGAAACAAAAAGACTCATTAGCGATAGACAGCATGGTTTTGTGAAGGGGAAAAAACCAAGTTAGCCTCACTAACTTGATCAAGTTTTTTGAAGTGACAAAGTTGATTGATGAGGGGAGGGTGATGGATGCTGTTTACATAGACTTCAGTAAAGCCTTTGACAAGGTGCCTCATGGCAGACATGTCCAAACGGTGAAGTCACACGGGATCAGAGGTGAGGTGGCCAGTTCGATACAGAACTGGCTCGGTCACAGAAGGCAGAGGGTAGCAGTAAAAGGGCGTTTTTCTGAATGGAAAGTTGTGATTAGTGGTGCTCCACAAGGATCTGTGCTTGGGCCTCTGTTGTTGGTAGTATACGTAAACGATTTGGAGGAAATTGTACCTGGTCTGATTAGTATTTTTGCGGATGACACCAAGATTGGTGGAGTGGCAAATCGTGTTGAGGATTGTCAGAGGATACATCAGGACATCGATAGGTTGAAGACTTGGGCAGAGAAATGGCAAATGAAGTTTAATCCGGACAAATGTGAGGCAATGCATTTTGGTAGATCTAACATTGAGGGGAAATATACAGTCAATGGAAAAACTCTTCGGAATATGGAAAGTCAGAGAGATCAAGGTGTACAGGTCCACAGACCTTTGAAAGTGGCAGCGCAAGTGCACAAGGTAGGGGACAAGTGGAAGGCATACAGAATGCTTGACTTCATTGGACAGGGCATCGAGTGTGAAAACTGGCAGGTCATGCTACAGTTGTATAGAACCTTGGTAAGGCTGCAATTGGAATACTACGCACAATTCTGGTCGCCAAACTACCAGAAGGATGTGGAGGCTTTGTAGAGGGTGCAGAGGAGGTTTACCAGGATGTTGCCTGGTCTGGAGAGGATGAATAGACTCAGACTGTTTTCATTAGAATGATGGAGGTTGATAGGCAACCTGAAAGAGGTCTACAAGGTTATGAGGGGTATGGATAGAGTGGATAGGCAGGCACTCTTTCGCAGTCTGGAGGGGTAAGTCACTATGCTGCACAGGCTTAAGGTCCTTGGGGAAAAGTTTAGAGGAGATGTGCGAGGTAGGTATTTTACACAGATTGTGGTGAGTGCCTGGAACGCGTTGTCAGGGGAGGTTGTGGAAGCAGATACATTAACGGTGTTCAAAAAGCATCTCAACAAACACATGGATCGGATGGGTACAGAGGGATATGGCACTAGGAAGTGCTGAGAGTTTTGGCCAAGGATGGTATCATGAGTGGCACTGTCCTGGAGGGCCGAAGAGCCTGTTACTGTGCTGTATTGTTCTTTGTTCTTCATGCCCCTCACAGAATGCAACTTGTATAACATCAGGGGGGGGATTCTCCAATATCGGCGTGATGGCCGCCGACTGGCGGCAAAAACGGCGCGAATCAGTCCGGCATCGCGCCGCCCCAAAGGTGCGGAAGTCTCCGCATCTTGAGCGGCCGAGCCCTCACCTTGATGGGCTAGGCCCACGCCGGACTGATTTCCGCCCCGCCAGCTGGCGGGAAAGGCCTTTGGTGCCCCGCCAGCTGGCACGAAACTGACTTTGCCGGGCGGTGCATGCGCGAGAGCGTCAGCGGCCGCTCACGGCACCCCCGCGCATGCGCAGTGGAGGGGGTCTCTTTTGCCTTCGCCATGGTGGAGACCATGGTGAAGGCGGAAGGAAAAGGGTACCCCCACGGCACAGGCTCACCCGCGGATCGGTGGGCCCCGATCGCGGGCCAGGCCACCGTGGGGGTACCCCCTGGGGCCAGATCGCCCCGCGCCTCCCCCCCAGGACCCCGGAGCCCGCCCGCGCCGCCTTGTCCTGCCGGTAAGAGAGGTGGTTTGATTCTCGCCGGCGGAACAGGCATTCCAGCAGCGGGACTTTGGCCCATCGCGGCCGGAGAATCGCCGGGGGGGGGGGGGGGGCCGTCAACCGGCACGGCGCGATTCCCACCCCCGCCGAATATCCGGTGCCGGAGAATTCGGCAATCGGCGGGGGCAGGATTCATGCCAGCCCCGTCGGGTCGGAGAATCCCGCCCCAGGTTTTGCAATGTTTCCCTGGCACTTCCAAGGCAATGTGACGACCCACAATGTTTCACAGGGGGCCACAGCTTACAGACCTGCTGTGATCTCATTGACATGGATGGTGATATACCTGCGAATGATATTACATGCACTCATTCAGTGCGACGTCACGCCAGCAGGTGGCGAGAGACATCAGTCATGTGACATCCGGCTATTGCCAGAAGGTTGTAAGGAGTACACAATGACAGTGGATAGTTCCAGGAGAGTCTAATGTAACTCAATCAATAATGTGGTCTGTATGGCTTTCTGATTGTTACCTGACCATGTGTACATTAATAAATCATCGCTCTGGTTAAGTCACCATCAGCGACGTAGAATCATTGCAAGACAAGATCACAGAACACAACATGTACCAGGAGAGCTGAAGATATTGGGTTACAACAGAAAAGGCGAAGGTAAATCTGCTGAAGAACTGACCTGGTGAACTGTGACCATTGACGACTCACCACAGCAAACGACATTGAAGTTCTCGGTGGAAGGCTTAAAGACACCCCACCAGCTTCAAGTCTCCGGTAACGTAGATGAAAACTGGTGTGTTTTTAAACAACAGTTTAAACTCTATGCCTCATCCCTTGGCCTGCAGGTACAGACTGATGAAAGGCAAATTGTGAATTGTGTTGCTGCTCATGGCAGCGGGTCCACAAGCAACTAAAATATATAATATTTTTGCTTTTGATAGTGAAGAGGAGAGCAAGAGAGACGATGAAGTGATCAAGTACTTCGATTGGCATTGTTCTCTGAAGAAAAGTGAAACATTTGAAAGATACATTTTTTGTGCGCGTATCCAGAAACCAGGCAAATCTTTCAACAGTTTTGTAACCGACTCGAGGCTGGAGGTCCAGTCCTGCAATTTCAGCAATCTTAAATCATCGATGATACAGTACCAAATTGTGTTTTTCTATATCAAATGATAAGCTCCGTGAAATGATGTTTCGAGAGGAAGACGTGAAATTAGAAAACGCAATAAAGATTTGTCATGCGAGTGAGTTGGCTGCACAGCAAATCAGTACATTCACTCTGAAGCGTTTTGGCGTCAACATAGAAGAGGATTGTATCAGCACTATGACGCAGGTCAATAAAAAACTGGTCTCAGTGCGGGCGGCCATTTTAAGCGGTCAACAGGACCCACCATTTTGTGCCAGAAATGTGGCAACCGACATTGCCCATGGCAGTGTTCGGCCATTGGAAAAGTTTTTGCCAGGTGTGGTCGTGTTAGTCATTTTGCGAAACAGTGTTTTTCATGTCCGACAGTTGACCAAATGGAGTCAATCAATGCAGTTGATGAGATGATCCCTGATGAATTATTTTTGTGGATCTTATCTCAACCAAGGACACCATAAGTCCGAAGACAAAAGAGGAAGAACATTTTATGACCAGCTGGAACTACAGTTCTCATCCAGCCGATACCGTTGAAAACAGATGGATCATTCCAGTGATGTTAAACGGCACACTGATAAAATGCAAACTTGACACAGGAGCGAAGGCAAACCTTCTCTGTCTGAGCGATCTGCACGGCCTGCGAGTGCCACTGAAAGTTGTAACTGGGCTAAGAATGCTGAACGACTACAGTGGGAATAAGTTAGAACATTGGGGGAATGTGACCTGGAAGCATGGGTACACAACAGATGACACATTGTACCATTCTCCATTGTAGACACAAAACATGAGTGCATACTTGGGGCAGATGCGTGTGAGACCTGAACCTAGTGGAGTGGCTGTACATCCCAGTCAGCCTGCCGACAAACTGTTACAGCGATTCGCAACCAGATACAATGGTGCAATTATCTGATGAGACATGAGTGATAATGAAAGTGGAGGAAGAAATGGAGAATCCGAAGGACACTGTTAAGTTCTGGTTATCGGTCTTCGAAAATGAGGACAGGCTCTGCCACAGGATACAGAAGCATGATGAGCCCATTTTAAAGCATTTACAGGACGTTGCAATAGGCATTTTGGATTCCGGACAGCCAATGAGATACACCCTGGAATTCAAATTTGAATTAAATAAATACTTCATGAATGAAGAGTTCGTAAAAGCATGCCAGATGGAGTCGCGGCCTGAAGGGGCAGGCTGCTGCGTATTTACAATTACACAGGCTGCCACATCCCCTGGAAGAATGGAAAAAAATGTCACAATGAAAACCATTAGACTGAACCAGTTGCATGATGGTTGGCCTGCTCATAAAGCAGTCACAAAAAGTGTGTGAAATAACTCTTTGTTCAATTTCTTCACTCCCCCTGAGGTTCTGAAACATGGGGGGCAGGTTTCTCCGTCCCGCCGCAGCAGATTTCTGGTTCAGCATGCCGGTGGGATTCTCCATTTCATCGGCTGGTCAATGGGATTTCCCATTGTGGGGCAGCCCCATGCTGTCGGGAAACCCCCGGGCAGTCGGCAAAATGGAGTATCCCGCCAGCGGAGAATTCAGCCCGGAGTGTTGATGCCTCCCTGCTGATTTAAACATAGGTCAATTCCTGCATGAACACATACTTCCACGAACAGTTTTATACTTCACGGAAGGTGATGACGAGGAGTACGATGATATTGATGATGAGTACGATGATATTAACTCTGATGATGAGGACTGAAGAGGGGTGTCCTGAGATGAGACCCCTTAAAACTGAATAGCTAGGATAATACTAGAATAGTTCTACATACGTTAGTTGATTAAGGATTGAGTCTAATCATAGAAAGTATACCCAGCAATCATTATTAACCATTAAACATGTATTTTTAGGACATAGCAACAATAAGCATTCAAACTCTTGCCACAAACAGTGGCCATAATGCGTGATAGGATTTAAACTAGCTAACTTGCCCATGTTTTCCAGAGAAACGGGGACATACAGAAGTAGTGTGGTCAGCAATAACACGGTCAGATCAGTAAACAGTTCTTATCAATGCCTCCCATATCCTGTCTTGGACAATCCATGGTGTAAAGAGGAACCAACTTTGGCATCCTGCCCCTCAATGAACAATGAGGTAGACAAGAACTGGCTGCGATAAGTAAGGTGGGAATTGACAACAATAACTTCATAATGGCCACAGTATCCAAGCAAACAACAGGTGGCAGGATGGGGTTAAATCATGAGCTAATCATAGTCATAATTTTCCTTAAAGAAAATTTCACTGGTCAATATACATTTGACAGTTCACGGATTAGATTAAGTCCAACTGGGGTGGGCTATTGATTTTTGGAGATCTGTATAATTGGCCTGTTTGTACAAATGTTAGCAGAATGATTTTAGCATTTATCCAAAGCTCTTTCCCATGTACATGGACCAAGCTTTGAAAAATAAAGCCCTCTTAACCGGAATTGATGTGTCTGCAATCTGTACGTTCAGCTGAGCTGTAACTAAGAGGGAGGAACCCCACATAAAAGCTAGCTCAATACTCAGTCTTTGGAAACACTCCTACAAGGGCTATGAAGACATATGCAAAGAATATGCATATAATGAAGAAAGTTACTGCTCGGAGGGTGAGTCAACGGAGGGTGATGATGAAGTGCCAGCAAGATAGTTTCGAGGTGTGATGAGGTGATAGCAGTAGACATAAAATGAACTGTGGAGAAACTGGTTCCAGGGGCACATGGTGGATCGTCTCGGGCCTCTGAAATGGTTCTGGTAGTCGACTTCCTTTTTTAAAAAAAATAATTTTTATTAAAGGTTTCCATAAAATATCAATAACAAAATGAGAAAGAAAAAAGAACCCAACAGGGTTAAGTACAAAACACAATCTAAAAAAGCAACCCCCCAAAACCCTCCCCCCCCCGTACCTAAATAATGAATTAACATTAACACCCCAACTTAAGACAACAGGTGTATACACCCCCTCAGACCTTCCAGTGTAAATAACATAAACAAAAATAAAGTAACCCCCCACCCCGCCCACTCCTCTGAGCTGCTGCTGCCATTGACCAATGTCTATCGTTCTGCCAGAAAGTCTAAGAACGGTTGCCACTGCCTAAAGAACCCTTGTACCGACCCTCTCAAGGCGAATTTCCCCCTCTCCAATTTAATGAACCCTGCCATATCGCTGATCCAGGATTCCACGCTTGGGGGCCTCGTATCTTTCCACTGAAGGAGAATCCTTCGCCGGACTACCAAGGACACAAAGGCCAGAATTCCAGCCTCTTTCGCCTCCTGCACTCCCGGCTCCTCTGCCACCCCAAATATTGCGAGCCCCCAGCCCGGTTTGACCCTGGATCCTACCACCCTCGACACCGTCCTCGCTACGCCCTTCCAAAATTCCTCCAGCGCTGGGCATGCCCAGAACATATGGGTATGATTTGCTGGGCTCCCTGAGCACCTAACACACCTGTCCTCACCCCCAAAGAACCTGCTCATCCTTATCCCGGTCATGTGTGCCCTGTGCAGCACCTTAAACTGTATGAGGCTGAGCCTCGCGCATGAAGAGGAAGAGTTCACCCTCCCTAAGCATCTGCCCACGTCCCCTCTTCGATCTCCTCTCCCAATTCCTCCTCCCACTTACCTTTCAACTCCACCACCGAGGCCTCCTCCTCCTCCTGCATCACCTGGTAAGTTTCCGAGATCTTCCCCACTCCCACCCATCCCCCCGAGAGCACCCTGTCCTGTACTGTGTGCGGCAGTAGCCGTGGGAATTCCACCACCTGCCGTCTGGCAAACGCCCTTACCTGTAAGTACCTGAAGGTGTTCCCCGGGGGGACCCCGTACTTCTCCTCCAGCTCACCCAAGCTCGCGAACTTCCCGTCCACAAACAGGTCTTCCAACTTTCGTATGCCTGCCCTGTGCCACACCGAAAACCCTCCACCTGATCTTCCTGGGGCGAACGGTGGTTCCCCCGTAATGGGGTCCACGCCGAGGCCCTAACTTCCCCCCTATGCCGCCTCCACTTCCCCCAAATATTGAGGGCTGCCACCACCACCGGACTCGTGGTATACCTCCTTGGAGGGAGCGTCAGCGGCGCCGTTGCCAGCGCCCCCAGACTCGTACCCACACAGGACGCCGTCTCCAGCCTCTTCCATGCAGCCCCCTCCCCCTCCATCACCCACTTGCGCACCATTGTCGCATTGGCGGCCCAGTAGTACCCACAGAGGTTGGGCAGCGCCAGCCCCCCCCATCTCTACTCCGCTCCAGGAACATCCTTCTCACCCTCGGAGTCCCTCGCGCCCACACAAACCCCATTATACTCCTGTTAACCCGCGTGAAAAAAGTCTTCGGGATAAACACGGGGAGGCACTGGAACAGGAACAAAAACCTTGGGAGCACCGTCATTTTGATTGACTGCACCCTACCCGCCAGGGACAGCGGCAACGCGTCCCACCTCTTGAACTCCTCCTCCATTTGCTCCACCAGCCTTGTCAAGTTAAGCCTATGCAGGGCCCCCCAGCTCCTGGCCACCTGGACCTCCAAATATCTGAAACTCCTCTCCGCCCTTTTTAGTGGGAGCTTGCCAATCCCCCTCTCCTGGTCCCCTAGCTGAACTACGAACAGCTCGCTCTTCCCCATATTGAGCTTGTACCCCAAAAAGTCCCCGAATTCCCTAAGCATCCTCATTACCTCTGGCATTCCTCCCACCGGGTCCGCCACATACAGCAGCAGGTCGTCCACATAAAGCGACACCCTATGCTCCTCCCCACCCCGCACCAACCCCCTCCAGTTCCTCGACTCTCTCAGTGCCATAGCCAGGGGTTCAATCACCAGTGCGAATAGCAGGGGGGACAGGGGACACCCCTGTCTCGTCCCTCGGTGCAACCGAAAGTACTCGGACCTCCTCCTATTTGTGGCCACACTCGCCATCGGGACCTCATACAACAGCCTAACCCACCTGACAAACCCCTCCCCAAACCCGAACCTCTTCAGCACCTCCCACAGGTACCCCCACTCCACCCTATCGAAAGCTTTCGCAGCGTCCATCACCACCACTATCTCCGCCTCCCCCTCCCTCGCCGGCATCATGATAACATTCAAAAGCCTCCGCACATTCGCATTCAACTGTCTCCCCTTCACAAACCCCGTCTGGTCTTCATGGATGATCTGCGGCACACAATCCTCAATCCTCGTGGCTAAGACCTTCGCCAGCACCTTGGCATCTACATTTAGCAAGGAAATCGGTCTGTAAGACCCACATTGCAGGGGATCCTTGTCCCGCTTCAGGATCAAGGAGATCAGTGCCCGGGACATCGTCGGGGGTAAAGCCCCCCCCTCCCTTGCCTCATTGAAGGTCCTAACTAACAGCGGGCCCAACAGGTCCATATATTTTTTATAGAACTCGACCGGGAAACCGTCCGGCCCCGGTGCCTTCCCCGCCTGCATGCTTCCTAACCCTTTGATCAGCTCCTCCAGCCCAATCGGGGCCCCCAGTCCTGCCACCAGTCCCTCTTCCACCTTTGGAACCCTCAATTGGTCCAGGAAACGGACCATCCCTCCCTCCTCCCGTGGGGACTTGGATCGGTACAATTCCTCGTAGAGGTCCCTGAAGACTCCATTGATGCCAACCCCACTCCGCACCACCCTCCCTCCCCTGTCCTTAACTACCCCGATCTCCCCAGCTGCGTCCCGCTTCCGAAGCTGATGCGCCAGCATCCGGCTTGCCTTTTCCCCATACTCGTAGACCACCCCCTGGGCCTTCCTCCACTGCACCTCCGCCTTCTTGGTGGTCACCAGATCGAATTCGGCTTGGAGGCTGCGCCTCTTCCTCAACAATCCTTCCTCAGGTTCTTCCGCATACCTCCTGTCTACCCTCACCATCTCCCCCACCAGCCTCTCCCTCTCCCCCCGCTCCCTCTGCTCCTTGTGGGCCCTGATGGAGATCAGCTCTCCCCTCACCACCGCCTCCCATACCATCCCCACTCGGACCTCCCCGTTGTCGTTGGTCTCCAAGTACCTCTCTATACTTCCTCGGACCCGCTCGCTCACCTCCTCGTCCGCCAACAGCCCCACCTCCAAGCGCCACAGCGGGCGCTGGTTCCTCTCCTCCCCCATCTCCAAGTCCACCCAATGCGGGGTGTGGTCCGAAATGGCTATTGCCGAATACTCGGTATCCTCTACTCTCGCTATCAGCGCCCTATTCAAAATGAAAAAGTCGATTCGAGAATAAGCCTTATGGACATGTGAGAAGAATGAAAATTCCCTAGCCCCCGGCCTTGCAAATCTCCAAGGGTCCACCCCTCCCATTTGGTCCATAAATCCCCTCAACACTCTAGCCGCCACCGGCTTCCTACCCGTCCTAGACCTGGAGCGATCCAGTGCAGGATCCAACACCGTGTTAAAGTCTCCCCCATTATCAGGCCCCCCACTTCCAAGTCTGGGATCTGACCCAACATACGCCGCATAAAACCCGCATTGTCCCAGTTCGGAGCATACACATTGACCAGTCCCACCCTCTCTTTCTGCAACTTACCACTTACCATTATGTACCTACCGCCATTATCTGCCACAATGCTCGACGCCTCGAATAACACCTTCTTTCCCACCAAGATCACCACCCCTCGATTTTTGGCATCTAGCCCCGAGTGAAACACCTGACCTACCCACCCTTTCCTCAGTCTTACCTGGTCTGCCACCTTCAGGTGTGTCTCCTGGAGCATAACCACATCCGCCTTGAGCCCCTTCAGGTGCGCGAACACGCGGGCCCGCTTAACCGGCCCATTCAGTCCCCTTACATTCCAGGTTATCAGCCGGATCAGGGGGCTACCTGCCCCCCTCCCCGCCGACTAGCCACGACCCCTCCTCGGCCAGCCACGCGCCCGCACCCCACACCCGGCCCGTTCCCCACAGCGGCATACCCCCGTCTTGACCCTCCCCACTCTCTCCAGCTCCTCTTTGATCTTAGCAGCAGCAACTCGATTCCCCCCCACCCACCCCCCCACCCCCCACCACCCCCCGGCTAGGACCCATCCTAGCTGGTTTACTCCCTCCATTGCACTTCCGCAAGTCAGTTGACTCCTGCTGACCCCGGCCACTCCCTCCACCCCTTCGACTCCTCCCATTGTGTGGCACACCCTCCTCTCCCGCTCCCCATTCACAGGCTCTCCCCTTCCGTTCTAAGCGCGGGAAACAATCCTCGCTTCCCCGCCCCGGTCCCGCCTCCCCCCAGTCTTCGGCACGGGAAACAATCCCGCGCTCTCCACCTACCAGGCCCCGCCACCAACCAAAACAGTGCCCAACCCACCCCATCCACCCACCCCAACCCGAAAGAGAAAAACACAGGGAAAAAGAAACCCAAAACAATGCAAAGGCCCCCCCCCAACCAAAAATAGGCATAACATATCCACCGCAGTCCCCAGTCGCCCATCCCGACCCTCAGTCTGTGTCCAGCTTCTCGGCCTGAACAAAGGCCCACGCCTCCTCCGGAGACTCAAAATAATGGTGCCGGTCCTTGTAGGTAACCCACAGTCGCGCCGGCTGCAACATGCCAAACTTCACCCCCTTCCTGTGCAGCACCGCCTAAGCTCGATTGTACCCGGCCCTCCTCTTCGCCACCTCTGCACTCCAGTCCTGATATATCCGAACCTCCGAGTTCTCCCACCTGCTGCTCCTCTCCTTCTTGGCCCACCTGAGCACACACTCCCGATCAACGAACCGATGGAACCGCACCAGCACCGCCTGCGGAGGTTCGTTAGCCTTGGGCCTCCTCGCCAACACTCTATGGGCCCCTTCCAGCTCCAGGGGCCCCTGCAAGGTCCCCGCTCCCATCAGCGAGTTTAACATGGTGACCACATAGGCCCCCACATCCGGCCCCTCCAGCCCCTCCGGGAGGCCCAGAATCCGCAGATTCTTCCACCTCGCCCGATTCTCCATCTCCTCGAACCGCTCCTGCCATTTCTTGTGGAGCGCCTCGTGCGCCTCCACCTTTACCGCCAGGACTAAGATCTCATCCTCATTGTCAGAGATCTTTTGTTGAGCCTCTCGGATCGCCACCCCCTGGGCTGTCTGTGTCTCCAGCAGCTTATCAATAGAAGCCTTCATCAGCTCTAGCAGGTCCGTTTCAATCTCTCTGAGGCAGCGCTGGATGGTAGTCGACTTCCTGATACTCGCCGCTACTCCACCAGAAGATGAATTAGAGGAGCTGGTGACCACACCACTATGTAGCTCGATGGATCATATGTGCATACTTGTGCAAGACCAGGCTGACACATTGTCTGGATCGCCAGGGCCAGGGAACGTTTGTATCATAATAACCAGTGATTAGGAGCCAGCAAGAGATGTTTCAACAGGCCAGGAAGGGACAGCACCCGATGTTATAGATGTGGCGTCCACCCATGCACCAGAGAGCAAGGCTCTGCATCCACCAGTTGAAGGCACAGACTAGACCCAAGTGAAGATCCGCACACTTCTGTGCACATGGTGCAGACCTGGAATGAGACAGAGGTTGCCAAAGCCACCAAAGGTTCATCAAAAGAAAAAAGAGGAAGAGAAGGAGAGTGGGACAGGTAGTACATCCCACTGATAAAACCAAGAGAGAAGATGTTGAGGTTATAACCGACAAGGCAGTGACAGAGGACATACAGTGATGCAGCAGCAGCATAGTATAAAAAATCACAAAAAGAAAAAGTTGGTGATGCAGGTGTGGCCAATAAGGACACATGCCTTCAAAAGGCATTGCGTCAAAAGGATATGAAGCAAGAGACCAACACCCAAATCAGCCTTTAAAATGGAAGGCACATTGAGCTGTGCACAACGGGCATACACTTAGCAGGCATATTATGATACACAAGTTAAATTTGTTTATGCAGAAACTATTTGTGTAAAGTAAAGACATTAATAAGGTTTCTACATACAGATCAATATCTCCAAAGTAAGGGGGATGTGGTGATATGCCTGTGAATAATATGACCTGTATTGAGCAGTGCAACCTCCAACCAGCAGGTGGCGTCAGGCATTAGTCATGTGACATCTGGCTATCGCCAGAAGGTATTAAGGTGTACACGAGGACAGTCACACATAAGGGTAGTTCCAGGAGAGTCTAATGCAACTCAATCAATAACTTGGTCTGTATAGCATTCTGATTGTTAACTTACCACGTGTACATCAATAAATCATCATTCTGGTTAAGTCATCTGCATTTCTATTGAATCATTGCAAGACAAGATCACAGAACACATCAAGGTGGAACCAGCTCAGGAGGCAGAATGGACTCCATCTGCTTCTATCTCACCTAATCACTCTAAAATGAACGATAGTAAGCCAAAGTGGAGAAGATTGGAACAGTTGAAGATTCTGCTCACACGTTTATCCAATGGAGGAACGCGATGTGTGTTAGAGGCCATCCCATAGGTGTCGTAGGTCAACCGCCAATTCTAGGGGTTGGGGGTGTTGTGGGGATGCAGTTGGCCTCTGGACAAATGCCGGAACTCATGTACTGCAAAGTTCTTGGAGGGACGAGGAACTAAGAAGTTCAAAGGAAACAAAGTTTTGGAGGAATATGATGAGAATTGACCATCGAGGCACTGACAGGTCAGGCACAAGTGAGCAGGGAGGGTAGATGAAGATGGATGTTAGTGGCCTAAGGATGTTGGAGCAGATAATTGAGTATTGCGGAAAGGGAGGCTGGCCAGGAGCGCTTTTAGTTGTTGATGGTGAAGAGGTAGAATTCCGAAAGGACTACAGAAGATACAAAATGGATGCCGCCTGATATAAAATGGACTCTGTCAATGTTCTTGACTCTATGTCTTCTGCTGAAGTAGAAAAGCTCTGTGCAAAACAAGTGATCCACAACCAGATGCATCTGGAGAGACAATGAGCCGTTGGCAACCTTTGCCCAATGTCTGTATTTTTAGCTATTTGTAACTGACAAAGGGGCCCCAAATTAAGGAACGAGCAAGGAATGAGGAAGGACATGTTTCAATGTGGCTGGACTATTGACCCCATGACTTTATGTAACCATTATCTATGTAATGAATTGATTGGGTAAGGTAAACTGCCAATTAGAGGCTAAAGGAGCTAACTTGTAGCTATTTATGGCATTGAAGATGTTATGAATTATGATGTAAACAGAATTGATTGGGTATATGTAAATGCGAATGCAAACTAATTCCACTTTCCTTCTGTATATTAACCCAATGCGACCTCAGCTCAGGTGAGAAAAGGTGCTGCACAGACCGTGGGGGTCAAAGGCCTTTTCTCCCAGAGCTCTGAAAATTAATAAATTGCTTCTTTACTCACTCAAAGGACTATTCGTGAATATTTTCACCTACAGTATGGCGTAGTCGGCAGGATGTCATGGAACTGAACAGTTATTTGGGTCAGTGAACAGGGTGAGTACCCAGAAATTAGAGACACTTGGCAAGACGACTGATCAGGGACGTGGCACCGGAAGAACCAAAATAATAGACAGACGACATGAGTGAGAGAAGTGACCTAACTGGCTTAACTGTAATGTGATACTGCCGCGTTGAGAATTAACAAATGAGATTGTTTACAGGTGCGAGAGGTGATTGATGGAGGTATGTTAAAGAATGATGTTGTGAGGCCCTGATCAGGTAAACAGGCATCGGAGAGAAAAGGGGAGTGTTGTGGAACACGCCCGTGGAGGCAAGAGTTACACGTCCGGACCTTCTCGGTAATGGAGGAGGACGCTGCCGGACCTCTGAGAACCTCGCCGTGAGTACTATAAGAAGTCCGTGTATTCTCGGTAGGAAAGAATAGGGGGACTGTCTGGATATAAACATTCTCCAATCACACAGGCGGTGAAAGAAGTTAAAAGGGGTCCCCAGGCTCCCTGATAAACTCTTATATGACAGACCGACAGTCGTTAATTAAAAAGATGCAGAAGGACGGCTGGGACGTATCACATACTTTGGAACTTCAGAGAGATTGGTTGACAAAACAAACTAAAGCCAAGATCAAGAAATCAGGAGTACGTTTGGTACATCAATTGGCAGGACTAATGGAACAAGTAAATGTGGTAAAACAGAAGAAGACAGAACTAGAGACAAGAGTGAAATGTGAAACAAAAATCATAAAGGAATTAGAGTATAAATTGTATGAGGGGGGGAAGAATGGGGCAGTGTCCAGACGCGACCTCCCTGCCCCCATATGATAGTATAGAACCAACTGCCCCTCATAATTAGGAGACTGAGGAGACGGTCGATGTGACCCCTGTGAGCTGAGGGGGTAACTTGGCAAACCCTACCGCCAGTTACAAACGAATCACCCCGGGAGAAAGACAACAGGTTATGACCGTCCTGGGAAAACTTCAGCCCCGAAGCCAGAATGGAAACATTTGGACTGAACTCGACCCTGGGTGGGTCACCAACTGCACTTAAAAGACATTCACCAATTAGTAAGGGCAGCATGTTCGGCGGACAAGTGGCGACTTGTGGCCAGCGGTCCTGCGGTTACTGCAGCCCAGGATTTTAGCGGGGGACGATGGACCCACACAGTGCCTCTCACAGATGAGATAGACACCCAACAGCCTGCTTTTGCCCTTTTTAAGGCGGATGTCCAACGAGTCTTGGGCGATTCACCCACAAACTGGAATGAGATCACTACCACCAAACAAAGAAAAGGCGAGGGAGCGTCAGAATATGGGGAGCGGCTATTTACGGTTTATCAAGAAAGTTCGGGCCAAGCCAATGCTGTTAGGACAGCATTGTTCATACAAGCCTTCAAGGATGGCTTATCAAGTAAACATCAGGGCATCATTAAACTGGGGGTAGTGACCGCCAGGAACTATGATGACTTAGTGGAATGGGCGTGCGGGGTAGATGGGTGCGCTGGTGAAGACATTGACAGAGTTAAGGTAAAATAGGAAAAGGTGGCGGCCATGGCCAAGTGGGAGTCTGGAGCGAAGCCCAAGAGAGGGCCATGCCACAATTGTGGGAAAATGGGCCACTTCGCAAAGGAATGTAAGGGCAAGAAGGTTGTGAAACAATGTAACTATTGTAATAAACGGGAAGCTGCCTGTTTCAGCAAACATGGCAAGCTGCCTGGAGGCCAAAATACCCTATCCGCTGCAGAGTATAAGGAATGGACAGAATGGAAGGAAGGCCAGAGCTGAGGCCCTGTGACCCCCATTAAAAACAAAAGGCAAGGGAGAATTTATGTGTCTGCACTAGTGGGGGGCCGACAATGTGAAATGCTGGCGGACACAGGAGCATCGGTCTCCGTTACAAACCTCCCCCACCCTATCACCAATAAGTCAATATTTTTACAGGGTGTGGTGGTATGTATTAGGGGTCATGTGGGACTGTGAAGCCGTGATGCTATTGGCTGACAGATCCCGGGTCCTGGTTGGCTGCTGACTCCTGGCTCCGCCCTGAAGGCGGAGTATAAGAACCCGAGCTTCTCCCCGCCGCTTCATTCTGTTGCTGAACTGCTGGGGACAAGTCTCGCTTAATAAAGCCTGAATCGACTTCATCACTTCTCGTCTCTCTCGTAAGTCATTGTGCGCTACACAGGGAATTGAGGACACCAGAATGAACGCTTACTTGAGTACCACGCAGGTGGTAGAGATTGACAACATATACATACCTATGAAATTTTATGTGTGTAAAAATAATGAAGGCACGATTTTGGGCAACGATATCATGAGGGTGTATGAAACTATAATTGATTGTAAGAAAGGAAAGTTGACCTGGCCAAAGCCGGATGGTATTAAGGGAAGGTATGGACAAATGGCCAATAACACTGGCACTGTCGGGTTGGCCACCATAACCACCATGGGATGGAGCGAAGAATAGGGCGGATACGGGGCCATTTGCGGGTCAGTAAGCAGCGTTTGGGCAAAAAACAAATTAGACACCGGAAAAGCCAGCATCGACCCGATTAAGATTCCCGGGCCAGAACATAAGCCACACCGCTAATACCCGATCAAGACAGAAGCTAAAAAGGCGGTTGTGGATATAGGAGAAGGATTAGTAGAAAGGGGTACCCTGAGGGAAACCACCAGCACTACTAATTCTCCCACATGGCCTGTAAAGAAACCTGACGGGAGTTACTGGCTGACCATAGACTATACAGCCCTTAACAAGGTGACACCCAAATTGCATCCAATTGGAGCCAGTCCCTCAACCATCCTAAATGGACTATCTCCCGAACAGAAAATCTTCACTGTTCTAGACATATCCAATGGCTTTTTGGCACTTCCATTGGATCCGGAGTCCAAAGAGAAATTTGCATTTACAGTAGGGGATAAATAATATACGTGGACTCGATTACCACAGGGCTTCCATTATAGCCCAGCTATTTTCCACCGCGTAATGAGTAACATTTTAAAACAGATAAAAGTGCCCAAGGGGTGTGCGATCTTGTAGTATGTCGATGATATATTAATAGCCTCGGAAACAAAGGCAGACCATCTGGCTACCCTGCACATAGTATTGCGAACCCTGGAGACGGCTGGCCTCAAGGTGAGCCCTAAAAAGGCCCAGGTAGGAAAAACACAAGTCCTGTACACGAGGCATCAGCACTCCGCCTCTTTCCACTGGTGACAACTGTAGTGACAGTCAGGGTGTATCTATCAGTCAGCACCTTCTACACGTGGATCAGAGCTAGCCTGGTCTAGTTAGTTAGGGTTAGAATACTTAGAGTAGTAGAGAGTCAACCCACAGCCAGCTGTGTGCATTGTTATAGAAGTTCAATAAATCGTATTGAACCAACGCCTACGTTTGGTGTATGCTTTACAGTTCATCTGCATCCTGTTGCAGTCTGTGTTACCCCAGGGTGAATAACACGACATGATACCAGGTGTGGCTACTTCATCCAAGTAATTTACCTTCAAGAATTCAGTGACGACCAGCAAGTGCCTTCCAGCGGCATGGAGAAGATCCAGGCCCCTCTGCAGCTCCGGATCTCCGGAAACCTTGGCGCCAACTGGCGGGTCTTCAAGCAGAAATTCAGTCTATACATTGAGGCCTTGGGCCTCGAAAATGCGTCCGATTCCAGAAAAATTGCACTGCTCCTATCGACTGCGGGGGACCAGGCCATCCAAATATTCACTTCGCTCACTTTTGCCGACGGCGAGGACAAGACCAAGTTTCAGACCGTGTTAGCCAAATTCGACAGTCACTGTGAAGTCGAAACAAACGAGAGCTTTGAGCGCTATGTCTTCCAGCAAAGCCTTCAGGGTAAGGATGAGCCTTTCCAGTTCTTTCTCACTCATCTCTGCATTTTAGCGCAATCCTGCAACTACGGTGATACCGCTGATTCCCTCATCAGGGATCAGATCGTGTTTGGCGTCCACTCCGATGCCCTGCGGGTGCAGCTCCTTAAAATAAAAAACATGACCCTGCCAGTAGCCATCGAGGCGTGCAAAGTCCATGGACAGGCGAAAAGTTGCTATTCCCGCCTTAAATCGGCAGAACAGGACCAACTTGCCTCCCACGAGGCAGAGAGTGTACAGGCCATCGCCCAAATGCGGCGCCTTAGCCTCGATGAAGGTGGCCATTTCGCGCGCTTTTCCCGGGGTCCCACGCATGCACACCACGGACGGGAGAACAAAGCGGCCGGAGACCACAGTGCGCAGGTGCTAGTGGTGGCTGACCGCACTGCACATGTGCGATGACGCATGGAGCGTTACGACGTCAACGTCTTGACGTGCCCGAACTGCGGCACCGCCCACTTAAAGCGGCAATGCCCTGCAAGAGGCAGGCAATGTTTAAATTGTGGGAAGCCTGGCCATTATGCAGCCTTGTGCAGGTCTGCACCTCCGATCGTGGGCAAGCGATCCCAGTTCCAACGCAAGCGCGTTCGAAGTGTGGAGCAAGGGTTGCTGGATTCGGAACCTGATACCACCGTGGATCCAGAGGACAACTGCCTGGAGTTCCCATATCGTGTGGGCATCATTACCATGTATGGCAAGGCCTCCTCACATTCAGCAACACGCCTACCCATCCTCAAGGTGGATTCTGCGGACTTAGCATCTGACTTTAACCTTGCGCTCCTGGCATGCAGGGCAACCCCTCTGTCCACCGGTATGTCTCCGGCACAACTCGTTATGAATCGTGGCCTGTGGACGGCCATTCATTTACCTGACCTGGATCACCTTTCAGTGAAGCAAAAGGTGCAGCAACTCAGAAACCAGCAAAAGCTGACATACGATGCTCATGCTACTGATTTGCCTGTGCTCTCTCCGGAAGATGCTGTTCGCATCAGGTTGCCTGATGGAGGCTGGTCAGCTCCAGCTGTTGTTGTTCGACAGGCTGCTCCCAGGTCGTTCATGGTTCGCATGGCTAATGGATGCATTGTCAGGTGCAACAGAAGGGCACTTCGCAAACTTGCCTGCCCACCACCGGATCTCACGTTCCTAGATGTCGTTGTGCCTTATCCGGACACCTTGCTCCACGAGGCCACCAATCTGGCTGCAATCCCGCCTGTCAAGGCGCCGTTGTCCCCACCTCCACCTCTCAGGCGATCGACAAGGATACAACGCCAGCCCCAGTGATTGGACTTATAAATATTCCTTTGTATCTATTGTTCTGTATCTGCACACTAGACACCTTACATGTACCTATGCATTCGCTCGCCATTTGCTGTAAATAGTTATCTCTGTAAATATGTCGTATATGCTCTAAGCAACCGACAACATTTTGTTTAAAAGGGTGGATGTCATAATATGCACCCATGCACGTCATGAGGTAAAAACAGGCAGTGACAGACACCCAGGTTAGCCAATCAACATATAGAACAGAAGACAACCAATCACCAGACAGAACACCAGAGGGGGGCTTCCAACTATAAAATACACGAGGCATCAGCACTACTCCTCTTTCCACTGGTGACAACTGTAGTGTCAGTCAGGGTGTATATATCAGTCAGCACCTTCTACACGTGGATCAGAGCTAGCCTGGTCTAGTTAGTTAGAGTTAGTATACTTAGAGTAGTAGAGAGTCAACCCACAGCCAGTTGTGTGCATTGATATAGAAGTTCAATAAATCGTATTGAACCAACGCCTACGTTTGGTTATGCTTTACAGTTTATCTGCATCGTGTTGCAGTCCGTGTTACCCCAGGGTGAATAACACAACAGACAGTATTAAGGATACTCCTCTGGCAACAGCGGAAGAAACATTCTATATAGATGGGTCACATAAGTGTGTTGATGGGCGGCCCTGAACTGGGTGGGCAGTAGTGAATGGAGCATTGGAGACAGTGGAATCAGGACAAATTGATGGAGGCCTGTCGGCCCAAGTGGCAGAAGTAGTGGCACTCACCAAAGCGCCAGAGCTACCAGAGAACAAGACAGTGAACATTTATACAGACAGGAGGTACGCTTTTGGAGTCGTATATGACTACATGACTGCTTGGGGTAGGAGGGGATTTATTACAACAGGAGGTAATCCTATAAAACATCAGTTGAGAATAGAAGCCCTCTTAGAGGCTAGTAACAAACCTCAACAGGTAACAGTGATTAAAATTAAAGCACATCAGAGGGAACCGGACAAGGAACAGCTTGGACTGGATAAATCACCAGGGGAATCAAGCCGCAGACCAAGCGGCACAAAAGGCGTTAGAACAGAATGAGGTTGAGGAAGCACCGATCGCCCTTGTGGACCACACGGAGAAAGAGATAAGTGTTAAAGAACTCCATGAGGACATCCCCGATGGAGAAAGAGGTACGTGAGAAAAGCAAGGCACAGAGAAGGGTAGTGATGGAGTTTGGCGAAAGGATAATCGGGTAATGGCCCCCAAATGTATTCAACATACATTATTGGAGCTCCACCATGGGCGTGGACACTCAGGCAGGGAAGCCATGATAGGGAGCCTGGGAGGGAGTGATGGTGGAAAGGAATGGGGCGAGATGTTGCACATACTGTCATCGGTGCGTCACCTGTGCCCAGCATAATCCGGGGAGACCCATAAAAGTCAGAATGGGACACCAACCCAGGCCACGGGGACCATGGGAACACTTGCAGAGAGATTTTACAGGTCCCCTGCCACCATCACATGGCAAAACTTACTGCCTAGTGATTATCGATCAATTCACCCGATGGGTGGAGGCTTTCCCTACGCGGAATTGTACTGCCTTGACAGTCGCCGGAGTCTTCGCTGAAGAAGCAATTCCCCGATGGGGACTGCCTACTCAAATAGACTCAGACCAGGGTACCCATTGTACTGGAAGTGTTATAAAAACGGTGTGCCGATTAATGGGAATAAAGCAGAAATTCCACATTCCCTACCATCCCCAAAGCTCGGGAATGGTGGAGCGGATGAATTAAACTCTTAAAAATGCGCTAGCAAAGGCAATACAGACGTCATGAAAAACCTGGACCGAAGTATTGCCTATTATCTTGATGAAACTGTGGGCCACTGGAAACCGAACCACAGGCTTAGCCCCTTATGAACTAATGACAGGAAGAGCGATGCAATTACCAGAAGGCATCATAACAGGTGGGTCCCCTAAAAGACAGATTAAAACGGCACGTTCTGGAAATGAGTACACAACTCAAAACGATGCGAAAGAACTCTTGTGACAATCAGGAAAATAAGGACCGGGCACAAGAGCTCGCGATGGCGGCTTACGTTCCCCCGGCGGGTAGTAAGGTCATGGTAAAAACCCTGCCCAGTAAACCAGGGTTCACCCCAAATTGGAGCGGGCCTTACGAGATTATAATTAGTGGAGATACCTGTGCCTGCCTGGACAGAAGGGGAAAAGGAGTGTGGAAACATTGGACACAATTAAAATTTAATGAGGAAAAGACAACCTCATAGGGCTTCTTTCATTCATACTGGCTATGCGCAGGTGAAAAGTTGGACGTGGTTGCTTAAGTCTAAATCAGATAACCAAGCTACGAAGCAATGGATGATGAACTGATGCTTGCTTTTATATTCATCTTCCAGATCGTTCAATTTCTGATTATGTAATTTGTATCTATCGGGATCCTTGTATTGTGTTTGTTGCTTGGCTGAGGGATAAGCTAAGGGAGTGAATAGAGAAAGGATGGGAAGTAAGATGATGTGCTCCCCCAGTCTTCAAAGGAATGTAGTCGCGTTAATATGTATTGTCACGGGTGTAAGGGTGATGGGATTGGAAGACAATCTTTTTTATAAAACTCATATACAATTGTACGGAAAGCAGTCTGTGTTACCCGTTGGCCAAGGCCAAACAGGCCTTGTTTGTGGCCACCCCGAGTTGGACTTCCGTCCAACTATACACTGCAGACACAGCAGATAGACCCTGTGTGGGACAGACGGGCATCTATAGTAGGAGCATACAAGGAAGATGCGTGGAACTAATAAATTCCGCGCATCCCACTTGCCAGGGAATACAGGGGACTGGAGGGACAAGATATTCAGAGAAGATGGAGTATCCCCTATGTTTTACGGGGCAGGGATGGGGATGTGTCTATGCCCTTGTCCCCAAAAATTCCACATATGTACAGAAACAGTGTGCTCACCAACATTGTCAAGTACAGGCCAGTTTGCCTGTACTTGCGATAAAGAAAGATGCTTTAACGTCACAGTGGGGAGACAATTTATTTACGGCCACTGTAACAGAACCCATGTAATCTCCGCTGCCTGGGCGTACCCATTTGATTCTTACCAATTGATCGGTTCTAATGGGAAATCAAACAACCCCCGCAATTGGTGGTATGCACAGTTCGTACAGACCAATAACTGAGCCGTTAACAGTTTGCGAGCCGAGGAGGGATTTATGTTCCTCCTCAACGGTACACTCACCACGTCGACACATACTCTCCTGGTCCTTTTCACGGTGGGGACAATAGGGCCGCTTACCGTCCCATGCCCTCAAGCGGGTCATATCCGTAGGAGAATAGTGACTCGGGCAATTGGCACGAAATTCTGCGCTGATTGGAGAGATCCTATTACTTTAGGCTCATCACTCGGCTACGGGCTCCTTAGTTCCCTGTCATTGGGAGGATTGGCGGGGGTGATCAGTGTGAAAAATAGAAATTATCTTATTTGCGGCCTGACCATCCTGGGCGATAATACTTGAAAGGGATTAGAGGTCATTAACCAGGAGTTGTCTGAGTTGTAGACCACCAAGCAAACCTGTTATGTAGTAGACTATCAACTAGCCCAGCAAGGGGGAGCATGAACCATCGTGGGGGATAAATGTATGACCCATGTTACGGATGAGGCTTAAAATATCACGGAAGCTATTGACGCAATAAAAAAACAACTCAATGACTTTAAGCAAGGCCCCGCGGTTGGGGGGGGGGGGGGAGGGGGGGGGGGCTCCATTGGCCTTTTGGAGGAGGATGGGGGAACATGGATCATGCATTCACTGATAATATTTGCCGTTATGTGTTTGCTTTTTTTGATGTTTTATAAGCATATAGTGTAGATTTATTTGTTCTTAAGGGCAGCACGATAGCATTGGGAATAGCACAATGCTTCACAGCTCCAGGGTCCCAGGTTCGATTCCGGCTTGGGTCGCTGTCTGTGCGGAGTCAGCGCGTCCTCCCCGTGTCTGCGTGGGTTTCCTCCGGGTGCTCCGGTTTCCTCCCACGGTCCAAAGATGTGCAGGTTAGGTGAATTGGCCAATGATAAATTGCCCTTAATGTCCAAAATTGCCCTTGGTGTTGGGTGGAGGTGTTGAGTTTGGGTAGGGTGCTCTTTCCAGGAGCCGGTGCAGACTCAAAGGGCCGAATGGCCTCCTTCTGCACTGTAAATTCAATGATAATCTATGATTAATCTAGGACAAAGGTTCGGCACAACATCGTGGGCCGAAGGGCCTGTTCTGTGCTGTATTTTCTATGTTCTATGTTCTATGTTCATAGTAAAGCTATGTTGTGCTAAGATAATGGGACAGGTCCTACCAGTCACGCCCATGCAGAATAAGGATGTCTACGATTAATTACTATGGCAAAGAGACCCCTCCGACGTACCCGTTCCCCGTATCAACGGCCGTGACGTCCCGGACGGGGAAATATCGAGCTGGATGTGAAGAGCCCAACTGGAGATGTGGTCAGCTTGGGACATCGGGGTGTCCAAGGACCAACAGAGGGCCTGAACGGACTACATAAGATACAAAATGGATGCCGCCTGATATAAAATGGACTCTGTCAATGTTCTTGGCCCTATTTTATTATCAGTGTCTTCTGCTGAAGTAGTAAAGTTTTGTGCAAAACAAGTGATCCACAACCAGATGCATCTGGAGAGACAATGAGCCGTTGGCAACCTTTGCCCAATGTCTGTATTTTTAGCTATTTGTAACTGACAAAGGGGCCCCAAATTAAGGGACTAGCAATGAATGAGGAAGAACATGTTTCAACGTGGCTGGACTATTGACCCCATACTTTATGTAACGGTTATCTATTTGATTAATTGATTGGGTAAGGTAAACTGCCGATTAGAGGCCATGGGAGCTAACTTGTAGCCATTTATGGCATTGAAGATGCATATTATGAATTGTGACGCAAACCGAATTGATTGGGTATATGTAAATGCGAATGCAAACTAATTCCGCTTTCCTTCCGTATATTAACACAGTGCGACCTCAGCTCAGGCTAGAAAAGGTGCTGTACAGACTGTGGGGGTCAAAGGCCTTTTCTTCCAGAGCTCTGAAAATTAATAAACTGCTTCTTTACTCACTCAAAGGTCTATTTGTGAATATTTTCACCTACAATGGTGGAGGAGGCAAAAGTGCCTTAACATCCGGTGAGTGATGCCAGAGAGGTTGGGGGGACCAGCGGCCTGATGAATGCTCCAAATGGGAATCAAAACAATGAGATCTGTTTACCTGATGTCTTTTGTCGCAGTTTTTCCTCTGTTAATGAAAGCAAAATCAAGTTATAGCAGAAAACCATTTTTGTTTGCCGAGAAATAAACTGTATTGGTTTGCATAACTATTAAATAGTTGATACACTCTGATCTGTGACGCGAGGGAAGCAATAAGTTAAAATCAAACTATTATAATTGTTACAACTCTCTTCATACATTCAATTAGTCTGCATCAACAATGTAAATGGGTCTTATAAGCATACTGCACAGAAGGTGGGCTGGAGGAACGACCTGTATATATCCTATACAAAATGGTGGGCACTTAGTTCCCCTATGTCTTGTTTTTACTATTATATATAAAACTGTGTTGCATATTCGCATTGAACTATTTTCTATTATACTTTCAGCCAGTGGCTTCCAGCATTTAACAAATCGTGACATAAAGACATATTCCTCATCTGATTTGTGCTGTATTTGTCCCCAAGCTTAAAGCTCAGCCACCTTTGACACTCTTGTCAGTGGAAAGTTTGATATATTTTCTCTATGGAAACTCATAATCATTTTGAAGCTTTTGACGAACACATCCACAACAATCGCAGTGCGGGGTGAGTGGGAGTGCGGAGGTTGGGAAGAGGGTGATAATCTACCTTTTCCAGTCTCTTTTGCTCTCACTGGCGTCCATCAATCTGGGTACCATTGCGGCCAATCTCCCGGCACTTCTCATTGGACATTCCCTGTACACTGCACTGTAGGCCGTGATCAAGCTTTACCACGTGTGAAGCAACTTGATAACAGAGAACACAAATTACGACAGAGAATTCAGTGTTGGAAAGTTCCAAACCTGCATCTTCTAGATCATTCTTCAATTTAGCAATTTCTGGAGACGAAAGCAAACAGACAAGGTCACCGTTAACGCCTGAGGTGATGCTAATTTGAACTGGTCCTGCTTCACACAGTCTGATTCTAATTTCTATTCTGTCCCATCAGCTCAGCCGGGACTTTACGCTTTGTGATCACCTATCGACCACATGGCAAGGAAATAAGGTTCAGGGTGGCAAGCAAACAACCCGTTGAGAGGGCATCATCCATTTCTCATTATTTCTCCTGACAATTAGGTTCTCATCTCCATGGTCTGACTGTGATTCATGCCTTGTTTTACACAGAACTTTCAATGATCCTGTTATCTGTTACAGACAGATACAGATAAGCTAGAAGATTGGGCCAAAGTTAGGCAGATGGAATTTAATGTGAATAAGTGAGGTCATCCATTTTGGCTGAAAAAATAGAAAGGCAAATTATTATCTAATTGGAAAGCAGGATCAAGATGCACTGGGTAGAGGGTTGCTTTGTTCAAGAATCGCAGATAGTGGGTATGCAGGTACAGCATATAATTAAAAAGGGAAATGGAATGTTAGCATTTATTGCAAAGGTACTGGAGTATAAAAGTAGAGAAGTGCTGTTGCAATTGTATGTGGTGTTGAAGAGACCACATCAGGAGGATTATGTCCAGTTTTGGTCTCCTTATTTTAGGAAGCATTTGGTGGCATTGGAAACAGTTCAGAGGAGTTTCACCAGGTTCATCCCCGGATCAGAGGGTCGACTTATGAGGAGAGATTAAACAGTTTGGGCCTCTACTCACTGGAGCTTATAAAGAACAAAGAAAGGTTCAGCACAAAAACAGGCCCTTCAGCCCTCCAACCCTGTGCCAACCATGCTGCCTGTCTAATCTAAAACCTGTTACACTTTCGCGGCCCATATCCCCCTTTTCCCATCCTATTAAGGTATTTTCCAAGACGGCCCTTAAATGTCACTATCGTACCTGCTTCCACCATGTCCTCCGGCAGCGAGTTCCAGGCACACACCACCCTCTGTGTAAAAAACTACCCTCGCACATCTCCTCGCACCTTAAACCTATGCCCCATACTAATTGACTCTTCCACCCTGGGAAAAAGCTTCTGACCACCTTTGACAGCTTTGACAGAAATCTTTGGATCCTCGCTGTCTTCAGGGGATGTCCCGGAGGACTGGAGAATAGCCAATGTTGTTCCTCTGTTTAAGAAGGGTAGCAAGGATAATCCCGGGAACTACAGGCCGGTGAGCCTTACTTCAGTGGTAGGGAAATTACTGGAGAGAATTCTTAGAGACAGGATCTACTCCCATTTGGAAGCAAATGGACGTATTAGTGAGAGGCAGCACGGTTTTGTGAAGGGGAGGTCGTGTCTCACTAACTTGATAGAGTTTTTCGAGGAGGTCACTAAGATGATTGATGCAGGTAGGGCAGTAGATGTTGTCTATATGGACTTCAGTAAGGCCTTTGACAAGGTCCCTCATGGTAGACTAGTACAAAAGGTGAAGTCACACGGGATCAGGGGTGAACTGGCAAGGTGGATACAGAACTGGCTAGGCCATAGAAGGCAGAGGATAGCAATGGAGGGATGCTTTTCTAATTGGAGGGCTGTGACCAGTGGTGTTCCACAGGGATCAGTGCTGGGACCTTTGCTCTTTGTAGTATATATAAATGATTTGGAGGAAAATGTAACTGGTCTGATTAGTAAGTTTGCAGACGACACAAAGGTTGGTGGAATTGCGGATAGCGATGAGGACTGTCTGAGGACACAGCAGGATTTAGATTGTCTGGAGACTTGGGCGGGGAGATGGCAGATGGAGTTTAATCCGGACAAATGTGAGGTAATGCATTTTGGAAGGTCTAATGCAGGTAGGGAATATACAGTGAATGGTAGAACCCTAGAGAGTATTGAAAGTCAGAGAGATCTAGGAGTACAGGTCCACAGGTCACTGAAAGGGGCAACACAGGTGGAGAAGGTAGTCAAGAAGGCATACGGCATGCTTGCCTTCATTGGCCGGGGCATTGAGTATAAGAATTGGCAAGTCATGTTGCAGCTGTATAGAACCTTAGTTAGGCCACACTTGGAGTATAGTGTTCAATTCTGGTCACCACACTACCAGAAGGATGTGGAGGCTTTAGAGAGGGTGCAGAAGAGATTTACCAGAATGTTGCCTGGTATGGAGCGATTGAATAAACTCGGTTTGTTCTCACTGGAACGAAGGAGGTTGAGGGGCGACCTGATAGAGGTATACAAAATTATGAGGGGCATAGACAGAGTGGATAGTCAGAGGCTTTTCCCCAGGGTAGAGGGGTCAATTACTAGGGGGCATAGGTTTAAGGTGAGAGGGGCAAGGTTTAGAGTAGATGTACGAGGCAAGTTTTTTACGCAGAGGGTAGTGGGTGCCTGGAACTCGCTACCGGAGGAGGTAGTGGAAGCAGGGACGATAGGGACATTTAAGGGGCATCTTGACAAAGATATGAATAGAATGGGAATAGAAGGATACGGACCCAGGAAGTGTAGAAGATTGTAGTTTAGTCGGGCAGTATGGTCGGCACGGGCTTGGAGGGCCGAAGGGCCTGTTCCTGTGCTGTACATTTCTTTGTTCTTTGTTCTTTGTTCACCCATTCCGTCCATGCCCCTCATAACTTTGTAGACTTCTATCAGGTCACCCCTCAACTTCCTTTGTTCTTGTGAGAACAAACCGAGTTTATCCAACCTCTCCTCACAGCTGATGCCCTTCAAAGCAGGCAACATCCTGGCAAGCCTCTTCTGTACCCTCTCCAAAGCTTCCACCTCCTCCTGGCAGTGTGGTTTAACTAAGGTACTACACAGCTGCAGCACGACTTGCCAATTTTTATACTCAATGCCCCGGCTGATGATAGCACGCATGCCGTATGCATTCTTGACTACCACATTGGCGACACGGTAGCACTGTGGTTTGCACAGTTGCATCACAGCTCCAGGGTCCCAGGTTCGATTTCCGGCTTGGGTCACTGTCTGTGTGGAGTCTGCACGTTCTCCCCGTGTCTGCGTGGGTTTGCTCCGGGTGCTCTGGCTTCCTCCCACAGTATGCAGATTAGTGGACTGGCCATGTTAAATTACACTTAGAGTCCAAAAAGGTTAAGTGGGGTTACTGGTTGCATGGATAGGGTGGAGGTGTGGGCTTAGGTAGGGTGCTCTTTCCAAGGGCCGGTGCAGATTCGATGGGCCGAATGGCCTCCCTCTGCACTGTAAATTCTATGATTCTCCACCTGCGTTGCCACTTTCAATGACCTGTGGATCTGTACACCCAGACCCTCTGCCTGTCAATACTATTAAGGGTTCTGCCATTTACTGTATATTTCCCACCTGCATTAGACCTTCTAAAATGCATCACCTCACATTTGTCCAGATTAAACTCCATCGACCATCTCTCTACCCAAGACTCCAGCCGATTTATATGCTGCTGTATCCTCTGACAGTCCTCATCGCTGTTCACACTTCCACCAACCATTGTGTTGTCCGCAAACTTACGAATCAGACCAGTTACATTTGAACCAAATCACTTATATATACTACATAATAATCTTTATTATTGGAACAAGTGAGCTTACATTAACACTACAATGACGTTACTGTGAAAACGCCCTAGTCGCCACACTCCAGCGCCTGATCGGGTAGACAGAGGGAGAATTCAGAATGTCCAATTCGCCTAACAAGCACGTAATTCGGGACTTGTGGGAGGAAACCGGAGAACCCGGAGGAAACCCACGCAGACACGGGAAGAACGTGCAGACTCCACACGGACAGTGACCCAAGCAGGAATTGGACCTGGGGCTCTGGCGCTGTGAAGCAATAATTCTAACCACTGTGCCACCCACAGTGCTAAGGTCATAGATTATCATAGAATTTACAGTGCAGAAGGAGGCCATTCGGCCCATCGAGTCTGCACCGGCTCTTGGAAAGAGCACCCTACCCAAGGTCAACACCGCCACCCTATCCCCATAACCCAGTAACCCCACCCAACACTAAGGGCAATTTTGGACACTAAGGGCAATTTATCATGGCCAATCCACCTAACCTGCGCATCTTTGGACTGTGGGAGGAAACCGGAGCACCCGGAGGAAACCCACGCACACACGGGGAGGATGTGCAGTCTCCGCACAGACAGTGACCCAAGCTGGAATCGAACCTGGGACCCTGGAGCTGTGAAGCAATTGTGCTATCCACAATGCTACCGTGCTGCCCCAAACTGGTCCCAGAACTGATCCCCATGGAACACCACTGGTCACGGTCCTCCATTCAGAAACGCACCCTTCCACTACTGCCCTCTGTCTTCTATGACCGAGCTAGTTCTTTATCCATCTTGCCAGCTCACCTCTGATCCCATGTGACTTCACCTTCTGATTCAGTCTGCCATGAGTGTTCTTGTCAGAGACCTTACTGAAGTCCATGTAGGCAACATTCACTGTTGTACCTTCATCAATCATCTTTGTCACTTCCTCGAAAATCTCGATTACGTCAGTGAGACACGGCTTCCCTTTCACAAAACGATGCTGCCTCTCTCTAATATATCCACTTGCTTCTAAATAGCAGTAAATCCTGTCTTAAAGAATCCTCTCCAATAATTTCCCGACCACTGATGTAAGGCTCACCGGCCTGTAATTCCCTGGATTATTCTTGCTACTGTCTTAAACAAAGGAACAACATTAGCTATTCTCCAGTCCTCTGGGACCTCACCTGTAGCCACTCTGTCAAAGCAATTTCCTCCCTTGCCTCCTTCAGTATTGTGGGGTAGATCCCATCGGGCCCTGGAGACTGATCTACTATAGTGTTTTACAAGACGCCCAACACCTCCTCCTTTTTGACCCAGATTATCGACACACCCTTCCCCCGACTCATTACCCATCAAGTCCTTTTCTTTGGTCAATACTGATGCAAAGAAAGATAATAGGGGATCTGAGCCTGGCCAGGTGGTAGAAGTTTCAGTAGGGGAGCATTTTGGGAACAGTGACCACAATTCAGTAAGTTTTAATGTGCTGGTGGACAAGGATAAGAGTGGTCCGAGGATGAATGTGCTAAATTGGGGGAAGGCTAATTATAACAATATTAGGCGGGAACTGAAGAACATAGATTGGGGGCGGATGTTTGAGGGCAAATCAACATCTGACATGTGGGAGGCTTTCAAGTGTCAGTTGAAAGGAATTCAGGACCGGCATGTTCCTGTGAGGAAAAAGGATAAATACGGCAATTTTCGGGAACCTTGGATAACGAGAGATATTGTAGGCCTCGTCAAAAAGAAAAAGGAGGCATTTATCAGGGCTAAAAGGCTGGGAACAGACGAAGCCTGTGTGGAATATAAGGAAAGTAGGAAGGAACTTAAGCAAGGAGTCAGGAGGGCTAGAAGGGGTCACAAAAAGTCATTGGCAAATAGGGTTAAGGAAAATCCCAAGGCTTTTTACATGTACATAAAAAGCAAGAGGGTAGCCAGGGAAAGGGTTGGCCCACTGAAGGATAGGCCAGGGAATCTATGTGTGGAGCCAGAGGAAATGGGCGAGGTACTAAATGAATACTTTGCATCAAAATTCACTAAAGAGAAGGAATTGGTAGATGTTGAGTCTGGAGAAGGGTGTGTAGATAGCCTGGGTCACATTGAGATCCAAAAAGATGAAGTGTTGGGCGTCTTAAAAAATATTAAGGTAGATAAGTCCCCAGGACCTGATGGGATCTACCCCAGAATACTGAAGGAGGCTGGAAAGGAAATTGCTGAGGCCTTGACAGAAATCTTTGGATCCTCACTGTCTTCAGGTGATGTCCCGGAGGAATGGAGAATATCCAATGTTGTTCCTCTGTCTAAGAAGGGTAGCAAGGATAATCTAGGGAACTACAGGCCGGTGAGCCTTACTTCAGTGGTAGGGAAATTACTGGAGAGAATTCTTCGAAACAGGATCTACTCCCATTTGGAAGCAAATGGACGTATTAGTGAGAGGCAGCATGGTTTTGTGAAGGGGCGGTCGTGTCTCACTAACTTGATAGAGTTTTTCGAGGAGGTCACAAAGATGATTGATGCAGGTAGAGCAGAGGATGTTGTCTATATGGACTTCAGTAAGATCTTTGACAAGGTCCCTCATGGTAGACCTGTACAAAAGGTGAAGTCACACGGGATCAGGGGTGAGCTGGCAAGGTGGATACAGAACTGGCTAGGTCATCGAAGGCAGAGAGTAGCAACGGAAGGATGCTTTTCTAATTGGAGGGCTGTGACCAGTGGTGTTCCGCAGGGATCAGTGCTGGGACCTTTGCTGTTTGTAGTATATATAAATGATTTGGAGGAAAATGTAACTGGTTTGATTAGTAAGTTTGCAGACGACACAAAGGTTGGTGGAATTGTGGATAGCGATGAGGACTGTCAGAGGATACAGCAGGATTTAGATTGTTTGGAGACTTGGGCGGAGAGATGGCAGATGGAGTTTAATCCGGACAAATATGAGGTAGGGAATATACAGTGAATGGTAGAACCCTAGAGAGCATTGAAAGTCAGAGAGATCTAGGAGTACAGGTCCACAGGTCACTGAAAGGGGCAACACAGGTGGAGAAGGTAGTCAAGAAGGCATACGGCATGCTTGCCTTCATTGGCCGGGGCATTGAGTATAAGAATTGGCAAGTCATGTTGCAGCTGTATAGAACCTTAGTTAGGCCACACTTGGAGTATAGTGTTCAATTCTGGTCGCCACACTACCAGAAGGATGTGGAGGCTTTAGCGAGGGTGCAGAAGAGATTTACCAGAATGTTGCCTGGTATGGAGGGCATTAGCTATGAGGAGCGGTTGAATAAACTCGGTTTGTTCTCACTGGAACGAAGGAGGTTGAGGGGAGACCTGATAGAGGTATACAAAATTATGAGGGACATAGACAGAGTGGATAGTCAGAGGCTTTTCCCCAGGGTAGAGGGGTCAATTACTAGGGGGCATAGGTTTAAGGTGAGAGGGGCAAGGTTTAGAGTAGATGTACGAGGCAAGTTTTTTACACAGAGGGTAGTGGGTGCCTGGAACTCGCTACCGGAGGAGGTGGTGGAAGCAGGGACGATAGTGACATTTAAGGGGCATCTTGACAAATACATGAATAGGATGGGAATAGAGGGATACGGACCCAGGAAATGTAGAAGATTGCAGTTTAGTCGGGCAGCATGGTCGGCACGGGCTTGGAGGGCCGAAGGGCCTGTTCCTGTGCTGTACATTTCTTTGTTCTTTGTTCTTTGTTGTAAGGGGCTGGTTCAGCACAGTGGGCTAAATAACTGGTGTGTAATGCAGAACAATGCCAGCAGCGTGGGTTCAATTCCCATACCTTCCTACCCGAACAGGTGCCAGACTGTGGTGACTCGGGTCTTTTCACAGTAACTTCATTGAAGCCTACTTGTGACAATAAGTGATTATTAATATTATTATTATTAATCAAGGTGTTTAAAACACTAAATGGAATTAATAAAGTAGACATAGACCAAATGTTCCCTCTTGTGGGCAAACTAGAATGAGATATAGGTGGCAGATTTAGAACTGAGATGGGGAGGATTTACTTCTCGCAGAGGGTGGTGAATTTGTGGAACTCGCTGCCACATAGTGCAGTGGAATCTGAGTCATTAAATGGTTTCAAGAATACATTTCTGATACAAAATGAGTCAAAGGGATATGAGCAACAGGTGGAGAGGTGGATTTGAGACCAGGAAGGGATCAGTCATGATCTGATTGAATGGTGGAGCAGGCTTGAAGGGCTGAATTGCCTACTTCTGCTCCTAACTCCTATGGTCCTGGTCCCTATGCTCCTACCGAACACAAAGTCAGGTTGACTTTTCTTTCTCATGGTGTCCAGCGGCAACAAGGGAAAAAAGAAATCAATTGCAACATAGACATATTTTACACCTTCTCTGAGACAGTTTCAAACCTGGCCAATTGTAACACAGGAATCTTGTAACGTATCTAGTCGGCATAATGTCGAGATCTTGGGGGATTTAAATCTTCTTTTGTACACTGGCAAACCAGATTTCTCCTACCAGCGTTTGTGGAATGTAATCTAGCTCTTTATGCATGAATGGGATGTGGGTGCCACTGATCGACCAGCATTTATTGCCCATCCCTAGTTTCTTTTGAGAAACTGGTGATGAAATACCTTAGTCCCTGAGGTGTTGGTACATTGCTGTGTTTAACATTTGGATGCAAGTGACTGGTTGGTTCGGCCATTACAGAGAACATTTAAGGGTCTGGCGGCAACCTGTAGGTCAAACCAGGTTTCCTTTCCGAAAGGATGTTGTTGGAGATTATTTCAGCAATTGTCTCAATTCCATATTTTTTAATATATTGCATTTAAATTCCACCATCTTCCCTGGTCGCCAGGGCATTACCCAGGGCAGCTGAATTACTGGTCCCGTGACACTGCTTCCCCATGTGAGCTTGCTAAATCAGTATGGGGAACAGGCTACATTTTATCCAGAATTCTGAAGTGAGGTAGGGCGAATTAAAACCTTTGCAGTCCACGAAAATCGAGGAAGAGTGATCATGACCTGTTAGAGTTTGTGAGTGACTTGGTTAAAGACAAGACCAGGGTCCTAGCTGAGCAAATAAAACTGCTGAATGATAAATGGAATGATATCTATGAAGTGTGGAAACGAGATAGCAGATAACGGACTATCAATGTTTAAGGAATTAATCCATCGTTGACAACAAATATACATTCTTTTAATGTAACATGCATGTCAGCAGATAACCTCATATACTTCAACACACCTGCAATATGGCAGCAGTGTGTTTCACCGGCAAAATGCACAATGGCATTGTGCCAAGGCACCAAGGAAGATGAGCCAGCGCTTGGACACACCACCACCTGGAAGATCCACTTCAATCACAATTCATCCTCATTGGGAAATGTATCCCAATTCTTGGACTTTCTCCAGGTCTGTACCGGGGACTTTCTCCCTATTTGTCCTAGGGGCCAGATACAGCAGACAGCTAAAAAAGGTGGCTTACCAGCAGCTATCAAAGGAAAATTGGATTTGTGCAATAAATACTGACATTTCCAGCATCGCCCACTCCCAATGAACGAATCAGGAATGAACCAAAATGCCAAAACACCGATTGAATCCTGCCATGGCTTTTTTCAATTCATTCGCCTTCGATAATTTTCTAACTCGGATGTTTCTTGATCTTCATTTTCCTCTGAGAAGCAACGTGTTCTAGAATCATTCATAATCGGCTAGCTCTGAGACTGGCCCCGCCTGGGCCAACACGACACCTTGTCCACCTGGCTCCTTCTCCAGTATTCTGGATGTACACTGAATTTCCCACCGCAAAGCGGCGGAATGCCAAACACCGTCCAGCGTGAGCATCTGCTCGATCCTGGTCCAGTGGATTTTCCCACCAATTTCCGAGAGGAGTAAACAGAAATTTGTTCGCCCACAAACAATTTGGCTTGAGCGACCCCCGTCGTGGCGTGTCGCGTTATCCTGCAACAAGAAAGGAACCGCACAAGCTCCGTCTCACAATAACCCAAGGTTTGCTTCTTCATCCCGTTTTTAAAAGTTTCTACAGCATGTTCCGCCAACCTATTCGGCGCAGGGTGGTGCGGGTTGATGTACACATGTCATATCAAGGTGGGAGCCATGAATGCACCAAACTCTGCACTTGTGAATGCTGTTCCATTGTCCAGTTTCAGCACCTCCGTTATCTTGTGTATGCTGAATGATTGCCGCAGACTGTCTATGGTGGCTTGAGCTGTCATGCTCTGCATTTTGTATTTCCATCCACTTGGAGTGGATGTCTAAAATGATGAGGAACATCACTCCCTGGAATGGTCCTGCAAAATTGATGTGGAGACAGGCCACCTTCTCAATATCTGCGTCTATTTCTGGCCACCGTATGTAGCTGCGGGCCAGCATATTCATTTTTGACGCTCCTGAATGTTCATTGTGGAGATCATGCAACTACCGTTAAGCTAAGCATATATGTCCCCTATGCAAGGGACAGGGGAGCGATCCAGGTGGGAGACAGATGAAGACATGCAATGCAGCCTGCGATGGGCGACCTCTTCATCATTCATGTCGTGGGCCTAGTCCGTTTGGCGGTGGTCAGCCCTGGTGGGCTGGCTGGGTGAAGGGGCGTCTCAAGGCTGACTATACTCTGGTGTCCTACTGCTGGTGGTTGAGGGAGGGCATTCTGTGATGTTTCGGGCCTCGGCAGTAACCTGTGTCCCTGTGGGGGGTGACCCACTATCGGTAATCTGCTTCCGGGATGTCTTCTGGGCATTATGCAGTTTGGCGGCTGAGGTTCAGTACCACCATTCCTCAGACCTTCTGGACCCCTTTCTCCGCACTTTCATGCGAGATGGCTATCTCCACGATGCATCGCAATTTCAGGTCAGTTACCCCCAGAGGTTTTCTTTATGTGTCGGCAGTGCGGATTTTACATAGAAAGAGTGTGACATAGAACATACAGTGCAGAAGGAGACCATTAGGCCCATCGAGTCCGAACCAACTCACTTAAGCCTCACTTCCATCCTATCCCCCTAACCCAATAAACCCTCCTATCCTTTTTGGACACTAAGGGCAATTTAGCATGGCCAATCCACCTACCCTACACATCTTTGGACTGTGGGAGGAAACCGGAGCACCCGGAGGAAACCCACGCAGACACGGGGAGGATGTGCAGACTCCGCACAGACAGTGACCCAAGCCGGGAATCGAACCTGGGACCCTGGCGCTGTGAAACCACAGTGCTAACCACTGTGCCACTGTGCTGCCCCAAATCTGTCTCACAGTGAGTCATTGATTATGCCGTCAAATTTGCAGATTTCTGCTAATTTTCGGAGGTGAGCCATGAAGTCGCTAACTGATTTTGATGGAGTTTGAGTGGCCATTTGAAGTTGGAACCTTCATCGGTTGTGGGTCTAGATGCCCCTTTAGTAAGGCCACCAACACAGTGAATGACCAGGTATTTGGCTGGGGTGGGCGGATGTGGCTCTTAATGAGGTTGCACACGGGCCTCCGTAAGCCATAAGCAGCACCATTGTTGGCTGCACATCCTCGCCAATTCTATTTTTGCAGAAAAGGTAATGCATTCTTTCCACATACTGCCCCCAGTCATCGACCTCTGCCTGAAGAGGTTCAAGCTTACCAATGTGTGGCATGTCAGCGGATGGGTGAGAGGCCTCTCTCGGCCTTGTTAAGTGCCTTTTAGAAAAAAATTAATTTACGGGATGTGGGCATCACTGGTTAGACAAACATTTATCGCCCGTCGCTAGTTGCCCTCGAGTGACTAGTATTTGGTGCCGGCGGTAGCTCCACTTTATTTTCGGCGATAGTGTAGAATCAGCGAGAGCAGCACAAATGGATCAGCCAGGTAGAAAACAAGGATACTAAATATTCACACTATGGCACTCTCCAGCCGCTGAAGGGCCACCTCCCGACTTGCTCCCAGGATGGGATTTTGGACGAGAGAGCTGAGCTCTTAGTTAAGGGGGAAACCCCACCCCTTCGTTATCGGGGGATCTCATACTCAGAGGAGGCCACCTGGAATCTGACTGCCTTGATCTTGTTACCTCTCTGGGGGTTATAACACAATCCAATGCCTTCTGCAGTGTTGAACACGTTAATTAAATACTGTTAATTTTTATGAATATAATAGAACATCAGAAGCTTGCTCCGTGCAAAACGTTCTCTGAAGTCAACTCATTGATGTCATGCATTTACTTTATTTCTGCAATTTTTCTGAGTTGCCTAAGGTGTCATGTGAGGATCCCTTTAAGAAAAGTGTGTTTATCAAATAGCTGCAGTGATGTCATTGTGTGGGTGGAGCTGAGCTGTGTTTCTGGCCTTTACTTTCGTTTTGAGCTGGAAGCTCTTTTGTAGCTGTGTTTTTGATTTTGTGTTCAGTTGGGAGCTGCATTCAAACAAGAAGGTGTATTTTGATCTCTCCCACTCTGCATAATGTCTTCAGAACACTTGATAATTTAAAAGTGATAACTGCTTTCTGTCGAGAATTCAAACCTGCTGCCTTTGTTAAAAAGAGTATTTGACTTATGGATGTTATTAGGAACATTATTAAGCATTACCTATAGAGTATTGTATCTGTGGGGATCATTTGTGTTGGTAGTTGATAAACTGTTTACTGTGTGTTTATAAAATATTAACTGGATTCATAGAATAAACATTGTTTTGTTTAAAAATACTTCAGGTCTCTGTTGCACAACACCTGGAAAGTGTGCCCTTGTGCTCCCATAACCAAAATCTATTAAAAGTTGTGGGTCAGTTGAACTCCATGATATACTTTGGTGTTCTCCAAACCCTGGCCCATAATAAACGATAAAATCACCTCACTATACTTCAGAGAGTGGAAAACTCAGAGCTGATGACATTGATATAGCTAACATCCATTATGTCACAGCTTTAAAGATGTGCAACGTTTTTTGGGAATGCTGTCCCAGGAAGCGTTTCAACGGTAAAATAGGAGACCATTTTCTTACTCCCAAGTTGGTTTTAGGGTTATTTTTGGAGTCTGGCAAAGCTGGAGCGCCTGGGATGCAATTGGTATGAGACTTGACAGTGAGGTAACTTGGACATGACAAGCCAATGGAAACGAGGTAGTTGTGATGAGTGCAAGAAATGTTTATGTATATTGTATTATGTGTCAATTGCAGGAATGTTAATACAAGCATTTAGGTTAACATACCAGATTACATGTTTGCTAAAGCTGTGATGAAAGGGGTTAACAGCTTGGAAGGCTGTGATGTCATTTATGGGAGGGACTGGGTCTGTTTTTAGTTTCATTTTTAGCCCTGCCCTGTGTCTGCTGTTTTTAATTTAATTTTGAGAGTTCTGCTCTGCGTTCTGAGGAAAGAAGGTGTGATTCTCACTGACTTCTGAAATCTTCTCTTCCAAAGACTTTGTGAATAAATCTATAAGCCATTGAGTATTAACTTTATTAATAAATGGTATTTTACCTGGGTGTGCGGATTTTGCTCAATTAAAATTTTAGAAGTGTAAGAAAATGAGATTAAAGGCCTGCATTTTGTTTTAGAACTGTTTAATGGCTAATTGAAAATGTGTTTTTTCCTTGGATATTAATGGTGTGAATCCTGAGCTAATAATAAAGTTTGTTTTAGTATAAAAGTTCCCTAATTGTCAGTGGAATCACTCCTGAAGTGATGATTCTATGATCCTTTCCTCGCAGTCTGTAAATTGAAAATTTCCATATCTCTTCCAGTTTCCTGATATAATTTGGGGCTTGGTCCGGGTTCCATAATGAAACTTGGCGACTCTTGCCGGGTATAAAAAGTAAAATTCACAGGTTAGTTTTAGATTATTGACCTTAAAGACAGTGACTGTGAGGTATTGCTGCTTTCTTTTGGCTGCTGTATTCTGTCAGTTTAAATATGGAGTGACTTGTGCAATGTGGCTAAGAATAGTGGTGGTATATATGGAGACAGTTTGGAAGCCACGGGCATTGTGCTATCAGCTAGGACTATTTTTACTCCGGATTCATTTTGATCAGCAGAACAAGTGAAGCTTTTACCCACTAATCATTATCAATACATTATCCATCGTATATAGTTACAACTTGTGCCATGGTATTATCATGGGGCTTGTTTAGCACAGTGGGCTAAACAGCTGGCTTGTAATGCAGAACAAGGCAGCAGCGCGCATTCAATTCCCATACTGGCCTCTCCGAACAGGTGCCGGAATGTGGCGACGAGGGGCTTTTCACAGTAACTTCATTGAAGCCTACTTGTGACAATAAGCGATTATTATTATTATTGACGGGGCTTTGGGTTGGTTTATTCAAGTGATGTCTCAACTTTCCCCAATGCAGCAACTGCTAGGGTTAAATTTTCAGCACTGTAAATAAGAATTTCAATGGGCTGGATTCAGTGAACAGCGGTTAACACACTGTCAGTGATATGCCGGGTTCACTCCAATGATATTGCATCACTCCCTCCTGTGAAATGTAGAACACATGGCACAAGCATTGCTTGCAAATATTACTTTTTTTACTTTCAACCGTCAATTTAATTTGCGCATGATTAATTCGATGCTGGATAGAATCTTTTACCAGTATCCTTTTTATGTAGCTCATCGCCTAAATGGTTAATCGAGAAAATAAGCAAACACAAAATTAATCTGGTAGTTCAAGCATTCCCGTCTGTACCATCTATACATATCTCCACATTTTGCAACTCATTCTTCTCATGGTTAAATTAAATGGACTGCAATTGGTCATCTCTTTATTTCGCGTTTGAGATTTGTCCTACTTTTCCGATATTCCTCCAAAGCTTCATCAGTTTTAAGTCACCTCGATCTTATGTATGCTTCCTTTTACATCCTAGCTAGTCTCACAATTCCACCCGTCATCCATGGTTCCCTAATCTTGCCATTTCTACCCCTCATTTTCACAGGGACATGTCTGTCCTGCACTCTAATCAACCTTTCCTGAAAAGACTCCCACATTTCAAATGTGGATTTACCCTTAAACAGCAGCTCCCAATCCACATTCCCTAGCTCCTGCCGAATTTTGTAATTCTTGGCCCTTCCCCAATTTAGCACTCTTCCTTTAGGACCACTCTCGTCTTTGTCCATGAGTATTCTAAAACTTACGGAAGTGGGATTGCTATTCCCAAAGTAATCACCGACTGAAATTTCAACCACCTGGCCGGGATCATTCCCCAATACCAGGTCCAGTATGGCCCCTTCCCGAGTTGGACTCTTTACATACTGCTCTAAGAACTCTCCTGGATGCTCTTTACAAATTCAGCTCCATCTACGCCTCCAACACTACATGAGTCCCATTCAATGTTGGGGAAGTTAAAATCTCCCATCACGACCACCCTATTGCTCCTACATTTTTCTATAATCTGTCTACATATTTGTACCTCTACTTCATGCTCACTTTTGGGAGGCCTGTAGTAAAGTCCCAACAATGTTACTGCACCCTTCCTATGATGTGTTGGGTGTTCTGGATCACAAACAAGTCACCAACATTAGATGTGGTGCAACTCTATTTTATTATAAGGTTAACTATATTACCATACTTGAACTGTGGGTAAATGCAATACCAGCTTTAACTGTTGCCCCTTGCCTAGTCCTAACCAGGTGATGCACTCAGCACATGGTGAATGTCTGTGTTGCAGGCTGTGAGCTCTGTGCTCCGAGCTGGCTGCTACTAGAATGAGCAGGAACTCTCCTGTCCCCTGTCTTTATAGTGCGTGTGCTCTCACTGGTGATTGGCTGCGGCGTTGTGTATGTTGATTGGTCTCACTGCATGTCCATCAGTGTGTGTGTGTGTCTGCACCATGATATACTGGTGTATATTATGACATCCCCCCTTTTATATAAAAATATGTGCCTGCGCGACAATAAATATTGTGTAGTGAATGTACCTGACTATGTGTGAGCGTGTTATTTACATGTCTATGTACATGAGGCTAATCCATTTACACGGGAAGGTGCCTGGTGCCGAGAAATAGGGTGTCACACCAACAACAAAATGAACATTATATACAAACTACTGGAATGATGAAACAGGAGAACTGAACAGATCAAAGAGGCCAACATCGTAAAACTCATAAGTCAAGTCTCTGAGGTGGGTGACGAATTCTGGTTGACCGCCTCAAGGGTGGGTCAGGAGCCACCGGCTGAGGAACGGGATGGGCCACGGCAGAGTGAGGAGGATGCAGAGTATTCGGAATCTCCACATAGTCTAGGTTGGGGACAACAGGAGGGCGTGGCACCGGTGGAGGATCACGTAGCGAGCGTGGAATGAGACAAAGGGCACGCCGATTGTGGCGGCGAATGGAACCATCTGGCAGATGAACCAGGAACGAACGGGGAGACACCTGCAGAAGAACCACAGCAGTTGCAGACCAGCCACCCTCTGGAAGATGGATGCGGACGTTGTCATCCGGTGCCAGAGCCGGGAGATCAGTCGCCCGAGCGTCATGCGCCACCTTGTGTTGTTCACGAGACTGTTGCATCCGCTGAAGGACCAGAACGTGGTCGAGGTCTGGGACATGAATGGACGGCACCGTGGTCCTGAGTGTGCAACCCATGAGCAGCTAGGCTGCGACAGGCCCGTGGAGAGTGGGGCAGAACGATAGGCCAGCAAGGCGATGTAGATGTCGGAGCCTGCATCGGCAGCCTTGCAGAGGAGCCATTTGATGATATGGACGCCCTTTTCCGCTTTGCCATTGGATTGGGGGTTCAGGAGACTGGATGTCACATGCACAAAGTTGTACCTGCTGGCAAAGTTGGACCATTCCTGGCTCGTGAAGCAGGGGCCAATGTCCGACATCACAGTGAGTGGGATGCCGTGACGAGCAAAGGTCTCCTTGCAGGCACGGATGACCGCCGATGATGTGGTGTTGTGCAGGTGTACGCCCTCCGGGTAGTTCGAAAAATAGTCTACAATCAGAATATAGTCCCTGCCGAGCGCATGGAACAGGTCAACGCCTACGTTAGACCAAGTTGAGCACTGTGTTGGCGATGTCCAAATTGATGCCGGGCCAGTACACAGCCTCTCGGGCACTCCGTCGGCACTTCTCCACGCCAAGATGGCCCTCGTGTAGCTGTCCCAAAGCGAGCTGGCGCATGCTGTGCGGGATCACAATGCAGTTCAACTTCAGGACACCATCGACTACTGCCAGATCGTCTCTGACATTGTAGAACTGCGGGCGTTGACCTTGAGCCACCTGTCCGTCATGTGGCGCATGACATGCTGTTGTAGGGGGTCAGCTGCAGTCTCGCGGCGAGTGTAGATAAGGCGTTCATCCGTGGCCGGCAGATTGGAGGCCGTGAAGGCCACATGGGCATGAACCTGGCAGACGAACGCCTCTGGGTCACACGGGGTGTTGACTGCCCTGGACAGAGTGTCGGCTATGATCAGGTCCTTGCCTGGGGTGTATAGGAGCTGGAAATCGTACCGCCGGAGTTTAAGCAGAATGCGCTGGAGGCGAGGGGTCATATCATTCAGGTCTTTTTGTATAATGTTGACCAGCGGGCGATGGTCGGTCCCGACAGTGAATTGGGGGAGGTCGTACATGCAATCATGAAATTTGTCGACCCCAGTCAACAGGCCCAGGCACTCCTTTTCGATCTGCACGTAGCGCTATTCTGTGGGGATCATGGCACGTGACGCATATGCAACGGGGGCCCATGATGAGGCTTCATCGCGTTGCAGGAGCACCGCCCCAATGCCGGATTGGCTGGCATCCGTTGAAATTTTTGTTTCCTTCGTGAAATCAAAAAAGGCCAATACCGGGGCCGTGGTAAGCTTGGTCTTAAGCTCCTCCCATTCGTGCTCGTGGGCGGGAAGCCATTGGAAGTCTGTCGTCTTCCTGACGAGGTGCCGGAGAGCTGTGATATGGGAGGCAAGGTTGGGGATGAACTTCCCCAGGAAGTTGACCATGCCCAAAAATCGGAGGACCGCCTTTTTATCCGCTGGCTTCTGCATTGCCGTGATGGCTGCCACCTTGTCCGCATCCGGCCGCACACCCAACCGGGAGATGTGGTCCCCTAGGAACTTGAGTTTCGTCTGGCCGAAGGAACATTTGGCTCTGTTGAGGTGAAGGCCTTGGTTTGAAAACGCGCTGGAGGCGACTGATATGCTCCTGTGGGGTGGTGGACCAAATGATGATGTCGTCAACATAGGCGCGCACACCCTCAATGCCCTCCATCATTTGCTGCATGATCCGGTGGAATACTTCTGAAGGGTTGTGAATCTCTGGAATTCCTTGCCCAGTGAAGCTGTTGAGATTCCTTCTTTAAATGTTTTTAAGAAAAAGATAGATACCTTTCTAAAGAATAAAGGGATTCGGGGATATGGTGTACGGGCTGGAGAGTGGAGCTGAGTCCACATAGATCAGCCATGATCTCATTGAATGGTGGAGCAGTCTCGAGGGGCCAGATGGCCTACTCCTGTTCCTAGTTCTTATGTTCTTATGATACAATCCCAAATGGCTTTCTGTTGTAGCAGTATCTGCCAAACGGGGTATTAAAGGTACATAGCTTTCTGCTGGACCTATCTAGTTGAATTTGCCAGAATCCTTTCGAGGCGTCAAGTTTGGTGAAGATGTTGGCCCAAGCCATCTCACACATGATCTCCTCGCACTTGGGGATAGGGTAATGCTCCCTCATTATATGTTGCGATTCAGATCCTTTGGGTCAATGCAGATCCGGAGCTCGCCGGAGGGCTTCTTTACGCTCACCATGGAACTGACCCACTCAGTTGGTTCCGTCGCTCTGGAGAGCACTCCTTGGTCCTGGAGGTCCTGCAGTTGCTGCTTGAGGCGGTCCTTGATGTTTGCTGGGACTCTGCGAGGTGCATGAACCACAGGCGTGGCGTCTTGTTTGAACAGGATTTTGTAGGTGTATGGAAGCGTGCCCATGCCTTCGAAAACGTCGCGGTGCTGGTCGATGATGGCATTGAGTTGAGCCCTGAAGTCCGCATCCTGGAAGGCAGATGTGTCCTCTGGAGAGAGAGAGTGTACTCGTTGAACGAGGTTTAGGAGTTTGCACTGTGCGCCGAGCAGAGAGTCCTTCGAGGAGCCCACGATCTCGAATGGAAGGATGGCTTTTCGCCAGTGGTGCGTCACTTCGAGTTGGCATGAACCGGTAGCAGGAATGACGTTGCCAATGTAGTCCAGTACTTGGCAGGTCGACGGAAGAATGGTTGGTTTAACCCCAAGGGTCGGAAAGGCTGACCACGCCAGGAGATTAGCGGAAGCACCAGTGTCCAGGCGGAATCGTATCTGGGATCTGTTGACCATCAGGGTGGCACACCACTCGTCGTCTGGATCAATGCTGTGCACCAACAGCGGCTGGTGGTTTTGATTCGGGGACAGCCTGTTCTTTATTAGAACAGCGACTTGAATAGGCTCCCTCGGTGTCACTGGTCTGCGGGAAGTTGGAATCGGACTCGGTTTGGGGGTAGGTAACTGCTTGTTGCAGGGTTCTCCGAAGGTTTATTTCATTTCCTGGTTCAATTTGAGGCATTGTGCTGTCATTCCAGGTGAAGGAAGCTTGTTTTACAGCTTTGAAAGATTTTTTCTTTTATTTGGGACGTTTCCCCTTCAAATGGGCGTGGTCCGGGGCCTCTGACGTCATGATGCACATGACGTAGCACGTAGGAGGCGTTTGCACATGCGCAGATCGAGGTTCCCTTACTGATGGCCGTTTTCGTGATTGCGCATGAGCGGCGTCGCGCAACTGCGCAAGTGCAGTCCCTTTAGAAAGATGGCCGCCGACCAAAATCGTTCTCTGCTCCTGGATTTTGGCCTCGAGTTGAATACGGGCACTTCTCTTACCTTTCTTTGCTGGTTGGAGTGTGTTTTCCTCACAGTATTTATCGAATTTGTCCAGGACTGCCTGGAAGTCGCTCCTGTTTTGCCCCTTGGAGAAATTGAATTTAAAAAAGATTTCTTCTGCTCTGGCACCGGCGATGGTGAGGAGAAGCTCTGTTTTTTTAGGATCGGCCAGGTCTTCTAGTTCGGCTGCCAGCAGGAAGATTTCAAACTTTTGCCGCAATGCCCGCCAGTTTTCGCGGAGATCGCTGTGGCACTGGATCTGCTGTGGAACCCGGATCTTGAACATCTTGCCTGGGTATCGTTGCTGGTTATCACTGTACGCTGAGGTGCCGGCGATGCAGAGCGGCGGCGGCGGGTTGATGTTCTGCATACTTCAGGATGCCGGAATGATGATTAGTTGCAGGTGGGTCTCAGAAGCGCGAGTATGCAACCACTCCTTGTCCCATGATGTGTTGGGTGATCTGGATCACAAACAGGTCACCAACACTGTAAGTGGTGCAACTCTATTTTATTATAAGGTTAACTATATTAACATACTTGAACTGTGGGTAAATGCAATACCAGCTTTAGCTGTTGACCCTTGCCTAGTCCCAACCAGGTGATGCACTCAGCTTTAGAAAGATGGCCGCCGACCAAAATCATTCTCTGCTCCGGGATAGTTTTAGGGTTATTCTTGGAGTCTGGCAAAGCTGGAGCGCCTGGGATGCAATTGGTATGAGACTTGACAGTGAGGTAACTTGGACATGACAAGCCAATGGAAACGAGGTAGTTGTGATGAGTGCAAGAAATGTTTATGTATATTGTATTATGTGTCAATTGCAGGAATGTTAATACAAGCATTTAGGTTAACATACCAGATTACATGTTTGCTAAAGCTGTGATGAAAGGGGTTAACAGCTTGGAAGGCTGTGATGTCATTTATGGGAGGGACTGGGTCTGTTTTTAGTTTCATTTTTAGCCCTGCCCTGTGTCTGCTGTTTTTAATTTAATTTTGAGAGTTCTGCTCTGCGTTCTGAGGAAAGAAGGTGTGATTCTCACTGACTTCTGAAATCTTCTCTTCCAAAGACTTTGTGAATAAATCTATAAGCCATTGAGTATTAACTTTATTAATAAATGGTATTTTACCTGGGTGTGTGGATTTTGCTCAATTAAAATTTTAGAAGTGTAAGAAAATGAGATTAAAGGCCTGCATTTTGTTTTAGAACTGTTTAATGGCTAATTGAAAATGTGTTTTTTCCTTGGATAAGAATGGTGTGAATCCTGAGCTAATAATAAAGTTTGTTTTCGGATAAAAGTTCCCAAATTGTTAGTGGAATCACTCCTGAAGTGATGATTCGATGATCCTTTCCTCGCAGTCTGTAAATTGAAAATTTTCATATCTCTTCCAGTTCCCTGATATAATTTGGGGCTTGGTCCGGGTTCCATAATGAAACTTGGCGACTCTTGCCGGGTATAAAAAGTAAAATTCACAGGTTAGTTTTAGATTATTGACCTTAAAGACAGTGACTGTGAGGTATTGCTGCTTTCTTTTGGCTGCTGTATTCTATCAGTTTAAATATGGAGTGACTTGTGCAATGTGGCTAAGAATAGTGGTGGTATATATGGAGACAGTTTGGAAGCCACGGGCATTGTGCTATCAGCTAGGACTATTTTTACTCCGGATTCATTTTGATCAGCAGAACAAGTGAAGCTTTTCCCCACTAATCATTATCAATGCATTATCCATCGTATGTAGTTCCAACTTGTGCCATGGTATTATCATGGGGCTTGTTTAGCACAGTGGGCTAAACAGCTGGCTTGTAATGCAGAACAAGGCAGCAGCGCGCATTCAATTCCCATACTGGCCTCCCCGAACAGGTGCCGGAATGTGGCGACTAGGGGCTTTTCACAGTAACTTCATTGAAGCTTACTTGTGACAATAAGCGATTATTATTATTATTATTATTGACGGGGCTTTGGGTTGGTTTATTCAAGTGATGTCTCAACTTTCCCCAATGCAGCAACTGCTAGGGTTAAATTTTCAGCACTGTAAATAAGAATTTCAATGGGCTGGATTCAGTGAACAGCGGTTAACACACTGTCAGTGATATGCCGGGTTCACTCCAATGATATTGCATCACTCCCTCCTGTGAAATGTAGAACACATGGCACAAGCATTGCTTGCAAATATTACTTTTTTTACTTTCAACCGCCAATTTAATTTGCGCATGATTAATTCGATGCTGGATAGAATCTTTTACCAGTATCCTTTTTATGTAGCTCATCGCCTAAATGGTTAATCGAGAAAATAAAGCAAACACAAAATTAATCTGGTAGTTCAAGCATTCCCGTCTGTACCATCCATACATATCTCCCACAATTTTCCGACTCATTCTTCTCATGGTTAAATTAAATGGACTACAATTGGTCATCTCTCCACCCTTGGGTCCAGGGCCACGGTGATGCTTTAAGCTCACAAAGCCCTGCAGTATCCTTGCAAAATTTCCTACCCTTGTTTGCAATTGCTCTGCCCTTGGCAGGTTTGCCTTGAGCTATCTCTGCTTTGACCGCTCTCTTACTTCCTACGCATCCTTATCTTCAAACCAAACTGTTAAGTCAAGATTGTTGACTCCACCATCTTTGATTCCCTGCCAATGTGGCTTGTGCAAATATTCATAGACTCCCTACAGTGCAGAAAGAATAAAGAAGAACAAAGAAAATTACAGCAGAGGAACAGGCCCTTCGGCCCTCCCAGCCTGCGCCGATTCAGATCCTTTATCTAAACCTGTCATCTATTTTCCAAGGATGTATTTCCCACTGTTCCCCGCCCGTTCATATATCTGTCTAGATGCATCTTAAATGATGCTATCGTGCCCACCTCTACCACCTCCGCTGGCAAAGCATTCCAGGCACCCACCACCCTCTGCGTAAAAAAACTTTCCATGCACATCTCCCTTAAACTTTCCCCCTCTCACCTTGAAATCGTGACCCCTTGTAATTGACACCCCCACCCTTGGAAAAAGCTTGTTACTACCCACCCTGTCCATACCTCTCATAATTTTGCAGACCTCATTAATGTCCCCCTCCAACCTCCGTCCTTCCAACGAAAACAATCCTAATCTATTAAAACTTTCTTCATAGCTAGCACTCTCCATACCAGGCAACATCCTGGTGAACCTCCTCTGCACCCTCTCTAAGGCATCCATATCCTTCTGGTAATGTGTCAAACAGAACTGCACACATTATTCCAAATGTGGCCGAACAAAAGTCCTATACAACTGTAACATGACCTGCCGACTCTTGTACTCAATACCCCGTCCAATGAAGGCAAGCATGCTGTATGCCTTCTTGACCACTCTATCGACCTGCGTTGCACCTTCAGGGTACAATGGACCCGAACTCCCAGATCTCTCTGTATTTCAATTTTCCCCAGGACTCTTCCATTGACCGTATAGTCCGCTCTTGAATTGGATCTTCCAAAATGCCTCATCTTGCATTTGCCTGGATTGAACTCCATCTGCCATTTCTCTGCCCAACTCTCCAATCTATCTATATTTTGCTGTATTCTCTGACAGCCCCCCTCGCTATCTGCAACTCCACCAATCTTAGTATCATCTGCAAACTTGCTAATCAGACCACCTATACCTTCGTCCAGATCATTTATGTCTATCACAAACAACAGTGGTCCGAGCACGGATCCCTGTGGAACACCACTGGTCACAGTTTTCCATTTTGATACACTCCCTTCCATTACTACTCTCTGTCTCCTGTTGCCCAGCCAGTTCTTTATCCATCTAGCTAGTACCCCCTGAACCCCATGTGTCTTTACTTTTTCCATCAACCTGCCATGGGAAACATTATCAAACGCCTTACTGAAGTCCATGCATATGACATCTACAGCCCTTCCCTCATCAATTTACTTTGTCATTTCCTCAAAGAATTCTATTAAGTTTGTAAGACATGACCTTCCCTGCACAAAACCATGCTGCCTATCACTGATAAGTCAACTTTCTTCCAAATGTGAATAGATCCTATCCCTCAGTATCTTCTCCAACAGTTTGCCTACCACTGATGTCAAGCTCACAGGTCTATAATTCCCTGGATTATCCCTGCTACCTTTCTTAAACAAGGGGACAACGTTAGCAATTCTCCAGTCCTCCAGGACATCACCCGTGCTCAGGGATGCTGCAAAGATATCTGTTAAGGCCTCAGCTATTTCTTCCCTCGCTTCCCTCAGTAACCTGGGATAGATCCCATCCGGACCTGGGGACTTGTCCACCTTAATGCCTTTTAGAATACCCAAAACATCCCCCTTCCTTATGCCGACTTGACCTAGAGTATTTAAACTTCCATCTCTAACCTCAACATCCGCCATGTCCCTCTCCTTGGTGAATACCGATGCAAAGTACTCATTAAGAATCTCACCCATTTCCTCTGACTCCATGCATAAATTCCCTCCTTTGTCTTTGAGTGGGCCAATTCTTTCTCTAGTTACCCTCTTGCTCCTTATATACGAATAAAAGACTTTGGGATTTTCCTTAACCCTGTTAGCCAAAGATATTTCATGACCCCTTTTACCCCTCTTTATTTCGCGTTTGAGATTTGTCCTCCTTTCCTGATATTCCTCCAAAGCTTCATCAGTTTCAAATCACCTAGATCTTATGTAAACTTCCTTTTTCATCTTCGCTAGTCTCACAATTCCAGACGTCATCCATGGTTCCCTAATCTTGCCATTTCTATCCCTCATTTTCACAGGGACGTGTCTGTCCTGCACTCTAATCAACCTTTCCTGAAAAGACTCCCACATTTCAAATGTGGATTTACCCTTAAACAGCTGCTCCCAATCCACATTCCCTAGCTCCTGCCGAATTTTGTAATACTTGGCCTTTCCCCAATTTAGCACTCTTCTTATTGGACCACTCTCGTCTTTGTCCATGAATATTCTAAAACTTACGGAATTGTGATTGCTATTCCCAAAGTAATCACTAACTGAAACTTCAACCACCTGGCCGGGATCATTCCCCAATACCAGGTCCAGTATGGCCCCTTCCCGAGTTGGACTCTTTACATACTGCTCTAAAAACTCTCCTGGATGCTCTTTACAAATTCAGCTCCATCTACGCCTCCAACACTACATGACTCCCATTCAATGTTGGGGAAGTTAAAATCTCCCATCACGACCACCCTATTGCTCCTACATTTTTCTATAATCTGTCTACATATTTGTACCTCTACTTCATGCTCGCTTTTGGGAGGCCTGTAGTAAAGTCCCAACAATGTTACTGCACCCTTCCTATGATGTGTTGGGTGTTCTGGATCACAAACAGGTCACCAACACTAGAAGTGGTGCAACTCTATTTTATTATAAGGTTAACTATATTAACATACTTGAACTGTGGGTAAATGCAATACCAGCTTTAACTGTTGCCCCTTGCCTAGTCCTAACCAGGTGATGCACTCAGCACATGGTGAATGTCTGTGTTGCAGGCTGTGAGCTCTGTGCTCCCAGCTGGCCGCTACTAGAATGAGCGGGAACTCTCCTGTCCCCTGTCTTTATAATGCGTGTGCACTCATTGGTGATTGGCTGCGGTGTTGTGTATGCTGAGTGGTTCCACTGCATGTCCATCAGTGTGTGTGTGTCTGCACCATGATATACTGGAGTATATTATGACATCCCCCCTTTTATATAAAAAATATATGCCTGCGTGACAATAAATATCGTGTAGTGAATGTACCTGACTGTGTGTGTGCGTGTTATTTACATGTCTATGTACATGAGGCTAATCCATTTACACGGGAAGGTGCCTGGTGCCGAGAAATAGGGTGTCACACCAACAACGAAATTAACATTATATACAAACTACTGGAACGATGAAACAGGAGAACTGAACAGATCAAAGAGTCCAACATCGTAAAACTCATAAGTCAAGTCTCTGAGGTGGGTGATGAATTCTGGTTGACCGCCTCAAGGGTGGGTCAGGAGCCACCGGCTGAGGAACGGGCTGGGCCATGGCAGAGTGAGGAGGATGCAGAGTATTCGGAATCTCCACATAGTCTAGGTTGGGGACAACAGGAGGGCGTGGCACCGGTGGAGGATCACGTAGCGAGCGTGGAACGAGACAAAGGGCAAGCCGATTGCGGCGGCGAATGGAACCATCTTGCAGACGAACCAGGAACGAACGGGGAGACACCTGCAGAAGAACCACAGCAGTTGCAGACCAACCACCCTCTGGAAGATGGATGCGGACGTTGTCATCCGGTGCCAGAGCAGGGAGATCAGTCGCCCGAGCGTCATGCGTCACCTTGTGTTGTGCACGAGACTGTTGCATCCACTGAAGGACCGGAACGTGGTCGAGGTCTGGGACGTGAATGGGCGGCACCGTGGTCCTGAGGGTGCGACCCATGAGCAGCGGGGCTGGCGACAGGCCCGTGGAGAGTGGGGCAGAACGATAGGCCAGCAAGGCGAGGTAGAAGTCGGATCCTGCATCGGCAGCCTTGCAGAGGAGCCGTTTGACGATGTGGACGCCTTTTTCCGCTTTGCCATTGGATTGGATGTGCAGGAGACTGGATGTCACATGCACAGAGTTGTACCTGCTGGCAAAGTTGGACCATTCCTGGCACGTGAAGCAGGGGCCAATGTCCGACATCACAGTGAGTGGGATGCCGTGATGAGCAAAGGTCTCCTTGCAGGCACGGATGACCGCCGATGATGTGATGTCGTGCAGGCGTACGACCTCCCGGTAGTTCGAAAAATAGTCTACAATCAGAACATAGTCCCTGCCGAGCGCATGGAACAGGTCAACGCCTACCTTAGACCAGGGGGACGTGACCAACTCATGGGCTGTAGGGTCTCACGTGGTCGGGCCGGCTGGAACGGCTGACAGGTGGGGCAGTTGAGCACGGTGTTGGCGATGTCCTCATTGATGCCGGGCCAGTGCACAGCCTCTTGGGCCCTCCGTCGGCACTTCTGCATGCCAAGATGGCTCTCGTGTAGCTGTTCCAAAACAAGCTGGTGCATGCTGTGTGGGATCACAATGCGACCCATGAGCAGCTCGGCTGGCGACAGGCCTGTGGGGCCGAACAATAGGCCAGCAAGGCGATGTAGATGTCGGAGCCTGCATCGGCAGCCTTGCAGAGGAGCCATTTGATGATATGGACGCCCTTTTCCGCTTTGCCATTGGATTGGGGGTACAGCCGAGCGCATGGAACAGGTCAACGCCTACGTTAGACCAAGTTGAGCACTGTGTTGGCGATGTCCTCATTGATGCCGGGCCAGTACACAGCCTCTCGGGCACTCCGTCGGCACTTCTCCACGCCAAGATGGCCCTCGTGTAGCTGTCCCAAAGCGAGCTGGCGCATGCTGTGCGGGATCACAATGCAGTTCAACTTCAGGACACCATCGACTACTGCCAGATCGTCTCTGACATTGTAGAACTGCGGGCGTTGACCTTGAGCCACCTGTCCGTCATGTGGCGCATGACATGCTGTTGTAGGGGGTCAGCTGCAGTCTCGCGGCGAGTGTAGATAAGGCGTTCATCCGTGGCCGGCAGATTGGAGGCCGTGAAGGCCACATGGGCATGAACCTGGCAGACGAACGCCTCTGGGTCACACGGGGTGTTGACTGCCCTGGACAGAGTGTCGGCTATGATCAGGTCCTTGCCTGGGGTGTATAGGAGCTAGAAATCGTACCGCCTGAGTTTAAGCAGAATGCGCTGGAGGCGCAGGGTCATATCACTCAGGTCTTTTTGTATAATGTTGACCAGCGGGCGATGGTCGGTCCCGACAGTGAATTGGGGGAGGTCGTACATGTAATCATGAAATTTGTCGACCCCAGTCAACAGGCCCAGGCACTCCTTTTCGATCTGCGCGTAGCGCTATTCTGTGTGGGTCATGGCACGCGACGCATATGCAACGGGGGCCCATGATGAGGCCTCATCGCGTTGCAGGAGCACCGCCCCAATGCCGGATCCTTCGTGGGATCAAAAAAGGCCAATACCGGGGCCATGGTAAGCTTGGTCTTAAGCTCCTCCCATTCGTGCTCGTGGGCGGGAAGCCATTGGAAGTCTGTCGTCTTCCTGACGAGGTGCCGGAGAGCTGTGGTATGGGAGGCGAGGTTGGGGATGAACTTCCCCAGGAAGTTGACCATGCCCAAAAATCGGAGGACCGCCTTCTTATCCGCTGGCTTCTGCATGGCCGTGATGGCTGCCACCTTGTCCGCATCCGGCCGCACACCCAACCGGGAGATGTGGTCCCCTAGGAACTTGAGTTCCGTCTGGCTGAAGGAACATTTGGCTCTGTTGAGGTGAAGGCCTTGGTCCCGTATTTGTTTGAAAACGTGCTGGAGGTGACTGACATATGGACCAAATGATGATGTCGGCAACATTGACGCGCACACCCTCAATGCCCTCCATCATTTGCTCCATGATCTGGTGGAATACTTCTGATGCCGATATAATCCCAAACGGCATCCTGTTGTAGCAGTATCTGTCAAATGGGGTATTAAAGGTACACAGCTTTCTGCTGGACCTATCTAGTTGAATTTGCCAGAATCCTTTCGAGGCGTCAAGTTTGGTGAAGATGTTGACCCGAGCCATCTCGCACGTGATCTCCTCGTGCTTGGGGATAGGGTAATGCTCCCATATTATGTTGCGATTCAGATCCTTTGGGTCTTTTGTAAGGGCCCCGAAGAATCCAGCACGAGTTTTAAGGATACAAAATAATAACGTTTATTTACTATAACAATATATACATAACAGTAACTTCCCTTGCTACCTTCTCCTTCCTCCTGGTTCCTGGACTGGCCAGCTTATTTATAGTAGGAGTTTCTCCGCCCCCCATCATTGGGGAAGTTCATACTCCCATAGGATTGTGGGATAGTCATTAGTCCCCAGCCAATCATCAGTAGGCAGGTTATAACATCCCTCCCCCCCAAAGTCTAAGGAATCCACCGTAGGCCCTGGCGAAGGAAGGCGTCAAACTCGTTTGGCCGCAGGCCGGACGCCATTTGCACGTGGCGCTGGATCAGGCGGCGTATAACGAGACGGAGACGGGCGCTTCCGTGATGAACGGCGTGGTTGTACATCCACGGCCTGTGGACCCGAGGATTCCCCCTCTGATTCATCCTGTGTCTCCATCTCGGAGTCAGAGTCTGCTGCCTCCGTCATGTCAGCGTCTCTATTCCCATTCGGTCCCGTAACGACCTGCGCAGGCTTCGAGTGAGGCACCAGTGGAAGATTTGGAGGACTACCTTCCCTTGTTTCTGGTCTTTGCCGCTGTTGAACTGAGCTCCGGGGGCGGGGAATCTTTTGCGGGGATGATCTTCTGGACCGGACGTGGCCTACGTGTTTTCGCTGGAGACGACCCTGGGCTTGCACTTGGTACGATATAGGGCCCGTTTGGCGAAAGATTACACCAGGAACCCATTGGGCACCACCAGCAAAATTCCGCACGAATACTGGGTCACTGGGCGCAAACTGCCGAATCGGACGATGCCGAGACAATCCCGGTCCCTGCCGTTCTTGTGTGCGGCGTACTTTTGCGCCAATGTCCGGGAAGACCATACTAAGGCGGGTGCGAAGTCTCCGGCCCATTAGGAGTTCTGCGGGAGCTACCCCAGTCACTGTATGGGGGGTGGTCCTGTACGTAAACAAAAACCGAGCCAGTCTCGTGTCCATTGATCCGGAAGACTGCTTCTTTAGGCCTCTTTTGAATATTTGCACTGCACGCTCTACCAACCCATTTGAAGCCGGGTGGTAAGGGGCAGTGCGGATACCGTTCATCTTTGTAAACCTAGCAAACTCCTCACTCGTGAATGGAGTGCCATTATCCGTGACCAGCACCTCGGGGAGGCCATGCGTACTAAATGATAAACGCATTTTTTCAATTGTTGCGCCGGACGTTGTCCCCTGCATCTTATGCACCTCGAGCCATTTGGACTGGGCGTCAATTAGTAGAAGGAACATGGATCCCTGAAAAGGGCCTGCGAAATCCGCATGTAAGCGTGCCCAAGGTCGCCCTGGCCATTCCCAGTGATGTAGGGGCGCGGCCGGCAGAAGCTTCTGATGCTCCTGGCAAATGGAGCAGTTTTGGGCCACCTTCTCAATGTCGGTGTCGAGGCCTGGCCACCAGACATAACTCCGGGCCAACATTTTCATCTTGGTCACGCCCGGATGCCCATTGTGCAAGTCTGTTAATATCAGCTCCTGGCCTTTTTCCGGGACAATCACACGCGTCCCCCACAAGAGGATGCAGTCTTCCACGCTGAACTCTGACAGCTTGGAGGAAAATGCCCGCAACTCGCCTGGGAGCTGTCTATGCTGCCCACCATACAGGACTATGTGCCAAACCTTTGACAAGACTGGCTCCATCTGGGTCCACTCACGGATCTGTGATGCCGTGACAGGCAAGGTGTCCATAAAATTTAGGGTTGCGACCACCTCACCATTCGTGGGGGTCGACATGGGGCCGGTCGATAAAGGCAATCGGCTCAGTGCATCGGCATTTGCTATCTGCGTACCTGGTTTGTGCTCCAGAGAATACTCATATGCAGCAAGCAACAAAGCCCAGCGCTGGATCCGTGCAGAACCAATGGGCGGTATTGGCTTATCCTCTCTGAAGAGTCCCAGCAGGGGCTTATGATCAGTCACGATAGTGAAATGGCGGCCGTACACGTACTGGTGGAAGCGTTTCACCGCAAAAACCACTGCCAGGCCCTCCTTCTCGATCTGCGCGTACTTTTTCTCCGCTGCAGTCAATGTGCGGGAGGCGAAAGCCATCGGTCGCTCGGCCCCGTTCTCCATCTTGTGGGACAGGACAGCCCCAATACCATACGGGGATGCATCATATGTGACGAGCAAAGGCTTTCCCGGATCATAGTGGGTTAGTAACCCAGACGACGACAATTGTTGCTTTACCCCCCGGAAAGCGGTTTCTTGCGGCTGACCCCAAACCCAGGTGTGATTTTTCTTTAGCAGCAGGTGCAAGGGGGCCAGCGTAGTTGCCAGATTGGGGAGGAACTTCCCGTAATAGTTTACGAGACCGAGAAAAGAACGAAGATGCGAAGTGTCAGTCGGGGTGGGGGCATGTTGAATTGCACGCACCTTCTCTGCGACGGGGTGCAGACCCTCGCGGTCCACCCGATAACCTTGGTAGACTACTTCTTTTGCCTGAAATACGCACTGTGTGTGACGTAAACAGACTCCAGCCTCCGAAAGGCGTCTAAGGACAGCCTCCAGATTTTCCAAATGCTCTTGCTCCGACGTCCCTGTAATCAACACGTCATCTAGGTAGACAGCCACACATGGTAAACCTCTCAAAATGCCCTCCATAACACGTTGAAAAATTGCGCAGGCAGAGGATACTCCAAAGGGCAACCGTGTATATTCATACAGGCCCCGGTGTGTGTTGATTGTTACATATGGTCGGGAGGCAGGGTCCAGCTCCAACTGCAGGTAGGCGTGACTCATATCTAATTTTGTGAATGAGAGTCCGCCTGCAAGTTTCGCGTAGAGATCCTCTATGCGAGCATTGGGTATCGGTCAAGTCGGGAAACTGTATTCACTGCAAGTTTATAGTCGCCACACAAGCGAACTGTGGCATCTGGCTTCATTACTGGTACAATTGGTGCTGCCCAGTCAGCAAAATGGACGGGCCTGATAATACCCAAACTCTCCAAACGAGTGAGCTCCCCTTCTACCTTCTCGAGCAAAGCGTAAGGCACTGGGCGCGCCCGGAAATAGCGCGGCGTGGCTCCTGGTTCAACTTGGATACGGGCTACGGCCCCTTTTATTTTCCCCAAACCAGGCTGGAATACCTCTGGGTATCGTCCTAGCACCTCAGTCAACCCTCCAGAAACTGTTTGGAGGATGTGCTGCCATTGCAACCACAAATGGCGCAACCAGTCCCGACCCAACAGGCTGGGCCCATGGCCACGCACTACGATAAGTGGGAAACGCCCCTCCTGGCGTCCATAGACAACAGGGGTCATTGTAGTTCCTGCAATGTCCAGTGGTTCCCCCGTGTAGGTGGCCAACCTGGCCTGTGAGTTAGTTAATGTAAGGGTCTGTATACCCTGCTTGATGCGGTCGAATGTCCTCTGGGCGATCACGGAGACCGCTGCGCCAGTATCCAACTCCATCTCCAGCGGGTGGCCATTGACCCGTACTGTCACCTTAATGGGGGCCACACGGGGAGCTGCCACACAATGCAGATGCAGGCAGTCGTCCTCCGTCTCCACGTCCTCAGGAGTGGTCGCCGCAGGTTCATCCACATGGAAGGTACGGCCTCTGGGCTGGTCCCAGTTACGGCCCCTGGGCTGGTCCCAGTTTCGGTCGGAACGACGGCGCCTCTGGCGTCCCCAGGACCGCCGTCCGTGACGGGGCCGGCGCCTACAAGTCTGACACGGACATGGCTCCTCATCCATTGGCTCTGGAGAAGGCTCCCTTGGGGGAGGAATGTCCGATGGCCACTGGCGTCGGTCTGGTCGTTGCCTCGCCCAAGGTACCGCAGGAGTGCGGGGGGACGTTTTTGGGTGGAAAGGGTTGCGCCCCAAGGCATGCACTTCCATTCCCTGTATCTCCTGTACTCCTCGCTCTGCGCTCTCTCGGGACAAGACTATTTGTATTGCCTGTTGAAAAGTCAATGTTGGCTCCGCTAACAACTTTCTCTGGGTGGCCGCATTGTTAATACCGCAAACCAAACGGTCGCGTAACATTTCTGACAAGGTCTCACCATAGTCACAGTATTCCGCAATCCCGCGTAGCCTGGATAAAAAAAAAAAATCGGCAAGGGATTCTCCAGGGGTCCTCTCAGCAGTATTAAACCGGTAACGCTCGACTATCGTGGACAGGGTTGGGTTAAAGTGTTGCCCCACTATATTCACAAGTTCGTCAAACGTTTTGGTGTCCGGCACAGCTGGGTACGTAAGGCTCCTAATCACCCCAAACGTATGCGGTCCGCAGGCGGTGAGCAATATGACCATCTGGCGCTCGTTTTCAGTGATATTGTTTGCCCGGAAATAGTAACGCATCCGTTGTGTGTACTGGTTCCAGCTTTCCAGCGCAGCATCAAAAACATCCAAACGTCCGTACAGAGGCATGGTATAATAGAAAACAACTTCCAACCTGTATCCAACAAAAATCCAGGGAGGTGGCTTCAGCAGTGTAGACAGCTATTCACTTTTACCTTCGTCACCAGTTTTGTAAAGGCCCCGAAGAATCCAGCACGAGTTTTAAGGATACAAAATAATAACGTTTATTTACTATAACAATATATACATAACAGTAGCAGTAACTTCCCTTGCTACCTTCTCCTTCCTCCTGGTTCCTGGACTGGCCAGCTTATTTATAGTAGGAGTTTCTCCGCCCCCCTCATTGGGGAAGTTCATACTCCCATAGGATTGTGGGATATTCATTAGTCCCCAGCCAATCATCAGTAGGCAGGTTATAACAGGGTCAATGCAGATCCGGAGCACGCCGGAAGACTTCTTTACGCACACCATGGAACTGACCCAGTCGGTTGGTTCCGTCACTCTGGAGAGCACTCCTTGGTCCTGGAGGTCCTGCAGTTGCTGCTTGAGGCGGTCCTTGCGGTTTGCTGGGACTCTGTGAGGTGCATGAACCACAGGCGTGGCGTCTTGTTTGAGCAGGATTTTGTAAATGTATGGAAGCGTACCCATGCCTTCGAAAACGTTGCAGTGCTGGTCGATGATGCCATTGAGTTGAGCCCTGAAGTCCGCATCCTGGAAGGCAGACATGTCGTCTGGAGAGAGAGTGTACTCGTTGAACGAGGTTTAGGAGTTTGCACGCCTGGGTGCCGAGCAGAGAGTCCTTCGAGGAGCCCACGATCTCGAAGGGAAGGATGGCCTTTCGCGAGTTGTGCGTCACTTCGAGTTGGCATGAACCGGTAGCAGGAATGACGTTGACATTGTAGTCCAGTAGTTGGTAGGTCGACGGAAGAATGGTTGGTTTAACCCCAAGGGTCTGAAAGGCTGACCACGCTAGGAGATTAGTGGAAGCACCAGTTTCCAGGCGGAATCGTATCTGGGATCGGTTGACCATCAGGGTGGCACACCACTCGTCATCTGGATCAATGCTGTGCATCGACAGCGGCTGGTGGTTTTGATTCGGGGACAGTCTGTTCTTATTATAACAGCGACTCGAAAAGGCTCCGTCGGGTCCTTGGTGTCACTGGTCTGCGGGAAGTCGGAATCGGACTCGGTTTGGGGGTAGGTAACTGCTTGTTGCGGGGTTTTTCGGAGGTTTATTTTATTTCCTTATTCAATTTGAGGCATTGTGCTGTCATTCCAGGTGAAGGAATGTTGTTTTACAGCTTGAAAAGACTTTTTCTTTTATTTGGGACGTTTCCCCTTTAAATGGGCGTGATCCGTGGCGTTTGACGTCATGACGTAAAACGTAGGAGGTGTTTGCACATGCGCAGATCGCGGTTCCTTTACTGCTGGCCGTTCTCGCGATTGCGCATGCGCGGCGTCGCAGAACTGCGCAAGTGCAGTCCCTTTAGAAAGATGGCCGCCGACCAAAGTCATTCTCTGCTCCGGGATAGTTTTAGGGTGATTCTTGGAGTCTGGCAAAGCTGGAGCGCCTGGGATGCAATTGGTATGAGACTTGACAGTGAGGTAACTTGGACATGACAAGCCAATGGAAACGAGGTAGTGTGATGAGTGCAAGAAATGTTTATGTATATTGTATTATGTGTCTATTGCAGGAATGTTAATACAAGCATTTAGGTTAACATACCAGATTACATGTTTGCTAAAGCTGTGATGAAAGGGGTTAACAGCTTGGAAGGCTGTTATGTCATTTATGGGAGGGACTGGGACTGTTTTTAGTTTCATTTTTAGCCCTGCCCTGTGTCTGCTGTTTTTAATTTAATTTTGAGAGTTCTGCTCTGCGTTCTGAGGAAAGAAGGTGTGATTCTCACTGACTTCTGAAATCTTCTCTTCCAAAGACTTTGTGAATAAATCTATAAGCCATTGAGTATTAACTTTATTAATAAATGGTATTTTACCTAGGTGTGCGGATTTTGCTCAATTAAAATTTTAGAAGTGTAAGAAAATGAGATTAAAGGCCTGCATTTTGTTTTAGAACTGTTGAGTGGCGAATTGAAAATGTGTTTTTTCCTTGGATATTAATGGTGTGAATCCTGACCTAATAATAAAGATTGTTTAAGTATAAAAGTTCCCTAATTGTCAGTGGAATCACTCCTGAAGTGATGATTCGATGATCCTTTCCTCGCAGTCTGTAAATTGAAAATTTTCATATCTCTTCCAGTTTCCTGATATAATTTGGGGCTTGGTCCGGGTTCCATAATGAAACTTGGCGACTCTTGCCTGGTATAAAAAGTAAAATTTACAGGTTAGTTTTAGATAGGGGCTGTTTAGCACAGGGCTAAATCGCTGGCTTTGAAAGCAGACCAAGGTAGGCCAGCAGCACGGTTCAATTCCCATAACAGCCTCCCCGAACAGGCGCTGGAATTTGGTGACTAGGGGCTTTTCACAGTAACTTCATTTGAAGCCTACTTGTGACAAGCGATTTTCATTTCATTTTATTGACCTTAAAGACAGTGACTGTGAGGTATTGCTGCTTTCTTTTGGCTGCTGTATTCTGTCAGTTTAAATATGGAGTGACTTGTGCAATGTGGCTAAGAATAGTGGTGGTATATATGCAGACTGTTTGGAAGCCACGGGCATTGTGCTATCAGCTAGGACTATTTTTACTCCGGATTCATTTTGATCAGCAGAACAAGTGAAGCTTTTCCCCACTAATCATTATCAATGCATTATCCATCGTATATAGTTACAACTTGTGCCATGGTATTATCATGGGGCTTGTTTAGCACAGTGGGCTAAACAGCTGGCTTGTAATGCAGAACAAGGCAGCAGCGCGCATTCAATTCCCATACTGGCCTCCCCGAACAGGTGCCGGAATGTGGCGACGAGGGGCTTTTCACAGTAACTTCATTGAAGCTTACTTGTGACAATAAGCGATTATTATTATTATTGACGGGGCTTTGGGTTGGTTTATTCAAGTGATGTCTCAACTTTCCCCAATGCAGCAACTGCTAGGGTTAAATTTTCAGCACTGTAAATAAGAATTTCAATGGGCTGGATTCAGTGAACAGCCGTTAACACACTGTCAGTGATATGCTGGGTTCACTCCAATGATATTGCATCACTCCCTCCTGTGAAATGTAGAACACATGGCACAAGCATTGCTTGCAAATATTACTTTTTTTACTTTCAACCGCCAATTTAATTTGCGCATGATTAATTCGATGCTGGATAGAATCTTTTACCAGTATCCTTTTTATGTAGCTCATCGCCTAAATGGTTAATCGAGAAAATAAAGCAAACACAAAATTAATCTGGTAGTTCAAGCATTCCCGTCTGTACCATCTATACATATCTCCACATTTTCCAACTCATTCTTCTCATGGTGAAATTAAATGGACTACAATTGGTCATCTCTCCACCCTTGGGTCCAGGGCCACGGTGATGCTTTAAGCTCACAAAGCCCTGCAGCATCCTTGCAAAATTTTATGCCCTTGTTTTCCATTGTTCTGCCCTTGGCGGGTTTGCCTTGAGCTATCTCTGCTTTGTTCAGAATGGAGTTCAGTTACAAGTGGCATACCACAAGGATCTGTTCTGGGGCCGTTGCTGTTTGTCATTTTTATCAATGACCTAGAGGAAGGCGCAGAAGGGTGGGTGAGTAAATTTGCAGACGATACTAAAGTCGGTGGTGTTGTCGATAGTGTGGAAGGATGTAGCAGGTTACATAGGGATATAGATAAGCTGCAGAGCTGGGCTGAGAGGTGGCAAATGGAGTTTAATGTAGAGAAGTGTGAGGTGATTCACTTTGGAAGGAATAACAGGAATGCGGAATATTTGGCTAATGGTAAAGTTCTTGAAAGTGTGGCTGAGCAGAGGGATCTAGGTGTCCATGTACATAGATCCCTGAAAGTTGCCACCCAGGTTGATAGGGTTGTGAAGAAGGCCTATGGAGTGTTAGCCTTTATTGGTAGAGGGATTGAGTTCCGGAGTCGGGAGGTCATGTTGCAGCTGTACAGAACTCTGGTCCGGCCGCATTTGGAGTATTGCGTACAGTTCTGGTCACCGCATTATAGGAAGGACGTGGAGGCTTTGGAGCGGGTGCAGAGGAGATTTACCAGGATGTTGCCTGGTATGGAGGGAAAATCTTATGAGGAAAGGCTGATGGACTTGAGGTTGTTTTCGTTGGAGAGAAGAAGGTTAAGAGGAGACTTAATAGAGGCATACAAAATGATCAGGGGGTTAGATAGGGTGGACAGTGAGAGCCTTCTCCCGCGGATGGAAATGGCTGGCACGAGGGGACATAGCTTTAAACTGAGGGGTAATAGATATAGGACAGAGGTCAGAAGTAGGTTCTTTACGCAAAGAGTGGTGAGGCTGTGGAATGCCTTATCTGCAACAGTAGTGAACTCACCAACATTGAGGGCATTTAAAAGTTTATTGGATAAGCATATGGATGATAATGGCATAGTGTAGGTTAGATGGCTTTTGTTTTGGTGCAACATCGTGGGCCGAAGGGCCTGTACTGCGCTGTATTGTTCTATGTTCTATGACCACTCTCTTACTTCCTACGAATCCTTATCTTCAAACCAAACTGTGAAGTCAAGATTGTTGACACCACCATCTTTGATTCCCTGCCAATGTGGCTTGTGCAAATACCCATAGACTCCCTACAGTGCAGAAAGAAAAAGAACAAAGAAAATTACAGCACAGGAACAGGCTCTTCGGTTTTCCCAGCCTGCGCCGATCCATATCCTTTATCTAAACCTGACGTCTATTTTCCAAGGATCTATTTCCCTCTGTTCCCCGCCCGTTCATATAATCTGTCTAGATGCATCTTAAATGATGCTATCGTGCCCACCTCTACCACCTCCGCTGGCAAAGCGTTCCAGGTACCCACCACCCTCTGCGTAAAAAGACTTTCCATGCACATCTCCCTTAAACTTTCCCCCTCTCACCTTGAAATCGTGACCCCTTGTAATTGACACCCCCACTCTTGGAAAAAGCTTGTTGCTATACACCCTGTCCATACCTATCATAATTTTGTAGACCTCAATCAGGTTCCCCCTCAAACTCCGTCCTTCCAACGAAAACAATCCTAATCTACTCAACCTTTCTTCATAGCTAGCACTCTCCATACCAGGCAACATCCTGGTGAACCTCCTCTGCACCCTCTCTAAGGCATCCATATTCTTCTGGTAATGTGGCGACCAAAACTGCATGCAGTATTCCAAATGTGGCCTAACCAAAGTCCTATACAACTGTAACATGACCTGCCAACTCTTGTACTCAATACCCCGTCGAATGAAGGCAAGCATGCTGTATGCCTTCTTGACCACTCTATCGACCTGCGTTGCACCTTCAGGGTACAATGGACCCGAACTCCCAGATCTCTCTGTATTTCAATTTTCCCCAGGACTCTTCCATTGACCGTACAGTCCGCTCTTGAATTGGATCTTCCAAAATGCATCATCTCGCATTTGCCTGAATTGAACTCCATCTGCCATTTCTCTGCCCAACTCTCCAATCTATCTATATTTGCTCTCTGACAGCCCCCCTCGCTATCTGCAACTCCACCAATCTTAGTATCATCTGCAAACTTGCTAATCAGACCACCTATACCTTCGTCCAGATCATTTCTGTATATTACAAACAACAGTGGTCCGAGCACGGATCCCTGTGGAACACCACTAGTCACCTTTCTCCATTTTGAGACACTCCCTTCCACCACTACTCTCTGTCTCCTGTTGCCCAGCCAGTTCTTTATCCATCGAGCTAGTACACCCTGAACCCATGCGACTTTACTTTCTCTATCAACCTACCATGGGAAACTTTATCAAACGCCTTACTGAAGTCCATGTATATGACATCTACAGCCCTTCCCTCATCAATTAACTTTGTCATTTCCTCAAAGAATTCTATTAAGTTTGTAAGACATGACCTTCCCTGCACAAAACCATGCTGCCTATCACTGATAAGTCAACTTTCTTCCAAATGTGAATAGATCCTATCCCTCAGTATCTTCTCCAACAGTTTGCCTACCACTGATGTCAAGCTCACAGGTCTATAATTCCCTGGATTATCCCTGCTACCCTTCTTTAACAAGGGGACAACATTAGCAATTCTCCAGTCCTCTGGGACCTCACCCGTGCTCAAGGATGCTGCAATGATATCTGTTAAGGCCCCAGCTATTTCTTCTCTCACTTCCCTCAGTAACCTGGGATAGATCCCATCCGGACCTGGGGACTTGTCCACCTTCTTGCCTTTTAGAATACCCAAAACATCCCCCTTCCTTATGCCGACTTGACCTAGAGTATTTAAACTTCCATCCCTAACCTCAACATCCGTCATGTCCCTGTCCTTGGTGAATACCGATGCAAAGTACTCATTAAGAATCTCACCCATTTCCTCTGACTCCACGCATAAATTCCCTCCTTTGTCTTTGAGTGGGCCAATCCTTTCTTTAGTTACCATCTTGCTCCTTATATACGAATAACAGTCTTTGGGATGTTCCTTAACCCTGTTCGCCAAAGATATTTCATGACCCCTTTTAGCCCTCTTTATTGCGCGTTTGAGATTTGGCCTACTTTCCCGATTTTCCTCCAAAGCTTCATCAGTTTTAAGTCACCTAGATCTTATGTATGCTTCCTTTTTCATTTTAGCTAGTCTCACAATTCCACCGATCATCCATGGTTCCCTATTCTTGCCATTTCTATCCCTCATTTTCACAGGGACATGTCTGTCCTGCACTCTAATCAACCTTTCCTTAAAAGACTCCCACATTTCAAATGTGGATTTACCCTTAAACAGCTGCTCCCAATCCACATTCCCTAGCTCCTGCCGAATTATGTAATACTTGGCCTATCCCCAATTTAGCACTCTTCCTTTAGGACCACTCTCGCATTTCTCCATGAGTATTCTAAAACTTATGGAATTGTGATTGCTATTCCCAAAGCAATCACCGACTGAAACTTCAACCACCTGGCTGGGATCATTCCCCAATACCAGGTCCAGTATGGCCCCTTCCCGAGTTGGACTCTTTACATACTGCTCTAAGAACTCTCCTGGATGCTCTTTACAAATTCTGCTCCATCTACGCCTCCAACACTACATGAGTCCCATTCAATGTTGGGGAACTTAAAATCTCCCATCACGACCACCCTATTGCTCCTACATTTTTCTATAATCTGTCTACATATTTGTACCTCTACTTCATGCTCGCTTTTGGGAGGCCTGTAGTAAAGTCCCAACAATGTTACTGCACCCTTCCTATGATGTGTTGGGTGTTCTGGATCACAAACAGGTCACCAACACTAGAAGTGGTGCAACTCTATTTTATTATAAGGTTAACTATATTAACATACTTGAACTGTGGGTAAATGCAATACCAGCTTTAACTGTTGCCCCTTGCCTAGTCCTAACCAGGTGATGCACTCAGCACATGGTGAATGTCTGTGTTGCAGGCTGTGAGCTCTGTGCTCCGAGCTGGCTGCTACCAGAATGAGCAGGAACTCTCCTGTCCCCTGTCTTTATAGTGCGTGTGCTCTCACTGGTGATTGGCTGCGGTTTTGTGTATGCTGATTGGTCTCACTGCATGTCCATTAGTGTGTGTGTGTGTGTGTGTCTGCACCATGATATACTGGAGTATATTATGACATCCCCCCTTTTATATAAAGCATATGTGCCTGCGCGACAATAAATATTGTGTAGTGGATGTACCTGACTATGTGTGTGCGTGTTATTTACATGACTATGCACATGAGGCTCATCTATTTACACGGAAAGGTGCCTGGTGCCGAGAAATCTGGGGCGTCATTCTCCGACCCCCCGCCGGGTCGGAGAATGGCCGTTGGCCGCCGTGAATCCCGCCCCCGCCCCCGCCGAAGTCTCCGCTCCCGGAGATTGGGCGGGGGCGGGAATCCAGCCGCGCCGGTTGGCGGGACCCCCCGCTGGATTCTCCGGCCCGGATGGGCCGAAGTCCCGCCCAGGAATTGCCTGTCCCGCCGACGTAAATCAAACCTGGTATTTACCGGCGGGACCAGGCGGCGTGGGCGGGCTCCGGGGTCCTGGGGGGGGGCGCGGGGCGATCTGACCCCGGGGGGTGCCCCCACGGTGGCCTGGCCCGCGATCGGGGCCCACCGATCCGCGGGCGGGCCTGTGCCGTGGGGGCACTCTTTCCCTTCCGCCTCCGCTACGGCCTCCACCATGGCGGAGGCGGAAGAGACTCTCCCCACTGCGCATGCGCGGGAAACTTTCAGCGGCCGCTGACGCTCCCGCGCATGCGCGGGGAAACTGACAGCGGCCGCTGACGCTCCCGCGCATGCGCCGCATTTCCGCGCCAGCTGGCGGGGCAACAAACGCCATTTCCGCCAGCTGGCGGGGCGGAAATCCCTCCGGCGTCGGCCTAGCCCCTCAATGTTGGGGCTAGGCCGCCAAAGATGCGGAGACTTCCGCACCTTTTTGCCGGCGCGATGCCCGTCTGATTTGCGCCGGCTTTGGCGCCAGTCGGCGGGCATCCCGCCGTTGGGGGAGAATTTCGCCCAGGGTGTCACACCAACAACGAAATGAACATTATATACAAACTACTGGAACGATGAAACAGGAGAACAGAACAGATCAAAGAGTCCAACATCGTAAAACTCATAAGTCAAGTCTCTGAGGTGGGTGACGAATTCTGGTTGACCGCCTAAAGGGTGGGTCAGGAGCCACCGGCTGAGGAACGGGCTGGGCCACGGCAGAGTGAAGAGGATGCAGAGTATTCGGAATCTCCACATAGTCCAAGTTGGGGACAACTGGAGGGCATGGCACCGGTGGAGGATCACGTAGCGAGCGTGGAACGAGACGAAGGGCACGCCAATTGCGGCGGCGAATGGAACCATCTGGCAGATGAACCAGGAACGAACGGGGAGACACCTGCTGAAGAACCACAGCAGTTGCAGACCAGCCACTCTCTGGAAGATGGATGCGGACGTTGTCATCACGCGCCAGAGCCAGGAGATCAGTCGCCCGAGCATCATGCGCCACCTTGTGTTGTGCACGAGACTGTTGCATCCACTGAAGGACCGGAACGTTGGCGAGGTCTGGGACGTGAATGGACGGCACCGTGGTCCTGAGGGTGCAACCCATGAACAGCTGGGCTGATGACAGGCCCATGGAGAAGTCGGATCCTGCATCGGCAACCTTGCAGAGGAGCCGTTTGACGATGTGGACGCCCTTTTCCGCTTTGCCCTTGGATTGGGGGTGCAGGAGACTGGATATCACATGTACAAAGTTGTACCTGCTTGCAAAGTTGGACCATTCCTGGCTCGTGAAGCAGGGGCCATTGTCCGACATCACAGTGAGTGGGATGCCGTGACGAGCAAAGGTCTCCTTGCTGCCACCTTGTCCGCATCCAGCCGCACACACAACCAGGAGATGTGGTCCTCTAGGAACTTGAGCTCCGTCTGGCTGAAGGAACATTTGGCTCTGTTGAGGTGAAGGCCTTGGTCCCGTATTCGTTTGAAAATGCGCTGGAGGCGACTGATATGCCAAATGATGATGTCGGCAACATAGACGCGCACACCCTCAATGCCCTCCATCATTTGCTCCATGATCTGGTGGAATACTTCTGATGCCGATATAATCCCAAACGGCATCCTGTTGTAGCAGTATCTGCCAAACGGGGTATTAAACGTACACAGCTTTCTGCTGGACCTATCTAGTTGAATTTGCCAGAATCCTTTCGAGGCGTCAAGTTTGGTGAAGATGTTGACCCGAGCCATCTCGCACGTGATCTCCTCGCGCTTGGGGATAGGGTAATGCTCCCTCATTATGTTGCGATTCAGATCCTTTGGGTCAATGCAGATCCGGAGCTTGCCGGAGGGCTTCTTTAAGCACATCATGGAACGTACCCAGTCGGTTGGTTCCGTCACTCTGGAGAGCACTCCTTGGTCCTGGAGGTCCTGCAGCTGCTGCTTGAGGCAGTCCTTGAGAGGTGCTGGGACTCTGCGAGGTGCATGAACCACTGGCATGGCGTCTTGTTTGAACAGGATTTTGTAAGTGTATGGAAGCGTGCCCATGCCTTCGAAAACGTCGCGGTGCTGGTCGATTATGGCATTGCGTTGAGCCCTGAAGTCCGCATCCTGGAAGGCAGACGTGTCCTCTGGAGAGAGAGAGTGTACTCGTTGAACGAGGTTTAGGAGTTTGCACTTTGCGCTGAGCAGAGAGTCCTTCGAGGAGCCCACAATCTCGAAGGGAAGGATGGCTTTTCGCGAGATGTGCATCACTTTGAGTTGGCATGAACCGGTAACAAAAATGACGTTGCCATTGTAGTCCAGTAGTTGGCAGGTCGACGGAAGAATGGTTGGTTTAACCCCAAGGGTCTGATAGGCTGACCATGCTAGGAGACTGGTGGAAGCACCAGTGTCCAGGCAGAATCGTATCTGGGATCGGTTGACCATCAGGGTGGCACACCACGCGTCGTCTGGATCAATGCTGTGTACCAACAGCGGCTGGTGGTTTTGATTTGGGGACACTCTGTTCTTTGTTATAACAGCGACTCGAAAAGGCTCCCTCGGGTCCTCGGTGTCACTGGTCTGCGGGAAGTCGGAATCAGACTCGCTTTGGGGGTAGGTAACTGCTAGTTGCAGGGTTCTTCAGAGGTTTATTTCATTTCCTGGTTCAATTTGAGGCATTGTGCTGTCATTCCAGGTGAAGGAAGGTTGTTTTACAGCTTTAAAAGATTTTATCTTTTATTTGGGACGTTTCCCCTTTAAATGGGCATGGTCCGGGGCGTCTGACGTCATGACGCGCGTGACCTAACACGTAGGAGGCGTTTGCACATGCGCAGATCACGGTTCCTTTACTGATGGCCGTTTTCGTGATTGCGCATGCACGGCATCGCGCAACTGCGCAAGTGCAGTCCCTTTAGAAAGATGGCTGCCGACCAAAATCATTCTCTGCTTGGGATTTCAGCCTCGAGGTGAGTGCTGGCGCTTCTCTTACCTTTCCTTGCTGGTTGGAGTGTGTTTTCCTCACAGTATTTGCTAAATTTGTCCAGGACTGCCTGGAAGTCGCTCCTGTTTTATCCCTTGGAGAACTTGAATTTTTAAAAGATTTCTTCTGCTCTGGCACCGGCGATGGTGAGGAGAAGCTCTGTTTTTTCAGGATCGGCCAGGTCTTCTAGTTCAGCTGACAGCAGGAAGATTTCAAACTTTTGCCGCAATGCCCGCCAGTTTTCGCGGAGATCGCTGTGGCACTGGATCTGCTGTGGAACCCGGATCTTGAACATCTTGCCTGGGTATTGTTGCTGGTTGTCACTGTACGCTGAGGTGCCGGCGATCCGGAGCGGCGGCGGCGGGTTGATGTTCTCCATACTTCAGGATGCCGGAATGATGATTAGTTGCAGGTGGGTCTCAGAAGCGCGAGTATGCAACCACTCCTTGTACCATGATGTGTTGGGTGATCTGGATCACAAACAGGTCACCAACACTGTAAGTGGTGCAACTCTATTTTATTATAAGGTTAACTATATTAACATACTTGAACTGTGGGTAAATGCAATGCCAGCTTTAACTGTTGACCCTTGCCTAGTTCTAACCAGGTGATGCACTCAGTACATGGTGAATGTCTGTGTTGCAGGCTGTGAGCTCTGTGCTCTGAGCTGGCTGCTACTAGAATGAGCGGGAACTCAAAGTATAATAAATACTTTGTAAAATGGTTTAATAAGATTTTTACTTTTCGAATTTTTAGTGTCTTTATAGTGCGTGTGCTCTCACTGGTGATTGGCTACGGTGTTGTGTATGCTGATTGGTCCCACTGCATGTCCATCAGTGTGTGTGTGTGTGTCTGCACCATAATATACTGGAGTATATTATGACATCCTATTTCTTAGCTCTACCCATATTGCCTCAGTGCTCGAATCCTCCACCGTGCCCTCCTTAATCACAGCTGTGATATCATCTCTGACCAGTAATGCAACTCCTCAACCCCTTTTACCTCCCTCTCTATCCCTCCTGAAGTATCTATACCCTGGGATATTTAGTTGCCAATCTTGCCCTTCCCTCAACCAAGTTTCAGTTCCATTCATCCCCCACCATCTGGCCTGCGAAATCCTACCAACTGTCCTGGCTTGAGACAATTCACACCTCTTTAACCTGGGGTTACCCCATCTCTGGATCTGTAAAGATTTAATCACCTGCTAATGCTCGCATTCCTAGCATTGTCTGGCATCTTTGAATTTGTCTATATATGTGTTTCTGGAACAGACCTCTGCATTCACCTGAGGAAGGAGCAGCGCTCCGAAAGCTAGTGACATCGAAACAAACCTGTTGGACTTTAACCTGGTGTTGTAAGACTTCGTACTGTGCTCACCCCAGTCCAACGCCGGCATCTCCACATCAAGTTTCAGTAATACCAATAACATCATATTCCCAGGTACTAATCCAAGCCCTAAATTCATCTGCCTTACCTGCTACATTTCTCGCATTAAAACAAATGCACCTCAGACCACCTGTCCCTTTGCGTTCATCATCTCTTCCCTGTCTACTCTTCCCCTTAGTCACAATGAGTTTATTATCTAGTATCTTACTGGCTTTAGTTGCTGCCTCTTTCCTAACCTCCTAATCTGGGGCGACATTCTCCGACCCCCCGCCAGGTCGGAGAATCGCCGGGGGCTGGCGTGAATCCCGCCCCCGCCGGTTGCCGAAGTCTCCGGCACCGGATATTCAGCGGGGGCGGGAATCGCGCCGCGCCTGTTGGCGGGCCCCCCCCGCTCGATTCTCCGGCCCGGATGGGCCGAAGTCCCGCCGATAAATTGCCTGTCCCGCCGGCGTAAATTAAATCACCTACCTTACCGGCGGGACAAGGCGGCGTGGGCGGGCTCCGGGGTCCTGGGGGGGGGGGTCCAGGGCGATCTGACCCCCGGGGGCTGCCCCCGTGGGGGCACTCTTTCCCTTCCGCCTCCGCCACGGTCTCCACCATGGCGGAGGTGGAAGAGACTCCCTCCACTGCGCATGCGTGGGAAACTGTCAGCGGCCGCTGACGCTCCCGCGCATGCGCTGCCCGGAGATGTCATTTACGCGCCAGCTGGCGGGGCAACAAAGGCCGTTTCCGCCAGCTGGCGGGGCGGAAATTCCTCCGGCGTCGGCCTAGCCCCTCAATGTTGGGGCTCGGCCCCCAAAGATGTGGAGCATTCCGCACCTTTGGGGCGGCGCGATGCCTGTCTGATTAGCGCCGTTTTGGGTGCCAGTCGGTGGACATCGCGCCGTTTCCGGAGAATTGCGCCCCTGGTTCCCATCCCCCTGCCTCTGGCCCATTGGGTCTGTACCGAACTTCTGAAAGAGCACCCTACCTAAGCCTATACCCTCACCCTATCCCCATAACCCCATCAGGGTAGTGGGTGCCTGGAACTCACTACCGGAGGAGGTAGTGGAAGCAGGGACGATAGGGACATTTAAGGGGCATCTTGACAAATATATGAATAGGATGGGAATAGAAGGATACGGACCCAGGAAGTGTAGAAGATTGTAGTTTAGTCGGGCAGTATGGTCGGCACGGGCTTGGAGGGCCGAAGGGCCTGTTCCTGTGCTGTACATTTCTTTGTTCTTTGTTTGTTCTAAACCTTTTGGACATGAACAGGAAATTTTAGCATGGCCAATCCACCTAACCTCCACATCTGTGGACTTTGGAAGGAAACCGGAGCACCCACAGGAAACCCATGCAGACACGTGTAAACTCCCCACAGTCACCTGAGATCCAAATTGAACCCAGGTCTCTGGCACTGTGAGGTAGCCGTATTAACAGCTGTGCCACCCTGCCACCCATAGGGTCCCGGCTCCAATTCCGACCTTGGGTTACTGTGCAAAGTTTGCACGTTCTCCCAATGTCTGCGCGGGTTTCCTCCGGGTGCTCCAGTTTCCTCTCATGGTCCAAATGTGTGCTGGTTATGTGGATTGGCCATGCTAAAATAGTGCTCAAAGGTGTTTGCATTAGTGGGGTTATGGGGATTGGGCGGGGGAGTGGGCATAGAGGGTACTATTTCGGAGGGTAAGTCTAGACTCGATGGCCCGAATGGACTCCTTCTGCACTGTAGAAATTCTCTGGTTCTTAGACATAATATTTGAATGTGTGAAAAACATCCATGAATTGATGTGGATCAATAACACAGGCATAACATAGGGCAGCACGGTAGCCTTGTGGATAGCACAATTGCTTCACAGCTCCAGGGTCCCAGGTTCGATTCCAGCTTGGGTCACTGTCTGTGCGGAGTCTGCACATCCTCCCCGTGTGTGCGTGGGTTTCCTCCGGGTGCTCCGGCTTCCTCCCACAGTCCAAAGATGTGCAGGTTAAGTGGATTGGCCATGATAAATTGCCCTTAGTGTCCAAAATTGCCCTTAGTGTTGGGTGGGGTTACTGGATTATGGGGATAGGGTGGAGGTGATGACCTTGGGTAGGGTGCTCGTTCCAAGAGCCGGTGCAGACTCGATGGGCCGAATGGCCTCCTTCTGCACTGTAAATTCTATGATAATCTATGATTAGCTTTTACAAGTAGCCATTAAGTAGTCACAAATGAACAAATTCAGAAATAAATACTCAATGTCAGCATTTTTAAAACCAATGAGCAAAATGAGAAGGGAGGGGGGCGGTGAGGAGGGAATTTCGTTGACAATGAATTGGTTGCAACTTTGATGAGGAATAGGAAACAGCAGTGACACATCAATAAAAGATAATCCAAATTTAAAGAACAGTTTTTATATCTGTCGTCACATTAGATGCAAGCAAAGGAGCCATAAATGTTTGAGAACCAAAGGGAATGAAGTCTTGACTACTGAATATAAGTTACAGTGGCACTCTATGGATGAATGTGGCTAATTTATGACAAAACCTTGGATTTCTGCATATATATCTAATATACTGAATATATATATACTGAATATATATTTCAAATAATCAACTGCAAAGAAAGTAGCTATATTTATTGTGATCTTTTAAAATTCCTTAGGTTCCAGATCTAGTGCTAAACATTAGAAGATAAAAAACATGATCCCACTATTTCGGAGTGGAAGAAGGGAGAAAGGCTAAATGACACTTGAGCTAACATCATAAATAGGCCAAATTCTAGATTTATCATTGAGGACGGTGTAGTAGGTACATCGAAAATCATAATATGGTTAAGTGGAGTCAACCTGGAAGTGGGAAACAGAAAGGACAATATGTGCTGCTCTTTTTGTGCAATCTAGCCAATTAGATAGATAAGGGGAAAGAGCTGGACACAGTGGGCGGGATTCTCCGACAATCGGCAGGGGGGGGGGGGGGGGTGAGGGGTGCGAATTACGCGGTGCCGCTCCGAGGCCGGTCTGGCTCCAGTCGGGGCCCGCTGGCGCCGTTCGCGTGTAGGCCTACCGAGGCGGGACCTCGCTGTTCATGCTGCGGGGGCCATCCTGGTGTGGGGGAGGGGGGAATCTGACTCCGGGGTGGGGTCCTCGATGGTGGCAAGGCCCGCGATCGGGGCCTACTGATCGGCGGGTGGGGCCTATGTTCCTCCGTGCTTGGCCCCTGTAGGGCTCCGCCATGTTACCCGGAGGCTGGCGCGGAGAGGGGAACCCACGCGCATCTGCAAACTCACGCTGGCTGTGGCGCGCATGTGCGAACTCGCGCCGGTCGTGCTAGTGCCCGTTTTGGCAGCTGGAGCTGCGTGAAGCGCTCCAGTGCCGTGCTGGCCCCCTGTGCCAGATCCCCCTGCACCTCCCCGAGGACTCTGCAGGCCGCCTGCAGAGCCAGGTCCCGCCGGTACGGACCTGGTGTATTTTACGCCAACGGGACACGCCGAACACGGGCGGCCACTCGGCCTATCGCGGGCCAGAGAATCGCCGGGGTCGCCGCTGCCAACGGCCCCCGACTGGCGCGATTCCCACCCCCGCCTAAAAATCGGCGCCGGAGAATCCGGCAGCCGGCGTCGGGGCAGCAGGGCGGGATTCACGTCGCCTTCCAGCAAATCTCTGGCCCGGCGGGGGTGTCGGAGAATCCCACCCCATATCTCTGTTTCAATTGTCCAGTGGTTTTCTTCACACATCATTAATTGGTTTACAGTGCTTGGAATTTCTGATATTAATACTTTAAAGATTAGGAGAATTGTTGCTTTTATTGAGCTGGAGTGAAAGGAGCATTTTGTTACCATGGAATGTAATGAGCAAACAACTTTTCAAAGGTTTCTTTTTACATATCCTATGGTCATTGAAGGGTGCATTGGTTCCTTACAATGTGGGTAAACTGGCATGGAAATGTCGTAGCTTGGCACAGGGTCTATAATGTTCTTGGGGTAATGAAAGTCATATCTTGGCTTGGGATCAGAAGGGGCGATGGACGCCTGGGTAGCAGAGCCTAGAGAGGCACTGGACACACAACGATACATTTTGGGTGGATGGGGCATGATGTGGCAGGCAGTTGCCTGGGAGTCTGTTGGGGGACTACGGGGGTTTGATGAGTGAGGATTGGAGGCCCTTTCTGTTTTTTAAAACTAGTATTTAAGCAGAGTCAAAGTCTCACGCACTGAGGCCGGCCTTGCATAATGCCTGTCTCACACCTTGCAGCCCTTGTTGGATTGGATTTGTTTATTGTCACGTGTACCAAGGTACAGTGGAAAGTATTGTTCTGAGTGCAGCTCAGACAGATCATTCCGTACCTGAAAACAAAATACATAGGGCAAACGTAAAATACCGTCACTGCCTCCGTCCTATTTCATGCATCGCTTTTCTCAATTCAAAATCATCAACCCCTCCTCTGGAGATGCCACCTCTGTAGATACATTCCCTTGAAGAGTCGAGCGGGAATTGAGCCCAATCCCGTTACCCACTTTGGTGATGAATATTAAGCCCACTGTTCACCTCTGTCTCGCCACATCTCTCTTCCTCTGCACCCGACTGTAAAGAAATAATGAGCTGTTGTGTGTCAGGCCAATTGTTACTTGGATTAGAGAATAAATCAATCTCTGGTCATGGAAGAGTAGCAGAAATAAGTTGTTCCCCAGTCCGACACAAGAAATGCGGTGGAATATTGTCTTGAGTTGCTAATGGCTGGCATCCATAGCAACCATTTTTTAAATATTCAAATACAGTGGCCTTCAGTTGAACTGAATATAAAGTAAGAAGATACGTGCAATATAAATGTATACCCCAGAAACTCACACATGGACTAACTGAGGCCACCCATTCAACCTACAAAATTGGATGATACTAAACCATGGCAGTAAATTTAAATAGTGCTGCTTATTGCATTGAGTCGATACCTAATCCAACACCGCCATCACTGCACATCATGCAGTAACAAGGAGAGGGCGCACCACATTTAGAATGTGCTAACCAAGCAAATTAAACCAATTTTGTCGATTATCAGTGGCAATGATCACACTGGGAGTTACTGCAATGTGGCAATACTCACCTCCACTTGTTGGCTTACTCCCTGATTCTAAATGAGGAAAGAGGCATAATTATACCATTCTGAAGAAACTTGAGACAATTCTCCGTAAGTTCCTGGAACAAAGCACAGAGTGAATCCATGGGAAAGTTCGGCAACAGTTTTGTGGGTTTGGAAAGGGATAACTTGGCGCACATACCCATAACACTTTAGTGTAGAATTCAGGGGCAAAACTGGACAAATTGCAATCAGCAGGAACACAGTAGTAACTGGACAGTGGGTGAGAGGATTTTGGTGGGGAGGCGGTCCAGCTTTGTCAAGGGTTGGTGCCACAAGTCAAGCCTGGTGGCATGAAGAAAAGGATGGCACGGAGAATCATAGCATTTTAAAGCACAGAAGGAGGCCATTCTGGCCATTGTGTCTGCACCAGCTCCCGGCAAGTCCCATTCCCCAGCCCTATATCTGTGGCCCTCTAAATTAATCACTTTCAAATATATATCCAATTCTCTTTTGAAACCTCGTATGGACTCCGCCTCCAACACTCTCCCAGGTAATACATTCCAATCCCTACAACTCTCTGAGTAAACCCATCTCATCTCACTCCAAGCCCTCTTGCTGGCCATCTTGAAGTTGTGGTCCCGAGTCACTGACTTGCCCACGAGTGGAAACAGAATATCCTTCTTTACCCTGTCAAAAGTTGTTCATAATTTTGAACGCCTCAATCAGGTGTTTTATTCTTCTCTGCTCGTAGGAGAACAATTTCGTAGGATCATAGAATGATATAATTTTACAGTGCAGAAAGAGGCCATCAGCCCATCAGGTCTGCTCCGGTCCTTGGAAAGAGCCCTCCACCCGCCCCCCGTATCCCAGTAACCACACCCAACCTTTTTGGACACTAAGGGCAATTTATCATGGCCAATCCACCTAACCTGTACATCTTTGGACTTTCTCGAATCTTTCCTTGTATCTAAAATTGCTCATTCCTGGTATCATACCAGGGCGATGCTCCTTTATTCTTTTGTGGTACAGGGTGTTGCTGGCTTGGCCTTAATTTGTTATCCACCCAGACTTGTCCTTGAACTAAGTGGTTCCGAGGGCTCTTCAGAGTTAACTACATTGTCATGGATCGGGAGTCATGTGAAGGCCGGACCCAGTCAGGACAGCAGATTTCCTTGCCTAAAGGGACATTAGTGAACCAGATGGGTTTTTATAACAACACTCAATGAATTTTTTAACCAAATTCCTTTTTTCCAATTAAGGGACAAGTTAGCATGGCCAATCCACCTACCTTGCACATCTTTGGGTTGTGAGGGTGAAACCCATGCAGATACGGGGAGAATGTGCAAACTCCATACGGACAGTGACCCAGAGCCAGGATCGAACCTGGCACCTTGGTGCCGTGAGGCACCAGTGCTCACCACTGTGCCACCATGCTGCCTCAGAACACTCAATGATAATCTCAAGGTCACCGTTAACTAGACTGGCTGGTTGTCCATATTTTTGTCAATTGGATTGCCATGAGCTGGTCGATTATGACTCTGTTAACATTAACAGTGCCAGCAGTTCCTTCTTGGTGCATAATGTTCGACTGGGGCAGTCGGGGAACCAAAGGTTCTTGGCCATGTCCACCAGAATGACATATGGAGAAGGCTACCCTGCCATCCCGAATAAATCGGAAAGTAGGCTGTGCCAGTCAATAAAGAAAAACAGTCTCACCTGGTCGCAGATTTGGGTCATTTCCAGAAACAGAAGGAAAGGAAGATATTTTTGTTAAATACGTTTATTTTTGCAAGGAAATGCTATTCATCTGCTTGAATAGACATGCACATTTGTTTGGGGGTGCTCCAGATTTTGGATAATGGTGGATGATTCAACTGCATTATCTGGTGGACTGGGTTGCTGGTTGATGTGACAGGCATTGGCTCGTGTGTTGTTAAAACCACTTCCTGATTGCAATGTGAATTGCGGCCTGTGGTCTCAGGTGTAGTATCTGTTTAGCAAATCTCTGCAGCCAAGTCTACCCACTTCCGCATCCACTCTGTTTCTTGCAAGTCATTTTCATACCTCTGTCACCTCTAGAACAAACTATTCCAGTAGTTTCTTTTCCAGATGACCCTTTGTCAAAGCGTTAGCTCTTTTCTCTCCCTATGGATGCTGCCAGACCTGCTGAGATTTTCCAGCATTTTCTCTTTGGTTTCAAATTTCAGCATCCGCAGTAATTTGCTTTTATCCAGTAGCTTCCTTGGTAGGCCTCCTGCCCTACTCCCTTTGTGAAATGTAAAAAGCAGTTCATTGAGAAATCTACCTCCATGTGTTCACTTGCACAAAGTTGCATCCACATATCCAATGGCAGCACGGTAGCATAGTGGTTAGCACTGTGGCTTCACAACGGCAGGGTCCCAGGTTCGATTCCCTGCTGGGTGACTGTGGTAGTCACCACTGTTGTATTATATTGTATTTACTGCACTGCATACGAGGGTCTTAAGGAAAGGCCCCTGTACTACTGACGAATGTGATATAAAATAGTTACTTTAGAGATACTAGTTAATGTAATGTAGAAATAAGCCACTTTGATTCTGGCAGTTAGGGACAAAGGGGTTTGAGACCGCATGGAAAAAGCAGGAAGAGGTGTGTCTATGAGAGTGATGCTGCATTGATAGGGGCCAGAGAAAGGGATTGGAAGTGAGCCAATCAGAATAGATCGAACCGGTCAGGAGGGACATAGGCTGACCTATGTCCGTCGAGTATGTGAAACTTGATACCATTTGAATTGATTTGCAGAGATCCCTTTGTTTCTTTGTTCATTCGCTTTCTGGGATATAGGAAACTGGATGTCTCTTATATTTCTATGAAATGAATCAAGCTTGCAAGCTAAATAAATAACTTCTTTTTACGTGCGAATCCATCTCAACTTTTATTGAGGCCAGACTGACAGAGAAAGAAATTTGGGGATCAACACTACAGGTACGGGGGTAGATCCCTGCCTGCTGGCTCCACCCAGTAGGCGGAGCATAAATGTGTGTGCTCTCCAAACGGCAGCCATTTCGGAAGCAGCTGTAAGAGGCTACCCATCTCTGTGTAATAAAGCCTCGATTACTCTCTACTCTCGTTTCCTCGTAATTGATAGTGCATCAATTTATTACACAGTGATTTTACAAAGATGGATCTCCACATCACTGAAGATCGCCTGCAGCTGCATCCTCAAGCAGACAACGCCAAAAAGGACTTCACACATTGGCTAGCTTGCTTTGAAGCATACATCGGATCTGCAACAGACCCAATACCAGAAGCACAGAAGCTCCAGATTCTGTACACGCGGCTGAGCTCTGATGTCTTTCCCCTCATCCAGGACGCGCCGACCAGCAAAGGCCATGGCGCTACTGAAGGAGAACTACGCTCAGCAGACCAACAAGATCTACGCCAAGCACATCCTGTTCACGCGGCACCAACTTGCCGGTGAGTCTGTGGAAGATTTCTGGTGTGCCCTGCTCGCCCTGGCGAGAGACTGTGATTGCCAGGCCGTTTCGGCCGCTGAATATTCTAACCTGCTAATGAGAGATGCGTTCATAGGGTCGGCCTACATCCGCCAGCGCCTCTTAGAAGGGGCTACGCTTGACCTCACGGCAACCAAGAAACTAGCGCTCTCGCTGACAGTTGCTTCACGCAACGTACAGGCGTATGCCCCCGACCGCATGGCCCACCCCTCCTGGGCATCATGGACCCAGCGGCCACCCCATCGTGGACCGCATAAGTGACCACCCCCAACCAACCCCACGCATGCGCCGCACGGCAGCCAACCAACCCCGGGGGACCCAAGTGCTACTTCTGCGCACAGACAAAACAACCCCGACAGCGCTGCCCGGCGTGGAGCGTGCTCTGCAAGGCCTGCGGTAAGAAAGGACATTTTGCTGCAATGTGCCAGGCCCGCTCAATTGCCGCTATTGTCCCTGCACCCCCCGCGTGCGGCCAGTGGGCGCCGTCATCTTCCTCGCCTCAGACCACATGCGGCCCGTGGGGGCCGCCATCTTGCTTGCCTCACAACCAATGGGTGGAGCCATCTTGACTGCCCCAGACACGTGCGGCCCGAGGGCGCCGCCATCTTGCCTGCTCCAGGACACCTGCGGTCCGTGGGTGCCGCCATCTTCCCCGCCTCAGGACCCCTGCCCGTCGGGCCGCTCATCGCCTGCAACCGCCGACGATCAGCCGCGTCTCGCCTCAGTCACGATCGACCAGTCCCGACCGCACAACCTCGCGACCGCGTCGACAAAGGTGAAGGTCGACGGGCATGTGACATCCTGCCTTCTGGACTCCAAGAGCACTGATGACAAAACATAAATTCCTTTACCCGTCAGTCTGGCCTCAATAAAAGTCGAGATGGATTTGCAGGTACAGCATTAGTTATTTTATTTGACTTGCAAGTCTGTCTCAACTCACAGTGGTACAGAACACATGCTGCTTTCTGCACCTCCGGAATCGAGTGAGTCTGTGGGACAAAGAAATCTCTACTGATACATTCAAATGGCATCAAGTCTCACATACACGATTCCCATAGGTCATCCTATACCCCTCCTGACCTGGCCATACATCCTAATTGGCTCACTTCCAATCCCTTCCTCTGGCCCCCTATTACCCAGCATCCTTTTCCCCTCTGTAGCTGGACACACCTCCTCCTTGCTTTGCCATGAGTTCTGAAATATTTTGTCTGTGAACTCACCAAAATGAGACTGGCCTATCTCTACATTACAGTAACTAATATCTCTAAAACAATTATTTTATATCACATTTGTCACTGAGAGCTTCATCCACCCGATACGGTAAGGCGCTGTTCCCTCGCGGTACACCCTATTAACCAAAGAATCTCCCTGGCCTCCGGATCCCACTCCATGGCGATCCGGGGGTACTGCATCGCCACCCTCACCATCCAGGGCGTAGAGTTCAGCGGCTTCCGGCTCTACGTCCTCCCAAACCTCTGTGCTGCCTTGCTACTCGGCCTGGACTTCCAGTGCAACCTCCAGAGCCTAACCCTGAAATTTGGCGGGCCCCGACCACCCCTTACTGTGTGCGGCCTCGCGACCCTTAAGGTCGACCCGCCTTCTCTGTTTGCAAACTTCACCCCGAATTGCAAACCCGTCGCCACCAGGAGCAGATGGTACAGCGCCCAGGACAGGACCTTCATCAGGTCTGAAGTCCAGCGGCTGCTGCGGGAAGGTATCATCGAGGCCAGCAACAGCCACTGGAGAGCCAAGTGGTAGTGGTGAAAATGGGGGAGAAAAACAGGATGGTCATTGACTACATTCAGACCATCAATCGGTACACACAGTGGTGTAGCGACAACAATCTCTCCCTCAATGCCAGCAAAACTAAAGAGCTGGTAATTGACTTCAGGAAGCAAAGTACTGTACATACCCCTGTCAGCATCAATGGGGCCGAGGTGGAGATGGTTACCAGTTTCAAATTCCTAGGGGTGCACATCTCCAAAAATCTGTCCTGGTCCACCCACGTCGACGCTACCACCAAGAAAGCACAACAGCGCCTATACTTCCTCAGGAAACTAAGGAAATTCGGCATGTCCACATTGACTCTTACCAACTTTTACAGATGCACCATAGAAAGCATCCTATCAGGCTGCATCACAGCCTGGTATGGCAACTGCTCGGGCCAGGACCGCAAGAAACTTCAGAGAGTCGTGAACACCGCCCAGTCCATCACACGAACCTGCCTCCCATCCATTGACTCCATCTACACCTCCCGCTGCCTGGGGAAAGCGGGCAGTATAATCAAAGATCCCTCCCACCCGGCTTACTCACTCTTCCAACTTCTTCCATCGAGCAGGAGATACAGAAGTCTGAGAACACGCACGAACAGACTCAAAAACAGCTTCTTCCCCACTGTCACCAGACTCCTAAATGACTCTCTTATGGACTGATTTCATTAACACTACACCCTGTATGCGTCATCCGATGCCAGTGCTTATGTAGATACATTGTATATGTTGTGTTGCCCTATTATGTATTTTCTTTTATTCCCTTTTCTTCTCATGTACTTAATGATCTGTTGAGCTGCTCGCAGAAAAATACTTTTCACTGTACCTCGGTACACGTGACAATAAACAAATCCAATCCAATCCACACAGCTCGACGCGTACCCACTCCCACGCATATCTGATATGGTCAATCAGATTGCACAGTACCGGGTCTTCTCGACAGTGGACCTGTAATATGCCTACCACCAGCTCCCCATTCGCAAGGCGGACCGCCCGTACACCGCGTTTGAAGTGGACGGCCGCCTTAACCATTTCCATGGGGTTCCCTTCGGCGTCACTAACAGGGTCTCGGTCTTCCAACGGGAGATGGACCGAATGGTTGACCGGTACCGACTGCGGGCCACTTTCCCGTACCTGGATAACGTCACCATCTGCGGCCACGACCAGCAGGACCATGACGCTAACCTTTCCAAATTTCTCTACACCGCCAAACTCCTCAACCTAACCTACAACACGGAGAACTGTGTGTTCAGCATGAACCGATTAGCCATCCTCAGCTATGTGGTTCAGAACGGAATTCTAGGGCCCCTCATGGATCTCCCCCTTCCCCACTGCCCCAAGGCCCTCAAACGATGCCTGGGGTTCTTTTCATACTACGCCCAGGGGGTCCCTAACTATACGGACAAGGCCCGCCCACTCATCCACTCCACCGGTTTCCCATTGACGGCCGAGGCTCACCAGGCCTTCAACCGTATCAAGACCAACATCGCCAAGGCCGCGATGTACGCGGTCGACGAGACGCTCCCCTTCCATGTCGAGAGCGATGCATCAGACGTCGCTCTGGCCGCCACCCTCAACCAGGCACGCAGGCCCGTGGCATTCTTTTCCCGCACCCTCCATGCCTCCGAAATTCGGTACTCCTCCGTCGAAAAGGAGGCCCAAGCTATCGTTGAAGCTGTGTGGCACTGGAAGCATTACCTGGCCGGCAGGAGATTCACTCACCTCACAGACCAACGGTCGGTTCCTTCATGTTCAACAACACACAGCGGGGTAAGATCAAAAATGATAAGATCTTGCGGTGGAGGATCGAGCTCTCCACCTTTAATTACGAGATTTTGTATCGCCCCGGTAAGCTCAACGAGCCCCCCGATGCCCTGTCCCGAGGTACATGTGCCAGCGCACAAGTGGATTGACTCCGGACCCTGCACGATGATCTCTGTCACCCAGGGGTCATCCGCTTTTGTCACTTCATTAAGGCCCGCAATCTGCCCTACTCCATCGAGGAAGTCAGGGCTGTCACCAGAGACTGCCAGGTCTGCGCGGAGTGTAAACTGCACTTCTACCAGCCAGACCGTGCGCGCCTGGTGAAGGCCTCCCGCCCCTTTGAATGCCTCAGCGTGGACTTCAAAGGGCCCCTCCCCTCCACCGACCGCAACACTTATTTTCTCAATGTGGTCGACGAATATTCCAGATTCCCTGTCGCCATCCCATGCCCCGAAATGACGTCTGCCACCGTCATCAAGGCCCTCAACACCATCTTTGCTCTGTTCGGTTTCCCCGCCTACGTCCACAGCGACCGGGGATCCTCATTTATGAGCGATGAGCTGCGCCAGTACCTGCTCAACAGGGACATAGCCTCGAGCAGGACAACCAGCTACAACCCCCAGGAAAACGGGCAAGTGGGACGGTCTGCGAGGCCGTCCAGCTGGCCCTACAGTCCAGAAATCTCCTGACCTCCCGCTGGCAGGAGGTCCTCCCCCGACGCACTTCACTCCATTCGGTCGCTCCTGTGCACCGCGACTAACGAAACCCCCGATGAACGTCTCCTTGCCTTCCCCAGGAAGTCCACCTTCGGGGTATCGGTCCCAATGTGGTTGGCAGCTCCAGGACCCGTTCTCCTCCGCAAGCACGTGCGGCCCCACAAGGCGGTCCCGTTGGTTGAGAGGGTACAGCTACTCCACACAAACCTGCAGTAGCCTACGTAGCGTACCCCGACGGCCGCCAAGGCACAGTCTCCCTCAGGGACCTGGCACCAGCTGGGTCCTCACACCCCCTCCTCTGCCCCGCGCCACCCACCCTTCTCCCAGCGCACCCCACCACAGGCCCCCGCTCCAGTACAATCCGTCCTCCCCTTAGTCCCACCCGGCCACCCAAATATTGCGAGACCCCAGCCCGGTTTGACCCTGGATCCTACCACCCTCGACACCGTCCTCGCTACGCCCTTCCAAAATTCCTCCAGTGCTGGGAATGCCCAGAACATATGGGTGTGCTTTGCTGGGCACCCTGAGCACCTAACACACCTGTCCTCACCCCCAAAGAACCTGCTCATCCTTGTCCCGGTCATGTGTGCCCTATGCAGCACCTTAAACTGTATGAGGCTGAGCCTCGCGCATGAAGAGGAAGAGTTCACCCTCCCTAAGCATCTGCCCACGTCCCCTCTTCGATCTCCTCTCCCAACTCCTCCTCCCACTTACCTTTCAACTCCACCACCGAGGCCTCCTCCTCCTCCTGCATCACCGGGTAAGTTTCCGAGATCTTCCCCACACCCACCCATCCCCCCGAGAGCACCCTGTCCTGTACTGTGTGTGGCAGTAGCCGTGGGAATTCCACCACCTGCTGTCTGGCAAACGCCCTTACCTGTAAGTACCTGAAGGTGTTCCCTGGGGGGGAGCCCGTACTTCTCCTCCAGCTCACCCAAGCTCGCGAACTTCCCGTCCACAAACAGGTCCCCCAACTTACGTATCCCTGCCCTGTGCCACCCCAAAAACCCTCCGTCTGTTCTTCCTGGGGCGAACTGGTGGTTCCCCCGTAATGGGGTCCACGCCGAGGCCCTAACTTCCCCCCTATGCCGCATCCACTGCTCTCAGATTTTGAGGGCAGCCACCACCACCGGGCTCGTGGTATAACTCCTTGGAGGGAGCGGCAGCGGCGCCGTTGCCAGCGCCCCCAGACTCGTACCCACACAGGACGCCGTCTCCAGCCTCTTCCATGCAGCCCCCTCCCCCTCCATCACCCACTTGCGCACCATTGTCGCATTGGCGGCCCAGTAGCACCCACAGAGGTTGGGCAGCGCCAGCCCCCCCGTATCTCTACTCCGCTCCAGGAACACCCTTCTCACCCTCGGAGTCCCGCGCGCCCACACAAACCCCATTATACTCCTGTTCACCGCGTAAAAAAAGCCTTCGGGATAAACACGGGGAGGCACTGGAACAGGAACAAAAACCTTGGGAGCACTGTCATTTTGATTGACTGCACCCTACCCGCCAGGGACAGTGGCAACGCGTCCCACCTCTTGAATCCTCCTCCATTTGATCCACCAGCCTTGTAAAGTTAAGCCTATGCAGGGCCCCCCAGCTCCAGGCCACCTGGATCCCCAAATATCTGAAGCTCCTCTCCGCCCTTTTTAGTGGGAGCTCGCCAATCCCCCTCTCCTGATCCCCTAGCTGAACTACGAACAGCTCGCTCTTCCCCATATTGAGCTTGTATCCCGAAAAGTCCCCAAATTCCCTAAGGATCCTCATTACCTCTGGCATTCCTCCCACCAGGTCCGCCACATACAGCAGCAGGTCGTCCGCATAAAGCGACACCCTATGCTCCTCCCCACCCCGCACCAACCCCCTCCAGTTCCCCGCGTCTCTCAGTGCCATAGCCAGGGGTTCAATCGCCAGTGCGAAGTGCAGGGGGGACAGGGGACATCCCTGTCTCGTCCCTCGGTGCAACCGAAAGTACTCAGACCTCCTCCTATTTGTGGCCACACTCACCACCAGGACCTCATACAACAGCCTAACCCACCTGACAAACCCCTCCCCAAACCCAAACCTCTTCAGCACCTCCCACAGGTACCCCCACTCTACCCTATCGAAGGCTTTCTCAGCGTCCATCGCCACCACTATCTCCCCCTCCCCGGCATCATAACGTTCAAAAGCCTGCGCGCATTCGCGTTCAACTGTCTCCCCTTCACAAACCCCGTCTGGTCTTCATGGATGATCTGCGGCACACAATCCACAATCCTCGTGGCTAAGACCTTCGCCAGCACCTTGGCATCTACATTTAGCAAGGAAATCGGTCTGTAAGATCCACATTGCAGGTGATCCTTGTCCCACTTCAGGATCAAGGAGATCAGTGCCCGGGACATCGTCGGGGGTAAAGCCCCCCCCCCTCCCTTGCCTCATTGAAAGTCCTAACTAACAGCGGGCCCAACAGGTGCCCCGGTGCCTTCCCCGCCTGCATGCTTCCTATCCCTTTCATAGAATCATAGAATTTACAGTGCAGAAGGAGGCCATTCGGCCCATTGATCAGCTCCTCCAGCCCAATCGGGGCCCCCAGTCCCGCCACCAGTCCCTCTTCCACCTTCGGAAACCTCAATTGGTCCAGGAAACGGCCCATCCCTCCCTCCTCCCGTGGGGGCTCGGATCGGTACAATTCCTCGTAGAAGTCCCTGAAGACCCCATTGATGCCAACCGCACTCCACACCATGCTCCCTCCCCTATCCTTAACTCCCCCGATCTCCCTAGCTGCGTCCCGCTTCCGAAGCTGATGCGCCAGCATCCGGCTTGCCTTTTCCCCATACTCGTAGACCGCCCCCTGGGCCTTCCTCCACTGCACCTCCGCCTTCCTGGTGGTCACCAGGTCGAATTCGGCCTGGAGGCTGCGCCTCTTCCTCAACAATCCTTCCTCAGGTTCTTCCGCATACCTCCTGTCTACCCTTACCATCTCCCCCACCAGCCTCTCCCTCTCCCCCCCCGCTCCCTCCGCTCCTTGTGGGCCCTGATGGAGATCAGCTCTCCCCTCACCACCATCTCCCATACCATCCCCACTCGGACCTCCCCGTTGTCGTTGGTCTCCAAGTACCTCTCTATACTTCCTCGGACCCGCTCGCTCACCTCCTCGTCCGCCAACAGCCCCACCTCCAAGCGCCACAGTGGGCTTTGGTCCCTCTCCTCCCCCATCTCCAAGTCCACCCAATGTGGGGCGTGGTCCGAAATGGCTATTGCCGAATACTCGGTATCGTCTACTCTCGCTATCAGCGCCCTACTCAAAATGAAAAAGTCGATTCGAGAATAATGTGAGAAGAAAGAAAATTCCCTTGCAAATCTCCAAGGGTCCACCCCTCCCATTTGGTCCATAAATCCCCTCAATATTCTAGCCGCCGCCGGCTTCCTACCCGTCCTAGACCTGGAGCGATCCAGTGCAGGATCCAACACCGTGTTAAAGTCTCCCCCCATTATCAGGCCCCCCACTTCCAAGTCTGGGATCCGACCCAACATACAAAAAGAACAAAGAACAAAGAAATGTACAGCACAGGAACAGGCCCTTCGGCCCTCCAAGCCCGTGCCGACCATGCTGCCCGACTAAACTACAATCTTCTACACTTCCTGGGTCCGTATCCTTCTATTCCCATCCTATTCATATATTTGTCAAGATGCCCCTTAAATGTCCCTATCGTCCCTGCTTCCACTACCTCCTCCGGTAGCGAGTTCCAGGCATCCACTACCCTCTGCGTAAAAAACTTGCCTCGTACATCTACTCTAAACCTTGCCCCTCTCACCTTAAACCTATGCCCCCTAGTAATTGACCCCTCTACCCTGGGGAAAAGCCTCTGACTATCCACTCTGTCTATGCCCCTCATAATTTTGTATACCTCTATCAGGTCTCCCCTCAACCTCCTTCGTTCTAGTGAGAACAAACCGAGTTTATTCAATCGCTCCTCATAGCTAATGCCCTCCATACCAGGCAACATTCTGGTAAATCTCTTCTGCACCCTCTCTAAAGCCTCCACATCCTTCTGGTAGTGTGGCGACCAGAATTGAACACTATACTCCAAGTGTGGCCTAACTAAGGTTCTATACAGCTGCAACATGACTTGCCAATTCTTATACTCAATGCCCCAGCCAATGAAGGCAAGCATGCCGTATGCCTTCTTGACTACCTTCTCCACCTGTGTTGCCCCTTTCAATGACCTGTGGACCTGTACTCCTAGATCTCTTTGACTTTCAATACTCTTGAGGGTTCTACCATTCACTGTATATTCCCTACCTGCATTAGACCTTCCAAAATGCATTACCTCACATTTGTCCGGATTAAACTCCATCTGCCATCTCTCCGCCCAAGTCTCCAGACAATCTAAATCCTGCTGTATCCTCAGACAGTCCTCATCGCTATCCGCAATTCCACCAACCTTTGTGTCGTCTGCAAACTTACTAATCAGACCAGTTACATTTTCCTCCAAATCATTTATATATACTACAAAGAGCAAAGGTCCCAGCACTGATCCCTGTGGAACACCACTGGTCACAGCCCTCCAATTAGAAAAGCATCCCTCCATTGCTACTCTCTGCCTTCTATGGCCTAGCCAGTTCTGTATTCACCTTGCCAGCTCACCCCTGATCCCGTGTGACTTCACCTTTTGTACTAGTCTACCATGAGGGACCTTGTCAAAGGCCTTAATGAAGTCGAGAAAGACAACATCTACTGCCCTACCTGCATCAATCATCTTAGTGACCTCCTCGAAAAACTCTATCAAGTTAGTGAGACACGACCTCCCCTTCACAAAACCGTGCTGCCTCTCACTAATACGTCCATTTGCTTCCAAATGGGAGTGGATCCTGTCTCGAAGAATTCTCTCCAGTAATTTCCCTACCACTGAAGTAAGGCTCACCGGCCTGTAGTTCCCGGGATTATCCTTGCTACCCTTCTTAAACAGAGGAACAACATTGGCTAGTCTCCAGTCCTCCGGGACATCCCCTGAAGACAGCGAGGATCCAAAGATTTCTGTCAAGGCCTCAGCAATTTCCTCTCCAGCCTCCTTCAGTATTCTAGGGTAGATCCCATCAGGCCCTGGGGACTTATCTACCTTAATATTTTTTAAGACACCCAACACCTCGTCTTTTTGGATCACAATGTGACCCAGGCTATCTACACCCCCTTCTCCAGACTCAACATCTACCAATTCCTTCTCTTTGGTGAATACTGATGCAAAGTATTCATTTAGTACCTCGCCCATTTCCTCTGGCTCCACACATAGATACCCTTGCCTATCCTTCAGTGGGCCAACCCTTTCCCTGGATACCCTCTTGCTTTTTATGTACGTGTAAAAAGCCTTGGGATTTTCCTTAACCCTATTTGCCAATGACTTTTCGTGACCCCTTCTAGCCCTCCTTCCTACTTTCCTTATATTCCACACAGGCTTCGTCTGTTCCCAGCCTTTTAGCCCTGACAAATGCCTCCTTTTTCTTTTTGACGAGGCCTACAATATCACTCGTCATCCAAGGTTCCCGAAAATTGCCGTATTTATCTTTCTTCCTCACAGGAACATGCCGGTCCTGTATTCCTTTCAACTGCCACTTGAAGGCCTCCCACATGTCAGATGTTGATTTGCCCTCAAACATCCGCCCCCAATCTATGTTCTTCAGTTCCCGCCTAATATTGTTATAATTAGCCTTCCCCCAATTTAGCACATTCATCCTCGGACCACTCTTATCCTTGTCCACCAGTACTTTAAAACTTACTGAATTGTGGTCACTGTTACCGAAATGCTCCCCTACTGAAACATCTACCACCTGGCCGGGCTCATTCCCCAATACCAGGTCCAGTACCGCCCCTTCCCTAGTTGGACTGTCTACATATTGTTTTAAGAAGCCCTCCTGGATGCTCCTTACAAACTCCGCCCCGTCTAAGCCCCTGGCACTAAGTGAGTCCCAGTCAATATTGGGGAAGTTGAAGTCTCCCATCACCACAACCCTGTTGTTTTTACTCTTTTCCAAAATCTGTCTACCTATCTGCTCCTCTATCTCCTGCTGGCTGTTGGGAGGCCTGTAGTATACCCCCATCATTGTGACTGCACCCTTCTTATTCCTGATCTCTACCCATATAGCCTCACTGCCCTCTGAGGTGTCCTCTCGCAGTTCAGCTGTGATATTCTCCCGAACAAGTAGCGCAACTCCGCCTGCCCTTTTACATCCCCCTCTATCCCGCCTGAAACATCTAAATCCTGGAACGTTTAGCTGCCAATCCTGCCCTTCCCTCAACCAGGTCTCTGTCATGGCAACAACATCATAGTTCCAAGTACTAATCCAAGCTCTAAGTTCATTTGCTTACCCGTAATGCTCCTTGCATTAAAACATATGCACTTCAGGCCACCAGACCCGCTGTGTTCAGCAACTTCTCCCCGTCTGCTCTGCCTCAGAGCCACACTATCCCTATTCCCTAGTTCTCCCTCAATGCTCTCACCTTCTGACCTATTGCTCCCGTGCCCACCCCCCTTCCATACTAGTTTAAACCCTCCCGTGTGACACTAGCAAACCTCGCGGCCAGGATATTTATGCCTCTCCGGTTTAGATGCAACCCGTCCTTCTTATACAGGTCACACCTGCCCCGGAAGAGCTCCCAGTGGTCCAGATAATGGAAACCCTCCCTCCTACACCAGCTGTTTAGCCACGTGTTTATCTGCTCTATCTTCCTATTTCTAGCCTCACTGGCACGTGGCACAGGGAATAATCCCGAGATTACAACCCTCGAGGTCCTGTCTTTTAACTTTCTGCCTAGCTCCCTGAACTCCTGCTGCAGGACCTCATGCCCCTTCCTGCCTATGTTGTTAGTACCAATATGTACAACGACCTCTGCCTGTTTGCCCTCCCCCTTCAGGATTCCCTCTACCCGTTCGGAGACATCCTGGACCCTGGCACCAGGGAGGCAACATACCATCCTGGAGTCTCTTTCACGTCCACAGAAGCGCCTATCTGTGCCCCTGACTATAGAGTCCCCTATTACTATTACTCTTCTGCGCTTTGACCCTCCCTTCTGAACATCAGAGCCAGCCGTGGTGCCACTGCTCTGGCTGCTGCTGTTTTCCCCTGATAAGCTATCCCCCCCCCGACAGTATCCAAAGGGGTATATATGTTTGAGAGGGGGACAACCACAGGGGATTCCTGCACTGACTGCCTGCCCTTTCTGGTGGTCACCCATTTATCTGCCTGCACCTTGGGTGTGACCACATTTACATAACTGCGATCTATGATGCTTTCCGCCACCTGCATGCTCCTAAGTGCATCCAATTGCTGCTCCAACCGAACCATGCGGTCTGTGAGGAGCTCCAGTTGGGTGCACTTTCTGCAGATGAAGCCATCCGGAACGCTGGAAGCCTCCCGGACCTGCCACATCTCACAGTCAGAGCACAGCATCCCTCTAACTGACATTGCGTCAATTAATTAAAATTAAAATTAAAATTTGTCTTTTTAAAAAAAATATTTTTATAAAAATTTCAAAGTTACTGTCAACTATCTGTTTCCTAGCACTAGATTACCTTACACCAATGGGTCTTATTATTAGGTTAGAGGAGGAGGGCGGGTGGGAGACACTACACGTGTAGTGTCTCGGGTTTCCTCTCCACCAGAATTTATTGGTTGGGGGGGGGGACTTCCCAGAGGTCCGCGGGTCGAACTTCCGGCTCCCGCCTTATATAAAAACAAATAAAACAGAAAAGAAGAACAGACACGGGACCAGGTAAGGCTTGTTAAAGTAAGTACTCACATACGCCGCATAAAACCCGCATCGTCCCAGTTCGGAGCATACACATTGACCAGTACCACCCTCTCTCCCTGCAACTTACCACTTACCATTATGTACCTACCGCCATTATCTGCCACAATGCTCGACGCCTCGAATAACACCTTCTTTCCCACCAAGGTCGCCGCCCCTCGATTTTTGGCATCTAGCCCCGAGTGAAACACCTGACCTACCCACCCTTTCCTCAGTCTTACCTGGTCTGCCACCTTCAGGTGTGTCTCCTGGAGCATAACCACATCCGTCTTGAGCCCCTTCAGGTGCGCGAACACGCGGGCCCGCTTAACCGGCCCATTCAGTCCCCTTACATTCCAGGTTATCAGCCGGATCAGGGGGCTACCCGCCCACCTCCCCCGCCGACTAGCCATGACCCCTCCTCGGCCAGCCACGCGCCCGCACCCCACACCCGGCCCGTTCCCCACAGCGGCATACCCCCGTCTCGACCCACCCCACTCGCTCCAGCTCCTCCTTGATCTTAGCAGCAGCAACCCGTCCCCCCCCCCCCCGGCGAGGACCCATCCTAGCTGGTTTACTCCCCCCATTGCACTTCCGCAAGTCAGCTGACTCCTGCTGACCCCGGCCACTCCCACCTCCCTTCGACCTTCGACTCCTCCCATTGTGTGGGACACCCTCCTCTCCCGCTCCCCATTCACAGTCTCTCCCACTCCGTTCTAAGCGCGGGAAACAATCCTCGCTTCCCCGCCCCGGTCCCGCCCAGCCCAGTCTTTGGCGCGGGAAAAAAATCCCGCGCTCTCCACCTACCAGGCCCCGCCACCAACCAAAACAGTGCCCAACCCGCCCCATCCACCCTCCCCAACCCGAAAGCGAAAAACACAGAGAAAAAGAAACCCAAAACAATGCAAAGGCCCCCCCAAAACCAAAAATAGGCATAACATATCCACCGCAGTCCCCAATCGCCCATCCCGACCCTCAGTCTGTGTCCAGCTTCTCGGCCTGAACAAAGGCCCACGCCTCCTCCGGAGACTCAAAATAATGGTGCCGGTCCTTGTAGGTAACCCACAGTCGCGCCGGCTGCAACATGCCAAACTTCACCCCCTCCTGTGCAGCACCGCCTTTGCTCTATTGTATCCGGCCCTCCTCTTCGCCACCTCCGCCCTCCAGTCCTGATATATCCGAACCTCTGTGTTCTCCCACCTGCTGCTCCTCTCCTTCTTGGCCCATCTGAGCACACACTCCTGATCGACGAACCGATGGAACCGCACCAGCACCGCCCGCGGAGGCTCGTTAGCCTTGGGCCTCCTCGCCAACACTCTATGGGCCCCTTCCAGCTCCAGGGGCCCTGCAAGGACCCCGCTCCCATCAGCGTGTTTAACATGGTGACCACATAGGCTCCCACGACCGGCCCCTCCAGCCCCTCCGGGAGGCCCAGAATCCGCAGATTCCTCCGCCTCGACCGATTCTCCATCTCCTCGAACCTCTCCTGCCATTTCTTGTGGAGCGCCTCGTGCGCCTCCACCTTGACCGCCAGGACTAAGATCTCGTCCTCATTGTCAGAGATCTTTTGTTGAGCCTCTCGGATCGCCACCCCCTGGGCCGTTTGTGTCTCCAGCAGCTTATCAATAGAAGCCTTCATCGGCTCTAGCAGGTCCGTTTTAATCTCTCTGAGGCGCTGGATACCCTCCTGTTGCTCCTCCGCCCACTGCCTCCACGTTGCCTGGTCTCCGCCCGCCGCCATTTTGTCCTTCTTCCCTCCCTTCTTCTGGTCCACCACCACCTTTTTTATCACCCCGCTCCTAGTTAAAGCCATATACTGACGGGGAGTTATTATTAACTCCTTCCCACACCGGGAAACGTCAAAAAAGTGCCCTTGGGGGCCCTGAAAAGAGCCCAAAAGTCAGTTTTTGCGAGAGCCGCCGAATGTGCGACTTAGCTCCGCATAGCCGCAACCGGAAGTCTTGAGAGGGAATCCTTTTGGCAGTGTTCGCTTCACCAATCTGCCCCAAAATGTCTGTGGAAACTCCTGAAAAAGGTCTAAGAGTCCATTCCAGACGGGAGCTGCCGAATGCGCAACCTACTCCTCCATGGCCGCCACCGGAAGCCTCGTCCCCGCTTCTTCAGTTGCCTTGGTGAGACCTTTTCACAGTTGTTCCCTCTGCTGTGAGAATTCACCTTGATAAAGGCCCTCAGGTCAGTTTGCAGCTTTAAGCTTGCCCTTCCCCCGCCTGCATGCTGGAAGAGGCCCTGTTTATCCTGTTGCAGCCAAATCTTTTACTGTTTCTGCCGGGTCTGGTAGCCAAAAGACATTACATTCCTGGGGGATACTGTCAGGGGAATGTTGCAGTCTTCTTGCCACACCGGGAAATGTCAAACAAATGCCGTGGGGGCCCTGTAAAAGAGCCCAAAAGTCCGTTCCAAGCGGGAGCTACCAAATATGCGACTTAGCTCTGCATAGCCGCACCCGGAAGTGTCCCTTCTCTGAAATTTTAATGACAACCTGTATGTAAATAGTTTTCCACCACCCCCGCTGGACTCATTTTTAACAGGGGGTGAATGTGGTAGTCACCGCTGTTGTATTATATTGTATATACTGCACTGTATACGAGGGTATTACGGTAAGGCCCCTGTACTACAGGTACGGGCGTAGATCCCTGCCTGCTGACTCCGCCCAGTAGACGGAGTATAAATGTGTGTGCTCTCCGAACGGCAGCCATTTCGGCAGCAGCTGTAGGAGGCCACACATCTCTGTGTAATAAAGCCTCGATTACTCTCTACTCTCGTCTCGTCATAATTGATAATGCATCAGTAACTGTCTGTGCGGACTCTGCACATTCTCCCCGTGTCTGTGTGGATTTCCTCCAGGTGCTCCGGTTTCCTCCCACAGTCCAAAAATGAACAGGCCAGGTGGGTTGGCCATGCTAAATTGCCCTTAGTGTCCAAAAAGGATTAGGAGGGGTTATTGGGTTAGGGGGATAGGGTGGAAATGAGGGCCTAAGTGGGTCGGTGCAGACTCGATGGGCCAAATGACCTCCTTCTGCACTGTATGTTCTATGATCACGGTTGCGCTTGAAGATACACTTTGGCTCTTGGCATTGCAGTTCGTTGTAAGTGCTCCATCTTATTGAAATCTCTGCATCATTTTGTCACCTCTGTTTCTGTAACCCCTCAGCAATTATCTGAGAACTCTTCATTCCTCCAACTCTAACTTATTGGCAATGAATCATTTCCCCAGCCCAACGTGATCCTGTGCGTCTCCAGTCGGACATTTATTCAGGTATCAAGTTTTTTGTTTTAAATCATTTATGGGATGTGGGTGTCGCTGGTTAGTCCAACATTTATTGTCCATCCCTAATTGCCCCTTAAGAAAGAGCTGGTGAGTCGCCTTCTTGAACTGCTGCATCCCCTGTGGTGTAGGTACACCCACTATGCTATTAGGGAAGTGGTCAAGGATTTTGACCCAGTGACAGTGAAGGAATGGCTGATGTATTTCCAAGTCAGCATGGTGAGTGACTTGGAGGGAACCTCTAGGTGTGATGGTGTTCCCAAGTATCTGCTGTCCTTGTCCTTCTAGATGGTAGTGGTCGTGGGTTTGGAAGGTGTTACCGAAGAAAACTTGCTGAGTTCCTACAGTGTAACTTGTAGATGGTGTGGATGGTTGCTACTGTGCATGGGTGATGGAGGGAGTGAATGTTTGTGGAAGGGGTGCCGATAAAGTGGGCTTGCTTTGTCCTGGATGGTGTTCAGCTTCTTAAATGTTGTTGGAGCTGCACTCATCCAGGCAAGTGGATATATTCCCACTTGCTCAGGATTATATTACTCAGGATTTGGAGTAACTTGGAGGGGAACATCCAGGTGGTGGGGTTCCCAGGTATTTGCTGCCCTTGTCCTTCTAGATGGTAGTGGTCATGGGTTCAGAATGTGCTACCTAAAAAACCTTGGAATATTCCTCTCCAGGAAATGCTGAGGAATTCTCCATCGGCGGGATCCTCCAGTCTGCCGGCAGTGCACCTCTGCCCGTGCATTCCCCAAAGGCGTGGAGTGGCCCACAATGGGAAGCCTCATTGGCCGGCTGCTGGAACAGAGACTCCTACTGCCCCGCAGGAAAATGCGGCTGGCGGACTGGAGAATCCCATCCACTATCTCTCTCCCTCCCTCTGAATGTCATGAAAAATTATTTTTTGCTTTGGAAATTTGTCCAAATAACCCCTTTGTTGCCAAGTTGCCACTATTTTTTTGTCTGATCTTGCTCCTGTGTTCTGAACCTGTTATGAGTTTAATGCCAAGGGATGCAGTTAGTGTCCCTGCTGATTTTACCTGCAGGAAGTGCTGCCATCTCCAGCTCCTCTAAGACCGAGTTAGGGAACTGGAGCTGGAGTTGGAAGAACTTCGGATCATTCGGGAGGCAGAAGGGGTCATAGATAGCAGCTTCAGGGAATTAGTTACACCAAAGATTGGAGATAGGTGGGTAACTGTAAGAGGGACTGGGAAAAAACAGTCAGTGCAGGGATCCCCTGCGGTCGTTCCCCTGAGAAACAAGTATACCGCTTTGGATACTTGTGGGGGGGACGACTTACCAGGGGTAAGCCATGGGGTACGGGCCTCTGGCACGGAGTCTGTCCCTGTTGCTCAGAAGGGAAGGGGGGAGAGGAGCAGAGCATTAGTAATTGGGGACTCTATAGTCAGGGGCACAGATAGGAGATTTTGTGGGAACGTGAGAGACTCACGTTTGGTATGTTGCCTCCCAGGTGCAAGGGTACGTGATGTCTCGGATCGTGTTTTCCGGGTCCTTAGGGGGGAGGGGGAGCAGCCCCAAGTCGTGGTCCACATTGGCACTAACGACATAGGTAGGAAAGGGGACAAGGATGTCAGGCAGGCTTTCAGGGAGCTAGGATGGAAGCTCAGAACTAGAACAAACAGAGTTGTTATCTCTGGGTTGTTGCCCGTGCCACGTGATAGTGAGATGAGGAATAGGGAGAGAGAGCATTTAAACACGTGGCTACAGGGATGGTGCAGGCGGGAGGGATTCAGATTTCTGGATAACTGGGGCTCTTTCTGGGGAAGGTGGGACCTCTACAGACAGGATGGTCTACATCTGAACCTGAGGGGCACAAATATCCTGGGGGGGAGATTTGTTAGTGCTCTTTGGGGGGGTTTAAACTAATGCAGCAGGGGCATGGGAACCTGGATTGTAGTTTTAGGGTAAGGGAGAATGAGAGTATAGAGGTCAGGAGCACAGATTTGACGTCGCAGGAGGGGGCCAGTGTTCAGGTAGGTGGTTTGAAGTGTGTCTACTTCAATGCCAGGAGTATACGAAACAAGGTAGGGGAACTGGCAGCATGGGTTGATACCTGGGACTTCGATGTTGTGGCCATTTTGGAGACATGGATAGAGCAGGGACAGGAATGGATGTTGCAGGTTCCGGGGTTTAGGTGTTTTAGTAAGCTCAGAGAAGGAGGCAGAAGAGGGGGAGGTGTGGCGCTGCTAGTCAAGAGCAGTATTACGGTGGCGGAGAGGATGCTAGATGGGGACTCTTCTTCCGAGGTAGTATGGGCTGAAGTTAGAAACAGGAAAGGAGAGGTCACCCTGTTGGGAGTTTTTTATAGGCCTCCTAATAGTTCTAGGGATGTAGAGGAAAGGATGGCGAAGATGATTCTGGATAAGAGCGAAAGTACCAGGGTAGTTATTATGGGAGACTTTAACTTTCCAAATATTGACTGGAAAAGATATAGTTCGAGTACAATAGATGGGTCGTTTTTTGTACAGTGTGTGCAGGAGGGTTTCCTGAAACAATATGTTGACAGGCCAACAAGAGGCGAGGCCACGTTGGATTTGGTTTTGGGTAATGAACCAGGCCAGGTGTTGGATTTGGAGGTAGGAGAGCACTTTGGGGACAGTGACCACAATTCGGTGACGTTTACGTTAATGATGGAAAGGGATAAGTATACACCGCAGGGCAAGAGTTATAGCTGGGGGAAGGGCAATTATGATGCCATTAGACGTGACTTGGGGGGGATAAGGTGGAGAAGTAGGCTGCAAGTGTTGGGCACACTGGATAAGTGGGGCTTGTTCAAGGATCAGCTACTGCGTGTTCTTGATAAGTATGTACCGGTCAGGCAGGGAGGAAGGCGTCGAGCGAGGGAACCGTGGTTTACCAAGGAAGTGGAATCTCTTGTTAAGAGGAAGAAGGAGGCCTATGTGAAGATGAGGTGTGAAGTTTCAGTTGGGGCGATGGATAGTTACAAGGTAGCGAGGAAGGATCTAAAGAGAGAGCTAAGACGAGCAAGGAGGGGACATGAGAAGTATTTGGCAGGAAGGATCAAGGAAAACCCAAAAGCTTTCTATAGGTATGTCAGGAATAAACGAATGACTAGGGAAAGAGTAGGACCAGTCAAGGACAGGGATGGGAAATTGTGTGTGGAGTCTGAAGAGATAGGCGAGATACTAAATTAATATTTTTCGTCAGTATTCACTCAGGAAAAAGATAATGTTGTGGAGGAGAATGCTGAGCCGCAGGCTAATAGAATAGATGGCATTGAGGTGCATAGGGAAGAGGTGTTGGCAATTCTGGACAGGCTGAAAATAGATAAGTCCCCGGGACCTGATGGGATTTATCCTAGGATTCTCTGGGAGGCCAGGGAAGAGATTGCTGGACCTTTGGCTTTGATTTTTATGTCATCATTGGCTACAAGAATAGTGCCAGAGGACTGGAGGACAGCAAATGTGGTCCCTTTGTTCAAAAAGGGGAGCAGAGACAACGCCGGCAACTATAGACCGGTGAGCCTCACGTCTGTAGTGGGTAAAGTCTTGGAGGGGATTATAAGAGACAAGGTTTATAACCATCTAGATAGGAATAATATGATCAGGGATAGTCAGCATGGCTTTGTGAAGGGTAGGTCATGCCTCACAAACCTTATTGAGTTCTTTGAGAAGGTGACTGAACAGGTAGATGAGGGTAGAGCAGTTGATGTGGTGTATATGGATTTCAGCAAAGCGTTTGATAAGGTTCCCCACGGTAGGCTATTGCAGAAAATACGGAGGCTGGGGATTGAGGGTGATTTAGAGATGTGGATCAGAAATTGGCTAGCTGAAAGAAGACAGAGGGTGGTGGTTGATGGGAAATGTTCAGAATGGAGTACAGTCACAAGTGGAGTACCACAAGGATCTGTTCTGGGGCCGTTGCTGTTTGTCATTTTTATCAATGACCTAGAGGAAGGCGCAGAAGGGTGGGTGAGTAAATTTGCAGACGATACTAAAGTCGGTGGTGTTGTCGATAGTGTGGAAGGATGTAGCAGGTTACAGAGGGATATAGATAAGCTGCAGAGCTGGGCTGAGAGGTGGCAAATGGAGTTTAATGTAGAGAAGTGTGAGGTGATTCACTTTGGAAGGAATAACAGGAATGCGGAATATTTGGCTAATGGTAAAGTTCTTGAAAGTGTGGATGAGCAGAGGGATCAAGGTGTCCATGTACATAGATCCCTGAAAGTTGCCACCCAGGTTGATAGGGTTGTGAAGAAGGCCTATGGAGTGTTGGCCTTTATTGGTAGAGGGATTGAGTTCCGGAGTTGGGAGGTCATGTTGCAGCTGTACAGAACTCTGGTTCGGCCGCATTTGGAGTATTGCGTACAGTTCTGGTCACTGCATTATAGGAAGGACGTGGAGGCTTTGGAGCGGGTGCAGAGGAGATTTACCAGGATGTTGCCTGGTATGGAGGGAAAATCTTATGAGGAAAGGCTGATGGACTTGAGGTTGTTTTCGTTGGAGAGAAGAAGGTTAAGAGGAGACTTAATAGAGGCATACAAAATGATCAGGGGGTTAGATAGGGTGGACAGTGAGAGCCTTCTCCCGTGGATGGAAATGGCTGGCACGAGGGGACATAGCTTTAAACTGAGGGGTAATAGATATAGGACAGAGGTCAGGGGTAGGTTCTTTACGCAAAGAGTAGTGAGGCCGTGGAATGCCCTACCTGCTACAGTAGTGAACTCGCCAACATTGAGGGCATTTAAAAGTTTATTGGATAAACATATAGGTTAGGTTAGATGGCTTTTGTTTTGGTGCAACATCGTGGGCCGAAGGCCCTGTATTGCGCTGTATTGTTCTATGTTCTATGTTCGAATGCCACAATATAAATGAAAATGTTATTATTTACTCGTCAAAAACGAATGAGCTTTTATACTTCACACCTGCGCAGAAGAGGTGTAATATGTCAGAAAGCAATAACTTTTCTCGTCAGTCATTTTTGTATTTGCTCACCTAAATTTTTCAGCTTTCTCAAGAGTTCCTCTATTTCTAAAAGGATATAAGATGCAGCAAACATGTTTAATTGTCTCTTTACTCGCAGTAAAACGTCATTGTATTTTTAGTGGCAAGGCTCAATGGCAAGAACCAATAGGATATCACCTCCAAAAGATAATAGGGAAATATGTCACCAAAGCTCACTGGCAGCACTCTCCATTTTCAATGAAAATGCATAAATTCCATCTCCAACTCCAGGATTTCAGCCAATGTTCACAACTTGTGTTTCGACTGCCGACATAAATGGAGCACAAAATTGTCAGATATACCCACCTTTCAAATGAAACAAATCAGGGTCCATTCTGCTCTTTTGGGTCGACATAAATTGTCCTATAGCATTTTTTTGAAACACAGAACATAATTTCCTTTGTGCCGACATCAATATGGAGGGGGGCAGGCACACAATTATTCTCTGTTTGATAGGAGACTCATTTTCTAAGACATGATTCCTTTCTGAATCAGAGTTTTAAATTTTGTATTGAAGTTTACATATTATACACTATACATTTGGTAAGGATACTGGCTGATTACAATGTACATGTCATTTTCTTCTGTGGCAATCCGCCCTCCCCTACCCTCTTTGGATAACTTCCCCCACCCCCAACTCCTTAATTCGTTGTTTCAGCATTCTTTCCTGGGCCCTTCACCGAAAAATGGGTAATTATCTGCTATTTACACATGGGCGATGGCCTCCCCTTCCCTCCTCTCCCTTTTGGCGTTGGGCCTTCCCCCTTTTATGGTTCAGTGGTTAGCACTGTTGCTTCACAGCCCCAGGAACCCTGGTTACATTCCTAGCTTGGGTCACTGTGTGGAGTCTGCACATTCTCCCAGTGTCTGCATTGGTTTCCTCCGGGTGCTTCGGTTTCCTCCCACAAGTACAAAAAGGCGTGCTGTTAGGTGAATTGGACATTCTGAATTCTCCATCAGTTTACCCGAACTGGCGCCGGAACCGGCGACTTGGGGCTTCACACAGTAACTTCATTGCAGTGTTAATGTAAGCCTACTTGTGTGGCACTAATAATGATTATTATCATTCTCCCCTTTCTCTGTCCTTTCAGCATTCCCTTGGGGGTTTCTTTTCTTGAGGTCTTGTTCTAGACCCCTGGCCTCTGTGTCAGTTGTTTTCCAGTCTCCCCCCTCCTTTTTCCCCCAGCTTCCCCCACCCTCCCCATCTTTCCTGTTCACTCCCGTGAATTCCCCCCTCCCCCGCCTTTATTGGCTGTTGGCTTCCAACAGCTCCTGGAACAAGTTGGTGAATGGCCTCCATGTTTTGTGGAAACCATCCTGTGACTCTCGGATGGTGCATTTGATCTTCTCCAGATGGAGGAGTTCTGATAGGTCTGCCAGCCAGCCTGCAGCTGTGGGTAGTGCTGATAGGAGCCGGTTTAGCACAGTGGGCTAAACAGCTGGCTTGTAATGCAGAACAAGGCCAGCAGCGCGGGTTCAATTCCCATACCGGCCTCCCCGAACAGGCGCCGGAACGTGGCAACTAGGGGCTTTTCATTGTAACTTCATTGAAGCCTACTTGTGACAATAAGCGATTATTATTATTATGATTGCCAGCTGAGAAGGATTCTTGCGGAAGCTGAGACTTCCCCATTCTGGTTGTTTGTAACATACTCGCCTATGGCCTGTGATATTTTCTGGCATAAGACTTTGTCTGCCAAGAGGGTCATGTCCAACCTCCATGTGGGGCATTGGACATGACTTGTCTCCAACCTGGGATCCATGTAATGTGGAACGTGGTGGGAGATTACAATCGCAGAGTATTCCGTTCTTACTATTTCTGGAAGCACCGATTTCCCCACTACAAAGAAGTCGATGCAAGTATAGACCACAAGACATAGGAGCAGAATTAGGCCACTCGGCCCATCGAGTCTGCTCCGCCATTGAATCATGGCTGATATTTTCTCATCCCCATTCTCTTGCCTTCTCCCCATAACCCCTTGAGGCCATCTAAAATTGCTGCTCGCAAAGGATGATGGGAATTGTGGTCAGGTTAGGACACATACAAGACACAGCTTATGTGTATTTGCAAACAACAACCCAGACCTATACAGAAACCTGCAACTTCTAGAGGCCACTCACAGGTCTCCCCAGGACACTGGGCTTCAGATTGAAACTTAACATTAGTAGCAGACTCAGGGGAGCCTATTTGGGAGTTTAAAAATTATTTGGGAGTGCGTACGTGCCTTGGACAAAAACAACTAGGACCCGCCCATCTATTGAGGTACCCGCCCCTAATTGGCCAGAATCGATTAGGGTAATTGAAATCTTATCGATCCATTCGATCTCTACCTGGGACCGCCGAAAAGAGCGTGAAAGATCGGAGGATAAGAAGAACTGCGTGATCAACATTCTGCCTCTTTTGGGGGACCGGCTTCTGTCATCCAATTGCAGCACATCAACCAGCAAAGTTCAAGTACCCATTTTCTCCACCTGAAAATGACACTCAGCTTAGACGTACCAGACGACCTCCAGCTGCCACATGTGTGGAACCAGACAAAGGCCTTATCTAACCTGCACAGAGCCGGTCACTTGGAAGTTAAGTAAAGGTCATTTAAACTGCTAGGTATAGTCTAATGTGTTTAGCGGGTAAGTTGTTAAGTATAGAAGCAACCCTAGGTTTGATAATAAAATATAATTGTATTAAATACTGGTTGTGTGGTCATTTGTCCAATACACGGAACGCACTCGTATATTGTGGTCATTATTAATAGAGATAAAAGTCAGCAACACCCTAATCCCCTTATTAATCAAGAACCTATGTATCTCTGTCTTCAAGACACTCAGTGATTTGGCCTCCACAGCTTTTTGCGGCAAAGAATTCCACAGATACACCACCCACTGGCTGAAGAAATTCCTCCTCATCTCTGTTTTAAAGGATCGTCCCTTTAGTCTGAGATGGTGTCCTCTGGTTCTAGTTTTTCCGACAAGTGGAAATATCCTCTCCACGTCCACTCTATCCAGGCCTCGCAATATCCTGTAGGTTTCAATAAGATTCCCCCTCATCCTTCTAAACTCCAATGAGTTCAGACCCAGAGCCCTCAAATGTTCCTCGTACAACAAGTTCTTAATTCCAGGGATGATTCTTGTGAACCTCCTCCGGACCCTTTCCAAGGCCAGCATATCATTCCTTGGATATGGGGCCCAAAACTGCTTACAATACTCCAAATGGGGTCTGACCAGAGCCTTATTCAGCCTCAGCAGTACATCACTGGTCTTGTATTCTAGCCCTCTTGACATAAATGCTAACATTATATTTGCCTTCTGAACTGCCGACTGAACCTGTACGTTAACCTTAAGAGAATCGTGAACAAGGTCTCCCTTTGTGCTTCTGATTTCCTAAGCATTTCTCCATTTCGAAAATAGTCTATGCCTAAATTTCCCCTTCCAAACTGCATAACCTCACACTTTTCCACATTGTATTTCATTTGGCACTTCATTGCCCACTCTCCTAGCTTGTCCAAGTCCTTCTGCAACCCCCTTGCTTCCTCAATATTACCTGTCCCTCTAGAGATCTTTGCATCATCTGCAAACTTAACAACAGTGCCTTCAGTTCCTTCTTCCAGATCATTAATTATATTGTGAAAAATTGTGGTCCCAGCATAGACCCCTCAGGCACACCACTAGTCACCGGATACCATCCTGAAAAAGACCCTTTTATCCCCACTCTTTGCCTTATGCCAGTCAACCAATCCTCTATCCATGCCAGGATCTTACCCTTAACACCACGGGCTTTCAACTTATTTAACAATCTCCTATGCGGCACCTTGTCAAAGGCCTTCTGGAAATCTAAATAAATCACATCCATTGGTTCTCCTTTGTCTAACTTCCTTGTTACCTCCTCAAAGAATTCTAACAGATTTGTCAGACATGACCTCCCTTTGACGAAGCCATGCTGACTCAGCCCTATTTTACCATGCACTTCCAAGTACTCCGCGATCTCATCTTTAATAACAGACTCTAAAATCTTACCAGTGACCAAAGTCGGGCTCACCGGCCCATAATTTCCCGTCTTCTGCCTCACTCCCTTCTTAAACAGCGGTGTTACATTAGCCACTTTCCAGTCCTCTGGATCCCTTCCTGCCTCCAGTGATTCCTGAAAGATCACCACCAATGCCTCCACAATTTCCTCAGTTATCTCTTTTAGGACTCTGGGGTGTAGACCATCCGGACCAGGTGACTTATCCACCTTCAGGCCTTTCAGTTTCCCCAGAACCTTCTCCTTAGTGATGCCCACTGCACTCACCTCTGCTCCTGGTTCTCCTGGAGCTCTGGCATCCCACTGGTGTCTTCCACCGTGAAGACTGACGCAAAGTAACTATTCAGTTCATCCGCCATTTCTTTTTTTCCTAGTATTACTTCTCCAGCCACATTTTCCAGCGGTCCAAAGTCTAATTTTGCCTCTCTCTTACCTTTTATATATTGAAAGAAACTCTTCCTATATTCTTTCATATTACCAGCTCACTTGCACTCATATGTCATCTTCTCTCCCCTTATTGCTTTTTTAGTTGTCCTCTACTCACTTTTAAATCATTCCCAATCCTCTGGCTTCCCACTAATCCTTGCCACTTTTTATGCTTTTTCTTTTGCTTTTATGTCGTCCTTGACTTCCCTCGTTGACAATGGATGCCTTGTCCTCCCCTGAGCATGTTTCCTCCTCCTTGGGATGAATTTCTGTTGTACCTCCCGAATAACCCCCCAAAACCCCTGTCATTGCTGTTCCCTTGGCTCCTTTTCCAATCAACTCTGGCCAGCTCCTGCCTCATGTCTTTGTAGTTACCCTTATTTAATTGTAATAACGTTACATCTGACTCCAGCTTCTCTCTCTCAAACTGCAGGGAAAATTCTATGATATTGTGGTCACTGCTCCCTAATGGTTCTTTCACCTTAAGATCCCTAATCAAGTCTGCCTCATTACACATCACCAAATCTAGAATTGCCTGTACCCAAGTGGGCTCTACCACAAGCTGCTCCAAAAAACCATCTCTTAAACATTCCACAAATTCCCTTTCATGGGATCCACTATCAACCTGATTTTCCCAGTCCACGTGCATATTGAAATCGCCCATGATTATTGTGATATTGCCTTTTTTACATGCCTTTTATATCGCCTGATTTATTTTCTGCCCCACATCCTGACTACTGCTAGGGGGCCTGTACATAACTCCCATCAGGGTCTTTTTACCTTTGCGATTCCTCAACTCTACCCACAGAGATGCTATGCCTTCTGATTCTACATTGCTTCTTGCTATCGATTTAAATTCATTCCTTACTAACAATGCAACCCTGCCCCCTTTGCCCATCTCCTAGTCCTTTCTGTCGGAAATGTATCCTTGTATATTTAGATCCCAGCCCTGATCCCCTTGCATCCACAGTCTGTGATGCCCACAACATGGCACTGGCCATAAGACCTTGTATAATGCCGATAAAAATGAGAATTTCTTCTCACCCGGGTGCATGAACCTCCATGGGTCCACTGCCCCCATCTACTCCATAAACATTTCCAGTTCCCTAACCATACCTGCTGTTTTCCCCATTCTGGATTTTGATCTGCCCATCAGTGGGTCCCGTACACAGTTGAATTCAAACCCCCCACCCTGTGATGATCAGTCAGTGCGTGTCTATGTCGAGGATTTCCTCCATTGGTCTTTCTTTTATAAATTATGTGTCATCCCAGTTGGGCGCTTACACGTTCACCAGGACTGCCAATGCCCAATCTAGGACACCGCTGACCATGACGTACCGTCCTCCTTCGTCTGTAACTGTCCTTATCGTAGTAAATACCATCCTCTTACTTATCAATGCGGCTACCCTTGTTCCGTAGCAGGAATGTTAAGTCTGTCCCACCCAGTCCTTCCTTACCCGCAGTCAGTCCATCTCCCTCAGGTGTGTTTCTTCGAGGAAGACTATGGGCGAGCTTCTCCGGTCGCCGACGCCGAAACCGCAATAGGCGATTGGCCGGAGAATCCCCGTTTGAGACTAAATTGGGGGCGGAACCGCTTTTGCAATGCCCTGCCTCCTCACAAACAGTGTACTGTACGTCGCACGCCATTGGGACGGCCTCAGGACGTCACCTGAGGCCCTCCCCCGATGCTCCGCCCCCGATGGGCGAGTTCCCAACAGCGTGGGAACTTATCCTTTTTATTTTCGTGATCCTTGTGTGGCGACTGCGGACTAAGTCCAGTGCCACAACAGTCGGCGTGGGAGCCATTCCGCGGGCAGGTGGGGGCTTTGGCGGGGGCTGGGGGCACTTGTTGGGGTGGTCTGGGGGTGACGAGACTGATTACAGCGGGGCAGTTTTTGGCAGGCCGTGTCCGTGCGCAGCCAGCACCATGTTGCACGGCATGGCCACTGCAGCCCGCTACCGTGCGCATGCGAGGCCATGGACCTGGCAATTCTCCAGCCATATCCGCAGGAAAAGCTCCGACATAGACTTTACGCTCCGTGCCTGTTAGCCCCTACCAGATGGTGGATCGGTGCTGCTTTTGCGCTGTTTCTTCGGGCGTAAAACGCCACTGTTCCCACAACGGTGTCAGCACTTAGTCCCCAAATCGGAGAATCCAGCCCTATGTCTTTCAAGTGGATGAAGACTCTGGATCTCCTCACTGGGCCGTTAACTGCCCTGACATTCCAGGTGACTATCCTGATGGGGGAGGGGGTGGTTTGTTCCCACCTCCTGTGGGATCAATCATACTTACCTCGTGGATGTCCCCCTGCACTCTGGGGTTTCCCTTTATCAGGGGACCATCCAAAATGGCCGGGGAGGTGGCCAACTAAAATGGCCGTGGTCACCAATCTCACCATGAGGCCGGGCCCCTGCACTCTAGGGTTTCCCTTTGTCCAGGGGCCATCCAAAGGAGCTGGTCATGGTGCCATCTCATTCCATCTTTCCAATATTAACATGCTGAAGCCATTATGGAGCCCTTCCCCTTTATTATTTCATCCCCCCCGTGTTTTGAGTCTCCTCTCAGCCATGCTTGTTGCCCCCCGTATCCCCCCTCTTGTGTCTACCCCCCCCCCGCCTTCCCCCCACCATTGTTGTGTCTCCCACCCCTGCCAGACACTCTCTACCAGGCTCTGCTGCCTTTGCCCCCATCCTTCCTATGAACTGGTTCCCCTATTCATTGCAAGGCGATGCAGAACCACGCAAAATTGTCCATTTCTTCCTTTCGCCTCCTGCGTGCCTTCCTCACTGCAGCCTCCTGATCTGTCGTTGCCTTTTTCAGCTCCAGTAATGTGCTCCTCTGGGCTTCCAGCCTCTTCCCCATGCCATTGAGTGCCATTTGCATAGTAGATAGCGCCTCCACCACTGTCCGTTGCCTTTATCTCGGCCTTGATGTTGTCCCTGTTACATTTAGTTCCCAGGTTAGGAACTCGTCTCGTGGGTCCACCGGCCCACTTGCCCGCCACTCCTGACCTTTACCGCAATTCCTAGGCTGTGATTCTCCGCCGGCATGATTCTCCGTTATGCCGGTGCTCGGGGATTTCCCGATGGCGTGGGGCTGCCCCACATGGGAAACCCCATTGACCGGCCGGCGTAATGGAGAATCCCGCCGGCGGGTCGAGGCAGAAATGTGACGCGGTGGGGCGGAGAAATGTGGCTGCAATTCTTGAGCTGTTACTTCCTGGCATTTTTGTCATCTGTGCTAATGTTGAGGGTGAGGTGATGGTTAAGTCCGATTTTGTGGGGTAAATTCAGCAAAGTGCTTACTTTTTGTCGAATGGAGGAGAGCCACCTGATATGCAACTATTTAGCACATCCCTGTCACCAGAAGTCCCTCTCTGAATCAGGGATGAGGAACATGGAAGAAACGATGTAGAGGATTTGTCAGGTGCATGGTGAAGAGCCAGAAATCATGGCCCATGCTGAATTATATAAGGTTCAAAACAAGTGGTGGTACAAACAGGAGGTTAGGAGGCACAAGAAAGACATCATATGCAGTAATCCCATACTCGCTATGCCAAGCTTCAGTAAAACGGGAGATTGGAGACCATGTCTGGATAATCTCTGATTAGAGAAACAGTGGTGGAAAGATATGTTCAATTTATTGGCGCATTGGGACAAGCTCTGCTGCATGAGAGACTTGATAAAATGGGGAAGTTGCCACAATGCAAAGATGGGACACTTTTACTCCTGATCCAGCTTAAACGTTTTTGCATTTCCCATAATCGCACTTAATTCTACATTGGCTGGTCCACGTTTTTGGTGCAGACCTAGAGTACAATGAGGTGTTTTGGCCTCCTTATTTAAGGAACAATATTTTTTAATTGGAGGGGGGTTTAAAGAAGGTTCATTACGATGAGCACCAGTATGGAGGGATTGTCTTATGAACAAAGGTTAAACAGGTTGGGACTCTACTCATTGGAATTTAGAAGAATGAGAGGTGATCTCATTGAAGTATATCAGATTCTTAAGAGGCTTCACAGGGTAAATGCTGAGAGGATGTTTCCCCTCATGGGAGAGTCCAGGACCAAAGGGCACAATCTCAGAATAAAGGTGTGCCAATTGAAGACTGAGTTGAGGAGGAATTTCTTCTCTCAGGAGATTGCGAGTCTTTGGAACTCCTTGCCACAGGGAGTTGTGGGGGCAGAGTCCTTGTGAATATTTAAGGCTGAGATAGACAGATTCTTGATCAGTAAGAGAATCAATTGTTACTGGGAAAGGGCGGGAATGTGGATGTGAGGAATGTCGGATCAGCCATGATAAAACTGAATGAAGGAGCAGGCTCGAGTGGCTGAACGGCCTACTCCTGTGTATATTGCTTATGGTCTTATGGTCCTCTTTGTATTTACAGCTTTTAGTCCCCAACCTTTGAAATGTAGTTAAAACCAGCCCTTCCTCAAATGCTGACAAAGGCATCGATACCACCTCTGCATCGTGGCAATTTGCTCATTTCTCACAGGTCTCCCATGCAACAAAACGTGCCCCAAGGCACCACTCTTTCTCTCTCTCTCTCTTATCTCTCTCTACACACACATCCAAGGGATCATCTGCTCGTCATCATGCTGTTGGGTGTAGTTTGTAGGAGCATTTTTTGTGCAATTTTACTTTGAGGGAAGCATTCTGAGATGTCATGAGAACAGCCAAATTTGGATTCTTGCTTAGACTAGATAATAATAAAAGAAAAAAAAAAGTTAATCAGTACAGAAATAAACACCAAGAGATTTTGGACCCAAGATAAATGCAAGCATTAGATAGGATTGTTATTGCTACACAGTGGAATGACAAAGATCAGGTCATGCCAACAAGCTGGATGAACTTAACGCCAGACTTACCTCTCAGAGGGAAGTAAGAGACTGCTGTGTGCTCTGTTTCACAGAGATATGGCTCACCCCTGCCTCACCGGTCTGTGCCATACAACCTGAAGGCTTCTCAATTCACCGGGCGGACCGCACGGCATCATCAGGCAAAGCGAAGGGTGGAATGGTTTGCCTCCTCATCAACTCCTCCTGGTGCTTGGATGTGGCGACTCTTGCGACCTACTGCTCCCAGACCGGGAATACCTGACCGTGAAGTGCCGCCCATATTATCTTCCACGTGAGTTCACTTCAGCCATTATCACAGCGGTCTACATCCCACCCCAGGCAGTAGTGAGGAAGGCGCTGGACGAACTATACACAGTACTAAACAACTGCGAAACAGAACACCCGGAGGCCTTGTTCATCGTGGCCGGAGACTTCAACAAGGCCAACCTTAAGAGTGTACTGCCAAAATTCCACCAGCTCATCTCCTGTCCCACCAGGGGCGATAACACTCTTGACCACTGCTACTCAAAAATCAAGGGCGCCTACCGTTCCATCCCACGGCTGCACTTTGGGAAATCAGACCATTAGACGGTGCTCCTTTTCCCGGCATACAAGCAGAAACTCAAGCGGGAGAATCCAGCTAAGAAGGTTGTGCAGTGCTGGTCCGAGTAGACAGAAGAGCTCTTACGTGACTGCTTAGAGACAGTGGACTGGTCCATATTTAAGAACTCAGCGACCAACTTAAATGAGTATGCCACCACCGTCACAGACTTCATCAGCAAATGTGTGGACGACTGCGTGCCAAAGAAAGCAGTACGTGCGTTCCCCAACCGGAAACCATGGCTCAATCGCGAGATTGACTCCCTACTGAAGGACAGATCTGAGGCGTTCAAGGCAGACGGCCCTGACCTATACAAGAAATCCAGGTACGACCTCTGCAAAGCCATCCGGAATGCCAAGAGAGAATATCAAACCAAGCTAGAGTCACAGACAGACTCTCGGCGGGTGTGGCAAGGACTAAACAACATAACGGGCTACAAAGCGAAGCCGAACAGTATCTCTGGCAGCAGCGCACCCCTCCCCGATGAACTCAATGCATTCTATGCTCGGTTCGAGCAGGTAACCAACAATCCGCTGTCGAGTGCCCCAGCAGCCCATAATTCACCCATACCCACCATCACAGCTTCCGAAGTCAGATTGGCCTTCCTGAAAGTGAACCCTTGGAAGGCGACGGGCCCAGACGGGATCCCTGGTCGTGCACCCAGAGCCTGCGCGGACCAGCTGGCAGAGGTATTCACGGACATCTTTAACCTGTCCCGACTCCACTCTGAGGTCCCCACCTGCTTCAAGAAGACCACCAGCATACCGGTACCAAAGAAGAACCATGCAACGTGCCTCAATGACTACCGAACAGTGGCCCTGACCTCAGTCGTAATGAAGTGCTTCGAGAGGTTGATCATGAAGCGCATCACCTCCATACTCCCAGAACGCCTTGAGCCACTGCAATTCGCATACCGCTGCAACCGGTCCACATCAAACACCATTTCCCTGGTCCTACACTCATCCCTAGAGCATCTCGAAAACAAGGACTCCTACATTAGACTCCTATCTATTGACTACAGCTCCGCCTTCAACACCATAATCCCAGCCAAGCTCATATCAAAGCTCCAAAACCTAGGACTTGGCTCCCCACTCTGCAACTGGATCCTCAATTTTCTGACCAACAGACCACAATCAGTAAGAATGAACAACAACACCTCCTCCACAATAGTCCTCAACACCGGCGCCCCGTAAGGCTGCGTACTTAGCCCCCTACTCTACCCACTGTACGCACACGACTGCGTGGCAAAACTTGGTTCCAACTCCATCTACAAGTTTGCTGACGATACGACCATAGTGGGCCGGATCTCGAATAACGATGAGTCCGAATACAGGAGGGAGATAGAGAACCTAGTGGAGTGGTGTAGTGACAACAATCTCTCCCTCAATGCCAGCAAAACTAAAGAGCTGGTAATTGACTTCAGGAAGCAAAGTACTGTACATACCCCTGTCAGCATCAACGGGGCCGAGGTGGAGATGGTTAGCAGTTTCAAATTCCTAGGGGTGCACATCTCCAAAAATCTGTCCTGGCCCACCCACGTCGATGCTACCACCAAGAAAGCACAACAGCGCCTATACTTCCTCAGGAAACTAAGGAAATTCGGCATGTCCACATTGACTCTTACCAACTTTTACAGATGCACCACAGAAAGCATCCTAGCCTGGTATGGCAACTGCTCGGCCCAGGGACCGCAAGAAACTTCAGAGAGTCGTGAACACCGCCCAGTCCATCTCACAAAACTGCCTCCCATCCACTGACTCCATCTACACCTCCCGCTGCCTGGGGAAAGCGGGCAGTATAATCAAAGATACCTCCCACCCAGCTTACTCACTCTTCCAACTTCTTCCATCGGGCAGGAGATACAGAAGTCTGAGAACACGCATGAACAGACTCAAAAACAGCTTCTTCCCCACTGTTACCAGACTCCTAAATGACCCTCTTATGGACTGACTTCAACACTACATCCTGTATGCTTCATCCAATGCCAGTGCTTATGTAGTTACATTGTGTGGTAGTATGTATTAGGGGTCATGTGGGACTGGAAGCCCGAATGTCATTGGCTGACAGATCCCGGGTCCTGGTTGGCCGTTGACCTCTAGCTCCGCCCTGAAGGCGGAGTATAAGAAGCCGGAGTCCTCCCCCGCAGGCCAGTCTACTACCGAGCTGCGGGAGAACAGACACGCTTAATAAAGCCTCATCGACTTCACTCTATTCGTCTCTCGGAATCTTTGTGCGCTACAATTTATTAAGCGTGCCTAAAAAGGACTATGGAGCTCAGGATCATCCCGGAATGCCTGAGGATCAGCCCCCACACAGTGAACGCGGCAGCAGCCTTCAAGCACTGGCAGACTTGTTTCGAGGCCTACCTCAGAACGGCCACCGGCCGGGTCACAGACGACCAGAAACTACAGGTCCTGCACTCAAGGTTAAGCACGGAGATTTTCTCCCTCATCGAAGACGCGGAGGATTTCCAGACGGCGTTCGCAGCACTGAAAAGTCTCTATGTCCGCCCAGTTAACCAAATCTACGCTTGCTACCAGCTCGCGACGAGACGGCAAAGTCCCGGAGAATCGATTGACGAATTCTACGCCGCGCTGCTGATTTTGGGACGAGCCTGCAGCTGCCCGTCGGTGAACGCAAACGAACACACGGACATGTTATTGCGCGATGCTTTTGTGGCAGGTATGCACTCCTCCCAAATTCGCCAAAGACTTCTAGAAAAAGAGTCGCTAAGACTCTCAGAGGCACGGGCCCTAGCAGCCTCCCTGGACGTGGCCGCGCGAAACGCCCGCGCCTACGGCCCCGACCGCGTGGCAGCCCATTGGGCTCCGTACGCACCCGTCGCGACAAACCCCCTCCCCCCCCGCCCCCCCGGACACCCCACAGGCTTGTGTGGTCCAAACGCCGAGTCGCACCGGGGGAGCCCGCTGCTATTTCTGCGGCCAGGCGGAACACCCCCGGCAGCGCTGCCTGGCCCGTGCAGCGACCTGTAAGAGCTGCGGGAAAAAGGGCCATTTTGCGGTTGTGTGCCGGTCCCGGGAGGTCGCCGCTGTCCCGGCAGAACAGGGACCCCCCCAGCGCCCCATGTACGACCCGCAGGCGCAGCCACTCTGGGTCCCGGCCACCGCTGTCCAGGCAGAACAGGGAGCTCTGCACGCCGCTTACGCTCCCCAACCTCCCCAGCGCCCCGTGTACGACCCGCAGGCGCAGCCACTCTGGGTCCCGACCACCGCTGTCCCGGGAGAACAGGGAGCCCTGCACGCCGCTTACGCTCCCCAACCCCCCCCTCCTCCGGACCCCACGTATGACCCGCCGGCACTACCAATGTGGGTTCCGACCACCGCTGTCCCCAAAGAAGAGGGAGCCCCGCGCTTTCCTGACGCTCCCCAACCCCAGCGCCCCATGTGCGATCCGCAGACGCCGCCATTTTGGGTCCCGGCCACCACGAGGGGAGGAGGGGCGCCGCCATCTTGGACCGCCCCAGACCTGTATGACGCATGGGGGTGGCCATTTTGTCCACTCCCGCCGCCATCTTGTGACCCCCCAGCCATGTGCGATGCACGGGGGCGGCCATCTTGTTCACCCCCAACGCCATCTTGGACGGCAACAACGGACCCCAGCATCGACGGCTCCACGGGGTTCGAGGCAGACGATCAACTACTACAACCCCGTCTCGCCTCTATGACGCTGGACCAAGCTCGGCCCCGACACTCCAGACGACGACGACAATTGTGCTAATAAATGGCCACGAAACACCATGCCTAGTCGACTCCGGGAGCACGGAGAGTTTTATCTACCCCGACACGGTAAGACGCTGTTCTTTGACCATCCGTCCCAGCGCACAAAAGATTTCCCTAGCTGCAGGATCCCACTCCATACAGAACAAGGGATTCTGCATAGTTACGGTGCAAGGTAGGGAGTTCCAAAACTATAGGCTCTACGTCCTTCCCCAACTCTGCGCCCCCACATTACTGGGATTAGATTTCCAATGCAACCTACAGAGCCTAACCTTCAAATTCGGCGGCCCAATACCCCCACTCACTATATGCGGCCTCGCAACCCTCAAGGTGCAACCCCCGTCCTTGTTTGCAAACCTCACCCCGGATTGCAAACCTGTCGCCACTAGGAGCAGACGGTACAGCGCCCAGGACCGGACCTTCATTCGGTCCGAAGTCCAGCGGCTGCTAAAGGAAGGCATAATCCAGGCCAGCAATAGTCCCTGGAGAGCGCAGGTGGTGGTAGTAAAGACAGGGGAGAAGCAAAGGATGGTCATAGACTATAGCCAGACCATCAACAGGTACACACAACTAGACGCGTACCCTCTCCCCCGCATATCCGACATGGTCAATCGGATTGCCCAGTATAAGGTCTTCTCCACCGTGGACCTCAAGTCCGCCTACCATCAGCTCCCCATCTGCCCAAGTGACCGCAAGTACACAGCCTTCGAGGCAGACGGGCGATTATAACATTTCCGAAGGGTCCCGTTTGGCGTCACAAACGGGGTCTCGGTCTTCCAAAGAGAGATGGACCGAATGGTTGATCAACACGGGTTGCGGGCCACGTTCCCGTATCTCGACAATGTAACCATCTGCGGCCACGATCAGCAGGACCACGACGCCAACCTGCAAAAATTCCTCCAGACCGCTAAAGCCTTGAACCTCACGTACAACGAGGACAAGTGTGTTTTTAGCACCAACCGGCTAGCCATCCTGGGATATGTAGTGCGCAATGGGATAATAGGCCCCGACCCCGAACGTATGCGCGCCCTCATGGAATTTCCCCTCCAGCACTGCTCAAAAGCCCTAAAACGCTGCCTGGGGTTCTTTTCATACTACGCCCAGTGGGTCCCCCAGTACGCAGACAAGGCCCGCCCCCTAATACAGACCACGACCTTCCCTCTGTCGACAGAGGCTTGCCAGGCCTTCAGCCGCATCAAAGCGGATATCGCAAAGGCCACGATGCGCGCCATCGACGAGTCCCTCCCCTTCCAGTTCGAGAGCGACACCTCCGACGTAGCTCTAGCGGCCACCCTTAACCAAGCGGGCAGACCCGTGGCCTTTTTCTCCCGAACCCTCCACGCTTCAGAAATCCGCCACTCCTCAGTGGAAAAGGAGGCCCAATCCATAGTGGAAGCTGTGCGACATTGGAGGCATTACCTGGCCGGCAGGAGATTCACTCTCCTTACCGACCAACGGTCGGTAGCTTTCATGTTCGATAATGCACAGGGGGGCAAAATCAAGAACAACAAGATCCTAAGGTGGAGGATCGAACTCTCCACCTTCAACTACGAGATCTTGTATCGTCCCGGAAAGCTGAACGAGCCGTCCGATGCCCTATCCCGCGGCACATGTGCCAACGCACAAATTAACCGCCTCCAAGCCCTCCACGAGGACCTCTGCCACCCCGGGGTCACTCGGTTTTACCATTTCATCAAGTCCCGCAACCTCCGATACTCTTTAGAGGAGGTCCGTACAGTCACAAGGAACTGCCACATCTGCGCAGAATGCAAACCGCATTTTTCAGGCCGGATGGTGCGCACCTGATTAAGGCTTCCCGCCCCTTTGAACGCCTTAGTCTGGATTTCAAAGGGCCCCTCCCCTCCACCGACCGCAACACATACTTTCTTAATGTGGTGGACGAGTACTCTCGCTTCCCATTCGCCATCCCCTGCTCTGACATGGCCGGTTGGCCCGCATACGTCCACAGCGACATGGGGTCCTCTTTCATGAGTGACGAGCTGCGCCAGTTCCTGCTCAGCAAGGGCATAGCCTCAAGCAGGACGACCAGCTACAACCCCCGGGGGAACGGGCAAGGAGAGAGGGAAAACGGCATGGTCTGGAAGACCGTCCTACTGGCCCTACGGTCCAGGGACCTCCCAGTTTCACTGTGGCAGGAGGCCCTCACGGACGCTCTCCACTCCATCCGGTCGCTATTGTGTACGAGCACTAATCAAACGCCTCATGAGCGTCTCCTTGTCTTCCCTCGGAAGTCCTCCTCTGGAACGTCGCTGCCGACCTGGCTGGCGGCTCCAGGACCCATCTTGCTCCGAAAGCATGTGCGGGCACACAAGGCGGACCCGTTGGTCGAAAGGGTTCACCTCCTCCACGCGAACCCGCAGTACGCTTACGTGGAGTACCCCGACGGCCGACAGGACACGGTCTCCCTGCGAGATCTGGCGCCCGCCGGCAACACACACACCCCCCCGACACCATTCACCCAACCCCCCCCTTCCTGCCACCGCCGCACCTCGCGACCGCCCCCTTCCCAGGAGGATCGGTCCCCCTCCCCCCAGGCCCGACCAAGAATAAAGCCCAAGCTGAAACCGTAAGGCTCCCGGAGACTGCAACACCGGAACAAACACCACCACCGGGGCCGAGTCGATCGACACGGACGACCAGACCGCCCGACCGACTCGTGGCGTCGATCTAAATCAATATATTGACTTTTCACAAGAACATTTTGCTTTTTCTCCCGATACCTTCTGTAAATAGTTGAAACAGGACAAAATTGTACATACTGTATTGCCATATGAATGTTTTCCTCCCAGGACCATCCCTGTAAACCCTTACCACCATGCGAAGCATCACCCCGCCGGGTTCATTTTGACAAGGGGTGAATGTGGTAGTATGTATTAGGGGTCATGTGGGACTGGAAGCCCTAATGTCATTGGCTGACAGATCCCGGGTCCTGGTTGGCCGTTGACCTCTAGCTCCGCCCTGAAGGCGGAGTATAAGAAGCCGGAGTCCTCCCCCGCAGGCCAGTCTACTACCGAGCTGCGGGGGAACAGACACGCTGAATAAAGCCTCATCGACTTCACTCTATTCGTCTCTCGGAGTCTTTGTGCGCTACACATTGTATATGTTGAGTTGCCCTATTATGTATTTTCTTTTATTCCCTTTTCTTCTCATGTACTTAATGATCTGTTGAGCTTCTCGCAGAAAAATACTTTTCACTGTACCTCGGTACACGTGACAATAAACAAATCCAATCCAATGGAGTTAAGGTATATCAATGTGTCACTGGGTGAATTATACCCAATTTGGACATCAGGGCCAGGATTCTCCCCCAACCTGAGGGCAGCCATACTGGCCCCAAAGAGTGGTGTGAACCACTCTGGCGTCGGGCCACCCGGAAGTTGCGGAATCCTCCGCACTTCCAGAGGGTAGGCCGGCGCTGGAGTGGTTGGCGACCCCCCAACCGGCACCGAAGGACCTCCGCCAGCTGGCACGAGTTGGTGCATGCGCGGGAGTGCCAGCGTGTTCTGGCGCATGCACATTTATTACAGAGGCCGGCGTGGAGGGAAAGAGTGCCCCCACGGCACAGGCCCGCCCGCAGATCGGTGGGCCCTGATCGCGGGCCAGCCCACCGTGCCCCCCCCCCACCCGAGGACTCCACAGGCCGCCCTCTGAGCCAGGTCACGGCTGTGTAGACCTTGTGTATTTCACGCCGGCGGACTGGCCGATAATGGGCGGCCACTTGGCCCATCGGGGCCCGGAGAATCCAACCCGGCGGGGGGTTGGAGAATCCAGCCCCAGAAGTCGATCCTTCAGCTGTTATATTCTGCTGGTTGTAACCATACAACTTTTGTCAGGTAATTGTCGTCTGAATTCCATTGAAAGTCCAATGTATGTGAAGCAACATTGACACATTAAGAGGAAGTCAAGCTAAGTGCAGAAGTGGACTCAGAAATGAATTGGTATTCAGAAATCAAAAGTCGACATCTTGTTCGATTTTCGAAACAAACCCAGCAGATATCCCCGCTATAAGTATATGGATGGATAATACATTAGGAGCGGTAGATACTGCCTCATAGCGTCAGGAACCCTGGTTCAATTCCCACCCCAGGTGACTCTCTGTGTCTGCATGGGTTTCCTCCGTGTGCTCTGGTTTCCTCCCACGGTGCAAAGATGTGCAGGTTAGGTGGAATAACTATGCTAAATTGACCTGTAGTATCTAAATGTTAGGTAGGGTTATGGAGATAATGCAGGGGCATGGACCTAGGTGGGGTGCTCTTTTGGTGAGTTGGTGCTGACTCGATGGGCTGAATGGCCTCCTTCTTCACTGTAAGGATTTTATGACTAGAACCTTTGAAACGATGATCCAAGTGACTTAACAGTTGAATCTAATTAAACATGTTTTCCCAACAACCTGTTCGTGGATTTGAGATATTGGTGCAATAGCAATAATAGATTGGAACTATGAGACATGATGGTGTTTCATGTTAATCTCTTGAACATGGGCATTTTCAACAGATTGCATAATATTGAGAGACCTCTTAAATTTCAATGAATATATTAACAATGCCACACTTGAGAATGGGAAAACACATGTCCATCAGATTTGAAGTATCGATGTGTGATGCTATTAATTTTGGTCTGAGGAAAATAACATGAATTCTAGAATTCTAAAATGCAATTTTGGTGTATGTGGAGAATGAACAACCTTGCGATGCTCTCCTTGGCACATTGTGGTTTCAGGTTATTATGGGCCAGGGTTTAGAGAACTCCAAAGTATATCATCGAGTTCACCTGACCCACAACTTTTAATAGATTTTCATTATGGGGATCACAGTGGCCCACTTTACAGGTGTGATGCAACAGAGATCTAAAGTATTTTTAAACAAAAACAATGTTTATTCTATGAATCCAGTTAACATTTTATAAACACACAGTAAACATATATCAACACTGATACCCCCCCCCCCCCGAAGATACAGTGCTCTACAGGTAACCTTTAGTAACTTTCCCAACAACATCCATACGTCAAAGACCCTTTTTAACAAAGGCAGTAGTTTTGCATTCTTTACAGAAACAGGTATTACTTTAAAATCATCAAGTGATCTGGAGTCATTCTTTAGTATGCAGAGAGAAACCAAAATGCACCTCCTTGGTTTGAATGCAGCTCTCCAACTGAAAACAAAACTAAAACTCAGCTACAAAACAGCTTCCAGCTCAAAACAAAAATAAAAGGCAGAGCCAGAGCCCAACTCCACCCACGCACTGACATCACTGCAGCCACTTGAGAAGACAAACATTTCTTAAAGTGACATTCCCATGACAGGGTATAATTTTGCACAGGTATTCAAATTATTCACATTTTCTGACGGAATATATCAGGAGGGGGCACATTTAAAATACTTCACAAAATAAAGGTTGCAAATTGAGCAAATATACTTGGTGCCACTTTTAAAACTTATTAAGTGGCACATGCTCTCCCTGAGGTGATCCTATAAGCACATTAATATGTAAAAGAACTGTGGAATTATCCAATCTATCCCTCCTAATATTTACCCATTACTCACCCTTTCACTGCAGTTATCTGGTAGCACATTGGGCTAAATAGCTGGCTTGTAATGCAAAATAATGCCAGCAATGCGGCTTCGATTCGCATACCAGGGCAGCACGGTAGCATTGTAGATAGCACAATTGCTTCACAGCGCCAGGGTCCCAGGTTCGATTCCGGCTTGGGTCACTGTCTGTGCGGAGTCTGCACATCCTCCCCGTGTGTGCGTGGGTTTCCTCCGGGTGCTCCGGTTTCCTCCCACAGTCCAAAGATGTGCAGGTTAGGTGGATTGGCCATGATAAATTGCCCTTAGTGTCCAAAATTGCCATTAGTGTTGGGTGGGGCTACTGGGTTATGGGGATAGGGTGGAGGTGTTGACCTTGGGTAGGGTGCTCTTTCCAAGAGGTGGTGCAGACTCGATGGGCCAAAGGCCTCCTTCTGCACTGTAAATTCTATGATAAAAAAACCAGCCTCCCCGAACAGGCGCTCTGGAATGTGGTGACTAGGGGCTTTTCACAGTAACTTCATTGAAGCCTATTGTGACAACAAACAATTATTATTCTCATGGTACGATTGTCTCCTGTTGATCCAGGAGCTACAAAAAGTGCTTGTCATGTTTCATATAATTTCAACAACGCTGGATTTACAATATTGTTTTGATGTCTTTAAAGCATGTCAGAACCCACGGGAGGCAGGGCATTATTACAGTTGCATTGTGCTATCATATAAGAAAATTCTAGAAATCAGACATAACCAACAATAAAATAACATTTTAGATGCATTATGGCCGAAAACATTGTGCTTTTTTCTTTACCTTTTTGTTTCTGAAGCAGCGCTTCTCCTGTTCCAAAACAATATTTTATCATTACAGCCGATTCTGACTACCACTACATGCCAACAGACGACAAGCAGGCATCTATACTTTTCCAACACAATTCATATGCAACTCTGAGAACTAAGAGTTAAAAAAGAAATATGGGGTGATAGCGCCACAAAGTAAATCGCTAAAGTTTTCATTGTTTGACATGTGCACACCATCATGAGGAGCTCAGAGAGGATAGACAGGAAGACTTGCTCTCCCTGGTTGAGGAGTCAATTATCAGGACACATAGATTTAAGGCGATTAGTAGAAGGATTAAAGGGGACATTTAGAAGGCACCTAGACCTGCATCGGAAATGCTGCAACCTGCGATGTTATGGACCATTTGTTTCTTTAATCTCTTTTCTTTGGCTGGCACAGACCTGTTGGGCTTAAAGGCCTTCTTCTGAACTGCAATTTTTCTGTGATTTTAAGATTGCACATGGTTTATTTTTTGTTTGAACAATTGGGTTGAATATTTCAGAGCATTCAGAGGAGAGGAATGGTGCGATCTAGCTTTCATAATTGCACAATAATGATATAAATCAGATCAGGGGAAACTGTTCAGCTTCAGACACTCAGGGACAATTTAGCATGACAATCCACCTAATCTGCACAGCTTTGGGACACTACAATAATCTTTATTGTCACAAGTAGGCTTACATTAACACTGCAATGAAGTTACTGCGAAAAGCCCCTAGTCTCCACATTCAGGCACCTGCTCAGGTATACAGAGGGAGAATTCAGAATGTCCAAGAATGCTGGTCTTTCTGGGTTTGTGGGAGGAAACCGGAGCACCCGGAGGAAACCCATGCAGACACGGGGGGGGAACGTGCAGAGTCTGCACAGACTGTGACCCAAGCCGGGAATCGAACCTGGGACCCTGGCGCTGTGAAGCAAAAGTGCTAAGGCAATTGTAGCATCCGTCCATCCCATCCCCATGCGCACCATGCACGTTGACTCTCCCAGCCTCGAGGTTGCATTTTAGTGAAAACCCACAAAGATACCACCAACCAGGAAGTTATCATTCAGATTCCCGGTTAATTCTACTCCACCCACCGTCCTCGCAAAACGCACTCAAGCAAATAACAAAGAACAAAGAAAAGCACAGCACAGGAACAGGCCCTTCGGCACGCCAAGCCCGTGCCGACCGTGCTGCCCGACTAAACTAAAATCTTCTACACTTTTTGGGTCCGTATCCCTCTATTCCCATCCTATTCATGTATTTGTCAAGATGCCCCTTAAATATCACTATCGTCCCTGTTCCCACCACCTCCTCCGGCAGCGAGTTCCAGGCACCCACTACTCTCTGTGTAAAAAACGTGCCTCGTACATCTCCTCTAAACCTTGCCCCTCGCACCTTAAACTATGCCCCTAGTAATTGACCCCTCTACCCTGGGGAAAAGCCTCTGACTATCCACTCTGTCTATGCCCCTCATAATTTTGTAGACCTATATCAGGTCGTCCCTCAACCTCCGTCATTCCAGTGAGAACAAACCAAGTTTATTCAACCGCTCCTTATAGCAAATGCCCTCCATACCAGGCAACATCCTGGTAAATATCTTCTACACCCTCTCTAAAGCCCCTCCATGCCCTTCTGGTAGTGTGGCGACCAGAATTGAACATTATACTCCAAGTGTGGCCTAACTAAGGTTCTATACAGCTGCAACATGACTTGCCAATTCTTATACTCAATGCCCCGGCCAGTGAAGGCAAGCATGCCGTATGCCTTCTTGACTACCTTCTCCACCTGTGTTGCCCCTTTCAGTGACCTGTGGACCTGTACACCTAGATTTCTCTGACTGTCAATACTCTTGAGGTTTCTACCATTCACTGTATATTCCCGACCTGCATTAGACCTTCCAAAATGCATTCCCTCACATTTGTCCGGATTAAACTCCATCTGCCATCTCTCCGCCCAAGTCTCCAAACAATTTAAATCCTGCTGTATCCTCTGACAGTCCTCATCGCTATCCGCAATTCCACCAACCTTTGTGTCATCTGCAAACTTACTAATCAGACCAGTTACATTTTCCACCAAATCATTTATATATACTACGAACAGCAAAGGTCCCAGCACTGATCCCTGCGGAACACCACGAGTCACAGCCCTCCAATTAGAAAAGCACCCTTCCATTGCCACTCTCTGCCTTCTATGACCTAGCCAGTTCTGTATCCACCTTGCCAGCTCACTCATGATCCCGTGTGACTTCACCTTTTGTACCAGTCTACCACGAGGGACCTTGTCAAAGGCCTTACTGAAGTTCATATAGACAACATCCACTGCCCTACCTGCATGAATCATCTTTGTGACCTCTTCGAAAAACTCTATCAAGTTAGTGAGACACGACCTCCCCTTCACAAAACCATGCTGCCTCTCACTAATACGTCCATTTGCTTCCAAATGGGAGTAGATCCTGTCTCGAAGATTTCTCTCCGTAATTTCCCTACCACTGACGTAAGGCTCACCGGCCTGTAGTTCCCTGGATTCTCCTGGCTACCGTTCTTAAACAAAGGAACAACATTGGCTATTCTCCAGTCCTCCGGGACAGCACGTGAAGACAGTGAGGATCCAAAGATTTCTGTCAAGGCCTCAGCAATTTCCTCTCTAGCCTCCTTCAGTATTCTGGGGTAGATCCCATCAGGCCCTGGGAACTTATCTACCTTAATATTTTTCAAGACGCCCAACACCTCGTCTTTTTGTGACCCAGGGCATCTACACACCCTTCTCCAGACTCAACATCCACCAATTCCTTCTCTTTGGTGAATACTGATGCAAAGTATTCATTTAGTATTCGCCCATTTCCTCTGGCTCCACACATAGATTCCCTTACCTATCCTTCAGTGGGCCAACCCTTTCCCTGGCTACTCTCTTGCATTTTATGTACGTGTAAAAAGCCTTGGGATTTTCCTTAACCCTATTTGCCAATGACTTTTCGTGACCCCTTCTAGCCCTCCTGACTCCTTGCTTAAGTTCCTTCCCACTTTCCTTATATTCCACGCAGGCTTCGCCTGTTCCCACCCTTCTAGCCCTGACAAATGCCTCCTTTTTCTTTTTGACGAGGCCTACAATATCTCTCATAAGTGAATCAAAATTTCCCTGCAACATTTTTCTTTCAGTCCTCAAATAAGTTTCTCCAGCAATCCTTTATTGAAAAGTCTAATGACGTGTATTTTGTGTTTATAATAAAAATCACCGAGGTTGCTAATAAAGAGACAGGTCCCCTGTTCATCAACCTTGCACACTTTTGCTATTCAGCCTGATCGTCTTCCCATTGCCAGATATGAAATTGGGATACTTGGTTGCAAATTCTCCACTCACGGTGATAAGAGCAATTAAGAACCAAAGGTGGGATTCTCCGTTTCAGAGACAGTGTTGACGCCGAGACAGAATCCGTGAACTTCTAGGACAGCAAAATTGCCGCTGCGCCCAGAACAATTCATCAACCATTAATGGGCGAGTCCCGGAGCCTCATGGAACATGATCGATTCCAATGAGAAGTGGTGTTGGATAAGCCAGATCCGATATAAGACACTTGATGGGTTGACGAGCTGCAGCTGCATATTAGAACTCCACTACTCGCACATACTTATCTCAGCCAACAAGATGGCAGAACAGAGAGGGGCATGCTCAACTCCATCTACCAAACCCTGCTAGATGGTGCAGAGGAGAGGCGGGACTTCCTGTACCCTGGGTTGGGAAGGAGGTTGCCACCTGCCACTGTACACCGAGCCTGTGTGCAGGTGACAGACGCTGTGAGCGCCATGAGCACCACCACCGGGATCGGACAGAAGTGCTGCAAAAAACTGCTTGACCTGCTCAGGATGGCCAAGCTGAGTAGGCAGCCCCTGGCACTAACCCCGTCCCAAACACCCGTGACCCCCACCTCTCCACGCGAAGGGAGAGAGAGCGCACCCCATACTGCACCACATGCCAGTGTCCATACCAGCCGCCATGGTCAGGTGCCCTGGCTACGAAGGCCGCCAGATGCCCACACCCTGTGCTGCATGCATCTGACTGTCTAACACTGTGTGTTTTCTGTCTGTCCCCCTCCCACAAGAGAAGGCAGCCCACAACCACCAGGAAAGGGAAAAGACTAGAGAGAGACTGTCAGACCTGCAGCCCCTCACCACAGTGGAGCAGCGGACACTGGACTTGGTTGGTGGGCGCAGAGAGAGGGCAGTCACCGAGGCAGAGGTCGGCATTGGGCGAGCATCTGAGACCCCTCTGAGTTGTGGTTCCCCATAGCACGTATGTCATGGTGTCGCCCTCAAACCGCAGCCCGAGACACCCTGGAGCACCAGTCTGAGGACGGCACTGACTTTACGACACAGCTGTCTCCAAAACCTCCCTCCATACCAGAGACACTCACCTCGGTTGGGCATTTCAGTGAAGAGGCTCTTGGGGCACTATCTGGTACGCGCCACACACATGATGTGGTATGCCATGTGGAGGAGGGAACCCCCGAGGCGGCGGATGGTCGCAAGGTGACCTGATCCCAGGGAGCTTCTGGAAAGGGCGGTCCCCGATAGTGGAGATTCAGTCACAGAGCCGGGGACCGCATGAGGGGTAGTCAGCAACCTTCCATCAATGCAGTGTAGTTGGAGGAGTCCAACTGCCTGCAGGAGCAGGATGTGGTGCCGACCGTGCCAACACTGCATGAATGGCATCCGCGGTGGAAGCCTGGGGGTGAAGCCGTGGGGGTGAAGGTATCAGCCATGGGTCAGGATGTCCAAAGCCTGGGGTCTCTGTGCGGGAGTTGGCTGAGGCACAGGTCTGCCCTGTTACGGAAAGCTATGTACCAGGGCCACCTGGACATTGAAGCAGAGCTCCAGTGTGTGACCCAGATACAGCGAGTCATGTCTAAGGGTATTGATGGATTGCTCAGGCATTGGCTGACTTGAACCAGGCACAGAGGGAGGTGGCACAATCACTGGCTGATGTGGCACAGTCACAGAAGGAGGTGGTCCACCCACAGTGCTGCATGGCCACGAGCAGTCAGACCCTGGTTAAGATGGGAGCAGGACTCAGGGGGAGCCTCAGGGGTTAGCTCCACTCGTAACCCCCATGCCAAGGAGTAGCCTGGGGGTCATTGGGCACCCTGAGGGAGGAGGAAATGATGGGGTCTGTGCCAGTGACTCCCGCAGGGGAGGTGCCAGAACACCACAGCACCTTGGACTCCCCCCACCCCCCGACCCTGGTGTATCAGATGGGCAGCAGGCAGAAGAGTGGCAACACACCATCTGGGACACCCGAGCAGCAGCCGGGCCCTTCCAGGCTCGGTTGCCCCAGAAGACGGCCATCAAAGGGGACCCAGGCCACATGGCGGGAATTGCAGCAGGCCGCTTCCACTCCTGATGTACTCTCTGGAGATCCACCTAGCTGTAGCATGAGGGTCCATAACATCAGAAAGGTAGACACCAGTTAAGTTGGCACGGATGCTCAGGAATATATGTGTATATGTATGTTCACGGTTTTACAATAAACACCTGTTTGTGACGTTTTAACCTTCTGTCAAATGGGTGTGAGGGATGGCTGGGCTGGCTGCAGAGGGGGTGGGAGGAGATGGGCAGATGTTGTGAGTTAGCTTGGTTCAGGGGCCCGAGTAAAGCCAGCGCTCATGGCTCCAGCGCTCCACCCCATACCCCCCCCCCCCAACTGTTCTCGACTCTGCCATCCTAAGGAAAAATTGATGAGTGAGCAGTCGGAACTTACATTATTGGAATACATGTCAAATTTTAGGGAACAATTAAATAGAGCAGGGGAATTGGCTTGGCAACATTTAAAGGTTGCACAACATGTGATGAAACGGGTAGTGGACAAGAAAGCAAAAGCTTGTAGTTTTGCCGGTGGAGATAAAGGTTTAGTATTGTTACCAGTGGTAGGCGAACCTTTAAAAGCAAGGTTTTGTGGACCGTATCAGATTGAAAGGAAAATAAATGAGGTGAATTATGTGATAAGAACGCCAGACAGAAGGAAAACTCACCGAGTGTTTCATGTGAATATGCTTAAAAGTTACTTTGAAAGGGAAGGAGAGCAAAAGGTGGAGGTTTTAATGATTCCAACTCAAAGTGAAAAACCAAATCCAGATGACATCCCTCAAATTAAATTGGAAAACGAGAATGTTCTTAAAAATTGGGATAAATTGTTGAGTTACTTTCCATAGAAAAAACGGACTGACCTGAAAGAGTTATTGATATCATGTGGGCAAGTTTGTGGAGATACGTTGGGAAGTATTAAAATGGCTATACATGATGTAGATGTGGGAAATGCTGTTCAAATTGAACAACATCCATAGAGAGTAGCCCTCTAAAATTGGCACAGGTTAACAAGGAAATTGAAAGGATGCTTTAAAATGGCATTATTGAAGTGGGTTGCAGCCAATGGTGATCACCCATTATGATGGTACTGAAACTGGATAGTACCGAACGGTTGTGTGTGGACTATAAAAAGGTTAATGCAATTACAAGATAGGTCTCTTATCCTATCCCACATTTGGAGGTTTGCATTGAGAAGGTGGGACAATCAGCTTTTATTTCTGAACTGGATTAACTTAGAGGTTACTGGCAGGTACCTTTATCCGAAAGGGTGAAGGACATTTCAGCTTTTGTGACTCCAGGTGGTATATACCAATTCACAGTTATGCCATTTGGCATGAAAAAAGCTCCAGCCACATTTCAACTGTTAACTCACAAAGTCGTTTCAGGATTACACCGAGGGGAGTGGGTGCCTGGAAATCGTTGCCGGAGGAGGTGATGGAAGCAGGGACGATAGTGACGTTTAAGGGGCATCTTAACAAATCCATGAATAGGACAGGAATAGAGGAATACGGGCTCCGGAAGTGAAGACAATTTTAGCTTAGACAGGCAGCATAGTCAGTGCAGGCTTGGAGGGCCGTAGGTCCTGTCCTGTGCTGTACTTTTCTTTGTTCTTTGTACCAAATTGTGTGGTACACATCAACGATCTGGTAACTTTTACTCACACATGGAAAGAACATTTGAAACATCTGATGGAGTTATTCGATCGACTTCAGGAGGCGGGTTTGGTGATAAACCTAGCCAAAAGTGAATTTGGAAAAGCCCAAGTCATTTTCCTTGGCCATACAATCGGTCGGGGTCGAATGGTCCCACAGGATGTGGAAACAAAAGTTATTGGGGAGTTTCCAATACCCTCGACACAAAGGGAAATAATGCGATTTCTTGGCATGAGTGGATTTTACCGGAACTTTGTGCCGAACCTTAGCAGTGGGGTCGCTCCACTGACGGACTTTCTAAAGAAGCGGAGCAATTTTCAGTGGACAGCAGAGTGTCAACAGGCATTTGACGGCCTGAAGGCTGTGCTAACCAATGCTCCTGTGTTGGAGAATTACAAGATGCTCTGTGATCGGATTGAATTAAAGTATTTGACCTTAAAGAGAAAGGCCGAGGCGTAGAGAAATGGATGGGTCGTGCAGAGACCTTTTTGTCCAAAGAGACTGTCAATCAAGAGGGATTCCAGTTGCAGGAAGATGAAATAAAATGGACTATGTTATTATAAATGTTTGCATGTTTTATTTTTGTCTACAAGAAGGTATATTTATTGTCATTTTGCTTAAAAGAAAGTGAAAAGGTGAAAAATGAAACCAACTTCAAGTTGAGGGAATTTTTTTTTCTTGGGGGGAGGTGGCATGGGAATGTCACTTTAAGAAATGTTTGTCTTTTCAAGTGGCTGCAGGGATGTCATTGTGTGGCTGGAGCTGGGCTCTGGCTCTGTTTTTTACTTTCGCTTTGAGCTGGAAACTGTTTTTGGCTTTGAGTTTTAGTTTCGTTTTCAGTTGGAGAGCTGCATTCAAACCAAGGAGGTGTATTTAGGTATCTCTGCATGCTAAAGAATGTCGCCAGATCACTTGATGATTTCAAAGTAATACCTGTTTCTGTAAGGAATGCAAACCTACTGTCTTTGGTCAACAGGGTCTTTGACTTATGGATGTTGTTAGGAAAATTACTAAGAATTACCTATAGAGTATTTTTGGTGGGGGGGGGGCGGGTATCAGTGTTGGTTGTTGATAAGGTGTTTACTGTGTGTTTATAAAATGTTAACTGGATTTATAGAATAAACATTGTTTTTGTTTACAAATACTTTAGATCTCTGTTGCATCACACCTGTAAAGTGGCCTTGTGCTCCTCGTTTCCAAAATCTATTAAAAGTTGTGGGTCAGGTGAACTCACTGATATACTTTGGTATTCTCTAAACCCTGACCCGTAATAATATATTGTGAATAGCTGGGGTCCCAGCACCGATCCCTGTGGCACCACACTATTGCCCGCCAATTTGAAAAGGACCCATTAATTCCTACTCTTTGTTTCCTCTCTGCCAACCAGTTTTCGATTCACCTCATTAAATTTCCCCTGATCCTCTGCGCTTCAATCTTACACAATAATCTCCAATGCAGGAATTTGTCAAATGCCTTCTGAAAGTCTAAATGTACCATATCGACTGGCTCCCCCTTGTCAACTGTACTAGTTACATCTTCAAAGAATTACAACCGATTTGTCAAATATGATTTCTCCTTCATAAATCCATGGTAACTCTGACTGATCCTGCCACTGCATTCCTTTTATTTAATAAATTTAGAGTACCCAATTTTGTTTTTTGCAATTAAGGGGCAATTTAGATTGGACAATCCACCTACCCTGCCATCTTTGGGTTGTGGGGGCGAAACCCACTCAAACATGGGGAGAAAGAGCAAACTCCACATGGACAGTAACCTCGGCGCCGTGAGGCAGCAGTGCTAACCACTGCGCCACTGTGCTGCCCTGCCACTGCTTTCCTAATGTTTTGCTATAAGGTGCTTGATAATGGATTCAAGAATTTTCCCCAATCTTGACATTAGGCCTACTGGCTTACAATTCCCTGTTTTCTCTGTACCTCCCCTTTTCAATATTGGAGTGACATTAGCTACCCTCCAATCTGCAGGGACAGTTCCAGAGTCTATAGAATCCCGGAAGATGACCACCAATGCATCCACTATTTCCAGAGCCACCTCCTTAAACACTCTGGGATGCAGATTATCAGGCCCTGGGATTTATCCACCTTCAAGTCCATCAGTTTTCCCAGCACGATTTCTCTACTAATATTGATCTTCCTCCGTTCTTCCCTCTCACTAAACCTTTCATTCTCCAACAATTCTGGTATCTGATTTGTGTCCACATTTGTGAAGACAGAACTAAAGTATGTATTCAGTTGCTCAGCCATTTCTTTGTTCCTTATTATGCATTCCCCTGTTTCTGTCTGGAGGGGGCCCATCTGGCACCCTTTACTACCTCCCTTAGACTCCTTTAGATCCCCCCAAGGCAGCCCTGCTAGTGGCAGGCCCAGTAGTCCATGGTTGCGCTTCTGCATGTCCTACCTCCTCTCTCTCCCTCATCGGCCAGGGCAACTGTTTCCAGAAGTGAAATATCTTTCACTTATGATATTTTTCATAAGTGAAACACGCCATTGGGAATTCTTCCCAGCAGAGGTGGAGCATCGCAAAGGCCCCAGAGAATACCTGGTCAGGTCTGCCAATGATGCAGATGGCGTTTACCGTACACGTAGTGTAGAACGTATTGACACTGCTATCGAGGCACCAGAACATGGCACTCTGGCGGGCACCCAGCGCCAGCCTAGAGTTTGGCCTAACGGCCGATTCTCCGCTCAATCCCCTTTCCTGGGGCGTCATTCTTCGCCGGCGGGAGTCTCCGTTTTGCCGGCGCCCGGGGGGTTCCCGACGGCGTGGGGCTGCCCCACAATGGGAAACCCCATTGACCGGCCGGTGTTACGGAGACTCCCACCGGCCGGTCGGGGCAGAAATGTGGCGGGGCGGGTAGGAGAATTTCGCCCCAGATTTTGGCTTCGGCTCCTGGAGAATCCCGCCTCAATTACACCTCAATTACATTATAAATAATGTGAGCATTGATAAGTATTCAAAAATCGAAGTATGCCAGGTAAGATGTACTGTAACTTAAAAAAAATACCTTTTGTCATTCCGCTGTGCTCCTGTTCAGTTTGGGTGCTCTCTCAGAGGGGCAGTGCAGACTCTATGGGCCGCATGACCTCCTTCTGCACTATCAGGATTCTATGCCCTGGCCACCAAAATCAAGAAAGCCCAAACCCACCAAATACAGTGAAAACAACCGATCAGGATCAAGGCGAGAGTGGCACCCCTGGCTGAATTGATGGCAGATATCCTGGTTGCTGCCTTGACTTCCGTTTCTGAAAAGTAAACCCTGCCTGAGATTTACTGCAGCCTTGTGGAGATGAGTGAAAGTGAGAGACAGGAGAAAACAGAATAAACATCATAGAGAGACAGGGAAAGCAGTGGAAGAAAACACAACTATTAAAACTTTGAAGCAGGGTCGAACATCGAAGGAGTCGGACATGGGGGTGGTTGAGGTTCAGAACTTTAAGAGGTGGGGGGGGGGGGGGGGTCGGATGTCGGTTATGGTGAGGATATCGGTTATGGTGGGGATATTGGTTATCGGGGGATTTGGGGGGGTCAGCTCAGGCAGAATGACGCTGGTGGAGGCGGGGAGGGGGGGGAGTGGGCACAGAGTGGGGTGTCCGACATCTGGGTAGAAGGTCGGACATCCACAGGGTGGTTGTGTCACAGGGGTTCTAGCCTGTCCAGTTTGGCGGTCAGGTCAGCTCTTGGGCGGAGAGATTGTCGTGTCAAGTTGGATTTGGGGTGGTCCCAACATGGTCTGGGGGTCAAGTGGGGATCGGGTGGAGGGGGGGGCGGGGGGGGGGAAGGGTGGAGGGGAGGGGGGAATGAATTCAAAAGGGAAAATCAATGGGAAACACCAGAAGAAAAGAACAAAAAAGGTTCCAATTGGATTTTGAAGAGAAGTGAAAAAATGTGAATTTGAGGAAAGGAAGAAGGAAATGTACATATGTTTAGAATTGGAAAGAAGAAAAGACTGGGCAAAGCATGCACATTATAAGGGAAAGGAGAGAAAGGAGAGAAAGCATGGGTTCATAAATGGCAGGTCGTGCCTAACTACTTCAGTGGAATTTTTTGAGGACATTACCAGTGTGGTAGATAATGGGGAACCAATGGATGTGGTATATCTGGATTTCCGGAAAGCCTTTGACAAGGTGCCACACAAAAGGTTGTTGTATAAGATAAAGATGCATGGCATTAAGGGTAAAGTAGTAGCATGGATAGAGGAGTGGTTAATTAATAGAAAGTAAAGAGTGGGATTTAATGGGTGTTTCTCTGGTTGGCAATCAGTAGCTAGTGGTGTCCCTCAGGGATCAGTGTTGGGCCCACAATTGTTCACAATTTACATAGATGATTTGGAGTTGGGGACCAAGGGCAATGTGTCCAAGTTTGCAGACGACACTAAGATGAGTGGTAAAGCAAAAAGCGCAGAGGATACTTGAAGTCTGCAGAGGGAGTTGGATAGGCTAAGTGAATGGGCTAGGGTCTGGCAGATGGAATACATTGTTGACAAATGTGAGATGTGAGGTTATCCATTTTGGTAGGAATAACAGCAAACGGGATTATTATTTAAATGATAAAATAATAAAACATGCTGCTGTGCAGAGAGACCTGGTTGTGCTAGTGCGTGAGTCGCAAAAAGTTGGTTTACAGGTGCAACAGGTGATTAAGAAGACAAATGGAATTTTGTCCTTCATTGCTAGAGGGTGGTGTTTAAGACGAGGGAGGTTATGCTGCAATTGTATCAGGTGTTAGTGAGGCCACACCTGGAGTATTGTGTTAAGTTTTGGCCTCCTTACCTGAGAAAGGACGTACTGGCACTGGAGGGTGTGCAGAGGAGATTCACTCGGTTAATCCCAGAGCTGAAGGGTTTGGATTACGAGGAGAGGTTGGGTAGACTGGGACTGTACTCGTTGGAATTTAGAAGGATGAGGGGGGATCTTATAGAAACATATAAAATTATGAAGGGAATAGATAGGATAGATGCGGGCAGGTTGTTTCCACTGGCGGGTGAAAGCAGAACTAGGGGGCATAGCCTCAAAATAAGGGGAAGTAGATTTAGGACTGAGTTTAGGAGGAACCTCTTCACCCAAAGGGTTGTGAATCTATGGAATTCTATGCCCAGTGAAGCAGTTGAGGCTCCTTCATTCAATGTTTTTAAGATAAAGATAGATCGTTTTTTGAAGAATAAAGGGATTAAGGGTTATGGTGTTCGGGCCGGAAAGTGGAGCTGAGTCCACAAAAGATCAGCCATGATCTCATTGAATGGTGGAGCAGGCTCAAGGGGCCAGGCTACTCCTGCTCCGTGTTCTTATGTTCTTATGATGTGGATGGAAGATAGATTGGGAGGGAACTTGTTGCAGCTAGTGGAAGAAAGGAAGAAAATTAATACTTGAGGAGCTGAGCTGTCAACATCTGAAAGAAAGTGTTTATAGGATGCAAGTGGAAATGGGGAGTGCGCATGTTGTTATCATAAGGGAGTCCTGGCCTACCTCCTATATGAGTGAATGAACTGAATCACCTCATGGGGAATGTAGAGATTTGTGGGACTTAGCTGTTTATAAAAATAGACTTTAAACGTTGGGTCACGGAATTCTTGTGTTTTTGTGATGTCTGTAGTTGTTTCGTCGACTATAAAATTGCAATCCATCATTTCTATTGAAATACAATTTGTCAATTTGTGCTTAATTTTACATTGATTTTAGGTTTGAATATTACTGTAAAACTGTGACCAGTGAAGTCTTGTCTCTCAACCCCTTTCATCGGCGTTGTTTGGTGATTCCTTTATTTTCAGGTTTTCCATCTCTTCATACTTTTCTACTAACAATTGGAGAAGTATTTTTGTGGCATTTCCGTTCTTCAGCCCCCTTCTTTAGAAACCGTCGACTGGAATAATTACATTCTATTGATGAGATCATCTCCTTTAAACATTTCAATGCTTACGTTATATTTAAGCACTTGAAGAAACCAAGCTGATGTGAGCTTTTTATGTGACCTCGCCCTGTGATGCACCACTCACCCACATCACTGGCAGTATGTCTCCACACACACGCCCACGCACATATCACAAAACACACATGCACACGCACGTGGACACATACAAATACATACACGCACACAGATATCTGCACATACGCATACATATACACACAGATATGTGCATATATGCACACATACGGAAACACAGATACAGAAGCACATACACAGATATGATTATAGATATATATATAAGATATGCCCACACACACGTATAGACACACAGAGATATATGGGCGGCACGGTAACACAGTAGTTAGCACTGTTGCTTCACAGAGCCAGGGTCCCAGGTTCTATTCCCAGCTTGGGTCACTATCTGTGCAGAGTCTACATGTTCTCTCCGTGTCTGCGGGGTTTCCTTCAGGTGCTCAGGTTTCCTCTCACAAGTTCCGAAAGACGTGCTGTTAGGTGAATTTTACCCAAACAGGTGCCGGAGTGTGGTGACTGGGAGATTTTCACAGTAAATTCATTGCAGTGTTAATGAAAGCCTACTTGTGACAATAATAAATATTATTATATATTTAGATGCACACAGACACATTGGACAGTGAGTATGCATTTATATTTCCCTTCACTCCAGTTCAGTCAGCAATTTTCATATCGCCTGCCTAAAAACAACAGGGCAAACAAGTTTTCAGATTTTACTGTGTATTACCTGTATCTTGTAGAATTTTTCTGAGATCATCAAGTTCTGAAAACAAACCTTCACAACATCAGCAAGCATATCTAAATAGGGAAGTTCCCCATGGTTACCAAAGCATTGTCTTTAGCTTTCTTGGCAACTTGTCATCGCTTTGTCTCAATGACCCTGAGTACATGGCCAGTTGGTTGATCCGTCTCCCTCGCCTCCCTCTGCATTTATTCTATATACATTGAACCAACATTTATGGTGATGTAAATGTAAATTCCACCATGACAGCAAAAAAACAGTGTTTTATTTTTCAATTTGGAAATAAGTTGCCTGGTCACGAGTAAATTTAGTTGTAGCATAATTAAAAACGTGGTTTAGGCCTATACTCTCTCGAGTTTAGAAGAATTAGGAGATCAAATTGAAGTATATAAGATGATAAAAGGTATTGACAAAGTAGAGGTAGAGTGGTTGCTTCCTCTTGAGGTGCAATTGAGAACAAGGGGCGTCATTCTCCGACCCCCCGCCGGGTCGGAGAATGGCCGTTGGCCGCCGTGAATCCCGCCCCCGCCCCCGCCGAAGTCTCCGGTACCGGAGATTGGGCGGGGGCGGGAATCGGGCCGCGCCGGTTGGCGGGACCCCCCGCTGGATTCTCCGGCCCGGATGGGCCGAAGTCCCGCCCAGAAATTGCCTGTCCCGCTGGCGTAAATCAAACCTGGTATTTACCGGCGGGACCAGGCGGCGTGGGCGGGCTCCGGGGTCCTGGTGGGGGGCGCGGGGCGATCTGACCCCGGGGGGTGCCCCCACGGTGGCCTGGCCCGCGATCGGGGCCCACTGATCCGCGGGCGGGCCTGTGCCGTGGGGGCACTCTTTCCCTTTCGCCTCTGCCACGGCCTCCACCATGGCGGAGGCGGAAGAGACTCTCCCCACTGCGCATGCGCGGGAAACTGACAGCGGCCGCTGATGCTCCCGCGCATGCGCCGCATTTCCGCGCCAGCTGGCGGGGCAACAAACACCATTTCCGCCAGCTGGCGGGGCGGAAATCCCTCCGGTGTCGGCCTAGCCCCTCAATGTTGGGGCTAGGCCGCCAAAGATGCGGAGCATTCTGCACCTTTGGGCCGGCGCGATGCCCGTCTGATTGGCGCCATCTTTGGCGCCAGTCGGCGGACATCGCGCCGTTGGGGGAGAATTTCGCCCAAAAGGTCACTGTTTTCGGATAAGGAGTAGCAGACTTAAAAAAGGGAAGAGGAGAAATTACTTTCTCAAAGGGTCGTGAATCTGTGGAATTCACTACCTCAGAGTGCAATGGATGCCGGGATGTTTACGGCGGAGATAGACAGGTTTTCAATTAATAATGTGTTGAATGGTTATGGAGAACGATCGGGAACATGGAATTGAGGATCAGTCATGATCATATGAATGGCGGAGCGGGCTCCAGTAGCTTAATTACCTACTCTTTTCCTAGTTCTTATGTTGCCCAGCGAGCATTTTGGACATACCGGCACAATTGAGCGCATGTGGGAATAACACATATGTTTGAAAGGGCAAATCAGATAGATGCATGAAGGAGAAATTAATGGAATAATTTGCTGAACTGATTATCGGAAATATAATAGAAACAAACACTTTGGAGCATAAAACACACCGTTGCCTCTTTAGGACAAATCACGGGTTTTTGTACTATACATTCTAGGATATTTAACTGAAAACATAACATGGATTCTGATCATTTTTGCTGGCCAATGAAAAAAGCTTGTGCATGAACGTCCTTTAAGGGAGTCTGCACGTTCTCCCCGTGTCTGTGTGGGTTTCCTCCGGGTGCTCCGGTTTCCTCCCACAGTCCAAAGACGTGCAGGTTAGGTGGTTTGGCCATGATAAATTGCCCTTATTGTCCAAAAAGGTTAGGAGGGGTTATTGGCTTATGGGGATAGGGTGGAAATGAGGGCTTAAGTGGGAATGGCCTCCTTCTGCACTGTATGTTCCATGTAAAATGCTGTGTCTATGATACATTTTTTGAGGGTATAGTTGGTAAAAGGGGCTGTTAATCTACCATTTTAAAAAAAACGACAGGAGAGAAAACTACAATTCTCGTTCATTCCAACATAAATTAAGTCAATCTCTTTCGAGAAAGTAACATTTTGGGATGCGGTACGTGCCACCTCAGTAATGACTTGTTAGTGCTTGTTAGAAATGGATGTTGTTGAACTTACGGCTGTCAAGTTCATCCAGAACTGCCGTTTTTCTCTCATACGGCTGTTGGCTTTAACATTGATGGGGTTTGATGAGACTGATCAGTGAACATCTCCATTATCACTGTACTAGGTAATTACCAGAGTAGTATCCAATAAATTGAGGATCGGGAAGATTTTAATTGGAATTCCGTCGTAAATGAAAAACAAAACACCTTAGGTTCATCCTTTCTGAGTCATTGACCATCACTTATCCATTTCAAAAACACCGAGGTATTGATAGGATCAAAACATTATGAAGGTGGTAGGACTATCGTTCAGAGAAGTGGCACAGTGGTTAGCACTGCTGCCACACAGTGCTGGAGGCCAGGAATCAATTCTGGCTTTGTGTGACTGTGTGGAGTTCACATGTTGTCCCCACGCCTCCTTGGGTTTCCTGCTGGGTACACCGGGTTCTTCCCACAGTCCAACGATGTGCAGGTTAGGTGGACTGGGTATGCTAAGTTGCCCCTTAGAGTTCAAAGATGTATATGGCATGATCAATTATGAGGGTAGGGTGGGAGAGTGGACCAACGGAGAATGCTATTTTGGAGGGTCGGTACAGACTCGATGAGCCGAATGGCCTGCTTCTGCACTGTAGGGATTCTATGGTTCGAATAAATACGACGTCCAGTTCAGTTTCTCGTCAATGGTTCTCACCAGGAAGATGCTGCTGAAGATTCTCTCTTGCCTGGCACATGTGTGACGTAAATATTCTTTGCCACTTGTCAGCTCATGGTTGAATGTTGTCCAGGTATCGATGCATACTTAGACCGACTGCTTCGGTATTTGTAGAGCTGCAAATGATACCTAATGGCTCCGCAATGAACAGGTAGAAAACCCACTGCCATCCTTAGGATGAAAACAATGTCACTGATGAAGAAACTCAGTACCGTGAGACATTCCTATTGCAATGCCAGGAGCTGGATAGCCCTGGAGAACTTAAAATAACCTTCAGGTTATTGCTCTGGCTACGGCCCTCCCTTTTACAAACAAAGGTAAGTACCATTACTTTGATGATGATTGAGTGGAGACTGGTGAAAATGTGATAGTTTGGATTAGTTTTGTCCTAAATATTTTATAGACAGAAAATACCTGGGCAATTTTCTATACTGTAGGTAGCTGCCACCTTTAATAGCTGCAGTGGAACTGCTTAGCTCGGTACGCAGGTGTTTCAGAAGCTTAAATTATATTCTGGATGTCGACGGGCTAGATGGTCTTTGCTTTATTCAATGCCTTTCGCCGTTTCTTCATGTCATGTGGAATGACCAAGATTGGCTTCTGATATAGCAATTATGATGCAGGGAACTGAATGAGGATGTTGAAATGAATCAGCCATTTGGCAGGTCTGGCTGTAGATGGTCGAACATTCTTCAGCGTTGTCTTTTTTTTACTGATGTGCTGTGCTCCCCAACATTGAGGGTGAGAATATCTTTAGAATGTCCTCCCCCAGTTGGTAATTTCCTCATCCACCCACATCCGTTACTAAAGGAGGAAGGGCTGCAGATCTTTGATTTGATCCATTGATTGAGAGATTGCTGAGCTCTCCCCTCTGTATGTTGATTCCACTGCTCGGAGTGCAAGTAGTCCTGTGTTGTAGCTTCAGCACATCATTATTCCTGTTCTCTCTCACTCTCCAATGAATCGGGGCAGATTGCTGGGCTTGATGGTATAAGTAGAATGTGGTATATGCTGGGGTCATGTGTTTACAAATTGTGCTTGAAGACTATTCTGCTGCTGCAGATGGCCCACTGCGCCTCATAGATGCAATTGTTCTGGGTTGCTGCATGCGCTCTAAATCCATCCTGTTTGGCGCTATCATGACACAGGCTGCACTCAGTGTTAAGATGGACCTTGTCTTCACACGGAATGTGTCGTGCTCTCTCCTACCAATGCTTCAAATGCAAATTCAACTCTCGCCGGTTGACAGGTTAGGCAAGTTTTAGTCGTTATTTTCGTCTCCCTCTTGTTAGTTTTCTGGCTACTTGCTACAAAATCAATCTGGCAGATGTTTCTTCCAAATCACAGTCAGCTTGGTCATTAGTAGTGTGATCGAGTCACTGTTCGTGATAGATCTTGAAGGTCCCAAGTCAAAGTTCAACCTGTACCCTTGTCAACATCCATGTTCTATTCAAGTGGTATTCGTCCACAAGAGGATTTTGTGTCAATGTTTGACCTTGCGGCACGAAACTCCCCGTGGTCTGCAATCAATGTTGAGAGAAACTTGGTCTACACCCTCCCGCCAGTAATCACATCTTGTGGATATGTGGTCCCCTGTCCCCACCGTGGGCCAGACCACTTTCTGGGATTGTGATGATGATGCCTGGGACATTTGCTGTAAGATATGATTCTTTGTTAATACTTATGTATAGCTAGCTATTCCGTGCAAAAAAGAAATAATTTCATATCTACATATACCTTTCCCTATTTCCAGTTTCCAGCAATGCCCAACTTAGAGGCATTTAACAGACAGGCAGGGAGCAGCTGTTCCCCTCCGTTGAAGGGTCAGTTACGAGGGGACACAAATTCAAAATGAGGGATGGGAGGTATCGAGGGGATTTGAGGAAACACTTTTTGTACCCAGAGATTGGTGACGGTCTGGAATGCACTGCCTGGGAGGGTGGTTGAGGCGGGATGCCTCACATCCTTTAAAAAGTACCTGAATAAATACTTGTCATGCCATAACATTAAAGGCTATGGGCCAAGTGCTGGAAAGTGGGATTAGGTAGGCAGGCAGGTCAGGGTCTTTCATGCGCCCGTGCAGACTCGATGGGCTGAAGGGCCTCTTCTGCACTGTAGTGTTCCGTGATTCTGTGACAGATGTTTCATTAGTCCCCAAAAAAGCATGGTATGTTGCCTCTATGGTGACAGGGTCAAGGCTGCTGTCGAGGGGCATCAGAGGCATCGGAGTGATGAAAAGACGGAGAATGTAGGGAAGCAAGGCCCTGTAGGCAGAACATGTGGAAATAACGTTACATCATTTTTCAATGTAGAATCCGCACAGAACAATCACATGTAACAAAGGGTAGGATGCAAAAAGAAAGGTTTATTGGACCATATATTAACTATTCCACTCCCTGATGGGCCTTCCGTCCCCGACCTACACTCAGGCCAAAGTTTATATACTCTGTGGGTTCCCTCGTTAAAGGGGAATCTGTGGGCTCGCTCGCTAAAGGGGAAGCCCCGCCCCGTTAGAGGGAAGTTCATGCTCTGTAGAGGTCACGGAGAATCGGATGGTCCACACTCTGCGACCTCCATGGGGGGTTGTAACACTCCTACCCAGTCCTGAGCGATGTCTGTGTACTGGTGTGAGGACCCCCTCATCCTCTTTGCTCGGGGATGACTCTCGAGCGCCATCTGCGTGGGGTCTGGCGCGTATACCAGACAAGGGATCGACGTTTCGATATGGAGAACCTGCGTGGAGCAGCGGCTGGCATGGCAGTGGGAACCAGCTCATTGGGAGGGCAGCACGGTATTTAGTTCTGCTACTTCACAGCTTCAGGGTTCCAGATTCGATTCCCCGCTGGGTCACTATCTGTGCGGAGTCTGCACATTCTCCCCGTGTCTGCGTGGGTTTCCTCCGGGTGCTCCGGTTTCCTCCCACAGTCCAAAGATATGCAGGTTAGGTTGTTTGGCCATGATAAATTGCCAGAGTCCAAAGGAGTTGGGTAGGGTTGCCGGGTTATGGGTATGGGGCGGAGATTTGGGCTTAAGTGGGGTGCTCTTTTCAAGGTCCGGTGCAGAGGCGATGGGCTGAATGGTCTCCTTCTGCACTGTAAATTCCATGCCTGTGTAATTGGTCTCTGCCTGTGGCTAAATTTCCATGTCGGAGTCGATCGGGTCCACGGCCGTCATCTTGGCATCTTGGGGCTCGAAGGTTGATGGGGCTGGGGCAGTGGCGGGAGGGGGGGGTGCGGAGGCAGAATATGCGGAACCAGGGTACCCAGGAGTGGGTCCAGCAAATCAAGGATGAGGCTGCGGAGGTGCTCCACATGCCTATTCGATTTGCGGCCTTGTGTTCGCACCTTGTATGAGACCGGTCTGGTCTGTGACAATGCCAAGCCCAGGATCCAAGCGATTTCATCGCCAAAATTCCGGACATGTACTGAGTCACCCGGGGAAAAGCTTCACAGGGATGCTTTGTACACTGGCCCACGTCCACCTCGGCCCCCTCCTGCCCGCGGTAGACCTTCCCGCCAATGTCCGGGAATACCATACATATCCGAGTGCTGAGGCGGCTTCCTATCAGCAACTCGAATGGCGCGACCCCTGTCCTGGCATGTGGCATTGTCCGATAACAGAAAAAGAACAGGGTCAACCATGCCTCCTAAGATTCCATGACCTGCTTTCTCATTCGTTGGTTGAATGTTTGGACTGCCCCCTCAGCTCACCCATTTGAGGTAGGGTGGTGTGCAGTGGCGTGCGCGTGGTGAATCCCATTTGAGTGCATCAATTAGCTGAACACAGCACTGGTGAAAGCACCTCAGGTGTGCCATGAGTGCTAAATGTCTGGTGCAGCCGTTCGACAGTGGCCTTCACGGTCGTTGCTTGCATTTGGTGTACTACCATCCCACTTGGAGTGGGCGTTAAAGATGATGAGGAACATGGAGCTCTGGAATGGTCCCGTGAAGTCATTGTTGTGGCGGGACCATGGTCGACCCGTCCATTTGCATGGGTGGAAGGGCACAGCCGGTGGCGATGTCTGGTGCTCCTGGCAAAACAGACAGTGCTGGAATTTCCCAATATGTATTCCAGGCCACAAGATGTAATTACAGGCTAACCTCTTCATTTTGGAAATTCCCGGGTGTCCATTGTGGAGGTCCTGTAAGAGCGAACCATGTCCACCTTCCAGAACCACAACTCATCTTCCCCACAGATTAACACCATCCTCAAAGTTCAGCACCGGGATTTTGATCATATAGGCCCTTAGGTCATCTGGCAAAGCACAATGCTGGGTCCTATATAGGATAATGTGCCTAACACCGGACTGCATGCCCAGCTTGGTCCAAACGCGAATGTGAGATGCTGTTGTGGGAAAGAGTCCATAAATTGAAAGGTGGCAATGACTTTACCTAGCACCGGCAGCCGAGTGAGGAGGGCTTAACACATCCGCATAGGGAATCTTTGTCCCGGGACGGTGTTCCAGAAAGTACTCGTACACAGCCAGCAGCAGGGCCAAACGTTGGATTTCTGCAGATGCTATGGGTGCAAATGGACGGGTCGACCATGGTCCCGTCACAACAATGACTTCACGGGACCATTCCAGAGCTCCATGTTCCTCATCATCTTTAACGCCCACTCCAAGTGGGATGGTGGTACACCAAATGCAAGCAACGACCGTGAAGGCCACTGTCGAACGGCTGCACCAGACATTTAGCACCATGCCACCCAGTCCTCCTTAAACAAATCCAGCAAAGGCTTGTGGTTCGTAAACATCATAAATGCATAAAACATTGAACATACAGTGCAGAAGGAGGCTATTCGGCCAATTGAATCTGCACTGACCCCCTTTAAGCCCTCACTTCCACCCTATCCCCGTAACCCAATAACCCCTCCTAACCGTTTTGGACACGAAGGGCAATTTAGCATGGCCAATCCACCTACACTGCACATCTTTGGACTGTGGGAAGAAACCGGAGCACCCAGAGGAAACCCACGCAGACACGGGGAGAACGTGCAGACTCTGCACAGACAGTGACCCAGTGGGGAATTGAACCTGGGACCCTGGCGCTGTAAAGCCACAGTGCTAACCACTGTGCTACCGTGCTGCCCACATGTCCATAAACATACTGGTGAAATTTCTTCAGCTCGAAAAGATCTTCACATCATTCTGTTCTGGGTCGGTGAACATCCTGGAGGCGAATACCATGGGGCGTTCCAAACTGTCAGCCATGCGGTGGGCGAGGATGGTCCCAACCCCATAAGGAGATGCATTACACGTCAGTGTGAGTGGCTTGGCTGGTTCATAATGTGTCAAAAAACGGGATTATGAGAGCTGTGCTCTGACCATGGAGAAAGCCACTCACTGTGACTGAGCCCATTCCCACGGCTGGCCCTTTTTCAATAATCGGCGGAGGGAGTCCAGCAGTGTTGCCAGGTTATGGTTGAACCTCCAGGAGTAGTGTAACGAGCCCCAGGAAAGATCAAAGCTCCATCAGCTTTTCTGGCACGGGGGCCTGTAGAATGGCATGTACCTTGTCCTCAATGGGTTTCAGGCTCTGGCTGTACACATAGTATCCAAAATAAGTCACCTCCGCCACGTGGAACACGCATTAATCCCAGTGTACGCGAACACCGGCCTCCTCAAAATGCCGGAGAACTTTGACCAGGTTCTGCAGATGCTCCTGGTCAGAGGACCCAGTAATCAGTACATCATCTACATTGCCATATGGGGAAACCCCCGTGGGATATATTCCATTACCCGCTGGATAATCGCACAAGCTGAGGAGATCCTAAAGGGCAACCGGGTATATGCGTACAGCCCGTGGTGCGTATTAATCATCACAAATCAAGGGACGCCATGGTCCAAAGCCAGCTGGAGATACCCATGGCTGATGTCTACCTTTCTAAAGGTGCAATTGCCACTGAGCTTTGCGTGGAACAGGGTAATGACCCAAGTGAGAGAAATGGTTTACCGTCATCTTCTAGTCACCGCAAAGATGTATGAAGCCAATAGGCTTCATCACTGGTACGATTGGGGCTGCCTTATCCGAGAACGGGGTGTATTCTGACCAAGCACTTAAAACAATCCAATTTTGTATTCACTTTAGGCCTCACGCATATCAGATGAGATCGGGCACGAAAATAGCATGGCTGCGCCGATGGGTCAACACCAATCCTAGCCAGTGGCCCTTTTTTGATGACTATCCCCGACTGCAAGACATCAGGGAAAATAGCCAAGACCCGCTCTGGTCAGTGTGGGTACATGTGGCAGACTCGCTGCCAGTCAAGGCGGAGGTGTGGCAACGGGTTGTGGCCCAGCAAGCTAGGTGCACCACCATGTACCACTACTAATAGCAGATTGGCCGATTGTTGCCCATACATTACTGGGACCACCGAGGTAACTGCAATGCCCAATGGCTCTCACGTGTATGTTGGTAGCTGGTTAGCAGTGTCCTGAAGAGCCAATGTCTGCGACTGAATACAGAGCCTGCCACTTCAGTATCAAACTCCATCCATATGGGGTGCCTGTTCACCTGAAGTGTGACATGGGCCGGTGCTACTCATGGCACCGCTATGCAATGCAACTGTTAGAATGAGTTGACTTCCTCATCCAAATAATATGGCAGGCCCTGGGAGGGCTTTCGAGTTTGGCGGGACAGCAGGGCTAGTGGTGTGCCTCAGATTTGGTTTTGGGACCACAATTGTTTACAATTTACATAGATGATTTGGAGTTGATGTCAAAGTTCGCAGGTGAGACTAGGATGAGTGGTAGAGTAAAGTGTGCAGAGGACACTGAAAGGCTCTCAGACTAAAGGGACGATCCTTCAAAACAGAGATGAGGAGGAATGTCTTCAGCCAGAGGGTGGTAAATCTGTGGAACTCTTTGCCGCAAAAGGCTGTGGAGGCTAATTCGCTGGGTGTCTTTAAGACAGATAGATAGGTTCTTGATTAATAAGGGGATCAGGGGTTATGGGGAGGAGGCAGGAGAATGGGGACAAGAAAAATATCAGCCATGATTGAATGGCAGAGGAGGCTCGATGGGCCTAATTCTGCTCCTATGTCTTATGGTCTGCAGAGGGATATAGATAGTTTAAGTGCGTGGGCAAGGTCTGACAAGTGGAGTACAATGTTGGTAAATGTGAGGTCACCCACTTTAGTAGGAATGACAGCAAAATGGACTAGTGTTTAAATGGTAAAAAATTGCAGCAACCTGCTGTGCAGAGGGACTTGGGTGGCCTTGTGCATGAATGGCAAAACATTGGTTTTCAGGTGCAGCAGGTAATTAAGAAGGCAAATGTAATTTTGTCTTCATTGCTGGAGGGATGGAGTTTCAAAACGGGAAGGGTATGTTGGAGCTGGATAGGGTGCTGGTGAGGCCACACCTGGAGTACTGTGTACAGTTTTGGTTTTACTTGAGAAAGGATGTACTGTCACTGGAGGGTGTCCAGAGGAGGTTCACTAGGTTGATTCTGGAGTTGAGAGGATTAGATTATGAGGAGAGACTGTGTAGACTGGGACTATACTCATTGGTATTTAAAAGAATGAGGGGGATCTGGTAGAAACATATACAATTATGAAGGGAATAGTTAAGATAGAAGCAGGGAGGTTGTTTCTACTGGCGGATGAAACTAGAACTATGGGGCATAGCCTCAAAATAAGGGGAAGCAGATTTAGGACTGAGTTGAGGAGGAACTTCTTCACCCAAAGGGTTGTAAATCTATGGAATTCCCTGCCCAGTGAAGCAGTTGAGGTTACCTTGTTGGATGTTTTTAAGGCAAAGGTAGATCAATGGTTGAACAGTAAAAAAAATTAAGGTTTATGGTGAGCGGGCGGGTAAGTGGAGCTGAGCCCATAAAAAGATCAGCCCTGATCTCATTGAATGGCAGAGCAGGCTCGAGAAGACAGATTGCCCACTCCTGCTCCCAGTTCTTATGTTCTGACATAGAAATTACTTTGCTGAGCATGTATGTGATGGGAAGAGTGTGACAAATGAGATTGATGAGTTGCAGAGGCGGGAATCATGGACAGGGGACATAAAATGGAACAAGTATTACAAGACAGGAGGAGAATAGTGAGGAACTGCACAACGACTTGCTCAGGTATTTCGAGGCGGACATGTGGTGGATGAAATTTCATGCAGGGAAGTTTGAAGGTATTCAAATTAGCAGGAAGAACTAAGAAAAGCAATAAGAAAAAGCAAAGTGTGCAATTCTGAAGGGGTTTCAGGAGCAGAGGGACACAACTGCGTATGTCCAGAGATCACTAAGAGTAGCAAAGCAGATTGATAAGGTGATTAATAAAAGACAGGTGTTCCTGAGAATTATTACTATAGACACTGAAGACAAAAACAAGGAGGGTATATTGTACCACTGTAACAGTCTTGTTTCTCCACTGGAATAGGGTGTCCAGTTCTGTTTACACATTTCCGTGCAGATATTAGGAGGTTTATACAATATTCACTCTACTTCTTTCAAAAAAGAGGAAATTCAACTCGACCATCAGATTGGAGAAACTGAGACTTTTCTTCTCAGAGGAGAGACAATTCAGAACACATTTGTTGAGGTTGTTGTGAACTACATTGTTTACCTGATTCTTTGTGCTTGAGGTTTTTTTCTGTCAGAAGCAACATTGAGAGATATAAATTGACCCTTGGACTTGCTGCAATCCTTGAATAATATCACACCCCTGAGGGGAATGATGAAAAACAATTTTCTTTATTGCAAGCTGGATAGGTGCGGCACTAAAGTTAGGGCAGCAAATCCCACCATCGAAGGATCTCCGTCTGGACCTTCCAACTTGCAACTCCCTATGGTATTGAAAGCAGTCTGACAAGCCACATAGGCCAGGAACAGAAACGTCCACTGATGCCCTGATTGAAATGGATACTGGTCGTCTGCAAGAGCACTCAAGTCAACACATGACCTTGTTATCGCTATATGGACTTTGTGATTACGCACTTACATTTACACAAAAGAACAATGCCATAATATGAATATGTAACGAATTTCCAGACACAGGTGATCAACTTTGCAGCAGAATGAAGGACAGACAAAAAAGCCATCAGACTCCATAATGAGCTGATGGCTGGTCAGACAAGGGTATTTCAGAGGATAATGGATTTTGATTGAATCATCCTGGATAAACAGGAGTATCCTGTTTTTCCCATTAATGAGTTGGGAAGTTGATGGGACAATGGATAGTTATGGGCATTTACCTAGAATAGTATGGCGTTGGGGAGAGTTATAGAACAAAGAGATCTAGGAGTACAGGTTCATAGCTCCTTGAAGGTGGAGTCGCAGGTGGACAGGGTGGTGAAGAAGGCATTCGGCATGCTTGGTTTCATTGGTCAGAACATTGAATACAGGAGTTGGGACGTCTTGTTGAAGTTGTACAAGACATTGGTACGGCCACACTTGGAATACTGTGTGCAGTTCTGGTCACCCTATTATAGAAAGGATATTATTAAACTGGAAAGAGTGCAGAAAAGATTTACTAGGATGTTGCCGGGACTTGATGGTTTGAGTTATAAGGAGAGGCTGGAGAGACTGGGACTTTTTTCCCTGGAGCGTAGGAGGCTTAGGGGTGATCTTATAGAGGTCTATAAAATAATGAGGGGCATAGATAAGGTAGATAGTCAACATCTTTTCCCAAAGGTAGGGGAGTCTAAAACTAGAGGGCATAGGTTTAAGGTGAGAGGGGAGAGATTCAGAAGGGCCCAGAGGGGCAATTTCTTCACTCAGAGGGTAGTGAGTGTCTGGAATGGGCTGCCAGAGGTAGTAGTAGAGGCGGGTACAATTGTGTCTTTTAAAAAGCATTTAGATAGTTACATGGGTAAGATGGGTATAGAGGGTTATGGGCCAAGTGCGGGCAACTGGGACTAGCTTAATGGTAAAAACTGGGCGGCATGGACTGGTTGGGCCGAAGGGCCTGTTTCCATGCTGTAAACTTCAATGATTCTATGATTCTAACTTTAAAGATATAACATCCCATTAACTGGAGGTGACCCAAGAGTTAGGGAGGACCTTTCTCTTTAGTAGCGGGGTTAATAACCAGGAGTTAAACATTTCAGGTAAGGGGCAAGAGTTTTAGAGGCGATTTGAAGAAACATTGAGCGGGGTCCTCAGTTTCTGAGACTAAGGGCGGGATTCTCTGCTGCCCGCGCCGATATCGTAACTGGCAATCGGGTGGAGAAACCCATCCGATGCCTAAATCGGGGGCGGTGCCGGTTTAATGCTGGTTTTTGTGTCTCCACCCACTCAGAAACAGCATCATCGTGGCACGCCATTGGAATGGCGTTGGGGCATCATCGGAAGGCCCTCCCCCAATGTTCCGCTCACGATCGGCCGAGTTTCCGACTGCGCGGTTGGGAACCCGGCGTGTCCAGTGCCATCTCAGTTGGCCGGGAGCCATGCCGCTCGCCGGGGGGGGGGGGGGGGGGGGGGGTGGGGGGGGGGGGCTTCCGTGAGGGCTGGGGGGACTGGTGGGGGATGACCAGGAGGTGGCCGTATTTGGCAGGTCGGGTCCGCACACGGCTGGCGCCATGTTGTATTGCGTGACCACTGCAGGTCGTCACCGTATGCATGTGCAGCGACAGACCCAGCTATTCTCCGACCGTGTCTGGCGCGGGTGCCGGGAGTTTTTCTCGGTGCCGCTGCTAGCCCCTCACTGGTCCTGGAATCGGTGAGGGTTCGGTGCCGATTGTGGTGTCGTAAAATGCCCTGGAATTCTCCGTTTCAGCCGGCACCTAACTGCTGAAATGGAGAATCCAGCCCTAAATGTTGACGCCAATGGAGAATCCATGGACTTTTACGACAGAAAAACCAACGTCACATCTGCACTGGTTCCGCTACCATTAAGAGTCTAGCACTGGCGCCACGTGGAACATAATCGATGCTAATGGGAAATGGTGCAGGATTCACAGGGTCCGTGGTTGACACTCAGAAGGCTGACAAGCTGCAGCCCCATATAAATAATTCTCCCCCCACACACCGAATCCCAGCCATCAAGATAGCTGTAAAGAGATTGACATCAAGGTTCACAGGCGCAGAGCTCAAGACCCGCTTGGATGCCATGGAGGAGAGGAGGATGACTCTGTACCCTAGCCCGGGAAGGAGGCTGCCAGCCGACGGCGTTCATCGTTCCTGGGCACAGGTGGCGGAGGCGGTCAGCGCCATGGGCAACATCGCCCGGACCAGCCAGCAGTGCCGGATGAAACTGCATGACCTCCTCAGGGTGGCAAGCGTGAGTAGGCAGCACAGTGCCCCTGTCACTAATCCCATCCGCCCACACACCCATAACCCATCCCCTGGCGGAGGATGGCCAAACCCCCATGCTGACCCATATGCCATCGCCCATACCAACTGCCATGGCTGGGTGCCCCAGGCATTGATGCCACCAGCTACCGACCCCCGGACCGCATGTGTCAGATTGTGCAAAACTGTTGCCTTCTGAGTCCCCCCCCACAGGAGAAGGTGGCACAGGGCCCCTCCAGAACGGTCCAGGCACCTTAACCGCATCTTCAGTAGACCGAAGCACTGCTCGAGCGCGGGAGCTGCGAGGCAGAGGGGACAGAATAAAAGGTCGCTGCCTGGGTGAGGTAAGTACTGATTAACCACTTCCTTACCTTGCAGGTCAGCTGTTAGTTTCAGGAGATCAGTTTTGGGAGCAGGCCTATTGGCTGACTGTAAATCAGGAAGGATACAAAAGGTGTGGCTGAAGTGCCAATAGAAACAGAGTGCTGGAGGCAAACAGAGTGCATCTAAGTTTGGGTAAGGCTGAGTTCGGGTAAGAGGTGAGTGAGGGCTGTGTTTGTTTTTTGGAGTTTGGTGTTTGGGGTTGAGTTCCCCCCCCCCCCCCCCCCCCCCCCCAAAAAAAAAAATCCAATTAATTAAGTAAATTAATTAACTAGTTAAGGGAATTTGGTGCTCATCTTAAGGAGGTGCAGAGAAGCAGACCTGTGAGGGAGCCTCGGGAGCAATTGCATCACAGCCAGCAGGTGAGTGATTGGCTTGTAACTGGTAAGTGATTTCTCTCTCTTTGACTTTCTCTTAGCTGTGTAGTGTAGTTCAAATTTAACTTCAGGTTTAAGTCATGGCAGGAGAGCTCAGACCCGTGTCATGCTCCTCTTGTGAGATGTGGCAAGTCAGGGACCCTTCTGGTGTCCCTGACTCCTTCATCTGCAAGAAGTGTGTCCAACTGCAGCTCCTGTTAGACCGCTTGACGGCTCTGGAGCTGCGGATGGACTCACTTTGGAGCATCCGCGATGCTGAGGAAGTTGTGGATAGCACATTCAGTGAGTTGGTCACACCGCAGATTAAAATTACTGAGGCAGATAGGGAATGGGTGACCAACAGACAGAGGAAGAGTAGGAAGGCAGTGCAGGGATCCCCTGTGGTCATCTCCCTCCAAAACAGATTTACCGTTTTAGAAACTGTTGGGGGAGATGGCTCACCAAGGGAAGGTGGCAGCAGCCAGGTTCATGGCACCGTGGCTGGCTCTGCTGCACAGAAGGGCGGGAAAAAGAGTGACAGAGCTATAGTGATAGGGGATTCAATTGTAAGGGGAATAGACAGGCGTTTCTGTGGATGCAAACGAGAATCCAGGTTGGTATGTTGCCTCCCTGGTGCAAGGGGCAAGGATGTCTCGGAGCGGCTGCAGGGCATTCTGGAGGGGGAGGGTGAACAGCCAGCTGTCGTGGTGCATATAGGCACCAACGATATAGGTAAAAAACGGGATGAGGTCCTACAAGCTGAATTTAGGGAGTTAGGAGTTAAACTAAAAAGTAGGACCTCAAAGGTAGTAATCTCAGGATTGCTATCAGTGCCACGTGATAGTCAGAGTAGGAATGACAGGATAGCTAGGATGAATACGTGGCTTGAGAGATGGTGCAAGAGGGAGGGTTTCAAATTCCTGGGTCATTGGGACCGGTTCTGGGGGAGGTGGGACCTGTACAAATCGGACGGCCTGCATCTGGGTGGGACCGGAACCAATGTTCTCGGGGGTGTGTTGCTAGTGCAGTTGGGGAGGGTTTAAACTAATGTGGCAGGGGGATGGGAACCGATGTAGGAAGTCAGTGGGGACAGAAACAAAAGGCAGGAAGGGAGAGTGTGTAAAGCATGACCTGAGAAAGCAGGGCAGAGAGCAAGGAAGGTCTACATTAAACTGCATTTATTTCAATGCAAGGGGCCTGACGGGCAAAGCGGATGAACTCAGGGCATGGACGGGCACATGGGACTGGGATATTATAGCTATGACTGAAACATGGCTAAGGGAGGGGCAGGACTGGCAGCTCAATGTTCCGGGGTACAGATGTTATAGAAAGGATAGAACAGGAGGTAAGAGAGGAGGGGGAGTGGCGTTTTTGATTAGGGCGAACATCACGGCAGTACTTAGAGGGGATATATCCGAGGGTTCGCCCACTGAGTCTATATGGGTGGAACTGAAAAATAAGAAGGGAGAGATCACCTTGGTAGGACTGTACTACAGGCCCCCAAATAGTCAGCGGGAAATTGAGGAGCAAATATGTAAGGAGATTACAGATAGCTGCAAGAATAATAGGGTGGTAGTAGTAGGGGACTTTAACTTTCCCAACATTGACTGGGACAGCCAGAGCATTAGGGGCTTGGATGGAGGGAAATTTGTTGAGTGTATTCAGGAGGACTTTCTCATTCAGTATGTGGATGGACCGACTAGAGAGGGGGCAAAACTTGACCTCGTCTTGGGAAATAAGGAAGGGCAAGTGACAGAAGTGCTAGTGAGAGATCACTTTGGGACAAGTGACCATAACTCCATTAGTTTTAAGATAGCTATGGAGAATGATAGGTCTGGCCCAAGAGTTAAAATTCTTAATTGGGGCAAGGCCAATTTTGATGGTATCAGACATGAACTTGCAGAGGTAGATTGGGGGAGACTGTTGGCAGGCAAAGGGACGGCTGGTAAATGGGAGGCTTTTAAAAATGTGTTAACCAGGGTGCAGGGTAAGCACATTCCCTTTAGAATGAAGGGTAAGGCTGGTAGAAGTAGGGAACCCTGGATGACTCGAGATATTGAGACTCTGGTCAAAAAGAAGAAGGAGGCATATGACGTACATAAGCAACTGGGATCAAGTGGATCCCTTGAAGAGTATAGAGATTGTCGAAATAGAGTTAAGAGGGAAATCAGGAGGGCAAAAAGGGGACATGAAATTGCTTTGGCAAATAATGCAAGGGAGAATCCAAAGAGATTCTACAAATACATAAAGGGGAAAAGAGTAACTAGGGATAGAGTAGGGCCTCTTAAGGATCAACAAGGGCATCTATGTGCAGAGCCACAAGAGTTGGGTGAGATCCTGAATGAATATTTCTCATCGGTATTCACGGTGGAGAAAGGCATGGATGTTGGGAAACTAAGGGAAATAAATAGTGATGTCTTGAGAAGTGTGCATATTACAGAGGAGGAGGTGCTGGAAGTCTTAAAGCGCATCAAGGTAGATAAATCCCCGGGACCTGATGAAATGTATCCCAGGGTGTTGTGGGAGGCTAGGGAGGAAATTGCGGGTCCCCTAACAGAGATATTTGAATCATCGGCAGCCACAGGTGAGGTGCCTGAAGATTGGAGAGTGGCGAATGTTGTGCCCTTGTTTAAGAAGGGCAGCAGGGAAAAGCCTGGGAACTACAGACCGGTGAGCCTAACGTCTGTAGTAGGTAAGTTGCTAGAAGGTATTCTGAGAGACAGGATCTACAAGCATTTAGAGAGGCAAGGACTGATTCGGGGCAGTCAGCATGACTTTGTGCATGGAAAATCATGTCTCACAAATTTGATTGAGTTTTTTGAGGGGGTGACCAAGAAGGTAGATGAGGGCAGTGCAGTAGACGTTGTCTACATGGACTTTAGCAAAGCCTTTGACAAGGTACCGCATGGTAGGTTGTTGCAGAAGGTTAAAGCTCACGGGATCCAGGGTGAGGTTGCCAATTGGATTCAAAATTGGCTGGACGACAGAAGGTAGAGGGTTGTTTTTCAAACTGGAGGCCTGTGACCAGTGGTGTGCCTCAGGGATCGGTGCTGGGTCCACTGTTATTTGTGATTTATATTAATGATTTGGATGAGAATTGAGGAGGCATGGTTAGTAAGTTTGCAGATGACACCAAGATTGGTGGCACAGTGGATAGTGAAGAAGGTTATCTAGGATTGCAACGGGATCTTGATCAATTAGGCCAGTGGGCCGACGAATGGCAGATGGAGTTTAATTTAGATAAATGTGAGGTGATGCATTTTGGCAGATCGAGTCAGGCCAGGACCTACTCAGTTAATGGTATGGCGTTGGGGAGAGTTATAGAACAAAGAGATCTAGGAGTACAGGTTCATAGCTCCTTGAAGGTGGAGTCGCAGGTGGACAGGGTGGTGAAGAAGGCATTCGGCATGCTTGGTTTCATTGAATACAGGAGTTGGGACGTCTTGTTGAAGTTGTACAAGACATTGGTACGGCCACACTTGGAATACTGTGTGCGGTTCTGGTCACCCTATTATAGGAAGGATATTATTAAACTGGAAAGAGTGCAGAAAAGATTTACTAGGATGTTGCCGGGACTTGATGGTTTGAGTTATAAGGAGAGGCTGGATAGACTGGGATATTTTCCTTGGAGCGTAGGAGGCTTAGGGGTGATCTTATAGAGGTCTATAAAATAATGAGGGGCATAGATAAGGTAGATAGTCAACATCTTTTCCCAAAGGTAGGGGAGTCTAAAACTAGAGGGCATAGGTTTAAGGTGAGAGGGGAGAGATTCAGAAGGGCCCAGAGGGGCAATTTCTTCACTCAGAGGGTAGTGAGTATCTGGAATGGGCTGCCAGAGGTAGTAGTAGAGGCGGGTACAATTGTGTCTTTTAAAAAGCATTTAGATAGTTACATGGGTAAGATGGGTATAGAGGGTTATGGGCCAAGTGCGGGCAACTGGGACTAGCTTAATGGTAAAAACTGGGCGGCATGGACTGGTTGGGCCGAAGGGCCTGTTTCCATGCTGTAAACTTCTATGATTCTATGAGATCCAAGACTGTAAGACTACAGGCGGCACAACTGCGCATCTAGGGGGAAAACAAAAGGTGTTGTTATAGTGGTAGGAGACTCGCTTGAAATGGGAACAGATAGGCATTTCTGTGGTCACAAAAGTAATTGCAGGATGGTATGTCCCTGGTGCTAGGATCCAAGATGTCACAGAGTGGCTGCGAAACATTTTGGAGGGGGCTGACAGAGAGCTGGCATTCCTGGTAGGCCTTAGTACCAATGGCATTGGTTACAAAAAAAGAAGTGAGGTCCGGAAAGCTGAATGCAGTCAGATTTAGTCAGATGCTAAATTGAGAGTCATAGGGATGGATTCTCCATCTTGCTGCGCCCATTGTCTGGTGCGGCGTGCCCCTCTCCATTCCAGTAGCCGGCCAAAGGGGCTTCCCATTATAGACACCCCGATACCTACGGGGAATCCGTGGGCATGAGTGTGCTGCCGGTGAAACAGAGGATCCTGCTGATGGAGAATCCAGCCCATGATCTCTAAGGTAGTGATATCAGGATTCCTCCCAATGCCATGCAGAAGCAAGAGAAGAAATAGGAGTCTGGGTTGGATGAATGAGTGGTTAGTGAGATGATGTAAGGAGGGTGGTTTTCAGAATGCTGAGGCGGTGGGACACGTTTTTCAGAAGGTGGAACCTGTGAAAATTGGATGGGTTGCACCCCAACAGCAACAGATCAATATTCTTGCAGGGATGTTTACCAGTGCCTTTGGGGAGGCTTTAGTATGGTAGTGGATGGGTACCTGAGCAGAGAGTCAGATGAGATGGAAACTGAGTTGGAAACAAAAGACAGAGAAAAGTGAAAGCAAATAGGAAGACATGGGAATAAACCCCCCCCAAAAATGATTCTATTGTGTCCCTTTAGGTAGGATTAAAGTAATGCAAATTAGTAGAAAAACACAATGAAGAGTTGTGTATTTTAACGCACATGGAATGAAAACAAGATAAATGAACTGATGGCACAAATGCAGATAAGTATGATAGACATTACTGAAACATGGTTGCAAGTAAATACAAGTTGGGAAATCAACCTTCAGGGTTATTTGACCTTTAGAGCAGGGGGAAAGAAAAATACGGTGGGGTAGATCTGCTAACAAGAGAGACAATCAGTACAGTTCTGAGGGGTGAGCTAGGCTCCGAGGATATGGAGTCTATTTTGGTGGAAGTGACAAAATAAAGGAAGAGAGTGGTGGGAGCATTGCATAGGCCCCTGAAAAGGTGCCACACTGTGGTAAAGAGTTTAAATTAAACAAATATAAAAGCATGTAAACAAAGGCTGTATTAATCACGGACGAGCTTAATTTTCATATAGATTGGGCGAATCAAATTGGAAATGGCAGTGATGAGAATACATTCATAGAGTGCTGAATGCCAGAGGTGAGGTGAGAGTGACTGCCTTGACATCAAGGCAGGCAGCATTTGACCGAGTATGGCATCAAGGAGCCCGAGCTAAACTGGAGTCAATGGGAATCAGGGGAAAACTCTCCATTGGTTGGAGTCATACCTGGCATAAAGGAAGATAGTTGTGGTGTTTGGAACTCAATCATCTCAACTTCAGGACATCACAGCAGGAATTCCTCAGGGTAGTGTCCTAGGCCCAACCATCAATGACCTCCCTTCAATCATAAGGTCAGAAGTGGAGATGTTTGTAGATGACCGCACAATGTTCAGTCCCCCGCACCCCCCCCCCCTCTTCCCCCCCCTCCCCCAAGCCTGTCCAGCATCTACAAGGCACAAGTCAGGAGTGTAATGTAATACTCTCCACTTGCCTGGATGAGTGTAGCTCCAAGAACACTCGAAGATTAACACCATCCAGGACCAAGCAGCCCGCTTGATTGCTCTCCCTTCCACAAACATTCAAATCCTCCACCACCAACAAACAGTGGCAGCCATGTGAGCCATGTACAAGATGCACTACAGTAAATCACCACGGTTCCTTAGACATTACCTTCCAAATCCACAACCACTATCACCTAGAAGGACAAAGGACAAGAGCAGGAGATACCTGGGAACATCTTCACCTGGAATTTCCTCTCCAAGTCACTCACCACCCTGATTTGGAAATATAGCAACTCCCTTCACTGTTGCTGGGGCAACACATTGGAACTCCCTCCCTAACAGCACAGTAGATGTACCTACACCTCAAGCACTGCAGTGGTTCATCACCACCTTGGGATGGGAAACTAGGGCTGGGCAATAAATTCTGGCCTAACCAGCGACACCCACATCCCGTAAATGAATAAAAAAAGCGCATTCAGGATGGTTTCCTGGAGCAGTATGTTATGGAGCCAACTGGATATGGTTTAATCAATTACCTAAAGGTTAAGGAGCCCATAACCAGTAGTAATCACCGTTTGATGGAATTTAGCATTTGGCTTGAGTGTGTTAAATGCAAAGCAGGGGAATTATGAAGGATGGAACAGACTGAAGTAGACTGGTCATATGGATTAGTTGGTAAAACAATACATGAGCAGTAACAGACATTTAGGTGGATAATTCATGACTCCCAGAAAACAAAATCACCCATTGCGGGGGAAAGACTCTAAGAAGGGGAAGAACCAACCATGGGCAGCATGGTAGCACAAGTGGATGGCACTGTGGCTTCATAGTGCCAGGGCCCCAGGTTCAATTCCCCACTGGGTCACTGTCTGTGCGGAGTCTGCACATTCTCCCCGTGTCTGTGTGGGTTTCCTCCGGGTGCTCCGGTTTCCTCCCACAGTCCAAAGATGTGCAGGTTAGCTGGATTGGCCATGATAAATTGCCCTCATTTTCCAAAAAGGTTAGGAGGGGTTATGGAGAGAGGGTGTAAGTGAGGGCTTAAGTAGATCAGTGCAGACTCGATGGGCCAAATGGCCTCCTTCTGCACTGTATGTTCTATGAACTATGGTTAACCAAGAAAGTTAAGGAGGGTATTAGGTTGAATGTTGAAACAACAGTGATACAACAGAAGAGTGGGATAGATTCAGAATACAACAAATATGGACTAAAAAAGTCAGGTAGGAGAAAATAAACTAAGAGGGCAAGCTAGCGAAAAATATAAAAATAAGCAACAAGAATTTTTAAAAGTATATTCAAAAGGAAGAATGAAGTAAAAGAAAGCCCCTTAGTGAATTAAACTGCGGAAGAATAGCTGGATAGATATTTTGCATCAGTATTTGTTGTAGAGAATACTACAAGCTTCCCAGAAATAGCACAAAACACGGGGGAAGAATTCAATAAAGTTCCCACCATCAGATAATTTTTTTAATGAAAACGAATGGGACTAAAGGCTGTAAAGTACCTGCACCTGATGGTTTGCACCCCAGGATCTTAAAGGGTGTTGCTACAGAGATTGTGTATGTATTGGTAGTGATTTACCCAAGATTCTTGAGTTCTGGAATGGTGCCAAAGGATTGGAAGCCTGCCAATGTGGCGCCCTTGTTCAAAAAGTCAAGGGGGCAAAAGTCAGGCAACTATAGGTTAGTTAGTCTAACTTCAGTTATTGGTAAAATATTAGAATCAATTATTAAGGAGGGAATAACATTGCCTTTAGAAAGACATAACCTGATCAAGCAGAGTCAGCATAGTTTCATGAAGGAGTCTCTGATGAATTTACAAGAGTTCTTTGAAGAGGTCTTAGCCAGAGTAGACAGAGGAGAACCAATCAATGTTTTGTATTTAGATTTTCAAAAGGCATTTGATGTGGTGCCACACAAAAAGCCAGTATGCAGGATTGGAGCTGATAGGGTGGAGGTAATATTCTGGCATCGAGAGACGATTGGCTTACAGGAGGCAATGAGTAATAATAATAATCTTTTATTGTCACAAGTATGAAGTTACTGTGAAAAGCCCCTAGTCGCCACATTCCGGCGCCTGTTCGGGTAAGCTGGTACGGGAATTGAACCTGCGCTGCTGGTCTTGTTCTTCATTACAAACCAGCTGTCTAGCCCACTGAGCTAAACCAGCCCTGAGTGATCAGGGTTGGAGGGCAGTGGCCACAGGATCAGTGCTGGGACCAAAACACTTCACAATATATATTAATGAGTTGGAGGAAGGAACAGAGTATACTGTGGCCAAATGTGTGAATGATACAAAGGTGGGAGGGAAGGCAGCTTGTCATGAAGATGTAAGTAGCTCACAGAGATACATTGACAGGTTAAGTGAATGGGCAGAAAATTGGCAAACGGATTTCAATGTGGGAAATTGTGAGACTGTTTATTTTGGAAGAAAGAATGAAAAAGCCGATTAATATTTAAATGGAGAGAGACTGCAGAAAGCTTTTGCACAACAGGGCTTGGGAGTTCTTGTTCATGAAAGCGAGAAACTAAGTATACATATACAGCAGGTAATAAGGAAGTGTAATAAGTCTATGGAGGCAGAAGTCCCTTCACCAGAATGCCTTTTATTAACAAAGCCAACAGCAGAACAACCAGGCACATTCAGTCTGCTGTCTACACTGGGAATGCAGAGGATCTGACACTTCCTATTATACACACAGAAAGAGGTTCCCTGATTGGGCCACTGTTCAAGGAACTCGTAATCCAATTGGCCATTCTCAAAGGCCAGGTCTTGTCATTACATGAAGGCAAATGGAATGCTGTTTTTTATTTCAAGTGGGCTGGTATATAAACTTAAAGAGGTGTTGCTGCAACTGTAGAGATTACTGGTGAGGCCAAATTTGCAATACAGGTGCAAATTTGGTCCCCTTATTTAAGAAAATATATACGATCACTGGAGGTGATCTAGGTGGATGGGGTTTATTCGGATGATCACCGGTATGGAGAGACTGCCATATGAGAAAAGAGTAAACAGGTTGGGTCTGTTGGATTTCAGAAAAAAACAGAGGTGATAAGATTGAAACAAATAATGTGCTGAGGAGGTTGGACAGAGTAAATGTTGAGAGGATGTTTCTACTCATGCGAGATTGTAGGACCAGTGGGCATCAATGCAGAATAAGTGGGTTTTCGTTGAAGACGGATTGAAGGAATAATGGCCGGGATTCTCCGACCCCGCCCCGGGTCGCAGAGTCCATGGGGGGACGCGAGAATCGCGCTCCGCCGCCCCGACGCCCCGACTCCAGCTTACCGATTCTCCGGAGCCGATTCTCGGGCGCCCGCGGGATCGTTGCTGCACAATTCTCCGGGCCGAGTGGCCGCCGAGTTAGGCCGAGTCCCACCGGCGTGGGTTACTCAGGTCCCACACGGCAGGATCTGGAAGGTGTGTCTACGGGGGCCGTCTGGAGGGGGGGAGGCGGGGGTAGCCGACCCCTCGGGCGGTCTCCACGGTGGCCTGGCCTGCAATCAGGGCTTACCGATCGGTGGGCGGGCTGATTCCGTGGGGGCTTATCTTCCTCCGTGCCGGGCCCCTGTAGGGCTCCGCCATATTGCCCAGGGGCCGGCGCGGAGAGGGGAACCCACGCGCATGCGTGGAATCCCGCCAGCCATTCCGCACATGCGCGGAATCACGCCAGCCGTAGCACGCATGCACAAACTCGCGCCGGCTGTTCCGCGCCAGCTGGAGCTGTGGGGACCACTCGGGCGCCAACCTAGCCCCCTAGGAATATGAGAATTCCTCATTATCAGGGACCATTGACACCGGAGTGGTTGGCGGCGCTTTTCACGCCGGCGTCATAACTTGGCTGTGGGATTGGAGAATCCCGGCCAATATCTTCTCTAAAAGACTGGGAAGGCTTTGGAATTCAGCCATTTGAGTCTGTTCCGCCATTTAATGAGTGTTAGATGAGCCATGATCTCATTAAGTGGTGGGGTTGAATGGCCTCCTCTTGTTCATATTTCTTGTGGTGGTATGATCTCATAACTTTGAAAAGTGCGAAGGCACTGTTGGCAAGGAGTTGAGTGATCGTGTTCAATGGGCATTATAAAATGGGACACCTGATGCACTGTAGGCTTAATGGAACTGAATATCGGACAAGGAGCATAACTTGAGAGCTGCCCACATTCACAGTGTTTTACACAGTCAGCAAGGCAAATCTCGACATTATTGTGAAATAATAAATCCAAAAATGAATTTTATTTCCTCAGCCTGTAAAAGGGACATAGCAGTATTGCACTAATTTAATTCATATTCCTTACTTTCATCTGCAGTGCAGAGTTGATGTTCTACATCACTTCATTCCCAAAGGAAAGTGTTAAAATCGACAACGAGCCCCTCCGCCCTGCCGCCCGCCCCCTTCCCCCCCTGGTTTACCTATTTCTTGAAGCATTTCTTTCAATCTGTACAGTTCTGAAACGGAGAACAACCCAGTCCGGTGGAAAATCATGGATGCAACTCCATTTCTTATCACTCAGCAAAATATCAAGTAAAAACAAGGAGTCAGTGCACTGCATGGAAAATCGAATATGTTTTTACACCATAAGCAGCTCAGTGTGGATCCGACTCCCCTACTCACCCTCCTCCCACCCCTGAACCCACCCCAAGACTTCAAAACACCATTTTTTATCAATCTATAAACTGGAATCAAGAAATGCGATTGCGCTGAGAATTGGTTCTGACGCCGAAATCGTGGCAGTTTCACACCAAATCACAATTATCGGCCACCTCAACAGCAGCATCAATGCATTCCACTCTGTACGTACAGTAAACATAGAACATAGAACATTACGGCGCAGTACAGGCCCTTCTTCCCTCGATATTGCGCTGACCTGTGAAACCACTCTAAAGCCCATCTACACTATTCCCTTATTGTCCATATGTCTATCCAATGACCATTTGAATATCATTAGTGTTGGCGAGTCCACTACTGTTGCAGGCAGGGCATTCCACGCTCTTATTACTCTGAGTAAAGAACCTACCTCTGACATCTGTCTTATATCTATCTCCCCTCAATTTAAAGGTATGTCCCCTCGTACTAGACATCACCATCCGAGGAAAAAGGCTCTCACTGTCCACCCTATCAAATCCTCTGATCATCTTGTATGACTCAATTAAGTCACCTCTTAACCTTCTTCTCTCTAACAAAAACAGCCTCAAGTCCCTCAGCCTTTCCTCATAAGATCTTCCCTCCATACCAGGCAACATTCTGGTAAATCTCCTCTGCATCCTTTCCAATGCTTCCACATCCTTCCTATGCGGCGACCAGAATTGCATGCAATATTCCAAATGCGGCCGCACCAGAGTGTTGTATAGCTGCAACATGACCACATGGCTCCTAAACTCAATCCCTCCACCAATAAAAGCTAACACACCGTACGCCTTCTTAACAACCTTCTCAACCTGGGTGGCAACTTTCAGGGATCTATGTACATGAACACCGAGATCTCTCTGCTCATCCACACTGCCAAGAATCTTACCATTAGCCTAGTACTCAGTCTTCCTATTATTCCTTCCAAAATGAATCACCTCACACTTTTCTGCATTAAACTCCATTTGCCACCTCTCAGCCCAGAGCTGCAGCTTATCTATGTCCCTCTGTAACTTGTAACATCCTTCCGCACTGTCTACAACTCCACCGACTTTAGTGTCATCTGCAAATTAACTCACCCACCCGGCATTGGCATATCATTAGCAGGCTTGATCCGGTATTTCCCAGGAGTCCACAATTCTCCACCTCCATCGGGGGAAATTCCCAATGGCAAGATTCACTTGATCTTTTAAAAATTGAGAAGCAGGTGCCATGGCTATTGAGGGAGAGAGAAGAGATAGGTCACAGAGAGGAATGACCACGGACTGCCGGTCCTGACACTGGGAGGGCTGTCTGGGAGGGCCGGGGAGGGGGACCTGCCAGGGCAGAGGGGGGCTAGCAATGGGGGGATGGACCGTCGGGCTGGGGTGACTCCCCATGGGACTGGAGCAGTGTCCAGACATGGACCACCATTTCTGCAGCCTGCAAAGTAGCTATCTTCCTGCACACACCACTGATCACCCATCTTGGCCCCTGGTTCTGCAGAGTAACACCAGCCATATTGGTGCTCCCACCCACACACCCCAGCCACTACTGTCCCACCCCACCACTCCCATGCCTCCATCCTCCACCATACCACTTCCCCAATCGGTCGACACCCACTGATTGGGGATCATGCGGCCCACCCAAGGGCAACACACACATCGGACGGGGGCTGTGGAGCATACCACTGGCAAGCGCAGTCGCAACTAACAAATGACAGCATGAACGGGCATCAGGGCTAAAGCCTCCCATGGTGCCGGCACTGATGAATCCAGGGGTGCAGGGATGGGGGAGGACGGACATGCGGGGGGAGGTTTGCAATGCCAACTGGAGCCACCGTGTAGCCCGTTGGACCTAGTTGGGCATGGGGGTATGCACCATGCTAACATGTAGGCCTTTCACTCCCTACAGGCAATCAATATTGGAATACAACCTACAATGGTGGCTTCCACCTAGTTGCCGCAGCCCTGGGTGCTGCACTGTGACTGTACGAGTTGAAGTTGCACGAGGAGGACGTTGCAGCAATGGAGCAGGCCCCAGAGGAACACGAGGGAGCCAGTGAAGATGGATAGCTGGCTGCCCAACAGACCGAGGAGGAGGTGCAATATAGGTGCCACATGAGGCCTCGCCTATACTGGCAGCACCTGTCATTCGAGGACCTGACAGACCGGGCATGCTATCAAAGACTCCGGCTCTGCACTGGGACAAAGCTGCCAGATCATGGCGCACCTGGCACCGTGAGGTAATGGGGGAGGCCAACTGCTTCTGGTGGTGGTCGCCCTGATCTTTTCTGCCACGGTGTCCTTCCAGGCACCGATTGGGGACCTGTCCAGAATCTCACAGAGCTTGGTGCACAGGTGCATCTGCGCCCTCACTTATTTTGATTTGTGGACATTGCTGGCAAAGCTAGCATTTATTGCCCATCCCTGAGGGCATAAGAACTTAAGAACTAGGAGCAGGAGTAGGTCATCTGGCCCCTCAAGCCTGCTCCGCCATTCAATGAGATCATGGCTGATCTTTTGTGGACTCAGCTCCACTTTCCAGCCCGAGCACCATAACCCTTAATCCCTTTATTCTTCAAAATACTATCTATCTTTATCTTAAAAACATTTAATGAAGGAGCCTCTCCTGCTTCACTGGGCAAGGAATTCCATAGATTCACAACCGTTTGGGTGAAGAAGTTCCTCCGAAACTCAGTCCTAAATCGACTTCCCCTTATTTTGAGGCTATGCCCCCGAGTTCTGCTTTCACCCGCCAGTGGAAACAACCTGCCCACATCTATCCTATCTATTCCCTTCATAATTATATATGTTTCTATAAGATCCCCCCTCATCCTTCTAAATTCCAACGAGTACAGTCCCAGTCTACTCAACCTCTCCTCGTAATCCAACCCCTTCAGCTCTGGGGTTAACCTAGTGAATCTCCTCTTTGTGAGGGGTAGGTCTTGCCTTACAAATCTTATTGAATTCTTTGAGGAGGTGACCAAGCATGTGGATGAAGGTAAAGCAGTGGATGTAGTGTACATGGATTTTAGTAAGGCATTTGATAAGATTCCCCATGGTAGGCTTCTGCAGAAAGTAAGGAGGCATGGGGTAGTGGGAAATTTGGCCAGTTGGATAACGAACTGGCTAACCGATAGAAGTCAGAGTGGTGGTGGATGGCAAATATTCAGCCTGGATCCCAGTTACCAGTGGCGTACCGCAGGGATCAGTTCTGGGTCCTCTGCTGTTTGTGATTTTCATTAATGACTTGGATGAGGGAGTTGAAGGGTGGGTCAGTAAATTTGCAGACGATACGAAGATTGGTGGAGTTGTGGATAGTAAGGAGGGCTGTTGTCGGCTGCAAAGAGACATAGATAGGATGCAGAGCTGGGCTGAGAAGTGGCAGATGGAGTTTAACCCTGAAAAGTGTGAGGTTGTCCATTTTGGAAGGACAAATATGAATGCGGAATACAGGGTTAACGGTAGAGTTCTTGGCAATGTGGAGGAGCAGAGAGATCTTGGGATCTATGTTCATACATCTTTGAAAGTTGCCACTCAAGTGGATAGAGCTGTGAAGAAGGCCTATGGTGTGCTCGCGTTCATTAACAGAGGGATTGAATTTAAGAGCCGTGAGGTGATGATGCAGCTGTACAAAACTTTGCTAAGGCCACATTTGGAGTACTGTGTACAGTTCTGGTCACCTCATTTTAGGAAGGATGTGGAAGCTTTGGAAAAGGTGCAAAGAAGATTTACCAGGATGTTGCCTGGAATGGAGAGTAGGTCTTACGAGGAAAGGTTGAGGGTGCTAGGCCTTTTCTCATTAGAACGGAGAAGGATGAGGGGCAACTTGATAGAGGTTTATAAGATGATCAGGGGAATAGATAGAGTAGACAGTAAGAGACTTTTTCCCTGGGTGGAACAAACCATTACAAGGGGACATAAATTTAAGGTGAAAGGTGGAAGATATAGGAGGGATATCAGAGGTAGGTTCTTTACCCAGAGAGTAGTGGGGGCATGGAATGCACTGCCTGTGGAAGTAGTTGAGTCGGAAACATTAGGGATCTTCAAGCAGCTATTGGATAGGTACATGGATTACGGTAAAATGATATAGTGTAGATTTATTTGCTCTTAAGGGCAGCACGGTAGCATTGTGGATAGCACAATTGCTTCACTGCTCCAGGGTCCCAGGTTCGATTCCGGCTTGGGTCACTGTCTGTGAGAAATCTGCACGTCCTCCCCGTGTCTGCATGGGTTTCCTTCGGGTGCTCTGGTTTCCTCCCACAGACCAAAGATGTTCAGGGTAGGTTGATTGGCCATGATAAATTGCCCTTAGTGTCCAAAATTGCCCTTGGTGTTGGGTGGAGGTGTTGAGTTTGGGTAGGGTGCTCTTTCCAAGAGCCGGTGCAGACTCAGGGGGCCGACTGGCCTCCTTCTGCACTGTAAATTCAATGATAATCTATGATTAATCTAGGACAAAGGTTTGGCACAACATCGTGGGCCGAAGGGCCTGTTCTGTGCTGTATTTTCTATGTTCTTTGTTCTAAGCACACCCTCCAATGCCAGTACGCCCTTCCTCAAGTAAGGAGAGCAAAACTGAACACAATATCCAGGTGTGGCCTCACTAACAGCTTACACAATTGCAGCATAACCTCCTTGTCTTAAACTGGATCCCTCTAGCAATGAAGGACAAAATTCCATTTGCCTTCTTAATCACCTGTTGCATCTGTAAACCAACTTTTTGCAGCTCATGCACTAGCACACCCAGGTCTCTCTGCACAGCAGCATGTTCTAATATTTTATCATTTAAATAATAATCCCTTTTGCTGTTATTCCTACCAAAATGGATAACCTCACATTTGTCAACATTGTATTCCATCTGTCAGACCCTAGCCCATTCACTTAGCCTATCCAAAACCCTCTGCAGACTTCCGGTATCCTCTGCACTTTTTGCTTTACCACTCATCTTAGTGTCGTCTGCAAACTTGGACACATTGCCCTTGGTCCCCAACTCCAAATCATCTATGTAAATTGTGAACAATTGTGGGCCCAAAACTGATCCCTGAGGGACACCACGAGCTACTGATTGCCAATCAGAGAAACACCCATTAATCCCCACTCTTTGCTTTCTATTAATTAACCAATCCTCTATCCATGCTACTACTTTACCCTTAATGCCATGCATCTTTATCTTATACAGCAACCTTTTGTGTGGCACCTTGTCAAAGGCTTTCTGGAAATCCAGATATACCATATCCATTGGCTCCCCGTTATCTACCGCACTGGTAATGTCCTCAAAAAATTCCATTAAATTAGTTAGGCACGACCTGCCCTTTATGAACCCATGCTGCGTCTGCCCAATGGGACAATTTCCATCCAGATGCCCCGCTATTTCTTCCTTGATGATAGATTCCAGCATCCTCCCTGCTACCGAAGTGAAGCTCACCGGCCTGTAACTACCCGCTTTCTGCCTACCTCCTTTTTTAAACAGTGGTGTAACGTTTGCTAATTTCCAATCCGCCGGGCCACCCCAGAGTCTAGTGAATTTTGATAAATTATCACTCGGCATTTGCAATTTCGCTCGCCATCTCTTTTAGCACTCTGGGATGCTTTCCATTAGGGCCAGGAGACTTGTCTACCTTTAGCCCCATTAGCTTGCCCATCACTACCTCCTTAGTGATAACAATCCTCTCAAGGTCCTCACCTATCATAGCCTCATTTCTATCAGTAACTGGCATGTTATTTGTGTCTTCCACTGTGAAGACCGAACCAAAAAATCTGTTCAGTTGCTCAGCCATTTCCTCATCTCCCATTATTAAACCTCCCTTCTCATCCTCTAAAGGACCAATATTTACCTTAGCCACTCTTTCTTGTTTTATATATTTGTAGAAACTTTTACTAACTGTTTTTATATGCTGAGCAAGTTTACTCTCATAATCTATCTTACTCTTCTTTGTAGCTTTTTTAGTAGCTTTCTGTTGCCCCCTAAAGATTTTGCAGTCCTCTCGTCTCCCACTAATCATTGCCACTTTGTATACTTTTTACTTCAATTTTATACTCTCCCTTAATTCCTTCAACATCCATGGTCGATTTTCCCTCTTTCTACCTTCCTTCCTTTTTGTTGGTATAAACCTTTGCTGAGCACTGTAAAAAATTGCTTGGAAGGTTCTCCACTGTTCCTCAACTGTTTCACCATAAAGTCTTTGCTCCCAATCTACCTTAGCTAGTTCTTCTCTCATCCCATTGTAATCTACTTTGTTTAAGCTCAAAACACTAGTGTTTGATTTTACTTTCTCACCCTCCATCTGTATTTTTAATTCCACCATATTGTGATCGCTCCTTCCGAGAGGATCCCTAACTGTGAGATCATGAATCAATCCTGTCTCATTACACAGGACCAGATCTAGGACCGCTAGTTCCCTCGTAGGTTCCATTCCATACTGTTCTAGGAAACTATTCTACTAGGATACATTCTATAAACTCCTCCTCAAGGCTGCCTTGACCGACCTGATTAAACCAATCGACATGTAGATTAAAATCCCCCATGATAACTGCTGTACCATTTCTACATGCATCCGTTATTTGTTTGTTTATTGCCTGCCCACCATAATGTTACTATTTGGTGGCCTATAGACTACTCCTATCAGTGACGTTTTTGCCTTACTATTCCTGATTTCCACCCAAATGGATTCAACCTTATCCTCCATAGCACCGATGTCATCCCTTACTATTGCCCGGATGTCATCCTTAAATAACAGAGCTACACCACCTCCCTTACCATCCACTCTGTCCTTCCGAATAGTCTGATAACCTCGGATATTGAACTCCCAGTCATTACTATCCTTTAACCATGTTTCAGTAATGGCCACTAAATCATAGTCATTCACGATGACTTGCGCCATCAACTCATTTACCTTATTCCGAATACGATGAGCATTCAGGTAAAGTACACTTATGTTGGCTTTTTGACCTCTGTTTTGAATGTTAACAGCTCAATTAGTAACCTCTCCTAAGTTATATTTCCTCTTAACTTTTCTCCTAATTTTCCTTTTCGTTGAACCCATATCTTCATGTAACAACCTGCTGCATCGCTTACTATTAATGTTTTCACTTCCCGTTTTATTCCTTTCAGTATTACAGGGCCTATTCACTGAGCTCCCGTCAGTCACTGCACCTTGTACTGTCGCCCTTTTTGATTTTTGACTATGGCTTTTCTGCCTTACACTTTCCCCCTTACTGCCTTTCGTTTCTGACCCTGTTTTACTATCTTCCAACTACCTGCATCGGTTCCCACCCCCTGCCACATTAGTTTAAACCCTCCCCAACAGCTCTAGCAAACACCCCCCCGAGGACATCAGTTCTAATCCTGCCCAGGTTCAGACATTCCGGTTTGTACTGGTCCCACCTCCCCCAGAACCGGTTCCAAAAAGTGCAGAGGATACCGGAAGTCTGCAGAAAGATTTGAATAGGTTAGGTGAATGGGAAGGGTCTGGCAGATGGAATTCAATGTTGCCAAGTGTGAGGCTATCCATTTTGGGAGGGATAACAGCAGAATGGATTATTATTTAAACGGTAAGATGTTAAAGCATGCTGCTGTGCAGAGGGACCTGGTTGTGCTGGTGCACAAGTCGCAAAAAGTTGGTGTGCAGGTGCAACAGGTGATTAAGAAGGCTAATCGAGTTTTGACTTTCATTGCTAGAGGGATGGAGTTCAAGACTAGGAAGGTTATGTTGCAATTGTATAAGGTGTTGGTGAGGCCACACCTGTAGTATTGTGTTCAGTTTTGGTCTCCTTACCTGAGAAAGGATGTACTGGCGCTGGAGGTTGTGCAGAGGAGATTCATGAGGTTTCTCCCAGGGCTGAAGGGGTTGGATTACGATGAGAGGTTGAGTAGACTGGGACTGTACTCATTGGAATTTAGAAGGATGCGGGGGGATCTTATTGAAACATATAAAATTATGAAGGGAATAGATAGGATAGATGCGGGCAGGTTGTTTCCACTGGCGGGTGAAAGCAGAACTAGGGGTATAGCCTCAAAATAAGGGGAAGCAGTTTAGGAGGAACTTCTTCACCCAAAGGGTTGTGAATCTATAGAGTTCCTTGCCCAGTGAAGCAGTTGAGGTTCCTTCATTAAATGTTTTTAAGATAAAGATAGATAGTTTTTTGAAGAATAAAGGAATTAAGGGTGCTTAAAGGAAATTGGAGCTGAGTCCACAAAAGATCAGCCATGATCTCATTGAATGGCGGAGCAGGCTCGAGGGGCCAGATGGCCTACTCCTGCTCCTAGTTCTTATGTTCTCCTGGGGGAGTGGGACAGTCTGACGCTTGCAGCCCATAGGATAGCTGGTGGCTTCAGTGGCCAGAGCACCAGGCCATAGTGGCCAGTATGGGTGCCGGCATGTGGTGCAGGGTGGGGTTTGGATGCCCAGCAAGTAGGAGTGTGGGGGAACGGATATGTGGGACGGAGGTTGGTGCCAGAGGCACAGTACTGCCTACTCACTCTGGCCTCCCTGAGGAGGTTGTGCAGTTTCTTCTAAAACCAATTATGGCGCTTACAGTCTCCTGCGCCCAGGCACGACAAAAGGCGACGGCTAGAAGTCTCCTTTCCCTGCAAGGGTACAGGGTCACCAAAGTCTCCTGTATGGCGTCCATCTGTGTCTCAAGCTTGGCGTCCATGAACCTTAGTGCCGCTGCCATCTTGTTGGTTATTCTGGAGTGAAGTGTGTATAAGCGGCTGCAAATTATCAGCCTCCTGCGTGTCAATCACGTATCCGACGAATCCGGCACTGTTTATCATTGGAATCGATTGTGTTTCATTTTGTGCCAATGCTAGCCCCTCAACGGTCACTGAATGGGTCCAGGTGTGGTGCCAGTGTGCTATCATAAAAGTATATGAGTCCTGCCACGGCGTCAACACTTAGAGCGGGATTCTCCGATTGGCAACGGCAAAATCGCATTCGGCGATCGGCCGGAGAATCCGTTTTTACGGTGAAACCGGGAGCAGCGCCGTTTTTCAGATGCTCTGCCCTCTGAAAAATGGCGTACTCGAGGAATACACTGCACGCCGTTGGGACGGCCTCAGGACGTTACTTGAGGCTCTCCCCTGATGAGTCGACTTCTCGATGGTGTGGGACACGTGTCCTCAACTTTCGTGAACCTGGCCTGCCGGTTGCGGACTGTGTCCAGCACCGCCACAGTCCGGCGGGGGGAGGGGGGGGGAGGCGAGCTTCTGGCAGGGGGGGGGCTTCAGCGGCGGCAGGGGACACTGGTGGGGGGGGGTGGTCCGTGGATGGCGAGGGGGGTCACGTGGGCACCATCTGGCAGGCTGGACCCGCGCAGGGCCGGCACCATGTTGTACGGCCCGGCCGCCGCAAGTTGCCGTGTGCATGCGCTGCCTAGGACCCGGCCATTTCTGTGTCCATATCGGCAGGTAATGCCGGGGGCTTTATGTGGCATGGCTACTAGCCCCCAACATGCGGAGCATTGATGCAGAGGCGCCGCCGACTTTTACGTCGTAAAACCAGCTGCTTTCTCGGGACTTAGCCGCAAAATCGGAGAATCCAGCCGTTAGTCTCAGAAACAGAGAATTCTGTCGGATGTTTATTGATGTTTTTGAGGAATCGATTGAAGGAACCACACAGACAGATCCATTTGACTATTCTGCCACGTGGACGGTAAAGGGGAATGTATCTACACATGAATTGACTATTTATATGAAATCAGGACAGCAGGAAACAATTTGACATATCTTGCGCCCAGTAACTCTGAAAGAAAATCCTAATTTCCCTCTTCATCACGGACAGCCATTAAATGTTCTCTCCATTAAGCATTAGATCAGTTTGGATGAACAGTGGGAGCGGGGGGGAGGGGGAGAAGATGGGGAGTGCATTCTTGGGTGCAGCATGACTATCTCTCTGGACTGGGTGAATTGAATTGACTCTGGGTGGGATTCTCCAGTCCCGCCGCAGTGAAATTTTGCATTCTCGCTCTCAGCGATAGTGGGTCAGATGGAGAGACCAGGGGTGAATTCTTCACCTCCCCTGCCATGTGTAGTTCGGTCATGCTTATGACAACCCCAGGCCATTGGGAAAGCCATGGGTGTGGGTGCACTGCCAGTGGAACGGAGAATCCTGGTGATGGACAATTCAGGGATTTTAGGCCCCATTTGCCGCAGGCGTAAATGGTGATATAAATGAAAAGTCTTGTACGAGGCCCACGGCAGTGCAGTGGAAAATTGGGGGGGGGGGCATGATCAGGGCTATGGGGCAGTTCCAGGGCGCAGTGCCAGGGAAAGATTCACGAGATAGTGTCAGGGGAGGGGAACGTTTGGGGAGATCCGTGAGCGTGTCTCTGTGTCTGTGGTGGTGGGCCCCGTGTGTGTGGGGGTGGGAAATTTATTGTGTGATCCTGGGACGGCGGGATTTGGGGGACGGTAGCCAGGGCTTTGTGGCAGAGCAAGGGGGCAGGACCAGGATGAAGATCGTGAGGATAATGTTGGAAGAAGGGGAGGTTTCCTCTGCGGAGTCCATAGAGTGGTCGCTGTGTTTGGGGTAGGGGTTCCCTGTCTGCTGGGGGTGTATTTGAGTGTGGAAGGGGTAGAACTTTGTTTTTCTTTTGCTTCTGTTAGTCCAAAGTTGCTTGTGGGTCACACCTCTATTATTTCCTTCTCTCAAGATACTTGAACAAGTGGTGGGAAAAGTGGGCAGATCAGCCGGCAGACTGACCACCAATTGTCCCTCCTGAGGCAACACTGTCAGCAAAGCAAAAAGCGAAGAATTAGCCCACGCAGTGCCGTTACTATTGAAAAACTCTGTAGCTATCTAACTCCAGTTTATAATTACTATTGGATGTCCGTTGTAGGGAGAGTTTACTCGGACATAATAACATACCGAATATGATAAGAAAAACTGATATCACCCACCGCTCTGCTGCCAATGATCTTTACACCTGTGTTCCTGTTACAGGACCCATTGACGGTGGCAGAGCATTCTCCACAGATCTCTATTAAAAACGACCTTGCCATGGCATGTGTCTTCTGAACCTACCCTACATCTCAGGTGGGATTCTACATTGGATGACACCGAAATTGGGAAATGTGATTGGGCAGAGAATCGGTTAGAAGGCCGAAATGAAAATGAAACGAAATGAAATTGTGACAGGCACCAATTTGACGTCAAATTGTAATTGTTCATCACCTCAACAGTGACGTCAATGTGTTCTGGAATGCATGTAGAGTAAACAGCATTTGCATGTCATTAGTCGGCCCAATCCAGTATTCACTGGGACCTCTGTGATTCTCTGCCTCCGATAGGCTGAGTTCTGGATGGCGTGGTTCGCTTGTGTTTTTAATATTTGTGAAACCGGCGTTGTGGCCGCTGATGGAGAGGGAAGAGGTAGGACACAGAGAGACACGACCATAGGCTGCCGGGCTGGACACCGGCAGGGCTGGCTGGGGTGAAAGGGCCCTGCCAGGGCCGGTGGGGAGGGGGAGTAGGAGAACGAGTCGTGAAGCCGGGGTGACCCCCCACAGGACTGAGCTGATGCCCGGCATGGACCGCCATTGCCGTGGCCTGCAAGGCAGCAATCTTGCTGCACACCCCACTGACCATCCACCTTGGCCTGTGATTCTGCAGAGTGACACGAGTCGCATGGGTGCCCCCCCCCCCCCCCCCCCCCCTCACTCCGCCAGGGGTTTGGAAATGGGGAGGAGGAACATGCGGGGGCAGAGCCTGCACTGCCAATGGGGGCCACCAAGTAACCGGTGAACCTGGTTGGGCACGGGATTACGCACCATGCTAACATGTCAGCCTTTCACCCCCTGCAGACAATGGATGTGGAATTCAGCCAGCAATGCTGGTCTTTTTACTAGTCACCGTAGCCCGGGGAGATGCCCTGAGGCAGAACGAGCTGCAGCTGCTTGAGGAGGAGGAGGAAGCTGCAGCGCGGAGTATGCAGCAGCGGAGAGTGCAGCAGCAGAGCGTGCCCCAGGGGAGCAGGGAACAGCCTCCATGGACAGAGAGCGGCTGCCCAAAAGGCTGAGGAGGAGGAGGTGCAAAGGAAGCACCGCATGAGCCATCGTGTGTACCGGCAGCACCTGTCATTCGAGGAACTGCCTAATCGGGCATGCCATCGAAGACTCCGGCTGAGCAGGGAGGCAGTGCAACATATCTGCCAGTTCATGGCAAACCTGGCACTGCGGGGGAATGGGGGGGGGGGGGGGGGGGGGCACAGGCTCTCGGTTGCCGTCAAGGTGACGGTCGACCTCAACTTTACTTGATGGGCCCTTCCAGGCGCCGAGTGGGGACCTGCCTGGGATCTCACAGACCTTGGTGTGCAGCTACACCTGCACCATAACAGAGGCCCTATATGCCGAGTCGGATCAATATATTCAATTTCATGTGGACAGAGCCCACCAACACGGTAGCATAGTGGTTAGCACTTTTGCATTTGACGCCAGGGTCCCAGGTGCGATTGCCACTTGGGTCATGTGCGGAGTCTGCTCGTTCTCCCTGTGACTGCGTGGGTTTCCTCTAGCTTCCTTCCACTAGTCCTGAAAGACCTGCTTCTTAAGTGAATTGGACATTCTGAATTCTCCATCTGTGCACCAAAACAGGTGCTGGTGTGTGGCGACTAGGGGCTTTTCACAGTAACTTCATTGCAGTGTTAATATAAGTCTACTTGTGACAATAATAATGACTATTATTCTTATTAGGATGCACAGGCAGCAGGGTTCGCCACCGTCACCGACATCCCCCCCCCCCCCGGTCCAAGGCATGATTGACGGGATGCATGTCCTCCTGAGAGTACCTGCAGATGACAGGCCGCTCCACACAAACTAAAAGCAGTAGCACTCGATGAACGAGTAGCTGATATGTGACCACCAGCTGCGCATGATTCACGTCTGCGCCCGATACCTCCATCCTGGCACAGTCAACGATTTCTGACATGTTCGAGACACCGTTCTCCACCCCCCCCCCCGACCTCCGGCTGACAGATTGGCTCCTGGGTGGCAGGGGATATCCACTGATGACGCCTAGCTGGAGGCCACACGCGGAAACCCCCTACAACGGCGCCCATGCAGTGACCTGAAGCGTGATCGAGCGGTGCTTCAGCCTCTTGAAGATGGGTTTCAGCTACCTGAACCACTCTGGAGGGGCCCTCCAGTAATTTGCTGAGACAGGGCAGCATGGTGGCACCGTGGTTAGCACTGTTGCCTCATGACACTGAGGACCCGGGTTCGATCCAGATCACAGGTCACTGTCCTTCTGGAGTTTGCACATTCTGCCCGTGTTTGCGTGGGTCTCACGCCACAATGCAAAGGTGTACAGGGTAGGTGAACTTTCCATGCTAAATTGCCATTTCATTAGAAAAAATTGAATTGGTTACTCTAAACTTATTTTAAAAAATGATGCTGAGCGGGTCACCTGCATCGTGGCAGCCTGCTGCGCCCTCCACAACATCGTGCAGCAGAGCAGAGACCTGCCAGAGGAGAAGAATAAATGTGAGGCCTTGTCTGACGAGGAGGATGCGGGAGAGGGAGAAGATGGGCAGGACATGGGGCACAGGAGGCCACACAACATGTGTACCAGTGCCAAAGCACATAGGACTCTCTGATCGCCTCGTGGTTCACTGACTGAGGGGGGGGGGAAACTGGCCAGTGACATGGGACACCGTCTCTCACCCTGACATCCCACTCCCCATGCGGCCAACCCCCCACCTGCAACCCCCTCTGTAATTCATACCTGCCGCACTACAGGTTGGCAGTAACAATGGGTCCAGTCCACATGATGGGGGATGATGACAACCTGCTCTACAATGAACTCTGGTGCTCCGCATCATATGATAACGTCTGACTCCTGCCCACAGTAGCCCACTGTTCGTCGTCTACCTGGGTGATTCCTGCAAGTGAGCTGGCCATTTCATCACGTGGTGCCATCGAATCCATGGGGTGACAGTGGTGGTGAGGGTCGGGGGGGTGGGGGAGTGTAGGGAGCCCAGGTCACCAACAGCACCCACCCATTCCCCCCTGCATCCCCTCTCTGGCAGCCCAGACCAGCCCTCCCCTCACACCCATCAGTCAGAGCACCGAGGCAGTTTGTAACAGTGTGAACAGATGTTTAATGTGACAACATATATACAGCCTCTACTCGTGCCACCTTTACTGATGTCTAACTTTCTGACCTTACAGGTTGATAATAATTGATTATTTCCTGATAGACAAAAAGACAATTTAATGTAAATATTAAGACCCAGTTTTAATATCCATTTTAAAATGAGGATTTCAGCACTCATAACCTCAGATCATGACAAAACACAGAGCTTCAGCAGAGACACAAAAAGCCTGACACACGCATAAACTAATTGGAGATAAAAACAACATTTTCACAAAGCAAGATGAAAAAGCTATTGTTCTCATAAACATATTTTCAAACTCAGTTTGGCATTAAGAAATGAGCTGTACCAGTAATCAGGTCAAGGCCAAGTAAGCACCATAGCAATATGAAGGCACCATTGTCCAGAATGTGGATAAAGCAAAGTCAGCAGAAAACCAGTAGAAACCAGTCTTGATAAAAGCACAGAATCGCATTCCATAACATACACAAATATTCAAACATGAAACATTCAGAACTTATGTTGCACATTAAGGATTGACAGTTAACCATCGAATCAAATGTATTTGATTCAAACCCAAACCAATTAGAATGACATAGAGCTGTAGACAGATGACTAAAGACTGATAAGATTCTCCTTAAACATGACGCTCCATATGGCCATCTTTATCCAGGACCATCCTATACTTTGATCTAACTACTCGCGATCTTATTTTTCATATTTTCACTTTTCCACTCTAACTCTTGAAGTAAATGCAAGCTGTTTTGCCGTAAGCAAGAAACCATTTATGTATTATTTTGAAAGTTAAATTATGTATAAGCTACTTCTCTTTAAGTCCTTTTTCTAGCCGGACTGTATTGAGAATAGATTTAAGTTTCTCTCAATTGTAATCAAATAGAGACAATAAAGAATCTTGTTTGCATCTGAGAAGTTTAACTCAAATTTCTACTGAGTTTTAGTGTCACATGAGTTTTAAATCCGCATGGTAGATCTCTTCACAGGCCCAAGCTATACTTCTAGGTGGATCCCCAGACTGTACATTGTGAGTGGAGGCGGCATGCTGTAAGAGGGGCATGCTGAGGAGGAGCGTAACAGACATCTACAGATGTTGAAAGATGCCCTCGTATGAACGGGATATGGCGCTCGACTCATCGATCGACAGTTCCAATGCCACAGCAAAAAACTGCACCGACCTCCTCAGAAGACAAACATGGGACACAATCGACAGAATACCCTTCGTTGTCCAGTACTTCCCCGGAGTGGAGAAACTACGACATCTTCTTCACAGCCTTCAACACGTCATCGATGAAGATGAACATCTTGCCAAGGTCATCCCCACACCCCCACTACTTGCCTTCAAACAACCGCGCAACCTCAAACAAACCATTGTTTGCAGCAAACTACCCAGCCTTCAGAACAGTGACCACGACACCACACATCCCTGCCATGGCAATCTCTGCAAGACGTGCCAGATCATCGACATGGATACCACCATTACACGTGAGAACACCACCCACCAGGTATGCAGTACATACTCGTGCGACTCGGCCAACGTTGTCTACCTCTTACGCTGCAGGAAAGGATGTCCCGAAGCGTGGTACATTGGCGAGACCATGCAGACGCTGCGACAACGAATGGACATCGCGCGACAATCACCGGGCAGGAATGTTCCCTTCCAGTCGGGGAACACTTCAGCAGTCAAGGGCATTCAGCCTCTGATCTGCGGGTAAGCGTTCTCCAAGGCGGCCTTCAGGACGCGCAACAACGCAGAATCGCCGAGCAGAAACTTACAGCCAAGTTCCGCACACATGAGTGCGGCCTGAACCGGGACCTGGGATTCATGTCGCGTTACATTCATCCCCCCCCATCTGGCCTGCGAAATCCTACCAACTGTCCTGGCTTGACACAATTCACACCTCTTTAACCTGGGGTTACCCCATCTCTGGATCTGTAAAGATTTAATCACCTGTTAATGCTCATAGTCCAAGCATTGTCTGGCATCTTTGAATCTGTCTATATTTTTGTTTCTGGAACATACCTCTTCATTCACCTGTGGAAGGAGCAGCGCTCCGAAAGCTAGTGATATTAAAACAAACCTGTTGGACTTTAACCTGGTGTTGTAAGACTTCTTACTGTAATCTTCTCTCAGGAGGACAATTCTATCAAGAAAGGACTTGGATTCCTATTGCACCTTTGGCCCTTCCCGGACATGTGCAAACACTTCACAGCCATCAGAGTTCCACTCGCAATGCAACAAAATCGAACAGGAGATTCATCCACAACTATGTACCACAGCAATGATATAAGGACCAGCTATTGTCCAAATTTGCTGATGTGAAAAGTATTGGCCAAGGAGGTGACTGACAAGTCTTCTTCTCAATTTAGCTTTGCGCATTCGAAAACCTCTGTAATCTCCGTGAATGGTGGACAGGAACTCTCTTTAGTCTATCACATGAAAGACCTTAGAGTCGCACTTGGAAAGGACAAGTAGACTGAGAGAGAGTCCTACCTAGACAATCTAGGCTTGGATCCGTTGGAGAGCGATATGATAAGAGTAAGATAATATTGACCATGAGTACAATTTGAACAAGTTTCGGATAGAGAGACCCCTAGACCTCAACACTTCTGGCAACTGGGGGATGTTCTGCATTGATGAAATAGTTTGTTGTACCTGAGCCTTTCTCGAGGAATCCTTCATCTGTAAGAAATGAATGTTTCCAGGTGAGAAAGGAAATCTGATGTTGTCAGGATAGATATATCTGACAGTATGTTGAAACAAGTAAAGGAAGACACATACAATGTAAGCATGTGCAGGAACATACATACGTACAAACAAACTGCACATCACAGACACAGTATCGGGTATTGGGACCTTGTAACAGTCATGTAAGAGACAAGGTGGAGTCTCGATTTAACATCTGATCAAAACAATAATCGGACTTCTGGTTGCGGCTATGCCGAGGTAGGTCGCACGTTCGGCAGCTCCCGCCAGGGACGGACTTTTGGGCTCTTTAGAGAGGCCCCAACGGCAACCGTTCAATGGCTCCCAATGTGGGAAGGTGACAGCAAGGTTCCCCCGGCACTGTATGGATTGGACTAGGAGTGGAGCGGTTAAGAAAGTGATTTTGGTGCAGCGGAAAGTGCGAGGGAGGAAAAGCAAGATGGTGGCGGGTGGAGACCAAGCAGCGTGGGTGCAGTAGTCGCAGGAGCAGCAGGAGTTCCTCAAACGCTGCTTTGTGGAGTTGAAGGCAGAAATGCTGGCGCCAATGAAGGCGTCGATTGAGAAGCTTGTGGAGACCCAGAAGGCCCAAGGGGCGGCGATCCGGGAGGTGCGGCAAAAAGCCTCGGAGAATGAGGACGAGATCTTGGGCCTGGCGGTGAAGGTGGACGTGCACGAGGCGCTGCACAAGAGGTGGCAGGAAAAATTTGAGGACCTGGAGAATAGGTCGAGGAGGAAGAGTCTTCGGATTCTGGGTCTCCCTGAAGGAGTGGAGGGTCCCGATGCTGGGGCATATGTGGGCACGATGCTCAATTCGCTGATGGGCGCGGGAGATTTCCCGAGGCCCCTGGAGCTGGATGGGGCTCATTGGATCCTGGCAAGGAGACCCAAATCCAATGGGCTGCTAAGGGCTGTAGTGGTGAGGTTCCACTGCTTTATGGACAGAGAGTGCGTCCTGAGATGGAACAAAAAAGAACGGAGCAGCAGGTGGGAGAACACGGAGATCCGAATCTACCAGGACTGGAGTGCGGAGGTGGCTAAGAAGAGGACTGGTTTCAACCGGGCTAAGGTGGTTCTCCATCGGAAGGGGGTGAAGTTCGGGATGTAGCAGCCAGCGCGGTTGTGGGTCATGCTCCAAGATCGGCACCACTATTGTGAGACGCCTGATGAAGCGTGGAACTTTATCCAGTCTGAAAAGTTGGACTCGAACTGAGGGTTTGTCGCGGGTGGGGGGGTGTGGGGGTGGGTTAACGGTGTTTACTGTGTTTTGGGAATGTTCTTTTTGTTTTGGTGCTGGGTGGAGAGGGGTGAATGGATTTGATGTGGGGGCTGTGTGAGAGTGTGGGCGTCGGTGTTGGAGGGGCAGGACCCCGCGGAGGAAGAGGGCGGGGGCCGGTGGAGGCCCGTGGGTGGGGAGTTGGGGTAAGGCCGCAAAAAAGGAGCTGCGCCAGAGGGGGCGGGGCCGGCTCAGCTTTTTCCCGCGTTATGGAAGGATGGGGCCGGGGCCGGGGGGGGGAAGGGCAGCGCTGGAGAGGAGCGCGCATTGATTGCCAAGGGGTGGGAGGATTCTCACGCTGGGGGGTCGATGGAATGGCGCGAGAGGCCGGGGTCAGCAGGAGTCAGCTGACTTAGAGGAGTGTCATGGGGGAGCAGAATGGGTAGATGAGGATCTAGCGGGTGGGGGGGGGGAGGGAGGGGGAGAACTGGGTTGCTGCTGCATTGGCCAAACAGGAGCTGAAAGTCGGAGAGGTAGTCGGGGCGGGGGTCTGCTGCCTGGGGGACTGGAGGGTGCGGGAGGCACGGGCACGTGGCTGGCCTAGAAATGGAGATGGCTAGTCGGCAGGGGGGGGTGGCGAGTAGCCCCCTGATATGGCTGATAACTTGGAATGTGAGGGGCCTGAATGGGCCGGTCAAGAGGGCCTGGGTGTTCGGGCACTGAAAGGGATTGAAGGCAGACATGGTTATGCTCCAGGAGATGCATCTGAAGGTGGCAGATCAGGTTAGGCTGAGAAAGGGATGGGTAGGGCAGGTCTTTCATTCAGGGCTGGATGCGAAGAACAGAGCGGTTGCAATACTGGTCGGGAAGTGGGTGTCGTTCGAGGCGCTGAATATTGTGCGGGATAATGGAGGTCGATATGTGATGGTGAGTGGTAGGTTGCAGGGGATGCGGGTGGTACTGGTGAACGTATATGCCCGGAATTGGGATGATGTCGGATTTTTGAAACACATGCTGGGTTGGATTCTGGATCTGGAGGTAGGAAGCTTGATAATGGGGAGGGGGGACGGGGATGGGGGACGGGGGGGACGGACACTTCAACACGGTGCTAGACTCAGCACTGGACCGTTCTAGGTCCAGGAGGGGTAAGAGGCCGGCTGCGGCCAAGGTGCTCAGGGGCTTTATGGACCACATGGGGGGAGTGGATCCATGGACGTTTGCCAGGCCGCTGGCCAGGGAATTTTCCTTTTTTTTCCACGTAGATTTTTTCATCTTGAGTTGGGCGCTAATCCCGAAAGTGGAGTGAACGGAATATTTGGCCATAGCCATCTCGGACCACGCCCCGCATTGGGTGGAGCCTCGATGTGGGACTGTTGGCGGATGAGGGAGTGTGCGGGTGGGTTCAGGGGTGTATTGAAAGGTACTTGGAGGCCAATGACAATGGGGAGGTGCTGTTGGGGGTAGTCTGGGAGGCGTTGAAGGTGGTGGTCAGGGGAGAGCTAATCTCCATTAGGGCCCGCAGGGAGAAGAGAGAGGAGGGAGAGGGATAGGTTGGTGGGGGAGATTTTAACGGTGGACAGGAGTTATGCAGAGGCCCCCGAGGTGGGGCTACTTAGGGAGCGACGGAACCTCCAGACGGAATTCGACCTGATGACTACGGGGGAAGCAGAGGCACACTGGAGGAAAGTGCAAGGGGCGGCGTACGAGTATGGGGAGAAGGCGAGTCGGATGCTGGCACATCAGCTTTGTAAGAGGGAGGCAGCAAGGGAGATTGGTGGAGTTAGGGATAGAGGGGAGAATATGGTGCGGAGTGCGGTGAGAATAAACAAGGTATTTAGGGACTTCTATGGGGACCTGTACAGGTCAGAGCCCCCGGCGGGGAGGAGGGGATGCGATGATTCCTAGGTCAGCTGAGGTTCCCGAGGGTGGAGGAGGAACAGGTGGTTGGGCTGGAGGCGCCGATTGTGCTGGAGGAGCTGGTTCAAGGATTGGGGAGCATGCAGGCGGGGAAGGCCCCGGGGCCGGATGGGTTCCCGGTTGAATTTTACAGGAAATACGTGGACCTGCTGGGCCCGTTGCTAGTGAGGATGTTTAATGAGGTGAGGGAGGAGGGGACCTTGCCCCCGACAATGTCCAGGGCGCTGATTTCTTTGATTTTGAAGCAGGACAAGGATCCATTGCAATGTGGGTCGTATAGACCGATCTCGCTCCTTAATGTTGACGCTAAGTTGCTGGCGAAGGTGCTGGCTACGAGAATTGAGGACTGTGTCCCGGGGTGATTCATGAGGACTAGACGGGATTTGTGAAGGGTAGGCAGCTGAATACTAATGTGCGGAGGCTCCTCAATGTGATTATGATTCCCTCGGTGGAGGGGAAAGCGGAGGTAGTGGCAGCTATGGACGCGGAGAAGGCCTTTTATCGGGTGGAGTGGGAGTATCTTTGGGAAGTGTTGCGGAGGTTTGGGTTCGGGGAGGGGTTCATCAGTTGGGTCAGGCTACTACATAGAGTCCCTGTGGTGAGTGTGGCTATGAACCGGCGGAGGTCGGAGTACTTTCGGCTGTTCCCCCTTTTCTGCATTGGCAATTGAGCTGCTGGCCATGGCATTGAAGGAGTCCAGGAAATGGAGGGGATTGGTTTGGGGGGGGGGGGAGAGGAACACCGGGTGTCATTGTATGCCGATGACCTGTTGTTGTATGCTGCAGACCCAGTGGAGGGGATGGCAGAGGTTATGCGGATCCTTAGGGAGTTTGGGGACTTTTCGGGGTATAAACTCAACGTAGGGAAGAGTGAACTCTTTGTGGTGCATTCGCGGGACCAGGGAAGGGGGATAGACGAGCTACCGCTGAAGAGGGCGGAAAGGAGCTTTTGGTACCTGGGGATCCAGATAGCTAGGAGTTGGGGGGACCTGCACAAGCTCAATTTGACACGGTTGGTGGAGCAGATGGAGGAGGATTTTAAAAGATGGGATTTGCTGTCACTCACACCAGCGGGTAGGGTGCAGTCGATCAAAATGACGGTCCTCCCGAGGTTTCTCTTTGTGTTCCAGTGCCTTCCCATTTTGATCCCCAAGGCCTTTTTCAAACAGGTAAGCAGGAGCATCATGGGATTTGTGTGGGCGAATAAGACCCCGAGGGTGAAGAGGGTGTTTCTGGAGCGTAGCAGGGACAAGTGGGGGGGGGTGCTGGTGCTGCCGAATCTATGTGGCTATTATTGGGCAGCCAATGTGGCGATGATCCGTAAGTGGGTAATGGAGGGAGAGGGCGCGGCGTGGAAGAGGCTAGAGATGGCGTCCTGTGTGGGCACGAGCCTGAGGGCGCTGGTGACGGCACCGCTGCCGCTGTCGCCGACAAGGTACACCACGAGTCTGGTGGTGGCAGCGACGCTGAAGATCTGGGGGCAGTGGAGGCGACATAGGGGCGAGGTGGGAGCCTCGGTTTGGTCCCCGATTCGGCAAAGATGGATGGGGGGTTTCGGAGCTGGCATCGGGCAGTGATCAGAAAAATGGGGGACCTGTTCATCGATGGGATGTTTGCGAGCCTAGGGGCGCTGGTGGAGAAGTTTGGGCTACCCCCGGGAAACGCTTTCAGGTACATGCAAGTGAGGGCATTTGTGAGGTGGCAGGTGAGGGAATTCCCGCTGCTTCCGGCACGTAGGATTCAGGGCAGGGTGATTTCGGGTGTATGGGTTGGAGAAGGCAAGGTTTCGGCGATTTACCAGGAGCTGCAGGAAGAGGAGGACGCCTCGGTGGAGGAGTTAAAGGGCAAGTGGGAGGAGGAGCTTGGGGAGGAGATAGATGAGAGTCTGTGGGCTGATGCCCTGAGTAGGGTTAATTCTTCCTCCTCTTGCGCCAGGCTCAGCCTAATACAGTTTAATGTTATTCACAGAGCGCATATGACAGGGGCGAGGTTGAGTAGATTTTTTGCGGTGGAGGACAGATGTGGGAGGTGTTCGAGGAGTCCAGCAAATCACGCCCACATGTTCTGGTCGTGCCCAGCGCTGGATGTGTTTTGGAGGGGTTTTGCGAGGACTATGTTCAAGGCGGTAAACGCCCAGGTCAAGCCGAGCTGGGGATTAGCATTATGTGGGGTATCGGACGAGCCGGGAGTGCAGGAGGCGAAAGAGGCCGGTATTCTGGCCTTTGCGTCCCTGGTAGCCCAGCGGAGGAATTTGTTACTGTGGAAAGATGCGAAGCCCCCTAGTGTGGAAGTTTGGATCAATGACATGGCAGGGTTCATCAAGCTGGAGAGGATAAAGTTTGCCTTGCGAGGGTCTGCGCGAGCATTTTTCAGGTGGTGGCAACCGTTCCTCGACTATCTCGCGGAGCATTAGGAGAAGGTCAGCAGCAACCAAGGGCAGGGGTGGGCGGAGGGAGGGGGGTTTCTTTTGGGGTGGCGTTTGGGTTAAGGTGGGGGGTTTCCCTATTTGTGTTTTCTACTGTTATATGGGGGGTAATTGTATCTGGGGGAAATCCTATGTATAATTTCTGCTTATTGTGTTTTTGTTTCTTTTTCTCGTTGGGGGGGGGGGGGGGCGGTTGTTGAAAATTTGTTCAAAAATGTGAATAAATATATTTTAAATAAATAAAAAATCTCATCTATCTATACAAACCACCGTCAGTACTGCATTGAAACTTAATTTTGCTATGGTCTTGGGAAGTGAATGAAAGTTGTAAAAGTACCAAAAAAGACAATCCTGAGCTGAGGTAGGTCACTCGGTCCTTCGAGTCTGCTCTGCCATTCAATAAGATTGTGTCTGATCTGATTGCAACCTCAACCCATCAACCCTGCCTACCCACGATATTCTCTAACATCCTAGTGTATCAAGAATCCACTTTAAATTTATTCAAAAACTTTGTTTCCATTTACTTTTGAAGATAAGAGTTCCTAAGGCTCACAGTGCTCTGAGACAAACAAAATAATCCTCTTCTCAGTCTTAATGAGCAGCTCCTTATTATTATCTTGTGACCTCTAATTCTAGATTCTCCCATACAAGGATCCAGCAGTGGACAGCAGAGCTGAGCCGCTGATTGGCTGTTGCGGGGAAAATTTGCATCAGTGCATTGCGGTCACTGAATCCAGAAGGTGTACCTGAGCAAGACACCCTCCGTGTTCAAGAAAAGGCAAGCATCCAGCAGAGCGGAGCTGCTGATTGGCTGTTGCGGGTAAAATTTGCATCAGTGCATTGCGGTCACTGTATCCAGAAGGTGGTTTGTGGAGGAGCTGTTGTCAGGTGACAGTTAAACCCCAAACACTTCTTCAGTGTTTCCCTCCCTACCTCCTCCTCAAACCAAAAAAAAGCACAATCACTGTAAGGATCCCAGCCGAGTAAAGATCAAGAGGGAGACTTGAGGGCAGGTAGAAGTAGAACAAACAACAAAGAGAAAAAAGAAAACTACAGCCCTTCGGCCCTCCCAGCCTGCGCTGATCCAGATCCTTTATCTAAACCTGTTGCCTATTTTCCAAGGATCCACTTCCCTCTGTTCCTCGCCCGTTCATATATCTGTCTAGATGCATCTTAAATGATGCTATCATGCCCGCCTCTACCACCTCCGCTGGCAAAACGTTCCAGGCACCCACCACCCTCTGCGTAAAAACCTTTCCATGCACATCTCCTTTAAACTTTCCCCCTCTCACCTTGAAATCGTGACCCCTTGTAATTGAGACCCCCGCTCTTGGAAAAAGCTTGTTGCTGTCCACCCTGTCCATACCTCTCAGGATTTTGTAGACCTCAACCGCCGTCTTTCCAACAAAAACAATCCTCATCTACTCAACCTTTCTTCATAGCTAGCACCCTCCATAGCAGGCAACCTCCTGGTGAACCCCCTCTGCACCCTCTCTAAAGCATCCACATCCTTCTGGTAATGTGGCGACCAGAACTGCATGCAGTATTCCAAATGTGGCGTAACCAAAGTCCGATACAACTGTAACATGACCTGCCGACGCTTGTACTCAATACCCCGTCCGATGAAGGCAAGCATGCTGTATGCCTTGACCACTCTATCGACCTGCATTGCCACCTTCAGGGTACAATGGACCTGAACTCCCAGATCTCTCTGTACATCAATTTTCCCAAGGACTCTTCTATTGACCGTATAGTCCGCTCTTGAATTGGATCTTCCAAAATGAATCACCTCGCATTTACCTAGATTGAAAGCCATTTCTCCAATCTCCTTATATTTTGTTGCATTCTCTGACATTCCTCCTCGCTATCTGCAACTCCACCTGCAAACTTGCTAATCAGACCACCTATACCTTCGTCCAGACCATTTATGTAGATCACAAACAACCGTGGTCCGAGCACGGATCCCTGTGGAACACCACTAGTCACTCTTCTCGATTTTGAGACACTCCCTTCCACCACTACGCTCTGTCTCCTGTTGCCCAGCCAGTTCTTTATCCATCTAGCTAGTACACCCTGAACCCCATACAACTTCACTTTTTCCATCAACCTGCCATGGGAAACTTTATCAAATGCCTTACTGAAGTCCATGTATATGACATCTGCAGCCCTTCCCTCATCAATTAACTTTGTCACTTCCTCAAAGTATTCCATTTGGTTTGTAAGACATGACCTTGCCTGCACAAAACCATACAGCCTATCAGTATCTTCTCCAACAATTTGCCTACCACTGATATCAAGCTCACAGGCCTATAATTCCCTGGATTATCCCTGCTACCCTTCTTAAACAAAGGGACAACATTAGCAACGCTCCAGTCCTCTGGGACCTCACCCGTGCTCAAGGATGCTGCAAAGATATCTGTTAAGCCCCAGCTATTTCGTCCCTCGCTTCCCTCCGTAACCTGGGATAGATCCCACCCGGACCTGGGGACTTGTCCACCTTAATGCCTTTTAGAATACCCAAAACCTTCCTCTTCCTTATGCCGACTTGACTGAGAGTATTTAAACATCCATCCCTAACCTCAACATCCATCATGTCCCTCTGCTTGGTGAATACCGATGCAAAGTACTCATTAGGAATCTCACCCATTTCCTCTGACTCCACGCATAAATTCCCTCTTTTGTCTTTGAGTGGGCCAATTCTTTCTCTAGTTACCCTCTTGCTCCTTATATATGAGTAAAAGGCTTTGGGATTTTCCTTAACCCTGTTAGCCAAAGATATTTCATGTCCCATTTGTGCTCCCTTTATTGCGCGTTTGAGATTTGTCCTACTTTCCCGATATTCCTCCAAAGCACCATCAGTTTTAAGTCGTCTAGATCTTATGTATGCTTCCTTTTTCATCTTAGCTACAAATCAGAATTTGTAGGGAGCATCAAGGAGGGTTTTATAGAGCTGTATGTAAATCGTCCAACTCGGGAAGGGGCCATACTGGACCTGGTATTGGGGAATGATCCCGGCCAGGTGGTTGAAGTTTCAGTCGGTGACTACTTTGGGAATAGCAATCACAATTCCGTACGTTTTAGAATACTCATGGACAAAGACGAGAGTGGTCCTAAAGAAAGAGTGCTAAATTGGGGAAAGGCCAAGTATAACAAAATTCGGCAGGAGCTAGGGAATATGGATTGGGAGCAGCTCTTTAAGGGTAAATCCACATTTGAAATGTGGGAGTCTTTTAAGGAAAGGTTGATTAGAGTGCAGGACAGACATGTCCCTGTAAAAATGAGGGATAGAAATGGCAAGATTAGGAACCATGGATGACGGGTGGAATTGTGAGACTAGCTAAGATGAAAAACAGTACGAAGTCTTACAACACCAGGTTAAAGTCCAACAGGTTTGTTTCGATGTCACTAGCTTTCGGAGCGCTGCTCCTTCCTCAGGTGAATGAAGAGGTCTTTCTGTGCAGGGAAGGTCATGTCTTACAAACCTAATAGAATTCTTTTAGGAAGTGACATCGTTAATTGATGAGGGAAGGGCTGTAGATGTCATGTGCATGGACTTCAGTAAGGCGTTTGATAAAGTTTCCCATGGCAGGTTGATGGAAAAAGTAAAGTCGCATGGGGTTCAGGGTTTACTAGCAAGATGGATATAGAACTGGCTGGGCAACAGGAGAGAGAGAGTAGTGGTGGAAGGGAGTGTCTCAAAATGGAGAAAGGTGACTAGTGGTGTTCCACAGGGATCCGTGCTCGGACCACTGTTGTTTGTGATAGACATAAATGATCTGGACGAAGGTATAGGTGGCCTGATTAGCAAGTTTTCAGATGTACTAAGATTGGTGGAGTTGCAGATAGCGAGGAGGACTGTAAGAGAATACAGCAAAATATAAATAGATTGGAGAGTTGGGCAGAGAAATGGCAGATGGAGTTCAATCCAGGCAAATACGAGGTGATGCATTTTGGAAGATCTAATTCAAGAGCGGACTGTACGGTCAATGGAAGAGTCCTGGGGAAAATTGATGTATGGAGAGATTTGGGAGTCCGGCCAGGTGGTTGAAGTTTCAGTCGGGGATTACTTTGGGAACAGTGATCACAATTCCGTAAGTTTTGGAATACTCATGGACAAATGCGAGAGTGGTCCTGAAGGAAGAGTGCTAAATTGGGCGAAGGCCAACTATACCAAAATTCAGCAGGAGCTGGGGAATGTGGATTGGGAGCAGCTGTTTGAAGGTAAATCCACATTTGATATGTGGGAGGCTTTTAAAGAGGGTTGATTAGAGTGCAGGACAGACATGTCCCTGTGAAAATGAGGGATAGAAATGGCAAGATTAGGTAACCATGGATGACAGGTGAAATTGTGAGACGAGCTAAGAGGAAAAAGGAAGCATGCATAAGGTCTAGGCGACAGAAGACAGACAAAGCTTTGAAAGAATATCGGGAATGGAGGACCAATCTGAAACGAGGAATCAAGAGGGCTAAAAGGGGTCATGAAATACGTTTAGCAAACAGGGTTAAGGAAAATCCCAAAGCCTTTTCTTCATATATAAGGAGCAAGAGGTAACTAGAGAAAGGGTTGGCCCACTCAAGGACAAAGGAGGAAAGTTATGCGTGGAGTCAGAGAAAATGGGTGAGATTCTTAACGAGTACTTTGCATTGGTATTCACCGAGGAGAGGGACATGATGGATGTTGAGGTTAGGGATAGATGTTTGATTACTCTACATCAAGGCGGCATAAGGAGGGAGGATGTGTTGGGTATTCTAAAAGGCATTAAGGTGGACAAGTCCCCAGGTCCAGATGGAATCTATCTCAGGTTTCTGAGGGAGGTGAGAGAGGAAATAGCCGGGGCCTTAACAGAAATCTTGGCAGCATCCTTGAACACGGGTGAGGTACCGGAGGACGGGATAATTTCTAATGTTGTTTAAGAAGGGTAACAGGGATAATCCAGGCAATTCTAGACCGGTGAGCCTGACGTCAGTGGTAGGGAAGCTGCTGGAGAAGACACTGAGGGATAGGATCTATTCCCATTTGGAAGAAAATGGGCTTATCAGTGATTGGCAACATGGTTTTGTGTAGGGAAGGTCATGTCTTACCAATTTCATAGGATTCTTTGTGGAAGTGACCAAGTTGATTGATGAGGGAAGGGCTGTAGGTGTCATATACATGGACTTCAGTAAGGCATTTGATAAGGTTCCCCATGGTAGGCTGATGGAGAAAGTGACGTCTCATGGGATCCAGGGTGTACTAGCTAGATGGATAAAGAACTGGCTGGGCAACAGGAGACAGAGAGTAGTAGTGGAAGGGAGTTTCTCAAAATGGAGAACTGTGAACAATGGTGTTCGACAGGGATCCATGCTGGGACCACTGTTGTTTGTGATATACATAAATGATCTGGACGAAGGTATAGGTGGTCTGATTAGCAAATTTGTAGCTGTCACTAAGATTGGTGGAGTAGCAGATAGTGAAGGGGACTGTCAGAGAACACAGCAGAATATAGATAGATTGGAGAGTTGGGCGGAGAAATGGCAGATGGAGTTCAATCCGGGCAAATGCGAGGTGATGCATTTTGGAAGATCCAATTCAAGAGCAAACTAAACGGTAAATGAAAAAGCCCTGGGGAAAATTGATGTACAGAGAGATCTGGGTGTTCAGGTCCATTGTACCCTGAAGGTGGCTGCGCAGGTCGATAGAGTGGTCAAGAAGGCATACGGCATGCTTTCCTTCATCGGAAGGGGTATTGAGTACAAGGGTTGGCAGGTAAATTTACAGTTGTATAAGACTTTGGTTCGGCCACATTTGGAATAATGCGTACAGTTCTGGTCGCCACATTACCAAAAGGATGTGGATGCTTTGGAGAAGGTGCAGAGGAGGTTCACCAGGATGTTGCCTGGTATGGAGGGTGCTAGCTATGAAGAGAGGTTGAGTAGATTAGGATTATTGTCATTAGAAAGACGGAGGTTGAGGGGGGACCTCATTGAGGTCTGCAAAATAATGAGGTATAGACAGGGTGGATAGTAAAGAGCTTTTACCCCCGAGTGGGGCACTCAATTACTAGGGGTCACGAGTTCAAGGTGAGAGGGGAAAAGTTTAAGGGACGTATGCGTGGAAAGTTCTTTATGCAGAGAGTGGTGGGTGCCTGGAACGCATTGCCGGCGGAGGTGGTCGAGGCGGGCACGATAGCGTCATTTAAGATGTATCTCGACAGATACATGAATGGGAAGGGAGCAGAGGGATACAGATCCTTAGAAAATAGGCGACAGTTTTAGATAGAGGATCTGGATTGGCGCAGGCTTGGCGGGCCGAAGGGCCTGTTCCTGTGCTGTAATTTTTCTTTGTTCTTTGTTCTTTGATACATCCTCTCCATATCTGCCCTCTTAAGACTCCCTGAAGATCCGATGTGTTTCAACCAAGTCGCCTCTTATTCTTCTGAACTTCAGCGGATACCTGGAGTCCAACATGCACTCATCAGAGAACCTGCCTATTCCAGCTTTAGTCTAGCAAACCTTATCTGAACTGTTGCCAACCTATTTAAAACCTTCGTAAATGAGACCAGAGCTGTGCACGGTACTCCAGATGTGGTCTCACCAATATCCATTACATCTGAATTCTAACCGCTCTACTTCTGTTCCAATTGCCCTTGCAATAAACAATAACATTATGTTATCTTTCTTAAACAACAGCCCATAGCCTTAACACATGCCACAAAGCTTTCGCCCCAGATGGAATTGTTTATTTTACCTGAGTCTTTCTTGGGTTGTACCTCATCTGCAAGAAATGAATGTTTCCAACTGAACAGGGAATTTGATGTTGTCAGAATTGACATGCCTGCCCGATATGCCCAAAAGACTAAAGGAAGGCTCATACAAGATGCACATATACCATACACATGTGTAGGCAGATGTAATTGCACAAACAGTGCATCAGATACATGGAACAATAGTGAACCGTTTTACAATCATACTTGAGGCCTAGTGGGGACTTGATTTACCATCTGATTAGGAAGATAGCTCTTCAATCAGTACAATACACTGTATGTCATTGCTGCACCAGAATAATGGAGCTCAGGACGTTGTAGGCAAAAACATGACCTTCAAACTCACAAAAACTGCCTTATCTGCAGATTCATGGCAAACCACAAATGGATGTACTGATTGGACTGTTCTGAACAGAATAGTCTGCATGACTTCGGTAGCATAAAAGCTCATTTTGGAAGTTGCAGTTGCAATGGCTAATACATACACAGTTGACATAGACCGATGTGAAACTTTGACGTTAATGGGAAATATGTGGGGTGGCTGACACTGAAATAGTGAAACCCGATTGGGTGGAGAATAGGTTCCGACACCAAAATCGCAGCGAGTACCAATTTGACGCCAAATCGCAATTCTCCGTCACCTCGACAGCGGTGTCAATGCATTCCGGAATTCACGTAGAGTAAACACCGTTTGTATGTCATTAGTCATGGCCTGGTATTCTCTGGGGCCTCTGCGATTCTCTGCCTCCGATGGGCCGAGTTCCCGATGGTGCGGTTCAGTTGCGCTTTTAAAAATCGTGAAAACTGTGTGGTGGCTAATGAGGGGGAGAGAGGAGGTAGGAAACAGAGAGGCATGACTGTGGACTGCCGGGCCGGAAACTGTCCGGGTTTGTTGGGGTGAGGAGAGCCCTGCCAGGACCTTGCAAGATATTGGGGTGGTGTCTAGACACAGGCGCCATGTGCCACAGCCAGCAAGGCAACCATCATGCTGCACACCCCACTGACCACCCACCTTGCCCCTTGGTTCTGCAGAGTGGCACCAGTCATTATGGTGTCCCGACCGCTGCAAACCCCCGACCCAGCCACAACCAACCGTGGAGGCATCAGATGGCCACCCAAGGGCAACACCCACAGTAACCCCTATGAGTGAGCCAGGCGGGGGCTGCAGAGCATACTGCTGGCAAGTGCAGTGCCAGCCAATGGTACCTCTGGAACCAAGCGCAGGCGTCAGGGCCAGAGGCCCCCATGGTGACATATACTGAATGGGTCAGGGTGAGGATATGGGCGGGGGAGGGGGATGACACATGTGGGAGCAGAGCCAACTGAGGCCACCATGTAGACGGTTGGTTGGACAGGGGGTATGCATCATGCCACATGTCGGTCTTTTTTCCGCTGTAGACAACGGATATTGGAATTCAACCAGCATTGGTGGCCTTCCTGCGAGTCACTGCAGCCCTGGGGAATGCCCTGTGGCTGCATAAGCTGACACTTCTTGGGGAGGAGGAGGAAGCTGCAGCAGCAGGGTGCAGAGTAGAGCGTGCCCCAGAGGAACAGGAGGCAGCCACCCAGGATGGATAGCCAGATGCCCAATATGCCGAAGAGGATGAGGGGCTGAACAGGTGTCGCATGAAGACTTTGGCGTATCGGCAGTGCCTGCCATTCGAGAAACTGCCAGAATATGCTTGCTGTCGAAGTCTCTGGCTGAGCAGGGATACAGTCCACAAAATCTTCCAGATCTTGGGACATCTGCACTATGGGAGAATGGGGGAGGACATCCACTCCCGGTGGCCTTCAAGGTGATGTTCGCTCTGAACCTCCCAGGCACTGAGTGGAGAGCTGCCCAGGATCTCACAGAGCTCGGTGCACAGATGCTCCGTGTCATCAAGGAGGTTCTGTATGCCCAGGTCGCTCAATACATCCATTTCAATATGGACTGAGCCCACCAGGATGCCAGAGCAACGGGGTCAGAAGCAAAAAGCAGTAAGGGAGAAAGTGCAAGGCAGAGAATCCATTGTCAAAAATCAAAAAGGGCCAAGCAGGGTACAGTGACTGAGGAGAGTGTGAAAAGGGAGGTGGTCAATGCAGGATTGAGGTGTTTTACCTAAATGCGCGCAGTATATGGAACAAGGTAAATGAGCTTGTTGTGCACATTGAAATTGGCCGGTACGATGTTGTGGGCATCACAGAGATCAGGGCTGGGATCTAAGTAGCCAAGGATATATGTCCTATCGAAAGGACAGGCAGATGGGCAAAGGGGCCGGGGTGCATGGTTTGTAAGGAATGAAGTTAAATCGATAGCAAGGAGCGATATAGGATCAGAAGGCATAGAATCTCTGTGGGTAGAGTTGAGGCATCACAAAGGTAAAAAGACCCTGATGGGAGTTATGTACAGGCCCCCTAGCTGTAGTCAGGATGTGGGGCAGAAAATAAATCAGGAGACAGAAAGGCATGTAAAAAAGGTAATATTACAATAATCATGGGGGACTTCAATATGCAGGTGGACTGGGAAAATCAGGTTGGTAGTGGATCCCAAGAAATGGAAATTGTGGAATGTCTAAGAGATGTTTTTTGGAGCAGCTTGTGACAGAGCCAACTAGGGAACAGGTAATTCTGGATTTGCTGATGTGTAATGAGGCAGACTTGATTCGGGAACTTAAGGTGAAGGAACCCTTGGGGAGCAGTGACCACAATACCAGCAATTCCCACAAGACCACAATTCCCGTACCAGCCTTCCCGAACAGGCGCCGGAATGTGGCGACTAGGGGCTTTTCACAGTAACTTCATTGAAGCCTACTTGTGACAATAAGCGATTTTCATTTCATTTCATATGATAGAATTTACCCTGCAGTTTGAGAGGGAGAAGCTGCAATCAGATGTAACAATTAAATAAGGGTAACTACAAAGACATGAGGGAGGAGATGGTCAGAGTTGATTGGAGAAGGAGCCTAGCAGGGAAGACAGAACAGCAATGGCAGGAGTTTTGAGGGGTTATTAGGGAGACACAAAAGCAATGTGGAGGAAACATGCTAGGGGGAGGACAAGGCATCCATGGCTGATGAGGGATGTCAAGGACCGCATAAAGGCTAGGGAAAAAGCATACAAAGTGGCGAGCATTAGTGGGAAATCAGAGGATTGGGAAGCCTTTATAAACAAGTTTTTGATTTTTTAAACTTACTTTCTCGGAGCAGGAAACCGGAAGTTGACCATGGCGAGACCTGGGAAGGTTTGTATTTTCTTTAAAAAAGGCGCTTACCTCTGACATTTTGGCCTCATTCGTCCAGCTGAGCGGGCAGGAGGGGAGCGATTTTAGGAGGGGAGAGCTGGAAGGTAAGCTGAGTTTTTGATTTTGAACTTGCTTTTTCGGAGCAGGAAACCGGAAGTCAGCTGTGGGGAGATCTGGGAACGTTTGAATTATCTTTAAAAAGGCACTTATCTCCGAGGTTTTGGCCTCATTCGTCCAGCGGAGCGGGCAGGCAGGGAGCGATTTTAGGAGGGGAGATCTGGAACGTCGAGTTTTTGATTTTTAACCAACTTGTTCGAGCAGGAAACCGGAAGTCGGCCGTGGGGAGATCTAGGAAGGTTTGTGTTTTCTTTAAAAAGGCATTTACCTCAGAGGTTTCGGCCTCATTCTTCCAGTGGAGCGGGCAGAGAGTGAGCACTTTCTGGAAGGACGATCTGGAACCTAAGCTGAGTTTTTGAATTTTAACTAACTTTTTCAGTGCAGGAAACTGGAAGTCGGCCGTGGGGAGATCTGGGAAGGTTTGTATTTTCTTTATAAAGGCACTTACCTCTGACGTTTCGGCCTCATTCTTCCAGCGGAGTGGGCAGAGTAAGCGCTTTTTGCAGGGGAGATCTGGAACGTAAGCTGCGACTTGTGTGGCCTTGTGCGGTCTCCTAGGGTGATCGACGGAATGCATGTTAACCTACGAGTACCTACAGAAAGACTGGCTGCTCCATGCAAACTGAAATGAACATACAGCTGATATATGACCATCAGATGTTCATCATGCAGGTCTATGCCTGATACCCTGGCAGTGTGCATGATGCCTTCATCCTGGCACCCTCTTTGGGTCGCCACCACCCACCTCCCTCCCGCATGGCTGGGATAATTGCTCCTGGGTGACAGGAGTTACCCACTGTGGCTGTTTACGTCTATCCAGAGACCACAGACTGGTGTGCAGACCCTCTACCATGACACCATACAGTGACGACATCTGTGATTAAGCAGTGCTTTGGCCTGCTGAATATGCAGTTTAGGTGCCTGGACCCTTCTGGAGGGCCCTTCCTGTATGGCGCTGTGAGGGCCGCATGCATCGTGGTGGCCTGCCGCGTCCTCCACAACATGGCGCAGCAGAGGGGTGATGTGCTAGAAAAGGAGGAGGAATGTCAGTCCTCGTTTGACGAGGTTGCGGGTGAGGGTGGGCACGACATGGAGCCCAGACAGGCACGAGGCCTGCGCGGCGTGTGTGCAAGGGGCAACGCGCATGGGATGCTCTGATCGCTTCCAGGTACAGCGATGAGGGGGAGACTGGCAAGGGGCACAGGCACAACATTCCACAACCACACCCCCCTTCCCCCTCTGCCACCCCCTTGCATGCAACCCCCCTCTGTGATACATACCTGCTGCACTACCGTGCTCTGGGGCGGGGGTGGGGAGAGTTGGGGCTGAGCTTGTTGTGGGTGGTGTAGGGTGAGAGTGGGGGTGAGGATGGCGTGGGGCTGAGGGTGAAGTGCTGTGAAGGTATTGTGGTGTGGGCGGGGTTGACATAAGTGTCTTGGGGAACAGAAACTCTGCAGAGTCTCACTTACACCCCACAGCCGAACTCCACCCTGGTGACCTCCCTTTCCTCCGGGCCGCCGACCATGTCCAGGGTCCTCTGCTCTGCCACGGTGAGGTGCCACAGGGATGGCAGTCTCCCTCCAGTCTTTGCATGCTCCCAGCAGGAACATGCAGCATTCTCCTGGCGTGGGGACAGAAAAGACAGTGTTAGACGGTCCAATGCATGCAGCCTGGGATGTGGGTAGCTGGTGGTCTCAGTGGTCAGGGTCCCCGGCCATGGCAGCCGGTATGGGTACTGGCATGTGATGCAGGTTTGGGGTTGGACCACTCTCCTGGTGGTGGGGAGGTGGTTTGGATTACGGGTGTGTGGGATGCAGGTTAGTGCCATGGGCTCAGTGCTACCTATTCATCCTAGCATCCCTGAGGAAATAGTGCAATTCTTGCTGGCCGGTCTGGACAATGCTACCACGGTGCTCATTGCCTCTTCCACCTGCACCCAGACATGATGAACAGTGGTGGCTGGCAGCCTCATTCTCAGGCTGGCATACAGGGTATTCCACTTATCCTCCACCGCATGCAGGAGGATGTCCAGCTCTGCATCAGTGAAGCGTGGAGCAAGTCTCCTTTGGTGCCATCTTGTTGATTAGGATGGTGTGGGGGGAGTGCAATGTGTCTATGCGGCTGCAGCTTTTCAGCCTCCTGAGTGACAGTTGTGAAACCAGAGAATTTGGCATAGTTTCTCATTGGAATCAATTGTGTCCCATGTGGGGCTGGTGCTAGTCCCTCAACTGCAGCAGAATCGGTCCAGGATCGGTGCCAGTTTTGTTGCTGTGGAACTCCACATATTCTGTGCTGGCATCAGCACTTAGGGCTGGATTCACCGCTTTTGAGATGAGGTGTACATGATCTGTGGCATTTGACATCAAAAATTGACGCTGCCCCCTCACCGATCCTACGACCGGTGAGGGGCTAGAAGCCGCACCACATAAAACCCCTGTCTCCCACAGTAAAAATGGCAGGCGAATGGCCGGGTCCGTGGTCGCGCTGATGCATGATGACCTGCAGCGGTTGCGCCGTAAAACATGGCGCCGACCGTGCGCGGAACTGATCTGCCAGATATTATCCCCCTGGCCACCCCCCACCAGTGCCCCGAGCCCTCGTGGAAGCCCCCACAGCTACCAGCATGGCTCCCGTCTGACTGTGGCGGCACTGGATACAGTCTGCAGCCGCCACGCTGGCTTCCCGACGACTGAGACCATGCGTCACACGGAAGGAAATTCGGGCCAAAAGGGGTAGAGCATAGGGGGAGGGCCTTTAGGTGACACGCTAAAGGCTTCCCAGTGTGCGTTGTGATGACGTGTACAAAACCTGTGTCAATCAGGTGCCACACAGATTTAGGCGTCAAATGGGTTCTCCGCCCGATCGTCAATTACAAAATCAGCATCGGGGAACAGTGAATCCCGCCCATAGTCTCAGAATTGGAGAATCCAGACTGTCTGTTTTCGTTCGCATTTTTCAACACGCAGCAACAGTTAACTCAGTTGTTACCTGAACCGTTTTGTCTTTCTACATGGAGCAGTTTTATAGAGTGGGCCTACACTCCTGGGAGGTTTGCAGATATCTTTAAAACATATATGTTTTGTTGGGGCTTGATGCTCAGACGTTGCTTCCCTGGCAGAAGAGTCTTTAACTCTGAAACATAGTGTCAGAATCTATGGTTTCTCATTTCGAACTGCAATATATAGAACATACAGTGCAGAAGGAAGCCATTTGGTCCATCGAGTCTGCAGCGACCCACTTAAGCCCTCACTTCCACCGTATCCCCATAACCCAATAACCCCTCCTAGCCTTAGGAGGAAATTAATTAATGAATATACGTGGCAAGTTTGGCATGCGAACGCGCAGATAAACACATGCTGCTCTGATGTCCTGCTGGTGACATAGTGCATGTAACAGACTGGCGGCTTCTGAACGTTTCTGGACACACTGTTCTCTGGGATGGTTGGATTCAGTACGGATGGTATCCTAAGGGAGTCAGGGTGGGGGGATGCGGTAGTGTTATCATATGGTGGTCAAGGAAAAAATCTGCTTCGGGAGAGCTAAGAAACAATGGGCCTACTGTTACAACACAGAGCGCATTCCGTGTCTGCAAACTATTGGGGAAGATGTAGAGGGTGGCATATGTTGGAAGGTTCGACTGCGGTGCAAAACCGATGGAGCAGCTGTAGAGGTGGGCTTCAAACATCTTGTATAGCTGGACATGGTAACGCTGACAAAAGGCAGCGAATGAAGACATAGTGTCTTCCTGATGTTGTATCGTTCCATTTCCAGCCTGACGCGGAAAAATGTGTTGCTTGAACTCTCTCTTGGGGGAGGTGTCAAAACTGTCAGTTGTGGAACATTCATGAGACATTGCTCATGGCACATCAAACGTAGAAAGCTGAGGGGTGAACTTATAGAGGTTTAAAAATAGTGAGGGGCATAGATAAAGTAGAAGTCAACATCTTTTCCCAAAGGTAGGGGGGTCTAAAACTAGAGGTCAGAGGTTTAAGGGGAGAGATACAAAAGGGTCCAGAGGGGCAATTTTTTCACACATGGGGTGATGTGTGTCTGGAACGAGCTGCCAGAGGCGGTAGTAGAGGCAGCTACAATGTTGTCTTTTAAAAAGCATTTAGACAGTTTACATGGGAATAGAGGGAATTGGGCCAAATGCGCGCAATTGGGACTAGCTTAGTGGTAAAATCTGGGTTGCATGGACAAGTTGGGCTGAAGGGCCTGTTTCCATGCTGTAAACCTCTATGACTATGAACATAAAAACCCTCAGACAAGAACGGATAATTAGAGGGAGTGAGAAATTGCTGGAAGCAACATAACCTCAATCCCAAACACTTTGGTGGGCACACATCTATTAACTACATTTCAAAACCAAAAATAAAGAGATCTACAAATTGAGGAGAAATATATGTATTGGGTAGCAAATAGCTGCAATGTATCTCTAATCACCGAGGAGGAACATGTTGTCAAAGTCAATGAGAGCGATGAGATACTTGACGCACTGGTTAGCCTAAAAATAATTAATTTGAAAGTCTGTATTTGAAGTTGACCCTGACCATGCCGAGTAATTTAACTATGGGAGCTACTGGGAACAACTTGCCAACCATTATTACACAGCAGTGGGGTGGGGAATTGCACATTTTAAAATGTTCTGTAAAGCTAAATCCAATAACTAGACATTATTTTCAGTGGGGTGAAATGTTTCAGAAACGATAATCCAGAGTAATATTAACAGACACTTGGAATTATTTAAATAAAAAGCAGCAAAGGCGTGTTGAAGACAAGTCGTGTTTGAGTTACGTCGATAGGTGTTTCTGATGGGAACACATTGAGGTTTATTCGGATGGATTTGGTCTAAAAATAATTCCAAATGCATCCGGTATAGTGTCGCATAAGCCACTTATGGCGGTACGGTAGCACAGTGGTTGGCATTGTTGCTTCACAGCCCCAGCCTCACAGGTTCGATTCCCGCTTGGGCCACTGTCTGTGCGGAGTCTGCACGTTCTCCCCGTGTCTGCGTGGGTTTCCTCCGGGTGCTCCGGTTTCCTCCCACAATCCCGAAAGACGTGCTTGTTCGGTGAACTGGACATTCTGAATTCTCCCTCAGTGTACCGAAGATTATGGCACTTTCACAGTAACATCATTGCAGTAAGCCTACTTGTGACAATGATAAAGATTACAAATAAAGTATAGTCCGCGGAGGAAAACGAAAGTGATTTCGCTAGTGGAACTGGCAGAGAGCAGCAGTGAATGGTTTTGTTGTTCAGACTGGGTGAGAGTATCCAGAGTAGGATTTTGATCCAGACATACGTGCGATAGAACTGCGGCGCCAGACTTCCTCTGCATTCTCACAATTGTTCTTAGTGTAGAACATTCACAACTGAGACTTGCATCTTGAGGGAAAAAAATATTTGTAGGTGACACCAGACTTGGGTGTATCGTGAACGGTAAGAAAGACTGTCAATGACAATACATTTTCGTAGTAAGACGAAGTGAAGTAATACAATATAAATGGTTAATTCTAATAGGAGTGCAGGAAAGCAGGCATATCTGTGAAAAGCTCGTTCAGGTTGGCAAGGGAGGTTGCGAGAGTGATTCATACAGCCGGCTGCATCCTGTACTTTTCAAATGGATTTGGAGAGGCCAAGTGGGAGTGGGAGATATGGCAAGCGTTTATGAGACACTCGTTTGAACTCATCGAGGGCATTGTGCCAGATTCCCAATTGGTGCAAATGTGGCGAGACAGGGAACTACTGAATGTGAATGGCAACAACAAATTTGAATTGAGGAAAAAGCTGTTAAGATCCAGATTTAATGGTGAGAGGGTGGAAATGAAATGAAAATCGCTTATTGTCACAAGTGGGCTTCATATGAAGTTACTGTGAAAAGCCCCTAGTCGCCACATTCCGGCGCCTGTTCGGGGAGGCTGTTACGGGAATTGAACCGTACTGCTGGCCTGCCATGGTCTGCTTTCAAAGCCAGCGATTTAGCCCAGTGCTAAACAGCCCCTGATGGTGGAGGCTGGTTCTCAGTGTTGGAAACAAAATTGTATCATTATCTGAACAGCAAATTACAAATTGCACGGCAACTGGGAAAGGGCGGATGGGAGGTATTAGGGAGTTCCCCGCGACTGAGTAAATGGCCTGCTCTGGGTTGCCAATGTTCCATGATTCTCGGATTCATTAGGAGAATTGTATTTTGACTTTGTCTCTGTGAAGTGCTAATTGGATGGACTATTGGAAAAGAGTCTAACAGATGACCAATCCCTTCCCAGCCGTGTTCTTCTATCCCCAAAGTTATGAACACCGTCCTTGATTGCTATCAAACCGAATGTGGGTCTCGAAATGCTACCGGCGTTTGATACAGTTCTGTTCAAGACACTTTTCCCACTATGTTTCTGCGAAATATCCGCTTGCAGGAAAACACGTGCTGATATTTTACAGTTTCATGATGCTGGGGAACTGTATGCAGGGATTTGAGAACGGGAAGGCAATGACATCGGAGACTCATGGAAAGAAATATCCAAATGAATGGGCAGCCAAAGAACAACTTTAGTTGGAGTGCTTTAATGCTTTAACAGAGCAATGTCCTGAACATGGCAACATGTTAACGAGGCAAATAATCTGCTTTTTCGGGATATCTTTTCAATTCTCGATATTAGCCAAGAACATCAGGAAGAACTACCCCTTGCTCCTCTGCGAAAATGATGCCGTGGCCACATTTTCGACCACCCCCGCGGATTGAGCTCTTAAACAAAATGGCGACACAGTTACATTCCAAAAACACGTGATATAAATGCTTAACATGGCAAAAAAACACTATGTCTGGAAGCAATAACTTAATTTTGTTCTGCCAATAGTGGAGTCGTAGATTTACCGATTTTGTGTTTCTCTCGACCTGCTTCGGCCAGTTTTCTTTTCAATGCTGATATCTCTGCAATAGGGACAAGACAGGCTGTTAAAGGTCAAATAAGTCCGAGAGCAGCTCCATCAGAACACAGGAAACAAGAGCAGAACCATGCAATTCAGCCCCTTGCGCCCGCTTCACCATTAGCTACGGTCATGGCTGAATACATCTCATCCCCACCTCCACTTTCCCGCCCATTCGCCATAACCATCCAACCCATGACTAAATTAAAGGCCTGTCCATCTCCTCCTGAAATTTATTCATTGTTCCAGCATGCAGCGCAATGCGGGGGAGCGAATTCCACAGATTCACACACTTTGAGAGAAGTAATTTTTCCTCATCTCTGTTTTGAAACTGCTACCTCCTATCCTCAAAGTGTGACCTCTCGTTCTAGATTCCCCCATAAGAGGAAGCATCCGCTCTACGTCTACTTTGTCATACCTTTTATTATCTTATACACTTCAATTAGATCTTATCTCATTCTTCTAAACTCGTGAGAGTATAGCCTTAAACTGTTCAATCTCTGGAATATAGAACAGTACTGGCCATTCGGCCCACGATGTTAGGCCGCCCATTTATCCTAATCTAAGATCGTGATGTGGAGATGCCGGCGTTGGACTGCGGGGAGCACAGGAAGAAGTCTTACAACACCAGGTTAAAGTCCAACAGGTTTGTTTCAAACACTAGCTTTCGGAGCACTGCTCCTTCCTCAGGTGAATGAAGAGGTATGTTCCAGAAACATATATATAGACAAATTCAAAGATGCCAGACAATGCTTAGAATATGAGCATTTGCAGGTAATTAAGTCTTTACAGATCCAGAGATAGGGGTAACCCCAGGTTAAAGAGGTGTGAATTGTCTCAAGCCAGGACAGTTGGTAGGATTTCACAGGCCAGATGGTGGGGGATGAATGTAATGCGACATGAATCCCAGGTCCCGGTTCAGGCCGCACTCGTGTGCGGAACTTGGCTATAAGTTTCTGCTCGGCGATTCTGCGTTGTTGCGCGTCCTGAAGGCAGCCTTGGAGAATGCTTACCCGGAGATCGGAGGCTGAATGCCCTTGACTGCTGAAGTGTTCCCCGACTGGAAAGGACTGTCTGGTGAGGTGATTGTCGCGCAATATCCGTTCATTCGTTATCGCAGTGTCTGCATGGTCTCGCCAATGTACCACGCTTCGGGACATCTTTTCCTGCAGATTATAAGGTAGACTACGTTGGCTGAGTCACACGAGTATGTACCGCGTACCTGGTGGGTGGTGTTCTCATGTGTAATGGTGGTATCCATGTCGATGATCTGGCACGTCTTGCAGAGATTGCCATGGCAGGGTTGAGTGGTGTCATGATCACTGTGGGATAACCTTGCCAAGATGTTCATCTTCATAGATGACGTGTTGAAGGCTGCCATGAAGATGTCATAGTTTATCTGCTGGACGATGAAGGGTACTCTGTCGGTTGTGTCCCGTGTTTGTCTTCTGAGGAGGTCGGTGCGTTTTTTTGCTGTGGTGCGTTGGAACTGTCGATCGATGACTCGAGCCCCATATCCGGTTCATACGAGGGCATCTTTCAACGTCTGTAGATGTCTGTTACGTTCCTCCTCGTCTGAGCAGATCATGTGTATACGGAGGGCTTGTCCATAGGGGATGGCTTCTTTAATGTGTTTAGGGTGGAATCGTGATGCTCCACTTCTCCAGCTTCCACCCTAAACACATTAAAGAAGCCATCACCTATGTACAAGCCCTCCATATACACAGGATCTGCCCAGATGAGGAGGAGCGTAATAGACATCTACAGACACTGAATGATGCCCTTGTATAAACGGGATACGGTGTTCGACTCATCGATCAACAGTTCCAACGGGCCACAGCAAAAAACCGCCCCAACCTCCTCAGAAGACAAACACGGGACACAACCGACAGAGTACTCTTCATCGTCCAGTACTTTCCCAGAGCGTATAAACTACGACATCTTCTTCACAGCCTTCAACACATCATCGATGAAGATGAACATCTTGCCAAGGTCATCCCCACCTCTCCACTACTTGCCTTCAAACAACCGCGCAACCTCAAACAAACCATTGTTTGCAGCAAACTACCCAGCCTTCAGAACAGTGACCACGACACCACACAACCCTGCCATGGCAATCTCTGCAAGACGTGCCAGATCATCGACATGGATACCACCATTAAATGTGAGAACACCACCCACCATGTACACGATACATACTCGTGCACCTCGTCCAACGTTGTCTATCTCGTACGCTGCAGGAAAGGATGTCCTGGAGTGGTACATTGGCTAAACCATGCAGATGCTGCAACAACGAATGAACGGACATCACGCGATATCACGCGATAATCACCAGGCAGGAATGTTCCCTTCCAGTTGGGGAACAATTCAGTAGTCAAGGGCATTCCGCCTCTGATCTCTGGGTAAGTGTTCTCCCAGGCGGCCTTCAGGACGTGCGAAAATGCAGAATTGCCGAGCAGAAACTTATAGCCAAGTTCCGCACACATGAGGGCGGCCTCAATTGGGACCTGGAATTCATGTCCCATTACATTCATCCCCCACCATCTGGCTTGGGCTTGCAAAATCTTACCAACTGTCCTGGCTTGAGACAATTCACACCTCTTTAATCTGGGTTTACCCCTATCTCTGGATCTGTAAAGACTTAATTACCTGCAAATGCTCGTATTCTAAGCATTGTCTGGTATCTTTGAATTTGTCTATATATATGTTTCTGGAACATACCTCTTCATTCACCTGAGGAAGGAGCAGTGCTTTGAAAGCTAGTGTTTGAAACAAACCTGCTGGACTTTAAACTGGTGTTGTAAGACTTCTTACTGTAATCTAAGATCAACCTAACCTACACCCCTTCAATTTGCTGCTGTCCATATACCTGTCCAAGAGTGGCTTAAATGTCCTTAATGAATCTGACTCCACCACCTCCGCTGGAAGTGCATTCCACGCACAAACCACTCTCTGTGTAAAGAACCTACCTCTGACATCTCCCCTATACCTCCTTCCAATCACCTTAAAATTATGTCCCCTCGTGACAGCCATTTCCGCCCTGGGGAAAAGTCTCTGGCTATCCACTCAATCTATGCCTCTCATCACCTTGTACACCTCTATCAAGTCACCTTTCTTTCTTCTTCGCTCCAGTGAGAAAAGCCCGAGCTCCCTCGACCTTTCTTCATAATACATGCCCTCCAGTGCAGGAAGAATCCTGGCAAATCTCCTCTGCACCCTCTCCAAAGCATCCACATCCTTACTATAATGTCTCTTCATAAGACAGGTTGAATCAACTTGATTTGTTCTCACTGGAACGACGGAGGTTACGGGGCGACCTGATAAGCTCTAAAAAACTATGAGGGGCATAGACAGAGTGGATGGTCAGAGACTTTTTCCCAGGGTGGAGGGGCCAATTGCTAGGTTTAATGATGTGGAGATGCCGGCGTTGGACTGGGGTGAGCACAGTACAACGTCTTACGACACCAGGTTAAAGTCCAACAGGTTTGTTTCGATGTCACTAGCTTTCGGAGCGCTGCTCCTTCCTCAGGTGAATGAAGAGGTCTGTTCCAGAAACACATATAAGGACAAATTCAAAGATGCCAAACAATGCTTGGAATGCGAGCATTAGCAGGTGATTAAATCTTTACAGATCCAGAGATCCAGAGACCCTGAACCCCATGCGACTTTACTTTTTCCATCAACCTGCCATGGGAAACTTTATCAAACGCCTTACTGAAGTCCATGCACATGACACCTACAGCCCTTCCCTCATCAATTAACGATGTCACTTCCTAAAAGAATTCTATTAGGTTTGTAAGACATGACCTTCCCTGCACAGACAGACCTCTTCATTCACCTGAGGAAGGAGCAGCGCTCCGAAAGCTAGTGACATCGAAACAAACCTGTTGGACTTTAACCTGGTGTCGTAAGACTTCGTACTGTGCTAGGTTTAATGTTTGAGGGGCAAGGTTTAGAGGAGATGTACGAGGCAAGTTTTTTTACACAGAGGGTAGTGGATGCTTGGGACTCGCTACCGGAGGAGGTGGTGGAAATTCATGCAAGTTATCCTGATCAGTGCCAGACAGAAAGTTACGTGAGCAGGTCTTTTTTTCTCCAAGCAGGAGTCTGCACTTTTGATAGTGCTGCTGCCTTTCAGCATCAGGGACCCAGGTTCAATTCCAACTTTGGTGTCTGTGTGGAGCTTGCACGTTCTCCCTGTGTCTACCTGGATTTCGTCCCGAGTACTTCAGTTTCCTCCCACAGTCCAGAGATGTGTGAGTTCATAGAATCTTAGAATTTGTAGTGCAGAAGGAGGCCATTCGGCCCATTGGATCTGCACCGGCCCTTGGAAAAAGTACTCTACCCAAGCCCACACCCTATCCCAGTAACCCAATAACCCCACCCAACCTAGCTGTGACAGACGAATGGACTGGCAATACATGAAGATTGCTATTGTCATTTGCATGCCGAGAAATGTATCGCATGATGTTATAGTTAACCTGAATGTGGCAGCCACAGATGATAGAGGGAACAAAAATGCCAAATTATTATCTATGAGTGGGAACACATTGGTTAGAGGAAGCAATGGTTTATGGTTCGCTGTTTCAGGTTACATTTGATCAGGACAAATGGTGTGTCCACTCTGATACGTTGCAATTTGAAAAACATTCCTTTGGATTGGATCGTACATACAGTAGGTATACTCTAGGGATTCTATGATTTTTGTGATTCTATACTTTTGGGAAACACGATGCAAGAGAGCATGAATTAAATCTAATAGTTGGAAGTTGAAACTTTTGTTCCTCGGGAATATTTCAGAGTATTATTACCCTTGCCTGGGGAAGACCAACACCGCCCTTCCTCCTGCCGGGGAAGACCAACACAACCCCGGGGGAAGACCGACATTCCCCGCGGGGAAATCATCCCCCCTGTGGAAGAAATAGTTTCCATTGTTCTCGATAGAGGTCCTGTACATCATTTTTGACACAATGATTTACCTGCATCTTTTTCACGCAGTGCCTCCTCTATTAGGAAAAAAAAACATTGGTCAAAACGTAACATGCAAGATATCTAACTGTTGGGAATGTTGGTGGCAACAAATGACAAATAGTACTGAATTAATGTGTTCTTAATCAGAAATGCAGATGGGCATCGTGCATAAGAACATAAGAACATAAGAACTAGGAGCAGGAGTAGGCCATCTGGCCCCTTGAGCCTGCTCCACCATTCAATGAGATCATGGCTGATCTTTTGTGGACTCAGCTCCACTTTTCGGCCCGAACACCATAACCCTTAATCCCTTTATTCTTCAAAAAATTATCTATCTTTATCTTAAAAACATTTAATGAAGGAGCCTCTACTGCTTCACTGGGCAAGGAATTCCATAGATTCACAACCCTTTGGGTGAAGAAGTTCTTCCTAAACTCAGTCCTAAATCTACTTCCCCTTATTTTGAGACTATGCCCCCTAGTTCTGCTTTCACCCGCCAGTGAAAACAATCTGCCCGCATCTATCCTATCTATTCCCTTCATAATCTTATATGTTTCTATAAGATCCCCCCTCATCCTTCTAAATTCCAATGAGTACAGTCCCAGTCTACTCAACCTCTCCTCGTAATCCAACCCCTTCAGCTCTGGGATTAACCTAGTGAATCTCCTCTGCACACCCTCCAGTGCCAGTACGTCCTTTCTCAAGTAAGAAGACCAAAACTGAACACAATACTCCAGGTGTGGCCTCACTAACACCTTATACAACTGCAGCAGAACCTCCCTAGCCTTAAACTCCATCCCTCTAGCAATGAAGGACAAAATTCCATTTGCCTTCTTAATCACCTGTTGCACCTGAAAACCAACTTTTTGCGACTCATGCACAAGCACACCCAGGTCTCTCTGCACAGCAGCATGTTTTAATATTTTATCATTTAAATAATAATCCCTTTTGCTGTTATTTCTACCAAAATGGATAACCTCACATTTGTCAACATTGTATTCCATCTGCCAGACCCTAGCCCATTCACTTAGCCTATCCAACTCCCCCTGCAGACTTCCAGTATCCTCTGCACTTTTTGCTTTACCACTCATCTTAGTGTCGCCTGCAAACTTGGACACATTGTCCTTGGTCCCCAACTCCAAATCATCTATGTAAATTGTGAACAGTTGTGGGCCCAACACTGATCCCTGAAGGACACCACTAGCTACTGATTGCCAATCAGAGAAACACCCATTAATCCCCACTCTTTGCGTTCTATTAATTAACCAATCCTCTATCCATGCTACTACTTTCCCCTTAATGCCATGCATCTTTATCTTATGCAACAACCTTTTGTGTGGCACCTTGTCAAAGGCTTTCTGGAAATCCAGATATACCACATCCATTGACGCCCCGTTATCTACCGCACTGTTAATGTCCTCAAAAAATTCCACTAAATTAGTTAGGCATGACCTGCCCTTTATGAACCCATTCTGCGTCTGCCCAATGGGACAATTGCCTCGCTATTTCTTCCTTGATGATAGATTCCAGCATGTTCCCTACTACCGAAGTTAAGCTCACTGGCCGATAATTACCCGCTTTCTGCCTACCTCCTTTTTTAAACAGTGGTGTCACGTTTGCTAATTTCCAATCCACCGGGACCACCCCAGAGCCTAGTGAATTTTGGTAAATTATCACTAGTGCATTTGCAATTTCCCTTGCCATCTCTTTTAGCACTCTGGGATGCATTCCATCAGGTCCAGGAGACTTGTCTACCTTTAGCCCCATTAGCTTGCCCATCACTACCTCCTTGGTGATAACAATCCTCTCAAGGTCCTCACCTGTCATAGCCTCATTTCCATCAGTCACTGGCATGTTATTTGTGTCTTCCACTGTGAAGACCGACCCAAATAACCTGTTCAGTTCCTCAGCCATTTCCTCATCTCCCATTATTAAATCTCCCTTCTCATCCTCTAAAGGACCAATATTTACCTTAGAAACTCTTTTTTGTTTTATGTATTTGTAGAAACTTTTACTGCCTGTTTTTATATTCTGAGCAAGTTTACTCTCATAATCTATCTTACTCTTTATAGCTTTTTTTAGTAGCTTTCTGTTGCCCCCTAAAGATTTCCCAGTCCTCTAGTCTCCCACTGATCTTTGCTACTTTGTATGTTTTTCCTTCAATTTGATACTCTCCCTTATTTCCTTAGATATCCACGGTCGATTTTCCCTCTTTTTACCGTCCTTCCTTTTTGTTGGTATAAACCTTTGCTGAGCACTGTGAAAAATTGCTTGGAAGGTTCTCCACTGTTCCTCAACTGTTTCACTATAACGTCTTTGCTTCCAGTCTATGTTAGCTAGTTCTTCTCTCATCCCATTGGAATCTCCTTTGTTTAAGCACAAAACACTAGTTCTTGATTTTACCTTCTCACCCTCCATCTGTATTTTAAATTCCACCATATTGTGATCGCTCCTTCCGAGAGGATCCCTAACTATGAGATCCTGAATCAATCCTGTCTCATTACACAGGACCAGATCTAGGACCGCTTGTTCCCTCGCAGTTTCCATTACATACTGTTCTCGGAAACTATCGCGGATACATTCTATAAACTCCTCCTCAAGGCTGCCTTGACCGACCTGGTTACACCAATCAACATGTAGATTAAAATCCCCCATGATAACTGCTGTACCATTTCTACATGCATCTGTTATTTCTTTGTTTATTGCCTGCCCCACCATAATGTTACTATTTGGTGGCCTATAGATTACTCCTATCAGTGACTTTTTCGCCTTACTATTCCTGATTTCCACCCAAATGGATTCAACCTTATCCTCCAAAGCACCGATGTCATCCCTTACTGTTGCCCGGATGTCATCCTTAAATAACAGAGCTACACCACCTCCCTTACCATCCACTCTGTCCTTCCGAAAAGTTTGATACCCTCGGATATTTAACTCCCAGTCGTGACCATCCTTTAACCATGTTTCAGTAATGGCCACTAAATTATAGTCATTCACGATGATTTGCGCCATCAACTCATTTACCTTATTCCGAATACTACGAGCATTCAGGTAAAGTACACTTATGTTGGCTTTTTTTATCTCTGTTCAGTATCTTAACACCTCGATCAGTAACCTCTCCTAAGTTATATTTCCTCTTAACCTTTCTCCTAATTTTCCTTGTCGTCAAAGCCATATCTTCATGTAACAACCTGCCGCGTCGCTTACCATTAATGTTTTCACTTCCCGTTTTATTTCTTTTAGTATTCCTGGTCCTATTCACTGAGCTCCCCTCAGTCACTGTACCTTGTACTGTCGCCCTTTTTGATTTTTGACTATGGCTTCTCTGCCTTACACTTTCCCCCTTACTCCCTTTTATTTCTGTCCCTGTTTTACTACCTTCCAACTTCCTGCATCGGTTCCCATCCCGCTGTCACATTAGTTTAAACTCTCTCCAACAGCTCTAGCAAACCCCCCCCTCCCAGGACATCGGTTCCAGTCCTGCCCAGGTGCAGACCGTCCGGTTTGTACTGGTCCCACCTCCCCCAGAACCGGTTCCAATGTCCCAGGAATTTGAATCCCTCCCTCTTGCACCATCTCTCGAGCCATGTATTCATGCTCTCTATCCTGACATTCCTACTCTGACTAGCTCGTGGCACTGGTAGCAATCCTGAGATTACTACCTTTGAGATCCTACTTTTTAGTTTAACTCCTAGCTCCCTAAATTCAGCTTGTAGGACCTCATCCCGTTTTTTACCTACACCTCCGAGCTGTACTTGAAAGTGGTGTTCGGCCCCAGATGGAATATTCAAATAACCAGAAGCTGTGCTGGGTTGCCTACATCATTGACTGTTGAGAGAACTTTGAACTTAGGCTCGGATTGAGAGCTCTGATTTAAGATGCCTTCTCTGATGCACTCTTTGCAGTAAAATATGCAGTCTGTTACTTGAGAATGCTCATATTGTAGAATAACGGCACCTGGAACATAGAGTGTAGGAGTGTGTGTGTGTGTGTGGGGGGGGGGGGGGCGGGGGGCATTCTGCCTTTTAAGCATACGCCGATATTCAATATGACCATGGTTGATCATCCAACGGATCTCTGCATCCTCCTCAAAGCTCACCCTCCCACCCAGGTTTGTGTCATGTGCAAATTTGAAAATATTACATTTAGTTCCCTCAGCTAAATCATCAATACATATTGTGAATCGCTGGGGTCTCAGCAGTGACCCCCACGACACGCCACTAGTCATCACCTGCCATTTGGAAAGCCCATTTATTCCTACTCTTTGCTTCCTGCCTGCCAACCAGTTTCCATCCTTAGTACACTATCCCTAATCCCGTGCACTTTAATTATGCACACTTATCTCTCGTGAAACTTTGTTGAAAGTTTCTGAATGTCTAAATAAACCAGATCCACTGCAGCCCCTCTCTCCTCGACAATATTACTATATTAGTTACTCCCTCGAAGAATTCCAGTAGATTTGTCAAGATAGTGCTACAAGGAAGATAGGGACAGGATAATAGGACAATGGAATAATACTCAGAGAAGGAGACCATTCAATATACTGTTTGTTTAAAGTTCTTATGTACTATTATCCAACTGGTCATTGTATTTTTCGGCAATTAATTACACAGTTGATTATTGAAATGTACCAATATTACTTTTTACCAGCATTGCAGGAGGTGCTTTCCATTTCACAGGAATCAAAGTTGCAAATAAAGTTTCCTCATGTCATCTTTGGTCCCTTTACAAATAAATTTGAATTTATGTCCGTTGAAACAGATTTCCTTTGTCGCATCAATTAACATCAGCCAAGATTGTAATAGTCCTATCAAACCTCATGTTGACTTTCATGCGACAACGAGGAAAGTTTAAACTTTTATAATCTTTTGATGCGCTGGAAATTGCTCTTCCCTGGGGTGATTCTTGATATCTTATCTGCGCGAAATATAAGTATTCTCTCCAGAATAGTATAGGTGAGGCTAAAAGTTGTCTTGTACAAAGGTTGAGAACAATATTTTGTTTTTGTGATGCAGACGTATGGATATCAAAATAAAAACAGGGATGTGTTGCAGCAGCATTCTTAATATTGGCCCATAACCTTTCAGAGTTGCAATCTCTGTCAGATTTACTTGCGCTGGGAGAGACAGGAGCAGCGAAATGCGCCCTCCACAGGATCGTCGTGAATAAACTTGCGGCAAGAGATAAGTCACCACCTATTTAACCGCAGAAGCATTCGTGAAGGGAAGGTTTAAAGGGACAATTTGCAGGAGTAGATAGGTTCAGGGAATGGGGGTTGGCGGACGGGTTGATTGTCGGTTGGATCCCTGGAAGCGGGCGGTTTGACAGAGGGGGGCGGGGAATTCGCTTCGACCCGGGGATATCTCAGAATTGCCCAGCGGATGTGTCACCTGGAACTCAGGTGGAAGGTCGGACTCAAAGTGGGTGGTGTGGGGTTGGGGCAGGGGTGTATGTCAGTTGTAACCCAGGGAGCAGCGGTCTTCCCCAGGGGATGTGTTGGTCAGAACTGGAGCGGTCTTGGTCTTCCCGAGTGGGTGTGTTGGCGGATAACAGGGTTTGTCAGTTGTAACCCGAGGTCTCTCAGTCCCCAGTGAGTGCGTCGGTAGGAACCCGGGTGGCGGGTGGGAGGGGGTTGGCCGCCCCCGGAGGGGTGCTAGTGGATCCTGGGGCGTGACAGTATTCCTCAGTGAGCTGCCGGTTCAAACCGGGGGCTGGAGCGCTGTTTCTCCCACGGAAGTGCCAGCAGAAACTCGGTGGTGTTGTTCTTCCTAAGTAGGGTGACAACTTGGGAGTGTGCCGCTCTTCCCCAGGGAGCGTGTCGCTCTTCCCCAGGGAGTGTGTCGGTCTTCCCCAGGGATTGTGTCGCTCTTCCCCAGGGAGTGTGTCGCTCTTCCCCAGAGAGTGTGTCGCTCTTCCTCAGGCTGTGTGTAAGTCTTCCCCAGGGAGCACGTCAGTCTTCCCCAAGGAGCATGTCTGTCTTCCCCAGGGAGTGTGTCAGTCTTCCCCAGGGTGTGTGTCAGTTTTCCCCAGGGTGTGCGTCAGTCTTCCCCAGGGTGTGTGTCAGTCTTCCCCATGGTGTGTGTCAGTCTTCTCCGGGGAGTGTGTCGTTCCTCCCAGGGTGTCTGTCGTTCCTCCCCAGGGAGTGTGTCGGTCTTCCCCCGAGTGTGTGTTAGTCTTCGTCAGGGGGTGTGTCGCTGTTCCTCAGAGAGTGTGTCGGTCTTCCCCAGGGAGTGTGTCAGTCTTACCCAGGGAGTGTGTCAGTCTTCCCCAGGGTGTGTGTCAGTCTTCTTCAGGGGGGGTGTCGCTCTTCCTCAGGGAGTGTGTCGCTCTTCCCCAGGGAGTGGGTCAGTCATCCACAGGGAGAGTATCAGTCTTCCCCAGGGAGTGTGTCGCTCTTCCCCAGGGAGTGTGTCAATCGTCCACAGGGCGTGTGTCGTTCTTCCTCAGGCTGTGTGTACGTCTACCCCAGGGAGCGTGTCAGTCTTCCCCAAGGAGCGTGTCTGTCTTCCCCAGGGAGTGTGTCAGTCTTCCCCAGGGTGTGTGTCAGTCTTCCCCAGGGTGTGAGTCAGTCTTCCCCAGGGTGTGCGTCAGTCTTCCGCAGGGTGTGTGTCAGTCTTCCCCATGGTGTGTGTCAGTCTTCCCCGGGGAGCGTGTCGTTCCTCCCAGGGTGTCTGTCGTTCCTCCCCAGGGAGTGTGTCGGTCTTCCCCCGAGTGTGTGTCAGTCTTCCCCAGGGAGTGTGTCGGCTTTCCCCAGGGAGTGTGTCGGCTTTCCCCAGGGAGTGTGTCCGCTTTCCCCAGGGAGTGTGTCGGCTTTCCCCAGGGAGTGTGTCGGCTTTCCCCAGGGAGTGTGTCGGCTTTCCCCAGGGAGTGTGTCGGCTTTCCCCAGGGAGTGTGTCATCTTCCACAGGGAGTGTATCAGTCTTCTCCAGGGAGTGTGTCAGTCTTCCCCAGGGAGTGCGTCAGTCTTCCCCAGGGAGTGTGTCAGTCTTCCGCAGGGAGTGTGTCGCTCTTCCTCAGGGACTGTGTCAGTCTTCCCCAGGGTGTGTGTCAGTCTTCCCCAGGGTGTGTGTCAGTCTTCCCCAGGGTGTGTGTTGCACCTCCCCTGTGAGTGTATCTGTCTTCCCCAGGGAGTGTATCCGTCTTTATCAGGGAGTGTGTCGATCTTACCCGGGGAGTCTGTCAGTCTTCCCCAGGGAGTGCGTCGCTCTTCCCAGGGAGTGTATCTGTCTACCTCAGGGAGTGTGTCTGTATTTCTCAGGGAGTCTGTCGCTCTTTCCCAGGGAGTGTGTCGGTTTTTCTCTGGAAGTCTGACACTCTTCCCCATGGAGTGTGTCAGTCTTGCCCAGGGAGTATGTCGGTATTTCTCAGGGAGTCGGTCGCTCTTCCCCTAGGGGTGTATCTGTCTTCCACAGGGAGTTTGTCGGTATTTCTCAGGGAATCTGTTGCTCTTCCCCAGGGAGTGTATCAGTCTTCCTCAGGGAGTGTGTCGGTCTTCCTCACTGACTGTGTCAGTAATTCCCAGGGAGTGTGTCGCTCTTCCTCAGGCAGTGTGCCGGTCTTCACGAGGGAGTGTGTCAGTCCTCCCAGGTTGTGTGTCAGTCTTCTTCAGGGGGTGTGTCGCTGTTCCTCAGAGAGTGTGTCGGTCTTCCCCAGGGAGTGTGTCAGTCTTCCCCAGGGAGTGTGTCGCTCTTCCCCAGGGAGTGTGTCGCTCTTCCCCAGGGAGTGTGTCAATCATCCCCAGGGCGTGTGTCGCTCTTCCTCAGGCTGTGTGCCTGTCTTCACAAGGGAGTGTGTCAGACCTCCCAGGGTGTGTGTCAGTCTTCCCCAGGGTGTGTGTCAGTCTTCTTCAGGGGGTGTGTTGCTGTTCTCAGAGCGTGTGTCAGCCTTCCCCAGGGAGTTTGTCAGTCTTCCCCAGGGAGTGTGTCAGTCCTCCACAGGGAGAGTATCAGTCTTCCCAAGGGAGTGTGTCGCTCTTCCCCAGGGAGTGTGTCAATCTTTGCCAGGGCGTGTGTCGCTCTTCCTCAGGCTGTGTGTAAGTTTTCCCCAGGGAGCGTGTCAGTCTTCCCCAAGGAGCGTGTCTGTCTTCCCCAGGGAGTGTATCAGTCTTCCCCAGGGTGTGTGTCAGTCTTCCCCAGTGTGTGCGTCAGTCTTCCCCAGGGTGTGTGTCAGTCTTCCCCATGGTGTGTGTCAGTCTTCTCCGGGGAGTGTATCGTTCCTCCCAGGGTGTCTGTCGTTCCTCCCCAGGGAGTGTGTCGGTCTTCCCCCGAGTGTGTGTCAGTCTTCTTCAGGGGGTGTGTCGCTGTTCCTCAGAGAGTGTGTCGGTCTTCCCCAGGGAGTGTGTCGGTCTTCCCCAGGGAGTGTGTCAGTCTTCCCCAGGGAGTGTGTCAGTCTTCCCCAGGGAGTGTGTCAGTCTTCCCCAGGGAGTGTGTCAGTCTTCCCCAGGGTGTGTGTCAGTCTTCTTCAGGGGGTGTGTCGCTCTTCCCCAGGGAGTGTGTCAGTCCTCCACAGGGAGAGTATCAGTCTTACCCAGGGAGCGTGTCGCTCTTCCCCAGGGAGTGTGTCAATCGTCCCCAGAGCGTGTGTCGCTCTTCCTCAGGCTGTGTGTAAGTCTTCCCCAAGGAGCGTGTCTGTCTTCCCCAGGGAGTGTGTCAGTCTTCCCCAGGGTGTGTGTCAGTCTTCCCCAGGGTCTGCATCAGTCTTCCCCAGGGTGTGTGTCAGTCTTCCCCATGGTGTGTGTCAGTCTTCCCCGGGGAGTGTGTCGTTCCTCCCAGGGTGTCTGTCGTTCCTCCCCAGGGAGTGTGTCGGTCTTCCCCCGAGTGTGTGTCAGTCTTCTTCAGGGGGTGTGTTGCTGTTCCTCAGAGAGTGTGTCGGTCTTCCCCAGGGAGTGTGTCAGTCTTCCCCAGGGAGTGTGTCAGTCTTCCCCAGGGTGTGTGTCAGTCTTCTTCAGGGGGTGTGTCGCTCTTCCTCAGGTAGTGTGTCGCTCTTCCCCAGGGAGTGTATCAGTCTACCCCAGGGATTTGTCTGTATTTCTCAGGGAGTCTGTCGCACTTCCTCAGGGAGCGTGTCAGTCTTTCCTAGGGAGTGATTCAGTTTATCTCAGGGAGTCTAACACTCTTCCCCATGGAGTGTGTCAGTCTTACCCAGGGAGTATGTCGGTATTTCTCAGGGATTCGGTCGCTCTTCCCCAGGGAGTGTATCAGTCTTCCAGAAGGAGTTTGTCAGTATTTCTCAGGGAGTCTGTCGCTCTTCCCCAGGGAGTGTATCAGTCTTCCTCAGGGAGTGTGTCGGTCTTCCTCAGTGAGTATGTCAGTCTTCCCCAGGGAGTGTGTCGCTCTTCCTCAGGCTGCGTGTCAGTCTTCCCCAGGGAGAGTGTCAGTCTTCCCCAGGGAGTGTGTCGCTCTTCCTCAGGTAGTGTGCCGGTCTTCACGAGGGAGTGTGTAGTCTTCCCCAGGGAGTGTGTCGCTCTTCCTCAGAGAGTGTGTCAGTCTTCCCCAGGGAATGTGTCAGTCTTCCCCAGGGTGTGTGTCAGTCTTCCCCAGGGTGTGTGTCAGTCTTCTTCAGGGGGTGTGTCGCTCTTCCTCAGGGAGTGTGTCGCTCTTCACCAGGGAGTGTGTCAGTCCTCCACAGGGAGAGTATCAGTCTTCCCCAGGGAGTGTGTCGCTCTCCCCCAGGGAGTGTGTCAATCTTCCCCAGGATGTGTGTCACTCTTCCTCAGGCTGTGTGTAAGTCTTCCCCAGGGAGCATGTCAGTCTTCCCCAAGGAGTGTGTCAGTCTTCCCCAGGGAGTGTGTCAGTCTTCCCCAGGGTGTGATTCAGTCTTCCCCAGGGTGTGTGTCAGTCTTCCCCAGGGTGTGTGTGAGTCTTCCCCGGGGAGTGAGTCGGTCCTCTCCAGGGAGTGTGTCGTTCATCCCCAGGGTCTGTGTCGGTCTTCCCCCGAGTGTGTGTCAGTGTTCCCCAGGGAGTGTGTCGGCTTTCCCCAGGGAGTGTGTCGGCTTTCCCCAGGTAGTATGTCGGCTTTCCCTAGGGAGTGTGTCGGATTTCCCCAGGGAGTGTGTCGGCATTCCCCAGGGAGTGTGTCGGCATTCCCCAGGGAGTGTGTCGGCATTCCCCAGGGAGTGTGTCGGCTTTCCCCAGGGAGTGTGTCGGCTTTCCCCAGGGAGTGTGTCGGCTTTCCCCAGGGAGTGTGTCGGCTTTCCCCAGGGAGTGTGTCGGCTTTCCCCAGGGAGTGTGTCGGCTTTCTCCAGGGAGTGTGTTGGCTTTCCCCAGGGGGTGTGTCGGTCTTCCCCAGGGAGTCTGTCGATCGTCCCCAGGCAGTGTGTAGGTCTTCCCCAGGGAGTGTGCCGGTCTTCCCCAGGGAGCCTGTCGCTCTTCCCCTGGGAGCCTGTCGCTCTTCCCCAGGGAGCCTGTCCATCTGCCCCAGAGAGTGTGCCGGTCTTCCCCAGGGGGTGTGTCGCTCTTCCCCAGGGCGTGTATCCCTCTTCCCCAGGGAGTGTGTCGCTCTTCCCCAGGGAGTGTGTCAGTCATCCCCAGGGTGTGTGTAAGTCTTCTACAGGGGGTGTGTCGCTCTTCCTCAGGGAGTGTGTCGCTCTTCCCCAGGGAGTGTGTCAGTCCTCCACAGGGAGAGTATCAGTCTTCCCCAGGGAGTGTGTCGCTCTTCCCCAGGGAGTGTGTCAATCTTCCCCAGGATGTGTGTCACTCTTCCTCAGGCTGTGTGTAAGTCTTCCCCAGGGAGCGTGTCAGTCTTCCCCAAGGAGTGTGTCAGTCTTCCCCAGGGAGTGTGCCGGTCTTCCCGAGGGAGCCTGTCGCTCTTCCCCTGGGAGCCTGTCGCTCTTCCCCATGGAGCGTGTCGCTCTTCCCCAGGGAGTGTGTCGCTCTTCCCCAGGGAGTGTGTCGCTCTTCCCCAGGGAGTGTGTCGCTCTTCCCCAGGGAGTGTGTCGCTCTTCCCCAGGGCGTGTGTCGCTCTTCCCCAGGGAGTGTGTCGCTCTTCCCCAGGGAGTGTGTCGCTCTTCCCCAGGGAGTGTGTCGCTCTTCCCCAGGGAGTGTGTCAGTCTTCCCCATGGAGTGTGTCGCTCTTCCCCAGGGAGTGTGTCAGTCTTCCCCAGGGAGTGTGTCAGTCTTGCCCAGTGAGTGTGTCGCTCATCCTCACGCAGTGTGGCAGTCTTCCCCAGGGTATGTGTCAGTCTTCCCCAGGGTGTGTGTTGCACCTCCCCTGTGAGTGTATCTGTCTTCCCCAGGGAGTGTATCCGTCTATCTCGGAGAGTGTGTCGATCTTGCCCAGGGAGTCTTTCAGTCTTCCCCAGGGAGTGCGTCGCTCTTCCCTAGGGAGTGTGTCAGTCTACCTCAGGGAGTGTGTCTGTATTTCTCAGGGAGTCTGTCGCTCTTCCCCAGGGAGCGTGTCAGTCTTACCCAGGGAGTGTGTCGGTTTTTCTCAGGGAGTCTGACACTCTTCCCCATGGAGTGTGTCTGTCTTACCCAGGGAGTAGTCGGTATTTCTCAGGGAGTCGGTCGCTCTTCCCCAGCGAGTGTATCAGTCTTCCACAGGGAGTTTGTCGGTATTTCTCAGGGAGCCTGTTGCTCTTCCCCAGGGAGTGTGTCGCTCTTCCTCAGGCTGCGTGTCTGTCTTCCCCAGTGAGCGTGTCAGTCTTCTTCAGGGGGTGTGTCGCTGTTCTCAGAGCGAGTATCGGTCTACCCCAGGGAGTGTGTTAGTCCTCCACAGAGAGAGTATCAGTCTTCCCCAGGGAGTGTGTCGCTCTTCCCCAGGGAATGTGTCAATCATTGCCAGGGCGTGTGTCGCTCTTCCTCAGGCTGTGTGTAAGTCTTCCCCAGGGAGCGTGTCAGTCTTCCCCAAGGAGCGTGTCTCTCTTCCCCAGGGAGTGTGTCGCTCTTCCCCAGGGAGTGTATCAGTCTTCCCCATGGAGTGTGTCGCTCTTCCCCAGGGAGTGTGTCAGTCTTCCCCAGGGAGTGTGTCAGTCTTCCCCAGTGAGTGTGTCGCTCTTCCTCACGGAGTGTGGCAGTCTTCCCCAGGGTGTCTGTCAGTCTTCCCCAGGGTGTGCGTCAGCCTTCCCCAGGGTGTGTGTCAGTCTTCCCCATGGTGTGTGTCAGTCTTCCCCGGGGAGTGTGTCGCTCCTCCCAGGGTGTCTGTCGTTCCTCCCCAGGGAGTGTGTCGGTCTTCCCCCGGGTGTGTGTCAGTCTTCCCCAGGGAGTGTGTCGGCTTTCCCCAGGGAATGTGTCGACATTCCCCAGGGAGTGTGTCGGCTTTCCCCTGGGAGTGTGTCGGCTTTCCCCTGGGAGTGTGTAGGCTTTCCCCAGGGAGTGTGTCGGCTTTCCCCAGGGAGTGTGTCGGCTTTCCCCAGGGAGTGTGTCGGCTTTCCCCAGGTAGTGTGTCGGCTTTCCCCAGGGAGTGTGTCGGCTTTCCCCAGGGAGTGTGTCGGCTTTTCCCAGGGAGTGTGTCGGCTTTCCACAAGGAGTGTGTCGGCTTTCCCCAGGGAGTGTGTCGGTCTTCCCCAGGTAGTGTGTCGGTCTTCCCCAGGTAGTGTGTCGGTCTTCCCCAAGGAGTGTGTCAGTCTACCCGAGGGAGTGTGTCAGTCTTCCCCAGGGAGTGTGTCAGTCTTCCCCAGGGAGTGTGTCGGTCTTCCTCAGGGAGTGTGTCGCTTTTCCCCAGGGAGTGTGTCAGTCTTTCCCAGGAAGTGTGTCGGTTTTTCTCAGTGAGTCTGTCACTCTTCCGCAGGGAGTGTGTCCGTCTTCCCCATGGAGTGTGTCGCTCTTCCCCAGGGAGTGTGCCGGTCTTCCTCAGGGAGTGTGTCGGTCTTCCCCATGGAGTGTGTCGCTCTTCCCCAGGGAGAGTGCCGGTCTTCCTCAGGGAGCGTGTCTGTCTTCCACAAGGAGTGTGTCGCTCTTCCTCAGGCTGTGTGTCAGTTTTCCCCATAGAGTGTGTCTGTCTTCCTCATGGAGTGTGTCATTCCTCCCCAGGGAGTGTGTCAGTCTTCCCCAGTGAATGTGTCAGTCTTCCCCAGGGATTGTGTCGCTCTCTCCCAGGGAGTGTGTCGGTCTTCCCCAGGAAGTGTGTCGCTCTTCCCGTGGGAGTGTGCCAGTCTTCCCAAAGGAGTGTGTCGCTTTTCCCCAGGGAGTGTGTCAGTCTTCCTCAGGGAGTGTGTCGCTCTTCCTCAGGGAGTGTGTCAGTCTTCCCCAGGGAGTATGTCGCTCTTCCCCAGGGAGGGTGCCGGTCTTCCCCAGGTTGTGTGCTAGTCTTCCCCAGGGAGTGTATCAGTCTTCCCCATGGAGTGTGTCCCTCTTCCCCAGGGAGTGTGTCCCTCTTCCCCAGGGAGTGTGTCAGTCTTCCCCAGGGAGTGTGTCAGTCTTCCCCAGTGAGTGTGTCGCTCTTCCTCAGGGAGTGTGGCAGTCTTCCCCAGGGTATGTGTCAGTCTTCCCCAGGGTGTGTGTTGCACCTCCCCTGTGAGTGTATCTGTCTTCCCCAGGGAGTGTATCCGTCTATCTCGGAGAGTGTGTCGATCTTGCCCAGGGAGTATTTCAGTCTTCCCCAGGGAGTGCGTCGCTCTTCCCTAGGGAGTGTATCAGTCTACCTCAGGGAGTGTGTCTGTATTTCTCAGGGAGTCTGTCGCTCTTCCCCAGGGAGTGTGTCTGTCTTACCCAGGGAGTAGTCGGTATTTCTTAGGGAGTCGGTCGCTCTTCCCCAGCGAGTGTATCAGTCGTCCACAGGGAGTTTGTCGGTATTTCTCAGGGAGCCTGTTGCTCTTCCCCAGGGAGTGTGTCGCTCTTCCTCAGGCTGCGTGTCTGTCTTCCCCAGTGAGTGTGTCAGTCTTCCCCAGGGTGTGTGTCAGTCTTCTTCAGGGGGTGTGTCGCTGTTCTCAGAGCGAGTATCGGTCTTCCCCAGGGAGTGTGTTAGTCCTCCACAGAGAGAGTATCAGCCTTCCCCAGGGAGCGTGTCAGTCTTCCCCAAGGAGCGTGTCTCTCTTCCCCAGGGAGTGTGTCGCTCTTCCCCAGGGAGTGTATCAGTCTTCCCCATGGAGTGTGTCGCTCTTCCCCAGGGAGTGTGTCAGTCTTCCCCAGGGAGTGTGTCAGTCTTCCCCAGTGAGTGTGTCGCTCTTCCTCACGGAGTGTGGCAGTCTTCCCCAGGGTGTCTGTCGGTCTTCCCCAGGGTGTGCGTCAGTCTTCCCCAGGGTGTGTGTCAGTCTTCCCCATGGTGTGTGTCAGTCTTCCCCGGGGAGTGTGTCGCTCCTCCCAGGGTGTCAGTCTTCCCCGGGGAGTGTGTCGCTCCTCCCAGGGTGTCTGTCGTTCCTCCCCAGGGAGTGTGTCGGTCTTCCCCCGGGTGTGTGTCAGTCTTCCCCAGGGAGTGTGTCGGCTTTCCCCAGGGAATGTGTCGACATTCCCCAGGGAGTGTGTCGGCTTTCCCCTGCGAGTGTGTCGGCTTTCCCCTGGGAGTGTGTCGGCTTTCCCCTGGGAGTGTGTCGGCTTTCCCCTGGGAGTGTGTCGGCTTTCCCCAGGGAGTGTGTCGGCTTTCCCCAGGGAGTGTGTCGGCTTTCCCCAGGGAGTGTGTCGGCTTTCCCCAGGGAGTGTGTCGGCTTTCCCCAGGGAGTGTGTCGGCTTTCCCCAGGGAGTGTGTCGGCTTTCCCCAGGGAGTGTGTCGGCTTTCCCCAGGGAGTGTGTCGGCTTTCCCCAGGGAGTGTGTCGGCTTTCCCCAGGGAGTGTGTCGGCTTTCCCCAGGGAGTGTGTCGGCTTTCCCCAGGGGGTGTGTCAGTCTTCCCCATGGTGTGTGTCAGTCTTCCCCATGGTGTGTGTCAGTCTTCTCCGGGGAGTGTGTCGTTCCTCCCAGGGTGTCTGTCGTTCCTCCCCAGGGAATGTGTCGGTCTTCCCCCGAGTGTGTGTTAGTCTTCGTCAGGGGGTGTGTCGCTGTTCCTCAGAGAGTGTGTCGGTCTTCCCCAGGGAGTGTGTCAGTCTTACCCAGGGAGTGTGTCAGTCTTCCCCAGGGTGTGTGTCAGTCTTCTTCAGGGGGGGTGTCGCTCTTCCTCAGGGAGTGTGTCGCTCTTCCCCAGGGAGTGGGTCAGTCATCCACAGGGAGAGTATCAGTCTTCCCCAGGGAGTGTGTCGCTCTTCCCCAGGGAGTGTGTCAATCGTCCACAGGGCGTGTGTCGTTCTTCCTCAGGCTGTGTGTAAGTCTACCCCAGGGAGCGTGTCAGTCTTCCCCAAGGAGCGTGTCTGTCTTCCCCAGGGAGTGTGTCAGTCTTCCCCAGGGTGTGTGTCAGTCTTCCCCAGGGTGTGAGTCAGTCTTCCCCAGGGTGTGCGTCAGTCTTCCGCAGGGTGTGTGTCAGTCTTCCCCATGGTGTGTGTCAGTCTTCCCCAGGGAGTGTGTCCGCTTTCCCCAGGGAGTGTGTCGGCTTTCCCCAGGGAGTGTGTCGGCTTTCCCCAGGGAGTGTGTCCGCTTTCCCCAGGGAGTGTGTCGGCTTTCCCCAGGGAGTGTGTCGGCTTTCCCCAGGGAGTGTGTCGGCTTTCCCCAGGGAGTGTGTCGGCTTTCCCCAGGGAGTGTGTCATCTTCCACAGGGAGTGTATCAGTCTTCTCCAGGGAGTGTGTCAGTCTTCCCCAGGGAGTGCGTCAGTCTTCCCCAGGGAGTGTGTCAGTCTTCCGCAGGGAGTGTGTCGCTCTTCCTCAGGGACTGTGTCAGTCTTCCCCAGGGTGTGTGTCAGTCTTCCCCAGGGTGTGTGTCAGTCTTCCCCAGGGTGTGTGTCAGTCTTCCCCAGGGTGTGTGTTGCACCTCCCCTGTGAGTGTATCTGTCTTCCCCAGGGAGTGTATCCGTCTTTATCAGGGAGTGTGTCGATCTTACCCGGGGAGTCTGTCAGTCTTCCCCAGGGAGTGCGTCGCTCTTCCCAGGGAGTGTATCTGTCTACCTCAGGGAGTGTGTCTGTATTTCTCAGGGAGTCTGTCGCTCTTTCCCAGGGAGTGTGTCGGTTTTTCTCTGGAAGTCTGACACTCTTCCCCATGGAGTGTGTCAGTCTTGCCCAGGGAGTATGTCGGTATTTCTCAGGGAGTCGGTCGCTCTTCCCCTAGGGGTGTATCTGTCTTCCACAGGGAGTTTGTCGGTATTTCTCAGGGAATCTGTTGCTCTTCCCCCGGGAGTGTATCAGTCTTCCTCAGGGAGTGTGTCGGTCTTCCTCACTGACTGTGTCAGTAATTCCCAGGGAGTGTGTCGCTCTTCCTCAGGCAGTGTGCCGGTCTTCACGAGGGAGTGTGTCAGTCCTCCCAGGTTGTGTGTCAGGCTTCTTCAGGGGGTGTGTCGCTGTTCCTCAGAGAGTGTGTCGGTCTTCCCCAGGGAGTGTGTCAGTCTTCCCCAGGGAGTGTGTCGCTCTTCCCCAGGGAGTGTGTCGCTCTTCCCCAGGGAGTGTGTCAATCATCCCCAGGGCGTGTGTCGCTCTTCCTCAGGCTGTGTGCCTGTCTTCACAAGGGAGTGTGTCAGACCTCCCAGGGTGTGTGTCAGTCTTCCCCAGGGTGTGTGTCAGTCTTCTTCAGGGGGTGTGTTGCTGTTCTCAGAGCGTGTGTCAGCCTTCCCCAGGGAGTTTGTCAGTCTTCCCCAGGGAGTGTGTCAGTCCTCCACAGGGAGAGTATCAGTCTTCCCAAGGGAGTGTGTCGCTCTTCCCCAGGGAGTGTGTCAATCTTCGCCAGGGCGTGTGTCGCTCTTCCTCAGGCTGTGTGTAAGTTTTCCCCAGGGAGCGTGTCAGTCTTCCCCAAGGAGCGTGTCTGTCTTCCCCAGGGTGTGTGTCAGTCTTCCCCAGGGTGTGTGTCAGTCTTCCCCAGTGTGTGCGTCAGTCTTCCCCAGGGTGTGTGTCAGTCTTCCCCATGGTGTGTGTCAGTCTTCTCCGGGGAGTGTATCGTTCCTCCCAGGGTGTCTTTCGTTCCTCCCCAGGGAGTGTGTCGGTCTTCCCCCGAGTGTGTGTCAGTCTTCTTCAGGGGGTGTGTCGCTGTTCCTCAGAGAGTATGTCGGTCTTCCCCAGGGAGTGTGTCGGTCTTCCCCAGGGAGTGTGTCAGTCTTCCCCAGGGAGTGTGTCAGTCTTCCCCAGGGAGTGTGTCAGTCTTCCCCAGGGTGTGTGTCAGTCTTCTTCAGGGGGTGTGTCGCTCTTCCCCAGGGAGTGTGTCAGTCCTCCACAGGGAGAGTATCAGTCTTACCCAGGGAGCGTGTCGCTCTTCCCCAGGGAGTGTGTCAATCGTCCCCAGAGCGTGTGTCGCTCTTCCTCAGGCTGTGTGTAAGTCTTCCCCAAGGAGCGTGTCTGTCTTCCCCAGGGAGTGTGTCAGTCTTCCCCAGGGTGTGTGTCAGTCTTCCCCAGGGTCTGCATCAGTCTTCCCCAGGGTGTGTGTCAGTCTTCCCCATGGTGTGTGTCAGTCTTCCCCGGGGAGTGTGTCGTTCCTCCCAGGGTGTCTGTCGTTCCTCCCCAGGGAGTGTGTCGGTCTTCCCCCGAGTGTGTGTCAGTCTTCCCCAGGGAGTGTGTCGCTCTTCCCAGGGTGTCTGTCGTTCCTCCCCAGGGAGTGTGTCGGTCTTCCCCCGAGTGTGTGTCAGTCTTCTTCAGGGGGTGTGTTGCTGTTCCTCAGAGAGTGTGTCGGTCTTCCCCAGGGAGTGTGTCAGTCTTCCCCAGGGAGTGTGTCAGTCTTCCCCAGGGTGTGTGTCAGTCTTCTTCAGGGGGTGTGTCGCTCTTCCTCAGGTAGTGTGTCGCTCTTCCCCAGGGAGTGTATCAGTCTACCCCAGGGATTTGTCTGTATTTCTCAGGGAGTCTGTCGCACTTCCTCAGGGAGCGTGTCAGTCTTTCCTAGGGAGTGATTCAGTTTATCTCAGGGAGTCTAACACTCTTCCCCATGGAGTGTGTCAGTCTTACCCAGGGAGTATGTCGGTATTTCTCAGGGTTTCGGTCGCTCTTCCCCAGGGAGTGTATCAGTCTTCCAGAAGGAGTTTGTCAGTATTTCTCAGGGAGTCTGTCTCTCTTCCCCAGGGAGTGTATCAGTCTTCCTCAGGGAGTGTGTCGGTCTTCCTCAGTGAGTATGTCAGTCTTCCCCAGGGAGTGTGTCGCTCTTCCTCAGGCTGCGTGTCAGTCTTCCCCAGGGAGAGTGTCAGTCTTCCCCAGGGAGTGTGTCGCTCTTCCTCAGGTAGTGTGCCGGTCTTCACGAGGGAGTGTGTAGTCTTCCCCAGGGAGTGTGTCGCTCTTCCTCAGAGAGTGTGTCAGTCTTCCCCAGGGAATGTGTCAGTCTCCCCCAGGGTGTGTGTCAGTCTTCCCCAGGGTGTGTGTCAGTCTTCTTCAGGGGGTGTGTCGCTCTTCCTCAGGGAGTGTGTCGCTCTTCACCAGGGAGTGTGTCAGTCCTCCACAGGGAGAGTATCAGTCTTCCCCAGGGAGTGTGTCGCTCTCCCCCAGGGAGTGTGTCAATCTTCCCCAGGATGTGTGTCACTCTTCCTCAGGCTGTGTGTAAGTCTTCCCCAGGGAGCGTGTCAGTCTTCCCCAAGGAGTGTGTCAGTCTTCCCCAGGGAGTGTGTCAGTCTTCCCCAGGGTGTGATTCAGTCTTCCCCAGGGTGTGTGTCAGTCTTCCCCAGGGTGTGTGTGAGTCTTCCCCGGGGAGTGAGTCGGTCCTCTCCAGGGAGTGTGTCGTTCATCCCCAGGGTCTGTGTCGGTCTTCCCCCGAGTGTGTGTCAGTGTTCCCCAGGGAGTGTGTCGGCTTTCCCCAGGGAGTGTGTCGGCTTTCCCCAGGTAGTATGTCGGCTTTCCCTAGGGAGTGTGTCGGATTTCCCCAGGGAGTGTGTCGGCATTCCCCAGGGAGTGTGTCGGCATTCCCCAGGGAGTGTGTCGGCATTCCCCAGGGAGTGTGTCGGCATTCCCCAGGGAGTGTGTCGGCTTTCCCCAGGGAGTGTGTCGGCTTTCCCCAGGGAGTGTGTCGGCTTTCCCCAGGGAGTGTGTCGGCTTTCCCCAGGGAGTGTGTCGGCTTTCCCCAGGGAGTGTGTCGGCTTTCCCCAGGGGGTGTGTCGGCTTTCCCCAGGGGGTGTGTCGGTCTTCCCCAGGGAATCTGTCGATCGTCCCCAGGCAGTGTGTAGGTCTTCCCCAGGGAGTGTGCCGGTCTTCCCCAGGGAGCCTGTCGCTCTTCCCCTGGGAGCCTGTCGCTCTTCCCCAGGGAGCCTGTCCATCTGCCCCAGAGAGTGTGCTGGTCTTCCCCAGGGGGTGTGTCGCTCTTCCCCAGGGCGTGTATCCCTCTTCCCCAGGGAGTGTGTCGCTCTTCCCCAGGGAGTGTGTCAGTCATCCCCAGGGTGTGTGTAAGTCTTCTACAGGGGGTGTGTCGCTCTTCCTCAGGGAGTGTGTCGCTCTTCCCCAGGGAGTGTGTCAGTCCTCCACAGGGAGAGTATCAGTCTTCCCCAGGGAGTGTGTCGCTCTTCCCCAGGGAGTGTGTCAATCTTCCCCAGGATGTGTGTCACTCTTCCTCAGGCTGTGTGTAAGTCTTCCCCAGGGAGCGTGTCAGTCTTCCCCAAGGAGTGTGTCAGTCTTCCCCAGGGAGTGTGCCGGTGTTCCCGAGGGAGCCTGTCGCTCTTCCCCTGGGAGCCTGTCGCTCTTCCCCATGGAGCGTGTCGCTCTTCCCCAGGGAGTGTGTCGCTCTTCCCCAGGGAGTGTGTCGCTCTTCCCCAGGGAGTGTGTCGCTCTTCCCCAGGGCGTGTGTCGCTCTTCCCCAGGGCGTGTGTCGCTCTTCCCCAGGGCGTGTGTCGCTCTTCCCCAGGGAGTGTGTCGCTCTTCCCCAGGGAGTGTGTCGCTCTTCCCCAGGGAGTGTGTCGCTCTTCCCCAGGGAGTGTGTCGCTCTTCCCCAGGGAGTGTGTCAGTCTTCCCCATGGAGTGTGTCGCTCTTCCCCAGGGAGTGTGTCAGTCTTCCCCAGGGAGTGTGTCAGTCTTCCCCAGTGAGTGTGTCGCTCATCCTCACGCAGTGTGGCAGTCTTCCCCAGGGTATGTGTCAGTCTTCCCCAGGGTGTGTGTTGCACCTCCCCTGTGAGTGTATCTGTCTTCCCCAGGGAGTGTATCCGTCTATCTCGGAGAGTGTGTCGATCTTGCCCAGGGAGTCTTTCAGTCTTCCCCAGGGAGTGCGTCGCTCTTCCCTAGGGAGTGTGTCAGTCTACCTCAGGGAGTGTGTCTGTATTTCTCAGGGAGTCTGTCGCTCTTCCCCAGGGAGCGTGTCAGTCTTTCCCAGGGAGTGTGTCGGTTTTTCTCAGGGAGTCTGACACTCTTCCCCATGGAGTGTGTCTGTCTTACCCAGGGAGTAGTCGGTATTTCTCAGGGAGTCGGTCGCTCTTCCCCAGCGAGTGTATCAGTCTTCCACAGGGAGTTTGTCGGTATTTCTCAGGGAGCCTGTTGCTCTTCCCCAGGGAGTGTGTCGCTCTTCCTCAGGCTGCGTGTCTGTCTTCCCCAGTGAGCGTGTCAGTCTTCTTCAGGGGGTGTGTCGCTGTTCTCAGAGCGAGTATCGGTCTACCCCAGGGAGTGTGTTAGTCCTCCACAGAGAGAGTATCAGTCTTCCCCAGGGAGTGTGTCGCTCTTCCCCAGGGAATGTGTCAATCATTGCCAGGGCGTGTGTCGCTCTTCCTCAGGCTGTGTGTAAGTCTTCCCCAGGGAGCGTGTCAGTCTTCCCCAAGGAGCGTGTCTCTCTTCCCCAGGGAGTGTGTCGCTCTTCCCCAGGGAGTGTATCAGTCTTCCCCATGGAGTGTGTCGCTCTTCCCCAGGGAGTGTGTCAGTCTTCCCCAGGGAGTGTGTCAGTCTTCCCCAGTGAGTGTGTCGCTCTTCCTCACGGAGTGTGGCAGTCTTCCCCAGGGTGTCTGTCAGTCTTCCCCAGGGTGTGCGTCAGCCTTCCCCAGGGTGTGTGTCAGTCTTCCCCATGGTGTGTGTCAGTCTTCCCCGGGGAGTGTGTCGCTCCTCCCAGGGTGTCTGTCGTTCCTCCCCAGGGAGTGTGTCGGTCTTCCCCCGGGTGTGTGTCAGTCTTCCCCAGGGAGTGTGTCGGCTTTCCCCAGGGAATGTGTCGACATTCCCCAGGGAGTGTGTCGGCTTTCCCCTGCGAGTGTGTCGGCTTTCCCCTGGGAGTGTGTAGGCTTTCCCCAGGGAGTGTGTCGGCTTTCCCCAGGGAGTGTGTCGGCTTTCCCCAGGGAGTGTGTCGGCTTTCCCCAGGGAGTGTGTCGGCTTTCCCCAGGGAGTGTGTCGGCTTTCCCCAGGGAGTGTGTCGGCTTTCCCCAGGGAGTGTGTCGGCTTTCCCCAGGGAGTGTGTCGGCTTTCCCCAGGGAGTGTGTCGGCTTTCCCCAGGGAGTGTGTCGGCTTTCCCCAGGGAGTGTGTCGGCTTTCCCCAGGGAGTGTGTCGGCTTTTCCCAGGGAGTGTGTCGGCTTTCCACAAGGAGTGTGTCGGCTTTCCCCAGGGAGTGTGTCGGTCTTCCCCAGGTAGTGTGTCGGTCTTCCCCAGGTAGTGTGTCGGTCTTCCCCAGGGAGTGTGTCAGTCTACCCGAGGGAGTGTGTCAGTCTTCCCCAGGGAGTGTGTCAGTCTTCCCCAGGGAGTGTGTCGGTCTTCCTCAGGGAGTGTGTCGCTTTTCCCCAGGGAGTGTGTCAGTCTTTCCCAGGAAGTGTGTCGGTTTTTCTCAGTGAGTCTGTCACTCTTCCGCAGGGAGTGTGTCCGTCTTCCCCATGGAGTGTGTCGCTCTTCCCCAGGGAGTGTGCCGGTCTTCCTCAGGGAGTGTGTCGGTCTTCCCCATGGAGTGTGTCGCTCTTCACCAGGGAGAGTGCCGGTCTTCCTCAGGGAGCGTGTCTGTCTTCCACAAGGAGTGTGTCGCTCTTCCTCAGGCTGTGTGTCAGTTTTCCCCATAGAGTGTGTCTGTCTTCCTCATGGAGTGTGTCATTCCTCCCCAGGGAGTGTGTCAGTCTTCCCCAGTGAATGTGTCAGTCTTCCCCAGGGATTGTGTCGCTCTCTCCCAGGGAGTGTGTCGGTCTTCCCCAGGAAGTGTGTCGCTCTTCCCGTGGGAGTGTGCCAGTCTTCCCAAGGGAGTGTGTCGCTTTTCCCCAGGGAGTGTGTCAGTCTTCCTCAGGGAGTGTGTCGCTCTTCCTCAGGGAGTGTGTCAGTCTTCCCCAGGGAGTATGTCGCTCTTCCCCAGGGAGGGTGCCGGTCTTCCCCAGGTTGTGTGCTAGTCTTCCCCAGGGAGTGTATCAGTCTTCCCCATGGAGTGTGTCCCTCTTCCCCAGGGAGTGTGTCAGTCTTCCCCAGGGAGTGTGTCAGTCTTCCCCAGTGAGTGTGTCGCTCTTCCTCAGGGAGTGTGGCAGTCTTCCCCAGGGTATGTGTCAGTCTTCCCCAGGGTGTGTGTTGCACCTCCCCTGTGAGTGTATCTGTCTTCCCCAGGGAGTGTATCCGTCTATCTCGGAGAGTGTGTCGATCTTGCCCAGGGAGTATTTCAGTCTTCCCCAGGGAGTGCGTCGCTCTTCCCTAGGGAGTGTATCAGTCTACCTCAGGGAGTGTGTCTGTATTTCTCAGGGAGTCTGTCGCTCTTCCCCAGGGAGTGTGTCTGTCTTACCCAGGGAGTAGTCGGTATTTCTTAGGGAGTCGGTCGCTCTTCCCCAGCGAGTGTATCAGTCGTCCACAGGGAGTTTGTCGGTATTTCTCAGGGAGCCTGTTGCTCTTCCCCAGGGAGTGTGTCGCTCTTCCTCAGGCTGCGTGTCTGTCTTCCCCAGTGAGTGTGTCAGTCTTCCCCAGGGTGTGTGTCAGTCTTCTTCAGGGGGTGTGTCGCTGTTCTCAGAGCGAGTATCGGTCTTCCCCAGGGAGTGTGTTAGTCCTCCACAGAGAGAGTATCAGCCTTCCCCAGGGAGCGTGTCAGTCTTCCCCAAGGAGCGTGTCTCTCTTCCCCAGGGAGCGTGTCTCTCTTCCCCAGGGAGTGTGTCGCTCTTCCCCAGGGAGTGTATCAGTCTTCCCCATGGAGTGTGTCGCTCTTCCCCAGGGAGTGTGTCAGTCTTCCCCAGGGAGTGTGTCAGTCTTCCCCAGTGAGTGTGTCGCTCTTCCTCACGGAGTGTGGCAGTCTTCCCCAGGGTGTCTGTCGGTCTTCCCCAGGGTGTGCGTCAGTCTTCCCCAGGGTGTGTGTCAGTCTTCCCCATGGTGTGTGTCAGTCTTCCCCGGGGAGTGTGTCGCTCCTCCCAGGGTGTCAGTCTTCCCCGGGGAGTGTGTCGCTCCTCCCAGGGTGTCTGTCGTTCCTCCCCAGGGAGTGTGTCGGTCTTCCCCCGGGTGTGTGTCAGTCTTCCCCAGGGAGTGTGTCGGCTTTCCCCAGGGAATGTGTCGACATTCCCCAGGGAGTGTGTCGGCTTTCCCCTGCGAGTGTGTCGGCTTTCCCCTGGGAGTGTGTCGGCTTTCCCCTGGGAGTGTGTCGGCTTTCCCCTGGGAGTGTGTCGGCTTTCCCCAGGGAGTGTGTCGGCTTTCCCCAGGGAGTGTGTCGGCTTTCCCCAGGGAGTGTGTCGGCTTTCCCCAGGGAGTGTGTCGGCTTTCCCCAGGGAGTGTGTCGGCTTTCCCCAGGGAGTGTGTCGGCTTTCCCCAGGGAGTGTGTCGGCTTTCCCCAGGGAGTGTGTCGGCTTTCCCCAGGGAGTGTGTCGGCTTTCCCCAGGGGGTGTGTCGGCTTTCCCCAGGGAGTATGTCGGATTTCCCCAGGTTGTGTGTCGGTCTTCCCCAGGTAGTGTGTCGGTCTTCCCCAGGGAGTGTGTCAGTCTTCCCGAGGGAGTGTGTCAGTCTTCCCCAGGGAGTGTGTCAGTCTTCCCCAGGGAGTGTGTCGGTCTTCCCCAGGGAGTGTGTCGGTCTTTCTCAGGGAGTGTGTCGATCTTCCCCAGGGAGTGTGTCAGTCTTCCCCAGGGAGTGTGTCAGTCTTTCCCAGGAAGTGTGTCGGTTTTTCTCAGTGAGTCTGTCACTCTTCCTCAGGGAGTGTGTCGGTCTTCCCCATGGAGTGTGTCGCTCTTCCCCAGGGAGTGTGCCGGTCTTCCTCAGGGAGCGTGTCTGTCTTCCCCAATAAGTGTGTCGCTCTTCCTCAGGCTGTGTGTCAGTTTTCCCCATAGAGTGTGTCAGTCTTCCTCATGGAGCGTGTCATTCCTCCCAGGGAGTGTGTCAGTCTTCCCCAGTGAATGTGTCAGCCTTCCCCAGGGATTGTGTCGCTCTCTCCCAGGGAGTGTGTCGGTCTTCCCCAGGAAGTGTGTCGCTCTTCCCGAGGGAGTGTGCCAGTCTTCCCAAGGGAGTGTGTCGCTTTTCCCCAGGGAGTGTGTCAGTCTTCCTCAGGGAGTGTGTCGCTCTTCCCAGGGTGTCTGTCGTTCCTCCCCAGGGAGTGTGTCGGTCTTCCCCCGAGTGTGTGTCAGTCTTCTTCAGGGAGTGTGTCTCTCTTCCTCAGGGAGTGTGTCGGTCTTCCTCAGTGAGTATGTCAGTCTTCCCCAGGGAGTGTGTCGCTCTTCCTCAGGCTGCGTGTCAGTCTTCCCCAGGGAGAGTGTCAGTCTTCCCCAGGGAGTGTGTCGCTCTTCCTCAGGTACTGTGCCGGTCTTCACGAGGGAGTGTGTAGTCTTCCCCAGGGAGTGTGTCGCTCTTCCTCAGAGAGTGTGTCAGTCTTCCCCAGGGAATGTGTCAGTCTTCCCCAGGGTGTGTGTCAGTCTTCCCCAGGGTGTGTGTCAGTCTTCTTCAGGGGGTGTGTCGCTCTTCCTCAGGGAGTGTGTCGCTCTTCCCCAGGGAGTGTGTCAGTCCTCCACAGGGAGAGTATCAGTCTTCCCCAGGGAGTGTGTCGCTCTCCCCCAGGGAGTGTGTCAATCTTCCCCAGGATGTGTGTCACTCTTCCTCAGGCTGTGTGTAAGTCTTCCCCAGGGAGCGTGTCAGTCTTCCCCAAGGAGTGTGTCAGTCTTCCCCAGGGTGTGTGTCAGTTTCCCGCAGGGTGTGTGTCAGTCTTCCCCAGGGTGTGTGTGAGTCTTCCCCGGGGAGTGAGTCGTTCCTCTCCAGGGAGTGTGTCGTTCATCCCCAGGGTCTGTGTCGGTCTTCCCCCGAGTGTGTGTCAGTGTTCCCCAGGGAGTGTGTCGGCTTTCCCCAGGGAGTGTGTCGGCTTTCCCCAGGTAGTATGTCGGCTTTCCCCAGGGAGTGTGTCGGATTTCCCCAGGGAGTGTGTCGGATTTCCCCAGGGAGTGTGTCGGCTTTCCCCAGGGAGTGTGTCGGCTTTCCCCAGGGAGTGTGTCGGCTTTCCCCAGGGAGTGTGTCGGCTTTCCCCAGGGAGTGTGTCGGCTTTCCCCAGGGAGTGTGTCGGCTTTCCCCAGGGAGTGTGTCGGCTTTCCCCAGGGAGTGTGTCGGCTTTCCCCAGGGAGTGTGTCGGCTTTCCCCAGGGGGTGTGTCGGTCTTCCCCAGGGAGTCTGTCGATCGTCCCCAGACAGTGTGTAGGTCTTCCCCAGGGAGTGTGCCGGTCTTCCCCAGGGAGTGTGCCGGTCTTCCCCAGGGAGCCTGTCGCTCTTCCCCTGGGAGCCTGTCGCTCTTCCCCAGGGAGCCTGTCCATCTGCCCCAGAGAGTGTGCCGGTCTTCCCCAGGGGGTGTGTCGCTCTTCCCCAGGGCGTGTATCCCTCTTCCCCAGGGAGTATGTCGCTCTTCCCCAGGGAGTGTGTCAGTCATCCCCAGGGTGTGTGTCAGTCTTCTTCAGGGGGTGTGTCGCTCTTCCTCAGGGAGTGTGTCGCTCTTCCCCAGGGAGTGTGTCAGTCCTCCACAGGGAGAGTATCAGTCTTCCCCAGGGAGTGTGTCAATCTTCCCCAGGATGTGTGTCACTCTTCCTCAGGCTATGTGTAAGTCTTCCCCAGGGAGCGTGTCAGTCTTCCCCAAGGAGTGTGTCAGTCTTCCCCAGGGAGTGTGCCGGTCTTCCCGAGGGAGCCTGTCGTTCTTCCCCTGGGAGCCTGTTGCTCTTCCCCATGGAGCGTGTCGCTCTTCCCCAGGGAGTGTGTCGCTCTTCCCCAGGGAGTGTGTCGCTCTTCCCCAGGGAGTGTGTCGCTCTTCCCCAGGGAGTGTGTCGCTCTTCCCCAGGGCGTGTGTCGCTCTTCCCCAGGGAGTGTGTCGCTCTTCCCCAGGGAGTGTGTCGCTCTTCCCCAGGGAGTGTGTCGCTCTTCCCCAGGGAGTGTATCAGTCTTCCCCATGGAGTGTGTCGCTCTTCCCCAGGGAGTGTGTCAGTCTTCCCCAGGGAGTGTGTCAGTCTTCCCCAGTGAGTGTGTCGCTCATCCTCACGCAGTGTGGCAGTCTTCCCCAGGGTATGTGTCAGTCTTCCCCAGGGTGTGTGTTGCACCTCCCCTGTGAGTGTATCTGTCTTCCCCAGGGAGTGTATCCGTCTATCTCGGAGAGTGTGTCGATCTTGCCCAGGGAGTCTTTCAGTCTTCCCCAGGGAGTGCGTCGCTCTTCCCTAGGGAGTGTGTCAGTCTACCTCAGGGAGTGTGTCTGTATTTCTCAGGGAGTGTGTCGCTCTTCCCCAGGGATCGTGTCAGTCTTTCCCAGGGAGTGTGTCGGTTTTTCTCAGGGAGTCTGACACTCTTCCCCATGGAGTGTGTCTGTCTTACCCAGGGAGTAGTCGGTATTTCTCAGGGAGTCGGTCGCTCTTCCCCAGCGAGTGTATCAGTCTTCCACAGGGAGTTTGTCGTTATTTCTCAGGGAGCCTGTTGCTCTTCCCCAGGGAGTGTGTCGCTCTTCCTCAGGCTGCGTGTCTGTCTTCCCCAGTGAGCGTGTCAGTATTCTTCAGGGGGTGTGTCGCTGTTCTCAGAGCGAGTATCGGTCTACCCCAGGGAGTGTGTTAGTCCTCCACAGAGAGAGTATCAGTCTTCCCCAGGGAGTGTGTCGCTCTTCCCCAGGGAGTGTGTCAATCATTGCCAGGGCGTGTGTCGCTCTTCCTCAGGCTGTGTGTAAGTCTTCCCCAGGGAGCGTGTCAGTCTTCCCCAAGGAGCGTGTCTCTCTTCCCCAGGGAGTGTGTCGCTCTTCCCCAGGGAGTGTATCAGTCTTCCCCATGGAGTGTGTCGCTCTTCCCCAGGGAGTGTGTCAGTCTTCCCCAGGGAGTGTGTCAGTCTTACCCAGTGAGTGTGTCGCTCTTCCTCACGGAGTGTGGCAGTCTTCCCCAGGGTGTCTGTCAGTCTTCCCCAGGGTGTGCGTCAGCCTTCCCCAGGGTGTGTGTCAGTCTTCCCCATGGTGTGTGTCAGTCTTCCCCGGGGAGTGTGTCGCTCCTCCCAGGGTGTCTGTCGTTCCTCCCCAGGGAGTGTGTCGGTCTTCCCCCGGGTGTGTGTCAGTCTACCCCAGGGAGTGTGTCGGATTTCCCCAGGGAATGTGTCGACATTCCCCAGGGAGTGTGTCGGCTTTCCCCTGCGAGTGTGTCGGCTTTCCCCTGGGAGTGTGTAGGCTTTCCCCAGGGAGTGTGTCGGCTTTCCCCAGGGAGTGTGTCGGCTTTCCCCAGGGAGTGTGTCGGCTTTCCCCAGGGAGTGTGTCGGCTTTCCCCAGGGAGTGTGTCGGCTTTCCCCAGGGAGTGTGTCGGCTTTCCCCAGGGAGTGTGTCGGCTTTCCCCAGGGAGTGTGTCGGCTTTTCCCAGGGAGTGTGTCGGCTTTCCACAAGGAGTGTGTCGGCTTTCCACAAGGAGTGTGTCGGCTTTCCCCAGGGAGTGTGTCGGTCTTCCCCAGGGAGTGTGTCGGTCTTCCCCAGGTAGTGTGTCGGTCTTCCCCAGGGAGTGTGTCAGTCTACCCGAGGGAGTGTGTCAGTCTTCCCAGGGAGTGTGTCAGTCTTCCCCAGGGAGTGTGTCGGTCTTCCTCAGGGAGTGTGTCGCTTTTCCCCAGGGAGTGTGTCAGTCTTACCCAGGAAGTGTGGCGGTTTTTCTCAGTGAGTCTGTCACTCTTCCCCAGGGAGTGTGTCGGTCTTCCCCATGGAGTGTGTTGCTCTTCCCCAGGGAGTGTGCCGGTCTTCCTCAGGGAGTGTGTCGGTCTTCCCCATGGAGTGTGTCGCTCTTCCCCAGGGAGAGTGCCGGTCTTCCTCAGGGAGCGTGTCTGTCTTCCACAAGGAGTGTGTCGCTCTTCCTCAGGCTGTGTGTCAGTTTTCCCCATAGAGTGTGTCTGTCTTCCTCATGGAGTGTGTCATTCCTCCCCAGGGAGTGTGTCAGTCTTCCCCAGTGAATGTGTCAGTCTTCCCCAGGGATTGTGTCGCTCTCTCCCAGGGAGTGTGTCGGTCTTCCCCAGGAAGTGTGTCGCTCTTCCCCAGGGAGAGTGCCGGTCTTCCTCAGGGAGCGTGTCTGTCTTCCACAAGGACTGTGTCGCTCTTCCTCAGGCTGTGTGTCAGTTTTCCCCATAGAGTGTGTCTGTCTTCCTCATGGAGTGTGTCATTCCTCCCCAGGGAGTGTGTCAGTCTTCCCCAGTGAATGTGTCAGTCTTCCCCAGGGATTGTGTCGCTCTCTCCCAGGGAGTGTGTCGGTCTTCCCCAGGAAGTGTGTCGCTCTTCCCGTGGGAGTGTGCCAGTCTTCCCAAGGGAGTGTGTCGCTTTTCCCCAGGGAGTGTGTCAGTCTTCCTCAGGGAGTGTGTCGCTCTTCCTCAGGGAGTGTGTCAGTCTTCCCCAGGGAGTATGTCGCTCTTCCCCAGGGAGGGTGCCGGTCTTCCCCAGGTTGTGTGCTAGTCTTCCCCAGGGAGTGTATCAGTCTTCCCCATGGAGTGTGTCCCTCTTCCGCAGGGAGTGTGTCAGTCTTCCCCAGGGAGTGTGTCAGTCTTCCCCAGTGAGTGTGTCGCTCTTCCTCAGGGAGTGTGGCAGTCTTCCCCAGGGTATGTGTCAGTCTTCCCCAGGGTGTGTGTTGCACCTCCCCTGTGAGTGTATCTGTCTTCCCCAGGGAGTGTATCCGTCTATCTCGGATAGTGTGTCGATCTTGCCCAGGGAGTATTTCAGTCTTCCCCAGGGAGTGCGTCGCTCTTCCCTAGGGAGTGTATCAGTCTACCTCAGGGAGTGTGTCTGTATTTCTCAGGGAGTCTGTCGCTCTTCCCCAGGGAGCGTGTCAGTCTTTCCCAGGGAGTGTGTCGGTTTTTCTCAGGGAGTCTGACACTCTTCCCCATGGAGTGTGTCTGTCTTACCCAGGGAGAAGTCGGTATTTCTTAGGGAGTCGGTCGCTCTTCCCCAGCGAGTGTATCAGTCGTCCACAGGGAGTTTGTCGGTATTTCTCAGGGAGTCTGTTGCTCTTCCCCAGGGAGTGTGTCGCTCTTCCTCAGGCTGCGTGTCTGTCTTCCCCAGTGAGTGTGTCAGTCTTCCCCAGGGTGTGTGTCAGTCTTCTTCAGGGGGTGTGTCGCTGTTCTCAGAGCGAGTATCGGTCTTCCCCAGGGAGTGTGTTAGTCCTCCACAGAGAGAGTATCAGTCTTCCCCAGGGAGTGTGTCGCTCTTCCCCAGGGAGTGTGTCAATCATCGCCAGGGCGTGTGTCGCTCTTCCTCAGGCTGTGTGTAAGTCTTCCCCAGGGAGCGTGTCAGTCTTCCCCAAGGAGCGTGTCTCTCTTCCCCAGGGAGTGTGTCGCTCTTCCCCAGGGAGTGTATCAGTCTTCCCCATGGAGTGTGTCGCTCTTCCCCAGGGAGTGTGTCAGTCTTCCCCAGGGAGTGTGTCAGTCTTCCCCAGTGAGTGTGTCGCTCTTCCTCACGGAGTGTGGCAGTCTTCCCCAGGGTGTCTGTCAGTCTTCCCCAGGGTGTGCGTCAGTCTTCCCCAGGGTGTGTGTCAGTCTTCCCCATGGTGTGTGTCAGTCTTCCCCGAGGAGTGTGTCGCTCCTCCCAGGGTGTCAGTCTTCCCCGGGGAGTGTGTCGCTCCTCCCAGGGTGTCTGTCGTTCCTCCCCAGGGAGTGTGTCGGTCTTCTCCCGGGTGTGTGTCAGTCTTCCCCAGGGAGAGTGTCGGCTTTCCCCAGGGAATGTGTCGACATTCCGCAGGGAGTGTGTCGGCTTTCCCCTGGGAGTGTGTCGGCTTTCCCCTGGGAGTGTGTCGGCTTTCCCCTGGGAGTGTGTCGGCTTTCCCCAGGGAGTGTGTCGGCTTTCCCCAGGGAGTGTGTCGGCTTTCCCCAGGGAGTGTGTCGGCTTTCCCCAGGGAGTCTGTCGGCTTTCCCCAGGGAGTGTGTCGGCTTTCCCCAGGGAGTGTGTCGGCTTTCCCCAGGGAGTGTGTCGGCTTTCCCCAGGGAGTGTGTCGGCTTTCCCCAGGGAGTGTGTCGGATTTCCCCAGGTTGTGTGTCGGTCTTCCCCAGGTAGTGTGTCGGTCTTCCCCAGGGAGTGTGTCAGTCTTCCCGAGGGAGTGTGTCAGTCTTCCCCAGGGAGTGTGTCAGTCTTCCCCAGGGAGTGTGTCGGTCTTCCTCAGGGAGTGTGTCGATCTTCCCCAGGGAGTGTGTCGATCTTCCCCAGGGAGTGTGTCAGTCTTCCCCAGGGAGTGTGTCAGTCTTTCCCAGGAAGTGTGTCGGTTTTTCTCATTGAGTCTGTCACTCTTCCTCAGGGAGTGTGTCGGTCTTCCCCATGGAGTGTGTCGCTCTTCCCCAGGGAGTGTGCCGGTCTTCCTCAGGGAACGCGTCTGTCTTCCCCAAGAAATGTGTCGCTCTTCCTCAGGCTGTGTGTCAGTTTTCCCCATAGAGTGTGTCAGTCTTCCTCATGGAGCGTGTCATTCCTCCCCAGGGAGTGTGTCAGTCTTCCCCAGTGAATGTGTCAGCCTTCCCCAGGGATTGTGTCGCTCTCTCCCAGGGAGTGTGTCGGTCTTCCCCAGGAAGTGTGTCGCTCTTCCCGAGGGAGTGTGCCAGTCTTCCCAAGGGAGTGTGTCGCTTTTCCCCAGGGAGTGTGTCAGTCTTCCTCAGGGAGTGTGTCGCTCTTCCTCAGGGAGTGTGTCAGTCTTCCCCATGGAGTGTGTCCCTCTTCCCCAGGGAGTGTGTCAGTCTTCCCCAGGGAGTGTGTCAGTCTTCCCCAGTGAGTGTGTCGCTCTTCCTCAGGGAGTGTGTCAGTCTTCCCCAGGGAGTGTGTCAGTCTTCCCCAGTGAGTGTGTCGCTCTTCCTCACGGAGTGTGGCAGTCTTCCCCAGGGTGTCTGTCAGTCTTCCCCAGGGTGTGCGTCAGTCTTCCCCAGGGTGTGTGTCAGTCTTCCCCATGGTGTGTGTCAGTCTTCCCCGGGGAGTGTGTCGCTCCTCCCAGGGTGTCTGTCGTTCCTCCCCAGGGAGTGTGTCGGTCTTCCCCCGGGTGTGTGTCAGTCTTCCCCAGGGAGTGTGTCGGCTTTCCCCAGGGAATGTGTCGACATTCCCCAGGGAGTGTGTCGGCTTTCCCCTGCGAGTGTGTCGGCTTTCCCCTGCGAGTGTGTCGGCTTTCCCCTGGGAGTGTGTAGGCTTTCCCCAGGGAGTGTGTCGGCTTTCCCCAGGGAGTGTTTCGGCTTTCCCCAGGGAGTGTGTCGGCTTTCCCCAGGGAGTGTGTCGGCTTTCCCCAGGGAGTGTGTCGGCTTTCCCCAGGGAGTGTGTCGGCTTTCCCCAGGGAGTGTGTCGGCTTTCCCCAGGGAGTGTGTCGGCTTTCCCCAGGGAGTGTGTCGGCTTTCCCCAGGGAGTATGCCGGCTTTCCCCAGGGAGTGTGTCGGCTTTCCCCAGGTAGTGTGTCGGTCTTCCCCAGGTAGTGTGTCGGTCTTCCCCAGGGAGTGTGTGAGTCTTCCCGAGGGAGTGTGTCAGTCTTCCCCAGGGAGTGTGTCAGTCTTCCCCAGGGATTGTGTCGCTCTCTCCCAGGGAGTGTGTCGGTCTTCCCCAGGAAGTGTGTCGCTCTTCCCGAGGGAGTGTGCCAGTCTTCCCAAGGGAGTGTGTCGCTTATCCCCAGGGAGTGTGTCAGTCTTCCTCATGGAGTGTGTCATTCCTCCCCAGGGAGTGTGTCAGTCTTCCCCAGTGAATGTGTCAGTCTTCCCCATGGATTGTGTCGCTCTCTCCCAGGGAGTGTGTCGGTCTTCCCCAGGAAGTGTGTCGCTCTTCCCGAGGGAGTGTGCCAGTCTTCCCAAGGGAGTGTGTCGCTTTTCCCCAGGGAGTGTGTCAGTCTTCCTCAGGGAGTGTGTCGCTCTTCCTCAGGGAGTGTGTCAGTCTTCCCCAGGGAGTGTGTCGCTCTTCCCCAGGGAGGGTGCCGGTCCTCCCCAGGTTGTGTGCTAGTCTTCCCCAGGGAGTGTGTCAGTCTTCCCCAGTGAGTGTGTCGCTCTTCCTCACGGAGTGTGGCAGTCTTCCCCAGGGTGTCTGTCAGTCTTCCCCAGGGTGTGCGTCAGTCTTCCCCAGGGTGTGTGTCAGTCTTCCCCATGGTGTGTGTCAGTCTTCCCCGGGGAGTGTGTCGCTCCTCCCAGGGTGTCTGTCGTTCCTCCCCAGGGAATGTGTCGGTCTTCCCCCGGGTGTGTGTCAGTCTTCCCCAGGGAGTGTGTCGGCTTTCCCCAGGGAATGTGTCGACATTCCCCAGGGAGTGTGTCGGCTTTCCCCTGCGAGTGTGTCGGCTTTCCCCTGGGAGTGTGTAGGCTTTCCCCAGGGAGTGTGTCGGCTTTCCCCAGGGAGTGTGTCGGCTTTCCCCAGGGAGTGTGTCGGCTTTCCCCAGGGAGTGTGTCGGCTTTCCCCAGGGAGTGTGTCGGCTTTCCCAGGGAGTGTGTCGGCTTTCCCCAGGGAGTGTGTCGGCTTTCCCCAGGGAGTGTGCCGGCTTTCCCCAGGGAGTGTGTCGGCTTTCCCCAGGTAGTGTGTCGGTCTTCCCCAGGTAGTGTGTCGGTCTTCCCCAGGGAGTGTGTGAGTCTTCCCGAAGGAGTGTGTCAGTCTTCCCCAGGGAGTGTGTCAGTCTTCCCCAGGGATTGTGTCGCTCTCTCCCAGGGAGTGTGTCGGTCTTCCCCAGGAAGTGTGTCGCTCTTCCCGAGGGAGTGTGCCAGTCTTCCCAAGGGAGTGTGTCGCTTTTCCCCAGGGAGTGTGTCAGTCTTCCTCATGGAGTGTGTCATTCCTCCCCAGGGAGTGTGTCAGTCTTCCCCAGTGAATGTGTCAGTCTTCTTCAGGGGGTGTGTCGCTGTTCCTCAGAGAGTGTGTCGGTCTTCCCCAGGAAGTGTGTCAGTCTTCCCCAGGAAGTGTGTCAGTCTTCCCCAGGGAGTGTGTCAGACTTCCCCAGGGTGTGTGTCAGTCTTCTTCAGGGGGTGTGTCGCTCTTCCTCAGGTAGTGTGTCGCTCTTCCCCAGGAAGTGTATCAGTCTACCCCAGGGATTTGTCTGTATTTCTCAGGGAGTCTGTCGCACTTCCTCAGGGAGCGTGTCAGTCTTTCCTAGGGAGTGATTCGGTTTATCTCAGTGAGTCTAACACTCTTCCCCATGGAGTGTGTCAGTTTTACCCAGGGAGTATGTCGGTATTTCTCAGGGAGTCGGTCGCTCTTCCCCAGGGATTGTATCAGTCTTCCAGAAGGAGTTTGTCAGTATTTCTCAGGGAGTCTGTCGCTCTTCCCCAGGGAGTGTATTAGTCTTCCTCAGGGAGTGTGTCGGTCTTCCTCAGTGAGTATGACAGTCTTCCCCAGGGAGTGTGTCGCTCTTCCTCAGGCTGCGTGTCAGTCTTCCCCAGGGAGAGTGTCAGTCTTCCCCAGGGAGTGTGTCGCTCTTCCTCAGGTGGTGTGCCGGTCTTCACGAGGGAGTTTGTAGTCTTCCCCAGGGAGTGTATCGCTCTTCCTCAGAGAGTGTGTCGCTCTTCCCCAGGGAGTGTGTCAGTCTTCCCCAGGGAGTGTGTCAGTCTTCCTTAGGGTGTGTGTCAGTCTTCTTCAGGGGGTGTATCGCTCTTCCTCAGGGAGTGTGTCGCTCTTCCCCAGGGAGTGTGTCAGTCCTCCACAGGGAGAGTATCAGTCTTCCCCAGGGAGTGTGTCGCTCTTCCCCAGGGAGTGTGTCAATCTTCCACAGGATGTGTGTCACTCTTCCTCAGGCTGTGTGTCAGTCTTCCCCAGGGTGTGTGTCAGTCATCCCCAGGGTGTGTGTCAGTCTTCCCCGGGGAGTGTGTCGTTCCTCTCCAGGGAGTATGTCGTTCATCCCCAGGGTCTGTGTCGGTCTTCCCCCGAGTGTGTGTCAGCATTCCCCAGGGTATGTGTCGGCTTTCCCCAGGGAGTGTGTCGGCTTTCCCCAGGGAGTGTGTCGGCTTTCCCCAGGGAGTGTGTCGGCTTTCCCCAGGGAGTGTGTCGGCTTTCCCCAGGGAGTGTGTCGGCTTTCCCCAGGGAGTGTGTCGGCTTTCCCCAGGGAGTGTGTCGGCTTTCCCCAGGGAGTCTGTCGGCTTTCCCCAGGGAGTGTGTCGGCTTTCCCCAGGGAGTGTGTCGGCTTTCCCCAGGGAGTGTGTCGGCTTTCCCCAGGGAGTGTGTCGGCTTTCCCCAGGGAGTGTGTCGGCTTTCCCCAGGGAGTGTGTCGGCTTTCCCCAGGGAGTGTGTCGGCTTTCCCCAGGGAGTGTGTCGGCTTTCCCCAGGGAGTGTGTCGGCTTTCCCCAGGGAGTGTGTCGGCTTTCCCCAGGGAGTGTGTCGGCTTTCCCCAGAGAGTGTGTCGGTCTTCCCCAGGGAGTCTGTCGATCGTCCCCAGGCAGTGTGTAGGTCTTCCCCAGGGAGTGTGCCGGTCTTCCCGAGGGAGCCTGTCGCTCTTCCCCAGGGAGCCTGTCCATCTGCCCATGAGAGCGTGCCGGTCTTCCCCAGGGGGTGTGTCGCTCTTCCCCAGGGAGTGTGTCGGCTTTCCCCAGGTAGTGTGTCGGTCTTCCCCAGGTAGTGTGTCGGTCTTCCCCAGGGAGTGTGTGAGTCTTCCCGAGGGAGTGTGTCAGTCTTCCCCAGGGAGTGTGTCAGTCTTCCCCAGGGATTGTGTCGCTCTCACCCAGGGAGTGTGTCGGTCTTCCCCAGGAAGTGTGTCGCTCTTCCCGAGGGAGTGTGCCAGTCTTCCCAAGGGAGTGTGTCGCTTTTCCCCAGGGAGTGTGTCAGTCTTCCTCATGGAGTGTGTCATTCCTCCCCAGGGAGTGTGTCAGTCTTCCCCAGTGAATGTGTCAGTCTTCCCCAGGAAGTGTGTCGCTCTTCCCGAGGGAGTGTGCCAGTCTTCCCAAGGGAGTGTGTCGCTTTTCCCCAGGGAGTGTGTCAGTCTTCCTCAGGGAGTGTGTCGCTCTTCCTCAGGGAGTGTGTCAGTCTTCCCCAGGGAGTATTTCGCTCTTCCCCAGGGAGGGTGCCGGTCTTCCCCAGGTTGTGTGCTAGTCTGCCCCAGGGAGTGTATCAGTCTTCCCCATGGAGTGTGTCCCTCTTCCCCAGGGAGTGTGTCAGTCTTCCCCAGGGAGTGTGTCAGTGTTCCCCAGTGAGTGTGTCGCTCTTCCTCAGGGAGTGTGGCAGTCTTCCCCAGGGTATTTGTCAGTCTTCCCCAGGGTGTGTGTTGCACCTCCCCTGTGAGTGTATCTGTCTTCCCCAGGGAGTGTATCCGTCTATCTCAGAGAGTGTGTCGATCTTGCCCAGGGAGTCTGTCAGTCTTCCCCAGGGAGTGCGTCGCTCTTCCCTATTGAGTGTATCAGTCTACCTCAGGGAGTGTGTCTGTATTTCTCAGGGAGTCTGACACTCTTCCCCAGGGAGCGTGTCAGTCTCTCCCAGGGAGTGTGTCGGTTTTTCTCAGGGAGTCTGACACTCTTCCCCAGGGAGTGTGTCAGTCCTCCACAGGGAGAGTATCAGTCTTACCCAGGGAGTGTGTCGCTCTTCCCCAGGGAGTGTGTCAATCGTCCCCAGGGCGTGTGTCGCTCTTCCTCAGGCTGTGTGTAAGTCTTCCCCAGTGAGCGTGTCAGTCTTCCCCAAGGAGCGTGTCTGTCTTCCCCAGGGAGTGTGCCTGTCTTCACGAGGGAGTGTGTCGTTCCTCCCAGGGTGTCTGTCGTTCCTCCCCAGGGAGTGTGTCGGTCTTCCCCCGAGTGTGTGTCAGTCTTCTTCAGGGGGTGTGTCGCTGTTCCTCAGAGAGTGTGTCGGTCTTCCCCAGGAAGTGTGTCAGTCTTCCCCAGGAAGTGTGTCAGTCTTCCCCAGGGAGTGTGTCAGACTTCCCCAGGGTGTGTGTCAGTCTTCTTCAGGGGGTGTGTCGCTCTTCCTCAGGTAGTGTGTCGCTCTTCCCCAGGAAGTGTATCAGTCTACCCCAGGGATTTGTCTGTATTTCTCAGGGAGTCTGTCGCACTTCCTCAGGGAGCGTGTCAGTCTTTCCTAGGGAGTGATTCGGTTTATCTCAGGGAGTCTAACACTCTTCCCCATGGAGTGTGTCAGTCTTACCCAGGGAGTATGTCGGTATTTCTCAGGGAGTCGGTCGCTCTTCCCCAGGGATTGTATCAGTCTTCCAGAAGGAGTTTGTCAGTATTTCTCAGGGAGTCTGTCGCTCTTCCCCAGGGAGTGTATCAGTCTTCCTCAGGGAGTGTGTCGGTCTTCCTCAGGGAGTGTGTCGGTCTTCCTCAGTGAGTATGTCAGTCTTCCCCAGGGAGTGTGTCGCTCTTCCTCAGGCTGCGTGTCAGTCTTCCCCAGGGAGAGTGTCAGTCTTCCCCAGGGAGTGTGTCGCTCTTCCTCAGGTGGTGTGCCGGTCTTCACGAGGGAGTTTGTAGTCTTCCCCAGGGAGTGTATCGCTCTTCCTCAGAGAGTGTGTCAATCGTCCCCAGGGCGTGTGTCGCTCTTCCTCAGGCTGTGTGTAAGTCTTCCCCAGGGAGCGTGTCAGTCTTCCCCAAGGAGCGTGTCTGTCTTCCCCAGGGAGTGTGCCTGTCTTCATGAGGGAGTGTGTCGTTCCTCCCAGGGTGTCTGTCGTTCCTCCCTAGGGAGTGTGTCGGTCTTCCCCCGAGTGTGTGTCAGTCTTCTTCAGGGGGTGTGTCGCTGTTCCTCAGAGAGTGTGTCGGTCTTCCCCAGGAAGTGTGTCAGTCTTCCCCAGGAAGTGTGTCAGTCTTCCCCAGGAAGTGTGTCAGTCTTCCCCAGGGAGCGTGTCAGACTTCCCCAGGGTGTGTGTCAGTCTTCTTCAGGGGGTGTGTCGCTCTTCCTCAGGTACTGTGTCGCTCTTGACCAGGAAGTGTATCAGTCTACCCCAGGGATTTGTCTGTATTTCTCAGGGAGTCTGTCGCACTTCCTCAGGGAGCGTGTCAGTCTTTCCTCGGGAGTGATTCGGTTTATCTCAGGGAGTCTAACACTCTTCCCCATGGAGTGTGTCAGTCTTACCCAGGGAGTATGTCGGTATTTCTCAGGGAGTCGGTCGCTCTTCCCCAGGGATTGTATCAGTCTTCCAGAAGGAGTTTGTCAGTATTTCTCAGGGAGTCTGTCGCTCTTCCCCAGGGAGTGTATCAGTCTTCCTCAGGGAGTGTGTCGGTCTTCCTCAGTGAGTATGTCAGTCTTCCCCAGGGAGTGTGTCGCTCTTCCTCAGGGTGCGTGTCACTCTTCCCCAGGGAGAGTGTCAGTCTTCCCCAGGGAGTGTGTCGCTCTTCCTCAGGTGGTGTGCCGGTCTTCACGAGGGAGTTTGTAGTCTTCCCCAGAGGGTGTATCGCTCTTCCTCAGAGAGTGTGTCGCTCTTCCTCAGAGAGTGTGTCAGTCTTCCCCAGGGAGTGTGTCAGTCTGCCCCAGGGTGTGTGTCAGTCTTCTTCCGGGCGTGTATCGCTCTTCCTCAGGGAGTGTGTCGCTCTTCCCCAGGGAGTGTGTCAGTCCTCCAAAGGGAGAGTATCAGTCTTCCCCAGGGAGTGTGTCGCTCTTCCCCAGGGAGTGTGTCAATCTTCCACAGGATGTGTGTCACTCTTCCTCAGGCTGTGTGTCAGTCTTCCCCAGGGTGTGTGTCAGTCTTCCCCAGGGTGTGTGTCAGTCTTCCCCGGGGAGTGTGTCGTTCCTCTCCAGGGAGTATGTCGTTCATCCCCAGGGTCAGTGTCGGTCTTCCCCCGAGTGTGTGTCAGTGTTCCCCAGGGAATGTGTCGGCTTTCCCCAGGGAGTGTGTCGGCTTTCCCCAGGGAGTGTGTCGGCTTTCCCCAGGGAGTGTGTCGGCTTTCCCCAGGGCGTGTGTCGGCTTTCCCCAGGGAGTGTGTCGGCTTTCCCCAGGGAGTGTGTCGGCTTTCCCCAGGGAGTGTGTCGGCTTTCCCCAGGGAGTGTGTCGGCTTTCCCCAGGTAGTGTGTCGGTCTTCCCCAGGGAGTGTGTGAGTCTTCCCGAGGGAGTGTGTCAGTCTTCCCCAGGGAGTGTGTCAGTCTTCCCCAGGGATTGTGTCGCTCTCACCCAGGGAGTGTGTCGGTCTTCCCCAGGAAGTGTGTCGCTCTTCCCGAGGGAGTGTGCCAGTCTTCCCAAGGGAGTGTGTCGCTTTTCCCCAGGGAGTGTGTCAATCTTCCTCATGGAGTGTGTCATTCCTCCCCAGGGAGTGTGTCAGTCTTCCCCAGTGAATGTGTCAGTCTTCCCCAGGAAGTGTGTCGCTCTTCCCGAGGGAGTGTGCCAGTCTTCCCAAGGGAGTGTGTCGCTTTTCCCCAGGGAGTGTGTCAGTCTTCCTCAGGGAGTGTGTCGCTCTTCCTCAGGGAGTGTGTCAGTCTTCCCCAGGGAGTATTTCGCTCTTCCCCAGGGAGGGTGCCGGTCTTCCCCAGGTTGTGTGCTAGTCTTCCCCAGGGAGTGTATCAGTCTTCCCCAGTGAGTGTGTCGCTCTTCCTCAGGGAGTGTGGCAGTCTTCCCCAGGGTATTTGTCAGTCTTCCCCAGGGTGTGTGTTGCACCTCCCCTGTGAGTGTATCTGTCTTCCCCAGGGAGTGTATCCGTCTATCTCAGAGAGTGTGTCGATCTTGCCCAGGGAATCTGTCAGTCTTCCCCAGGGAGTGCGTCGCTCTTCCCTATTGAGTGTATCAGTCTACCTCAGGGAGTGTGTCTGTATTTCTCAGGGAGTCTGACACTCTTCCCCAGGGAGCGTGTCAGTCTCTCCCAGGGAGTGTGTCGGTTTTTCTCAGGGAGTCTGACACTCTTCCCCAGGGAGTGTGTCAGTCCTCCACAGGGAGAGTATCAGTCTTACCCAGGGAGTGTGTCGCTCTTCCCCAGGGAGTGTGTCAATCGTCCCCAGGGCGTGTGTCGCTCTTCCTCAGGCTGTGTGTAAGTCTTCCCCAGGGAGCGTGTCAGTCTTCCCCAAGGAGCGTGTCTGTCTTCCCCAGGGAGTGTGCCTGTCTTCACGAGGGAGTGTGTCGTTCCTCCCAGGGTGTCTGTCGTTCCTCCCTAGGGAGTGTGTCGGTCTTCCCCCGAGTGTGTGTCAGTCTTCTTCAGGGGGTGTGTCGCTGTTCCTCAGAGAGTGTGTCGGTCTTCCCCAGGAAGTGTGTCAGTCTTCCCCAGGAAGTGTGTCAGTCTTCCCCAGGGAGCGTGTCAGACTTCCCCAGGGTGTGTGTCAGTCTTCTTCAGGGGGTGTGTCGCTCTTCCTCAGGTACTGTGTCGCTCTTCCCCAGGAAGTGTATCAGTCTACCCCAGGGATTTGTCTGTATTTCTCAGGGAGTCTGTCGCACTTCCTCAGGGAGCGTGTCAGTCTTTCCTAGGGAGTGATTCGGTTTATCTCAGGGAGTCTAACACTCTTCCCCATGGAGTGTGTCAGTCTTACCCAGGGAGTATGTCGGTATTTCTCAGGGAGTCGGTCGCTCTTCCCCAGGGATTGTATCAGTCTTCCAGAAGGAGTTTGTCAGTATTTCTCAGGGAGTCTGTCGCTCTTCCCCAGGGAGTGTATCAGTCTTCCTCAGGGAGTGTGTCGGTCTTCCTCAGTGAGTATGTCAGTCTTCCCCAGGGAGTGTGTCGCTCTTCCTCAGGCTGCGTGTCACTCTTCCCCAGGGAGAGTGTCAGTCTTCCCCAGGGAGTGTGTCGCTCTTCCTCAGGTGGTGTGCCGGTCTTCACGAGGGAGTTTGTAGTCTTCCCCAGAGGGTGTATCGCTCTTCCTCAGAGAGTGTGTCGCTCTTCCTCAGAGAGTGTGTCAGTCTTCCCCAGGGAGTGTGTCAGTCTTCCCCAGGGAGTGTGTCAGTCTGCCCCAGGGTGTGTGTCAGTCTTCTTCAGGGCGTGTATCGCTCTTCCTCAGGGAGTGTGTCGCTCTTCCCCAGGGAGTGTGTCAGTCCTCCACAGGGAGAGTATCAGTCTTCCCCAGGGAGTGTGTCGCTCTTCCCCAGGGAGTGTGTCAATCTTCCACAGGATGTGTGTCACTCTTCCTCAGGCTGTGTGTCAGTCTTCCCCAGGGTGTGTGTCAGTCTTCCCCAGGGTGTGTGTCAGTCTTCCCCAGGGTGTGTGTCAGTCTTCCCCGGGGAGTGTGTCGTTCCTCTCCAGGGAGTATGTCGTTCATCCCCAGGGTCAGTGTCGGTCTTCCCCCGAGTGTGTGTCAGTGTTCCCCAGGGAATGTGTCGGCTTTCCCCAGGGAGTGTGTCGGCTTTCCCCAGGGAGTGTGTCGGCTTTCCCCAGGGAGTGTGTCGGCTTTGCCCAGGGAGTGTGTCGGCTTTGCCCAGGGAGTGTGTCGGCTTTGCCCAGGGAGTGTGTCGGCTTTGCCCAGGGAGTGTGTCGGCTTTGCCCAGGGAGTGTGTCGGCTTTCCCCAGGGAGTGTGTCGGCTTTCCCCAGGGAGTGTGTCGGCTTTCCCCAGGGAGTGTGTCGGCTTTCCCCAGGTAGTGTGTCGGCTTTCCCCAGGGAGTGTGTCGGCTTTCCCCAGGGAGTGTGTCGGCTTTCCCCAGGAGTGTGTCGGCTTTCCCCAGGGAGTGTGTCGGCTTTCCCCAGGGAGTGTGTCGGTCTTCCCCAGGGAGTCTGTCGATCGTCCCCAGGCAGTGTGTAGGTCTTCCCCAGGTGGTGTGCCGGTCTTCCCGAGGGAGCCTGTCGCTCTTCCCCAGGGAGCCTGTCCATCTGCCCATGAGAGTGTGCCGGTCTTCCCCAGGGGGTGTGTCGCTCTTCCTCAGGGAGTGTGTCGCTCTTCCCCAGGGAGTGTGTCAGTCTTCCCCAGGGTGTGAGTCAGCCATCCCCAGGGGGTGTGTCGCTCTTCCTCAGGGAGTGTGTCTCTCTTCCTCAGGGAGTGTGTCGCTCTTGCTCAGGGAGTGTGTCGCTCTTCCTCAGGGAGTGTGTCGCTCTTACTCAGGGAGTGTGTTGCTCTTCCCCAGGGAGCGTGTCAGTCTTCCCCAAGGAGCGTGTCTCTCTTCCCCAGGGAGTGTGTCGCTCTTCCCCAGGGAGTGTATCAGTCTTCACCATGGAGTGTGTCGCTCTTCCCCAGGGAGTGTGTCGCTCTTCCCCAGGGAGTGTGTCAGTCTTCCCCAGTGAGTGTGTCGCTCTTCCCCAGTGAGTGTGTCGCTCTTCCCCAGGGAGTGTGTCAGTCTTCCCCAGGGTGTGCGTCAGTCTTCCCCAGGGTGTGTGTCAGTCTTCCCCATGGTGTGTGTCAGTCTTCCCCGGGGAGTGTGTCGCTCCTCCCAGGGTGTCTGTCGTTCCTCCCCAGGGAGTGTGTCGGTCTTCCCCCGGGTGTGTGTCAGTCTTCCCCAGGGAGTGTGTCGGCTTTCCCCAGGGAATGTGTCGACATTCCCCAGGGAGTGTGTCGGCTTTCCCCTGCGAGTGTGTCGGCTTTCCCCTGGGAGTGTGTAGGCTTTCCCCAGGGAGTGTGTCGGCTTTCCCCAGGGAGTGTGTCGGCTTTCCCCAGGGAGTGTGTCGGCTTTCCCCAGGGAGTGTGTCGGCTTTCCCCAGGGAGTGTGTCGGCTTTCCCCAGGGAGTGTGTCGGCTTTCCCCAGGTAGTGTGTCGGCTTTCCCCAGGGAGTGTGTCGGCTTTCCCCAGGGAGTGTGTCGGCTTTCCCCAGGAGTGTGTCGGCTTTCCCCAGGGAGTGTGTCGGCTTTCCCCAGGGAGTGTGTCGGTCTTCCCCAGGGAGTCTGTCGATCGTCCCCAGGCAGTGTGTAGGTCTTCCCCAGGTGGTGTGCCGGTCTTCCCGAGGGAGCCTGTCGCTCTTCCCCAGGGAGCCTGTCCATCTGCCCATGAGAGTGTGCCGGTCTTCCCCAGGGGGTGTGTCGCTCTTCCTCAGGGAGTGTGTCGCTCTTCCCCAGGGAGTGTGTCAGTCTTCCCCAGGGTGTGAGTCAGCCATCCCCAGGGGGTGTGTCGCTCTTCCTCAGGGAGTGTGTCTCTCTTCCTCAGGGAGTGTGTCGCTCTTGCTCAGGGAGTGTGTCGCTCTTCCTCAGGGAGTGTGTCGCTCTTACTCAGGGAGTGTGTTGCTCTTCCCCAGGGAGCGTGTCAGTCTTCCCCAAGGAGCGTGTCTCTCTTCCCCAGGGAGTGTGTCGCTCTTCCCCAGGGAGTGTATCAGTCTTCACCATGGAGTGTGTCGCTCTTCCCCAGGGAGTGTGTCGCTCTTCCCCAGGGAGTGTGTCAGTCTTCCCCAGTGAGTGTGTCGCTCTTCCCCAGTGAGTGTGTCGCTCTTCCCCAGGGAGTGTGTCAGTCTTCCCCAGGGTGTGCGTCAGTCTTCCCCAGGGTGTGTGTCAGTCTTCCCCATGGTGTGTGTCAGTCTTCCCCGGGGAGTGTGTCGCTCCTCCCAGGGTGTCTGTCGTTCCTCCCCAGGGAGTGTGTCGGTCTTCCCCCGGGTGTGTGTCAGTCTTCCCCAGGGAGTGTGTCGGCTTTCCCCAGGGAATGTGTCGACATTCCCCAGGGAGTGTGTCGGCTTTCCCCTGCGAGTGTGTCGGCTTTCCCCTGGGAGTGTGTAGGCTTTCCCCAGGGAGTGTGTCGGCTTTCCCCAGGGAGTGTGTCGGCTTTCCCCAGGGAGTGTGTCGGCTTTCCCCAGGGAGTGTGTCGGCTTTCCCCAGGGAGTGTGTCGGCTTTCCCAAGGGAGTGTGTCGGCTCTCCCAAGGGAGTGTGTCGGCTTTCCCCAGGGAGTGTGTCGGCTTTCCCCAGGGAGTGTGTCGGCTTTCCCCAGGTAGTGTGTCGGTCTTCCCCAGGTAGTGTGTCGGTCTTCCCCAGGGAGTGTGTGAGTCTTCCCGAGGGAGTGTGTCAGTCTTCCCCAGGGAGTGTGTCAGTCTTCCCCAGGGATTGTGTCGCTCTCACCCAGGGAGTGTGTCGGTCTTCCCCAGGAAGTGTGTCGCTCTTCCCCAGGGAGTGTGTCAGTCTTCCTCATGGAGTGTGTCGCTCTTCCTCAGGGAGTGTGTCAGTCTTCCCCAGTGAATGTGTCAGTCTTCCCCAGGAAGTGTGTCGCTCTTCCCGAGGGAGTGTGCTAGTCTGCCCCAGGGAGTGTATCAGTCTTCCCCATGGAGTGTGTCCCTCTTCCCCAGGGAGTGTGTCAGTCTTCCCCAGGGAGTGTGTCAGTCTTCCCCAGTGAGTGTGTCGCTCTTCCTCAGGGAGTGTGGCAGTCTTCCCCAGGGTATTTGGCAGTCTTCCCCAGGGTGTGTGTTGCACCTCCCCTGTGAGTGTATCTGTCTTCCCCAGGGAGTGTATCCGTCTATCTCAGAGAGTGTGTCGATCTTGCCCAGGGAGTCTGTCAGTCTTCCCCAGGGAGTGCGTCGCTCTTCCCTAGGGAGTGTATCAGTCTACCTCAGGGAGTGTGTCTGTATTTCTCAGGGAGCCTGTCGCTCTTCCCCAGGGAGCGTGTCAGTCTCTCCCAGGGAGTGTGTCGGTTTTTCTCAGGGAGTCTGACACTCTTCCCCAGGGAGTGTGTCAGTCCTCCACAGGGAGAGTATCAGTCTTACCCAGGGAGTGTGTCGCTCTTCCCCAGGGAGTGTGTCAATCGTCCCCAGGGCGTGTGTCGCTCTTCCTCAGGCTGTGTGTAAGTCTTCCCCAGGGAGCGTGTCAGTCTTCCCCAAGGAGCGTGTCTGTCTTCCCCAGGGAGTGTGCCTGTCTTCACGAGGGAGTGTGTCGTTCCTCCCAGGGTGTCTGTCGTTCCTCCCCAGGGAGTGTGTCGGTCTTCCCCCGAGTGTGTGTCAGTCTTCTTCAGGGGGTGTGTCGCTGTTCCTCAGAGAGTGTGTCGGTCTTCCCCAGGAAGTGTGTCAGTCTTCCCCAGGAAGTGTGTCAGTCTTCCCCAGGGTGTGTGTCAGACTTCCCCAGGGTGTGTGTCAGTCTTCTTCAGGGGGTGTGTCGCTCTTCCTCAGGTAGTGTGTCGCTCTTCCCCAGGAAGTGTATCAGTCTACCCCAGGGATTTGTCTGTATTTCTCAGGGAGTCTGTCGCACTTCCTCAGGGAGCGTGTCAGTCTTTCCTAGGGAGTGATTCGGTTTATCTCAGGGAGTCTAACACTCTTCCCCATGGAGTGTGTCAGTCTTACCCAGGGAGTATGTCGGTATTTCTCAGGGAGTCGGTCGCTCTTCCCCAGGGATTGTATCAGTCTTCCAGAAGGAGTTTGTCAGTATTTCTCAGGGAGTCTGTCGCTCTTCCCCAGGGAGTGTATCAGTCTTCCTCAGGGAGTGTGTCGGTCTTCCTCAGTGAGTATGTCAGTCTTCCCCAGGGAGTGTGTCGCTCTTCCTCAGGCTGCGTGTCAGTCTTCCCCAGGGAGAGTGTCAGTCTTCCCCAGGGAGTGTGTCGCTCTTCCTCAGGTGGTGTGCCGGTCTTCACGAGGGAGTTTGTAGTCTTCCCCAGGGAGTGTATCGCTCTTCCTCAGAGAGTGTGTCGCTCTTCCTCAGAGAGTGTGTCAGTCTTCCCCAGGGAGTGTGTCAGTCTTCCCCAGGGTGTGTGTCAGTCTTCTTCAGGGGGTGTATCGCTCTTCCTCAGGGAGTGTGTCGCTCTTCCCCAGGGAGTGTGTCAGTCCTCCACAGGGAGAGTATCAGTCTTCCCCAGGGAGTGTGTCGCTCTTCCCCAGGGAGTGTGTCAATCTTCCACAGGATGTGTGTCACTCTTCCTCAGGCTGTGTGTCAGTCTTCCCCAGGGTGTGTGTCAGTCTTCCCCAGGGTGTGTGTCAGTCTTCCCCGGGGAGTGTGTCGTTCCTCTCCAGGGAGTATGTCGTTCATCCCCAGGGTCAGTGTCGGTCTTCCCCCGAGTGTGTGTCAGTGTTCCCCAGGGAATGTGTCGGCTTTCCCCAGGGAGTGTGTCGGCTTTCCCCAGGGAGTGTGTCGGCTTTCCCCAGGGAGTGTGTCGGCTTTCCCCAGGGAGTGTGTCGGCTTTCCCCAGGGAGTGTGTCGGCTTTCCCCAGGGAGTGTGTCGGCTTTCCCCAGGGAGTGTGTCGGCTTTCCCCAGGGAGTGTGTCGGCTTTCCCCAGGGAGTGTGTCGGTCTTCCCCAGGGAGTCTGTCGATCGTCCCCAGGCAGTGTGTAGGTCTTCCCCAGGGAGTGTGCCGGTCTTCCCGAGGGAGCCTGTCGCTCTTCCCCAGGGAGCCTGTCGCTCTTCCCCAGGGAGCCTGTCCATCTGCCCCAGAGAGTGTGCCGGTCTTCCCCAGGGGGTGTGTCGCTCTTCCCCAGGGCATGTGTCGCTCTTCCCCAGGGAGTGTGTCAGTCTTCCCCAGGGTGTGAGTCAGCCATCCCCAGGGGGTGTGTCGCTCTTCCTCAGGGAGTGTGTCTCTCTTCCTCAGGGAGTGTGTCGCTCTTCCTCAGGGAGTGTGTCGCTCTTCCTCAGGGAGTGTGTCGCTCTTACTCAGGGAGTGTGTCGCTCTTCCCCAGGGAGTGTGTCGCTCTTCCCCAGGGAGTGTGTCGCTCTTCCCCAGGGAGTGTGTCGCTCTTCCCCAGGGAGTGTGTCGCCCTTCCCCAGGGAGTGTGTCAGTCTTCCCCAGGGTGTGTGTCAGTCTTTCCCAGGGAGTGTGTCGCTCTTCCTCAGGGAGTGTGTAGCTCTTCCTCAGGGAGTGTGTCGCTCTTCCTCAGGGAGCGTGTCGCTCTAACTCAGGGAGTGTGTCGGTCTTCCCCAGGGAGTGTGTCGGTCTTGCCCAGGAAGTGTGTCGCTCTTCCCCAGGGAGTGTGTCGGTCTACCCAAGGGAGTGTGTCGCTTTTCCCCAGGGAGTGTGTCGCTCTTCCCCAGGGATTGTGTCGCTCTTCCCCATGGAGTGTGGCGCTCTTCCCCAGGGAGTGTGTCGCTCTTCCCCAGGGAGTGTATCAGTCTTCCCCATGGAGTGTGTCGCTCTTCCCCAGGGAGTGTGTCGGCTTTCCCCAGAGAGTGTGTCGGCTTTTCCCAAGGAGTGTGTCGACTTTCCCCAGGGAGTGTGTCGGCTTTCCCCAGGGAGTGTGTCGGCTTTCCCCAGGGAGTCTGTCAGCTTTCCCCAAGGAGTCTGTCGACTTTCCCCAGGGAGTGTGTCGGCTTTCCCCAGGGAGTGTGTCGGTCTTCCCCAGGTAGTGTGTCGGTCTTCCCCAGGGAGTGTGTCAGTCTTCCCGAGGGAGTGTGTCAGTCTTCCCGAGGGAGTGTGTCAGTCTTCCCCTGGGAGTGTGTCAGTCTTCCTCAGGGAGTGTGTCGATCTTTCTCAGGGAGTGTGCCGGTCTTCCTCAGGGAGCGTGTCTGTCTTCCCCAAGGAGTGTGTCGCTCTTCCTCAGGCTGTGTGTCAGTTTTCCCCATAGAGTGTGTCAGTCTTCCTCATGGAGTGTGTCATTCCTCCCCAGGGAGTGTGTCAGTCTTCCCCAGTGAATGTGTCAGTCTTCCCCAGGGTGTGTGTCAGTCTTCCCCAGGGATTGTGTCGCTCTCTCCCAGGGAGTGTGTCGGTCTTCCCCAGGAAGTGTGTCGCTCTTCCCGAGGGAGTGTGCCAGTCTTCCCAAGGGAGTGTGTCGCTTTTCCCCAGGGAGTGTGTCAGTCTTCCTCAGGGAGTGTGTCGCTCTTCCTCAGGGAGTGTGTCAGTCTTCCCCAGGGAGTATGTCGCTTTTCCCCAGGGAGGGGGCCGGTCTTCCCCAGGTTGTGTGCTAGTCTTCCCCAGGGAGTGTATCAGTCTTCCCCGTGGAGTGTGTCCCTCTTCCCCAGTGAGTGTGTCAGTCTTCCTCAGGGAGTGTGTCGGTCTTCCTCAGTGAGTATGTCAGTCTTCCCCAGGGAGTGTGTCGCTCTTCCTCAGGCTGCGTGTCACTCTTCCCCAGGGAGAGTGTCAGTCTTCCCCAGGGAGTGTGTCGCTCTTCCTCAGGTGGTGTGCCGGTCTTCACGAGGGAGTTTGTAGTCTTCCCCAGAGGGTGTATCGCTCTTCCTCAGAGAGTGTGTCGCTCTTCCTCAGAGAGTGTGTCAGTCTTCCCCAGGGAGTGTGTCAGTCTGCCCCAGGGTGTGTGTCAGTCTTCTTCAGGGCGTGTATCGCTCTTCCTCAGGGAGTGTGTCGCTCTTCCCCAGGGAGTGTGTCAGTCCTCCACAGGGAGAGTATCAGTCTTCCCCAGGGAGTGTGTCGCTCTTCCCCAGGGAGTGTGTCAATCTTCCACAGGATGTGTGTCACTCTTCCTCAGGCTGTGTGTCAGTCTTCCCCAGGTTGTGTGTCAGTCTTCCCCAGGGTGTGTGTCAGTCTTCCCCGGGGAGTGTGTCGTTCCTCTCCAGGGAGTATGTCGTTCATCCCCAGGGTCAGTGTCGGTCTTCCCCCGAGTGTGTGTCAGTGTTCCCCAGGGAATGTGTCGGCTTTCCCCAGGGAGTGTGTCGGCTTTCCCCAGGGAGTGTGTCGGCTTTCCCCAGGGAGTGTGTCGGCTTTGCCCAGGGAGTGTGTCGGCTTTGCCCAGGGAGTGTGTCGGCTTTGCCCAGGGAGTGTGTCGGCTTTGCCCAGGGAGTGTGTCGGCTTTGCCCAGGGAGTGTGTCGGCTTTCCCCAGGGAGTGTGTCGGCTTTCCCCAGGGAGTGTGTCGGCTTTCCCCAGGGAGTGTGTCGGCTTTCCCCAGGGAGTGTGTCGGCTTTCCCCAGGGAGTGTGTCGGCTTTCCCCAGGGAGTGTGTCGGCTTTCCCCAGGGAGTGTGTCGGCTTTCCCCAGGGAGTGTGTCGGCTTTCCCCAGGGAGTGTGTCGGCTTTCCCCAGGGAGTGTGTCGGCTTTCCCCAGGGAGTGTGTCGGCTTTCCCCAGGGAGTGTGTCGCCTTTCCCCAGGGAGTCGGCTTTCCCCAGGGAGTGTGTCGGCTTTCCCCAGGGAGTGTGTCGGTCTTCCCCAGGGAGTCTGTCGATCGTCCCCAGGCAGTGTGTAGGTCTTCCCCAGGGAGTGTGCCGGTCTTCCCGAGGGAGCCTGTCGCTCTTCCCCAGGGAGCCTGTCCATCTGCCCATGAGAGTGTGCCGGTCTTCCCCAGGGGGTGTGTCGCTCTTCCCCAGGGAGTGTGTCGCTCTTCCCCAGGGAGTGTGTCAGTCTTCCCCAGGGTGTGAGTCAGCCATCCCCAGGGGGTGTGTCGCTCTTCCTCAGGGAGTGTGTCTCTCTTCCTCAGGGAGTGTGTCGCTCTTCCTCAGGGAGTGTGTCGCTCTTCCTCAGGGAGTGTGTCGCTCTTACTCAGGGAGTGTGTTGCTCTTCCCCAGGGAGCGTGTCAGTCTTCCCCAAGGAGCGTGTCTCTCTTCCCCAGGGAGTGTGTCGCTCTTCCCCAGGGAGTGTATCAGTCTTCACCATGGAGTGTGTCGCTCTTCCCCAGGGAGTGTGTCGCTCTTCCCCAGGGAGCGTGTCAGTCTCTCCCAGGGAGTGTGTCGGTTTTTCTCAGGGAGTCTGACACTCTTCCCCAGGGAGTGTGTCAGTCCTCCACAGGGAGAGTATCAGTCTTACCCAGGGAGTGTGTCGCTCTTCCCCAGGGAGTGTGTCAATCGTCCCCAGGGCGTGTGTCGCTCTTCCTCAGGCTGTGTGTAAGTCTTCCCCAGGGAGCGTGTCAGTCTTCCCCAAGGAGCGTGTCTGTCTTCCCCAGGGAGTGTGCCTGTCTTCACGAGGGAGTGTGTCGTTCCTCCCAGGGTGTCTGTCGTTCCTCCCTAGGGAGTGTGTCGGTCTTCCCCCGAGTGTGTGTCAGTCTTCTTCAGGGGGTGTGTCGCTGTTCCTCAGAGAGTGTGTCGGTCTTCCCCAGGAAGTGTGTCGGTCTTCCCCAGGAAGTGTGTCAGTCTTCCCCAGGAAGTGTGTCAGTCTTCCCCAGGGAGCGTGTCAGACTTCCCCAGGGTGTGTGTCAGTCTTCTTCAGGGGGTGTGTCGCTCTTCCTCAGGTACTGTGTCGCTCTTCCCCAGGAAGTGTATCAGTCTACCCCAGGGATTTGTCTGTATTTCTCAGGGAGTCTGTCGCACTTCCTCAGGGAGCGTGTCAGTCTTTCCTAGGGAGTGATTCGGTTTATCTCAGGGAGTCTAACACTCTTCCCCATGGAGTGTGTCAGTCTTACCCAGGGAGTATGTCGGTATTTCTCAGGGAGTCGGTCGCTCTTCCCCAGGGATTGTATCAGTCTTCCAGAAGGAGTTTGTCAGTATTTCTCAGGGAGTCTGTCGCTCTTCCCCAGGGAGTGTATCAGTCTTCCTCAGGGAGTGTGTCGGTCTTCCTCAGTGAGTATGTCAGTCTTCCCCAGGGAGTGTGTCGCTCTTCCTCAGGCTGCGTGTCACTCTTCCCCAGGGAGAGTGTCAGTCTTCCCCAGGGAGTGTGTCGCTCTTCCTCAGGTGGTGTGCCGGTCTTCACGAGGGAGTTTGTAGTCTTCCCCAGAGGGTGTATCGCTCTTCCTCAGAGAGTGTGTCGCTCTTCCTCAGAGAGTGTGTCAGTCTTCCCCAGGGAGTGTGTCAGTCTGCCCCAGGGTGTGTGTCAGTCTTCTTCAGGGCGTGTATCGCTCTTCCTCAGGGAGTGTGTCGCTCTTCCCCAGGGAGTGTGTCAGTCCTCCACAGGGAGAGTATCAGTCTTCCCCAGGGAGTGTGTCGCTCTTCCCCAGGGAGTGTGTCAATCTTCCACAGGATGTGTGTCAGTCTTCCCCAGGCTGTGTGTCAGTCTTCCCCAGGGTGTGTGTCAGTCTTCCCCAGGGTGTGTGTCAGTCTTCCCCAGGGTGTGTGTCAGTCTTCCCCGGGGAGTGTGTCGTTCCTCTCCAGGGAGTATGTCGTTCATCCCCAGGGTCAGTGTCGGTCTTCCCCCGAGTGTGTGTCAGTGTTCCCCAGGGAATGTGTCGGCTTTCCCCAGGGAATGTGTCGGCTTTCCCCAGGGAGTGTGTCGGCTTTCCCCAGGGAGTGTGTCGGCTTTCCCCAGGGAGTGTGTCGGCTTTGCCCAGGGAGTGTGTCGGCTTTGCCCAGGGAGTGTGTCGGCTTTGCCCAGGGAGTGTGTCGGCTTTGCCCAGGGAGTGTGTCGGCTTTCCCCAGGGAGTGTGTCGGCTTTCCCCAGGGAGTGTGTCGGCTTTCCCCAGGGAGTGTGTCGGCTTTCCCCAGGGAGTGTGTCGGCTTTCCCCAGGGAGTGTGTCGGCTTTCCCCAGGGAGTGTGTCGGCTTTCCCCAGGGAGTGTGTCGGCTTTCCCCAGGGAGTGTGTCGGCTTTCCCCAGGGAGTGTGTCGCCTTTCCCCAGGGAGTGTGTCGGCTTTCCCCAGGGAGTGTGTCGGCTTTCCCCAGGGAGTGTGTCGGTCTTCCCCAGGGAGTCTGTCGATCGTCCCCAGGCAGTGTGTAGGTCTTCCCCAGGTAGTGTGCCGGTCTTCCCGAGGGAGCCTGTCGCTCTTCCCCAGGGAGCCTGTCCATCTGCCCATGAGAGTGTGCCGGTCTTCCCCAGGGGGTGTGTCGCTCTTCCCCAGGGAGTGTGTCGCTCTTCCCCAGGGAGTGTGTCAGTCTTCCCCAGGGTGTGAGTCAGCCATCCCCAGGGGGTGTGTCGCTCTTCCTCAGGGAGTGTGTCTCTCTTCCTCAGGGAGTGTGTCGCTCTTCCTCAGGGAGTGTGTCGCTCTTCCCCAGGGAGCGTGTCAGTCTTCCCCAAGGAGCGTGTCTCTCTTCCCCAGGGAGTGTGTCGCTCTTCCCCAGTGAGTGTATCAGTCTTCACCATGGAGTGTGTCGCTCTTCCCCAGGGAGTGTGTCGTTCTTCCCCAGGGAGTGTGTCAGTCTTCCCCATGGAGTGTGTCGCTCTTCCCCAGTGAGTGTGTCGCTCTTCCCCAGGGAGTGTGTCAGTCTTCCCCAGGGTGTGTGTCAGTCTTCCCCATGGTGTGTGTCAGTCTTCCCCATGGTGTGTGTCAGTCTTCCCCGGGGAGTGTGTCGCTCCTCCCAGGGTGTCTGTCGTTCCTCCCCAGGGAGTGTGTCGGTCTTCCCCCGGGTGTGTGTCAGTCTTCCCCAGGGAGTGTGTCGGCTTTCCCCAGGGAATGTGTCGACATTCCCCAGGGAGTGTGTCGGCTTTCCCCTGCGAGTGTGTCGGCTTTCCCCTGGGAGTGTGTCGGCTTTCCCCAGGGAGTGTGTCGGCTTTCCCCAGGGAGTGTGTCGGCTTTCCCCAGGGAGTGTGTCGGCTTTCCCCAGGGAGTGTGTCGGCTTTCCCAAGGGAGTGTGTCGGCTTTCCCCAGGGAGTGTGTCGGCTTTCCCCAGGGAGTGTGTCGGCTTTCCCCAGGGAGTGTGTCGGCTTTCCCCAGGGAGTGTGTCTGCTTTCCCCAGGTAGTGTGTCGGTCTTCCCCAGGTAGTGTGTCGGTCTTCCCCAGGGAGTGTGTGAGTCTTCCCGAGGGAGTGTGTCAGTCTTCCCCAGGGAGTGTGTCAGTCTTCCCCAGGGATTGTGTCGCTCTCACCCAGGGAGTGTGTCGGTCTTCCCCAGGAAGTGTGTCGCTCTTCCCGAGGGAGTGTGCCAGTCTTCCCAAGGGAGTGTGTCGCTTTTCCCCAGGGAGTGTGTCGGCTTTCCCCAGGGAGTGTGTCGGCTTTCCCCAGGGAGTGTGTCGGCTTTCCCCAGGGAGTGTGTTGCCTATCCCCAGGGAGTGTGTCGGCTTTCCCCAGGGAGTGTGTCGGCTTTCCCCAGGGAGTGTGTCGGTCTTCCCCAGGGAGTCTGTCGATCGTCCCCAGGCAGTGTGTAGGTCTTCCCCAGGTAGTGTGCCGGTCTTCCCGAGGGAGCCTGTCGCTCTTCCCCAGGGAGCCTGTCCATCTGCCCATGAGAGTGTGCCGGTCTTCCCCAGGGGGTGTGTCGCTCTTCCCCAGGGAGTGTGTCGCTCTTCCCCAGGGAGTGTGTCAGTCTTCCCCAGGGTGTGAGTCAGCCATCCCCAGGGGGTGTGTCGCTCTTCCTCAGGGAGTGTGTCTCTCTTCCTCAGGGAGTGTGTCGCTCTTCCTCAGGGAGTGTGTCGCTCTTCCTCAGGGAGTGTGTCGCTCTTACTCAGGGAGTGTGTTGCTCTTCCCCAGGGAGCGTGTCAGTCTTCCCCAAGGAGCGTGTCTCTCTTCCCCAGGGAGTGTGTCGCTCTTCCCCAGTGAGTGTATCAGTCTTCACCATGGAGTGTGTCGCTCTTCCCCAGGGAGTGTGTCGTTCTTCCCCAGGGAGTGTGTCAGTCTTCCCCATGGAGTGTGTCGCTCTTCCCCAGTGAGTGTGTCGCTCTTCCCCAGGGAGTGTGTCAGTCTTCCCCAGGGTGTGCGTCAGTCTTCCCCAGGGTGTGTGTCAGTCTTCCCCATGGTGTGTGTCAGTCTTCCCCATGGTGTGTGTCAGTCTTCCCCGGGGAGTGTGTCGCTCCTCCCAGGGTGTCTGTCGTTCCTCCCCAGGGAGTGTGTCGGTCTTCCCCCGGGTGTGTGTCAGTCTTCCCCAGGGAGTGTGTCGGCTTTCCCCAGGGAATGTGTCGACATTCCCCAGGGAGTGTGTCGGCTTTCCCCTGCGAGTGTGTCGGCTTTCCCCTGGGAGTGTGTCGGCTTTCCCCAGGCAGTGTGTCGGCTTTCCCCAGGGAGTGTGTCGGCTTTCCCCAGGGAGTGTGTCGGCTTTCCCCAGGGAGTGTGTCGGCTTTCCCAAGGGAGTGTGTCGGCTTTCCCCAGGGAGTGTGTCGGCTTTCCCCAGGGAGTGTGTCGGCTTTCCCCAGGTAGTGTGTCGGTCTTCCCCAGGTAGTGTGTCGGTCTTCCCCAGGGAGTGTGTGAGTCTTCCCGAGGGAGTGTGTCAGTCTTCCCCAGGGAGTGTGTCAGTCTTCCCCAGGGATTGTGTCGCTCTCACCCAGGGAGTGTGTCGGTCTTCCCCAGGAAGTGTGTCGCTCTTCCCGAGGGAGTGTGCCAGTCTTCCCAAGGGAGTGTGTCGCTTTTCCCCAGGGAGTGTGTCAGTCTTCCTCATGGAGTGTGTCGCTCTTCCTCAGGGAGTGTGTCAGTCTTCCCCAGTGAATGTGTCAGTCTTCCCCAGGAAGTGTGTCGCTCTTCCCGAGGGAGTGTGCTAGTCTGCCCCAGGGAGTGTATCAGTCTTCCCCATGGAGTGTGTCCCTCTTCCCCAGGGAGTGTGTCAGTCTTCCCCAGGGAGTGTGTCAGTCTTCCCCAGGGAGTGTGTCAGTCTTCCCCAGTGAGTGTGTCGCTCTTCCTCAGGGAGTATGGCAGTCTTCCCCAGGGTATTTGTCAGTCTTCCCCAGGGTGTGTGTTGCACCTCCCCTGTGAGTGTATCTGTCTTCCCCAGGGAGTGTATCCGTCTATCTCAGAGAGTGTGTCGATCTTGCCCAGGGAGTCTGTCAGTCTTCCCCAGGGAGTGCGTCGCTCTTCCCTAGGGAGTGTATCAGTCTACCTCAGGGAGTGTGTCTGTATTTCTCAGGGAGCCTGTCGCTCTTCCCCAGGGAGCGTGTCAGTCTCTCCCAGGGAGTGTGTCGGTTTTTCTCAGGGAGTCTGACACTCTTCCCCAGGGAGTGTGTCAGTCCTCCACAGGGAGAGTATCAGTCTTACCCAGGGAGTGTGTCGCTCTTCCCCAGGGAGTGTGTCAATCGTCCCCAGGGCGTGTGTCGCTCTTCCTCAGGCTGTGTGTAAGTCTTCCCCAGGGAGCGTGTAAGTCTTCCCCAGGGAGTGTGCCTGTCTTCACGAGGGAGTGTGTCGTTCCTCCCAGGGTGTCTGTCGTTCCTCCCCAGGGAGTGTGTCGGTCTTCCCCCGAGTGTGTGTCAGTCTTCTTCAGGGGGTGTGTCGCTGTTCCTCAGAGAGTGTGTCGGTCTTCCCCCGAGTGTGTGTCAGTGTTCCCCCGGGAATGTGTCGGCTTTCCCCAGGGAGTGTGTCGGCTTTCCCCAGGGAGTGTGTCGGCTTTCCCCAGGGAGTGTGTCGGCTTTGCCCAGGGAGTGTGTCGGCTTTGCCCAGGGAGTGTGTCGGCTTTGCCCAGGGAGTGTGTCGGCTTTCCCCAGGGAGTGTGTCGGCTTTCCCCAGGGAGTGTGTCGGCTTTCCCCAGGGAGTGTGTCGGCTTTCCCCAGGGAGTGTGTCGGCTTTCCCCAGGGAGTGTGTCGGCTTTCCCCAGGGAGTGTGTCGGCTTTCCCCAGGGAGTGTGTCGGCTTTCCCCAGGGAGTGTGTCGCCTTTCCCCAGGGAGTGTGTCGGCTTTCCCCAGGGAGTGTGTCGGCTTTCCCCAGGGAGTGTGTCGGTCTTCCCCAGGGAGTCTGTCGATCGTCCCCAGGCAGTGTGTAGGTCTTCCCCAGGTAGTGTGCCGGTCTTCCCGAGGGAGCCTGTCGCTCTTCCCCAGGGAGCCTGTCCATCTGCCCATGAGAGTGTGCCGGTCTTCCCCAGGGGGTGTGTCGCTCTTCCCCAGGGAGTGTGTCGCTCTTCCCCAGGGAGTGTGTCAGTCTTCCCCAGGGTGTGAGTCAGCCATCCCCAGGGGGTGTGTCGCTCTTCCTCAGGGAGTGTGTCTCTCTTCCTCAGGGAGTGTGTCGCTCTTCCTCAGGGAGTGTGTCGCTCTTCCTCAGGGAGTGTGTCGCTCTTACTCAGGGAGTGTGTTGCTCTTCCCCAGGGAGCGTGTCAGTCTTCCCCAAGGAGCGTGTCTCTCTTCCCCAGGGAGTGTGTCGCTCTTCCCCAGTGAGTGTATCAGTCTTCACCATGGAGTGTGTCGCTCTTCCCCAGGGAGTGTGTCGTTCTTCCCCAGGGAGTGTGTCAGTCTTCCCCATGGAGTGTGTCGCTCTTCCCCAGTGAGTGTGTCGCTCTTCCCCAGGGAGTGTGTCAGTCTTCCCCAGGGTGTGCGTCAGTCTTCCCCAGGGTGTGTGTCAGTCTTCCCCATGGTGTGTGTCAGTCTTCCCCATGGTGTGTGTCAGTCTTCCCCGGGGAGTGTGTCGCTCCTCCCAGGGTGTCTGTCGTTCCTCCCCAGGGAGTGTGTCGGTCTTCCCCCGGGTGTGTGTCAGTCTTCCCCAGGGAGTGTGTCGGCTTTCCCCAGGGAATGTGTCGACATTCCCCAGGGAGTGTGTCGGCTTTCCCCTGCGAGTGTGTCGGCTTTCCCCTGGGAGTGTGTCGGCTTTCCCCAGGGAGTGTGTCGGCTTTCCCCAGGGAGTGTGTCGGCTTTCCCCAGGGAGTGTGTCGGCTTTCCCCAGGGAGTGTGTCGGCTTTCCCAAGGGAGTGTGTCGGCTTTCCCAAGGGAGTGTGTCGGCTTTCCCCAGGGAGTGTGTCGGCTTTCCCCAGGGAGTGTGTCGGCTTTCCCCAGGTAGTGTGTCGGTCTTCCCCAGGTAGTGTGTCGGTCTTCCCCAGGGAGTGTGTGAGTCTTCCCGAGGGAGTGTGTCAGTCTTCCCCAGGGAGTGTGTCAGTCTTCCCCAGGGATTGTGTCGCTCTCACCCAGGGAGTGTGTCGGTCTTCCCCAGGAAGTGTGTCGCTCTTCCCGAGGGAGTGTGCCAGTCTTCCCAAGGGAGTGTGTCGCTTTTCCCCAGGGAGTGTGTCAGTCTTCCTCATGGAGTGTGTCGCTCTTCCTCAGGGAGTGTGTCAGTCTTCCCCAGTGAATGTGTCAGTCTTCCCCAGGAAGTGTGTCGCTCTTCCCGAGGGAGTGTGCTAGTCTGCCCCAGGGAGTGTATCAGTCTTCCCCATGGAGTGTGTCCCTCTTCCCCAGGGAGTGTGTCAGTCTTCCCCAGGGAGTGTGTCAGTCTTCCCCAGGGAGTGTGTCAGTCTTCCCCAGTGAGTGTGTCGCTCTTCCTCAGGGAGTATGGCAGTCTTCCCCAGGGTATTTGTCAGTCTTCCCCAGGGTGTGTGTTGCACCTCCCCTGTGAGTGTATCTGTCTTCCCCAGGGAGTGTATCCGTCTATCTCAGAGAGTGTGTCGATCTTGCCCAGGGAGTCTGTCAGTCTTCCCCAGAGAGTGCGTCGCTCTTCCCTAGGGAGTGTATCAGTCTACCTCAGGGAGTGTGTCTGTATTTCTCAGGGAGCCTGTCGCTCTTCCCCAGGGAGCGTGTCAGTCTCTCCCAGGGAGTGTGTCGGTTTTTCTCAGGGAGTCTGACACTCTTCCCCAGGGAGTGTGTCAGTCCTCCACAGGGAGAGTATCAGTCTTACCCAGGGAGTGTGTCGCTCTTCCCCAGGGAGTGTGTCAATCGTCCCCAGGGCGTGTGTCGCTCTTCCTCAGGCTGTGTGTAAGTCTTCCCCAGGGAGCGTGTCAGTCTTCCCCAAGGAGCGTGTCTGTCTTCCCCAGGGAGTGTGCCTGTCTTCACGAGGGAGTGTGTCGTTCCTCCCAGGGTGTCTGTCGTTCCTCCCCAGGGAGTGTGTCGGTCTTCCCCCGAGTGTGTGTCAGTCTTCTTCAGGGGGTGTGTCGCTGTTCCTCAGAGAGTGTGTCGGTCTTCCCCAGGAAGTGTGTCAGTCTTCCCCAGGAAGTGTGTCAGTCTTCCCCAGGGAGTGTGTCAGACTTCCCCAGGGTGTGTGTCAGTCTTCTTCAGGGGGTGTGTCGCTCTTCCTCAGGTAGTGTGTCGCTCTTCCCCAGGAAGTGTATCAGTCTACCCCAGGGATTTGTCTGTATTTCTCAGGGAGTCTGTCGCACTTCCTCAGGGAGCGTGTCAGTCTTTCCTAGGGAGTGATTCGGTTTATCTCAGGGAGTCTAACACTCTTCCCCATGGAGTGTGTCAGTCTTACCCAGGGAGTATGTCGGTATTTCTCAGGGAGTCGGTCGCTCTTCCCCAGGGATTGTATCAGTCTTCCAGAAGGAGTTTGTCAGTATTTCTCAGGGAGTCTGTCGCTCTTCCCCAGGGAGTGTATCAGTCTTCCTCAGGGAGTGTGTCGGTCTTCCTCAGTGAGTATGTCAGTCTTCCCCAGGGAGTGTGTCGCTCTTCCTCAGGCTGCGTGTCAGTCTTCCCCAGGGAGAGTGTCAGTCTTCCCCAGGGAGTGTGTCGCTCTTCCTCAGGTGGTGTGCCGGTCTTCACGAGGGAGTTTGTAGTCTTCCCCAGGGAGTGTATCGCTCTTCCTCAGAGAGTGTGTCGCTCTTCCTCAGAGAGTGTGTCAGTCTTCCCCAGGGAGTGTGTCAGTCTTCCCCAGGGTGTGTGTCAGTCTTCTTCAGGGGGTGTATCGCTCTTCCTCAGGGAGTGTGTCGCTCTTCCCCAGGGAGTGTGTCAGTCCTCCACAGGGAGAGTATCAGTCTTCCCCAGGGAGTGTGTCGCTCTTCCCCAGGGAGTGTGTCAATCTTCCACAGGATGTGTGTCACTCTTCCTCAGGCTGTGTGTCAGTCTTCCCCAGGGTGTGTGTCAGTCTTCCCCAGGGTGTGTGTCAGTCTTCCCCGGGGAGTGTGTCGTTCCTCTCCAGGGAGTATGTCGTTCATCCCCAGGGTCAGTGTCGGTCTTCCCCCGAGTGTGTGTCAGTGTTCCCCAGGGAATGTGTCGGCTTTCCCCAGGGAGTGTGTCGGCTTTCCCCAGGGAGTGTGTCGGCTTTCCCCAGGGAGTGTGTCGGCTTTCCCCAGGGAGTGTGTCGGCTTTCCCCAGGGAGTGTGTCGGCTTTCCCCAGGGAGTGTGTCGGCTTTCCCCAGGGAGTGTGTCGGCTTTCCCCAGGGAGTGTGTCGGCTTTCCCCAGGGAGTGTGTCGGCTTTCCCCAGGGAGTGTGTCGGCTTTCCCCAGGGAGTGTGTCGGCTTTCCCCAGGGAGTGTGTCGGCTTTCCCCAGGGAGTGTGTCGGCTTTCCCCAGGGAGTGTGTCGGTCTTCCCCAGGGAGTGTGTCGGTCTTCCCCAGGGAGTCTGTCGATCGTCCCCAGGCAGTGTGTAGGTCTTCCCCAGGGAGTGTGCCGGTCTTCCCGAGGGAGCCTGTCGCTCTTCCCCAGGGAGCCTGTCGCTCTTCCCCAGGGAGCCTGTCCATCTGCCCCAGAGAGTGTGCCGGTCTTCCCCAGGGGGTGTGTCGCTCTTCCCCAGGGCATGTGTCGCTCTTCCCCAGGGAGTGTGTCAGTCTTCCCCAGGGTGTGAGTCAGCCATCCCCAGGGAGTGTGTCGCTCTTCCTCAGGGAGTGTGTCTCTCTTCCTCAGGGAGTGTGTCGCTCTTCCTCAGGGAGTGTGTCGCTCTTCCTCAGGGAGTGTGTCGCTCTTACTCAGGGAGTGTGTCGCTCTTCCCCAGGGAGTGTGTCGCTCTTCCCCAGGGAGTGTGTCGCTCTTCCCCAGGGAGTGTGTCGCTCTTCCCCAGGGAGTGTGTCGCCCTTCCCCAGGGTGTGTGTCAGTCTTTCCCAGGGAGTGTGTCGCTCTTCCTCAGGGAGTGTGTAGCTCTTCCTCAGGGAGTGTGTCGCTCTTCCTCAGGGAGCGTGTCGCTCTAACTCAGGGAGTGTGTCGGTCTTCCCCAGGGAGTGTGTCGGTCTTGCCCAGGAAGTGTGTCGCCCTTCCCCAGGGAGTGTGTCGGTCTACCCAAGGGAGTGTGTCGCTTTTCCCCAGGGAGTGTGTCGCTCTTCCCCAGGGATTGTGTCGCTCTTCCCCAGGGAGTGTGGCGCTCTTCCCCGGGGAGTGTGTCGCTCTTCCCCAGGGAGTGTATCAGTCTTCCCCATGGAGTGTGTCCCTCTTCCCCAGGGAGTGTGTCAGTCTTCCCCAGGGAGTGTGTCAGTCTTCCCCAGTGAGTGTGTCGCTCTTCCTCAGGGAGTGTGGCAGTCTTCCCCAGGGTATTTGTCAGTCTTCCCCAGGGTGTGTGTTGCACCTCCCCTGTGAGTGTATCTGTCTTCCCCAGGGAGTGTATCCGTCTATCTCAGAGAGTGTGTCGATCTTGCCCAGGGAGTCTGTCAGTCTTCCCCAGGGAGTGCGTCGCTCTTCCCTAGGGAGTGTATCAGTCTACCTCAGGGAGTGTGTCTGTATTTCTCAGGGAGCCTGTCGCTCTTCCCCAGGGAGCGTGTCAGTCTCTCCCAGGGAGTGTGTCGGTTTTTCTCAGGGAGTCTGACACTCTTCCCCAGGGAGTGTGTCAGTCCTCCACAGGGAGAGTATCAGTCTTACCCAGGGAGTGTGTCGCTCTTCCCCAGGGAGTGTGTCAATCGTCCCTAGGGCGTGTGTCGCTCTTCCTCAGGCTGTGTGTAAGTCTTCCCCAGGGAGCGTGTCAGTCTTCCCCAAGGAGCGTGTCTGTCTTCCCCAGGGAGTGTGCCTGTCTTCACGAGGGAGTGTGTCGTTCCTCCCAGGGTGTCTGTCGTTCCTCCCCAGGGAGTGTGTCGGTCTTCCCCCGAGTGTGTGTCAGTCTTCTTCAGGGGGTGTGTCGCTGTTCCTCAGAGAGTGTGTCGGTCTTCCCCAGGAAGTGTGTCACTCTTCCCCAGGAAGTGTGTCAGTCTTCCCCAGGGAGTGTGTCAGACTTCCCCAGGGTGTGTGTCAGTCTTCTTCAGGGGGTGTGTCGCTCTTCCTCAGGTAGTGTGTCGCTCTTCCCCAGGAAGTGTATCAGTCTACCCCAGGGATTTGTCTGTATTTCTCAGGGAGTCTGTCGCACTTCCTCAGGGAGCGTGTCAGTCTTTCCTAGGGAGTGATTCGGTTTATCTCAGGGAGTCTAACACTCTTCCCCATGGAGTGTGTCAGTCTTACCCAGGGAGTATGTCGGTATTTCTCAGGGAGTCGGTCGCTCTTCCCCAGGGATTGTATCAGTCTTCCAGAAGGAGTTTGTCAGTATTTCTCAGGGAGTCTGTCGCTCTTCCCCAGGGAGTGTATCAGTCTTCCTCAGGGAGTGTGTCGGTCTTCCTCAGTGAGTATGTCAGTCTTCCCCAGGGAGTGTGTCGCTCTTCCTCAGGCTGCGTGTCAGTCTTCCCCAGGGAGAGTGTCAGTCTTCCCCAGGGAGTGTGTCGCTCTTCCTCAGGTGGTGTGCCGGTCTTCACGAGGGAGTTTGTAGTCTTCCCCAGGGAGTGTATCGCTCTTCCTCAGAGAGTGTGTCGCTCTTCCTCAGAGAGTGTGTCAGTCTTCCCCAGGGAGTGTGTCAGTCTTCCCCAGGGTGTGTGTCAGTCTTCTTCAGGGGGTGTATCGCTCTTCCTCAGGGAGTGTGTCGCTCTTCCCCAGGGAGTGTGTCAGTCCTCCACAGGGAGAGTATCAGTCTTCCCCAGGGAGTGTGTCGCTCTTCCCCAGGGAGTGTGTCAATCTTCCACAGGATGTGTGTCACTCTTCCTCAGGCTGTGTGTCAGTCTTCCCCAGGGTGTGTGTCAGTCTTCCCCAGGGTGTGTGTCAGTCTTCCCCGGGGAGTGTGTCGTTCCTCTCCAGGGAGTATGTCGTTCATCCCCAGGGTCAGTGTCGGTCTTCCCCCGAGTGTGTGTCAGTGTTCCCCAGGGAATGTGTCGGCTTTCCCCAGGGAGTGTGTCGGCTTTCCCCAGGGAGTGTGTCGGCTTTCCCCAGGGAGTGTGTCGGCTTTCCCCAGGGAGTGTGTCGGCTTTCCCCAGGGAGTGTGTCGGCTTTCCCCAGGGAGTGTGTCGGCTTTCCCCAGGGAGTGTGTCGGCTTTCCCCAGGGAGTGTGTCGGCTTTCCCCAGGGAGTGTGTCGGCTTTCCCCAGGGAGTGTGTCGGCTTTCCCCAGGGAGTGTGTCGGTCTTCCCCAGGGAGTCTGTCGATCGTCCCCAGGCAGTGTGTCGGTCTTCCCCAGGGAGTGTGCCGGTCTTCCCGAGGGAGCCTGTCGCTCTTCCCCAGGGAGCCTGTCGCTCTTCCCCAGGGAGCCTGTCCATCTGCCCCAGAGAGTGTGCCGGTCTTCCCCAGGGGGTGTGTCGCTCTTCCCCAGGGCATGTGTCGCTCTTCCCCAGGGAGTGTGTCAGTCTTCCCCAGGGTGTGAGTCAGCCATCCCCAGGGAGTGTGTCGCTCTTCCTCAGGGAGTGTGTCGCTCTTCCTCAGGGAGTGTGTCGCTCTTCCTCAGGGAGTGTGTCGCTCTTACTCAGGGAGTGTGTCGCTCTTCCCCAGGGAGTGTGTCGCTCTTCCCCAGGGAGTGTGTCGCTCTTCCCCAGGGAGTGTGTCGCTCTTCCCCAGGGAGTGTGTCGCCCTTCCCCAGGGTGTGTGTCAGTCTTTCCCAGGGAGTGTGTCGCTCTTCCTCAGGGAGTGTGTAGCTCTTCCTCAGGGAGTGTGTCGCTCTTCCTCAGGGAGCGTGTCGCTCTAACTCAGGGAGTGTGTCGGTCTTCCCCAGGGAGTGTGTCGGTCTTGCCCAGGAAGTGTGTCGCTCTTCCCCAGGGAGTGTGTCGGTCTACCCAAGGGAGTGTGTCGCTTTTCCCCAGGGAGTGTGTCGCTCTTCCCCAGGGATTGTGTCGCTCTTCCCCAGGGAGTGTGGCGCTCTTCCCCAGGGAGTGTGTCGCTCTTCCCCAGGGAGTGTATCAGTCTTCCCCATGGAGTGTGTCGCTCTTCCCCAGGGAGTGTGTCGGCTTTCCCCAGAGAGTGTGTCGGCTTTTCCCAAGGAGTGTGTCGACTTTCCCCAGGGAGTGTGTCGGCTTTCCCCAGGGAGTGTGTCGGCTTTCCCCAGGGAGTCTGTCGGCTTTCCCCAAGGAGTCTGTCGACTTTCCCCAGGGAGTGTGTCGGCTTTCCCCAGGGAGTGTGTCGGTCTTCCCCAGGTAGTGTGTCGGTCTTCCCCAGGGAGTGTGTCAGTCTTCCCGAGGGAGTGTGTCAGTCTTCCCCTGGGAGTGTGTCAGTCTTCCTCAGGGAGTGTGTCGATCTTTCTCAGGGAGTGTGCCGGTCTTCCTCAGGGAGCGTGTCTGTCTTCCCCAAGGAGTGTGTCGCTCTTCCTCAGGCTGTGTGTCAGTTTTCCCCATAGAGTGTGTCAGTCTTCCTCATGGAGTGTGTCATTCCTCCCCAGGGAGTGTGTCAGTCTTCCCCAGTGAATGTGTCAGTCTTCCCCAGGGTGTGTGTCAGTCTTCCCCAGGGATTGTGTCGCTCTCTCCCAGGGAGTGTGTCGGTCTTCCCCAGGAAGTGTGTCGCTCTTCCCGAGGGAGTGTGCCAGTCTTCCCAAGGGAGTGTGTCGCTTTTCCCCAGGGAGTGTGTCAGTCTTCCTCAGGGAGTGTGTCGCTCTTCCTCAGGGAGTGTGTCAGTCTTCCCCAGGGAGTATGTCGCTTTTCCCCAGGGAGGGGGCCGGTCTTCCCCAGGTTGTGTGCTAGTCTTCCCCAGGGAGTGTATCAGTCTTCCCCGTGGAGTGTGTCGGTCTTCCTCAGTGAGTATGTCAGTCTTCCCCAGGGAGTGTGTCGCTCTTCCTCAGGCTGCGTGTCACTCTTCCCCAGGGAGAGTGTCAGTCTTCCCCAGGGAGTGTGTCGCTCTTCCTCAGGTGGTGTGCCGGTCTTCACGAGGGAGTTTGTAGTCTTCCCCAGAGGGTGTATCGCTCTTCCTCAGAGAGTGTGTCGCTCTTCCTCAGAGAGTGTGTCAGTCTTCCCCAGGGAGTGTGTCAGTCTGCCCCAGGGTGTGTGTCAGTCTTCTTCAGGGCGTGTATCGCTCTTCCTCAGGGAGTGTGTCGCTCTTCCCCAGGGAGTGTGTCAGTCCTCCACAGGGAGAGTATCAGTCTTCCCCAGGGAGTGTGTCGCTCTTCCCCAGGGAGTGTGTCAATCTTCCACAGGATGTGTGTCACTCTTCCTCAGGCTGTGTGTCAGTCTTCCCCAGGGTGTGTGTCAGTCTTCCCCAGGGTGTGTGTCAGTCTTCCCCGGGGAGTGTGTCGTTCCTCTCCAGGGAGTATGTCGTTCATCCCCAGGGTCAGTGTCGGTCTTCCCCCGAGTGTGTGTCAGTGTTCCCCAGGGAATGTGTCGGCTTTCCCCAGGGAGTGTGTCGGCTTTCCCCAGGGAGTGTGTCGGCTTTCCCCAGGGAGTGTGTCGGCTTTGCCCAGGGAGTGTGTCGGCTTTGCCCAGGGAGTGTGTCGGCTTTGCCCAGGGAGTGTGTCGGCTTTGCCCAGGGAGTGTGTCGGCTTTCCCCAGGGAGTGTGTCGGCTTTCCCCAGGGAGTGTGTCGGCTTTCCCCAGGGAGTGTGTCGGCTTTCCCCAGGGAGTGTGTCGGCTTTCCCCAGGGAGTGTGTCGGCTTTCCCCAGGGAGTGTGTCGGCTTTCCCCAGGGAGTGAGTCGGCTTTCCCCAGGGAGTGTGTCGGCTTTCCCCAGGGAGTGTGTCGGCTTTCCCCAGGGAGTGTGTCGCCTTTCCCCAGGGAGTGTGTCGCCTTTCCCCAGGGAGTGTGTCGCCTTTCCCCAGGGAGTGTGTCGGCTTTCCCCAGGGAGTGTGTCGGCTTTCCCCAGGGAGTGTGTAGGTCTTCCCCAGGGAGTCTGTCGATCGTCCCCAGGCAGTGTGTAGGTCTTCCCCAGGGAGTGTGCCGGTCTTCCCGAGGGAGCCTGTCGCTCTTCCCCAGGGAGCCTGTCCATCTGCCCATGAGAGTGTGCCGGTCTTCCCCAGGGGGTGTGTCGCTCTTCCCCAGGGAGTGTGTCGCTCTTCCCCAGGGAGTGTGTCAGTCTTCCCCAGGGTGTGAGTCAGCCATCCCCAGGGGGTGTGTCGCTCTTCCTCAGGGAGTGTGTCGCTCTTCCTCAGGGAGTGTGTCGCTCTTCCTCAGGGAGTGTGTCGCTCTTCCTCAGGGAGTGTGTCGCTCTTCCCCAGGGAGTGTGTCGCTCTTCCCCAGGGAGTGTGTCAGTCTTCCCCATGGAGTGTGTCGCTCTTCCCCAGTGAGTGTGTCGCTCTTCCCCAGGGAGTGTGTCAGTCTTCCCCAGGGTGTGCGTCAGTCTTCCCCAGGGTGTGTGTCAGTCTTCCCCATGGTGTGTGTCAGTCTTCCCCGGGGAGTGTGTCGCTCCTCCCAGGGTGTCTATCGTTCCTCCCCAGGGAGTGTGTCGGTCTTCCCCCGGGTGTGTGTCAGTCTTCCCCAGGGAGTGTGTCGGCTTTCCCCAGGGAATGTGTCGACATTCCCCAGGGAGTGTGTCGGCTTTCCCCTGCGAGTGTGTCGGCTTTCCCCTGGGAGTGTGTAGGCTTTCCCCAGGGAGTGTGTCGGCTTTCCCCAGGGAGTGTGTCGGCTTTCCCCAGGGAGTGTGTCGGCTTTCCCAAGGGAGTGTGTCGGCTTTCCCAAGGGAGTGTGTCGGCTTTCCCCAGGGAGTGTGTCGGCTTTCCCCAGGGAGTGTGTCGGCTTTCCCCAGGTAGTGTGTCGGTCTTCCCCAGGTAGTGTGTCGGTCTTCCCCAGGGAGTGTGTGAGTCTTCCCGAGGGAGTGTGTCAGTCTTCCCCAGGGAGTGTGTCAGTCTTCCCCAGGGAGTGTGTCGGTCTTCCCCAGGAAGTGTGTCGCTCTTCCCGAGGGAGTGTGCCAGTCTTCCCAAGGGAGTGTGTCGCTTTTCCCCAGGGAGTGTGTCAGTCTTACCCAGGGAGTATGTCGGTATTTCTCAGGGAGTCGGTCGCTCTTCCCCAGGGATTGTATCAGTCTTCCAGAAGGAGTTTGTCAGTATTTCTCAGGGAGTCTGTCGCTCTTCCCCAGGGAGTGTATCAGTCTTCCTCAGGGAGTGTGTCAGTCTTCCCCAGGGAGTCTGTCGATCGTCCCCAGGCAGTGTGTAGGTCTTCCCCAGGGAGTGTGCCGGTCTTCCCGAGGGAGCCTGTCGCTCTTCCCCAGGGAGCCTGTCGCTCTTCCCCAGGGAGCCTGTCCATCTGCCCCAGAGAGTGTGCCGGTCTTCCCCAGGGGGTGTGTCGCTCTTCCCCAGGGCATGTGTCGCTCTTCCCCAGGGAGTGTGTCAGTCTTCCCCAGGGTGTGAGTCAGCCATCCCCAGGGGGTGTGTCGCTCTTCCTCAGGGAGTGTGTCTCTCTTCCTCAGGGAGTGTGTCGCTCTTCCTCAGGGAGTGTGTCGCTCTTCCTCAGGGAGTGTGTCGCTCTTACTCAGGGAGTGTGTCGCTCTTCCCCAGGGAGTGTGTCGCTCTTCCCCAGGGAGTGTGTCGCTCTTCCCCAGGGAGTGTGTCGCTCTTCCCCAGGGAGTGTGTCGCCCTTCCCCAGGGAGTGTGTCAGTCTTCCCCAGGGTGTGTGTCAGTCTTTCCCAGGGAGTGTGTCGCTCTTCCTCAGGGAGTGTGTAGCTCTTCCTCAGGGAGTGTGTCGCTCTTCCTCAGGGAGCGTGTCGCTCTAACTCAGGGAGTGTGTCGGTCTTCCCCAGGGAGTGTGTCGGTCTTGCCCAGGAAGTGTGTCGCTCTTCCCCAGGGAGTGTGTCGGTCTACCCAAGGGAGTGTGTCGCTCTTCCCCAGGGATTGTGTCGCTCTTCCCCAGGGATTGTGTCGCTCTTCCCCAGGGAGTGTGGCGCTCTTCCCCAGGGAGTGTGTCGCTCTTCCCCAGGGAGTGTATCAGTCTTCCCCATGGAGTGTGTCGCTCTTCCCCAGGGAGTGTGTCGGCTTTCCCCAGAGAGTGTGTCGGCTTTTCCCAAGGAGTGTGTCGGCTTTCCCCAGGGAGTGTGTCGGCTTTCCCCAGGGAGTGTGTCGGCTTTCCCCAGGGAGTGTGTCGGCTTTCCCCAGGGAGTGTGTCGGTCTTCCCCAGGTAGTGTGTCGGTCTTCCCGAGGGAGTGTGTCAGTCTTCCCGAGGGAGTGTGTCAGTCTTCCCCTGGGAGTGTGTCAGTCTTCCTCAGGGAGTGTGTCGATCTTTCTCAGGGAGTGTGCCGGTCTTCCTCAGGGAGCGTGTCTGTCTTCCCCAAGGAGTGTGTCGCTCTTCCTCAGGCTGTGTGTCAGTTTTCCCCATAGAGTGTGTCAGTCTTCCTCATGGAGTGTGTCATTCCTCCCCAGGGAGTGTGTCAGTCTTCCCCCGTGAATGTGTCAGTCTTCCCCAGGGTGTGTGTCAGTCTTCCCCAGGGATTGTGTCGCTCTCTCCCAGGGAGTGTGTCGGTCTTCCCCAGGAAGTGTGTCGCTCTTCCCGAGGGAGTGTGCCAGTCTTCCCAAGGGAGTGTGTCGCTTTTCCCCAGGGAGTGTGTCAGTCTTCCTCAGGGAGTGTGTCGCTCTTCCTCAGGGAGTGTGTCAGTCTTCCCCAGGGAGTATGTCGCTTTTCCCCAGGGAGGGGGCCGGTCTTCCCCAGGTTGTGTGCTAGTCTTCCCCAGGGAGTGTATCAGTCTTCCCCGTGGAGTGTGTCCCTCTTCCCCAGTGAGTGTGTCAGTCTTCCCCAGGGAGTGTGTCAGTCTTCCCCAGTGAGTGTGTCGCTCATCCTCAGGGAGTGTGGCAGTCTTCCCCAGGGTATGTGTCAGTCTTCCCCAGGGTGTGTGTTGCACCTCCCCTGTGAGTGTATCTGTCTTCCCCAGGGAGTGTATCAGTCTACCTCAGCGAGTGTGTCTGTATTTCTCAGGGAGTCTGTCGTTCTTCCCCAGGGAGCGTGTCAGTCTCTCCCAGGGAGTGTGTCGGTTTTTCTCAGGGAGTCTGACACTCTTCCCCATGGAGTGTGTCTGTCTTACCCAGGGAGTATGTCGGTATTTCTCATGGAGTCGGTCGCTCTTCCCCAGGGAGTGTGTCAGTCTTCCACAGGGAGTGTATCAGTCTTCCACAGGGAGTTTGTCGGTATTTCTCAGGGAGCCTGTTGCTCTTCCCCAGGGAGTGTGTCGCTCTTCCTCAGGCTGCGTGTCTGTCTTCCCCAGGGAGTGTGTCAGTCTTCCCCAGGGAGTGTGTCGCTCTTCCTCAGGCAGTGTGCCTGTCTTCACGAGGGAGTGTGTCAGACCTCCCAGGGTGTGTGTCAGTCTTCCCCAGGGTGTGTGTCAGTCTTCTTCAGGGGGTGTGTCGCTGTTCTCAGAGCGTGTGTCGGTCTTCCCCAGGGAATGTGTCAGTCCTCCACAGGGAGAGTATCAGTCTTGCCCAGGGAGTGTGTCGCTCTTCCCCAGGGAGTGTGTCAATCATCGCCAGGGCGTGTGTCGCTCTTCCTCAGGCTGTGTGTAAGTCTTCCCGAGGGAGCGTGACAGTCTTCCCCAAGGAGCATGTCTCTCTTCCCCCGGGAGTGTGTCAGTCTTCCCCAGGGTGTGCGTCAGTCTTCCCCAGGGTGTGCGTCAGTCTTCCCCAGGGTGTGTGTCAGTCTTCCCCATGGTGTGTGTCAGTCTTCCCCGGGGAGTGTGTCGCTCCTCCCAGGGTGTCTGTCGTTCCTCCCCAGGGAGTGTGTCGGTCTTCCCCCGGGTGTGTGTCAGTCTTCCCCAGGGAGTGTGTCGGCTTTCCCCAGGGAATGTGTCGACTTTCCCCGGGGAGTGTGTCGGCTTTCCCCTGGGAGTGTGTCGGCTTTCCCCTGGGAGTGTGTCGTCTTTCCCCTGGGAGTGTGTCGGCTTTCCCCAGGGAGTGTGTCGGCATTCCCCAGGGAGTGTGTCGGCTTTCCCCAGGTAGTGTGTCGGTCTTCCCCAGGGAGTGTGTCAGTCTTCCCGAGGGAGTGTGTCAGTCTTCCCCAGGGAGTATGTCAGTCTTCCCCAGGGAGTGTGTCAGTCTTCCTCAGGGAGTGTGTCGATCTTTCTCAGGGAGTGTGTCGATCTTCCCCAGGGAGTGTGTCAGTCTTCCCCAGGGAGTGTGTCCGCTTTCCCCAGGGAGTGTGTCGGCTTCCCCAGGGAGTGTGTCGGCTTTCCCCAAGGAGTGTGTCGGCTTTCCCCAGGGAGTGTGTCGGCTTTCCCCAGGGAGTGTGTCGGCTTTCCCCAGGGAGTGTGTCGGCTTTCCCCAGGGAGTGTGTCGGCTTTCCCCAGGGAGTGTGTCGGCTTTCCCCAGGGAGTGTGTCGGCTTTCCCCAGGGAGTGTGTCGGTCTTCCCCAGGGAGTGTGTCAGTCTTCCCGAGGGAGTGTTTCATCTTCCCCAGGGAGTGTGTCAGTCTTCCCCAGGGAGTGTGTCTGTCTTCCCCAGGGAGTGTGTCAGTCTTCCCCAGGGAGTGTGTCAGTCTTCCCCAGGGAGTGTGTCAGTCTTCCCCAGGGAGTGTGTCGCTCTTCCTCATGGAGTGTGTCAGTCTTCCCCAGGGTGTGTGTCAGTCTTCCCCAGGGTGTGTGCTGCACCTCCCCTGTGAGTGTATCTGTCTTACCCAGGGAGTGTATCCGTCTATCTCAGGGAGTTTGTCGATCTTACCCAGGGAGTCTGTCGGTTTTTCTCTGGAAGTCTGACACTCTTCCCCATGGAGTGTGTCAGTCTTACCCAGGGAGTGCGTCGCTCTTCCCTAGGGAGTGTATCTGTCTACCTCAGGGAGTGTGTCTGTATTTCTCAGGGAGTCTGTCGCTCTTTCCCAGGGAGTATGTCGGTTTTTCTCTGGAAGTCTGACACTCTTCCCCATGGAGTGTGTCAGTCTTACCCAGGGAGTATGTCGGTATTTCTCAGGGAGTCGGTCGCTCTTCCCCTAGGGGTGTATCTGTCTTCCACAGGGAGTTTGTCGGTATTTCTCAGGGAATCTGTTGCTCTTCCCCAGGGAGTGTATCAGTCTTCCTCAGGGAGTGTGTCGGTCTTCCTCACTGAGTGTGTCAGTATTCCCCAGGGAGTGTGTCGCTCTTCCTCAGGCAGTGTGCCGGTCTTCACGAGGGAGTGTGTCAGTCCTCTCAGGGTGTGTGTCAGTCTTCTTCAGGGGGTGTGTCGCTGTTCCACAGGGGGTGTGTCGCTGTTCCACAGAGAGTGTGTCGGTCTTCCCCAGGGAGTGTGTCAGTCTTCCCCAGGGAGAGTGTCAGTCTTCCCCAGAGTGTGTGTCAGTCTTCTTCAGGGGGTGTGTCGCTCTTCCTCAGGGAGTGTGTCGCTCTTCCCCAGGGAGTGTGTCAGTCCTTCACAGGGAGAGTATCAGTCTTCCCCAGGGAGTGTGTCGCTCTTCCCCAGGGCGTGTGTCAATCGTCCCCAGGGCGTGTGTCGGTCTTCCCCAGGGAGTGTGTCAGTCTTCCCCAGGGAGTGTGTCAGTCTTCCCCAGGGTGTGTGTCAGTCTTCCCCAGGGTGTGCGTCAGTCTTCTTCAGGGGGTGTGTCGCTCTTCCTCAGGGAGTGTGTCGCTCTTCCCCACGGAGTGTGTCAGTCCTCCACAGGGAGAGTAACAGTCTTCCCCAGGGAGTGTGTCGCTCTTCCCCAGGGAGTGTGTCAATCGTCCCCAGGGCGTGTGTCGCTCTTCCTCAGGCTGTGTGTCAGTCTTCCCCAGGGAGCGTGTCAGTCTTCCCCAAGGAGCGTGTCTGTCTTCCCCAGGCAGTGTGCCTGTCTTCACGAGGGAGTGTGTCAGAACTCCCAGGGTGTGTGTCAGTCTTCCCCAGGGTGTGTGTCAGTCTTCTTCAGGGTTGTGTCGCTGTTCTCAGAGCGAGTATCGGTCTTCCCCAGCGAGTTTGTCAGTCTTCCCCAGGGAGTGTGTAAGTCCTCCACAATGAGTGTGTCAGTCCTCCACAGAGAGAGTATCAGTCTTCCCCAGGGAGTGTGTCGCTCTTCCCCAGGGAGTGTGTCAATCATCGCCAGAGCGTGTGTCGCTCTTCCTCAGGCTGTGTGTAAGTCTTCCCCAGGGAGCGTGTCAGTCTTCCCCAAGGAGCGTGTCTCTCTTCCCCAGGGAGTGTGTCAGTCTTCCCCAGGGTGTCTGTCAGTCTTCCCCAGGGTGTGCGTCAGTCTTCCCCAGGGTGTGTGTCAGTCTTCCCCATGGTGTGTGTCAGTCTTCCCCGGGGAGTGTGTGGCTCCTCCCAGGGTGTCTGTCGTTCCTCCCCAGGGAGTGTGTCGGCTTTCCCCAGGGAATGTGTCGGCTTTCCCCAGGGAATGTGTCGGCTTTCCCCAGGGAATGTGTCGGCTTTCCCCAGGGAATGTGTCGACTTTCCCCAGGGAGTGTGTCGGCTTTCCCCTGGGAGTGTGTCAGTCTTCTTCAGGGGGTGTGTCGCTGTTCTCAGAGCGTGTGTCGGTCTTCCCCAGGGAGTTTGTCAGTCTTCCCCAGGGAGTGTGTCAGTCCTCCACAGGGAGAGTATCAGTCTTGCCCAGGAAGTGTGTCGCTCTTCCCCAGGGAGTGTGTCAATCCTCGCCAGGGCGTGTGTCGCTCTTCCTCTGCCTGTGTGTAAGTCTTCCCCAGGGAGCGTGTCAGTCTTCCCCAAGCAGCGTGTCTCTCTTCCGCAGGGAGTGTGTCAGTCTTCCCAGGGTGTCTGTCAGTCTTCCCCAGGGTGTGCGTCAGTCTTCCCCAGGGTGTGTGTCAGTCTTCCCCATGGTGTGTGTCAGTCTTCCCCGGGGAGTGTGTCGCTCCTCCCAGGATGTCTGTCGTTCCTCCCCAGGGAGTGTGTCGGTCTTCCCCCGGGTGTGTGTCAGTCTTCCCCAGGGAGTGTGTCGGCTTTCCCCAGGGAATGTGTCGACTTTCCCCAGGGAGTGTGTCGGCTTTCCCCTGGGAGTGTGTCGGCTTTCCCCAGGGAGTGTGTCGGCTTTCCCCAGGGAGTGTGTCGGCTTTCCCCTGGGAGTGTGTCGGCTTTCCCCTGGGAGTGTGTCGGCTTTCCCCAGGGAGTGTGTCGGCTTTCCCCAGGGAGTGTGTCGGCTTTCGCCAGGGAGTGTGTCGGCTTTCCCCTGGGAGTGTGTCGGCTTTCCCCAGGGAATGTGTCGACTTTCCCCAGGGAGTGTGTCGGCTTTCCCCTGGGAGTGTGTCGGCTTTCCCCTGGGAGTGTGTCGGCTTTCCCCTGGGAGTGTGTCGGCTTTCCCCTGGGAGTGTGTCGGCTTTCCCCTGGGAGTGTGTCGGCTTTCCCCAGGGAGTGTGTCGACTTTCCCCAAGGAGTCTGTCGGCTTTCAACCAAGGAGTGTGTCGGCTTTCCCCAGGGAGTGTGTCGGCTTTCCCCAGGGGGTGTGTCGCTCTTCCCCAGGGAGTGTGTCGCTCTTCCCCAGGGAGTGTGTCAGTCTTCCCCAGGGTGTGAGTCAGCCATCCCCAGGGGGTGTGTCGCTCTTCCTCAGGGAGTGTGTCGCTCTTCCTCAGGGAGTGTGTCGCTCTTCCTCAGGGAGTGTGTCGCTCTTCCTCAGGGAGTGTGTCGCTCTTCCCCAGGGAGTGTGTCGCTCTTCCCCAGGGAGTGTGTCAGTCTTCCCCATGGAGTGTGTCGCTCTTCCCCAGTGAGTGTGTCGCTCTTCCCCAGGGAGTGTGTCAGTCTTCCCCAGGGTGTGCGTCAGTCTTCCCCAGGGTGTGTGTCAGTCTTCCCCATGGTGTGTGTCAGTCTTCCCCGGGGAGTGTGTCGCTCCTCCCAGGGTGTCTATCGTTCCTCCCCAGGGAGTGTGTCGGTCTTCCCCCGGGTGTGTGTCAGTCTTCCCCAGGGAGTGTGTCGGCTTTCCCCAGGGAATGTGTCGACATTCCCCAGGGAGTGTGTCGGCTTTCCCCTGCGAGTGTGTCGGCTTTCCCCTGGGAGTGTGTAGGCTTTCCCCAGGGAGTGTGTCGGCTTTCCCCAGGGAGTGTGTCGGCTTTCCCCAGGGAGTGTGTCGGCTTTCCCAAGGGAGTGTGTCGGCTTTCCCAAGGGAGTGTGTCGGCTTTCCCCAGGGAGTGTGTCGGCTTTCCCCAGGGGGTGTGTCGGCTTTCCCCAGGTAGTGTGTCGGTCTTCCCCAGGTAGTGTGTCGGTCTTCCCCAGGGAGTGTGTGAGTCTTCCCGAGGGAGTGTGTCAGTCTTCCCCAGGGAGTGTGTCAGTCTTCCCCAGGGATTGTGTCGCTCTCACCCAGGGAGTGTGTCGGTCTTCCCCAGGAAGTGTGTCGCTCTTCCCGAGGGAGTGTGCCAGTCTTCCCAAGGGAGTGTGTCGCTTTTCCCCAGGGAGTGTGTCAGTCTTCCTCAGGGAGTGTGTCGCTCTTCCTCAGGGAGTGTGTCAGTCTTCCCCAGTGAATGTGTCAGTCTTCCCCAGGAAGTGTGTCGCTCTTCCCGAGGGAGTGTGCTAGTCTGCCCCAGGGAGTGTATCAGTCTTCCCCATGGAGTGTGTCCCTCTTCCCCAGGGAGTGTGTCAGTCTTCCCCAGGGAGTGTGTCAGTCTTCCCCAGTGAGTGTGTCGCTCTTCCTCAGGGAGTGTGGCAGTCTTCCCCAGGGTATTTGTCAGTCTTCCCCAGGGTGTGTGTTGCACCTCCCCTGTGAGTGTATCTGTCTTCCCCAGGGAGTGTATCCGTCTATCTCAGAGAGTGTGTCGATCTTGCCCAGGGAGTCTGTCAGTCTTCCCCAGGGAGTGCTTCGCTCTTCCCTAGGGAGTGTATCAGTCTACCTTAGGGAGTGTGTCTGTATTTCTCAGGGAGCCTGTCGCTCTTCCCCAGGGAGCGTGTCAGTCTCTCCCAGGGAGTGTGTCGGTTTTTCTCAGGGAGTCTGACACTCTTCCCCAGGGAGTGTGTCAGTCCTCCACAGGGAGAGTATCAGTCTTACCCAGGCAGTGTGTCGCTCTTCCCCAGGGAGTGTGTCAATCGTCCCCAGGGCGTGTGTCGCTCTTCCTCAGGCTGTGTGTAAGTCTTCCCCAGGGAGCGTGTCAGTCTTCCCCAAGGAGCGTGTCTGTCTTCCCCAGGGAGTGTGCCTGTCTTCGCGAGGGAGTGTGTCGTTCCTCCCAGGGTGTCTGTCGTTCCTCCCCAGGGAGTGTGTCGGTCTTCCCCCGAGTGTGTGTCAGTCTTCTTCAGGGGGTGTGTCGCTGTTCCTCAGAGAGTGTGTCGGTCTTCCCCAGGAAGTGTGTCAGTCTTCCCCAGGAAGTGTGTCAGTCTTCCCCAGGGAGTGTGTCAGACTTCCCCAGGGTGTGTGTCAGTCTTCTTCAGGGGGTGTGTCGCTCTTCCTCAGGTAGTGTGTCGCTCTTCCCCAGGAAGTGTATCAGTCTACCCCAGGGATTTGTCTGTATTTCTCAGGGAGTCTGTCGCACTTCCTCAGGGAGCGTGTCAGTCTTTCCTAGGGAGTGATTCGGTTTATCTCAGGGAGTCTAACACTCTTCCCCATGGAGTGTGTCAGTCTTACCCAGGGAGTATGTCGGTATTTCTCAGGGAGTCGGTCGCTCTTCCCCAGGGATTGTATCAGTCTTCCAGAAGGAGTTTGTCAGTATTTCTCAGGGAGTCTGTCGCTCTTCCCCAGGGAGTGTATCAGTCTTCCTCAGGGAGTGTGTCGGTCTTCCTCAGTGAGTATGTCAGTCTTCCCCAGGGAGTGTGTCGCTCTTCCTCAGGCTGCGTGTCAGTCTTCCCCAGGGAGAGTGTCAGTCTTCCCCAGGGAGTGTGTCGCTCTTCCTCAGGTGGTGTGCCGGTCTTCACGAGGGAGTTTGTAGTCTTCCCCAGGGAGTGTATCGCTCTTCCTCAGAGAGTGTGTCGCTCTTCCTCAGAGAGTGTGTCAGTCTTCCCCAGGGAGTGTGTCAGTCTTCCCCAGGGTGTGTGTCAGTCTTCTTCAGGGGGTGTATCGCTCTTCCTCAGGGAGTGTGTCGCTCTTCCCCAGGGAGTGTGTCAGTCCTCCACAGGGAGAGTATCAGTCTTCCCCAGGGAGTGTGTCGCTCTTCCCCAGGGAGTGTGTCAATCTTCCCCAGGGTGTGTGTCACTCTTCCCCAGGGTGTGTGTCAGTCTTCCCCAGGGTGTGTGTCAGTCTTCCCCAGGGTGTGTGTCAGTCTTCCCCGGGGAGTGTGTCGTTCCTCTCCAGGGAGTATGTCGTTCATCCCCAGGGTCAGTGTCGGTCTTCCCCCGAGTGTGTGTCAGTGTTCCCCAGGGAATGTGTCGGCTTTCCCCAGGGAGTGTGTCGGCTTTCCCCAGGGAGTGTGTCGGCTTTCCCCAGGGAGTGTGTCGGCTTTCCCCAGGGAGTGTGTCGGCTTTCCCCAGGGAGTGTGTCGGCTTTCCCCAGGGAGTGTGTCGGCTTTCCCCAGGGAGTGTGTCGGCTTTCCCCAGGGAGTGTGTCGGCTTTCCCCAGGGAGTGTGTCGGCTTTCCCCAGGGAGTGTGTCGGCTTTCCCCAGGGAGTGTGTCAGTCTTCCCCAGGGAGTCTGTCGATCGTCCCCAGGCAGTGTGTAGGTCTTCCCCAGGGAGTGTGCCGGTCTTCCCGAGGGAGCCTGTCGCTCTTCCCCAGGGAGCCTGTCGCTCTTCCCCAGGGAGCCTGTCCATCTGCCCCAGAGAGTGTGCCGGTCTTCCCCAGGGGGTGTGTCGCTCTTCCCCAGGGCATGTGTCGCTCTTCCCCAGGGAGTGTGTCAGTCTTCCCCAGGGTGTGAGTCAGCCATCCCCAGGGGGTGTGTCGCTCTTCCTCAGGGAGTGTGTCTCTCTTCCTCAGGGAGTGTGTCGCTCTTCCTCAGGGAGTGTGTCGCTCTTCCTCAGGGAGTGTGTCGCTCTTACTCAGGGAGTGTGTCGCTCTTCCCCAGGGAGTGTGTCGCTCTTCCCCAGGGAGTGTGTCGCTCTTCCCCAGGGAGTGTGTCGCTCTTCCCCAGGGAGTGTGTCGCCCTTCCCCAGGGAGTGTGTCAGTCTTCCCCAGGGTGTGTGTCAGTCTTTCCCAGGGAGTGTGTCGCTCTTCCTCAGGGAGTGTGTAGCTCTTCCTCAGGGAGTGTGTCGCTCTTCCTCAGGGAGCGTGTCGCTCTAACTCAGGGAGTGTGTCGGTCTTCCCCAGGGAGTGTGTCGGTCTTGCCCAGGAAGTGTGTCGCTCTTCCCCAGGGAGTGTGTCGGTCTACCCAAGGGAGTGTGTCGCTCTTCCCCAGGGATTGTGTCGCTCTTCCCCAGGGATTGTGTCGCTCTTCCCCAGGGAGTGTGGCGCTCTTCCCCAGGGAGTGTGTCGCTCTTCCCCAGGGAGTGTATCAGTCTTCCCCATGGAGTGTGTCGCTCTTCCCCAGGGAGTGTGTCGGCTTTCCCCAGAGAGTGTGTCGGCTTTTCCCAAGGAGTGTGTCGGCTTTCCCCAGGGAGTGTGTCGGCTTTCCCCAGGGAGTGTGTCGGCTTTCCCCAGGGAGTGTGTCGGCTTTCCCCAGGGAGTGTGTCGGTCTTCCCCAGGTAGTGTGTCGGTCTTCCCGAGGGAGTGTGTCAGTCTTCCCGAGGGAGTGTGTCAGTCTTCCCCTGGGAGTGTGTCAGTCTTCCTCAGGGAGTGTGTCGATCTTTCTCAGGGAGTGTGCCGGTCTTCCTCAGGGAGCGTGTCTGTCTTCCCCAAGGAGTGTGTCGCTCTTCCTCAGGCTGTGTGTCAGTTTTCCCCATAGAGTGTGTCAGTCTTCCTCATGGAGTGTGTCATTCCTCCCCAGGGAGTGTGTCAGTCTTCCCCCGTGAATGTGTCAGTCTTCCCCAGGGTGTGTGTCAGTCTTCCCCAGGGATTGTGTCGCTCTCTCCCAGGGAGTGTGTCGGTCTTCCCCAGGAAGTGTGTCGCTCTTCCCGAGGGAGTGTGCCAGTCTTCCCAAGGGAGTGTGTCGCTTTTCCCCAGGGAGTGTGTCAGTCTTCCTCAGGGAGTGTGTCGCTCTTCCTCAGGGAGTGTGTCAGTCTTCCCCAGGGAGTATGTCGCTTTTCCCCAGGGAGGGGGCCGGTCTTCCCCAGGTTGTGTGCTAGTCTTCCCCAGGGAGTGTATCAGTCTTCCCCGTGGAGTGTGTCCCTCTTCCCCAGTGAGTGTGTCAGTCTTCCCCAGGGAGTGTGTCAGTCTTCCCCAGTGAGTGTGTCGCTCATCCTCAGGGAGTGTGGCAGTCTTCCCCAGGGTATGTGTCAGTCTTCCCCAGGGTGTGTGTTGCACCTCGCCTGTGAGTGTATCTGTCTTCCCCAGGGAGTGTATCAGTCTACCTCAGCGAGTGTGTCTGTATTTCTCAGGGAGTCTGTCGTTCTTCCCCAGGGAGCGTGTCAGTCTCTCCCAGGGAGTGTGTCGGTTTTTCTCAGGGAGTCTGACACTCTTCCCCATGGAGTGTGTCTGTCTTACCCAGGGAGTATGTCGGTATTTCTCATGGAGTCGGTCGCTCTTCCCCAGGGAGTGTGTCAGTCTTCCACAGGGAGTGTATCAGTCTTCCACAGGGAGTTTGTCGGTATTTCTCAGGGAGCCTGTTGCTCTTCCCCAGGGAGTGTGTCGCTCTTCCTCAGGCTGCGTGTCTGTCTTCCCCAGGGAGTGTGTCAGTCTTCCCCAGGGAGTGTGTCGCTCTTCCTCAGGCAGTGTGCCTGTCTTCACGAGGGAGTGTGTCAGACCTCCCAGGGTGTGTGTCAGTCTTCCCCAGGGTGTGTGTCAGTCTTCTTCAGGGGGTGTGTCGCTGTTCTCAGAGCGTGTGTCGGTCTTCCCCAGGGAATGTGTCAGTCCTCCACAGGGAGAGTATCAGTCTTGCCCAGGGAGTGTGTCGCTCTTCCCCAGGGAGTGTGTCAATCATCGCCAGGGCGTGTGTCGCTCTTCCTCAGGCTGTGTGTAAGTCTTCCCGAGGGAGCGTGACAGTCTTCCCCAAGGAGCATGTCTCTCTTCCCCCGGGAGTGTGTCAGTCTTCCCCAGGGTGTGCGTCAGTCTTCCCCAGGGTGTGCGTCAGTCTTCCCCAGGGTGTGTGTCAGTCTTCCCCATGGTGTGTGTCAGTCTTCCCCGGGGAGTGTGTCGCTCCTCCCAGGGTGTCTGTCGTTCCTCCCCAGGGAGTGTGTCGGTCTTCCCCCGGGTGTGTGTCAGTCTTCCCCAGGGAGTGTGTCGGCTTTCCCCAGGGAATGTGTCGACTTTCCCCGGGGAGTGTGTCGGCTTTCCCCTGGGAGTGTGTCGGCTTTCCCCTGGGAGTGTGTCGTCTTTCCCCTGGGAGTGTGTCGGCTTTCCCCAGGGAGTGTGTCGGCATTCCCCAGGGAGTGTGTCGGCTTTCCCCAGGTAGTGTGTCGGTCTTCCCCAGGGAGTGTGTCAGTCTTCCCGAGGGAGTGTGTCAGTCTTCCCCAGGGAGTATGTCAGTCTTCCCCAGGGAGTGTGTCAGTCTTCCTCAGGGAGTGTGTCGATCTTTCTCAGGGAGTGTGTCGATCTTCCCCAGGGAGTGTGTCAGTCTTCCCCAGGGAGTGTGTCCGCTTTCCCCAGGGAGTGTGTCGGCTTCCCCAGGGAGTGTGTCGGCTTTCCCCAAGGAGTGTGTCGGCTTTCCCCAGGGAGTGTGTCGGCTTTCCCCAGGGAGTGTGTCGGCTTTCCCCAGGGAGTGTGTCGGCTTTCCCCAGGGAGTGTGTCGGCTTTCCCCAGGGAGTGTGTCGGCTTTCCCCAGGGAGTGTGTCGGCTTTCCCCAGGGAGTGTGTCGGTCTTCCCCAGGGAGTGTGTCAGTCTTCCCGAGGGAGTGTTTCATCTTCCCCAGGGAGTGTGTCAGTCTTCCCCAGGGAGTGTGTCTGTCTTCCCCAGGGAGTGTGTCAGTCTTCCCCAGGGAGTGTGTCAGTCTTCCCCAGGGAGTGTGTCAGTCTTCCCCAGGGAGTGTGTCGCTCTTCCTCAGGGAGTGTGTCAGTCTTCCCCAGGGTGTGTGTCAGTCTTCCCCAGGGTGTGTGCTGCACCTCCCCTGTGAGTGTATCTGTCTTACCCAGGGAGTGTATCCGTCTATCTCAGGGAGTTTGTCGATCTTACCCAGGGAGTCTGTCGGTTTTTCTCTGGAAGTCTGACACTCTTCCCCATGGAGTGTGTCAGTCTTACCCAGGGAGTGCGTCGCTCTTCCCTAGGGAGTGTATCTGTCTACCTCAGGGAGTGTGTCTGTATTTCTCAGGGAGTCTGTCGCTCTTTCCCAGGGAGTATGTCGGTTTTTCTCTGGAAGTCTGACACTCTTCCCCATGGAGTGTGTCAGTCTTACCCAGGGAGTATGTCGGTATTTCTCAGGGAGTCGGTCGCTCTTCCCCTAGGGGTGTATCTGTCTTCCACAGGGAGTTTGTCGGTATTTCTCAGGGAATCTGTTGCTCTTCCCCAGGGAGTGTATCAGTCTTCCTCAGGGAGTGTGTCGGTCTTCCTCACTGAGTGTGTCAGTATTCCCCAGGGAGTGTGTCGCTCTTCCTCAGGCAGTGTGCCGGTCTTCACGAGGGAGTGTGTCAGTCCTCTCAGGGTGTGTGTCAGTCTTCTTCAGGGGGTGTGTCGCTGTTCCACAGGGGGTGTGTCGCTGTTCCACAGAGAGTGTGTCGGTCTTCCCCAGGGAGTGTGTCAGTCTTCCCCAGGGAGAGTGTCAGTCTTCCCCAGAGTGTGTGTCAGTCTTCTTCAGGGGGTGTGTCGCTCTTCCTCAGGGAGTGTGTCGCTCTTCCCCAGGGAGTGTGTCAGTCCTTCACAGGGAGAGTATCAGTCTTCCCCAGGGAGTGTGTCGCTCTTCCCCAGGGCGTGTGTCAATCGTCCCCAGGGCGTGTGTCGGTCTTCCCCAGGGAGTGTGTCAGTCTTCCCCAGGGAGTGTGTCAGTCTTCCCCAGGGTGTGTGTCAGTCTTCCCCAGGGTGTGCGTCAGTCTTCTTCAGGGGGTGTGTCGCTCTTCCTCAGGGAGTGTGTCGCTCTTCCCCACGGAGTGTGTCAGTCCTCCACAGGGAGAGTAACAGTCTTCCCCAGGGAGTGTGTCGCTCTTCCCCAGGGAGTGTGTCAATCGTCCCCAGGGCGTGTGTCGCTCTTCCTCAGGCTGTGTGTCAGTCTTCCCCAGGGAGCGTGTCAGTCTTCCCCAAGGAGCGTGTCTGTCTTCCCCAGGCAGTGTGCCTGTCTTCACGAGGGAGTGTGTCAGAACTCCCAGGGTGTGTGTCAGTCTTCCCCAGGGTGTGTGTCAGTCTTCTTCAGGGTTGTGTCGCTGTTCTCAGAGCGAGTATCGGTCTTCCCCAGCGAGTTTGTCAGTCTTCCCCAGGGAGTGTGTAAGTCCTCCACAATGAGTGTGTCAGTCCTCCACAGAGAGAGTATCAGTCTTCCCCAGGGAGTGTGTCGCTCTTCCCCAGGGAGTGTGTCAATCATCGCCAGAGCGTGTGTCGCTCTTCCTCAGGCTGTGTGTAAGTCTTCCCCAGGGAGCGTGTCAGTCTTCCCCAAGGAGCGTGTCTCTCTTCCCCAGGGAGTGTGTCAGTCTTCCCCAGGGTGTCTGTCAGTCTTCCCCAGGGTGTGCGTCAGTCTTCCCCAGGGTGTGTGTCAGTCTTCCCCATGGTGTGTGTCAGTCTTCCCCGGGGAGTGTGTGGCTCCTCCCAGGGTGTCTGTCGTTCCTCCCCAGGGAGTGTGTCGGCTTTCCCCAGGGAATGTGTCGGCTTTCCCCAGGGAATGTGTCGGCTTTCCCCAGGGAATGTGTCGGCTTTCCCCAGGGAATGTGTCGACTTTCCCCAGGGAGTGTGTCGGCTTTCCCCTGGGAGTGTGTCAGTCTTCTTCAGGGGGTGTGTCGCTGTTCTCAGAGCGTGTGTCGGTCTTCCCCAGGGAGTTTGTCAGTCTTCCCCAGGGAGTGTGTCAGTCCTCCACAGGGAGAGTATCAGTCTTGCCCAGGAAGTGTGTCGCTCTTCCCCAGGGAGTGTGTCAATCCTCGCCAGGGCGTGTGTCGCTCTTCCTCTGCCTGTGTGTAAGTCTTCCCCAGGGAGCGTGTCAGTCTTCCCCAAGCAGCGTGTCTCTCTTCCGCAGGGAGTGTGTCAGTCTTCCCAGGGTGTCTGTCAGTCTTCCCCAGGGTGTGCGTCAGTCTTCCCCAGGGTGTGTGTCAGTCTTCCCCATGGTGTGTGTCAGTCTTCCCCGGGGAGTGTGTCGCTCCTCCCAGGATGTCTGTCGTTCCTCCCCAGGGAGTGTGTCGGTCTTCCCCCGGGTGTGTGTCAGTCTTCCCCAGGGAGTGTGTCGGCTTTCCCCAGGGAATGTGTCGACTTTCCCCAGGGAGTGTGTCGGCTTTCCCCTGGGAGTGTGTCGGCTTTCCCCAGGGAGTGTGTCGGCTTTCCCCAGGGAGTGTGTCGGCTTTCCCCTGGGAGTGTGTCGGCTTTCCCCTGGGAGTGTGTCGGCTTTCCCCAGGGAGTGTGTCGGCTTTCCCCAGGGAGTGTGTCGGCTTTCGCCAGGGAGTGTGTCGGCTTTCCCCTGGGAGTGTGTCGGCTTTCCCCAGGGAATGTGTCGACTTTCCCCAGGGAGTGTGTCGGCTTTCCCCTGGGAGTGTGTCGGCTTTCCCCTGGGAGTGTGTCGGCTTTCCCCTGGGAGTGTGTCGGCTTTCCCCTGGGAGTGTGTCGGCTTTCCCCTGGGAGTGTGTCGGCTTTCCCCAGGGAGTGTGTCGACTTTCCCCAAGGAGTCTGTCGGCTTTCAACCAAGGAGTGTGTCGGCTTTCCCCAGGGAGTGTGTCGGCTTTCCCCAGGGAGTGTGTCGGTCTTCCCCAGGTAGTGTGTCGGTCTTCCCCAGGGAGTGTGTCAGTCTTCCCGAGGGAGTGTGTCAGTTTTCCCCAGGGAGTGTGTCAGTCTTCCCCAGGGAGTGTGTCAGTCTTCCTCAGGGAGTGTGTCGTTCATTCTCAGGGAGTGTGTCGATCTTCCCCAGGGAGCGTGTCAGTCTTCCCCAGGGAGTGTGTCGGCTTAACCCAGGGAGTGTGTCGGCTTTCCCCAGGGAGTGTGTCGGCTTTCCCCAGGGAGTGTGTCGGTCTTCCCCAGGGAGTGTGTCATCTTCCACAGGGAGTGTGTCAGTCTTCCCCAGGGAGTGTGTCAGTCTTCCCCAGGGAGTGTGTCAGTCTTCCCCAGGGAGTGTGTCGCTCTTCCTCAGGGAGTGTGTCAGTCTTCCCCAGGGTGTGTGTCAGTCTTCCCCAGGGTGTGTGTTGCACCTCCCCTGTGAGTGTATCTGTCTTACCCAGGGAGTGTATCCGTCTATCTCAGGGAGTGTGTCGATCTTACCCAGGGAGTCTGTCAGTCTTCCCCAGGGAGTGCGTCGCTCTTCCCTCGGGAGTGTATCTGTCTACCTCAGGGAGTGTGTCTGTATTTCTCAGGGAGTCTGTCGCTCTTTCCCAGGGAGTATGTCGGTTTTTCTCTGGAAGTCTGACACTCTTCCCCATGGAGTGTGTCAGTCTTACCCAGGGAGTATGTCGGTATTTCTCAGGGAGTCGGTCGCTCTTCCCCTAGGGGTGTATCTGTCTTCCACAGGGAGTTTGTCGGTATTTCTCAGGGAATCTGTTGCTCTTCCCCAGGGAGTGTATCAGTCTTCCTCAGGGAGTGTGTCGGTCTTCCTCACTGAGTGTGTCAGTATTCCCCAGGGAGTGTGTCGCTCTTCCTCAGGCAGTGTGCCGGTCTTCACGAGGGAGTGTGTCAGACCTCCCAGGGTGTGTGTCAGTCTTCTTCAGGGGGTGTGTCGGTCTTCCCCAGGGAGTGTGTCAGTCTTCCCCAGGGAGTGTGTCTGTCTTCCCCAGGGAGTGTGTCAGTCTTCCCCAGGGTGTGCATCAGTCTTCTTCAGGGGGTGTGTCGCTCTTCCTCAGGGAGTGTGTCGCTCTTCCCCACGGAGTGTGTCAGTCCTCCACAGGGAGAGTATCAGTCTTCCCCAGGGAGTGTGTCGCTCTTCCCCAGGGAGTGTGTCAATCGTCCCCAGGGCGTGTGTCGCTCTTCCTCAGGCTGTGTGTAAGTCTTCCCCAGGGAGCGTGTCAGTCTTCCCCAAGGAGCGTGTCTGTCTTCCCCAGGCAGTGTGCCTGTCTTCACGAGGGAGTGTGTCAGACCTCCCAGGGTGTGTGTCAGTCTTCCCCAGGGTGTGTGTCAGTCTTCTTCAGGGTGTGTGTCGCTGTTCTCAGAGCGAGTATCGGTCTTCCCCAGGGAGTTTGTCAGTCTTCCCCAGGGAGTGTGTCAGTCCTCCACAGAGAGAGTATCAGTCTTCCCCAGGGGGTGTGTCGCTCTTCCCCAGGGAGTGTGTCAATCATCGCCAGGGCGTGTGTCGCTCTTCCTCAGGCTGTGTGTACGTCTTCCCCAGGGAGCGTGTCAGTCTTCCCCAAGGAGCGTGTCTCTCTTCCCCAGGGAGTGTGTCAGTCTTCCCCAGGGTGTCTGTCAGTCTTCCCCAGGGTGTGCGTTAGTCTTCCCCAGGGTGTGTGTCAGTCTTCCCCATAGTGTGTGTCAGTCTTCCCCGGCGAGTGTGTGGCTCCTCCCAGGGTGTCTGTCGTTCCTCCCCAGGGAGTGTGTCGGTCTTCCCCCGGGTGTGTGTCAGTCCTCCCAGGGTGTGTGTCGGCTTTCCCCAGGGAATGTGTCGACTTTCCCCAGGGAGTGTGTCGACTTTCCCCAGGGAGTGTGTCGGCTTTCCCCTGCGAGTGTGTCGGCTTTCCCCTGCGAGTGTGTCGGCTTTCCCCTGCGAGTGTGTCGGCTTTCCCCTGGGAGTCTGTCGGCTTTCCCCAGGGAGTCTGTCGGCTTTCCCCAAGGAGTGTGTCGGCTTTCCCCAGGGAGTGTGACTGCTTTCCCCAGGGAGTGTGTCGGTCTTCCCCAGGTAGTGTGTCGGTCTTCCCCAGGTAGTGTGTCGGTCTTCCCGAGGGAGTGTCAGTCTTCCCGAGGGAGTGTGTTAGTCTTCCCCAGGGAGTGTGTCAGTCTTCCCCAGGGAGTGTGTCAGTCTTCCCCAGGGAGTGTGTCAGTCTTCCTCAGGGAGTGTGTCGATCTTTCTCAGGTAGTGTGTCGATCTTCCCCAGGGAGTGTGTCAGTCTTTCCCAGGAAGTGATTCGGTTTTTCTCAGTGAGTCTGTCACTCTTCCTCAGGGAGTGTGTCGCTCTTCCCCATGGAGTGTGTCGCTCTTCCCCAGGGAGTGTGCCGGTCTTCCTCAGGGAGCGTGTCTGTCTCCCCCAAGGAGTGTGTCACTCTTCCTCAGGCTGTGTGTCAGTTTTCCCCATAGAGTGTGTCAGTCTTCCTCAGGGAGTGTGCCAGTCTTCCCAAGGGAGTGTGTCGCTTTTCCCCAGGGAGTTTGTCAGTCTTCCTCAGGGAGTGTGTCGCTCTTCCTCAGGGAGTGTGTCAGTCTTCCCCAGGGAGTATGTTGCTCTTACCCAGGGAGGGTGCCGGTCTTCCCCAGGTTGTGTGCCAGTCTTCCTCAGGGAGTGTATCAGTGTTCCCCATGGAGTGTGTCGCTCTTCCCCAGGGAGTGTGTCAGTCTTCCCCAGGGAGTGTGTCAGTCTTCCCCATGGAGTGTGTCGCTCTTCCCCAGGGAGTGTGGCAGTCTTCCCCAGGGTATGTGTCAGTCTTCCCCAGGGTGTGTGTTGCTCCTCCCCTGTGAGTGTATCTGTCTTCCCCAGGGAGTGTATCCGTCTTCCCCAGGGAGTGTGTCGATCTTGCCCAGGGAGTGTATCAGTCTACCTCAGGGAGTGTGTCTGTATTTCTCAGGGAGTCTGTCGCTCTTCCCCAGGGAGCGTGTCAGTCTTTCTCAGGGAATGTGTCGGTTTTTCTCAGGGAGTCTGACACTCTTCCCCATGGAGTGTGTCTGTCTTACCCAGGGAGTATGTCGGTATTTCTCAGGGAGTCGGTCGCTCTTCCCCAGGGAGTGTATCAGTCTTCCACAGGGAGTTTGCCGGTATTTCTCAGGGAGCCTGTTGCTCTTCCCCAGGGAGTGTGTCGCTCTTCCTCAGGCTGCGTGTCTGTCTTCCCCAGCGAGTGTGTCAGTCTTCCCCAGGGAGTGTGTCGCTCTTCCTCAGGCAGTGTTCCTGTCTTCACGAGGGTGTGTGTCAGACCTCCCAGGGTGTGTGTCAGTCTTCCCCAGGGAGTGTGTCAGTCCTCCACAGGGAGAGTATCAGTCTTCCCCAGGGAGTGCGTCGCTCTTCCCCAGGGAGTGTGTCAATCATCGCCAGGGCGTGTGTCGCTCTTCCTCAGGCTGTGTGTAAGTCTTCCCCAGGGAGTGTGTCAGTCTTCCCCATGGTGAGTGTCAGTCTTCCCTGGGGAGTGTGTCGCTCCTCCCAGGGTGTCTGTCGTTCCTCCCCAGGGAGTGTGTCGGTCTTCCCCCGGGTGTGTGTCAGTCTTCCCCAGGGAGTGTGTCGGCTTTCCCCACGGAGTGTGTCGACTTTCCCCAGGGAGTGTGTCGGCTTTCCCCTGTGAGTGTGTCGGCTTTCCCCTGTGAGTGTGTCGGCTTTCCCCTGGGAGTGTGTCGGAATTCCCCAGGGAGTGTGTCGGCTTTCTCAGGGAGTGTGTCGATCTACCCCAGGGAGTGTGTCATTCTTTCCCAGGAAGTGTGTCGGTTTTTCCCAGTGAGTCTGTCACTCTTCCCCAGGGAGTGTGTCGGTCTTCCCCATGGAGTGTGCCGGTCTTCCTCAGGGAGCATGTCTGTCTTCCCCAAGGAGTGTGTCGCTCTTCCTCAGGCTGTGTGTCAGTTTTCCCCATAGAGTGTGTCAGTCTTCCTCGGGGAGTGTGTCATTTTTCCCCAGGCAGTCTGTCAGCCTTCCTCAGTTAGTGTCTCAGTCTTCCCAAGGGTGTGTGTCAGTCTTCCCCAGGGATTGTGTCGCTCTCTCCCAGGGAGTGTGTAGTTCTTCCTCAGGGAGTGTGGCAGTCTTCCCCAGGGTATGTGTCAGTCTTCCCCAGGGTGTGTGTTGCACCTCCCCTGTGAGTGTATCTGTCTTCCCCAGGGAGTGTATCCGTCTATCTCAGAGAGTGTGTCGATCTTGCCCAGGGAGTCTGTCAGTCTTCCACAGGGAGTTTGTCGGTATTTCTCAGGGAGCCTGTTGCTCTTCCCCAGGGAGTGTGTCGCTCTTCCTCAGGCTGCGTGTCTGTCTTCCACTGGGAGTGTGTCAGTCTTCCCCAGGGAGTGTGTCGCTCTTCCTCAGGCAGTGTGCCTGTCTTCACAAGGGAGTGTGTCAGACCTCCCAGGGTGTGTGTCAGTCTTCCCCAGGGTGTGTGTCAGTCTTCTTCAGGGTGTGTGTCGCTGTTCTCAGAGCGTGTGTCGGTCTTCCCCAGGGAGTTTGTCAGTCTTCCCCAGGGAGTGTGTCAGTCCTCCACAGGGAGAGTATCAGTCTTCCCCAGGGAGTGTGTCGCTCTTCCCCAGGGAGTGTGTCAATCTTCGCCAGGGCGTGTGTCGCTCTTCCTCAGGCTGTGTGTAAGTCTTCCCCAGGGAGCGTGTCAGTCTTCCCCAAGGAGCGTGTCTCTCTTCCCCAGGGAGTGTGTCAGTCTTCCCCAGGGTGTCTGTCAGTCTTCCCCAGGGTGTGCGTCAGTCTTCCCCAGGGTGTGTGTAAGTCTTCCCCAGGGTGTGTGTCAGTCTTCCCCATGGTGTGTGTCAGTCTTCCCCGGGGAGTGTGTCGCTCCTCCCTGGGTGTCTGTCGTTCCTCCCCAGGGAGTGTGTCGGTCTTCCCCCGGGTGTGTGTCAGTCTTCCCCAGGGAGGGTGTCGGCTTTCCCCAGGGAATGTGTCGACTTTCCCCTGTGAGTGTGACGGCTTTCCCCTGGGAGTGTGTCGGCTTTCCCCTGGGAGTGTGTCGGATTTCCCCAGGGAGTGTGTCGGCTTTCCCCAGGGAGTCTGTCGGCTTTCCCCAGGGAGTGTGTCGGTCTTCCCCAGGGAGTGTGTCAGTCTTCCCGAGGGAGTGTGTCAGTCTTCCCCAGGGAGTGTGTCAGTCTTCCCCAGGGAGTGTGTCGGTCTTCCTCAGGGAGTGTGTCGATCTTCCCCAGGGAGTGTGTCAGTCTTTCCCAGGAAGTGTGTCGGTTTTTCTCAGTGAGTCTGTCACTCTTCCTCAGGGAGTGTGTCAGTCTTCCCCATGGAGTGTGTCGCTCTTCCCCAGGGAGAGTGCCGGTCTTCCTCAGGTAGCGTGTCTGTCTTCCCCAAGGAGTGTGTCGCTCTTCCTCAGGCTGTGTGTCAGTTTTCCCCATAGAGTGTGTCAGTCTTCCTCAGGGAGTGTGTCATTCCTCCCCAGGGAGTGTGTCAGTCTTCCCCAGTGAGTGTGTCAGTCTTCCCCAGGGTGAGTGTCAGTCTTTCCCAGGGATTGTGTCGCTCTCTCCCAGGGAGTGTGTCACTCTTCCCCAGGGAGTGTGTCAGTCTTCCCGAGGGAGTGTGCCAATCTTCCCCAGGGCGTGTCAGTCTTTCCCAGGAAGTGTGTCGGTTTTTCTCAGTGAGTCTTTCACTCTTCCTCAGGGAGTGTGTCGGTCTTCCCAATGGAGTGTGTCGCTCTTCCCCAGGGAGAGTGCCGGTCTTCCTCAGGGAGCGTGTCTTTCTTCCCCAAGGAGTGTGTTGCTCTTCCTCAGGCTGTGTGTCAGTTTTCCCCATAGAGTGTGTCAGTCTTCCTCAGGGAGTGTGTCATTCCTCCCCAGGGAGTGTGTCAGTCTTCCCCAGTGAGTGTGTCAGTCTTCCCCAGGGTGTGTGTCAGTCTTCCCCTGGGATTGTGTCGCTCTCTCCCAGGGAGTGTGTCACTCTTCCCCAGGGAGTGTGTCAGTCTTCCCGAGGGAGTGTGCCAGTCTTCCCCAGGGTGTGTTCCAGTCTTCCCCAGGGTGTGTGTCAGTCTTCCTTAGGGAGTGTGTCGCTCTTCCTCAGGGAGTGTGTCAGTCTTCCCCAGGGAGTATGTCGCTCTTCCCCAGGGAGGGTGCCGGTCTTCCACAGGTTGTGTGCCAGTCTTCCCCAGGTTGTGTGCCGGTCTTCCCCAGGTTCTGTGTCGGTCTTCCCCAGGGAGTGTGTCAGTCTTCCCCAAGGAGTGTGTCGCTCTTCCCCAAGGAGTGTGTCGCTCTTCCCCAGGGATTGTGTCGCTCTTCCCCAGGGATTGTGTTGCTCTTCCCCAGGGAGTGTGTCGCTCTTCCCCAGGGAGTGTGTCACTCTTTCCCCACGAATTTGTCGCTCTTCCCCAGGGAGTGTGTCGCTCTTCCCCAGGGAGTGTGTCGCTCTTCCCCAGGGAGTGTGTCGCTCTTCCCCAGGGAGTGTGTCGCTCTTCCCCAGGGAGTGTGTCGCTCTTCCCCAGGGAGTGTGTCGCTCTTCCCCAGGGAGTGTGTCGCTCTTCCCCAGGGATGTGTCGCTCTTCTCCAGGGAGTGTGTCGCTCTTCCCCAGGGAGTGTGTCGCTCTTCCCCAGGGAGTGTGTCGCTCTTCCCCAGGGAGTGTATCGCTCTTCCCCAGGGAGTGTGTCGCTCTTCCCCAGGGAGTGTGTCGCTCTTCCCCAGGGAGTGTGTCGCTCTTCCCCAGGGAGTGTGTCGCTCTTCCCCAGGGAGTGTGTCGCTCTTCCCCAGGGAGTGTGTCGCTCTTCCCCAGGGAGTGTGTCGCTCTTCCCCAGGGAGTGTGTCGCTCTTCCCCAGGGAGTGTGTCGCTCTTCCCCAGGGAGTGTGTCGCTCTTCCCCAGGGAGTGTGTCGCTCTTCCCCAGGGAGTGTGTCGCTCTTCCCCAGGGAGTGTGTCGCTCTTCCCCAGGGAGTGTGTCGCTCTTCCCCAGGGAGTGTGTCGCTCTTCCCCAGGGAGTGTGTCGCTCTTCCCCAGGGAGTGTGTCGCTCTTCCCCAGGGAGTGTGTCGCTCTTCCCCAGGGAGTGTGTCGCTCTTCCCCAGGGAGTGTGTCAGTCATCATCAGGGGGTGCGTCTCTCTTCCTCAGGGAATGTTTAGCTGTTCCCCAGGGAGTGTGTCATCTTCCACAGGGAGTGCGTCAGTCTTCCCCAGGGAGTGTGTCAGTCTTCGCCAGGGTGTGTGTCTGTCTTCCCCAGGGAGTGTGTCAGTCTTCCCCAGGGTGTGTGTTGCACCTCCCCTGTGAGTGTATCTGCCTTCCCCAGGGAGTGTATCCGTCTATCTCAGGGAGCGTGTCGATCTTACCCAAGGAGTCTGTCAGTCTTCCCCAGGGAGTGCATTGCTCTTCCCTACGGAGTGTATCAGTCTACCTCAGGGAGCGTGTCAGTCTTTCCCAGGGAGTGTGTCGGTTTTTCTCAGGGAGTCTGTTGCTCTTCCCCAGGGAGTGTATCAGTCTTCCTCAGGGAGCGTGTCGGTCTTCCTCACTGAGTGTGTCGGTCTTCCTCACTGAGTGTGTCAGTCTTCCCCAGGGAGTGTGTCGCTCTTCCTCAGGCTGCGTGTCAGTCTTCCCCAGGGAGTTTGTCGGTATTTCTCAGGGAGTCTGTTGCTCTTCCCCAGGGAGTGTATCAGTCTTCCCCAGGGAGTGTGTCAGTCTTCCCCAGGGTGTGTGTCTGTCTTCCCCAGGGAGTGTGTCGCTCTTCCTCAGGTAGTGTGTCAGTATTCCCCAGGGTGTGTGTCAGTCTTCCCCAGGGTGTGTGTTGCACCTCCCCTGTGAGTGTATCTGCCTCCCCCATGGAGTGTATCCGTCTATCTCAGGGAGCGTGTCGATCTTAACCAAGCAGTCTGTCAGTCTTCCCCAGGGAGTGTGTCGCTCTTCCCCAGCGAGTGTGTCGCTCTTCCCCAGGGAGTAGTCGCTCTTCCCCAGGGAGTGTGTCTCTCTTCCCCAGGGAGTGTGTCGCTCTTCCGCCAGGGAGTGTGTCGCTCTTCCCCAGGGAGTATGTCGCTCTTCCCCAGGGAGTGTGTCGCTCTTCCCCAGGGAGTGTGTCGCTCTTCCCCAAGGAGTTTGTCGCTCTTCCCCAGGGAGTGTGTTGCACTTCCTCAGGCTGTGTGTCAGTTTTCCCCGTTAGAGTGTGTCTGTCATCCTCAGGGAGTGTGTCATTCTTCCCCAGGGAGTGTGTCAGCCTTCCCCAGTGAGTGTCTCAGTCTTCCCAAGGGTGTGTGTCAGTCTTCCCCAACGATTGTGTCGCTCTCTCCCAGGGAGTGTGTCGTTCCTCCTCAGGGAGTGTGTCGGTCCTCCTCAGGGAGTGTGTCGGTCTTCCCCAGGGAGTGTGTCGCTCTTCCCCAGGGATTGTGTCGCTCTTCCCCAGGGAGTGTGTCGCTCTTCCCCACGGAAAGTGTCGCTCTTCCCCAGGGAGTGTGTCGCTCTTCCCCAGGGAGTGTGTCGCTCTTCCCCAGGGAGTGTGTCGCTCTTTCCCAGGGAGTGTGTCGCTCTTCCCCAGGGAGTGTATCGCTCTTCCCCAGGGAGTGTGTCGCTCTTCCCCAGGGAGTGTGTCGCACTTCCCCAGGGAGTGTGTCGCTCTTCCCCAGGGAGTGTGTCGCTCTTCCCCAGGGAGTGTGTCGCTCTTCCCCAGGGAGTGTGTCGCTCTTCCCCAGGGAGTGTGTCGCTCTTCCCCAGGGAGTGTGTCGCTCTTCCCCAGGGAGTGTGTCGCTCTTCCCCAGGGAGTGTGTCGCTCTTCCCCAGGGAGTGTGTCGCTCTTCCCCAGGGAGTGTGTCGCTCTTCCCCAGGGAGTGTGTCGCTCTTCCCCAGGGAGTGTGTCGCTCTTCCCCAGGGAGTGTGTCGCTCTTCCCCAGGGAGTGTGTCGCTCTTCCCCAGGGAGTGTGTCGCTCTTCCCCAGGGAGTGTGTCGCACTTCCCCAGGGAGTGCGTCAGTCTTCCCCAGGGAGTGTGTCAGTCTTCGCCAGGGTGTGTGTCTGTCTTCCCCAGGGAGTGTGTCGCTCTTCCTCAGGGAGTGTGTCAGTCTTCCCCAGGGTGTGTGTCAGTCTTCCCCAGGGTGTGTGTTGCACCTCCGCTGTGAGTGTATCTGCCTTCCCCAGGGAGTGTATCCGTCTATCTCAGGGTGCGTGTCGATCTTACCCAAGGAGTCTGTCTGTCTTCCCCAGGGAGTGCGTTGCTCTTCCCTACGGAGTGTATCAGTCTACCTCAGGGAGCGTGTCAGTCTTTCCCAGGGAGTGTGTCGGTTTTTCTCAGGGAGTCTGTTGCTCTTCCCCAGGGAGTGTATCAGTCTTCCTCGGGGAGTGTGTCGGTCTTCCTCACTGAGTGTGTCAGTCTTCTCCAGGGAGTGTGTCGCTCTTCCTCAGGCTGCGTGTCAGTCTTCCCCAGGGAGTGTGTCAGTCTTCCCCTGGGAGTGTGTCGCTCTCCCTCAGGCAGTGTGCCGGTCTTCACGGGGGAGTGTGTCAGTCCTCCCAGGGTGTGTGTTAGTCTTCCCCAGCGTATGTGTCAGTCTTCTTCAGGGGGTGTGTCGCTCTTCCCCAGGGAGTGTGTCGCTCTTCCCCAGGGAGTGTGTCGCTCTTCCCCAGGGAGTGTGTCGCTCTTCCCCAGGGAGTGTGTCGCACTTCCCCAGGGAGTGTGTCGCACTTCCCCAGGGAGTGTGTCGCACTTCCCCAGGGAGTGTGTCAGTCATCATCAGGGGGTGCGTCTCTCTTCCTCAGGGAATGTTTAGCTGTTCCCCACGGAGTGTGTCATCTTCCACAGGGAGTGTTTCAGTCTTCCCCAGGGAGTGCGTCAGTCTTCCCCAGGGAGTGTGTCAGTCTTCGCCAGGGTGTGTGTCTGTCTTCCCCAGGGAGTGTGTCGCTCTTCCTCAGGGAGTGTGTCAGTCTTCCCCAGGGTGTGTGTCAGTCTTCCCCAGGGTGTGTGTTGCACCTCACCTGTGAGTGTATCTGCCTTCCCCAGGGAGTGTAGCCGTCTATCTCAGGGAGCGTGTCGACCTTACCCAAGGAGTCTGTCAGTCATCCCCAGGGAGTGCGTTGCTCTTCCCTACGGAGTGTATCAGTCTACCTCAGGGAGCGTGTCAGTCTTTCCCAGGGAGTGTGTCGGTTTTTCTCAGGGAGTCTGTTGCTCTTCCCCAGGGAGTGTATCAGTCTTCCTCAGGGAGCGTGTCGGTCTTCCTCACTGAGTGTGTCAGTCTTCCCCAGGGAGTGTGTCGCTCTTCCTCAGGCTGCGTGTCAGTCTTCCCCAGGGAGTTTGTCGGTATTTCTCAGGGAGTCTGTTGCTCTTCCCCAGGGAGTGTATCAGTCTTCCTCAGGGAGTGTGTCGGTCTTCCTCACTGAGAGTGTCAGTCTTCTCCAGGGAGTGTGTCAGTCTTCCCCAGGGAGTGTGTCAGTCTTCCCCAGGGTGTGTGTCTGTCTTCCCCAGGGAGTGTGTCGCTCTTCCTCAGGTAGTGTGTCAGTCTTCCCCAGGGTGTGTGTCAGTCTTCCCCAGGGTGTGTGTTGCACCTCCCCTGTGAGTGTATCTGCCTCCCCCATGGCGTGTATCCGTCTATCTCAGGGAGCGTGTCGATCTTAACCAAGCAGTCTGTCAGTCTTTCCCAGGGAGTGTGTCGCTCTTCCCCAGGGAGTGTGTCGCTCTTCCCCAGGGAGTAGTCGCTCTTCCCCAGGGAGTGTGTCTCTCTTCCCCAGGGAGTGTGTCGCTCTTCCGCCAGGGAGTGTGTCGCTCTTCCCCAGGGAGTATGTCGCTCTTCCCCAGGGAGTGTGTCGCTCTTCCCCAGGGAGTGTGTCGCTCTTCCCCAAGGAGTTTGTCGCTCTTCCCCAGGGAGTGTGTCGCACTTCCTCAGGCTGTGTGTCAGTTTTCCCCGTTAGAGTGTGTCTGTCATCCTCAGGGAGTGTGTCATTCTTCCCCAGGGAGTGTGTCAGCCTTCCCCAGTGAGTGTCTCAGTCTTCCCAAGGGTGTGTGTCAGTCTTCCCCAACGATTGTGTCGCTCTCTCCCAGGGAGTGTGTCGTTCCTCCTCAGGGAGTGTGTCGGTCTTCCCCAGGGAGTGTGTCAGTCATCATCAGGGGGTGCGTCTCTCTTCCTCAGGGAATGTTTAGCTGTTCCCCACGGAGTGTGTCATCTTCCACAGGGAGTGTTTCAGTCTTCCCCAGGGAGTGCGTCAGTCTTCCCCAGGGAGTGTGTCAGTCTTCGCCAGGGTGTGTGTCTGTCTTCCCCAGGGAGTGTGTCGCTCTTCCTCAGGGAGTGTGTCAGTCTTCCCCAGGGTGTGTGTCAGTCTTCCCCAGGGTGTGTGTTGCACCTCACCTGTGAGTGTATCTGCCTTCCCCAGGGAGTGTAGCCGTCTATCTCAGGGAGCGTGTCGACCTTACCCAAGGAGTCTGTCAGTCATCCCCAGGGAGTGCGTTGCTCTTCCCTACGGAGTGTATCAGTCTACCTCAGGGAGCGTGTCAGTCTTTCCCAGGGAGTGTGTCGGTTTTTCTCAGGGAGTCTGTTGCTCTTCCCCAGGGAGTGTATCAGTCTTCCTCGGGGAGTGTGTCGGTGTTCCTCACTGAGTGTGTCAGTCTTCTCCAGGGAGTGTGTCGCTCTTCCTCAGGCTGCGTGTCAGTCTTCCCCAGGGAGTGTGTCAGTCGTCCCCTGGGAGTGTGTCGCTCTCCCTCAGGCAGTGTGCCGGTCTTCACGGGGGAGTGTGTCAGTCCTCCCAGGGTGTGTGTCAGTCTTCCCCAGGGTATGTGTCAGTCTTCTTCAGGGGCTGTGTCGCTCTTCCCCAGGGAGTGTGTCGCTCTTCCCCAGGGAGTGTGTCGCTCTTCCCCAGGGCGTGTGTCGGTCTTCCTCAGGCCGTGTGTCAGTTTTCCCCATAGAGTGTGTCAATCTGCCTCAGGGAGTGTGTCATTCTTCCCCAGGGAGTGTGTCAGTCTTCCCCAGTGAGTGAATTAGTCTTCCCCAGGGTGTGTGTCAGTCTTCCCCAGGGATTGTGTCGCTCTCTCCCAGGGAGTGTGTCACTCTTCCCCAGGGAGTGTGTCAGTCTTCCCGAGGGAGTGTGCCAGTCTTCCCCAGGGTGTGTGCCAGTCTTCCCCAGGGTGTGTGTCAGTCTTCCTTCGGGAGTGTGTCGCTCTTCCTCAGGGAGTCTGTTGCTCTTCCCCAGGGAGTGTATCAGTCTTCCTCACTGAGTGTGTCGGTCTTCCTCACTGAGTGTGTCAGTCTTCCCCAGGGAGTGTGTCAGTCTTCCCCAGGGAGTGCGCCGGTCTTCCCCAGGTTGTGTGCCAGTCTGCCCCAGGTTGTGTGCCGGTCTTCCCCAGGTTGTGTGTCGGTCTTCCCCAGGGAATGTGTCAGTCTTCCCCAGGGTGTGTGTTAGTCTTCCCCAGGGAGTCTGTCGCTCTTCCTCAGGGTATGTCGCTCTTCCTCAGGGTATGTCGGACTTCCTCAGGGTATGTCGGTCTTCCCCAGGGAGTGTGTCGCTCTTCCCCAGGGAGTGTGTCGCTCTTCCCCAGGGAGTGTGTCGCTCTTCCCCAGGGAGTGTGTCCCTCTTCCCCAGGGAGTGTGTCGCTCTTCCCCAGGGAGTGTGTTGCTCTTCCCCAGGGAGTGTGTTGCTCTTCTGCCAGGGAGTGTGTCGCTCTTCCCCAGGGAGTGTGTCCCTCTTCCCAGGGAGTGTGTCGCTCTTCCCCAGGGAGTGTGTCCCTCTTCCCAGGGAGTGTGTCGCTCTTCCCCAGGGAGTGTGTCGCTCTTCCCCAGGGAGTGTGTCGCTCTTCCCCAGGGAGTGTGTCGCTCTTCCCCAGGGAGTGTGTCGCTCTTCCCCAGGTTGTGTGTCGGTCTTCCCCAGGGAATGTGTCAGTCTTCCCCAGGGTGTGTGTTAGTCTTCCCCAGGGAGTCTGTCGCTCTTCCTCAGGGTATGTCGCTCTTCCTCAGGGTATGTCGGACTTCCTCAGGGTATGTCGGTCTTCCCCGGGGAGTGTGTCGCTCTTCCCCAGGGAGTGTGTCGCTCTTCCCCAGGGAGTGTGTCGCTCTTCCCCAGGGAGTGTGTCGCTCTTCCCCAGGGAGTGTGTCGCTCTTCCCCAGGGAGTGTGTCGCTCTTCCCCAGGGAGTGTGTCGCTCTTCCCCAGGGAGTGTGTCGCTCTTCCCCAGGGAGTGTGTCGCTCTTCCCCAGGGAGTGTGTCGCTCTTCCCCAGGGAGTGTGTCGCTCTTCCCCAGGGAGTGTGTCGCTCTTCCCCAGGGAGTGTGTCGCTCTTCCCCAGGGAGTGTGTTGCTCTTCCCCAGGGAGTGTGTTGCTCTTCTGCCAGGGAGTGTGTCGCTCTTCCCCAGGGAGTGTGTCCCTCTTCCCAGGGAGTGTGTCTGTCTTCCCCAGGGAGTGTGTCGCTCTTCCTCAGGTAGTGTGTCAGTATTCCCCAGGGTGTGTGTCAGTCTTCCCCAGGGTGTGTGTTGCACCTCCCCTGTGAGTGTATCTGCCTCCCCCATGGAGTGTATCCGTCTATCTCAGGGAGCGTGTCGATCTTAACCAAGCAGTCTGTCAGTCTTCCCCAGGGAGTGTGTCGCTCTTCCCCAGCGAGTGTGTCGCTCTTCCCCAGGGAGTAGTCGCTCTTCCCCAGGGAGTGTGTCTCTCTTCCCCAGGGAGTGTGTCGCTCTTCCGCCAGGGAGTGTGTCGCTCTTCCCCAGGGAGTATGTCGCTCTTCCCCAGGGAGTGTGTCGCTCTTCCCCAGGGAGTGTGTCGCTCTTCCCCAAGGAGTTTGTCGCTCTTCCCCAGGGAGTGTGTTGCACTTCCTCAGGCTGTGTGTCAGTTTTCCCCGTTAGAGTGTGTCTGTCATCCTCAGGGAGTGTGTCATTCTTCCCCAGGGAGTGTGTCAGCCTTCCCCAGTGAGTGTCTCAGTCTTCCCAAGGGTGTGTGTCAGTCTTCCCCAACGATTGTGTCGCTCTCTCCCAGGGAGTGTGTCGTTCCTCCTCAGGGAGTGTGTCGGTCCTCCTCAGGGAGTGTGTCGGTCTTCCCCAGGGAGTGTGTCGCTCTTCCCCAGGGATTGTGTCGCTCTTCCCCAGGGAGTGTGTCGCTCTTCCCCAGGGAAAGTGTCGCTCTTCCCCAGGGAGTGTGTCGCTCTTCCCCAGGGAGTGTGTCGCTCTTCCCCAGGGAGTGTGTCGCTCTTTCCCAGGGAGTGTGTCGCTCTTCCCCAGGGAGTGTATCGCTCTTCCCCAGGGAGTGTGTCGCTCTTCCCCAGGGAGTGTGTCGCACTTCCCCAGGGAGTGTGTCGCTCTTCCCCAGGGAGTGTGTCGCTCTTCCCCAGGGAGTGTGTCGCTCTTCCCCAGGGAGTGTGTCGCTCTTCCCCAGGGAGTGTGTCGCTCTTCCCCAGGGAGTGTGTCGCTCTTCCCCAGGGAGTGTGTCGCTCTTCCCCAGGGAGTGTGTCGCTCTTCCCCAGGGAGTGTGTCGCTCTTCCCCAGGGAGTGTGTCGCTCTTCCCCAGGGAGTGTGTCGCTCTTCCCCAGGGAGTGTGTCGCTCTTCCCCAGGGAGTGTGTCGCTCTTCCCCAGGGAGTGTGTCGCACTTCCCCAGGGAGTGCGTCAGTCTTCCCCAGGGAGTGTGTCAGTCTTCGCCAGGGTGTGTGTCTGTCTTCCCCAGGGAGTGTGTCGCTCTTCCTCAGGGAGTGTGTCAGTCTTCCCCAGGGTGTGTGTCAGTCTTCCCCAGGGTGTGTGTTGCACCTCCGCTGTGAGTGTATCTGCCTTCCCCAGGGAGTGTATCCGTCTATCTCAGGGTGCGTGTCGATCTTACCCAAGGAGTCTGTCAGTCTTCCCCAGGGAGTGCGTTGCTCTTCCCTACGGAGTGTATCAGTCTACCTCAGGGAGCGTGTCAGTCTTTCCCAGGGAGTGTGTCGGTTTTTCTCAGGGAGTCTGTTGCTCTTCCCCAGGGAGTGTATCAGTCTTCCTCGGGGAGTGTGTCGGTCTTCCTCACTGAGTGTGTCAGTCTTCTCCAGGGAGTGTGTCGCTCTTCCTCAGGCTGCGTGTCAGTCTTCCCCAGGGAGTGTGTCAGTCTTCCCCTGGGAGTGTGTCGCTCTCCCTCAGGCAGTGTGCCGGTCTTCACGGGGGAGTGTGTCAGTCCTCCCAGGGTGTGTGTTAGTCTTCCCCAGCGTATGTGTCAGTCTTCTTCAGGGGGTGTGTCGCTCTTCCCCAGGGAGTGTGTCGCTCTTCCCCAGGGAGTGTGTCGCTCTTCCCCAGGGAGTGTGTCGCTCTTCCCCAGGGAGTGTGTCGCACTTCCCCAGGGAGTGTGTCGCACTTCCCCAGGGAGTGTGTCAGTCATCATCAGGGGGTGCGTCTCTCTTCCTCAGGGAATGTTTAGCTGTTCCCCACGGAGTGTGTCATCTTCCACAGGGAGTGTTTCAGTCTTCCCCAGGGAGTGCGTCAGTCTTCCCCAGGGAGTGTGTCAGTCTTCGCCAGGGTGTGTGTCTGTCTTCCCCAGGGAGTGTGTCGCTCTTCCTCAGGGAGTGTGTCAGTCTTCCCCAGGGTGTGTGTCAGTCTTCCCCAGGGTGTGTGTTGCACCTCACCTGTGAGTGTATCTGCCTTCCCCAGGGAGTGTAGCCGTCTATCTCAGGGAGCGTGTCGACCTTACCCAAGGAGTCTGTCAGTCATCCCCAGGGAGTGCGTTGCTCTTCCCTACGGAGTGTATCAGTCTACCTCAGGGAGCGTGTCAGTCTTTCCCAGGGAGTGTGTCGGTTTTTCTCAGGGAGTCTGTTGCTCTTCCCCAGGGAGTGTATCAGTCTTCCTCAGGGAGCGTGTCGGTCTTCCTCACTGAGTGTGTCAGTCTTCCCCAGGGAGTGTGTCGCTCTTCCTCAGGCTGCGTGTCAGTCTTCCCCAGGGAGTTTGTCGGTATTTCTCAGGGAGTCTGTTGCTCTTCCCCAGGGAGTGTATCAGTCTTCCTCAGGGAGTGTGTCGGTCTTCCTCACTGAGAGTGTCAGTCTTCTCCAGGGAGTGTGTCAGTCTTCCCCAGGGAGTGTGTCAGTCTTCCCCAGGGTGTGTGTCTGTCTTCCCCAGGGAGTGTGTCGCTCTTCCTCAGGTAGTGTGTCAGTCTTCCCCAGGGTGTGTGTCAGTCTTCCCCAGGGTGTGTGTTGCACCTCCCCTGTGAGTGTATCTGCCTCCTCCATGGAGTGTATCCGTCTATCTCAGGGAGCGTGTCGATCTTAACCAAGCAGTCTGTCAGTCTTTCCCAGGGAGTGTGTCGCTCTTCCCCAGGGAGTGTGTCGCTCTTCCCCAGGGAGTAGTCGCTCTTCCCCAGGGAGTGTGTCTCTCTTCCCCAGGGAGTGTGTCGCTCTTCCGCCAGGGAGTGTGTCGCTCTTCCCCAGGGAGTATGTCGCTCTTCCCCAGGGAGTGTGTCGCTCTTCCCCAGGGAGTGTGTCGCTCTTCCCCAAGGAGTTTGTCGCTCTTCCCCAGGGAGTGTGTCGCACTTCCTCAGGCTGTGTGTCAGTTTTCCCCGTTAGAGTGTGTCTGTCATCCTCAGGGAGTGTGTCATTCTTCCCCAGGGAGTGTGTCAGCCTTCCCCAGTGAGTGTCTCAGTCTTCCCAAGGGTGTGTGTCAGTCTTCCCCAACGATTGTGTCGCTCTCTCCCAGGGAGTGTGTCGTTCCTCCTCAGGGAGTGTGTCGGTCTTCCCCAGGGAGTGTGTCGCTCTTCCCCAGGGAGTGTGTCGCTCTTCCCCAGGGAGTGTGTCGCTCTTTCCCAGGGAGTGTGTCGCTCTTTCCCAGGGAGTGTGTCGCTCTTCCCCAGGGAGTGTATCGCTCTTGCCCAGGGAGTGTGTCGCTCTTCCCCAGGGAGTGTGTCGCACTTCCCCAGGGAGTGTGTCGCTCTTCCCCAGGGAGTGTGTCGCTCTTCCCCAGGGAGTGTGTCGCTCTTCCCCAGGGAGTGTGTCGCTCTTCCCCAGGGAGTGTGTCGCTCTTCCCCAGGGAGTGTGTCGCTCTTCCCCAGGGAGTGTGTCGCTCTTCCCCAGGGAGTGTGTCGCTCTTCCCCAGGGAGTGTGTCGCTCTTCCCCAGGGAGTGTGTCGCTCTTCCCCAGGGAGTGTGTCGCTCTTCCCCAGGGAGTGTGTCGCTCTTCCCCAGGGAGTGTGTCGCTCTTCCCCAGGGAGTGTGTCGCTCTTCCCCAGGGAGTGTGTCGCTCTTCCCCAGGGAGTGTGTCGCTCTTCCCCAGGGAGTGTGTCGCACTTCCCCAGGGAGTGTGTCGCACTTCCCCAGGGAGTGTGTCAGTCATCATCAGGGGGTGCGTCTCTCTTCCTCAGGGAATGTTTAGCTGTTCCCCACGGAGTGTGTCATCTTCCACAGGGAGTGTTTCAGTCTTCCCCAGGGAGTGCGTCAGTCTTCCCCAGGGAGTGTGTCAGTCTTCGCCAGGGTGTGTGTCTGTCTTCCCCAGGGAGTGTGTCGCTCTTCCTCAGGGAGTGTGTCAGTCTTCCCCAGGGTGTGTGTCAGTCTTCCCCAGGGTGTGTGTTGCACCTCACCTGTGAGTGTATCTGCCTTCCCCAGGGAGTGTAGCCGTCTATCTCAGGGAGCGTGTCGACCTTACCCAAGGAGTCTGTCAGTCATCCCCAGGGAGTGCGTTGCTCTTCCCTACGGAGTGTATCAGTCTACCTCAGGGAGCGTGTCAGTCTTTCCCAGGGAGTGTGTCGGTTTTTCTCAGGGAGTCTGTTGCTCTTCCCCAGGGAGTGTATCAGTCTTCCTCGGGGAGTGTGTCGGTGTTCCTCACTGAGTGTGTCAGTCTTCTCCAGGGAGTGTGTCGCTCTTCCTCAGGCTGCGTGTCAGTCTTCCCCAGGGAGTGTGTCAGTCGTCCCCTGGGAGTGTGTCGCTCTCCCTCAGGCAGTGTGCCGGTCTTCACGGGGGAGTGTGTCAGTCCTCCCAGGGTGTGTGTCAGTCTTCCCCAGGGTATGTGTCAGTCTTCTTCAGGGGGTGTGTCGCTCTTCCCCAGGGAGTGTGTCGCTCTTCCCCAGGGAGTGTGTCGCTCTTCCCCAGGGCGTGTGTCGGTCTTCCTCAGGCCGTGTGTCAGTTTTCCCCATAGAGTGTGTCAATCTGCCTCAGGGAGTGTGTCATTCTTCCCCAGGGAGTGTGTCAGTCTTCCCCAGTGAGTGAATTAGTCTTCCCCAGGGTGTGTGTCAGTCTTCCCCAGGGATTGTGTCGCTCTCTCCCAGGGAGTGTGTCACTCTTCCCCAGGGAGTGTGTCAGTCTTCCCGAGGGAGTGTGCCAGTCTTCCCCAGGGTGTGTGCCAGTCTTCCCCAGGGTGTGTGTCAGTCTTCCTTCGGGAGTGTGTCGCTCTTCCTCAGGGAGTCTGTTGCTCTTCCCCAGGGAGTGTATCAGTCTTCCTCACTGAGTGTGTCGGTCTTCCTCACTGAGTGTGTCAGTCTTCCCCAGGGAGTGTGTCAGTCTTCCCCAGGGAGTGCGCCGGTCTTCCCCAGGTTGTGTGCCAGTCTTCCCCAGGTTGTGTGCCGGTCTTCCCCAGGTTGTGTGTCGGTCTTCCCCAGGGAATGTGTCAGTCTTCCCCAGGGTGTGTGTTAGTCTTCCCCAGGGAGTCTGTCGCTCTTCCTCAGGGTATGTCGCTCTTCCTCAGGGTATGTCGGACTTCCTCAGGGTATGTCGGTCTTCCCCAGGGAGTGTGTCGCTCTTCCCCAGGGAGTGTGTCGCTCTTCCCCAGGGAGTGTGTCGCTCTTCCCCAGGGAGTGTGTCGCTCTTCCCCAGGGAGTGTGTCGCTCTTCCCCAGGGAGTGTGTTGCTCTTCCCCAGGGAGTGTGTTGCTCTTCTGCCAGGGAGTGTGTCGCTCTTCCCCAGGGAGTGTGTCCCTCTTCCCAGGGAGTGTGTCGCTCTTCCCCAGGGAGTGTGTCCCTCTTCCCAGGGAGTGTGTCGCTCTTCCCCAGGGAGTGTGTCGCTCTTCCCCAGGGAGTGTGTCGCTCTTCCCCAGGGAGTGTGTCGCTCTTCCCCAGGGAGTGTGTCGCTCTTCCCCAGATTGTGTGTCGGTCTTCCCCAGGGAATGTGTCAGTCTTCCCCAGGGTGTGTGTTAGTCTTCCCCAGGGAGTCTGTCGCTCTTCCTCAGGGTATGTCGCTCTTCCTCAGGGTATGTCGGACTTCCTCAGGGTATGTCGGTCTTCCCCGGGGAGTGTGTCGCTCTTCCCCAGGGAGTGTGTCGCTCTTCCCCAGGGAGTGTGTCGCTCTTCCCCAGGGAGTGTGTCGCTCTTCCCCAGGGAGTGTGTCGCTCTTCCCCAGGGAGTGTGTCGCTCTTCCCCAGGGAGTGTGTCGCTCTTCCCCAGGGAGTGTGTCGCTCTTCCCCAGGGAGTGTGTCGCTCTTCCCCAGGGAGTGTGTCGCTCTTCCCCAGGGAGTGTGTCGCTCTTCCCCAGGGAGTGTGTCGCTCTTCCCCAGGGAGTGTGTCGCTCTTCCCCAGGGAGTGTGTTGCTCTTCCCCAGGGAGTGTGTTGCTCTTCTGCCAGGGAGTGTGTCGCTCTTCCCCAGGGAGTGTGTCGCTCTTCCCCAGGGAGTGTGTCCCTCTTCCCAGGGAGTGTGTCGCTCTTCCCCAGGGAGTGTGTCCCTCTTCCCAGGGAGTGTGTCGCTCTTCCCCAGGGAGTGTGTCGCTCTTCCCCAGGGAGTGTGTCGCTCTTCCCCAGGGAGTGTGTCGCTCTTCCCCAGGGAGTGTGTCGCTCTTCCCCAGGGAGTGTGTCGCTCTTCCCCAGGGAGTGTGTCGCTCTTCCCCAGGGAGTGTGTCGCTCTTCCCCAGGGAGTGTGTCGCTCTTCCCCAGGGAGTGTGTCGCTCTTCCCCAGGGAGTGTGTCGCTCTTCCCCAGGGAGTGTGTCGCTCTTCCCCAGGGAGTGTGTCGCTCTTCCCCAGGGAGTGTGTCGCTCTTCCCCAGGGAGTGTGTCGCTCTTCCCCAAGGAGTGTGTCGCTCTTCCCCAAGGAGTTTGTCGCTCTTCCCCAGGGAGTGTGTCAGTCTTCTTCAAGGGGTGCGTCGCTCTTCCTCAGGGAATGTTTAGCTCTTCCCCAGGGAGTGTGTCATCTTCCACAGGGAGTGTGTCAGTCTTCCCCAGGTTGTGTGTCAGTCTTCCCCAGGGAGTCGGTCGCTCTTCCCCAGGGAGTGTATCAGTCTTCCTCAGGGAGTGTGTCTGTCTTCCTCACTGAGTGTGTCAGTCTTTCCCAGGGAGTGTGTCAGTCTTCCCCAGGGAGTGTGCCGGTCTTCCCCAGGTTATGTGCCAGTCTTCCCCAGGTTGTTTGCCGGTCTTCCCCAGGTTGTGTGTCGGTCTTCCCCAGGGAGTGTGTCGGTCTTCCCCAGGGTGTGTGTTAGTCTTCCCCAGGGAGTCTGTCACTCTTCCCCAGGGAGTGTGTCGCTCTTCCCCAGGGATTGTGTCGCTCTTCCCCAGGGAGTGTGTCGCTCTTCCCCAGGGAGTGTGTCGCTCTTCCCCAGGAAGTGTGTCGCTCTTCCCCAGGAAGTGTGTCGCTCTTCCCCAGGAAGTGTGTCGCTCTTCCCCAGGGAGTGTGTCGCTCTTCCACAGGGAGTGTGTCGCTCTTCCCCAGGGAGTGTGTCGCTCTTCCCCAGGGAGTGTGTCGCTCTTCCCCAGGGAGTGTGTCGCTCTTCCCCAGGGAGTGTGTCGCTCTTCCCCAGGGAGTGTGTCGCTCTTCCCCAGGGAGTGTGTCGCTCTTCCCCAGGGAGTGTGTCGCTCTTCCCCAGGGAGTGTGTCGCTCTTCCCCAGGGAGTGTGTCGCTCTTCCCCAGGGAGTGTGTCGCTCTTCCCCAGGGAGTGTGTCGCTCTTCCCCAGGGAGTGTGTCGCTCTTCCCCAGGGAGTGTGTCGCTCTTCCCCAGGGAGTGTGTCGCTCTTCCCCAGGGAGTTTGTCGCTCTTCCCCAGGGTGTGTGTCAGTCTTCATTAGGGGGTTCGTCGCTCTTCCTCAGGGAATATTTAGCTGTTCCCCAGGGAGTGTGTCATCTTCCACAGGGAGTGTTTCAGTCTTCCCCAGGGAGTGTGTCAGTCTTCGCCAGGGTGTGTGTCTGTCTTCGCCAGGGAGTGTGTCGCTCTTCCACAGGGAGTGTGTCAGTCTTCCCCAGGGTGTGTGTCAGTCTTCCCCAGGGTGTGTGTTGCACCTCCCCTGTGAGTGTATCTGTTTTCCCCAGGGAGTGTATCTGTCTATCTCAGGGAGCGTGTCGATCTTACCCAAGGAGTCTGTCAGTCTTCCCCAGGGAGTGCGTCGCTCTTCCCTACGGAGTGTATCAGTCTACCTCAGGGAGTGTGTCTGTATTTCTCAGGTAGTCTGTCGCTCTTCCCCAGGGAGCGTGTCAGTCTTTCCCAGGGAGTATGTCGGTTTTTCTCAGGGAGTCTGACACTCTTCCCCATGGAGTGTGTCAGTCTTACCCAGGGAGTATGTCGGTATTTCTCAGGGAGTCTGTTGCTCTTCCCCAGGGAGTGTATCAGTCTTCCTCAGGGAGTGTGTCGGTCATCCTCACTGAGTGTGTCAGTATTCCCCAGGGAGTGTGTCACTCTTCCTCAGGCTGCGTCTCAGTCTTCCCCAGGGAGTGTGTCAGTCTTCCCCAGGGAGTGTGTCGCTCTTCCTGAGGCAGTGTGCTGGTCTTCAGGAGGTAGTGTGTCAGTCCTCCCAGGGTGTGTGTCAGTCCTCCCAGGGTGTGTGTCTGTCTTCCCCAGGGTGTGTGTCAGTCTTCTTCAGGGGGTGTGTCGCTCTTCCCCAGGGAGTGTGTCGCTCTTCCCCAGGGAGTGTGTCGCTCTTCCCCAGGGAGTGTGTCGCTCTTCCCCAGGGATTGTGTCGCTCTTCGCCAGGGAGTCGGTCGCTGTTCCCCAGGGAGTGTATCAGTCTTCCACAGGGAGTTTGTCGGTATTTCTCTGGGAGCCTGTTGCTCTTCCCCAGGGAGTGTATCAGTCTTCCTCAGGGAGTGTGTCGGTCTTCCTCACTGAGTGTGTCGCTCTTCCCCAGGGAGTGTGTCGCTCTTCCCCAAGGAGTTTGTCGCTCTTCCCCAGGGAGTGTGTCGGTCTTCCTCAGGCCGTGTGTCAGTTTTCCCCATAGAGTGTGTCAGTCTTCCGCAGGGAGTGTGTCATTCTTCCCCAGGGAGTGTGTCAGTCTTCCCCAGTGAGTGTGTCAGTCTTCCCCAGGGTGTGTGTCAGTCTTCCCCAGGGATTGTGTCGCTCTCTCCCAGGGAGTGTGTCACACTTCCCCAGGGAGTGTGTCAGTCTTCCCGAGGGAGTGTGTCAGTCTTCCCGAGGGAGTGTGCCAGTCTTCCCCAGGGTGTGTGCCAGTCTTTCCCAGGGTGTGTGTCAGTCTTCCTTGGGAGTGTGTCGCTCTTCCTCAGGGAGCCTGTTGCTCTTCCCCAGGGAGTGTATCAGTCTTCCTCAGGGACTGTGTCGGTCTTCCTCACTGAGTGTGTCAGTCTTCCCCAGGGAGTGTGTCAGTCTTCCCCAGGGAGTGTGCCGGTTTTCCCCAGGTTGTGTGCCCGTCTTCACCAGGTTGTGTGTCGGTTTTCCCCAGGTTCTGTGTCGGTCTTCCCCAGGTAGTGTGTCTGTCTTCCCCAGGGTGTGTATTAGTCTTCCCCAGGGAGTCTGTCGCTCTTCCTGAGGGTATGTCGCTCTTCCTGAGGGTATGTCGCTCTTCCTGAGGGTATGTCGGTCTTCCTGATGGTATGTCGGTCTTCCCCAGGGAGTGTGTCGTTCTTCCCCAGGGAGTGTGTCGCTCTTCCCCAGGGATTGTGTCGCTCTTCCCCAGGGTGTGTGTCCCTCTTCCCCAGGGAGTGTGTCTCTCTTCCTCAGGGAGTCTGTTGCTCTTCCCCAGGGAGTGTATCAGTCTTCCTCAGGGAGTGTGTCGGTCTTCCTCACTGAGTGTGTCAGTCTTCCCCAGGGAGTGTGCCGGTCTTCCCCAGGTTGTGTGCCAGTCTTCCCCAGGTAGTGTGCCGGTCTTCCCCAGGTTGTGTGTCGGTCTTCCCCAGGGTGTGTGTTAGTCTTCCCCAGGGAGTCTGTCGCTCTTCCTCAGGGTATGTCGGTCTTCCTGAGGGTATGTCGGTCTTCCTGAGGGTATGTCGGTCTTCCCCAGGGAGTGTGTCGTTCTTCCCCAGGGAGTGTGTCGCTCTTCCCCAGGGATTGTGTCGCTGTTCCCCAGGGAGTGTGTCGCTCTTCCCCAGGGAGTGTGTCGCTCTTCCCCAGGGAGTGTGTCGCTCTTCCCCAGGGAGTGTGTCGCTCTTCCCCAGGGAGTGTGTCGCTCTTCCCCAGGGAGTGTGTCGCTCTTCCCCAGGGAGTGTGTCGCTCTTCCCCAGGGAGTGTGTCGCTCTTCTGCCAGGGAGTGTGTCGCTCTTCTGCCAGGGAGTGTGTCGCTCTTCCCCAGGGAGTGTGTCGCTCTTCCCCAGGGAGTGTGTCGCTCTTCCCCAGGGAGTGTGTCGCTCTTCACCAGGGAGTGTGTCGCTCTTCCCCAGGGAGTGTGTCGCTCTTCCCCAGGGAGTGTGTCGCTCTTCCCCAGGGATTGTGTCGCTCTTCCCCAGGGAGTGTGTCGCTCTTCCCCAGGGAGTGTGTCACTCTTCCCCAGGGAGTGTGTCGCTCTTCCCCAGGGAGTGTGTCGCTCTTCCCCAGGGAGTGTGTCGCTCTTCCCCAGGGAGTGTGTCGCTCTTCTGCCAGGGAGTGTGTCGCTCTTCTGCCAGGGAGTGTGTCGCTCTTCCCCAGGGAGTGTGTCGCTCTTCCCCAGGGAGTGTGTCGCTCTTCCCCAGGGAGTGTGTCGCTCTTCCCCAGGGAGTGTGTCGCTCTTCCAGAGGGAGTGTGTCGCTCTTCCCCAGGGAGTGTGTCGCTCTTCCCCAGGGAGTGTGTCGCTCTTCCCCAAGGAGTTTGTCGCTCTTCCCCCGGGAGTGTGTCAGTCTTCTGCAAGGGGTGCGTCGCTCTTGCTCAGGGAATGTTTAGCTCTTCCCCAGGGAGTGTGTCATCTTCCACATGGAGTGTATCAGTCTTCCCCAGGGAGTGTGTCATCTTCCACATGGAGTGTATCAGTCTTCCCCAGGGTGTGTGTCAGTCTTCCCCAGGGTGTGTGTTGCACCTCCCCTGTGAGTGTATCTGTCTTCCCCAGGGAGTGTATCCGTCTATCTCAGGGAGCGTGTCGATCTTACCCAGGGAGTCTGTCAGTCTTCCGCAGGGAGTGCGTCGCTTTTCCCTAGGGTGTGTATCAGTCTACCTCAGGGAGTTTGTCTGTTTTTCTCAGGGAGTCTGTCGCTCTTCCCCAGGGAGCGTGTCAGTCTTTCCCCGGGAGTGTGTCGGGTTTTCTCAGGGAGTCTGACACTCTTCCCCAGGGAGCGTGTCAGTCTTTCCCCGGGCGTATGTCGGTATTTCTCAGGGAGTGTGTCGCTCTTCCCCAGGGATTGTGTCGCTCTTCGCCAGGGAGTCGGTCGCTGTTCCCCAGGGAGTGTATCAGTCTTCCACAGGGAGTTTGTCGGTATTTCTCTGGGAGCCTGTTGCTCTTCCCCAGGGAGTGTATCAGTCTTCCTCAGGGAGTGTGTCGGTCTTCCTCACTGAGTGTGTCGCTCTTCCCCAGGGAGTGTGTCGCTCTTCCCCAAGGAGTTTGTCGCTCTTCCCCAGGGAGTGTGTCGGTCTTCCTCAGGCCGTGTGTCAGTTTTCTCCATAGAGTGTGTCAGTCTTCCGCAGTGAGTGTGTCATTCTTCCCCAGGGAGTGTGTCAGTCTTCCCCAGTGAGTGTGTCAGTCTTCCCCAGGGTGTGTGTCAGTCTTCCCCAGGTATTGTGTCGCTCTCTCCCAGGGAGTGTGTCACACTTCCCCAGGGAGTGTGTCAGTCTTCCCGAGGGAGTGTGTCAGTCTTCCCGAGGGAGTGTGCCAGTCTTCCCCAGGGTGTGTGCCAGTCTTTCCCAGGGTGTGTGTCAGTCTTCCTTGGGAGTGTGTCGCTCTTCCTCAGGGAGCCTGTTGCTCTTCCCCAGGGAGTGTATCAGTCTTCCTCAGGGACTGTGTCGGTCTTCCTCACTGAGTGTGTCAGTCTTCCCCAGGGAGTGTGTCAGTCTTCCCCAGGGAGTGTGCCGGTTTTCCCCAGGTTGTGTGCCCGTCTTCACCAGGTTGTGTGTCGGTTTTCCCCAGGTTCTGTGTCGGTCTTCCCCAGGTAGTGTGTCTGTCTTCCCCAGGGTGTGTATTAGTCTTCCCCAGGGAGTCTGTCGCTCTTCCTGAGGGTATGTCGCTCTTTCTGAGGGTATGTCGGTCTTCCTGATGGTATGTCGGTCTTCCCCAGGGAGTGTGTCATTCTTCCCCAGGGAGTGTGTCGCTCTTCCCCAGGGATTGTGTCGCTCTTCCCCAGGGTGTGTGTCCCTCTTCCCCAGGGAGTGTGTCTCTCTTCCTCAGGGAGTCTGTTGCTCTTCCCCAGGGAGTGTATCAGTCTTCCTCAGGGAGTGTGTCGGTCTTCCTCACTGAGTGTGTCAGTCTTCCCCAGGTAGTGTGCCGCTCTTCCCCAGTGAGTGTGTCGCTCTTCCCCAGGGAGTGTGTCGCTCTTCCCCAAGGTGTTTGTCGCTCTTCCCCAGGGAGTGTGTCAGTCGTCTTCAGGGGGTGCGTCGCTCTTCCTCAGGGAATGTTTAGCTCTTCCCCAGCGAGTGTGTTATCTTCCATAGGGAGTGTATCTGGCTTCCCCAGGGAGTGTGTCAGTCTTCCCCATGAGTGTGTCAGTCTTTCCCAGGAAGTGTGTCAGTCTTCCCCAGGGAGTGTGTCGCTCTTCCTCAGGGAGTGTGTCAGTCTTCCCCATGGTGTGTGTCAGTCTTCCCCAGGGTGTATGTTGCAACTCCCCTGTGAGTGTATCTGTCTTCCCCAGGGAGTGTATCCGTCTATCTCAGGGAGCGTGTCGATATTACCCAGGGAGTCTGTCAGTCTTCCCCAGGGAGTGCGTCGCTTTTCCCTAGGAGTGTATCAGTCTACCTCAGGGAGTGTGTCTGTATTTCTCAGGGAGTCTGTCGCTCTTCCCCAGGGAGCGTGTCAGTCTTTCCCAGGGAGTATGTCGGTATTTCTCAGGGAGTCGGTCGCTCTTCCCCAGGGAGTGTATCAGTCTTCCACAGGGAGTTTGTCGGTATTTCTCAGGGAGTCTGTTGCTCTTCCCCAGGGAGTGTGCCGGTCTTCTCCAGGTTGTGTGCCAGTCTTCCCCAGGTTGCGTGCCGGTCTTCCCCAGGTTGCGTGCCGGTCTTCCCCAGAGAGTGTATCAGTCTTCCCCAGGGTGTGTGTTAGTCTTCCCCAGGGAGTCTGTCGCTCTTCTCAGTGTCTGTCGCTCTTCCTCAGGTAGTGTGTCGCTCTTCCCCAGGGAGTGTGTCGCTCTTCCCCAGGAAGTGTGTCGCTCTTCCCCAGGGAGTGTGTCGCTCTTCCCCAGGGAGTGTGTCGCTCTTCCCCAGGGAGTGTGTCGTTCTTCCCCAGGGAGTGTGTCGCTCTTCTGCCAGGGAGTGTGTCGCTCTTCCCCAGGGAGTGTGTCGCTCTTCCCCAGGGAGTGTGTCGCTCTTCCCCAAGGAGTGTGTCGCTCTTCCCCAGGGAGTGTGTCGCTCTTCCCCAGGGAGTGTGTCGCTCTTCCCCAGGGAGTGTGTCGCTCTTCCCCAAGGAGTTTGTCGCTCTTCCCCCGGGAGTGTGTCAGTCTTCTTCAGGGGGTGCGTCGCTCTTCCTCAGGGAATGTTTAGCTCTTCCCCAGGGAGTGTGTCATCTTCCACATGGAGTGTTTCAGTCTTCCCCAGGGAGTGTGTCATCTTCCACATGGAGTGTATCAGTCTTCCCCAGGGTGTATGTCAGTCTTCCCCAGGGTGTGTGTTGCACCTCCCCTGTGAGTGTATCCGTCTATCTCAGGGAGCGTGTCGATCTTACCCAGGGAGTCTGTCAGTCTTCCGCAGGGAGTGCGTCGCTTTTCCCTAGGGAGTGTATCAGTCTACCTCAGGGAGTGTGTCTGTATTGCTCAGGGAGTCTGTCGCTCTTCCCCAGGGAGCGTGACAGTCTTTCCCCGGGAGTGTGTCGGGTTTTCTGAGGGAGTCTGACACTCTTCCCCAGGGAGCGTGTCAGTCTTTCCCCGGGAGTATGTCGGTATTTCTCAGGGAGTTGATCGCTCTTCCCCAGGGAGTGTGTTATCTTCCATAGGGAGTGTATCTGGCTTCCCCAGGGAGTGTGTCAGTCTTCCCCATGAGTGTGTCAGTCTTCCTCAGGGAGTGTGTCGGTCTTCCTCACTGAGTGTGTCAGTCTTCCCCAGGGAGTGGGTCAGTCTTCCCCAGGGAGTGTGCCGGTCTTCCCCAGGTTGTGTGCCAGTCTTCCCCAGGTTGTGTGCCGGTCTTCCCCAGGTTGTGTGTCGGTCTTCCCCAGTGAGTGTGTCAATCTTCCCCAGGGAGTCTGTTACTTTTCCTCAGGGTATGTCGCTCTTCCTCAGGCTAATTCGGTCTTCCTCAGGGTATGTCGGTCTTCCCCAGGGAGTGTGTCGCTCTTCCCCAGGGAGTGTGTCGCTCTTCCCCAGGGAGTGTGTCGCTCTTCCCCAGGGAGTGTGTCGCTCTTCCCCAGGGAGTGTGTCGCTCTTCCCCAGGGAGTGTGTCGCTCTTCCCCAGGGAGTGTGTCGCTCTTCCCCAGGGAGTGTGTCGCTCTTCCCCAGGGAGTGTGTCGCTCTTCCCCAGGGAGTGTGTCGCTCTTCCCCAGGGAGTGTGTCGCTCTTCCCCAGGGAGTGTGTCGCTCTTCCCCAGGGAGTTTGTCTCTCTTCCCCAGGGAGTGTGTCGCTCTTCTGCCAGGGTGTGTGTCGCTCTTCCCCAGTGAGTGTGTCACTCTTCCCCAGTGAGTGTGCCGCTCTTCCCCAGGGAGTGTGTCGCTCTTCCCCAAGGTGTTTGTCGCTCTTCCCCAGGGAGTGTGTCAGTCGTCTTCAGCGGGTGCGTCGCTCTTCCTCAGGGAATGTTTAGCTCTTCCCCAGCGAGTGTGTTATCTTCCATAGGGAGTGTATCTGGCTTCCCCAGGGAGTGTGTCAGTCTTCCCCATGAGTGTGTCAGTCTTTCCCAGGGAGTGTGTCAGTCTTCCCCAGGGAGTGTGTCGCTCTTCCTCAGGGAGTGTGTCAGTCTTCCCCATGGTGTGTGTCAGTCTTCCCCAGGGTGTATGTTGCACCTCCCCTGTGAGTGTATCTGTCTTCCCCAGGGAGTGTATCCGTCTATCTCAGGGAGCGTGTCGATATTACCCAGGGAGTCTGTCAGTCTTCCCCAGGGAGTGCATCGCTTTTCCCTAGGAGTGTATCAGTCTACCTCAGGGAGTGTGTCTGTATTTCTCAGCGAGTCTGTCGCTCTTCCCCAGGGAGCGTGTCAGTCTTTCCCAGGGAGTATGTCGGTATTTCTCAGGGAGTCGGTCGCTCTTCCCCAGGGAGTGTATCAGTCTTCCACAGGGAGTTTGTCGGTATTTCTCAGGGAGTCTGTTGCTCTTCCCCAGGGAGTGTGCCGGTCTTCTCCAGGGTGTGTGTTAGTCTTCCCCAGGGAGTCTGTCGCTCTCCTCAGGGTCTGTCGCTCTTCCTCAGGTAGTGTGTCGCTCTTCCTCAGGGAGTGTGTCGCTCTTCCTCAGGGAGTGTGTCGCTCTTCCTCAGGGAGTGTGTCGCTCTTCCTCAGGGAGTGTGTCGCTCTTCCTCAGGAAGTGTGTCGCTCTTCCTCAGGGAGTGTGTCGCTCTTCCTCAGGGAGTGTGTCGCTCTTCCTCAGGGAGTGTGTCTCTTTACCCCAGTGTGTGTTTCAGTCTTCCCCAGGGTGTGTTTCAGTCATTCCCAGGGAGTGTGTCGCTCTTCCTCAGCTGCGTGTCAGTCTTCCCGATGGAGTGTGCCTGTCTTCCCCAGGGAGTGTGTCGCTCTTCCTCCGGTAGTGTGTCAGTCTTCCCCAGGATGTGTGTCAGTCTTCTTCAAGTGGTGCGTCGCTCTTCCTCAGGGAATATGTCGCTCCTCCCTAGGGAATGTTTTATCTTCCACAGGGAGAGTATCAGCCTTTCCCAGCGAGTGTGTCAGTCTTCCCCAGGGAGTGTGTCAATCTTCCCCAGGGAGTGTGTCGCTCTTCCTCAGGGAGTGTGTCAGTCTTCCCCAGGATGTGTGTCAGTCTTCCCCAGGGTGTGTGTTGCACTTCACCTGTGAGTGTATCTGTCTTCCCCAGGGAGTGTATCCGTCTATCTCAGGGTGTGTGTCGCACTTCCTCAGGGTGTGTGTCGCACTTCCTCAGGGTGTGTGTCGCACTTCCTCAGGGTGTGTGTCGCACTTCCTCAGGGGGTGTGTCGCACTTCCTCAGGGGGTGTGTCGCACTTCCTCATGGTGTGTGTCGCACTCACTCATGGTGTGTGTCGCACTCCCTCATGGTGTGTGTCGCACTTCCTCAGGGCGTGTGTCGCACTTCCTCAGGGTGTGTGTCGGCCTTCCCCAAAGAGTGTGCCAGTCTTCGCCAGGCAGTGTGTCAGTCTTTCCCAGAGAGTTTGTCGCTCTTCCCCAGGGAGTGAGTCGCTCTTCCCCAGGGAGTGTCTCGCTCTTCCCCAGGGAGTGTCTCGCTCTTCCCCAGGGAGTGTCTCGCTCTTCCCCACGGAGTGTGTCGCTCTTCCCCAGGGAGTGTGTCGCTCTTCCCCAGGGAGTGTGTCGCTCTTCCCCAGGGAGTGTGTCGCTCTTCCCCAGGGAGTGTGTCGCACTTCCCCAGTGAGTGAATCTGTCTTCCCCAGGGAGTCTGTCCGTCTTTCGAGGGGAGTGTGTCGCCCTTCCCCAGGGAGTGTGTCGCGCTTCCCCAGGGAGTGTGTCGCCCTTCCCCAGGGAGTGTGTCGCCCTTCCCCAGGGAGTGTGTCGCCCTTCCCCAGGGAGTGTGTCGCCCTTCCCCAGGGAGTGTGTCAGTCTTCCCCAGGGAGTGTGTCGCTCTTCCCCAGGGTGTGTGTCAGTCTTCATCAGAGAGTGTGTTGGCCTTTGTCAGGAAGTGCGTCGGACTTCCCCAGGGATTGTGTCAGTCTTCCTCATGGTGTGTGTCGGCCTTCTACAGGGAGCGTATCAGTCTTCCACAGGGGGCGTATCAGTCTTCCTCAGGGTGTGTGTCGCACTTCCTCAGGGTGTGTGTCGCACTTCCTCAGGGTGTGTGTCGCACTTCCTCAGGGTGTGTGTCGCACTTCCTCAGGGTGTGTGTCGCACTTCGTCAGGGTGTGTGTCGCACTTCGTCAGGGTGTGTGTCGCACTTCCTCAGGGTGTGTGTCGCCCTTCCTCAGGGTGTGTGTCGTACTTCCTCAGGGTGTGTGTCGCACTTCCTCAGGGTGTGTGTCGCACTTCCTCAGGGTGTGCGTCGCACTTCCTCAGGGTGTGTGCCGCACTTCCTAAGGGTGTGTGTCGTACTTCCTCAGGGTGTGTGTCGCTCTTCCTCAGGGTGTGTGTCGGCCTTCCCCAAAGAGGGTGCCAGTCTTCCCCAGGCAGTGTGTTAGTCTTACCCAGAGAGTGTGTCGCTCTTCCCCAGGGTGTGTGTCGCTCTTCCCCAGGGACTGTGTCGCTCTTCTGTGTCGCTCTTCCCCAGTGAGTGTGTCAGTCTTCCCCAGGGAGTGTGTTGCACTTCCCCAGTGAGTGAATCAGTCTTCCCCAGGGAGTCTGTCGGTCTTTCTCGGGGAGTGTCTCGCCCTTACCCAGGGAGTGTGTCGCCCTTCCCCAGGGAGTGTGTCGCTCTTCCCCAGGGTGTATGTCAGTCTTCGTCAGGGAGTGTGTTGGTCTTCGTCAGGGTGTGCGTCGGTCTTCCCCAGGTAGTGTGTCAGTCTTCCTCAGGGTGGGTGTCGGCTTTCTACAGGGTGTGTGTCGCACTTCCTCAGGGCGTGTGTCGCACTTCCTCAGGGTGTGTGTTGGCCTTCCCCAAAGAGTGTGACAGTCTTCCCCAGGCAGTGTGTCAGTCTTCCCCAGGGAGTGTGTCGCTCTTCCCCAGGGAGTGTGTCGCTCTTCCCCAGGTAGTCTGCCGCTCTTCCCCAGGGAGTGTGTCGCACTTCCCCAGTGAGTGAATCAGTCTTCCCTAGGGAGTCTGTCGGTCTTTCTCGGGGAGTGTGTCGCCCTTCCCCAGGGAGTGTGTCGCCCTTCATCAGGGATTGTGTCAGTCTTCCCCAGGGAGTGTGTCAATCTTCCCCAGGGTGTGTATCAGTCTACCCAGGGAGTGTGTCAGTCTTCCCCAGGGATTGCCTCGCTCTTCCCCAGGGTGTGTGTCAGTCTTCCCCAGTGAGTGTGTTGTTCCTCCTCAGAGAGTGTGTCGTTCTTCCTCAGGAAGTGTGTCTATCTTCCTCAGGGTGTGTGTCGCATTTCCTCAGGGTGTGTGTCGCACTTCCTCAGGGTGTGTGTCGCACTTCCTCAGGGTGTGTGTCGGTCTTCCTCAGAGAATGTGTCGGTCTTCCTCAGGAAGTGTGTCTGTCTTCCTCATGGAGTGTGTCGGTCTTCACCAGAGTGTGTGTCGGTCTTCTTCAGGAAGTGCGTCAGTCTTTCCCAGAGACTGTGTCGCTCTTCCCCAAGGAGTGTGTCGCTCTTCCCCTGTGAGTGTATCTGTCTTCCCCAGGGAGTGTATCCGTCTATCTCAGGGTGTGTGTCGCACTTCCTCAGGGTGTGTGTCGCACTTCCTCAGGGTGTGTGTCGCATTTCCTCGGTGTGTGTCGCACTTCCTCAGGGTGTGTGTCGCACTTCCTCAGGGTGTGTGTCGCACTTCCTCAGAGTGTGTGTCGCATGTCCTCAGGGTGTGTGTCGCACGTCCTCAGGGTGTGTGTCGCACGTCCTCAGGGTGTGTGTCGCACTTCCTCAGGGTGTGTGTCGCACTTCCTCAGGCTGTGTGTCGCACTTCCTCAGGGTGTTTATCGCACTTCCTCAGGGTGTGTGATGCACTTCCTCAGGGAGTGTGTCGCACTTCCTCCGGGTGTGTGTCGCACTTCCTCCGGGTGTGTGTCGCACTTCCTCAGCGTGTGTGTCGCACTTCCTCATGGTGTGTGTCGCACTTCCTCAGGGCGTGTGTCGCACTTCCTCAGGGTGTGTGTCGGCCTTCACCAAAGAGTGTGCCAGTCTGCCCCAGGCAGTGTCTCAGTATTTCCCAGGGAGTGTGTCGCTCTTCCCCAGGGAGTGTGTCGCACTTCCCCAGGGAGTGTGTCGCTCTTCCCCAGTGAGTGAATCAGTCTTCCCCAGGGAGTCTATCGGTCTTTCTCGGGGAGTGTGTCGCTCTTCCCCAGGGAGTGTGTCGCCGTTCCCCAGGGAGTGTGTCAGTCTTCCCCAGTGAGTGTGTCGCTCTTACGCATGGTGTGTATCAGTGTACCCAGGGAGTGTGTCAGTCTTCCCCAGGGAGTGCCTTGCTCTTTCCCAGGGTGTGTGTCAGTCTTCCCCAGTGAGTGGGTCGGTCTTCCTCAGAGAGTGTGTCGGTCTTCCTCAGGAAGTCTGTCTGTCTGCCTCAGGGTGTGTGTCGCATTTCCACAGGGTGTGTGTCGCACTTCTTCAGGGTGTGTGTCGCACTTCCTCAGGGTGTGTGTCAGTCTTCCCCAGTGAGTGTGTCGGTCTTCCTCAGAGAGTGTGTCGGTCTTCCCCAGGGAGTGTGTCGCTCTTCCCCTGTGAGTGTATCTGTCTTCCCCAGGGAGTGTATCCGTCTATCTCAGGGTGTGTGTCGCACTTCCTCAGGGTGTGTGTCGCACTTCCTCAGGGTGTGTGTCGCACTTCCTCAGGGTGTGTGTCGCATTTCCTCAGGGTGTGTGTCGCACTTCCTCAGGGTGTGTGTCGCACTTCCTCAGGGTGTGGGTCGCACTTCCTCAGGGTGTGCGTCGCACTTCCTCAGGGTGTGTGTCGCACTTCCTCAGGCTGTGTGTCGCACTTCCTCAGGCTGTGTGTCGCACTTCCTCAGGGTGTTTATCGCACTTCCTCAGGGTGTGTGATGCACTTCCTCAGGGAGTGTGTCGCACTTCCTCCGCTTGTGTGTCGCTCTTCCTCCGCGTGTGTGTCGCACTTCCTCCGCGTGTGTGTCGCACTTCCTCATGGTGTGTGTCGCACTTCCTCAGGGCGTGTGTCGCACTTCCTCAGGGTGTGTGTCGGCCTTCCCCAAAGAGTGTGCCAGTCTTTCCCAGGCAGTGTGTCAGTCTTTCCCAGGCAGTGTGTCAGTCTTTCCCAGAGAGTGTGTCGCTCTTCCCCAGGGAGTGTGTCCCTCTTCCCCAGGGAGTCTGTCGCTCTTCCCCAGGGAGTGTGTTGCTCTTCCCCAGGGAGTGTGTCGCTCTTCCCCAGGGAGTGTGTCGCTCGTCCCCAGGGAGTGTGTCGCTCTTCCCCAGGGTGTGTGACAGTCTTCGTCAGAGAGTGTGTTGGTCGTCGTCAGGGAGTGCGTCGGACTTCCCCAGGGAGTGTGTCAGTCTTCCCCATGGTGTGTGTCGGCCTTCTACAGGGAGCGTATCAGTCTTCCACAGGGGGCCTATCAGTCTTCGTCATGGTGTGTGTCGCCCTTCCTCAGGGTGTGTGTCGCCCTTCCTCAGGGTGTGTGTCGCACTTCCTCAGGGCGTGCGTCACACTTCCTCAGGGTGTGTGCCACATTTCCTCAGGCTGTGTGTCGCACTTCCTCAGGCTGTGTGTCGCTCTTCCTCAGTGTGTGTGTCGGCCTTCCCCAAGCAGTGTGTCAGTCTTACCCAGAATTCTGTCGCTCTTCCCCAGGGAGTGTGTCGCTCTTCCCCAGGGAGTGTGTCGCTCTTCTGTGTCGCTCATCCCCAGTGAGTGCGTCAGTCTTCCCCAGGGAGTGTGTCGCACTTCCCCAGTGAATGAATCAGTCTTCCCCAGGGAGTCTGTCGGTCTTTCTCGGGGAGTGTGTCGCCCTTCCCCAGGGAGTGTGTCGCCCTTCCCCAGGGAGTGTGTCAGTCTTCCCCAGGGAGTGTGTCGCTCTTCCCCAGGGTGTGTGTCAGTCTTCCTCAGGTAGTGCGTCGGACTTCCCCAGCCAGTTAGTCAGTCTTCCTCAGGGTGTGTGTCGGCCTTCTACAGGGAGCGTATCAGTCTTCCACAGGGGGCGTATCAGTCTTCGTCAGTGTGTGTGTCGCACTTCCTCAGGGTGTGTGTCGCACTTCCTCAGGGTGTGTGTCGCCCTTCCTCAGGATGTGTGTTGCACTTCCTCAGCGTGTGTGTCACACTTCATCAGGGTGTGTGTCGCACTTCCTCAGGGTGTGTGTCGCAAATTCCTCAGGGTGTGTGTCGCACTTCCTTAGGGTGTGTGTCGCACTTCCTCAGGGTGTGTGTCGCACTTCCTCAGGGTGTGTGTCGCACTTCCTCAGGGTGTGTGTCGCACTTCCTCAGGGTGTGTGTCGCACTTCCTCAGTGTGTGTATCGGCCTTCCCCAAAGAGTGTGCCAGTCTTTCCCAGGCAGTGTGTCAGTCTTTCCCAGAGAGTGTATCGCTCTTCCCCAGGGAGTGTGTCGTTCTTCCCCAGGGAGTGTGTCGCTCTTCCCCAGGGAGTGTGCCGCTCTTCCCCAGGGGGTGTGTCAGTCTTCCCCAGGGAGAGTGTCGCTCTTCGCCAGGGAGTGTGTCGCACTTCCCCAGTGAGTGAATCAGTCTTCCCCAGGGAGTGTGTCGCTCTTCCCCAGTGTGTGTATCAGTCTACCCAGGGAGTGTGTCAGTCTACCCCAGGGAGTGCCTCGCTCTTCCCCAGGGCGTGTGTCAGTCTTCCCCAGTGAGTGTGTCGGTCTTCCTCAGAGAGTGTGTCGGTCTTCCTCAGAGAGTGTGTCGGTCTTCCTCAGAGAGTGTGTCGGTCTTCCTCAGAGAGTGTGTCGGTCTTCCTCAGGAAGTGTGTCTGTCTTCCTCAGGGAGTGTGTCGGTCTTCCCCAGGGTGTGTATCGGTCTTCCTCAGGAAATGTGTCAGTCTTTCCCAGAGAGTGTATCGCTCTTCCCAGAGAGTGTATCGCTCTTCCCCAGAGAGTGTGTCGCTCTTCCCCAGGGAGAGTGTCGCTCTTCCCCAGGGAGCGTGTCGCTCTTCGCCAGGGAGTGTGTCGCACTTCCCCACTGAGTGAATCAGTCTTCCCCAGGGAGTCTATCAGTCTTTTTCGGGGAGTGTGTCGCCCTTCCCCAGGGAGAATGTCGCCCTTCCCCAGGGAGAATGTCGCCCTTCCCCAGGGAGTGTGTCGCTCTTCCACAGGGTGTGTATCAGTCTACCCAGGGAGTGTGTCAGTCTTCCCCAGGGAGTGTCTCGCTCTTCCCCAGGGTGTGTGTCAGTCTTCCTCAGAGAGTGTGTCGGTCTTCCTCAGGAAGTGTGTCGGTCTTCCTCAGGAAGTGTGTCTGTCTTCCTCAGGGAGTGTGTCGGTCTTCCCCAGGGAGTGAGTCAGTCTGCCCCAAGGTGTGTGTCGCACTTACCCAGTAAGTGAATCAATCTTCCCCAGGGAGTCTATCGGTCTTTCTCGGGGAGTGTGTCGCCCGTCCACAGGGAGTGTGTCGCCCGTCCACAGGGAGTGTGTCGCCCGTCCACAGGGAGTGTGTCGCCCGTCCACAGGGAGTGTGTCGCCCGTCCACAGGGAGTGTGTCGCCCGTCCACAGGGAGTGTGTCGCCCGTCCACAGGGAGTGTGTCGCCCGTCCACAGGGAGTGTGTCGCCCGTCCACAGGGAGTGTGTCGCCCGTCCACAGGGAGTGTGTCGCCCGTCCACAGGGAGTGCGTCGCCCGTCCACAGGGAGTGTGTCGCCCTTCCCCAGGGAGTGTGTCAGTCTTCCCCAGGGAGTGTGTCGCTGTTCCCAAGGGTGTGTATCAGTCTACCCCAGGGTGTGTATCAGTCTACCCCAGGGAGTGTGTCAGTCTTCATCAAGGGGTGTGTTGGTCTTCGTCATGGAGTGCGTCGGCCTTCCCCAGGGAGTGTGTCAGTCTTCATCTGGTTGTGTGTCGGTCTTCAGCAGGGAGTGTGTCAGTCATCCCCAGTGAATGTGCCGGTCTTCCTCAGAGAGAGTGTCGGTCTTCCTCAGGAAGTGTTTCTGTCTTCCTCAGGGAGTGTGTCGCTCTTCCTCAGGGAGTGTGTCGGTCTTCTCCAGGGAGTGTGTCAGTCTTCCACAGGGAGCGTATCAGTCTTCCACAGGGAGGGTATCAGTCTTCCTCAGGGAGTGTGCCAGTCTTCCCCAGGGAGCGTGTCGCACTTCCTCAGGGTGTGTGTCGTATTTCCTCAGGGCGTGTGTCGCACTTCCTCAGGGCGTGTGTCGCACTTCCTCAGGGCGTGTGTCGCACTTCCTCAGGGCGTGTGTCGCACTTCCTCAGGGCGTGTGTCGCACTTCCTCAGGGCGTGTGTCGCACTTCCTCAGGGCGTGTGTCGCACTTCCTCAGGGCGTGTGTCGCACTTCCTCAGGGCGTGTGTCGCACTTCCTCAGGGCGTGTGTCGCACTTCCTCAGGGCGTGTGTCGCACTTCCTCAGGACGTGTGTCGCACTTCCTCAGGACGTGTGTCGCACTTCCTCAGGACGTGTGTCGCACTTCCTCAGGGTGTGTGTCACACTTCCTCAGGGAGTGTGTCGCTCGTCCCCAGGGAGTGTGTCGCACTTCCCCAGTGAGTGTGTCAGTCTTCCCCAGGGAGTGTGTCGCTGTTCCCAAGGGTGTGTATCAGTCTACCCCAGGGTGCGTATCAGCCTACCCCAGGGAGTGTGTCAGTCTTCATCAAGGGGTGTGTTGGTCTTCGTCATGGTGTGCGTCGGCCTTCCACAGGGAGTGTGTCAGTCTTCCTCAGAGAGAGTGTCGGTCTTCCTCAGGAAGTGTTTCTGTCTTCCTCAGGGAGTGTGTCGCTCTTCCCCAGGGAGTGTGTCGGTCTTCTCCAGGGAGTGTGTCAGTCTTCCACAGGGAGCGTATCAGTCTTCCACAGGGAGGGTATCAGTCTTCCTCAGGGAGTGTCCCAGTCTTCCCCAGGGAGCGTGTCGCATTTCCTCAGGGTGTGTGTCGCATTTCCTCAGGGTGTGTGTCGCACATCCTCAGGGCGTGTGTCGCACTTCCTCAGGGCGTGTGTCGCACTTCCTCAGGGCGTGTGTCGCACTTCCTCAGGGCGTGTGTCGCACTTCCTCAGGGCGTGTGCCGCACTTCCTCAGGGCGTGTGTCGCACTTCCTCAGGACGTGTGTCGCACTTCCTCTGGGCGTGTGTCGCACTTCCTCAGGGTGTGTGTCGCACTTCCTCAGGGTGTGTGTCGCACTTCCTCAGGTTGTGTGTCGGTCTTTCTCGGGGAGTGAGTCGCCCTTCCCCAGGGAGTATGTCGCCCTTCCCCAGGGAGTGTGTCGCCCTTCCCCAGGGAGTGTGTCGCCCTTCCCCAGGGAGTGTGTCGCCCTTCCCCAGGGAGTGTGTCGCCCTTCCCCAGGGAGTGTGTCAGTCTTCCCCAGGGAGTGTGTCGCTCTTCCCCAGGGTGTGTGACAGTCTTCTTCAGAGAGTGTGTTGGTCTTCGTCAGGGAGTGCGTCGGACTTCCCCAGGGAGTGTGTCAGTCTTCCTCATGGTGTGTGTCGGCCTTCTACAGGGAGCGTATCAGTCTTCCACAGGGGGCGTATCAGTCTTCCTCAGGGTGTGTGTCGCACTTCCTCAGGGTGTGTGTCGCCCTACCTCAGGGTGCGTGTCGCACTTCCTCAGGGTGCGTGTCGCACTTCCTCAATGTGTGTGTCGCACTTCCTCAGGGCGTGCGTCACACTTCCTCAGGGTGTGTGTCGCACTTCCTCAGGCTGTGTGTCGCTCTTCCTCAGGATGTGTGTCGGCCTTCCCCAAGCAGTGTGTCAGTCTTACCCAGAAAGTGTTTCGCTCTTCCCCAGGGAGTGTGTCGCTCTTCCCCAGGGAGAGTGTCACTCTTCCCCAGGGAGTGTGTCGCTCATCCCCAGGGAGTGTGCCGCTCTTCCCCAGGGACTGTGTCGCACTTCCCCAGTGAATGAATCAGTCTTACCCAGGGAGTCAATCGGTCTTTCTCTGGGAGTGTGTCGCCCTTCCCCAGGGAGTGTGTCGCCCTTCCCCAGGGAGTGTGTCGCCCTTCCCCAGGGAGTGTGTCAGTCTTCCCCAGGGTGTGTGTCGCTCTTCCCCAGGGTGTGTGTCAGTCTTCGTCAGGGAGTGTGTTGGTCTTCGTCAGGGAGTGAATCAGTCTTCCCCAGGGAGTCTGTCGGTCTTTCTCAGGGAGTGCCTCGCCCTTCCCCAGGGAGTGTGTCGCCCTTCCCCAATGAGTGTGTCGCTCATCCCCAGGGTGTGTGTCAATCTTCGTCAGGGAGTGCGTCGGACTTCCCCAGGGAGTGTGTCAGTCTTCCTCAGGGTGTGTGTCGTCCTTCTACAGGGAGCGTATCAGTCTTCCACAGGGGGCGTATCAGTCTTCGTCATGGTGTGTGTCGCACTTCCTCAGGGTGTGTGTCGCACTTCCTCAGGGTGTGTGTCGCCCTTCCTCAGGATGTGTGTCGCACTTCCTCAGTGTGTGTGTCGCACTTCCTCAGGGTGTGTGTCGCACTTCCTCAGGGTGTGTGTCGCAATTTCCTCAGGGTGTGTGTCGCACTTCCTCAGGGTATGTGTCGCACTTCCTCAGGGTGTGTGTCGCACTTCCTCAGGGTGTGTGTCGCACTTCCTCAGGGTGTGTGTCGCACTTCCTCAGGGTGTGTGTCGCACTTCCTCAGGGTGTGTGTCGCACTTCCTCAGGGTGTGTGTCGCACTTCTTCAGGGTGTGTGTCGCACTTCCTCTGGGTGTGTGTCGCACTTCCTCAGGGTGTTTATCGCACTTCCTCAGGGTGTGTGATGCACTTCCTCAGGGCGTGTGTCGCACTTCCTCAGGGTGTGTGTCGGCCTTCCCCAAAGAATGTGCCAGTCTTCCCCAGGCAGTGTGTCAGTCTTTCCCAGAGAGTGTTTCGCTCTTCCCCAGGGAGTGTGTCGCTCTTCCCCAGGGAGAGTGTCACTCTTCCCCAGGGAGTGTGTCGCTCATCCCCAGGGAGTGTGCCGCTCTTCCCCAGGGACTCTGTCGCACTTCCCCAGTGAATGAATCAGTCTTACCCAGGGAGTCAATCGGTCTTTCTCTGGGAGTGTGTCGCCCTTCCCCAGGGAGCGTGTCGCCCTTCCCCAGGGAGTGTGTCGCCCTTCCCCAGGGAGTGTATCAGTCTTCCCCAGGGTGTGTGTCGCTCTTCCCCAGGGTGTGTGTCAGTCTTCGTCAGGGAGTGTGTAGGTCTTCGTCAGGGAGTGAATCAGTCTTCCCCAGGGAGTCTGTCGGTCTTTCTCGGGGAGAGCCTCGCCCTTCCCCAGGGAGTGTGTCGCCCTTCCCCAATGAGTGTGTCGCTCTTCCCCAGGGTGTGTGTCAATCTTCGTCAGGGAGTGCATCGGACTTCCCCAGGGAGTATGTCAGTCTTCCTCAGGGTGTGTGTCGTCCTTCTACAGGGACCGTATCAGTCTTCCACAGGGGGCGTATCAGTCTTCGTCACGGTGTGTGTCGCACTTCCTCAGGGTGTGTGTCGCACTTCCTCAGGGTGTGTGTCGCCCTTCCTCAGGATGTGTGTTGCACTTCCTCAGCGTGTGTGTCGCACTTCCTCAGGGTGTGTGTCGCACTTCCTCAGGGTGTGTGTCGCAATTTCCTCAGGGTGTGTGTCGCACTTCCTCAGGGTGTGTGTCGCACTTCCTCAGGGTGTGTGTTGCACTTCCTCAGGGTGTGTGTCGCACTTCCTCAGGGTGTGTGTCGCACTTCCTCAGGGGGTGTGTCGCACTTCCTCAGGGTGTGTGTCGCACCTCCTCAGGGTGTGTATCGGCCTTCCCCAAAGAGTGTGCCTGTCTTTCCCAGGCAGTGTGTCAGTCTTTCCCAGAGAGTGTATCGCTCTTCCCCAGGGAGTGTGTCGCTCTTCCCCAGGGAGTGTGTCGCTCTTCCCCAGGGAGTGTGTCGCTCTTCCCCAGGGAGTGTGTCGCTCTTCCCCAGGGAGTGTGTCGCTCTTCCCCAGGGAGTGTGTCGCTCTTCCCCAGGGAGTGTGTCGCTCTTCCCCAGGGAGTGTGTCAGTCTTCCCCAGGGAATGTGTCGCTCTTCGCCAGGGAGTGTGTCGCTCTTCGCCAGGGAGTGTGTCGCCCTTCCTCAGGGTGTGTGTCGCCATTCCTCAGGGTGTGTGTCGCCCTTCCTCATGGTGTGTGTTGCCCTTCCTCAGGGTGTGTGTCGCACTTCCTGAGGGTGTGTGTCACACTTCATCAGGGCGTGCGTCGCACTTCCTCAGCGTGTGTGCCACACTTCCTCATGGTGTGTGCCACACGTCCTCATGGTGTGTGTCGCACTTCCTCAGGGTGTGTGTCGCACTTCCTCAGGGTGTGTGTCGCACTTCCACAGGGTGTGTGTCGCACTTCCTGAGGGTGTGTGTCGCACTTCCTCAGGGTGTGTGTCGCACTTCCTCAGGGTGTGTGTCGCACTTCCTCAGGATTTGTGTCGCACTTCCTCAGGGTGTGTGTCGCACTTCCTGAGAGTGTGTGTCGCACTTCCTGAGGGTGTGTGTCGCACTTCCTGAGGGTGTGTGTCGCACTTCCTGAGGGTGTGTGTCGCACTTCCTGAGGGTGTGTGTCGCACTTCCTGAGGGTGTGTGTCGCACTTCCTCAGGGTGTGTGTCGCACTTCCTCAGGGTGTGTGTCGGCCTTCCCCAAAGAGTGTGCCAGTCTTTCCCAGGCAGTGTGTCAGTCTTTCCCAGAGAGTGTGTCGCACTTTCCCAAGGAGTGTGTCGCTTTTCCCCAGTGAGTGAATCAGTCTTCCCCAGGGAGTCTATCGGTCTTTCTCGGGGAGTGTGTCGCCCTTCCCCTAGGAGTGTGTCGCCCTTCCCCAGAAGTGTGTCAGTGTTCCCCAGGTAGTGTGTCGCTCTTCCCCAGGGTGTGTAACAGTCTACCCCAGGGAGTGTGTCAGTCTTCATCAAGGGGTGTGTTGGTCTTCGTCATGGAGTCCGTCGGTCTTCCCCAGGGTGTGTGTCAGTCGTCCCCATCGAGTGTTCTCAGTCTTCTTCAGTGGGTGTGTCGCACTTCCTCAGGGTGTGTGTCGCACTTCCTCAGGGTGTGTGTCGCACTTCCTCAGGGTGTGTGTCGCACTTCCTCAGGGTGTGTGTCGCATTTCCTCAGGGTGTGTGTCGCACTTCCTCAGGGTGTGTGTCGCACTTCCTCAGGGTGTGTGTCGCACTTCCTCAGGGTGTGTGTTGCACTTCCTCAGGGTGTGTGTCGCACTTCCTCAGGTTGTTTGTCGCACTTCCTCAGGGTGTGTGTCGCACTTCCTCAGGGTGTGTGTCGCACTTCCTCAGGGTGTGTGTCGCACTTCCTCAGGGTGTTTATCGCACTTCCTCAGGGTGTGTGATGCACTTCCTCAGGGCGTGTGTCGCACTTCCTCAGGGCGTGTGTCGGCCTTCCCCAAAGAATGTGCCAGTCTTCCCCAGGCAGTGTGTCAGTCTTTCCTAGAGAGTGTTTCGCTCTTCCCCAGGGAGTGTGTCGCTCTTCCCCAGGGAGAGTGTCACTCTTCCCCAGGGAGTGTGTCGCTCATCCCCAGGGAGTGTGTCACTCTTCCCCAGGGACTGTGTCGCACTTCCCCAGTGAGTGAATCAGTCTTACCCAGGGAGTCAATCGGTCTTTCTCGGGGAGTGTGTCGCCCTTCCCCAGGGAGTGTGTCGCCCTTCCCCAGGGAGTGTGTCGCCCTTCCCCAGGGAGTGTGTCGCCCTTCCCCAGGGAGTGTGTCGCCCTTCCCCAGGGAGTGTGTCAGTCTTCCCCAGGGTGTATGTCGCTCTTCCCCAGGGTGTGTGTCAGTCTTCGTCAGGGAGTGTGTTGGTCTTCGTCAGGGAGTGAATCAGTCTTCCCCAGGGAGTCTGTCGGTCTTTCTCGGGGAGTGCGTCGCCCTTCCCCAGGGAGTGTGTCGCCCTTCCCCAATGAGTGTGTCGCTCTTCCCCAGGGTGTGTGTCAATCTTCGTCAGGGAGTGCGTTTGACTTCCCCAGGGAGTGTGTCAGTCTTCCTCAGGGTGTGTGTCGTCCTTCTACAGGGAGCGTATCAGTCTTCCACAGGGGGCGTATCAGTCTTCGTCACGGTGTGTGTCGCACTTCCTCAGGGTGTGTGTCGCACTTCATCAGGGTGTGTGTCGCCCTTCCTCAGGATGTGTGTTGCACTTCCTCAGCGTGTGTGTCGCACTTCCTCAGGGTGTGTGTCGCACTTCCTCAGGGTGTGTGTCGCAATTTCCTCAGGGTGTGTGTCGCACTTCCTCAGGGTGTGTGTCGCACTTCCTCAGGGTGTGTGTCGCACTTCCTCAGGGTGTGTGTCGCACTTCCTCAGGGTGTGTGTCGCACTTCCTCAGGGTGTGTGTCGCACTTCCTCAGGGTGTGTGTCGCACCTCCTCAGGGTGTGTATCGGCCTTCCCCAAAGAGTGTGCCTGTCTTTCCCAGGCAGTGCGTCAGTCTTTCACAGAGAGTGTATCGCTCTTCCCCAGGGAGTGTGTCGCTCTTCCCCAGGGAGTGTGTCGCTCTTCCCCAGGGAGTGTGTCGCTCTTCCCCAGGGAGTGTGTCGCTCTTCCCCAGGGAGTGTGTCGCTCTTCCCCAGGGAGTGTGTCGCTCTTCCCCAGGGAGTGTGTCGCTCTTCCCCAGGGAGTGTGTCGCTCTTCCCCAGGGAGTGTGTCGCTCTTCCCCAGGGAGTGTGTCGCTCTTCCCCAGGGAGTGTGTCGCGCTTCGCCAGGGAGTGTGTCGCCCTTCCTCAGGGTGTGTGTCGCCCTTCCTCAGGGTGTGTGTCGCCGTTCCTCAGGGTGTGTGTCGCCGTTCCTCAGGGTGTGTGTCGCCCTTCCTCATGGTGTGTGTCGCCCTTCCTCAGGGTGTGTGTCGCACTTCCTGAGGGTGTGTGCCACACTTCTTCATGGTGTGTGCCACACGTCCTCATGGTGTGTGTCGCACTTTCTCAGGGTGTGTGTCGCACTTCCTCAGGGTGTGTGTCGGCCTTCCCCAAAGAGTGTGCCAGTCTTTCCCAGAGAGTGTGTCGCTCTTTCCCAAGGAGTGTGTCGCTTTTCCCCAGGGAGTGTGCCACTCTTCACCAGGGAGTGTGTCGCTCTTCCCCAGTGAGTGAATCAGTCTTCCCCAGGGAGTCTATCGGTCTTTCTCGGTGAGTGTGTCGCCCTTCCCCTGGGAGTGTGTCGCCCTTCCCCAGGGAGTGTGTCAGTGTTCCCCAGGAAGTGTGTCGCTCTTCCCCAGGGTGTGTAACAGTCTACCCCAGGGAGTGTGTCAGTCTTCATCAAGGGGTGTGTTGGTCTTCATCATGGAGTCCGTCGGTCTTCCCCAGGGTGTGTGTCAGTCTTCCCCATCGAGTGTTCTCAGTCTTCTTCAGTGGGTGTGTCGCACTTCCTCAGGGTGTGTGTCGCACTTCCTCAGGGTGTGTGTCGCACTTCCTCAGGGTGTGTGTCGCATTTCCTCAGGGTGTGTGTCGCACTTCCTCAGGGTGTGTGTCGCACTTCCTCAGGGTGTGTGTCGCACTTCCTCAGGGTGTGTGTCGCACTTCCTCAGGGTGTGTGTCGCACTTCCTCAGGGTGTGTGTCGCACTTCCTCAGGGTGTGTGTCGCACTTCCTCAGGGTGTGTGTCGCACTTCCTCAGGGTGTGTGTCGCACTTCCTCAGGGTGTTTATCGCACTTCCTCAGGGTGTGTGATGCACTTCCTCAGGGCGTGTGTCGCACTTTCTCAGGGCGTGTGTCGGCCTTCCCCAAAGAATGTGCCAGTCTTCCCCAGGCAGTGTGTCAGTCTTTCCCAGAGAGTGTTTCGCTCTTCCCCAGGGAGTGTGTCGCTCTTCCCCAGGGAGAGTGTCACTCTTCCCCAGGGAGTGTGTCGCTCATCCCCAGGGAGTGTGTCGCTCTTCCCCAGGGACTGCGTCGCACTTCCCCAGTGAGTGAATCAGTCTTACCCAGGGAGTCAATCGGTCTTTCTCGGGGAGTGTGTCGCCCTTCCCCAGGGAGTGTGTCGCCCTTCCCCAGGGAGTGTGTCGCCCTTCCCCAGGGAGTGTGTCAGTCTTCCCCAGGGAGTGTGTCGCTCTTCCCCAGGGTGTGTGTCAGTCTTCGTCAGGGAGTGTGTTGGTCTTCGTCAGGGAGTGAATCAGTCTTCCCCAGGGAGTCTGTCGGTCTTTCTCGGGGAGTGCCTCGCCCTTCCCCAGGGAGTGTGTCGCCCTTCCCCAATGAGTGTGTCGCTCTTCCCCAGGGTGTGTGTCAATCTTTGTCAGGGAGTGCGTCAGACTTCCCCAGGGAGTGTGTCAGTCTTCCTCAGGGTGTGTGTCGTCCTTCTACAGGGAGCGTATCAGTCTTCCACAGGGGGCGTATCAGTCTTCGTCACGGTGTGTGTCGCACTTCCTCAGGGTGTGTGTCGCACTTCCTCAGGGTGTGTGTCGCCCTTCCTCAGGATGTGTGTTGCACTTCCTCAGCGTGTGTGTCGCACTTCCTCAGGGTGTGTGTCGCACTTCCTCAGGGTGTGTGTCGCAATTTCCTCAGGGTGTGTGTCGCACTTCCTCAGGGTGTGTGTCGCACTTCCTCAGGGTGTGTGTCGCACTTCCTCAGGGTGTGTGTCGCACTTCCTCAGGGTGTGTGTCGCACGTCCTCAGGGTGTGTGTCGCACTTCCTCAGGGTGTGTGTCGCACCTCCTCAGGGTGTGTATCGGCCTTCCCCAAAGAGTGTGCCTGTCTTTCCCAGGCAGTGCGTCAGTCTTTCACAGAGAGTGTATCGCTCTTCCCCAGGGAGTGTGTCGCTCTTCCCCAGGGAGTGTGTCGCTCTTCCCCAGGGAGTGTGTCGCTCTTCCCCAGGGAGTGTGTCGCTCTTCCCCAGGGAGTGTGTCGCTCTTCCCCAGGGAGTGTGTCACTCTTCCCCAGGGAGTGTGTCGCTCTTCGCCAGGGAGTGTGTCGCCCTTCCTCAGGGTGTGTGTCGCCGTTCCTCAGGGTGTGTGTCGCCGTTCCTCAGGGTGTGTGTCGCCCTTCTAATGGTGTGTGTTGCCCTTCCTCAGGGTCTGAGTCGCACTTCCTGAGGGTGTGTGCCACACTTCCTCATGGTGTGTGCCACACGTCCTCATGGTGTGTGTCGCACGTCCTCAGGGTGGGTGTCGCACTTCCTCAGGGTGTGTGTCGCAATTCCTCAGGGTGTGTGTCGCACTTCCTGAGGGTGTGTGTTGCACTTCCTCAGGGTGTGTGTCGCACTTCCTCAGGGTGTGTGTCGCACTTCCTCAGGGTGTGTGTCGCACTTCCTCAGGGTATGTGTCGGCCTTCCCCAAAGAGTGTGCCAGTCTTTCCCAGGCAGTGGGTCAGTCTTTCCCAGAGAGTGTGTCGCTCTTTCCCAAAAGTGTGTCGCTTTTCCCCAGGGAGTGTGCCACTCTTCACCAGGGAGTGTGTCGCTCTTCCCCAGTGAGTGAATCAGTCTTCCCCAGGGAGTCTATCGGTCTTTCTCTGGGAGTGTGTCGCCCTTCCCCTGGGAGTGTGTCGCCCTTCCCCAGGGAGTGTGTCAGTGTTCCCCAGGGAGTGTGTCGCTCTTCCCCAGGGTGTGTAACAGTCTACCCCAGGGAGTGTGTCAGTCTTCATCAAGGGGTGTGTTGGTCTTCGTCATGGAGTGCGTCGGTCTTCCCCAGGGAGTGTGTCAGTCTTCCCCATCGAGTGTTCTCAGTCTTCTTCAGTGGGTGTGTCGCACTTCCTCAGGGTGTGTGTCGCACTTCCTCAGGGTGTGTGTCGCACTTCCTCAGGGTGTGTGTCGCATTTCCTCAGGGTGTGTGTCGCACTTCCTCAGGGTGTGTGTCGCACTTCCTCAGGGTGTGTGTCGCACTTCCTCAGGGTGTGTGTCGCACTTCCTCAGGGTGTGTGTCGCACGTCCTCAGGGGGTGTGTCGCACTTCCTCAGGGGGTGTGTCGCACTTCCTCAGGGTGTGTGTCGCACTTCCTCAGGGTGTTTATCGCACTTCCTCAGGGTGTGTGATGCACTTCCTCAGGGCGTGTGTCGCACTTCCTCAGGGCGTGTGTCGGCCTTCCCCAAAGAATGTGCCAGTCTTCCCCAGGCAGTGTGTCAGTCTTTCCCAGAGAGTGTTTCGCTCTTCCCCAGGGAGTGTGTCGCTCTTCCCCAGGGAGAGTGTCACTCTTCCCCAGGGAGTGTGTCGCTCATCCCCAGGGAGTGTGTCGCTCTTCCCCAGGGACTGTGTCGCACTTCCCCAGTGAGTGAATCAGTCTTACCCAGGGAGTCAATTAATCTTTCTCGGGGAGTGTGTCGCCCTTCCCCAGGGAGTGTGTCGCCCTTCCCCAGGGAGTGTGTCGCCCTTCCCCAGGGAGTGTGTCAGTCTTCCCCAGGGTGTGTGTTGCTCTTCCCCAGGGTGTGTGTCAGTCTTCGTCAGGGAGTGTGTTGGTCTTCGTCAGGGAGTGAATCAGTCTTCCCGAGGGAGTCTGTCGGTCTTTCTCGGGGAGTGCCTCGCCCTTCCCCAGGGAGTGTGTCGCCCTTCCCCAATGAGTGTGTCGCTCTTCCCCAGGGTGTGTGTCAATCTTCGTCAGGGAGCGCGTCGGACTTCCCCAGGGAGTGTGTCAGTCTTCCTCAGGGTGTGTGTCATCCTTCTACAGGGAGCGTATCAGTCTTCCACAGGGGGCGTATCAGTCTTCGTCACGGTGTGTGTCGCACTTCCTCAGGGTGTGTGTCGCACTTCCTCAGGGTGTGTGTCGCCCTTCCTCAGGATGTGTGTTGCACTTCCTCAGCGTGTGTGTCGCACTTCCTCAGGGTGTGTGTCGCACTTCCTCAGGGTGTGTGTCGCACTTCCTCAGGGTGTGTGTCGCAATTTCCTCAGGGTGTGTGTCGCACTTCCTCAGTGTGTGTGTCGCACTTCCTCAGGGTGTGTGTCGCACCGCCTCAGGGTGTGTATCGGCCTTCCCCAAAGAGTGTGCCAGTCTTTCCCAGGCAGTGTGTCAGTCTTTCCCAGAGAGTGTATCGCTCTTCTCCAGGGAGTGTGTCGCTCTTCCCCAGGGAGTGTGTCGCTCTTCCCCAGGGAGTGTGTCGCTCTTCCCCAGGGAGTGTGTCAGTCTTCCCCAGGGAGTGTGTCGCTCTTCGCCAGGGAGTGTGTCGCACTTCCCCAGTGAGTGAATCAGACTTCCCCAGGGAGTCTATCGGTGTTTTTCGGGGAGTGTGTCGCCCTTCCCCGGGGAGAGTGTCACCCTTCCCCAGGGAGTGTGTCAGTCTTCCCCAGGGAGTGTGTCGCTCTTCCCTAGGGTGTGTATCAGTCTACCCAGGGAGTGTGTCAGTCTTCCCCAGGAAGTGCCTCGTTCTTTCCCAGGGTGTGTGTCAGTCTTCCCCAGTGAGTGTGAAGGACTTCCTCCGAGAGTGTGTCGGTCTTCCACAGGAAGTGTGTCTGTCTTCCTCAGGGAGCGTGTCGGTCTTCCCCAGGGTGTGTGTCGGTCTTCCTCAGGAAGTGTGTCAGTCTTTCCCAGAGAGCGTGTCAGTCTTTCCCACATAGTGTATCGGTCTTCCCCAGGGAGTGTGTCGCTCTTCCCCAGGGAGTGTGTCGCTCTTCCCCAGGGAGTGTGTCGCTCTTCCCCAGGGAGTGTGTCGCTCTTCCCCAGGGAGTGTGTCGCTCTTCCCCAGGGAGTGTGTCAGTCTTCCCCAGGGAGTGTGTCGCTCTTCGCCAGGGAGTGTGTCGCACTTCCCCAGTGAGTGAGTCAGACTTCACCAGGGAGTCTATCGGTGTTTTTCGGGGAGTGTGTCGCCCTTCCCCAGGGAGAGTATCGCCCTTCCCCAGGGAGTGTGTCACTCTTCCCCAGGGAGTGAATCAGTCTTCCCCAAGGAGTGTGTCAGTCTTCCCCAGGGAGTGTGTCAGTCTTCCCCAAGGAGTGTGTCGCTCTTCCCCAGGGAGTGTGTCGCTCTTCCCCAGGGAGTGTGTCAGTCTTCCCCAGGGAGTGTGTCGCTCTTCCTCAGTGTGTGTGTCGCACTTCCTCAGGGTGTGTGTCGCACTTCCTCAGGGTGTGTGTCGCACTTCCTCAGGGTGTGTGTCGCACCGCCTCAGGGTGTGTATCGGCCTTCCCCAAAGAGTGTGCCAGTCTTTCCCAGGCAGTGTGTCAGTCTTTCCCAGAGAGTGTATCGCTCTTCCCCAGAGAGTGTGTCGCTCTTCCCCAGGGAGTGTGTCGCTCTTCCCCAGGGAGTGTGTCGCTCTTCCCCAGGGAGTGTGTCGCTCTTCCCCAGGGAGTGTGTCGCTCTTCCCCAGGGAGTGTGTCGCTCTTCCCCAGGGAGTGTGTCAGTCTTCCCCAGGGAGTGTGTCGCTCTTCCCCAGGGAGTGTGTCAGTCTTCCCCAGGGAGTGTGTCGCTCTTCGCCAGGGAGTGTGTCGCACTTCCCCAGTGAGTGAATCAGACTTCCCCAGGGAGTCTATCGGTGTTTTTCGGGGAGTGTGTCGCCCTTCCCCGGGGAGAGTGTCACCCTTCCCCAGGGAGTGTGTCAGTCTTCCCCAGGGAGTGTGTCGCTCTTCCCTAGGGTGTGTATCAGTCTACCCAGGGAGTGTGTCAGTCTTCCCCAGGGAGTGCCTCGTTCTTTCCCAGGGTGTGTGTCAGTCTTCCCCAGTGAGTGTGAAGGACTTCCTCCGAGAGTGTGTCGGTCTTCCACAGGAAGTGTGTCTGTCTTCCTCAGGGAGCGTGTCGGTCTTCCCCAGGGTGTGTGTCGGTCTTCCTCAGGAAGTGTGTCAGTCTTTCCCAGAGAGCGTGTCAGTCTTTCCCACATAGTGTATCGGTCTTCCCCAGGGAGTGTGTCGCTCTTCCCCAGGGAGTGTGTCGCTCTTCCCCAGGGAGTGTGTCGCTCTTCCCCAGGGCGTGTGTCGCTCTTCCCCAGGGAGTGTGTCAGTCTTCCCCAGGGAGTGTGTCGCTCTTCGCCAGGGAGTGTGTCGCACTTCCCCAGTGAGTGAATCAGACTTCACCAGGGAGTCTATCGGTGTTTTTCGGGGAGTGTGTCGCCCTTCCCCAGGGAGAGTATCGCCCTTCCCCAGGGAGTGTGTCACTCTTCCCCAGGGAGTGAATCAGTCTTCCCCAAGGAGTGTGTCAGTCTTCCCCAGGGAGTGTGTCAGTCTTCCCCAAGGAGTGTGTCGCTCTTCCCCAGGGAGTGTGTCGCTCTTCCCCAGGGAGTGTGTCAGTCTTCCCCAGGGAGTGTGTCGCTCTTCCTCAGTGTGTGTGTCGCACTTCCTCAGGGTGTGTGTCGCACTTCCTCAGGGTGTGTGTCGCACTTCCTCAGGGTGTGTGTCGCAATTCCTCAGGGTGTGTGTCGCACTTCCTCAGGGTGTGTGTCGCACCGCCTCAGGGTGTGTATCGGCCTTCCCCAAAGAGTGTGCCAGTCTTTCTCAGGCAGTGTGTCAGTCTTTCCCAGAGAGTGTATCGCTCTTCCCCAGGGAGTGTGTCGCTCTTCCCCAGGGAGTGTGTCGCTCTTCCCCAGGGAGTGTGTCGCTCTTCCCCAGGGAGTGTGTCGCTCTTCCCCAGGGAGTGTGTCAGTCTTCCCCAGGGAGTGTGTCGCTCTTCCCCAGGGAGTGTGTCAGTCTTCCCCAGGGAGTGTGTCGCTCTTCGCCAGGGAGTGTGTCGCACTTCCCCAGTGAGTGAATCAGACTTCCCCAGGCAGTCTATCGGTGTTTTTCGGGGAGTGTGTCGCCCTTCCCCAGGGAGAGTGTCGCCCTTCCCCAGGGAGTGTGTCAGTCTTCCCCAGGGAGTATGTCGCACTTCCCCAGGGTGTGTATCAGTCTACCCAGGGAGTGTGTCAGTCTTCCCCAGGGAGTGTGTCGCTCTTCCCCAGGGAGTGTGTCGCTCTTCCCCAGGGAGTGAATCAGTCTTCCCCAAGGAGTGTGTCAGTCTTCCCCAGGGAGTGTGTCAGTCTTCCCCAGGGAGTGTGTCGCTCTTCCCCAGGGAGTGTGTCGCTCTTCCCCAGGGAGTGTGTCGCTCTTCCCCAGGGAGTGTGTCGCTCTTCCCCAGGGAGTGTGTCGCTCTTCCCCAGGGAGTGTGTCGCTCTTCCCCAGGGAGTGAATCAGTCTTCCCCAAGGAGTGTGTCAGTCTTCCCCAGGGAGTGTGTCAGTCTTCCCCAGGAAGTGTGTCGCTCTTCCCCAGGGAGTGTGTCGCTCTTCCCCAGGGAGTGTGTCGCTCTTCCCCAGGGAGTGTGTCAGTCTTCCCCAGGGAGTGTGTCGCTCTTCGCCAGGGAGTGTGTCGCACTTCCCCAATGAGTGAATCAGTCTTCCCCAGGGAGTCTATCGGTCTTTTTCGGGGAGTGTGTCGCCCTTCCACAGGGAGAGTGTTGCGCTTCCCCAGGGAGTGTGTCGCTCTTCCCCAGGGTGTGTATCAGTCTACCCAGGGAGTGTGTCAGTCTTCCCCAGGGAGTGCCTCGCTCTTCCCCAGGGTGTGTGTCAGTCTTCCCCAGTGAGTGTGTCGGTCTTCCTCAGAGAGTGTGTCGGTCTTCATCAGGAAGTGAGTCTGTCTTCCCCAAAGAGTGTGCCAGTCTTCGTCAGGGAGTGTGTTGGTCTTCGTCAGGGAGTGAATCAGTCTTCCCCAGGGAGTCTGTCGGTCTTTCTCGGGGAGTGCATCGCCCTTCCCCAGGGAGTGTGTCGCCCTTCCCCAATGAGTGTGTCGCTCTTCCCCAGGGTGTGTGTCAATCTTCGTCAGGGAGTGCGTCGGACTTCCCCAGGGAGTGTGTCAGTCTTCCTCAGGGTGTGTGTCGTCCTTCTACAGGGAGCGTATCAGTCTTCCACAGGGGGCGTATCAGTCTTCGTCACGGTGTGTGTCGCACTTCCTCAGGGTGTGTGTCGCACTTCCTCAGGGTGTGTGTCGCCCTTCCTCAGGATGTGTGTTGCACTTCCTCAGCGTGTGTGTCGCACTTCCTCAGGGTGTGTGTCGCACTTCCTCAGGGTGTGTGTCGCAATTTCCTCAGGGTGTGTGTCGCACTTCCTCAGGGTGTGTGTCGCACTTCCTCAGGGTGTGTGTCGCACTTCCTCAGGGTGTGTGTCGCACTTCCTCAGGGTGTGTGTCGCACTTCCTCAGGGTGTGTGTCGCACTTCCTCAGGGTGTGTGTCACACTTCCTCAGGGTGTGTGTCGCACCTCCTCAGGGTGTGTATCGGCCATCCCCAAAGAGTGTGCCTGTCTTTCCCAGGCAGTGCGTCAGTCTTTCACAGAGAGTGTATCGCTCTTCCCCAGGGAGTGTGTCGCTCTTCCCCAGGGAGTGTGTCGCTCTTCCCCAGGGAGTGTGTCGCTCTTCCCCAGGGAGTGTGTCGCTCTTCCCCAGGGAGTGTGTCGCTCTTCCTCAGGGAGTGTGTCGCTCTTCCCCAGGGAGTGTGTCGCTCTTCCCCAGGGATTGTGTCGCTCTTCCCCAGGGAGTGTGTCAGTCTTCCCCAGGGAGTGTGTCGCTCTTCGCCAGGGTGTGTGTCGCCCTTCCTCAGGGTGTGTGTCGCCGTTCCTCAGGGTGTGTGTCGCCGTTCCTCAGGGTGTGTGTCGCCCTTCCTCATGGTGTGTGTTGCCCTTCCTCAGGGTGTGTGTCGCACTTCCTGAGGGTGTGTGCCACACTTCCTCATGGTGTGTGCCACACGTCCTCATGGTGTGTGTCGCACTTCCTCAGGGTGTGTGTCGCACATCCTCAGGGTGTGTGTCGCACTTCCTCAGGGTGTGTGTCGCACTTCCTCAGGGTGTGTGTCGCACTTCCTGAGGGTGTGTGTCGCACTTCCTGAGGGTGTGTGTTGCACTTCCTCAGGGTGTGTGTCGCACTTCCTCCGGGTGTGTGTCGCACTTTCTCAGGGTGTGTGTCGCACTTCCTCAGGGTGTGTGTCGGCCTTCCCCAAAGAGTGTGCCAGTCTTTCCCAGGCAGTGGGTCAGTCTTTCCCAGAGAGTGTGTCGCTCTTTCCCAAGGAGTGTGTCGCTTTTCCCCAGGGAGTGTCGCACTTCCTCAGGGCGTGTGTCGGCCTTCCACAAAGAATGTGCCAGTCTTCCCCAGGCAGTGTGTCAGTCTTTCCCAGAGAGTGTTTCGCTCTTCCCCAGGGAGTGTGTCGCTCTTCCCCAGGAAGAGTGTCACTCTTCCCCAGGGAGTGTGTCGCTCATCCCCAGGGAGTGTGTCGCTCTTCCCCAGGGACTGTGTCGCACTTCCCCAGTGAGTGAATCAGTCTTACCCAGGGAGTCAATCGGTCTTTCTCGGGGAGTGTGTCGCCCTTCCGCAGGGAGTGTGTCGCCCTTCCGCAGGGAGTGTGTCGCCCTTCCCCAGGGAGTGTGTCAGTCTTCCCCAGGGTGTGTGTCGCTCTTCCCCAGGGTGTGTGTCAGTCTTCGTCAGGGAGTGTGTTGGTCTTCGTCAGGGAGTGAATCAGTCTTCCCCAGGGAGTCTGTCGGTCTTTCTCGGGGAGTGCATCGCCCTTCCCCAGGGAGTGTGTCGCCCTTCCCCAATGAGTGTGTCGCTCTTCCCCAGGGTGTGTGTCAATCTTGTTCAGGGAGTGCGTCGGACTTCCCCAGGGAGTGTGTCAGTCTTCCTCAGGGTGTGTGTCGTCCTTCTACAGGGAGCGCATCAGTCTTCCACAGGGGGCGTATCAGTCTTCGTCAGCGTGTGTGTCGCACTTCCTCAGGTTGTGTGTCGCACTTCCTCAGGGTGTGTGTCGCACTTCCTCAGGGTGTGTGTCGCCCTTCCTCAGGGTGTGTGTCGCCCTTCCTCAGGGTGTGTGTCGCCCTTCCTCAGGGTGTGTGTCGCCCTTCCTCAGGGTGTGTGTCGCCCTTCCTCAGGGTGTGTGTCGCCCTTCCTCAGGGTGTGTGTCGCCCTTCCTCAGCGTGTGTGTCGCCCTTCCTCAGGGTGTGTGTCGCCCTTCCTCAGGGTGTGTGTCGCGCTTCCTCAGGGTGTATGTCGCACTTCATCAGGGCGTGCGTCGCACTTCCTCAGCGTGTGTGCCGCACTTCCTCATGGTGTGTGCCGCACTTCCTCAGGGTGTGTGTCGCACTTCCTCAGGGTGTGTGTCGCACTTCCTCAGGGTGTGTGTCGCACTTCCTCAGGGTGTGTGTCGCACTTCCTCAGGATGTGTGTCGCACTTCCTCAGGATGTGTGTCGCACTTCCTCAGGGTGTGTGTCGCACTTCCTCAGGGTGTGTGTCGCCCTTCCTCAGCGTGTGTGTCGCACTTCCTCAGGGTGTGTGTCGCACTTCCTCAGTGTGTGTGTCGGCCTTCCCCATAGAGTGTGCCAGTCTTTCCCAGGCATTGTGTCAGTCTTCCCCGAGAGTGTGTTGCTCTTTCCCAAGGAGTGTGTCGCTTTTCCCCAGGGTGTGTGTCGCTCTTCCCCAGGGAGTCTATCGCTCTTTCTCGGGGAGTGTGTGCCCTTCCCCTGGGAGTGTGTCGCCCTTCCCCAGGGAGTGTGTCAGTGTTCCCCAGGGAGTGTGTCGCTCCTCCCCAGGGTGTGTATCAGTCTACCTCAGGGAGTGTGACGGTCTTCCTCAGAGAGTGTGTCGGTCTTCCTCAGAGAGTGTGTCGGTCTTCCTCAGGAAGTGTGTCTGTCTTCCTCAGGGAGTGTGTCTGTCGTCCTCAGGGAGTGTGTCGGTCTTCCCCAGGGTGTGTGTCGGTCTTCCTCAGGAAGTTTGTCAGTCTTTCCCAGAGAGTGTGTCGCTCCTCCCCAGGGAGTGTGTCACTCTTCCCCAGGGAGTGTGTCGCTCTTCCCCAGGGTGTGTATCAGTCTAGCCAGGGAGTGTGTCAGTCTTCCCCAGGGAGTGCCTCGCTCTTCCCCAGGGTGTGTGTCAGTCTTCCCCAGTGAGTGTGTCGGTCTTCCTCAGAGAGTGTGTCGGTCTTCCTCAGGAAGTGAGTCTGTCTTCCCCAAAGAGTGTGCCAGTCTTCCCTAGGCAGTGTGTCAGTCTTCCCCAGGGTGTGTGTCAGTGTTCCCCAGGGTGTGTGTCGCACTTCCCCAGTGAGTGATTCAGTCTTCCCCAGGGAGTCTATCGGTCTTTCTCGGGGAGTGTGTCGCCCTTCCACAGCGAGTGTGTCGCCCTTCCCCAGGGAGTGTGTCGCTGTTCCCAACGGTGTGTATCAGTCTACCCCAGGGTGTATATCAGTCTACCCCAGGAAGTGTGTCAGTCTTCATCAAGGGGTGTGTTGGTCTTCGTCATGGAGTGCGTCGGTCTTCCCCAGGGAGTGTGTCAGTCTTCCCCATCGAGTGTGTCAGTCTTCTTCAGGTGGTGTGTCGCTCTTCCTCAGGGAGTGTGTCGGTCTTCTCCAGGGAGTGTGTCAGTCTTCCACAGGGAGCGTATCAGTCTTCCACAGGGAGGGTATCAGTCTTCCTCAGGGAGTGTGCCAGTCTTCCCCAGGGAGCGTGTCGCACTTCCTCAGGGTGTGTGTCGCACTTCCTCAGGGTGTGTGTCGCACTTCCTCAGGGTGTGTGTCGCACTTCCTCAGGGTGTGTGTCGCACTTCCTCAGGGTGTGTGTCGCACTTCCTCAGGGTGTGTGTCGCCCTTCCTCAGGGTGTGTGTCGCACTTCCTCAGGGTGTGTGTCGCACTTCCTCAGGGTGTGTGTCGCACTTCCTCAGGGTGTGTGTCGCACTTCCTCAGGGTGTGTGTCGCACTTCCTCAGGGTGTGTGTCGCACTTCCTCAGGGTGTGTGTCGCACTTCCTCAGGGTGTGTGTCGCACTTCCTCAGGGTGTGTGTCGCACTTCCTCAGGGTGTTTATCGCACTTCCTCAGGGTGTGTGATGCACTTCCTCAGGGCGTGTGTCGCACTTCCTCAGGGTGTGTGTCGGCCTTCCCCAAAGAGTGTGCCAGTCTTCCCCAGGCAGTGTGTCAGTCTTTCCCAGAGAGTGTGTCGCTCATCCCCAGGGAGTGTGTCGCTCTTCCCCAGGGACTGTGTCGCACTTCCCCAGTGAGTGAATCAGTCTTACCCAGGGTGTCTATCGGTCTTTCTCGGGGAGTGTGTCGCCCTTCCCCAGGGAGTGTGTCGCCCTTCCCCAGGGAGTGTGTCAGTCTTCCCCAGGGAGTGTGTCGCTCTTCCCCAGGGTGTGTGTCAGTCTTCGTCAGGGAGTGTGTTTGTCTTCGTCAGGGAGTGCGTCGGACTTCCCCAGTGAGTGTATCAGTCTTCCTCAGGGTGTGTGTCGGCCTTCTACAGGGAGCGCATCAGTCTTCCACAGGGGGCGTATCAGTCTTCGTCAGCGTGTGTGTCGCACTTCCTCAGGTTGTGTGTCGCACTTCCTCAGGGTGTGTGTCGCACTTCCTCAGGGTGTGTGTCGCCCTACCTCAGGGTGTGTGTCGCCCTTCCTCAGGGTGTGTGTCGCCCTTCCTCAGGGTGTGTGTCGCCCTTCCTCAGGGTGTGTGTCGCCCTTCCTCAGGGTGTGTGTCGCCCTTCCTCAGGGTGTGTGTCGCCCTTCCTCAGGGTGTGTGTCGCCCTTTCTCAGGGTGTGTGTCGCCCTTCCTCAGGGTGTGTGTCGCCCTTCCTCAGGGTGTGTGTCGCCCTTCCTCAGGGTGTGTGTCGCCCTTCCTCAGGGTGTGTGTCGCGCTTCCTCAGGGTGTATGTCGCACTTCATCAGGGCGTGCGTCGCACTTACTCAGCGTGTGTGCCACACTTCCTCATGGTGTGTGTCGCACTTCCTCAGGGTGTGTGTCGCACTTCCTCAGGGTGTGTGTCGCACTTCCTCAGGGTGTGTCGCACTTCCTCAGGGTGTGTCGCACTTCCTCAGGATGTGTGTCGCACTTCCTCAGGATGTGTGTCGCACTTCCTCAGCGTGTGTGTCGCACTTCCTCAGCGTGTGTGTCGCACTTCCTCAGGGTGTGTGTCGCACTTCCTCAGTGTGTGTGTCGGCCTTCCCCATAGAGTGTGCCAGTCTTTCCCAGGCAGTGTGTCAGTCTTCCCCGAGAGTGTGTTGCTCTTTCCCAAGGAGTGTGTCGCTTTTCCCCAGGGTGTGTGTCGCTCTTCCCCAGGGAGTCTATCGCTCTTTCTCGGGGAGTGTGTGCCCTTCCCCTGGGAGTGTGTCGCCCTTCCCCAGGGAGTGTGTCAGTGTTCCCCAGGGAGTGTGTCGCTCTTCCCCAGGGTGTGTATCAGTCTACCTCAGGGAGTGTGACGGTCTTCCTCAGAGAGTGTGTCGGTCTTCCTCAGGAAGTGTGTCTGTCTTCCTCAGGGAGTGTGTCTGTCGTCCTCAGGGAGTGTGTCGGTCTTTCCCAGGGTGTGTGTCGGTCTTCCTCAGGAAGTTTGTCAGTCTTTCCCAGAGAGTGTGTCGCTCCTCCCCAGGGAGTGTGTCACTCTTCCCCAGGGAGTGTGTTACTCTTCCCCAGGGAGTGTGTCAGTCTTCCCCAGGCAGTCTATCGGTCTTTCTCGGGGAGTGTGTCGCCCTTCCACAGGGAGTGTGTCGCCCTTCCCCAGGGAGTGTGTCAGTCTTCCCCAGGAAGTGTGTCGCTGTTACCACGGGTGTGTATCAGTCTACCCCAGGGTGTGTATCAGTCTACCCCAGGGAGTATGTCAGTCTTCATCAGGGGATGTGTTGGTCTTCGTCAGGGAGTGCGTTGGTCTTCCCCAGGGAGTGTGTCAGTCTTCCCCAGGTTGTGTGTCGGTCTTCAGCAGGGAGTGTGTCAGTCGTCACCAGGGAGTGTGTCGCTCTTCCTCAGGGAGTGTGTCGGTCTTCTCCAGGGAGTGTGTCAGTCTTCCACAGGGAGCATATCAGTCTTCCTCAGGGAGTGTGCCAGTCTTCCCCAGGGTGTGTGTCGCACTTCCTCAGGGTGTGTGTCGCACTTCCTCAGGGTGTGTGTCGCATTTCCTCAGGGTGTGTGTCGCACTTCCTCAGGGCGTGTGTCGCTCTTCCCCAGGAAGTGTGTCACTTTTCCCAGGGAGTGTGTCGCTCTTAACATAGAACATAGAACAATACAGCGCAGTACAGGCCCTTCGGCCCACGATGTTGCACCGAAACAAAAGCCATCTAACCTACACTATGCCATTATCATCCATATGTTTATCCAATAAACTTTTAAATGCCCTCAATGTTGGCGAGTTCACTACTGTAGCAGGTAGGGCATTCCACGGCCTCACTACTCTTTGCATAAAGAACCTACCTCTGACCTCTGTCCTATATCTATTACCCCTCAGTTTAAAGTTATGTCCCCTCGTGCCAGCCATATCCATCCGCGGGAGAAGGCTCTCACTGTCCACCCTATCCAACCCCCTGATCATTTTGTATGCCTCTATTAAGTCTCCTCTTAACGTTCTTCTCTCCAACGAAAACAACCTCAAGTCCATCAGCCTTTCCTCATAAGATTTTCCCTCCATACCAGGCAACATCCTGGTAAATCTCCTCTGCACCCGCTCCAAAGCCTCCACGTCCTTCCGAAAATGCGGTGACCAGAACTGTACGCAATACTCCAAATGCGGCCGTACCAGAGTTCTGTACAGCTGCAACATGACCTCCCGACTCCGGAACTCAATCCCTCTACCAATAAAGGCCAACACTCCATAGGCCTTCTTCACAACCCTATCAACCTGGGTGGCAACTTTCAGGGATCTATGTACATGGACACCTAGATCCCTCTGCTCATCCACACTTTCAAGAACTTTACCATTAGCCAAATATTCCGCATTCCTGTTATTCCTTCCAAAGTGAATCACCTCACACTTCTCTACATTAAACTCCATTTGCCACCTCTCAGCCCAGCTCTGCAGCTTCTTTATATCCCTCTGTAACCTGCTACATCCTTCCACACTATCGACAACACCACCGACTTTAGTATCGTCTGCAAATTTACTCACCCACCCTTCTGCGCCTTCCTCTAGGTCATTGATAAAAATGACAAACAGCAACGGCCCCAGAACAGATCCTTGTGGTACTCCACTTGTGACTGTACTCCATTCTGAACATTTCCCATCAACCACCACCCTCTGTCTTCTTTCAGCTAGCCAATTTCTGATCCACATCTCTAAATCACCCTCAATCCCCAGCCTCCGTATTTTTTGCAATAGCCTACCGTGGGGAACCTTATCAAACGCTTTGCTGAAATCCATATACACCACATCAACTGCTCTACCCTCGTCGACCTGTTCAGTCACCTTCTCAAAGAACTCAATAAGGTTTGTGAGGCATGACCTACCCTTCACAAAGCCATGCTGACTATCCCTGATCATATTATTCCTATCTAGATGATTATAAATCTTGTCCCTTATAATCCCCTCCAAGACTTTACCCACTACAGACGTGAGGCTCACCGGTCTATAGTTGCCGGGGTTGTCTCTGCTCCCCTTTTTGAACAAAGGGACCACATTTGCTGTCCTCCAGTCCTCTGACACTATTCCTGTAGCCAATGATGACATAAAAATCAAAGCCAAAGGTCCAGCAATCTCTTCCCTGGCCTCCCATAGAATCCTAGGATAAATCCCATCAGGTCCCGGGGACTTATCTATTTTCAGCCTGTCCAGAATTGCCAACACCTCTTCCCTACGTACCTCAATGCCGTCTATTCTATTAGCCTGGGTCTCAGCATTCTCCTCCACAACATTATCTTTTTCCTGAGTGAATACTGATGAAAAATATTCATTTAGTATCTCGCCTATCTCTTCAGACTCCACACACAATTTCCCATCCCTGTCCTTGACTGGTCCTACTCTTTCCCTAGTCATTCGCTTATTCCTGACATACCTATAGAAAGCTTTTGGGTTTTCCTTGATCCTTCCTGCCAAATACTTCTCATGTCCCCTCCTTGCTCATCTTAGCTCTCTCTTTAGATCCTTCCTCGCTACCTTGTAACTATCCATCGCCCCAACCGAAACTTCACACTTCATCTTCACATAGGCCTCCTTCTTCCTCTTAACAAGAGATTCCACTTCCTTGGTAAACCACGGTTCCCTCGCTCGACGCCTTCCTCCCTGTCTGACCGGTACACACTTATCAAGAACACGCAGTAGCTGATCCTTGAACAAGCCCCACTTATCCAGTGTGCCCAACACTTGCAGCCTACTTCTCCACCTTATCCCCCCCAAGTCACGTCTAATGGCATCATAATTGCCCTTCCCCCAGCTATAACTCTTGCCCTGCGGTGTATACTTATCCCTTTCCATCATTAACGTAAACGTCACCGAATTGTGGTCACTGTTCCCAAAGTGCTCTCCTACCTCCAAATCCAACACCTGGCCTGGTTCATTACCCAAAACCAAATCCAACGTGGCCTCGCCTCTTGTTGGCCTGTCAACATATTGTTTCAGGAAACCCTCCTGCACACACTGTACAAAAAACGACCCATCTATTGTACTCGAACTATATATTTTCCAGTCAATATTTGGAAAGTTAAAGTCTCCCATAATAACTACCCTGTTACTTTCGCTCATATCCAGAATCATCTTCGCCATCCTTTCCTCTACATCCCTAGAACTATTAGGAGGCCTATAAAAAACTCCCAACAGGGTGACCTCTCCTTTCCTGTTTCTAACTTCAGCCAATACTACCTCGGAAGAAGAGTCACCATCTAGCATCCTCTCCGCCACCGTAATACTGCTCTTGACTAGCAGCGCCACACCTCCCCCTCTTTTGCCTCCTTCTCTGAGCTTACTAAAACACCTAAACCCCGGAACCTGCAACATCCATTCCTGTCCCTGCTCTATCCATGTCTCCGAAATGGCCACAACATCGAAGTCCCAGGTACCAACCCACGCTGCCAGTTCCCCTACCTTGTTTCGTATACTCCTGGCATTGAAGTAGACACACTTCAAACCACCTACCTTAACGCTGGCCCCCTCCTGCGACGTCAAATCTGTGCTCCTGACCTCTATACTCTCATTCTCCCTTACCCTAAAACTACAATCCAGGTTCCCATGCCCCTGCTGCATTAGTTTAAACCCCCCCAAAGAGCACTAACAAATCTCCCCCCCAGGATATTTGTGCCCCTCAGGTTCAGATGTGGACCATCCTGTCTGTAGAGGTCCCACCTTCCCCAGAAAGAGCCCCAGTTATCCAAAAATCTGAATCCCTCCCGCCTGTACCATCCCTGTAGCCACGTGTTTAAATGCTCTCTCTCCCTATTCCTCATCTCACTATCACGTGGCACGGGCAACAACCCAGAGATAACAACTCTGTTTGTTCTAGTTCTGAGCTTCCATCCTAGCTCCCTGAAAGCCTGCCTGACATCCTTGTCCCCTTTCCTACCTATGTCGTTGGTGCCAATGTGGACCACGACTTGGGGCTGCTCCCTCTCCCCCTAAGGACCCGGAAAACACGATCCGAGACATCACGTACCCTTGCACCTGGGAGGCAACATACCAAACGTGAGTCTCTCACGCTCCCACAAAATCTCCTATCTGTGCCCCTGACTATAGAGTCCCCAATTACTAATGCTCTGCTCCTCTCCCCCCTTCCCTTCTGAGCAACAGGGACAGACTCCGTGCCAGAGGCCCGTACCCCATGGCTTACCCCTGGTAAGTCGTCCCCCCCACAAGTATCCAAAGCGGTATACTTGTTTCTCAGGGGAGTGTGTCGCTCTTCCCCAGGGAGTGTGTCAGTCATCCCCAGGGAGTGTGTCGCCCTTCCTCAGGGTGTGTGTCGCCCTTCCTCAGGGTGTGTGTCACCCTTCCTCAGGGTGTGTGTCACCCTTCCTCAGGGTGTGTGTCGCGCTTCCTCAGGGTGTATGTCGCACTTCATCAGGGCGTGCGTCGCACTTCCTCAGCGTGTGTGCCACACTTCCTCATGGTGTGTGTCGCACTTCCTCAGGGTGTGTGTCGCACTTCCTCAGGGTGTGTGTCGCACTTCCTCAGGGTGTGTGTCGCACTTCCTCAGAGTGTGCGTCGCACTTCCTCAGGGTGTGCGTCGCACTTCCTCAGGGTGTGCGTCGCACTTCCTCAGGGTGTGTGTCGCACTTCCTCAGGGTGTGTGTCGCACTTCCTCAGGGTGTGTGTCGCACTTCCTCAGGGTGTGTGTCGCACTTCCTCAGCGTGTGTGTCGCACTTCCTCAGTGAGTGTGTCGCTCTTCCCCAGGGAGTGTGTCGCTCTTCCCCAGGGAGTGTGTCGCACTTCCCCAGTGAGTGAATCAGTCTTCCCCAGGGAGTCTGACGGTCTTTCTCGGGTAGTGTGTCGCCCTTCCCCAGAGAGTGTGTCGCCCTTCCCCAGAGAGTGTGTCGCCCTTCCCCAGCGAGTGTGTCGCCCTTCCCCAGGGAGTGTGTCAGTCATCCCCAGGGAGTGTGTCGCTCTTCCCCAGGGTGTGTGTCAGTCTACGTCAGGGAGTGTGTTGGTCTTCGTCAGGGAGTGCGTCAGTCTACCCCAGGGTGTGTGTCGCACTTCCTCAGGGGGTGTGTCGCACTTCCTCAGGGTGTGTGTCGCACTTCCTCAGGGTGTGTGTCGCACTTCCTCAGAGTGTGTGTCGCACTTCCTCAGGGTGTGTGTCGCACTTCCTCAGGGTGTGTGTCGCACTTCCTCAGGGTGTGTGTCGCACTTCCTCAGGGTGTGTTTCGCACTTCCTCAGGGTGTGTGTCGCACTTCCTCAGCGTGTGTGTCGCACTTCCTCAGGGTGTGTGTCGCACTTCCTCAGTGAGTGTGTCGCTCCTCCCCAGGGAGTGTGTCGCTCTTCCCCAGGGAGTGTGTCGCAATTCCCCAGTGAGTGAATTAGTCTTCCCCAGGGAGTCTGACGGTCTTTCTCGGGGAGTGTGTCGCCCTTCCCCAGAGAGTGTGTCGCCCTTCCCCAGAGAGTGTGTCGCCCTTCCCCAGCGAGTGTGTCAGTCATCCCCAGGGAGTGTGTCGCTCTTCCCCAGGGTGTGTGTCAGTCTTCGTCAGGGAGTGTGTCGGTCTTCGTCAGGGAGTGCGTCAGTCTACCCCAGTGAGTGTGTCGCACATCCTCAGGGTGTGTGTCGGACTTCCTCAGGGTGTGTGTCGCACTTCCTCAGGGTGTATGTCGCCCTGCCTCAGCGTGTGTGTCGCACTTCCTCAGCGTGTGTGTCGCACTTCCTCAGGATGTGTGTCGTACTACCTCAGGGCGTGCGTCGCACTGCCTCAGGGTATGTGTCGGCCTTCCCCAAAGAGTGTGCCAGTCTTCCCCAGGCAGTGTGTCACTCTTTCGCAGAGAGTGTGTCAGTCTTTCCCTGAGAGTGTGTCGCTCTTCCCCAGGGTTTGTGTCGCTCTTCCCCTGGGAGTGTGTCGCTCATCCCCAGGGAGTGTGTCGCACTTCCTCAGGGTGTGTGTCGCATTTGCTCAGAGTGTGTATCGGCCTTCCCCAAAGAGTGTGCCAGTCTTTCCCAGAGAGTGTGTCAGTCTTTCCCAGAGACTGTGTCAGTCTTTCCCAGAGAGTGTATTGCTCTTCCCCAGGGAGTGTATCGCTCTTCCCCAGGGAGTGTGTCGCTCTTCCCCAAGGAGTGTGTCGCTCTTCCCCAGGGAGTGTGTCAGTCTTCCCCAGGGAGTGTGTCGCTCTTCCCCAGGGAGTGTGTCGCACTTCCCCAGTGAGTGAATCAGTCTTCCCCAGGAAGTCTATCGGTCTTTTTCGGGGAGAGTGCCGCCCTTCCCCTGGGAGAGTGTCGCCCTTCCCCAGGGTGTGTGTCAGTCTTCCCCAGGAAGTGTGTCGCTCTTCCCCAGGGTATGTATCAGTCAACCCAGGGAGTGTGTCAGTCTTCCCCAGGGAGTGCCTCGCTCTTCCCCAGGGTGTGTGTCAGTCTTCCCCAGTGAGTCTGTCGGTCTTCCTCAGAGAGTGTGTCGATCTTCCTCAGGAAGTGTGTCTGTCTTCCTCAGGGAGTGGTCGGTCTTCCCCAGGGTGTGTGTCGGTCTTCCTCAGGAAGTGTGTCAGTCTTTCCCAGAGAGTGTGTCGCTCTTCCCCAGGGAGTGTGTCACTCTTCCCCAGGGAGTGAGTCAGTCTTCCCCAGGGAGTGTGTCTCTCTTCCCAGGGAGTGTGTCAGTCTTCCCCAGGGTGTGTGTCAGTCTTCCCCAGGGTGTGTGTCGCACTTCCCCAGTGAGTGAATCAGTCTTCCCCAGGGAGTCTATCGGTCTTTCTCGGGGAGTGTGTCGCCCTTCCCCAGGGAGTGTGTCAGTCTTCCCCAGGGAGTGTGTCGCTCTTCCCCAGGGAGTGTGTCGCACTTCCCCAGTGAGTGAATGAATCAGTCTTCCCCAGGGAGTCTATCGGTCTTTCTCGGGGAGTGTGTCGCCCTTCCCCAGGGAGTGTGTCGCCCTTTCCCAGGGAGTGTGTCAGTCTACCCCAGGGTGTGTATCAGTCTACCCCAGGGAGTGTGTCAGTCTTCATCAGGGGGTGTGTTGGTCTTCGTCAGGGAGTGCGTCGGTCTTCCCCAGGGAGTGTGTCAGTCTTCCTCTGGTTGTGTGTCGGTCTTCAGCAGAGAGTGTGTCAGTCATCCCCAGTGAGTGTGTCGGTCTTCCTCAGAGAATGTGTCGGTCTTCCTCAGGAAGTGTTTCTGTCTTCCTCAGGGAGTGTGTCGGTGTTCCTCAGGGAGTGTGTCGGTGTTCCTCAGGGAGTGTGTCAGTCTTCCTCAGGCTGTGTGTCAGTCTTCCCCATGGAGTGTGTCAGTCTTCTTCAAGGGGTGTGCCTCTCTTCCTCAGTGAGTGTCGGTCTTCTCCAGGGAGTGTGTCAGTCTTCCACAGGGAGGGTATCAGTCTTCCTCAGGGAGTGTGCCAGTCTTCCCCAGGGAGCGTGTCACACTTCCTCAGGGTGTGTGTCGCATTTCCTCAGGGCGAGTGTCGCACTTCCTCAGGGCGCGTGTCGCACTTCCTCAGGGCGTGTGTCGTACTTCCTCAGGGTGTGTGTCGCACTTCCTCAGGGCGTGTGTCGCACTTCCTCAGGGCGTGTGCCGCACTGGCTCAGGGCGTGTGTCGCATTTCCTCAGGACGTGTGTCGCACTTCCTCTGAGCGTATGTCGCATTTCCTCAGGGTGTGTGTCGCACTTCCTCGGGGTGTGTCAGTCTTTCGCAGTCTTCCCCAGGGAGTCTATCGGTCTTTCTCGGGGAGTGTGTCGCCCTTCCCCTGGGAGTGTGTTGCCCTTCCCCAGGGAACGTGTCACACTTCCTCAGCGTGTGTGTCGCAATTCCTCAGGGCGAGTGTCGCACTTCCTCAGGGCGAGTGTCGCACTTCCTCAGGGCGCGTGTCGCACTTCCTCAGGGCGTGTGTCGCACATCCTCAGGGCGTGTGTCGCACTTCCTCAGGGCGTGTGCCACACTGGCTGAGGGCGTGTGTCGCATTTCCTCAGGGCGTGTGTCGCACTTCCTCTGAGCGTATGTCGCATTTCCTCAGGGTGTGTGTCGCACTTCCTCAGGGTGTGTGTCAGTCTTTCGCAGTCTTCCCCAGGGAGTCTATCGGTCTTTCTCGGGGAGTGTGTCGCCCTTCCCCTGGGAGTCTGTCGCCCTTCCCCTGGGAGTGTGTCGCCCTTCCCCAGGGAGTGTGTCAGTGTTCCCCAGGGAGTGTGTCTCTCTTCCCCAGGGTGTGTATCAGTCTACCCCAGGGAGTGTGTCAGTCTTCCCCAGGGAGTGCCTCGCTCTTCCCCAGATTGTGTGTCAGTCATCCCCAGGGAGTGTATCGCTCTTCCCCAGGGAGTGTGTCGCTCTTCCCCAGGGAGTGTGTCGCTCTTCCCCAGGGAGTGTGTCAGTCTTACCCAGGGAGTGTGTCGCTCTTCCCCAGGGAGTGTGTCGCACTTCCCCAGTGAGTGAATTAGTCTTCCCCAGGGAGTCTATCGGTCTTTTTCGGGGAGTGTGTCGCCCTTCCCCTGGGAGAGTGTCGCCCTTCCCCAGGGTGTGTGTCAGTCTTCCCCAGGGAGTGTGTCGCTCTTCCCCAGGGTATGTATCAGTCTACCCAGGGAGTGTGTCAGTCTTCCCCAGGGAGTGCCTCGCTCTTCCCCAGGGTGTGTGTCGGTCTTCCTCAGAGAGTGTGTCGGTCTTCCTCAGAGAGTGTGTCGGTCTTCCTCAGGAAGTGTGTCTGTCTTCCTCAGGGAGTGGTCGGCCTTCCCCAGGGTGTGTGTCGGTCTTCCTCAGGAAGTGCGTCAGTCTTTCCCAGAGAGTGTGTCGCTCTTCCCCAGGGAGTGTGTCGCTCTTCCCCAGGGAGTGAGTCAGACTTCCCCAGGGAGTGTGTCTCTCTTCCCAGGGAGTGTGTCTCTCTTCCCAGGGAGTGTGTCTCTCTTCCCAGGGAGTGTGTCAGTCTTCCCCAGGGAGTGTGTCAGTCTTCCCCAGGGTGTGTGTCGCACTTCCCCAGTGAGTGAATCAGTATTCCCCAGGGAGTCTATCGGTCTTTCTCGGGGGGTGTGTCACCCTTCCCCAGGGAGTGTGTCACCCTTCCCCAGGGAGTGTGTCACCCTTCCCCAGGGAGTGTGTCGCCCTTCCCCAGGGAGTGTGTCAGTCTTCCCCAGGGAATGTGTCGCTGTTCCCCAGGGTGTGTATCAGTCTACCCCAGGGTGTGTATCAGTCTACCCCAGGGAGTGTGTCAGTCTTCATTAGGGGGTGTGTTGGTCTTCGTCAGGGAGTGCGTCGGTCTTCCCCAGGGAGTGTGTCAGTCTTCCTCTGGTTGTGTGTCGGTCTTCAGCAGCGAGTGTGTCAGTCATCCCCAGTGAGTGTGGCGGTCTTCCTCAGAGAGTGTGTCGGTGTTCTTCAGGGAGTGTGTCGGTGTTCCTCAGGGAGTGTTTCAGTCTTCCTCAGGCTGTGTGTCAGTCTTCCCCATGGAGTGTGTCAGTCTTCTTCAAGGGGTGTGACGCCCTTCCTCCGGGAGTGTGTCGGTCTTCTCCAGGGAGTGTGTCAGTCTTCCACATTGAGGGTATCAGTCTTCCTCAGGGTGTGTGCCAGTCTTCCCCAGGGAGCGTGTCACACTTCCTCAGGGTGTGTGTCGCATTTCCTCAGGACGTGTGTCGCACTTCCTCAGGGCGCGTGTCGCACCTCCTCAGGGCGTGTGTCTCACTTCCTCAGGGCGTGTGTCGCACTTCCTCAGGGCGTGTGTCGCACTTCCTCAGGATGTGTGTCGCACTTCCTCAGGGTGTGTGTCGCACTTCCTCAGGGTGTGTGTCGCACTTCCTCAGGGTGTGTGTCGCACTTCCTCAGGGTGTGTGTCGCACTTCCTCAGGGCGTGTGTCGCACTTCCTCAGGGCGTGTGTCGGACTTCCTCAGGGCGTGTGTCGCACTTCCTCAGGGCGTGTGTCGCACTTCCTCAGGGCGTGTGTCGCACTTCCTCAGGGCGTGTGTCGCACTTCCTCAGGGCGTGTGTCGCACTTCCTCAGGGCGTGTGTCGCACTTCCTCAGGGCGTGTGTCGCACTTCCTCAGGGCGTGTGTCGCACTTCCTCAGGACGTGTGTCGCAGTTGCTCAGGGCGTGTGTCGCATTTCCTCACGGCGTGTGTCGCACTTCCTCTGGGCGTGTGTCGCATTTCCTCAGGGTGTGTGTCGCACCTCCTCAGGGTGTGTGTCGCACTTCCTCAGGGTGTGCGACGCACTTCCTCCGGGTGTGCGTCGCACTTCCTCAGGGTGTGCGTCGCACTTCCTCAGGGTGTGTGTCGCACTTCTTCAGGGTGTGTGTCGCACTTCCTCAGGGTGTGTGTCGCACTTACTCAGGGTGTGTGTCGGCCATCCCCAAAGAGTGTGCCAGTCTTTCCCAGGCAGTGTGTCAGTCTTTCCCAGAGAGTGTGTCGCTCTTTCCCAAGGAGTGTGTCGCTCTTTCCCAAGGAGTGTGTCACTCTTTCCCAAGCAGTGTGTCGCTCTTTCCCAAGGAGTGTGTCGCTTTTCCCCAGGGAGTGTGTCGCTCTTCCCCAGGGAGTGGGTCGCTCTTCCCCAGGGAGTGTGTCAGTCTTCCCCAGTAGGTGTGTCGCTCTTCCCCAGTGAGTGAATCACTCTTCCCCAGGGAGTCTATCGGTCTTTCTCGGGGAGTGTGTCGCCCTTCCCCTGGGAGTGTGTCGCCCTGCCCCTGGGAGTGTGTCGCCCTTCCCCTGGGAGTGTGTCGCCCTTCCCCAGGGAGTGTGTCAGTGTTCCCCAGGGAGTGCCTAGCTCTTCCCCAGATTGTGTGTCAGTCATCCCCAGTGAGTGTGTCGGTCTTCCTCAGGGAGTGTGTCGGTCTTCCTCAGAGAGTGTGTCGGTCTTCCTCAGGATGTGTGTCTGTCTTCCTCAGGTAGTGTGTCGGTCTGCCCCAGGGTGTGTGTCGGTCTTCTTCAGGAAGTTTGTCAGTCTTTCCCAGAGAGTGTTTCGCTCTTCCCCAGGGAGTGTGTCACTCTTCTCCAGGGATTGTGTCAGTCTTCCCCAGGGAGTGTGTCTATCTTCCCCAGGGAGTGTGTCAGTCTTCCCCAGGGAGTGTGTCAGTCTTCCCCAGTGTGTGTGTCGCACTTCCCCAGTGAGTGAATCAGTCTTCCCCATGCAGTCTATCTGTATTTCTCGGGGAGTGTGTCGCCCTTCCCCAGGGAGTGTGTCGCTCTTCCCCAGAGAGTGTGTCAGTCTTCCCCAGGGAGTGTGTCGCTCTTCCCCAGGGTGTGTGTCAGTCTTCGTCAGGGAGTGTGTTGGTCTTCGTCAGGGAGTGTGTCGGACATCCCCAGGGAGTGTGTCAGTCTTCCTCAGGGTGTGTGTCGGCCTTCTACAGTGAGCGTATCAGTCTTCCACAGGGGGCGTATCAGTCTTCGTCAGGGTGTGTGTCGCACTTCCTCTGGTTGTGTGTCGCCCTTCCTCAGGGTGTGTGTCGCCCTTCCTCAGGGTGTGTGTCGCCCTTCCTCAGGGTGTGTGTCGCCCTTCCTCAGGGTGTGTGTCGCCCTTCCTCAGGGTGTGTGTCGCCCTTCCTCAGGGTGTGTGTCGCCCTTCCTCAGGGTGTGTGTCGCCCTTCCTCAGGGTGTGTGTCGCCCTTCCTCTGGGTGTGTGTCGCACTTCCTCAGGGTGTGTGTCGCACTTCTTCAGGGTGTGTGTCGCACTTCCTCAGGGTGTGTGTCGCACTTCCTCAGGGTGTGTGTCGCACTTCCTCAGGGAGTGTGTCGCTCTTCCCCAGGTAGTGGGTCGCTCTTCCCCAGGGAGTGTGTCAGTCTTCCCCAGTAGGTGTGTCGCTCTTCCCCAGTGAGTGAATCACTCTTCCCCAGGGAGTCTATCGGTCTTTCTCGGGGAGTGTGTCGCCCTTCCCCTGGGAGTATGTCGCCCTTCCCCTGGGAGTATGTCGCCCTTCCCCTGGGTGTGTGTCGCCCTTCCCCTGGGAGTGTGTCGCCCTTCCCCTGGGAGTGTGTCGCCCTTCCCCTGGGAGTGTGTCGCCCTTCCCCTGGGAGTGTGTCAGTGTTCCCCAGGGAGTGCCTCGCTCTTCCCCAGATTGTGTGTCATTCATCCCCAGTGAGTGTGTCGGTCTTCCTCAGGGAGTGTATCGGTCTTCCTCAGAGAGTGTGTCGGTCTTCCACAGGATGTGTGTCTGTCTTCCTCAGGGAGTGTGTCGGTCTGCCCCAGGGTGTGTGTCGGTCTTCTTCAGGAAGTTTGTCAGTCTTTCCCAGAGAGTGTGTCGCTCTTCCCCAGGGAGTGTGTCACTCTTCCCCAGGGAGTGTGTCAGTCTTCCCCAGTAGGTGTGTCGCTCTTCCCCAGTGAGTGAATCACTCTTCCCCAGGGAGTCTATCGGTCTTTCTCGGGGAGTGTGTCGCCCTTCCCCAGGGAGTGTGTCGCTCTTCCCCAGGGAGTGTGTCGCTCTTCCCCAGGGAGTGTGTCGCTCTTCCCCAGGGAGTGTGTCGCTCTTCCCCAGGGAGTGTGTCGCTCTTCCCCAGTGAGTGTGTCGGTCTTCCTCAGAGAGTGTGTCGGTCTTCCTCAGAGAGTGTGTCGGTCTTCCTCAGAGAGTGTGTCGGTCTTCCTCAGAGAGTGTGTCGGTCTTCCTCAGAGAGTGTGTCGGTCTTCCTCAGGGCGTGTGTCGGTCTTCCTCAGGGCGTGTGTCGCACTTGCTCAGGGCGTGTGTCGCACTTGCTCAGGGCGTGTGTCGCATTTCCTCACGGCGTGTGTCGCACTTCCTCTGGGCGTGTGTCGCATTTCCTCAGGGTGTGTGTCGCACCTCCTCAGGATGTGTGTCGCACTTCCTCAGGGTGTGTATCGCACTTCTTCAGGGTGTGTGTCGCACTTCCTCAGGGTGTGTGTCGCACTTACTCAGGGTGTGTGTCGGGCATCCCCAAAGAGTGTGCCAGTCTTTCCCAGGCAGTGTGTCAGTCTTTCCCAGAGAGTGTGTCGCTCTTTCCCAAGGAGTGTGTCGCTCTTTCCCAAGGAGTGTGTCGCTCTTTCCCAAGGAGTGTGTCGCTCTTTCCCAAGGAGTGTGTCGCTCTTTCCCAAGGAGTGTGTCGCTCTTTCCCAAGGAGTGTGTCGCTCTTTCCAAAGGAGTGTGTCGCTTTTCCCCAGGGAGTGTGTCGCTCTTCCCCAGGGAGTGGGTCGCTCTTCCCCAGGGAGTGTGTCAGTCTTCCCCAGTAGGTGTGTCGCTCTTCCCCAGTGAGTGAATCACTCTTCCCCAGGGAGTCTATCGGTCTTTCTCGGGGAGTGTGTCGCCCTTCCCCTGGGAGTATGTCGCCCTTCCCCTGGGAGTATGTCGCCCTTCCCCTGGGAGTGTGTCGCCCTTCCCCTGGGAGTGTGTCGCCCTTCCCCTGGGAGTGTGTCGCCCTTCCCCTGGGAGTGTGTCGCCCTTCCCCTGGGAGTGTGTCAGTGTTCCCCAGGGAGTGCCTCGCTCTTCCCCAGATTGTGTGTCATTCATCCCCAGTGAGTGTGTCGGTCTTCCTCAGGGAGTGTATCGGTCTTCCTCAGAGAGTGTGTCGGTCTTCCACAGGATGTGTGTCTGTCTTCCTCAGGGAGTGTGTCGGTCTGCCCCAGGGTGTGTGTCGGTCTTCTTCAGGAAGTTTGTCAGTCTTTCCCAGAGAGTGTGTCGCTCTTCCCCAGGGAGTGTGTCACTCTTCCCCAGGGATTGTGTCAGTCTTCCCCAGGGAGTGTGTCTATCTTCCCCAGGGAGTGTGTCAGTCTTCCCCAGGGAGTGTGTCAGTCTTCCCCAGTGTGTGTGTCGCACTTCCCCAGTGAGTGAATCAGTCTTCCCCATGCAGTCTATCTGTCTTTCTCGGGGAGTGTGTCGCCCTTCCCCAGGGAGTGTGTCGCTCTTCCCCAGAGAGTGTGTCAGTCTTCCCCAGGGAGTGTGTCGCTCTTCCCCAGGGTGTGTGTCAGTCTTCGTCAGGGAGTGTGTTGGTCTTCGACAGGGAGTGTGTCGGACATCCCCAGGGAGTGTGTCAGTCTTCCTCAGGGTGTGTGTCGGCCTTCTACAGTGAGCGTATCAGTCTTCCACAGGGGGCGTATCAGTCTTCGTCAGGGTGTGTGTCGCACTTCCTCTGGTTGTGTGTCGCCCTTCCTCAGGGTGTGTGTCGCCCTTCCTCAGGGTGTGTGTCGCCCTTCCTCAGGGTGTGTGTCGCCCTTCCTCAGGGTGTGTGTCGCCCTTCCTCAGGGTGTGTGTCGCCCTTCCTCAGGGTGTGTGTCGCCCTTCCTCAGGGTGTGTGTCGCCCTTCCTCAGGGTGTGTGTCGCCCTTCCTCAGGGTGTGTGTCGCCCTTCCTCAGGGTGTGTGTCGCCCTTCCTCAGGGTGTGTGTCGCCCTTCCTCAGGGTGTGTATCGCCCTTCCTCAGGGTGTGTGTCGCCCTTCCTCAGGGTGTGTGTCGCCCTTCCTCAGGGTGTGTGTCGCCCTTCCTCAGGGTGTGTGTCGCACTTCTTCAGGGTGTGTGTCGCACTTCCTCAGGGTGTGTGTCGCACTTCCTCAGGGTGTGTGTCGCACTTCCTCAGGGTGTGTGTCGCACTTCCTCAGGGTGTGTGTCGCACTTCCTCAGGGTGTGTGTCGCACTTCCTCAGGGTGTGTGTCGCACTTCCTCAGGGTGTGTGTCGCACTTCCTCAGGGTGTGTGTCGCACTTCCTCAGGGTGTGTGTCGCACTTCCTCAGGGCGTGTGTCGCACTTCCTCAGGGCGTGTGTCGCACTTCCTCAGGGCGTGTGTCGCACTTCCTCACGGCTTGTGTCGTACTTCCTCAGGGCGTGTGTCGCACTTCCTCAGGGCGTGTGTCGCACTTCCTCAGGGCGTGTGTCGCACTTCCTCAGGGTGTGTGTCGGCCTTCCCCAAAGAGTGTGCCAGTCTTTCCCAGGCAGAGTGTCAGTCTTTCCCAAGGAGTGTGTCGCTCTTTCCCAAGGAGTGTGTCGCTCTTCCCCAGGGAGTGTGTCGCTCTTCCCCAGGGAGTGTGTCGCTCTTCCCCAGTGAGTGTGTCGGTCTTCCTCAGAGAGTGTGTCGGTCTTCCTCAGAGAGTGTGTCGGTCTTCCTCAGGATGTGTGTCTGTCTTCCTCAGGGAGTGTGTCGGTCTGCCCCAGGGTGTGTGTCGCACTTGCTCAGGGCGTGTGTCGCACTTGCTCAGGGCGTGTGTCGCATTTCCTCACGGCGTGTGTCGCACTTCCTCTGGGCGTGTGTCGCATTTCCTCAGGGTGTGTGTCGCACCTCCTCAGGATGTGTGTCGCACTTCCTCAGGGTGTGTGTCGCACTTCTTCAGGGTGTGTGTCGCACTTCTTCAGGGTGTGTGTCGCACTTCCTCAGGGTGTGTGTCGCACTTACTCAGGGTGTGTGTCGGGCATCCCCAAAGAGTGTGCCAGTCTTTCCCAGGCAGTGTGTCAGTCTTTCCCAGAGAGTGTGTCGCTCTTTCCCAAGGAGTGTGTCGCTCTTTCCCAAGGAGTGTGTCGCTCTTTCCCAAGGAGTGTGTCGCTCTTTCCCAAGGAGTGTGTCGCTTTTCCCCAGGGAGTGTGTCGCTCTTCCCCAGGGAGTGGGTCGCTCTTCCCCAGGGAGTGTGTCAGTCTTCCCCAGTAGGTGTGTCTCTCTTCCCCAGTGAGTGAATCACTCTTCCCCAGGGAGTCTATCGGTCTTTCTCGGGGAGTGTGTCGCCCTTCCCCTGGGAGTGTGTTGCCCTTCCCCTGGGAGTGTGTCGCCCTTCCCCTGGGAGTGTGTCGCCCTTCCCCTGGGAGTGTGTCGCCCTTCCCCTGGGAGTGTGTCGCCCTTCCCCTGGGAGTGTGTCGCACTTCCCCAGGGAGTGTGTCAGTGTTCCCCAGGGAGTGCCTCGCTCTTCCCCAGATTGTGTGTCAGTCATCCCCAGTGAGTGTGTCGGTCTTCCTCAGGGAGTGTGTCGGTCTTCCTCAGAGAGTGTGTCGGTCTTCCTCAGGATGTGTGTCTGTCTTCCTCAGGGAGTGTGTCGGTCTTCCCCAGGGTGTGTGTCGGTCTTCTTCAGGAAGTTTGTCAGTCTTTCCCAGAGAGTGTGTCGCTCTTCCCCAGGGAGTGTGTCACTCTTCCCCAGGGATTGTGTCAGTCTTCCCCAGGGAGTGTGTCTATCTTCCCCAGGGAGTGTGTCAGTCTTCCCCAGGGAGTGTGTCAGTCTTCCCCAGTGTGTGTGTCGCACTTCCCCAGTGAGTGAATCAGTCTTCCCCATGCAGTCTATCTGTCTTTCCCGGGGAGTGTGTCGCCCTTCCCCAGGGAGTGTGTCGCTCTTCCCCAGAGAGTGTGTCAGTCTTCCCCAGGGAGTGTGTCGCTCTTCCCCAGGGTGTGTGTCGGCCTTCTACAGTGAGCGTATCAGTCTTCCACAGGGGGCGTATCAGTCTTCGTCAGGGTGTGTGTCGCACTTCCTCTGGTTGTGTGTCGCCCTTCCTCATGGTGTGTGTCGCCCTTCCTCAGGGTGTGTGTCGCCCTTCCTCAGGGTGTGTGTCGCCCTTCCTCAGGGTGTGTGTCGCCCTTCCTCAGGGTGTGTGTCGCCCTTCCTCAGGGTGTGTGTCGCCCTTCCTCAGGGTGTGTGTCGCCCTTCCTCAGGGTGTGTGTCGCCCTTCCTCAGGGTGTGTGTCGCCCTTCCTCAGGGTGTGTGTCGCACTTCCTCAGGGTGTGTGTCGCACTTCTTCAGGGTGTGTGTCGCACTTCCTCAGGGTGTGTGTCGCACTTCCTCAGGGTGTGTGTCGCACTTCCTCAGGTTGTGTGTCGCACTTCCTCAGGGTGTGTGTCGCACTTCCTCAGGATGTGTGTCGCACTTCCTCAGGGTGTGTGTCGCACTTCCTCAGGGTGTGTGTCGCACTTCCTCAGGGTGTGTGTCGCACTTCCTCAGGGCGTGTGTCGCACTTCCTCAGGGCGTGTGTCGCACTTCCTCAGGGCGTGTGTCGCACTTCCTCAGGGCGTGTGTCGCACTTCCTCAGGGCGTGTGTCGCACTTCCTCAGGGCGTGTGTCGCACTTCCTCAGGGCGTGTGTCGCACTTCCTCAGGGCGTGTGTCGCACTTCCTCAGGGTGTGTGTCGCACTTCCTCAGGGTGTGTGTCGCACTTCCTCAGGGTGTGTGTCGCACTTCCTCAGGGTGTGTGTCGCACTTCCTCAGGGTGTGTGTCGCACTTCCTCAGGGTGTGTGTCGGCCTTCCCCAAAGAGTGTGCCAGTCTTACCCAGGCAGAGTGTCAGTCTTTCCCAAGGAGTTTGTCGCTCTTTCCCAAGGAGTGTGTCGCTCTTCCCCAGGGAGTGTGTCGCTCTTCCCCAGGGAGTGTGTCGCTCTTCCCCAGGGAGTGTGTCGCTCTTCCCCAGGGAGTGTGTCGCTCTTCCCCAGTGAGTGTGTCGCTCTTCCCCAGTGAGTGTGTCGGTCTTCCTCAGAGAGTGTGTCGGTCTTCCTCAGAGAGTGTGTCGGTCTTCCTCAGAGAGTGTGTCGGTCTTCTTCAGGGCGTGTGTCGCACTTGCTCAGGGCGTGTGTCGCACTTGCTCAGGGCGTGTGTCGCATTTCCTCACAGCGTGTGTCGCACTTCCTCTGGGCGTGTGTCGCATTTCCTCAGGGTGTGTGTCGCACCTCCTCAGGATGTGTGTCGCACTTCCTCAGGGTGTGTGTCGCACTTCTTCAGGGTGTGTGTCGCACTTCCTCAGGGTGTGTGTCGCACTTACTCAGGGTGTGTGTCGGGCATCCCCAAAGAGTGTGCCAGTCTTTCCCAGGCAGTGTGTCAGTCTTTCCCAGAGAGTGTGTCGCTCTTTCCCAAGGAGTGTGTCGCTCTTTCCCAAGGAGTGTGTCGCTCTTTCCCAAGGAGTGTGTCGCTCTTTCCCAAGGAGTGTGTCGCTTTTCCCCAGGGAGTGTGTCGCTCTTCCCCAGGGAGTGGGTCGCTCTTCCCCAGGGAGTGTGTCAGTCTTCCCCAGTAGGTGTGTCTCTCTTCCCCAGTGAGTGAATCACTCTTCCCCAGGGAGTCTATCGGTCTTTCTCGGGGAGTGTGTCGCCCTTCCCCTGGGAGTGTGTCGCCCTTCCCCTGGGAGTGTGTCGCCCTTCCCCTGGGAGTGTGTCGCCCTTCCCCTGGGAGTGTGTCGCCCTTCCCCTGGGAGTGTGTCGCCCTTCCCCTGGGAGTGTGTCGCCCTTCCCCAGGGAGTGTGTCAGTGTTCCCCAGGGAGTGCCTCGCTCTTCCCCAGATTGTGTGTCAGTCATCCCCAGTGAGTGTGTCGGTCTTCCTCAGGGAGTGTGTCGGTCTTCCTCAGAGAGTGTGTCGGTCTTCCTCAGGATGTGTGTCTGTCTTCCTCAGGGATTGTGTCGGTCTTCCCCAGGGTGTGTGTCGGTCTTCTTCAGGAAGTTTGTCAGTCTTTCCCAGAGAGTGTGTCGCTCTTCCCCAGGGAGTGTGTCACTCTTCCCCAGGGATTGTGTCAGTCTTCCCCAGGGAGTGTGTCTATCTTCCCCAGGGAGTGTGTCAGTCTTCCCCAGGGAGTGTGTCAGTCTTCCCCAGTGTGTGTGTCGCACTTCCCCAGTGAGTGAATCAGTCTTCCCCATGCAGTCTATCTGTCTTTCTCGGGGAGTGTGTCTATCTTCCCCAGGGAGTGTGTCGCTCTTCCCCAGAGAGTGTGTCAGTCTTCCCCAGGGAGTGTGTCGCTCTTCCCCAGGGTGTGTGTCAGTCTTCGTCAGGGAGTGTGTTGGTCTTCGTCAGGGAGTGTGTCGGACTTCCCCAGGGAGTGTGTCAGTCTTCCTCAGGGTGTGTGTCGGCCTTCTACAGTGAGCGTATCAGTCTTCCACAGGGGGCGTATCAGTCTTCGTCAGGGTGTGTGTCGCACTTCCTCTGGTTGTGTGTCGCCCTTCCTCAGGGTGTGTGTCGCCCTTCCTCAGGGTGTGTGTCGCCCTTCCTCAGGGTGTGTGTCGCCCTTCCTCAGGGTGTGTGTCGCCCTTCCTCAGGGTGTGTGTCGCACTTCCTCAGGGTGTGTGTCGCACTTCCTCAGGGTGTGTGTCGCACTTCCTCAGGGTGTGTGTCGCACTTCCTCAGGGTGTGTGTCGCACTTCCTCAGGGTGTGTGTCGCACTTCCTCAGGGTGTGTGTCGCACTTCCTCAGGGTGTGTGTCGCACTTCCTCAGGGTATGTGTCGCACTTCCTCAGGGTGTGTGTCGCACTTCCTCAGGGTGTGTGTCGCACTTCCTCAGGGTGTGTGTCGCACTTCCTCAGGGTGTGTGTCGCACTTCCTCAGGGTGTGTGTCGCACTTCCTCAGGGTGTGTGTCGCACTTCCTCAGGGTGTGTGTCGCACTTCCTCAGGGTGTGTGTCGCACTTCCCCAGGGCGTGTGTCGCACTTCCTCAGGGCGTGTGTCGCACTTCCTCAGGGCGTGTGTCGCACTTCCTCAGGGTGTGTGTCGCACTTCCTCAGGGTGTGTGTCGCACTTCCTCAGGGTGTGTGTCGCATTTCCTCAGGGTGTGTGTCGCACTTCCTCAGGGTGTGTGTCGCACATCCTCAGGGTGTGTGTCGCACTTTCTCAGGGTGTGTGTCGGCCTTCCCCAAAGAGTGTGCCAGTCTTTCCCAGGCAAATTGTCAGTCTTTCCCAAGGAGTGTGTCGCTCTTTCCCAGGGAGTGTGTCGCTCTTCCCCAGGGAGTGTGTCGCTCTTCCCCAGGGAGTGTGTCTGTCTTCCTCAGGGAGTGTGTCGGTCTTCCCCAGGGTGTGTGTCGGTCTTGCCCAGGGTGTGTGTCGGTCTTCCTCAGGAAGTTTGTCAGTCTTCCCCAGGGATTGTTTTGCTCTTCCCCAGTGAGTGTGTCGGTCTTCCTCAGAGAGTGTGTCGGTCTTCCTCAGAGAGTGTGTCGGTCTTCCTCAGAGAGTGTGTCGGTCTTCCTCAGAGAGTGTGTCGGTCTTCCTCAGAGAGTGTGTCGGTCTTCCTCAGAGAGTGTGTCGGTCTTCCTCAGAGAGTGTGTCGGTCTTCCTCAGAGAGTGTGTCGGTCTTCCTCAGGAAGTGTGTCGGTCTTCCTCAGGGAGTGTGTCGGTCTTCCTCAGGGAGTGTGTCGGTCTTCCCCAGGGTGTGTGTCGGTCTTCCTCAGGGAGTGTGTCGGTCTTCCTCAGGGAGTGTGTCGGTCTTCCCCAGGGTGTGTGTCGGTCTTCCTCAGGAAGTTTGTCAGTCTTTCCCAGAGAGTGTGTCGCTCTTCCCCAGGGATTGTGTCTCTCTTCCCCAGGGAGTGTGTCAGTCTTCCCCAGGGAGTGTGTCAGTCTACCCCAGGGTGTGTGTCGCACTTCCCCAGTGAGTGAATCAGTCTTCCCCAGGCAGTCTATCGGCCTTTCTCGGGGAGTGAGTCGCCCTTCCACAGGGAGTGTGTCGCCCTTCCCCAGGGAGTGTGTCAGTGTTCCCCAGGGAGTGTGTCGCTGTTCCCAAGGGTGTGTATCAGTCTTCCCCAGGGATTGTTTTGCTCTTCCCCAGTGAGTGTGTCGGTCTTCCTCAGAGAGTGCGTCGGTCTTCCTCAGAGAGTGTGTCGGTCTTCCTCAGAGAGTGTGTCGGTCTTCCTCAGAGAGTGTGTCGGTCTTCCTCAGAGAGTGTGTCGGTCTTCCTCCGAGAGTGTGTCGGTCTTCCTCAGGCAGTGTTTCTGTCTTCCTCAGGGAGTGTGTCAATCTTCCTCAGGGTGTGTGTCGGTCTTCAGCTGGGAGTGTGTCAGCCTTCCCCAGGGAGTGTGTCAGTCTTCCCCATGGAGTGTGTCAGTGATCTTCAGGGGGTATGTCGCTCTTCCTCAGGGAGTGTGTCGGTCTTCTCCAGGGAGTGTGTCAGTCTTCCACAGGGAGTGTGTCAGTCTTCCACAGGGAGCGTATCAGTCTTCCACAGGGAGGGTATCAGTCTTCCTCAGGGAGTGTGCCAGTCTTCCCCAGGGAGTGTGTCGCACTTCCTCTGGGAGTGTGTCGTACTTCCTCAGGGTGTGTGTCACATTTCCTCAGGGTGTGTGTCGCACTTCTTCAGGGCGTGTGTCGCACTTCCTCTGGGTGTGTGTCGCACTTCCTCTGGGTGTGTGTCGCATTTCCTCAGGGTGTGTGTCGCTCTTCCTCAGGGTGTGTGTCGCACTTCCTCAAGGTGTGTGTCACACTTCCTCAGGGTGTGTGTCGCGCTTCCTCAGGGTGTGTGTCGCACTTCCTCAGGGTGTTGATCGCACTTCCTCAGGGAGTGTGTTGCACTTCCTCAGGGTGTGTGTCGCACTTCCTCCACGTGTGTGTCGCACATCCTCAGGGCGTGTGTCGCACTTCCTCAGGGTGTGTGTCGGCCTTCCCCAAAGAGTGTGCCAGTCTTCCCCAGGCAGTGTGTCAGTCTTACCCAGGGAGTTTGTCGCTCTTCCCCAGGAAGTGTGTCGCTCTTCCCCAGGAAGTGTGTCGCTCTTCCCCAGGGAGTGTGCCGGTCTTCCTCAGGAAGTTTGTCAGTCTTCCCCAGGGATTGTGTCGCTCTTCCCCAGTGAGTGAATCAGTCTTCCCCAGGGAGTCTATCGGTCTTTCTCGGGGAGTGTGTCGCCCTTCCCCTGGGAGTGTGTCGCCCTTCCCCAGGGAGTGTGTCAGTGTTCCCCAGGGTGTGTGTCAGTGTTCCCCAGGGAGTGTGTCGCTCTTCCCCAGGGTGTGTATCTGTCTACCCCAGGGAGTGTGTCAGTCTTCCCCAGGCAGTGCCTCGCTCTTCCCCAGATTGTGTGTCAGTCTTCCCCAATGAGTGTGTCGGTCTTCCTCAGAGAGTGTGTCGGTCTTCCTCAGAGTGTGTCGGTCTTCCTCAGGAAGTGTGTCTGTCTTCCTCAGGGAGTATGTCGGACTTCCCCAGGGATTGTGTCACTCTTCCCCAGGGATTGTGTCAGTCTTCCCCAGGGAATGTGTCTCTCTTCCCCAGGGAGTGTGTCAGTCTTCCCCAGGGAGTGTGTCATTCTACCCCAGGGTGTGTGTCGCACTTCCCCAGTGAGTGAATCAGTCTTCCCCAGGCAGTCTATCAGTCTTTCTCGGGGAGTGAGTCGCCCTTCCACAGGGAGTGTGTCGCCCTTCCCCAGGGAGTGTGTCAGTCTTCCCCAGGGAGTGTGTCGCTGTTCCCAAGGGTGTGTATCAGTCTACCCCAGAGTGTGTATCAGTCTCCCCCAGCGAGTGTGTCAGCCTTCATCAGGGGGTGTGTCGATCTTCGTCAGGGAGTGCGTCGGTCTTCACCAGAGAGTGTGTCAGTCTTCCTCAGGTTGTGTGTCGGTCTTGAGCAGGGAGTGTGTCAGTCATCCCCAGTGAGTGTGTCAGTCATCCCCAGTGAGTGTGTCGGTCTTCCTCAGAGAGTGTGTCGGTCTTCCTCAGGAAGTGTTTCTGTCTTCCTCAGGGAGTGTGTCAATCTTCCTCAGGGTGTGTGTCGGTCTTCAGCTGGGAGTGTGTCAGTCTTCCCCAGGGAGTGTGTCAGTCTTCCCCAGGGAGTGTGTCAGTCTTCCCCAGGGAGTGTGTCAGTCTTCCCCATGGAGTGTGTCAGTGATCTTCAGGGGGTATGTCGCCCTTCCTCAGGGAGTGTGTCGGTCTTTTCCAGGGAGTGTGTCAGTCTTCCACAGGGAGCGTATCAGTATTCCACAAGGAGGGTATCAGTCTTCCTCAGGGAGTGTGCCAGTCTTCCCCAGGGAGTGTGTCGCACTTCCTCTGGGAGTGTGTCGTACTTCCTCAGGTGTGTGTCACATTTCCTCAGGGTGTGTGTCGCACTTCTTCAGGGCGTGTGTCGCACTTCCTCTGGGTGTGTGTCGCACTTCCTCTGGGTGTGTGTCGCATTTCCTCAGTGTGTGCGATGCACTTCCTCAGGAGTGTGTGTCGCACTTCCTCAGGGCGTGTGTCGTGCTTCCTCAGGGAGTGTGTCGCTCTTCCCCAGGGAGTGTGTCGCTCTTCCCCAGGGAGTGTGTCGCACTTCCCCAGTGAGTGAATCAGTCTTCCCCAGGGAATCTGTCGGTCTATCTCGGGAAGTGTGTCGCCCTTCCCCAGGGAGTGTGTCGCCCTTCCCCACGGAGTGGGTCGCCCTTCCCCAGGGAGTGGGTCGCTCTTCCCCAGGGTGTGTGTCAATCTTCGTCAGGGTGTGTGTTGGTCTTCGTAAGGGAGTGCGTCAGTCTTCCCCAGGGAGTGGGTCGCTCTTCCCCAGGGTGTGTGTCAATCTTCGTCAGGGTGTGTGTTGGTCTTCGTAAGGGAGTGCGTCAGTCTTCCCCAGGGTGTGTGTCGCACTTCCTCAGGGTGTGTGTCGCCCTTCCTCAGGGTGTGTGTCGCCCTTCCTCAGGGTGTGTGTCGCATTTCCTCAGCGTGTGTGTCGCACTTCCTCAGCGTGTGTGTCGCACTTCCTCAGCGTGTGTGTCGCACTTCCTGAGGGTGTGTGTCGCACTGCCTCAGGGCGTGCGTCGCACTGCCTCAGGGTGTGTGTCGGCCTTCCCCAAAGAGTGTGCCAGTCTTCCCCAGGCAGTGTGTCAGTCTTTCCCAGAGAGTGTGTCATTCTTTCCCAGAGAGTGTGTCGCTCTTCCCCGGGGAGTGTGTCGCTCTTCCCCAGGGAGTGTGTCGCTCTTCCCCAGGGAGTGTGTCGCTCTTCCCCAGGGAGTGTGTCGCTCTTCCCCAGGGAGTGTGTCGCTCTTCCCCAGGGAGTGTGTCGCTCTTCCCCAGGGAGTGTGTCGCTCTTCCCCAGGGAGTGTGTCGCTCTTCCCCAGGGAGTGTGTCAGTCTTCCTCAGGTTGTGTGTCGGTCTTCAGCAGGGAGTGTGTCAGTCATCCCCAGTGAGTGTGTCAGTCTTCCCCATGGAGTGTGTCAGTCTTCCCCATGGAGTGTGTCAGTGATCTTCAGGGGGTATGTCGCTCTTCCTCAGGGAGTGTGTCGGTCTTCTCCAGGGAGTGTGTCAGTCTTCCACAGGGAGCGTATCAGTCTTCCACAGGGAGGGTATCAGTCTTCCCCATGGAGTGTGTCAGTTTTCCCCATGGAGTGTGTCGGTCTTCCTCAGAGAGTGTGTCGGTCTTCCTCAGAGAGTGTGTCGGTCTTCCTCAGAGAGTGTGTCGGTCTTCCTCAGAGAGTGCGTCGGTCTTCCTCAGGAAGTGTTTCTGTCTTCCTCAGGGAGTGTGTCAATCTTCCTCAGGGTGTGTGTCGGTCTTCAGCTGGGAGTGTGTCAGTCTTCCCCAGGGAGTGTGTCAGTCTTCCCCATGGAGTGTGTCAGTCTTCCCCATGAAGTGTGTCAGTGATCTTCAGGGGGTATGTCGCTCTTCCTCAGGGAGTGTGTCGGTCTTCTCCAGGGAGTGTGTCAGTCTTCCACAGGGAGCGTATCAGTCTTCCACAGGGAGGGTATCAGTCTTCCTCAGGGAGTGTGCCAGTCTTCCCCAGGGAGTGTGTCGCACTTCCGCTGGGAGTGTGTCGTACTTCCTCAGGGTGTGTGTCACATTTCCTCAGGGTGTGTGTCGCACTTCTTCAGGGCGTGTGTCGCACTTCCTCTGGGTGTGTGTCGCACTTCCTCTGGGTGTGTGTCGCACTTCCTCTGGGTGTGTGTCGCACTTCCTCTGGGTGTGTGTTGCATTTCCTCAGGGTGTGTGTCGCACTTCCTCAGGGTGTGTGTCGCGCTTCCTCAGGGTTGTGTCGCACTTCCTCAGGGTTTTTATCGCACTTCCTCAGGGTGTGCGATGCACTTCCTCAGGGTGTGTGTCGCGCTTCCTCAGGGTTGTGTCGCACTTCCTCAGGGTTTTTATCGCACTTCCTCAGGGTGTGCGATGCACTTCCTCAGGGAGTGTGTTGCACTTCCTCAGGGTGTGTGTCGCACTTCCTCCACGTGTGTGTCGCACATCCTCAGGGCATGTGTCGCACTTCCTCAGGGTGTGTGTCGGACTTCCCCAAAGAGTGTGCCAGTCTTCCCCAGGCAGTGTGCCAGTCTTCCCCAGGCAGTGTGTCAGTCTTTCCCAGTGAGTGTGTCGCTCTTCCCCAGGAAGTGTGTCGCTCTTCCCCAGGAAGTGTGTCGCTCTTCCCCAGGAAGTGTGTCGCTCTTCCACAGGGAGCGTGTCGCTCTTCCCCAGGGAGTGTGTCGCACTTCCCCAGTGAGTGAATCAGTCTTCCCCAGGGAGTCTGTCGGTCTTTCTCGGGAAGGGTGTCGCCCTTCCCCAGGGAGCGTGTCGCCCTTCCCCAGTGAGTGTGTCGCCCTTCCCCAGTGAGTGTGTCGCCCTTCCCCAGGGAGTGTGTCGCCCTTCCCCAGGGAGTGGGTCGCTCTTCCCCAGGGTGTGTGCCGATCTTCGTCAGGGTGTGTGTTGGTCTTCGTCAGGGAGTGCGTCGCACTTCCTCAGGGCGTGCGTCGCACTGCCTCAGGGTGTGTGTCGCATTTCCTCAGGGTGTGTGTCGCCCTTCCTCAGGGTGTGTGTCGCCCTTCCTCAGGGTGTGTGTCGCCCTTCCTCAGGGTGTGTGTCGCCCTTCCTCAGGGTGTGTGTCGCCCTTCCTCAGGGTGTGTGTCGCCCTTCCTCAGGGTGTGTGTCGCCCTTCCTCAGGGTGTGTGTCGCCCTTCCTCAGGGTGTGTGTCGAACTTCCTCAGCGTGTGTGTCGCACTTCCTGAGAGTGTGTGTCGCACTTCCTCAGGGCGTGCGTCGCACTGCCTCAGGGTGTGTGTCGGCCTTCCCCAAAGAGTGTGCCAGTCTTCCCCAGGCAGTGTGTCAGTCTTTCCCAGAGAGTGTGTCATTCTTTCCCAGAGAGTGTGTCGCTCTTACCCGGGGAGTGTGTCGCTCTTCCCCAGGGAGTGTGTCGCTCTTCCCCAGGGTGTGTGTCCCTCTTCCCCAGGGTGTGCGTCGCTCTTCCCCAGGGAGTGTGTCGCTCTTCCCCAGGGAGTGTGTCGCTCTTCCCCAGGGAGTGTGTCGCTCTTCCCCAGGGAGTGTGTCGCTCTTCCCCAGGGAGTGTGTCGCTCTTCCCCAGGGAGTGTGTCAGTCTTCCCCAGGGAGTGTGTCAGTCTTCCCCAGGGAGTGTGTCGCACATCCCCAGTGAGTGAATCAGTCTTCCCCAGGGAGTCTGTCGGTCTTTCTCGGGGATTGTGTCGCCATTCCCCAGGGGGTGTGTCGCCCTTCCCCAGGGAGTGTGTCGCCCTTCCCAGGGAGTTTGTCAGTCTTCCCCAGGGAGTGTGTCGCTCTTCTCCAGGGTGTGTGTCAGTCTTCATCATGGAGTGTGTCGGTCTTCGTCAGGGAGTGCGTCAGACTTCCCCAGGGAGTGTGCCAGTCTTCCTCAGGGTGAGTGTCGACCTTCTACAGGGAGCGTATCAGTCTTCCACACGGGGCGTATCAGTCTTCGTCAGGGTGTGTGTCGCACTTCCTCAGGGTGTGTGTCGCACTTCCTCAGGGTGTGTGTCGCACTTCCTCAGGGTGTGTGTCGCACTTCCTCAGGGTGTGTGTCGCACTTCCTCAGGGTGTGTGTCGCACTTCCTCAGGGCGTGCGTCGCACTTCCTCATGGTGTGTGTCGCACTTCCTCATGGTGTGTGTCGCACTTCCTCTGCGTGTGTGTTGCACTTCCTCTGCGTGTGTGTCGTACTTCCTCAGAGCGTGTGTCGCGCTTCCTCAGGGTGTGTGTCGGCCTTCCCCAAAGAGTGTGCCAGTCTTCCCAATGCAGTGTGTCAGTCTTTCCCAGAGAGTGTGTCGCTCTTCCCCAGGTCGTGTGTCGCTCTTCCCCAGGTCGTGTGTCGCTCTTCCCCAGGTCGTGTGTCGCTCTTCCCCATGGAGTGTGTCGCCCTTCCCCGGGGAGTGTGTCGCCCTTCCCCGGGGAGTGTGTCGCCCTTCCCCAGGGAGTGTGTCGCCCTTCCCCAGGGAGTATGTCGCCCTTCCCCAGGGAGTGTGTCGCCCTTCCCCAGGGAGTGTGTCAGTCTTCCCCAGGGAGTGTCTTGCTCATCCCCAGGGTGTGTGTCAGTCTTCGTCAGGGAGTGTGTCAGTCTTCGTCAGGGAGTGTGTCGGTCTTCGTCAGGGAGTGCGTCAGTCTTCCCCAGGGAGTGTGTCGCACTTCCTCAGGGTGTGTGTTGCACTTCCTCACGGTTTGTGTCGCACTTCCTCAGGGTGTGTGTCGCCCTTCCTCAGGGTGTGTGTCGCCCTTCCTCAGGGTGTGTGTCGCCCTTCCTCAGGGTGTGTGTCGCCCTTCCTCAGGGTGTGTGTCGCCCTTCCTCAGGGTGTGTGTCGCCCTTCCTCAGGGTGTGTGTCGCCCTTCCTCAGGGTGTGTGTCGCCCTTCCTCAGGGTGTGTGTCGCCCTTCCTCATGGTGTGTGTCGCCCTTCCTCATGGTGTGTGTCGCCCTTCCTCATGGTGTGTGTCGCCCTTCCTCAGGGTGTGTGTCGCCCTTCCTCAGGGTGTGTGTCGCCCTTCCTCAGGGTGTGTGTCGCACTTCCTCAGGGTGTGTGTCGCACTGCCTCAGGGTGTGTGTCGGCCTTCCCCAGGGAGTGTGTCGCTCTTCCCCAGGGAATGTGTCGCACTTCCCCGGTGAGTGAATCAGTCTTCCCCAGGGAGTCTATCGGTCTTTCTCGGGTAGTGTGTCGCCCTTCCCCAGGGAGTGTGTCGCCCTTCCCCAGGGTGTGTGTCGCCCTTCCCCAGGGAGTGCGCCAGTCTTCCCCAGGCAGTGTGTCAGTCTTTCCCAGAGAGTGTGTCGCTCTTCCCCAGGGAGTGATTCGCTCTTCCCCAGGGAGTGTGTCGCTCTTCCCCAGGCATTGTGTCGCTCTTCCCCAGGGAGTGTGTCACTCTTCCCCCGGGAGTGTGTAAGTCTTCCCCAGGGAGTGTGTCGCTCTTCCCCAGGGAATATGTCGCACTTCCCCAGTGAGTGAATCAGTCTTTCCCAGGGAGCCTATCGGTCTTTCTCGGGGAGTGTGTCGCCCTTCCCCAGGGAGTGTGTCGCCCTTCCCCAGGGAGTGTGTCGCCCTTCCCCAGGGAGTGTGTCGCCCTTCCCCAGGGAGTGTGTCAGTCTTCCCCCGGGAATGTGTCGAACTTCCCCAGTGAGTGAATCAGTCTTCCCCAGGGAGTCTGTAGGTCTTTCTCGGGGGGTGTGTTCCCTTCCCCAGGGAGTGTGTCGCCCTTCCCCAGGGAGTGTGTCCCCCTTCCCCAGCGAGTGTGTCAGTCTTCCCCAGAGAGTGTGTCAGTCATCCCCAGTGAGTGTGTCGGTCTTCCTCAGAGAGTGTGTCGGTCTTCCTCAGGAAGTGTTTCTGTCTTCCTCAGGGAGTGTGTCAATCTTCCTCAGGGTGTGTGTCGGTCTTCAGCTGGGAGTGTGTCAGTCTTCCCCAGGGAGTGTGTCAGTCTTCCCCAGGGAGTGTGTCAGTCTTCCCCAGGGAGTGTGTCAGTCTTCCCCAGGGAGTGTGTCAGTCTTCCCCATGGAGTGTGTCAGTGATCTTCAGGGGGTATGTCGCCCTTCCTCAGGGAGTGTGTCGGTCTTTTCCAGGGAGTGTGTCAGTCTTCCACAGGGAGCGTATCAGTATTCCACAAGGAGGGTATCAGTCTTCCTCAGGGAGTGTGCCAGTCTTCCCCAGGGAGTGTGTCGCACTTCCTCTGGGAGTGTGTCGTACTTCCTCAGGTGTGTGTCACATTTCCTCAGGGTGTGTGTCGCACTTCTTCAGGGCGTGTGTCGCACTTCCTCTGGGTGTGTGTCGCACTTCCTCTGGGTGTGTGTCGCATTTCCTCAGTGTGTGCGATGCACTTCCTCAGGAGTGTGTGTCGCACTTCCTCAGGGCGTGTGTCGTGCTTCCTCAGGGAGTGTGTCGCTCTTCCCCAGGGAGTGTGTCGCTCTTCCCCAGGGAGTGTGTCGCACTTCCCCAGTGAGTGAATCAGTCTTCCCCAGGGAATCTGTCGGTCTATCTCGGGAAGTGTGTCGCCCTTCCCCAGGGAGTGTGTCGCCCTTCCCCACGGAGTGGGTCGCCCTTCCCCAGGGAGTGGGTCGCTCTTCCCCAGGGTGTGTGTCAATCTTCGTCAGGGTGTGTGTTGGTCTTCGTAAGGGAGTGCGTCAGTCTTCCCCAGGGAGTGGGTCGCTCTTCCCCAGGGTGTGTGTCAATCTTCGTCAGGGTGTGTGTTGGTCTTCGTAAGGGAGTGCGTCAGTCTTCCCCAGGGTGTGTGTCGCACTTCCTCAGGGTGTGTGTCGCCCTTCCTCAGGGTGTGTGTCGCCCTTCCTCAGGGTGTGTGTCGCACTTCCTCAGCGTGTGTGTCGCACTTCCTCAGCGTGTGTGTCGCACTTCCTCAGCGTGTGTGTCGCACTTCCTGAGGGTGTGTGTCGCACTGCCTCAGGGCGTGCGTCGCACTGCCTCAGGGTGTGTGTCGGCCTTCCCCAAAGAGTGTGCCAGTCTTCCCCAGGCAGTGTGTCAGTCTTTCCCAGAGAGTGTGTCATTCTTTCCCAGAGAGTGTGTCGCTCTTCCCCGGGGAGTGTGTCGCTCTTACCCAGGGAGTGTGTCGCTCTTCCCCAGGGAGTGTGTCGCTCTTCCCCAGGGAGTGTGTCGCTCTTCCCCAGGGAGTGTGTCGCTCTTCCCCAGGGAGTGTGTCGCTCTTCCCCAGGGAGTGTGTCGCTCTTCCCCAGGGAGTGTGTCGCTCTTCCCCAGGGAGTGTGTCAGTCTTCCTCAGGTTGTGTGTCGGTCTTCAGCAGGGAGTGTGTCAGTCATCCCCAGTGAGTGTGTCAGTCTTCCCCATGGAGTGTGTCAGTCTTCCCCATGGAGTGTGTCAGTGATCTTCAGGGGGTATGTCGCTCTTCCTCAGGGAGTGTGTCGGTCTTCTCCAGGGAGTGTGTCAGTCTTCCACAGGGAGCGTATCAGTCTTCCACAGGGAGGGTATCAGTCTTCCCCATGGAGTGTGTCAGTTTTCCCCATGGAGTGTGTCGGTCTTCCTCAGAGAGTGTGTCGGTCTTCCTCAGAGAGTGTGTCGGTCTTCCTCAGAGAGTGTGTCGGTCTTCCTCAGAGAGTGCGTCGGTCTTCCTCAGGAAGTGTTTCTGTCTTCCTCAGGGAGTGTGTCAATCTTCCTCAGGGTGTGTGTCGGTCTTCAGCTGGGAGTGTGTCAGTCTTCCCCAGGGAGTGTGTCAGTCTTCCCCATGGAGTGTGTCAGTCTTCCCCATGAAGTGTGTCAGTGATCTTCAGGGGGTATGTCGCTCTTCCTCAGGGAGTGTGTCGGTCTTCTCCAGGGAGTGTGTCAGTCTTCCACAGGGAGCGTATCAGTCTTCCACAGGGAGGGTATCAGTCTTCCTCAGGGAGTGTGCCAGTCTTCCCCAGGGAGTGTGTCGCACTTCCTCTGAGAGTGTGTCGTACTTCCTCAGGGTGTGTGTCACATTTCCTCAGGGTGTGTGTCGCACTTCTTCAGGGCGTGTGTCGCACTTCCTCTGGGTGTGTGTCGCACTTCCTCTGGGTGTGTGTCGCACTTCCTCTGGGTGTGTGTCGCACTTCCTCTGGGTTTGTGTCGCACTTCCTCTGGGTGTGTGTTGCATTTCCTCAGGGTGTGTGTCGCACTTCCTCAGGGTGTGTGTCGCGCTTCCTCAGGGTTGTGTCGCACTTCCTCAGGGTTTTTATCGCACTTCCTCAGGGTGTGCGATGCACTTCCTCAGGGTGTGTGTCGCGCTTCCTCAGGGTTGTGTCGCACTTCCTCAGGGTTTTTATCGCACTTCCTCAGGGTGTGCGATGCACTTCCTCAGGGAGTGTGTTGCACTTCCTCAGGGTGTGTGTCGCACTTCCTCCACGTGTGTGTCGCACATCCTCAGGGCATGTGTCGCACTTCCTCAGGGTGTGTGTCGGACTTCCCCAAAGAGTGTGCCAGTCTTCCCCAGGCAGTGTGCCAGTCTTCCCCAGGCAGTGTGTCAGTCTTTCCCAGTGAGTGTGTCGCTCTTCCCCAGGAAGTGTGTCGCTCTTCCCCAGGAAGTGTGTCGCTCTTCCCCAGGAAGTGTGTCGCTCTTCCACAGGGAGCGTGTCGCTCTTCCCCAGGGAGTGTGTCGCACTTCCCCAGTGAGTGAATCAGTCTTCCCCAGGGAGTCTGTCGGTCTTTCTCGGGAAGGGTGTCGCCCTTCCCCAGGGAGCGTGTCGCCCTTCCCCAGTGAGTGTGTCGCCCTTACCCAGTGAGTGTGTCGCCCTTCCCCAGGGAGTGTGTCGCCCTTCCCCAGGGAGTGGGTCGCTCTTCCCCAGGGTGTGTGCCGATCTTCGTCAGGGTGTGTGTTGGTCTTCGTCAGGGAGTGCGTCGCACTTCCTCAGGGCGTGCGTCGCACTGCCTCAGGGTGTGTGTCGCATTTCCTCAGGGTGTGTGTCGCCCTTCCTCAGGGTGTGTGTCGCCCTTCCTCAGGGTGTGTGTCGCCCTTCCTCAGGGTGTGTGTCGCCCTTCCTCAGGGTGTGTGTCGCCCTTCCTCAGGGTGTGTGTCGCCCTTCCTCAGGGTGTGTGTCGCCCTTCCTCAGGGTGTGTGTCGAACTTCCTCAGCGTGTGTGTCGCACTTCCTGAGAGTGTGTGTCGCACTTCCTCAGGGCGTGCGTCGCACTGCCTCAGGGTGTGTGTCGGCCTTCCCCAAAGAGTGTGCCAGTCTTCCCCAGGCAGTGTGTCAGTCTTTCCCAGAGAGTGTGTCATTCTTTCCCAGAGAGTGTGTCGCTCTTACCCGGGGAGTGTGTCGCTCTTCCCCAGGGAGTGTGTCGCTCTTCCCCAGGGTGTGTGTCCCTCTTCCCCAGGGTGTGCGTCGCTCTTCCCCAGGTAGTGTGTCGCTCTTCCCCAGGGAGTGTGTCGCTCTTCCCCAGGGAGTGTGTCGCTCTTCCCCAGGGAGTGTGTCGCTCTTCCCCAGGGAGTGTGTCAGTCTTCCCCAGGGAGTGTGTCAGTCTTCCCCAGGGAGTGTGTCGCACATCCCCAGTGAGTGAATCAGTCTTCCCCAGGGAGTCTGTCGGTCTTTCTCGGGGATTGTGTCGCCATTCCCCAGGGGGTGTGTCGCCCTTCCCCAGGGAGTGTGTCGCCCTTCCCAGGGAGTTTGTCAGTCTTCCCCAGGGAGTGTGTCGCTCTTCTCCAGGGTGTGTGTCAGTCTTCATCATGGAGTGTGTCGGTCTTCGTCAGGGAGTGCGTCAGACTTCCCCAGGGAGTGTGCCAGTCTTCCTCAGGGTGAGTGTCGACCTTCTACAGGGAGCGTATCAGTCTTCCACACGGGGCGTATCAGTCTTCGTCAGGTTGTGTGTCGCACTTCCTCAGGGTGTGTGTCGCACTTCCTCAGGGTGTGTGTCGCACTTCCTCAGGGTGTGTGTCGGCCTTCCCCAAAGAGTGTGCCAGTCTTCCCCATGCAGTGTGTCAGTCTTTCCCAGAGAGTGTGTCGCTCTTCCCCAGGTCGTGTGTCGCTCTTCCCCAGGTCGTGTGTCGCTCTTCCCCAGGTCGTGTGTCGCTCTTCCCCATGGAGTGTGTCGCTCTTCCCCAGGGAGTGTGTCGCTCTTCCCCAGGGAGTGTGTCGCACTTCCCCAGTCAGTGAATCAGTCTTCCCCAGGGTGTGTGTCGCCCTTCCCCGGGGAGTGTGTCGCCCTTCCCCGGGGAGTGTGTCGCCCTTCCCCAGGGAGTGTGTCGCCCTTCCCCAGGGAGTATGTCGCCCTTCCCCAGGGAGTGTGTCGCCCTTCCCCAGGGAGTGTGTCAGTCTTCCCCAGGGAGTGTCTTGCTCATCCCCAGGGTGTGTGTCAGTCTTCGTCAGGGAGTGTGTCAGTCTTCGTCAGGGAGTGTGTCGGTCTTCGTCAGGGAGTGCGTCAGTCTTCCCCAGGGAGTGTGTCGCACTTCCTCAGGGTGTGTGTTGCACTTCCTCACGGTTTGTGTCGCACTTCCTCAGGGTGTGTGTCGCCCTTCCTCAGGGTGTGTGTCGCCCTTCCTCAGGGTGTGTGTCGCCCTTCCTCAGGGTGTGTGTCGCCCTTCCTCAGGGTGTGTGTCGCCCTTCCTCAGGGTGTGTGTCGCCCTTCCTCAGGGTGTGTGTCGCCCTTCCTCAGGGTGTGTGTCGCCCTTCCTCAGGGTGTGTGTCGCCCTTCCTCAGGGTGTGTGTCGCCCTTCCTCATGGTGTGTGTCGCCCTTCCTCATGGTGTGTGTCGCCCTTCCTCATGGTGTGTGTCGCCCTTCCTCAGGGTGTGTGTCGCCCTTCCTCAGGGTGTGTGTCGCCCTTCCTCAGGGTGTGTGTCGCACTTCCTCAGGGTGTGTGTCGCACTGCCTCAGGGTGTGTGTCGGCCTTCCCCAGGGAGTGTGTCGCTCTTCCCCAGGGAATGTGTCGCACTTCCCCGGTGAGTGAATCAGTCTTCCCCAGGGAGTCTATCGGTCTTTCTCGGGTAGTGTGTCGCCCTTCCCCAGGGAGTGTGTCGCCCTTCCCCAGGGTGTGTGTCGCCCTTCCCCAGGGAGTGCGCCAGTCTTCCCCAGGCAGTGTGTCAGTCTTTCCCAGAGAGTGTGTCGCTCTTCCCCAGGGAGTGATTCGCTCTTCCCCAGGGAGTGTGTCGCTCTTCCCCAGGCATTGTGTCGCTCTTCCCCAGGGAGTGTGTCACTCTTCCCCCGGGAGTGTGTAAGTCTTCCCCAGGGAGTGTGTCGCTCTTCCCCAGGGAATATGTCGCACTTCCCCAGTGAGTGAATCAGTCTTTCCCAGGGAGCCTATCGGTCTTTCTCGGGGAGTGTGTCGCCCTTCCCCAGTAGAGTGTGTCGCCCTTCCCCAGGGAGTGTGTCGCCCTTCCCCAGGGAGTGTGTCGCCCTTCCCCAGGGAGTGTGTCAGTCTTCCCCCGGGAATGTGTCGAACTTCCCCAGTGAGTGAATCAGTCTTCCCCAGGGAGTCTGTAGGTCTTTCTCGGGGAGTGTGTTCCCTTCCCCAGGGAGTGTGTCGCCCTTCCCCAGGGAGTGTGTCCCCCTTCCCCAGGGAGTGTGTCAGTCTTCCCCAGAGAGTGGGTCGCTCTTCCCCAGGATGTGTGTCAATCTTCGTCAGGGTGTGCGTTGGTCTTCGTCAGGGAGTGCGTCAGTCTTCCCCAGGGAGTGTGTCGCACTTCCTCAGGGTGTGTGTCGCACTTCTTCAGGGTGTGTGTCGCCCTTCCTCGGTGTGTGTCGCCCTTCCTCAGGGTGTGTGTCGCCCTTCCTCAGGGTGTGTGTCGCCCTTCCTCAGGGTGTGTGTCGCCCTTCCTCAGGGTGTGTGTCGCCCTTCCTCAGGGTGTGTGTCGCCCTTCCTCAGGGTGTGTGTCGCCCTTCCTCAGGGTGTGTGTCGCCCTTCCTCAGGGTGTGTGTCGCCCTTCCTCAGGGTGTGTGTCGCCCTTCCTCAGGGTGTGTGTCGCCCTTCCTCAGCGTGTGTGTCGCCCTTCCTCAGCGTGTGTGTCGCCCTTCCTCAGCGTGTGTGTCGCCCTTCCTCAGCGTGTGTGTCGCACTTCCTCAGCGTGTGTGTCGCACTTCCTCAGCGTGTGTGTCGCACTTCCTCAGCGTGTGTGTCGCACTTCCTCAGGGCGTGCGCCGCACTGCCTCAGGGTGTGTGTCGGCCTTCACCAAAGAGTGTGCCAGTCTTCCGCAGGCAGTGTGTCAGTCTTTCCCAGAGAGTGTGTCAGTCTTTCCCAGAGAGTGTGTCAGTCTTTCCCAGAGAGTGTGTCAGTCTTTCCCAGAGAGTGTGTCGCTCTTCCCAGGGGAGTGTGTCGCTCTTCCCCAGGGAGTGTGTCGCTCTTCCCCAGGGAGTGTGTCGCTCTTCCCCAGGGAGTGTGTCGCTCTTCCCCAGGGAGTGTGTCAGTCTTCCCCAGGGAGTGTGTGTAGCACTTCCCCAGTGAGTGAATCAGTCTTCCCCAGGGAGTCTGTCGGTCTTTCTCGGGGAGTGTGTCGCCCTTCCCCAGGGAGTGTGTCGCCCTTCCCCAGGGAGTGTGTCGCCCTTCCCCAGGGAGTGTGTCGCCCTTCCCCAGGGAGTGTGTCAGTCTTCTCCAGGGAGTGTGTCGCTCTTCTCCAGGGTGTGTGTCAGTCTTCATCATGGAGTGTGTCGGTCTTCGTCAGGGAGTGCGTCGGACTGCCCCAGGGAGTGTGCCAGTCTTCCTCAGGGTGTGTGTCGCACTTCCTCAGGGTGTGTGTCGCACTTCCCCAGGGTATGTGTCGCACGTCCTCTGGGCGTGCGTTGCACTTTCTCAGGGTGTGCGTCGCACTTCCTCAGGGTGTGCGTCGCACTTCCTCAGGGTGTGCGTCGCACTTCCTCAGGGTGTGTGTCGCACTTCCTCAGGGTGTGTGTCGCACTTCCTCAGGGTGTGTGTCGCACTTCCTCAGGGTGTGTGTCGCACTTCCTCAGGGTGTGTGTCGCACTTCCTCCGCGTGTGTGTCGCGCTTCCTCAGGGCGTGTGTCACGCTTCCTCAGGGCGTGTGTCACGCTTCCTCAGGGTGTGTGTCGGCCTTCCCCAAAGAGTGTGCCTGTCTTCCCCAGGCAGTGTGTCAGTCTTTCCCAGAGAGTGTGTCGCACTTCCCCAGGTCGTGTGTCGCTCTTCCCCAGGGAGTGTGTCGCTCTTCCCCAGGGAGTGTGTCGCTCTTCCCCAGGGAGTGTGTCGCTCTTTCACAGGGAGTGTGTCGCACTTCCCCAGTGAGTGAATCAGTCTTCCCCAGGGAGTGTGTCGGTCTTTCTCGGGGAGTGTGTCGCCCTTCCCCAGGGAGTGTGTCGCCCTTCCCCAGGGAGTGTGTCGCCCTTCCCCAGGGAGTGTGTCGCCCTTCCCCAGGGAGTGTGTCAGTCTTCCCCAGGGAGTGTGTTGCTCTAACCCAGGGTGTGTGTCAGTCTTCGTCAGGGAGTGTGTTGGTCTTTGTCAGGGAGTGCGTCAGTCTTCCCAGGGAGTGTGTCGCACTTCCCCAGTGAGTGAATCAGTCTTCCCCAGGGAGCCTGTCGGCCTTTCTCGTGGAGCGTGTCGCCCTTCCCCAGGGAGTGTGTCGCCCTTCCCCAGGGACTTTGTCAGTCTTCCCAAGGGAGTGTGTCGCTCTTCTCCAGGGTGTGTGTCAGTCTTCATCATGGAGTGTGTCGGTCTTCGTCAGGGAGTGCGTCAGACTTCCCCAGGGAGTGTGCCAGTCTTCGTCAGGGTGTGTGTCGCACTTCCTCAGGGTGTGTGTCGCACTTCCTCAGGGTGTGTGTCGCACTTCCTCAGGGTGTGTGTCGCACTTCCTCAGGGTGTGTGTCGCACTTCCTCAGGGTGTGTGTCGCACTTCCTCAGGGTGTGTGTCGCACTTCCTCAGGGTGTGTGTCGCACTTCCTCAGGGTGTGTGTCGCACTTCCTCAGGGTGTGTGTCGCACTTCCTCAGGGTGTGTGTCGCACTTCCTCAGGGTGTGTGTCGCACTTCCTCAGGGTGTGTGTCGCACTTCCTCAGGGTGTGTGTCGCACTTCCTCAGGGCGTGCGTCGCACTTTCTCAGGGCGTGCGTCGCACTTTCTCAGGGCGTGCGTCGCACTTCCTCAGGGCGTGCGTCGCACTTCCTCAGGGCGTGCGCCGCACTTCCTCAGGGTGTGCATCGCACTTCCTCAGGGTGTGCGTCGCACTTCCTCAGGGCGTGTGTCGCACTTCCTCAGGACGTGTGTCGCGCTTCCTCAGGGTGTGTGTCGGCCTTCCCCAAAGAGTGTGCCAGTCTTCCCCAGGCAGTGTGTCAGCCTTTCCCAGAGAGGGTGTCGCTCTTCCCCAGGTCGTGTGTCGCTCTTCCCCAGGTCGTGTGTCGCTCTTCCCCAGGTCGTGTGTCGCTCTTCCCCAGGGAGGGTGTCGCTCTTCCCCAGGGAGTGTGTCGCTCTTCCCCAGGGGGTGTGTCGCACTTCCCCAGTGAGTGAATCAGTCTTCCCCAGGGAGTCTGTCGGTCTTTCTCGGGGAGTGTGTCGCCCTTCCCCAGGGAGTGTGTCGCCCTTCCCCAGGGAGTGTGTCGCCCTTCCCCAGGGAGTGTGTCGCCCTTCCCCAGGGAGTGTGTCAGTCTTCCCCAGGGAGTGTGTTGCTCTTCCCCAGGGTGTGTGTCGGTCTTCGTCAGGGAGTGTGTCGGTCTTCGTCAGGGAGTGCGTCAGTCTTCCCCAGGGAGTGCGTCGCACTTCCTCAGGTTGTGTGTTGACTTCCTCAGGGTGTGTGTCGCACTTCCTCAGGGTGTGTGTCGCACTTCCTCAGGGCGTGAGTCGCACTTCCTCAGGGTGTGTGTCGCACTTCCTCAGGGTGTGTGTCGCACTTCCTCAGGGTGTGTGTCGCACTTCCTCAGGGTGTGTGTCGCACTTCCTCCGCGTGTGTGTCGCACTTCCTCAGGTTGTGTGTCGCACTTCCTCAGGGGGTGTGTCACGCTTCCTCAGGGTGTGTGTCGCTCTTCCCCAGGGAGTGTGCCTGTCTTCACCAGGCAGTGTGTCAGTCTTTCCCAGAGAGTGTGTCGCACTTCCCCAGGTCGTGTGTCACGCTTCCCCAGGTCGTGTGTCGCTCTTCCCCAGGGTGTGTGTCGCTCTTCCCCAGGGAGTGTGTCGCTCTTCCCCAGGGAGTGTGTCGCTCTTCCCCAGGGAGTGTGTCGCTCTTCCTCAGGGAGTGTGTCGCTCTTCCACAGGGAGTGTGTCGCACTTCCCCAGTGAGTGAATCAGTCTTCCCCAGGGAGTCTGTCGGTCTTTCTCGGGGAGTGTGTCGCCCTTCCCCAGGGAGTGTGTCAGTCTTCCCCAGGGAGTGTGTCAGTCTTCCCCAGGGAGTGTGTCAGTCTTCCCCAGGGAGTGTGTTGCTCTTCCCCAGCGTGTGTGTCAGTCTTCGTCAGGGAGTGCGTCGCCCTTCCTCAGGGTGTGTGTCGCACTTCCTGAGGGTGTGTGTCGCACTTCCTCAGGGTGTGTGTCGCCCTTCCTCAGGGTGTGTGTCGCCCTTCCTCAGGGTGTGTGTCGCACTTCCTCAGGGTGTGTGTCGCCCTTCCTCAGGGTGTGTGTCGCCCTTCCTCAGGGTGTGTGTCGCCCTTCCTCAGGGTGTGTGTCGCCCTTCCTCAGGGTGTGTGTCGCCCTTCCTCAGGGTGTGTGTCGCCCTTCCCCAGGGAGTGTGTCGCCCTTCCCCAGGGAGTGTGTCAGTCTTCCCCCGGGAGTGTGTCGCTCATCCCCAGGGTGTGGATCAGTCTACCCCAGGGAGTGTGTCGAACTTTCCCAGTGAGTGAATCAGTCTTCCCCAGGGTGTGTGTCAGTCTTCGTCAGGGTGTGTGTTGGTCTTCGTCAGGGAGTGCGTCAGTCTTCCCCAGGGAGTGTGTCGCACTTCCTCAGGGTGTGTGTCGCACTTCCTCAGGGTGTGTGTCGCACTTCCTCAGCGTGTGTGTCGCACTTCCTCAGCGTGTGTGTCGCACTTCCTCAGCGTGTGTGTCGCACTTCCTCAGCGTGTGTGTCGCACTTCCTCAGCGTGTGTCGCACTTCCTCAGCGTGTGTGTCGCCCTTCCCCAGGGAGTGTGTCGCCCTTCCGCAGGGAGTGTGTCAGTCTTCCCCCGGGAGTGTGTTGCTCTTCCCCACGGAGTGTGTCAGTCTTCATCATGGAGTGTGTCGGTCTTCATCAGGGAGTGTGTCGCTCTTCCCCAGGGAGTGTGTCGCTCTTCCCCAGGGAGTGTGTCGCTCTTCCCCAGGGAGTGTGTCGCTCTTCCCCAGGGAGTGTGTCGCTCTTCCCCAGGGAGTGTGTCGCTCTTCCCCAGGGAGTGTGTCAGTCTTCCCCAGGGAGTGTGTCGCACTTCCCCAGTGAGTGAATCAGTCTTCCCCAGGGAGTCTGTCGGTCTTTCTCGGGGAGTGTGTTGCCCTTCCCCTGGGAGTGTGTCGCACTTCCCCAGGGAGTGTGTCGCCATTCTCCAGGGAGTGTGTTGCCCTTCCCCAGGGAGGGTGCCAGTCTTCCCCAGGCAGTCTGTCAGTCTTTCCCAGAGAGTGTGTCGCTCTTCCCCAGGGAGTGAGTCGCTCTTCCCCAGGGAGTGTGTCGCTCTTCCCCAGGCAGTGTGTCGCTCTTCCCCAGGCAGTGTGTCGCTCTTCCCCAGGGAGTGTGTCAGTCTTCCGCAGGGAGTGTGTCGCTCTTCCCCAGTGAGTGAATCAGTCTTCCCCAGGGAGTCTATCGGTCTTTCTCGGGGAGTGTGTCGCCCTTTCCCAGGGAGTGTGTCGCCCTTCCCCAGGGAGTGTGTCAGTCTTCCCCCGGGAGTGTGTCGCTCCACCCCAGGGTGTGTATCAGTCTACCCAAGGGAGTGTGTCAGTCTTCCCCATGGAGTGCCTCGCTCTTCCCCAGGGTGTGTGTCAGTCTTCCCCAGTGAGTGTGTCGGTCTTCCTCAGAGAGTGTGTCGGTCTTCCTCAGGAGGTGTGTCGGTCTTCCCCAGGGAGTGTGTCGGTCTTCCCCAGGGAGTGTGACAGTCTTCCCCAGGGAGTGTGCCAGTCTTCCGCAGGCAGTGTGTCATTCTTTCCCAGAGAGTGTGTCGCTCGTCCCCAGGGTGTGTGTCGCAATTCCCCAGTGAGTGAATCAGTCTTCCCCAGGGAGTCTATTGGTCTTTCTCGGGGAGTGTGTCGCCCTTCCCCAGGGAGTGTGTCGCCCTTCCATAGGGAGTGTGTCGCCCTTCCATAGGGAGTGTGTCGCCCTTCCCCAGTGAGTGTGTCAGGCTTCCCCAGGGAGTGTGTCGCTGTTCCCCAGGGTGTGTATTAGTCTACCCCAGGGAGTGTGTCAGTCTTCATCGGGGGTGTGTTGGTCTTCGTCAGGGAGTGTGTTATTCTTCGTCAGGGAGTGCGTCGGTCTTCCCCAGGGAGTGTGTCAGTCCTCCTCAGGTTGTGTGTCGGTCTTCAGCAGAGAGTGTGTCAGTCATCCCCAGTGAGTGTGTCGGACTTCCTCAGAGAGTGTGTCGGTCTTCCTCAGGAAGTGTTTCTGTCTTCCTCAGGGAGTGTGTTGCTCTTCCCCAGGGAGTGCCTCGCTCTTCCCCAGGGTGTGTGTCAGTCATCTCCAGTGAGTGTGTCGGACTTCCTCAGAGAGTATGTCGGTCTTCCTCAGAAAGTGTTTCTATCTTCCTCGGGGAGTGTGTCGCTCTTCCTCAGGGAGTGTGTCGGTCTTCTCCAGGGATTGTGTCAGTCTTCCACAGGGAGCGTATCAGTCTTCCAGAGGGAGGGTATCAGTCTTCCTCAGGGAGTGTGCCAGTCTTCCCCAGGGAGTGTGTCGCACTTTCTCAGGGTGTGTGTCGCACTTCCTCGGGGTGTGTGTCGCACTTCCTCAGGGTGTGTGACACATTTCCTCAGGGTGTGTGTCGCACCTCCTCAGGGTGTGTGTCTCACTTCCTCAGGGTGTGTGTCGCACTTCCTCAGGGTGTGTGTCGCACTTCCTCAGGGTGTGTGTCGCACTTCCTCAGGGAGTGTGTCGCACTTCCTCAGGGTGTTTATCGCACTTCCTCAGGGTGTGTGTCGCACTTCCTCAGGGTGTGTGTCGCACTTCCTCAGGGTGTGTGTCGGCCTTCCCCAAAGAGTGTGCCAGCCTTCCCCAGGCAGTGTGTCGCTCTTCCCCAGAGAGTGTGTCGCTCTTCCCCAGAGAGTGTGTCGCTCTTCCCCGGGGAGTGTGTCGCTCTTCCCCAGGGAGTGTGTCGCTCTTCCCCAGGGAGTGTGTCGCACTTCCCCAGGGTGTGTGTCGCCCTTCCCCAGGGAGTGTGTCAGTCCTCCCCAGGGAATGTGTCGCTCTTCCCCAGGGTGGGTATCAGTCTACCCCACGGAGTGTGTCAGTCTTCCCCAGGGAGTGCCTCGCTCTTCCCCATGGTGTGTGTCAGTCTTCTCCAGTGAGTGTGTCGGTCTTCCTCAGGAAGTGTGTCGGTCTTCCTCAGGAAGTGTGTCTGTCTTCCTCAGGGAGTGTGTGAGTCCTGCTCAGGGTGTGTGTCGGTCTTCCCCAGGGAGTGTGTCAGTCTTCCCCAGGGAGTGTGTCGGTGTTCCTCAAGGACTGTTTCGGTGTTCCTCGGGGTGTTTATCTATATTCCCCAGGGAGTGTGTCAGTTTTCGCCATGGAGTATGCCAGTCTTCCCCAGGCAGTGTGTCAGTCTTTCCCAGAGAGTGTGTTGCTCTTCCCCAGGGAGTGTGTCGCTCTTCCCCAGGGAATATGTCAGTCTTCCCCAGGGAGTGTGTCGCTCTTCCCCAGGGAGTGTGTCAGTCTTCCCCAGGGTGTGTGTCGCACTTCCCCAGTGAGTGAATCAGTCTTCCCCGGGAGTCTATCGGTCTTTCTCGGGGAATGTGTCGCCCTTCCCAAGGGAGTGAGTCGCCCTTCCCCAGGGAGTGAGTCGCCCTTCCCCAGGGAGTGTGTCAGTCTTCCCCAGGGAGTGTGCCAGTCTTCCCCAGGCAGTGTGTCAGTATTTCCCAGAGAGTGTGTCGCTCTTCCCCAGGGAGTGTGTCGCTTTTCCCCAGGGAGTGTGTCAGTCTTCCCCAGGGAGTGTGTCACTCTTCCCCAGGGTGTGTGTCAATCTTCCCCAGGGAGCGTGTCGCTCTTCCCCAGGGAGTGTGTCAGTCTTCCCCAGGGTGTGTGTCGCACTTCCCCAGTGAGTGAATCAGACTTCCCCAGGGAGTCTATTGGTCTTTCTCGGGGAGTGTGTCGCCCTTCCCCAGCGAGTGTGTCGCCCTTCCCCAGCGAGTGTGTCGCCCTTCCCCAGGGAGTGTGTCAGTCTTCCCCAGGGCGTGTGTCGCTGTTCCCCAGGGTGTGTATCAGTCTACCCCAGGGAGTGTGTCACTTTTCATCAAGGGGTGTGTTGGTCTTCGTCAGGGAGTGTGTCAGTCTTCGTCAGGGAGTGCGTCGGTCTTCCCCAGGGAGTGTGTCAGTCCTCCTCAGGTTGTGTGTCGGTCTTCAGCAGAGAGTGTGTCAGTCATCCCCAGTGAGTGTGTCGGACTTCCTCAGAGAGTGTGTCGGTCTTCCTCTGGAAGTGTTTCTGTCTTCCTCAGGGAGTGTGTCGCTCTTCCCCAGGGAGTGCCACACTCTTCCCCAGGGTGTGTGTCAGTCATCCCCAGTGAGTGTGTCGGACTTCCTCAGAGAGTGTGTCGGTCTTCCTCAGGAAGTGTTTCTGTCTTCCTCAGGAAGTGTTTCTGTCTTCCTCAGTGAGTGTGTCGCTCTTCCACAGGGAGTGTGCCGGTCTTCTCCAGGGAGTGTGTCAGTCTTCCACAGGGAGCGTATCAGTCTTCCAGAGGGAGGGTATCAGTCTTCCTCAGGGAGTGTGCCAGTCTTCGCCAGGGAGTGTGTCGCACTTTCTCAGGGTGTGTGTCGCACTTCCTCAGCGTGTGTGTCGCACTTCCTCAGGGTGTGTGTCGCACTTCCTCAGGGTGTGTGTCGCACGTCCTCAGGGCGTGTGTCGCACGTCCTCAGGGCGTGTGTCGCACGTCCTCAGGGCGTGTGTCGCACGTCCTCAGGGCGTGTGTCGCACGTCCTCAGGGCGTGTGTCACACGTCCTCAGGGCGTGTGTCGCACGTCCTCACGGCGTGTGTCGCATTTCCTCAGGGTGTGTGTCGCACTTCCTCAGGGCGTGTGTCGCACTTCCTCAGGGCGTGTGTCGCACTTCCTCAGGGCGTGTGTCGCACTTCCTCAGGGCGTGTGTCGCACTTCCTCAGGGCGTGTGTCGCACTTCCTCAGGGCGTGTGTCGCACTTCCTCAGGGCGTGTGTCGCACTTCCTCAGGGCGTGTGTCGCACTTCCTCAGGGTGTGTGTCGCACTTCCTCAGGGTGTGTGTCGCACTTCCTCAGGGTGTGTGTCGCACTTCTTCAGGGTGTGTGTCGCACTTCTTCAGGTTGTGTGTCGCACTTCCTCAGGGTGTGTGTCGCACTTCCTCAGGGTGTGTGTCGCACTTCCTCAGGGTGTGTGTCGCACTTCCTCAGGGTGTGTGTCGCCCTTCCCCAGGGTGGGTGTCAGTCTACCCCAGGGTGTGTGTCAGTCTTCTCCAGTGAGTGTGTCGGTTTTCCTCAGAGGGTGTGTCGGTCTTCCTCAGGAAATGTGTCTGTCATCCTCAGGGAGTGTGTGAGTCCTGCTCAGGGTGTGTGTCGATCTTCCCCAGGTAGTGTGTCTGTCTTCCCCAGGGAGTGTGTCGGTGTTCCTCAAGGAGTGTTTCGGTGTTCCTCGGGGTGTTTATCTATCTTCCCCAGGGAGTGTGTCAGTTTTCGCCATGGAGTATGCCAGTCTTCCCCAGGCAGTGTGTCAGTCTTTCCCAGAGAGTGTGTTGCTCTTCCCCAGGGAGTGTGTCGCTCTTCCCCAGGGAATATGTCAGTCTTCCCCAGGGAGTGAGTCGCTCTTCCCCAGGGAGTGTGTCAGTCTTCCCCAGGGTGTGTGTCGCACTTCCCCAGTGAGTGAATCAGTCTTCCCCAGGGAGTCTATCGGTCTTTCTCGGGGAATGTGTCGCCCTTCCCCAGGGAGTGCGTCAGTCTTCCCCAGGGAGTGTGCCAGTCTTCCCCAGGCAGTGTGTCAGTCTTTCCCAGAGAGTGTGTCGCTCTTCCCCAGGGAGTGTGTCGCTTTTCCCCAGGGAGTGTGTCAGTCTTCCCCAGGGAGTGTTTCGCTCTTCCCCAGGGTGTGTGTCACTCTTCCCCAGGGAGCGTGTCGCTCTTCCCCAGGGAGTGTGTCAGTCTTCCCCAGGGTGTGTGTCGCACTTCCCCAGTGAGTGAATCAGACTTCCCCAGGGAGTCTATTGGTCTTCCCCGGGGAGTGTGTCACCCTTCCCCAGCGAGTGTGTCGCCCTTCCCCAGGGAGTGTGTCGCTGTTCCCCAGGGTGTGTATCAGTCTACCCCATGAAGTGTGTCAGTCTTCATCAAGGGGTGTGTTGGTCTTCGTCAGGGAGTGTGTCAGTCTTCGTCAGGGAGTGCGTTGGTCTTCCCCAGGGAGTGTGTCAGTCCACCTCAGGTTGTGTGTCGGTCTTCAGCAGAGAGTGTGTCGGACTTCCTCAGAGAGTGTGTCGGTCTTCCTCAGGAAGTGTTTCTGTCTTCCTCAGGGAGTGTGTCGCTCTTCCCCAGGGAGTGCCACGCTCTTCCCCAGGGTGTGTGTCCGTCATCCCCAGTGAGTGTGTCGGACTTCTTCAGAGAGTGTGTCGGTCTTCCTCAGGAAGTGTTTCTGTCTTCCTCAGTGAGTGTGTCGCTCTTCCTCAGGGAGTGTGCCGGTCTTTTCCAGGGAGTGTGTCAGTCTTCCACAGGGAGCGTATCAGTCTTCCAGAGGGAGGGTATCAGTCTTCCTCAGGGAGTGTGTCAGTCTTCCCCAGGGAGTGTGTCGCACTTTCTCCGGGTGTGTGTCGCACTTTCTCAGGGTGTGTGTCGCACTTTCTCAGGGTGTGTGTCGCACTTTCTCAGGGTGTGTGTCACACTTCCTCAGGGTGTGTGTCACACTTCCTCAGGGTGTGTGTCGCACTTCCTCAGGGTGTGTGTCGCACTTCCTCAGGGTGTGTGTCGCACTTCCTCAGGGTGTGTGTCGCGCGTCCTCAGGGCGTGTGTCACACTTCCTCAGGGCGTGTGTCGCACTTCCTCAGGGCGTGTGTCGCACTTCCTCAGGCGTGTGTCGCACTTCCTCAGGGCGTGTGTCGCACTTCCTCAGGGCGTGTGTCGCACTTCCTCAGGGTGTGTGTCGCACTTCCTCAGGGTGTGTGTCGCACTTCCTCAGGGTGTGTGTCGCACTTCCTCAGGGTGTGTGTCGCACTTCCTCTGGGTGTGCGTCGCACTTCCTCAGGGTGTGTGTCGCACTTCCTCAGGGTGCGTGTCGCACTTCCTCAGGATGGTTATCGCACTTCCTCAGGGTGTGTGTCGCACTTCCTCAGGGTGTGTGTCGGCCTTCCCCAAAGAGTGTGCCAGTCTTCCCCAGGCAGTGTGTCGCTCTTCCCCAGGCAGTGTGTCGCTCTTCCCCAGGGAGTGTGTCGCTCTTCCCCAGGGAGTGTGTCGCACCTCCCCAGTGAGTGAATCAGTCTTCTCCAGGGAGTCTCTCGGTCTTTCTCGGGGTGTGTGTCTCCCTTCCCCAGGCTGTGTGTCGCCCTTCCCCAGGGAGTGTGTCAGTCCTCCCCAGGGAATGTGTCGCTCTTCCCCAGGGTGGGTATCAGTCTACCCCAGGGAGTGTGTCAGTCTTCCCCAGGGAGTGCCTCGCTCTTCCCCAGAGTGTGTGTCAGTCTTCTCCAGTGAGTGTGTCGGTCTTCCTCAGAGGGTGTGTCGGTCTTCCTCAGGGTGTGTGTGAGTCCTCCTCAGGGTGTGTGTCGGTCTTCCCCAGGGAGTGTCTCATTCTTCCCCAGGGAGTGAGTCGGTGTTCCTCAAGGAGCGTTTCGGTGTTCCTCGGGGTGTTTATCTGTCTTCCCCAGGGAGTGTGTCAGTTTTCCCCATGGAGTATGCCAGTCTTCCCCAGGCAGTGTGTCAGTCTTTCCCAGAGAGTGTGTTGCTCTTCCCTAGGGAGTGTGTCGCTCTTCCCCAGGGAATATGTCAGTCTTCCCCAGGGAGTGTGTCGCTCTTCCCCAGGGAGTGTGTCAGTCTTCCCCAGGGAGTGTGTCAGTCTTCCCCAGGGTGTGTGTCGCACTTCCCCAGTGAGTGAATCAGTCTTCCCCAGGGAGTCTATCGGTCTTTCTCGGGGAATGTGTCGCCCTTCCCCAGGGAGTGAGTCGCCCTTCCCCAGGGAGTATGTCGCCCTTCCCCAGGGAGTGTGTCGCTGTTCCCCAGGATGTGTATCAGTCTACCCCAGGGTGTGTATCAGTCTCCCCCAGGGAGTGTGTCAGCCTTCGTCAGGGAGTGTGTTGGTCTTCGTCAGGGAGTGCGTCGGTCTTCCCCAGGGAGTGTGTCGGTCTTCCTCAGGGTGTGTGTCGGTCTTCCCCAGGGAGTGTGTCAGTCTTCCCCAGGGAGTGTTTCGGTGTTCCTCAGGGAGTGTATCTGTTTTCCCCAGGGAGTGTGTTGGTCTTCGTCAGGGAGTGCGTCGGTCTTCCCCAGGGAGTGTGTCAGTCTTATTCAGGGAGTGTGTCAGTCTTATTCAGGGTGTGTGTCAGTCTTATTCAGGGAGTATGTCTGTCTTCCTCAGGGTGTGTGACAGTCTACCCCAGGGAGTGTGTCGGTCTTTCCCAGGGGGTTTGTCAGTCTTCCTCTGGGAGTGTGTCAGTCTTCCCCAGTGAGTGTGTCAGTCTTCCCCAGTGAGTGTGTCAGTCTTCCCCAGTGAGTGTGTCAGTCTTCCCCAGTGAGTGTGTCTGTCTTCCCCAGTGAGTGTGTCAGTCTTCCCCAGTTAGTTTCAGTCTTCCCCAGGGAGTGTTTTGTTTAGAACACAGGTGGTGTCGCTCGGAGTCGGGGGAGGGGGGTGCATTTTGGGGGATGCAGTGTCGGTCTCCCCCGTGAGGGGTGTTGGTCCACCCCAGGGCGTATGTTAGCCGGTATCCGGTGGGATGTCATTTGGGGCCATGGGGTGTCGTTTGGACTCCGTGTTATTAAACAACGTGTTATGTTAAATCACCGCATTTTAGATTTTAAAGTTATTTAAATTGTGTTGCCAAGTTGTCTTTATTTGAACCATTGACATTTTTTCTGATACGCTAATGATATACATTTAAGTATGCAGTGGCAAATCTGAATGTGTGCATATAGCACCTCAATCTTAATTGCGGAAAACAATGAAATGCTGGGCAAATACATCGGCACTATAAAAACACACTGATGACATTGTATGACACATCACAGATGGAATGTATCACGTTGAACATTGAGGTGTTACATTCTCCTTCGAAGCACAGAGAGGAAAGACGAGCAAAATTATAATTATCTAAATGGAGTACAGGGACTGGCAGTTCTAGGTGCAAAAATATTGATAGTAGTCGTACACATTGGCCCATAATATCGGGGTTGTCCATCGTTGCATTTAGGGACAGAAGCGATTCCAATCGCCAGCTTCGGGTGGTTCTGCAAGTTTTACTTTCATAGTTACTCTGAAACGGTTAGAAAGGAAAATAAAACTTCGAATGCCAGATAAACTATTTTCACCAGCCAGAGCAGTGGGACACCAGATGGACACGCCCCATCATCAGCAGGCCCTGCAATCTGCAATACAAGAAGCATGATTAGACCGCGGGCCGGATGGAGTGGGAGTGGTGGGGATGAAGGTGAGTTTGAGGGTGGGGTGGTGTTGTTGGTAGGTGACATCCTGCAACTCTGCAGAGTCTCACTTCCTCATCCACAGCTGATCTCCACCCAGGTGACCTTCATTTCCTCTGAGCCACCGACCACGTCGAGGGCCCTCTGCTCAGCCACAGTAAGGAGGCCGCAGGTCCGGCTGGCCTCCTCCAGTTTTCTGCTGCTCCCGGTGTTTATGAGAGGCCTTCACCTGGGAGGGAGAAAAGAAAGCGACACTTAGATAGTTTGGCGCATGCAGCCCAGGAGTGGGTATCTGGTGGCCTCAGTGGTCAGGGCACCCAGCCATGACGGCCGTTATGGGTGCCAGCATGAGGTGCAGGGTGGGGCTTCGGTGCAGTTCGGGTGGAAGAAGTGGTCAGGTTATGCTTGTGTGGGACGGGGGTTGGTGCGAAGTGCACACTATTGCTTATTCACCCCGGCCAACCTGAAGAGGTGGTACACTTTTTCTTGCACTGCAGGCCAGTCTGGACAGTGTTACTTGTGGCGCTGATGGCCTCTGCCACCTGTGCCATGGCACGGTGAGTGGCAGCAGCTGACAACCTCCTTCCCGGGCTGTGGTACAATGTCATCTTCCTCTCCTCCACCGGGTCTCCAGGAGGCTCGCCAGCTTACAGTCCGTGAAACGGGGTGCTGCTCTCCTTGCTGCCATCTTATTGGCTGGGATGGTGTGTGTGGGGTGTGTATTGTGTATATGCGGCTGCAGCTTGTCAGCTTCCTGAGTATGAATTGCGAATCTGGCGAATCTGGCAACGTTTCTCATTTGTGTTCTATGTGGCGCTGATGAGAGCCCATCGACAGTTGCTGAATCAGCCCAGGTCTGGCGGCAGTTTTGCTCCGGCGCCCCATATGTGTAAGGTGGAAAGTGAACAGCACAACATATTCGACTATCATTCCTTATTAAATAGAGCAATGAATTTAGTCCAATACAACTTGTCCTTCACAATATGATGCTTACTCTTATTAATTGTCACATTCCGTTTGATAAGCCAATTATTTCAGTTGCGCTTTTGCGAAAAGGAATTGAGGCTATTGAAGGCCTTGTTATAGATTACCTACTATGTTGAAGGTGACCATTGGGCCTATCGAGTCTGCACTGACCCTTAGAAAGAGCAAGCCAGCTAAGCCCACGCCTCTAACCTATTCCAACAGTCCAGTAACCCTACCTAACGCTTTGGACACCAAGGGTCAATTTAGTCCACCTTGTGTGGACATCTTTGGACTGTGGTAGGAAACCGGAGACCAGAGGAAACCGCCACAGACATGGTGAGACCGTATAAACTCCGAACAGACAATCACCCGAGGATGGAATTGAATCCAGTCCCTGGAGCACTGAGGCAGCACTGTGCGACCGTGGGTCCTTTTTCTGAGTAAATCACAGGGCAGTTAAACATTGGCCAAGGTATCCATTAATAAGTTCAGGCAGTGGTCAGTTGAGGATGTTATATGCCCCGACTGCAGGCTTCTCGTCCATGGCTCTGTCCATTCCCAGATGCCCCAGGACTGGGAGCATGGTGTGGTGGCCAGCTGGCCTGAGGCGTTCCATGCCCAGTGAGCACCACAGGGGCTAGAGTGCATTAAAACCCTCGGGAAACAAAATCACATTACATTTGCTTAGTCAATACGCATTAGTATGTTGGCTTTAGCCAGAGTGCTCCTTTGTTACAGAGCCCCTTTTTTGAAATTTACCTTTCTTCTAGTGCGTCTTCGTTATAGTACTCCGTTGTTACAGTGCTCCTTTCTCACAGTTCTCCTTTTTGACAAAGCTCCATTGTTAAAGTGGCCCTTTGTTGCAGTGCTCCTTTGTAAAGTTGCCCTTTGTTACAGTGCTACTTTGAGAGCCTGACGTCAGTGGTAGGGAAATTACTGGAGATAAATCTTCGAGACAGAACGTACTCCCATTTGGAAGCAAATGGATGTATTGGCGAAAAGCAGCACGGTTTTGTGAAGGGGAGGTCGTGTCTCACTAACTTGATCGAGTTTTTCGAGGAGGTCACAAAGATGATTGATGCAGGTAGGACAGTGGATGTTGTTTATATGGACTTCAGTAAGGCCTTTGACAAGGTCCCTTATGGCAGACTGGTACAAAAGGGATCAGAGGTGAGCTGGCAAGATGGATGCAGAACTGGGTAGGTCATAAGGCCATAAGACCATAAGGCATAGGAGCGGAAGTAAGGCCATTCGGCCCATCAAGTCCACTCCACCATTCAATCATGGCTGATTTCAACTCCATTTACCCGCTCTCTCTCCATAGCCCTTAATTCCTCGAGAAATCAAGAATTTATCAACTTCTGTCTTAAAGACACTCAACGTCCCGGCCTCCACCGCCCTCTGTGGCAATGAATTCCACAGACCCACTACTCTCTGGCTGAAGAAATTTCTTCTCATCTCTCTTCTAAAGTGACTCCCTTTTATTCTAAGGCTGTGCCCCCGGGTCCTAGTCTCCCCTGCTAATGGAAACAACTTCCCTACGTCCACCCTATCTAAGCCATTCATTATCTTGTAAGTTTCCATTATGTCTCCCCTCAACCTCCTAAACTCCAATGAATATAATCCCAGGATCCTCAGACGTTCATCGTATGTTAGGCCTACCATTCCTGGGATCATCCGTGTGAATCTCCGCTGGACCCGCTCCAGTGCCAGTATGTCCTTCCTGAGGTGTGGGGCCCAAAATTGCTCACAGTATTCTAAATGGGGCCTAACTAATGCTTTATAAAGCTTCAGAAGTACATCCCTGCTTTTATATTCCAAGCCTCTTGAGATAAATGACAACATTGCATTTTCTTTCTTAATTACGGACTCAACCTGCAAGTTTACCTTTAGAGAATCCTGGACTAGGACTCCCAAGTCCTTTGCACTTCAGCATTATGAATTTTGTCACCATTTAGAAAATAGTCCATGCCTCTATTCTTTTTTCCAAAGTGCAAGACCTCGCACTTGCCCACATTGAATTTCATCAGCCATTTCTTGGACCACTCTCCTAAACTGTCTAAATCTTTCTGCAGCCTCCCCACCTCCTCCATACTACCTGCCCCTCCACCTACCTTTGTATCATCGGGAAACGTAGCCAGAATGCCCCCAGTCCCGTCATCTAGATCGTTAATATATAAAGAGAACAGCTGTGGCCCCAACACTGAACCCTGCAGGACACCACTCGTCACCGGTTGCCATTCCGAAAAATAACTTTTTATCCCAACTCTCTGCCTTCTGCCTGACAGCCAATCGTCAATCCATGTTAGTACCTTGCCTCGAATACCATGGGCCCTTACGAATACCATGGGCCCTTAATCGAATACCATGGGTCATAGAAGGCAGAAGAATATTCATCCGTTGCATGCAAGCAAAATCTCAGAGGATAAAACCGCAGGATTATAAGATGAACGAGCACAATTCGACTATGTGGCCCATGGAGTCTGTTCCGACATTCAATGTGATCATGACTGAGATGTTGTGATAATCCTCAACTCCACTTTCCCACCGAAACCTCAAAACCCTTGATTCTCTTTCTGATCAATAATCTGGCTACCTCAGCCTTGAACATACTTAATGACCCAGGCTCTACACCTTTCTTCTGCCGTAAAGAATTTCACAGACTCACCACCCTCTGAGAGAATAAATTCCTTCCCAACTCTGTCTGAAATGGGCGATTCCTTACTCTTTTATTATGCCCTGGTCCTCGACTCTCCCACAAGAGGGCAAAGCCTCTCGACATCTACCCTGTCAGGTCCCCTGAGAATCCTATACAACTGAATGCTTCACCATGCCATTTAAGGGGTATTCCAGGAGTCAAATGCATTGCTATGACAGCATGGTGGCACACTGGTTAGCACTGCTGCTTCACAGCGCCAGGGACCCGAGTTCAATTCCGACTCAGGTCACGATCAGTGTCGAGTTTGTACGTTCTCCCGCTGTCTGCTTGGGTTTCCACTGGGTGCTCCAGATTTTTCCCACAGTCCAAAGATGTGCGGATTGGCCGTGACAAATTGCCCCTTAGTATCCAGTGATATGCATATTAGGTGCTAACCAGCAGGGGCTGGTTTAGCACAGCAGGGGCTGGTTTAGCACAGGGCTAAATAGCTGGCTTTTAAAGCAGACCAAGGCAGGCCAGCACGGTTTGATTCCCGTACCAGCATTCCCGAACAGGCGCCGGAATGTGGCGACTGGGGGCTTTTTACAGTAACTTCATTTGAAGTCTACTTGTGAGAATAAACGATTTTCATCTTCATTTCATTTCATGAGTTTATGGGTATTGGGTTGAGTGGACATGGGCAAAGTGCTCTTTCGATGGGCTGGTGCAGGCTCGATTGATTGGATGGCCCCTGCTGCACTGTCGTGTTTCTATATGCCTCAGTGAGGTGTCCTCTCATTCTTTAAATTCTAATGAGTACAGACCCAACCTATTCACCTTCTCCTCATAAGAACGTTTCTCCAGCTCCGCCTTCAACACCTTAATCCCAGCCAAGCTCATATCAAAGCTCCAAAACCTAGGACTTGGCTCCCCACACTGCAACTGGATCCTAGATTTTCTGACCAACCGACCACAATCCGTAAGAATGAACAACAACACCTCCTCCACAATAGTTCTCAACACCGGCGCCCTGCAAGGCTGCGTACTTAGCCCCCTACTCTACTCCCTGTACACACACGACTGCGTGGCAAAACTTGGTTCCAACTCCATCTACAAGTTTGCTAACGATACGACCATAGTGGGCCGGATCTCGAATAACGATGAGTCCGAATACAGGAGGGAGATAGAGAACCTAGTGTAGTGGTGTAGCGACAACAATCTCTCCCTCAATGCCAGCAAAACTAAAGAGCTGGTAATTGATTTCAGGAGGCAAAGTACTGTACACACCCCTGTCAGCATCAACGGGGCCGAGGTGGAGATCGTTAGCAGTTTCAAATTCCTAGGGGTGCACATCTCCAAAAATCTGTCCTGGTCCACCCACGTCGACGCGACCACCAAGAAAGCACAACAGCGCCTATACTTCCTCAGGAAACTAAGGAAATTCGGCATGTCCACATTGACTCTTACCAACTTTTACAGATGCACCATAGAAAGCATCCTATCAGGCTGCATCACAGCCTGGTATGGCAACTGCTCGGCCCAGGACCGCAAGAACCTTCAGAGAGTCGTGAACACCGCCCAGTTCATCACACGAACCTGCCTCCCATCCATTGACTCCATCTACACCTCCCGCTGCCTGGGGAAAGCGGGCAGTATAATCAAAGATCCCTTCCACCCGGCTTACTCACTCTTCCAACTTCATCCATCGGGCAGGAGATACAGAAGTCTGAGAACACGCACGAACAGACTCAAAAACAGCTTCTACCCCACTGTCACCAGACTCCTAAATTACCCTCTTATGGACTGATTTCATGAACACTACACCCTGTACGCTTCATCCGATGCCAGTGCTTTTGTAGTTACATTGTATATGTTGTGTTGCCCTATTATGTATTTTCTTTTATTCCCTTTTCTTCTCATGTACTTAATGATCTGTTGAGCTGCTCGCAGAAAAATATTTTTCACTGTACCTCGGTACACGTGACAATAAACAATCCAATCCAATCCAATCCAATACCCGGGATCAACCCAGTGAACCTTCTCAGGACTGCCTCTAATTTCAGCATATCTTCCCTTAGATAAGGGGACCAAACCTGTTCACAGTATCCAGGTGTGGTCTAACTAGGTATACATTTAGCAGGACTTCCTTACGTTTATACTCCATTCTCTTTGAAACATTCCAATTACCTTCTCAATTCCCTGCTGAACTTACAGGCCAAATGTTTTGTGACTTATGTGCAAGAATCCTCCAACTGCTCTGTGCTACTGTTTTCTGCAGACTTTCTCCATATAAACAATATTAGTATTGTTGCTGTATCGTTCTGCACAGGCCGTAATGGATTCTGTTCGGATATCAATTCAAATCCCATTAATCCAGCCTGGTTAAATTTAATGCCACAAAAAATATATCTTAACCAAGGCAGTTAGGTATAAACGTAGTTCACTAACATCCTTCGGAAAATATCTGACATCTTTCCACAACCTCCTCTACGGTGATGAAAGAGTCACAGCAAAGCATTTTACGTCTGCATGCCCCGTTAAACGGCATAGTGAAGCATTAATTTGTGTAAGTCAATATCCCATCAACATCCCTTGCATAACTGGTTCCAATCACAGAAATCCATCAGCATAAGAACAGAGCAGTAGACGCTTGGGTGGCAAATTCTAAAGATGTGACCATCGGTCGGATCTGATGAAGTTACACAGTATTCAGTCTGGCGGGAACAAGGAGAATTATGGCAGGTTGCCACCTGCTGCACCTTTTTAGATTATGAATCAGTGCTCCTCTATGTTGAACACCACTTGGAAGGAGCGCAGAGGGCCTTGAAAACAAAATGCTTTGCCTGGTGGACCTCAATGTCTACCGCCCACACTGGCTTTAATAAACCACTGCTGACTGCTCTTGCGGCAGATGGTCAGGTGGCTAATCAAAAGGTAAAAGTGACTTGACCTCGTTGTCAGTTATTTACCGGTTGTAGATGCATCTGTTGTCTTCTTGCAGCTGTGGTTACGACTGGAGGAGTCAGATCCCAGACTGAAACTTGACTTGACAGATCGCAACGTTTTCTTCAAAAACCTTGGTGGAAAGTTACATTCTACTGATGAAGTTTTAGCATAGCGCATACAATATTTACTACTGAAATAAAACTGAACTATATTTCACATGACTATAACGTTGGAAAGATCTAGATACAAAGACTGGATGATCAATCAGTGACCCAGCATTTATTTGTTCACCAATATCTTAACAGACACATAGACGAGCGAGACATTACCTCTCGTAAGCCTAGCGTGGCAAGTAGATTCATGCTTGGAGCAGGCACCCGTGCAAATCATTTTCTTCTGGTGAGTGTTTGAGCATTTACTTGATGATTCTCACACACCTCGTTTCTCCCACCTCCAGCTATCCTAAAATAACAGGACCTTAAATTCACTGATTAAATAGCAGCACCGCTAATCTGATCGCATTGCTGAGTCCTATAACAGCAGTAATCTGCTGTTCCACTTGCCCTCTACTTGTCACATGTCACAGAGCTGAAAAATCCTATATAGTAATCTATATATAACATGCACCAAAGTCTTACATTTCAGCTACAAGTCCACCTAGATACCAGACGTCTAGTCACCAAAGGTCATAAACAACCAAAAATGAAACTTTCACAATTTTACCATCATATTCACGATTGTGTACCGTTTCTGTGCAAATGCCACAGTGGAAGCAAAAACATGTCCAGCAGCTTGGATTTTGTCTAAATTTCACGTACCCAATTCAATTTTTCCAATTAAGGGGCAATTTAGTGTGGCCAATCCACCTACCCTGCATATCTTTGGGTTGTGGGCGTGAGACCCACACAGGCGTGGGAGAATGTGTAAACTCCACACGGACAGTGACCCGGAGCCGGGATCGAAAGCGGCTCCGTGGCGCCGTGAGTCAGCAGTACTAACCACTGCGCCACCGTCCTGCCCATAGCAGCTTGGAATTAAGTATCCATGAGCCAGCGCATCAGCTGAAAAGTTTAATTCAAACACCTTTGGTAAATACCCAGTGCAGTTTATCCATTCTGTCACGGCCCCTTGGACTAGTGCACAGTGAACTCCAGCCCGCGCACTAGTCCAAGAGGCTGTGACACGGAGTCGCAATACAGCTGAAGTAAGATATTGGTAAAATACCCGAGGGACATCATTAAGCCGAATTAACTGCATTCACCAGGTTTGTAGCATTAACACAATAAAAAGGACAGAAAATGTAACTCAGTATCTATTATATCGTTCCCAATCCCACTTCTTAACACCCCCACTTTCTACACACAGTCAAACACAGAGAGGAAAAAGAAAAATAAATTTATAAAAATAAAAGGATAAATATCTTTTTAGATGAGTTGATTTTTAGTTTGTGTCTTACTGAAGTCCAGCTTTCGTTTTACTACTTCTGCCTTCGAGGCTCATAGATTAAAAACATAGAAAATAGGAGCAGGAAAAGGTCATCCGGCCCACTGAGCCTGCTAGGTCATTCATTGGCAATCAGTAGCTAGTGGTGTCCCTCAGGGATCAGTGTTGGGCCCACAACTGTTCACAATTTACATAGATGATTTGGAGTTGGGGACCAAGGGCAATGTGTCCAAGTTTGCAGACGACACTAAGATAAGTGGTAAAGCAAAAAGTGCAGAGGATACTGGAAGTCTGCAGAGGGACTTGGATAGGCTAAGTGAATGGGCTAGGGTCTGGCAGATGGAATACAATGTTGACAAATGTGAGGTTATCCATTTTGGTAGGAATAAGAGCAAAAGGGATTATAATTTAAATGATAAAATATTAAAACATGCTACTGTGCAGAGAGACCTGGGTGTGCTAGTGCATGAGTTGCAAAAAGTTGGTTTACAGGTGCAACAGGTGATTAAGAAGGCAAATGGAATTTTGTCCTTCATTGCTAGAGGGATGGATTTTAAGACGAGGGAGGTTCTGCTGCAGTTGTATAAGGTGTTAGTGAGGCCACACCTGGAGTATTGTGTTCAGTTTTGGTCTCCTTACTTGAGAAAGGACGTACTGGCACTGGAGGGTGTGCAGAGGAGATTCACTAGGTTAATCCCAGAGCTGATGGGGTTGGATTACGAGGAGAGGTTGAGTAGACTTGGACTGTACTCATTGGAATTTAGAAGGATGAGAGGGGATCTTATAGAAACATATAAGATTATGAAGGGAATAGACAGGATAGATGCGGGCAGGTTGTTTCCACTGGCGGGTGAAAGCAGAACTAGGGGGCATAGCCTCAAAATAAGGGGAAGTAGATTTAGGACTGAGTGTAGGAGAAACATCTTCACCCAAAGGGTTGTGAGTCTATGGAATTCCTTGCCCAGTGAAGCAGTAGAGGCTCCTTCATTAAATATTTTTAAGATAAAGATAGATAGTTTTTTGAAGAATAAAAGGATTAAGCGTTCTGGTGTTCGGGCCGGAAAGTGGAGCTGAGTCCACAAAAGATCAGCCATGATCTCATTGAATGGTGGAGCAGGCTCGAGGGGCCAGGTGGCCTACTCCTGCTCCTAGTTCTTATGTTCTTATGTTCTTATTATGATCATGGCCGATCATCTAACCTGATAACCTAATTCTGCTTTCCCATCATATACGTCAATCCCCTTTGCTCCAAGTGCTCTATCTATCTTCTTCTTGAAAACATACTACTACCTGTGGTAATGAATTCCACAGGCTAACCACTCTCTGGTCATAAATGGTCTATCCCATATCTTGAAACTGGGACCCCTGATACTGGACACATCCACCATTTGGAACACCCTGCCTGCGTCTATCCTGTGTAGTACTGTTAAAAATGTATAGGTTGCTATGAGATCCCCCTACATTCTTCTGAACTTTAGTGAACATAATCCGAACCAATACTATCTATCCTCATACGTCAATTCCGTCATCCCAGGAATCAGTCTGATAAATCTTCATTGCACTCCTCTAAAGCAAGAACATCCTTCCTCAGATAAGTAGACCAAAACTTATTCCAGGTATGGTCTCGCCAAGGGCCTGTATAATTGCAGCAAGACATTTCTGCTCTGTACTCGAATCATTTCGCAATCAAGGTTAGCATGCCATGTGCCTTCATTACCACCTGTAGCATCTGCATTTTTAACCTCAGTGGCTGGTGTACAAGGACACCCAGGTCTCGTTGTGGATTGCGCTCTCCCAGTCAATGATTTTCTCTGGCAAAGTTGTCTACTTTCTCTGGAGAGTCTGGATTAAATCAGGTTCATAGCAAAGGATGCACCAGGAACTCACTATTTTCTGAACAATAGAGCAGTTCTTTCACTTCAGCCAGCAGGAGAAAGAGAAAGAACATTCCTTTCACTTCACGTTCCTAAACGTTGCTGCCCAGTTCTCTCTGAATGCTTCACACAGGACACAATCAGCATTGTCAGGCAGAACACTAACCCTGGGCAACCCAGCAGTTGCCAGTTAACCAATCGATTCAACCCCCTCGAAGTCTGATTCCTCAGACCCACTCGGTGCCAATAAGTCTGGCTTCTTATCCACAAAAAAAAAAACGTGAGAACACAGTGTCCTTACAACGGGCTGCGTCAACCGCGAGTCTTCTGCTTAAAGGCAGATTCCGATTAGTGGTCCACATGCCAAAATGATAAAACAAAATAAAATACATGGGAGGAAAGGAAATAAACAGGAAGGACTGTTACATTTCTCTATTATTGCCATGAAGCTAGTGGACCAGCATTTCTTTAAAGGGGAGTACAGTACAGCATGACAGCAGTCCGAGTAGTTTCAATAAAAATGGGTTGCTTGGTTCTAGATTCCCAATAGCCAAGAGAATCAAACTCCCTGCGTCTACCATGGTGAAAACTGCGAATTTCGTTATGCTTCAGTTGAGATCACCCAGAATTCTTCTCATGTCTGCGATGTGGGCTGGACTTGGGCCACAACTTGAAAATGACGGCAGCGTGTGCACCATTTGCAAAGGCCTCCTGTGATATGGACCTATTGAAAGCAAACAGACAGAATATTGGGCATTTAGTAGAACATAGAAAATGCGAAATCATGAACGCACTATTATTCTTATGTTGGACATGCCATCTTGATAACTATTGAACCTGATCCAAATGTCAATTGGACAATTGGTATCGATAACAGCGCTGTTTCAAGCATGATCACCCGATCATGGACAGCAATGGCAGAAAATCAGGGAGGCGGCTAAATGTCCAGCCACCAGAAATGACAATTGCTGGCTGTCCCTTCAATGTGCATCGAATGGGGCCTAATTGCCATTGAGATAAAATTGAGCCGCAAATCTGGCGGCAGTGGATAGGCGGAATGCCATTACTGTAGAACAATGCGGCAGGTTTCCCCACTCTCCAGGCCACGTGTCACCCGGCGGCGCGCCGTTCGTTGGTGGCGAGATTCTTCCTGTCCCTTGTCAATCGGATTTTCCATTGAAGTCACTCCACCCCGCCGCGACACCCATTGCAAGGGTACGCTGCCAGAGGCAAACTTGATTGGAGATGAGGCGGAGTTTGAATTAAGTAACGGGGATGGAGAATAGTGGTGATGAGATGGCCGGCGATAGATGGATTTGATGCATTTCGGTATATGTAAGCCAATATCCTACATTTTACCCCTGGAAGTTACTCCCAGCGAAACTCACCGTCAATGGGACATTTCCTTTGAAGATCTGTAAGAATAGAAAGAGAACAGCGATGTTCAAAGTGACATAGACATGTGGACACGTCCTGTCGCATCCTACCTCCGACGACCCACTTGAATAATAATATTTTTCTTCCTGCTGGGGCAGTCCCCCTTCGCCAATGTCGATTTCTAATTGCAATTAATAAATGTGCGAAATAACCTGATATAGGTACGTGTAGGGGGATTTATGTATTCATTCCCCACTGTGATACGAAATGAAATTCTCTCACAGTGCAATACCGAAACAGTCACCTTTTGGATCTGCCCGATCAAGTTCAAAGAACAAAGAATAAAGAACAATATAACACAGGAAGAGGCCCTTCGGCCCTCCAAGCCTGCACCGACCATGGTATCTGCCTATACTATAACCGGGCGCATTTTACAGAGTCGGTATCCTTCCATTCCCACCCGATTCATATATTTGTCCAGGTGCCCCTTAAATGCCGCTATCGGACCTGCTCATGCCATCTCCCCAGACAACGCGTTCCATATATTTACCACCCTCTGTCATTTCCTGAATAAAAACGGGATGACGTTTTGGCAAGGGAAATTCACGAGTAGAAACTTGGTGACTGAATAGAACCTGATGTCAACGTGAAAAGAAAAAGTTTGCAGCTTTCTTGATGGATTTACATTACACGGTTGGTGGGGAATTGGAGCCGAGCCGGGTCATTGGAATTTGTGAAAGTTGGAGGGAAGACTCGGTTGATGCTGAATTTTCCATAACAGGGTGACGTTGGATTGCCTGCAAATTTCGCATCACGTCTGAGTTTGTGAGAGACATAATGATTCAATCTCTGGGGCCTCAAGAGTTCAGCTTGTCTAACATCGCACACTTGAAACAATCGTGGGTAATCGAACAGTTTCCGTGACTCTAGGATCTGATCATAGATCATAGAATCATAGAATTTACAGTGCCGAAGGAGGCCATTCGCCCATCGAGTCTGCACCGGCTCTTGGAAAGAGCACCCTACCCAAGGTCAGCACCTCCACCCTATCCCCAGAACCCAGCAACCTCACCCAACACTAAGGGCAATTTTGGACACTAAGGGCAATTTATCATGGCCAATCCACCTAACCTGCACATCTTTGGACGGTGTTTTTCGAAACTATTTTGATAAACACAGATGTAATAATTTCTCAGCAGAGTCCAATTTATGTCTGTTAACTGATGACTCTCCAATTATTCCTGACTGGCCTCCCACATACAATTGGCTAAAGTTCGGCTCCTTCCAATTGCACTGTTCGTATCCTTATTTGCACTCATGAATCTGTGTTACGGAGCTCCGTTACAATCCAATCAAGTAACACACTGATTTGAAATCGTGATCCTGATTTAAACATTCCTTCATGTTGTTGCCCGTCGGTATGTAATCTCCTGTCGTTGCAGAGACCAAGACGCCCTGCGGTGGAGATGGTGGAATTCGAACCATCGAGTCTGCACCGGCATTCTGATGAGTAACCCTGCCTGGGCCCACTCCGCTAGAGATCGTTCCCTATTACCTTCTCCAACTGGTGGCCAGTTTTAACTTCTTCAGGGATATCCTTCAAATCCGCGTCTTTGAACAACGACTGTTTAATTATTTGTAACAACTTGATGTTTTCATGAGGTTTTTTTGGAGGTTTATTGCTCTATCGACGCTATGTTAACATAACTTTCTATTGTTTCAGTTTTTGCTGTACATATTAAATGCCAACAAGTTTCCAATTTAACATTATTACCTTTCTCTTTCTGTCGCAGGGCATCCTCTGTTCAGCAAAATGACAACAAAATCAAGAATCCAGGTAATTTAAATAAGAAACGTGGGGCGGAAATTCATCGCGGTGACACAATGTGGACTGCAGGCATCATTAACCACGAGTCCACGCGTCTGATATTCTATTATACAGTAGTCGGAAAAAGTGAAAAGTTGGCAAATCAATGTTTCCAACAGCATTTTTCGGCAAAAAGTTGTGATGATAATTGCTGAGAAAATCTTTGGAACCAATGACCATCTCGCTTTTTAAGCCAGTGTGAAGCTGGGGTACAGGAGGCAGCATATTCCTACCTAATGTGAGCAGTCAGCAGGTTCCTTGACCGGCCTGGCGGCGCCTTCTTGGTCTCTGAGGGCTGAGCGCTGTTGAAATTCTAACTCCATGGCACAAGACAGGAGGGTCCTAGAGTTCTAAAGGAGATAGCTGAAGAAATAGTGGAGGCGTTAGTTATGATCTTTCAAAAGTCACTGGATTCAGGGAAAGTCCAAGAGGATTGGAAAATCGCTGTTGTAACCCCCCTGTTCAAGAAGGGAACAAGGAAAAAGATGGAAAATTATAGGCCAATTAGCCTAACCTCGGCTGTTGGCAAGATTCTAGAATCCATTGTTAAGGATGAGATTTCTAAATTCTTGGAAGTGCAGGGTCGGATTAGGACAAGTCAGCATGGATTTAGTAAGGGGAGGTCGTGCCTGACAAACCTGTTAGAGTTCTTTGAAGAGATAACAAATAGGTTAGACCAAGGAGAGCCAATGGATGTTATCCATCTTGTCTTCCAAAAGGCCTTTGTTAAGGTGCCTCACGGGAGACTGCTGAGTAAAATAAGGGCCCATGTATTCGAGGCAAGGTACTAACATGGATTGACGATTGGCTGTCAGGCAGAAGGCAGAGAGTTGGGATAAAAGGTTCTTTTTCGGAATGGCAACCGGTGACGAGTGGTGTCCCGCAGGGTTCAGTGTTGGGGCCACAGCTGTTCTCTTTATATATTAACGATCTAGATGACGGGACTGGGGGCATTCTGGCTAAGTTTGCCGATGATACAAAGATAGGTGGAGGGGCAGGTAGTATGGAGGAGGTGGGAGGCTTCAGAAAGATTTAGACAGTTTAGGAGAGTGGTCCAAGAAATGGCTGATGAAATTCAACGTGGGCAAGTGCGAGGTCTTGCACTTTGGAAAAAAGAATAGAGGCATGGACTATTTTCTAAACGGTGACAAAATTCATAATGCTGAAGTGCAAAGGGACTTGGGAGTCCTAGTCCAGGATTCTCTAAAGGTAAACTTGCAGGTTGAGTCCGTAATTAAGAAAGCAAATGCAATGTTGTCATTCATCTCAAGAGGCTTGGAATATAAAAGCAGGGATGTTCTTCTGAAGCTTTATAAAGCATTAGTTAGGCCCCATTTAGAATACTGTGAGCAATTTTGGGCCCCACACCTCAGGAAGGACATACTGGCACTGGAGCGGGTCCAGCGGAGATTCACACGGATGATCCCAGGAATGGTAGGCCTAACATACGATGAACGTCTGAGGATCCTGGGATTATATTCATTGGAGTTTAGGAGGTTGAGGGAAGATCTAATAGAAACTTACAAGATAATGAATGGCTTAGATAGGGTGGATGTAGGGAAGTTGTTTCCATTAACAGGGGAGACTAGGACCCGGGGGCACAGCCTTAGAATAAAAGGGAGTCACTTTAGAACAGAGATGAGGAGAAATTTCTTCAGCCAGAGAGTGGTGGGTCTGTGGAATTCATTGCCACAGAGGGCGGTGGAGGCCGGGACGTTGAGTGTCTTTAAGACAGAAGTTGATAAATTCTTGATTTCTCAAGGAATTAAGGGCGATGGAGAGAGAGCGGGTAAATGGAGTTGAAATCAGCCTTGATTGAATGGTGGAGTGGACTTGATGGGCCGAATGGCCTTACTTCCACTCCTATGTCTTATGGTCTTATGGTATTAGGTGAGGTAGCACGATAAGTAGGGCAGGAACAATTGAAGTGAGGCTTTTGTACAGCACGGAATAGTTGCAGGAACTCAAGTATTTTTGTCGATCCCTAATTGCCCTCGAACGAGGCAGTTTGTTACTTCAGAGGGACGGGATGACATCAGTGAATCAGATGGGTTTCTACAACAATTGATGCTGGTTGTCGTGATCGCCATTGCCAAGAACAATATTGGAGGCAACCCTGGTTGATTAACTGAGCTTAAATCTACCTGCCCACTGTGTAGGGATAAAACCCTCTGTCCCGTGAACAGAATGTCCGAATGGCTCCGACCGGTGACTTCTGCATGACGTTCCAACTCATAGAAGCATAAAACATTCGGCCCTCCGAGCATTCTCCGCCATTCATTATCAGCATGGCTGATCATCCAAGTCAGCAGCCTGTCCCCCTTTCCCCCTCCTCCCATATCCGTTGATCCCTTTCGCCCCCAGGGTTATATACAACTTCTCTTGAAAACATACCATGCTTTAGCCTCAACTGGTTCCTGTGGTGCAAATTGCACGGGTCGACCGTGGGGGGGGGGGGGGGGGGGGGGGGGAAGAAATGTCTCCTCATCTCAGTACTAAATGGTCGACTCCGTATCCTCAGACTGTGATGCCTAGTTCTTGACACCCCCACCATTGGGGACATACTTACTGCATCTACCCTGTCCAGTCCTATTAGAATTTTATAGGCTTCCATGCGATCCGCTCTCCCTCCCCCCTCCATATTCTTTTGAACTCGCAACATGTGCGTTAATGAGTCTGGTCTCTTTTGTAAACAAGCATGAGGACATTTTTTAAATTCAATTCTAAGGATTCTAAAATTCTTATCAACATATCCGTCTCTTCAATCGCCCAGAACATCCTGTTCGCTCAAATCTCGTTGTACAATGATTGGATGTGCTGTTCATCTCCTCCTTTAATCCACTGCTTAAAGCCAACTCTGCTCATAATAACAAATTCATGCTGGGCCGGTGCAAATATTCAGTTGTTTAAGCTACCCTGCAGCGGCTTGCAAAACTGTTGTCCAGGACAGGCACTGGATAAATGGAGTTCATGTTATTCCTTTTCGCCATGCTTACCTATCTCTTGTATCTTCTTCTTTAAAGCCGTTATTTCTGAAATAAAAAAAAAAACAGTTATCATTCGAGGCTATATTGCACAACTGCTAAATCTTGAGTAACAGCTTAGTTACATTTTAATACCATCGATTAATTTCAGTTCAATTGAATTCGATTTGTTTCTGCAGTTTCTGTAACATGGGGTGAGGCATGGCATTACGAAACTTGAAGCATGCGCAGTCCTTCGCACCCCGAAATAATTTATTGTGCTCATATTCATCAATTACCTACAGCTCCGGTTGTTTTTCCAAACTCACCTTCCCTTTGCAACTATTTATCCAATTACATTTTGAACATATTTATCCATCCTTCTTCCTGCAAAGTTTCAGATAGTCCAACACTGGTTCCAACGGCCTTCATTTCTGGGAGCTGAAGAGAGAGAGGGAGCCGGAGCGCAGCGAGTGCAGCTTGGGATTCAGGCAGGTGTTTAATCTTGCCCCCAGGCTCCAGTGGCCTTCATTTTTGGGAGCGGGAGAGAGAGAGGGAATCGGATCGCAGCGAGTGCATCTTGGGATTCAGGTAGGTGTTTAAACTTGCCCCCAGGTTCCAGCGGCCTTCATTTCCGGGAGTGGGAGAGAGAAAGAGGGAGCCGGAGTGCAGCTTGGGAATCAGGTAGGTGCTGAAGTGTTTCATTTTTACCTCTATTTAAGTTGGGTGGTTGCTAAACCCGAGACACTACAATTGTAGTGTCTCCCACCTCCTCTGACCTAAGGGGGTAAGTCAATCAGGTAAGCACTCTCTTTTCTTTATCTTTTATCCGCAAGTTATAGCTTATGGGGTCTGTCGGGAAGGCAAGTTTTCCTTTAAAAACTTACCTTGCAGGAGAAGCAGCCTTCAGATTTTCGGCGGGAGCAGTGGCCAGGGGTCTGTCGGGAAGGTAAGTAGCTGGGACAAATTTAACTCTTTGTGGGTTGGTAAGTATTGCGATTGGTAAGTGAAATCTTTATTCCTTTCACTTATTCATTATTTGATATTACATTTGTAATCAGTTAAGGTAAAGTGTAAAAATGGCAGGAGATCCCAGACCCGTGTTATGCTCCCCGTGCTGAATGTGGGAGTTCAGGGACGCGGCCGATGTCCCTGACTCCTTCATGTGCGGGAAGTATGTCCAGCTGCAGCTCCTGTTAGACCGCATGATGGCTCTGGAGCTGTGGATGGACTTACTTTGGAGCATCCGCGATGCTGAGGAGGTCGTGGATAGCATGTTCAGTGAGTTGTGCACACCGCAGATTAGGGTTGGTGAGGGAGACAGGGTGACCAAAAGGCAGTGAAAGAACAGGAAGGCAGTGCAGGTGTCCCCTGCGGTCATCTCCCTCCAAAACAGGTATACCATTTTGGATACTGTTGGGGGAGATGACTCACCAGGGGAAGGCAGTAGTAGCCAGGCTCATGGCACCATGGCTAGCTCTGCTGCACAGAAGGGCGAGAAAAAGACTGGCAGGGCTATAGTCATCGTGGATTCAATCGTAAGGGGTGTAGACAGGCGTTTCTGTGGTCGAAGACGAGACTCCCGAATGGTATGTTGCCTCCCGGGTGCACGGGTCAGGGATGTCTCAGATCGGCTGCAGGACATACTGAAGGGGGAGGGTGACCAGCCAGTTGTCGTGGTGCATATAGGCACCAACGATATAGGTAAAAAATGGGATGAGGTCCTACAATCAGAATTTAGGGAGTTATCATCGAATTATCATAGAATTTACAGTGCAGAAGGAGGCCATTCGGCCCATCAAGTCTGCACCGGCTCTTAGAAAGAGCACCCCACCCAAGGTCCACACCTCCACCCTAGCCATACGTTAGGAGGTAAGATTAAAAGAAAGTAGGACCTCAAAGGTAGTAATCTCAGGATTGCTACCTGTGCCATGAGACAGTCAAGAGTAGAAATTCAAGACTAGTCAGAATGAATACGTAGCTTGAGAGATGGTGCAGGACGGAGGGGTTCAGAGTTTTGGGGCATTGGAACCGGTTCTGGGGGCGGTGGGACCATTACAAATCGGATGGTCTACACCTGGGCAGGACTGGAGTCAATGTCCTAGGGGGTGCTTTTGCTAACACTGTTGGGGAGGTTTTAAACTAATGTGGCAGGGGAATGGGAACCAGATTAGGAAGTTAGAGGTCAGTAAAGAGGCAACAACTAAAGCCAGTAAGGTACTAGATAATAAACTCAATGTGACTAAGGGGAAGAGTAGACAGGGAAGAGATGATGAACGCAAAGGGACAGGTGATCTAAGGTGCATTTGTTTCAATGCGAGAAGTGTAGCGGGTAAGGCAGATGAACTTAGGGCTTGGATTAGTACCTGGGAATATGATGTTGTTGGTATTACGGAGACTTGGTTGAGGGAAGGGCAAGACTGGCAACTAAATATCCCAGCGTATAGATGCTTCAGGAGGGATAGAGAGGGAGGTAAAAGGGGTGGAGGAGTTGCATTACTGGTCAGAGATGATATCACAGCTATGATTAAGGAGGGCACGATGGAGGATTCGAGCACTGAGGCAAAATGGGTAGAGCTAAGAAATAGGAAGGGTGCAGTAACATTGTTAGGACTTTACTACAGGCCTCCCAAAAGTGAGCGTGAAGTAGAGGTACAAATATGTAGACAGATTATAGAAAAATGTAGGAGCAATAGGGTGGTCGTGATGGGAGATTTTAACTTCCCCAGCATTGAGTGGGACTCATGTGGTGTTGGAGGCGTAGATGGAGCAGAATTTGTAAGGAGCATCCAGGAGAGTTGTTTAGAGCAGTATGTAAATAGTCCAACTCGGGAAGGTGCCATACTGGACCTGGTATTGGGGAATGATCCCGGCCAGGTGGTTGAAGTTTCAGTCGGTGACTACTTTGGGAATAGCAATCACAATTCCGTACGTTTTAGAATACTCATGGACAAAGACGAGAGTGGTCCTAAAGAAAGAGTGCTAAATTGGGCAAAGGCCAAGTATAACAAAATTCGGCAGAAGCTAGGGAATGTGGATTGGGAGCAGCTCTTTAAGGGTAAATCCACATTTGAAATGTGGGAGTCTTTTAAGGAAAGGTTGATTAGAGTGCAGGACAGACATGTCCCTGTAAAAATGAGGGATAGAAATGGCAAGATTAGGAACCATGGATGACGGGTGGAATTGTGAGACTAGCTAAGATGAAAAACAGTACAAAGTCTTACAACACCAGGTTAAAGTCCAACAGGTTTGTTTCGATGTCACTAGCTTTCGGAGCGCTGCTCCTTCCTCGGGTGAATGAAGAGGTCTGTCTGTGCAGGGAAGGTCATGTCTTACAAACCTAATAGAATTCTTTTAGGAAGTGACATCGTTAATTGATGAGGGAAGGGCTGTAGATGTCATGTGCATGGACTTCAGTAAGGCGTTTGATAAAGTTTCCCATGGCAGGTTGATGGAAAAAGTAAAGTCGCATGGGGTTCAGGGTGTACGAGCAAGATGGATATAGAACTGGCTGGGCAACAGGAGAGAGAGAGTAGTGGTGGAAGGGAGTGTCTCAAAATGGAGAAAGGTGACTTGTGGTGTTCCACAGGGATCCGTGCTCGGACCACTGTTGTTTGTGATAGACATAAATGATCTGGACGAAGGTATAGGTGGCCTGATTAGCAAGTTTTCAGATGTACTAAGATTGGTGGAGTTGCAGATAGCGAGGAGGACTGTAAGAGAATACAGCAAAATATAAATAGATTGGAGAGTTGGGCAGAGAAATGGCAGATGGAGTTCAATCCAGGCAAATACGAGGTGATGCATTTTGGAAGATCTAATTCAAGAGCGGACTATACGGTCAATGGAAGAGTCCTGGGGAAAATTGATGTATGGAGAGATCTGGGAGTTCAGGTCTATTGTACCCTGAAGGTGGCAACGCAGGTCGATAGAGTGGTCAAGAAGGCATACAGCATGCTTGCCTTCATCGGACGGGGTATTGAGTCCATGATTCGGCAGCTCATGTTAAGTTGTATAGGACTTTGGTTCGGCAACATTTGGAATACTGCGTGCAGTTCTGGTCGCCGCATTACCAGAAGGATGTGGATGCTTTAGAGAACATAGAACATAGAACGATACAGCGCAATACAGGCCCTTCGGCCCACGATGTTGCACCGACATGGGAAGTCAAAAAAACAAAAGCCATCTAACCTACACTATATCATTATCATCCATATGCTTATCCAATAAACTTTTAAATGCCCTCAATGTTGGCGAGTTCACTACTGTTGCAGGTAGGGCATTCCACGGCCTCACCACTCTTTGCGTAAAGAACCTACCTCTGACCTCTGTCCTATATCTATTACCCCTCAGTTTAAGGCTATGTCCCCTCGTGCTAGCCATTTCCATCCGCGGGAGAAGGCTCTCACTGTCCACCCTATCTAACCCCCTGATCATTTTGTATGCCTCTATTAAGTCTCCTCTTAACCTTCTTCTCTCTAACGAAAACAACCTCAAGTCCATCAGCCTTTCCTCATAAGATTTTACCTCCATACCAGGCAACATCCTGGTAAATTTCCTCTGCACCCGTTCCAAAGCTTCCACGTCCTTCCTATAATGAGGTGACCAGAACTGTACGCAATACTCCAAATGCGGCCGTACGAGAGTTTTGTACAGCTGCAACATGTCCTCATGACTCCGGAACTCAATCCCTCTACCAATAAAGGCCAAAACTCCATCGGCCTTCTTCACAACCCTATCAACCTGGGTGGCAACTTTCAGGGATCTATGTACGTGGACACCGAGATCCCTCTGCTCATCCAAACTTCCAAGAATTTTACCATTAGCCAAATATTCCGCATTCCTGTTATTCCTTCCAAAGTGAATCAGCTCACACTTCTCTACATTAAACTCCATTTGCCACCTCTCAGCCCAGCTCTGCAGCTTATCTATGTCCCTCTGTAACCTGCAACAGCCTTCCGCACTGTCGACAACACCACCGACTTTAGTGTCGTCTGCAAATTTACTCACCCACCCTTCTGCGCCCTCCTCTAGGTCATTGATAAAAATGACAAACAGCAACGGCCCCAGAACAGAACCTTGTGGTACGCCACTTGTAACTGAACTCCATTCTGAACATTTCCCATCAACCACCACCCTCTGTCTTCTTTCAGCTAGCTAATTTCTGATCCACATCTCTAAATCACCCTCAATCCCCAGCCTCCGTATTTTCTGCAATAGCCTACCGTGGGGAACCTTATCAAACGCTTTACTGAAATCCATATACACCACATCAACTGCTCTACCCTCGTCTACCTGTTCAGTCACCTTCTCAAAGAACTCGATAAGGTTTGTGAGGCATGACCTACCCTTCACAAAGCCATGCTGACTATCCCTGATCATATTATTTCCATCTAGATGATTATAAATCTTGTCTCTTATAATTCCCTCCAAGACTTTACCCACAACAGACCCGGTCGATAGTTGCCAGGGTTGTCTCTGCTCCCCTTCTTGAACAAAGGGACCACATTTGCTATCCTCCAGTCCTCTGGCACTATTCCTGTAGCCAATGATGACATAAAAATCAAAGCCAAAGGCTCAGCAATCTCTTCCCTGGCTTCCCAGCGAATCCTAGGATAAATCCAATCAGGCCCCGGGGACTTATCTATTTTCAGCCTGTCCAGAATTGCCAACACCTCTTCCCGATGTACCTCAATGCCATCTATTCTAATAGCCTGGGTCTCAGCATTCTCCTCCACAACATTCTCTTTTTCCTGAGTGAATACTGACGAAAAATATTCATTTAGTATCTCTCCTATCTCTTTAGACTCCACACACAACTTCCCATCCCTGTCCTTGACTGGCCCTACTCTTACCCTAGTCATTCCTTTATTCCTGACATACCTATAGAACGTTTTTGGGTTTTCCTTGATCCTACCTGCCAAGTACTTCTCATGTCCCCTCCTTGCTCGTCTTAGCTCTCTCTTTAGATCCTTCCTCGCTACCTTGTAACTATCAAGCACCCCAACTGAAACTTCACACCTCATCTTCACATAGGCCTCCTTCTTCCTCTTAACAAGAGATTCCAATTCTTTGGTAAACCACGGTTCCCTCGCTCGACACCTTCCTCCCTGCCTGACCGGTACGTACTTATCAAGAACACGCAGTAGCTGTTCCTTGAACAAACTCCACATATCCAGTGTGCCCAACACTTGCAGCCTACTTCTCCAACCTCTCCACCAGAATTTATTGGTGGGGGGGGGGGGGGGAACCTTCCCAGAAGTCCGCGGGCCGAACTTCCGGTTCCGGGTCGAACCTCCGGTTCCTGCCTTAAAAATAAAAAATAAAACAGAAAAGAAGAACAGAAACGGGACCAGGTAAGTGTTTTAAACTCAAATACTCACCTCCCGGCAGCCCCTGCACGCCGCTCCTGCCGAAATTCTAAGTGCTGCTCCTGCAAGGTAAGTGTTTTAAACTCAAATACTCACCTCCCGGCAGCCCCTGCATGCCGCTCCTGCCGAAATTCTAAGTGCTGCTCCTGCAAGGCAAGTGTTTTAAACTCAAATACTCACCTCCCGGCAGCCCCTGCACGCCGCTCCCGCCGAAATTCAAAGGTGCAGAGGAGGTTCACCAGGATGTTGCCTGGTATGGAGAGTGCTAGCTATGAAGAAAGGTTGAGTAGATTCGGATTGGTATCGTTGGAGACGGAGGTTGAGGGGGGACCTGATTGAGGTCTACAAAATTATGAGAGGTATGGACAGGTTGGAAAGCAACAAGCTTTTTCCAAGAGTGGGGGTGCCAATTACAAGGGGTCACGATTTCAAGGTGAGAGGGGGAAAGTTTAAGGGAGATGTGCGTGGAAAATTTTTTACGCAGAGGGTGGTGGGTGCCTGGAACGCTTTGCTAGCGGAGGTGGTAGAGGCGGGCACAATAGCATCATTTAAGATGCATCTAGACAGATATATGATGTGCGGGGAACAGAGGGAAGTAGATCCTTGGAATATAGGTGACAGGTTTACATAAAGGATCTGGATCAGCGCAGGCTGGGAGGGCCGAAGGGCCTGTTCCTGTGCTGTAATTTGCTTTGTTCTTTGTTCTTTGTTCTACTCCCCAAAAATCAATCGATATGTTTGTGAAGAGATGCAATGATAAGAGTATGGGACTGCAATGTTTCTCTTTGCAAATTGAGGTTTCTGAATGGATACAGGAGCCATAGCCCCAACTCCATTTGACGTCTTCGAAAAGGTGATTCTAGAGAAAAGAGGTCACAATATTGACACACTGCCAAAATAGTGCAGAAAATACAAGGCTATTGGAGCTGGGTTGCGACACCTACAGGCTTTGAGCGAGTTCAATAGCCAAGATGCAGAGATTAGGTAGTCGCTGGGAGTATAGAACCTGCAACAACCTGCAACCAAAATGTTGTTGCTCTGCGTTCTATAATAAATATGAGGCATGAAGTGCACAGGGCACTGGGCTCGCCAATTCAGGGAATCTGGTTCAGAGTGGACGATCCGATGGTAGCATAATACAACCCATATGCATAGCTGATTGGCTGCAACAACTGGCAGTGCGCCAGGCACCAAGTACTCAAGCATACAAATGAGGTTAGTGATCAAGACGGACAAGGGATCTTTAGTTGCCCTTCAGAAGGTGGCGGTGAGTTGCTTCTTGAACCGCCGCAGCCCTTGAGTTGCAGATACATCCACTGTGCTATTAGATATGGTGTTCCAGGATGTTGCCCCAGCGACAGTGAAGGAACAGTGATATATTTCCAAGTCAGGGTGGTGAGAGTCTTGAAGGGGAAACTCCAGGTGGTGGGGTTCCCAGGTATCTGCTGCTCTTATCTTTCTAGATGGTGCAGCGTAGGTATCTAATTTCATGGACAGACTGAACGAGGCTTGTTATGTGGCAAGGACGTATTTAAAATAGCACGGCAATTAATTAATTAGTTGATAGGAGAGCACAAACCTGTAGTTTTGCAGCAGGGGAGAAATGTTGGCTGTTATCAACTGTGTTGGGTGAACTATTGAAAGTTAGAATTAGTGGACCAAATCAGGCTACAAGAAAGTAGATTTAAGTAAATTACTTGGTGGGTACACCAGATAGACGTTCATCTCACTGAGATTTTGTATTACCACGATTAGGCGGTATTGGGATAGAGGAGATGAGGACAAGCATGAAGTCTTGGTAGTAATGAAGCAGAGAGAAGAAGAAGGCTGAATTCTGAGAGTGGCATTCCACTAATTTATGTGGGTAATGAGAGAATACTGGGAAACTTAAACAACTGGTAAAGTTATCTTCCAGATGGGGGCCGAGGTGAATTGGAATAACAATTGCAATCTTTTTTTATGTTTCTTTGTGGGAATAAAGTAGGTAGAACAGAGATAGCGATGCATGATGTAGATGTGGGACAAACAGTTACCATACAGCAACATTCATATAGATTAAATCCAGCAAATTTATCACAATTACAGAAGGACATTTAATATATGCTTCAAAATGACCCGAGTTAATTGCGTTTCAGTGTTGGAGTTCCCCTATTGCAATGGTGCCAAAGACAAATGGTACACAAATACTTTCTGTGAACTACAGCAACGTGAAAGCCATCACCTGGGGCGATTTGTTTGCTATAACACGGTTGGAGGATTGCATTGAAAGAGTTGGATGATCTAAATTCATCACAAAATAGAATTACTTAAGGGACATGTGGAACTTACTTTGCCTTGAGAGGCAAAGGAAATTTCAGCAAACGTGACGCGAAATGGGCTATATCAATTTATTTTGTGCCATTCAGGATGAAGTACCAATGCACAACATTTCAGATACTAATAAATAAAGTTATTCAAGGACTCAGTTGCCGTGCAGTGCACAATGATGATTCAGTGGTGTTTAGTGCAATTTGTGAAGAATGCCTGCAACACTTAAGAAAGTGTTTGAACGCTCAAAATAAGTCAATATGGCCATGAACTTGGCAAAAAGCAAATTTGTAAAAGCTGAAATTATTTATTTAGGACATATCGTAAAACATAACCAAAAAACTCCACGAGATGCGAAAATACAGACCATTTGGAGTTCAACCAACAACAAGGAAATATATGTAATGATTTCTGGGATTGAATGGATATCATGGTAAATTTGTACCGAACTTCAGCTGTGTGGTATCGCCACGAGCAGAGGTCTTTTTTCAAATATAATTTAAAGTGCCCAATTCATTTTTTTCCAATTAAAGGGAAATGTAGCGTGGTCAATCCACCTACATTGCACATTGTTGGGTTGTGGGGGTGAGACCCACGCAAACTTGGGGATAATGTTCAAACTTCGCACGGACAGTGACCTGGGGCCGGGATCAAAATGGGGTCTTCAGCGTTGCGAGGCAGCAGTAATTAACAGAAGTTTAGAAAAAGAATAATACATTTAACAGAACGGAGGACTGACAAATTGCATTCCAACATTAAAATAAAACTGTGTTAGCCGCACAGATTACGACAGACATTTTAAAAGTGTCTGTGGAAGCTAACGACAATGTTATGGGGGTTGTGTTGTTCCATGAAGATGAAGTATGAATTGAGAAGCATGTGGAATAATGTTGAAGGAAATTAAATCTTCATTAACAGACGTACTCTACAATTGAAAAAGGGACTTTACGCATCGTAGTCGCATTACAACATGTTGAGATTTATGTTGGCTGTAATCCAGCAGAAGCAACCATATATACAGATGACAATTCCATAAAGGTTATGGAGTTGTTTCGGAATCGGAACATTAGGTTATTTAGATGGAGTCTGTTACTAAGTACGTTTAATTGGAAAATCATTCATGTGGATGGGAAAGAAAACATAATTGATAATGCCTTGTCACGAGTGCAAAATCGATTATTGGGAACCTGTGTATAAATACTTTGGGATATATTTTGAAATCTGTGTAATGTTCGATAAGGTACAACCGATAAGAAATGGTTGAGAAATGAAATCATCTCTGAAATGAGGACGTTTCATTTGAAAAACGAAGTGCAACATTAATAATTGGGAGAAATTAAGATTAAAACTTAAATTGAGCTGGAATGAAATTGAAAAACAATTGATAATGTCAGATGTCTCAAGGGAGCATGATATGCAAATTAGTCCATCCATGAGAAAAAGCAAGTGTATCCCAATTTAACGAGGGGGAAACAATGGCTCTGGAAGAGGCATTTCAAAGTGGAGAGATGCGGAAATCCGCATGTATATGCTAAAAGGCGTATTCACAGGTAGGTAACGTAAAAGGGAAATAATGATGTACCCTTAACACAATAAGACAGATAAAGAGCTACCCAGCTGGAGGAACAGACTTCCGAACACAAGTTTTTGCTAAATCAGCAGCTGGTTAAGATGCAAAACATGAAAGGAAAAGATTGTGTCTTTGCTGAAACCGAAGATGACGTTCCGAAAACGTGGTCAACTATTATGCAGGGCGGTATCCACCGCTTTGGATACTGTTGTGGGGAATGGTCTCTCAGGGGAAAACAGCAACAGCCAATCTCGTGGCACCACGGTTGGGCCTGCTGCAGAGGGGAGGTGTGATAAGTGAGACAGTCCAATAATTAGAGGGGATTCAATTGTAAGGGGAATAGACAGGCGTGTCTGTGGCCGCAAATGAGACTCCAGGATGGTATGTTGCCTCCCTGGTGGTAGGGTCAAGGATGTCTTGGAGCGGGTACAGGACATTCTGGAGGGGGAGGGTGAACACTCAGTGGTCGTGGAACTCATCGGTACAAATGGCATAGGTTAAAAAAAGGGATGAGGTCCTAAAAGCAGAATACGGGTCGCTCGGAAGGACGTTAAGAAATCGGACTTCAAAGGTAGTGATCTCAGGATTAATGCCGGTGCCACTTGCTAGTCAGAATGACAGGATATATAGAATGAATACGTGGCTGAAGAGATGGTGTCAGGGGGAGGGTTTCAGATACCTGGGGCATTGGGACAGGTTCTGCGGGAGGTTGGACCTGTACAAGGTGGACGGGTTACACCTGGGCAGGACTGGAACTGATGTCCTACGGGGATGGGAACCGATGCAGGAAGTCGGAAGGTAGTACACCAGGGACAGAAACAAAAGGCAGTAAGGGGGAAAGTGTAAGGCAGAGAAGCCACAGTCAAAAATCAAAAAGGGCGACAGTACAAGGTACAGTGACTGAGGGGAGCTCAGTGAATAGGCCCAGTAATACTAAAAGGAATAACACGGGATGTAAAACCACAAATAGAAAGCGATGCGGCAGGTCCTTACATGAAGATATGGGTTCAACGACAAGGAAAATTAGGAGAAAAGTTAAGAGGAAAAATAACTGAGGAGAGGTTACTGATCAAGGTGTTAAGATTCAAAACAGAGGTATAGAAGCCAACACATGGGTACTTTACCTGAATGCTCGTATTTGGAATAAGGTAAATGAGTTGATGGTGCAAATCATCGTGAATGACTACGATTTAGTGGCCATTACTGAAACATGGTTAAAGGATGGTCACGAGTGGGAGTTAAATATCCAATGGTATCAAACTACATGGAAGCACAGAGTGGATGGTAAGGTGTAGCTCTGTTATTTAAGCATGACATCCGGGCAATAGTAAGGGGTGACATCAGTGCTATGGAGGATAAGGCTGAATCCATTTCGGTGGAAATCAGGAATAGTAGGCGAAAAGGTCACTGATAGGAGTAGTCTATAGGCCACCAAATAGTAACATTGTGGTGGGGCAGGCAATAAACAAAGAAATAACGGACGCATGTAGAAATGGTACAGCAGTTATCATGGGGGATTTTAATCTACATGTGGATTGGTTTAACCAGGTCGGTCAAGGCAGCTTTGAGGAGGAATTTATAGAATGTATCCGCAATAGTTTCCTCGAACAGTATGTAATTTTAAAAAATCATAGATATTGGTAATGGAACATACGAGGGAATACGCGGTCCTAGATCTGATCCTGTGTAATGAGACAGGATTGATTAATGATCTCATAGTTAGGGATCCTCTTGGAAGGAGCGATCACAATATGGTGGAATTTAAAACACAGATGGAGGGTGAGAAGGTAAAATAGAACACTGATGTTTTGCGCTTAAACAAAGGAGATTACAATGGGATGAGTGGAGAGGTAGACTGCGAGGAAAGACTTTATGGTGAAACAGTTGAGGAACAGTGGAGAACCTTCCAAGCGACTTTTCACAGTGCTCAGCAAAGGTTTATACCAACAAAAAGGAAGGACGGTAGAAAGAGGGAAAATCGACCATGGATATCAAAGGAAATAAGGGAGAGTATCAAATTGAAGGAAAAAGCATACAAAGTGGTAAAGATTAGTGGCAGACTAGAGGACTGAGAAATCTTTAGGGGGCAATCGAAAGCTACTAAAAAAGCTATAGTGAAGAGTAAGATAGATTATGAGAGTAAACTTGCTCAGAATATAAAAACAAATAGTAAAGGTTTCTACAAATATATAAAACACAAAAGAGTGGCTAAGGTAGATATTGATCTTTTAGAGGATGAGAAGGGAGATTTAATAATGGGAGATGTGGAAATAGCTGAGGAGCTGGATAGGTTTGTTGGGTCGGTCTTCACAGTGGACGACACAAATAACATGTCAGTGACTGATGGAAATGGGGCTATGACTGGTGAGGACCTTGAGATGATTGTTATCACTAAGGAGGCAGTGATGGGCAAGCTGATGGGGCTAAAGGTAGACAAGTCTCCTGGCCCTGATGGAATGCATCCCAGAGTGCTGAAAGAGATGGCTTGGGAAATTGCAAATGCACTAATGATAATTTACCAAAATTCACTAGACTATGAGGTGGTCCCGGTAGATTGGAAATTAGCAAACATGACACCACTGTTTAAAAAAAGGAGGTAGGCAGAAAGCGGGTAGTTATAGGCCAGTTAGCTTAACTTCGGTAGTAGGGCAGATGCTGTAATCTATCATCAAGCAAGAAATAGCGAGGCATCTGAATGGAAATTGTCCCATTGGGAAAAAGCAGCATGGGTTCATAAAGGGCAGGTCGCGCCTAACTAATTTAGTGGAATTTTCTGAGGACATTACCAGTGCGGCAGATAACGGAGAGCCAATGGCTCTCCATTATATAATCTTCTTATGTAACAGGTTCATATATGTGGTATATCTGGATTTCCAGAAAGCTTTTGACAAGGTGTCACACAAAAGGTTGCTGCATCAGATAAAGATGCATGGCATCAAGGGTAAAGTAGTAGCATGGATAGAGGATTGGTTAATTAATAGAAAGCAAAGAGTGGGGAATAATGCGTGTTTCTCTGGTTGACAATCAGTAGCTAGTGGTTTCCCTCAGGGATCAGTGTTGGGCCCACAATTGTTCACAATTTACGCAGATGATTTGGAGTTGGGAACCAAGTGCAATGTGCCCAAGTTTGCAGATGAAACTATGATGAGTGGTGAAGCAAAACGTGCAGAGGATGCCGGCGGTCTGCAGAGGGATTTGGATAGGCTAAGTGAATGGGCTAGGGTCTGGTACATGGAATACAATGTTGACAAATGCGAGGTTATCCATATTAGTAGGAATAACAGCGAAAGGAAATATTATTTAAATGATAAAATATTAAAACATGCTGCTGTGCAGAGAGACCTGGGTGTGCTAGTGCATAAGTCGAAAAAAGTTGGTTTAAAGGTGCAACAGATGATTAAGAAAGCAAATGGAGTTTTGTCCTTTATTGCTAGAGAGATGGAGTTTAAGGCTAGGGATGTTATGCTGCAATTGTATAAGGTGTTAGTGAGGCCACACTTGGAGTGTTGTGTTCAGTCTTTGTCCCCCTAACTGAGAAAGGACGTACTGGCGCTGGAGGGTGTGCAGAGGAGATTCACTTGGTTAATGCCAGAGCTGAAGGGGTTGGATTACGGGAAGAGGTTGAGATGACTGGAACTGTACTCGTTGGAATTTAGAGGGATGCGGGGGGATCTTACAGAAACATATAAAATTATGAAGGGAATAGATAGGATAGATGCAGGCAGGTTGTTTCCACTGGCGGGTGAAAGCAGAACTGGGGGGCATAGCCACTAAATAAGGGGAAGTAGATTTATGACTGAGCTTAGGAGGAATGTCTTCACCCAAAGGGTTGTGAATCTATGGAATTCCTTGCCCAGTGAAGCAGTTGAGGCTCTTTCATGAAATGTTTTAAGATAAAGATAGATCGTTTTTTGTAGAATAAAGCGATTAAGGGTTATGGTATTCGGGTCGGAAAGTGAAGCTGAGTCCACAAAAGGTCAGCCATGATCTCATTGAATGGCGGAGCAGGCTCGAGGGGCCAGATGGCCTACTCCTGCTCCTGGTTCTTATGTTCTTATGTAACAGGTTCGATTCCCAGCTTGGGTCACTATCTGTACGGAGTCTGCACGTTCTCCCCATGTCTGCCTGTGTTTCCTCCGGCAGCTCCGGTTTCTTCCCAAAGTCTAAAGATGTGCAGATTATGTGGATAGGCCGTGTTAAATTGCCCCTAATGTCCAAAAAGGTTAGGTGGGGTTATCGACATTGGTGGACGTGTGGGCTTAATTAGGGTGCTCCTTACAGGGGCCGGTGCAGACTCGATGGGTCGAATGACCTTCTTCTGCACTGTAAATTCTGTGGTAATTATCTGCTGGATGTAGCTCATATCAGTATTTAATATTCGATGTAGTTTGGGAACAAAGGGGTGTCCCAGAGTTCAAGGAACGTAGGTAGTTGGGAACCAATGGGTAAATTCATGTAATAGTGTGTGGGTATAGCCATCAGCTTAATAAAGTGTTGTAGCCTATTTTAGGCCTTCTCATGTTTTTAAAAAGTTAATACGTATTATTTATTTATTGATCAAACAACGACTGGACTATTCATCCCATGGTCGCATATTTGTTCCTCGCAGTATACCATAATTTAAATACACGACACTGACAAATGGATTTCTAAGTTACCATTCCAAAGTTTATTATACTACCCTGGAGTTTAACACCAGTGCGTTCTTAATACCGGATTGAAGTAAACTGAAGTGGTTTGTTTGCGTGTTTTGCTATCGGCTGTCACTTCCGTTCCATCGTGTTCACCATTGCCAACTTTCCATTTACCCTCATTAGTTGAAGAAGCTAATTCTATAGTGTACACACACTCAGGTTAATACGTTACCTCCATCTTTTTCACGTAGCTCTTCATCTAAAACACAAAAAAAGATTGATGGTCACAGACATCTATACTAAACAAATTAATTCATTGACTGCTGCAGTATTTTTACATGAAGTCAGTTGTTCACAATAAAAAATACTCAAGGAAGGCCGCGTCTTCCACTGCATATTGATTTATTTCCCGATCTTTGGTTTCACTGATGCAGGGTCAGGAATTTAGGTCGACCTGTTTGGATTAGGTCAGCTTTCTATACAATCTATTTTCCTAACACTATTTGTTGGGCATTTCTATTCATCTCCGTTCTAGAGCAGGTGGCTGAGGAATGAATTCTGTTCCCCATGCGAACTCACATTTGGAGTTTCCATCACTGAAGCAAATTAATCTTTTAGCTCTTTAAGAGAGTTCGCACTCGCACCATGTTAGAGGAAGGATAATGTTGATGCGTGTCGTATGGGATATTATAACTTGTTATGCTGTAATGTGAGGACGGAGCGAGAGAGACGACATCAAACCTCACAGCTGCAGTGATGGGCCAACAATGCCTGGAACCAATTTTTAAAATTTAATTCCCAGATTATGGGATACGGGCTTCGCTGGATAGCCCAGCATTAGTTGCCCATCCCTAATTGCGCCAGCGAATATGGGGTCAGCCGACTTCTTGAACGGCTGCTGTGCTGCAGGTCCACCCACTGTGGTGTTCTGGAAGGAATTGCAGGATTTCGACCCAGCAACATTGAAGGAAGGGCGGAGTTATTTCCAAATCAGGATGGTGAATAACTTGGAGGGGACTTGCAAGTGGTGGTCGACCCATGTATCTGCTGCCCTTGTACTTCTAGATGGTAGTGATCGTGGGTTTGGATGGTGCTGCCTAAACTGACTTGGTGAGTTCCTGTGGTGAATCTTGTAGAGTGTACACAGAGCTGCGACTGTGCGGTGGTGGTGGACGAGCGAATGTGAATGGAAGGAGTTCCAATCAAGCGGGCTGCTTTGTCCTGGATGATTTCGAACTTCATGAAAGCTGTTGGAGCTGCACTCAAACACGAAAGGTGACAGTATTCCATTATACTCCTGACGTGTGCCGTCCTGCGTCCTGTCTTATCATTTAAGAATCAGCACGGCAGAAAGGGGAGTTAGAAATTCATAATCAATTTGTTTCAATGAGTATGAATATCTTTTTCGCAAGGACAGAATTTATTTTACAACGGTCGATAATATGTAGGTGAATAGTACAACAGTTCTTGAAAGAGTTGCAGGAATTTGCCCCGGATGCATTGCTGGAATTAGGTTCCAAGTGGTGGTAGCATATGAGTTGGAGAGGAACTTGCTGGCGGTGGTGGTTCGATACTGTTTTCTGCCACGGGCATTTGGGTGATAGAGGTTGTGTATTTGGACATTTTCTCCCAGGACTCATGGTTGATTGGTAAAGTGGACTCTGCACTCCACAACGAGATAGTGCGCCTTTAACTCGAAGTCAAATCGCTAAATATGGCTGCGTTGTCCTTGTATGGTGTCGGCCCTCTTAGTATATGTTGCGACTGCATGTATCCAAGCGACTTGGAGCATTCTGTATGCGCCTTGTTGCAGGTGAGATGCCTGACGGGTTCAAAAGTTGCTACTCGCCGCAATACATTCCACTGGGTGGAGGGGATGACGGAGATGAATGCAGGTGCAGGTCGAGATTGTGGTGGTCGTAGATCAATGGAGTGGTTGGTGGGGGGGGGGCGGAGGTCGTGGGGGAGCTTCAGTCAAGTCCCCGGATCTGGGGTCTCCGCAGCTGGCATGAAGTCGTTGGTGGTTTGTGCTGGTCGGGTCGGTTCGTCACCGCGGAATTTCGCGGCGGTGGTGGGGGGGGGGGGGGGGGGTGGGGTCAGGTGTCTGCGGGGATCAGGTGGTGGAGAAAACATTTGGGGTTCAGTCGGTGGTGTGGGGACAGTCCCGTGGGAGTTCGGACGCGTGCTGATGTTCAATGGGGAGGGTAAATTTGGGCGTGCACAATAGATACCCCGAAGTATTATTGACTTTTCGAGAACAACTATTGATGTTGGAACTGTCTGAAGTTAATAATGTAAATCACATTTTTGGATAGTTCTTGGTGTAGTACATCTGGGACATTTTTTGCAAATGTTTACCTGTGAGGTTTTGAGAGACATTGCCCAGAACACATTTGGTGCGCCCCCTGACGCTGGGGACATCTAAAATTACATCCATAGACAAATAGCTTTCATCTCAAGCTTGTGGAATATGATTAGTAAATATCTATTCGGGCGAGATCTGCGACAGAGCATTCAACCTCTGGGACGACATGTTGGGTGCGATTCTCCACCCCCACGCCAAAGTGGCCTCGCCGTCATGAACGCCGTCGAGGTTCACGACAGCGCGGAATGACCCCGGTCCCGACCGATTCAGGCCCTGAAAATGGGCCAGTATCGGGGCCGAGTCATCTACCCGCGCGAGGCCTTGCTGCCCGCGTAAAGGCGGTGCCGCATAGATGACGCGGCCGGCGCCGCATAATGGACGTCATCCGCGCATGTGCGGGTTGGCCGGCGCCAACCGGCGCATGCGTGGTTGCCGTCCTGTCCAAATCCGCCCCGCAAGAAGATGGGGGACGGATCTTGTGGGGCGGCGGAAGGAAGAAGGTCCTCCTTCAGAGAGGACGGCCTGACGATCGGTGGATTTAAGCCGTTCAGGTGAGGAATCATGATGCATTCCTCACATCCGCTTTCAGCAACCTGGAACTCCCCATTGTTGAATACTATAATGCGCTTGCCCAATTGATGTCCATCAGAATTCTCAAATCTTATGTTGCTACATTTCAGTTGGGTAAAGTTAAGCGGGGAATGTGATGAAATGTGGGTTTAACAGGTCGTGATCCATCATAGTTTTCTGAATGCAGATATGGAGCTTAATGTGCTTTTCCTGTCCCCAATATGTATAGGACGTGTGTCCGACCACAGCAATTAGTCACAAGTCCATATTTGTCAATAACACGGAGCATAATAGGTGAGCCAACTTTCCAATGAAATCGTGGGCAAACGCATTGAGAGTGCTCCATCCGCTGGAAATGCAATCTCAGTGGCATGTACGATTTATTCCATGAATGCGAATCTAATCAGCAACATCTCGGCAATGTATCGTCATTCGACCTGCCGCAGCTTCCAAATATATCCGTCATTTTCTATTTTTTATTGTACAATTCTAGCCATGCCAATTTTCCGCTTTTCATTTGTTTGCGCATCCAACCACTGCCTGGAAATTTTTCGCAACCACTGTGAGAGAAAGTGGCTGTTTGAGGCCAATGATACATGAGCAAGCATTGGATTGCAGTTTACTCTTCTGGTCATCATTCTGAGGGATGGGGCAGCAAGGACGATGAGGATTCCATGGAATGCCCGTATTAGTTTGAGATGCAAAAACACATGCAGGTGAATATGCATTAATTATTACAATTTATTATATCGGAAGGGGCTGGTTTAGCACACTGGGCTAAATCGCTGGCTTTTAAAGCAGACCAAGCAGGCCAGCAGCACGGTTCAATTCCCGTACCAGCCTTCCCGAACAGGCGCCGGAATGTGGCGACTAGGGGCTTTTCACAGTAACTTAATTGAAGCCTACTTGTGACAATAAGCGATTTTCATCATTTTCATCTTATTACTTACCATCAATGCATTTCCCTTTTAAATCTAAAACATCATATTAATGTAACAATGTAATGATATTCATCTGGAAAATACTTGGGAATATAGAACAGTAACAGGCCATTTAGCCTTACAACAAGTTTCACCATTTAATCTGCACCTTCTTACCAGTATCTAACTTTGCCCCATATACCGTAATTCCTTTATCTCCAAAATCTATCCATCTTAAAGTTGAAGATCGCAATTGGCCCAGTCCCATTTGTTGTCGATGAAAGACAGCTTCCACCTACTCCCACACTCTGTCCAAGTGTTTACTTAGTTTGCTTTTGAAAGTACTTTTTTCATTTTTTTATTTGGCTTTGACCACAGTCCCAGGAAACCCCACGCCTTGGCATTATTTTCTCTCATCTGCCTTATTCATTGCTGTTGACGCCCTGAAAATCTCTACTAAAACACCGTTAACTTCTACATTTCAGATGACACAAACTATATTGGAATAATCCCTCCTGGGCTCATAGTGACCGGATGAGCAAAAATGAAAATTCAATAAGCCCGATCATCGCAAACTTCTCCACCGGCTTTCTGAGCTGATAACTGTTGAAGGTGGACGGAAACATACAGCAGGAACATTTCCTCAAAATTCACATGTAGCCGACCACTGACAGCAGGTAATGTTCGCTAAAAAATGTGTTGCTGGTGTTCCATTATAAAAGAAACAGCGTGTAGGCTGAAATTAGGAATGAAATTAAATCAATAGCACTAAACGACATGGGGTCGGATGATGTGGAGTCTGTGTGGGTAGAGTTGAGGAACCACAAAGGCAAAAAAACCATAATGGGAGTTATGTACAGGACTCCGAACAGTGGTCATGACCAGGGGCACAAGATGCACCACGAAATAGAAAGTGCGTGTCAGAAAGGCAAGGTCACAGTGATCATGGGGGACTTTAATATGCAGGTGGACTGGGTAAATAATACTGCCAGTGGACCAAAGGAAAGGGAATTCATTGAATGTTTACAGGAGGGCTTTTTGGAACAGCTTGTGATGGAGCCCACGAGGGAACAGGCCATTCTGGACTTAGTGTTATGTAATGAGCCAGACTTGATTAAAGATCTTAAAGTAAGGGAGCACTTAGGAGGCAGTGATCATAATATGGTCGAATTCAATCTCCAATTTGAAAGAAAGAAGGTAGAATCAGATGTAAAGGGGTTACAGTTAAATAAAGATAACTACAGGGGCATGAGGAAGGAACTGACGAAAATCGACTGGGAGCAGAGCCTAGTGCGAAAGACAGTAGAACAGCAATGGCAGGAGTTTCTGGGAGTAATTGAGGACACAGTACAGAGGTTCATCCCAAAGAAAAGAAAGGTTATCAGAGGGGGGATTAGGCAGCCATGGCTGACAAAGGAAGTTAGGGAATGCATCAAAGCAAAAGAGAATGCCTATAATGTGGCAAAGACTAGTGGGAAGTCAGAAGATTGGGAAGGCTACAAAAACAAACAGAGGATAACAAAGAGAGAGATAAGGAAAGAGAGGATCAAATTTGAAGGTAGGCTAGCCAGTAACATTAGGAATGATAGTAAAAGTTTCTTTAAATACATTAAAAACAAACGGGAGGCAAAAGTTGACATTGGGCCGCTCCAAAATGACGCTGGTAATTTTGTGATGGGAGACAAGGAAATAGCCGAGGAACTGAATAAGTACTTTGCGTCAGTCTTCACAGTAGAAGACATGATTAATATCCCAACAATTCCGGAGAGTCAGGGGACAGAGTTGAATATGGTAGCCATCACAAAGGAGAAAGTGCGAGAGAAACTAAGAGGTCTAAAAATTGATAAATCTCCGGGCCGAGATGGGCTACATCCTAGAGTTCTAAAGGAGATAGCTGAAGAAATAGTGGAGGCATTGGTGATGATGTTTCAAAAGTCACTGGAGTCAGGGAAAGTACCAGAGGATTGGAAAATCGCTGTTGTAACCCCCCCTGTTCAAGAAGGGAACAAGGAAAAAGATGGAAAATTATAGGCCAATTAGCCTAACCTCGGTTGTTGGCAAGATTCTAGAATCCATTGTTAAGGATGAGATTTCGAAATTCTTGGAAGTGCAGGGTCGGATTAGGACAAGTCAGCATGGATTTAGTAAGGGGAGGTCGTGCCTGACAAACCTGTTAGAGTTCTTTGAAGAGATAACAAATAGGTTAGACCAAGGAGAGCCAATGGATGTTATCTATCTTGACTTCCAAAAGGCCTTTGATATGGTGCCTCACGGGAGACTGCTGAGAAAAATAAGGGCCCATGGTATTCGAGGCAAGGTACTAACATGGATTGACGATTGGCTGTCAGGCAGAAGGCAGAGAGTTGGGATAAAAGGTTCTTTTTCGGAATGGCAACCGGTGACGAGTGGTGTCCCGCAGGGTTCAGTGTTGGGGCCACAGCTGTTCTCTTTATATATTAACGATCTAGATGACGGGACTGAGGTCATTCTGGCTAAGTTTGCCGATGATACAAAGATAGGTGGAGGGGCAGGTAGTATGGAGGAGGTGGGGAGGCTTCAGAAAGATTTAGACAGTTTAGGAGAGTGGTCCAAGAAATGGCTGATGAAATTCAACGTGGGCAAGTGCGAGGTCTTGCACTTTGGAAAAAAGAATAGAGGCGTGGACTATTTTCTAAACGGTGACAAAATTCATAATGCTGAAGTGCAAAGGGACTTGGGAGTCCTAGTCCAGAATTCTCTAAAGGTAAACTTGCAGGTTGAGTCCGTAATTAAGAAAGCAAATGCAATGTTGTCATTCATCTCAAGAGGCTTGGAATATAAAAGCATGGATGTACTTCTGAAGCTTTATAAAGCATTAGTTAGGCCCCATTTAGATTACTGTGACCAATTTTGGGCCCCACACCTCAGGAAGGACATACTGGCACTGGAGCAGGTCCAGTGGAGATTCACACGGATGATCCCAGGAATGGTAGGCCTAACATACGATGAACGTCTGAGGATCCTGGGATTATATTCATTGGAGTTTAGGAGGTTGAGGGGAGATCTAATAGAAACTTACAAGATAATGAATGGCTTAGATAGGGTAGATGTAGGGAAGTTGTTTCCATTAACAGGGGACCCGGAGGCACATCCTTTGAATAAAAGGGAGTCACTTTAGAACAGAGATGAGGAGACATTTCTTCAGCCAGAGAGTGGTGGGTCTGTGGAATTCATTGCCACAGAGGGCGGTGGAGGCCGGGACGTTGAGTGTCTTTAAGACAGAAGTTGATAAATTCTTGATTTCTCAAGGAATTATGGGCTATGGAGAGAGAGCGGGTAAATGGAGTTGAAATCAGCCATGATTGAATGGTGGAGTGGACTCGATGGGCCGAATGGCCTTACTTCCACTCCTATGTCTTAGGCTGTTCCTCCGAATGAAACTTATGAATCCCAGGTACCATTCTGAAATCTGCTCTGCATGCGTTCAAACACCAATTATTTCCATCCTAAGGGGCTGCGCACGGCACTCCTGGTATTGTCTCTCCAGAACGGAGTAGAGCTGAACAAATGCCCCACCCATTGCACCTTTTGCCTGAGAGGCCTAACTCCAATTTGAATTTTGGAGCAGATAGGTAGACAGATTTTGGAAATGAGTAAAAACAACAGGGTTGTTGTGATGGGAGACTTCCCCAATATTGACAAGGACTCACTTAGTGCTTGGGGCTTAGACGGGGCAGAGTTTGTAAGGAGCATCCAGGAGGGCTTCTTAAAACAATATGTCGACAGTCCAACTAGGGAAGGGGCTGTACTGGACCTGGTATTGGGGAATGAGCCCGACCAGGTGGTAGAAGTTTCAGCAGGGGAGCATTTCGGGAACAGCGACCACAATTCAGTAAAGTGCTGGTGGACACGGATATGAGTGGTCCTAAGGTGAATGTGCTAAATTGGGGGAAGGCTAATTCTAACAATATTAGGCGGGAACTGAAGAACCTAGATTGGGGCGGATGTTTGAGGGTAAATCAACATCTGACATGTGGGAGGCTTTCAAATGTCAGTTGAAAGGAATTCAGGACCGGCATGTTCCTGTGCGAAGAAGGATAAATCCGGCAAATTTCGGGAACTTTGGATAACGAGAGATATTGTTGGCCTAGTCAAAAAGAAAAACGAGGCATTTGTCAGGGCTAGAAGGCTCGGAACAGCCGAAGCCTGTGTGGAATATAAGGAAAGTAGGAAGGAACTTAAGCAAGGGTCAGGTGGGCTAGAAGGCGTCACGAAAAGTCATTGGCAAATAGGGTTAAGGAAAATCCCAAACCTTTTTAAACATACATAAAAAGCAAGAGGGTAGCCAGGGAAAGGGTTGGTCCACTGAAGGAAAGGCAAGGGAATCCATGTGTGGAGCCAGAGGAAATGGGCGAGGTACTAAATGAATACTTTGCACCAGTATTCACCAAAGAGAAGGAATTGGTGGATGTTGAGTCTGGAGAAGGGTGTGTGGATAGCCTGGGTCACATTGAGATCCAAAAAGGCGAGGTGTTGGGCTTGAAAAATATTAAGGTAGATAAGTCCCCAGGGCCTGGTGGGATCTACCCCAGAACACTGAAGGAGGTTAGAGAGGAAATTCCTGAGGCCTTGACAGAAGTCTTTGGATCCTCACTGTCTTCAGGTGATGTACTGGAGGACTGGACAAACGCCAATGTTGTTCCTTTGTTTAAGAAAGGTAGCACGGGTAATCCAGGGAACTACAGGCCGGTGAGCCTTATGTCAGTGGTAGGGAAATTACTGGAGAGAATACTTCGAGACAGGATCTACTCCCATTTGGAAGCAAATGGACATATTCGTGAGAGGCAGCATGATTTTGTGAAGGGGAGGCCGTGTCTCACTATCTTGACAGAGTTTTTCGAAGAGGTCACAAAGATAATTGATGCAGGTAGGGCAGTGGATGTTGTCTATATGGACTTCAGTAAAGCCTTTGACAAGGTCCCTCATGGTAGATTGGTACAAAAGGTGAAAACACATGGGATCAGGGGTGAGCTGGGAAGGTGGATACAGAACTGGCTAGGTCACAGAAGGCAGAGAGTAGCAATGGAAGGGTGCTTTTCTAATTGGTGGGCTGTGACTAGCGGTGTCGCGCAGGGATCAGTGCTGGGACCTTTGATGTTCGTAGTATATATAAATGATTTGGAGGAAAATGTCACCGGTGTGATTAGTATGTTTGCAGACGACACAAAGGTTGGTGGAATTGCAGATAGCGATGAGCTCTGTCAGAGGATACATCAGGATTTAGATCATTTGGAGACTTGAGCGGCGAGATGGCCGATGGAGTTTAATCCGGACAAATGTGAGGTAATGCATTTTGGAATGTCTAATGCAAATATACAGTGAATGGTAGAACCCTCAGGAGTATTGAAAGTCAGAGATATCTAGGTGTACAGGTCCACAGGTCACTTAAACGGGCAACATTGGTGGAGAAGGTAGTCAAGAAAGCATACGGCATGCTTGCCTTCATTTTGCGGGGCATTGAGTATAAGAATTGGCAAATTATGTTGCAGCTGTGCAGAACCTTATTTAGGCCACACTTGGGGTATAGTGTTCAATTCTGGTCGCCACACTACCAGAAGGATGTAGAGGCTTTAGAAAGGGTGCAGAAGAGGTTTACCAGGTGTTGCCTGGTATGGAGGGCATTACCTATGAAGAGCGGTTGAATAAACTTGGTTTGTTCTCACTGGAACGACGAAGGTTGAGGGGCGACCTGATAGACGTCTACAAAATTATGAGGGGCATAGACAGTGTGGATAGTCAGAGGCTTTTCCCCAGGGTAGAGGGGTCAATTACTAGGGGGCATTGGTTTAAGTTGTGAGGTGCAAGGTTTAGAGATGGACGAGGCATGTTTTTTACACAGAGGGTAGTTGGTGCCTGGAACTCGCTGCCGGAGAAGATGGTGCAAGCAGGGACGATAGTGACATTTAAGGGGCATCTTGACAAATACATGAATAGGATTGGAATAGAGGGATACGGACCCAGGAAGTGAAGAAGATTTTAGTTCAGACGGGCAGCATGGTCGGCATGTGCTTGGAGGGCCGAAGGGCCTGTTCCTGTGCTGTACTTTTCTTTGTTCTTTGTTCTTTTTTAAATATCAACAAGTCCATACAGAGCCGCCTCACTTTTCAAATAAATTGTTCATCGGATTCAACTCCGCGAATCGAAGTCATTGTGGTGACAGATGGAAAATATATTTACGTAAATTTCCCACTGCTTCTTCTGAACAACTTAACAAAAAACACTTTGCGAATATATTGTTCTATTAACTTAGTGTGATTATGTTAAATGGGCAGTGTCGGATGTGCTATGGGGCTGGTTTAGCACAGTGGGCTCAACAAGTGGCTTGCAATGCAGAACAAGACAGCAGCACAGGTTCAATTCCGGCCTCCCCGAACAAGCGCCGGTATGTGGCGACTAGTGGCTTTTCATAGTAACTTCATTGAAGCCTACTTGTGAAAATACGCGATTATTATTATTAATTTAGAACCACAGACAAGGGAATGCGTATTTTACTGCAATCGATAGGGGCATCAAGTCACCTGACTTTCCTTTGCACTTAAGGACGAAATTCATCCGTCCATGTGAATTTTGGGAGGTCTAACGCGATATGCATTTGCATTCAATGTTAAAATGTCTCTCTCCCATCAGTTTATCGTCCATTTCCGGAAGTGCAAAATACAACCAGTCATTGCTAACTATTCAACATGGAGTCGAAGTCTGTGCTGGCAGTCGATGGTGTCGAATGAAGCGTAAGTAAATGTTTAAGAAGCCGAATAACCGAGTCAAATATGAAACACAGCTACGGGAAGTCAGAGGGATAGTCGATTACCAAACCAAACGTGGAACGAGGTGGGGTGGGGGGGGGGGGGCGGGGGCGGGGGGTGCAGGAGGAGGATGACTTCATCTTGATAACGGTTCGAAACGTTAGATTTTGGAACCTCGCCGAAAAACTGCTGTACAAACATCGCAAACTCATATTCATTCAAATATCTGGACGTCATGCCCTGTTGTCCACGATTCCAGTTCAAATGTCACAGGTGTTACTCATGACTGTCGGCCGGCAATGTTTCGATTTTAAAACGTTCAGTTTTATTTTCAAATTCCTCCATGTATTAGACCCTTCTCATGTCTTGTAAATCCCCGTGTCGGTAGCCCTGCTCCAGTCTTACCTCTTTGCAAAATCAATAGTAATCAACGGTTCATTTACTTTCTAATGCTCCAACCTCTGGAATTACTTCTCGAAAATCGGACTCACCTTTTTGTCTTCAAAAGCCTCCACGCTTCTTATAATGTAAGAGCAAGGAGATTATGATGGACCTGTGTGAAAGGCTCATTAGGCTACAGTGAGAAAATTGCGTGCTGTTCTGGTCGCCACTGTCTCGCAAGGACGGAATTGCACGAGAGAGGGTACAGAGGGGATTCACCAGGATGTTGCATAGGTTAGAGCATTTCAGCCATGAATATAAGCTAGTGAAGCTCCGGTTGCTCTCTGAAGAGCAGCGAAGGCTGATGGGAAGCAGGTTGGGCTGTTGCGGGGATACTGATTGTGGTGGGAAACTATGAAAGGCGTAGATAGGCTACATAAGAGGGCATATTTCCCCTTAGTAGAGGGGACATGACGGCGGACATTATTATTTATAATAATGTTGGGGCCACAGCTGTTCTCTTTATATATTAACGATCTAAATGACGGGACTGGGGGCATTCTGGCTAAGTGTGCCGATGATACAAAGATAGGTGGAGGGGCAGGTAGTATGGAGGAGGTGGGGAGGCTGCAGAAAGATTTAGACAGTTTAGAAGAGTGGTCCAAGAAATGCCTGATGAAATTCAACGTGGGCAAGTGCGAGATCTTGCACTTTGGAAAAAAGAATAGAGGCATGGACTATTTTCTAAACGATGACAAAATTCATAATGCTGAAGTGCAAAGGGACTTGGGAGTCCTAGTCCAGGATTCTCTAAAAGTAAACTTGCAGGTTGAGTCCGTAATTAAGAAAGCAAATGCAATGTTGTCATTCATCTCAAGAGGCTTGGAATATAAAAGCAGGGATGTCCTTCTGAAGCTCTATAAAGCATTAGTTAGGCCCCATTTAGAATACTGTGAGCAATTTTGGGCCCCGCACCTCAGGAAGGACATACTGGCACTGGAGCGGGTCCAGCGGAGATTCACATGGATGATCCCAGGAATGGTAAGCCTAACATACAATGAATGTCTGAGGATCCTGGGATTATATTCATTGGAGTTTAGGAGGTTGAGGGGAGATCTAATAGAAATTTACAAGATAATGAATGGCTTAGATAGGGTGGATGTAGGGAAGTTGTTTCCATTAGCAGGGGAGACTAGGACCCGGGGGCATAGTCTTAGAGTAAAAGGGAGTCACTTTAGAACAGAGATGAGGAGAAATTTCTTCAGCCAGAGAGTTGTGGGTCTGTTGAATTCATTGCCACAGAGGGCAGTGGAGGCCGGGACGTTGAGTGTCTTTATGACAGAAGTTGATAAATTCTTGATTTCTCGAGGAATTAAGGGCTGTGGAGAGAGAGCGGGTAAATGGAGTTGAAATCAGCCATGATTGAATGGTGGAGTGGACTCAATGGGCCGAATGGCCTTACTTCCGCTCCTATGTCTGATGGTCTTATAATAATAACCTTTATTGTGACAAGTAGGTTTACCTTAATACTGCAATGAGGTTACTGTGAAAAGTTTCTCGTCGCCAGATTCCGGCGCATGTTCGGGTACACAGAGTGAGAATTCAGAACGTCTTATTCACTTAACAATCACGTCTTTCGTGACTTGTGGGATGAAACTGGAGCACCCACAGGAAACCCACGCAGACACAGGGAGGTCGTGCAGACTTCGCACAGACATGTGACCCACGCCGGGAATCGAACCTGGGACCCTGGCGCTGTGAAGCAACAGTCGCAACCACTGTGCTACCATGTAATGGGCAGGAGAGTTAGAGAGGATTTGAGAAAAATCTTTTTTTACTCAGAGTGTGGTAGGAATCTGCAACCCACGGCGTGGAAGCGTGGTGGAGGTGAGATCACTTACAGCATTTAACACGCATTTGCACGAGCACTGGAAAGGCCATAGCATCAAAAACTATGGGGTAAGTGCTGGAAAATTAGATTCTGGTAGATTGTGCTTGACGGCAAGCGCAGATACGATGGGCCAAAGGGCTTCTTTTTGTGCTGCGGTAACTCTCTTATGACTAAAACCTGACTCTGACCTTGGGCAGCACGGTAGCATTGTGGATAGCACAATTGCTTCACAGCTCCAGGGTCCCAGGTTCGATTCCAGCTTGGGTCACTGTCTGTGCGGAGTCTGCACAACCTCCCCGTGTGTGCGTGGGTTTCCTCCGGGTGCTCTGGTTTCCTCCCACAGTCCAAAGATGTGCAGGTTAGGTGGATTGGCCATGATAAATTGCCCTTAGTGTCCAAAATTGCCCTTAGTGTTGGGTTGGGTTACTGGGTTGTGGGGATAGGGTGGCAGTGTTGACCTTGGGTAGGGTGCTCTTTCCAAGAGCCGGTGCAGACTCGATGGGCCGAATGGCCTCCTTCTGCACTGTAAATTCTATGATAATCTATGATAATCTTACAAAGACTGGACTCACCTTTACTAATACTTGTCTGTGTGGTTCAGGAGATCTGGCGTAGGCCAGACCTCAGAGGATGACACATTTCTTTCTCTAAGCGACCTTAGCGGAACCGGATAGAGTCTCACGATTTGGATTTGTTTCTTGTCACGTGTACCGAGTTACAGTTAAAATGTTATTTCTGCAAGAAGCTCAAACAGATCATTAAATACATGAAAATAAAAGAAAATAAAAATAAAATGCGCAATAGGGCAACACAAGGTGCAGAACGACACTAGTTTCATCGTTAGAGTTTTGTTCCGGCTTTTTAAATATTTAATTTCACCATCGCCTATCGCAGCATTGGAAGTTGGTACCCAGAGTAATGCTGGAGTACTAGCCCAGTGGTGGTACCACTACGCTTATGATAGACCTCAGTCCAAGTAATTAGCAGTTCCATCTGCTGCCTTTTTCGGATTTCAAATATGGATTAGGATCACGTGAGTCTATGAGAGGAAATAGGACAAATGACTTGGCTAATCCTCTGCAGCAACTCTCTGCCACATAGAAGCCGATAAGGGGAATATGAAGAAAGGACTCTGATTCTATTAGTCAATTCATTCAAGAAAGTGACAATCTGAACGATTTGTACCCTTTTCTTTCTTGCGGTATGCGTCTTCTGACCAAATACAAGCAAAAAAAAAACATTGTTTTAGAAACATTGGATATAGACGGACGTGAGTTCCTCAAATGGCAGAGTACAATTAATTTGAGCATCGATGCAAAAATAAATAAAGAAACGAGGAAAGGTAGAAAAATAGAGAACGTAAGAGATAAAGAATCACAAAAAAGCTGAAGGTGGGGTAATGAATTTCCGTTCTGTCGAGCGTTTCTGCCTTTACGCTTTCCAAAATACCAGTGAAATACTTTTGTAATATCGTTATCCACAACATGGGAAACGCAAACTTCAATTTGCATCTAGCGCACTCTGTAGAAACTATCTGATCAAATGCTTCTTTTTAAACAGTTGAGGGCCACGTATTGAACAGGAAATTGGGCATTGGTCCGATTTTATTTTAAGTATGGCTATCGAAGGTTTTCCGTCAACCCGATAGAACAAGTGGTGCATCAATTTAAAGTTCAACGTAAGTAACCATGCCTAAAGTGTACATAGCACTCTCAGTCTGTCCCAGAGTTGTCAGCCTCGGCATTCAGGTCCAGGTGCTTGTCAAGAGATTTGAACTCAGAATTGCCCGACTCATGGATCTCAATGCATCAGGCAGCGGGAAACCGGGCACCAAAACATAAAATGGGCACACATTAATACACACAGAAGCATCAGCATGACTCATTTTGCAAGGAGATTAATCTCATTTGGTTGAGCATAAAGCAATACAGACTCGTAGTTCAAGGAAGCCTTGTTATATCTGTTAGGATGTAAATTGGGACCATTATGGTAGATTGCTCGAAAAGTCCAGCGTCCATCAATGAAGCACGGTTTCATCTTTGGAAATTTGCTTCCAGTTTCCACCTGATTGATTTCAATGGAACGGCAAATGGACCAGAATGCAAAGGGCAAATGGTCCACGATGCTCGTATCGCATCCCTCGTCCATTGGATGTCCAGACATTGGAAGTGGGCGGCAAGGCAGGGCAGGTAGAATGGCCTTTGCAGCCTGTCATGCCAAACGTTCAGCATTGAGTTTGCCATTGATGTAAATGGAAGCGAATATCGGTTGCATAATGTAGCCGTTGACCAGTTCAAAACTGCATTTTTTATGCCACAGTCCACGATCAGTCACACACTTCTAATTTGGCAGCTCATTCCAGACAATCATTACTGCGATAATCGCCCAAATTCAAGCTCAACTTAACCATGTCGAAATTCACAGTTCGATCTCAATGCTGTGATACTCGACCTAAGGTAAAGCATAAGAAAATAAATAGGGCACAGTGGGCAGCATGGTTGCCTCACAGCTCCAATGACCTGTGTTTGAGTCCTGTCTTGGATGATGGTCTGTGTGGAGTTTGCACGTTCTCCTCGTGCACACTTTTCCTGCGTTTCCTCTGGGTGCTCCGGTTTGCCCCCCACAGTCAAAAGCTGTGCAGATTATATGGATTGGCCATGCTAACGTGCCCATTTGCCTCCAATGGTTAGGCGGGGTCACATGGGTCGGGCGGCAGTGTCGACGTAGATAGATCACTATTTCTGACTTGACGCGAAGACCTGTAGGCATTCTCTGATTCTGAAGAATCTGGCATCGTTATGAGGCAATCTCAGCAGAAGTACCGGAACCTATTGACTCAAATAAGTCTATGGGTTTCCAAATGTGCCCCAGTCATCGTTAGTAATTTATTAAAATAAAGATGTTGGGCGGATCGGTTTGAACTTACCAATTTATTTTAGTCAGAAGGCTTCCTTCCCCGAGAAGCGGTGAGCTGGCGTAAAACCGATATCCCCACCGAATTTGCACTGCTTTACAGAAAGTTGTGGCGTCAGTTGACTTCTTAGTATTCCCAGTTTATTCCACACTCATTGTATTTTACTAGCCCAATATTCTTCTTGCACATCATTTATTTTAAGCATAAGAACATCCAATTCATTTTTTCCAATAAAGGGGCAACTTTAGCGTGGCTAATCCTCCTCGCCTGCATATCTTTGAGTTGTGGGGGCGAAACCCACGCAAACACGGGGAGAATGTGCAAACTCCACACAGATAGTGACCCAGAGCCGAGATCGAACCTGGGACCTCGGCGCCGTGAGGCTCCAGTGCTAACCACTGCGCCAGTTCTTGCACATTATTGACCTGTGAATACATAACCGGCCATGGACTCAATTATTCCGTTGAACTGGCAAAATTCCGCTACTCACCTTTTCGGAATTCTGGGTGACATCTCTCTCAATATGTTTTCTATGTTACATAGCAAATCAAGCGTTCAGTCACATGATTCTTTCTCACCCATCTGTTTCACTTTTTCTGACAGCTTTTCTGTTTCTGAAATAAAAAAGTGAGGATCATTCCCATAAAGATGAACTTTCAGATGCGATGAGTTTAAAAAAAGTAACTTCAACACAGTACAAATTGTCACTTGAGCACTTTTTATTATTATTCAAGAAAGGACGTTTGATGAGGACTCGTCCACTGAGGTAGTATGGGCTGAGGTTAGAAACAGGAAAGGAGAGGTCACCCTGTTAGGGGTTTTCTATTGGCATCCGAAAAGTTCCAGAGATGTAGAGGAAAGGATTGCAAAGATGATTCTGGATAGGAGCGAAAGCAACAGGGTAGTTGTTATGGGGGACTTTAACTTTCCAAATATTGACTGGAAACGCTATAGTTCGAGTGCTTTAGATGGGTCTGTTTTTGTCCAATGTTTGCAGGAGGGTTTCCTGACACAGTATGCACATAGGCCAATGAGAGGCGAGGCCATATTGGATTTGGTACTGGGTAATGAACCAGGACAAGTGTTAGATTTGGAGGTAGGTGAGCACTTTGGTGATAGTGACCATAATTCGATTACGTTTACTTTAGTGGTGGAAAGGGATAGGTATATACCGCAGGGCAAGAGTTATATCTGGGGGAAAGGCAATTATGATGCGATGAGGCATGACTTAGGATGCATGGGATGGAGAGGGAAACTGCAGGGGATGGGCACAATGGAAATGTGGAGCTTGTTCAAGGAACGTCTGCTGCGTGTCCTTGATACGTATGTACCTGTCAGGCAGGGACGAAGTGGTCAAGCAATGGTTTACTAAAGCAGTCGAAACACATGTCAAGAGGAAGAAGGAGGCTTATGTAAAGATGAGACATGAAGGTTCAGTTAGGGCGCTCGAGAGTTACAAGTTAGCTAGGAAGGACCTAAAGAGAGAGCTAAGACGAGCCAGGAGGGGACATGATAAATCTTTGGCAGGTAGGATCAAGGATAACCGTAAAGCTTTCTATAGATATGTCAGGAATAAACGAATGACTAGGGTAAGAATAGGACCAGTCAAGGACAGTAGTCGGAAGTTGTGCTTGGAGTCTGAGGAGATAGGAGAGGTGCTAAATGAATATTTTTTGTCAGTATTCACACAGGAAAAAGACAATGTTGTCGAGGAGAATACTGAGATACAGGCTACTAGACTAGAAGGGCTTGAGGTTCATGAGGAGGAGGTGTTAGCAATTCTGGAAAGTGTGAAAATAGATAAGTCCCCTGGGCTGGATGGGATTTATCCTCGGATTCTCTGGGAAGCTAGGGAGGAGATTGCTAAGCCTTTAGCTTTGATCTTTAAGCCATCTTTGTCTACAGGAATCGTGCCAAAAGGCTGGAGGATAGCAAATGTTTTCCCCTTGTTCAAGAAGGGGAGTAGAGCAAAACCCCAGTAACTATAGACCAGTGAGCCTTACTTCTGTTGTGGGCAAAATCTTGGAAAGGTTTATAAGAGATAGGATGTATAATCATCTGGAAAGGAATAATTTGATTAGAGATCGTCAATGCGATTTTGTGAAGGGTAGGTCGTGCCTCACAAACCTTATTGAGTTCTTTGAGAAGGTGACCAAACAGGTGGGTGAGGGTAAAGCAGTTGATGGGGTGTATATGGATTTCAGTAAAGCGTTTGATAAGGTTCCCCACGGTAGGCTACTGCAGAAAATACGGAGGCATGGGATTCAGGGTGAGTTAGCAGTTTGGATCAGAAATGGGCTAGCTGGAAGAAGACAAAGGGTGGTGATTGATGGGAAATATTCAGACTGGAGTCCAGTTACTAGTGGTGTACGACAAGGGTCTGTTTTGGGGCCTCTGCTGTAATTCATTTTTATAAATGACCTTGAAGAGGGCGTAGAATGATGGGTGAGTAAATTTGCAGATGACACTAAAGTCGGTGGAGTTGTGGACAGTGCGGAATGATGTTACAAGTTACAGAGGGACATAGATAAGCTGCAGCACTGGGCTGAGAGGTGGCAAATGGAGTTTAATGCAGAAAAGTGTGAGGTGGTTCATTTTGGAAGGAATAACAGGAAGACAGAGTACTGGGCTAATGGTAAGATTCTTGGCAGTGTGGATCAGCAGAGAGACCTCGGTCTCCTGAAAGTTGCCACCCAGGCTGAGAGGGTTGTTAAGAAGGCGTACGGTGTGTTAGCTTTTATTGGTAGTGGGATTGAGTTTCGGAGACATGAGGTCATGTTGCAGCTGTACAAAACTCTTGTGCGGCCGCACTTGGAGTATTGCGTGCAATTCTGGTCGTCGCATTGTACGATGGATGTGGAAGCAGTGGAAAGGGTGCAGAGGAGATTTACCAGAATGTTGCCTGGTATGGAGGGAAGATCTTATGAGAAAAGGCTGAGGGACTTGAGGCTGTTTTCGTTAGAGAGAAGAAGGTTAAGAGGTGACTTAATTGAGGCATACAAGATGATCAGAGGATTGGATAGGGTGGACAGTGAGAGCCTTCTTCCTCAGATGGTGATGTCTAGCACGAGGGGACATAGCTATAAATTGAGGGGCGATAGATGTAAGACAGATGTCAGGGGTAGGTTCTTTACTCAGATAGTAGTAAAGGCGTGGAATGCCTTGCCTGCAACAGTAGTGGACTCGCCAACACTAAGGGCATTCAAATGGTCATTATATAGACAGAGAGACGATAAGGGAATAGTGTAGATGGGCTTTAGAGTGGTTTCACAGGTCGGCGCAACATCGAGGGCCGAAGGGCCTGTACTGCGCTGGAATGTTTTATGTTCTATGTTCTAATGACGGTTTTCCGGACGAGTCCCAGCATTTATTGACGATCCGTAATTGCCATTAAAAAGGTTGCGGTGAGCTGCCTTCTTGAACCACTGCAGTCATGTGCGGTGCAGGGACATTCAGCACTCTGTTAGGGAGGGAGTTCGGGTATTTTGACCGATCGACAGTTAAGGGACTGCCACTATAGTTCCAAGTCAGCATAGTGACGACTTGCCGGCAACTTGCAAGTGGCAGTGTTCCATTGTATCTGCTTCTCCTTCTAGATGGGGGTTTGGAAGGCGATGCCTTTGTGAGTTCCTGCAGTGCATCTTATTGATGGCACATACGGCTGCCCATGTGGTGCAAGGAATGCATTCTTGTGGAAGGCATACCAATAAAGTGGTACTTTGCCCTGGATGATATCAACGTGTAGTCATGGCAAAAGCGTACTGGACAGTTACTGGTTGCCCACAAGATCCAATGAACAATTTTGCAATAAGACCAAATGTTCTGGTTTCAGATGTTGCATCGGAGCTGAATGTTTGCTACGAAACGGAGACCGCCACAGTTCTTCTCCAAGGTAGCCTTATGGAAGCATGAACTCCACTTCAGACAGGGGATGCTTTAGCATCGCCATCAATTATGGCACTTTGAGTTGTGCTGCTCTGTCACAGGCACTGTTGACCTAAATTAAACGTTCATTTCTCACTTGTGGGTTATCACCCGGCAATACTCTGACTCAGAAGTGAGAGCGAGCAATGAGGTCTGGCAGACACCTAGACATAGAATCCATTGAACGTTGAATAAACTTAAATGTTCACATGTGTCAATTTATTGGAACAGAAATAGAACCACAGGCCGAGGTCAAGTGGTTTATCCGAACACTGCTTCTATTCCCGTCAAAACAAATGACTTTGAATAAAACGCTCCTGTCTTTTTGTTCATTTTTCTCTTCAAAAATTCCCAACAATATATTTCAACATGATCGAATAAGGTTCATTTCAATCAGCATCCGTATCAAATAACACTATGTTCATATTATTGCATGAAGGAGAAGAATTGCATACCCATTATTAGGATACCGGACAGGACTCCCATTTTTTGTCAGGCTACCAGCCTTGAAACGACAAATAAGTTGTCATTTTAAAAATTATTGAACGGATACCTCACTCCAGGAGTGATGATTCTGACCAATAGGTATATTTTATATGAAAACAAACTTAAATTTTAATGCAGACTTCACCGTATTAACGGCCTGTGCCCTACAACCAGAGGGCTTCTCAATCCACCGAATGGACCGTACAGAGGACTCAGGAAAGGCTAGAGGAGGTGGCGTCTGCCTCCTAATCAACACCTCCTTGTGCCTAGATGTAGCAACACTGGCGAGTTTCTACTCCCCGGACCTAGAACACATGACGCTAAAATGCTACCCCTACTACCTTCTCCGGGAGTTCAGCTCCCTTATCCTGACGGCAGTTTACATCCCACCCCATGCAGACGTGAAAATTGCGCTGGACGTAATATACACCACCACAAATAGCCTTGAAACGAAGCATCCCGAGGCTTTGTTCATCGTGGCCAGGGACTTCAATCAGGCCAAGCGCAAGTGCGTACTACCAACTTACCACCAACTTGTTACCTATTCCACCAGAGGCCCAAACATCCTGAACCGCTGCAACACAAATATCAAACATGCAGACTGCTTTATCGTCCACCCACAATTTTCCAAATCTGACCACAAGGCTGTGCTCCTGCTCCCAGCGTACAAGCAAAAACTGAAGCGGGAGAATCCATCAAAGAAAGTCGCGCAATGTTGGTCTGAGGAATCGGATAATCTCCTACAGGACTGCTTAGAGTCAGTGGACTGGTCAGTATTAAAACTCTGCGACCAGCCTGAACGAGTGCGCCACTACAGTAAATGACTTCATTAGTAAACATGTAGAAGACTGTGTGCCAAAGAAACAAATCCGTGTGTTTCCCAACTGGAAACCCTGGATGAACAGGGATATCCACTGCTTGCTGACATCTAGGTCCGAGGCGTTCAAGTCAGGTGACCCTGACCTGTGCAGTAAAGCCAAATGTGATCTAACGAAATCCACCAAAGATGCCAAAAGACAGTACCGGGACAAGCTCGAGTCCCAGACTAGCCACCCGGACCCCTGCCGACTGTGGCACGGTCTACAAGACATAACGAGCTTCAAGATGAAGGCATGCAAAATCGCTTGCTCCAACGCACCCATCCCTGATGAGCTCAACGTATAATGCCTACTTTGAGCAAGAGGTCAGCGAGAGCGCACCCTCCATCCTGAAAGCCTCGGATGGACTTGTATCCGAGGTCACTATTGCAGATGTCAGGCCAGCCTTCTCGAAGGTCAACTTACGGAAAGCCACTGGCCCAGAAGAGCACTCGGGTATTGCATGGATCAGCTGGCAAGGATATTCGCAGACATCTTCAATCTCTCTTTAAAACAATCTGAGGTCCATATCTGCTTCAAGAGGACGACCATTATCCCTGGACCAAAGAAAAGGCAAGCAGTGTGCCTTAATGACTATTGTCCAGTGGCTCTGACGTCCATCATTCTGAAGTGCTTCGAAAGGTTAGTCATGGCACGAATCAACTCCAGCCTCCCGGATTGCCTTGATTCACTACAGTTCGCCTACCACTGCAACAGGTACACAGCGAACGCCATCTCCATGGCCTTGCACACTTCCCTGGACCACCGAGATAACAAAGACATCTATGTCAGACTCCTATTTATTGACTACTGCTCAGCCTTCAACACTATTATTCCCACAAAACCCATCTCCAAATTCCGTGGCCTGGGCCTCTGCGATTGGATCCCGAAGTTCCGAACCCACAGACCACAATCAGTAAGTTTAGGCAACAACACCTCCTCCACGATCATCCTCAATGCCGGTGCCCCACAAGGCTTCCTCCTCAGCCCCCTACTATACTCCTTATACACGTATAAATGTGTGGCCAAATTTCCCTCCAACTCGATTTTCAAATTTGCTGACGACACCACCGCAGTTGATCAGATCTCAAACAATGACGAGAAAGAGTACAAGAATGAGATAGAGAATATGGTGAGCTGGTGCGCCGACTCTAATCTCTCCCTCAATGTCAACAAAACAAAGGAGATTGTCATTGACTTCAGGAGGCATAGCGGAGAACATGCCCCTGTCTACAATTATCAGCCATGATTGAATGGTGGAGTGGACTCGATGGGCCGAATGGCCTTACTTCGGCTCCTATGTCTTATGGTCTTATGTTCTTACAACAATGGGAACAAAGTAGAAAGGGTCGAGAGCTTCAGATTTTTAGGTGGCCAAATTACCACCAATCTGTCCTGGTCCCCCCATGCCGAAACTATAGTTAAGAAAGTCCACCAACGGCTCTACTTTCTCAGAAGACTAAGGAAATTTGACATGTCAGCTACGACTCTCACCAACTTTTACAAATGCACCATTGAAAGCATTCTTTCTGGTTGTATCACAGCTTGGTATTGTTCCTGCTCTCCCCAAGGCAGCAGGAAAGTCCTACAGGTCGTGAATGTCTCCCAGTCCATCACGCAAACCAGCCTCCCATCCATTGACTTTGTCTCTAATTCCAGCTGCCTCTGAAAGACAACCAAAATATTTATGGACCCCACGTACCCCGGACATACTCTCTTCCATCTTCTTCCATCCGGAAAAAGATGCAAAGGTTTGAGGTCGCGTACCAACCGACCCAAGAACAGTTTCTTCCCTGCTGCCATCAGACTTTTGAATGGACCTACCTCGTATTAAGTTGATATTTTCACTAGACCCCAGCTATGACTGTAACATTACATTCTGCAGTCTCTCCTTCATTCCCTATGTATGGTAGGCGTTGTCTGTATGATATGCAAGAAGCAATACTTTTCACTGTATAATACTGCAGGTGACAATAATAAATCAAACCAAATCAATTCAAAGAAATAGTTTTACAATTAACAAGTAAACAGTCCTTAAATAAAAGGAAAAACGTTACTTCACTGACTATACCTACCACTGTATGTATTCCAACAAAGCAACCCAATGTATTTGAAAATATACTTATAAATAAAGTTACCAATCAGGGTTAATTGCGTATCTGTGTAGAGCTTTGGAGAGAGATCCTTTCATGAACAATGTGAAAATATCTTTGTGTTGTAAGGCTCAAATCGTATTGCAAACTGCCAGAACCACAGACAAACACGGTTCCTCCCATTAATTGCATCTCTATGTCTCACTATGATGACTCAGGACATGCTTAGCCAGGACTCAACACCATCACTCATTAAGCATCTGCATGACAATCAACTTCCAAAAACGTAAACAATATTGCATTAGCCAACTCTCTGTAAACAAGTAAATTGTTAAAATCAATGACTACCACACCTTTACGACTACTTAATTACAGCTTTAACAAACATACTGCCTGTATATATTTGAACCTCGAGTTTGTATCTACATTGCTACAACAAAACGTAATATATAATATATAACAATTTCCTACATCGATCACACAATTTCCTTCACTACTTCGAAGAGTTAGAACATAGAACACAGAACAGTGCAGCACAGAACAGGCCCTTCGGCCCTCGATGTTGTGCCGAGAATTGTCTGAAACCAAGCTCAAGCTATCCCACTCCTTGTCATTCTGGTGTACTCCATGTGCCTATCCAATAACCGCTTGAAAGTTTCTAAAGTGTCTGACTCCACTGTCACAGCAGGCAGTCCATTCCACACCCTAACCACTCTCTCAGCAAAGAACCTACCTCGGACATCCCTCCTATATCTCCCACTCTGAACCTTATAGTTATGCCCCCTTGTAACAGCTACATCCACCCGAGGAAATAGTTTCTGAACGTCCACTCTATCTATCCCCCTCATCATCTTATAAACCTCTATTAAGTCGCCTCTAATTCTGCTCTGCTCCAAAGAGAAAAGCCCTAGCTCCCTCAATCTTTCCTCATAAGACCTATCCTGCAAACCAGGCAGCATCCTGGTGAATCTCCTTTGCACCCTTTCCAATGCTTCCACGTCCTTCCTATAGTGAGGTGACCAGAACTGCACACAATACTCCAAATGTGGTCTCACCAGGGTCATGTACAGTTGCAGCATAACCCCCCAGCTCTTAAACTCACACCCCCTGTTAATAAACGCTAACACACAATAGGCTCCAATTATGTGTTAGCAATTTTTCAATGTTGTCTTTGTTTGGAATAATCAGGATTATTCTTTCCAGAAACATTTTTCATGTGAATGGCCATTATTGTTTTCGGCATTGAGGAAATGCTGCAAAAGCATACAATGTATTTCCTAGAGCCAAGGGGCTCAAGGCGTTTACAATAATAATCTTTATTGTCACAACTAGGCATACATTAACACTGCAATGAAGTTACTGTGAAAAATCCCTAGTCGCCACATTCAGGCGCCTCCTTGGGTACAGAGAAGGAGAATTCAGAATGTCCAAATTACCTAACAGCACGTCCTTTGGGACTTGTGGGAGGAAACCGGAGCACCCTGCTACGTTGCCAAATGCGGGATCTCTGCCAGTAACCCCCTCATAAAACCCACATCATCCGAATTTGGGGCATACACATTTACCAAGACCACAGGCTCTCCTTCCAATACCCCATTCACAATCATATGTCTCCCACCCAGATCCCTCACCTCCCTCATCTTTTTGCACTTTAAAATCGCCACTCCCCTCGATTTAGAATCAAAACCCGAGTCGAAAACCTGCCCGACCCAGCCCTTTCTTAAGCTAACCTGGTCCTTCACACGGAGGTCTGTCTCCTGCAGAAAGACAGCCCCAGCTTTCAAGCTCCTGAACTGCGTGAACACCCGTGACTTTTTAACCGTCCCATTCAGTACCTGGACGTTCCATGTTACCAGCCATACCGGATGCCTGCACCATCCTTTACCATCCATCATCTTCACCACTTAACTCCCGCCCTTTAATTCCACCCTGTACCTAGCCCATCGCAGATAGCCCCTTCTCCTGACAATGTCATCACTCACCCTCTGCCATGTCGCAACAACCTCAGCCACATCGCCAACTTGGCTCCAATGTCCTGATAAATTCAGACCTTGTTCCCTTCCCACTCGCAGGTATGTTTCTCCCTGGCCCAATGCAAAATCTTCTCTTTCTCCAGAAATTTGTGGAGCCTCACAATCACCGCCCATGGCGGGTCCTCAGCTCTAGGCTTCTCCCTCAGGGACCTATATGCTGGGTCCGTTTCAGGAGCCTTACCTAGCATCCCTTCCGCCAGCAGCCCCTCAAGCACCTTCGAAACGTATCTCGTGGCACTCACGGCTTCCACTCCTTCAGGCATGCACTTCTGCCTTCTTGAGGTATTCCCCTGCTCCTCTACCTTTGCCATCACCATTTTACACAGGTTCCCTAGGAGCTCCACCTCCGCCTCCAGAGTCACCACACGATCGCTGTGGTCCGAGATCACTCCTTCGATCTCCCGAATCTGCGATTCCTGCACCTGCAAACATCTCTCCACCCGTTCCAATGAACTTTTCAGGGGTGCCACAGCTCCTTCGCACGCCATCGAGCGATCCTCCCACATTTACTCCCTCTGCTGGTGGAATTCCTCCTTAATAAAAGCCATCAACTGCGTCATGTGGGACCTTCCACCTTGCACCGCCCCTTCCCCCTCAGCCATCCTTAAACTGGCTGCTGCAGCACAGGTTTCCTCCAACACTTTGGCCAGGTCTCTCACCTTTTTCTGCCGGGTTTGGTAACCCGTGGACATACCACTCCAGGGGAAACTACTCCTCCAACCTTCACCTACGCCTTTTCATCAAATTTCCACCCAGTGTCGGGTAAAAGGAGCTCTTTCCTGCGCATTCAAGCAGGAGCTACCCTGTGTGCGGCCACTCATACCATGGCTGCCACCGGAAGTCTACAAGTCAGAAATATGATGGAATACTATCCACTTTACTGAAAGGGTGCAGCTTCAACAACACTCAAGAAGCTGGACACCAACCAGGCCAAAACAGCCATTTCACAAACATTCACTCCGTTAACCATGATGCGCCGTAGCAGCCACGTGCACGATCTGCAAGATGCACTACAGGAAATGACCAAGGCTTCCACCGCAACAACTTCTAAACCCATGGCCACTACCATATAGAAGGAGAAGGGCAGAACTTGGGAAAACTACCTGGAGGTTCCCCTCTAAGTCGCTCAACCATCCTGACTTGGAAATATATCGCCATTCCTTCACTGTGGCTCTGTCAACATGTTGGAACTACCTACCTAATAGCGTTGTAGGTGTATCAACACAATATAGATTGAAGCAGTTCAAGAAGGCAGCTCACAAACACCTCCTCAAGGGCAATTGGGGATGGAGAACAAATGCTGGCCTAGGTTAGCGACGTCCACATCCCGTGAAAAATGAATAAAAAATGATAGACCCCATCCCCTTTTTACAGTATTAACCACATGTCCACAGTTCTGAAGAAAAGTCATATGCGACGTGAACATTTAGCTATATTCTTCTATCGGCAGATGCTGCCAGATCGCTCGAGTATTCCCAGTACATTCTGCTTTCTTTCCGAAACATCTCTTTCATGCCTTTGACATTCCCTTACATCCCGTCATAACTTACCTTTCCTCTGTCTTCAAGGGACAACATTTCATGACGCTAATCTGGTCATTTTCTAAGCTCCTGTACAAACGTTTCAAATCTCCTTGTATGTGCGTTGCTATTTACCCTAACATTCACTTTTCTTTTTTGTAAATTTGTTCTTCAATTTTATTTTACTTAGATCGAAAGCACTTTCCGTCCTTAACTATGCTGCCATGTTTTGTAACATTAAAACATCTCTCTTTCACCAAGATCATCTTTAACTTCCCCTGTTAAACATTGTTGGAGAACAGCCCACGAATTTGAAATTAGTACATGGGAAAGGGAGGCGGCGGCATAGTGGTATTGTCCCTATAATAATCTAGTGATGCAGGATAATGATCTGGGGACTGGGTTCGAATCCCACCAGGGCAAGTGATGGAATATAAACTCAATAAAATGTCTGGAATTAAAAGTCTAATGATGATCATGAAACAGCACTGGCACTGTGAGGATACTGAAAGCACATTTACGACAAAAGTTCAGCAAGCTGCTTCACCACTAGCTTGTTAAGGCTAATAAATGTTTAGCCAGAAGCGCCCACAAGCTGTAAAAAACAGAAAATAATCCAGTTCTGCTGACATAAATTGAGTATCCCACATATTATTCGCAACTGATAAAACATCCGCTTTCCTGTTCATGTACCATTCCGCCACTAGCGCTCAGTGAAACACATTTTGAGCCACTGCAAGATTTTTGTTGTTGTCAAGAGTCTGCTTGGATGGCTCCATTACCTGCTTTAGCTGCAGTCAGTTCGCCCTCTGTCAATATAAGATGTGCGTGTAAACTTTAGGTACCGTTTCAGCAGCAACATTTCCGAAGTAATACGTCAAATTGCGGATTTGTTCGAGCAAAGGGAAGCACAGCTATTGTAATTTGCACTGCAAACGATGAAGATAGACGCTATTGACTGTAATAGATGGAACAGCAAATCTACTAGAATTCCAATCCAGGATTTCAACCGCATTTAAAGTCAACGCGAGCATTCTCCCACTTTTCATTTTCTTTCCCGTTCTTCATTTACTTTCCTCAACATGAACTTGTATGGTTTCCCGCAATACCTACATATGAATTATTAACCATGTAACAGAATTTATCGTCAGCGGATAAAAATCCTCGGGTCGGGATGGATTTCATCCAAGGACCTTGAATGAAGTGGCGAGTGCGAAAGTTGATTACTTGGTTTAATTTCCCAAAACTCGCTGGATTTGTCGAAAGTTCCATTCGGTTGTGTCGTTGCAGATTAATTTTCTTTATTCAAAAATGCAGGAGAGCAGAATGCAGGAAACTGTAGGCAAGTTTGACATATGTCACAGGGAAAAAAGAAGGAAGGGGTGTTGTAAAGGGAGCCAGTGTGTGTATATTTACAGTGTGCTTAGATTTCCTGAAGGTAGTCAATAAGGTGCCACCGCAAAGGACCATTGAGTAAAATAAAAGCTCACTCAGTAGTGGGGGCGGGGGGGGGGGGGGGGGGGCGGGTGCGGCGGGTAACATATTGGCACGGATATAAGATTGACTAGCTAACAGGAAACAAGACATAGCCATAAACTGCTCTTTTACTGACTAGCGGGGATGTGAGGTGTGATGTTCTTCAGGAATCAGTGTTCGGGCGTCAATTGGTTACAATTTAGATAAATGTCTTGGCTGGCGTAACCGAATGGACGTTTACTACAATGTCTGGAGACACAAATTTAGATCGGAACGTAAGTTGATAACATGACTTAAGGAGGCTACAATGTGTCACAGATAGGTTAAGTGAGTGAGAAACGATCTAGAAAAGGGAATAAAATGTGGGGGAAATGTGAAACTACACATTTCAGCAGGAAGAATAGAAACAGAAGCGCATTGTCTTAATGGTGAGAGCTTGTGGAGCTCTTAGATGCAAAGGTAGATCTCAGTATCGTAGTCCATAAATGACAAGATGCTACAATGTAGGCACAACAAGTTGTCATAATATACTCCAGTATATTATGGTGCAGACACACACACACACTGATGGACATGCAGTGAGACCAATCAGCATACACAACACCGCAGCCAATCACCAGTGAAAGCACACGCACTATAAAGACAGGGGACAGGAGAGATCCCGCTCATTCTAGTAGCAGCCCGCTCGGAGCACAGAGCTCACAGCCTGCAACACAGACATTCACCAGTGCTGAGTGCATCACCTGGTTAGAACTAGGCAAGGGTCAACAGTTAAAGCTGGTATTGCATTTATCCACAGTTCAAGTATGTTAATATAGTTAACCCTATAATAAAATAGAGTTGCACCACTTCCAGTGTTGGTGACCTGTTTGTGATCCAGAACACCCAACACATCATGGTACAAGGAGTGGTTGCATACTAGCACTTCTGAGACCCACCTGCAACTAATCAGCATTCCGGCATCCTGAAGTATGGAGAACATCAACCCGCCGCCGCCGCTCCGCATCGCCGGCAATCTCGGGGTCAATTGGAAGATTTTTAAACAGCGCTTCCAGCTCTTCCTTGAAGCCATGGACAGGGAGAATGCCGCGGACACCAGGAAAATTGCTCTGCTCCTCTCCACGGCCGGGGGACACGCCATCCACATCTTCAACTCTCTCACATTCGCAGACAATGAGGACAAGACAAAGTACAAGGCAGTTCTCCTCAAATTCGATACCCACTTCAGCATAGAGGTCAATGAAAGCTTTGAAAGATACCTGTTCCAGCAGTGCTTGCAGGATAAGGAAGAGCCTTTCCAATCCTTTTTAACACACTTCCGCATCCTTGCGCAGTCCTGCGGCTACGGGCCCACCTCAGACTCCATGATACGCGAACAGATCGTATTTGGTGTTCTGTCGGACCCCCTGCATCAGCTGCTCCTCAAAATTAAGCAACTCACCCTAGGAACTGTCATAGAGACCTGTGTCCTGCATGAAAATGCCACAAGCCGGTACTCCCACATACAGGCGGCTGAAAAGGCGCGGCAAGGTCCCCACGAGGCGGAACGGGTCCAAACAATTGAACACCTCCAAGGCTGCAGCCTGGATGAGGGCGGCCATTTTGCGTGCTTTTCGCGGCCTCCCGCGCTTGTAGGCGCCAAACGAGGGGACGGTGACGTGGATGAACGTGATGCGCAGGCGTGCACCACGCAGGACCTCACCGCGCATGTGCGGTGGCACAACGAGCGTACTGACGTCACGACGTGCGGCAACTGTGGCTCCGCCCATTTAAAGCGGCAAAGTCCTGCAAAATCGCGACAATGCCTGCGATGTGGCAGACTTGGCCACTATGCTGCCTGCTGTCGAGCAGCTCAGCCTGCGAATTCGCATCGCTTCAGCCAACCCCGCAGGAACGTTCGGGCAATTCAACCCACGTTCACCGAGTCTGATTCCGACTTCCCGTAGATCAGTGACACCGAGGACCCGAGGGAGCCTTTTCGAGTCGCTGTTATAACAAAGAACAGGCTGTACCAGAATCAAAACCACCAGCTGCTGTCGGTGCACAGCATTGATCCAGACGACGACTGGTGTGCCACCCTGATGGTCAACCAGAATTCGTCGCCCACCTCAGAGACTTGACTTATGAGTTTTACAATGTTGGATTCTTTGATCTGTTCTGTTATCCTGTTTCATCATTCCAGTACTTTGTACATAATGTTCATTTCGTTGTTGGTGTGACACCCTATTTCTGTGCACCAGGCACCTTCCCGTGTAAATAGATTAGCCTCATGTACATAGTCATGTAAATAACACGCACACACATTCACGACACGATATTCATTGTCACGTAGGTACATGTTCTTTATAAAATAGGGGGGGATGTCAAAATATACACCTGTATATTATGGTGCAGACACATACACACACTGATGGACATGCAGTGGGACCAATCAGCATACAGCGCAGCCAATCACCAGTGAGAGCACACACAATATAAAGACAGGGGACAGGAGAGTTCCCGCTCATTCTAGTAGCAGCCAGCTCGGAGCACAGAGCTCACAGCCTGCAACAAAGACATTCACCAGTGCTGACTGAGTGCATTATCTGGTTAGGACTAGGCAAGGGTCAACAGTTAAAGCTGGTATTGCATTTACCCACAGTTCAAGTATGTTAATATAGTTAACCTTATAATAAAATAGAGATGCACCACTTCCAGTGTTGGTGACCTGTTTGTGATCCAGAACACCCAACACATCACAAGTAATTAGAAAATACAATAGAATGTTTATTGTGAGGGCAATTGATTGCAATTGTAGGGAGGTTATGCTTCAGTAGCGCAGGGCGTGACCACGTGCACAGTGCACTGTTTTGGCCTCTTTATTTAAGGTAGGCAAAGATGATTCTGGATAAGAGCGAAAGTAACAGGGTAGTTATTATGGGAGACTTTAACTTTCCAAATATTGACTGGAAAAGATATAGTTCGAGTACATTAGATGGGTCGTTTTTTGTACAATGTGTGCAGGAGGGTTTCCTGACACAATATGTTGACAGGCCAACAAGAGGAGAGGCCACATTGGATTTGGTTTTGGGTAATGAACTTGCCAGGTGTTAGATTTGGAGGTAGGTGAGCACTTTGGGGACAGTGACCACAATTCGGTGACGTTTACGTTAGTGATGGAAAGGGATAAGTATACTCCGCAGGGCAAGAGTTAAAGCTGGGGGAAGGGCAATGATGATACCATTAGACATGACTTGGGGGGATAGGCTGGAGAAGTAGGCTGCAAGTGTTGGGCACACTGGATATGTGGAGCTTGTTTAAGGAGCAGCTACTGCGTGTTCTTGATAGGTACGTACCAGTCAGGCAGGGAGGAAGGCGTCGAGCGAAAGAAGTGGAATCTCTTGTTAAGAGGAAGAAGGAGGCCTGTGTGAAGATGAGGTGTGAAGTTTCAGTTGGGGCGATGGATAGTTACAAGGTAGCGAGGAAGGATCTAAAGAGAGAGCTAAGACGAGCAAGGAGGGGACATGAGAAGTATTTGGCAGGTAGGATCAAGGAAAACCCAAAAGCTTTCTATAGGTATGTCAGGAATAAAAGAATGACTAGGGTAAGAGTAGGGCCAGTCAAGGACAGGGATGGGAAGTTGTGTGTGGAGTCTGAAGAGGTAGGCGAGATACTAAATGAATATTTTTCGTCAGTATTCAATCAGGAAAAAGATAATGTTGTGGAGGAGAATGCTAAGACCCAGGCTATTAGAATAGATGGCATTGAGGTACATCGGGAAGAGGTGTTGGCAATTCTGGACAACCCCAGCAACTATAGACCGGTGAGCCTCACGTCTGTTGTGGGTAAAGTCTTGGAGGGGATTATAAGAGACAAGATTTATAATCATCTAGATAGGAATAATATGATTAGGGATAGTCAGCATGGCTTTGTGAAGGGTAGGTCATGCCTCACAAACCTTATCGAGTTCTTTGAGAAGGTGACTGAACAGGTAGACCAAGGTAGAGTAGTTTATGTGGTGTATATGGATTTCAGTAAAGCGTTTGATAAGGTTCCCCACGGTAGGCTATTTCAGAAAATACGGAGGCTGGGGATTGAGGGTGATTTAGAGATGTGGATCAGAAATTGGCTAGCTGAAAGAAGACAGAGGGTGGTGGTTGATGGGAAATGTTCAGAATGGAGTTCAGTTACAAGTGGCATACCACAAGGATCTGTTCTGGGGCCGTTGCTGTTTGTCATTTTTATCAATGACCTAGAGGAGGGCGCAGAAGGGTGGATGAGTAAATTTGCAGACGACACTAAAGTCGGTGGTGTTGTCGACAGTGCGGAAGGATGTTGCAGGTTACAGAGGGACATAGAAAAGCTGCAGAGCTGGGCTGAGAGGTGGCAAATGGAGTTTAATGTAGAGAAGTGTGAGGTGATTCACTTTGGAAGGAATAACAGGAATGCGGAATATTTGGCTAATGGTAAAATTCTTGGAAGTGTGGATGAGCAGAGGGATCTAGGTGTCCATGGACATAGATCCCTGAAAGTTGCCACCCAGGTTGATAGGGTTGTGAAGAAGGCCTATGGAGTGTTGGCCTTTATTGGTAGAGGGATTGAGTTCCGGAGTCGTGAGGTCATATTGCAGCTGTACAAAACTCTGGTACGGCCGCATTTGGAGTATTGCGTACAGTTCTGGTCACCGCATTATAGGAAGGACGTGGAAGCTTTGGAGCGGGTGCAGAGGAGATTTACCAGGATATTGCCTGGTATGGAGGGAAAATCTTATGAGGAAAGGCTGATGGACTTGAGGTTGTTTTCGTTAGAGAGAAGGTTAAGAGGAGGCTTAATTGAGGCATACAAAATGATCAGGGGGTTAGATAGGGTGGACAGTGAGAGCCTTCTCCTGCGGATGGAAATGGCTAGCACGAGGAGACATAGCCTTAAACTGAGGGGTAATAGATATAGGACAGAAGTCAGAGGTAGGTTCTTTACGCAAAGAGTGGTGATGCCGTGGAATGCCCTACCTGCAACAGTAGTGAACTCGCCAACATTGAGGGCATTTAAAAGTTTATTGGATAAGCATATGGGTGATGGTGGCATAGTGTAGGTTAGATGGCTTTTGTTTTTTTGACTTCCCATGTCGGTGCAACATCGTGGGCCGAAGGGCCTGTACTGCGCTGTATATTTCTATGTTCTATGTTCTATGTAGGCGATAACTGCGTTGAAAGCAGTTCAGAGACGGTTTACCAGACCAAGACCAGGAAATGGCGGGTTGTCTCGTGAGGAAAGGTTGAATCGTGTAGGCTTCTATCGAGCGGAGCTTAAAAATGTAAGAGACAACTTGATTGAATTATTTAAGATTCTGAAGAGGCTTGACAGAGTTGACGTGGGGAAGATGCCCCCCCCCCTTGTGGGAGAATCAAGAACTGCAGCTAACTGTTTCTGAACAAGTCGTCGCATATTTAAGACTGAGCTGAGGAATTAATTCTCTCTGAATTTGGATACTCTGTTGTTCAAAAGGCAGTTGAAGAAGAGAATGTGAATATCTTTAAAGCAGGCGTGGATAGATTATTCATTAACAAGGGTGTGGAAAGTTTTCAATGGGAGGCAGGAATGTGGAGTTGAGGTTGGGACCAGATCATACCGAAAATGAATGGGACCCCTGCTCCTATTCCGTAAATTTGTGTGTCCGAAAGTAGATGAGATGTAACTCTGTAGAAGTAGATCATTTTGTGAAGCGTAAATATGACACCCTGAACGGGGCAGAATGAGGTTGGTTTGCATTCCCTGTTTTAGCCAAATTGACGAGACGGAATTCATGGCTGTTCTCAAGTAATCTTTTTACAGTCATCTAATTCTATAAAAAAAAGTGACACTGGGAGGGGGTGGGGGGTGGGGGTGGGGGGGGGGGGGTGGAATGAAGTCTGGGGCCTGCAAAGTAACATTTCCAACTATCCTTGGCATTGGTACAGAAATTATGTGACTTAAATCAGATTCATCAGGGAAAACGTGACCTTGCGATTATTTTGCAAAGTGTATGATCGTTGAACTGAAGCACCAACTACTACAACACATGTAGGAATTCATACTTATGATCTTTTGGAATTAACTGGAGAGAGGCAGAGATTTGAAGTCCTCACTTTTAAGTATGGCGTGGGTGAGGTTTCATGGTCACAAATAAAATAAACAAATTAGAGTCGTGAACCTTTGTTCTTAATCTTTCTTTCCAATTCTGTAGTGATAATAAGGAAAGTTTTTGTGACAATTATGATGATCACATGTCACCCATAACAACAAAAAGGACAATAAGAGCTCAAATGACATTACGATAATTTGAACTATTCATGGAATAAATACAATAATATTGGATACATGATTAGCAACGCTATTAATTATCAAGGTATTCAATCAGCTTCAATGATTTCAATGTTTTGCAGAAGATGAACATGTTCAATGCGTTCAACTGAAGTTCTGCCAATGAGAATGTAGCCATTGAAGGGGGACCGTGAACAGCCAGAGGTCGGAGTACACGTAGGTGCCAACGACATAGGCAGAAAGAGCGATGCGGTCCAGCCGGAGGAATTTAGGGAGTTATGCAGTAAGCTAAAACGTAGGACTTCAAGCGTTGTAATCTCATGATTCCCCCTGTGCCGCGTGCCAGTGATGCTTTAAATAGGAGGATAGTGCAGCGAAACACGTGGCTAAACTGGTGGTGTAGGAGGGAAGGTCTCTGATTTCTGGACCATTGGGATATCTTCCGGGGCAAGTGGGACCTATACAAAAAGGACTGGTTGCATCTAACCAGGAGGGGCACCAATACCCTGGCTGGGTGGTTTGCTGTATCAATCGGGAGGACTTAAACTAGAATGTCAGGGGACTGGGAAACAGAGCGTTCGATTAGAAGGTGTCATAATTGAAGGGGAAATAGAGAACAACATCACCCTCAGGCAGAGCAGTAAAGGTGACAAGTATGAGAATGGATGTGGTCACTGTACTGAGGGTGTTGTACCTAAATGCACACAGTATACGGAACAAGCTAAATTGTTGTGTACATTTAATTGGCTGGTACAATGTTATGGGCATCACAGGGACGTGGCTACAAGGGGATCAGAGCTGGGATCTAACAGGCAAAGGGGTCGGATTGCATTGTTAGTAAGTAATTAAGTAAAATCGATAGGAAGGAGCAATATAGGGTCATAAGGCACAGAATCTCTGTGGGTAGAGGTGTGGAATCGCAATTCCCCTAGCAGTAGTGCTGTAGTCAGGATATGCGCAGAAAATAAAGCAGGAGATAGAAAAGGCATGTAAAAAAGGCAATATTACAATAATCATGGGAGACTTCAAAATGCAAGTGGACTGGCAAAATAAGGATGGTAGTAGATCCCAAGAAAATGTATTTTTATAATGTCTAAGAGATGCTTTTTGGAGCAGCTTGGAGAAGGATGTGCTGGTCTTGGAAAAGGTACAGAGAGGGTTCACAAGAATGATCCCTGGAATGAACAGCTTATCATATGAGGAACGGTTGAGGACTCATTGGAGTTCAGAAGGATGAGGGGGGATCTTATTCAAATTTACAGGGCACTTCGAGGCCTGGATTGAGTGGACGTGGAGATGATGTTTCCGCTTGTAGGAAAAACTAGAACCAGAGGAGACAAACTCAGACTAAAGGGACGATCCATCAAAACAGAGATGAGGAGAAATGTCTTCAGCCAGAGGGTTGTGAATCTGTGGAACTCTTTGCCGCAGAAGGCTGTGGAGGCCAAATCACTGAGTGTCTTTAAGGCAGAGATAGATAGGTTCTTGATTAATAAGGGGAGCAGGGGTTATGGGGAGAAGGCAGGAGAATGAGGATGAGAAAAATATCAGCCATGGTTGAATGGCAGAGCAGACTCGATGGGCCGAGTGGCCTATTTCTGCTCTTATGTATTATGGTCTTGTGGTCTTATGGAAAAGGATAATGTTAAACAAGCACATTTGAAGAAGGGGGTGGCGGACGGTCAATTCTTGTTATTTCACTCCCTCCTTATATTCATGTTTCCTGGAAGGGCAGTGTGCAGAATATACTGTTGATTCCCTATCTGTATTGGCAGAAAGCCGGATACTGGTGGAAATGCTCGGTGGATCATTACAAATGAGAAACAATTTTAAGATATTTAAAGATTTAAGATATTCCACTTCTGATCCATAGACATGCTTTGCCATCAATGCGTAAAAACTTATTTTGAGCAAGTGTGAAATACTGCAGCTGAGGGAAAGCAGCAAACACAGGTAATGATGTAATGGCAAACTGGGCCAGCTGCATTCTGAAAGAGATGAACAAGGTAAATGTTTCAATTCAATGAACGCTCGCGCTCTCCTGCACGTTGCTCTCCCCTGCTGAGTAACAGAGCCGTTGCGGTGCCACTGTTCGGCTGCTGTTGTTTCCCCCTGATAGGCTATCCCCCCCACAACAGTATCCAAAACGGTATACCTGTTAGAACATAGAACATACAGTGCAGAAGGAGGCCATTCGGCCCATCGAGTCTGCACCGACCCACTTAAGCCCTCACTTCCACCCGATCCCCATAACCCAATAACCCTCGTAACCTTTTTGGTCACCAAGCCTGCGCGTCTTTGGACTGTGGGAGGAAACCGGAGCACCCGAAGGAAACCCACGCACACACAGGCAGAACATGCAGACTCTGAGCACACAGTGCCCCAGCAGGGAATCGAACCTGGTACCCTGCTGCTGTGAAGCCACTGCGCTATCCACTTGTGATACCGTGCTTGAGGGGAGCAGCCACAGGGGATGCCTTCACTGACTGCTTGCCCTTTCTAGAAGTCACCCATCTGCCTGCCTGCACCTTTGGTGTGACCACGTCTTTATTACTCCTGTGAAATCGAGGTATAAATTCTACTGTTGATGGCAGAACGCTTAGGAGCATTAACATACAGAGGGATATGGGCCTGCAGGTCCACCGTTCCCTAAAAATGGCAACACAGGTTGCCAAGGTAATCAAGAGATCATATGTCATGCTTGCATTCATCAGCTGGGGCATTGAATATAAGAGCTGGGAAATCATGTTGCAGCTATATAACACCTTGGTTAAGCAGCATTTGGAGTATTGCATGCAGTTTTGGTCACCACATTACCAGAAGGGCGTGGAATCTTTGGAAAGAGGGCAAAGAAGTTTCACCAGGATGTTGCCTGGTCTTGAGGGTGTTGGCTATGAGGAGAGGTTGAATAATCTAGAATTGTTTTCACTGGAATGACGGAGGCTGAGGGGAGACTTGATAGAGGTCTACAAAACTATGAGAGGCATAGACAGCGTGGACAGTCAGAGGCTTTTTCCTAGGGTGGAAATGTCAATTACAAGGGTCACAGGTTCAAGGTGAGAGGGGGAAAGTTTAAGGGAAATGTGCGGGCTAAGTCTTTCATCCATGATGTGGTGGTGGCACTGCCAGATGATGTGATGGAAGCAGGCACATTAGCAACATTCAAGAGGCATCTGGATGGATACATGAATAGGGAGGAAATAGAGGGAATCAGTAAGTTAAGGCATAATGGTCAGCACAGGCTTGGAGGGTTGAAGGGCCTGTTCCTGTGTTGTACTTTTCTTTGCTCTTTGTCTGTGAGAGGCGAAAAGGTAGGGAAGATTGAATATCAAACGCCCCTCTTCACATCACAAACAGATCACGTAGGAATTTCAAAGGACCGAAACTGTACGCTTTATAAAACTTTACCTTTAATCTTCTGACCAATCTGTCCATCTGTGAAGGATTATGTCAATAATTTAATGTGAATGTTTAAAATCGGAACTCATGTACCACTGCCAACTACCCTTCATTTTCAGAGATTCATTTGTTCCATAGAATCACTACAGTGCAGAAAAGGTCATTCGGCCCATCGAGTCTGCACCGATCTCTGAAAGAGCATACTCACTAGGCCCACTCCCACGACCTATCCCCGTAACCCTGTAATCCCACTTATCCTGCATAACTTTGGATACCAAGGAAAATGTAGCATAGCCAATGCACCTAACCAGCACATTGTTGGACTTTATGGGGAAACTGGCGCCCCAGAGGAAACCCAAGCAGCAACAGGGAGAACCTGCAAGCTCCACCAAGGCCAGAATCGAACCCGGGTCCCTGGTGCTGTGAGAATGCAACGCTAACCGTTATGCCGCCATTCAAACCTCTTATTCGGTGCCAAAGAAAAACCAGGCAACGTGCCTCAACGACTACCGTCCGGTGGACCTGCCATCAGACATAATGAAGTTCTTCGAGAGGTTGGTCATGAAGCGCATCATCTCCATACTCCCAGAACACCTTGATCCACTGCAATTCGCATACTGGCACAACCGATCCACAGCAGACGCCATCTCCCTGGCCCTACACTCATCCCCAGAGCATCTCGACAACAAGGACTCCTACATTAGACTCCTATTTATTGATTACAGCTCCGCCTTCAACACCATAATCCCAGCCAAGCTCATATCAAAGCTCCAAAACCTAGGATTTGGCCTCCTCACTCTCCAACTGGATCCTCGATTTTCTAATCCACAGACCACAATAAGTAAGAATAAACAATAACACCTCCTCCACAATAGTACTCAATACTGGGCCCCCGCTAGCTCCCAACTGTACTCCCTGTACACACACGACTGCATGGCAAAATTTTGTTCTAACTCCATCTACAAATTTGCTGACGATAGAACCATAGTGGGCCAGACCTCGAATAACGACGAGTCAGAATACAGGAGGGAGATTGAACCCTAGAGGAGTGGTTCAGCGACAACAATCTATCCCTCAATGCTAGCAAAACTAAAGAGTTGGTCATTGACTTCAGAAGGCAAAGTACTGTACACACCGATGTCAGCATCAATGGGGCCGAGGTGGAGGTGGTTCGCAGTTTCAAATTCCTAGGGGTACACATCTCCAAAAATCTGCCCTGGTCCACCCACGTCGACGCTACCACCAAGAAAGCACAACATGCTTCCTCAGGAAACTAAGGAAATTCGGCATGTCCACAATAACTTTTACCAACTTTTACAAATGCACGACAGAAAGCATCCTATCTGGCTGCATCACAGCCTGGTATGGCAACTGCTCGGCCCAAGACCGCAAGTATCTACAGAGAGTCGTGAACATAGCTCAGTCCATCACACGAACCATCCATTGACTCCATGTACACCTCCCGCTGCCTGGGGAAAGCGGGCAGGATAATCAAAGACCCCTCCCACCCGGCTTACTCACTCTTCCAGATACAAAAGTCTGAGAACACGCACCAACACACTCAAAAACAGCTTCTTCCCAACTGTTACCAGACTCTGAAACGACCCTCTTATGGACTGACCTCATTAACACTCCACTCCTGTATGCTTCACCCGATGCCGCTGTCTTCTAGTTACATTGTGTACCATGTGTTGCCCGATTATGTATTTTCTTTTATTTCCTTTTCTTTTCATGTACTTAATGATCTGTTGAGCTGCTCGCAGAAAAATACTTTTCACTGTATCTCGGTACACGTGGCAATAAAAAATCCTATCCAATACACTTCTGACAATTCTGACTACAATTCCCCTCTTACCTTTCGGCAGTCGTTGACCAATCAATCTTAGAATTAAACAACGATTTTTTTCTGCAAGAATGGGTACTTCCAGCTTGGTTAGTTATTTGTTACCACAATGAACAAACATATACATCAGCGCAGCCATTCATTTTGAAGTAGGGTCATATTTGGAGGAGGAGCATTGAGGCCGTGTTATATTCTGTAGAATAAAGACACCGGACATACTTGTTTTTATTCGTTTTCCAGGATGGTGCTTTCACTACCGAAGGCAACATCTATTGACATCCCTCATGTCGCTGTATATTCAGAAAGTGCTGGCAGATTCATGGGCTTCACTTACGATTCTACAATTCAGAGTTATGGGGCGGGGGTGGGGGGGAGGTGGGGGGGGATCCGATAGAAACCTATATAATTTTAATAGGACTGGACAAGATAGATGCGTGAGGGGTTCCCGATGGTGGGGATGTCCAGATCCAGATGTCACCGTCTGAAGATATGGGGTAAACCATAGAAGACTGAGATTAGGAGAAATTATTTCATGCAGAGTGGTTGGCCTGTGGAATTCGCTCCCACAGAAAGCAGGTGAGGCCAAACCCCCATACGTTTTCAAGAAGCAGTTAGATACCGCACTTGGGGTGAACGGGTTCAAAGGAAATGGGGAGGAGGGTGGTGTATGGGGGGATCAGGCTACAGAGTTGGATGAACAGGCATGATCAGAATGAATGTCGGAGCAGGCTAGAAGGGCTGAATGACTTGCTCCTGCTCTTATTTTCAGTGTGTCTATGTTCAACAAGCAACTGATGACAGAACAATGTATCCACCAGACCGTGAGCTACATGGGTTGTACTTTTTGAGTACGGTTAGTTTTGTGCTTCGGAGTAGACTGGGAGGGAGAGAAATTCAGAACACATTGAAGAAGGAGCATGGATCGTAAACAGTCCTGGTTCCTTCGGTAACAACACACACAGCGAAAGAGGAATACGCGCCCTAACAGGCAGTTCGTAGGGCTGGAGTAAAGGGAATTGACAAGCGTCACCTCAAAGTTAGTAATCATCACCAAGTTACGCAGCCAGCCACCAGCTAAGTGAATGCACCAATAGTATAATGGTGAAAATGAATTTTCAACTGAAGAGATGCTTCAGGAGCAAGTGCGTGAGGTTCGCGACTCTGTGAACCGATCTTGATGACGATGGACATGGCCAGGCTGGATGGAAAGATAATGCAGTAAAGTCAAAATTTAGTTTACTACCAATCCTTGTGAATACATGGAGTATGAATTAAAAATGCTGATGAACAGCGGGTTCAGGGAGCCACGTAGTATTATGAGATCACCATGAGAATGAGTTCAAAACAGGCTAAGACTTGGGTACTAACTATTCCTGTGTGCAAGACTTTCTGGAAATAGCGAAAAGATGAGGTGTGCCAGTTTTATGAAGAATAATGTTACCGTGGTTAGAGAGGGTGTTCTTGATCAGTGAAAGTCCCAATCTGTTGTGCCAGAGCTAAGAATAAATAAAGATAGCCAGATACTTCTCCGAGCGACTTATCTGTCATCGACTAGTTGGAAAGACAGCGGACCACATTTGTGAGGGAAACACAGATGGAGAAATATATGCAGTAATTTTAAAGGGGTCCTTAATTATCCCAATTTGAATAGAATAGTACTCGTGGAACGAACAGAGAGGGGACATATAATCTATGGTGTGACCAGGAGAATATGCTATACAAGTTTGTTTCCAACACGTAAGCAGCATTACTAGATCTGGGTCTGGGGACTTAGATAGAAAATGTAAATACGATGACAGGATGGGACTACTGAAGCGACATTGATCAGACTATCGTAAAACACACGTGGTTTAAGATTGCACTGCTGAATGAGAGAACAGATACTAATGCAAAGGGCGAGGCGGGTGAAGGGGGGAGAGAATTGCGTTGGGAGGGTTGCTTCTGGACGTTTAAGTAGAGGGGAGTATGGCATATTTAAGCAAGAAAACAATGGTGCAAATGAATAAAACACCTTTTTGACATAACTGGAGTATTATGCCTAAAATTGGCACCACGTCAGAGGGTCGGAATACATAATAGAAGGCACCAGAAAATATTTATTCTGAGGACTATAAACCTCTTTAATTCCATAGATTGGTGTACTAGGCATTGTTCCTCTTTTGGGTGGAGGAGCCAGAACTTCCTCGGAGTTGCAATCAGCGTCTGGTTGCCACCTCCCTAACTAATTACCTGGGCTACATTTCTTCAGCGCTTGTGTCACCCGACCTTGGAATAGGCTGGAAGAGTTCCAAGCAACACAGCGGGTCCCAGGTCCAGATTTGAAGTCCAAGAGGTTAAAGTTCGAGGTTAAGGTGGACAAGCCCTCTTTTCAGCGCACCAGTTGCTGAAAAGCAGGTGAGGTTAAAAGTCCCAATGAAACTGGAAGGCTCGGGAGAAGGTGTCTGAGTGTGAATGGGTAAGTTTGAGTTCGGTATTGAGGAGAGGGGGATTGCGATCATACAGAGGGGGGCGGACATTGGGATTGAAGGTCCTTGCATGCGGGGTGGATTGTCTGACATGTCCAGCAGAGGGCAGTAGAGTGGAGATGCTGATTGGTGTTGCAAGGGAAATTTGCATACCTCCGTCGTGGTCACCCTAACTTGAAGGTGTACCTGAGCTAGAGACCCGAGCTGTTCGAGTGAAGACAAGCATCCAGCAGAGGGCAGTAGAGCGGAGCTGCTGATTGGTGTTGCAAAGGAAATTTGCATACCTCCGTCGTGGTCACCCTAACTTGAAGGTGTACCTGAGCTAGAGACCCTAGCTGTTCGAGTGAAGCCACTCATCCAGCAGAGGGCAGTGGAGCTGAGCTGCTGATTGGTGTTCATAGATCATAGACTTTACAGTGCAGAAGGAGGCCATTCGGCCCATCGAGTCTGCACCGGCTCTTGGAAAGAGCACCCTACCCAAGGTCAACACCTCCACCCTATCCCCATAACCCAGCAACCCCACCCAACACTAAGGGCAATTTTGGACACTCAGGGCAAGTTATCATGGCCGATCCACCTAACCTGCACATCTTTGGACTGCGGGAGGAAACCGGAGCACCCGGAGGAAACCCACGCACACACGGGGAGGATGTGCAGACTCCGCACAGACAGTGACCCAAGCCGGAATCGAACCTGGGACCCTGGAGCTGTGAAGCAATTGTGCTATCCACAATGCTACCGTTACAAGGGAAATGTGCATACCTCCGTCATGGTCACCCTAACTTGAAGGTGTCCCTGAGCTAGAGACCCTAGCTGTTCGAGTGAAGCCAAGCATCCAGCAGAGAGCAGTGGAGCGGAGCTGCTGATTGGTGTTGCAAGGGAAATTTGCATACCTCCGTCGTGGTCACCCTAATTTGAAGGCAGTTTGTGGAGGAGCTGTTGTCAAGTGACACTTAAACCCGAAACAATTCTTCAGTGTTTCTCTCCCTACCCCCTCCTCTAACCAAAAAAAAACAACCGCTGTAAAGATCAAGAGGAAGGCTCGAGGTCAGATAGAAGCAGAAAGAGGTTGAACTGTAATGCCACAGCCTGCAGGTAAGGGATTGGCTGGTGACTGGTAAGTAGTTTTTCTTTTATTTTCCCTTATGTGTTATCGTGCAGGGTGCAGAGGTTGCTGAGTGAGTGCTTGCTGAGAAGGGGAATGAATAACAGGTAAGCTCTTTTTTTCTTTTTTAATCTAGGGGGATTGCAGGGAAGGTAGTGCAATGTTCTGCCTGCAAAATGTTTGAGGTGAGGGATGCCGACAGTGTCCCTGCTGATTTGATCTGTGGGAAGTGCACCCATCTCCAGCTCCTCAGAAACCGCTTTAGGGAACTGGAGCTGGATGAACTTCGGATCATTCGGGAGGCAGAGGTGGACATAGATAGAAGCTTCAGGTATGTAGTTACTCCGAAGAATAAGGATAGATGGGTGACGGTGATAGGGGCTGGGAGGAAGCAGTCAGTGCAGGGATTCCCTGTGGTCGTTCCCCTTAGTAACAAGTATACCACTTTGGATACTGTTGGGGGGGGGGGGCTTACCAGGGGTAAGCCATGGGGTGCAGGTCTCTGGCGCAGAGCCTGCCCCTGTTGCTCAGAAGGGAAGGGGGGAGAGGAGTAGAGCATTAGTCATTGGAGACTCCATAGTTAGGGGGATAGATAGGAGATTCTGTGGGAACGAGAGAGACTCGCGGTTGGTGTGTTGCCTACCAGGTGCCAGGGTGCGTGATGTCTCGAATCGTATTTTCGGGATCCTTAAGGGGGAGGGGGAGCAGCCCCAAGTCGTGGTCCACATATGTACCAACGACATAGGCAGGGATAGGGATGTAAGGCAGGAATTCAGGGAGCTAGTTTGGAAACTTAGAGCTAGGACAAACAGAGTTATTATCTCTGGGTTGTTACCCGTGCCACGTGATAGCGAGATGAGGAATAGGGAAAGAGGGGAGTTAAACGTGTGGCTACAGGGATGGTGCAGGAGGGAGGGTTTCAGATGTCTGGATAACTGGGGCTCATTCTGGGGTCGGTGGGACATCTACAAACGTGATGGTCTGCACCTGGACCAGAGGGGGTACCAATATCCTTGGGTGGGGGGGGGGGGGGCGGAATTTGCTAATGCTCTTCGGTAGGGTTTAAAGTAGTTCAGCAGGGTCTTGGGATCCGGAATTGTAGCGCCTGTATACAGGAGGTTGAGAGTAGTGAGGTCATGAGTAAGGTTTTAAAGTTGCAGGAGTGTACCGGCAGGCAGGAAGGTGGTTTAAAGTGTGCCTACTTCAATGCCAGGATCATCCAGAATAAGGTGGGTGAACTTGCGGCATGGGTTGGTACCTGGGACTTCAATGTTGTGGCCATTTCGGAGACATGGATAGAGCAGGGACAGGAATGGTTGTTGCAGGTGCCGGGGTTTAGATATTTCAGTAAGCTCAAGGAAGGTGGTAAAAGAGGGGGCGGGGTGGCATTGTTAGTCAAGGACAGTATTACGGTGGCAGAAAGGACGTTTGATGCGGACTCGTCAATTGAGGTAGTATGGGCTGAGGTTAGAAACAGGAAAGGAGAGGTCACCCTGTTAGGGGTTTTCTATAGGCCTCCGAAAAGTTCAGAGATGTAGAGGAAAGGATTGCAAAGATGATTCTGGATAGGAGCGAAAGCAACAGGGTAGTTGTTATGGGGGACTTTAACTTTCCAAATATTGACTGGAAACGCTATAGTTCGAGTACTTTAGATGGGTCCGTTTTTGTCCAATGTGTGCAGGAGGGTTTCCTGACACAGTATGTAGATAGGCCAACGAGAGGCGAGGCCGTATTGGATTTGGTACTGGGTAATGAACCAGGACAGGCGTTAGATTTGGAGGTAGGTGAGCACTTTGGTGATAGTGACCACAATTCGATTACGTTTACTTTAGTGATGGAAAGGGATAGGTATATACCGCAGGGCAAGAGTTATATCTGGGGGAAAGGCAATTATGATGCGATAAGGCAAGACTTAGGATGCATCGGATGGAGAGGAAAACTGCAGGGGATGGGCACAATGGAAATGTGGAGTTTGTTCAAGGAATAGCGACTGTGAGTCCTTGATAAGTATGTGCCTGTCAGGCAGGGAGGAAGTGGTCGAGCAAGGGAACCGTGGTTTACTAAGGCAGTCGAAACACTTGTCAAGAGGAAGAAGGAGGCTTATGTAAAGATGAGACATGAAGGTTCAGTTAGGGCGCTCGAGAGTTACAAGTTAGCTAGGAAGGACCTAAAGAGCCAGGAGGGGACATGAGACGCCTTTGGCAGGTAGGATCAAGGATAACCCTAATGCTTTCTATAGATATGTCAGGAATAAAAGAATGACTCGGGTAACAGTAGGGCCAGTCAAGGACAGTAGTGGGAAGTTGTGCTTGGAGTCCGAGGAGATAGGATAGGTGCTAAATGAATATTTTTTGTCAGTATTCACACAGGAAAAAGACAATGTTGTCGAGGCGAATACTGAGATTCAGGCTAGTAGACTAGAAGGGCTTGAGGTTCATAAGGAGGAGGTGTTAACAATTCTGGAAAGGGTGAAAATCGACAAGTCCCCTGGACCGGATGGGATTTATCCTAAGATTCTTTGGGAAGCTATGGAGGAGATTGCTGAGCCTTTGGATTTGATCTTTAAGTCATCTTTGTCAACAGGAATAGTGCCAGAAGACTGGAGGATCGCAAATGTTTTCCCCTTGTTCAAGAAGGGGAGTAGAGACAACCCCGGTAACTATAGACCAGTGAGCCTTACTTCTGTTGTGGGCAAAATCTTGGAAAGGTTTATAAGAGATAGGGTGTATAATCATCTGGAAAGGAGTAGTTTGATTAGACAGAGTCAACGCGGTTTCGTGAAGGGTAGGTCATGCCTCACAAACCTTATTGAGTTCTTTGAGAAGGTGACCAAACAGGTGGATGAGGGTAAAGCAGTTGTTGTGATGTAGATGGATTTCAGTAAAGCGTTTGATAAGGTTTCCCACGGTAGACTACTGCAGAAAATATGGAAGCATGGGATTCAGGGAGATTTGAATCAGAAATTGGCTAGCTGGAAGAAGACAAAGGGTGGTGGTTGAGGGGAAGTGTTCAGACTGGAGTCCAGTTACTAGTGGTGTACCACAAGGATCTGTTTTGGGGCCACTGCTGTAATTCATTTTTATAAATGACCTGGAGGAGGGTGTAGAAGGATGGGTGAATAAATTTGCAGATGACACTAAAGTCGGTGGAGTTGTGGACAGTGCGGAAGGATGTTACAAGTTACAGAGGGACATAGATAAGCTGCAGAGCTGGGCTGAGAGGTGGCAAAGGGAGTTTAATGCAGAAAAGTGTGAGGTGATTCATTTTGGAAGGAATAACAGGAAGACAGAGTACTGGGCTAATGGTAAGATTCTTGGCAGTGTGGATGAGCAGATAGGTCTCGGTGTCCATGGACATAGATCCTTAAAAGTTGCCACTCAGGTTGAGAGCGTTGTTAAGAAGGCGTACGGTGTGTTAACTTTTATTGGTAGAGGGATTGAGTTTCGGAGCCATGAGGTCATGTTGCAGCTGTACAAATCTCTGGTGCGGCCGCATTTGGAGTATTGCGTGCAATTCTGGTCGCCGCATTATAGGAAGGATGTAGAAGCATTGGAAAGGGTGCAGAGGAGATTTACCAGAATGTTGCCTGGTATGGAGGGAAGATCTTATGAGGAAAGGCTGAGGGACTTGAGGCTGTTTTCGTTAGAGAGAAGAAGGTTAAGAGGTGACTTAATTGAGGCATACAAGATGATCAGAAGACTGGATAGGGTGGACAGTGAAAGCCTTTTTCCTCGGATGGTGATGTCTAGCAGGAGGAGACATAGCTTGAAATTGAGGGGAGGTAGATATAAGACAGACGTCAGAGGTAGGCTCTTTACTCAGAGAGTAGTAAGGGTGTGGAATGCCCTGCCTACAACAGTAGTGGACTCGCCAACACTAAGGGTATTCAAATGGTCATTGGATAGACATATGGACGATAAGGGAATAGTGTAAATGGGCTTTAGAGTGGTTTCACAGGTCGGCGCAACATCGAGGGCCGAAGGGCCTGTCCTGCGCTGTAATGTTCTATGTTCAATGGGGGGCCAGGGTGGGACGTGGAAGTTTTCGGCGTTTCGGGGCTGGCGGGTGCGCCCAGTTAGAGATGTCTTCGGGTCTAGCGGGGGACGGGGGACGGTGGGGGGGGGGGGGGGGGAGGTGTCCAGGCGGTTCGGGAAGTTTCTGTGGGCGAAGAAGAGTTCAGATTAGGAGGGGATTGGAAAGTCCAGTGGTGGTGCTTATTGTTGGGCTGTGGGGGTAAGGGGCTCTCTGGAAGTCCGCCTCCCCCACAGCCCAACAATATGCAGTCTTTAATGTCGGGCAGTCCCGTATGGCATGGAGCGTGTGTGTGGGGGGTGGGGGTGGGGGGTTGGGGGGAGGTTGTGTCTGCGTGTTGTTAATGGCTATGGTCAGAGAGAAAGTCTGGGTCTGTGGATGGGGGAGGCGGTGGGAGGGGTGCATGGGCAGGGACTGCAGTGCAGGCGGAGGAACTGTGTAGCCCCTCGACCTCGCTGGGCACGGAGTTACTAACATGGCTGCCTTTCGCCTCCTGCAGACAATGGCTATTGGAATCCAACTAGGAATGGTTGCCTTCATCCCGGCCGCTGCAGCCCTGGAGCATGCACTGAGGACATATGTGCAGGAGCTTCTCGCGGAGAACCCTGCAGCATGGAGCCTGCCCCAGAGAAAGGACTCAGCTGGTGAGCTGGTCAACGGACAGGAGGTGGGAAGGAGTCACCACATCAGACCTTGTGTGTAACAGCAGTGCCTGTCTTTCGAGGACCTACCGGACTGGGCTTGCCGTCGAAGACTCTGTCTGAGCAGGGGACAATGCCACATATCTGGTGGATCACGGAGCACCTGGCACCGTGGGAGGTAACGAGAAGTGCACCCACCCCCGGTGGTTGACACTGTGACAGCCGCCATGAATGTTTCTTCCATGGGGCCCTGCCAGGCACCGGGTGGGGTCCTGTCTGGGATCTCACAGACGTCGGTGCACAGGTGCACCTGTGCCATCATGGAAGCCCTCTGTACCGGTCGGTCCAATACACCAAATGCAATGTGGAGTAAGCCCAGCACGATGCCTAGACAGAGGCGTTTGCCGTCATCACCAAGGTGACCCAGCTCCGGGGTATGATTGACAGATTTTTTTGTCACCCGACACAACCATGTCTTCGTAAACCAAAAGGGATACCACTCCATGAACGTGCTGCTGGTGTGTGACATGAGATGCACGTCATGTATGTCTGCGCCCGATACCCAGGTAGCTTGCACAACCCCTTCATCCTGGCGCACTTTTCTGACATCTTCAAGGTACTTCAGTGCAGAAGGGGGCCATTCGGGCCATCGAGTCTGCACCGACCCACTTAAGCCCTCACTTCCACCCCATCACCGTAACCCAATAACCCCACCCAAACTTTTTGGACACTAAGGGCAATTTAGCATGGCCAATGCACCTAACAGACACATCTTTGGGCTATGGGAGGAAACCGTAGCACCCGGAGGAAACTCGCGCAGACACAGGGAGAATGTGCAGACTCTGCACAGACAGTGACCCAAGCCGGGAATCGAACCTGGGACCCTGGCGCTCTGAAGCCACAGTGCTAGCCACTTGTACTACCGTGCTGCCCACCTTCGTCTGGCCGGGGGATGGGGCGAGGACGGGAGACACAAAGCACACATTGTTAGGTAGTCAGACACAGGCAGCACAGAGGTGGGTTACTGGTGGCCTTCCTGGACCGGGCACTAGAACATGGTCGCCACTATGTGTGCTGGCATGTAGTGCAGGATGTGGAGCGTGCATACGGGCGGGGGTTAGTGACAGGGGCACAATGCTGCCGACTCACTCTTACCAATCTGAGGAGGTTGTGCAGTTTCTTCCTTCACTGCTGTCCAGTTCTGGCGTTGGGGACACGGCACTCATGGCATCTGCCACGTGCACGTAGGCTCGGTATTTGGCGGCATGTGGCAGCCTCCTTCCCACCGCAGGGTACAGGATAGCCCAAGTCTCCCATATGGAATCCAACAAGGTCTCCAGCTCCGCATCCGCAAACCGGGGTGTCGCTCTCCGTTCTGTCCTCTTGTTGGCTGGGATGAGTGTATGTGGGCAATGAATGCTAATATGCGGCTGCAGCTTGTCAGCCTCTCAAGTGTCAATCCCGACCCCAGCGAATCGGACAGTCGTGTTCTACTTGTTGCTGGTGCTAGCACATGAATTGTTATGAATTGCTCCAGGACAGACGCCAATTTTGTTGTCCTAGAAGTTGACCGATTCTAACGCGGCGTCGGCACTTAATCTCTGAAACCGAGAATCCCGCCCCTTCAGAGAATAACTACGAGTGTTATATTGGAAGCACCATCTGAATTGATTAATTTTTAGTCAGTCTATCAGATCCCAGCACAAAGCAATTGTCCAGCGCAGGTTAGCACTGCTATGCAATTGTCGGGTAAATCCTTACCTGGCAACTTCGGAGAGGGATTCCCCAACACATTATTGGGGTACCTCTACAATCGGGAGTTAGGGAGACAGGAGGTTAGGGAAGGATGGATGGTGATTTGATAGACATATTCAAAATAGAGATGTTTCAGGACAATGTAGGTAGGAAGACACTCTTCCCGTTCTTAGTAATGACGGGCTCCAGAAGAAATTGGTATTAGGTGATTTTTTAAGAACCAGAGATTACTGTAGAAATAGATTTATTGTGAAGAGTGTCGTGCGGATCTGGCAGGCCCTGCGTTGTGGCAAAAAGTTAATCGTGGATTTAAAGATAGGGTTGTACACTGTGACTACAGAAACAATATATAGGTAAAGCAGAAAAGACTGGAGAGCTGGTATACCCTCATTTCGCTTTCAGACAACTGTCAGGAACAGCAGGGCTGAATAGCCCCCTCTTCTGACACCCCCATCTCCCCGCCGATCTCTCCAACGTCCATCTCACCCGGCACTCCGACCTCCGACACCCAATCCCTGTTTTGTTCTGTGCGATGGCCATTGCAATAAGGTGCACACAACACCCAGTTGTTTAATTAAAAGGTGACTTATTAAAACATTCGTGGAGAGATACCATCAGATTACTATACAATAACTAGTGTATGATTTCTACTGGAACTACTATAACTGCGACTATCCTGTCCGACGGCCTACGACCAACTGGCGGGTATCTCAAGTCACGTGACGGATGTCTGGCGTCACCAGCTGGTTGGAGGTTGCACCGTTCACTATCTACAAAAGTATGCACAGGCATATCACCACATTCCCTTCGTTTGCAAATGTTAATGTTAATACTTGAATGCAACCGTGTCTTACAAGAATATGATTGATCTATGACTATTTTACACATGTTATGGAAATATATACGCAACGTTTTTTCAAACAATATGATATGCCTGGTGAATGTGTCTCTGGTTCACAGCTTATTTTACATCTGCGACAGCATCGCCTCGTTGATCTTCTGGGCTCCTATCACTTTCCTATGTCTCTTGCTTCTGAAATATGAGTTTTCCTGCTGGTGTTCTTTGTTTCACCCCGCCATGGGTCTTTAAGGCCGATATTGTTGCATGCCGTGCCTTTCTCATCAGCTTCTTTGACTTGTTTACGCCATGCTGTTTGCTAAAATTGTTGTGTACTTTCGCTTTTTGGCCTGTCGGCTACATTGCCAATATCTTCTCGTGTGTTGCCACAAGTGGGACTCACGATATCCCCCGCGCTCCTTCTCTTCCTCTTCTTTTTTGTAGCAGGGATCCTGCGAATCCGCCTCTTTTGCTGCTCAGTCTTGATTGCATCCGTGCTGCCGTTGGAGAGTGCCATGTGAGTAGTTATTTGTGTATCATCTCTGGAGACGTCCAGTGCTGGTTTGCTTGTGAGGGACTTTGCAGTCGTGGTCAAGTCTGCACCTTCAGTATCTGGCTAAAGAGCCTCGCACTCTAGTGTGTGAGTTGGCTCCAGTTCCCCAAGGTTGGGTGTTGCTCCTTCATCCTGATCTTTAGCCCAAGTGATGGCACATCTTAATTAGTAATAATAATGCATGCATCATCTTCTGCCGAAGAAGTCATGAGTGGCTCACCCTCGATTGGTTGCATGCTGTACTTATCGCCTGTTGTTGTGGTGGTGCATACCGATATAGTCATCTGTTCCTCGTATCTTTCGGCAGAGTAGCCTCGAGTATCCGGGATGCAACTGGCAGAACAATTTTCTGTGCCTGAAAGAATTCACCATATGGTTTTGGAGCCATTTTCTTCAAGATGGGGACAATTTCTTCCGTTATCAGTCTGTTCGGAGCTGAGTCGCTCTCCTCTGAAGTGACTGCTTCTGTAATCTCATTCTGAGGCTTTGCATGCACCATCACAGAGATTTCGCACTCCTCTGTGTCCTGCACAGACTGGCCGCCCGTGGTGATCACCTCATAACTCCCACCAAACCACCGGTATATCGGTTCATAGTCATCCTAATCTAGCTCACCATATGAGACTCTATATTTATCATCATACTCATAACCCTCGTAGATATAATCGCAATGATCATCATCAGAGTCATTGTAATCTGTAATGGCATCTCTTATAAATTACGACGTTGCAGACAGAATTATTTGTTTCCGCAAAAGGCGACCCATTTCAAAGTCATCAGCTAATTTCACTGCAGATCCTTTCCTCAGCAATCCATGGTCTGGAACGTCAGGAGGACTGAAGAAGTTGAAGACTGATTCATCTGATACAGTTTTTGTAACGATTTTACGAGCAGTCCGACCCCTCAGCTTCTGCTTCGCTTTAATCATTTTCAATGTGACATTTGTTTCCTACTTTCCAGTCGACTTGACAGCCTGGACATCCCGTGATTTGTGGTTCATCAAAGAATGAGAACTCGAATCCATCAGGCCGCGATTCCATCTGGTATATTCTCGTGACCACCACATTTGTGAAATACTCTTGGGCTCAAACTTAAACTCCAGAGTGAAGCTTATGGGCTGTTCAGGCTCTGATCATTTAACGTTCACATCTTGTAGATGCTATAATATAGGGTCATCGTGCTCCTGTATCATGCCACTGAGTACAGACACATTCTCGAATACTGTCAAACGTAAGTTTGTAATTCACTTCGGCTTTTCCATCTCCTCGTCTGATTTGTCTTCCTCCGCCTTGATTTTCGCTTGCTTCTCATCATATGACTAATCACAGTAATCTTCTGATACCTCCCTGTCTGGACTGTACAGCCGCTCAATGAAGTCCAGGGCCTCACACGCATCCATCCCTATGATGGGCTCACGGTTCGTGTTCACAAAGGAACATGTGGGCAGCATGGTAGCATAGTGGTTAGTACAGTTTCTTCACAGCTCCAGAGTCCAAGGTTCGATTTCCAGCTGGGTCACTGTCTGTGCGGAGACTGCGCATTCTCCCACTGTCTGTCTGGGTTTCTTCCGGGTGCTCCGGCTTCCTCCCACAGTCCAAAGATGTGCGGATTAGGTGGATTGGCCATGCTAAATTGCCCACAGTGTCCAAAAAAATTTATGTGTAGGTTACTGGGTTACGGGATAGGGTAGATACGTGGGCTTCAGTAGGGTCCTCTTTGTAAGTGCCGGTGCATACTTGATGGGCCAAATCATAGAATCGTAGAATCATAGAATTTACAGTGCAGAAGGAGGCCATTCGGCCCATCGATTCTGCACCGGCTCTTGGAAAGAGCACCCTCCCCAAGATCCGCACCTCCACCCTATCCCCATAACCCAGTAACCCCACCCAACAATAAAGGCAATTTTGGACACTATGGGCAATTTAGCATGGCCCATCCACCTAACCCGCACATCCTTGGACTGTGGGAGGAAACTGGAGCACCCGGAGCAAACCCACGCACACACTGGGAGAACGTGCAGACTCCACACCGACAGTGACCCAAGCCGGGAATCGAACCTGGGACTCTGGAGCTGTGAAGCAATTGTGTTATCCACAATGCTACCGTGCTGCCCATATGGCCTCCTTCTTCTTGTAAAATTCTATGATTCTAACAAAATTCTAAAATTCTATGTGAATTTTGTTGTGCACACATAATTCGAGCTCACATACACCCAGCGTCCCAATTTCCTCCCCACTGTGGTCTATGAGCAGTCTCGGTTAATGCACTGAAGTCTTCTAGGTGTAGTGAGTAACCAGTTTCCGGCGCTAGTCGCAAGTTGTGGTCCACATGCATCTCTGAACCTCGTTCCTGAACAGCTGCACTCCTTGCAATTAACATCGCACAGTTCTGGTAGGTTGGTATAACTCAGTCACGCATTAGGAAGTTTCAGAGTGCAGGGAATAGTCCTATGCTTCCACTCCTGGGTTGGCCTGACCTCTCCTACAGACTTGGCAACCAACTGGAATTTCTGTCCTTTAAGTCCCTTCAGTGCTTGGTTGCCGATGGTAATTACGAGTCTGTACACGACACCAGAATAGTAACATTGTGAACATCAACTTGTCCCACTGTACACTGAACAATTATCGACGTTAAGCTACATTAGATGTTAACCCCAATCAATTGAGATACATTCTGATAATAAATATATATTAATATTCCACTGTCGAGTTTAACAATTCTCACTGGAAACCTTAATTTCTCAATAAATTGTATACCATCTTACAGAAAATCAGATATTTTCATCTTTCCAGTCAGCACTCTTTTTATCTTGCTTGTCCCATTTAAGAAAGGCTTTCAATACCATACCGCTATACATCTGCATTTGCAATAGATCCAGAATTCTACCTCATCTCCTTGCGTGACCAATTCATCTAACTGACTGCCGGAGAGTTAGTGCTGACATTAAGGACAAATTCCAATCTAATTATTTGATATAATAACTTTTTACTGAGCGTTAGAGCATTTGATTTATAAAAGACCTCTAATTATTTTTTTCCCAAGAACATATCTGCCCTGCTTTAGAATTTGACCTGTTCCCCCCTCTTATTTGATTGGCAACAAAACGGAATGCCAAGTTTAGTCAAAGATTAGTTCAAAACCAATTGAGCAGAGGTATAAAAAGCATTGTGATTTATCAAGTTGAAATGTGTGCGGATCATCGTTGTCTGATTTATTCACCTTTACACCACTGGGCAGTGGCAATTTAACATCCCGATCGGGTTACAAATTCGTTGTATGCTGAATCATAACGTGGGCCCAATGGTATCGATCGTCTGTTATGCTCTTCTAGCCTTTAATTTTATTTTAGTCACGGCATAAATGAATGATCAACCTTTGTGCCCTTTGTGGTAACACTGGGTCACAAATCTGTTATCCCACAGCCATTAATTTCGTTTGACTATTCTATCCTTTGGCCTTTATCACAGCCGGATTAAAGGGCAGGATAGTGACGTTTTGCTTCAATTGGATTGGAGTTGGTTAGACCGCACCATGGGTAGATTTGATGTTGCGTTTGATTTGATTTTATTGTCACGCTTACCGAGCTACAGTGAAAAGTATTGTTCTTCGTGCAGCCCAGATGGATCATTACAGTGCTTAATGTTGGTCCTCTTACCTCAGAACGGGAATTATTGCCAGAGAGAGAGTGCAACGAAGGTTCAACAGACTTGTTACAGGGATGGCGGGAAGAGAGATTGCGGCAAAATGAGCCTGTATTCGCTCGAGTTTCGAAGAATGAGAGAGTATCTCATCGAAACATACAAAATGCCTGAAGAAATAGAGAGGGTAGATACAGGTAAGAGGATTCCCTTGTTTGGGGAGTCTAAAACCAGGGACACAATTTCAAAATAAGGAGGATACCATCGAAGATGAGGAAAAAATTATTTACATAGTGGGTTGTGAATCTTTCGTACTCTCTACCCAAGTGGACTGTGGGAGCTCAGCCATTGAACGTGTTTGAAATAAAGAAATATAGATTTTTGACCTGAAATAACGTAAAGGGTCATGGGGATAGTTGGTTTAAAAGGCATTGAAGTTGTCCGATTCACAATGATCGTATTGAATGTGCAGCAGACTCGACGGGCTGAGTGGCCTCCTCCTGTTCCTATATTCCTACCCCATCAGCGTTATACAACATTTCTCTGAAGTGTCTATGAAAGTTTTCCATTTGACTGTATTGGGTGAATCTCTTCCACCACTCAGAGCAGGGCAACCACCTCACATCAGTATGAACTAATTGATGCGTCTGCAGGCTGGGTGACTGGGTGAATCCCTTCCCACACTCAGAGAAAGTGAACTGCGGGTCTGCAGTGTGAACTCGCTGGCGTATCTACAGGCTGGGTGACTGAATGAGTCTCTTCCCACACTCAGAGCATGTGAACGGCCACGCCTTGCTATGAAATTGTTAGTATGTGAACTGGTTAGATAAATCACTGAATCCCTTCTCATATTGCGACCAGATGGATGGCCCCTTCCCTCTAAGAAGAGGGAATTAATCGTGCAATTAGGCGTAGAATGACGGGTTGCTTTCGAAGGAGGGCAATACTTGACTTGGAAGAACAACCAGTTCTGCAACGGCAGTTGGTGTGGAATAAGGTCGTGAATGGCGTTGATGTATCCGTTTGTCCGGTGTTTGGGCGACCTTACAGAGATAGAAAGCTGCGTTTCGATGGATGGATTTCCAAACAAAGTCAGTGCAAGTCGGCTGTCAGGCTTACAGTCAAATACACGGATAGAGGAAAAACTCTCCCCAGTTGGATAAATAATCCGTATATCGAGGCAATGTGAACATGTGAAAAGAATTTAGAATAGTCAAAAGTATAGCTTTCACCGTTAATTCAGTGTTCAGCCTATTTTTCTTCTTTCATGATTTTTGCTTACATTTCTCAATCTCACCTGGGTCATCCAGATTTGCCTTGAGTTTAGCTATTTCTGCGAAAAATAAAAAAATCACAATCCCCAATTATATAAGAAATGCAGTTGAACATGTGTCTCTGAACTGAAACAGAACTTTCTGTGCAATCTAAACAGTTCTGGCAGCATCTTTGATGAGGGCAGTAGAGTCAACAGTTTGAGTCGAATCCGACTCTCCATTCAACAGGGAACGTTAATTCTGCTTCGAGTGTCCAATTTTCTTCTAGTGAGGTGGCACAGCTGCTGGGTGATTTGATTTTGTAATCTGAAGCCGTATAAATACTGTGACTACAACAGCAGCCCAGAAGGTAGGAATCCTGAGGCTAATTAGTCACCAACGCCTGGCCACCATACACAAGTAAGGAGGGTATTGGAGTGTTATTCACCGGCCTGGATGAGTGTAATTCCAGCAACATTCAGGAAACTCCACATCAGCGAGGACAAACAGCCCCGCTTCAATGGCGCCCATTTCCACAAGCATTCACTCCCTCGAACTCCGACAATAGTGGCATCCCTGTGTATCATCTACAAAATGCACTGCAGAAGGTCACCAAGGCTCCTGACGCAGAATCATCCAAACCCACAACGACTACCAAATAAGACAAGTGAAGCAAACCCTGGGAACCTAACCAAATGCACGTTCCTCAAAGTTACTCACCATCCTGATTGGAAATTAAGCCGGATTTCCTTCATTGTTGCTGGATCACAAATCCTCGACCTCCTTCCCGAACTGCACTGTGTGCGCAACTACACAACAGGAACGGCTGCGGTTCAGAAAGGCAGCTCGCTTTCCATTGGCCCCCGCGAAGGATACCCAGCCGCAAACATAGCCACGGAAGAGAGACAGGCATCCGGGTCGGACTTTTATCATGATCTTCTTGAATTGCGGAACAGAATTGAGGGGCCGAATAGCCTACTTCTGCTCCTAATAGGCTTGTTTTCACGTACGGAAGCCACAGTCTCAAGGATGAATTAGAATACAAGCGAAACATTTATGGTGGTTCTATCCCGACACGTTCTTGTCGGAGCTGTTTCTTTTACAACACCCGATTTGACCAGTTCAAATAAGAGTAATTTGACTCTTCAGAAGATGGGTTGACGTGTACCATGTCAAACAAGACCATAAGACCATAAACCATTGGAGCAGAATTAGGCCACTTGGCCCATCGAGTCTGCTCCGCCATTCAATCATGGGTGATATTTTCTCATCCCCATTCCCCTGTCTTCCCATTACCCCTGATCCCCTTATTAATCAAGAACCTATCTATCTCTGTCTTAAAGATGCTCAGTTAATTGGCCTCCACCGCCTTCTGCGGTAAAGAGTTCCAAAGGTTAACCACCCTCTGGCTGAAGAAATTCCCCCTCAACTCTGTTTTAAAGGATCGTCCTTTTAGTCTGAGATGGTGACCTCTGGTTCTAGTTTTTCCTAACGGTGGAAACATCCTCTCAACGTCCACTCCATCCAGGTCTCGCAGTATCTTGAAGTTTCAATAAGACCCCCCCTCATCCTTCTAAGCTTCAACGAGTACAGCCCCAGAGTCCTCAAACGTTCCTCAGGTGACAAGTTCTTCATTCTAAGGATCATTCTTGTGAACCCCTCTGGACCCTTTCCAAGGCCAGCACATCCTTCCTTAGATAGGGGACCCAAAACTGATCACAATACTCCAATTGGGTTCTGACCAGAGCCTTATACAGGCTCAGAATTACATCCCTGGTCTTGTATTCTAGCCCTCTTGACATGAATGCTAACATTGCACTTGCCTTCTGAATTCTGCCGACTGAACCTGCACATTAACCTTAAGAGAATCATGAACAAGGACTCCGAAGTCCCTTTGTGCTTCTGTGTTCCGAAGCATTTCCCCATTTAGAAAACAGTCTATGCCTGAATTCCTCCGTCCCAAGTGCATAACCTCACATTTTTCCACATTGTATTTCATTTTCCATTTCATTGCCCATTCTCCCAGCTTGTCTACGTCCTTCTGCCGTCCCCTTGCTACCTCAATGTTACCTGTCGCTCTACAGATCTTTGTATCATCTGTAAATCTAGCAACACTGCCTTCAGTACCATCTTCCAGATGATTAATGTATATTGTAGAAATTGTGGTCCCAGCACCGACCCCTGAGGCACACCACTAGTTACCGGCTGCCATCTTGAAAAATCCCCCTTTATCCCCACTTTCTGGCTTCTGCCAGTCAGCAAATCCTCTATCCATGCCAAGATCTTAGCCTTAACACCATGGGCTTTTAACTTATTTAACAGTCTCCTATGCGGCACCTTGTCAAAGGTCTTCTGGAAATCTAAATTAATCACATCCACTGGTTCTTCTTTGTCTAACTTCCTTGTTACCTCCTCAAAGAACTCTATCAGATTTCTCAGACACGACCTACCTTTGACAAAGCAGTGCTGACTCAATCCTATTTTACCATGCACTTCCAAGTATTTCGCGATCTCATCTTTAATAACAGACTCTAAAATCGAACCAATGACCAAAGTCAGGCTAACCAACCTATTATTTCCCGTCTTCTGCCTCCCTCCCTTCTTCAACAATTGTGCTACATTAGCCACCTTCCAGTCCTCTGGGACCCTTCCTGCCTCCAGTGTTTACTAAATAATTATCACAATGCCTCCACAATTTCCTCAGCTATCACTTTTAGAACCCTGGGGTGTAGTCCATCCGGTCCAGGTGACTGATCTACCTTCAGACCTTTCAGTTTCCCCAGAACCTTCTCCTTAGTAATGGTCACTGCCCTCACCTCTGCACTCTGGTTCTCCTGGAGCTCTGGCTTCCCACTGATGTCTTCCACCGTGAAGACCGATGCAAAGCAACTATTCAGTTCGTCTGCCATTTCTTTGTTTCCTATTATTACTTCTCTAGCCACATTTTCTAATGGTCCAATGTCTATTTTTGTCTCTCTCTTACCTTTTATATATTGAAAACATCTCTTCCTATCTTCCTTTATATTACTCGCTAGTTTGCACTCATATTTCATCTTCTCCCCCTTATTGCTTTTTTTTAGTTGTCCTCTGCTCGCTTTAGAGGCTTCCCAATCCCCTGGATGCCCACTAATCCTTGCCACTCTGTATGCTTTTTCTTTAGCCTTTATGCTGTCCTTGACATCCCTCGTGAGCCATGGATGCCTTTTCCATCGCTTAGCATGTTTCCTCCTCCTTGGGATGAATTTCTATTGTGCCTCCCCAATAACCCGCCAAATCTCCTGCCATTGCTCTTCCCCTGTCTTCCCTGCTGGACTCCTTTTCCAATCAATTCTGCCCAGCTCCTCCCTAATGTCTTTGTAGTTACCCTTATTTAATTGTAATACCGTTACATCTGATTGCAGCTTCTCGCTCTCAAACTGCAGGATAAATTCTATCATATTGTGGTCTCTGCTACCTAAGGATTCCTTCACCTTATGCTCACTATTGAAGACTGCCTCATTACACATCACAAAATCTAGAATTGCCTGTTACCCAGCAGGCTTTGTCATAATCTACTCCAAAACAACATCTCTTAGAAATTCCACAAATTCCATTTCTTGGGGATCCACTACCAACCTGATTTCCCCAGTCCACCTGCATATTGAAGTCCCCCATGATTATTGTAATATTGCCTTTTTTACATGCCTTTTCTATCTCCTGATTTATTTTCTGCCCCACATCCTGACTACTGCAAGAGGGGGGGGGGGCTGTACATAACTCCCATCAGGATCTTTTTACCTTTGCGATTCCTCAACTCTACCCGCAGAGATTCTATGCCTTCTAATCCTATATCGCTCCTTGCTATCGATTTAACGTCATTCCTTAATAACAATGCAACTCGCCCCCTTTGCCCATCGGCCTGTCCTTTCGATAGGACATATATCCCTGGATATTTCGATCCCAGCCCTGATCCCCTTGAAGCCACCTCTCTGAGATTCCCACAACAGCATACCAGCCAATTTTAATGTGCTCAACAAGCTCATTTATCTTGTTCTGTATACTGCGCGCATTTAGGTCCAACACTCTCAATCCTGCCTTGGCCACCTCCCTTTTCACACTCTCCTCAGTAACTGTACCGTGTACTGTAGCCCCTTTTGATTTTTGACTATGGCTTTTCAGTGCTTTACACTTTCCCCCTAACTGTTTTTTGTTCCTGGCTTTGTTTTACTTCCCTCCGACTTCCTGCATCGTTTGCCATCCCCCTGCCACATTAGTTTAAACCCTTCCCAACAGCACTCGCAAACACCCCCCCTAGGAAATGGGTTCCAGTCCTGCCCAGGTGCAGACCGTCCGGTGTGTACTGGTCGTACCTCCCCCAGAACCGGTTCCAATGCACCAGGAATTTGAATCCCTCCCTCTTGAACCATGTCTAGAGCCACGCATTCATCCTATCTATCCTGACATTCCTACTCTGACTGGCTCGTGGCACTGGTTGCAATCCTGAGATTTCTACCTTTGCGGTCCTACTTTTTTGTTTAACTCCTAACTCCCTGAATTAAGCTTGTAGGACCTCATCCCGTTTTTTTATACCTGTATCGTTGGTGCCCATGTGCACCACGACAGCTGGCTGTTCACATACCCCCTCCCCCACCCCGCCCCACCCAGAATGTCCTGCAACCGCTCCAAAACATCCTTGATCCTTGCACCAGAGAGGCAACATACCATCCTGGAGTCTCGATTGCGTCCGCAGAACCGCCTGTCTATTTGCCTTATGATTGAGTCCCATATCACTATAGCCCTGCGATTCTTCTTCCTGCGGTCGAGCGCAGCAGAGCCAGCCACGGTCCCATGAGCCTTCCTGCTGCTGCCTTCCCCTCATGAGCCAACTCCCTCAATGGCATCGAAAGTGGTATATCTGTTTTGCAGGGAGATGACCGCAGGGGCCACCAGCACAGTCTTCCTACTCTTCCTCTGTCTTTTGGTCACCCATTTTCTGTCTCCCTCAGTAATTTTCACCTGCGGTGTAACCAACTCGCTAAATGTGCTGTCCACGAAGCCCTCAGCATCGCGGATGCTCCAATGGGAGGCCATCCGCAGCTCCAGAACAGTCAAGCGGTCTAACAGGAGCGGCAGCTGGACACACGTCTTCCACGTGAAGGAACCCGGGTCAGTGGACGTGTCCCTGAGCTCCTACATCGCACACGAGGAGCATGACACGGGTCTGGGGTCTCCTGCCATGCCTTAAACCTTAGGTTAACTTAGACGACTACAATGCCTAACAACGAAACAAAAAAGAAATAAGTAAGACAAATGAATAGAAAAACTACTTACCAGTCACTTACCAGGGATAAAAAGCACCTCCTGCCCACCCAGCTTCGAATTCCCACCTAGCTTCAAATTCCCAAACTGACTCTTCGCTGTGCTTCACTCTGGCAGTGTCTTCTCTGGCTCACTGGGCGAACTCACTGGGAGTGAGTTGAAGTTTAATTTTTTAATTGGCCGGAGTTGACTCACCACCACCTTCCCCCTCCTCCTGCTTTTAGATGAAAGTAGCTTAAGTGACTGACATTCAAGTGCCAACCAGTTGTGTGAGTGGGTCGGGCAGCCCCTTGTTAACCTTCACTGCACAATTCTAGATTAATTTAAGTTCCTGAAATTTAAAAAGGGACAGTCTTACCGATTCAATTCCCAAACTCACTCTTCGCTGTGCCTCACTCTGGCTGTGTCTTCTCGGAATCACTGGGAGAACTCGCTGGGAGTGAGTTAAAGTTCCTCTTTTTAAATTGGCCTGAGTTGACTTCCCCCCTCCACCTGCTTTTAGATCAAAGTAGCTTAAGGTGACTGACACTCAACTGCCAACCAGTTTTGTGAGTGGGTCGGCAGCCCCTTATTAAACGTCACTGCACAATTCTAGGTTAATTTAAACTCCTGAAATTTAAAAAGGAACAGCCTTACCGATTCAATTCGCACCTATCTTCAAATTTCCAAACTCTCTCTTTGCTGTGCCTCACTCTGGCGGTGTCTTCTCTGGCTCACTGGGAGAAATAGGATACTTCTGATGCTATAGCTGCCTTTCATTTATTTTGAGCAACACAGGCTTGGATGGATTGTACTTTGGGCAGTCAAAGGGGTATTTAGATATTTGAAATATGCGAGCTGAAGACTCTGCCACGTCGGGATTGCTGATGGGTTATTTGGAGGTTTATGGGCTCCCTCAGGTTTCTTGACGCTGGTATTGGCCGGTCCTGAGAAAGTTTCTCTGCGTTCTGTGGACTTCCGGATGAATCATGCGCATCATGCAGAACTAAAAAGATACAACTTATATTAATCGTCCGAAATTCTCCATCCCTCCCCTGGCAATTTTCCCGGCGGGCGAGAAGCAGGAAGCTGAACACAAACATGCAAGCGGACAAGCCAGTGGATGCAAATCCCCACCACTCCGCCCCCACGCCAACAACACACACACGAAAACAGCCGCCTGTACTTATAACTCTATCCGGGAAGGCGTCGGATGTTTCGAAGTTCCTTGACTACTCAATGCCCTTCAAAACGGTCTCTTTTTGTTCCCACAGCGTTAGAGCCTGGAGATTCTTCGGTAATCGTTGGTGGCGACTAAATCGGTACTACCACGTTTCCACCCTGCCTCCCCGCCGCGCCCCGCCCCCCCCCCCCCCCCACCACCATCCCCGCTTCACGATCCATTCCTACACATTCTTCTTTAGAGGTCTTGTTTAAGGTCCATTCCCTCAGTTTTGCCTCCCAGGTGAGCTAGTCCACACCGGCCATCAACTACCTCGCGCCCTTTGTTGAGGCCTTTGAGGCAGAACCCGGTCACCGCAGCTGTATTAACGTGGTGCCCGGCTCCAGAACTGAATGCCTTGGTTTCGTTTGATTGGCGCAGTGGTCGCAGTACAGGTCACCAGGTTCAGCAGCACGATTGGAGTCAGAGAGCTTCTAGACTTGCTCGATGCAGCCTCATCGGTATGGAAAATGTTGTCAGGCAAGAAAGACAAGACAGCACAAGAGTTAAGAAGCAGCAATTGGCACCCAGCCATATAAGCATCATTTCAGGAAGATATAAACATATATTCGGGAAGATATTTCAAAGTCACCTCAAACAGTACGAACTGCAGATTGAAAGCAGAGAAATTTAGGGAAAGTACTCCAGAGCTTAGTCCCCAGTGAACTAGAAATACTGCGACCAATGTGGTGACAATTAGAACACAGAATGTTCAAGAGGGAGGCTAGGATGAGGGAACTAATCTTGGATTGCTTTTTTTTTGATTCGTTCATGGGATATGGAACTCTTTGACAAGGTCAACATTAATTGCCCATCTCCACTTGCCCTTGGCGAGATAATGGTTTACAGAGATTAGAAATAGAGAGGAGATGCCACAGTGGGATTTGTGAACATGTAATGGTGTTTTCAATTGCACATGGTTCTTAAACGGCTACCAATGTAGGCCGGAGAGCAGAGGGTGTCTGGTCAACGTGACTTTATTCAAGTTGGATATGGGAAAAAGTATTGTAAGGACAATAAACGTGTGGGATTTTAATGGAAACTTTGTTGGAATGGTAGATCATCCTGTGCTAATCTATAGAAGCCCTGCAGTGCAGTAGGAGGCCATTCAGACCATCGATTCTGCATCGACCCTCTGAGAGAGCGCATCAACCACCTCCCCTTCCTTGCCCTATTCCCATGTCCCCGCCTGATCTGTATGGTTTGACACCCTGGGGCAATATAGCATGCCAATCCACCTAACGTTCACACATTTGTGGGAGGAAACCGGAGCACTCAGAGGTAACCAACGCAAACACGTGGAGTACATCCAGTGCTGGAATCGAACCCAGGCACTTTGGGACAGCAGTGCCAAACACTGTGCTACCATACTGCCTGATGCTGATGCAGCGTACAACAATGATAAAGGCATGGATCTTAGAGCTACTAATTATGACGACGGCACAATTGCTTCACAGCTCCAGGGTCCCAGGTTCGATTCCAGGCTGGGTCACTGTCTGTGCGGAGTCTGCACGTTCTCCCCGTGTGTGCGTGGGTTTCCTCCGGGTGCTCCGGTTTCCTCCCACAGACCAAAGATGTGCAGGTTAGGTGGATTGGCTATGCTAAATTGCCCTTAGTGTCCAAAATTGCCCTTAGTGTTGGTTGAGTGGGGTTACTGGGTTATGGGGATAGGGTGGTGTGGGCTTGGGTAGGGTGCTCTTTCCAAGAGCCGGTGCAGACTCGATGGGCCGAATGGCCTCCTTCTGCACTGTACATTCTATGAAATCTATGAAATGATGTGGGATGTGCTTGCAGGCTTATGCAAGGGGATGGAAATACAAATTAAGCAAAATGTAAATACTAATAAAAAACGAGTCACTGTGTAATCTTTAAATCTTAAATAAATACAGCTTTACCTGGTAGAAATGCTCATCTGTTCTGGCAGAATCAGTGGCAAGTCGAACGGGGTTAAAGATTAAATTGCGAACTTTTCATTGGAATTCGAAAGTAAGGTAAGCTATACCTATTCTTTCACATGCTTTCGAAGCAGAGGAAGGAGCGCAGCGTGATACGAACAAAATGTGCAGTCTGGATTAGAGTCGTAAACAGGGGATGGAAATGACTCTGGTGTCTCTGTCCTCGGCTCGCCACAAGATAATTTATCTTTATATGCTCTGTTTTCAGCTGATTGGGAGTTCTTGAATTACCATTGTAGGAGGTCGTTTGCTCAGAAAATTAAAAACATCTTTACCAGGTTAAGGGAAAATTCCGGAAACATTTGTCAGTTCTGCGGCAGCCTTGCGGTGGTGGTGGTGGTGGTGGTGGTGGTGGGGGGGGGGGGGTGCTCTTGTTGGGGAAGAGAGCAGCATCCAAGGTCAGGGATAAAAGACCTTTATGAAAGATCACCGACCTTATTTTATGCCAACGCAGGCAGGATGACCTCCTTCTACACTGTTAAAAATAGTTGTGATTCTGGCTAGTTTTTGGTTTGTGTTTCATGTTGAATCGATACTAATTTGATATGAGCAATATTTGCATCAGCACAATTAGTTAAAAATGTCAACAAGCGTGGTTATAATCGCTGAGTCCACAAGATCACGGCACATTTATTTTTAGGGTGAAGCGTGTACTTCAGGTACCTTGCAATGTAAGAGATGTGGCAACAGATTTGTGAGTCGAGACAACCCACGAGCGTCAAAGAGATGACAATCATATGGCGTGTTTCAGTGAGTTTGGTGGAAAGGTAAGTATGAGAAACATACATAGAACAACATAGAAAATAAAAGCTGGAGGGGCCATTCGGTTCTTCGAGTCTGCTCCTCTATCAATTGCAATCAGGACTGATCAGTATGTTCAATACCTGGATCCTGCCTTTCCCTTATACCTACATCCCTTTAGCCGTAAGAGCTATAACAAATTCTTGAAAGTACACAAGCTTTGGCCTCAACAATGTCTGTGGCAGCGAATGCCACAGATTCGCCACTCTCTGGGTGAAGAAATCTCTCCTCACCACAGTCGTAAAAGGTCACCCCTTATCCTAAAACTATAACCCCAGTTCATGACTCTCCCACCATCAGGAACATCCTTTCAGCAACTAACCTGTCTAATCCTGTTAGAACTTTATACGTTTCTGCGAGATCCCTCTCACTCTTCTAAACTCCAAAGGAGCAAACTCTAACCGACTTAATCGCTCCTCATATGACAATCCCGCTATCCCAGAAACCAGCCTGGTAAAACGTTGCTGCTCTCCCTCCGTAGCAAGAACAAGCTTCCCCATTATAGAGAAATTCGGAGAACCCCTCTACCCTCCACCACAGTGCAAGATAAATCCTTCAGTCCAGCCAACGTTGGTCGACAATGATTCAATTTTACATCTCAACAGAAAGACAGCAAAACCACTAGTACAGCAGTCTCGAGATTCTATAAGGTAGACCTAAATGATGGGTTAACTCGCTAGATTGAGGACCTGAACTTCAGTCTTCGTTGTGTGACTGGTGCTCACTGGGTCTCAACTGATACTTGGAGTGGGTTTTAGTTGCACATGCATCGAAACATGCAGTGTAGATCAAGTTTCAAATCCTGCACGATGGAAGCCATCGATGAGAGATTGGATTTTCTTGAATGGGACGTAAATAGCTGCCTCAAATATTAAATAAAATGGCGCTCTTACCTTTCTGTTTCTGCCGTAATGTTGTGTCTGGTGGAAATAAATAACCAGCAGATAAGATGACCTGCGTAACGTTTCCGACTTTTCACTTATACTGTGCGATCTAGTTTACTTGGAGAAGTCACAGAGTTACAAAAGACAAAATGAGGCCCGTGGACCCATCATTTATCTGTCGGTCATCAGCTTCTTATCCCATTTTCTAGCACTTGGCCCATACCGTTGTATGCTATGGCGTTTCAGGTGCCCGTCTAATTACGTGTTAAATGTGGTACGGGTTCCCGCCTCCAGGCAGTGAGTTCCAGATTCCCACCACCCTCTGGGTGAAATGTATTTTTCCTCACTTACCCTCGAATTCTCTTGCCCATGACCTTAAATCCATGAGCTATCGTTATTAACCCCTCTCCTAAGAAGAGGACTGCACGAGTTGTTCCTAGTTTAAAGGTCCTGGCTATTCACACGGGCTCAAGTACCTGGTCCGCATTCCATATTTTAATTATAACTAAGATGCGGCATGATAGAGACCGACGGAATAATTTATAGTTTAAAAAATTGAAATAGCATGGATGTAAAATCTGAAAGGATGGGGGAAAACTGCAGTTCATGTTTTTTTAATAGAACGAGAAAACCTCTGACACTGGAACAGGAAGGAACAATTTAGCCTCAAATTTTCACAGGCCAGCCCAGCGGGCCACCAACATATTGTATCGAGTTGGATCTTTGACATCTTGCGGGTGAAATCTATGTTACAATCAGAGTTGATGTGTATCGCGCCAGTTCACTGTTCTAGCTGCGTGCACACGCCCTTTGAATCTACAAGCGCAAAACCAGGTCATTTGTCCCAAAATGCCTATACGACTATCCAGGAACTACTGCTCTTCATGAACTTCCTTTGCCTGTTCTCATGTGGTTCGATTAACTCCCACATCTTCACCGATCTTTCTCATCCTATTATTGCACAAGTTGCAGTAATGGTACCTGATGTAAGCACGCCTTCTGACAGTGATGGTTCACATTTTAATCAATACTTCCCGGAGCAGCACAGCTCAAAATAATATACTGAATTAATGAGCGACCTTCTTAACTCGATAACCATTAATTTTGCTCTTCACCGTTACTGGAATATTTTGCTTCAAGTCTGCTCAAACAGACCCTTTCATTGTCTTAAAGACTGATATGAGGCGGCCTCTCAGTCTTCATATTTTCATAGCAGAGCATACCAGCCGGTTCAATCTTCCATAATATTTCATTCCTCAGTCATCCTAACATCAATGTCTCTTGCAAGTTGTTCTAGTATAATTTTTATATAATATGCAGACGACAGCAATATTCTATGTGTTCTGTACCAAATGCAGAAGTAAAATTTCACGTATCTTCATGTGTTGCTTGTTAATTGTATTCCTCGATAAATTAATTGCGTAGGTTTCCTTTTGTTTCATAGAAGTTGACCATCTACGATACCTGGCGGCGATGTGTGGCTAATGCTCAACCCACGCACGCGCTGAAGACACACATGGACAACCTTCTGATCGTAAAAGATTTTCCACCCGCAAGATGACAAAGAACCCACTCGCTCCAGTTTGGTGGTGGCCCGCTTTCTGGCCTGTGAAAATCTGCAATAATTTCCGAGGGTATTTTGTTCGCTGTTTGTCCTATTTTCCCTCTTTCTTTTCCACCTCTCGCAGGGAATTATATTGTTGTGCTACTGGGGCATGGCCAGATAGATAAAAAGTGGGCTTCGAAAGAAAGTGCATATTTCCTGATGTTGCTCTTACCTCGATGGTTTTGGTGAGGCTTCATGGCTCAACTAATCCTTTTCAACCCAAATACAAAATAGGCGAGCATAGGAAATGATCCGTTTTTCAATAAAGGTTGCAACACGGCGAGCCTGGAAGGTGTTAAAACCAAGTGTCTTGGGGGCCTAAGTTCAACTACAATGATACAGCCCTGTTTGGAAAGGGATCGCGCACCCTTTAATATCCTAAGAAATTGATTCTGGTCTGCACGTCATTCCCAGGCAATTTGGACTGTGGTGATGTGTTAGCATTATCTCAATTTAGTCCTAATCTGATGACGTTTATAGGTATTAGTTAATTAGTAATTTAGTACCGTTTCTTGTATTATATATTATTATATTTGCTCTGCAGATCATAATCAGAATGTGCCTTGAAGCAGAAGAGTGCTTGCCAAGACTGTGTGTTCTGGATTTTGTATTTTCGACAGGAGAAACAGACTCGTTGGCACCAAATGAATCTTGAGAACAGGTCTTGGAGAAAGTCGGATTGATTGCCTAGCTGGCAACTGATGGGCCAGCCAAGTGCAGTGTTCTGACTGACAACAGTCAGCGAATTATTTCTGTCAGGTGTTTATTTTTTTCGGAGAACTGCCAGAACAATCTAGACCTACGGAGGAAGAAGACCTATGTTTGTCCCCCTCTCTGCTGCCTGCAGTTTCTTTAAGTTTGCTGTGAAGATTATCAGAAGCTGAAGGAAAAGAATGTACCCAAATGAAGGCCAAACGTTAAGAAATAAACTACTGGAAGACATCTATCTGCATAAAAGATCCTTTATCCTTTTACTTTCTTAATATTTACTTTACCTCTCAACAACCATTTCCCCTCTGTGTTGCTTGTCTGTGTGTGTAGAGAGAGTTGGGGTAGTTCCAAATCACATGATTGGAAATTAATAATGGACAGCCAGTTGTACGTTTTTGCCTATTTAATTATACTTACTGCTAATAATAGATAGGTACCTGTAGTTACATTTCACAAAAGTGCTGTCTGTAGTCAATTTAACTCAACCAAAGCCACAACTATTAATATAAAATCTAATATCACCTGCGTTGTCACTCCGTGTCAGGTGGGTTAGAATTCGTTGCGCACTAGCCCAGATTGACGCAACCAAATCTTCAAGGAAAGTAATAGAAGCAGACACAATATTTTCCTCGACATAGATATGGAATTGTGACAGACCTGAATCTCTATTCACTTTGATCGATCCTACTAGTTCATCGAAACTGAGATTTTCTGGATTTAGGTGACACTCATCAGGCTGTTAATATTTCCTATCCATTGCAGTCCATCATTAGACGATGGATCCTCCCACAGGCTGGGCTTTCGGCAAAGTTGGTGATTTATTGCATCACTTTATACGGCAGAAGAGCGTCATCGGAAGCCTAGTGCGTTTAGAGTCACATCGACACAATGTCGGATTTGAAAGGCAGGCGCCTTTCTCACCAAAGCAGTTGCAAAGCGATTGATAATTCAGCAGAACCTGAAAGCTCTGTGTTGACTCTTTCTTGTTACTTCGTATTCTGAATTTGAGAAATGCATGTACATTCTCAATCCGCCCCTTGGGAACTGAACTCAACTCCATTAGTATGATTGGAAAATAAGAAAAAAGATTCAGTTGTTTCACCCTACTTTGTCATTTCTTGTTGTCATGGTTCAGATTTTAGTCATAATTTCATACAAAGCGATTTGCTTCATAAGGAGGCTAGCAAAAATTCAACAATATAACATGGTTACATAAGCCAGGTGCGTATGTTTGTTTTGTTGGTGAGTGTTTCTCATATCTTTTCTTGAGCGACTGACCAGTAACATACCCCTTGAATCATGTGATACCGTGTTCCACGTCCCTGACCATGAAGTCCCCCAGCTGTAAGAACATGCTTCTATGTCTGTGTATTGAATTGAGTGCTATCAAAATAAGGAAAAACACAGTCACTTGATCGCGTTTATTCGTAATGAAGCAAAAGAACAGCTGTGTTACGTTATCCAACAATAATTTGATCAATCCAATACATTTAGTAAAAGGCCTTATGAGTGATACAGTGTTTTTCAATTACCCAGGTCTTCCAGAGTTGCATTCAATTTGTCAATTTCTGAAGATTAGAAAAAACACACAATGCAGTAAAATTCGTCAACAGGCCCTTTCTTCAAATCATTTATTACGCTTCAGCCTGCCCAACGAGAGTATCATTTCGGGGAATTGTCTCTGAAATGGATTTGCAGTCTATCTACGCGGATTGGCCCAAGGATGGGTCATCAGCCACGTTGACAGCCTGAAAAAGAGAACGAGCGAAATGGACGACATGAAAAAATCATATTTACATTGTGCTCTCCGTACCCATAGGAAATCTCGACTCAGCATCGTAGTCCAAGCTTTGATGTGTGGACGCTCTTATAATGTGAGAAATTTAAGGGCCAGTTGACAATCAATAATCTTAATCTTACAGAGACAACATTGCGATGATAACCCGACAATGTAAGTTCGGCTTGTTAATCAAGGGTCACATATTGTCCAGAACTCATGAGGTACCGCCTCTGTTTGGCTTCAACAATGTTTATTACGTCCTCAAGACCTTCATGATGACTGGTTCAATAGATAACTCCTGCAAACACATAGCGCCCCTCGGTAATGGACTGGAAAGGCAGTTTTGCCTGCTGTGCTCAGGTGCCTGCGTTACACTTGAACTAATTTGGAAACGACATTGTTACCCACTGAACCACAGCTGACAAATGAATTGGAAGTTTAAAAGAAAACTGCAAAGTCATGACCATTTTTGATAGCGTGCGTAAGGAGGCATCCTTTTAACTGGCATAATGATAGGACACCTGAGCTGAGAAACACATGAAAATATTGAAAATGAAAAGCGGATTTGAGTGAAGATGTCTCCTTTTCTTATAGATATTTATTATGGATAGTAAAACGCTACCTAAAAAATAGTAGAGGGACATGCAGTAGTGACATTGAAATAAATACCAATTTGCTAAATACTTCACGTGCTGACATTCCGAAGCAGGTCGGGAGTGTAAGGGAGCAAAGGCAAATGTGCAGCTCTTCACCTCCCTATCCAGGCCCAATGAAACGGCTGGTATGCTATTGTTTTTTGTTTCTGAGATGCAATGATTCATTATACCCGTGACGACTGGAGATATTAGGAAATCGGATCAAAGATGTAGTGGGCAATTTAGGGTTTATTAACCTGAGTCAGAGGAATACACCCACCCCTGGCCTGAGTCACATCATCCCATTCAGACTAAACTCATTAATCGGAATGAACAGGATACCATAGTTCAGCTGGGCATTTGGCTCACGATCCATCGTCACCTGGAACACTCGTGTCTAACCAGCAATTAGCCCATTATGGACTGATGGTCTCCTTTCTTCGTAAATTGGAGTTTAGTTGAATATTCACAGCATGTCCCTGCTCCTTTGTGTAAAACTGAGTGGGTTATCAAAAGTCCAGACAGTGATGATGAGTTTAAGTCGGGGTACGGTCTGGACAGACCCATTCCAGGAGGCAGAATGGTTTTGAGAACGATCAGCAGAGGCCATGAAAAACTGTCACGGAGACAATCTTCCGGTCAGTGTCTGAAAGAGCCACACTACTAGTGGGAATATGTCTTGTAATGTTTTTTGCCGACCTGTGTAAGTGGAGTTGAGAGCTGTATGTTCATTTTACTTGTTGTTTAATGGGAAATCGTGTGTCAGGATTAAGAGATACATGTCAGTTGTTGTTGTTATGTTCGAAACTTAAAAGTTTAAATATTGTTTTTATTTTGGTATAATAACGTTTTGTTTGTAAAAATAACTAAGCCTTATTTATTTTGCAATCACTCCTGGAGTGAATCCGTCATTCCACGCAGTCTTTTAAAAAAGTTGCAATTCTGATCCGGTATCTTAGCCACTAATGTGATCTGGTCTGGGGCCTTTAAAGGTATACCCAGACACCACTTTTCACCGGCTATTTCCCCTCTATTGGACAGTACATTAGTTATGCAAACTAGTTGAGTGTACATCGTGCATCATCAATTCAAATTTGTTGTCATCACTGCTTAACTGGCCTTTTGATGTTCAAGCATATTTTGTACCCAAGCTAATGTTTAATTCGCCAAAGCGCAATGCTGAATAGTCCAACATTTCAAACATGAAGAGTCTTTCCAAGTCAGTTTCTCAGGTTTTCATGGATAGCTGGTAATCACACAGTTCACATCATCCAACAGGCACTATTTACTATGATGATGGAGAAATCTATATTTCAGCCAACACATCTGTACCGTTTCTATTGTGTTGATTTACCTCCTGGCATAACTTCAATTTTCAAATCGCCGTTCTTCTGTTGAACGACCTGAATGAACTCGTTCATCCAGCTCTCTTGCGACCTGCAATCCTAAAATACTCGTTGATATCAATGCCGTAGATTTCTCTTTCTCCTTTGGTAGTCCCTCAGGGTTGAGGCTGGCTTGCTTCCATTCTGGTGGAGTGGTTCCGCGCTGGCTGCACATGCCAATCCTGACACCCTAGCACATGCAATGTTTTGACATTCCTTGTTTTCGTTGGGTAGCACAGTGTCGCAGTGGTTAACACTGCTGCATCACAGCACCGACCCAGGTACAATTTCGGTCTTGGCTGCCATGTGTGTAGAAGTTTCTGATTCTCCCTGTGTCTGCGTAAATTTACTTTGGGGACTCCAGTTTCCCCCGCAAACCAAAGACATGCAGGTACGGTGGATTGGCCATTCTTAATTGTCCCTCAGTGTCCAAATATGTGCAGGCTAGGCAGGATATTGGAGATAGAGCGGGGAGTGGGCCTGGGCATGGTGCTCCTTCAGAGGGTCGATGCAGACTCAATGCACCAAATAGCCTCGTTCCGTACTGTAGAAATTATGTGATCTCGTGAAGCTTCCATCCGGCACAACGTTTTATCTATCACATAAATTAAATTTATTGTTGCACTTAGAAAAGAGCTGGATTATGGTGTCTCATCTTTTAAGTTGTCAACGTCACAAATACGCGCCCGATTTGATCAAATTGCCTTTTTTAGACACTTTGCGTTAGCAAATTGGCTGCTGATTTATTTTAGATTCATCGCCGAGGCCACTTCAAGACATCTATTCTACCTGTCCCAGATTTTGCCAGTGTCACTGGGAATTATATCCCGACAAACAAATCTGAAATTAACTTTAAAAAAAAAATCTCTCTCCATCATAACATCAGGAAGTACATTGCTGAAGCAAGTTACTCGCTACTTTCCAGAAGCTCTTCTCTATGTCATCTATCCTTTTATTTTCTGTCCATTTACCCTTTGCTATTAAACGTTTTGAGACTGTTTAGTGGGTAGGATTCCTGCCTCAGCGAGGTAGGGACCCGGATTCTTTTCGGCCTTGGGTGACTGCCTGAGTCGAGTTTGCACATTCTCCCCATGTGGTCTCTAGGTGCTCCGGTTTCCTCCCCCATCCCAAAGGTATGCAGGGTAGGTAGGGTTTCGGAGACACGGTGGGGGAGTGGGCCTAGGTATGCCGCTCTTTCAGAGCATCAGTGCAGACTCGACGGGCCAAATGGCCTCCTTTGTACAGTAGAGGGGCTATGGATTCTATGAAGCTTTGACAAGAGTGTCAAACATCAAAGGGAATGGCCTCGGGAGAAATGTAATGCTGTTTTTATTTGTTCTTTAATTCTCTTCAGAGGATTTTTGCGTCACTGGCTGGACCAGCATGTTCGTGCCATCCAGAACTCGCCTTGAACAGGTGGTTATGAAACACCTTATTCAACTGCTGCAGTCCGTGGAGTTTAGGAAAATAGTGTGCTTATAGGAAGGAGGTTTCAAGATTTTGACCCAGTAACAGTGAAGGAATGGTGATATGGTTCCAAATGCGAATGTTGTCGGGCTTGGAAGGGAAGTGAACTTGCAGGTCGTGGTGATCAAATACATCTTCTGTCCTTGTCCAGCCAGGTGGTGGAGACAGGTTGGGAAGTCATCTTTGGTAGTGGAGCTGCTGCCATGGATGATGCAGCAGGGAGATATTTTCTTTTGTTAATTCGGAACATGGAAAATTTGGACGTATTCTTCAGCCTGTGGAGGAGAGCTAGATGCATATTAATATATCGCAGCCAATCGGCACCCTTTGCGATTTGTTAAGAATTGAGGCAAATTAAGGTAAAAGAGACAATGTAACACAGTGAGATGATTAGCGGCAGACGTCTGGATAATGATGAGATGTTAATTTGCCTCTGTGAAAAACAGGTATTTTACATATGTGACTGGAGAAAACAATGAGGCTCTATTGGTGGTAACTTCAACGTGGGGAGATAAGTAAATGGGCACATTTTTGCCAAAAGCCTATTCCACAGGATGAATAACATAACACGGAAATAAATCGCATTATTGTAGAATCGAAGGAAGGAAAAGGGAAATCTCTCGCTATAATCGGACCATTCGCTGAAGTTGAAGACTATTTCCCAGATGTGGACAACTTAACCCGAATGTGGCAACTATTTGATGGATTTGGCTCATAGAGTTATTTAATATTGGGCGTCGCTTGGGATAGGTGGTGACCTAGGTTTGAGGGCGAGGGGATAGTTCCATTACAATTAGGGGTGTATCCATCAGTATACTTAAGTGTCATTGTCTATTATAATTCTTGTATGATTGTATTTCTTTGAAGTTAATACATGTTCTTTATAACACAATATTATTTATTCACACAACGACTGAACTGTTCCTCCCTGGGTTGTACATCGTTCTTCATATTATGCTAATAAAACACATGCACCTCTCTGAATCTCTGTTCCAAATTACTCTCTCAGTTGTTGGGATGCTCTGGTATTTACCATACACTTGCTTCATAACACGTGCTGCATAAAGTGTTGAGCCGTTTGAAATTCTGCCATTCTTCCATCTGTCTTGATGAATATAAGATGACACGCTTTGACAGTCTGTCAACTTTTTCAGCAATTGTAACATTTTATATGACCTCATGATTAATCGTATACTGGTTACAGCATCGTTCAAGGCAATATGGTATGGTGGTCTCAGTTCTCTGCAAACCACAACTCACCTAGAACTTCTGTTTCATTCTTTCCCAGGGGATCTACTAATTTTATCCCTGAAACCAACTCTGAAATTCGCCTGTTGAAATCCCAAATGATTCTCAATCCATCGCATTCTCATAAAGTGAATGTCTAAATGACTCACTGCTTTACGAATGTTGTTCTCCAAGTCACCTTACCGTCTTGTTAACAATCACCTTGCCATGCTCTCTCTATCATGAAGAGCCTTCTAATAGTTCACACAGTCTCTCCCAAACGGCTCTGATCAGGTCGCTCATTATTTTGAGAACCTCCAACAACTTGAGGTGGAAGCTAGGCCATGATCCTGTTACAATGTTGAGAATTGAAGATTGAGTAATATATCTCAGAAAGTAATTAGATCAAGGCGGACTGTCCTTCTCTGTAACAACGTATTGTATTAATTCTCATTGATCAGCGATGTATCATATGAAATTATACAGATATATTTTGTGGGATGCATGATCATTTGCCAACTAAGTTACTTCCACCAATATCAATTTATATGTAATAGAATCATAGAATCCCTACAATGCAGAAGGAGACCATTCAACGCATCGACTTTGCACCGACTGTGCAAAACAGTACTCTCCCCACTCCCTGCCCTATCCCGATAACTCCACCAAACCTTTCTACACTAAGGGGCAATTTAGCATGGTCTGTCCAAGAAACACAGACACAGGGAGAAGGTGCAAACTCGATACACTCATCCAAGACTGTAATCAACCCAGGTACTGGGCGCTGGTGGCGCATGGCTAACCATTGCACTATCATACCTCCCATTCTAAATAAATAATCGATTCAGTTACCTTTGTTCTTGATTTTCACTTTCTCATCTGAGAAAAAGAAATAACAGCCCGCTGTTTACCTGTAAATGGAATGGTCTCATTGACTACTAGAGCAGACGTGATGGGCCGTATGGTCCACTTCTGCTCCTATGTTTTATTATAGTCGTATCGAAGCAGTCACAAATTGGTACCACAAACCGGCCCTGTCATTTAACCTCAATCTCATGCAATTGATCATCCTATTCAACCGTTTCCCTGTGTTCCAGTTATATCTGCAGCCATTACTCTTATATCAAATCACAATGTTGGGTGTTTATTACAGGCCTCCCAACAGCCAGCGAGAGATAGAGGACCAGATATGTAGAGATATTTTGGAAAGGTGCAAATGTAATAGAGTTGTTGCGGTAGGGGATTTTAATTTCGCCTATATTTATTGGGACTCACTTAGTGCTAGGGGTTGGATGGGGCAGAGTGTGTAAGGTGTATCCACGAAGCCTTCTTGATGCAATTGCTGGGGCCTTGACGGACACCTTTGTATCCTTATTGGCTACAGGTGAGATTCCAGAAGACTGGAGAATAGGTAATGTTGTACCGCTCTTTAAGAAGGTAGCAGGGATAATCCTGGAAACTATAGGCCGGTGAGCCTCACGTCGGTAGTAGGTGAATTATTGGAGAGAATTCTCAGGGACGGGATGTATAGCCGTTTGGAAAGGAATGGACTCATTAGCAATAGACAGCATTGTGTTGTGAAGGGGAGGTCGTGCCACACTAACGTGATAGAGTTTTTTGAGGAGGTGACAAAGATGATCGATGAGAGGAGGGCGGTGGATGTTGTTTACATGGACTTCAGTAAAGCCGTACCAGGTGCCTCATGGCAGACTGGTACAAAAGGTAAAGTCACAATGCATCAGAGGTGAGGTGGTAAGATGGATATAAAACTGGCACGGTCACAGAAGGCAAAGGGTTGCAGTAGAAGGATGTTTTCCTGAATGGAAGATTGTGACTAGTGGTGTTCCACAGGGACCGGTGCTTGGGCCTCTATTATTTGTGGTGTACATAAACACTTTGGAGGAAAATGTAGCCGGTCTGTTTAGTAAGTTCGCGGATGGCGCAAAGGTTGGTGGAGTGGCAGATAGTGTTGAGGATTGTCAGAGGATACAGCAGGACATAGATAGGTTGGACACTTGGACAGAGAAATGACAGATGGAGCTTAATCCGGACAAATGTGAGGTAATGCATTTTGGTAGGTCTAACATAGACGGGAAATATACCATAAATCGTAAAACTCTTCGGAATATAGAAAGTCAGAGAGATCTGGGCGTGCAGGTCCACAGGTCTTTGAAGGTGGCAACAACATTGGATAAGGTAGTCATGAAAGCATACGGAATGCTTGCCTTCATTGGACAGGGCATCGAGTACAAAAACTGGCAGGTCATGCTACAGTTGTAGGTAACCTTGGTAAGGCACCACTAGGAATATTGCGCACAATTCTGGTCGCCACACTATCAAAAGGATGTGGAGTCTTTGGAGAGGGTGCAGCGGAGGTTTAGCAAGATGTTGCCAGGTCTGGATGTTGTTAGCTATGTGGAGAGGCTGAATAGACTCGGACTGTTTTCATTAGAAAGACAGAGGTTGAGGGGGGACCTGATAAAGGTCTACAAGATTATGAGGGGCATGGATCGAGTGGATGGGCAGGCACTCTTTCCCATAGTGGAGGGGTCAGCACGAGGAGGCATAGGTTTAAGGTTCGTGTGGCAAAGTTTAGAGGAGATGTGCGAGGCAGATTGTTTAAGCAGAAGGTGGTGAGGCCACCAGAGGGCGGCGAGTGCCTGGAACACGTTGCCAAGGGAGGTTGTGGAAGCAGTTACATTAACGGCGTTCAAATGGCATCTTGATAAACGCATGGATAGGATGGGACAGAGGGATACGGCTCGAGGAAGTGCTGAGGGTTTTGGCAATGGTTGGGATCATGACCGGTACAGGCTTGGGGGGCCGAATGCCCTGTTCCTGTGCTGTATTGTTATTTGTTCTTTGTTCAAACTCGGACTTAAATATTCGACTTGGCCCCTTGCATCCACAACACTCAGGTACCCATCGGCTTTCACACGTGAAACGTCCTGTGTAATGAGCCAATGGCCTTTCGTCGGATCACAGGAAATGGCCGAATGCACAAAGGGAAGTGACGCAAAGAAACTCGCGAAGGTTCTGGCTAAGAGGCTGGAGAACTGCATACCAGAGGTGCTCTCAGAGGACCAGACAGGCTTTGTCAAGGGTGGGTAGTTTACTGCGGCTTATACATGCAATAGTTACCCTTCTAGGGGAGAGAACACCAAAGGTGATCATCTCCCTGGATGCAGAAAAGGCCCTGGACAGAGTCGAATGGAAGTATCTTCTCGAGGTTCTGGACCAGTTTGGACTAGGAGCAGGGATCACCACCTGCATAAAATCATGTACAACGCCCCCAAGGCGAGCGTTCAAACCAACACCACGAGTTCTGAATACGTCCAGCTGCACAGAGGCACGCGGCAGGGATACCCACTCTCCCTGCGCCTATTTGCCCAAGCAATTGACCCCTGACGATCGCTCTGCGAGACACAAAGAGCTGGTAACGCATCCAAAGAGGAGGCAGCGTGCACAGAGTCTCACTCTATCAGGATGAATTGCTCCTCTACGTCTCGGAACTGAAAGAAGGCTTGAGAGCAATCATGAAGCTCCTGAACGAGTTCAGAACCTCACCGGGCTGTAAATGTAACCTGGGTTAGAGCGCTGCAGCCTTGGTGAACCCCAATGGTGGAGGGACAGAGCTGGAGGTACCCCCATTCAAGCTACCCCAAAAGAAATTCCGCTACCTGGGGATCCAAAAAGGCCGGGATTGGACACAGATCCACAAGTGGAAATTGGCCAGCCTGGTGGAGGAAGTCAAAAAGGGTCTACAGAGCTAGGACACGTCTCGCCCTCCCTGGCGGGGAAGGTGCAACGATCAGAATGAACGTACTGCCGAGGTTCCTCTTCCTGATCAGTTCGATACCGATATTCATCCACAAAAGCTCCTTCCACAATATAGACTAAATGATCATGGCATTTGTGTGTGTGTGTGTTTTTTTTTTTTGGGGGGGGGTGTGGGGGGAGGTGGTGGGGGGGGGGGGGGGTGTGGTAGTAAGAATCCAATAATCTCCATAATCTCCAAATTAACACTGCAGATGAGGAAATTCAAGAGCGACCTAGCACGACCGAATTGACAACTTTATCACTGGACAGCAACGGAAGAGAGAGTGAGGGGATAGATACGCGAACCCACAATGGAATGGGTGAGGGTGGAGAAGTCGTCCTGCAAGGAATAGACCTATAGACCCTCCGGGCCCTCGCCAAGACAGCACTCCCACCCCCCTGACAGAACTCACATCCTGCCCAGTTGTGGTAGCTACACTAAAGACATTGAACCAGATGAGGCAACATTTTGGTTTGACCGAGATGTCCCCCATGGCCCCCATCTGCGGAAACCATGAGTTCCCACCAGCCATGCTTGGTACCACTTTCAAAATATGGAGACAGGATGGTGGGACGCTAACTGTGGTCTCCGGGACCCTGGGGTATCCTACTGTCTCCTGGCTGAGAAAGTGCTTTGCTCATAAGTGTCTAAGTTCCTGTCATGTCGCTAGTTCCAGGTCCTCCGTCAGTTCGCTAAGTATCACTGTCTGTGTTTATCATGTTCTCTAGGGGCTTTTACATGGGAGACAGACTAGCGATACTTAGCGAACTGACGGAGGACCTGGAACTAGCGACATGACAGGAACTTAGATACTTATGAGCAAAGCACTTTCTCAGCAAGGAGACAGTAGGATACCCCAGGGTCCCGGAGACCACATTACTAGAGAACCTGATAAACACAGACAGTAAGTAAGTGGTAATCTGCGGGAAAACCTTCGGACAGCTACTGGACAGGGCGAGACTGCCGCTGGATCAAGCCAGGCGAAAATGGGGAGACGAATTGGGGACAAGTTGGGTGGGGACTCTGGAGCGCCGCACTGAGTAGGGCCAACTCCACCCCCTCCTGCGCAAGGCTCAGCCTCATGGATTTCAAAGTGGTGCACAGAGCACACCTAACCAGAACCCAAATGAACAGGTTCTTCCCGGATCTGGAAGATAAATATGAATGGTGTCAAGGAGGCCCGGATAACCACACCCACATGTTCTGGGCACGCCCCAGATTTGTAAGGTGCTGGACAGCCTTCTCCGAGGCAATGTTCAAGTTTGTGGGATGAGGGTGGAGGCGTGCCCGAGAGTGGCAATCGTAGGGGTATCAGAACAGGCAGTTACACAGGGGGAAGGGGGTCGAAGGCCTTGCTTTCACTTCCCTAATCGCATGCAGGAGAATGTTGCTCAGCTGGTGATCAGCAGCATCACCCACGGCTGCAGACTGCCTGGCATAACTGGGGGAATTTCTCCATTTGGAGAAGATCAAGTACAACATCCGAGGTCAGAAGAGGTCTCCAACAAAGCGTGGGAGCCATTCGTCGGCCTATTCCAAGACATGTTCGAGGCCAACAGCGACTGGGGATAAAGCGAGAGACGTGAGAAAGCACACAGACATAAACAACTCTCAGGGGTGGGGAGGAAGAAATTAGGAAACTCAGGGTAACTACATGGATAAGCATGTGAGGGGTCGACCCCCCCCCCCCCCCCCTCTCAAGGCTGGCAACAGAAAACACAAAGGGAAGGGGGAGGAAAGGGAGAATAGGGGTTCGGGGACAGAACACAAAGCACGAAAGAGGGGGATGCCAAGGACGGTTCAGGAAGGAGGAGGGGTAGGGAGAGGGAGAGGGGGGGGTGGCACATCAAGAACGATTGAATGTACAGAAGAACTGCACAAACTGTAAATATTGGATGCGCAGTTTTCTTCTGTAAACTAGAAAATGGCAAGAAAAATATTTTAAAAAAATATTGATGAAACCCTGGGTAGCGTTATGTGCACGATCACCATTTTGGATGGCTGGTTTTGTAACATATACGACAACTTAAAACAGGGAACCCCTGAGGTGTTCTAGGCCGTCAATTGAAGCAGAATTGTATTGAACAACAATCTGTAAATACAAGGACTGGCATATCACCCACGACAGTCGGCCTGGGAATAAAAGCACGATCAATTAAGAATGCATGGGCGGGGCCCAGGACCTGCATCAGCCATCTTAAGAATGAGCTGCCAACCTGGTGAAGCAACAACGCTGGACTACGTGCTTGGACAGAGTGGAAGCAACATTCCACTTTTTGATACAGAGGTACCAAAAGGCACTGACTAAACAATAATCTAGTCACTGACCTCAATTTGAGTTCTGCCAGAATTACTCAGCTCCTAACCCCTTGCAGCTTTGGTTCAAAGATGCACAGACGAGTTGAACTCAAGAGCTGAGGCGGGAATTACTGCCTTTGACAGAAAGGTAGCATTTGAACTAGCGAATCAAGAAGCCGTCGCAAAACTGAAGGTGGTTGTAATGGGAGTGGTGGTTGTGACGGTGCCAGCATTTAGTTCCGATCGCTAGAACAAAGAACAAACAAAGAACAAAGAAATGTACAGCACAGGAACAGGCCCTTCGGCCCTCCAAGCCCGTGCCGACCATACTGCCCGACTAAACTACAATCTTCTACACTTCCTGGGTCCGTATCCTTCTATTCCCATCCTATTCATGTATTTGTCAAGATGCCCCTTAAATGTCCCTATCGTCCCTGCTTCCACTACCTCCTCCGGTAGTGAGTTCCAGGCACCCACTACCCTCTGCGTAAAAAACTTGCCTCGTACATCAACTCTAAACCTTGCCCCTCTCACCTTAAACCTATGCCCCCTAGTAATTGACCCCTCTACCCTGGGGAAAAGCCTCTGACTATCCACTCTGTCTATGCCCCTCATAATTTTGTATACCTCTATCAGGTCGCCCCTCAACCTCCTTCGTTCCAGTGAGAACAAACCGAGTTTATTCAATCGCTCCTCATAGTTTATGCCCTACATACCAGGCAACATTCTGGTAAATCTCTTCTGCACCCTCTCTAAAGCCTCCACATCCTTCTGGTAGTGTGGCGACCAGAATTGAACACTATACTCCAAGTGTGGCCTAACTAAGGTTCTATACAGCTGCAACATGACTTGCCAATTCTTATACTCAATGCCCCGGCCAATGAAGGCAAGCATGCCGTATGCCTTCTTGACTACCTTCTCCACCTGTGTTGCCCCTTTCAATGACCTGTGGACCTGTACTCCTAGATCTCTTTGACTTTCAATACTCTTGAGGGTTCTACCATTCACTGTATATTCCCTACCTGCATTAGCCCTTCCAAAATGCATTACCTCACATTTGTCCGGATTAAACTCCATCTGCCATCTCTCCGCCCAAGTCTCCAGACAATCTAAATCCTGCTGTATCCTCAGACAGTCCTCATCGCTATCCGCAATTCCACCAACCTTTGTGTCGTCTGCAAACTTACTAATCAGACCAGTTACATTTTCCTCCAAATCATTTATATATACTACAAAGAGCAAAGGTCCCAGCACTGATCCCTGTGGAACACCACTGGTCACAGCCCTCCAATTAGAAAAGTATCCCTCCATTGCTACCCTCTGCCTTCTATGGCCTAGCCAGTTCTGTATCCACCTTGCCAGTTCACCCCTGATCCCGTGTGACTTCACCTTTTGTACTAGTCTACCATGAGGGACCTTGTCAAAGGCCTTACTGAAGTCCATATAGACAACATCTACTGCCCTACCTGCATCAATCATCTTAGTTACCTCCTCGAAAAACTCTATCAAGTTAGTGAGACACGACCTCCCCTTCACAAAACCGTGCTGCCTCTCACTAATACGTCCATTTGCTTCCAAATGGGAGTAGATCCTGTCTCGAAGAATTCTCTCCAGTAATTTCCCTACCACTGAAGTAAGGCTCACCGGCCTGTAGTTCCCGGGATTATCCTTGCTACCCTTCTTAAACAGAGGAACAACATTGGCTATTCTCCAGTCCTCCGGGACATCCCCTGAAGACAGTGAGGATCCAAAGTTGTCATTCGGAAGGTGTTGATGAGTTGCGTTCATGAACCGCTGCAGTCCCTGAGTTGTAGGTATACCCACGGTGCTGTTAGGAAGGAGGTTCCAGGATTTTGACCAAACGTGACAGTGAAGGCGATATATTTCCAAATTCAGATCGCTGAGTGACATGGAGGGGAACCTCTGATGGTGGGGTTCCCAGATATCTACTGCTCTTGCTTTTCTAGACGTTAGTGGTCATCGGTTTGGAAGGTGCTGCCCAAGGAACTTTGGAGAGTCCCTGCAGTGAATCTTAGAACATAGAACAGAGAAAAATACAGCACAGAACAGGCCCTTCGGCCCACGATGTTGTGCCGAAACTTTGTCCCAGATTAATCATAGATTATCCATGAATTTACAGTGCAGAAGGAGGCCATTCGGCCCATTGAGTCTGCACCGGCTCTTGGAAAGCGCACCCTACCCAAAGTCAACAGCTCCACCCAACACCAAGGGTAATTTTGGACACTAAGGGCAATTTATCATGGCCAATCCACCTAACATGCACATCATTGGACTGGGAGAGGAAACCGGAGCACCCGGAGGAAACCCACGCAGACACGGGGAGGATGTGCAGACTCCGCAGACAGTGACCCAAGCCAGAATCGAACCTGGGACCCTGGAGCTGTGAAGCAATTGTGCTATCCACAATGCTACCGTGCTGCCCTTAAGAACAAATAAATCTACACTATATCATTTTACCGTAATCCATGTACCTATCCAATAGCTACTTGAAGGTCCCTAATGTTTCCGACTAACTACTTCCACAGGCAGTGCATTCAATGCCCCCACTACTCTCTGGGTAAAGAACCTACCTCTGACCCCCCCCCCCCCCCCCCTATATCTTCCACCATTCACCTTAAATTTATGTCCCCTTGTAATGGTTTATTCCACCCGGGGAAAACGTCTCTGACTGTCTACTCTATCTATTCACCTGATTATCTTATAAACGTCTATCAAGTCACACCTCATCCTTCTCCGTTGTAGTGAGAGAAGGCCTAGCACCCTCAACCTTTCCTCGTAAGATCTACTCTCCATTGCAGGTAAATCTCCTTTGCACCTTTTCCAAAGCTTCCACATCCTTCCTAAAATGAGGCGACCAGAACTGTACACAATACTCCAAATGTGGCCTTACCAAAGTTTTGGACAGCTGCATCATCACCTCACGGCTCTTAAATTCAATCCCTCTGTTAATGAACGCCAGCAAACCATAGGCCTTCTTCACTGCTCTATCCACTTGAGTTGCAACTTTCAAAGATGTATGAACACAGAACCCCCCCCCCCCCCCAGGATCTCTATGCTCCTCCACATTGCCAAGAACTCTACCGTTAACCCTGTATTCCGCATTCATATTTGCCCTTCCAAAATGGACAGCCTCACACTTTTCAGGGTTAAACTCCATCTGCCACTTCTCAGCCCAGCTCTGCATCCTACCTATGTCACTTTGCAGCCGACAACAGCCCTCCTCACTACCCACAACTCCACCAATCATCGTATCGTCTGAAAGTTTACTGACCCACCCTTCAACTCCCACATTCAAGTCATTAATGAAAATCACAAACAGCAGAGGACCCTGCGGTACGTCACTGGTAACTGGGATCCAGGCTGAATATTTGCCATCCACCACCACTCTTTGGCTTCTATCAGTTAGCCAGTTCGTTATCCAACTGGCCAAATTTCCCACTATCCCATGTCTCCTTACTTTCTGCAGAAGCCTACCATGGGGAACCTTATCAAATGCCTTACTAAAATCCATGTACACTACATCCACTGCTTTGCCTTCATCCACATGCTTGGTCACCTCCTCAAAGAATTCAATAAGACTTGTAAGGCAAGACCTACCCCTCACAATTCCGTGCTGACTATCCCTAATCAAGCAGTGTCTTTCCAGGTGCTCAGAAATTCTATGCTTCAGTACCCTTTCCATGACTTTGCCTACCACCGAAGTAAGACTAACTGGCCTGTAATTCCCAGGGTTATCCCTAGTCCCTTTTTTGAACAGGGGCACGACATTAGCCAGTCTCCAATCCCCTGGTACCACCCCTGTTGATAGTGAGGACGAAAGGATCATTGCCAACGGCTCTGCAATTTCATCTCTTGCTTCCCATAGAATCCTTGGATATATCCCGTCAGGCCCGGGGGACTTGTCTATCCTCAAGTTTTTCAAAATGCCCAACACATCTTCCTTCCTAACATGTTTTTCCTCGAGCTTACCAGTCTGTTTCGCACTGTCCTCTCCAACAATATGGCCCTCACATTTGTAAATACAGAAGAAACATACTCGTTCAAGACCTCTCCTATCTCTTCAGACTCAATACACAATCTCCCGCTACTGTCCTGGATCGGACCGACATTCGCTCTAGTCATTCTCATATTTCTCACATATGTGTAAAAGGCCTTGGGGTTTTCCTTGATCCAACCCGCCAAAGATTGTTCATGCCCTCTCTTAGCTCTCCTAATCCTTTTCTTCAGTTCCCTCCTGGCTATCTTGTATCCCTCTAACGCCCTGTCTGAACCTTGTTTCCTCAGCCTTACATCAGTCTCCTTTTTCCTCTTAACAAGACATGCAACCTCTCTTGTCAACCATGGTTCCCTCACTCGACCATCTCTTCCCTGCCTGACAGGGACATACATATCAAGGACACGTAGTACCTGTTCCGAAAACAAGTTCCACATTTCACTTGTGTCCTTCCCTGACAGCCTATGTTCCCAATTTATGCACTTCAATTCTTGTCTGACAACATAGTATTTACCCTTCCCCCAATTGTAAACCTTGCCCCGTTGCACGCACCGATCCCTCTCCATTACTAAAGTGAAAGTCACAGAATTGTGGTCACTATCTCCAAAATGCTCCACAACTAACAAATCTATCACTTGCCCTGGTTCATTACCAAGTACTAAATCCAATATTGCCCCTCCTCTGCTCGGACAATCTACATACTGTGTTAGAAAAGCTTCCTGGACACACTGCACAAATACCACCCCATCCAAACTATTTGATCTGAAGAGTTTCCACTCAATGTTTGGGAAGTTAAAGTCACCCATGACTACTACCCTGTGACTTCTGCACCTTTCCAAAATCTGTTTCCCAATCTGTTCCTCCACATCTCTACTACTATTGGGGGGGCCTATAGAAAACTCCTAACAAGGCGACTGCGCCTTTCCTATTTCTGACTTCAACCCATATTACCTCAGTAGGCTGATACTCCTCGAGCTGCCTTTATGCAGCTGTTATACTATCTCTAATTAACAATGCCACCCCCACCTCTTTTACCACCCTCCCTAATCTTATTGAAACATCTATAACCAGGGACCTCCAACAACCATTTCTGCCCCTCTTCTATCCAAGTTTCCGTGATGGCCACCACATCGTAGTCCCAAGTTCCAATCCATACCTGAAGTTCACCCACCTTATTCCTGATGCTTCTTGCGTTGAAGTATACACACTTCAACCCATCTCCGTGCCTGCAAGTACTCTCCTTTGTCAGTGTCCCTTCCCCACTGCCTCATTACACGCTTTGGCGTCCTGAATATCGGCTACATTAGTTGCTGGGCTACAAATCCGGTTCCCGTTCCCCTGCCAAATTAGTTTAAACCCTCCCGAAGAGTGCTAGAAAACCTCCCTCCCAGGATATTGGTGCCCCTCTGGTTCAGATGCAACCCGTCCTGCTTGTACAGGTCCCACCTTCGCCAGAATGCGCTCAAATTATCCAAATACCTGAAGCCCTCCCTCCTACACCATTCCTGCAGCCACGTGTTCAGCTGCACTTTCTCCCTATTCCTAGCCTCGCTATCACGTGGCACCGGCAACAAACCAGAGATGACAACTCTGTCTGTCCTGGCTTTTAACTTCCAGCCTAATTCCCTAAACTCGTTTATTACCTTCACACCCCTTTTCCTACCTACTTCGTTGGTACCAATGTGCACCACGACTTCTGGCTGCTCCCCCTCCCCTTCAGGATCCTGAAGACACGATCCAAGACATCCCTGGCACCCGGGAGGCAACATACCTTCCGGGAGTCTCGCTCGCGACCACAGAATCTCCTATCTATTCCCCTAACCATTGAATCTCCTACAACTATTACTTTTCTATTGCCCCCCTTCCCTTCTGAGCCCCAGAGCCAGACTCAGTGCCAAAGACCTGGACGCTAGGGCCTTCTCCCAGTAGGTCATCCCCCCCCAACAGCATCCAAAACGGTATACTTGTTTTGAAGGGGAACGGCCACGAGGCACTGCCTGCCTGTTTTTTGTTCTTCCCCTGACTGTAACCCAGCTATTCTTGTCCTGTACCTTGGGTGTGGTTACCTCCCTGTAACTCTTCTCTATCACTCCCTCTGCCTCCCGGATGCTCCGAAGTTCATCCAGCTTCAGCTCCAGTTCCCTAACACGGTCTTTGAGGAGCTGTAGTTGGGTGCACTTCCCGCAGGTATAGTCAGCAGGGACACTGGTGGTATCCCTCATCACCCACATCCTACAGGAGGAGCATGCAACTGGCCTAGCCTCCATCCCCTCTTACCTTACAGAATATATCTGCCCTGTGGACCAACTGGACCTCCGCCCTCCGACTCTGCTCCCAGTCAGCTGCACTCTCTGTAAACCCCTGGCTCTCTTCTCACTCTTTGCGGAAATGTAGGAAACAAAATGAAAGGAGCACCTTGCTCCCTCCTCACCTAACTCCCTCAGTCACCAAACTCTCACTATTGCACTCAAATACACCGAATTCAGCACTCACCCAGTCACCAAACTCTCACTATAGCACTCAAATGCACGAAATTCAGCACTCAGTGCAAACAAAGTCTGCACTGTAGGGGATCACTTTGATACTGTGAATCTAGCCTCTAAAAACTGGTCCAATCCAATTCACTAATTAACAAGCTCCAGCTGCAAGTGCCTACAAGTAGAAGCTTTGTTTAAAGCTGATTGAAAATTCACCTTCTTCTAAACCAAACAGCAACTTTTAAGTTAATTAACTAAATAAAAGAAAGACTAGACTTTAGATAAAAAATCAATCACCAAACTCTCACTATAGCACTCAAATGCACCAAATTCAGCACTCAGTGCAAACAAAGATGCAGATGGTACACACGGCCGCCACTTTTTGTTGGTGGTGGAGGGAGTGAATGTTTGTGTAATGGGTGGTAATCAAGCGGGCTCTCTTGTCCTGGATGGTGTCCAGCTTCTTGAGTGTTGTTGGAGCTGCAGTCATGTAGGTTAAATGGCGGTTATTCCATTACACTCCTGCCTTGTGCCTTATAGATGTTGGACAGGCTTTGGGGGTTCAGAAGGGGAATTGCACGTCTAGGATTCCTGGCATTTGACCTGCTCTGGTAGCCACACTATTAATATGGCTAGCCTAGTTCAGTTTCAGCGATGGTAATTCTACTGAATGTCAAAGGCCGATGGTTAGCTTCTTTCCAGTAGGAGATGGTCATCGCCTGGCACTTGTATGTTCACAGCCATACTGTGGCTGCATGCGGTTTGGCGGGGGTAGGCATGCCGATTGGCTTTTGTATCGACGAAGGGGCCCGTTATCCAATCGTGGAACCTTACACCTTTGTGCCTCTTGCATACAGACTGAAAAGCCGCTGTCCAAACGTCTTGCTGCCTCAAATGTGGAAGATCTCTGTCTTACGTTTGTCCCACCCCCGATCTGAGCTAGACTATATCGAGGCCCGTGGCTCCCCATTCGACCCCATGCATTAACAGTGCTAACTTCCCCTCATAATCAAGTCAGTGACACACAATTTGCCTGCAATTTCATCACCCACTCTCTGGCCCACTGAAACTTTCTTCCCCAAAGGCAGTGGCAGCGGAGTATGAGTATTTTTAAGGCAGAGATAGTTCGATTCTGATTAACGGCGTGCTGATTGATTAACAGGTGAAGCAAGAATTTGGGGTTGTGTCTGTCATGATATGCAGATAATGATATACAGACATGCACTGACAGGCAGCTAATGAACACAGAGAACAGGACATGACCAATGAGCAGGCAGGACACTTGGGGGTGGTATCTCACTATAAAAGGCACGAGGCACTCACACTGCGCCTCTTTCCACTGATGAACATCTACAGAGGGAGTCAGGGTGTAGTTACAGTATCACAAACCAGCACGTGGCGAAGAGCTAGTCTAGTTCAGTCAGACAGAGTAACCACACTTAGGTTAGCAGACTTTTAAACTCACAGAGAACTGTGCTAACTGTGCTACTGGTTGAATAAATCAGATTGAACTAACTTCAAGGTTTGGAGTATCTTTTGGTTAAAGCTGCACCCAGTTGCAGCCTGTAATATCCCAGAGTACATAACACATCATGGTACCAGGGGTGGGGTCTTTAACTGTGTCCTCACGGATACGAACACCTTCTCATCTGACGCCGAGAGGGTGCTAGCAGACAGCTGCACCTGTGATTCAATCCGCCGGATGATTTCCAGCAGTTGACTGGGCAATTTGATGGAGCGGGACATTGCATCAGCGATTATGAACTCCTTGCCAGCCATGTACACTAAGTGAAAGTCGTACCTTCTGAGTTTGAGGAGGATGCGCTGCAACCGAGGCGTCATGTCGTTCAGGTCCTTGTGGATAATGTGGACCAGAGGCCTATCCCCCGTCTCGGCAGTGAATGTCGGCACGCCGTAGACATAGTCATGAAACTTGAGAATGCCAGTGAGAAGACCCAGGCATTCCTTCTCTATTTGCGCACACCTTGTTTTGGTGGGCGTCATGGCCCTCGATGCTTAGACTACCGGTGCCCAGGATGAAGTGTCATCGCGTTGAAGCAGCACCACACCGATGCCATCCTGGCTCGCATCTGTTGAGATCTTCGTCTCCATGTCTGGGTCGAAAAATGCCAAGACGGGCGCAGCGGTGAGCTTGGTTTTCAGCTCCAACCACTCTGCCTGATGTGCTGCCTTAAACTCAAAGACAGTGGGCTTTTTCACCATGTTTTGTAGGGCCGGTGTGTGAGAATAGGTTTGGGATGAACTTGCCCAGAAAATTGACCATGCCCAGGAAGTGCAACACCGCCTTCTTGTCTTCAGACCTTCATGGCTTTGATGGCCTTGACCTTCTCTGTGTGCGGGCGCAAGCCCTGCTGAGAGATCTGGTCACATAGGAACTTAAGTGTCGACATGCCAAAGCAACATTTGGACCTGTTCAGCTTCAGGCCATTGGCATAGACATGACGGAATATCTGCTGGAGACGGGAAACATGCTCTTCACAGGCCGTGGAACATATGATGCTGTAGTCCACGTACACATGAACCCCTTCAATGCCCTCCATCATCTGCTCCATGATGCAATGGAAATCTCTGATACCGTGACAATGCTAAACGGCATGCAATTATAGCAGTATTTGCAAACGGCGTGTTGAAGGTGCATAGCCTTGTGCTGGACTCATCCAGCTGGATTTGACAAAATCCATGTGACGCATCTAACTTTGTGAAAAACCGTGCGTGTACCATCTTACTGGTGAGTTCCTCCCACTTCGGGATGTGGTATTGTTCACGCATTATTATCTTATTGAGAACCTTGGGATCAATGCAGATGCGCAGATCTCGTGAAGGCTTTTTAACACATGATCGGTGAGGTTACTTTGGAAATGATGCCCTGTTGCTGAACATCCTTGAGCTCTGCCTTCAGGCGCTCCCTCTGCAGACCCGGGACCCAGCGTGGTGCGTGGACTACTGGCTTGGCATCAGGTCATAGCAGAATCTTGTATCGACATGGCAGCGTGCCCACCCCGTCGAACACATCCGGATTTTGACCGAGGATATCGTCAATGCTGGCCTGAAGATCCACATTGGAGGATGTCATTGTGTAAACCCGCTGCATGAGGGTTCAGCTGCTTCCAGGCATGCGCACCAAGTAGGGATGCCCTGTCTGTCTTGACAATTTCAAAACATAACTATGCATGGATGCTCCGGTTGGAGACAAATAGATGGCAGGGTACCAGTGCCATGATGGCATTTCCGTTGTAGTCCAGAAGCCTGCAGGCTGCTGGAAGGTGCCTGGGGGGCCTTCCTGATGCGTTTGAAATATGCCTCTGAGAGGAGGTTGGCAGAAGCACCTGTGTCCAGCTAAAACTGGATGGAGCAGTGATTGACCTGCATACCGCACGCCATTTGTCTGCAGAATCCACAGCGAGGATGGATTGAATTTGTGATGAGTTGGATGTGGCATATTCACATTTGATAATGATGCCCACACAGTAGGCGGAGTCCAGGCATTCTTCCTCTGGATCCATTATGCTGTCAGGATCAGAATCCTGTAATCGTTTTTGCACACTCTGAATGTGCTGTCGTCAGAATGGGGAGCGCTGGCCCCTGACTGGTGGTGTAGACCTGCACAAGGCTGCATAGTGTCCAGGCTTCCCGCAGTTTAAACATTGCCTGCCTCTTGCAGGGCAGTGATTCTTTAAGTGGGCGTTGCCGAAGTTCGTGCACGTCATGACGTCATCACACATGCGCAGCGCGGGTGTAGGTCGCAACGTTATCCGGTTCGCATCGTGCATGCGTGGGGCCCCGGGAAAAGCACGCAAAATGGCCGCTTTCATCAATGCTGAGGCGCTGCATCCGGGATATGGCCTGCACACTCTCTGCCTCGTGGAAGGCAAGTTCCTCATTTTCAGCCGATTTGTACTGGGCATAGCGATTTTTGGCATGCTCGTGCACTTTGCATGTTTCAATCGTGACTGGCAGGGTCATATGCTTGACCTTCAGTAGCTGCTCTCTCAGAGGATCAGAGCGAACTCCAAAAACGATTTGGTCTCTGATCATGGAGACAGCAATATCACCAACGTTGCAGGATAGCGCTAGCAGGCGGAGGCAAGTTAAGAAGGAGTTGAAAGATTCATCTTTACCTTGTAGACGCTGTTTGAATATGTAGCGCTCGAAGATTTCATTGGTGTCCACTTCACAGTGACTGTCAAACTTGTCCAGGATGGTCTGAAATTTTGTCTTGTCCTGGCCTTCGGTGAAGTGAAAGGTTTTGAAGAGTTCGATGGCTGGATCACCCGCTGTTGAGAGGAGACACGCGATCTTCCTTGCATCACGGATTGTCATTCCACTCAGTCTCCAGAGCTTGGTGCTCCGTCAAATCCATGAGGGACACCTGGGCATCGGGAAGTGCAGACGCAGAGCCAGACAGGCTGTCTACTGACCCGGTATTAGCCAGGACATCACGAACATGGTCCTCAACTGTACGACCTGTCAACAATTCCAGCCAGTGCAAAGCCAGGAGATGCTCCAGCAGCATGAAATCGAGCCCTCTCCGTGGTCCAAGGTTGGCATCAACCTCTTTCGTGCGAATGGTCGTGACCAAGTGTTGATTATTGACTATTTATCCAATTACCCTGATGTTGTGAAGCTGTCAGACCTCACATCTCGGACCGTCATCAAGGCCTGTAAGGAGATGTTCTCCAGGCATGGTATCCCACTCACTGTCATGAGTGACAATGGCCCGTGCTTCAGCAGCCACGAGTGGTCTATGTTTGCCAAATCTTACCATTTCAAACATGTCACTTCCAGCCCAGACTATCCGCTGTCCAATGGGAAGGTTGAAAAAGGGGTGCACATTGTGAAACAGCTCATCTGCAAGGCCGCGGATTCTGCTTCTGACATCTACCTCACGCTGCTTGTGTACAGGGCGACCACACTGTCCACTGGCTTGTCACCGGCTAAACTCCTGATGAACAGGGACCTGTGGACGACACTTCCAGCCATACACTTGCACAACCTGGATCACCTCCCGGTGCTGCAGAAGGTGTAGCAGCTCTAAAACCAGCAAAAGCAGGGCTATGATGCTCATGCCACCGATGTGCCCGTGTTATCCCTGGCAGACACTGCCAGGATCAAGAGACCGGATGGTGGTTGGTCTGCTACAGCTGTCATTGTTCGACAGGCTATGTCCCGCTCGTATGTTGTCCATATGGCTGATGGTTCTGTTGTGCGATGAAACAGACGGGCACTGCACAAAGTTGCCTGCCCGCAACCACTTTCTGCTCAGTTTCCATCTGTTGTTTTGCCTCCTCCTGATACCTCGAACTACGAGGCCACCAGTCAGGCTTCCATCCCGCCTGTCAAGGTGCCGTGTTCCCCAGCACCACCTCTCCGGTGGTCGACAAGGATCAGATGCAAGGCCCAGAGACTGGACTTATGAACATTTGTTTTGTTTGCTATGTTCTGTTTTCTCACATGACACAGCTGTCTTCACATGTAAATACGTTCACATAAGCCACCGCTTGTAAGTATGTTAATATATGCCACCACATGTAGGTACGTTCCCATGTGCCAACAAAACCTTATAAAAGGGGCGATGTCATGATCGGCAGACATGCAGATAATGATATACAGACAGGCACAGACAGGCAGCTGATGAACACAGAGAACAGGACATGACCAACGAGCAGGCAGGACATTCAGGGGTGGTACCTCACTCTAAATGGCACGAGGCGCTCACACTCCGCCTCTTTCCACTGATGAACTTCTACAGAGTGAGTCAGGGTGTATTTACAGTATCACACCTCCAGCATGTGGCTAAGAGCTAGTCTGGTTCAGTCAGACAGAGTAACCACACTTAGGTTAGCAGAGAGTCGAACTCAGAGAGAACTGTGCTAACTGTGCTACTGGTTCAATAAATCAGAGTGAACTAACTTCAAGGTCTGGAGTATCTTTTGGTTAAAGATGCATCCAGTTACAGCCTGTGTTATCCCAGAGTACATAACACATCAGTGCCTACAGTCAGATCAGCCAATATCTACTTGAATGAAAGCGCAAGGTCGAGGGGCCCAGGGCGTACCAGAACTCTTAATTTGAATGGCCGTATATAGCTCTCCATGAGAGGAAGCAATATATCAATTGACGTCCACCCAGCATAGAGAAGAAATGTTGCTGAAACACCTGGGATCTAGATGAACATCTGTTTATACATTGTGTGTGCGTAGCTGGTTTTGCCAGCATTTACTGTCTATCCTAATTGCCTTTGAATGCCTGTCCCATTCGGAGAGTATTCAAGATCTGGAGTCACATGTAGGCCAGGCCAGGTAAGGACGGCAGATTTCCTTGCCTAAAGATCACGAGTGAATCAGATGGGGTTTTATGACAATGGACAATGTTTTCATGTTCATCGTTAAAATCTTTATTTCCTATGTTTTGCTGAATTCAAATTTCACCACCTGCCGTGTTGCGAATGGGAGGTAGATTCCCAGAACAATACCATGGGTTTCTGAAATGCTAGTCTAGTGACAAGACCATTACCGCACATCCTCCTTATGTTCTGCTGATCGAACCAATGTTCTATGTACCCTCTGGAGGTTCCTCCAGATGTTCAAGGAGCTAAACTGCCAGCTTCCGCCAATTCAGATCTGACTGCAGGGACACGCCATCAGCCGGCCTCCCAGGTTGGATTATTACCTTCCACAAAGGTGAACTCGGAAGCGGTCGGACTTTCTTCCTGAATTTGATCAAAGGCAGGAAATAGAATGATCAGCGTTCTCCAAGCTCTCGACTGGAGCCCGCAAAATGAGTTCAATTCTCCATGATATATTTGCACTGGTCCACGCAGGAAGTATCAGCCCAGAAGCCCGTTGAGGAGCTTACTCACTGCCATGTGACTGCAATGTAATGTCACCGGCCGCAATGTAGCATCCAAACTGCTCATCTAACAATCAGAGTTGCTGCAGCTGCATCCCAGGGTGGCTATGAGCAGTACTCCTGTATTGTTCCGGTGCCTCTCTTTGGCCATCTAAACCATTTTCGACTGTACGTACGTTTTAGTCATGCGCCTGGCGATGCACCACGCACACACACCTTATGGTCCGTTTGTAAGTTTGATGGAGGTTTTGAGGGGTTGGCCGTGTTACTTGACCAAAACAAAAATGGAGAATAACCATTCTGCTCTTGAATATAATCGAATTGCATTTTTTACATCGAGCATAAATAGAAGATATGGCCTCGTTTTAAAGTACCATATGAGAGGCTGGAGATCTGAAACCTCGGCACGCCATAAATAGTGCACTCAATGTTAGAGTATTTTCTTCTCCTCAGGTCTCATGGGGTGAAGTTGAATCCACAACGTCCTAGCGTATAGACGAATGTGCTATCAACGAAGTGCTGCCAGATCACTCAAATGCAACAGTATTTTCACCAGGAAGCGAAACTTTATAGCAGCAAAATACAACGCAGGGGATATAGATTTAAGGTAAGGGGCAGGATGTTAAGAGTGGATGTGAGGAAAAACATTTCCACACGGAGAGTAGTGGGCGTCTGGGAAGGATGGCGGAGGCAGAGAACCTCAAACATTTAAGAAGTAGTTAGTTGTGCACTCGCGATTCCGAGGCAGACAAGGCTGTGGGCCATGTGTTGGAAAATGGAATTCGAATAGTTATGGGTTGTTTTTGACAAGCGCAGTGGCGATGGGCCGAAGGTCCTTTTCCATTCTCAATGCGTCAATGACTATGTCTATGATTAGGAACAAAATTGGCATTACGTTGCAAATCGATTTCAGAGCAGGCAAGTGTGAGGTCACCTAATTCAATAAAAACTAAAGAGGATAGGACCGTGTATTCCGTGGATTGAAAAGAGCAAACAAATAACATATTTTCAAAAACTCTGCATGACCCGAAGAACAGACGTCAGCAAAGAATGGGAGGTTGGCCGCGAGCTACGAATTACGAAGTGGGCAGTAAATTATTGGATGCTCCCTTGTTTTTAGAGAACCAAATGTGAGAGACCAGCGAAGGTTGAGTTGGAATAGCCTACTCTCGAGGGAAGAGACACATAATGCGGATCTCATGGAAGGCGAGCTGGGAGACGTCCTTTAACCCAATGGAGGAAGAAAATGCCAGTCTCAATGAAAGTTATCAGAAGCTCAGCCACGGCTAAACTTGATACAAGGCGTGCAAGCTGGTTTTATTCGAGGACAATTGTCTCAGAGAACCATGGAGTCAGCAGCGAGTGAACGGAGTTTGCAGGGGGGCGGGGTGGAAAGCCTTCATTCTACCATCTTCGCGATAAATCAAACAATCCCCACACCCAACTCCCATGATTGATGGATAAGTGAATTTCTAAGCAATGTACAATAAAGACGTGGGTGTATAAAACATTATCCGCCACGGTCAGACGTCCGCAAGGTATTGTGCAGAAAATATAGTACATTTGCAGGATAGACAGCGATATGATGTAGGAAACACGGCAGCCAATTAGTTTGCAACCAGATTTCACAAAATAGCAATGTAATAATGAACAGTTAATTTGTTTTAGCAACTTCGATTAAGGGGCAAATGTGAGGTATGATAAGGGGTTAAATCCACTGCTATTTTCTTTTCGAAAAATTCGATCCTTACACTTACTTGCAAATATTGGGACTGGGTTGATTGTCTAATACGAATGAGGGCATCTTCGACAATGCAGCATTAGCTCAGTCGTGCATATGTGCGCCACCCACACGTTTGTTCTCAGCTCTTGGGAGTGGAACTCACATCCACAGCCTGATCACTCAGAAGGTTGTAGTGCGGCACGGTGGCACAGTGGTTAGTACTGCTGCCTCACTGCTCCAGGGACCCGGGTTCAATTCTGGGTGACTGTCTGTGTGGAGTTTGAACTTTCTTCCGTGTCAGTCTGGGTTTCCTCCGGGTGCTCCGGTTTCCTCCCACAGTCCAAAGATGTGCAAGTTAGGTGGGTTGCCCATGATGCTAAATTGCCCCTTCCGTCCAGAAGGTAATGTGGGGTTACAGGTATAGATAGGGTGGCGGCGTGGGCTGAAGTACGGTACTTTTTCCAAAGGCTGGTAAAGTCTCGATGGGCCGAATGGCCTCCTTCTGCAACATAAACTCTATCAAAAAGTTCTGCCAATATCGGGGCGGTACCAGAGGACTAGTCGGAAATGGAACCCGCTGAATAATAGTTTAATTCCTCAAATGAAGAACTGAAATGACGATATAATTCAAATATTGCTCTCACTTAAATCACTGCAATCTCTGTTCAGTTTTTCTATTTCTGCAAGAAGAGAATAGGAACATACGAAAAATCTTAGGAACATGCAACAGCGTTAAGATAAATATGTTGTCCTACTTCTCGCTCCCCCATCCGGACAGCCGAGCATCAACGAGCCATCGTCTTTCTTATTACTTTGACTGTGGAACTGCTCGATCATATTATTGATGCAATATTTACGACAAACGCATCTCATGGGCAGCACAGTGATACAATAAATTGCAGTAGATGTTGGTTTTGTGTGATTTTATTTATTCTATGACACTGTTTTTTTACAATGCTCGCCTATTTTATTTTTCAATTGACGTTAATCAGTAGAGAGAGGGGTAGTGAGAAGTTACTCAGAAGCTTTATGGGAGAAGTTGGCTCACTCACCACAACTAAGAAGGGGATCGCTGAGAAGGACCCGATGCTCAACAGCAGGCAGGGTATCCAATATAGGGCAGTAGTGAGAAGTGATTGAGGAGGATTCGAAGGGGATCCTGAGGAAGAGCCGAAGGGGGTTATGGAGGACCCAGTGTTAAAGAACAGCAAAGCCCCAAACATTATGTTGCTGCAATGTTTCCATCCTTTCTCCCTCTTCAAACCAAAGAGAGAGAGAGAGAGAAATAGAGAGTGAGAGGCTGCTAGATAATGGTCAGAGATTTAGAAACAGCAGAGCCTCAACAGTGTGCATCATCTCGATCAGTAAATATGGCAAAGTCTTTTGGACAGCTTCTGATGTGTGTGGCATGCAAGATATGGGAGGTCTCTGATGCATAAGACGTCCGGACACCCGGGACAGTCATATCTGCAATAGGTGCCAGAGAATAGCAGCCCTTGAACAACATATGCCTGATTTGGATCAGTGACTCTCTTCACTGCACACCATAGAAGAGGGTGGGAGTTTCTGGAACAGACGTACCAGAGTGTGGTCACTCCATATCGTAATTTGCAAGCAAGCAGGAATTTAGGAATAGCAGGAGAGTGGGTTTAGAACAGAGAACAAAGAACAAGGAACAATACAGGAAAGGAGCAGGCCCTTCGGCCCTCCAAGCCTCTACCGGTCATGATACCAACATTTGCCAAACACCTTCAGTACTTCCTGGTGCCTTACTCCTCTGTACCCAACCTATCCATGTGTTTTTCAAGGTGCCTTTTCAACACCATTAATGTATCTGCTTCCTCAACCTCCTGTGGCAACGCATTCCAGGCACTCACCAGCGTCTGCATAAAAAACCTGCCTCGCACTTCTCTTCTAAACGTTTCCCCACGGACCTGAAATCTATGCTCCTTGGTTACCAACCCGTCCACTCTGGGAAAGAGTGCCTACCATTCACTCGATCCAGAGCCCTCATAATCTTGTCACCCCTCAACCTCCGTCTTTCTAACGTAAACAGTCCGCATCTATACAGCCTCTCCACATAGCTATACCCTCCAGACCAGGCAAAATCCTGGTAAACCTCCTCTGCACCCTCTCCAAAGCATCAACATCCATCTGGCAGTGTGGAGACCAGAATTGTGTGTAATATGCCAAATGCGGCCTTACCAAGGTTGTATACAACTGTAGCATGACTTGACTACTCTATTCCCCTCCCAATGAAGGCAAGCATTCCGGATGCTTTCTTTATTTAAAAATAAATAAATTTAGAGTCGCCACTTCATTTTTTCCAATCAAGGGGCAATTTAGTGAGGCCAATCCACGTAGCCTGCACATCTTTGGATTGTGGGGGCGAAACCCACGTAAGCACGGGGAGAATGTGCAAACAGCACACGGACAGTGACCCAGTATGCTTTCTTGACTACCTTTTCCACTTGTGTTGCCATCTTCAAAGATCTGTGGATATGCACGCCGAGATCTCTCTGACTTCCTTTATTCATAATTGATTTGCCATTTACTGTTGTCCAAAGATGTGCAGGTAAGGTGGATTACCTTAGTGTCCAAAAGGAGTTACTGGGTTTGGCCATATGATAGAGGCGTTGGTTTAGGTAGGGTGCTCTTTCTAAGGGACGCTGCAGACCTGACGGGCTGAATGGCCTCTTTCTGAACTGTAAATTCTATGGTTATATTCTATGTCTCTATGCGTGACTATTCGTCGAAAAAAAGGGTTAGGGTTAGGGTTAGTTGCAGGAAACCAATCACTCCTTGTAGTTGTCTAACATGTATGAAAATTTGGTTGCCTATGAAGTTAGCAGCACGACTGAATCAGACATAGATGACTCCAGGAAAAAACATGGCACCATGATGCCTGAGGCTACTCTGAGAAAAGAGAGCGAGGCTGGTAGGCAGATTAGAAACTTGCTAGTAGTGGGTGACTCAATAGTTCGAGGGATACAGTCCAGTTTGAGCCGAGATGTGAGTTCCTTGTGGACTGTTGCCTCCTGGGTGTAAGGGTTCGTGACATAATGGGTTGGCAGGTCAAAATTCAGGAAAGGAAGGGGGAACAACCAGACATTGTCGTTCATGTGAGAACCAAAAACATAGGGACGGTCAGTTTCGAGTTCTTGCAGTACCAGTTTCAATAGTTTGGAAGCAGGTTGAAACGTAAGACTTCGAGGATAGTAACTCTTTTTTAAAAATAATGTTTTATTGAGGTATTTGAAAAAATGTTTATAACAGGAACATAAACAATGACATCAACATGGTAAAATAAACACCCCCCCCCCCCCCCAGCCCAATCTTCAGGCCATACAACAACAATCCACCCCCTCTTCCCACACCTTGGAATACTGCATCTGCTGGCATTTTTATTTTCCCCGAGAAAGTCCACAAACGGCTGCCACCTCCGGGTGAACCTTTTCATTGACCCTCTTAAGGCAAACTTTATTTTCTCGAGACTAAGAAACCCAGCCATGTCACTAACCCAGGTCTTTACATTCGGGGGCTTCGAGTCCCTCCACATTAACAAGATCCATCTCCGGGCTACCAGGGAGGCAAAGGCAAAGACGCCGGTGTCTTTCACCCCCTGAACTCCCAGCTCTTCTGACACTCCAAAGATTGCTACCTCCGGACACGGCACCACCCGTGTTATTAGCACCGTGGACATTGGCTCAGCAAAATCCTGCCAAAACCCTCTGAGCTTCGGCATGCCCAAAACATCTTGACCTGATCTGCTGGGCTTCCTGCACAGCTCGCACACCTATCTTCTACTCCAAAGAACTTACTCATCCTAGCCACTGTCATGTGTGCCCGGTGAACTATCTTGAATTGTATCAGGCTAAGCCTGGCACCTGATGAGGAGGTATTACCCCTGCTTAGGACATCCACCCAGAGACCCCCCCTCTATCACTCCTCCGAGGTCGTCCTCCAACGTACCCTTAAGCACCTCCACCGGGGTTTCCCCCGCTTCTGAAAGCTCCTGGTAGATATCCGATATGTTCCCCTCTCCAACCCAGGCACTGGAAACTACTCTATCCTGTATCTCCCATGGCGGCAGCAGCAGAAAGGCCGGCACCTGTTTTCTCAGGAAGTCTCACACCTGCAAATACCTAAAACCATTCCCTGCTGGCAATTTAAATTTATCCTCCAAAGTTTTCAAGCTGGGAAAGCTCCGTCTATACATAGATCCAACATCCTTCTAATTCCTGCCCTCTGGCCAACCCCGGAACCCGACTTCTAGCCTACCCGGTACAAACCTATGGTTATTATAAATTGGGGTCCAAATCGATGCTCCCTCCACTCTCTTATGTCTCCTCCACTGCCCCCAGGTTCTCAGAGCCGCCACCGCCATCGGACTTGTGGAGTATCGGGCCGGCGAGAACGGAAGAGGTGGCGTTATAAATGCTCCCAAGCTGGTGTCTTTACATGACTCCACCTCCATCCGCTCCCATGCCGACCCCTTCCCCCACTACCCACTTCCTAATCCTGGTTATATTAGCTGCCCAGTAGTAATTACAGAAGTTCGGCAGTACCAACCCACCTGCCCCCCGACTGCGCTCCAGCAATACTTTCTTCACTTTTGGGGTTTTACCCACCCAAAATAATCTTATTCACCCGCATTAAAAAGGCCTTAGGGATGAAGATGGGGAGGTACTGGAAGACAAACAGAATTCTGGGGAGGACCGTCATTTTCATGGTCTGTACCCTCCCCGCCAGTGATAGCGGGAGTATGTCACATCTCTTAAAGTCCACTTCCATTTGTGCTACCAACCGTGATAGGTTTAACTTGTGCAGTACCTCCCATCTCGGGCCACATGGATTTCCAGATATCGAAAGCTCATCCCTACCATTCTAAGCGGCAGCTCTCCCAGTCTCTTCTCCTGTCCTCTTGCCTGGATCGCAAACTTCTCGCTTTTCCCCATGTTCAATTCTCCCCCGAAAAATTTGCAAATTCCACCAAGATTTGCATTACTTCCCCCATCCCCTCCAGCGGGACCGAAATGTACAAGAGCTGGTCATCTGCATAGAGCGAGACCCGGTGCTCCAGTCCTTACCACCCGCCCCCCCCCCCCCACCGCTCCCGAACCAGCCCTTTCCAGCTCCTACAGGCTATTAACGCCATGGCCAATGGCTACGTGACCAGGGCAAACAGTAGCGGGGAGAGGGGGCACCCTTGCCTCATCCATTGGTGTAGTTTAAAATACCCCGACCTCAGCCGATTTATACGCACACTCGCTACTGGTGCCTGATAGAGCAACCGCACCCAGTCAGTGTAGTCCTCACCAAACCCAAACCTTCCCACCGCCTCCCATAGGTAATTCCACTCCACTCGATCAAATGAATTTTCCGCATCCAACGCTACCACCACCTCCGCCTCTTCTCCTTCTGAGGGCATCATAATAACATTGAGAAGCGTTCGAACATTGGCCTTGAGTTGCCTAACCGTAACAAATCCTGTCTGGTCTTTCCCTATCACCCCTGGGACACAGTCCTCTGTCCTTGTGGCCAGTATCTTAGCCAGCAGTTTGGCATCCACATTTGTAGAGAAATCGGCCTGTATGACCCGCATTCCTCTGGATTCTTCTCCCGTTTCAGGATCAATGAAATCGAGGCCTGCAACATTGTTGGGGGGAGGACTCCCTTCTGTCTTGCTTCATTAAATGTCCTCACCGGCATTGGGCTCAATATCTCTGAAAACGTCTTATAGAATTCCACCGGGTAGCCATCAGGCCCCTGGGGCCTTGCCCGACTGCATGCTCTCCAGCCCTTTGATTATTTCCTCAATCTCAATTGGGGCTCCCAGCCCTTTCACCAGGTCCTCCTCCACCCATGGGAACCTCAACTGATCCAAAAGCTGCCTCATCCCCTCCACCCCAGCCGGGGGTTCCGACTCATATAATTTACTATAGAAATCCTAAAACACCTCGTTTATCCCCGCTGGTTCCAGGAGAGTATTACCGTCTCTACTCTTTACTTTACCTATCTCCCTAGCCACCTCTCTTTTCCTGAGCTGGTTCGCCAATAATCTTCTTGCCTTTTCCCCGTACTCATAGATCGCCCCTCTTGCCCTCCTCAACTGTTCCACTGCTTTTCCCGTGGTCAACAGACCAGACTCCGCCTGCAGCATCCGCCGCTCCCTCAGTAGCCCCGCGTCCAGGGCCTCTGAGTATGTCCTGTCCACCTGGAGTACCTCCTCAACTAACCTGTCCCTCTCAGCCCGTTCCACCTTTTCTTTGTGGGCCCGTATCGAGATTAATTCCCCTCTGACTATTGTCTTCAAAGCTTCCCAGACTGTCGTTTCAGAGATCTCCCGTGTATCATTTGTTTCCAGATAGTTCTGGATGGTCTTGTTAACCCACCCACAGATCTCTTTGTCCGCTAGCAACCCCACATCCAGTCTCCAGACCGGGCGTTGCCCTCTCCCCACACTGACACGTAGATCCACCCAGTGCGGGGAATGATCCGACACTGCGATTGCTGAGTACTCAGTATCCACCACCTCTGGAATTAGTACCGTGCTTCAAACAAAAAAGTTGATGCGGGAGTATACCTTGTGGACATGTGAAAAAAAGGAAAACTCCTTCGCCCTCGGCTGTGCAAACCTCCATATGTATAGTCCCCCCATCTGTTCCATAAATCCCTTCAATTCCTTTGCCGCAGCCGGCCTCCTCCCTGTCCTTGATTTTGACCAGTCCAATTCCAGATCAATGACTGGATTGAAGTCCCCTCCCATGATCAGGTTATGTGACTCTATGTCTGATATATTACCTAACACCCGCCTCATTAATTCCACGTAATCCCAATTCGGAGCAGATATGTTCACAAGTACAACTCACACCCCCTCCAGCTTCCCACTCACCATTATGTACCTACCCCCCCCCCCCTTGATTCTCCCTGACTCAAATGCGGATCAAGATTGCTAACCCCCTGGTCTTTGAATCCAGTCCTGAGTGGAACACTTGACTGACCCACCCCTTCCTCAATCTCGACAGGTCTGTGACCTTTAGGTGTGTCTCTTGTAGCATTGCCACATCTGCCTTCAGCCCCTTCAAATGCGTGAACACGCGAGCCCTCTTGACCGGCCCATTCAATCCTCTCACGTTCCATGTGAAGCCTGGACGGGGGGCTTTCACCCCCCCCCCCCCTCTGACTAGCCATCACCCTTTTTAGGCCACTCTCGAACTCGCGCCCTCCGCTTCCTCGAGTCCCCACTCGGGCAGTCACATTTACCGACCTCCGATTTGTTCTCGAGTAACAGTTCCTCCCCTGCCAGCAAAGCAGCTCCCCCTCCCCCTAGCAACAACACTAGAAACACAATCCCCCAATTCAAGCTCCAGCTTAAGATCTGCTCATTCCCCACTGCGCTTCGGAGAGTCAGCTGACCCATGCTGACTTGGTAACTCCCGCCCCTAGCACCAAGCAGTCTGTCTCCCTATTGTTCTCTCTCCTCTCCCCGCACCTGAATAAACATTTTAATAGCATCACATTCCCCACTAAACAAACATCAGAAAAAACAGTGAAGCAACAGTCACTTTAGAAAAACAGTCACTCAAAAAGCAGAACCAAATTCAAAGCCCATCCACCCCTCTAACCAGCTCCCTGCAAGACAATGCACCCTTTAACCATCCACACAGCCTATTGTTTCACATAGCGCTCCTTAAATTTATACAATCCAGCACAAAAAATTGCCTCAACAGTACTTCTCTAAGGCTTCAGTGTCTTTTAATTCAAAGACAGTTTCCGCTCTTTCATGAAGTTCGATACTTTGTCTGCCATTTCAAAGTAGTCCTGTTCCTCATGTGTGACCCACAGGCGGGCTGGGCACAGCATCCCGAACTCCACCCACTTCTCAAAGAGGGTTGTTTTTGCCTGAATGAACCCAGCTTGCCTCTTGGCCAAATCAGCTCCCAGGTCCTGATAGATGCGCAACTCACAGTTCTCCCACTTGCTGCTCCGTTCTTTCTTGTCCCACTTCAAAACGTGTTCCTTGTGCATGAAATAGTGAAAATGTACCACCATGGCCCTCGGTGGCTCGATCGCTCGGGGCTTCCTCGCGAGGGCTCTGTGCACTCTGTCCAATTCCAGGGGCCGATGGAACGCCCCAGCACCCATCAAGTTCTCCAACATGTCCCTTACATAAGCCCTCGCGTCCGATCCCTCACTGCCTTCAGGGAGGCCAACAATTCTGAGATTCTGCCTCCTGGACCTATTCTCCAGGTCCTCCAGCTTCTTCTGCATTCTTTCCCGGCGGTCGTTCATCATCCCCACCTTGTTCTCCAGCACGGTTGTAAACTCCTCGTGCTCGGACAGCTTTTATTCCACCTCCTAGATCGCTCTCCCGTGGGTTTCCTGATTATGAACTACTTGAAAAATCGAAGCCTGAATCGGGTCCAGCGTGTCCTTCTTCAGCTTGGCGAAACAACCCTCGAAAAACTTCACCAGCTGCTCCGTCGACCACTGTGTCTCCTCCCCACTGCCCTGCTGTCCCGCCATGCTGTCCCGTGTTAACAGCTCTACCTGCGTCTCCCTTATAGGACTTTGTCGGCCTACACGCCCACTTCTGGTTCAATTCCCCATACACTGGAGGGGGATTTCTCCTTACTGTCACGCTCTTCACCGATTTATCTCATTAAATCCGGGAAAAAACGGGTGAATATGGTCCAAAGGTCCGTTACAGGCGGGAGCTATCAAATGTCCACCTGCTCCTCCATGGCCCTCACCGGAAGTCTAGGATAGTAATCTCGGTAAAACTGTGCACGAGCATCACCATTGGGGCAAATAGAGGTCAGGGAGGTAAATGCGTGGCTTGAGGGATGGTGTCGACGGCAGGATTTACGACGGGCTTCATCTGCGCCGAAATGGAACCCTCCTGGCAGAGTCCGAAAACAGTATCGCGAGGGTGGATTTAAACTTATAACGTCGGAGGGAGGGTTGACTACTGTGCCTTGTTTAGAAGTGCCAGTGAGGGCAAACGAGAGAACATGGGGAATAGGGTAAAGGAACTGGAGAAGGCTTACGTTTTGACAGTGAACAAAGAAACGGCCGCCTCCCAAAGGGCAAGAAAGAGACAGGGGCAGGTTTAAATTGTATGTATGTAAATGAACGGATATAGAACACATTATTGGGGAACTAGAAGTTGAAATTACTCAATGGATATATGACGGAGTAGCATTGACAGAAACATGGCTCAAGCCAGAAGAGTCCTGATACTTCACAACCCGGGTTATACGGTTTTTAGCAGGTGCAGGGTAGGTGAAAATGAAGGAGCTGTAGCAATCTTGGTCAGAGATAGTACTTTAGCTATCGTACGAGATGCAGTTCCTGAATTTGATTATATATGGTTGCAGGTGATAAACAGGAAGGGGGTGGTGACCTTGTTTGGTATTTACAATAGGCCTCCAAATAGTCAGAGGAAATTAACAGAGAGGTTGCAGGCAGATTATGGAAAACTGCAGGGCACGTCGGGAAGTGATAGTTGGGATTTCAATTACTCTAAGATAGACTCGGAAACGGGGAGAGAGTGGGGCACGGAAGGGGAGACATTTCTTCAGTATCTGCAGGACAATTTTCTCGAACAATACATTTCCAGTCCTACCAGGGAGCATGCTGTGTTGAATCTGGTCTTCGGAAATGAGGCAGGACAGGAGCTGAATGTCAGTGTGGGGAGCAGTTGCAAAGTAGCGGTCATAATATAATATGATTCAATATTATGTTGAAAATGATATCTGCCACGGAGTCTAATCCCAGACTGGAAAAGGGCAAATTGTAGGGGTGTAAATGTTGCACTGGAGCAGGGTGATTGGAAACGCATTTTGGTGGATAAAACAGTGGATGAAAAACGTGAGATCTTCAAACGAGATATAAGGCAGGTACGTACCCAAGAGAAATAAATACGGAGTATGCAAAGCTAGAGTACCCTGTATGACAAATGATATTGATAATAAAATAAGCCAGAAAAAGAGACATATGATGCATGTCAGAATAATAATAGGTATCAGGAATATGATCTCAAATGCAGAAGAGAGGTTAAGGGTCGAATCAAAAAGGCTAAGAGGAAGAATGAGGAAATGTTTTCAGACTGTGCTAAATCAAATAGCAAAATGGTCGTCAAGCAAATGGTAAAAGATTAGTGAAGGATAGAGTGAGGCCCATAAAGGACAAGCAGGGTACATTACTTACTCAAGCGGCGGGTATGGCAGTGGTACTTAATGAGTACTTTGTGTCTGTCTTTACCAATTTAGACGATGGTGACAATGGTCCAGTTAAAAATGTAGTGTTGAACAACTGAGCAAAATGTGCTGAAAAAGCGGACAGCAGTCCAATGTAGAGAAGTCACCAGTCCCGGATGTGATGCATCATAGATTGCTGGGTGAGATAAGGGAGCATAATACAGAGCTATGAGAAGAAAATGTTCTGGCCTCTCTGAACACAAGGTTAGTCCCAGGAAACTGAAGTATTGCAAATATGAAAGTAATTTCAGAAAGGGGCAAAGGATAACCCAGAAAACTACAGACCTGTCAGCTTGATATCAATAGAGGGAAAACCGATGGAGGCCATAATAGCGGATGAGATAAATATACATTAAGAGAAAAAAGTTAATACCAGACAGTCAACATGGCTTTGTCAAGGGTAATTCATGTTTGACAAATTTAATTGAGTTCTTTGATGAGGTAACAAAGGCAATGTATGAAGGTAGTGTCCTGGATGTTGTATATTTGGACTTTCAGAAACCCTTTGATACACATAGCAGGTTGGTTCGCATATTACAAATATTACGGATTGATTGGTCCTTGGCAACATGGATTGGAAGTTGGTTAAGATATAGAAAACAGAGGATAGCTATAGATGGGCATTTCTCAGACTGGAGAAGAGTTGAACGTGGTGCTCCCAGGGCTCACTGTTGGGACCCTGACTTTTTACGCAGAATTTACAGTTCAGAAAGAGGCATTAGGCCCATTAAGCTTGCACCAGCCCTTGGAAAGAGCACCCTATTTAAGGCCACTGATCCACCCTACCCCATAAACCCAGCAACTCTGTCTAATATTTCGGACACTAAAGGGGTAATTTAGCATGGCCAATCCACCTAACCTGCGCATTTTTTGATTGTGGGAGGAAACCACAGCACCCGGAGGAAATCCGCGCAGATAGTCCGAGGCCAGAATTGCACCAGAGTCATTGGGGCTGTGAGGCAGCAGTGCTTAACCACTATGCCAGCGTGCCGCCCTGATTTATAGAAGTGATTTAGAAGTGTGTGTTGAGGGCAAATTCATTAAATTTGCTGATGACACGAAACTAAGGAGAATAATGAATCGTGTGGGGACTGAGCAATTTCAGAGGGACACTGACAATTTGGCCAAATGGGCAGCAGCTGGCAGATGAACTTCAATGCAGTGAAGTCTGAGGTAATGCATTTTGGTAGAAGAAACATAGCGAGATTATGTCGGCTCAATGGTACAACTTTGAGATGAGTACAAGAGCAAAAGGCCCTCCGGGTTCAAATGTAGTTCTGTTAAGGTGCCAGACAAGTTTAAACAGCTGTTAAGAAAGCTTATAGCATCATTGGGTTCATAAATAGAGGCATAGAGTACAAAAGCAAGGATATGTTGCTTCACCTCTACAAATCATTGGTCAGACAACATTTGGAGTATTGCGTGCCGTTCTGGGCACCTTATTTAAGAAAGAATTTAAAGCCCTGGAGAGAATGCAAAGGAGATTTACCAAAATTATACCATGAATATGGAGTTTTGGACGGAAGGAAAGATTGGAGAAATTGGGCTTGTTCTCCTTGGGGGAAAAAAGATTAAGAGGCGATATTTTGGAGGGTTTCAAACTTCTGAACAATATTGACAGAGTAATGAAGGATATTCTGTTTCCACTAGTTGGTATGTCCTTGACTAGGCATCACAATTCCAAGTAGGTCAGCAAGAGAGCTATGAGTGGAATGAGGAGAAACTTCTTTACTGAGACAGTTGGTGCGGTTTGGAATGCGCTGCCTGGGAGATGCATTCCATCGGATGTTTCAAAGATAACTCGATTTATATTTGAAAGCGATGAATTCAGAGGGTTACGGAGATAGGGCTGGGAAATGCAACTCGCTAGGCTCCTCTTTTGGAAGCCATGCAGACAGGTGGTTGAGGAGTTTCGTGAGAACTCCGCATTTTCGAAAGAATATTCCGTTTTCAATACTGATGAGGATGATGGTTGCTCTGGGAAGTAAGCCGGAACCGAGTCCATAGCAGTAATGTTGGCTCAGCTGTACAAGGGGATAAAACCAGACAGAAACATTGTAATAATAGGTCATTTGCTAGGTTGATCTTTCGGTTTTGGGGGTGGGATCCACGCAGACATGGGGATAATGTGCAAACTCCACATGGACTGTGACCCAGGGCCATGATCGAACCCGTATCATGGGCACCGTGACTAACCAGTGCGCCACTGTGCTGCCCCTTTGATAGCTAGATTAAGGGATAGGTGTTTCTCAGGCTGAGTAAGTCAATCATAGACAGTGCATTTACTTTCTAGTGCCAGGGTGAAGGATCGAACCTGATGACGACGGAACTCCCTGTGGTGCGGAGGGTGAACAACGAGCAGTCGTGGTCCTCATTGGTCAGATCGAGATAGTCGATGACCAATGTTAGGGAACATTGTCGAAAATTCTCAAGCACGACCTCAAATATAGTAATCTCCGTATGAATCTAGGAACCGAGGAGCAGGAGTAAGTAATGCACACTTCGAGTGCACTGCGCCGTGGATGCAGATCATGACTGATCAACTACCTTGAATCTATTTTCTCGCCCGATCCCCGCATTCCTTAAGGTCGTTGGGGTCTAGATATCCATCGCTCTTCCCCTTGAACATACCAAATGAGTGTGTTTTTACAGTCATTTGGGGTACCGAATTCGAAATATTCGGCATCTTCTGATTAAAGGCGTACTGCCTTATTTCAGTCCTAAACACCTTGCCTCTTATTCTGAAACTGTATCCCCTGATTCTCGAACCGTTCCATAGCCAGTTTAAACATCGTTTCTGAAAACAGGAAGGAAAAGAAGCGACGATGATGTTCACGATTCAAGGAACCATACAAACAACACTGAATTGAAAATGCTGAAATTGCAAAGGGAATAAAAGGATGCAATGGCATTGCGTGCATTGACGCGCTTTGATACACTTACCTTTGTTCAACATTTTCTCTAATAATAATAAAGAAAATATTAGTAATAATAATTAAATGAAGGGCCAACCGTTGAGGTAATTTTAACGTTTCGCATTGTTGTGTAATACAGATGATATTGAAATTAGAGATTGTTATTCCTCTTCAAATAACTCCTGTTCGATTTAAATCGGATGACCTTGACATAGCTGATCTTGTCATAATCGTCCGTTTTTCCTAGAAATTCAGAAAGTAAATAAACTTGCCTTTTTTTTTCTAACCACTGATGTGCTCCATTTTTAGGGAATGGCACCCTGTCATGCTAATGTCAAGCCAAAGTGCAGAACCTTGAAAAAGGGAGATCGACTTGGGAAATTAATCTTAACACAACACGCTCGAATGCACAGCAGTAACTAAAAAAGGGACACATGCACACATTTTATATATATTCATATGTGCCAGTTGCTATCAATCTTGCCGAGTAATGCAAGAAGTGGATAATAAAGTTATATGTTTTATTCATATAGACACAATATAAATTAAATATATTACGTACGCATATTTAAAAAATGATACCTTTAAGGTCAATATTTAACTATTCCCGAAAGACCTGCTGTTAGGTAATTTGGACATTCTGAATTCTCCCTCTGTACTCGAACAGGCGCCGGAATGTGGCGACTTCGAGCTTTTCACTGTAACTTCATTGCAGTGTCAATGTGAGCCTACTTGCAATATTCGGGCAGCCGATCAAAGTTTTGGCAGGAATGGAAGTTTTACGGTGGGGTGGGGGCAGTCATGGAAGGAAAGAGAGGAACTGAAATGGAAAGGTTTAGGCGAATGCGAGACCACAGATCGTTGGCAGCTGATGGCGCAGCCAGCAGTGACGAGTTCATTACATCTACAATTCGCAAGGAGACAGGTTGGTAGTTGCGCTGAGAGCTGGAGGGGTGTCGCTGTGGCGGCAATTGCAGAGATTGGGGCAATGGTTGCATACAAGCTGGGGTGTAGCAGTCATCAGGGGGGCCGTGCAGAGAAAACAAAATAAAATTTTGAAATCGTGCCGCTGCTTAACAGGGAGCAACCGTCGGACAATTGCACACGATTGACCAAGTCAAGCCATATTCGGCAGTCGATCAAAGTTTTGGCAGGAATGGATGTTTTACTAGGGAGTGGACCTAGGTAGGTCGGTGCAGATTTGATGGACCGAAGGGCCTCCTTCGGCGCTGCAGGGATTGTATGGATTCTGAGGTATTAGAACATAGAACATTAAAGCGCAGTACAGGCCTTTCGGCCCTCGATGTTGCGCCGACCTGTGAAACCAATCTAAAGCCCATCTACAGTATTCCCTTATCATCCATATGTTTATCCAATGACCATTTAAATGCCCTTAATGTTGGCGAGGCCACTACTGTTGCAGGCAGGGCATTCCGCCCGTTAATACACTCTGAATAAAGAACCTACCTCTGACATCTGTCCTATATCTATCTCCCCTCAATTTAAAGCTATGTCCCGCTAGCCATCATCATCTGAGGAAAACGGCTCTCACTGTCCACCCTATCTAATCCTCTGATCATCGTGTAGGCCTCAATTAAGTCACCTCTTAACCTTCTTCTCTCTAACGAAAACAGCCTTAAGTCCCTCAGCCTTTCCTCATAAAAACTTCCCTCCATACCAGGCAACATCCTGGTAAATCTCCTCTGAACCCTTTCCAATGCTTCCACATCCTTCCTATAATGTGGCGACTAGAACTGCACGCAATACTCCAAATGCAGCTGCACCAGAGTTTTGTACAGTGGCAACATGACCTCATGGCTCCGAAACTCAATCCCTCTACCAATAAAAGCTAACACACCGTACGCCTCCTTAACAACCCGATAAACCTGGGTGGCAACTTTCAGGGATATATATACATGGACACCGAGATTTCTCTGCTCATCCACAGTACCAAGAATCTTACCATTAGCCTACTGCTCTGTATTCCTGTTACTCCTTCCAAAATGAATCACCTCATACTTTTCTGCATTAAACTCCATTTGCCAGCTCTCAACCCAGCTTTGCAGCTTATCTATGTCCCTCTATAGCCTGCATCATCCTTCCGCACTGTCCACAACGCCACCGACTTTAGTGTAATCTGCAAATGTACTCACCCATCCTTCTACGCCCACCTCCAGGTCATTTATAAAAATGGCAAACAGCAGTGGCCTCAAAACAGATCCTTGTGGTACACCACTGGTAACTGAACTCCAGGCTGAACATTTTCCATCAATCACCACCATCTGTCTTCTTCCAGCTAGCCAATTTCTGATCCAAACTGCTAAATCACCCTGAATCCCATGCCTCCGTATTTTCTGCAATAGCCTCCTGTGGGGAACGTTATTAAATGCTTTACTGAAATCCATATACACCACATCAACTGCTTTACCCTCGTCCACCTGTTTGGTCACCTTCTCAAAGAACTCAATAAGGTTTGTGAGGCACGACCTACCCTTCACAAAACCGTGTTGACTATCCCTAATCAAATTATTCCTTTATAGATGATTATAAATCCTATCCCTTATAAACCTTTCCAAGACTTTGCCCACAACAGAAGTAAGGCTCACTGGTCTCTAGTTACAGGGGTTGTTTCTACTCCTCTTCTTGAACGAGGGGACAGCATTTGCTATCCTCCAGTCTTCTGGCACTATTCCTGTAGACAATGACGACATAAAGATCAAGGCCAAGTGCTCAGCAATCTCCTCCCTAGCTTCCCAGAGAATCCTAGGATAAATCCCATATGGCGCAGGGGACTTATCCATTTTCACACTTTCCAGAATTGCTAACACCTCCTCCTTATGAACCTCAAGTCCGTCTCGTCTAGTAGCCTGTATCTCAGTATTCTCCTCGACAATGGTGTCTTTTTCCTGTGTGAATACTGACGAAAAATAATCATTTAGCACCTCTACTATCTCCGCGGACTCCACGCACAACTTTCCACTACTGTCCTTGAATGGCCTTACTCTTACCCTCGTCATTCTTTTATTCCTGACATACCTATAGAAAGCTTTAGGGTTATCTTTGATCCTACCTGCCAAAGGCTTCTCATGTCCCCTCCTGGCTCTTCTTAGCTCTCTCTTTAGGTCCTTCCTAGCTAACTTGTAACTCTCGAGCGCCCTAACTGAACCTTCACATCTCATCTTTACATAAGCCTCCTTCGTCCTCTTGAAATGTGATTCAACCACTTTAGTAAACCACGGCTCCCTCGCTCGACCACTTTCTCCCTGCCTGACATGTACATACTTATCAAGGACATGCAGTAGCTGTTCCTTGAACAAGCTCCACATTTCAATTGTGCCCAATACGTCGCTAAAGTAAACGTAATACATTTGTTTTAAATCTGCTACCACTTATCCTAAAAGCTATGACCTCTCGTTCTACATTATCCCACAAGAGAAAACACCCGAACTAGCCTACCTTGTCAAAACCTTGCATCTGCTACCATACCTCCATTCGGTTTCCACTCATTCATCTAAACTCCAGAGAGTATAGGCCGACCCGAAACAATCTTTCTTCATAAGTCAAACCCTCAAATCAACTTATTATCATAGAATTTACAGTGCAGAAGGAGGCCTTTCGGCTCATCGAGTCTGCACCGGCTTTTGGAAAGAGCACCCTATCCAAGTCCACACTTCCACCCTATCCCCATAACCCAGTAACCCCACCCAACACTACGGGCAATTTTGGACACTAAGGGCAATTTAGCATGGCCAATCATCCACCTAACCTGCACATCTTTGGGCTGTGGGAGGAAACTGGAACACCCGGAGGAAACCCACGCACACACGGGGAGAACACGCAGGCTCCGCACAGACAGCGACCAAAGCCGGGAATCGAACCTGGTACCCTGGAGATGTGAAGGAATTCTGCTAAGCACCATACTACCGTGCTGCCCTATTGAACGTCATCTAGACTGCCTCCAATGCAATTACATCCCTCCACCAGTAAGGTAACCGACATTGTACAGAGTATTCCAGCTGTGGTCTTACCAATGCCTTGTACATTTGAAACAACACTTGCATACTTAAAAAAAAATAGGTCCCCAATTCATTTTTTCCAAGTAAGGGGCAATTTAGCGTGGCCTAGCCATCTATCCTGTACATCTTTGGGTCGTGGGGGCGAAACCCACGCAAAGATGGGAGAATGTGCATAGTCCACACGGACAGTAAACACTTGCGTACTATGTCCTATTCTTTTCGCCATAAATGCTGAAATTAAACTTGCGTTTCTTATTACCTGCTGTAGCTGCATAATAATTTTATGCAATTCATGCAACAGGACAGCCAAATCCGCTGCACTGAAACAAATTGTGTCAGATAATATTTCTGTTCCTTTCCCCTAATCTTCAGGAAAAACGCATATTTTCTACACAATAACACGAGATTACTATGGACAAACTTTGAGGGCGAACCTTCATATGCCCGTGCTTTACATAAAGTTGAAACTATACGATGTGATAGACATAGAAAATTACAATCACCTGTAGACCAGTACAAAATTAAGACGATAGATGTTCGGTAAACTTCCTGTTATCAATTCAGTGCACTCGTTTGCACTTTGACGCTGATTTGGATACGATTAACGTTCTGCAATACATTCCATATCACTGTTGCTTCTGAAATCCGAGATGACTTCTCCTTGCTCTGGTGCAGAGATGGGATCACTCGTTGGGCGGAAGGGAGTGAGGGAACTGGCTACAGCGCTATCACGTGTCACGTCCGTTGAATGCAAGCAGGTAGATGAAAGATCCCGGCATGTAAATATCACAGTGTTCTGAATTTAATGGATTTGATTGTAATAAAATTAAATATGCATTGCACAATTATATTCCTCGAAAATAAAAGCATGAGTGCTGAGTCAGGTCTACACTTTTCTCCCCAACCATTACCTGTATCGTGTAAATGTGCTGAGATTCTTTCTAGTTCTGTGAGAAACAAATGGGAGAGATAACGAAAAGACAACTAAGAGCGACTGGTAGGTTCTTGCTGTTATTCACCAAGTTACAGGAAGGCGAGAAGATCATGGGATGTCAAATGATAGAGGAAAAGTGTAAATGCTAGAAGATGATTTTACTCTGGTGAAATTGGCAAGACAGGAACACAAAATTGGACGGCACTGCATCAGCCTCGCCTATGACGTTCCGTTTACTCACGATCGGAAGTTCATATCGGTTCTGTCTTGCTAACACGCAGAAAGCAATTGCGACTGTTTTTCTTCGATGCTCGAATCCACTTTAACCGTGAACAAGTCAACAGAAGACGCACAAGAGGCATTTGGACCAAAGCGCACAACTACGCTGAGCTATGCATGAATTTAGGCGAAGCAGGTTGCTTCGAACCCGTAAAGTTCCCTACTCTTTGGGTTTCTCTTTTAAAAAGTTTTAGTCTGCTCTAGACAGCTATTCACTTCGTGGATCATATATTAGCACCAACGTGGTTCCATCCTTGGGGCGTCACAAAAGAAGTTGAACGAAAGAGTCACCTGTTTCCGGGTCACAGGTGCTGCTAACCTTGCCACTGATGAAAGTTTGAGGACGAAATGCAGAAAACTAAATGTCACCTAAGTACATAAGAAATAAGAGCAGGAATCCTCAATTCAGCACCGCGAATCTGTCCCGCCATTCAAAACCATCATGGCTGATCTACTCTCGGCCTGAACTCCACTTTCCTGCCCGTTGAGCAGAACCGTTCTTCCCATTGCTAATCAAAAATCTGTGGTATTCTCCTTAAATTAACTCAATATCCCGGCACTTACGTCACTCAACGCAGTGCAATCCATAAATTCACGACCCTTTGAACTAAGTAATTTATCTTAATCCCTGCTTTAAATCTATTCCCCCTCAGCCTAAAACTACGACCTCTCTTTCCAGACTGTCCCACACGGCGTAGTATCCGCTCGACGCCTACTTTGTCAATACCTTTGATCATTGTATATATCTCAATTGGATCTCCTCTCATTCTTCGAAAATCGAGAGAGTATACGCCTAAACTGCTCAATCTATCTTCATAATACAAGCTGCTCATCTCTGGAATCAATCTAGTGAATCACATTTGAACTCCCTCGAATGCAACTACATCCCTCCTTAGGTAAGGGAAACAAAACTGTACACAGCATTCCATATGCGCTCTTACCAATGACTTGTAAAGTTGCAGCAACACTTCCCTACGTTTACACTCTATCACTTTAGCTATGAAGACCATAATTTAACTTGCCTTCATTATTACATGCTGGATCTGCACACCGGTTTTCTCCGATTCATGGACGAGGATACCCAGATCCCTTTGCAGTAACGCACTGAAATTTCCCTGAAGTCCTCTCATACATAATCAGTTGTTTGGATTAGTACGAATGTGGGTGATCAGAACATATTTGGAATCGAACTCGATGACGGACAAATTAAGCAATGACAATTCGAAGAGGATCTGAAAACTGCAGCAGATGTTTCAACAGTGGTTGGAAAAAATCTTCAAGTATCCCCTTGTCACTGAAGACAATTGAAAGTTAAAGATGACGTGCAAGATCAGGCAGTATCGGCAACTTCTCTCACCTAATCTGATTTCAACCGCTCAAAAAACACTATTGAAGAAATTATTTTTGGTGATCGTGATCAGGAACCAAAAAGAATAGAAGTTGGTCCAGCAAACTGTCCCACCCTTACCGAGCGCACTTTTGTTCAGCTTTTGTTCTGATTAAACATAAACGGTGGTAATGAATCCCATTGAAAAGAAACTCAAAAGTATTAAACATTAACAACGTGCAACGGTATCAACTGTTATATAATTCAGTCACAATAACGTTAAAAGCTTAAGTTATGAGGACTGGTGTAAATAAAACGTGACATGAGTATTGGAAATTGTCAGGAAGTCTGATTGATTAATTTTAATGTTGCAGGAATGTTATCAAAGCAGAAAGAGATAAATTAACCCCTCTGATGGGCGGGCTCCGCTTAAAGCAATGCCACGAAACATTTTTCCACGTGGATCTGTGGATATCGATATGCAGTTAACGTTTCGAGGCAGTATGGATCATTTTAAGGTAAAGAGCGAGATAAATTTGATTGGCCTGCATAGGAGGGAGTGGAGCAAGTGGAGAAAAGTAGAAGGTAAGTGAATGGTGGGATCTGGGCGAGGGTGCAACCAATACGTCTGGGGCAGAAGACAGAAGAAGTGTTTTTCGCGGTGTTGAAGGGCTACAGAACGTGGTAATCGTGACATAAAGGGAGGATAGCAGCATGTGTTCATAGATGAACAAAAGGTAGTGTTCAGTGAAACAGAAATAAGGAACAGGTGACATATATCCCCCGTCGGGGAGAAAGGACAGAGAGTGCAGGAGTGTCCCATTGGGATTAAAATATGTTAGAGTAAAAAGGAGTGAAGATGCAGGGGAAAGGTCGCAGTCGAAAGTTTTTGAACGCAATATTGAATCCAGAAGATAGTGACGTACTTAATCGGAAGATAAAGTGTGACTACTACAGATTGCCGTGGACCTCACTGGAGCATAGCTGCATGCCAAGGACGGACATAAAGCAAAATGTAGAGTTGAAATGGTAAGCGGCAGGATAGATAAGCAACAGCTGTTCCCATTAGTTGAAGGGGCAGACAGGAGTATAAGTTCAAGTTGAGGGGCAGGACGAGTAGGGGGATGTGAGGATAAATGTTCATCCCCAGAGGGTGTGAGGATCTGGAATGACCTGCCTGGGAGGGTGGTAGACGCACGTTGCCTCAGAGCCTTTAAAAGATACCTGGAAGAACAATTGTCACGTCATAACATTCAAGGCTATGGGCCAAGTAGTGGCAAATGGGATTAGGTTGGTAGCTGTGTTCAAGCGTCGTGCAGCCTCGACGGGTCGAAGGACCCTTCCTGCACTGTGTGATTATGTAGTTCTGTGACAGGTAGATTGGCGCCTTGCTGGTGGACTGAGCCAAAGTGTTCAGCAAAGCATTGACCTAGGCTGCTAATAGCCCCAACACTATGCCCAAATGTAGCAGTGATCACATAGGCTATTAACACCACTATTCTTGGCGTCTTTCTCGGTCGAGGTCGTACTCCTGTCCTTGTAGTTAGAAAACTAACTTGGCTTTTTAAAAAAATGGTTCAATGGGATGTGGGCATCACTGGCTGCGCTTAAGTTTATTGCCCATCCATGAGGGCAATTAAGAGTCAACCATATTATTGTCGGTCTGGCGCCACGTGCAGTCCAGACCATGGCAGATTTGCTTCCTTAATGGACATTAGTGAACCAGATGGATTTTTACGACAATCGCCACTGGTTTCGCGGTCGTCATTAGATTTTAGTTCCTGATTGTTATTCAATTCAAATTCCTTCACTGCCCTGGCATACCTGTTCTAAGCTGTGGAACTACACAGCCACCCGTTAGACACCTCGCTCGATATTATTTTCGATCAAATTGATGCAATTCAGCGAGGTTCATGATGCCAGATGTTTTAACACTTGTGACACTGCTTTTGTCCATCTTCTATTGAAGTCGTTGTCGCCATGGAGCGAGTCTCGTTTGCCAAGTCATTGAGTCCTACATTCAAAGATGTAAAGCAGATGTATGTTCCCCTGGACATTCTTCCTAATGTGAAGGGATGGTGATTGTTGACCAATGAAGATACACAGATACATAGACGATCATGACACATCATCTAACTCAATCGCCTATCCTGTTTTCTTCCCAATAGCGTTTGATGCCATTCGCCCCAAATGCTGCATCTAGCCTACTCGTAAATATGTTCAATGTTGTAGCATAATCTACTTCTTGTGGCAATGAATTCCAGAGGCTCACCATTCTTTGGGGGAAGAAATGTCTCCTCATCTCTCTATCCGAAATGGTTTACCCTGAATCCTCAGACTGTGACCCCTGATTCTGGACACAATCGCCATCGTTAACATCTTCCCTGCATCTACCCTATCTAGTCCTGTTACAATTTTGTAAGTCTCAATGAGACCCCCCCCCCCCCCTCATTCTTCTGAACTCCAGCGAGAACAATCTTAACCTAGTCAATCTCTCCTCATATGACAGTCCTCCTATCTCTGGAATCAGTCTGGTAAACCTTTGTTGCACTCCCTCGAGAGCAAGAACATCCTTCCACAGAAAAGGAGACCAAAACGCCATATAACATTACAGATGTTGTCTCAGCAAGGCCCTACATAATTGCAAGAATACATCCCTGCTCCTGTACTCGAAATCTCTCGAAATGAAGGCAAACATACCATTAGCTTGCTTTACCGTCTGCTGCACCTGCATGCTTATCTTCAGCGACAAGTACACCCAGGTCCCGCTGAACACCTCCCCTCTGCCAATTTACAACCGTTCACATAGTAAACTTCTTTCCTGTTTTTGCTTCCAAAGTGAATAAGCTCACACTTATCCAAATTATACTCCATCTGTCACTGATTTGCCCACTCGCCCAATTTGTCCAGATTATGCTGCACGTTCTCTGCATACTCGTTACAGTTTACCCTTCCACACAACTTGGTATCATCTGCAAACTTTGAGATGTTACCTTCTGTTCCTTCATCCAAATCAGTAATCTATGTTGTGAATAGTTGGGGCACTAGCACCGATCTCTGTGGCACCGCACTAGTTACTGCCTGCTAATTTGGAAAGGACCCATTAATTCCTACACTTTGTTTCCTCTCTGCCAAACAGTTTTCTTCTACCTCAATACGCTTTCCCTAAACCCATACGCTTTAATCTTGTACAATAATCTCTTATGTGAGACTTTGTCAAACGCTTTGTGCAAGTCCATATATACCATAGTCGAACGGCTTCCCCTCGCCAACTACTCGTTACATCTTTAAAAACCTCCAACAGATTTGTCAAGCATGGTTTTCAAAGTCCATGCCTGATTGATAAATCTGACTGATGCTGCCACTGCTTTCTCATTGTTCCGCTATAAAGTCCCTGATAATGGGTTCAAGAGCTTTCCCCATTAACGATGTTAGTCTTACTGGTCTCCCTGTTTTCTCCCTGCCTGCCTTTTTGAATATCGGAGTGACATGAGCTCCCTCCAATCTGCAGGGACTGTTCCAGAGTCTACAGAATCCTGGAAGATGACCACCAACGCATCCACTATTTCCAGAGCCACCTCCTTAAACACTCAGGGATGCAGGCCATCGGGCCCTGAGGAGTTTTTCGCCTTCAATCCTGTCAATTTCTCTTCTAATACTGATCTTCCTCAGTTCTTCCCTCTCACTAAACTTTTCATTCTCCAACATTTCTGGTATCTGATTTGTGTCCTCTTTTGTGAAGACAAAACCAAAGTACGCATTCAATTGCTCAGCCATTTCTTTTACCCTTATTATACATTCCCCTGTTTCTGTCCGTAGTGGCTGACATGTCTGTTTACCAATCTCTTTCTCTTCACATATCTACAGAAACTCTTAGTGTCAGTCCTTATTGTTCAGTAATGGGTTAAGAGACATTGCAATTAGTTGTCTCATTTATGTTAAGTATCCATTAATTGACACTGATATGTAAAGGGGCTTCAGGTGGCCTCTGTCAGGTGATGTCTAGTTAGAGTTTTGTGCAAAGGCTGTTGGAATGAAATAAATGTGTGTTTGTGAAAAAGTAACAGAACATTAGACTCTTCATATCACAGCAACTAAAACGTCTAACAATTGGTAGCAGAGGATGGTTGCTGTGTAAATGTGAAGGGTTGAAAGATACATCTTTTCCAGATCAAACCAAGGAGTGAGTGGGAAAATTAAAAAAAAGGGATATATGGCTGAACCGAGGATAAAGATGGCTGGATAAGACTATCCTCCCTTATTTTCTAAAAGGGAATCGTACAAATTACGGAGAAATGCAGTAGTTATGTGGACTAAGGTAACTGCTTTGGGAAAGAGAAAACAAGGTATGGCATTGGCTCTTTGTCTACCATACGGCAGTAAAATCCGAAACAAAGTACTTTCTGAGCTGGAATTGGAAGAGTTAGACTCAGAAGAGGGTCCGGAGACTTTATTACCCTATACGAATAATATTTAGAAGAAAAATGACTTGTTAAGTGCGTATGAAGCATGGTCGGATTTTGAGAAGTTCTGGAAAATGGAGGATATCTCCATGGAAGACTATATAATGGAATTTAGCTGACTATATCAATGGCTGCAGAAACACAACCTGGAATTGCCATAGTCTGTGTTGGCCTTTAAATTACTTGACTGTGCTAGAGTGAGCAACATGGATAGGCTCCTGGTTTTGACAGGAGTTCAGTTTACTGATAAGGATACCTTATTCGAACAGATGACAACAGCTTTACAAACGTTTCTGGGGAAACATTCGATTCCGATGGCTCTGTTGACCCAAATAGGTCAGCCTGCAATAAGGCAGAATATGGAAGAGGCGTGGACCTTTGTACAAACCGAAAAGTTGGACTCTAACTGAGGGTTTGTGAGGGTGGGGGGAAGGGTTCCTGCTGCACTGGACGAAAAGGAATGGGACACAGAGGAGGTGGTCGAGACGGGGCCCCCCAGTCTGGGGGACTGGAGGGTGAGGGAGGCGTGGACACGGGACTGGCCCAGAAAAGGAGATGGCTAGTCAGCGGGGGGAGGGGGGGGGGGTGAGAGCCCCTCCAACCCGGCTGATAACGTGGAACGTGAGGGGGCTGAATGGGCCGGTGAAGAGGGCTCGAGTGTTCGTGCACTTAAAGGGACTGAAGTCGGATGTAGTCATGCTCCAAGAGACTCACCTGATGGTGGTGGACCAGGTCAGGTTAAGAAAGGGATGGGGAGGACAGGTATTCCACTCGGGACTGGACGCGAAGAATAGAGGGGTGGCAATATTAGTGGGAAAGCGGGTGTCACTTGAGGCCAAGACTATTGAGGTGGACAATGGAGGGCTATATGTAATGGTGAGCAGTAGGCTGCAAGGGGCGTGGGTGGTGTTGGTAAACGTATAAACCCCGAACTGGGATCATGCAGGATTCATGAAGCGCATGTTGGGGCGCATTCCGGACCTGGAGAAAGGATGCCTGATAATGGGAGGGGACGTCCATACAGTGTTGGCTCCAGCACTGGACCGCTCCAAATCAAGGACTGGAAAGAGGCCGGCGGCGGCCAAGGTACTTCGGGGGTTTATGGATCAGATGGGGGGAGTGGACCCATGGCGGTTTGCAAGGCCGCAGGCCAGGGAATTTTCTTTATTTTCCCATGTACACAAAGCCTACTCCCGGATAGATCTTTTTGTTCTGGGCAGGGAGCCCATCCCGGGGGTGGAGGGGACGGAGTACTCGGCCATAGCCGTTTCGGGCCATGCCCCGCACTGGGTGGAACTGGAGCTGGGAGAGGAGAGGGACCAACGCCCGCTGTGGCGGCTGGATGTGGGATTGCTGGCGGACGAGGTAGTGTGTGGCAAGGTAAGGGGGTGTATCGAAAGGTACTTAGAGGCCAACGACAACGGGGAGGTGCGGGTAGGGGTGATATGGGAGACGTTGAAGGTGGTGGCCAGGGGAGAGCTAATCTCCATTAGGGCTCATAAGGAGAAGACAGAGGGCATGGAAAGGGAGAGGTTAGTGGGGGAGATTTTGAGAGTGGACAGGAGATACGCAGAGGTCCTGGAGGAAAGATTACTTGGGGAAAGACGACGGCTCCAGACGGAGTTTGACCTGTTGACCACAGGGAAGGCAGAGACACAGTGGAGGAAGGCACAGGGGGCGACCTACGAGTATGGGGAAAAGGCTAGTCGGATGCTGGCACACCAGCTCCGTAAAAGGATGGCAGCGAGGGAAATAGGGTGAGTCAAAGATGGAAGGGGAGCCACGGTTCGGAGTGCGAAGAAAATAAACTTGGTATTTAAGGCCTTCTATGAAGAGCTGTACAGATCCCATCCCCCAGCGGGGGAAGAGGGCATGAGACGATTCCTAGACCAACTGAGATTCCCGAGGGTGGAGGAGCAAGAGGTAGCTGGTTTGGAGGCGTTTTTTAAGAGAGTAGGTAAGAGTATTATGGGGTTTGTGTGGGCGAATAAGACCCCAAGGGTAAGGAGAGGGTTCCTGGAACGCAATAGGGACCGAGGAGGGTTGGCGCTGCCAAACCTGGGGAGCTACTACTGGGCAGCAAATCTGTCGATGATCCGCAAGTGGGTTATGGAGGGACAGGGGGCGGCATGAAAGAGGATGGAGATTGGGTCCTGTAAAGGAACGAGCCTTGGGGCGTTGGTGACGGCACCGCTGCCGCTCTCGCCGACAAAGTATACCACGAGCCCGGTGGTGGCAGCAACGCGAATGATCTGGGGCCAGTGGAGACGGCACAGGGATGCAATGGGAGCATCGGTGTAGTGCCCGATCAGCGGTCACCATCGGTTTGTCCCGGGGAAGATGGACGGGGGGGTTCCAGAGCTGGCATCGGGTGGGGATCAGAAGAATGGGGGACCTGTTCATTGACGGGACATTTGCGAGCCTAGAGCCTGGAGGATAAGTTTGAGTTACCCCCGGGAAATGCCTTTAGATATATGCAGGTGAGGGGTTTTGTGAGGCGCCAGGTGAGGGAATTCCCGTTGCTCCCGGCACAAGAAATTATAGACAGAGTGATCTCGGGTGTATGGGTCGGGGAGGGCAAGGTGTTGTAAATACACCAGGAGATGAAAGAAGAAGGCGAAGCGCTGGTAGAAAAGTTGAAGGGTAAATGGGAGGAGGAGCTGGGGGAGGAGATCGAGGAAGGTCTGTGGGCGGATGCCCTAGGTAGGGTTAATTCCTCCTCCTCGAGTGCCAGGCTCAGCCTGATACAATTTAAGGTGGTTCACAGAGCTCACCTGACGGGGGCGAGGTTGAGCAGGTTCTTTGGGGTCGAGGACAGATGTGGAAGGTGCTCAGGGAGCCCGGCGAACCATGTCCATATGTTTTGTCATGCCCGGCACTGGAGGGGATCTGGAGAGGAGTGGGGGGAGCAATATCTCAGGTGGTGAAAGTCCGGGTCAAGCCAAGCTGGGGGCTAGCAATATTTGGAGTAGTGGATGAGCCGGGAGTGCAGGTGGTGAAAGAGGCCGGCATTCTGGCCTTTGCATCCCTAGTAGCCCGGCGAAGGATCTTGCTAATGTGGAAAGAGACGAAAGCCCCCCAGTGTGGAGGCCTGGATAAACGATATGGCTGGGTTCATAAAGTTGGAGAGGATTAAGTTTGCCTTGAGAGGGTCTGCGCAGGGGTTCTACAGGTGGTGGCAACCGTTCCTAGACTATCTCATGGAGCGTTAGAGGAAGATCGGTCAGCAGCAGCATCAACCTGGGGGGGGGGGGGCGTCCTGGGAGGGGTGTGGGGGTGGAGGGGAGGGGGAAGGGGGGACTGCCTGGGAGGGTGGATGAGCAAGAGATAACAGATAACATGAAGGGTTGGGGAAACTGGCACGTATGGGAGAGAGCCAGTGTACAAAGACATGTAAATATACCATTTTGCTATGTATATATCTTGCTCTGGCGATTTCTCGTTATTTTGTTACGGGGGCGGTGGTGGTGGTGGTGGGGTGGGGGGGGGGGGGAGGCGGTTATTGTTTGTTAGGGAGAATATATTTAAAAAAAAGAAAATGGGACTTTAGCTGATAAAAAGCTTGTCATATTAAAACTGCATAGGCAATTTGCACATCCGTCTCCTCGGAGGCTGAAAATTTATTAAAGGATGCAGGGGTAAGGGTTGGCGACTATACTAAAATGATAGAACAGGTTAGTGACCGCTGTGAAGTTTGTAGGAAGTACAAAAGGACACCAGAACGGACGATAATAACCCTACCTTTGGCCAGGGATTTTAACGACATTGTGGCCATGGACCTTAAGATCTGGGATAAAGCAAATTATATACTTATTTTGCATTTTGTAGATTTAACAACCAGATTTAGTCAATCATCGATTATACGAAGTAAAGAAAAGAGTGTAATTGTGGATCAAATCGTGGAAATTGGATAGAGACAGGAATGGGTCCACCGGCAAAATTCCTTACGGACAATGATGGAGAAGTTGCAAATGATAAGTTTAGGGATATGTGTGAAAACATGAATATCAGAGTTATGAATACAGCTGCAGAAAGCCCATTTAGTAATGGTGTATGTGAAAGAAATCATGCAGTCATCGATCACATGCTTCGGAAAATGTTGGCAGATCGGCCAAATTGCACGCTAAGTTCAGCTTTAGCATGGGCAGTACATGTAAAGAATTCATTGCAGATGGTTGGGGGCTATAGTCCTGATCAATTAGTGTTTGGTAGAAATCCTAAATTTCCGTCCGTTTTTGACGACCAGCCTCCAGCTTGGGAGGGGACTACAATTAGCTCTGGTTTTGCTGAACATTTAAATGCATTACGTAGCAGTAGAAAAGCTTTTTTGGAAGCAGAAGTCTCTGAAAGAATTCGCAGAGCTTCAGGACATAACGTGCGGCCATCAGATGCCGTTTTTTTTTAAGCAAGGAGGCATGGTATACTATAAGAGAGACAATTCTAATGAATGGAAAGGCCGAGGGAAGATCATAGGCATAGATGGCAAAACAATTATTTTGCAACATGGTAATCAAATTGTTAGGGTACAGTCATCAAGGATAATGGGTACAGATTACAAATTTTCAAATTTGGACAGAGCAGACAGACATGAGGAGGAAGCAGAATCATCTGGTACGCATGGTTACAGAACTATGAGGAGCAATTAACTGATATAGACAGGGTTTCTGGGGAGGAAGACAACACTTCTGATGAATTAGAACAGGTCATTTTTCCGAAAGGGCAACTGCCAAAAGTTGGTACAAAAGTGACATACTTGCCTGAAGGGTCTAGTGAATGGAAGGATGCAACTGTTATTAGTAGAGCAGGGAAGGCCACTGGAAAGTATAAACATTGGTTGAATGTACAAATTCAGGGGAAGGAGTCAAGACAATGGATTGGGAAAACAAAGTTCAAAAATGGAGGGCACAGAAACGCAGTGCCAGTTCAGATAGTACATCGGATAGTGAACAGGTCCGCAGGAAAAGGTCGAGAACTAATGAAAGGACATCCCACAGCAGAAGGGAAAGATCAAGCAGTAGCAGTACAGAACGAGATATCAGGCGGGAGAGGGGACATAGATTATCAAGATCTCGGAACATGAGTAAGACTCCGAATACTAATGGGAGTAGAAGCCCACATGCACGTGAGATTTTGGTGGCTTGAAATAAATTAGATGAAAAAGTTATCAAAGAAGCTAAACAGCAAGAATTGCATACTTGGAGTGAATTTGGGGTATACACGGAAGTACCGGATAGGGGAAAAAGAGCACTGTCCCACAGATGGATTTGCACGGACAAGGTTCTTCCGGATGGAACTTATAAGGCAAAGGCCAGGCTTGTGGCAAGGGGATTTGAAGACAACTTAGAAGATCAGGATTTAAGGGTAGATTCACCTACAGCAGGAAAGGTTATATTAAAAATCGTCTTGGCTCTATTAGCCACAAAGGCATGGGAATGCAAATCTATAGATATAAAAGCTGCGTTTTTGCAGGGGCATCAGCTCCAGAGAGACATTTTTCTCCGGACTCCTAAAGAAGCAGCTAACACAGAAGGGGTACTCTGGAAGTTGAACAAATGTGTCTATGGATTAAATGATCCATCTAGAGTCTGGTCTTTTTCGGTAAGGTCAGTTTTGTTGAAGTTAGGCTGTGGCCAGTTGAAAGCAGATCCTGCAATGTTTTACTGGCACTATGAAGGAAGTCTTCCTGGCATTTTTATGATGCATGTCGATGATTTTTTGTGGGATGGGACTAGTGATTTTGAAGCTATTGTAATCTCTGGTTTGAGGAAAGAATTCAGGCTTGGAAGTCAGGCATCCGGGTCATCTAAATATACTGGACTGGAAATTGGACAGACTAAGTTAGGGGCAACTTTACGTCAGCAATCTTGTTTGGAAAGCATCAGCCCAATAGCAATTAGTCGTGGCCGAGTTTCACAAAAAGACACAATGGTTTCAAAAGTAGAAAAAGAGCAACTGCGAAGTTTAATTGGGCAACTGAACTGGTTAGGTAGACAGACTCGACCGGACGTGAGTTTTGATGTCTTAGAGTTGAGTACCAAAATGAATCATCCAAAAGTGGAAGACATAATAAGAGCAAATAAAGCATTGGCCAAACTAAAAATGCAGGAGTGTGTTTTGAAGTTCCCGGTTTTAGGTGACCTTAGGCACTTGAAACTCATAGTTTATAGTGATGCGTCCTACGCAAATTTATGTGATAGGGTTTCAAGCGCAGGAGGTTTTATAATTTTCCTTTTGGGGAACAATGGTAAATGTTGCCCGCTTGTGTGGGAAACAAAGAAAATAAGGAGAGTGGTAAAAAGCACATTGGCTGCTGAGACGTTAAGCCTTGGAGAGGCGGTGGTTATGGCCTTTTATGTAAGTATGATATTGACAGAAATTTTGGGATTAGGGGATTTCGCTGATATACCTATTGACTATCGCATTGACAATAAATCCTGTGGGAAAATGTGCACGCTACAAAAAGTGTCAATGAAAAGAGGTTACGGATAGACATCGCAAGTTTGAAACAGATGTTGGACAGAGGGGAAATAACAAAAATTAAATGGGTCGACTGTCAGACTGTTTTACGAAAAGAGGGGCCAGTTCACAGAAACTTTTGGATATTGTTAATGACGTGCGCTTGTTTCTGTGACTGTTTTTTTTCTTTCTCGTCCAGACAAAAAGAAAAAGGACGGGGGGTGGGGGGGGGGGGGGGGGGGGGGGGGTGTTGGGGGGGGGGGGGGGGGGATCATGTTTATGTTTTTGAGTTTCTTGAAATTTTGTTTTCACCTATTTATTTATTTTCTCCAAGGAAGGGGAGACTGTTAAGTACTAGGCTAAGAGACATTGCAATTAGTTGTCTCATTTATGTTAAGTCTCCATTAATTGACACTGATATGTAAAGGGGCATCAGGTGGCCTTTGTCAGGTGATGTATAGTTAGAGTTTTGTGCAAAGGCTGTTGGAATGAAATAAATGTGTGTTTGTGAAAAAGGAACAGAACTTTAGACTCTTCATATCACAGCAACTAAAACGTCTAACATTATGTTCCCTGCAAGCTTACTTTCGTACTGTATTTTCCCTTCTTAATTAATCCCTTGGTTCGTCTTTGCTGAATTCTAAACTGCTCCCAATCCTCAGACCTATTATTTCTCTGGGCCAACCTGTATGCTTCTTCCTTGGATCAGATACAATTTCCAATTTGCTCTGTAGGCCATGGATTGGCCCTTTTACCAATTTTGCTTTTGTGCCAGAGAGAAATGAACAGTCGCTGTAGTTCCTCGCATGGAGGAATGTTTGTTACTGCCTATCCACTGGCATCCTTTTAAGTGACTCTCCCCAACCTATCAAGGCCAACTCACGCCTCATACCTTCGTAGTTTACTTTATAAAGATTCAGCACCCTAGGTCCCGAATCAACTACTTCTGTCTCCACCTTGATAAATAAATATATTGCTTATTTTATCCTTCAGAGCTGCTCGATTTGCGCAGCGCAGGAGGTACAATGAAATTAATGCAACTATGCTGAATTGTTGGAGAATAGATTATCGATGGGAACAAGGAGTGGAAATGTTTGGATGTAATTCTCATTGCGGCTGCTGAACTCTAAGTTCATTTCTATAGACCATTTTACATATTTATTGTTATTCATTCTTTCATGGGTCATGGGTGTCACTTGAAAGGTCAGCATTTGTTGCCCATCCATAATTGCCGTTAAACAGAGTGGCTTGTTGGACCATTTCAGAGGAGCATCGAAAATGCAACGACATTGCTGCAGATCTGGAGTCACATACAGGCTAGACCAGGACGGCAGTGAGCCAGATGGTTTTTAAGACAATCAGTGTTGTTATAATGGTCTCTAGAAATTGCCTAGCTTTATATCCCAGGTTTTGTTAAATTTATTGAACTTCCACAAGCATTCTCTATGGCTTCTTGTTGACTAGTTCAGCGCTATTACCACCGGCCCAATGTTCTCACACTTATGTTGCATAGCTGTGCATTCCCGTCTTGTCCGCATTCCTCTGAATAGAAAAAAAAGCAAAGCTTTTCTGACAAAAAGCTTCTTGGTCCTTCTTCAGACTGATGAAGCAGAGATGTCTCCTAGAACATACACATTTTCAGTGTGAAGTTGGTCGTTAATTGAAGCTGAGTTTGAAAATGCATCTGAAACCAATATATTCCATTTACCTGCATCTTCATTGCGCTCCTTCAACACTTCTATTTCTGTTGTGAAAGCAAAGGAAATCGCTCTTTGATTGGCGTGGGTCACCAGTGAAATCAGAGTGCATGAAGATATTTTGAAAACGACAAACCCTTTGAACAGGACAGATCAATGTCGGAATATTCCGGTTGTTGCAATTCAATTTTCCCACCAATGGGTTTCACGGTGTCATACAGCGGTTACAATGCAAAATCCAGTTGACTTTCATTGGAAGATAGAATCCCAGCACCAGCGAACAGAGTGTGACCGAGAAACATGCGGCTGAAGGACTGCAGAATCCTGCCCATGAACTACTTCTCTCTTCTGTAGTCGGGATTCTCCATCATGATTGCGCACCCTACCTAATGCTGCTCGAGTGCAAGGAGAATTTGGCGTTCAACCCAGTCTCCTACTCAGTACAACAGGAAAGGAGAACCCCACTGCGTTTAATTGTGGGCCAGGCCAACATCAGAGACCATTAAAGCACGATTACAACAAGTAACTCAAGTGGGAATTGGGCAGAGCGGTGGAGTAATGCTTAGTACTATTGCCTCAGGGCGCCGAGGACCCGGGTTCGATCTGGCCAAGGGTCAATGTCTGTGTGGTGTTTACCCATTCTCCCGTGTCTGCGTGAGTCTCACCCTCGCAACCCAAATGTGGGATTGGCCATGTAAAATTGCCCCTTCATTGAAAAAAAAACATTTAACGTTTTTTAAATCGAAATACTGAAGTGGGATTCTGCATTGGTCAATGCTGAAATTAGAAAGGCGATTGGACGGAGAATAGGTTCTGATGCCAAAATCGAGGCAGGCGCTGATTTCACGGCAAAGCGCGATTCTTCGTCAGCTCGACAGGGGCGGCAATATGTTCCGGAATGCACATACAGTACACACCATTGGCATGTCATTACCGGCCCGACCCGTTATTCTTCCGGTGTCTCCGTGATTCTCCACCTCCGATGGGCCGAGTTCCAGCTGCCGTAGTTCACTTCTGTGTATAAAAATCATGAACCCAGCATGGAGGCTACTGAGAGAGGAGGTAGGATCCAGAGAGAGCGACGACTGCTGCTTGGCTGGACAATGACTGTGCCGGCTGGGGTGGGGAAGGTCCTGCCAGGGCCAGGGGATAGGGGAAGAGACTGTGAGAACAGGCCGAGTGGCCTGGGTGACTCCCCCACGGGACTGGCGCAGTGTCCAGGCACAGACCACCATTATGGCGGTCATCTTGCTGTACACCCACTGCACCCATCTTGGCCCCTGGTTCTGCAGTGTGACAAGGAGGTGCAGCAAGAGGAATCATGTGTAACGTCACCGCCTATCATTTAAAGATCTGCTGGACCGGGCATGTCTTCGAAAACTGCGGCTGAGCAGAGAGACTGTCCGAAACATCTGCCAGATGATGGCAGAACTGGGACTGTGCGGTTATGGGGGAGGTCGCCCGCTTCTTGTTGCCATCAATGTTGCAGTCACTCTGAAATGTTATGCGAAGGGTCCTTCCAGGTATGGGCAGCACAGTATCACAGTGAGCAGCACTGTTGCTTCACAGCTCCAGGGTCCCAGGTTCGATTCCCTGGGTCACTGGCTGCGTGGAGTCTGCACGTACTCCCGATACCTGTGTAGGTTTCCTCCGGGTGCTCCGGTTTCGCCCCCAAGTCCCGAATGACATGTTGGAGGTGAATTGGACAATCGGAATTCTTCCTCTGTGTAGCTGAACAGGCGCTGGAGTGTGATGACAAGGGGCTTTTCACAGTGACTTAATTACAATATTACTGTAAGCATACGTGTGGCAATAAAGATTATTATATTATTATTATAGAGTGGGGAACTGTCCGGGATCTTACCGACCTCGGTGCACAGGTACTTCCGCATTGTGACGGAGGCACTATATGCCCTGGCAGACCACTATATCTATTACAATGTGGACCGAGGCCAGCTGAATGTCCTTGGGCAGCGGGATTCGCCATAATCGGTGGAATGCCCTGGTTCCAGGGGTGATGCATGTCACCCTTCGGACACCAGCAGTTGAGAGGTAACTCTACACCAATCGAAAGGGGTTACACTCGATGAATATACAGATGCTATGTGACCATCAGATGTGCATCATTCACCTCAGTGCATGACACACAGGCAGTGTGCACAACTCATCCATCCTGGTACACTCGACAATTCCTGCCATGATCGAAATGCATGCCCGGCTGTGGGGTTGGCTCCTGGGTGATCCAGGACCCAGGATCTGCGGATGTGGCTGCTGAGGTCTATCCTGGGACCACAGACTGATGTGGAGACCCATTACAACGACGCGCATGCAGTGACTAGGAGAGTGCTTCGGCCTCCTGAATATGCAGTTCAGGTGGCCTGCTAACACCCTCCACAACATTGCACAGCAGAGGGTCGATGTGCTGGAGCAGGAACATCAGGCCTCGTGTGATGAGGAGGTTGACGAAAAGGGTCAGGGTGGGCTGAACATAGAGCCCAGGCAGGCACGGGCAGGGCCACACAACATGTGAGCCAGGGCCAATGCACACGGCCCTCCGGATCACCACCCGGTTCACCGACTCGGAGGGTAGTAGAGAGATGGGACTTTTCAGGGGCACGGACAACGTATCCGAACCCCACACCCCTCATGCACCCACCGTCTGCAACACCCTCCGTGATACATACCTGCCGTATCCGTCCATTCCTCCTCCCCCCCCCAACCCCCCCCCCCCCCCCCCCCCCCAACTACCGCCGATTTCCGCTCTCCAACCCACCCCACCCCGGCTAACCGAGACCAGCCCATCTCTCACACCCATCAGACATCAGACAGAGGTCCGAGGCAGGTGCTAACAGTGGTAACAGGTGTCCATTGTGAACAAATGAATACGGGTTTGTCCCCTCGACTCTATAACTAAACTGTGCCCTGTAAGCTTGCCAACTTAACTGCTGTCTATTTTACTGGCCTTACAGGCCCGAACGCTATGTCTAGGTGGATCCTCAGGAGGATCAGCAGGAATAAAGATGGCCTGCTGTGATTGCTGCCATGCGACATGGGTCCCTGTTGGCAGGCAACTTCTGGGGCGACCAGGCCTGGATGGGCCCAGCTGTGGCTGGCGTGTCCCAGGTGGCGTGGTGCCGCCCTGTTCTTCCGGCTGCCCACCAGATGCGCCAGGGTCAGAATGGGGAGTGTCCGGGATACTGCGGTAATCTCGCAACCTCTCCTGCGAAAGTCACCGGCAAGGGTCCTGCTATCCGGTGGCAGCGGGATTACTCCATGGATGGGGTGGGAGCGGAGCTATCTCCTGAGGCTCCCCGACAGCTGGTGCCTCCACTCCTGGAGGCCTGCTCTGGTTCCAACCAGGTTCCGCATGCTCGTGGCCATGGAGAACGGTGAGTGCGCCATCTCCGTCTGGACTGCGACACATCATCCTGCAATTGTGCCACCACATTCTGGGTGTGAGTCACGTCAGTCAGTGACTGAGCCATCTCCCTCTGGGACTGGGTCATTTCCCTCTGTGTCCGTACCATATTGGCCAGTGGCTGGGCAATGCCTCCGATGTTTTCAGCCATAACTAGCTGTGGCTGGGCCACGCTCACCAGCGCCGCTGCAATTTCGTGGTGGCTCTGGGACATGGTCACCTGTGAGGCGGTAACTATGTCCTGTGCCTCGCCAGCTCCTGCACAGATTGCCCCAGGCGTCGGACATTTTAATCTGTAGCCGAATTCGTCGCCCCAACGCCTCCGCCTCCCCGGACGCCACCTGTGCGGTGTTGGCCTGGGTGGCACGCATTGTCGGCACCACCTCCTGCTGCTGCATGCAGGTGGATTCCTCCAACATGTACCTACAGGTGCTATATATTCGCTGACAGCCCCTCATGCATTCTCCATCTCTGCAACGGCATCTCCATAATCAATGGAACTGTCTGTTCCATAGGCCCGAGGACTGTCTGGATGGCAGCTAGTTCCGTGGGTCGGGCAGCCCTCCGACCATCCACCCCATTGTTAGTTCCTACGTCCACCTGTTGTACCGGGTCAACTGTGTGGTGCGCACAAAAACAGTCCCAGGAGCCTCTTCACTAACATGGCCAAGGTTAGTGTCTCTGGGAGGGTGGAGGGTGTTGGATATAGCTGTGACGGACAGTCAGTGTGATCCTCCGAATCTGCGTTGGACTGAGTAACCAGTGGAGCGTTTGGGACCATGCTGCTCCCATCACTGCTCGGCACACGGGGGACTCCGGCTATGACATTGGCTGGGGTGGGGCCCCCAGATGAACCCACCTCATCTCCTGCAGGTCCTGTAAGGCACAAGACGAAATGCATGATTAGATTGTGCTGGAGAGTGGTGTGTGTTGATACACGTGTCACAGGGAACGCAACTAAGCAGAGTCTCACTTTTGCGCCAGCACCGGAGCTCCACCTCGGTGATATCCCTTTCCTCCGGGCCACCAACCATGTACAGGGTCCTCTGCTCTGCCATGGTGAGGGGCCACAGGTCCGGTGGTCCCCATCCTGTCATCTCCTGCAGCCGGTGGTTCTGTGAGGACTTATCCTGTGAGTATGGGGGGGGGGGGGGGGAGAGGAACACATAAAATGACAGTTAGACATTCCATCGTATGCAGCCCAGGGGGTGGTTAGGTGATGGGCTCATTGACCAGGTAACCCGGCCATGCCAGCCGGTATGGGTACCCACATGTGGTGCAGGGTGGGGGTTCAGCCGTCCTCAGGGAAAGGAAGGGTTACAGATGTAAGTAAGTTACAGATTAGTAAGTTTGCAGACGAAACAAAGGTTGGTGGAATTGCGGATAGCGATGAGGACTGTCAAATGATACAGCAGGATTTAGATTGTTTGCAGACTTGGGCGGAGAGATGGCAGATGGAGGTTAATCTGGACAAATGTGAGGTAATGCATTTGGGAAGATCTAATGCAGGTAGGGAATACACAGTGAATGGTAGAACCCTCAAGAGTATTGACCGTCAGAGAGATCTAGGTGTACAAATCCACAGGTCACTGAAAGGGGCAACACAGGTGGAGAAGGTAGTCAAAAAGGCATTCCGCATTCTTGCCTTCATTGGCCGTGACATTGAGTATATGAATTGGCAAGTCATGTTGCAGCTGTATAGAACCTTAGTTAGTAAACACTTTGAGTATAGTGTTCAATTCTGGTCGCCACACTACCAGAAGGACGTGGAGGCTTTAGAGAGGGTGCAGAAGAGATTTACCAGGATGTTGCCTGGTATGGAGGGCATTAGATTTGAGAAGAGGTCGATTAAACTCGGTTTGTTCTCACTGGAACGACGGAGGTTGAGGTGAAACTTGATAGAGGTCTCCAAATTTATGAGGGGCATAGACAGAGTGAATAGTCAGAGGCTTTTTCCCAGGGTAGAGGGGTCAAGTACTAGGGCATAGGAAAAAGGTGCGAGGGGAAAGGTTTAGAGCAGATGTATGATGCACGTTTTTTACAGAGGGTAGTGGGTGCCTGGAACCCACTGCCAGAGGAGGTGGGGGAAGCAGGGACGATAATGACGTTTAAGGGGCATCTTTACCAATACATGAATCGGATGGGAATAGAGGGATAAATGCCCCGGAAGTGTAGAAGATTTTAGTTTAGATGGGCAGCATGATCGGCACCGGCTTGGAGGGCGGAAGGGCCTGTTCCTGTGCTGTACTTTTCCTTGTTCTCTGTACTTTGTTATGTGTGGGATGGGGTTAGTGGCAGGGGCACACTGCTGCTTATTCACCCTGGCTGCACTGAGGTGGTTGTGCAGTTTTTTTTTCCAAAACTGCTGTCCTGTCTGGATGGTATTACTGGTGGCGCTCACGACATCTTCCACCTGCGCCCATGCACAATGAATGGTGGCAGCTGGCAGCCTTCTTCATAAAACTGGTACAGCGTAATTCACCGCTTCCCCACCGCGCCCAATAGGATCTCCAGCTCGGCGTCTGTAAACCTTGGGGCTGCTCTCTTCGCTTCCACCTTGTTGACTGGGAAGGTGTGTGCGCGGGAGAATTGTCTATAGGCGACTTCAGCTTTTCAATCTTAGGGTGTCAATCACGAGAACATCGAATCCGGCACCATTTCTCATTAGAATCGATTGTGTTCCACGTGGAGCTGATGCTAGCCCCTTAACGATAGTGGAATTGGTCCAGGTGCATTGTCGGTTTTTCTGTCGTGGAAGTCCTCAATTTCTGTGTTGACGTCAAGACTCAGGGTGGGGTTCTCCAGTGGCCGAAATCGGCAATGTCAATTGGGGGGGGGGGGGGGGAGAATCGTTCCTGAGGCCGAAATTACGGCAGGCAGCGGTTTGATGGCGGGTTGCGATGCTCCACCATCTGCATAGCGGCATTGTTGCAATGCGTTCCACACATACTTGCAACCTCGTTCGTATCTCATTATTGGACCCACCCGGGAAGCTGCACCTCCGAAGTGCCGAGTTCCCGACGGCCTTGTCCAGCTATGCTCTCAGCAGTCGGAAACAGCACCGCCATACTTCGCCAACAGTCGTGCCACTGACCGGGAGGCTTCTTCCAGGGCTGCAGCTCGTCTGCGCTGTACATGTACATCACAGACCTTATGATTCTTGGGATATTTTCTGTGTGTTTTGCGTGTGTGCAGCTATTTTATTGAGTTTAATAGCGGTCACTCAATCGGTGCGGCGCGGATTTGTCTGTCGTAGAACTCTTTGGATCCTCCGTTGACGTCAGCACCCAGCCTCAGAAATGGAGAATCCAGCCCTTGGTATCAGAAACGGAAAATCCGGTCTAATTAATGAGAAATTGGTGAGAATATGCAGCGTGGTTCCCCGTTACACCGGTTATGTACCCACACCCGCGGGATTCCTGGCAGCGTCAGGTGGAAACAATGGGAAAATCCCATTGGCAGTTTGCAGGAACGGAGAATAATATTGCCTGCGAGGGCGCCCGCCGAGAACATGCAGCTAGCAGACCGGAGAATCCCGACACGGGTTTGAAAGTCGCTTAGGTGAAGGGGCTCGAACGGTTAACCGCGAGGCTTGCATATGAAAGAAACTACATTACTGACGTGTACAGGTAATGTCCGATGTGGGAGTATGGGGAGAATTGTATGTGCATGAATGTCAGAAGTTATTTTTCTCTGATGTATATAGAAACATAGCAACTAGGGGCATCAGAAAGCCATTCAGGCATTCGAGCCTGCTCCACCATTCAGCATGATCGTGGCTGATCATCCAACTCAATATCCTAATACCATCTTCCACAATTTTCCGCACGGTGGCTGCAATTGTTGGCAACACTGCAACATTATCAGCCCACGTACCTTCTGCTGATTTTCGAAAGCAAATCCAATGCTTTACATTTACCTCTGATTTTTCCTTTCATACTTTTTTCTGAAATAAATATCGTCACCATTAATGATAAGATCAATCAAAACAGAAGACAGGTACTCGTAACATGGAGACAGTGGTTAAGAATAAGGAATGAAGGTGCGCGTGCTGAAGAAAACGTAAGTGGAGGATGGAAACAGAATAATAGCAGAAACAACGAAATCTACATTAATGTGATCTGGCCTTCATGTGACTCGATGTGGTTGACTCTTAAATACCCTCGAGAATGACCTAACAAGCCATCGAGCCCTGATGGCCCTACACGTCCTCTTTACGAACATCTGGAGGTTTGTGCCAAAGTTGGGAGAGCTGTCTCAAAGACTAGTTAAGCACAGCCTGACATAGTCATACTCACAGAATCATACCATACAGACAATATTCCAGATAGCACTATCACCGTTCTTGGGTTTGACCTGTATCACCGGCAGAATAGAGCAAGCAGAGGTGGCAGCACAGTGGTATACAGTCGGCAGGGAGTTTCCCTGGGAGTCGTCAACATCGACGCTGGACTCCATGACGCCTCATGGCTTCAAATTAAACATCTGCAAGGAAACTCCTGCTGATTGCCATGTACCGGCCATCAACATGATGAATCAGTACTCCTCAGTATTGGCCATCACGTGGAGGAAGCACTGATGGGGGCAAGAGCCCCGAATCTGTTCTGGATGGGGGACTTCAATGCCCACCGCCAAGAGTGGCTCGGTAGTACCACCACGAACCCAGCTGGAAGGATCGCAAATGTCATAACTCCAAGACTGAGGCTGCAGCAGGTTGTGAGGGAACTACCAAGAGGGAAAAACATAATTTCCCCTCAGACTCACCAATCTGCCTGTTGCCGATCCATCTGTCCGTGACAGTATCGGTCGAAATAACGACCGCACAGTTCTTGTGGAGACAAAGACACATCTTCACATTGAGGTTGCACTCCATCGTGCTGTGTGACACTCCCACCGTGCTAAATGGAATCGACTTCGATCAGATTTAGCAATTCAAGACTGGGCATCCATGAGGCGCTGTGGGCCATTAGCAGCAACGGAATTGTATTCAGCCACAAACTTAAACCTCATGACCCAGCATACCCCGCATTCTACCATTACCACCGAGCCAAGAGATCAACCCTGGTTCAATGAAGAGTGCAGGAGAGCATGCCGGGAGCAACATCAGGCATACCGAAAAATGAGGGGTTAATCTGGTGAAGCCACAATACCGGACTGCTTGAATGTCAAACAGCATAAGCAGCAAGTAATATAACAATGGGAGGGAACTGGAGCACTTGGAGGAAACCCACTCAGACACGGGGAGAACGTGCAGACTCCGCACAGACAGTGACCCAAGCGGGAATCGAACCCGGGACCCTGGTGCTGTGAAACAACAGTAGTAACCATGGTACTACAAGGCACCCGTAATAGAAACAGTTAAGCAATTGCACAAACAACGTATCAGATCTAAGCTCTGCAGTCGTGCCACATTCAGTAGTGAATGGGGTCGATTATTGAACAACTGACTGGAGGAGGAGGCTGCACAAATATCTCCATCCTCAATGATGGAGGAACCCAGCACATAGGTGCAACAAAAATGACTGAGGCATTCACAACAATATTCAGCTAGAAATGCCTAGCTGATGATCCATTTTTGTCTCCTCTAGAGAATCCCAGCATCACAGATGTCAGTCTTCAACCAATACGATTTACTCCACGTGATATCAATAAACGACTGAAGGCACTGGATACTGCAAATGCAATGGGCTCTGATAATATTCCGGAAATAGTCCGCAAGAGTTGTGCTCCAGAACTTGCCTCACCCGTAGCCAAACTGTTCCAGTGCAGCTAAAGCACTGGAAACTACCCCTCAATGTGGAAATATGGCCAGGTGTGTCCTGTACACAAGAAAGAGGACAAATCCAACCCAGCCGATTACCACCCTATCAGTCTACTCTCCTTCATCAGCAAAGTGATGGAAGGGGTCATCAACAGTGCTCTGAAAAGGCACTTATTTGGAAATAACCTGCTCACGGAAGCTCAGTTTGGTTTCCGCTCGAGTCACTCAACTCTTGACTTCATTACAGCCTTTATTCAGACATCGATAAAAGATCCGAATGCCAGCAGTAAGGTGAGAGTGACTGCCGTTTACATCAAGGCAGCATTTGACTGAGTAAGGCATCAAGGAGCCCGAACCCGAGCTAAACTGGAGTTAATGGGAATTAGGGGAAAACTCTCCCGAGGATGGAGTCATACCAGGCACAAAGTAAGACAGTTGTGATGGTTGGAGGGAGGTCATTCATCTCAGCTCCAGGACATTACTGAAGAAGTTCCTCAGGGTAGTGTCCCAGGCCCAACTAACTTCAGCTGCTTCATAATGACCTGCCTCCCATCATTAGGTTATAAGTGGGGATACGTGTGGATGACTGCACAATGTTCTGCACCATTCACGACTTCTCAGATAATGAAGCATCCCGTGTCCAAATGCAAAAAGACCTCGACAATATCCAGGCTTGGGCTGACAAGTGGCAAGTTACATTCATGCCACCCCTGTGCCAGCCAATGGCCATTTCCTACAAGAATGTATCTAACCATCGCCCCTTGCCACTCAATGGCAGTACCGTCGCTGAATCCCCCACAAGAAACATCGTGGGAATTACCTTTGATCAGAGCATGAACTGGACTAGCGACATTAATACTGTGGCTATCAAGGCAGGTCAAAATTTAGGAATTTTACGGCGAGTAACTCACCTCCTGATCCCCCCCCCCCCCCCAAAACAAAAACAAAACAAAGCCTGTCCACATCTGCTAGGCAGAAGTCCGGAGTGAAATAGAATACTCTCCGCTTGCCTAGATTAGTGCAGCTCCAACATCACTCAAAAAACTTAACACCTTCCAGGATAAATCAGCCCGCTTGATTGATCCTCCTTCCACAAACATTCAAACCCTTCATCACCGACGGACAGTGGCACCCTTACGTTCCACCTACAATATGCACTGCAGTGACTCACCAAGGTTCCTTAGACATCACCTTCCAATCCCACGACATTACTATCTATAAGAACGAGCAGATACCTGGGAACCCCACCAGATTCAGATTCCCCTCAAAGTCCCTCACCACCCTGCCTTGGAAATATAGCTGTCACTGCGGCAAAATCCTGAAACTCCCTCCCTAATAGCATAGTGGGTGTGCGTACACCTGAAGGATTGCAGAGTTTCAAGAACGCAAATCATCACCAACGTCTGAAGGGCAACTAGGGCAATCAATGTGACCTCACCAGCGACGCCCATATCCCATCCATGATTTTTTAAAAAGACACATTCCGCGATTAATCAGGAAATATGCAAGAGGCCAACATTTGAAGGCCACGGAGAGATTAGAGTTATGTCAGAGTGCAGGAAGTTGCAAGGTTAGCCAGGGTCCTTGCAAGCCCATGTAGGGATTTGAAAGCGAGGAAGAACATTTTATATCTGCTCTGCCATGGTCGCTGTCCATGCAGATCAATTACTTTGGGTGAAGATGGGCACAGACAATTTGTATCAGTTCAGACGCGGGGAATTATGATTAGCTGATTTTTGCACTGATGGTAAGAAGGGTGCCGGGATAATCGCCTTGTCCAGAAGAATGTTGAAATAATCAATTTGCTCTTGAAAATATACACTGAATGGACGATAGTATAATTAGCTGAGGCAGGCGCACCAAATTGTAATGTTCGGAAGGCGATGGGGGGTAGGAGGCTATGTGGATGGGGGCCGGATTGGACAGGACGGTGGGTGAGAATGTTTTGGTAAAAACGGGGATACACGCATCAGGATCTGAGCGCATGTTCAAACCTGATGCCAAGGTTTGAAATGGGCTGGCGTAAACTCAGAAAATGGTTCGGGAGGGTGATGAAATCCGCGAGGAAGACGAGGACACCTTTGAAGAGTGAAGACAAATCATTTCTGACCACGATAATTGGGCAGAGAAAAGTTATCATTGTGTCCAATTTGAGCTCGCTTCTAATTCAAAGGGTTTAAAGAGGGCTCGTGATTAGGATTTGCTGATTATCTCTCGCACCCACGTGGCAACAGATACTGTTGCGCCAGGGGCAACATGCAGACACTCCTTGCAAGACTGCAGAGTTAATGAGGTGGGTGGGACCAACTGTTTTGAATTTCAGTGTGTGCACAGAGAGTTTTCGTTCTTGCCACTGTGTTAACCTGAAGAAAACAGCTATTATTTTCTCTTCCCGCCACCTGTAACAGGATCGCAGTTGACCAAGAAAATAGTGAACAGAAAAAAAGGGACCATAGATACGTTATTCTCCACATTGGCATATAGTGCTGGTCTTCTGCTCCCCCAGCCATGTGTTTAACTGCGGTGCATCATTCTCTAGTGGCGTGATTCTCTCTTCCCGCCACTTGTCAATGCGATTTTCCATTGATGCCACACGATGTCGCCGAGGAATCCATGGGCAGGGGTGCGCTTCCAGCGGCAAAAGTGAATTCTAATGGCCGGAGAATTCTGGGCCATGGAATGAACTGTTTCCACTGACCTACTTCTTCAAGAATGTTGTTTTGTTTTTTCAGCTCTGAAAAATGAAAGATAAACAATGTTCAACTGGACAGTACACTCGATATATCAGTTTCGATCACCGTGCCAGAGATGCAAATATGCAGTACAGTTTAAACCCCGAGCATTCAACGAATTCTGCATAGACGACGGTGCCTTATTTTGGTCCTTGATTCGTTTATGGGATGTGGGCGTCGCTGGCTGGGCCACCATTTATTGCCTATCCTGAGGGCATTTAAGCGTCAACAACACTGCTGTGGGTCTGGAGTCACTTATAGGCCAGACCAGCCAAGGGTTTCCATCCCTAAAGGATATTAGTGAACCAGATTGGTTTTTACAACATTCAAAATGTTTTCATGATCGTTATTAGACGTTTAATTCCAGATTTGTTTTTATTGATTTCAATTTCCACTATCTGCTCTGGTGGTCTTCGAATCCATGTTCCCAGAACATTACCCTGGATCTATGGATTACTAGTCCAGTGACAATACCACTCTGCCACTGCCTCACCATTTCAGACGAGGGACGAACTTAAGTTCCTTTCTCAGCTAGATGCAAAACGGCAATGGACACTTGTTCAAAGCAAAATAATGGATTGACCGGTGGTCTGGGGACAATATCTATTGCACAGATAAAATCATGAACAAATCAATTGATTCTTGCCAATTATCTCATCCCAGCCTGTGGCATCTATCTGTGTGCCAGTGGTTACTGTGACACTGTCTAAACTTCAAAAGCATTTGTTTGGTTGTGCACTGAAGTTAGACATTCTTTTGGTCATGAAGGTCATTGCGTAACTACAAGTGTTTTTTTGTGATTGCATGTTTGCAACATAGAAGAATGCCACTCCACCCGACATGTTTTCTCCATCAGCAAAACCCAGTCCAACCCCACCTTCCTGCATTTAGTCCGTAGCCCTGCAGGATACACCACATAATGCATTTCATAGAATCACAGAATTGGTATCGCACAACGGGTGCCATTTGATGCATCTTGTCTGTGCCAGCAAACCAATTGAGCTTCATACCTTCCATTTCTCGCGTACCGCTGTACATTTGTGTCCATTCAAATAATCAACTAATGTCCTCTTGAATTAAACTAATTGAATGTCCCTCCACAACACTTTCAGGAAGGGCATTCCAGACCCGAACGACTCTAAGGTGTGAAGAAGCTTTTGTCCTGCATCACATTTCATTATTTTTGTAAACCTCTTTAAATCTCTGCCCTCTCGTTCTTTATCGTTTTAAATGAAGACTTTCGCGCCATCAGTTTTACCCAGCCCCCTCGTCAGTTAACATCTCTACCACATCATCGCAGAATACTCGTATGGCCTATCTAATATTTTGTTGGGTCCCATCTTAACCTTCCTGCTGTCATAGTCTATGCCTCGACTGATCAAGGAACGACTTCCATATGCCATTTGGACAAGCTGATTGACTTGCCCAACTACCTGCAAGGGCCCTTCAGACAAATCACAGCCCTGAGTAACCCCTCATATATTATGTATTGCGTTGCAATGTTTAACCTCCCAAATACAGCACCTCATACATCTCTGTTGAATTCCTTCACCACTTTACTGCTCACCTGACCAGTCCATTCATATCTTCCTGTAGTCCGCAGCAGTCCTCCTCGCTCACAAACGCACGGCAGGATTTTGTGTCATCTGCAAACCTCTTGTTCAATCGCTCTATATTTTCGTGCAATTCGTTAGTACTTCATACAAAGTGTAGGTGACCTATTACTGAGTCCGGCGGTAATCCACTATTAGTAGACCTTCAATCGCAAAACAACAATTAAAATGGCCCTCACTTTCCTTTTACTTTTTGTAGCCATTCTGCCGGGCGAGATCTTGTCAAAAGCCTTTCTGTACAAATTCTAGTCTTGGAGTGTGTGCTGGGGGTGGGAGACTGTGTGCGTGTGTGTGTGGAATGGAGGGGGAGTGTTGTTCATGCGTATTGTGACATGATTAGTGGAGGAAAACAGGTTCTGTGAATGTCAAATAGTAGGTGTATGAAGTCAAGATTCAAAATTGCAACTTGCGGGCTGGACAAAAAGCTCCAGTTGCAATCAGATTGTTGTTCTAGAATCGGCTTGATGGCCCTCCTCGTGGCCCATATCCAACCAAAGCCACCGATCGTTGTATGTTTATTAATTCATTGGTGACTGAAATGGAAAAGAAAGCGTAACTTGTAAAAGTGTACTGAAAGCGGCAAATTGGCCAAACTAGCTCTTAAACTGCACGAGATACATCCAACCCTTATCGATTGATCACTCAGTTTAGTTTCCTCTTCCTCTTTATCTTCGACAGAAATTCATGGATTATTGGTTGTGCCAGTAATTTCGACGCTGTAAACTTGGTTGAATAACTGAATTGATTACATCCTGATATTGATTGGTGACATTCTTTTTACTGATTTTTCAAATTTAATCTTTTTCACAAGTGGAGACATCTTCTCGATGACAACAGAGCCAGAAGCGTTCATGAATGTTTTCTTACATCAGGCACGTTCCTTTGCTATTTGAAGAAAAGAAGCCTTTCAGACATTCCAGATCGAAGCCCTCTTAGAACTGCTATATTTGCAGATATTTTGCTCACATTCTTGGGTCCTCGAGTATTCTGCGATGTTGTGGTAGAGTTTCTTGCTTATCGTGCGGACATCAGATCTGCATTTGCTGGAAGCATCATTTAAACAAGATCTACACACTTTTAGTGTGACTTTTATGTTGCCTCACCCCACACCCAAAAAAGAATTGCCATGATGACGTATTTGTTTTCCGTGGTCTTGTTAATTTTGTTTCCTTCCATAGGTTGTTTGGGAATATGAGACAGAGGTAAATCTCCACTTTGCTGGGAAATGAAAGGTAGGCCATCCTTTAAGGTGTCCATTTTAGAGCCACGGAGGTTTGCATCACAGAAAGAGACCATTCAGCCCTTCTTGCTTCAAGCATCGATCTATTTTAGTTCCATTTCACAACACTTGCTCCGTGGCCTTGTATCGTTTCAGATACTCATATAAATGCACCTTAAAAGTTCTGAGTGTTCATCCCTCTACTACAATTCCAGGCAGTGAGTTCGAGATTCCCCACAACCCTTTGGGTGAAGAAACGTTTCCCAAATCTCCTCTGAACCTCCTGCCTCTCACCCGAAATCTATATTATTGGTAGTTCAACTCTATTACATCCCGCACCCGCAATTCCCTTCCTTTGACTTTCATGTGTGAAAGCGTACTTGATGAACGAACGACGGCGCATATTAACCGGAATGTCCACTAATTGGTTTCATAGAATCATCGAATTTGACGTGGATATGTGGTTGAACCATGGCAGAAGAACCATAAGAATGTCATAGTCCATGGTTAGCAGCGGTGTCGTCGATTATATTCTAGTTTTCCAATTGTCAGTGTGTAGGGAGATTGGTGGTTCCTTGAATAATGGATAAAACTAAGAGCTGAAAAATAAAATTCTGTAGTAAACCGAGGACGAAAGTAGCAGGAAAACAGGGGTGAGCGGAGGGGGAAATTTGCATTTCGCAACTTTCTCCGACTATCCAATACAATCATTCCCGTCACAATATTTAAATTAGCACGGAAGAATAAAACCGCACAAACAAACGTAAGAATCAATGTTTCTCCATTCATTTGTAGTCGATTTTGAACATTGGCAAGGCTCGGAGGTAAAATGGATGATATCGCTACTTTTGCCCAGTTTATACACGGACTGATGATCTGCTTCACTGTGGCCAATGGGATTAATGTGGAACGTGTTCGAGAACTGGTACCGTCAGGATGATCGCCTGCATCTCATTTGTCAGCCAGACCCAAAGTCAAAACCCAACCTCAGCACATAATAACCTTTGTCTTTCTCGCTGAGCTGTTGTTCTAGAAGGGGATGGCAAATTAAGAATTATTATTTCTTCAACAGAAAATAAAAGTCATTTCCAACAAGGAGGTTTCTGAGTGTTAGCTATCAGTTCAATGCGTTCGGTAGCAATTTGGAATGGCCAGAATATTCAAGAACTTTATCACGACACGAACCGATAATTAAACAACCACAATTTATTTCAGGTGCTTCGAAGAAAAATACCAGAGCAGTTGAAAGGAACGGTCCGAATTTTGCATATGAGATGCAGGGGGCGAGAGATAGAGGGGGTTTGGGAGGGAGGGGAGTCAACCCGGGTGAAGGGAGGGAGGGTGGTCAGACCCGGAGAGAGGAATGGACTGGGGCAATGCAGGAGGGAGTGAAGGGTCGCGGGGGGGGGGGGGGATTCTGTCCGGCAGGGGTGTTGAGAACGGAAGGGCATCATTCGTTGAAAGAAACAGAGAGAAGGGAGGTGGTGGTAAGCGAAAGGATACAGTGAGGGAGAGAGGCAAGGAGAGAGGAATGGGGAGCTTGGGAGGAAGCGTGGGTGACAGTATGGACGGGATGCGATTAGTCCTAGAGCAAGCGATGGGTTGGAGAGTCTGTCTAGAAGTGGGGTCCATCCGGGATGAAGTCAGTCCTGGAGGGAGGCAGGGGGCAAGGGAAAAGTGTCAGTCCGGGATGAAGCTCAGTCTGGAATTTAGGTCACTCTGGAGGAGCGTTGGGGGTCTGTTCGTGTTACAACGGAAGAGGGTGTTGGTTTGTCGGCACTGGCGGTGGGTGAGGCGGCATTTGGGGTCGCGTCCGGCCGGGGGGCGGGGAGTGGGGGTGGGGGGTGGGGGGTTCCGGGAGTGGTGTTGAGGAAAATCTCTCGGGTTGGGGAAAACAAACAATAATAAAGGATGATGGAAAAACGCAGCAGGTCTGTCGACATCCAACATGACATAGAAGAGTTCACGTTTCGAGCCCATAGTCCAGAAATGCTGTTAGATCAGCAGAGTTCTTTCAGTGTCATCTGTTATTGTTTGAGATTCCAACATCCGAAGTATTTTGTTTCTTTCAATTCATAAATTCTCGTTTAACTACCTCGTTAAAATAATAATTTCATGAGACATGACATTACTGGTCTGTATTGGATCTCAACTCAATCGCACTGAATTGATCATGCGGCGGAAATACAAGGCTGCACCCTGCGTCCTATCCTAATAATGTAAGTTTCAGAGCCATGAACGTTTATCCCTCACAAGTCCTTAAGAAACGAATGAGATATGGTTCCATTGACCTGCATCTTGCAGACCTTCTTTCAGTTTCGCTAGTTCTATAAAAAGAGAGAAGCGATATGATAACCCTTCTTATTTTAGCACTTAAGACTCTGGGAGAAGGAAAGAGAAAAGGCAGAACAAGAGAGAGTAAGAAAGAAAAAGCAAGGATAGGAGGAGGGGGGAAATGAACGCGGGGAAAATGGGCGGAAGAAAGGAGGACAATAAAAAGGAAGGAAGGAACGAAGGTAAGAAAATGGAAAGAAAAAAGTATGTACGGGAGGATGAAAAAAGGAAGGATTTCCTTGCACGAAAAAACATACTTTATGTGTCAACTGAGCAGTTGACGACATTTAATCCAACAAAATACCCACGACACGTTGTTTGTGATACCCCATAGACACCCCATTCGCAACGTTTACATGGGATGATCCCTTTTTTCCACGTCCAGTAAATCAATTTACGTACTCACCTTTGTCTCTCTTGCTCAGGTTTTGCTCTGGCGGGAACACAAATCAGATGAATAACACATTCAAAATTTTAAAGGGGCAGGTTTAGCACAGTGGGCTAAACTACTGGCTTGTAATGCAGAACAAGGCAAGCAGCGCAGGGTCAATTCCCGTACCGGCCTCCCCGAACAGGCGCCGGAATGTGCCGGCGAGGGGCTTTTCATAGTAACTTCATTGAAGCCTACTTGTGACAATAAGCTATTATTATTATCTTCATGGACTTCCTGTTTCAGCCATGGTGTGATTGGTCGCACGTTTGGTAGTTCCCGATTGTGGCGGTGTTTTTGAAACTGCTCCACGGCTAATGGGCGGGCATGTTGATGCAAAAGGGTGCAGGAGTTGTGGAAGAAGAGTGTATTCCGACGGTTGATTGATTCGTGGACCAGGAGTGGTTTAAGCGAACGGAGCTGTATGGAGCAAGAAAAAATGGAAGATAGCGGAGGGTCAGGGTCGGCCCTAGCATCTCAGTTGGATTCAGCAGGTGGATTCTTGAACGAGTAATTCACGCAGCAAAGAACGGAGACTCTGGAGGACTTGCGAGGACAATGGATCCAATTAAGGCGAGGATTGACCGCGAGAAGATGAGGTTGGAGTCTCAGAGTCAGGCGATCCGGAAACTTGGGAGATAGTGGGGCAGCACGAGGAGCAGCTTCGTGCAATAGCAGCCGAGATGGGGGTGGTGCAGGATACTTGGTAATTTGGACATTCTGAATTCTCCCTCTGGCGCCGGAAAGAGGGAATTAGGGGCTTTTCACAGTAACTTCACTGCACTGTTCAGGTAAGCCTACTTGTGACAATAAAGATTATTATTATATCGAGAATCAGCTACAGAAGAAAGTGGACCTTTTGGAGAACCGGTCCCGGAGGCAGAACCTGAGGATTGTGGTGCTGCCGGAGGGCAGTGAGCGTGCCGTGCGTGGCCAGGATGTTTGAGAATTTGCTGGGAGAGGGGTTTTTGAACGGTCCCTGTAGGTGGACCGGGTGCACAGAGCGTTGATAAGGAAGCTACATGGTAACGAGTCGCCGAGGGGGTTGGTGGCACGGCTGATCAGTTTTTGGACAAGGAGGTGCATCTTGAGGTGGACCAGGCAGACGAGGTGGTGCACCTGAGATGGCAGCGATCTCTGCGTATACCAGGCCCTATATGCGGAGCTGGAAAGAGAAGTGGGGGGGGGGGGGGGGGGGGGGTTAATGAAGTGAAGGCTGCCCTCTTTAAGAAGTGGGTGAAATTTGGATCCTGACCCGGCTCGCCTCTGTCACCTATCATAGCTGGGAATTGTGCTTTGGGACACCGCAGGAAGCAGTGGAGTTTTTAAGGGACAGTGGTCTGGCAGGAGAAGGAGGACATTGAACTTTGGAGGAGGTGCCTTTTTCTCTTTGGTGGTCATTGTCCTGGGTTCTTCAGTGGGGAATAGGGGGTTGTTCTTTTCTTTGTTTGTGGTCTTTGAATGTTGTTGCTGTTGTTTGCACCGGGAAAGGAGTTGGGCAAGCGAGAGGGAAATCAATGTGTGTGTGTGTGTGTGTGTGAGAGTGTGTGCACGGGGGGGGGGGGTTAGGATGCTTGGCCTCATTGGCGGGGGGCTGCCAAGCTATCTGGGTGGGCTAGTTCACGGAAGCGCATGGGGGGTGATCAGGCTGTAAGAGTGTTGATGGGGGATCGGGTTGTTGTTTTGTGGGGGTGGGGGGTGGGGGGGTGGGGGGGGGGGGTGAGCTCGGACTTCTGACAGGGTAGGGGCTTTTTAAATGTCGTATGGAGAGGGTCGATGACGGTGGACAGCCGAGGGTGGGCCTTAGGGGACGCGGGACGCGGGCTGGAAGCTGGCCCAAGATGGGATATGGGTGATCTGCGGGAGGTGGGGGTGATCATATGGAACGTGAGAAGATTGAAGGGGCCGGTCAAGAGGACTTGAGTGTTCGCGCATCTGAAGAGCCTATAGGCAGACGTGGCATTTTTCCAGGAAACACACGTGTAGATTGGGAAACAGGCTATGCTCAGGAAAGGGTGGTTAAGGCAGGTAATTCATTCAGGTTGGAATTGAAGACGAGGGGGGTGGCACTCTTGATACATAAACCGTTAGCTTTTGAAGTGGGGAGCCCAGTGGCAGATTCCGGGGGTAGTTTTGTTAGGTGAGTGGGAAATTGGACGGGATGTTTATGCCCCGAACTGGGGCGATGTAGAGTTTATGACGCGCGCTTTGTGGAAGGACCCATAGCTGGACATGCACCAATTGACAATGGGGAGGGATTTAAACACAGTTCTGGAGCTGAAATTGGGCTGGTCGTGCCGAGGTCGAGGAGAGTATCGGAGGTGGCGAGGGAACTGAGGGGGTTTATGGAGCACATGGAGGGAGGTGGGGGGGCGGTGGAGATTTCAGAGGCCGAGCGCGGCGGAATCCCCGTTTTTCTCCCATGTGCATAGGGTGTACTTCCGAATCGGCTATTTTCTGTTGGACAGGACGTTGTTGGCAGTGGTGGGCGGTTTGTATTGCTCGGCAATTTTGGTCTTGGACCATGCGCCAGAATGGATGGACTTGCGGGTGAATCGGTGGTGGGGGCAGTGCCCACAGTGGAGGTTGGCAGATGACGGGGTTTGTGAACGGGTGAGAGCTGCCATTAGGGTATATGTGGAGCAGAATGTTATAAGACCATAAGACCAGAAGACACAGGAGCAGAATTAGGCCACTCGACCCATCGAGTCCACTCCGCCATTCAATCATGGCTGATATTTTACTCATCCCCATTCAGCTGCCTTCTCCCCATAATCCCTGATCTATTTACTGATCAATAGCCTATCTATCTCTGTTTTAAAGGCACTCAGTGATTTGGCCTCCATAGCCTTCTGCGGCAAAGAGTTCCACAGATTCACCACCCTCTGGCTGAAGAAATTCGTCCTCATCTCTGTTATAAAGGGTCGTCCGTTTAGTCTGAGATTGTGTCCTCTGCTTCTAGTTTTTCCTACAAGTGGAAACATTCTCTCCGCGTCCATTCGATCCAGGCCATGCAGTTTCTTGTAAGTTTCAATAAGATCCCCCCTATTCCTTCGAAACTCCAACGAGTACAGACCCAGCGTCCTCAACCATTCCTCATACGACAAGCTCTTCATTCCAGGGATCATTCTTGTGAACCTCCTCTGGACCCTTTCAAAGGCCGGCACATCCTTCCTTAGATACGGGGCAAAAACTGCTCACAATACTCCAAATGGGGTCTGACCAGAGCCTTATATAGCCTCAGAAATACATCCCTGGTCTTGTATTCTCGCCCTCTCGACATGAATGCTAACATTGCATTTGCCTTCGTAACTGCCGACTGAATCTGCATGTTAACCTGAAGAGAATCGTGAACAAGGACTCCCAAGTCCCTTTGTGCGTCTGAGTTCCTCAGCATCTTCCCATTTAGAACATAGTCTATGCCTCCATTTCTCCTTCCAAAGTGCATAACCTCACATTTTTCCACATTGTATTCCATCGGCCACTTCTTTGCCCATTGTCCTCGCCTGTCCACGTCCTTCTGATTTCCGCCTGTTTCTTCAATATTACATACCCCTCTACAGATCTTTGTATCATTGCAAACTTCGTAACCGTGCCTTCAGTTCCTTCCTCTAGATCATTAATACATATTGTGAAATGTTGTGGTCCCAGTGCCGAACCCTGAGGTACACCACTAGTCACCGGCTGCCACCCTGAAAAAGACCCCTTTATCCCCACTCTCTGTGCCTTCCGTCAATCAGCACTGTCTGTGCGGAGTCTGCACGTTCTCCCCGTGTCTGCATGGGTTTCCTCCGGGTGCTGTGGTTTCCTCACACAGTCCAAAGATGTACAGCTTAGGTGGATTCCGCCCCCGCCAAAACCCCTGCCATTGCTGTCCCACTGTCTTTCCTGCTAGGCTCCTTTTCCAATCAACTCTGGCCAGCTCCTGCCTCATGTCTTTGTCGTTACCCTTATTTAATTGTAATAACGTTACATCTGATTGCAGCTTCTCCCTCTCAAACTGAAGGGTAAATTCTATCATATTGTGGTCACTGCTCCCGAAGGGTTCCTTCACTTTAAGTTCCCTAATCAAGTCTGCCTCATTACGCATCACCAAATCTAGAATTGCCTGTTCCTTCGTAGGCTCTGTCACAAGCTGCTCCAAAAAAACATCTCTTAGACATTCCACAAATTCCTTTTCTTGGGATCCACTACCAACCTGATATTCCCAGTCCACCTGCATATTGAAGTCCCCCATGATTATTGTAATATTGCCTTTTTTACATGCCTTTTCTATCTCCTGATTTATCTTCTGCCCCACCTCCTGACTACTGCTAAGGGACATGTGCATAACTCCCATCAGCGTCTTCTTACCGTTGTGATTCCTCAACTCTACCCACACAGATTCTATGCCTCATGATCCTATATCGCTCCTTGCTATCGATTGAACGTCTTTCCTTACCAACAATGCAACCCCGCCCCCTTTACCCATCTGCCTGTCCTTTCGATAGGACACATAACCTTGTATATTTAGATCCCAGCCCTGATCCCACTGCAGCCACGTCTCTGTGATACCCACAACATCGTACCGGCCAATTTCAATGTGCACATCAAGCTCATTTACCTTGTTCCATATATTGTGCACATTTAGGTACAACACCCTCAATCCTGCATTGACCACCTCATTTTTCACACTTCTCACCTTTGGTGCTCTGCCTGAGGGTAATGTCGTTCTTTTATCTTTTTTAGTTTATTTCCCTTCAATTATTACACCTTCTAAGCTCACATTTTGGTTCCCACTCGCCTGCCATACAAGTTGAAATCCTCCCGGAGGCAGGAGTAAAGGGGAGTTTATTTCGCCGAGGGCACACAGGGATAAGACGGATGGTAGATGAGATTTTGCAGCAGAGTAGGAGGTATTCAGAGGCCCTGGAGGCGGGGTTGCTGAGGAAGCAGCATAAATTACAGATGAGGCTTCGGCAGATATCCACGGCTGAGACAGCGTGGTAGTTGAAGAGAGTTGAAAGACCCCGCCTATGATTACGGGATAAGGCGAGTTGGATGTGGGCACATCAATGGGGCAATGAGGGAGATCGGGAAGGTTAAGGATAGGGGAGGGAATGTGGCCTTGGTCCCGGTGTGGGTAAATGGGGTGTTAGAGGATTCTGTATGAGTCAGAACCCCCAACCGGCGTGGAGTGAATTAGGCGATTTTTGGAGCAGTTGGAGTTCCCGAGGGTTGAGGAGGACCTGGTGGACGGAGTGCGAACCCCCATGGGGCTGCTGGTGGTGTTGGAGGGTATTGGGGAGATGCAGACGCGGAAGCCACCGCGCCCGGACGGGTTTCCAGTGTAAATTTACAAAATGTTTATGGGGGACGTGGAGCTCCTTCTGGTAAGGGCGTTTAATGAGGAACGTGAGCAGCAGGTGCCCCCCCCCCCCCCCCACTCCGACTCTACCGCAGGCCTCGTTCTCCTTAATTAAAAAGAGGGAAAGAATCAGTAGCAGTGTGAGTCCTACAGGCCAATTTCGCTGTTAAATGTGGAAACCAGGTTACTGGCCAAGATCTTGGCCTCAACGATTGAGGGCTGTGTTGCCTGGGGTGATAGGAGAGGACCAGGCGGGGTTTGTTAAGAGGAGGCATTTGTCTGCCACCATCAGGAGGCTGTTGAATGTTATAATGAATTGTGGAGGTGGTGGTCGCCAGAGATGCGGAGAAGACCTTCAACCGGGTGAAGTGGGGCTCTTTGTGGGAGGTACCCCTAGGGCGGTTTGGGTTTGTGCAGGGCTTTGTGGATTAGGTCCGGCTGTTTACCGGGCACTGGTACCGAGTGCTCGAACAAAGCGGGTGAGTTTGGAATATTTCAGGCTGCACCAGGGAACGAGGCAGGGATGCCCACTCTTCCCGTTGCTTCTTACCTTGGCGATAGTGGCATTGGCAATGGCGCTGAGAGGATCAAGGGACTGGCAGGCGACAGTCCAGGGGTGGAGCATAGGGTCTCGCTTGCTGCTATATATCAGACCCATTGGAAGGTACTGGGGAGATTATGAATATTTTGGCCTGTTCTTGGGTACAAATTGAATACGGGGATGGGGGAGTTGCCGTTTAGAGTGGTGGGGGAATTTTTCGATATCTGGCAATTCATGTGGCGCGGGGGTGGCCATGCTAAATGTCCCCTTAATTGGAAAAAATGAATTGGCAGCTGCAATAAATATAACAACAAAATAAAGTTGCACCATGTCCAGTCATTCCAAATAATCATCTAATCAATTTCTTCTGCTCACCCATTTCAGCGACGTTGTCTTTTAGTTTTCCTATTGCTGAAACATATACATTATTAAAGAGAGAGATATGAAATGATGTGATAGATGGATATATAGACAGATAGATAGAAAGATATATATCTGTGGCAAAGTTAACCTTTCCCCCTTTTCCCTCTCCCCCAATCTGCAGCCATTTTTACGGTTGAGTACATCATCCTCCTTCAACATCTCTCCACTTTTATTAACTTTTGTACAATTATGGCAGCACGGTGGCACAGTCGTTAGCCCTGCTGCCTCACCACGCCTAGATCCTACGTTCGATCTCGGCTCTGGGTCACTGTCCTTGTGGAGTTTGCACATTCTCCCCGTGTTTGCGTGGGTTTCGCCCTCACAACCGTGCTGCCCTAATTGTACAACAGTTGATAAAAGTGGAGAGATGTTGAAGGAGGATCCAATTAAGGGGGCAGCACGGTAGCATTGTGGATAGCACAATTGCTTCACAGCTCCTGGGTCCCAGGTTCGATTCCGGCTTGGGTCACTGTCTGTGCGGAGTCTGCACATCCTCCCCGTGTGTGCGTTGGTTTCCTCCGGGTGCTCCGGTTTCCTCCCACAGTCCAAAGATGTGCAGGTTAGGTGAATTGGCCATGATAAATTGCCCTTTGTGTCCAAAATTGCCCTTAGTGTTGGGTGGGGTTACTGGGTTATGAGGATAGGGTGGAGGTGTTGACTTTGGGTAGGGTGCTCTTTCCAAGAGCCGGTTCAGACTCGATGGGCTGAATGGCCTCCTTCTGCACTGTAAATTCTATGATAATCTATGAAACCCAATGATGTGCAGGGTAGGTGGATTGAACACGCTAAATTGCCTCTTAAGTGGAAAAAATGAATTCGGTACCCTAAATTTATTGAAAAAAAATTTTGCACAATTACTCTCAGGTTGACCCAGATATGAGTATGCCTCTTACCCTGTAAACAGTTTGATCAAATCATCTCTATTCACAACATTCGTGACACATTTGTTTCTGAAAGGAGCTTCCGAACTCATACTTATGTCATCACTAATGTCGTCAACTTCCAGCTCCGTAAAATCGACCCACTTCACTGTGTCTCAGCTCATCTACTGTTATATGTTATATACATAAATGATTTGGATGAGAATGTAGGAGGCATGGTTGGCAAGTTTGCAGTTGACACCAAGAACGGTGGCATGGTGGATAGTGAAGAAAGTTATAAAAGATTGCAAGAGGATCTTGACAAATTGGGCCAGTGGGCCGATGAATGGCTAATGGAGTTTAATTTGGATAATAGTAAGATGATGGATTTCGGTATATCAAATCAGGGCAGGACCTACTCCCTTAATGGTAGGGATTTGGGAAGAGTTACCGAACAAAGAGATCCAGGAGAACCTGCTCATAGCTCCTTGAAGATAGAGTCGCAGGTGGACAGGGTGGTGAAGAATGTATTCAGCATGCCAGGTTTTATTTGTCAGAATATTGAATACAGGAGTTGGGGCGACTTGTTGAAGTTGTGCAAGAGATTGGTAAGACCATACGTGGAATACTGTGTTCAGTTCTGGTCACCCTATTAAAGGAAGGATATTGTGAAACTAGCAAGAGTGCAGAAGAGATTTACGAGGATGTTACCAGAAATTGATGATCTGAGTTCTAAGGAGAGGCTGGATAGGCTAGGACTTTTTTCCCTGGAGCACAGGAGGGTGATCTAATAGTGGTGTAGAAAATAATGAGGCGCATAGATAAGGTCGACACCTTTTCCCAAAGGCAGAGTGATCTATAACGAGAAGGATTTAAGGTGATAGATACAAACGAGACCAGCGCCGACATTTCTTCACACGGACGGTGGTGAGCATCTGTAACGGGCTGCTAGAGACAGTGGTGAAGGCGGGTACGGGTTTGTCTTTTAAAAAGTAGTTAGACAATTGCATGGGCAGGGTGGGTATAGATGGATATTGGCCAAATGCGGGCAAATGGGACTAGCTTAGTGATGGAAACTGAGCGGCATGGACAAGTTGTGCCGAACGGCCTGTTTGCCTGCTGTAAACATCTCTGACTTAATCTATGACTCACCCGTTGCACAATTCCTGGTTCAATTTTTTTCTGCCTCTAGACTTCATATTGTTCCTGTTAATACCCCTTTCTAAACTGCATCGCTGCATCGTGTTAAAGGCAATACATACTTTAAGTTGTTATTCACTTTTCGAAAGAGTCACCTCACCGTAAAATTTTCATTCGAGCAGTAGAGACCAAAATGTTCCTTTAACTATGTTGAATCGCCGCACGAGTGCTTGAACTGTTCAGAGGGTGGCAGGGCACAACTTGAGGCCGTTTCAGAACTGAGATGCCTCAAACCGCCGCCGACAAATACCGACATTCCAACAAAATAGGCAGTGGATGTCTGCCGTCTGCCCCAAACACAAACAATGGGTGAGTCATTCTAATATTAAACGGATCTCCGTGACAGAAAAACGGATATTAAGTTAGTTGCGTTCATCTTATGCGTAGTGAGGCTTCAGACAGATATACACTTGTGAAATAATAGTGTGGGACACCAAGAATTGAAAAATCTAAAACAAGGAAGGGAAGAACGATAGCACAGTGTTGCATTTGGAAAGAGTCTTTCAGAGTTTCAATGCTTCCCACTTACAATGGAACTTTTCTAATTTCGGTCATTGTATTAATGGAAGATCTCTTCTCATTGACCATATTTTGCAAAGTCTCCCTACCCCCCCCCCCCCCCCCCGCCCCCCCCCCCAAGAAATCAAAATTAAGAAATATAAATGAACATCTGTACCTTGCTGAGGTGTTGAACGGCAAGCATTGAGATTATCTTGTGTGACCAATCTCAGGCTATTCTTAGGAGTACTGCCTTGTGAACTTTTGCGTCCAACTCAGAGCACAGAACGGGAAGTGATGCCATAAATCCATAGTTTTCACCTGTGAATGTTCACGTAGCTTTCCTGCTCAAAATCGTGCAGTGAGAAATAAGCCAATACCATTTCGCCCAAAAGGAAGATTTCCACCATCGAGCCACGAAAGAATATATCTGTGCACATTAGACCTTTTATAATGACAGTGCGAGCGATTGGGTGTCACCCAATCAGTCCGCCAATGCATGTTTTCCCTAGCGGCCTGGTGTGCAGGAACATTAATCTTGCATATTGGTCCAATAAGAATATTCCCTTCTCGGCCTGTTGAGTCTTGCCCCCCAGTTAGATTCCTCTCCCTTACCTTTATCTTTTTTCAACAATTTTTGTTCTGTGAGAAGTAAAATGGATGTTATATGAAATGAAAGGGAAGTTTCACAACAGGTAAATGGTCTGAAAGAGCATGTAATTTTCTGGGCGCAAACACCAACTCTGTTCGAGCTTGATAACCAACTTCAACTATTTCCGTTGCATTGACAAACGCATCCGGTGCAAAATGGCAACCACCGCGGCAGTCATGGGTAGTTTCTCTTATATGCCACACCTCTTGAGGGTTTATGCGATTTTTCTTCAGGTGGAATGTCAACTACAGTAATTACTTTGTGTGTAGATCCGAAATCAGCCGAACGACGGTGTGTATTAATGGGACCTTTTGTGCGCAGAAGATAAACAAAGTAAGCGCTTGGTGTAACATTTCATCTGAAGTGCAATACTTCAGACAGTATAACACTCCCTTCCTACTGCTCTGGAGTGGCCACATGGATTTGTTTACATAAGGTCACTGCTGATAGTTTAAATTTCAAGTTCATTTCATGAATTTAAATTGCTTCGCTGCAGAGACCGAATTTAAACTCGAATCCCTGTGCCATTAGTCCATAGCTACAATGCGACTCGACGCCAGCATTTAAGGAATTGCTCGCATCATTGAAATCGCTATGTTGAGTTGTTGCAACAGACAGACGCGTCACAATCTAGGTGCAATGTTCAATTCTGGGCTTTCCCAATTCTCATCCCGTTTTATTCTTTTATTTGATTGATCTAATCCACAAGAGGCTCGAGACCACTTTTTCCTTTGCAACAATGTGACCAGGCAATCGGATACGCTGGATTCACGATCCAGTGTCCTCGAGAGGTGTAATCCAATTATATTGCCTTCATTTAAGCAAAACAGATTTGGAATAATGACGTTTCCTGGCGACTAATCGAGCATCATGAATTCAATATTCCAGAGATAATTATAAGACCAGAAGACGATAAGACATTGGAGCAGTATTAGGCCACTCGACCTATCGAGTCTGCTCCGCCATTCAATCATGGCTGATATGTTTCTCATTCCCCTTTCTCCTGCATTCTCCCCATAACCCCTTATCCCTTATCAATCAAGAACCTATCTATCTCTGTCTTAAAGGCACTCAGTGATGAGATCCCCACGGCCTTCTGCAGCAATGAGTTCCAAGATTCACCTCCCTGTGGCTGAAGAAATTCCTCCTTATCTCAGTTTTAAAGATCTGTCGAAAACCTTCTTAAATTTACTCACTTTCCTTTATCCATCGCACTCTGTAGTAGTGAATTCCACAGATTCACAATCGTTTTGGAAAAGTAGTTTCTCCTCAAATCTGTATTAACGTTGCTACCTCTTATTCTCCGATTATGACGTATCGTTCTAGAATGCCCCACAAGAGGAAGCACCTGCTCCATGTCTACGTTATGCATACCTTTTAGCATTTTGTATATCGCAATTTGATCTCCCCTATTTGTTCTAACCTTTAGAGAGTAGAGGCCCAAACTGCTCAACCTCTCCTCATACGCCACATCCCTCATATCTGGACAAAATCTCGCGAGCCTCCTCTGAACTGGCTGCAAAGCAACTACATCTTTCTTCAAATAAATGGGAGCAAAACTGTGCACAATTCTTCAGGTGCGATATTACCAATGCCTTGTATAGTTGCAATAACAATTTCTTACTTTTGTACTCATATCCTTTTGCTATAAATATCAAAATTCCATTTGCTTTCCTTATTTTCTGCTGCACCTGCATGCTTGTTTTCTGTGACTCATGCAGGAGGACACTCAGATCCCTTTGTATCGGAGCACTCCAAAATCTCTCCTCATTTAGACAATTAGTTGCCTTCCACTTTGTCTACCAGAATGCACGACCAAAAACTTATCCACTTTAAACCACATCTGCCACATCATGTCCCACTCCACTAACCAATCTCTATCCATTTGTCAGGTAATTGACATTCTGTGCTGCGCCTTATCAATTGGCTTCCGGAAGTTTAGATAAACTACACCTGCAGGATCCCCATTATTCACTTTGCTTGTTACATCTTCTAACTACTCAAGCAAATTAGTCAAATATGATTTTCCCTCAATAAAATCACGCTGACTCTAATGGATAGCACTTTGGCTTTCCAAATGTGCTAATATTAGGTCCTTGCCAATAAATTCAAATAATTTTCCAACAACATGTTAAACTAACTGTTCTGTAATTTCCCATTTTCAGCCTCACTCATTTTTTCGATAAGGACGTTATGTTAGTATTTTCCAATCGACTGGAAGCTTAACCGTGTCCGTGGAATTTTGGAATATTGTACCCGATGGATCCCCACCTCTCCACCAGTTCCTTTAACACCCGTGGATGTGGACCATCAGCTCCTGGGTACTCGCCTGCCCTCAATCCCAAGAGTTTGTTGAATGTCATTTCCCTGTTGATGCTGATTGCTCCAAGTTCCACCCTTTCTATTACCGCTGAATTGCTTGTTCGAAGAGAAATGGTACTCGTGACCCCCACCATGAACGCTGAGGCAACGTATTGATTTAACATCTTTGCCATTTATTTTCCCCACCATTAACTCACCGGTTTCATGTTCCAGGGACCAACATTCACCTCAGATACACTCTTCCCTTTAATGTACCTGGAGAAGGTTTTGCTATCCCTTTGATATTCTGTGCTAGTTTTTTTTTCATAATTTACTTTAGCTCTTTTGATTACTTCTTTCAGCATCCTTTTATTTATGTTTGAAAGTTTCTCAATCTTCCAGGCGGCCACTGGCCTTTTCAATATGATATGCCTTAGTTTTTGTGTTTGTAATGTCCTTGGCCTCGTTTTTTAGCCATGGGTGATTTATTTTACCCCTCTTAACATCTTTCTTTTTCACTGGGGTATATTTTAGTTGAAAGGAATTGTGTATCACCTTAAACAACTGCAAAGTTGGAATGAAGGAAAAGTGGCCGGGAGCCATTGGAGCTGAAGTCCAATTGAATGCGCGTGATTAACAGTGAGACATACATATATATTGCAGAGTTCCATTGACAGGATTTTCAAATGCAACGCTCGGTTGAAAACGAGTCCAGTGACATAGAGGTAAACCTGGAACGAGAGCTCAGAAGGAGATCTACAACAACAATCAGGACAACAGATGTTTGCATCGCTCCCCAATCAAGGAAGAAGCTAAATGCAGAGAAACCATTACCTATTCCGAGTTGACAGATTGGAAGATACAGCAATGGCAGACAATTCTAACAGCAAGAAATACACATTCTTTGCCATATGGCAAATCATGAAACCTACTTGTTGCCGTGACACAAACATGTGCAGGAACTGTCACTGGCGAGAGCAGCTACTACTCAGGGTATTCGTTGCTGAGGTGTTCCGACAACCATTATATTCACAAGACACAAATGTTGGTGGCAGACACGTTTCTGGAGGTGGTAACTCCACAGCAGTAAAATATGCTGCTAGATGGAGAATAATTCGCATCGGGGAGAACAATAATGGCTAATCAGGTTCGGAAGTAATGGAACGGGTGTAAGCCACTCTCCAAGAAGTATTCATTTCTAAATACTGGCGAACGTGATAGTTCCTCGGAGGAGTGTTCGCACAGCCAAGCTCACAGCACCATGGGTGCCGCAGCTGCAAGAGGGTTAGTGGAAATGATGAAGAGGGACATAATAGAAGTGGCAAGGGATTATGTTGTGAAGGGCAGGATGGCACAGTGGTTAGCATTGCTGCCACACAGAGCCAGGAACCTGGGTTCAATTCCGGTGTTGGGGTCTGTATGGAGTTTGCACTTCCTGTCTCAGCGGGAGTTTCCTCCCAGTGCTCCGGATTCCTCCCATGTTCCAGAGATGTACAGGGTGGGTTGATTGGCCATGATAAATTGTCTCTCACAGTCCAAAGAAGTGCGGATTATGTGGCGTTATGGGGATAGGATGGGGGAGTGGGTGTCGGTGTCGTGCTTTTTCAGAGAGTTGATGTTCCCTTGATGGGTCGTATTCCTTCCATCTGCACCTTGGGTAATTGTATGATTTTCTATACAATTCTGTGTTCGAACAAGTAACTCCTGGAATATAGGGTTTCTCCCTGTTGAAAGACCGGTGATATCAATGAAGTACTACACGGGGTCGAGCCAATAACTAGCGGAGGTGGTGCGTAAAAACAAAAACAATGAAGACGGAAAGAACAATGAGCTTCTAAAAGCATTGTTTGGTACTCGTGAGCATAGTAAGAGGATAATGGAATGTATGAACTCGGTGTAGTTCTTCAGAAAGGTCCTAAGATTATTGATGCACAGCAGCTGCTACTGGGGGAATTATAACTTGTAGAATATGGGTGAGTTGCACTTCGACAGGGCTGGCACAATTATCTTGGAAGGATTTATTGCTCGCGCTGCTGGTAAGGGCTCAACCCAGTTTATTCGGGGCATGCACATAGCGCAGTAAGTAAATAAACGGAGAATACAATTTCGAAATGAAGGCAGCAGATTGGTAAGCGTATTTAGGAAGTATAGGAAACACATCTTCGATTAAACGAAACACAATTATGTTGGCATGGTACATGGTGTACACGTCAATGCAAACAATCTACGCATTCGGGCATAAGAACACAATACGCTAGAAAAACGCAGCGAATCTGTGAACATATATGGTGAGACGAACATGTTTAACATTTCGAGTCCGCCTGACACTCCTTTAAAGGTGTAGAGGGGGAGGAATGTGACGTATTCATACTCTTTAAGAGGGGACGGAGCAGGGTGAGCAACATATAAGGTCAGGGAAAGGTGTCCCATGACATCATTGTCAAATTTCTCCTTAAGTGCCATTTATTCCTCACCTATTTTACTCCACTCGCTCTTGAACACTATGAAATCCCTGAAATTTCTCGAACGGTCACACGGACTAGAATAAATAACTCTTCTCTCCACAGATGCTGCAAGACCTACTGAGATCATCCTGCATTTCGTCTTTTTATTAACGAATTCCAGCATTCAAAAAACGTTGCTTTTAATGTGGGAAGTCAGGCAGGTGATCTGAGACAACAAATTGGTGCTACAATGTATGATATTATCACTATTACTGGGTCTTGCCTGAACGGCATGCCTTATTACAGGGATTGCGGGTGACATGTGAAAAATGAATACTTTGTACAGTCCGACTGGGGAATTTGTCCTGCCATGATATTGACATCGATACAATCAGCATGAAAGGGATAGAGGAAGCAAACTGCATTAAGGATTTCGGTTTGATTTTTTCTCAAGGTAGCAGGCCAACAAGGGATTTGACGCTTCCATACATGAAGCAACTAATGTTGACTGATTGAAAGGATCTGAGTTTCAAAAGTGGTTATTTTTCAGTTAGATTTATTATACTTATGGAAAAGGAGCAAGGTAAACCAGGAGTAGAAGACCGCATTTGGGAGATAGCTACTGTGACTCTCCTGACACGTTAGGCAGTTAAAGTTGCTCCAGAGCAACGACGAAATTAGCATCGGAGGAGACTTTGAAGGTTTTGATGGTGAGCGTTCCTAATTAAGATGCGAAAGGTATTAAATGTAATTAAAAAAGAGGAGCTTATGGGAGCGAGCAAAAAAGATGGAGGCCATGTACTGCAGAAAACCGAAGGATAAGAAAACGTTTAGGCGTAAAATTAAAATAAAACTAGGAAATTCACTTCGCAGCGTAATATGAAGATTTATGGTTGTTGCTCTCACGATTGCCTGGACAATCCAGTACTTCTGGAATCTTGTTGTTTACTCAAGAGAGTCAGGTCAATTTGAAAATACTTTATGGTAGACTTGCACAGGAGCAAATTATTTGACTTAGACGGAAGTACAAGGGTATTACTGTACTCACCATTGTCAAAGGCGTCATTTTTTAGATTTTCCAATTCTGTAGAAACGAACAGTAAACGTGCATTGAAACGCCCCCTTGAATTGAAATTCGCCGTCAGAATTGATTCTGCTTAATGGCGATTTCAGTGCCCATTCATCATCACTTCTATAATTGGTCTGACATTGTCCTGAATTTAGATTTCACATCTTAGTTTTCGAATATCTGTAAGACATCTCCGCTCCCTTTTAAGTTATCCTCCTCTGTCCCTGGATCTCTTCAACATTCCCGAGCTTCTTATAATTACGGCACATGAACCACCCCATTTCACTGTTATTAATGACTGTGACTTCAGCTGCTTACGCCCTAAACTCTGGAATTACTTGGTGACACTCCCCATGCCTATTCTGCTTTCCATCAAGGCATTTCCAAAACAACTGCCGCTTAGAACAGTATTTAGGGCTCTTTGCCTGTTGGTAGCGCACATAGTACACGATTATGCAAAGTAGTCCACCATGGACATACTAAACAGTCAACAAATAGGAACAAAGGCCTCATAATGGCAAATGATCGACAAAGGCAAAAATTAAGATGGGTTCATACATCTTATTGCAACCCTACGATCGCATCCCAATTTTATAATGCACCTAATGCTTCAGATTAGCCATTTTGGAATTGTAGCAAGAAGATCGATAAGATATCGACAAAAAGGTGTGCATTCAGGCACATTGAAGGAATACCCGACTGATCCACTTTGCGTGTTTGGCGAAGAACAAGAATAATTAATTTGGCGAAGAATGCCGTTTAATGTATCTGCTTCCACAATCTCCCTTGGGAAAGTGTTCCAGGCACTCACCACCCTCTGTGTAAAACCCTGCCTCGCACATCTCCTCTAAACTTTGCCCACGGACCTTAAACCTATTCGACCTGTTGACTGACCCCTCCATCCAAGGAAAGACTGCCTGCCGATCCATTATACCCATGCCCCTCATAATCGTGAAGACGTCTATCAGGTTACCCCTCAACCTCCGTCGTTCTAATGAAAACAATCCGAATCTAATCAGCCTCTCTGCATAGCGAACACCCTTCAGACCAGACACCATCCTGGTAACCTCCTCTGCACCCTCTACAAAGCCTCCACATCTTTCTGGTACTCTGGAGACCAGAATTGTGCACACTATTCCAAATATGACCTTCAAAGCTTCCATACAACTGTAGCATGACTGGCCAATTTTATACTCGATGCCCCGTTCAATGAACGCTAGCAGTCCATATACTTTCTTGATTAGCTTGTCCACTTGTGTTGCAACTTTCAAAGATCTGTGGAACTGTAAGCCCAGATCTCTCTTCCGTTCTATAGTCTTAAGAGTTTTGCCATTTACTGTATATTTGCAATCAATGTTAGACTTACCAAAATTAATTACTTCACATTTGTCCTGATAAAACTCCATTAATCATTTCTCTTCCCAAGTCTCCAATCTATCTACGTCCTGCTGTATCCTCTGACAATCCTCAACACTATCTTCCACTCCACGAATATTGGTGTCATCCTCAAACTTACTAATCAGACCGGCTACATTTTGTTCCAAATCGTTTATGTATACTACAAACAATAGAGGCCCCAGCACCGATCCCTGTGGAACATCAATAGTCACAACTTCCATGAAAATCAACACTCTTTTACTGCTACCCTCTGCCTTCTGTGACTGAGCCAGTTATATATCAATCTGCCACCTCACCTCTGATTCCGTGTGACTTTACGTTTTTTTCCAGTCTACCATGAGGGACCTTGGTCATAGGCTAACTGAAGTCCATGTTAACAACTTCCACCGCCCTCCCCGCATCAATTATCTTTGTCACCTCCTCAAAAAATTCGGTCAAGTTAATGAGGCACGACCTCCCCTTCTCAAAACCACGCTGTCTATCGTTGATGAGTTCATTTGTTTCCAAGTGGATATAACTCCTGTCCCTGAGAATTCTCTCCGATAATTTATCAACTACCGACGTGATGCTTACCAGCCTCTCGTTTCCTGGATTATGCCTGCTACATTTCTTAATCAGCAGTACCAAATTTGCTATTCTCCAGTCCTCTGGAATCGTACCTACTGTCAATGAGGATACAAAGATGTCAGTAAGATCCAAGCCATTTCCTCCATTGCTTCCCTCAGTATTCTGGAGTAAATCCCATCCGGCCCTGGAGACTTATATACCTGACTGTCTTTTTAAAAACGGTATACCTTGCCTTTTTTATGTTAGCATGACCCAGACTATCCACACACCCTACCCAAGAATCATCCTCCACAAAGTCCTGCTCTTTACTGAACACTGATGCAAGGCACTCATTTAGTTCCTAGACCAATTTATAGGGCTTAACTCATAGAACCCCTCCCCCCCCCGCTGTCCTCAAGTGGTCCAATCCTTACCCTGACCACCCTTTTGCTTTTTACATATTAATAAAAAGCTTTGAGATTCTCCTTAATCCACCTTGCCAAAGGCATTTTATGACCACTCCTAGCCCTCCTTATTTCCCGCTTAAGTACCTTCCAACTTTCTTCATACTCCTCAAGGGTTTAGAGTGTCTCAACCCTTCTAGACCATACAACAGCTTCCCTGTGTTTTTTACGAGGCTCATAATATCATTCGTTATCCAAGGCGCCCTAAACTTCCCATATTTATCCTTCGTTCTCTCAGGAACGTGTCTTTCCTCAATTCGAATCAACTGCTGCTTGAAAGACTCCCGCATTTCCGATGCTGATTTCCCCTCCAACAGCCGCACCCGATCTACATTCTTCAATTTCTGTCTAATGTTATCAACATTTGTCTTTCCCCAGGTCAGCACCATAACCCAAGGGTTACCCTCATCCCTATACATAATATCCTAAAACGTACGGACTTGTGGTCACTACTCCCAAAATGTTCCCCTACTGAAACCCCAGCCAGCTGTCCAAGCGCATTTCCCATACCAGGTCTAGTATTGCCCCTCGCCTAGTTGGATTAACTGCGTATTCCATCACGAAGCCGGCCTGGATACACCTTGGAAACTCTGACCCATCCAAACCCCAATGTCCTTTATGTTTTTTATAGAAGCCGTACTGTGCAGACGGAAGCCATTCGGCCCAATGGAGTCTGCACGGACCCTCTGAAAGAGCACCCCATCGAGGCCCGATTACCCGCCCTACCCCCATAGCCCCATAACGCCAGCTAACCTGCAGATCTTTGGACACTCAGGGGGTATTTTGAATGACCAATCCACCTAACAGGTACATCTTTGTGGGATGTGGGAGAAAGCTGGACAAAGCGGAGCAAAGCCACACAGACACAAGTAATACGTGGAAACTCCACACAGTCACCCAAGGCCGGAATTGAACCGGGTACCTGGTGCTCCGATGTAGCAGTGCACCTTGCCACCGTGCCGCCCAGTATGATTGGCTACCTCACAAACCAACACACTTACACACCTGCCAATATCCTATTAACTCACCCATTCACTCACAAATTTATTGGCAAACTAATTTACTGGAACACTACTTTAAACCGTTACGGAATATGGAAGTCGAGGCTGTTCGAACATTAGTAGTTGCAGGGGTCCTGATGTCGTATTGCGCAATTGGAGAAGGTGTATCTGCCTTTGTGTTGAATGAATGTAAAAATAACTTTCGTTTCCAAAGAATCTCCCTGTAATTAATGCATATAAGGTGAACTGGCATTTAGTTGAAACTTTGTTTAATGTAATGAACATCCACAATGTAATCACAATGAACATAGTCTCAAAGAACAGCGGCACAGAGACTAAGTATGATATAACTTGTGCTTTTCTTGAGGAAGTAGATGGAATGTTAATGAGCCATAGGAACACTTGGAGCTCCTGAAAAATGACGGGAAATTACCGATTCATGTATTGATTCCGGATTTCTTTATGTGTGGATGCCAATACACGTAACATCAAAGTAAAGCACCAAATTCCCTCACCTAAGCTGCAGAACCAGATAGCTTGTACTGCATCGCGCTCCGCATGGAGAACATAACATCAGCACAGTAGTAGTCCATTTGGCTCTTCTAACCGGTCCCACCATTCAATAAGTTGATGGTTCAGCCTCCAATTTACTCGATAAATCGGGGCTGGCCCAGAATGACTTGAAATTCCTGGTTGTCATGGTTAACTCATCTAACTTCTTTTAAATATCAATTGCTCCAGAATCAATTTCCACTAATGAGAGGGAACACGCGTCATCAAGGACCTCTCGCGTTTCGCTGTATTTTTGAGTTTCACGCATTGGTCTTATTTTTCGATTGTGCAGCAAAAACTTGGATTTGCCAACCAGCAGAAGTCAAAGTTTATTTGAACTTCTCCATCCGTGCTTCTTATTAACTTTCTGAAACTCACAACCTTAGCTTTTAAATTCCGGGGTGCGCTACCAGAATTTGTGTTATATCTCCCCTCGATTTAAAAGGGAGTCTCGGTTAAGGTCTGGCGAACCCATGTTCCACTTCCACAATTACCAAAGTATTCATCTCCACTGTACCGATCACCAGAATAAATCATATTGCTGTATTCGTGCATCAGGATTCTGTATTCGGAAGCATGGCTTCTATTCATTCTAATGTTCCAGTCCTTTGGATGTATAACGGCTGATCATAGCCGAGTTTGGCTCATTTTCCGTCATGTTTTTCATGACACCCGAATGACCTGTGTGACTGAATTCCCAAGTCTCAACAGCGTTGAAATTGACTACCTGGAATGATGGGTACCCGATTCAATCTCTGCCAAGGTGACATTCAACCTCCATTCCTCAGACAACACATCGTTGCCTGTTTCTGTTGCTGACCTTTATTTTTGCTGCTCAACTTTGTTTCTGGGAAACAATAAAGGAGAACAATTACAAAAACAAGCAAAGGAAGTGCATTAGGCAATATCTTTACCAACTCAAGGCAACCATGCGACATTTCCACTGAATCTCCATGAGACCGCATCCTCCTCCAATATTCGGCGATATAATCATAGATTGGGAGAGTGCCTTACGATCAAATATTCCCATTTCTCTGCCATGGGGCCCAGAACATTTTATTTTCTTCTTTCTGATATATGTATGCAACTCTGTTGAAAGTTATAACTCAATCCGTTTTCACTCCTGATGGCAGGTGAAGCGAATCCTATTGATCTTCACGTCTAAATCCACCTAACATTTTGCAAATTAGTATTGAATGAAGAAAGATGAAAATGCACATCAACACAGGTTGTATAAGAATACTGTATTCTCCATTGAAGCAAAATCATCTACCTCAATATTTGCCTTTTATCAGCATCATTGCCAGCTAGCCTAAATGTTCTCTTTCCTAACAGTATTTTAAAATCATTATTCATTTTCAGCACATAGGATTTACTCGCACCAGTTGTATTTTGTCCTTGCCCTATTGCCATCGAAGATGGGAACTGATATTCCTCTTGTTTCTTGTACAATTTTAGGTATTGTATTCCTGGACTTCATGCCTTGACGATGAATGCTAAGTAATAAAGTCCAGACCTCAGCGTATCTGGAGGTGATTGCATTTTTTTCAGGAGGCTCCCCCTCCTCTGTTGCTGCAGCCATTGTCCACCAAGGAACCGTTCGAGGCTATTGGATAAGTATTGGTGCGTTACTGCAGTTGCATCCACTAATGTGGTTACACAGTAGTAATCGTTAACAACTGCTGGATGTTTAAGACATCGGATGGCCTACATATTATACATTAGTGATCTCTCCTTGATGCCGTCGAGCTCCTTGTTTACAAATGAAATTGTATCAATTCATTCTGAGAGTATTCCATCAATTTCATTACTAGTTCCTGATCATAGAATCATATAATTTACAGTGCAGACGGAGGGCATTAAGCCAGTCGAGTCTGCATCGGCCCTTGGAAAGAGTACCCCACCCAAGCCCACGCGTCCACCCTATCTCCACCCTGTCCCCATAACCCCACCAAATCTTTTTGGACACTAAGGGCAATTTTGCACGGCCAATCCACCGAACCTGCAACTCTTTTGACTGTGGGAGGAAACCGGAACATCCGGAGGAAACCCATGCAGACACGGCAGGAACGTGCAGACTCTGCACAGACAGTGACCCAAGACGGGGATTGAACCTGGGAACCTGGAGCTGTGAAGCAACTGTGCTAACTACTATGCTACCGCGCCCCCTATGGTGTTAGAATACCTATGCCAGCGCAAACAATGTGCACTTCCGTGTTCGGATAATCACACCATGCCAGGTTCTAATGATTTCCGGTTAAATCCGCTGCTTAAAAGACGATTGTTGGTATGTTGTGCGTTGGTAACGTCATTCACTATGCAGGGGTGTTGGATGAGCTCCCCGAGAAACGATTTACCATTATGTTGTCAATGTCATTGGCTCCTTCCAAGTATTTACTTTGGGCTGTAAGGAACATAAATAAGATTAACACATACTGGGATTATTCCAAGAATAGTTAAGGGAACGTTTTAACAAGAGAACCATAAATTATCAGCAAATCAATTAAATAATCAGACAGTTTGCTATTGAAAGCAACATTAAAATACTCACCGTAGTCAGTAATATCTTTCTTTCCTTTTTCCAGTGCTATTGGAAAACAATGAGTTAAACCAGGGTGAATTTTGTAATGGGAATTTGCGTTGGGTCGAATATGCGTCAGTCCATTTTGGTTTAGTTTATTCATTCACCCGCCTGATCAAACCAGCATCGTTTGACCATTCCGAAATGCCCTTCAGATGTTGACTGTCAGTATTATTCCTGAACAGGTACAGTCCATATGGTATACTAAGGGGTTGATTCCTAGGCAGTTAGATCCAACAATTTTCATTTGTGTCAGGTGTAAAATATTGGCAGCTTCGGTTTCTGAAAGGAATTTCGTGAATGATAACTTTTTTAAAACGACAATCTGATCGGTTCAAGTTTATCCATTACTGATCCTCGCTTCATTATTCCAGAACTCAATCCTCCAGCTACCCTGTTGGGATTTGAATTCGAAAACTCAGGATAATTGGCCGAAAGCTCTGGATTATGGGCCTGATATCACGAGCAGTCTTCAACTTGATCTCAATAAGCGATAGACAATGTTAATATTTACTGATGTCACTGAGTATAGATGTTAATCATATACTTTGATGTGAATATATAATAAGGCGATTTCACATGAACCGTCCACTTCTTTACTCTTTCGTTTCCGCTAACAGTCGACATCAACAGGTGTACCAATTAGAATACGCGGCAAAGTTGTCATTCCTCATTTTACACATTCTGCAGTTGATAAAATACCCGATAACAAATCGCAAGTGGAGTGGGTGAGAGATGGCTGTTATGCAATCCGTGATCTTGCGCTGCAAAGTGGTAAATAATATAGTGGAAGCAGAAATACAGGGCTCTTCAACAGAAACACGATGGGATAGTGGCATTGAGGTTAGCATTGTTGCCTCACAGAGCAAGGGACCAGGATTCAATTCCGGCTCTATTTGTGTGGAGTTTACCTGTGCTACAGGTTCTTGCCACAATCCATAAATGTACAGAGTAGGAGCATTGTCCATGCTAAATTGCCCCTTACTGTCCAAAGATTTGCAGTTAAGGTGAATTGGCAATGCTAAATTGCCCCTTAGGTGCGGTTGCAGCGATAGGGCGGGAATGGAACCTTTGTAGGCTGCCTTTTCTGATGGGCAATGGGCCGAATGGTCTCCTTTTTCACTGTGACGATGGCTGAAATGGGAAACCTGATGCGGAGGCACATAATGCGAATTATTGAATAGTGGCTCTCTGTAAGTCATGCAAGATATTTAGTAGCTATGACTTTGATAGTGAAAACCGTTCCTTTATAGAAGCTACCGTTGGTACCAACCTATGGATCTGCAACAGTCAAGCAGTTCCATGCCAAGCCCCACTCCTCCAGTTTCGCATAGGTATAGTGCTTCGGACTAGGTCGTTCAAGTTACAATAGGGGCGTCACATAATGGAGATGTTGGTGTGCTCCATTCAGTTAGATTATGCATGACCACTACCACAACATAACTGACTCGTCTTTACTTCGTAATCTTCAATTCAGTTGTGCAACACATATCAATAAGTGTCAATCATCATGAAGAAAGTTTAAGGCGACATAAAGCGGTACTATCTTTATTCCATAATTAAAACGACTGATCGATATTGGAACAATTAAGGTTAAATAATTCATCTGGGAATATGGAAAAAGCCGCTGCCAATTTGGGAACCATACCATCCCAGGAAGAGCTTAGGTGTAATGAACAGTTGGTTTGTATTCTCTGTTCCTGCTTCTGAGGGATTCATACTTGCCGCATATAATGAAGTTGAAAGCGCACAGCGTTTCTTGCATTATCAGCAAATTGAAATCACCTCCGATAACGGCAACACAATCTTTGTCGTGATACTCAGCTTGCACATATATCAGGAAGCGCACTTGTGTACCCAACATTCTGACTCAGCGTTCGGAACATACAAAAATAAAATGAATTTCCTGACAATCAGCACATTCTAATTGTGTAAACGGCGATAATATACTGTGTATATGAGATAATAATGTACGTTAAGCCTCATTCTTTCCCTCACCTTTTGTTTTACTGTTCAGGTTTTGTTCTGATTATAAGATGAACAAGAAAGGAAACAGTTGACAAGAAACAGATGGTGACAAGGGATTTTCTGACATCACCATTCATTCTTTGTCCCACAAAGATCTCACTAGTTTCTTTTTTTCAACTTGCGATCTGCGATTATATTAATTGTTATCAACATTTGGACCCAAGATACACACACTTTTTCTGTTCTATACATTTATCATTCTCCAACTTCATAAAAATAATCTACTTCTTCAATTATTCAATTGGTGTCGACAGCTGCTTCAAAGGAAACAAAAAATATTTGAAAAATATCACTTTGGATGTGAGTTTAGCTGTGGAGGAGGATGACTGAATGGCTTCCTTCTGCACTGTAGGGATTCCACGTTGTGCTCCTGCATTACTGCTCTTGACATGCTGCCTCCCTGAGCCGCTGCAGACTATTTACTATTGTTACATAACTTGAAGGGCAGTTCCATGAATTAATTAATCCATTGATAGTGAACGGACGGCCAAAGCGGTCACAACTCATGATCAGGTCGCGTTTGAAGGAAAGTTGCATTTGGTGAATTTCCGCTGCAATTTCTGTTCTTGTCAGTCTTGTTTGTTGATCCCGCTCGTTTAATGTTGTTATCAACTAAACCTTGCGCCGTTACTCACCTGAATTTTGTATGTTACACACACACTCTGCCGCCAAACAATAGAATCCGAGAGTTCTGTTGCACGGAAAGACGTCCTTCAGCCCACCGGGCCTGTTTCGATTATCAAGCACATATCTATTTTAACCCCATCTCCGGCATTTCATTCGTACCCTTTTATGCTACGGCGTTTGATATGTCCATCTAACTGCTTCGTAAATGTTCTCTTTTCCACCACACTTTCAGGTAGTGAGTTCCAGATTCCCATCGCCCTCTGGGTGAAAAGATTTTTCCTCAAATTCCCTCTAAATCTCCTTCACAATAACCTCAGTCTAGGGACCCGAGGTATTGGACCTTCAACTAAGTGGAATATTTCTTCCTATCTACTCCACCTATGTCCTTCACAATGTTGCACTTCTCAGTCAGGTCTCCTCTCAGCCTTCTCTGCACTAAGAAAAACAGGTCCATCCTCTCTTTATAATTGGAACGCTCCAGCACAGGCGATATCCCGGGGAATATCTTCTAAAACCTTTATAGTGCAGCCAGATCATTCTTATGGTAAGGCAACCCTAACTGCATACAGTTCTCCAGCTGTGACCGAACCGGCGCTTTATATAATTCCATCATGACCTCCCCAGACTTATATTCTATCCCTCGTCTGAAAACGGAGCAGAGATATGCCGGGTGCGAGTACCTTCAGCTATTGCACGGACAGCACGGTAGAATAGTGGTTAGCACTCGGGCTTCAAAGTGCCAAGGTCCCAGGTTCGATTCCAGGCTTGGGTCACTGTCTATTCGGAGTCTACACATTCTCTCTGTGTCTGCGTGGGTTTCCTCTGGGTGCTCCGGTTTCCTCCCGCAAGTCCCGAAAGACATGCTATTAGGTAATTTGGACATTCCGAAATCTCCCTCTATGTACCAGAACAAGCACCCGAATGTGGCGACTAGAGGCTTTTCACAGTACCTTCATTGCAGTGTTAATGTAAGTCTACTTGTGCCAATAACGATTTTGAAAATATTGAGAGACTGCAAAAATAAAGATTGTTGTCCCCTGAACAAGGGAAGTGAATACGAAATGTAATGTTCGAGTTGGAAATGAGGTGTCTATCTTCTTTGGTGACCACTCGCTAACGAGTATCATTGTCCACCTACAAAAATCAGTGTTAGTAGTCCAAGGTTCTGTAGATTCATGCATGGCTGATTAGCCCCATCCCTGGCCATACCTTTGACAGGTGTTTCCAAAACGAGGGATCGTGCCTTGCGCTCTAGATCAATGGTATTCCTTTCTTGGGATCCTTTTTGCGGCCTCCGCTTTACGTCGTGTGTCCTCTAAGGATTGTGTTTCTTCAATCAGGAAGTTCACCCAAATAGGTCTCTTCTGAACAAGTGTCTCCCAGACATTGACATGAATGTTGCATTTCTTGAGGCAAACCTTCAAAGTGTCTTTGAAGCGGTTCCTTTGTCCTCCTCTTGCTTGGAAACCTTCCTTGAGTGGGGAAATGAAGATTCACTTTGGCAGTCGGAAATCTAACGTCCGAAGAATATGGTCGGCCCCTTGGAGTTGGTTTCAAGTGATCAAAACCTCGATATTGGTGTTCCTGGCTCCTTCAAGAATATTGATGTGTATGAGCCTGTCCTTCCAATGATGTGGAGAATCCATCTCAGACAGCTTTGATAGTACATCTCCAGTGCCTTGAAGTCTGTACATCGTCCACGTTTCTGAGTCGTATGGAAGAGTTGGTAGGATGACCACCCTATACACGAGGATCTATGTGTGAGCATCAATGTCACGGCCATCAAATATGCTCGTTTTTATGCGTCCGCAGGAGTCTGCACGTTCTCGCCGTGTGTGCGTGTGTTTCCTCCGGGTGCTTCGGTTTCCTCCCCCAGTCCAAAGATGTGCAGGTTAGGTGGATTGACCATGCTCAATTGCCCTTAGTGTCCAAAGTTGCCCTTTGTGTTGGGTAGGGTTTCTGGGTTATGGGGATAGGGTGGAAGTGTGGGTTTGGATAGGGTGCCTTTCCAAGAGCCGGTGCAGACTCGATGGGCCGAATAGCCTCCTTCTGCAGTGTACATTCTATGAAATTTCTATTAAATCTATGAATTCGATGTTGTATCTCCGCAACGATGGCAGGTTTAGAGGAAGGAAACGAATGTTGCACTGGTGCAGATTATTAAAGGGCTTGAATCTTCTTGACGTTGAGGCTGAGACCGATTCGTAGGTAAGGTTACTGGAAGGTATAAAGCATGGCTTGAAGATTTTCTTCTGAGAGGAGATTGAGATTTAATCTGAATACTGAAGTCCACGAATGATGAGAGTGTTGTTTTCTTCTTGGACTTTTATCGGTTGAGATTGAAAAGGAATCCGTCCATCCGGTAGACAATGTCCGCTCCACTGCGAAGCTTGTTCTTAACAAGCTGGCCATGGAGATGGTGAAGAGTTGGGCCGATGACATATCCCTGCTTGACTCAATATTGATCTTGAAGGTTTTTGTCTCATTTCTGTTGGTGAGGACTGTCGCTGACATCTTGCCATAGAGGCGTCGGCGTACGTTCATAAATTTCTATGGACAGCCAGCATTTCACGTTTCATTCCAAGCACTTCCCAATTTACCGATTCAAACGCCTTGGTCAGATCGACGAAAGCCATGGAGAGTGGTTGATGTTGCTTGCGACATTTCTCGAGAAGTTTCAGAGCAGTGAAGAACATGTCTGCTCTTCCACGTTTGCTCTGAAGTCACACTTTTCTTTCTCGAATTATTTCAGCAGAGACTGGGAGAAGGTGGCTGGCGACAATCTTCTCGGCTATGGAGAGTTAGGAGATTCCTCAGTAGTTCCCACAGTCTGTTTCGTCTCCTATCTTTTTAAAAAATGTTTTTCTTGGCGTTTTTCGTTCATGTCAGGTGAATTCTTGTTTTATATTGTTTCATCTTGCTGTTGCGTACTTCCTAAACGAGTTTATAAATAATTTAAATCTCTTTGCCATACTCGTGGCCAGAATTGACCTTATTGGAAATACAAAAAAAAAACACATGGAAAAAAACACGAGATAAAACAAAAATATCACAACAAAAGCACGTGGTCTGCCAACATTGCATTAACTGGCGTTTGCATAAATATCGCCAGGTCCTTTTACTTCGACGCGTTTCTTGAGACTAAATGCAGTTCATATTTTCTTCGTAACATCTATGTGAGGGCATCTGTGCCCCTCATAGGATAGGACAGATTTTCCCTGTTCCTCGCTTCCGGTGTGGGTGCTCCCTCTCACACCACTCCACATCATGCCTCACCCTGTCCCCCTCTTTTGTTGTTCCTCCTTCTCCCCGTTCCCCTCTCCCTCCCTTTTGCCGTCTACTCCCTAGTTTCTGGGCATGAACACGTCTTTGTAGGGGCTGGTGAATTGTTTCCACGCATGGCGGACCATTTATCTGATTTCCGAATTGCAAATTTCAGGTTTTACACATTTAGGAACTCCGAAATATCGGTGAGCCATCTGAAACTCTGGGTCGAGCAGCCGATCTCCATCAAAGCAGAAGTCTCAGCCGGGCGATCAGGGAGATGAAGGCCTTCACGTCGGCCCCTCTCCCAATGAAGAGCTCTTGTTGCTCCAAAACCGCAAATGCCGCCACTGGAAGGCATAGCTCCATCTTTAACGCTACCACTCTGGACTTGGTCTCTAAGAACGTGGCACAGGTCCCACTGGGTTTGGAGAAGGACCAGAACACGGAGGTGTGGCTGGAGGGAACTCGTCACCGCTCGCACAAACACTCCACCTCCGGGAAGAACGTACTCTGCCTTGCCCTGATTAGCAGTGCCCTGTGCACCACCTTTGGATGTGTTAAGCTCTGCCTTGCGCTTGAGGAGATGGAATTGACGCTGTGCAGAACTTCAATCCAGATTCCTCCCCTACCCCTACGCCCAGCTCCTCCTCCGTTATGCAGTTGCGAGAGTTCCTCTGTAAGAAGATCATTACATTCCTCCAGATACCCTGACAAACTGTACATGACTGACTATTAGTACTGAACATGCTGTGGTGTGGTAAATGTGGAGACATATACAGACGAATGTTAGAAGTGATCAAGAACCCACTGTTCGGGGAACGAATACCGAAGGTTATTCCCTTTCGGGAGCTTGAATTTATCTGTTACTCCCCCAGGATCGCTACGGCCCCGTTCACATACATGTCCCTCACCATCAGTCCCATTCCGTCCTTTGTGCCAGGATAAATTCATGTTTGCTGCAAATGGGAGCTGCAACAGACATGCCACTGAGTTTGAAATGGTGTCTGAGCTGGTTCCAGGTCCTTAATCGAGCCGCTACCACATGGGTTCTCTGTATTTGCTTGGGAGGGGGGAGAGTTGGCTGGGAGACAGCCGGTGGAAAACGCTGGGAGGACAACCCTATAGAGAAGCCCCCCCTTCACCTGCCCACATTCTCCATCCGGCTCACCCAACCACCTGGCCCCTCGCTGTGTTCTCTGCCCAGTGGTATAAATAGGAGTTTCGGTAAAGCCAAGCCCCCCCCCCCCCCCATGTGTCCCGGTCTTTGTAGGACGGTATTTCGTTTCTTAGGTCTCTTTCCCGCACAGGCGCAGTGTACACCATGACTAGTGCTGACACCCTAGTGAAGAAGGATTTGGGGATGAAGGTCGGGAATGATCTGAAGAAGAGGAGGAACATTGGCACCATGTTCATTTTTAGCACCTGCACTCTTCCCGCCAGTCGGCGTGGGCCCGAGCTCTATCTCGGTAGTTCCCCCTTCCCCTCCTCCACCAGTCTTTCCAAGTTCCACTGATGGAGCTGCGTCGATTCGTGGGCTACCTTGAGCCCCAGGTACTTGAACCTGGTTTGGGCTTGTTTGAACGATAGAGTTCCCAGCTCTGTTCCTCCTTCTCGGCGGTTCATCGGGAGATTTTGAGCTTCTCAGGTTAAATTCGAATACCAAAAAGGCTCCCATCTCCATCAGAAGTTCCATTTATTTGGATCATGCTGGCCAGGGCAATACATAGAGCAGTAGGTAATCTGCACAGAGTGAAGCCCTGTGCTCTCTGCCTACTATTTGACATCCAATCATGGAACATCTTCCACAGGTGTGGGGTCAGTGGTGCCGCAACCCATCTGGTCCCGGTGCCTTCCCTGGCTTCATGGAATTAATGTATTTCATGATTGCTTCCACTCTTAGCGGTACTTCCTGTCCGTGCCTCTTTTCATTCCCCAGGACATGTTATGCTCACCCCTTCACTGATTTAAGAGCAGTGTCAGGTGGTTCAATTGGCAGTGCAAAAAGCAATGGCGATAACGGGCATCCCTGCCTCGTGCTTCTGTGCAGCTGGAAATAATCAGAGCTGGCGGTGTTCTCGTCACGGGAATGCTATCTAGCAGCATTATCCACGAGGCGAAGGCTGGCCCAAATCCAAACGATTAAAGCACCTCCATGAGATACATTCTTTCTTCTCGATCGAAGATATTCTCAGCGACCCACAGCTGTTTGTCATTTTTATAAATGACCTGGAGGAGGGCGTAGAAGGATGGGTGAGTAAATTTGCAGATGACACCAACGTCGGTTTTGTGGACAGTGCGGAAGGACGTTACAAGTTACAGAGGGACATAGATAAGCTGCAGCGCTGGGCTGAGAGGTGGCAAATGGAGTTTAATGCAGAAAGGTGTGAGGTGATTCATTTTGTAATGAATAACAGGAAGACAGACTACTGGGCTATGGTAAGATTCTTGGGAGTGTGGATGAGCAGAGAGATCTCGGTGTCCATGTACATAGATCCCTGAGAGTTGCCACCCAGGTTGAGAGGGTTGTTAAGAAGGCGTACGGTGTGTTAGCTTTTATTGGTAGAAGGATTGAGTTTTGGAGCCATGAGATCATGTTGCAGCTGTACAAAACTCTGGTGCGGCCGCATTTGGAGTATTGCGTGCAATTCTGGTCGCCGCATTATAGGAAGGATGTGGGAGCATTGGAAAGGGTGCAGAGGAGATTTACCAGAATGTTGCCTGGTATGGAGGTAAGATCTTATGAGGGAAGGCTGAGGGACTTGAGGCTGCTTTCGTTAAAGAGAAGAAGGTTAAGAGGTGACTAATTGAGGCATACAAGATGATCAGAGGATTACATAGGGTGGACAGTGAAAGCCTTTTTCCTCGGATGGTGATGTCTAGCACGATGGGACATAGCTTTAAATTGAGCGGAGATAGTTATAGGACAGATGTTTTGGTCTCCTTACTTGAGAAAGGACGTACTGGCACTGGAGAGTGTGCAGAGGAGATTCACTAGGTTAATCCCAGAGCTGAAGGGGTTGGATTACGTGGAGAGGTTGAGTAGACTGGGACTGTACTCGTTGGAATTTAGAAGGATGAGGGGGGATCTTATAGAAACATATAATATTATGAAGGGAATAGATAGGATAGATGCGGGCAGGTTGTTTTCACTGGCGGGTGAAAGCAGAACTAGGGGGCATAGCCTCAAAATAAGGGGAAGTAGATTTAGGACTGAGATTAGGAGGAATTTCTTCACCCAACGGGTTGTGAATCTATGGAATTCCTAGCCCAGTGAAGCAGTAGAAGCTCCTTCATTAAATGTTTTTAAGATAAAGATAGATAGTTTTTTGAAGAATAAAGGGATTAAGGGTTATGGGATTCGGGCCGGAAAGTGGCGCTGAGTCCACAAAAGATCAGCCATGATCTCATTGAATGGTGGAGCAGGCTCGAGGGGCCAGATGGCTTACTCCTGCTCCTACTTCTTATGTTCTTATGTCAGAGGTAGGTTCTTTACTCAGATAGTAGTCAGGACGTGGAATGCCCTGCCTTCAACAATAGTGGACTCGCCAACAGTAAGGACATTCAAATGGTCATTGGATAGACATATGGACGATAAGGGAATAGTGTAGATGGGCTTTAGAGTGGTTTCACAGGTCGGCACAACATCGAGGGCCGAAGGGCCTGTACTGCGCTGTAATGTTCTACATTCTATGACCCAGGCGACGTTCAATTCTGGTATCCAATTCCCTGGCTGGAGTCACAATCATGTTCGCCAGGTGCTTGTTTGGTGTTCGCCGTTAGCTATCTGTCCTTTACAACGCCGGTCTGAAATTTTGTAATCACGTCTGTCAAGCGGCCCTCTACTGGCCTGGCCAGAGCTTTTGCCACGAATTTGGCATCAATGTTCAGGAGTGAGATGGATTTGTATCACCCACACTTCATCGGATCTTTGTATTTTTTGGTAATCAGTAAGATTAAAGCCTGTGCAGCGTCGGCGGCAGGATCACCCTCCACAGCGATTCATGAACATCTCCCACAGGGGTTGGACCAGTGGTGCAATAAAGCTCTTATAAAAGCCCACTGGGAAACCATTCGGTTCTCGTCCCTTCCCCTATTGCATGGAATTAATATATTTCATGATGTCTTCGAAGTGCTTCAAGCATCTGTCTCCTTTCTGCCCCCACGACTGGTATGTCCAGGCCGTTGAGCTCCCTCGAGGAGCTCGTAGCTGTACAGTCCCAGGTAAATCTTTGGGATGGTCCAATTCCTCCTGTAGCTTTTTCCTCCACAGCTGCAGCTCCACAGTCCGGGCCCTGGAGTATCGCCAATCCACTTCAAAGATGCAGTCGATCAGCCGTTGCTTAGTCACCTTTCCCTCCTATCTCTAAGAGCCCTTCATGCTATTATTTCTTCCCCCCCCCTCCCACCCCGATCACGGCCCTCAGTGCCACCCAGAACGTAGAGGGTGAGGCCTCCCCGTTTTGGTTGTAGGATACAGACATATTGATAGTTCTTGACATTTGTTCGCAAAACGCCCTATCAGCGAGGAGGCTTTTGTCCAGCCTCCAATTGTGGAGCTGGGGGTGGGGGTTGTCGTTTGGGGGGGGGGGGGTGGGTGTGCTGGGCCCGGCACATATCTAACCTCGCGTCCATGTAATGTGGAGTAGTGGACTGAGATTATTGTCGTGGAATGTTGCGCACCTACTACCACTTGAAGCACCGATTTCTCCACTATGAAGTAATCTATGTGTGAATAGGCTTTCTGTACGTGGGAGAGGGAAGCCAACTTTTTCTACCTCAGGTGGTTGAATCACCAAGGTTCCACCGCCACCCCTCCCCATCTCCTTCATGAATGTGTTTAGTTCTCGTGCCATTCGTGATTTGGCTCACGTCATTGTGTTCTTCGCTATAAACTCTACATTTTTGTGACATGGTAGGGCTACCCCACTGCCCTTGTCTCCAAGCACGTCTGATAGTTCTGTCCCGCCGAGCTTTTCCTTACTATCAGTCTGTCCTTCTTTTTAAAATGTGTCTGTTGTAGGAAAAGTGCGTCAACCCTCAGGTGTTTAAGATGGGTGACGACTCTGGAACTTTTCACCAGTCAATTCTGTCCCCTCACATTCCAAGTTACGAATCTGATGGGGGGAGGGGGTTATGAGCCGCCTCCTGTGGGTCAGCCATTTGCCACGTGGACATGCCTTTGCATGCTGTGCTTTTCCTTTGTTCGTGGGTCATCCAAGATAGCCACTGCCACCTTCCTATTTCCAGCAAGATGCACATGCATGTTGCAACTAGTTTTGTACCCTTCCTTTCCCTCCCCCACATATCCGCAACTTCTCCCCCAGCCCTTACATCATTCCCTTTTGCCGTTTTCTGCTTGATCTCTCCCTTGCATATACCACCCCGTTATCGCTAGCTGTCTCCCCGGGTTGTTGGTCTCATCCCCCATGCCAGTCGCTCCCTCTCTTCATCCCTCCTTCCCTCAATCCCTGCCTCCCTCCTGACATGCCTCACTCTCTCCCTTCCAGGAAGTGCGTCGCTCCAACCCCACGCCCCAGTTCTTGATCCCGTGCACCAGCTCGCTCGCTAGTGTAGTGGCCCCCTACCAGAACCGGGTTCTATTGTAGCCTCTCCATCTGATTCTCCCCTTTCCCCGCCACATCTCCAGGAACAGTTACCCCTTTTACACTGGTTCGGTGCAAAGCACATTGAGTTTGCTGTCCATCACAGTTCCCTCCCGAGCTTATAATTTCGGAAAAACTGGTTCCCATCCTCCAGCGAGTCAAAGCAGCATTCTTTGCCCCGCGATGTGACCCGTTCTATGGTCGGGTACCGCATACTGAACCGTACCTTGCTCTTGATTTTGGCTCCATTAAATTCTGACCGGCTTTTGGCCTGCTCTGCTTCAATGTCCTGGTACACGCAGATTATGTCTTATTCTCAATTGCATGGCCGCGAGTCCTCCGCCCACGTCAGGATCCGCTCTTTATAGTGGTATATGTGGCAACTCACTATCGTTGACGGGGTGGTTCCCCCGATTTGCCTCTCTGTTGGAGCGACCTGTGTGCCCGGTCTACCTCTGGGGATATGGCGAAGCCGTCCTCCCCGACCAGCTTTCTGAGCACGAAGCAACACACTCTGTCGGCGCCTTCCCCTCTGTGCCGTCCGGCACCTCGATGATCTGCAGGGTCTGCCAACGGGACATGTTTTGTTGGTCATCAACCTTCCCTTTTCGCACCTTCTGCGTCGTGACACCTCAGCTTGCCACCTCAGCTTCGAGAGAGGCGATCCGCTCCCCCTAGTTCGTTCGTGCCATTTCTCGTTCAGGCATTGTTGCCTCATGGGCCTTCAGTCTCCGCTCTGCTCTGTCCATTTGCACCTTTGAGGGGGGCAAAGCGGCCTCTATTACTGACCTCGTCACTATCATGAAGTGCCGTGGAGAGAACCACCTTCGTGCGACCGGTAGGCTGATGGCCGCCACTGGAATTCTTTGTTTCCTACCTTGAAAATGATGACAAGACAGCGTCTCTGATATCTTCTGTGTTCCAGATTTTGATCATCAGCTGGTGGAGATGACATGTGATCTCTTCTTTCCAGGTTCGAAAATCTCTAATCGTCCTCTCGTGCGGCCTATCCGTTCTTCATGTATTTAATGGTGGCTTCAGCTTGCCGGGAGTAAAAATCTTCTTTGTGTGGGACATCTTTCAACGTCGGTATGCCATGGCACATCAGCAGACACACAGTGGTTGACAGAGGATGAGTCCAGTTCCGTTGGCAAGGGGTCCTCAACGACTGGGGTACTGCCTCCTGCGGCAATCTTCATCCGCTTTCACAGCTGTTTATACCACATGAGTAATTCCACCTGATCTGCGGTTGAGGATTTGTTTTGCTTTGTGCTTTGTGGAATGAGTATGGAGCAAGAAGATACCAATATATTCCACTGATAGGACGGTAAGTAACCAGAAATCCTAGGTTTCATTGGGAAAAATACTCAACCTGGTGTTAATCAGGATTCTCTGAGTTTCTGTTTTCTTCTCTACACTGCACGTGAATTATCGTTGACAGAAGTTCAAGTGTGATTTGAAAAGGTTATTCTGTATAACACGGAAACATTTTTCGAACTGTTTGAAAACATCAGAGGGGAAGGGTAATTTATTGAATACTTATTTCAGATTGCAGACCTAGCCACGATAAGGGTCAAAATGAGTTGGTTTGCGGCAGCATGGTTCTACTCTTCCATCGGGAATTCTTCACACAAGAAAATGGAAACAAACCACAGAAAACCTGTTCCAGTGATAACGCTGGTTGTCTCATCATGGCAGCTGGTGGGTTGTCACATCGCAGCGCTGCAGACATCACCATCAGTGTAACCACTCCGTAAGAACCAGCATGGAACATTCCAAGGGAGCAGCAGTTGGTCTTGGTCTCCTGGCTACCTACTTGTGAGTTAGTGTCGACCAGCATGGAAGAAAATGTGAACTGGTTACCGACGTACAAAATGAAAACGAACTTACCACACTCCAGGATGTTATTTCGAATCTTTTCCAGTTCTTGTGTGAAGAGGTAACAAGAAAAACAATCTTTTCAGCCGTTACGTTGGAGGAACCAAGCCATAAAGAAGCAAGACAGCGTAAGGTCAGAGGAGCAAAGTGGGCGTTTACCTTCTTGATGCAGCAGAATGTGGAAATCTCACTCATTCGGCAGGGTCAGTTTTGTGACATGTGGGTTAATGAATATTGAACCAACCCTAAAGTTAGAAAGACAATGACAATGCACACGTTTTCTATGTGTATGCGTCTGTTTATTTGTCTGTTTGTGAGTCTATTTATGTGTCTATTTGTATGTGTCTGTTTGTGTGTGTCGTTTTGTGTGCGTGTGTGTCTGTTTGTGTGTCTATTTGTAGGTGCTTGTGTTAGTCCCTGTGTCTGTTTGTGCGTGCCTGTTTGTGTGTGCATGTTTGTATGTGTATTCATTTGTATGTTTTGTTTGTATATGTGTTCACATTTCTGTATGTGTGTGTGCCTGTTTGTGTGTGTTTGTATTTATGTGTGCTTGTGTTCATCTGTTCGTGTTTATGTGTGTTCGTGTGCGCATTTGTGTTTGCGTGTGTATGTTTGTATTTGTATTTAGTGCGCTTGTGTGTGTGGGATTGGGGTGACATTGGGGAGACATTTGCGAATGTTTTGCACGTTCCATTTTGTTTGAACTGGTATTACGAACAGAAAAAAACTCGTGCACGTTAATTAACCTGATATTTCACCTGAATGTTGTTAACGATTTTTAACAATGCAAGGTGAATTGGACTTAGTTCTGCAAATGTTACTTCTTCGAACCGATCAGGTCGCTTGCAAATGTCAATCCTTATACTCGTTTGTGCTCCTGTCTTTGAGGTAACGATTCAGAGAACATGAGCAGGCAGAAATTATTGTCTTTTTGTCCCTATGTTTCTTACATGAATACAAGCAATTGCGTTTGAATGAACGATGGCAATACATATTTACTTTCCTTGCAGTGATCGTTCTGATATAATTCATGAATATTTGACATTCATCATTGTTCGAAACATCTTGCGCATCATTCTCCGACACCCCGCTGGGTCGGAGAATGGCCGTTGGCCGCCGTGAATCCCGCCCCCGCCGAAGTCTCCGGTACCGGATATTGGGCGGGGCGGGAATCGGGCCGCGCCGGTTGGCGGCCCCCCCCCCCGCTCAATTCTCCGGCCCGGATGGGCCGAAGTCCCGCCCAGAAATTGCCTGTCCCGCCGGCGTAAATCAAAGCTGGTATTTATCGGCGGGACCAGGCGGCGTGGGCGGGCTCCCGGGCCCTGGGGGGGTGGCGCGGGGCGATCTGGCCCGGGGGGTGCCCCCACTGTGGCCTGGCCCGCGATCGGGGCCCACCGATCCGCAGGCAGGCCTGTGCCGTGGGGGCACTCTTTCCCTTCCGCCTCCGCCACGACCTCCACCGTGGCGGAGGCGGAAGATACTCTCCCCACTGCGCATGCGCGGGAAACTGTCGGCGGCCGCTGACGCTCCTGCGCATGTGCCGCATTTCCGCGCCAGCTGGCGGGGCACCAAACGCCATTTCCGCCAGTTGGCGGGGCAACAAACGCCATTTCCGCCAGCTGGCGGGGCGGAAATCCCTCCGGCGTCGGCCTAGCCCCTCAATGTTGGGGCTCGGCCCCCAAAGATGCGGAGCATTCCGCACCTTTGGGCCGGCGCGATGCCCGTCTGATTGGCGCCGTTTTGGGCGCCAGTCAGCGTACATCGTGCCGTTGGGGGAGAATTTCACCCCTTGAATCTGTTGTAAGAGTGTACCAGTAATAAATCGTCAAAGGAACTGATCCGCAGTTTCCCGTCAAGAGAACCAGCAGTGTTAGGATTTACATCGTGTCTAATACGATTAAAAGGACCAAGCTTCTTCACAGCAGTTTTGTTAAGCTAAATCGGAGGCATGGAACCAGAAGCAATCTTAGGGCAGCTGTCCAATATGGAGGTAGCTTCAGTAATCTCAAAGGAGGAAATAAGGGGCAGAGATTTGTACGGAGAATGTTCCATTCGCACCAGGTGGCTGATGAGAATTCATGGGTCCTGAAGACTGCGAGGATCAGGGACATTACACAATTAAGGAGATAACGGAAAGATTAAATAAAATATATGTATAATTTTAACACCAAGAGAATGCTTGAACAGGAACCAGGATACATGACTCACACGGCAACAATGGCTGAATGGACCAAAAACAAACATAAGATCAGATCTTATATTTTCCAGCACTGTTGCAAATAATGATTGAAGTGGAATTCTGAAAATATTGATCACAAGGGAAAATAGATCATGCCACCCGCAATTTAATGCGTGCAAACCACGTAGATGGTAGACAACTGTGATTCCAGTTCCGGACCAAGTTTAAGCTTTTTCGATTCTGCAAAGTAGCCGTCAGCCCCATCTACTGCAATGTATTGGTATTGTAATTTCGGCAACTGCTACCAGGAAATGTTAGCACCTTCTCCTCAATGAGTTTCACAGGCCTGCATTCAACTTGATCGTCTGACTAGTAGGACACCGCAGCTATTTGTGCCAGGACCCCAACTGTTCACATATATATTAATGAATCGGATGAAGGAAGCAAATGTATTATCTCCAAATTGGCAGTTGATACAAAGTTGGGTGGGAGGATGAGCTATGAGGAGGATTCAGAAATGCTTGAGCGGAATTTGTACAGATTGGCTGAGTGGGCATACGCTTGGCAAATGTAATATAATGTGGATAAGCGTGTCCATTTCGGAAGAAAAATAGGAATACAGCGTATTATTTGAATGGGTGTACATGGAGAGGTGGATTCACAGCGAGACTTTGGTGTGCTCGTCCACCAGTCGCTGAAAGTAAATGCGCAGCTACAGCAGGAAATGAATAAGGCAAATTGTATTTTGGCCTTCATAACGAGAGGACTTGAGTATAGGAATAGGGAGGTGGGCGAAATTCTCCATTATTGGCGCGATGTCCACTGACTGGCGCCAGAACCGGCGCAAATGACACCTGCGTCACGCCGCCCCAAATGTTGCTAAGTCTCCGGCCCGGAATGTGCTAGCAGCGACGTGACGCTATCCGTGCTGGCTCACGTGGTTCACGCCGTGCGGCTCAAAAGACGCGCTGCTCCCCCACCCGACCAGAAGATCCGACCGGATGGCCGCCCGCCGCTCAGCCCCGCGGTTCCAGTCCCGCGATATTGAGGCGCTCCTGGACGCATTGGAGCAGAGGAGAGAGGCCCTGTATTCCGGACACGGCCGCAGAGTCGCCCCACGCCATAGCCGGCGTCTGTGGAGGGAGGTGGCAGAGGTCGTCAGCACTGTGGCCCTGACACCAAGGATAGGCACCCAGTACCACAAGAAGGTGAACGACCTCGTCAGGGCAGCCAGGGTGAGCTCCCCCTTCCCGATATCCATATCCCCCATATCCCCCTGCCCCATATCCCCCAAATCCCCCTCCCCCATATCCCCCCTCCCCATATTCCCCCCTCCCCATATCCCCCTCCCCATATCCCCCTCCCCATAACCCCCCTCCCCTTATCCCCCCTCCCCCATATCCCCCATACCCCCCTCCCCCATATCCCCCCTCCACATATCCCCCTCCCCATATCCCCCCTCCCCATATCCCCCATATCCCCCCTCCCCATATCCCCTATATCCCCCTCCCCATATCCTCCCTCCCATATCCCCATATCCTCCCTCCCCCATATCCCCCCTCTCCCATATCCCCCTCCCCATATCCCCCCTCCCCATATACCCCCTCCCCATATCCCCCCTCCCCAAAACCCCCATATCCCCCTCCCCATATCCCCCTCCCTATATCCCCCTCCCCCATATCCCCCGTCCCCTATATCCACAAGTGAATCCAGCCCTAAACTTAACCTCTGCAATACACGCGCAACCGATGGCGTGCATTCATATACCTGTCTAACACTGTTGCCTTTTACCCCTGCCACCACCCCCCAGAGGAGAAGCGCGCACACAACACCAGGGAGCATGTGAGGACTGGAGGAGGCCCAGCTGATAAGAGGCCACTGACCGAACATGAGGGAAGGGCCCTGGAAGGGGCTGGCGGACCTGAGGACTGGGAGGTTGCTGATGCAGAGGTCCGGGGCCCACCAGCAAGTGAGCCACCGACAGCCCACCCCCATATCCCCCCTCCCCCATATCCCCCTCCCCCATATCCCCCCTCCCTCATATCACATGATCGCTGCCTGCATGTCTAACCATGCATGCTTCATTGTGTATCGCAGGAGCAAACGTCGAGGCACCCATCCCCGCAGATGCAGAGTGCCCGCACGATGCCCCTCGGAGACAATGGGAGACGGAGAGACCCGGACCCTCTGGCATGCGACGCCCACACGAAGCTACTCGGAGACCACTGGAGACGGAGAGACCCGGACCCTCTGGCATGCGACGCCCGCACGATGCCCCTCGGAGACCACTGGAGACGGAGAGACCTGGACCCTCTGGCATGCGACGCCCGCACGATGCCCCTCGGAGACCATGGGAGACGGAGAGACCTGGAGCAACAGGGAGACGGTGCCCCCGTCGAATGCAGGTGCGGTGACGCAGGCGTGTGTCAGCCAGCGACGAGAGGGGCAGCCACAGGCCCCCGTCACAGCCGAGCCACAAAACCACAACCCAGGACACCCCTATCCAGAACACCCCTACCCAGGAAACTGAAATATAAGACAGTGACACAGATTGGATGGGTGGAGAAGAACCGCCACCCCAAAGTGCCATGGACTCAGAGTCGGACGATGCGCACGACACAACGCCACTGCTGTCACCAACACCCTCCACCATCGCAGAGACGCTCACCTCGGTTGGGCACTTTAGTGATGAGGCGTCTGGTACACTCACTGGTGCGCACAACACAGCCGTCCCGGTACAGCAGGTGGAGGTAGGAGCAGCAGAGGGGCCGGGCGGTCGTAGGGCAGCCCGGCGCAAGCGAACATCTGCCGCCCAGATGGATCCCGGGTTCCTGGAGTTACCACACCCACCCATAGGTCCGATGCAACCACTCAACCTGAGACAAGCGAACAGGGTGACAGCCAGCTTGCGGCGGCTGCAGTCGCAGGTGGAGGAGACCACCCGCGTCCAGGAGCTGGCAGTGGAGCCGGTCATGCTTGCCACCCAGGCCGACATGCACGGGTGGCGTCCGCGGTGGAGACAATGGGTGCAACGGTGTCAGACATGGGGAGCGGTTTGCGAGGCCTGGGGCTTTCCGTGCAGGCGGCATCTGTGGCCCAGGACATGGCTGCCCTCTCACAGGAGGCCATGGGCCAGCGCCAGCGGCAGATGGCAGAGGGGCTCAACTCCGTGGCACAGTCTCTGCAGGCCCTGGCCCAGTCTCAGCAGGCCATGGCCCAGTCTCAGCAGGCCATTGCTGAGGGCATCGGCACCATTGCCCATGTGCTAGCCGGCGTCGCACAGTCACAGACCAGGATTGCCAACTCCCTGAGCTCCATGGCTGCAAACCTGCAGACCCTTGTCGATACCATCACGGGCCTCCAGGACTGGCAGCGCCAGATGTCGGGGGGAGATGTTGGATGGCCAGTCCGTTCGCATCCCCCACCTATGTGGAGGCCTGGGGGCCATCGGGCACCCCGAGGGAGGAGGAGGTGCTGGGGCCTGTTCCGGGTCCGATTGTAGGGGAGGTCCCGGTACACCTCAACACCTCGGGCTCCGCCCCTTCCGTCCCAGGTGCATCGGGTGGGCAACGGGCAGGACAGGCTGGCAGCTCGCCATCCCAGTAACCCGGGCCGCAGCCTGGCCCATCTAGGCCAGGACACCCCATGAAACGGCCGCCAAAGGGATCCCGTGTCAGAGGGCAGGAATCACAGGAGTCCACCTCCAGTTCTGCTGTACCATCTGGGGAACCACCTCGGCGTAGTCAAAGGGCCCGTAAGGCCAAACAATTAAACACTGAGTAAGTTGGCATGGGTGCAGGGCGCAGATGAGTTTTAGGGGCTAGGGCATGAACTCCTTTCGTTATTAAAGTCAATGTTACACCTACAGAAGCTGCCTTTGTGCTCTGTCCAAAGCGTGCGGGGGTGTCATGTACGTTGAGCGCAAGTGTGTGTGTGTGAGGGGTGGTCTTACCTCAGCCCCAGGTGAGTGTGCCCCCTTCACCCTGGGCCGCCATCAACATCCCCCCGGGCAGAGGACGGGACCGTGCGCTGCAGTGTCACAGCCGCATGCAGGGATGGTCCAGGTGGATGGTGGTACTGTGGCCATGGGTCAGACATAGTCCAACGATGTGTAGCCAGGAGCTCATCGCAGAGCGGGTTGTCATCATCCTCCATGGCCTGCAATAGACACGCGTCCACCAGCAACTGTGTGAGCCCGGCCGTTGTGCCGCAGGTGGATCGGCAATGGGGGGGTGGTGTGCATGCGGGTGGGGTGGGTGGGGTTGGGGAGGGGGGTGAGGGTGCTGGGTGGGTGGATGGGTGGGGGGTGTGGGTGGTCAGGTGTTGCCATGGTGTGCGGTCTGTGGCCATACTACCCGATTCCCACGCCCATCTAGTCAGTGAAGCGGGCATCTATCAGCCTGTCCCGTGCCCGCTGGCCCAGATGGTAACGGTGGACAGCCACCCGCCTGTGTCTAGCCCGTCTGCCCTGACCATTGCCCCCATCCCCCTCATCTGGGGAGGACTGCGCCACTTCCTGCTGCTCCTCCACTCCGCCGTCCTCTGCCTGCGGCACATCGCCCCTCTGCTGCGCTATATTGTGCAGGACGCAGCACACCACAATGATGCGGCCGACCCTATCTGACCGATACTGGAGGGCACCCCCAGAGAGGTCCATGTACCTGAAACACATCTTCAGCACGCCAAAGCACCTCTCTATCACTCCCCTTGTCGCCACATGGGCATCATTGTAGCGTTTCTCCACCTCATTGCGTGGCCTCCGTATAGGCGTCATCAGCCACAATCGCAATGGGTCGCCCCTGTCACCCAGCAACCAGCCACTCAGCCGGGAATGGCGTCCCTCGACATGCCGGGGATGTATGACCGCGACAAAACATATGAGTCGTGTACACTGCCTGGGTAACGGGCGCAGACGTGCAGGATCAACATGCGGTGGTCGCAGACCACCTGTATGTTCATCAAATAGGTCCCCTTCCTATTGGTGAACACGGCCCTGTTATCTGCAGGTGGCCGCACGGTAACGTGCATCCTATCAATCGCGCCCTGGACCATGGGGAACCCGGCCACGGCAGAGAAGCCCAAAGCCCGGGCATCTTGGCTGGCCCGGTCCACAGGGAAGTGGATGTAGCGGTGCGCAATGGCAAATAGGGCGTCTGTCACTGCCCAGATGCACCGGTGCACCGATGTCTGCGATATGCCGGACAGATCCCCACTCGGTGCCATGAATGACCCCGTTGCATAAACGTTCAGGGCCACCGTAACCTTGATGGACACGGGGAGAGGGTGTCCCCTGCCAGTGGCACGCGGTGACAGGTGCGCCAGCAGGTGGCAGATGTGTGCCACAGTATCCCGGCTCATCCGGAGTCTCCTCCTGCATTCCTGGTCCGTGAGGTCCTGGTCTGACAGCCGGGGCCGGTTCACACGGGACGTCCTCGGGTGCCTCCGTTGCCGTGGGGCCGCGACGTCCTCCTCCCCCTCCTCGTCGTGTCAGTCAGGTGTCCCTCCAGCCTGGTCGGCTGCCGCCTGCTCCTCTGCGGCAGCCTCTCTGGCACGCTCCTCATCCTCCACGGCGGCCAACATCGCTGACTGACCGGAAAACATGACGGCCTGTGCGGGGGGGGGGGGGGGGGGGGGGGGGGGGCGACGACGACATGTCATCATTGCCCATACCGCCTCCTCCCCCAGCCAGGTGGCATGGACCGCATGGGTCCGACTGTTGGAGGCTGGCACCTGGCCAGGTGGACCAACTCACTTGCCCTCGCACCCCCCTCCCCGGCATGGACCCCGTCCCCCGTCCCACTCCCCGGCACGGACCCCCGGTCCCCGTCCCCCACCCCGGCCCGGACCCCGTCCCCCTCCCCGGCACGGACCCTGTCCCCCGTCCTCCTCCCTGGCATGGACCCCACCTGTCCCCCTCCCCGGCACGGACCCTCCCACCTACCCGGCACAGACCCCGTTCCCCCCTCCCCCTCCCAGCATGGACCCCCCCCCTTCCCCCTCCACGGCACGGAAGCCCGCGCTCCCCAGCACGGACCCCCCTCCCCGGCACGGACCCCCCCCCCCCATCCCCCTCCCCGGAACTGACCCCCCCCTTCCTGCTCCCTGGCACGGCCCCCCCTTCCCCTTCCCCGGCACAGAACCCCCGTCCCCCGTCCCCCTCCCTGGCAGTCATCCTCCCGTCCCTGGCACTCAACCCCCCTCCCGGCACTCCCACGGAGCCAAGCCCACTCTAACTACCTCCCCCCCACCCCGCCGCTCACACACACACACACAACCCTACACACACCTCTCCCGCACACATACAGACTGCGGGCACGCCATCGCCTCTCCAGTGGCCAACCCCCCAGGCCATCACCCACCTCCACGCTGGTCGGCGTCAACCATGGCACTGGTTGACGCCAATTAATAGGTGGTTTGATTTACGCCAACGTGACCCGTGATCACGTCGGCGGGACTTCAGCCCATCCGGACGGGAGAATATCGGCAGCCCCAAAGTCCATTGCCTTGCGCACACCCGTGCAATTCTCCAAGGTGTGCAGCGCGATTGACGCCCCACCGACTTTTCTCCCTTCAGGGAATTCAGTGGGCGGCGGGGGCGGGATTCACGACGGCCGACGGCGATTCTCCGAATCGCCGTGGGCCGTCGTGAATCCCGCCCCCGCCGGTTGCCAAAGTCTCCGGCACCGGAGTTTCGGCGGGGGTGGGAATCGCGCCGCGGCGGTTGGCGGGCCCCCCGCGCGATTCTCCGGCCCGGATGGGCCGAAGTCCCGCCGCTAAAATGCCTGTCCCGCCGGCGTAAATTAAACCACCTACCTTACCGGCGGGACAAGGCGGCGCGGGCGGGCCCTGGGGTCCTGGGGGGGTGGCGGGGGGCAATCTGGCCCCAGGGGGGTGCCCCCACGGTGGCCTGTCCCGCGATCGGGGCCCACCGATCCGCGGGTGGGCCTGTGCCGTGGGGGTACTCTTTCCCTTCCGCCTCCACCATGGTCTCCACCATGGCGGAGGTGGAAGAGACTCCCTCCACTGTGCATGCGCGGGAATGCTGTCAGCGGCCGCTGATGCTCCCGCTAATGCGCCGCCCGGAGATGTCATTTCCGCGCCAGCTGGCGGGGCACCAAAGCCCTTTTCCGCCAGCTGTCGGGGCGGAAATTCGTCCGGCGTTGGCCTAGCCCCTCAATGTTCGGGCTCGGCCCCCAAAGATGCGGAACATTGCGCACCTTTGGGGTGGTGCGATGCCCGTCTGAGTTGCGCCGTTTTGGGCGCCAGTCGGCGGACATCGCGCCGTGTCCAGAGAATTTCGCCCTTTGGCCGACAATCTCCGACCCCCCACCGGGTAGGAGAATCGCCGGGGGCTTGCGTGAATCCCGCCCCCGCCAGTTGCCGAAGTCTCAGGCACCGGAGATTCGGCGGGGCGGGAATCGCGCCGCGCAGGTTGGCGGCCCCCCCCCCCCCCGCTCGATTCTCCGGCTGGATGGGCCGAAGTCCTGCCGATAAATTGCCTTTCCCGCCGGCGTAAATTGAACCACCTACCTTACCGGTGGGACAATGCGGCGTGGGCGGGCTCCGAGGTCCTGGGGGGGCGGTGGGCGATCTGGCCCCGGGGGGTGCCCCCATGTTGGCCTGGCCCGCGATAGGGGCCCACCGATCCACGGGTGGGCCTGTGCCGTGGGGGCACTCTTTCCCTTCCGCCTCGCCACATTCTCCACCATGGCGGAGGCGGAAGTGACTCCCTCCACTGCGCATGCGTGGGAAACTGTCAGCGGCCGCTGACGCTCCCTCGCATGCGCCGCCCGGAGATGGCATTTCCGCGCCAGTCGGCGGTCATCGCGTCGTTTCCGGAGAATTTCGCCCAAGGGATCTGCCTCACGGTGCCGACGACTGAGGTTCGATCTCAGCCCCGGGTCACTGTTCATGTGGAGTTTCCACATTGTCCATGTGTCTGTGTGGGTCTCACCCCCACGTCTCAAAAGATATATCCGGTAGGAGGATTAGCCACGCTAAATTGACCACTCAATCGCAAAATGAAATATAATACACGGTGTCTCCCATATAAAATGGAGATGAGGAGAATTTATTGCTCACTCAAGAGGGTCTTGAGTCTTTAGAAATTAGTTTCTAAAAAGTCTGTGGAAGCGGAGCCCTATCATTGTTTTAAAGGCAGTAAGGATGCATTCTTGGTTAGAGGAGGGTGAGGGATGACGATCAGGTAGGCAGAAAGTAGATCTGAGGTTACTCTTCGATAAGCCACTATTTTAGTAAATTGCAGAGTCAGCTCAAGCGGCATTATGGCTTGTTCTTACTCTTTTTTGTATGTTTTCTACATCCAGATTGGGAGTTGATTGAGGAAATTGTTTTTCCAGGCCACTTCAGAGGGAAGTCAAGAGTCTACCACATTGCTATGGGTTTGGAGAGAATTTTGATTCAGAGCAGATTTGGAAGGAAGTTTTCATTTTAAACAGATCACTAAATCATATATTCTCTTTCCAATTACAAAACCTGGAAGTGTGGTTGATACAATTAATACTGCAAACCATTAATTCCAAGTTCACTTAGCCAACTGACTTTAAATTATTCATACCCGGAGTGGAATATGAATAGTATGTACAGCTACATGATGGCCAAAATTCTACAGCACTGCGATTCTCTGTTTCCACCTCGTCCATGGATTTACCAGCGGTGGGGTGGGGGGGGGGGGTTCAATTGACAAGCAGAGGAAAGAGTGAATCCCACCACCAACGAATGTCGCACTGCAGAGAAAGAAACAGCTGGAGGACTAGAAAACCAAAGTCTTTTATGTGGAAGAACTGCTAACTCGAATTGTGTCCGATATTATCCATTTCTGAGATGAAAGGCTGGGGGCACAATTCTCCCAGCCCCGGTCGGGGCTGGGAGAATCACCGCAACCGTGCCATGCCGCCCCGACGCCAGCGCGCCATTCTCCGAGGTGTGGATAATCGGTACAATTTGCATGGCGCATTTGGCGCAGCGCCGGTCGCAGGCCACTGTAGCAGGCCGCCGATTCACCGGCCCGGATGGGCCACGAAGCCACGCCGAAAAAGCAGAGTCCCGCCGGCGCCGGCCACATTCTGCGCGAAGGGTTGGGGGGGGCAGCCTGTGCTGGTGTTGGGGGGGGGTTGTGGGGGGGGGGGGGGCCTCCGTCCCCGAGGGTCCTCCAATGGAGTCTGGTCCGCGATCAGTGCCCACAGATCGGCGGACCAACCTCTCCCCCCCCCCCGCCCTGGGCCTACTTTTGTTGCACGTCTGGCCCCAGAGCCCCCGGGCCATGTTGAGTCAGGGCCGGCGCATTCCGTAAAGCTATAGCGCATGCGCAGGTTGGTGCGTCTCTACTGCGCATGCGCGGGTTGGCGCCGCCCCCAGTGCGCACCAGGAAGTGAGGCTGGAGCGGCGTGAACAGCTCCAGCGCCGTGCTGGCCCCCTGTGGGGACCAGAATCGCTAGTACCCGCGCCCGTTTCGTGCCATCGTGAAATGCGGCGGCGTTCACGACGACGTGGACACTCTGTCCCGCGCCTAGAGAATGGCGCCCCGGATTTTCCGATTTTCAGGCTGTGTCCTGACGCCGGCGTGGGAAGGGTAGAGTTGGGCGCCTGAAGAATTGGCGGTAAAGGCCACCGATCGTTCGTACGCGAGGGGTTAGCAGGCAGGCAGCATAGAACACCAAGCTCTAACTGCTGATACGGCTGGAGAATTGCCGGGTCCATGGTCATGCATGCGCACGGCTGCGGTCTGCAGTGGCCACAACATACAACATGGAGCCGGCCGCGGATGGCCCAGCCTGCCAAAAAGTGTCCCCCCTTTGGCCAGATTCGCCGCCCTGGACCACCCCCCACCAGTGTCCCCAGGCCCTGGCGATGTCCAACCTGCCCGTGGCGTGTCTCTCCCCGATTATGGTGGCGCTGGACTGAGTCCGCAGCCTCCATGCCAGGTGCTGACATGATAAACCCACGTCACAGCACGGCGCTTTGGATGGGATGGAAGCGGCACTCACCCTAGCCCCCCCACCCCCACCCCACCCCCCACCCCGGATAACGTTGCAAACAGGGATTCTCCTGCCGATTGCCAAACGTGATTTCGGCGTAGGCGATTGGAGAATCCCACCCAAGGTGTTGACTCCAATAGAGAATCCATGGACTTTTACAACAGAAAAAACAGCGCCGCACATGAACCGATTCCGCTACCATTGAGGGGCTTGCACTGGTGCTGCGTGGTACGCACTCGATTCAACTGAAAAATGGTGTGGATAACGCCGGGTCCATAATCGACGCTGGGGAGGCTGACAAGCTGCAACCGCACATATACATCACACTCCCCACGCACACTCATCCCAGCCCAAAAGATGGCACTGGTCGTGCTGGAGAACGCCCTTACAGCTGATGGATCATCTGCGGCCGGAGGGCACTCGGGGAGGTGCCCTGAGGGGCACACCTATGTGACCCGTGACACCAGGTTCAAAGTGGGCTGTTAACAGTGTGCATAGCTGCATGGCTTCGTTTCCAGATGCGGCAATAGTACTTCATGGTCGTCCATCCCTACCCACAGCCGACCTCGTGTCCACCTCCTGCTACTCCCCCAAGCCCTGGCAGATGCCCCTCGGTCAGCGTCACAACTGTCGCAAAACTGAACTGATGTTGGACACCTTCTGTACTTCCCCTTTCTCCCTCAGCCGGTTTCACGTGGCTGGATTCTCCGATTCAGGAGCTATGAACCCACACCAGCATGGAAATGTTGGCGTTTTACGCCAGAAGAAGTGGCATAAAACGGCCACCGTTTCCCCGTTTTTCTGGGGGCTAGCAGGACGGCAGCGTAGAGCCCCCGGCTCTAGCTGCCGATATGCCCCTGAGATTTGCCGGCTATATGGCCATGCATGCGCATGGCGGCTGTTACTGCAGGCCGCCGCTCTCGGACACGGCACGCAAAATAGCCGCGCCCTTTGGCCAGCTAGCGGGCTTTGGACCACCTCCTCCACCTTGCTCCAGCCCCGAATAATGTCCCTCCCTGCCCGCGGATCTGACCTCCCTCGACTGTGGCAGCACTGGACTGAGTCCGCAGCCACCACGCCCGAGTACACGATGGGTGAGACCATGAGAGACCCATGCCTTTGGGCGATGGCGCAACGGGGACGGGCTTCAGGCCACGTCTCACGCCATCGATACGTGGTGCACCGTACTTGCCACATATGCCACTTTGGAGGGGCGGAGATTCGCGAAAGCGACTTTGCCCTCCATTCCAGCGTAAGCATGGATATTCCAGTTTATCACTGAAGTAATTGCGGCGTCGGTGATCGGAGAATCCAGCCCACGGTGTTTACTGTCAGTGCAGAGTGAAATACATTGATGCCGTATTCAAGGTGCTGGAGCATTGCGATTTCACGTTAAATCAGCCGCTGCTGCATTTCAGTGTCTAAACTGATTCTCCGCCTAATTGCCTTTCCCGATTTTGGCATTGGCTAATGGATTGGATTGGATTGGATTTGTTTATTGTCACTTGTACCGAGGTAAAGTGAAAAGTATTTTTCTGCGAGCAGCTCAACAGATCATTAAGTACATGAGAAGAAAAGGGAATAAAAGAAAATACATAATAGGGCAACACAACAGACACAATGTAACTACATAAGCACTGGCATCGGGTGACGCATACAGGGTGTAGTGTTAATGAGGTCAGTCCATACGAGGGACATTTAGGATTCTGGTGACAGTGGGGAAGAAGCTGTTTTTGAGTCTGTTCGTGCGTGTTCTCAGACTTCTGTATCTCCTACCCGATGGAAGAAGTTGGAAGAGTGAGAAAGCAGGGTGGGAGGGATCTTGGATTATGCTGCCCGCTTTCCCCAGGCAGCGGGAGGTGTAGATGGAGTCAATGGATGGGAGGCAGGTTCGTGTGATGGACTGGGCGGTGTTCACGACTCTCTGAAGTTTCTTGCGGTCCTGGGCCGAGCAGTTGCCATACCAGGCTGTGATGCAGCCTGATAGGATGCTTTCGATGGTGCATCTGTAAAAGTTGGTAAGGGTTAATGTGGACATGTCAAATTTCCTTAGTTTCCTGAGGAAGTATAGGCGCTGTTGTGCTTTCTTGGTGGTAGCGTCGGTGGACCAGGGCAGATTTTTGGAGATGTGCACCCCTAGGAATTTGAAACTGCTAACCATCTCCACCTCGGCCCCGTTGATGCTGACAGGGGTGTGTACAGTACTTTGCTCCTGAAGTCAATTACCAGCTCTTTAGTTTTGCTCGCATTGAGGGAGAGATTGTTGTCGCTCTACCACTCCCCTAGATTCTCTATCTCCCTCCTGTATTCGGACTCGTCATTATTCGAGATCCGGCCCACTATGGTCGTATCGTCAGCAAACTTGTAGATGGAGTTAGAAACAAGTTTTAGAACCAAGCCACGCAGTCCTGTGTATATAGCACTTCATTATGACTGGAGTCAGGGCCACTGGTCGGTAGACATTGAGGCACGTTGCCTGGTTCTTCTTTGGTACCGGTATGATGGTGGTCTTCTTGAAGCAGGTGGGGACCTCGGAGTGGAGTAGGGACAGGTTAAAGACGTCCGTGAATACCTCTGCCAGCTGGTCCACGCAGGCTCTGAGTGCACGACCAGGGATCCCTTCCGGGCCCGTCGCCTTCCGAGGGTTCACTTTCAGGAACGCCAATCTGACTTCGGAAGCTGTGATGGTGGGTATGGTTGAATTATGGGCTGCTGGGGCACTCGACAGCGGATTATTGGTTACAAACAAAGAACGAACAAAGAAATGTACAGCACAGGAACAGGCACTTTTTCCCTCCAAGCCCGTGCCGGCCATGCTGCCCGACTAAACTACAATCGTCTACACTTTCTGGGTCCGTATCCCTCTATTCCCATCCTATTCATGTATTTGTCAAGATGCCCCTTAACTGTCACTATCGTCCCTGCTTCCACCCCCTCCTTCGGTAGCGCATTCTAGGCACCCACTACCCTCTGTGTAAAAAACTTGCCTCGTACATCTACTCTAAACCTTGCCCCTCTCACCTTAAACCTATGCCCCCTAGTAATTGACCCCTCCACCCTGGGGAAAAGCCTCTGACTATCCACTCTGTCTATGCCCCTCATAATTTTCAGGTCGCCCCTCAACCTCTGTCGTTCCAGTGAGAACAAACCGAGTTTATTCAACCGCTCCTCATAATTAATGCCCTCCATACCAGGCAACATTCTGGTAAATCTCTTCTGCACCCTCTCTAAAGCCTCCACATCCTTCTGGCAGTGTGGTGACCAGAATTGAACACTATACTCCAGGTGTGGCCTAACTAAGGTTCTATACAGCTGCAACATGACTTGCCAATTCTTATACTCAATGCCCTGGCCAATGAAGGCAAACATGCCCTATGCCTTCTCGACTACCTTCTCCACCTGTGTTGCCCCTTTCAGTGACCTGTGGACCTGTACTCCTAGATCTCTTTGACTTTCAATACTCTTGAGGGTTCTACCATTCACTGTATATTCCCTACCTGCATTAGACCTTCCAAAATGCTTGACCTCACATTTGTCCGGATTAAACTCCATCTGCCATCTCTCCACCCAAGTCTGCAAACAATCTAAATCCTGCTGTATCCTCTGACAGTCCTCATCGCTATCCGCAATTCCACCAACCATTGTTTACCTGCTTGAACCGAGCATAGAATGCATTGAGTTCATCGGGGAGGGGTGCGCTGCTGCCAGAGATACTGTTCAGCTTCACTTTGTAGCCCGTTATGTTGTTTAGTCCTTGCCACAACCACCAAGAGTATGTCTGTGACTCTAGCTTGGTTTGATATTCTCACTTGGCATCTCTGATGGCTTTGCGGAGGTTGTACCTGGATTTCTTGTATAGGTCAGGGTCGTCTGCCTTGAACGCCTCAGATCTGTCCTTCAGTAGGGAGTCAATTTCGCGATTGAGCCATGGTTTCCGGTTGGGGAATGCACGTACTGCTTTCTTTGGCATGCAGTCGTCCACACATTTGCTGATGAAGTCTGTGACGGTGGTGGCATACTCATTTAAGTTGCTCGCTGAGTTCTTAAATATGGACCAGTCCACCGTCTCTAACCGTCACATAAGAGCTCTTCTGTCTCCTCGGACCAGCACTGCACAACCTTCTTAGCTGGATTCTCCCACTTGAGTTTCTGCTTGTATGCCGGGAGAAGGAGCACTGTCTTATGTTCTGATTTCCCAAAGTGTTGTCGGGGGATGGAACGGTAAGCACCCTTGATTTTTGAGTAGCAGTGGTCAAGAGTGTTGTCGCCTCTGGAGGGACAGGCGATGTGCTGGTGGAATTTTGGCAGTACACTCTTGAGGTTGGTCTTGTTGAAGTCTCCGGCCATGATGAACAAGGCCTGCGGGTGTTCAGTTTCGTAGTTGTTTATTGCTGTGTATAGTTCGTCCAGTGCCTTCCTCACTTCTGCCTGGGGTGGGATGTAGACCGCCGTGATGATGGCTGACGTGAACCCACGTGGAAGATAATATGGGCGGCACTTCACGGTCAGGTATTCCAGGTCTGAGGAGCTGTAGGTCGCCAGAGTCGCCACATCCAAGCACCAGGAGGAGTTGATGAGGAGGCAAACCCCTCCACCCTTTGCTTTGCCTGATGATGCCATGCATTCCGCCAGGTGAATTGAGAAGCCTTCAGGTTGTATGGCACAGTCCGGTGAGGCAGGGGTGAGCCATGTCTCTGTGAAACAGAGCACACAGCAGTCTCTTACTTCCCTCTGAGAGATCAGTCTGGCGTTAAGTTCATCCAGCTTTTTTTCGATCACTTGGACGTTTGCCAGGAGTATGCTGGGGAGAGGAGTCTTGAAACCATGTTGCTTCAGTCTAACCTGCAGACCGCCGCGTTTCCCTCGCTTCCTCGGTCGGCAGCTGCTGCTGGATTATCCTGGGCTGTGATGGGAGATGTCAGCTCTTGTGGAAGGTAGGTGGTTGCGTCCAGGGCACTGGCGGGGACCAGGGCGCTGTTTACGTATCTGGGGTCCAGTCTGGCAGTGTCCCGGGCACTGGTTGAGGTAGAGGGGTTGCTAGGGGGGCATGTTTGTGATCCGGATGGGTCCCAGCGTTCTGCGGGCGCGGGAATACCTTGCAGCACGTTTGGGTGCTCGCGCGGGGTCTCCGCCATTTCGGGAGTCCTGGGTCATGGGCAAGGGCTTCCTGAGGCAGGTAGGGCTGGATCCCGCGTCTGTTCCCTCCCTGGGTGCTCCTGGGGTGGATCTTGAAGTAGGCCCAGTCGGGCCTCCACTTGGATTTTTCTTTCTTCCATCTCCAGGTAGGTCGGGTTGTTGGGCGGGCCTCTCCGGGTCGGGTCGCTGGGCGGGTCTCTGGGGGTCGCGTTGGGCCGGGTCTTGCTGTCGGGGGTCGGGTCGGGAGCTCCAGGGACTGGGCAAGGCGATCCGGGGGCTGGCGTCGGTAGTTCGGCCGGGTTTGGCGCTCCGAGGTCCGGGTCGGCTCCAAATCGAGGTCGGGGTTCACTTCCGGTTTGGCCCCGATCTTCTTCCAGGTCGCGGAGGTCGGGTCGGGTCAAAAGGTCTCCAAGGGCCTCGGAGGATGTTCAAGCCTGCAAGAGAGGATAAGAGAGAGAGGTTTGTGATAATGTTAGTTTTAGAATTAATTTTTAAAAGATTAGAACGAGTATAAGTTAAGTAAAAAGTGGATCTGTTTGGGAGAGCTCGCAGAGAGTCGCCTCGCTCCGGCGCCATCTTGGAGGTGTCTTGGAGAATCCCAACCTCTATCATCAATGACTGTGAGGTACAATTACTTCAGACAGAAATATTTTCTGTTGTACTGACTCACTTATACAATTTTGTCCAGACAGAGAAGTAGATAAACGAAAATGAATGGATAGATAGATATATAGTTAGATAAATAGATGGATATATATATATATATATATATATGTAGATAGATAGATAGATAGATAGAAAGATAGATAGATAGATAGATAGATAGATAGATAGATGGATGGATGGATGGATGGATGGATGGAAGGAAAGGCACCAAGCAGTTAATGAACTTCTCTGTCACACGTGTCCCCGGCAGCTTAATAGGAGGTTAGACACCATTTGAACATCAGCCGTGAGCCACAGACATTCGAGCTGATATCAGTTGGGGGGTTTTGAATACAGTACATCATGTTTTGTGACACCATCCAAGGAGATTTTCTACCAAATATGAACGGTAGTCGTAGCGAATGGTTAAAAACCAAGCAGTTCTCAGCAAATGAAGCTTTACCTTTATCCTTGTTTTCCAATTTCGTGTCTGATAGCAATGTGCAAATTAATTAGTCACAGTTTAGACGATATCATCAAGGCACTTTAAGCCAGATTATTTTTGTACAAACATCAATGATGTACGATACGTGATTGTTGGAAGGATGAAGAAGTAATGCCAATCTGGGCAGAAATTCCCTGGTGAAGTTAATTATTGCACGGGAACCAAATTGTATCAAACCATTGGAAAAATATGTGGAACTCACACAAAAATGGTCGCAAAACATGTTTTATTTACATAGCCCCTAAAACGCAATAAAACCTCCCACTGAATATGGCCAAAATGTTGCAAAGCTTGGGAGTTGCAGAGGGATCGGGAATGCCCAATGCTTTAATCACCGAGGCAGCAAGCAATTAGCAAAGCTAAGAGAATGTTATCGTCTTTGCAAATGAATTCGATGTAAGCAGCGGGAAATTATGCTTCAGTTATACAGGGCGTTGCTGTGACTACATGTAGAGTATAGTACTGGTCTTAATATTTCAGGAAATATGTAAATGAATTGGCAAAAATTCAACAACATTTATTGCATTCCCTGGAATTGAGGGGCGGGGTGTTGTCTCATGAGTAATGTTTGGACAGACAAGATTTATTTCTTATTGATTTATAGTGCCAGCATTTGAAGAGAAAAAACCTTTGGAAATATCGGCTAATAATAGGACACAAAGGAAAACTGAGTGATCAACACCTGAGAGGGGAAGAATCAGTGAGATAGGAGTTAGGAAAGGAAAGTGAAGGAGTGAAGGTGGGACAGAAATTGAATAAATATGTGTGTGCAAGGTTTGGCAAGTAAGTATTCAATCACTTCCTTGAAAGTAGAAGTTAGGCATTTTGTAATTCATTTGTGCAACACGGAAAATTGACGAGAAAACAATGGTCGCAAATCATCTCCACTCACCTTTATTACACACTTTGGAAAACGGGCAAACTATATCGAGGTGCATGGAAGTGTCGTAGCTGTTTAGCAATTCCACATTTCATGGAGTTGGGATGCGCAGCTATTGAAATCCAGGAAATGCAAGCAAAGATAAATTGACTTTCGGAGAGGAATATCACAGGAAGATGATTCGCTAACACTCGAAAAAATCAACTCGCTATTACATTGAGATACAAATGGACATATTGGATTTCGAAACGGGGAAGCTTCAATTGATTTCACTTACCATAAGCCAGGGTATTCTCTTTCATTTTTTGAAGTTCTTGTTCAAAGAAAGGAAAGGTAGTGAAATTGGTCCTGTGCAGCCTCAGATTAATTGGAAAATCGTGACTGAAAGGGAAGGCAAACATTAACCAAGCTGTAGCACTCCAGCGAGAAGGGCGTTCTCATTCTTTGGATGCCAATCTAATCCATCCAGGGAAGCTAATTTTTGAGATGGTGCACCAACTGTCTTGTTTTACAAGTCATTTAACAGCTCGACGTACCACTGGTTGTTGGTTTGCAGAAAAGGAGCGTGCGGAGGATAGAATTTCATCGAATTTACAGCGCAGAAGGAGGCCATTCGGCCTATCGAGTCTGCACCGGCTCTTGGAAAGAGCACCCTACCCAAGGGCAACACCTCCACCCTATCCCCATAACCCAGTAACCCCACCCAACACTAAGGGAATTTTGGACACTAAGGGCAATTTATCATGGCCAATCCACCTAACCTGCATATCTTTGGACTGTGGGAGGAAACCGGAGCACCCGGAGGAAACCCACGCACACGCAGGGAGGATGTGCAGACTCCGCACAGGCAGTGACCAAAGCCGGAATCGTGCGTGGGACCCTGGAGCTGTGAAGCAATTGTGCTATCCACAATTGTTCTGGCTGTTGAATGACGTACACAAAACTGGAAGTAAGTTGCATCAATGTGAGTCTGCAATTACCAGTGATGGTGGACGGTGCCTCGCCTCACCTCTACTCAAAAGGAAAACTGCGGAACACGATCTCCAGAGACAGAATTTGCCTTAACGGAGGCTTGACTCCCTGTTGTAATCATCCGCATTGACATCCAGAAACACAATGCAGATTCTGTCAAAATGGTCGACTGTTGCGTCTCTGGCTTCCATGCACTGCACTGCACAATTTCTGTTTGGGTCATAATCTTTCAGCTAAACAAACCATTAGCACACAGAGCTACGTCAGATTTATTTATCAAAATCAATTACAAATTTAAAGTGTAATCAGGAGCTAGATTTTGCGGCGAAGTGCCGACACTGGCGTGAGAACTGTGGTGTGTTACGATTGCAAAATCGGCGCCGAATCCTCAATGACCCTGGAACCGGGTACGAGCTAGGAGGCGCGCGAGGTAAAATTCCCGGCTTCCAAGCCAAAACGGCCGGAAAATGGGCGGGCCAGTGGCCGCGCATGCGCAGGGCTATGACCTACAGCTCTTGCGCCGTACAAGATGGTGCTGGCCGCGTTCGCACTCAACCTGCCAAGTACTGCCCCACAGGACAACCCCTGACCACCTGCTGGCCACCACCATCTAGTCGCCCCAGCCATCGTGGAAGCTCCCACGGCTAGCAGCACGGCTCCCAGCTGACTGTGGCAGTGCTCAGCACAATCCACGTGTCACACCGGTTTCCTGACCACAGAGACCACACATCAACCGCGTGGTCTGGAAGTCGGCCCATCGGGGACGGGACATCGGTGGAGGGACATATGGTGATGCGCCAATGCCGTTCCAACGCTGTGTGGCATGCAACATGATGAAGCCATTTTGGAGAGGGCGGAAAATAGAAAACCGGTATTAAACTGGTGCCACCTTGGTAAATATTTAAATTAATTAACTAGTTGAATATGGCTGGACAGTTGATGTGCTGTTGCTGTATGATGATGGAACTGGTGGATCCCATTGAGACCGTCAGTGACCACATCTGCAGCAAGTGTTGGCTGCTCGAGGAATTTCGGCTCAGAATTGATGAGCTGGAGACCGAGCTGCACACACTGCGGCACATCAGGGAGGGGGAACATTACCTGGACGCTTTGTTCCTGGAGGCAGTCACACCCGGTAGAATAAGTTCTGTTAATTCGGACAGTGGTCAGGGACAGAGTGGTGTGACTGCAAGGGAGGCAGGTAGGGGGATCATGAGTTTAGGAGTTGAGAAGCCTCAGCCCTTGACCTTGTCCAACAGGTATGAGGTACTTGCTCCCTGTGTGGATGAGGAAGAGGGCTGTATGGAGGATGCGTTGACTGACCACTGCACCGTGGTACAGGAAGCCATTCAAGAGGGGGGAGCAAAAAGACAAGTGGTAGTTGTAGGGGATTCTATAATTAGGGGGATTGATGGCATCCTTTGTAAGCCAGATGGAGAGTCCCGCATGGTATGTTGCCTGCCCGGTGCCAGGGTTAGGGACATCTCTGATCGGCTTGAAAGGATTTTGGAGAGGGAGGGGGAGGATCCAGTTGTTGTGGTCCGCGTTCGGACTAACAACACAGGTAAGATGAGGAAAGAGGACCTGTTTGGGGATTATGAAACACTAGGGACTAAATTAAAGAGCAGGTCCTCCAGGGTTATAATCTCTGGATTACTACCCGAGCCACGTGCCAATTGGCATAGGGTGAGAAAATTAGAGAAGTTAACACGTGGCTAAAGGAGTGGTGCGGGAAAGAGGGATTCCATTTCATGGGGCATTGGCATCAGTACTGGGGCAGGAGGGACCTGTACCGTTGGGACGGTCTTCACCTGAACCATTCAGGGACCAGTGTTCTAGCGAATAGGATAAATAAGTTGGTCACAGGGACTTTAAACTAGCAAGTTGGGGGGAAGGGAAGTGCAAAGCTATGGACAGTATAATGGTTACTGGAGATCAAGGCAGCAGGTTACGTGACAGGTTATTATGTAGAGGTATGGGTTCAAAGACAAGGAAAATTAGGAGAAAGGGTAAGAGGAAAAATAAATTGCGAAAAGTTACTGATCAAGGTGTTAGGATTCATAACAAAGACATAAAAAACAGCATAAGTGTACTTTACCTGAATGCTCGAAGTAAAAGAAAGAAGGTAAATGAGTTGATGGCGCAAATCATCGTGAATGACTATGATTTAGTGGCCATTACTGAAACATGGTTAAAAGATGGTCACGACTGGGAGTTAAATATCCAAGGGTATCAGATTATACAAAAGGATAGAATGGACGGTAAGGGCGGTGGTGTAGCTTTGTTGTTTAAGGATGGCATCCGGGCAATAGTAAGGGATGATATTGGTGCTATGGAGGACAAGGTTGAATCAATTTGGGCGGAAATCAGGAATAGTAAGGCGAAAAGGTCACTTACAGGAGTAGTCTATAGGCCACCAAATAGTAACAGGATGGTCGGGCAGGCAATAAACAAAGAAATAACGGATGCATGTAGAAATGGTACAGCGGTTATCATGGGAGATTTTAATCTGCATATCGATTGGTTTAACCAGGTTGGTAAAGGCAGCCTTGAGGAGGAGTTTATAGAATGTGCCCGGGATAATTTCCTGGAACAGTATGTAATGGAACCTACAAGGGAACAAGCGGTCCTAGATCTGGTCCTGTGTAATGAGGCAGGATTGATTAATGATCTCATAGTTCAGGATCCTCTTGGAAGGAGCGACCACAATATGGTGGAATTTAAAATACAGTTGGAGGATGACAAGGTAAAATCAAACACTAGTGTTTTGTGTTTAAACAAAGGTGATTACAATGGGATGAGAGAAGAACTAACTAAGGTAGACTGGGAGCAAAGACTTCATTGTGAAGCAGTTGAGGAACAGTTGAGAACCTTCCGAGCGATCTTTCACAGTGTTCAGAAAAGGTTCATACCGACAAAAAAGAAAGACGGTAGAAAGGGGAACAATCGACCGTGGATATCTAAGGAGGTGAGGGAGAGTATCAAATTGAAGGAAAAAACATGCAAAGTGGCAAAAATTAGTGGGAGACTAGAGGACTGCGAAGTCTTTAGGGGACAACAGAAAGCTACTAAAAAAGCCAGAAAGAAGAGTACGGTGGACTATGAAAGTAAACTGGCTCAGAAGATAAAAGCAGATAGTAAAAGCTTCTACAAATATATAAGACAAAAAAGAGTGGCTCAGGTAAATATTGGTCCTTTGGAAGATGAGAAGGGAGATTTAATAATAGGAGACGGGGAAATGGCTGAGGAGCTGAACAGGTTTTTTGGGTCAGTCTTCACAGCGGAGGACACAAATAACATGCCAGTGACTGATGGAAATAAGGATATAATAGGTGAGGACCTTGAGATCACTAAGGAGGCAGTATTGGGCAAGCTAATGGGGCTAAAGGTAGACAAGTCTCCTGGCCCTGATGGGATGCATCCCAGAATGTTAAAAGAGATGGCTATGGAAATTGTAAATGCACTAGTGATAATTTATCAAAATTCACTAGACTCTGGGGTGATCCCAGAGGATTGGAAAGTAGCAAACGCGACACCACTGTTTAAAAAAGGAGGTCGGCAGAAAGCAAGTAATTATAGGCCGGTAAGCTTAACTTCGGTTGTAGGGAAAATGCTGGAATCCATCATTAAGGAGGAAATTGCGGGGCACCTGGAGGGAAATTGTCCCATTGGCCAGTCGCAGCATGGGTTCACAAAGGGTAGGTCGTGTCTGACTAATTTGGTAGAATCCTTTGAGTATGTTACCAGTGCAGTAGATGACGGCGAGCCAATGGATGTGGTATATCTGGATTTCCAGAAAGCTTTTGACAAGGTGCCACACAAAGGTTTGCTGCACAAACTAAAGATGCATGGCATTGAGGGTAAAGTGGTAGCATGGGTAGAGGATTGGTTAACTAACAGAAAGCAGAGAGTGGGGATAAATAGGTGTTTCTCTGGTTGGCAATCTGTAACTAGTGGGGTCCCTCAAGGATCAGTGTTGGGCCCGCAGTTGTTCACAATTTACATAGACGATTTGGAGTTGGGGGCAAAGTGCAATGTGTCAAAGTTTGCAGACGACACTAAGATGAGTGGTAAAGCAAAAAGGGCAGAGGATACCAGAAGTCTGCAGAAGGATTTGGATAGGTTAGGTGAATGGGCTATGGTCTGGCAGATGGAATTCAATGTTGCCAAGTGTGAGACTATCCATTCTTGGAGGAATAACAGCAGAATGGATTATTATTTAAACGGTAAGACGTTAATACACGCTGCTGTGCAGAGGGACCTGGGTGTGCTGGTGCACGAGTCGCAAAAAGTTGGTGTGCAGGTGCAACAGGTGATTAAGAAGGCTAATCGAGTTTTGTCTTTCATTGCTAGAGGGATGGAGTTCAAGACTAGTGAGGTTATGCTGCAATTGTATAGGGTGTTGGTAAAGCCGCATCTGGAGTATTGTGTTCAGTTTTGGTCTCCTTACTTGAGAAAGGACATATTGGCACTGGAGGGAGTGCAGAGGAGATTCACTAGGTTGATCCCAGAGTTTAGGGGATTAGATTATGACGAGAGGTTGAGTAGACTGAGACTGTACTCATTGGAGTTTAGAAGGATGCGGGGGGGGGGGGGGGATCTTCTTGAGACATATAAAATTATGAAGGGAATAGATAGGATAGATGCGGGCAGGTTGTTTCCACTGGTCGGGGAAAGCAGAACTAGGGGGCATAGCCTCAAAATAAGGGGAGGTAGATGTAGGACGGAGTGTAGGAGGAACTTCTTCACCCAAAGGGTTGTGAATCTCTGGAATACCTTGCCCAGTGAAGCATAGATCATAGATCATAGATCATAGAATTTACAGTGCAGAAGGAGGCCATTCGGCCCATCGAGTCTGCTCCGGCTCTTGGAAAGAGCACCCTACCCAAAGTCAACACCTCCACCCTATCCCCATAACCCAGTAACCCCACCCAACACTTTGGGCAATTTTGGACACTAAGGGCAATGTATCATGGCCAATCCACCTAACCTGCACATCTTTGGACTGTGGGAGGAAACCGGAGCACCCGGAGGAAACCCACGCACACACGGGGAGGGCGTGCAGACTCCGCACAGACAGTGACCCAAGCCGGAATCGAACCTGGGACCCTGGAGCTGTGAAGCAATTGTGCTATCCACAAGTCTACCGTGCTGCCCACTTGAAGCAGTTGAGGCTCCTTCTTTAAACGTTTTAAAGAAAAAGATAGATGCCTTTCTAAAGAATAAAGGGATTTGGGGATATGGTATACGGGCCGGAGAGTGGAGCTGAGTCCACAAAGATCAGCCATGATCTCATTAAATGGCGGAGCAGGCTCGAGGGGCCAGATGGCCTACTCCAGTTCCTAGTTCTTATGTTCTTATGTTGTTGTGAGAGGGGCGATACTGTTGGAGAGGAAAGTGTGAAACAGATTGGTAAGCTCGAGGAAATACTTGTTAGGAAGGAAGATGTGTTGGGCATTTTGAAAAACATGAGGATAGACAAGTCCCCCGGGCCTGACGGGATAGATCCAAGGATTCTATGGGAAAAAAGGGATGAAATTGCAGAGCCGTTGGCAATGATCTATTCGTCCTCACTGTCAACAGGGGTGGTACCAAGGAATTGGAGAGTGGCGAATGTCGTGCTCCTGTTCAAAAAAGGGACTAGGGATAACCCTGGGAATTACAGGCCAGTTAGTCTTACTTCGGTGGTAGGCAAAGTAATGGAAAGGGTACTGAAGGATAGGATTTCTGAGCATCTGGAAAGACACTGCTTGACTAGGGATAGTCAGCACGGAATTGTGAGGGGTAGGTCTTGCCTTACAAGTCTTATTGAATTCTTTGAGGAGGTAACCAAGCATGTGGATGAACGTAAAGCAGTGGATGTAGTGTACATGGATTTTAGTAAGGCATTTGATAAGGTTCCCCATGGTAGGCTTCTGCAGAATGTAAGGAGGCATGGGATAATGGGAAATTTGGCCAATTGGATAACGAACTGGCTAACTGATAGAAGTCAGAGAGTGGTGGTGGATGGCAAATATTCAGCCTGGATCCCAGTTACCAGTGGCGTACCGCAGGGATCAGTTCTGGGTCCTCTGCTGTTTGTGATTTTCATTAATGACTTGGATGAGGGAGTTGAAGGGTGGGTCAGTAAATTTGCAGACGATACGAAGATTGGTGGGGTTGTGGATAGTAAGGAGGGCTGTTGTCGGCTGCAAAGAGACATAGATAGGATGCAGAGCTGGGTTGAGAAGTGGCAGATGGAGTTTAACTCTGAAAAGTGTGAGGTTGTCCATTTTGGAAGGACAAATATGAATGTGGAATAGAGGGTTAACGGTAGAGTTATTGGCAATGTGGTGGAGCAGAGAGATCTTGGGGTCTATGTTCATACATCTTTGAAAGTTGCCACTCAAGTGGATAGAGCTGTGAAAAAGGTGTGCTCCTGTTCATTAACAGAGGGATTGAATTTAAGAGCCGTGAGGTGATGATGCAGCTGTACAAAACTTTGGTAAGGCCACATTTGGAGTACTGTGTAGAGTTCTGATCGCCTCATTTTAGGAAGGATGTGGAAGCTTTGGAAAAGGTGCAAAGGAGATTTACCAGGATGTTGCCTGGAATGGAGAGTAGGTCTTACGAGGAAAGGTTGAGGGTGCTAGGCCTTTTCCCATTAGAACGGAGAAGGATGAGGGGCGACTTGATCTAGGTTTATAAGATGATCAGGGGAATAGCTAGAGTAGAGAGTCAGAGACTTTTTCCCCGGGTGGAACAAACCATTACGAGGGGACATAAACTTTACCCAGAGCGTCGTGGGGGCATGGAATGCACTGCCTGTGGAAGTAGTTGAGTCGGAAACATTAGGGACATTCAAGCAGCTGTTGGATAGATACATGGATTACGGTAAAATGATATAGTGTAGATTTATTTGTTCATAAGGGCAGCACGGTTGCAATGTGGATAGCACAATTGCTTCACAGCTCCAGGGTCCCAGGTTCGATTCCGGCTTGGATCACTGTTTGTGCGGAGTCTGCATATCCTCCCCGTGTCTGCGTGGGTTTCCTCCGGGTGCTCCGGTTTCCTCCCACAGTCCAAAGATGTGCAGGTTAGGTGGATTGGTCATGATAAATTGCCCTTAGTGTCCAGAATTGCCCTTGGTGTTGGGTGGAGGTGGTGAGTTTGGGTAGGTTGCTCTTTCCAAGAGCCGGTGCAGACTCAAAGGGCCGAATGCCTCCTTCTGCACTGTAAATTCAATGGTAATCTATGATTAATCGAGGACAAAGGTTCGCACAACATCGTGGGCCGAAGGGCCAGTTCTGTGCTGTATTTTCTATGTTCTATGAATAGGCGGAAAATAGGTTCCAACACCATGATCACGATTCTCCGTCACCTCGACACCATTGTCAATGCATTCTGGAACGCACATACAGTAAACACCGTTGGCATATCATTCGTGGGCCCAAGCCCGAATTCTCCAGAGCCTTTGCAGTTCTCCGCCTCTGATTGGGCAAGTTCGGGACAGTGTTGTGCACTTGTGTTTATAAAAATTGTGAAACCGGCATCGTTGCCGATGATGGAGAGAGAGGACGTAGGATCCAAAGAGGAGTGACTGCAGGCTGCCGTCTTGGACACACACTGTCGGTGCTGGCTACATTGGGGGGCGGGGGTGGGGCGGGGGGGGGGAAGCGGGTGCTGTCTGCCAGGGGAGGAGAAATGGGGAACAGGCCGACTGTCCGTATTGTCTCCACCCACGGGACGATGGCGGTATCCAGGCACCGGCTGCTATTACAGCTGTCGCCTTGCTGTCCACCGACCTTGGCCCCTAGTTCTGCAGAGTGGGAAAGAACGTACGAGTGCCCCCACCCTCACACGTACCCCTCCACCCCGCCACACCACGCAATACGCCGTATCCCCCCACCCGGCCACTACCTACTTGCGGCCCACCCACGACAACTCCCACAGTATCCCCTGGCAGGAGCAGCGCCCGTTAACGGTACCCTATCATTAAGGAACGGGTGCCAACGCGAGAGGCCCCACGTGTCGGGCACCGACAGGGCCAGGGTACTGGGGTGGAAGGGAGATGCGGGGGTAGAACCTGCAGTGCCAACTGGCGCCACCATGTAGCCCGTTTCAGCTGGTTGGGTACGGGGGTACACACCAGAAAACATTTCGACCTTTCACCCGCTGCAGACAATTGATATTGGAATTGATATTGGAATACAACGAGCAATGACGTCCTTCCTTCTAGTAGCCACAGCCCTGGCGGATGCCCTGCAGCTGTACAAGTTGGTACTACTCGAGGAGGAGCAGCAGCAGAGTAGGCAGAAGTGGAACGGGCAGCTGGGAGCTCCCCAGGTTGGAAAGCAGGCTGTCCAACAGGCCGAAGAGGAGGAGGTGTCAAGGGGCGCTGCATAAGGTCTTGTGTGTACTGGCACCACCTCTCATGCAAGGACGTGCTGGACCAGGGATGCCATTGAAGCCTCTGGTTGAGTAGAGAGACAGTGCGACATATTTGCCAGATCTTGCACACCTGGTACCGTGGGAGTATTGGGGAGGCCACCCGCTCCCGGTGGTCCTCAATGTGATGGTCGCGTTGAACATTTACCGAACGGGGTCCTTCCAGGCATCGGTACGGACCTGTCTGGGATCTCACAGACACCGGTGCATAGATGCATCACGGAGGCCCGATATGACCAGGCGACTCAATGCATCCACTTCAATGTGAACCAACCTCACCAGGATGCCCGGGCAGCAGGGCTCGCCACCATCGACGGGATGGCTTGGCTCCAGGGGGAGATCGGCTGATGACAGGCCACTCTACGCAAACTGAAATGATTCACACTTGATGAACGCACAGCTGCTTTGTGACCATAAGCTGCACATTATACATGTCTGTGCCCCACATTCGTGTATAGTGCATGATGTCTTCGTCGTTGTACATGCGACAAATCCTGACGTGTTCGAGATGCTTCTTTGGCTGAGGGGTTGGGTTCTGCATGACAGGGGCTATCCAGTAAGGTCGCGGCTGAAACGCCTATTCGGAGGGCATAGACCGTCGCGGACACCACTACAACAAAGCTCATGCAGAAACCAAGAGCATGATCGAGTGGTGCTTCGGCCTCCTTCAAGATGTGGGTCATATGCCTGGACCATTCTGAGGGACCCTCCAGTATAATTCCGAGAAGGCAACCCGTGTCCTCCTCAAAATTGCATAGCAGAGCGGCGACGTTTGTGAGGAGGAGGATGAAGGCCACGCCTCGTCCGACGAGGAGAATGCAGAGGAGGGCGAGCGTGGGCAGCACATGGAGCCCAGGCAGGGGAGGCCGCACGACTTGTGGGGACCCAGGGCTAACGTGCACGGGACTTTCTGATTGTCTCCAGGTTCACCAACTAGGAGGGAGTAGAGGGGGGTGGTATTGGCCAGGACACGGACACCCCCTCACTCGGCCCCCGCCACTCCGTGATACATACTTGTCGCATTACAGTTTGGGTCACTGGGTCTGGCCCATGGGATGGAGGATACGACTATCTGCTCTGTGATGAGCTCTGATGCTCCACATCGTTTGACAACGTTTGACTCCTGCCCACTGTGGCATTTCCACCCACCACCTGGGTGATCCCCACATGCGATCTGGCCATTCCAACACACAGTCCCATTGGAACCCTGGGTGGTTCTGGTTGGGACGGTCGGGGGTGGGAGGAGAGTGGGGAGCATGGTCTGCCCACATGGTTCGCCCCTTCCTTCTCCACCCTAATGTCCGCACATTTCCCAATCTCGGCCAGCCCAGACCAGCCCACCCCTCACACCCATCAAACAGAACACTGAGGCAGGTTTTAACAGTGTTAACAGGCGATTATTGTGATCAAATATGTACAGGTTTGTGCCCTAGCCCCTCTCTCTTATATGTGCCATGCACCCGGGTCAACTGAACTGGTGACTTCTTTTACAGGGTCTAACGCTAAATTTAGCTGAATACCCAGACGGAACAGCAGAGGTAAAAACAGTTTGCTATGTTTCCCGCCAAGCCCCATGGGTCCCCGTTGGCGGGGTCTTCTGGGGCGACCGGGCTTGGATTGGCCAATCTGCTGATCCGGTGCCGCAGGTGACGTGGTACTGCCCTGTACTGCCCGCTGCCTACCAGCTGGGCCAGGGACAGGACGATGGAGTCCAAGATGCTGCGGTGTTCCAGTAACTCGCCTGGGGGAGTCACTGGCATTGGGCCGATCACCTCCTCCTTCCTCGGGCGGCCGGATGTCCCCTGGGCCACACCATGGGACGGGGTTGCAAGCGTTGCTATCCCACGCCACCTGGCGCTGCCAGTCCGGGAGGCCCACGCATGTCTGCACGCTTGAGCCATGGAGCACTGGGAGTAGACATCTCCATCTCGACTTGTGCCACATCCGGCTGTGACTGTTCGGTTTGTATCAGATCAGCCACTGACTGAGCAATCTCCCTCTGGAATTTGTATTCCTCTCTCTATGCCTGCACCACATTGCCGACGTTCCCAGCTACGGCCTGCTGTGACTGGGCTACACTCAGGAGCGCTGCAGAAATATACAGGTCATGGTCGCCTGCGAGGTCGAAACCCTGTCCTGGGCCTTGGCCAGCGCCAGCAGAGAATGCCCCATTCCTTGGACATACTGATCCATAGCCGTAACCATCAACCCCAAACCTTCCACCGTGGGCTCTATCCATGCAATGTAGGTCTGGTCACATGGTCGGCACTATCTCCTGCTCCTGCACGCGGTCGGATTCCTCAAACGGCACCTGAAGGAACTGCATTCTAGCCCATAAGCCATCATGTAGCCCCTGGCTGTGCAACTGCATCTCCACAATCGATGACATGTCCGTTCCAGAAGCCCCAAACCCCTCTTGACGGCAGCTAGTTCCTCAGGTCGGCCTGCCCTTCCACAGTCGGCCCCCTCGGGTGCTCCAACCTCCACCTGCTGTACAAGGTCAATTGTGTGATGCGCACCAGGGATTTTGCGAGCAGCCTCTTCACGAAAGTGCCCAACCGAGGTGAGTAGTGCCTTTGGGATGGTAGAGTGTGTTGGAGACAGCTGTGACGGTAGATCCGTGTCATCCACTGACTGGAGCTCCGGTGTGTCCCCAGACTCGGCTGGAGTGCTGGTGTCCGAGCTGCTCTCTTCATCGGTGCTCAGCTCACGGGCTCGGTGGCAGCGGCTGTGGCACTGGCCGGGGGTCGCCTTTTGAACCCACCCCATCATCAGCCGGCCCTGCAAGACATTAGACTTGATTAGAGTGCGGGCTGGGGGTGGTGATGGTATAGGGTAAGTGTGTGGCCGGGGGTCGCCTTTTGAACCCACCCCATCATCAGCCGGCCCTGCAAGACATTAGACTTGATTAGAGTGCGGGCTGGGGGTGGTGATGGTATAGGGTAAGTGTGTGGGTGGGGGTGAGGGTGGTGTACGAGTGAGTGTGGTGTGTAGTTGTTGTTGGGTGTTGTTGGGGGTTAGTTGACACACGTGCCACAGGGAACAGCATTTCAGCAGGGTCTCAGTTCATCGCCCACAGCTGAGCTCCACCCCAGCGATCTCCCTTTCCTCTGGACCGCCAATCGCGTCAAGGGCTCTCTGCTTGGCCACGGTGCGGGGCCGCAGGTCGGACCGTCCCCCTCCTGGCTTCTCCTGCTGCGGTTGTTCGCAGCCTTCTCTTGGGGGTGGGGGTGGACGGTGAACATAAAACGACAGTGTTGGACAGTTCGACGCATGCAGCGTAGAGTGTGGATAGGTGATGCCCTCAGTGACCAGTGCACGCGTCCATGGCGGCCGTTAAGGGTACCCACATCTGGTGCTGGCTGGGTGTATGGTCGCCCTCTGGAGGGGCAGTAGGGTAATAGGTTTGTGGGATGCTACCTAGTCATCCTGGGTGCCCTGAGGAGGTCGTGCAGTATTTTTCAGCACTGCTGCCCCGTCCAGATCGTGTTGCCAATGGCGCTCATGGCCTCTGCCACCTGCGCCCAGGCACAATGAACGGCGACGGCTGACAGCCTCCTTCCTGGGACAGGGTGCAGGAATTTCCGCCTCTCCTCAATCGCATACAAGAGTGTCTCCAGCGTGGCCTCTGTGAACCTCGGGTCCGCCCTTCCCAACTTTGTGGTTGGGATGGTGACTGTGGGGGGGGGGGGGGTGTGGGGGGGGGGGCAGAATTGTTTATATGCGGCTGCTGCTTGTCAGCCTTTGCAGATCAATCGGAAAAGCAGCAAATCGTGAATTCAGCCCCTTGTGTTCCATGTGGTGCCAGTGCTAGAGCCCTAACAGTAGCAGAATCGGTCCAGTTGCGGCCCTGGTTTTTCTGTCGTGGAAGTTCACGAATTCTACATTGGCATTAACAAAGGGCGCGATTCTCCCATCCCCGCACCTGGCTGGAGAATCGCATCAACCACGCCATGCCACCCCGATGCTGGCATGCAATTCTCCGAGGTGCGGAGAATCCACGCCATTTGAACCGGTCGCAGGCCGCTGTACGAGGCTGGCCGCCGATTCTCCGGCCAAGATGGGACGAGCGGCCGCGCGGAAAAATCTGACACCTGCCGCCGCCGTCCATAGCTGGTCACTGCCGGCGGGAACCCAAAGGGTCGTGGGGGGGGGGGGGGATGACCTGTGGGGAGGGGGTGCCGTCCCCGAGGGGGGGGGGGCTATCATCCCCCCAACCCAGCAGCCCACTTTGTTGCGCGTCGGGCCCCAAAACCTCCGCTCCATGTTGCGTCGGGAACCCTGTGTGCCGTAAAGCAACCGCGCATGCGCAGGTTTCCACATCGCCGCTGCATATGTGTGGGTTTGCGCCGCCCCCAGTGCGTGCCAGGAAATGAGGCTGGGGTGGCCTGAATCACTAGTGCCCGCGCCCATTTTGCGCCATCGTGAAATGCGATGGCGTTCACGACGGCGCGCCTACTGTCCCGCGATCAGAGAATCACGCCCTTAGTGCGGGATTATCTGCTTGTCGATGCAATTGCATTTAGCAACCAGGCGCGGTATCCCCTTTTGGCTCCGAAATCGGGGCAGTGCCACTTTACGGATGCTCCGCCTGCTCCAAAATAGCGTCAATGTTGAGTAAGCCGCAGGCCTTTGGGACAGCCTCAGGATGTCCCCTGAAGGCCCGCCACAGATGCTCAAACCCCGACGGGCAACTTCCCCATGGCGTGGATCACTTCTGGTCTGAGTTTTCATCAATCTCTCGTGGCGGCTGCAGACTGTGCCCAGCACCGCCACAGGCGGGGGATGCGGGGTGGGGGCGTTCTACTGGCAGTTGGGGGGGGGGGGGGGGGGGGATTTGTCGGATGCTGGGGGGACTGCTGGGGGGTGGTCCGGCTGTGGTGAGGGGGTTACAGAGGGCACTCTCTGGCTGACCGGGTTTGCGTGTGGCCGTCGCCACATTGTACTTTGCGACCACTGCAAGTCGTTACCGAGGGCATGTGACCCGCCGTCGGGAATTCGGCTGGTTGGGGATGAATTATTGCAGGGCGGGCCTCATCCAGCGTAAGGAGGGCGTGGACATGGCGTACGTTGTACTCCTGTAAGTACTCCGCTTTTCAGGAACGAAATTCTCCGGTATCGGCGCGATGCCCGCCGACTGGTGCACAAAACGGCGCAAATCAGTCCTGCATCCCACCACCCCAAAGGTGCGGAATGCTCCGCATCTTTGGGGGCCGATCCCCAACATTAAGGTCGGGCGAATCTCCGACCCGCCCGCTGGCGGAAAAGGCCTTTGGTGCCCCGCCAGCTGGCGCGGAAATGACATCTCTTGGCGCACATGCGCGGGAGCGTAAGCGGCCGCTGACGGCATTCCCGCGCATGCGCAGTGGAGGGAGTCTCTCCCGCCTCTGCCATGGTGGAGACCGTGGCAAAGGAGGAAGGAAAAGAGTGCCGCCACGCACAGGCCCGCCCGCGGATCGGTGGGCCCCGATCGCGGGCCAGGCCACCGTGGGGGTACCATCGGGCCCAGGTCGCCCCGCGCCCCCCCCCCCAGGACCCCTGAGCCCACCCGCGCTGCCTTGTCCCGCCGGTAAGGTAGGTGGTTTAATGCTCCAGATATTCGGCGGGGCCGGAGAATCGCGGGGGGGGGGGGGGGGGGGGGGGTGGCATCGGGCGCACCGATCCGCGGGCCAGCCTGTGCTGTGGGGGCACTCTTTCCCTTCCGCCTCCGCCACGGTCTCCACCATGGCGGAGGCGGAAGAGACTCCCTCCACTGCACATGTGTGGGAAACTGTCAGCGGCCGCTGATGCTCCTGCGCATGCGCTGCCCGGATATGTCATTTCCGCACCAGCTGGCGGGGCAACAAAGGCCTTTTCCGCCAGCTTGCGGGGCGGAAATTCCTCCGGCGTCGGCCTAGCCCCTCAAGGTTGGGGCTCGGCCCCCAAAGATGTGGAGCATTCTGCTTCTTTGGGGCGGCGTGATGCCCGTCTGATTGGCGCCCTATTGGGCGCCAGTCGGCGGACATCGCGCCGTTTCCAGGGAATTTCGCCCCTGGTGCCGGAAAATTCGGCAAACGGCGGGGGCGGGATTCACGCCAACCCCCGGCGATTCTCTGACCCGGCCCCGGGTTGGGGAGGGGGGGGGGGGGTGGCGGGGAATCTGGCCCCATGGGTCGGATCATCGCGAAAGCGGCGGCGCCCCCAATTTTGACGTCATCGGAATTCTCCAGCCCGGCTGAATGCCATTTTGGCATCGGGCATCGGAGAATCCAGCGCCATATTCCTGCCTACCACCAAATTACCTTTCATTCCTTGCATATCATTAGCTACATCTGCCTCAAAATATTCAAAGGCCCTGCCTCATCCACCTTTTGAGGAAGGGAATTCCAAAGTCCATCAGTCCTCTTGAAATTCTTTTCCTCATCTCTGCATTAAATCGGCACCCCCTCATTCCTAAACTGTGAACCCTCGTTCTCGATTCTGCCACAAGAGGGAACGTCCCACATTCATCTTGCCAAGTCCCCACAGGATCGAGTTGTTTCTTTCAAGTTGCACTATATCTTCGAAACGCCAGGAGTATATAGCCCAGGCTGTCCAACTTTTGCTCATAAAGTAAACTTTCCCATTTCAGCTACAATCTAGTGACCCTTGCCTGAATTGTTCCAAACCTACTTACAACTTTCTTTAAATAAGTGGAAAAATACTTGATACTGTACACTAAACATAGAACATAGAACGTAGCACATTCCAGCGCAGTACAGGCCCTTCGGCACTCGATGTTGCGCCGACCTGTGAAACCACTCTAAAGCCCATCTACACTATTCCCTTTCGTCCATAAGTCTATCCAATTACCATTTGAATGCCCTTAGTGTTGGCGTAGTCCACTACTGTTGCAGGCAGGGCATTCCACGCCCTTACTACTCTCTGAGTAAAGAACCTACATCTGCCATCTGTCTTACATCTATCTCCCCTCAATTTAAAGCTATGTCCCCTCGTGAAAAACATCACCATCCCAGGGAAAAGGCTCTCACTGTCCACCCTATCCAATCCTCTGATCACCTTGTATGCCTCAATTAAGTCACCTGTTAACCTTCTTCTCTCTAACGAAAACAGCCTCAAGTACCTCAGCCTTTCCTCATAAGATCTTCCCTCCATACCAAGCAACATTCTGGTAAATCTCCTCTGAACCCTTTCCAATGCTTCCACAACCTTCCTATTATGCGGCAACCAGAATTGCACGCAATACTCCAAATGCGGCCGCACCAGAGCTTTGTACAGCTGCAACATGACCTCATGACTCCGCAACTCAATACCTCTACCAATAAAAGCTAACACACCATACGCCTTCTTAACAACCCTCTCAACCGGGGTGGCAACTTTCAGGGATCTATGTACATGGACACCGAGACCTATCTGCTCATCCACACTGCCAAGAATCGTACCATTAGCCCATTACTATGACTTCCTGTTATTCCTTCCAAAATAAATCACCTCACACTTTTCTCACCGGGTACGCAGTACATACTCGTGCAACTCGGCCAACGTTGTCTACCTCATACGCTGCAGGAAAGGATGTCCCGAAGCGTGGTACATTGGCGAGACCATGCAGACGCTGCGACAACGAATGAACGGACATCGTGCAACAATCACCACGCAGGAATGTTCCCTTCCAGTCGGGGAACACTTCAGCAGTCAAGGGCATTCAGCCTCTGATCTCCGGGTAAGCGTTCTCCAAGGTGGCCTTCAGGACGCGCGACAACGCAGAATCGTCGAGCAGAAACTTATAGCCAAGTTCCACACACATGAGTGCGGCCTCAACCGGGACCTGGGATTCATGTCGCATTACATTCATCCCCCACCGTATGGCCTGCGAAATCCTACCAACTGTCCTGTCTTGATACAATTCACACCTCTTTAACCTGTGGCTACCCCATCTCTGGATCTGTAAAGATTTAATCACCTGCGAATGGTCGCATTCCAAGCATTGTTTGGCATCTTTGAATTTGTCTATATATGTGTTTCTGGAACATACCTCTTCATTCACCTGAAGAAGGAGCAGCGCTCCGAAAGCTAGTGACATCGAAACAAACCTGTTGGACTTTAACCTGGTGTTGTAAGGCTTCTTACTGTGCTCTCCCACAACAACTACCCTGTTGCTTTCGCTCCTATCAGAGACAGTGCAATGCATATCCTGCATAACGGAAGAATAACCTTCCTACTCTAATATTGAATTCCCCTTGCAATACAGGATAACATTATAGAAGATTAACCAATTACTTACTGCCCCTGCATATTAACATTCTGTTATTAAAGCACTATTACCCGCGGAATCGCTGAATCTCAGAGCTGTTACTCTTGAGATAATGAGAATGTTTATTAGCTTATATTTTATTTGCCCTATATAGTGGACAGCCTTTCATTTTGCCCACATTATACTCCATTCGCCAAATGTTTGTCCACCAACTTGATATATATATGTCCTTCAGGAATTACTGTCCGACCTACATTTCAATCATCAGCACAGTTGACAACCTTGCCATCTGTCGCTACATCAAATTCGTTTTCACATACATTGCAAAGAGTCGATACCCCGGGACTGATCATTGAGGCGCACCACTGCTTATAGCTGTGAGTCAGAAAATACTCATTTTGCCTACTCTTCGCACTCTCAGGTAGCAATCTTCTATCAATGGCATTATGTAATCCCTGGCGCCATAAGATTTAAGTTTACAGAATTCTGTCTTAGGTATATAAAAGGGTTCCCCTTCTGATGGTATCTATCTCAATCTCTCAGCATGACAAATTCCAAAGTGTGCGCAACGTGAGACTGTCAACAAATATCATGGGTGGGATTCTCCGTTGGCTGATGCCAAAATCAAGAAACGCAATTGGGCAGAGAATGGTTCCAACGCCGAAATATTAGCGGGCACCGATTTGACATCGAGTCACAATTCTCCATCACCCCGACAGCGGTGTAAATGCATTCCGGAATGCACATACAGTTAACGCTATTTGCATGTCATTAGTCGGCTCAACCCGATAATCTCAGGGGTCTCCACGATTCTCTGCGTCCGATGGGCTGAGTTCTCAATGGCACAGTTCACTTCTGCTTCAAAGTAATGACTTGGCGTCAGGTCGATACGGGAGAGAGAGAATGTAGGACACAGAGAGGCACGGCTGTGGGCTGCCGGGTTGGACACTGCACACAGGGGCCACCAAGAAGCCTGTTGGACCTGGTTGGGTACGGGGTAACGCACCTGATAAATATGTCGGTATTTAACTCCCTGCAGCCAAGGGAAATTGGATTTCAACCAGCACTGGTGGCCATCCTGCTAATCGCTGCAGCCCTGTGGGTGCCCTGCGGCTGTACTGGCCGGTTCTCCTTGAGCAGAAGAAAGCTGCAACAGCAGAGCGTGCAGCAGTGGAACGTGCTACGGTGGAGGGTGCCCCAGATGAAGAGGAGACAGCCGACAAGGTAGAGAACCGGTCGCCCAACAGGCCGAGGAAAAGGAGGTGCAAAAGGAGGCACGAGGCCTCCTGTGCACTAGCAGCGCCTGTCATTCGAGGACCTGCCGACTGCACATGCCGAAGACTCTGGTTGAGCCGGGAGACAGTGCAACAAATCTGCTAGATCACGGCACACCTGACACCCTTGGGGTACAGCGGAGGATGCTAGCTCCTGATGACTGTCAAGTGAGAGTCGCCCTAAACGTTTAGCCATGTGGTCCTTCCAGGCACCAAGTGGGGAACTGTCTGGGATATCACAGACCGCGGTGTCTCCGTGCATCTGTGCCACCATGGAATACCTGTATGCCCAGTATGGTCAGTGCGTCAATGTGGGCCCAGCTCACCAGGATGACAGAGAAGCGGGGTTGTATCCAAGCGATTATAAACGGGATGCATGACCCCCTACGAACACCTGCAGATAACAGGCTGCTCTACACAAACCGAAAGGCGTTCCATTTGATGAATGTGCAGCTGATATATGACTATCGGTTGCCCGTCAGGCACGTCTGTGATCGATAGCCGGGCAGTGTGTTTGACGTGTTCATCTTGGCACACTCGGAAATTCGTAATAAACTCGATGCAGCCCCTGCCCCCCCCCTCCACCCCCCTGCCGCCCTAGCTATTGATTGGCTCTTGGGCAATCGGGGTTATCCACTGCGGTCGTTCGAATGACGTCTACGCTGAGGCCACAGGCCAACGTGGAAATCCGCCACAACAACATCAATGCAGCGACCGATCAATGCATGATCGAACGGTGGTGCGGTTTGCTGAAGATGTGGCTCAGGTGACGGGACCACGCTGGAGCAGCATTCCAGTGTGGCACTGAGAAGCAGACCGCATCCTGACGGCCTGCTGCGTCCTCCACAACATCGCATAATAGAGGAGTGATGTGCTGGAGGAGGAGAATGAACTCCAGCCCACGCCCGAAGAGATGGATGCAAAGGAGGGCGAGAAAGCATAGTGGTCAACACAGTTGCTTCACTGCTCCAGGGTCCCCGGTTCGATTCCCGGTGTGGGTCACTGTCTGTGCGGAGTCTGCAGGTTCTCACCGTGTCTGGGTTGGTTTCCTCTGGGTGCTCCAGTTTCCTCCCACAGTCCAACGATGTGCAGGTTAGTTGGATTGGCTATGCTAAATTGCCCTTAGTGTCCAAAAATGCTGAGGTGGGGTTATGGGGATAGTGTGGAGGTGTGGGGATAGGGTGGAGGTGTGGGGATAGGATGGATGTGTGGGCGTAGGTAGGGTTATCTTTCCAAGGGGAGCCGATGGAGCTCGATGAGCCGAATGGCCTCCTTTTCCACTGGAAATTCTATTTCTATGAAAAGGGCTGGACATGGACCGCAGGCAGGCACGGGAGTCGTCTAGACGGGTGTGTCAGGGCTAATACGCATGTGGCGCTCTGATGGCCTCTCGGTTCACCGACTTTGGGGGGTGGGAGGACTGGCCAGGGACATGTACATTCCATCCCACCCAAACACCCATTCCCCGACGGCCACCTGCCTGTAGCTCCCGCAGTGATATATATCATCTGCACTACGGGTGTGGTCCCTTGGTTGGCAGTGACACCAGGATTTCTCCATGGGATGGAGGATGATGACAACCTGCTCTGCGTTGAGCTCTGTTGCTCCACATTGTTTGGCAACGTCTGACTCCTGCCCACGTTAGCACATTCCACCATCCATGTCGGTGATCAAAGAGAACAACTGAACAAAGAACAATACAGCACAGCAAAATACCCTTCGGACCCACAAGCCTGTACTGGCCATGATACCAAGCTTTGCCATAACTCTCAGCACTGCCTTGTGCTGTATCCCTCTATACCTATCCTATCCATGTATTTATCAAGATGCCTTTTGAACGCCGTTAATGTAACTGCATCCACAAACTGCCCCGGCTACGCGTTCCAGGCACTCATCACCCTCTGTAAAAAAAAGCTGTCTCCTACATCTGCTCTAAACCTTGCCCTAGGGACCTTAAACCTATGCCCTCTGGTGACTGACCCCGCCCGCCCTGGTAAAGAGCGCCTGCCCATCACTCTATCCATGCCGCTGATAATATTCTGTCAAGTCACCCCTCAACCTCCGTCTTTCTAATGAAAACAGTGTGCAGTCACTGCTTGCGAGCTGGCCAGTCCGTCACATGGTCCCATCAAATCTTTGGAGTGATGGTGGTGGGACGGTCGGGGATGGGGGGAGCGTTGGGAGCCCAGGCCACCCGTAACGTCCACCCGTTCACAGCCACCCCCCCCCCCCCCCCGCATCCCCCTCTAGCTAGTCCATATAAGCCCACCCCTCACACTGTTATAACAGTTCACCGAGACAGGTTCTAACTGCGTGAACAGGTGTTTAATGTGACAATATATTTACAGATTTGTGCACTAACCCCTATCACTGAACTGTGCACTGCACACGTGCCAACCTAACAGGTGTCCATCTTTCCCACTTTATGGGACGTTACATTGGGTCTTGGAGGATGCCCAGACGGTACATCCCGGGTGTAGCCGGCTGGTGTAATTCCCGCCCTGTGACCTGGGCCCCCATTGGCAACCGATAGAGCCTGAATGGGCGCAGCTGCTGCTCGGGAGTCATAGGTGACATGGGGCCACCATATTCTGCCTGATTCCCACCAGATACATCAGGAATGGGGGTGGGGGGGGGGCGATCCTAGGTTCTGCGATGTTCTATCACCTCTGCTGCGGGAGTCACCAGCATAGAACATAGAACATAGAACATTACAGCGCAGTACAGGCCCTTCGGCCCTCTATGTTGCGCCGACCTGTGAAACCACTCTAAAGCCCACCTACATTATCCCTTATCGTCCATATGTCTATCCAATGACCACTTGAATGCCCTTAGTGTTGGCGAGTCCACGACTGTTGCAGGCAGGGCGCAAACACCTTTTTGTCCCTCGGCGATCCCAATGGCCACCGAATGACACCATGGCTCGGGGATGTGAGCGGGGCTATCACCTGCAGTTCCCCGCCACTTGGCGCTGCCACTCCTGGAATCCTGCTCTGGTTTCAATCAGGCTCTACATGCTCGTAGACCTGGAGCACGTGGTGTGGAGGATTCACAGTTTTTTTACTGGGATGGCCAGGTGCTGGTGGCACTAACCATCTCTGCCACCTGCAGCTAGACACGGCGGATGGTGGCAGCTGGCAGGAGTGCAGGGTCAACCAGTTCTCCTTCACCGTGTCCAGTCGGGCCTCCAGCTCGACTTCGTTGAATCTTGGGACCATTCTATGCGCTGTGATCTGTTTGCTGGGATTGTGTGTGGGGAGTGAAATGTGTATATGCGGCTGCGGTTTATCTGCCTCCTGAGAGTCAATCGTGTACCTGGCGAATTCGGCACCATTTCTCATTGAAATCAATTGTGTTGCACCTGCCGCCTGTGCTCGTCGTTTCACAGTAGCTGAATTGGTTTAGCTGCATCGCCAGTTTTGCTGCTACGGATCTCCACAATCCTGGAGGGGCGTCAACACTTTGTCTCAGGAACGGATAATTCCGCTGCAGTCCTGTGCAATTTGCGTTGTCTCAGATAAATTAATTGTGATAATCAATCGAGAGCCCGGTCATCCGGGTCTCGTGGGAGTACAATAACGACACGTGATAATTTATCTTAGAAATTTCTGTGGTCCCAAATGTAGTTCTCACAATATACTCATTTCATCATGTGGAGTATATCACAGTAATCACATACAGCAACGTATTTTACAATAGCAACGTATTTTACAATAACAAAACGTATAAATCCCGATACCTTTATCTTTGCTCGCCAAGTTCGATTCTAATAGAAATAGGAATGGGAAGAATTATTACTATTATTGAATTGAATAATTAAGAACACACAATAGCATAACAGGAACATGACTATATCATATGACCTGTCGAGACTGCTCAGCGTGATTACTCATGATCATAGCAAATATTGGGGGGTGGTTTAGCACAGTGGGCTACACAGCTGGCTTTCAATGCAGAACAATGCCAGCAGCACGGGTTCAATTCCCGTACCGGCCTCCCCAAACAGGCGCCGGAATGTGGCGACTCGGGGTTTTTCACAGTCACTGCATTGAAGCCTACGTGTGACAATAAGCAATTATTATTTTTGGTGTCATTACATTTTACTGCCCATTCCCCATATTTCAGAATTCCCTGTAATATTAAGATACTGGACGTAACTGTGATTCACTTTTTCCCACAGGTATTGCACAGTTGCCAGAAATTTAGCGGTCATGGCTTGGGTTGGTTATTGATAAATATTTTGTTATACAACTTGAGAGTGCCCAATTCTTTTTTTTTCCAATTAAGCGGCAATTTAGAGGGGCCAATCGACTTAACCTGCACATCTTTGAGTTGTGGGGGTTAAACCCACGCAGGCATGGGGAGAATGAGGAAACCCCACACAGACAGTGACCCGGGGCCGGGATCGAACCCGGGTCCTCAGCGCTGCAGGCAGCAGTGCTAACCAATGCGCCAAAGGGTTGGTTATAGATGGGAAATCCCATTGGCAATCGGCGGGAAGATCACATCCCGCCACCAGCAATTGGTGCGCGGCCGGGAAATAAGTGACAGGTGGAATGCGACACAACTCTCAACTATTATCGAATCATGTTTCTTGACAATTTTGTAGGTTTCAATTTAATCGCCCTGAAATTCATCAAAACTAAAGAGAGTACTAGAGTTGTTAATTTAATCCCTTCTCACAGGAAATCTATCTCGCCTTTTGGGACCAATCCAGTGAATGTTCTCTGTACAGCCTCCAATGCAAGAACAGCCTTTCTTAAATGTGGAATCCGCAGCTGCACACAGTACTCCACGAGTGTCCTCCCCTGTACAATTATAGCAAGACTCTTTATTCCTTTACTCCAAACACATGCAGTGAAAGCCAACAAATCATATGACTTCTTGATTGATTGTTGCAGCTGCATTCCATGTTCAATCTACACCCGTCATTTAGAACATCAGCACTTGCAAGTTTCATAACTTTAAATCACAATGTGCTATGCTTACGGGGCAAGTGAATAGATTCATAGTGGACTGGGTTCTCTGGTTCCCCAGTTGCTTGCTTCTCGGTGGCACGTTGTTCGTTTTTGTCGGGATTTGGTCTTCCAGCGACTTCTCAATGGGATTTCCCATTGAACCCACCCACACTGCCCGGAAATCCACGTTATGGGTGTGCTGCTTTCGGGACACGTGAATCACAACGGTGGAGAGTTGTTGCCCTTATCTACATTAGACTTCATTTTCCATCCTGCTGCCCACTTACTTAACATGTCTGTTGTTCTATATTCCCACTGGCAGCACACCCGCACCCTTGAGTTGCCGGAATCTTGGAGTGGCTTCAATGGGAAATCCCATTGACAAGCAGTGGGAGTGGATAATACCGCCACTAGTGAACGGCGTGACTGTGAGAAACACGTGGCCGGTGGCAGTAGAGCCCTGCCCAATGCCTTATCTGTGTAATGCAAATTGGATGCTGCCCGCAGAAGAAGCCTTATTCTTTCATCGGGCGTGAGAGTGAGGAACAAGGCCAGCATTTTGTTCCCATGTCGAATTGCTCCTTGAACGGAGTGTTGGCTTGGTCACTTCTGAGGACAGTTAACCACGTTTCTCCGAATCTAAAGTTGCATGTAGGCCAGAACAGCTAAGGGCGGGAGACTTCCTTCCCCAAAGAGACGGTAATGATCAAGATGATTTTGTTTCCACGGCAATCGTAACCCTGATCGTCACCATGACTGAGACTATTTTTAAATTCCAGACTTCATTGATGAAGTTTAAATTGCAACAGTTGTCATGGCACCGGTGGATTAGTTATTTTGGCATCCCTCATCACCTGGAAATCTTCCATAACCTCAATAACATGTCATCATCTTAAAGATGACTGATGTCACTGTTTCATATTTTCTGCTTTAAAAAAATCAATCCAAACATCATTATTCAAATGTGCACAAAGTGTTCAAGAAGAAGATGGTGGATGAAGCAGTATCCATGGCGTCATTCAGGATTGGTTTAAATTGGAGGTAAACTGAAATAAATGTGGTTACGACTCTTTTAGACTATGCAGGAGACATGGGGCGGGATTCCCCGTTCCCGAACTCCGAAATCCTGTCCGGTAATCGTTGGAGAATGGGCTCCGACGCGGCAATTGGGGCCTGCGTGATTTGATGTTGGTCAGCCATGCTGCACCCCCATGGAAATGGCGTAATCGCTGCACGCGCCATGCACCATTGCAACGGTTTTGGCGCATCACCGGCCGGCCCAACACGATTCTCCGCCACCGAGTTCCCAACAGCACGGACACATCTGCTCACACAAATGTGTGAACCCAGCGTGGCGGCTGTGGACTGTGTCCAATGCCACCAAACTCGGCTGGGATCCGTGCCGCTGGCCGAAGGGAGGCGGGGCCACCTGCTATGGTTGGGGGGACTGGTGGGTGGTGGCCAGTGGGTGGTCAGGGCGTGAGCTGCGAGGAAGCAGACGGCAGGTTGGGTCCACGCATGGTCAGTGCCATGTTGTGCGCCATGTTGTATGGTGCAACCACTGCAGGTCGTCAGCCATGCGCATGCCCTGGTTTAGCTGGAGAGGCTGGTTTAGCTCATAGGGCTAAATCGCTGGCTTTTAAAGCAGACAAAGGCAGGCCAGCAGCACGGTTCAATTCCCGTACCAGCCTTGCTGAACAGACGCCGGAATGTGGTGACAAGGGGCTTTTCACAGTAACTTCACTGAAGCCTACTCGTGACAATAAGCAATTTTCATTTTCATTTTTTTTTCACGGCCTGGGACCCAGACATTCCCCAGCCGTTTTCGGTCGGCGCCAGTGTTAGCCCCTCACCGGTACCAGTATCAGTGTTTGCACCGATTTGTTTCCACGTAATTCTCCGTTCGAGCCCGCACTTAGTTGCAGAAATAGAGAATCCAGCCCATGGCATCAACTGCAGCATGCATCGCGAAAATGGGCAGCAAATACATTGATGGGTAGAATGCATTGATTTCTTATTTTGTTCCCCATACCATTCAAAACTTTCATATAGCGAATACGGTGGTGTCCCAATGGTGCAGTGGTTAGCGTTGCTGCCTCATGGCGCTGAGGAGCCGCATTCAATTTCTGCCCCTAGTCCCTGGGCGGGATTCTCCAACCCCACGCTAAAGTGGCCGCGCTGTCGTGAATGCCGTCGCGGTTCACGACGACGCAGAATGGCCCCGGTCGCGACCGATTCTGGCCCTGACAATGGGCCAGTATTGGGGCCGCGTCATCCTCCCGCGCGTGGCCTTGTCGCCCGTGTAAAAGTGGCACCGATAAGATAATGCGGCCGGCGCCGCATAACGGACGTCATCCACGCATGCGCGGGTTGGCCGGCGCCAACCCGCACATGCGTGGTTGCCGTCCTGTCCAAATCCGGCCCGCAAGAAGATGGGGGATGGATCTTGCGGGGCGGTAGAAGGAAGGAGGTCCTCCTTCAGAGAGGACGGCCCGACGATCGGTGGGCTCCGATCGCGGGCCACTCCACATTTAAGGTACCCCCTGGTGCAGGATCCCCCCTCGCCCCCACACAGGCTGCCCCCCCTCCCCAGCGTTCACGCACCGCCCACGACTGTAGCGACCAGGGGCGTCATCCCGTTGGCCGCCGTGAATCCCACCCCCGCTGGTTGCCGAAGGGAGAAAAGTCGGCGGGGCGTTAATGGCGCTGCTGCCGTCAGAGAATGGCATGGGTCTGCGCAAGGCAGCCGATTTTAGGCCTGCCGATATTCTCCCTTCCGGATAGGCCGAAGCCCCGTCGACGTGATGACCATTCACGTCGATGTAAATCAAACCTCCTTTGCATCGACGTGACCCTATGCTCCAGGGTCACGCCGACCAGCGTGGAGGTGAGTGACGGCCTGGGGGGTTGGCTCTGGGCAGGCGATGGCGTGGCCGCAGTCTGAATGTGTGGTGAGAGTTGTGTCTCGGGATGTGTGTGTGTGTGTGTGTGCGGCGGGGGTGGTGGTTAGAGTGGGCTGGGCTCCGGGGGAGTGCCGGGAGGGGGGTCCGTGCCGGGGAAGAGGTTGGGGGGTGTCCGTGCCGGGGAGGATGTTGGGGGAGGGTCCGTGTCGGGAAGGGGGATGGGGGGGGTCCGTGCCAGGGAGGAGGTTGGGGTCCGTGCCAGGGAGGAGGTTGGGGGGGGGTCCGTGCCGGGGAGGGGGATGGGGGGGGTCCGTGCCGGGGAGGAGGTTGGGGGGGGGGGTCCGTGCCGGGGAGGGGGATGGGGGGGGTCCGTGCCGGGGAGGAGGTTGGGGGGTGTTCTGTGCCGTGGATGGGGATGGGGGGGTCCGTGCCGGGGAGGAGGTTGGGGGGGGGGTCCGTGCCGGGGAGGAGGTTGGGGGGGGGGGTCCGTGCCGGTGAGGGGGATGGGGGGACCGTGCCGGGAGGGGTATGGGGTGGGGGTCCGTGCCGGGGAGGAGGTTGGGGGGGGGGTCCGTGCCGGGGAGGGGGATGTGGGTCCGTGCCGGGGAGGAGGATGGGGTGTCCGTGCCCGGGAGGAGGTTGGGGTCCGTGCCGGGGAGTAGGTTGGGTGGGGGGGGGTTCCGTGACGGGGAGGGGGATGGGGAGGTCCGTGCCGGGGAGGAGGTTGGGGGGGGGTCCGTGCCGGGGAGGGGGATGGGGTGTCCGTGCCGGGAGGGGTATGGGGTGGGGGTCCGTGCCGGGGAGGAGGGTGGGGGGGTCCATGCCGGGGAGGGGGATGTGGGTCCGTGCCGGGGAGGAGGGTGGGGTGTCCGTGCCCGGGAGGAGGTTGGGGTCCGTGCCGGGGAGTAGGTTGGGTGGGGGCGGGTCCGTGACGGGGAGGGGGATGGGGAGGTCCGTGCCGGGGAGGAGGTTGGGGGGGGTCCGTGCCGGGGAGGGGGATGGGGTGTCCGTGCCGGGAGGGGTATGGGGTGGGCGCCCGTGCCGGGGAGGAGGTTGGGGGGGGGGTCCGTGCCGGGGAGGGGGATGTGGGTCCATGCCGGGGAGGAGGATGGGGTGTCCGTGCCGGGGAGGAGGTTGGGCGGGGGCGGTCTGTGCCGGGGAGGGGGATGGAGGGGTCCATGCTGGGGAGGAGGTTGGGGGGGGGGTCCGTGCCGGGGAGGGGGATGGGGGTCCGTGCCGGGGAGGAGGTTGGGGGGGGGGTCCGTGCCGGGGAGTAGGTTGGGGGGGGGGTACGTGCCGGGGAGGGGGATGGGGGGTCCGTGCCGGGGAGGAGGTTGGGGTTCGTGCTGGGGAGGAGGTTGGGGGGGGGGTCCGTGCCGGGGAGGGATATGGGGGATGTTCCGCGCCGGGGAAGAGGTTGGGGGGGGTCCGTGCCGGGGAGGGGGATGGGGGGGCGGTCCGTGCCAGGGAGGAGGTTGGGGGGGTCCGTGCCGGGGAGGGGGATGGGGGGTCCGTGCCGGGGAGGAGGTTGGGGTCCGTGCCGGAGAGGAGGTTGGTGGGGGGGGGTCCATGCCGGGGAGGAGGTTGGGGTGGGTCCATGCCGGGGAGGGGGATGGGGGTCCGTGCCGGGGAGGGGGATGCGAGGGTAAGTGAGTTGGTCCACCTGGCCAGGTGCCAGCCTCCAACAGTTGGACCCATGTGGTCCAAGCCACCTGGCTGGGGGAGGAGGGGATATGGGCAATGATGACATGTCGTCGTTCCCCTCCCCCCACCAGGCCATCATGTTTTCCGATCATCCAGCGATGTTGGCCGCCGTGGCGGCAGCCGGTAATGTCTATGTTGCCCTGGGTGAGGAGGAGGAGGAGGAGCGTGCCAGAGAGGCGGTGCAGGTTGCCGCAGAGGGACAGGTGGCAGCCGCCCAGGCTGGAGGGACACCTGACCGACAGGACGAGGAGGGGGAGGAGGACGATGCGGCCCCACGGCAACGGAGGCACCCGAGGGCTCCCCGTGTGTACCAGCCCCGGCAGTCATACCAGGACCTCACGGACCGGGAATGCAGGAGGAGACTCCGGATGAGGCGGGAAACTGTGGCACACATCTGCCACCTGCTGGCACACCTGTCACCGCGTGGCACTGGCGGTGTCACCCTCTCCCCGTGTACGTCAAGGTTACGGTGGCCCTGAACTTTTATGCAACGGGGTCAATCCAGGCACCGAGTGGGGACCTGTCCGGCATATCGCAGACATCGGTGCATCGGTGCATCCGGGCAGTGACAGATGCCCCATATGCCATGGCGCAGCGCTACATCCACTTCCCTGTGGAACGGGCAGCCAAGCTGCCCGGGCCGTGGGCTTCTCTGCCGTGGCCGGGTTCCCCATGGTCCAGGGCGCGATTGATGGGATGCACGTCGCCGTGCGGCCACCTGCAGATAACAGGGCCGTGTTCACCAATAGGAAGGGGACCTATTCGATCAACATACAGGTGGTCTGCGACCACCGCATGATGATCCTGCACGTCTGCGCCCATTACCCAGGCAGTGTACACGACTCATACGTGTTGTCATGGTCATCCATCCCCGGCATGTACGAGGGACGCCATCCCCGGCTGAGGAGCTGGTTGCTGGGCGACAGGGGCTACCCATTGCGATCGTGGCTGATGACGCCTATACGGAGGCCACGCAATGAGGCGGAGAACCGCTACAATGATGCCCATGTAGCGACAAGGGGAGTGATAGAGAGGTGCTTTGGCGTGCTGAAGATGCGTTTCAGGTGCCTGGACCTCTCTGGGGGCACCCTCCAGTATCGGTCAGATGGGGTCGGCCGCATCATTGTGGTGAGCTGCGTCCTGCACAACATAGCCCAGCAGAGGGGCGATGTGCCGCAGGCAGAGGAGGGCGGACTGGAGGAGCAGCAGGAAGAGGCGCAGTCCTCCCCAGATGAGGGGGATGGGGGTAATGGTCAGGGCAGACGGGGTAGACACAGGCGGGTGGCTGTCCACCGTTACCGGCTGGCCCAGCGGGTACGGGACAGACTAATAGCCGCCAGCCTCACTGACTAGATGGGCGTGGGAATCGGGTAGTATGGCCACAGACCGCACACCATGGCAACAGCCGACCACCCACACCCCCCACCCATCCACCAACCCAGCACCCTCATCCCCCCTCCCCAACCCCACCCACCCCACCCGCATGCACACCACCCCCCCCATTGCCGATCCACCTGCGGCACAACGGGCCAGGCTCACACAGTTGCGGGTGGACGCGTGTCTATTGCAGGCCATGGAGGATGATGACAACCCGCCCTGCGGTGAGCTCCTGGCTCCACATCGTTGGACTATGTCTGACCCATGGCCACAGTACCACCATCCACCCGGACCATCCCTGCATGCGGCTGTGACATTGCAGCGCACGGTCTCGTCCTCTGCCCGGGGGGATGTTGATGGCGGCCCAGGGGGAAGGGGGCAGACTCACCTGGGGCTGAGGTAAGACCACCCCTCACACACACACTTGCGCTCAACGTACATGACACCCCCGCACGCTTTGGACAGAGCACAAAGACAGCTTCAGTAGGTGTAACATTGACTTTAATAACCAAAAGAGTTCATGCACGTGCCCTCGCACCTAAAACTCATCTGTGCACTGCACCCGTGCCAACTTACGCAGTGTCTAATTGTTTGGCCTTACGGGCCCTTTGACTACGTCTACGTGGTTCCCAGACGGTACAGCAGAACTGGAGGTGGACTCCTGTGATTCCTGCCCTCTGACACTGGATCCCTTTGGCGGCCGTTTCCGGGGCGTCCTGGCCTAGATGGGCCAGGCTGCGGCCCGGGCGACTGGGATGGCGAGCTGCCAGCCTGTCCTGCCCGTTGTCCACCCAATGCACCTGGGATGGAAGGGGGGGAGTCCGAGGTGTCGCGGTGTTCCCGGACCTCCCCTACAGGGGGACCCAGGACGGACCACACCACCTCCTCCTCCCTCGGGGTGCCCGATGGCCCCCAGGCCTCTACATGGGTGGGGGGTGCGAACAGACTGGCCATCCGACGCCCCCCCCCCCCGGCATCTGGCGCTGCCAGTCCTGGAGGCCCGTGCTGGTATCGACAGGGGTCTGCAGGTTTGCAGCCATGGAGCCCAGGGGGTTGGCAAACCCTGTCTGTGACAGTGCGACGCCGGCTCGCACATGGCCACTGGCGCCGATGCCCTCAGCGATGGCCTGCAGAGACTGGGCCATGGCCTGCAGAGACTGGGCCATGGCCTGCTGAGACTTGGCTATGGCCTGCTGAGACTGGGCTATGGTGTTGAGCGCCTCTGCCATCTGGCGCTGGCACTGGCTCATGGCCTCTTGTGAGAGGGCAGCCATGACCTGGGCCACAGACGCCGTCTGCACGGAAAGCCCCAGGCCTCGCAAACCGTTCCCCATGTCTGACACCGTCGCACCCATTGCCTCCACCGCGGACGCCACCCGTGCGGTGTCGGCCTGGGTGGCACGTATGACCGGCACCACTTCCAGCTCCTGGACGCAGGTGGACTCCTCCACCTGCGACTGCAGCCGCCGCAAGCCGGCCGTCACCCTCTTCGCTCGTCTCCGGGTCGGTGGTTGCATCGGATCTATGTGTGGGTGTGGTAACTCCAGGAACCCGGAATCCATCTGGGCGGCAGATGTTCGCTTGGGCTGGGCTGCCCTCCGACCGCCCGGCCCCTCTGCTGCTCCTACCTCCACCTGCTGTGCCGGGACGGCTGTGTTGTGCGCACCAGTGAGTGTACCAGACGCCTCATCACTAAAGTGCCCAACCGAGGTGAGTGTTTCTGCGATGGTGGAGGGTGTTGGTGACAGCAGTGGCATTGTGTCGTGCTCTTCGTCCCACTCTGAGTCCATGGCACTTTGGGGTGGGTGTTCGTCCCCACCCATCCACTCTGAGTCACTGTCCGGTATTTCGTCTTCCTGGGCAGTGCTGTCCCTGGTAGGGGTGTCCTGGGCAGTGCTGTCCCGGGTAGAGGTGTCCTGGGTAGTGGTGTCCTGGGTAGTGGTGTCCTGGGTAGTGGTGTCCTGGCTCGGATGTGACGGGGGCCTGTGGCTGCCCCCCTCGTCGCTGTGTGGTCGCTCCCGCACGTGACGGGGGTGTCGTCTCCCTGTTACTCCAGGTCTCTCCGTCTCCCGTGGTGTGCGAGGGGCATCCTGCGGGCGTCGCATGCTGGCGGGTCCGGGTCTCTCTGTCTCCCGTGGCCTCCGAGCGGCATCCTGCGGGCGTCGCATGCTGGAGGGTCCGTGTCTCTCTGTCTCCCGTGGCCTCCGAGGGACATCCTGCGGACGTCGCATGCTGGAGGGTCCGGGTCTCTCTGTCTCCCGTGGCCTCCGAGGGGCATCCTGCGGGCGGCCTGCATCTGCAGGGATGGGTGCCTGGACGTTTGGTCCTGCGATACACAATGAAGCATGCATGGTTAGACACGCAGGCAGTGATCAGGTGATATTGGGGAGGGGGATATAGGGGAGGGTGTATATGGGGACGGGCTGTCGGTGGCTCACTTGCTAGTACGCCCCCGACCTCTGCATCAGCAACCTCCCGGTCCTCAGGTCCGCCAGCCAGTTCCAGGGCCCTTTCCTGGTGTTCGGTCAGTGGCCTCTCATTAGCGGGGCCTCCTCCAGTCCTCACATGCTCCCTATTGTTGTGTGTACGCTTCCCTTGTGGGTGGGGTGGGGTGGGTGGGGGTGGTGGCAGGGGTAAAAGGCAACACTGTTAGGCAGGTATATGAATGCACGCCATCGGTTGCGCATGCATTGCAGAGGTTAAGGTTAGGGCTGGATTCACTTGGGGATATGGGGGAGGGGGGATATGGGGGAGGGGGGAAATGGGGGATTGCGGGGATATGGGAGGGGGATATGGGGGAGGGGGGATATGGGGAGGGGGATATGGGGGAGGGGGGAACATGGGGATATGGGGAGGGGGGATATGGGGAGGGGGGATATGGGGAGGGGGATATCGGGGAGGGGGGATATGGGAGAGGGGGGATATGGGGTATATGGGGAGGGGGATATGGGGGAGGGGGGATATGGGGATATGGGGAGGGGGATATGGGGGAGGGGGATACGGGGAGGGAGGATATGGGGGATATGGCAGAGGGGGGGGATATGGGGGAGGGGGATATGGGGAGGGGGATATGGGGGAGGGGGGACATGGGGGATATGGGGGAGGGGGGATATGGGGGAGGGGGGATATGGGGAGGGGGATAATGGGGGATATGGGAGGGGAGATATGGGGATATGGGGATATGGGGAGGGGGATATGGGGAGGGGGGATGTGTGGGAGGGGGGATATGGGGGAGGGGGGATATGGGGGACGGGGGATATGGGGGATATGGGGATATGGGGAGGGGGATATATGGGAGGGGGCTATGGGGAAGGGTGGATATGGGCGATAAGGGGGAGGGCGGATATGGGGGAGGGGGAGATCTGGGGGATATGAGGGGAGATATGGGGGATATGGGGGAGGGGGACATGGGGAGGGGGTATATGGGGGAGGGGGCATATGGGGGATATGGGGAGGTGGATATGGGGGAGGGGGGATATGGGGGAGGGGGGATATGGGGGAGGGGGGCTATTGGGGAGGGGGATATGGGGGATATGGGGAGGTGGATATGGGGGAGGGGGATATGGGCGATATGGGGGAGGGGGATGTGGTGGAGGGGGGATATGGTGGAGGGGGATATGTGGGATGGGGGATATGGGGGATATTGGGGAGGAGGGATATGGGGCACGGGGATATGGGGGAGGGGGGATATGGGGGAGGCTCACCCTGCCTGCTCTGACGAGGTCGTTCACCTGCTTGTGGCACTGGCTGCCTGTCCGTGGTGTCAGGGCCGCAGCGGTGACGGCCTCTGCCACTTCCCTCCACGCGTGGGGCAACTCTGCGGCCGTGCCCGGGATACAGGGCGTCCCTCCTCTGCTCCACTGCATCCAGGAGCGCCTCCACATCCCGTGACTCGAACCTCGGGGCTGAGCGGCGGCCAGCCATCCAGTCCGGTGTTCCGGTCGGGTGTTCCGATCGTGTGGGGGGGGAGCAGCGCGGCCTTATGAGCCGTCACGTCGTGTGGCGCGTATGACGCTGCACGGCGTGAACCACGTGCGCAAGCGCGGATCCCGTTACGTCGCTGCTAGCCCATTTCGGGCCGGAGACTTTCGACCCATTTTTCCGACGTGACGCAAGTTGGATTTGCGCCGTTTTGTGCACCGATCGGCGGATTTTGCGCCGATAACGGAGAATTTCACCCCAGGTGTCGGGGGGAATCCGCCATTTTGGCCTGGCCGCTCGGCCCACCCGGGCCTCAGAATCGTGGTGGTGCCGGAGAATCGCCATTTTCTGTGTTTCCGGTGTTTCTCCGGCCTGCGGCCCGCGAAACTCGACCGGGCCGTTCCCGCCGCTTGGGAGAATCGCGGGGGGCGTCGGACCGGCGTCCCCGGAAATTTTGGCGCCCCAGGCGATTCTCCCAACCGGCGTGAGAGTGGAGAATCGCGACCCCTGTTCGTGTGCAGTTTGCATATTCTCCCTGTTTCTGCGTGGGTCTCGCCCTCAGGATTCAAAGATATGCAGCGTAGGTGGATTGGCCACACTAAAATTGCTCCGTAAATGGAAAAAATAATATAAGTGAACACAGTTCTTGAAAAGCAGGTGACCAACTGAACATGCTTAGAAAACCAATCGCCGGGTTTACAATGGAGCTTGAGCAAAACGTTTCCACTTACCCATTTCTACTCCAGAGATTTTCAGAGCTTTCATTGCTTAACAAATGAAATGAACAAAACGTGTCAGGTAAGTTATTGTTTGAGTTTTGACTGGCAGGCTGTGCCGTTGTGAAGTGCTTCTGTAGAGCCTATTATCAATCAATGTATAGTGCCAGTGGGAGGAAGAATCTCCTACTGAAAATTTCAACGTGGATAAAAATGTGGATATAACACTGAGTTATCGTGAAGGATCACGCTCTCTGAAAGAAGGAAATTGCATTTAGATTGCCCTTTTACTCTCGGAAACATGCAAAGAGTTTCTCGCGAATGTCAACAAGGAGAGGGATTCAAAAGAAACGAAACACTTCTTTAAGCGTGGTCCCAACGAATCAAGAGGAATATTTTGTAATTTGCTGGGCCAGCCGTTATTGTCCATCCCTGAGGAAAATTAAGAGACGATGACATTGTTACGAAACAAAAGAGGAAATGCTGGAAAATCTCGGCAGGTCTGGCAGCATCTGTAATGTGAGAAAAGAGCTAACGTTTCGAGTCCAGATGACCCTTTGTCAAAGCGTAAGACAGAGAAAGTGGGAAATATTTCAACTGTGGAATGAGAATGAAAGATGAGTCATAGCCACAAAAGCCCAGGGAACGGGATGCGAATAGCCACAGAAAGCAAGTGGAAAGAGTGCTAATGGCAGTTCCCAGAGAGAACAAAAGGTGTGTAAAAGCAAACTGCAGATAAACTAACATCAAATGTAGATGTGGGGGAGTGGGGTTGGGGGGGGGGGGGGGGGCAGGGGGAAGCAAATGGAAAAAGGGTAAGGAAAAGTGGATCAGATGGGGGGGGGGGGGAGGTAAATATAAGAACATAAGAACTAGAAGCAGGAGTAGGCCATCTGGCCCCTCGAGCCTGCTCCACCATTCAATGAGATCATGGCTGATCTTTTGTGGACTCAGCCCCACTTTCCGGCCCGAACACCATAACCCTTAATCCCTTTATTCTTCAAAAAACTATCTATCTTTATCTTAAAAACATTTAATGAAGGAGCCTCTACTGCTTCACTGGGCAAATAATTCCATAGATTCACAACCCTTTGGGTGAAGAAGTTCTTCCTAATCTCAGTCCTAAATCTACTTCCCCTTATTTTGAGGCTATGCCCCCTAGTTCCGCTTTCACCGCCAGTGAAAACAAGCTGCCTGCATCTATCCTGTCTAATCCCTTCATAACTGTACATGTTTCTATAAGTCCCCCCCCCCCCCCCCCCCCATTCTTCTAAATTCCAACGAGTACAGTCCCAGTCTACTCAACCTCTCCTCGTAATGCAACCCCTTCAGTTCTGGGATTAACCTAGTGAATCTCCTCGGCACGCCGTCCAGTGCCAGTACGTCGTTTCTCAAGTAGGGAGACCAAAACTGAACACAATACTCCAGGTGTGGCCTCACTAACACCTTATACAATTGCAGCAGAACCTCCCTAGCCTTAAACTCCATCCCTCTACCAATGAAGGACAAAATTCCATTGGCCTTCTTAATCACCTGTTGCACCTGAAAACCAACGTTTTGCGCCTCATGCACTAGCACACCCAGGTCTCTCTGCATAGCAGCATGTTTTAATATTTTATCATTTAAATAATAATCCCTTTTGCTGTTATTCCTACCAAAATGGATAACCTCACATTTGTCAACATTGTATTCCATCTGCCAGACCCTAGCCCATTCACTTAGCCTATCCAAATCCGTCTGCAGACTTCCGTATCCTCTGCACTTTTTGCTTTACCATTTATCTTAGTGTCGTCTTCAAACATGGACACATTGCCCTTGGTCCCCAACTCCAAATTATCTATGTAAATTGTGAACAGTTGTGGGCCCAACACTGATCCCTGAGGGACACCACTAGCTACTGTTTGCCAACCAGAGAAACACCCATTAATCCCCACTCTTTGCTTTATATTAATTGACCAATCCTCTATCCGTGCTACTACTTACCCCTTAATGCCATGCATCTTTATCTTATGCAACAACCTTTTGTGTGGCACTTTGTCACAGGCTTTCTGGAAATCCAGATATATCACATCCATTGGCTCCCCGTTATCTACCGCACTGTTAATGTCCTCAAAAAATTCCACTAAATTATTTAGGCATGACCTGCCCTTTATGAACCCATGCTGCGTCTGCCCAATGGGACAATTTCCATCCAGATGCCTCACTATTTCTTCCTTGTTGATAGATTCCAGCATCTGCCCTACTACTGAAGTTCAGCTCACTGGCCTATAATTACCCGCTTTCTGCCTACCTCCTTTTTTACACAGTGGTGTCACGTTTGCTAATTTCCAATCCGCCGGGACCACCCCAGAGTCTAGTGAATTTTGGTAAATTATCACTCGTGCATTTGCAATTTCCCTAGCCATCTATTTTAGCACTCTGGGATGCATTCCATCAGGTCTGGGAGACTTGTCTACCTTTAGCCCCATTAGCTTGGCCATCACTGCCTCCTTGGTGATAACAATCCTCTCAAGGTCCTAACCTGTCATAGCCTCATTTCCATCAGTCACTGGCATGTTATTTGTGTCTTCCACTGTGAAGACCGACCCAAAAAACCTGTTCAGTTCCTCAGCCATTTCCTCATCTCCAATTATTAAATCTCCCTTCTCATCCTCTAAAGGACCAATATTAACCTTAGCCACTGTTTTTTGTTTTATGTATTTGTCGGACCTTTTACTATCTGTTTTTATATTCTTAGCAAGTTTACTCTCATAATCTATCTTACTCTTCTTTATAGCTTTTTTAGTAGCTTTCTGTTGCCCCCTAAAGATTTCCTAGTCCTCTAGTCTCCCACTGATCTTTGCTACTTTGTATGTTTTTTCCTTCAATTTGATACTCTCCCTTATTTCCTTAGATATCCACGGTCGATTTTCCCTCTTTTTACCGTCCTTCCTTTTTGTTGGTATAAACCTTTGCTGAGCACTGTGAAAAATCTCTTGGAATATTCACCACTGTCCCTCAACTGTTTCACTATAAAGTCTTTACTCCCAGTCTACTTGAGCTAGTTCGTCTCTCATCCCATTGTGATCTCCTTTGTTTAAGCACAAAACACGAGTGCTTGATTTTACCTTCTCACCCTCCATCTGTTTTTTAAATTCTACCATATTGTGATCGCTCCTTCCGAAAGGATCCCTAACTATGAGATCCTGAATCAATCCTGTCTCATTACACAGGACCAGATCTAGGACCGCTTGTTCCCTCGTAGGTTCCATTACATACTGCTCTAGGAAACTATCGCGGATACATTCTATAAACTCCTCCTCAAGGCTGCCTTGACTGACCTGGTTAAACCAATCAACATGTAGATTAAAATCCCCCATGATAACTGCTGTACCATTTCTACATACATCTGTTATTTCTTTGTTTATTGCCTGCCCCACCATAATGTTACTATTTGGTGGCCTATAGATTACTCCCATCAGTGACTTTTTCGCCTTACTATTCCTGATTGTGCAGAAATGGGATTGGAAGCTAATCGCGGTGACAAAAGATAAAGATAGATAGTTCTTTGAAGAATAAAGGGATTAATGGTTATAGTGTTCGGGCCGGAAAGTGGAGCTGAGTCCACAAAAGATCAGCCATGATCTCATTGAATGGCGGAGCAGGCTCGAGGGGCCAGATGGCCTACTCCTGCTCCTAGTTCTTATGTTGTTAAACTGAGCGTCAGTGAGCAGGTTCCTGTTCAGACATTGACGCTTACGGATCTGTCGCTGATCCCTTCCATCACTTTGCTGATGACCAAAAATAGACTTATGGCGGTGATTGGGCCAGGTTGTACTTTTCTAGATGTGTGCAGTGGTCATAACTGTCCAGTTTTCCACACTGCAGAGTCTGCCGTATCGTACTTGTGGTGGTCCATCTTGACTCGGGATCTGGCCAATACTACACCTGAAGTCTTCAGTCGTATTACCGGAATATTGCCATGAAAATAGCCTTTGCAGTATCCAGTGTTCTGACCATTTCTTGATATCAGGTGGAGGGACGAAATTGGCTCAAGACTGGCATGAGGTCCTACAAGCTGAATTCAGGGAGTTGGAGTTAAACCAATAAGGAGAACCTCAAAGGTAGTAATCTCAGGATTGCTACCAGTGCCACGAGCTAGTCAGAGTAGGAATTTCAGGATAGGTAGGATGAATGCGTGGCTCGAGAGATGGTGCAAGAGGGAGGGATTCAAATTCCTGGGGCATTGTAACCGGTTCTGGGGGACGTGGAACCAGTACAAATCGGACGGTCTGCACTTGGGCAGGACAGGAACCGATGTCTTAGGGTGGATGTTTGCTAATGCTATTCGGAAGGGATTAAACTAATGAGGCAGGGGGATGGGATCCAATGTACCAGTAAAACGGAGTCAAGTAAAACGCAGCTAAAAACAAAAAGCAGTAAGGGGGAAAGTGTAAGGCAGAGAAGCCATAGTCAAAAATCAAAAAGGTCCACAGTAGGGTACAGTGGCTGAGGAGAGTGTGAGAAGGGAGGTGGCCAATGCAGGATTGAGGGTGTTGTACCTAAACGCGCGCAGTATATGGAACAAGGTAAATGAGCTTGTTGCGCACATTGAAGTTGGCTGGTACGATGTTGTGAGAATCAATGATACGTGGCTGCAAGGAGATCAGGGCTGGGATCTAAATATGAAAGTATATATGTCCTATCGAAAGGACAGGCAGATGGGCAAAGGGGGCGGGGTTGCATTGTTAGTAAGGAATGAAGTTAAATCGATAGCAAGGAGCGATATACGATCAAAAGGCATAGAATCTCTCTGGGTAGAGTTGAGAAATCGCAAAGGTAAAAAGGCCCTGATGGGAGTTATGTACAGGCCCCCGAGCAGTAGCCCGGATGTGGGACAGAAAATAAATCAGGAGATAGAAAAGGCATGTAAAAAAGGCAATATTACAATAATCATGGGGGCCTTCAATATGCAAGTGGACTGGGAAAATTAGGTTGGTAGTGGAGCCCAAGAATTGGACTTTGTGGAATATCTAAGAGATGTTTTTTTTGAGCAGCTTGTGACAGAGCTGACTAGGGAACAGGTAATTCTGGATTTGGTGATGTGTAATGAGGCAGACTTGATTAGGGAACTTAAGGTGAAGGAACCCTTAGGGAGCAGTGACCACAATATGAAAGAATTTACCCTGCAGTTTGAGAGGGAGAAGCTGCACTCAGATGTAACAGTATTACAATTAAATAAGGGTAACTACAAAGACGTGAGGGAGGATCTGGCCAGAGTTGATTGGAGAAGGAGCCTAGCAGGGGGGACAGTGGAACAGCAATGGCAGGATGTTTTGGGGGTTATTAGGGAGGCACAACAGAACTTCATCCCAAGGAGGAGGAAACATGCTCAGGGGAGGACAAAGCATCGATGGGAGGGATGTCAAGGAACGCATTAAGGCTAAAGAAAACGCATACGAAGTGGCAAGGATTAGTGGGAAACTAAAGGATTGGGAAGCCTTTAAAAGCGAGCAGAGGACAACTGAAAAAACAATAAGGGGGCAGAAGATGAAGTACGAGTGCAAGCTAGCTCGTAATATAAAGGAAGATAGGGAGAGTTTTTTTCAATATATAAACGGTATGAGAGAGGCAAAAATAGACATTGGACCACTAGAAAATGTGGCTCGAGAAGTAATAATAGGAAACAAAGAAATTGCAGACGAACTGAATAGTTACTTTGCATCAGTCTTCACGGTGGAAGACACCAGTGGGATGCCAGAGCTTCAGGAGAACCAGGGGGCAGAGGTGAGTGCAGTGACCATTAGTAAGGAGAAGGTTCTGGGGAAAGTGAAAGGTCTGAAGGTGGAAACGTCACCTGGACCGGATGGACTACACCCCAGGGTCCCAAAAGAAGAAATTGTGGAGGCATTAGTGATGGTCTTTCAGGAATCACTGGAGGAAAGAAAGGTCCTAGATGACTGGCAGATGGCTAATGTAACACCACTGTTTAAGAAGGGAGGGATGCAGAAGATGGAAAATTATAGGCCGGTTAGCCTGACTTCGGTTATTGGTAAGATTTTAGAGCCTGTTATTAAGGATGAGATCGCGAAGCACTCGGATGTGCATGGTAAAACAGGACTGAGTGAGCACGGCTTTGCGAAAGGGAGGTCGTGTCTGACAAATCTGTTAGAGTGCTTTGAGTAGGTAACAAGCAAGTTAGACAAAGGAGAATCAGTGGACGTGATTTATTTAGATTTCCAGAAGGCCTTTGACAAGGTGTCGCATCGCAGGCTGTTAAATAAGTTAAAAGCCGATTTTGTTAAGGCTAAGATCCTGGCATGGATAGAGGATTGGCTGACTGGCTGAAGGCAAAGATTGGGGATAAAGTGGTCTTCTTCAGGATGGCAGCCGGTGACTAGTGGTGTGCCTCGGGGTCTGTGCTGGGACCACAACTTTTTACAAATACATTAATGATCGAGAAGAAGGCACTGAAAGCACTGTTGCTAAGTTTGCAGACGATACAAAGATCTGTAGAGAGACAGGTAATATTGAGGAAGCAAGGGGGCTGCAGAAGGACTTGGACAAGTTAGGAGAGTGGACAATGAAGTAGCAAATGAAATACAATGTGGAAAACTGTGAGGTTATGCACTTTGGAAGGAGGAATCGAGGCATAGACTATTTTCTAAATGGGGAAATACTTCAGAAAGCAGAAGCACAAAGGGACTTGGGAGTCCTTGTTCACGATTCTCTTAAGGTTAATGTACAGGTTCAGTCAGCAGTTAAGAAGGCACATGCAATGTTCGCATTCACGTCAAGAGGGCTTGAATGTAAGACCAGGGATGTCCTTCTGAGGCTGTATAAGGCTCTGGTCAGACCCCATTTGGAGTATTGTGAGCAGTTCTGGGACCCATGTCTAAGGAAGGATGTGCTGGACTTGGAAAGGGTCCAGAGGAGGTTTACAAGAATGATCTCTGGCATGGAGAACGTGTTGTATGATGAACGTTTGAGGACCCTGGGTACTCGTTGGAGTTTAAAAGGATGAGAGGGAATCTTATTGAAGCATACGAGATACTGGATAGAGTGGACGTGGAGATGTTTCCACTTGTAGGAAACACTAGAACCAGAGGACACCGTCACAGATTAAAGGGACGATCCTTTAAAACAGAGATGAGGAGGAATTGTTTCAGCCAGAGAGTGGTGAACTCTTTGCCGTAGAATGCTGTGGAGGCCAATTCACTGAGTGTCTTTTAGACAGAGATAGATAGATTCTTGATTAATAAGATGATCAATGGTGATGGGGAGAAGGCAGGAGAATGGGGATGAGAAAATATCAGCCATGATTGAATGGCGGAGCAGACCCGATGGGCCAAGTGGCCTAATTCTGCTCCTCTGTCTTATGATCTTATCCCTTGAGGAGATCAAAAGGCATCCTCGACTGCTTACCTCTGCCAGGCGACTTTAACAAATGCTTTCACTTTAAATTTTGTGCTGATGCTTTCGTCTCCCCCATATTTAACGATGCAGAGACTTAGAATCATAGCATCATAGAACTTACAGTGCAGGAGGAGGCCATTAGGCCCAACAATTCTGCACTGGCCCATGGAAAGAAAACCCTACCTCAGCCCATAACTCCACCCTGACGCCTCACCACCACCCTACACCCGTAACCCCACCTAACCTTTTTTGGACACGAAGGGCAATTTAGCATAGCCAATACACCTAACCTTTCACATCTTTGGACTGGAGGAGAAAGCCGGAGCACACCGAGAGGAAACCCACAGAAAGACGGGGAGACTCCGCACAGACAGTGACCCAGGCCGGGAATTGAACCTGGGACTCTGGCGTGGTGAAGCTATCGTGCTAACCACTATGCTACCGCGCTGCCCTTGTGGAACCATCACCTCCATACCGTTGTTTAATAGTCCACTGACATTGAGGATTCGCTGATTCAGGACTTCAGAGCTTAAATCTGATCCACAGGCTATCAAATATGTCCATCAGTTGCTGCCTCTGGTGTTTGGCACGCAAGCAGTTCGGTGTTGTGCGTTTACCACGTTGACACCTATTTTCAGATATGGCTCGTTCTGCTCCTAGTGTCCCCCTCCATCCCCGTCAAATTTCATTGAACCAGCCTTAGTCACGTAGCTCTGTAGTAATGGTATTGTAGGGGATATCCCGGTCCATGGGGTTGCGAATTGTGGTTCAGTGCGACTCTCCTGTTGCTAAAAGCCCATATCGCATCTTTGTTGAATAGTTTTGGGGTTTCTTAATCTATTCAAAATCTAAGCGATTGAGAATGGTAATAGTACCACACACACGATCAGGGATATGATCAATATGGAGGCTGGGTTTTGCTTACTCGAGAAATGTATGGCTGCCACTTCTCCCGCTACAGCCATGGACAGATGCATGTACAGCTGATAAATTTGTGAGGATGAGTTTCCTCTTGATTGTTTCCTCACACCATGCCGCAGACCCAATCTAAAGCTCGGTCCTTTATTACACGGCCAGACCTATTTGTCGTGGTGCTATCGATCTGCTCTTAATGATGTACTTTGAAGTCCCCAACCAGAGTAAACGATGTACCGTTGTCATCCTTGCAACCGTCAATATCCCTTTAACATGGAAGAGCACCGACTTCTCAGCGGGCGCGGGGGGGGGGGGGGGAGGGGCATGCGGACAATATTTATCAGAGGCAGTCAACAGGTGTCCTTGTGACGAGGCTATTAAAGTGTCTACGGCGGATTACTTGGAGAAGCAAAGGCCGACAGGTGCACTCAAAACCATGATGAGTCTGGGCAGAAAGCAGAGGGATAAACATGTTGCTTTGGTAGAAGGACCAAGAAGAGAAGGACATAGGTTTAGAGTAGGTTTGGCAGGCCATGGTCTGTCCATCATCCCTGTTCTTTTCTATCTCTTTCCCAAACACCTTGAGTGATATCATTACCTTCTCTGTCTCTAGCTCCTACAAGAATGTAATCGTAGTCACGTAGGAGAGGAGAGCTATCCAAGAAAATACCATTCGCAATATATGACTGACATTTGACAATAGGGTTATTGGAAAATAAAAGGCAATGCAGGAAGAATTCAAGCAAGTAAACTGCACTATTAACAATTTTCCCATAAATTGTTATCGCCCAGAGCCTTACCTTTTGCTTTGACCTGCAGCTGCTCTTCTAAACAACAGTAATAATACTCAACAGCATAAATGTAGGCTTTGATCTACCAATGATACAATAATATACAATAAATTTTCGACAATGCCACGGCCAGCAGTATTAACTATAATCGTTCTAATATCATTCATATGACTTCCGGTTGTGGCTATGCTGAGCTAAGTCGCACGTTCGGCAGCTCCCGCCAGATACGGACTTTTGGGCTCTTTTTAGGGGACCCAGCGGCATTTGTTCGACGGTCCCCAGTGTGGGAAGGTGGCAGTACGATTTCCCCGGCACTGTATGGATTGGACCAGGCGTGGAGCGGTGCAAAAAGTTATTTTGGTGCAGCGAAAAGTGCGAGGGAGTTAAACCAAGATGGCGGCGGGTGGCGACCAGGCAGTGGTCGCAAGAGCAGCAGGAATTTCTCAAGCGCTGCTTCACGGAACTGAAAGCAGAGCTGCTGGAGCCGACGAAGGCTTCGATTGACAAGCTGGTCGAGACCCAGAAGGCCCAAGGGGCGGCGATCCGGGAGGTGCAGCAGAAGGCCTCGGAGAATGAGGACGAGGTATTGGGCCTGGCGGTGAAGGAAGAGGCGCACAAGGCGCTGCATGAGAAATGGCAGGGGAAGTTCGAGGTCATGGAGAATCGGTCGAGGTGGAAGAACCTGCGGATTCTGGGTCTCGTGCAGGGGTCGGATGCTGGAGCATACGTGGTCACGATGCTGAACACATTGCTGGGCGCGGGTGCCTTCCCGAGGCCCCTGGAGCTGGATGGGGCCCACGAGTCCTGTTGAGGAGGCCCAGGTCTAATGAGCCACCGCGGGCGGTATTAGTGCGGTTCCACCGCTTGGTAGACAGGGAGTGTGTCTTAAGATGGACAAAAAAGGAGCGGAGCAGCAGGTGGGGGAATGAAGAGGTCCGTATACCAGGACTGGAGCGCAGAGGTGGCCAAGAAGTGGGCCGGGTAGAATCGGGCTAAGCCGGTTCTGCATCGCAAGGGGGTGAAATTTGGGATTCTGCAGCCGGCGCGATGTGGGTCACGTTTAAGGGGTGAAATTCTCCCGAAACGGCGCGATGTCTGCCGACAGGCGCCCAAAACGGCGCCAATCAGACGGGCTTCATGCCGCACCAAAGGTGCGGAATGCTCCGCATCTTTGGGGGCCGAGCCCCAATATTGAGGGGCTAGGCCGACGCCGGAGGGATTTCTGCCCCGCCAGCTGGCGGAAACGGCCTTTGTTGCCCACCAGTTGGCGCGGAAATGATATATCAGGGCGGCGCATGCGCGGGAGCGTCAGCGGCCGCTGACCGTTTCCCACGCATGCGCAGTGGAGGGAGTCTCTTCCGCCTCCGCCATGGTGGAGACCGTGGCGGAGGCGGAAGGGAAAGAGTGCCCCCTCGGCACAGGCCCGCCCGCGGATCGGTGGGCCCCGATCGCGGGCCAGGCCACCGTGGGGGCACCCCCCGGGGCCAGATCGCACCACGCCCCCAGGACACTGGAGCCCGCCCACGCCGCCTTGTCCCGCCGGTAAGAAAGGTACTTTAATTTACGCCGGCGGGACAGGCAGTTTATCCGCGGGACTTCGGCCCATCCGGGCCGGAGAATCGAGCGGGGGGGGGGGGGGGGCGCCAACCGGCGCGGCGGGATTCCCGCCCACGCCGAATCTCCGGGACCGGAGACTTCGGCAACTGGGGGGGGGGCGGGATTCACGGCAGCCACCGGCGATTCTCCGACCCGGTGGGGGGATGGAGAATGATGCCCAAGAACCAGCACCATTACTTTGAGAAGCTGGAGGAGGCATGGACCTTTATTGAGGCTGAAAAATTGGACATGGACTGAGGGTCGGTTGTGAGGGGATCTCGCAGGGAGTCTACTGTGGTTACTGTGTTTTGGGGGGATGTTGGGGGATGTTCTGTTCTGTTCTGTTTCCTTGGGTGCTGGGTGGGGTAGGGTGAAATGGTTCACAGTGGGGGTTTCGTGGGAGTGTGGGCGTCAGTGGTTGGAAAGACGTGGCCCCATTGGGGGGGGGGGGGGGGAGGGGAGATGGGAGGCCCGAGGTGGGGGAGCTGGAATAAGGCCGCAAAAGGGAGCTGCGCCAGAGATGGCGTGGCCGGTTTGATGGGAAGTGTGGGCTTTTTCCCGCATCAGGGAAGGAAGAGGGCGGGTCAGGGGTAAGGGCGGTGTTGGAGAGGAGCGCGCGCTGATGGACAGGAGGGGGGAGTCTACCACACTGGGGGTTCGATTGAATGGCGGGGGTGACCGGGGTCAGCAGGAGTCAGCTGACTTACGGCACTGTTATGGGGGGAGCAACGCAGCTAGGGGGGGCCCTAGCTGGGGGGAGGGGGTGGGGGAGTGTGGGGGGGGGGGACTGGGTTGCTGCTGCATTGGCCAAAGGGGAGCTGGAGCTCGGAGAGAGTCTGGGCGGCGGTGGGTGTGCCGCTGTGGGGAATGGAGAATGCGGGAGGCATGGGCACGTGCCTGGCCTAGAAAAGGGGTTGGCTAATCGGCAGAGGGAGGGGAGGCGGGAAGCCCCCTGATCCGGTGGATAACTTGGGATGTGAGAGGCCTGAACGGGCCGCTCAAGAGGGCCCATGTGTTCGCGCACCTGAAGGGACTGAAGGCAGATGTGGTTATGCGCCAGGAGACGCATTTGAGGGTGGCAGATCAGGTTCGGCTGAGAATGGGGTGGGTAGTGCAGGTTTTCCACTCGGGGGTTGGATGCAGTGAATCGAGTGGTGGCGATTTTGATGGGGATGCGGGTGTCGTTTGAGCAGCTCAACATCGTGGCAGACAATGGAGGTAGGTATGTGATGGTGTGTGGTCAGCTGCAGGGGGTGCGAGTGAATGTATATGCCCCGAATTGGGATGATGCCGGATTTATGCGGTGCATGTTGGGCCGGAATCGGACCTGGAGGCAGGGTGCTTGATAATGGGGGGGGGGGGGGCTTTAACACGGCACTGGATCCAGCATTGGACGGCTCCAGATCCAGGACGGGTAAAAGGCCGGCGGCGGCCAAGGTTCTGATGGGGTTTACGGACCAGATGGGAGGAGTGGACCCATGGAGGTTTGTCAGGCCGGGGGCCAGGGAATTTTCTTTTTTTCCCCACGTCCATAAAGCCTACTTCCGGATAGACTTCTTCATTATGAGCGGGGCACTAATCCCGAGGCTGGAGGTCACGGAGTATTCGGCCATAGCTATCTGAGTCCATGCCCCGCATTGGGTGGAGCTAGGGGAGGAGAGGAATCGGCGCCCGCTGTGGCGCCTGGATGTGGGCTTGCTGGCACATGAGGAGGTGAGCGGGCGGATCCGGGGTGCATTGAAAGCAATGTAGAGGCTAACGATAATGGGGAGGTGCAGGTGGGGGTTGTCTGCGAGTCGCTGAAGGCGGTGATTAAGGGAAAGCAAATCTCCACTAGGGCCCACAAGGAGAGGAAGGAGAGGCGAGAGAGGGAGAGGTTGGTGGGGGAGATTTTAAGGGTGGATAGGAGGTATGCAGAGGTACCCGAGGAGGGTCTACTCAAGGAGCGATGAAGCCTCCAGGCCGAGTTCGACCTGTTGAGCACCAAGAAGGCAGAGGGGCAGTGAGGAAATCACAAGGGGTGGTGTATGAGTACGGGGAGGATGCTAGCCGGATGTTGGCACACCAGCTTCGGAAGTGGGAGGCAGCGAAGGAGATTGGGGGAGTTAGGGATAAAGGGGGAAACATGGTGAAGTGTGTGGTGGGTATAAATGGGGTATTTGGAGACTTTTATGAGGGGCTATATAGGTCTGAGCCCCCGACCGAGGAGGCGGGATGCGTCGATTTTTGGATCGGCTGAGGTTCCCAAGGGTGGAGGAGGACCAGCTGGCTGGGCTTGGGGCACCGGTAGGGCTGGAGGAGCTGACTAAGGGGCTGGGGAGCATGCAGGCGGGGAAGGCACCGGGGCCAGATGGGTTCCCGGTGGAATTGTACCGGACTTCTACGGACCTGCTGGGCCCTCTACTCGTTAAGACTTTCAATGAGGCGTGGGAGGGGGGCCCTACCCCCGACGATATCCACGGCGCTGTTCTCGCTGATCTTGAAGTGGGACAAGGACCCATTAGAGTGTAGGTCATATAGGCCAATCTCGCTCCTCCACGTGGATGCGAAGCTGTTAGCGAAGGTGTTGTCTACCAGAATTGAGGACTGTGTCCAGGGGGTGATTCACGAGGACCAGGCGGGTTTTGTGAAGGGATGGCAGCTGAACACCATTCTGCAGAGGCTCATTAACGTAATCATGAAGCCTGCAGTGGAGGGGGAAGCAGAGAAGGACGCAGAGAAGGCCTTTGATAGGGTGGAGTGGGTACCTTTGGGAAGTGTTCAAGAGGTTTGGGTTCGGGGAGGGGTTCATTAGTTGGGTTAGGCTACTTTACGAAGCCCCAGTGGCGAATGTGGCCACGAATCGGAGGAGGTTGGAATACTTTTGGTTGTACTGGGGGACGAGGCAGGGGTGCGCCCTATCCCCTTTGCTATTTGCATCGGCAATTGAACCTTTGGCTATAGTTTTAAGGGAGTCCAGGAACTGGAGGGGGCTTTTCCGGCGGGGGGGGGGGCGGTGTTTGGGGGGGGTGTGGGGGAGGGACTCCAGGTACCGTTCTATGCCGATGACCTGTTACTGCATGTTGCGGAGCCAGTTGGGGGGGGGGGGACGCCGGAGGTCATGTAGATCCTCAGGGAGTTTGGGGACTTGTCCGGGTATAAGCTCAATGTGGGGAAGAGTGAGCTCTTCGTGGTACACTCAGGGGAACAGGGAAGGGGGATAGACGAGATTCCATTGAAGAGGGTGGAAAGGAGTTTTCGGTACCTGGGGTTCCAGGTGGCCAGGAGCTGGGGGACCCTACACAAGGTCAACTTGACGCGACTGGTGGAGCAGATGGAGGAGGAGTTTAAAAGGTGGGATAAGCTGCCACTCTCCCTGGCGGGTAGGGTACAGTCGGTGAAAATAATGGTTCTCCCGAGGTTCCTTTTTGTATTCCAGTGCCTCCCCATCCTGATCCCTAAGGCCTTTTTTAAGTGGGTCAGCAGGAGCATCATGGTATTTGTGTGAGTGAAAAAGACCCCGAGGGTGTGATGGGTGTTTCTTGAACGGAGGAGGGACAGAGGGGGGTTAGTGTTGCCTAATCTGTGTGGGTACTACTGGGCTGCCAATGTGGCGATGATACGCAAGTGGGTAATGGAGGGGGAGGGGGCGGCGTCGAAGAGGCTGGAGATGGCGTCCTGTCTGGGCACGAGTCTGAGAGTGCTGGTGACAGCACCGCTGCCGCTCCCGCCGACTAGGTACACCACGAGTCCGGTGGTGGCGGGAATGAGAAGGATGGGGGGCCTGTTTTTGGATGGGACGTTTGTGAGCCTTGGGGCACTGGAGAAAAAATTCGGGATTCACCCCGGAAGTGCCCTCAGGTACATGCAGGTAAGGGCGTTTGTAAGACAGCAGGTGAAGGAGTTCCCGCTGCTTCCAGAACGTTGGATGCAGGATAGGGTGCTCTCGGGGGTGTGGGTTGGAGAAGGCAAGGTTTTGGTGATCTAGCGGGAGATGCAGGAGGAGGAGGTGCTCTCGGTGGAGCAGCTAAAGGGTAAATGGGAGGAGGAGTTTGGGGAGGAGATAGACGAGGGTACGTGGGCGGACGCCCTGGGTAGGGTTAATTCTTCCTCCTCTTGCGCCAGGCTTAGCCTGATACAATTTAAGGTTCTTCACAAAGCGCATGTGACAGGGGCGAGGCTGAGCAGGTTCTTTGGGGTGGAAGACAGGTGTGTGAGGTGCTCGGAAGCCCAGGAAATCACACCCATGTGTTCTGAGCGTGCCCGGCGCTGGATTGGGTCTGGAGGGGCGTTGCGAGGACGGTGTCTAAGGTGGTGAACACCCGGGTTAAGCCGAGCTGGATATTAGCACTATTTGGGGTATCGGACGAGCCGGGAGTGCAGGAGGCGAAAGAGGCTGGTATTCTGGCATTTGCGTCTCTGGTAGCCCATGGAGGATTCTGCTACAGTGCAAAGATGTGAGGCCCCCAAGCGTGGAAGGCTGGATCAGCGACATGGCAGGATTCATTAAATTGGAGAGGGTAAAATTTGCCTTGAGAGTGTCTGTGCAAGGGTTCTCCAGGCGGTGGTAATCGTTCCTCCCTTTCTAGTGGAGGGTTAGGAGGTGGTCAGCAGCAGCAGCAAACCGGAGGGGGGGGGGGGATGTGGAGGAAGGGGGGGGGGTACTTTGTGTTTACTACTGTGTTTATGTAGTTGTACGATGTTTGTTTATACATTTTTGTTTATTTTTTCTGTAAGGCGGGGGTTGTTTGAAATATGTAAAATTTGAATGAAAATATTTTTTAAAATATCATTCATACATTAAAGCATTAATAAATATTTGTAATAATAATGGAAAAACCTTATGAAGTGCCAATCCTTGCATTTAAACCTGATACCATTACGATTTCAACTTCTCATTTTGTCAATAACGTTTATAGTACTAAAATAATAAACATATATATATATCAATATAAATATACATACAGAATATATCACTATTAATTCAATGTTAATTCAATGTTAATTCATTCACTAATAGTTTTCACGCTAAAGCGTGGCAATATCATTGTTTTCAAATTAGTAATCATCTCTTCTGTTCCAAATTAAAATGTGATACAGAGTTACGCTGCTGGTTTGAGGACATCGTTTTAGTCCGCAGGTCTGCCAGGGTCTCGTTGTATAGTGCAAATGTTCGAGACGTTTAGTTATTTGCACCTGTTTTGACACTAAAAATTATTTTCCCCCCAAAGAGTGCATGCCACATCCATCCAACCGGAATCTGCCGGAATTTTCCGGTCACCGTGATTCAATTTTGCCGCTGGCAGTGCAGCCACGTGAGCGGGTTTGAGTGGTGTGGGTTGGTTACAATGGAGATATCCCATCGACAATTGGATGGAAGATAGAATCCCGCCAAAAGCGAATGGCGTGCAGAACAGAAACACGCAGCTGTTGGACTGGAGACTCCCGCTGCTGGGAATGCATTCTGCTGGACGAACTAATGTGAGCATTTCCTTTGTCCCCAATCATTGGCTAGTGAGTATACATAACACCATTGATTGAATTAATGCCTGGGAGCGGCGAGCTTTTAAAAATATTCATTCTCATCCGAGAAGAGCCAAACCCCATCGCCGGTATCGGGATCCCTGATGCGGCAGAGAACCGCAAAATCGGACTGGCAGCGGGCGTCAGCGTACATAAATCCGAACCACCAAGTTTCCACCGCCCTCCCGGCTGGCGGCTTAATCCAGGTTCATGACCACGCTGCAGAGAGAGGATGTAAATTATTGCAAATAAGTGTATTCTACAGCCCGCTGTGATTGCCCCGTCCCCAGGGCCGGGAATAACGTGCGTGGGGATTACAGGTTGTCTCTCTAAACGTCAACCTGTCATGGTTTTTTAAAAATAAATCCTTATATTGGCATTTCCCATATTTATAAGTTGTACATGTACACATCACATTTTTCTCGTCGGTGCTAATTTCCTTTATTATACAGAGAGGTTTAGTTTGTCCTTCGTTTAACTGACCGTATGTGCATTTCGTTGCCCTTTGGATCGGTGTATGATTCCTCCCCCTACCCCGTTGCCACCCCCTCCCCCCCCCCTTGGCTTCGGCTGTGCTTTTCTTTTCCGGACAGAGTGGAGAAAAAATAAAATAAAAAAGGGGAGTAGCCCCCCTCATCTCTCGTGGTTTCCCCACCTCCCTTCCGCCTCCCCCCCCCCCCCCGGGGGTGCGCAGTCTTTTGGTACCTCATCTGTCTTGGTGGTTTAAAAAAATATTCTAACTAGGTTACTCCTCGTTGCTGGCCTCGAACAGGTTTTGGAACAGCCCGAAGAACTGCCCCCAAGTATCCAGGAAGCCTTCCCCTGACTCTCGGTTGGCGTACTTAATCTTCTCCAGGTGGAGAAATGCCGAAAGGTCAGTGAGCCAATCTGCAGCTTTGGGTGGTGCTGTCGATCGCCAGCCGAGTAGGATTCTCCGGCGTGCTATTAGGGAAGCGAAAAAGAGGGCGTTGGCCTCCTTCCCCATGTGTAACTCTGCCTACTCTGATACCCCGAAGATTGCCACGATTGGGCATGGCTTCACCCTCACCCCCACAACCCTGGACATTGCCTCGGAGAAGGCGTCGAGAACCCTACAAATCAGGGGCATGCACTGAACATGTGGGTGTGGTTATCCGGGCCTTCCTGACAACGTTCAGGCTGCCCAGAACCCAGTAAGCTTGGGGAAAGCTCAAAACATGTGGGTGCGGTTGGCCGGGCCCCTCTGGCACTGCTCACATTTGTCCTCCACCTCCGGGAAGAACCTGCTTCTTCGGGCTCTGGTCAGTTGCGTTCTGTGCTCCACTTTGAGCTGCATTAGGCTTAGCCTCGCGCAGGAGGACGAGGAGTTCACCCTGCTCAGTGCTTCTCTCCAGAGTCCCATCCTACCTCTGTCTGTAGTTCGTCTTCCCATTTTTGTCTGGTCTCGTCCAGTGGAGTCCGGGCTCTGTCCAGTAGCTGTCCGTATATTTTCGCACATAGCCCCCCCCCCCCCCCTCCTCCTTGCTTGTGCCTATCAGGTCCTCTAGTAGTGTGGTTTCTGAGGCCCTGGGGTGACCTAGCGTCTCTTTGCTGAGAAAGTGTTTTATTCGGAGGTGTCTAATTTCCTGTCCTTTTGCTAGCTTCCACTTCCCCGTCAGTTCGCCTAGTGTCGGCAGTCACTGCCCTACGTAGAAGCCCCCGACTGTCAATGTGCCCCTCGTCTCGCCTCCATCTTTTGAAGGTGGTATCCAGCATTGTTGGGGATATCTGTGATTGCCGCATATTGGAGCCATGGGGGACATTTTGGCTATCCCGATTTGTTGTCTCAGCTGGGTCCACATTCTTAGCGTGGCCGCTACCACTGGGCTCGTTGTGTATCTTGTTGAAGAGGATGAGAGTGCTGCTGTGGCCAGGGCCCGGAGGGTCGTTCTTCACAGGATGCCTCCTCCATTTGTACCCAATCTGTGTCGGGTTCTTGTACCCATCCCCTCATTCTTTCTGCCGTTGATGCACAGTGGTGGTATTTTAAGTTTGCTAAAGCCAAGCCCCTTTTGAATTTCCTTCTTTGCAGTGCCTGTTTGGAAATTCTAGGGTTCTTACCCCCCCCCCCCCCCCCCCGCCAAGAGGGTGACCTCCCGGTAGGCCAAGCAGGTTACTCCTTCAGGTAATTGCCGGGAAAGTCCATTTGTGAGCCATCCTACCCATCCACATTGTATAATTGCCATTCCTCCTCTACCAGAAAGCCCACGCCCTCTCCCCAGGGACCCCTATATTAGGGAGGCCCCCAAATACCTCCCTAATAGGAGACCTGTAATAGAGAGACCTCTCAGCTCCATTATCTGCAAGCATTTCATACCTTTTTAGTCGTGGGCTGTGATTCACAACATGCACAACAAAATTTGCAGTCTTAATGAATTCCTCTCCCCACATTGATCAGTGACTCTAAGTGCCGAAACCGCAATGTTTACAGCCATTGACCACATCGAACAGACGCAAATGCATTCAAATCATTCAAGAGAGATCTGGGGTGGTGGGGGGGCGGGGGGGGGGGGGCGGCGGTCGAGACGCTGTTAACAGCTGTTCTCCTTCCAGGAATGGAGAACTGAAGCTTCAAGGTGAGTGTTAAAGATGTAATAATTTTGCAATGTCCCTGTCTGGACTGCTGCCTCGATTGCAGATAGGTATCTTTTCTGGGAGAGTTTGCGGGGCAGGGGGGGGGTCTATGGAGGGTCCATTCAGTTAGTCAATCGTTTTAGTTAGGTCATCCCTGCGTGTCCTCCCTCTTACGGTGGTCACGGAGTGGTTTCCAAATTATTGGCGTGTCTGGAAAGGGGGGTGGGTATGCACTTATTACAAGTGTCGATGTGGAGTGTCTCCCTATTATCGGGTTCCAGGGGTTGTATCCCTCGATATGATCTCTGGGGATGTCTCACTCGTGAGGGAGTCCCTCGGGAGGAGACGGGTCTGGTGACCACTTACTGGGGATGAGGGGTATACAGGAAATCCGAGGTTTGTGTGTGTGTGTGTGTCTGTGTGTGTGTGGGGGGGGGGGGGCGTGGGGGGGGGGTGGGGGGGTGGCTACATGTGGTAATGGAAGGGCGGGTTCGGGGCTGATTTGCCGCGCCGGCGGGGGCAGTGGCGGCTGCGACGTCCCAATCAATATGGCGGCCCGAGACCGGCATTCACTCGGGAGTCTGTCAAGTTCCTCACCATGCATATATTGCATGGAAAGCCATGCAGAATTACGGAATTGCTTTCCGATTTGTGTTCCCAGGTGGATCGTAAATCTGTTTCAGTTCTCCTCCGATGGGAGAACACAGGGCGGGATTCTAACTGTTGACACCAACTCAGAATCCGTGGACATTTATGACAGAAAAACCTGCTCCTCACCTGGGCCGATGCCGCTATCTTCATGAGGCCCATGATCGACACTGGGGATGCTGACATCCGGGGCCCATGATCGACACTTCACATGCAAATTACACTCCCCACACACATTCATCACAGCCAAAATGATGGCACTGGTTGTTTTGGAGCGTGCCCAAGCAGATGATGGGTTGGCTGGGGCCAGACGGCATCCAGGCATCCAGACGCGCATGACCTGGGTCGTCACCTACATGACACGTGGCACGAGGTTCAAAGTGGGCTGTTAGCAGCGTGCGCAGCTCCATGGTTGCCTTGTCAGCTGCTACAATGGTGGTCCTTGCCCGTCCACCCAGACTACATCGGTCACCTCCATCCCACCCCGCACTACTCGCCTCGCCCCTGGTGATGCCTCACTGCCAGTGATACAACTGTCTGCAAACAATGGCGTTGTTAGACACCTTTTATACCCCCTCTCTCTCCAGCAGCTGTTGCCACACTGGTACCACGGTTTTTAAAAGAACAACGCAGTCGGGAACTCATCCCATCAGAGGAGGAGAATTGCAGAGGTGCCGGAGAATAGTGGATTGGGCCTGCGAATGATATGAAAATGGGCCGGGATTCTCCCCTACCGGGCGTGACGGGGGTCCCGGTGGGATGGAGTGGCGGGAACCACTTTGGCTTCGGGCCGCTCCAAAGGTGCCGATTCCTACGCACCTCTCGGGGCCAAGCCCTCACCTTGAGGGGATAGGCCAGCACCGGAATGGGTGGCGTGCCGCCGGTCCACGGGAAAGGATTTGGCGCCACGCCAAGCAGGGCCGAAAGGACTTCACGGCCGGCGGAAGTCATTGCATGCACAGGAGCGTCTGCGGCTGCTTACGACATTCCCGCGCATACGCAGGGGGGGGATCTCTTCCACGCCGACCATGGTGAAGGCTGTGACCGAGGTGGAGGGAAAATTGTGCCCCCCACGCCACAGGCCCGCCCGCAGTTCCGTGGACCCCGATTGCGGGCCAGGCCACCGTGGGGGCACCCCTGGGGCCAGATCGCCCCGCGGCCCCCCCCAACCAGGAGCCCGGTGCCTGCTCGCGCCGCCCTGTCCCGCCGATCAAAAGGTGGTTCAATCCACGCCGGCGGAAACGGGTTGACAGTGGCAGGACCTCGGCCCATCCCTGGCAAGAGAATCGCCGGGGGTGGGCCTGCCCACCGGCGCATCGTGATCCCCGCCCCCGCCGACCTGCGTGGCGCGATTCCCGCCCCCGCCGAACCTCTGATGGCGGAGAATTCGGGACGGTGGGGCGGGGGGGGGGGGGGGGAGGGGGTTCACGCCAGCCCCTGGCGATTCTCCAACCCGGTTGGGTGGAGGGGTCTGAGAATCACGCACCTGTGGCGGGATTCTCCCCTACCCGGCGGGGCGGGGCGTTCGGGCGTAATAGAGTGGCGGGAACCACGCCGGCGTCGCGCCGCCCCTAAGGTGCGGAAGTCTCCGCACCTTTAGGGGCCAAGCCCTCACCTTGAGGGGCTAGGCCTGCGCTGGAGTGGTTTCCGCTCGCCGGGTAGCGTGGGCAGCAGTTTGTGTGGGAAACCAGACTACATCCAGGCGGCTTCCTTTAAAAAAAAAATTCCACCTCCCGAGCCGCGTTTCTCGGCAGTGTGCAGAATGCTCCGTTCGTGACGCTGTCAATTTGCCATTGTAGGCACCCCACGCTTCCTAGAAACCCATGCAATGCTGCGGAAGTGAGAGACCCCTAGCGGAGAATTAAAACTGTGGCTGAGCATATACACTTGAAGGTAAATAATTCGACGTCACAGTGACATATTAAAGTAGAAATTATTCTTTCAAATAAAGGTGGGAGCAGACTCCACCTTTCTAACCTGCGGCATCCAAATTTTCTTTCAGTTTCTGAACCTCTGAAAGAGGAAGATTAAAGATATTAATATTTGTAGAGGCGTAGTTACTGCCCATCATGAAACTGCGCCGCATATCTTTGTAAATTATTGTATGCGATTTTGTAATGGATCTGCAGTGCATGCATTCAGGGAGACAATTGGAATTTTGCGGTCGTCAGGATTCACTTTTCCCACTGGCAGAGCAACCCCGTCGGCGTATTTTGCGGCGCCGTGGAGTGGTTTCAATGGCAAATCCCATCGATAAGCGGCAGGTGGATAGGATCCCACTGCCAGCAAACATCACACTGCGCTGAAAGAGGCGGCTCCGCGACAGGAGAAGCCCGGCCGTTCCGGAGATGAGCTGTCACACACAAGCTCAGAAATCAAAATGCGGAAATGAAGCAAAATGGAAAAAAAGGGAGATAAAAGAAAAATACTGTAAATACCTGGTCCCCCTGGGCGATTGTACAAAACGTTCAGAACCAAAGTAGTGACCTTACAGACCTCATCTGCGTTCTCTTCCATTGAGGTCGCAATGGAATAAATGATTATCGCTCTAAGACAACATATTCTCCATTGTATTTCAAATGAGCGTAAAGCCTCTGATTGATTCAGGTTGTATTTTATTTATATTATTGGCGGCACTTTGGACTCTCTCTATGATGAATTATTCGTATTATGGAGGCTTATTTGCCTCTCTGTATGACAAATTATTTGATTGAGGTACAAAAGTGTTATTTTAAAAAAAGAATTCCAATGGTGCTGCCATTAGACTGTAACCCAAAGACCGAGGGTAGCATTCCGGATAGCCGGGCTTGTATTCCGCCATGGTAGGTGGTGAAATATGAATTCAATAACAACCTGGAACTAAAAGCCTAAATGCTGACCGTAGGGAAAGACATTGGCCTGATTTCCTGGCAATGCTGGTCACCACCTTGCAGGAAAGACGTAATTGTTCTGAGAGAGTGCATAAGAGGTTTACAAGCATGTTGCTCGGTGTATCAAGAGATATTGGATAGGTTGCTGTTATTTTCCTTGAAAAATAACGCCTCAGGGAGTCACTTAATTGACATGAACAAAATTACGAGGGTAATAGATAATAGACCGGATAAAATTGTTTCTCTTGGTGGAGAATTCTGGAACCAAGGGATATAGATTAAAGATAACTGTCAGTTGGTGTATGGAGGATATGAGGAATATCCTTTTTTTATTCAGGTGGTACTGGGTGTCTGGAATTCGCTGCCCATGTTGGAGGCAAAGACCCTAAACTCGTTTCAAATACCTGGACCTGTGCCTTAAGATACAGGGCTATGGACCAGATGCATGAAGGTGGGATTAGAAAGGGCACCTGGGTACCCTCGGGCTGGGATGAGTCTAATCGAAATGCCTCCTTCCTAGTTTAAACTCGTCTATGGTCCTTTGGTTATGTAAATGGCGTCTTTCTGCCTTGGAAGAAGATGGACATCACAAGGGTTTATTTTACTTGTGAATTGATTATCGTCAGTTTCCTCTGTCGAGATGGATTACTGGGTGAAATTCCCTTGCACATAAGTGGTCCATGGTCGACTGATTTTAGTTCTTTCATGTTTGTTCTCTTTTGAACCATCGGGGTATTACATTTTCCTTCGAATGTTTCCCCGTCCTTTCTGATTGCCTCCTTCCAAATGGCCCAATAACAGAAGGACTTTGGGTCGACATATTGTGATCCTGATCAACTTGACGTCTGGTTTACAGATGTTTTTGCGTCACAGAAACACTGTGACCTGCTTGCCTGGTATCTATAGCACATTCGACCTGCAGCAAACCTTTGGGGATCGGGCACTTCCTTATTATTGTGTGGACGATCTTCTATGCTGTCGCACTGACCAGCCGGAAGAATGTGGTATCACACGTTTTCCTCTTTCTGAGTCTCAGTGCGGCCACATTTCTCTTCCCCGCCGGTACGCACCCCCTACTGCGCATTCCGGGTGGCGTGGGATGTTTTCAATCAGAAATCCCACCGAACAGCGACACTATTAGACAATAATGCGGTCAGCGAACGGTGCGTCGCCGTGAAACACACGCCTGGCGGTCCGGCGAATCCAGACCAGATCTGATAAATCGGCATGATTGCCCCACTTTGACATTTTCTTCCTTCACGCTTCCAGAAGATGGGGGCAACCCTAATTAATCCTGAACTGACTGGTTTGCCATTTCCGAAAGCAAACATGAGCCGTGGAGCTGGAGACATATGTCGGCCGCAACAAATAAACATGACAGATTTCCTTCATTAAATGACAGTGTTTGCAAACGGTTTTTCAAAAGACAAATCTAGATATTGCTTGTCATTGTCACCGTTACTGACTTTCGATATTTAATGCAAATTTGTTGTCAGAATTTGCCCTAGCTGCACTGATATCGTTTGTACTCATGGAGCCTCTGAATCACTGATCTATTGGCATCACCAGTCCAATGATATTACCAATGCTGCACTATCTCCGTAATTTGCAGCGATGGCGCCACACACAATGAAAACCACTCTTCATTACCTTTATCGACAGAAACAAGGCATCAATATTGACAGCAAGTTATATAAACAACAAAGAACAAAGAAGCGTACAGCACAGGAACAGGCCCTTCGGCCCTCCCAGCCTGTGCGGACCATGCTGCCCGTCTAAACTATAATCTTCTGCACTTCCGGGGTCCATATCCTTCTATGCCCATCCTATTCCTGCATTTGTCAAGATGCCCCTTAAACGTCACTATCGTCCGTACTTCCACCACCCCCTCCGGCAGCGAGTTCCAGACACCCACTACCCTGTGTGTAAAAAACTTGCCTCGTACATCGTCTCTGAACTTTGCCTCTCACACCTTGAACCTATGCCCCCTAGTACTTGACCCCTCTACCCTGGGAAAAGGCCTCTGACAATCCACTCTGTCTATGCCTCTCATAATTTTGTAGACCTCTATCAGGGTCGCCCTTCAACCTCCGTCGTTCCAGCGAGAACAAACCGAGTTTATTCAACCTCTCGTCATAGCAAATGCCCTGCATACCAGGCAACATCCTGGTAAATCTCTTCTACACCCTCTCTAAAGCCGCCACATCCTTCTGGTAGTGTGGCGACCAGAACTGAACACTATACTCCAAGTGTAGCTAAACTAAGGTTCTACACAGCTGCAACATGACTTGCCAATTTTTATATTCAATGCCCCGGCCAATGAAGGCAAGCATGCCGTATGCCTTCTTGACTACCTTCGTCACCTGTGTTGCCCATTTCAGTCACCTCGATATCTCTGACTGTCAATCCTCTTGAGCGTTCTACCATTCAGTAGTTGTATTAGACCTTCCAAAATGCATTACCCCATATTTGTCCGGATTAAACTGCACTTGCCATCTCTCCGTTCAAGTCTCCAAACGATCTAAATCCTGTTGTATCCTATGACAGTCCCCATCGCCATCCGCAATTCCACCAACGTTTGTGTCGTCTGTAAACTTACTAATTTGACCAGTTACATTTTCCTCCAAATCATGTATATATACTACGAACAGCAAAGGTCTCAGCCCTGATCCCTGCGGAATACCACTAGTCACAGCCCTCCAATCAGAAAAGCACCCTGCCATTGCTACGCTCTACCTTCTATGACCTAGCCAGTTCTGTATCCACCTTGCCAGCTCACCCCTGATCCCGTGTGACTTCGCCTTTTGTACCAGTCTGCCATGAGGGACCTTGTCCAAGGACTTGCTGAAGTCCATATAGACAACAACCACTGCCCTACCTGCATCAATCATCTTTGTGACCTCCTCGAAAAACAAAGAACAAGAACAAAGAACAAAGAAATCTACAGCACAGGAACAGGCCCTTCGGCCCTCCAAGCCCGTGCCGACCATACTGCCCGACTAAACTACAATCTTCTACACTTCCTGGGTCCGTATCCTTCTATTCCCATCCTATTCATATATTTGTCAAGATGCCCCTTAAATGTCCCTATCGTCCCTGCCTCCACTACCTCCTCCGGTAGTGAGTTCCAGGCACCCACTACCCTCTGCGTAAAAAACTTGCCTCGTACATCTACTCTAAACTTTGCCCCTCTCACCTTAAACCTATGCCCCCTAGTAATTGACCCCTCTACCCTGGGGAAAAGCCTCTGACTATCCACTCTGTCTATGCCCCTCATAATTTTGTATACCTCTATCAGGTCGCCCCTCAACCTCCTTCGTTCCAGTGAGAACAAACCGAGTTTATTCAATCGCTCCTCATAGCTTATGCCCTCCATACCAGGCAACATTCTGGTAAATCTCTTCTGCACCCTCTCTAAAGCCTCCACATCCTTCTGGTAGTGTGGCGACCAGAATTGAACACTATACTCCAAGTGTGGCCTAACTAAGGTTCTATACAGCTGCAACATGACTTGCCAATTCTTATACTCAATGCCCCGGCCAATGAAGGCAAGCATGCCGTATGCCTTCTTGACTACCTTCTCCACCTGTGTAGCCCCTTTCAGTGATCTGTGGACCTGTACTCCTAGATCTCTTTGACTTTCAATACTCTTGAGGGTTCTACCATTCACTGTATATTCCCTACCTGCATTAGCCCTTCCAAAATGCATTACCTCACATTTGTCCAGGTTAAACTCCATCTGCCATCTCTCCGCCCAAGTCTCCAGACAATCTAAATCCTGCTGTATCCTCAGACAGTCCTCATCGCTATCCGCAATTCCACCAACCTTTGTGTCGTCTGCAAACTTACTAATCAGACCAGTTACATTTTCCTCCAAATCATTTATATATACTACAAAGAGCAAAGGTCCCAGCACTGATCCCTGTGGAACACCACTGGTCACAGCCCTCCAATTAGAAAAGCATCCCTCCATTGCTACCCTCTGCCTTCTATGGCCTAGCCAGTTCTGTATCCACCTTGCCAGTTCACCCCTGATCCCGTGTGACTTCACCTTTTGTACTAGTCTACCATGAGGGACCTTGTCAAAGGCCTTACTGAAGTCCATATAGACAACATCTACTGCCCTACCTGCATCAATCATCTTAGTGACCTCCTCGAAAAACTCGATCAAGTTAGTGAGACACGACCTCCCCTTCACAAAACCGTGCTGCCTCTCACTAATACGTCCATTTGCTTCCAAATGGGAGTAGATCCTGTCTCGAAGAATTCTCTCCAGTAATTTCCCTACCACTGAAGTAAGGCTCACCGGCCTGTAGTTCCCGGGATTATCCCTGCCACCCTTCTTAAACAGAGGAACAACATTGGCTATTCTCCAGTCCTCCGGGACATCCCCTGAAGACAGCGAGGATCCAAAGATTTCTGTCAAGGCCTCAGCAATTTCCTCTCCAGCCTCCTTCAGTATTCTGGGGTAGATCCCATCCGGCCCTGGGGACTTATCTACCTTAATATTTTTTAAGACACCCAACACCTCGTCTTTTTGGATCACAATGTGACCCAGGCTATCTACACCCCCTTCTCCAGACTCAACATCTACCAATTCCTTCTCTTTGGTGAATACTGATGCAAAGTATTCATTTAGTACCTCGCCCATTTCCTCTGGCTCCACACATAGATTCCCTTGCCTATCCTTCAGTGGGCCAACCCTTTCCCTGGCTACCCTCTTACTTTTTATGTAAGTGTAAAAAGCCTTGGGATTTTCCTTAACCCTATTTGCCAATGCCTTTTCATGACCCCTTCTAGCCCTCCTGACTCCTTGCTTAAGTTCCTTCCTACTTTCCTGATATGCCACACAGGCTTCGTCTGTTCCCAGCCTTTTAGCCCTGACAAATGCCTCCTTTTTCTTTTTGACGAGGCCTACAATATCACTCGTCATCCAAGGTTCCCGAAAATTGCCGTATTTATCTTTCTTCCTCACAGGAACATGCCTGTCCTGTATTCCTTTCAACTGACACTTGAAAGCCTCCCACATGTCAGATGTTGATTTGCCCTCAAACATCCGCCCCCAATCTATGTTCTTCAGTTCCCGCCTAATATTGTTATAATTAGCCTTCCCCCAATTTAGCACATTCATCCTCGGACCACTCTTATCCTTGTCCACCAGTACTTTAAAACTTACTGAATTGTGGTCACTGTTACCGAAATGCTCCCCTACTGAAACATCTACCACCTGGCCGGGCTCATTCCCCAATACCAGGTCCAGTACCGCCCCTTCCCTAGTTGGACTGTTTACATATTGTTTTAAGAAGCCCTCCTGGATGCTCCTTACAAACTCTGCCCCGTCTAAGCCCCTGGCACTAAGTGAGTCCCAGTCAATATTGGGGAAGTTGAAGTCTCCCATCACCACAACCCTGTTGTTTTTACTCTTTTCCAAAATCTGTCTACCTATCTGCTCCTCTATCTCCCGCTGGCTGTTGGGAGGCCTGTAGTATACCCCCAACATTGTGACTGCACCCTTCTTATTCCTGATCTCTACCCATATAGCCTCACTGCCCTCTGAGGTGTCCTCTCGCTGTATAGCTGTGATACTCTCCTGAACAAGTAGCGCAACTCCGCCTCCCCTTTTACATCCCCCTCTATCCCGCCTGAAACATCTAAATCCTGGAACGTTTAGCTGCCAATCCTGCCCTTCCCTCAACCAGGTCTCTGTAATGGCAACAACATCATAGTTCCAAGTAGTAATCCAAGCTCTAAGTTCGTCTGCCTTACCCTTAATGCTCCTTGCATTAAAACATATGCACTTCAGGCCACCAGACCCGCTGTGTTCAGCAACTTCTCCCCGTCTGCGCTGCCTCAGAGCCACACTGTCCCTATTCCCTAGTTCTCCCTCAATGCTCTCACCTTCTGACCTATTGCTCCCGTGCCCACCCCCCTGCCATACTAGTTTAAACCCTCCCGCTATCAAGTTAGTGAGACACGGCCTCCCCTTCACAAAACCGTGCTGCCTCTCGCTAATACGTCCATTTGCTTCGAAATGGGAGTACATCATGACTCGAAGAATTCTCTCCAGTAATTGCCCTACCACTGACGTAAGGCTCGCCGGCCTGTAGTTCCCTGGATTATCCTTGAAATGAAAAGTGAAATGAAAATCGCTCATTGTTACAAGGAGTCTTCAAATGATGTTACTGTGAAAAACCCCTGGTCGCCACATTCCGTCGCCTGTTCGGGGAGGCAGCTACGGGAATTGAACCCGCGCCTGCCTGGGTCTGCTTTAAAAGCCAGCTGTTTAGCCCATTGTGCTAAATCAGCCCCTTGCTACTCTTCTTAAACAAAGGAACAACATTGGCTATTCTCCAGTCCTCCGGGACATTACCTGAAGACAGTGAGGATCCAAAGGTTTCTGTCAACGTCTCAGCAATTTCCTCTCTCGCCTCCTTCAATATTCTGGGGAAGATCCCATCAGGCCCTGGGGTCTTATCCAATTTAATATTTTTCAATAAGCCCAACACCTCGTCAATTTTGGATCTCAATGTGACCCAGGCTATCTACACACCCTTCTCCAGACTCAACATCCACCAATTCATTCTCTTTGGTGAATACTGATGCAAAGTATTCATTTAGTACCTCGTCCATTTCCTCTGGCTCCACACATAGATTCCCTCGCCCGTCCTTCATTGGGCCAACACTTTCCCTGACTACCCTCTTGCGTGTAAAATGTACGTGTAAAAAGCCTTGGGATTTTCCTGAACCCTATTTTTCAATGACATTTCCTGACCCCTTTTAGCCCTCCTGACTCCTTGCTTAAGTTCCTTCCTGCCTTCCTTGTATTCCAGACAGGCTTCGTCCGTTCCCAGCCTTCTAGTTCCGACAAATGCCTCGTTTTTCTTTGTTATACTCTTTAAATTTCTGCAAAGAGTAGGCGATATGCCTGAACGTTTGGACATCATTACCTCTCAACACGAGAATATGCACAGTTCCATCATCGAGCAACGCTGCATGAAACGTAACCAGCAATTGTTCCCTGATTGAGTAATTGCAATTGTTTCTCAATAGAATAGAGCAGAGAGGAAAATGGCCTACAACGTTCAGGACTACGCAACCAGATTGATCTGCACACTAACTCTGGGGTGTACCATTTATAAGAACGTAAGAACACAAGAACGTAGGAACTAGGAGCAGGAGTATGGCATCTGCCCCTTCGAGCCTGCTCCGCCATTCCAGGAGATCATGGCTGATCTTTTGTGGACTCAGCTCCACGTTCCCGCCCGAACACCATGACCCTTTATTCCTTTATTCTTCAAAAAACTATCTATCTTTTATCATGAAAACATTTAATGCGAGAGCCTCAACTGCTTCACTGGGCAGGGAATTCCATATATTTTCCACCATTTGGATTAAGAAGTTGCTCCTAAACTCAGTTCTAAATACACACCCCTTATTTTGTGGTTATATCCCCTAGTTCTGCTTTCACTCGCCAGTAGAAACAACCTCCCAGATCTATCCTATCTATCCTATCTATTCCCTTCATAACTTTATATGTTTCGACAAGATCCCCCCCCCCCCCCCCGCCGCCTCCTTCTAAATTCCAATGCGTACAGTCCCAGTCTCCTCAACCTGTCCTCGTAATCCTCTCCTTGCACATCCTCTAGCGCCAGTTCGTCCTGTGTCAGGTATGGAGACCAAAACTAAACACAATATTCCAGGTGTGGCCTCACTAACACCTTATCCCGTTGCAGCATAAATTCCATAGTCTTAAACTCCACCCCTCTAGCAATGAAGGACAAAACTCCATGCACTTACTTGATTACCTGTAAACCAACGTTTTGCGACTCTTGCACTAGGACACACAGGTCCCTCTGCACAGCAGAATACTTTAATATTTCATCATTTAAATATTAATCCCTTTTGCTGTTATGCCTACTAAAATGGATAACCTCACATTTGTCAACATTGTGTTCCATCTACCAGACTCTAGCCCATTCACTTAACCTATCCAAATCCGTCTGCAAACTTCCAATATCCTCTACGCTTTTTGCTTTACCACACATCTTAGTGTCGGCTGCAAACCTGGTCACATTGCACTTGCTCCCAACTCCAAATCATCTATGTAAATTGTGAGCAATCGTGGGCCCAACATTGATCCCTGAGGGACACCCCTCACTTACTGATTGCCAATTAGAGAAACACCCATTAATCCCGACTCTTTGCTTTCTATTAATTAACCGAGCCTCTATCGATGGTAGTACTTTACCCTTAACGCCATGCATCCTTATTTGATGCAGCAACCTTTTGTGTGGCACCTTTTCAAAAGGTTTGTGGAAATCCAGATATACCACATCCATTGGCTCCCCGCTGTCTACTGCACTGGTAACGTTCTCAAAAAATTCTGCTAAATTAGTTATGCACGACCTTTCCTTTATGAACCCATGCTGCGTCTGTCCAGTGGGACAATTTTCATCCAGATGTTTTGCTAATTCTTACTTGATGATAGATTCCAGCATCTTCCTTACTACCAAAGTTAAGCTAACTGGCCTATAATTACCCGCAATTATGCTTATCTCCGTTTTTAAACAGTGGTGTCACGTTTGCTATTTTCCAATCCGCTGGGACCACCCTAGAGTGTAGTGAATTTTGGTAAATTATCACTTATGCATTTGCTATTTCCCTAGCAATCTATTTTGGTACCCTGGGATGCATTCCATCAGGGCTAGGAGACTTGTATGGCCTTTAGCCCCATTAGATTGCCCATCACTACCTCCTAAGTGATAAAAATTGTCTCAAGATCCTTACCTGTCAGAGCCTCATTATGACTTGCACACAACAAGATTTCATAAGACAACCCCGAACAACCATTGCAGCGAGCAGAATTAACTCTAAGTGAATCTTCAAGTCTCACGCCATTCTCTTTTTGCACATATTACTGTCTTGTCTTTAATGCACTTTTGTGCAAATTAATTTCACTCACCAAACCATCTCGACAGAGGGAACTGACGATGATTAATTCAAAGTAAAATAAACCCTGGCAAAATAACATTGACATCGCAACGTACAGGCACTGTGATCACATGTTCACCATAAACATTGCACGGTTCAAGGGGGAGGAGCGGGAAGACAACACGATACATTTTCTTGCGTAAGGAAGGAAGGACAATAAATACTGGCCTCCAAGCGAAGCCAATATCCAAGCAATCCCTACCTTCCCAATACAATCCGATTTGATAATTTACGTTTTAAATCAGCAGACGGAATTTGCAAATCTACAATTGAAAAAAACCAAAAACTGTAGTAAAGAGGACCCTAATCCTTAAACAATGCACCCGAAATGGAATCCGAGGTAGCTAAACAAACTCATCAGTATTAGCAGCATCCATGGACAAAGCGGAAACATAACAATGTTTCAGATAAATACATGAATCCTGTAGAGGCAATGGACTTGAAACACGAATTTGAAACATTCACGTAACTCTCCCCTCCCCCCCACCCCACCTCTCCAGCTGCTGTCAGACAGACTCATTATTTTTGGGGCGTTCTGTCTGCTTTTGCATTCGCGACATCCGCAGTAATGAACTTTTGCTCGCAATTAACAAAGGTGTTTACCATTTAAACTGTCCAGAAGGCTGTCCAAGTTTTTCATTCATCATATAGCGTCGTCTTTTACTCAAATCGTAAGTTTTTCTTTAATAGGCGATGTTGTACCTCGTTGGTTTAACCGCTGAACATACTTAAAACGCGTTTCGACGCAGAGAGCTTGAATTAGATGGCAACAGTTTCTACGCGACTTCGTGTTTAGGAATGGGTCATTCCTTTGAGATGCAAGTCGTGCTTGGAGCGGCAAGGGAGCACAGTGGTGAGCACTGTTGCTTCGCAGAGCCTGGGTCCCAGGATCCAGGTTCGCTTCCAGCTTGGATCACGGTATGCACGTCCTCCCCTTGTCTGCGTGGGTACCTCCTGGTGATCCGGTTTCCTCCCACAAGTCCCAAATGTGGTGCTTTTTAGGTGAATTGGAAATTCTGAATTCTCCTTCAATGTATCCGAACAGGCGCCGTAATGCGGCGATTATGGGATTTGCACAGTTAATCCATTGCAGTGTTAATGTAAGCGTAATTGTGACAATAATAAATATTATAGATTAATATGGAAAGGTACAGGTCTGAATTTGTTATGGTTTGATTACAAGGCTAGCAAAAATAGCAACACCAGCATTGACCTTTGTTCTACTCTAAATACATTCTCCTTTGGACACGATTAACACTCTTCAGTCCTTCATGGCACCATCAGCACCTCCTTTGTGTGCCGTTCATGACATCAGTCAATCTCTCCTTTGCTCCGCCCTATGCCTGACTTTCCATTCTGCACCAACCTCTTCTCCAATTAGATAATCTGTCATATTTCTACAACTGTTCTGCAGAAGCTTCATATGAACTAGTTACGTTAGTTGTTTGTCTCTCGATCGATGCTGCCAAGCCTGCTGAGTTTATCTGACACTTATTTTGTTTTTATACACGTATCACTATTATTCGGGGGGCACATTTAGTGAATGCAAAGGTCTGAAAACAATAATTTACTCAACCTAAAGTTGTTGATCTGAGAAGATAAACATTAATATTAACCCGATGTGCTGATGTGAGATCATGCACCCATGTGCCGATTTCACGTAGAATGCACGAGCATAGACAAGAAACGGGTTGTTTGGGACATCTACTCCTGATTTTCATTACAACTTTAAACCTGTAATTAAAATTAAAAATCGGCTTCAAGTGTTGCTTACACCTGCTGCTGATTGGAACGTGTGTTTCAATACATATTTGAGGGAGCTGCGGGATCTAACAATGTTGCGAAGGACATTCATTTGGGAAGAATGTGATCAGTGAAGGAACATGCCGTTTCACTCTCTGTACAACGTGTATTCAGTAACACCATAGATCAGGGCTCCGATACTGACCCTTAGATTATGTGTCTGTCACTCACATACTTTAAGCGACTGGGATTAGTTTTAAGGGCATATTCCGCAGTATGACACTATATTGCGCAGATGACATTTAGTTTTCTGTCGACTATATTGCAAAGTTGCCTGAAATTTCTCTGAACCATTCACAATTAGTTCCTGCAGCGATGACCATGTTTTATTTCTTGAGCACCTGCTGTAGTTTTAGTCGTTAACTGATCTCTCAGTTTGTTTAGATTTACTGTTTAACGGAGCAATTTAAATATTTCCTGTTGTAACTTAGTTTTAAATGTCACACTGTTTCAGTACAATTCTCTTTGCAATTATATTTAGCTCTTGTACGATTGAAGCACATTAAGGTAGCTACGTCGCCCGGGCCACATGGGATTTAGCCCAGAATACTGAGGGAAGCAAGGGAAGAAATTCATGGGGCATTGACTGACATCTTTGGCTACAGGTGAGATGACAGAGGGCTGGAGAATAGCTAACGTGGTACCACTGTTCAAGAACGGTTGCAGGGAGAATCCAGGAAACTATAGGCAATGACCCTCACGCCGGTAGTAGTTAAATTATTGGAGAAAATTCACAGGGAAAGGATATATGCCCATTTGCAATCAAATGGATCAATTCGATATAGCCAACATGGTTTTGTGAAGGATCGAGTTTATTGAGGAGGTGACAAAGATGATTCATGACGGGAGGGTAGTGTACGTTGCTTACATGGACTTCAGTAAAGCCTTTGACAAGGCGCCTCATAGCAACTGGGGCAAAACGTGAAGTCACATGGAATCAAAGCTGAGGTGGCAAGTTGGATACAGAATTGGCTCGGTCACAGAAGGCAACGCGTTGCAGCAGAAGTTTTTTTTTCTGAATGTAAGGTTGTGATTAGTGGTGTTCCACAGGGATCTATACTGCGTCTCTCTTGTTTGTAGCATATATAAACAATTTGGAGGAAAATGTATCTGGTCTGATGATTAAGTTCAGGGATGAATCTCAGGTTGGTTGGGTGGCAGATAGCGTTGATGATTGTCAGATGATACAGAATGACAAATATCGGCTGTAGAAGTGGGCAGAGAAATGGCAAATGGATTTTAATCCAGAAAAATATGTGGTAAAGCATTTTGGTAGGACTATCATAGAGGGGAAATATACCATAAGTGGCAAAACTCTACAGAATGTAGAAAGTCAGAGCGATCAGGGAGTGCAAGTCCACAGGTCTTTGAAAGTCGCAACACAAGTGGACAAGGTAATCAAGAAAGCATACTGAATGTTTGCCTTCATTGGCCTGGGCATAGAGCATAAAAACTGGCAAGTCATGCTGAAGTTGTATAGAACCTTGGTACGGCTGCAATTGAAATATTGCGCACCATTCTGATCGTCACAGTACCAAACGGACGTGGAAGCTTTGGAAAGGATGCGGAGCAGATTTACCAGGGTGTTGCCTGGTCTGGAGGGTGTTAGCTATGCGGAGAGGCTGAGTAGACTCGGACAGTTTTCATTAGAACGACGGAGGTTGAGGGGTGACCTAATAAAGATATACAAGAATATGTGGGGCGCGGATATAATGGATGGGCATTCCCTCTTTCCCAGGCTAAAGGGGTCGATAATCAGGGGACATAGGTTTAAGGTGCGTGTGCCAACGTTTAGAGGAGATGCGCGAGGCCGGTGTTTTCCATAGAGGATGGTGAGTGGCAGGACGTGCTGCCAGGGGAGGTTGTGGAAGCAGATACATAATGGCGTTGACCAGGTATTTTGACAAATACATGGATACGATGGGTATAGAGGGATACATCACTAGGAAGTGCTGAGAGATTTGGCCAAGGGTGGTATCATGACTGGTACAGGCTTGGAGGGCCGAAGTGTCTGATCGTGTGCTGTGCTGTTCTTTCTTCTCTTTGTTCTTTGAATTTGTAAGACGTCTTGCAACACCAGGTTAAAGACCAACAGGTTTGTTTGGAATCACTAGCTTTTAGAGCGAATCAGGTGAATCCACTCACCCTGGGTCCCAGGTTCGATTCCCGGCTTGCGTCGCCGTCTGTGCGGAATCTGCACGTTCACCCTGTGTATGCGTGGGTTTCCTCCAGTTGCTCCGATTTCCTCCCATAAGTCCCGAAAGATGACTCATGTAATAGCACTTTGGTATACATTCAGATTCCATTTCCGTATATGCTTTCTTGTACAACGGCACAATATCTGATCCTGTATGTTGTATTAGGTAATTTGGACATTCGAAATTCTCCCTCTTTGTACCCAGGCAGGCTCCCGAATGTGGAAACTAGGGGCTTTTCACAGTAACATCATTGCACTGTTAATGTAAGCCTACTTGTGACACTGAATAATATTATCATAGCAGGACACTTGCAAAGTGGAATCATCGGACAGAGTGAGCAGGGATGTATGAAAGGAAAATCATGTTTGACAAATTTATTGGAATTCTTCTAGACATGACCAGTAGAATTGATGGAGGAGAGCCACTGGACGTGGATTATTTGGACTTTCACAAGGCCTTTGAGCAAGTCCCATGTACCAGATTAGCGTGTAACACTAAAGTACATGGTATTAGGGGGTGTGTATTGAGATCGATAGAAAACTGGCTGGCGGACAGGAACCAAAGAGTGGGAATATCGGGCACGTTTCCAAATGGCAGGCAGTGACTCGTGGGGTCGCGCAGGAAACGATTCGAGGACCCCAGCTATTCTCAACATTTAATAATGCTTTGGATGGGGGGGGGGGGGGGAGGAGGTGGGACGAAGTGTATTTTAGCGAAATGTGGAGATGACACAATTCTGGGTCAGAGGGTGAGCTGTGAGGAGGATGCAGATACCCTTCCAAGTAATTTGGGTATTTGAGTGTGTGCACAAATGAATGTACAATTTGGATAAATGTTCTTTTTTTCACTTTGGGAGCAATAATGGGAGACAGATTATTATCTAAACCGCCATAAATTAGGAGAGGTGAACGGGCAACGAGATTTCGGCGTCCTTGTACACCTGTCGTTTAAGAGAAGCATGCAGGTGCAGCAGGCAGTAAAGAAGGCGAATGGCATGCAGGTTTTCATAGCGGGAGGGTTCGAATACAGGAGCAGGGAACTCTTGCTGCAAATGTAAAGGGGGTTGTAAAGGCAGACCTGGAATATCGTGTCCGGTTTTGGTCTCCTAATCTGAGGAAGAATGTTCTTGCTATACAGGGAGTTCTGAGAAGGGTTACCTGACTGATTGCTGGTATGGCAGGACTGATGAAGGAGGAGAGATTAAATTGTGTAGGCTTATATTCGCTGGAGTTCAGAAGAATGAGGTGGATCAAAATATAAACAAACCTACACAGGAGAGAGCCAGAAGGATGCTCCGGATGGTGACGATGCCAAGAAACAGGGGTTCATGCTCTGAGGATGCTGGTTACACCACTTAGCACTGAACTGAGGAGACCATTCTTCACCGAGAGAGGGGTAGGCTAGTGGAATTCGTTACTGTCAGAGAAAGCAGTATGTTTTCAAGAAGCAGTTAGCCATAGCACTTGGTGCAAAGGAGCTCAAAGGATATGACGAGGTGGGATCAGCCATGATCATGGTCAATGGCGGAGCAGGCTCGAAGTGCCGAATGGCCTCCTCCTATTTTACATGCTTCAATATTTGCATGGAAACAGTTGAGGCCACACGTTTCAAAGCAGTGTTACATTTCAGAAGGACGCCAAGCAATATAAAAACTGGTTGACTGGCTCTGACCAAATGCCTGGAATGATCTTACGTCGGATGATGAAACCGTAGAATGCGTTTTCTTAGTGATTAGATGTAGAATGCAAATTATAGGTTCAAGGGAGTAGTTTAACACGCCGACCATAGTGGCTACACTCTAGGGGAGTGCGATTTTTTTTTTAAAGAAAGAACAAAACAACTGGGTGTCTCTTTGAAAGGTGACATTTGTTGGCGCTTCAAGCATCAAAGAGATTGAAGGAATCAAATTGGCAAAGGTTGCATGGTGGATGAGTGAACAGATTATATTTCACAGACTAACGCGTCCTGGAAGCAAGCATTCATCAGGTTTTTAGAGCTGCTGATGTGTAATGCAGCAGGATTTACGAGTGACTTATAGTAAAGCATTCGTTAGTAAATAGTCATGAAAACATGATCGTATTTCAAGTTTAGTTTGGGTTCAAAATTTTCGATCTGAAACGAATGCCTTAAATTTTAATACAGGTAATGTCAAGGTTATTGAAAACAAAAGCTCAAAGTGCATTTCAAGAATATCATTAAAATGAAGCCGCATGTAAGTCGTTGTGGACTTTCTAATTATTCTCAAAAACGTATATTGCATTGAGAAATGAATATGCTAAAAGACTGGTGCATCATCCATGGATGAATAAGAAAGTTAAGGCTGTTAATAAATTGAAATGAAATATGTTAGGAGCTGCAAATATCAGTGGAAGACAAGACGATTGAGGAAAATAGTATCCTGCAAGGATGATTTTAAAAAAAGGGAAACACTGGAGCTTGAGAAAACCTTCTGGCTAGAAATATGAAAGAACACACACAATGCAAGTTTTTACAAATATAGGAACAGGAAGAGAATAGGTAGAGTAAGCTTTGGTCCTTTCCAAATTGAGATTCGAGAATTGATAATGGGAAGAGAAGAAATGACAGGGACCTCTAACCAGTAAAGTGTATCTGCCTCCCCCGTGGATGATGCACAAAGGAATTCAAAAATAATCCAAAAACAATGCTCGAAAGAGGGCTAAAATCTTAATTCAATCGCAATCACGTTCTATGATCGAGCAAAAAAACAATTCGGAACAATAACGGAATTATGTTTTTGAACATTACCCTGGATCTGAAGGAGTGCATTCTAATATCATAAAGCGATTGGGCGCACAGATCGTGGACATATTATTTTGAATCTTCACAATTTCCAGAGATGCTTGAAAACGTCCGAGCCGATTGCGGAACCAACATATAATGCCACTATTGAAGAATGAAGGGAGGAATATTAGGGAATCTGAAATTATTTAAATTGTGAGAGATAATAGATGATTTCAGGACAGAGAGAATGGGTGTTCTTGTACTTGAATCACAAAATAGATGATGAACGCACTTCAAGAAATTAGGAAGTGTCGTAAACGTTAGAAACTACTGCCAGGGCGATTGAATACAAATAGGGTACGGGGACAGTCTGCGAATTCTGTAGCCATGCAGGAGATTGATAAAACCACACGTGTCGCTCTATATACAGTTTTTTTTTTAGTTAATTAAGAAGGATTTGAGAATAATGGATCCTTAAATAACTTCCACCACTTATCTTCTTTTTAATACTTCAGGACATGCTTCCAGGGTACACAGGTCACATCTGAAAACGCTTCATAAAGTGTGCATAGAGTTTTGAGAAGGATTTTTTTATGGGATGGAGAGTTTGCCTTATGATGAAATAATGAGCCCCAGCATATATGCTCCTTGGAATTGTGAACGATTAAATGCCACATTTTTGATACATAACATTCAGAGGGGACGTGACAGGCTGGAATCTAAGAGTATGCTTCCTCTCAAGGGGGATCCTCGTACGTTGGTTGGGGATAGCATAAAATTAGAAACAAATGTCCCTCTACAGGCAGGCGTGATCTCAGCGCTTCGGTAGCCTTCCAAAGAGTTTATTGTAGACTGGGTATTGGATTATCTCAGAACAGAGTTAGATTAATGTTGATCGAAAATAAGGATTCGGATTTTGCGAGGTGTGGGGCGCTAGTGGGTTGAGGCAGTCAGAAACGCGGATACCAGGTCACTATCGGATCAACCATGAGCTTATGGAATGCCAGAACAGGGTTGATCGTAGGAATATCGTGACCCGGCACTGATATTTAATTATTTTATTAAGTGGATATTTACTTCAATCTCCTTTGACTGTTGTGATAGAAAGGACATGGTAGAAAGGGAAAATAATCACGTCTCTATGAAAGAAAGCATGGTAAATTGCCGGAGAGGATATCTTGACCAACAGTGTTGGGTGAACTTACCATTGCCACGCTGATTCATTTTATCACCTGATTTGAAAGAGGAATGGAGAGTTATTCAAACCAACAACATAAAAAAAGCTATTGTACAATAATTATGTATTGACGCTCACATTCCATGAAGTGGCAGTCTCTCTACAACAGCTCAACTAAACTGCAATACCCATATATGCCTGTGTTATGTACTCTGAAGGCGGGTTCAAAAGGACTTCCGCTGGGCTCCATAGAGTGAGTGGTGAACATTGGGCAGCTTTGCCTCGAAAGCGTTCGTTTTGACATTTTTGACCCGTTATTTAGGTAGTTTCGGCAGAAAGGTGGAGCGGAAAGCAAAAGAGAAAAAGTTCCACCCAGGATTGGCGTGTCTACTGGCGATCAGAACTGGCAGAAGACAGTGGAAGACCTGGCCAAGGAGTTGGAGGAGACATATAGCACAGTGCCAATTGTGAAAATGGCGGAGGGGGGAGTGACGTCGTCTGTGGGAAAGCCTCGTGTGGAGCAATTGATGAGGTTTTCAAAGAAGAAATTTCGGCAGCAGAGGATGGAAAAATACAGTGACAAGTCAAAGGCGATGGAGGGCAGTGGCACCTCTTCGTGGATCGTTGCACTGGATGGGAAAGTGCCTGGAAGCACAGGGGTTGATGATCCATGATGTGTAGACGATGGCGTAGAACCAGAGTCAACCGGTTATGTCTTTGAAAGGGGAGATCGGGATCCTGGGCGATCTGTGCAAGTCGCTGCGATCAAAGTTGAAGGAGCAGGTGAACAGGTCCAGAGGACAGAATTTGTGTATTGTGGGTCTGCCGGATGTGTTGAGGAAACGAGCGCCACGAAATGCATCTCGAGGATGTTGGCCAGGTTGGTGGAGGAGGAGGTACTGAATAAGGCCCCAGAGGTGGAACCTCTGTCCTTGGAACATCGGTCCTTGGGGCAGAAGCCAAGAGCAGGGGAGTCGCGCCGGTTGTTTTTTTGCAAATGCACAACATTTTGGTCAAGGAGAAGATCCTCAGGTGGGTCAGGGCAAAGGAAGTCTGTGAATCGGAGGGTATCAAGTCCGGGTTTACCAGAACATTGACACAGAGTTGGTGAAAAGGCGTGTGGGTTTCAAGAAAGCCAGGGTGCTGTTGTCCAGATGACAGATTCAGTTCGGGGTGTTGCACCCAGCCAGACACTGGGTGACTCCTGACGTCTGGGAGTATTATGCTGCGACGGCGGAGAACGAAAACGACAATATAAATGCGCATAGGTTTAGGGACAGCTGAGCGGTAGTACAGGATGGAGGAGTTAAGTCCGCGAAATCGGGGAGTTACTGTTGTTTTGGTTTGCCAATGGAGTATTTCTTCGGAAGTTGTAAGTTTGTAATGGAAATGATCTCTCTCTCCCATCCCCCGGGTCGTCTCTTCCATTTTGTGGAGGAGTTTATTTTTGAATTTTGGTGCTTTTTAATGTCAGGGTTGATTTTGCGGGGTGCCTTTGGTGGTCTTGGTGGTTTGGCCGTAATTCAGGGGATTTGGGGCCTGGTTGTGCAGGCAAAGGTTGGGCTGATGTGGTGAGGGGTGGTAGATTGTGCAGGAGACCTTTCGGGTGGGGCATGCTACGCTACAAAGCAATGCTAGTGAAGCAGGATGGCCAGGCGGGGGGAGGATGGTGGGGAATGGGGAATGGGAATGCGATGTGGCAGGTTTGCAGGATGAGAATGGGCATGGCGAAGTGGTGGCAATCTTGATGGGCCTGGTTCAGAGTTCGATTGTGTGAGGCAGAAGTGGGATGATGGTTGATGCTTCATGGGGTGGAGGCGCAAGCCTCCGATAAGAGCTACGATGTGGAACAGCCGTGGGTTGATTGGACCGGTGAACAGGTCCCCGGTTTTGGGGTGGAGCTCCCAGACCCTGGGTAGGGGAAGAGGGAAGCATCGGAGGGACCGCTGGAGTTGAGGGATGTGATGGTTAGTATCACTGGAATGCAGTCGGGGAAGACCCCAGGCCGGATGGTATTCAGGCGGAATTCTATGAGCAGTTCCTGACGGAGCTGACCCACAACGCCTGTTGGGGTTGTTCGCTGAGGCAGTGGAAAGGCGGCTATTACCAGCAATGTTGTTGCAGCCATCCATTTCGTTGATCCCGAAGAAGCGCAAGATCCCACTAGGGAATGAGTGCTGCAGACCCTTCCCTTTGTTGAACACGGATCTGAAAGTATTGGGGAAGGTGTTGCCGTGTATGTTGGAGGGGTAGGTGCATCAGATGGCATCCAAGTATCAGACAGGTTTTTGAAGTGTAGGCAGCTCACCAGCAACATTGGGCGGCTGTCAAATGTAGTAATGACTCCGTCAGGGAAATGGGCACTGAAGGCTTTTCTCTCCGTGAATGCTGTAAAGGACCTAGACCGGGGAGATTGGAGGTATCTGTTTGAAATTCTAGGTGGGTTTGAGCCGAGGTTTGTGGCGTGGGATCGTCTTTGTATGTGTCCCCAGTAGGAACGAGGCAGGGGTGCCAATTGTCGGCATTGGTACTTGCGTTGGTGATTGGGCTCTTGATAATGTACTTTCAGGGGCCAGCCAAGTGGCAAGAGATTGAGAGCGGCGGCATGCAGCATCAGGTGTCGCTGTACACTGACTATCTGCCGTTGCTTGTGCCGGACTCGCTGAAGAGTATTGGCAGAATCATGGGTCTGCTGAAGAGGTTTGGGGTCTTCTCCATTGATCGGACGAATGTAGGGAAGAGCGTGGTTATTTTCCGGTGAATGTGGCGGGGTGGAGGAACAATTTTGAGACGCAACCATTTAAGGTGGCAAGAGAGCAGTTTAGGTTTTTGGGGATTCAGATGACGCATGAGTGGGCCATGATGCACACGTGGAACCTCATAGCATTAGTGGAGGAGATTAAGAGGAATTGCAATAGGTGCGATACCTTACCTTACACTTGACGTAGGGAGGGAGGGTAAAGGTTGTAAAGTTTAATGTGTTGCCAAGGTTCTTGCTTGTCTTTCAGGCCCTCCCGATTTCTCGCCCTAAAGCTTTTTCCTGGAGAGTGGAGGCATTAGTCTCGGAGTTGATTTGGGTCCGGAAGGAACGGAGGGCGAAGAGGGCTGTGTTGTAGAGGCAGTGACAGAAAGATGGGTGGGTGCTTCCGAACCTTCTCGATTATTACTGAGCTGCGATTGCGGAGGCGAGGCATTGATTCCAGGGGCTATGGTGTGGCGGAGTTTAGCGGAGCAGTCCTGCAGGGGACGAGTTTGAGGGCGATTGCCATTAGCCCGAGGAGGTATACGGGAAGTACGGTGGTGAATTTGACGGTGAGGTTAGGGAATCAGTTGTGGAGGCATTTCAAGTTTGATAAAATGTCGGTGTTGACGCCACTCTGTGCGAACCACAGGCGGAACTGGAGGGGGGTTGGAAGGAATGTATGCAAATTGGAGGCTGACAGGGCTGGTACATAGTAGGGATACGTTCTCGGAGCTGAAATATGTAAGGCTGGACGAGCTGCTGGAGAGCTTTGAGCTGCCCAGGGGTAGCGAGTTCACTATGTACCCATTCGGGACTTTACGCGAAAGGGGTGGCAGGCGTTCCCCCAGCTACTGGAGCACACACTATTGGAGCAACTGATGCCCCCGCATGACTTGGTGGAGGGCTCAATTGGGGAAATATACGGGTGGTTGGGGAGGTGGCAATGCACAGGTGTTGAACATAAATCATAAATGGTAGGAGTTAGGGAAGGAAATTAGATTAGCACTCTGTGTGAGGTGATGCAGTGGGTGAACTCAATCTCCTCCGGCGCGAGGATGAGCTTGATTCAGTTCACGGTTACACATGACCCAGGCAAGGATGAGTGGATTCTTCCATAGGGTGATAGATGGGTGTGGGAAGTGTGCAAGGAGGCTAGGGTGACATACTCACATGTTCTGGGGCTGCGAGACGCTGGGAAGCTTTTGGGAGGCGGTGGTCGGGACGATATCCAGGATAGTGTGGTCTGAGATCAGGTGAGACCCCGATTGTGGCAATTTTGTGGCTTTAAAATGAACTGGAGCTGCTGGAGAGGCTGGGAGCATTGTCCTGGCCTTCACCACTCTGATTGTCCGGCGACAAGTTGTTTTAAATTGGAGGTCGTAGACGCCGACTGGGCTGGTGGCGTTGCTGGGGGACTTTTCTGAATTTCTCCGGATGGAGGAGATTAATTCTGAGCTGAGGAGCTAGAAGAGGGTTTCGAGGTGCGGTAGAGGCCGTTCAGGACCTTATTTTAGGAGATAATCGTCGCGTAGGGGGCGGGGGTGAATTAAAATGGGCAAACTGTACAAACTGAACTACCGTCTATAGAATCTCTTCGTGGCAGACGTTGGCCATTCGGCCCATCGACTATGCACCGATACTTGGAAAGATCAGCCTACCTTGACCCGTGGCCCGACCCTATCCCTTTAATCCCACAAATCCACCGAACCTTTTGGACATACAAGGGGCAATTTAGCACGGTCAATCCATCTAATTTGCACAACTTTGGAATGTGGGAGGAAACCCGAGCGCCCGGACGAATATGTTCTGATGGACTGTGTACTCGGTTGCTGTTATGTATGCCTGGAATAAAATATCATAATAAAAAGCTAATTCTAAATCTCCGGACCCATTTTTTTTCGTTTCATCAGCGCTGAACCAGAGTGAATCCAAACTCCCCATGCTGCTACCCTAACTGTGACCAATTGCTAGACACCTCTTTTCTAAACCCTTACCTACTTAAAGTCGCTTTTGGCCTTTTTGTTCTCTGACGGATCAACTCGCCAGGATACACAATTCTGTCCTCCTGCACATAGCCTTTTCGCAACGCTTTCGGACATTTCACTGTTTCTAAAAAACCCAGCATTTTAAACATTCTTTCTGCAAATATTTTGGTCACATACCACATTATATTTGTATTGTTGTTCAATATTATTATTTTCAACTGGCAGCGAGCTTCTGACGTGCCTTCGAAGATTCTGAAATGATGAGCGCTATGCAAAGGGAAATTACTATTGTCTCTTATGCTATGGGTAAGGCAGAGTTCGTGAAGACGTTCTTAGACAAATTGATTAATAACCTTGTGGCTTACCCAACGCTTGCAATTTTTTCTCCAGAGCTGTTATCTCTGCACCGCAAAGAATATGTTAAAAATCAGTTTGCATTTTTCATGATAGGCTGTGTGGAAAGGGTGAACCTGAGGTCGAACAGTAGTAGATTCATGCTGTCTGCTAGACAAGGCGTGGTATACATGTGCTGCAATTGCGTAGCCTGTAATTTGAGGTAGAGGACAGGACATTAGGCGGAATTGATAGTGTCTTGACTTGTGCTTCAAATACATCTCTTGCCTTTACCACACTCCACGTAAGTATCTGGCTCCATTCTCTTCGATCTCGTTTGTTCGTATTGTTGGTCGTTAAGACTGCAATGTTACTCACCACAACTGTAATATGTGGCAGCAACTCCATCATTCTGAATATATTCAAGAGGCAGCTGGATATAGCACTTGCGGAGAATGGGATCAGAGGCAATGGGGGAAAGCAACGTTAGGCTATTGAGTTGGATGATCAGCCATGATCGTAGTGAATGGCGGAGCAGGCTCGAAGGGGCAAAAGGCCTCCTCCTGCTCCTGTCTTCTATGTATCTATGTATTCTTCCCACTCTCTGCTAAATACGTGATTCCAAATTATTTCATGGTTGGAAGATAAACTGCCTATAATCTCGGGCCATAGGTTCTGGGCTCTCCACAAGTGGACAGAAGTTTTACTGGCTATCTTGTCACACGTCTCAACAATCTTAAACAAGATGGAGTCATCCACCACTTTCTACGGTACACAGAAAAGGTGACTGCAGACTATCCAGTCTTTCTTGATAGACGGAATTAATTAGATATTAAAATTGCAGAGTGTGGATGATTTACGCTGTTTGGATCTGCATCTGCAATAGCGAATGTGTCAACATTTGACGTGGTGACTATCCAGAGGAATTTTTTAAATGGAGAGCAACTGTCTATTAGTTTTAGAGGGGGAAAAACGTAATTACAAAATCTCCAATGCTGAGGATATAGTGTTGCAGTGGTGATATTTCTGAGTTACTATCTAGAATTTTTTTTAAAATTGCCACCGTAGATTTTAATTGATGTTAGAAATAAACAGACCTGGAGGTACAGATCCAGATGTTAATAAAAACAGAAGGACAGTCATGAAATCAACTGACTTATCAACCTCTCGATCCTTCTCTGGACTGTTCTACACTTGACACCAGCCCTTAGAAAACACTGCATTCCTAATGATTTTACCTGCGTTTTTTTCACGCAATTCTTCATCTGTAAATTAAGTGTATTAAATGCATCAAGTAGGGCAATTTTAGAAAAGTACAAAGGCAACACATGTTTATTTGTGTAAGGTTCTCAAGATCATTAAATGTTCATGTCAGTGGCACTATAATGTAAAGTTTAACAATGGTCTATGTAGGGCAGCACGGTGGCACAGTGGTTAACATTGCTGCCTACGGCGCTGAGGACGTGGGTTCGAATCCCGGCCCTGGGTCATTGTCCGTGTGGAGTTTGCCCATTCTCCTTGTGTCTGCGTCGGTTTCACCCCCACAGCACAAAGATGTCCAAGTTAGGTACATTGGACACGCTAAATTTCCCTTAATTGGGTACTCTTTTTTTATTAAAAAAAACAATGATCTATATAGATACCCCTCACAGCGATTACGTCTCAGGTTTCTTGAAGCTTTCATCATTGCTTAAATGTGGGAGTCCAGGGATCATTCTACTGAAGCCACATGACATTTCCACCCCCGCCCCCCCGAGACTTCATGAGGTCTGGCGTGCTGTGTCCCTGTGGCGTGCAACTACCGTCTTCCCATTGCTGGAACATTCATTATTCTCTCTTGAGTTCTTTTATTTCTGATTCCAATTTGAATCTTAATGATCTAGATTAGGACAGTCCATTTTTTTTTACAGAACTCTAATGATTCTGGCGTCTCGACTTAGAAAACAGCCCTTTTCTAAAACAATTGACTTACAGATTGGCATAAACTGAAACATGTTAGTCAGAGTGTAATATATTAATTTATCGAATTATATTTGTATGTAACATCTTGTTTTCATCGGTCAAGCTTTCAAGTCATCTGAAGTTCTTCTCAGCGGGAATTGTTGATACGAGCTTGATGTCGCAAATTCTGAAGAGATATTTCATCGAATGCAACCTGGGAGCCAAGTTCAGATGAATGGACGCATACTTCTCTATTCACTACATTCATTGCTTCAAATGGTCTTCAGTAAGATTCGTTGGGCAGTGCATAGCATTTCAGAAGCCATGTGGTGCCTCAGTGGGCGGCTGTGTTTTTCCTCCCAAAGTGTCAATCACGTCTGTCTTTAATCATGGAGCTTAGGCACTCTCTCTGTCCCCTCCGCTCACCCCCACATACAATATGTTAGTCCGACTGGTCGAGAATTCCCCACCTTATTACTTTCACCTTGCTCAAATATCCGGATAAGAAAATGTGGAGATGCTCTTTTTTTCCAATTCTAAAGAACTGTTCCAAAATTGCGAAATGTTTTCAAATGTTTCATGGCATCTACATCAGCTACTTGAGATAACTGTGGTAGCAACATGTGATGCCGAGGATTTAAAGCTATCTCGTGCCATTTACCTTGCGATGAGTGTAATCTTAATATCATGCAGCCTCTGAATTCATTTTTCTTAAACTGGGGTGTCTAGTATTTTAGCTACCATAAATGCTGGGATAAGATCTTACTTCCCATTACTGTTATCCAATATTATTATTTACACGATTGTGAGGGGCATAGACAGGGTGGATAGGGAACACTGTCGTAAGGTAGGTGGTCACACCACAGGTTGAGACAGGTATGTGGGTGGCCACCAGGAGAGGCAAGCATGTAAGGCAGCAGCATTCTGTGGCTACTCTCCTCTTAAACAGGTATACCGCTTTGGATACTGTTTTTTGGGGGTAGCCTTTCAGTGGCAGAAGTAGACAGGCCTGAGGTACACAATAACACAATTGGTTCTGCTTTAGAGCAGGGCCGGGCTAAGTCCAAACGACTGATAGTAGTAGGATACTCGATAGTCAGGGGCACAGACAGGAGTTTCTGTGGCCGCAAACCGGACTCTAGGATGGTGTGTTGCCTCCCTGGTGTCTGTATGTCACCAAATAGATACAGGGCATCATGAACAAGGAGGGTAAACAGACATACGTCACTGTCCACATTGTAACTAATATCATAGGCAGGAAGAGGGAAAACGTCCTGCAAAGACAATTCAGGTAGTTAGGTCAGGAGCTAAAATGCAGGACATCTATGGGAGTACTCTAAGGATTACTCACCGTGCCACGTTCTATTGAGGCTTGGAACACGGAGATAGTGCAGTTGAACACGTAGCTGAAGAGCTGGTGTAGGAGGGAGGGCTTTAGATATATGGATCACTGGGATGTTTTCTGGGGAAGTTGGGACCTGTACAAGCAGGACGGGTTGAATCTGAACAGGAGGGGCACCAATATTCTTTGCGGAAGGTTTGTTAGTGACGTTCAGGAGGGTTTAAACGAGTGTGGCAGAGGGTTGGGAACCGGAAGCTGGAGGCCAGCAAGTGCAAAGATAGGGGAAAACGTGAGACTGAGATACAGATAGCGCCGAGAAAGCGTACACAGTGGGAAGCGGCAGCGCTCAGCATGACTGTAGGTCTGGAGTGCAATTGCTTCATAGCAAGACGTATAACAGATAAAACAGATGAACTGAGAGCCTGGATTACGCCATAGAACTATGATGTAATTGTAATTACGGAGTCATGGTTAAAGCAGGGGCAGGACTGGCAGCTTAACATTTCGGGATATCGTTGTTTTAGACGGGACAGACGGGGAAATAAAAAAGGTGGCAGAGTTGCATTGCTGATTAGAGAGCAGATAACAGCTGTGTTGAGGAAGGACACTTTGGAGGGATCTTGTAGTGAGGCATTAAGGGACAAGCTCCGGAATAAGAAGTGCGAAATCACAATGCTGTGACTGGACAGATCTCCCAACAGCCCACAGGGACAGAGGAGCAGTTGTGTCGCCATATACTGAAAAAGAGGTGAACAAAGCAGGATAGTTGGGATGGGTGACTTTAAATTCATCCATGTTGACTGCGAATCCCTTACAGCCAGCGGCACGGATGGAGAGCAATTTGTCAGGGCTGCCAAGGAGCGCTTTTTGACACAGTATGTTTACAATCTATCCAGGAAGGGGTGCCATACGATACTTTGTATTGGGGAATGAGCCCGGCCAGATGATCGATGTTTCAGTGCGGAAGCATTTGGACCGAGCGACCATAATTCTGTAAGATTTAGAGTACAAAGGACAAAGAACAGTACAGCACAGGAACAGGCCCTTGGGCCCTCCAAGCCTGTACCGGTCATGATGCCAATCTTTGCCATAAACCCACAGCACTTCCTTGTGCCATATCCCTCTATACCCATCCTTTCCATGTATTTGTCCAGATGTCTTTTTTTTTAAATAAAATATTTTGATTGAAGTATTTGTAAAACAAAAACAGAAAAAGAACAACAAAAATTAAACATTAACATGGTGCAAAAAATAAGTATTTCCCCAAACGGCTCAGTCTTCACAGACCACCTAATATACCATAAAACAACACTTAACCACCGCCGCCCCCCCCCCCCCCCGCCCACCCCACCGCCCCTCGGAAAGCTGCCACTGCCGACATTTTAAATTTCCCCAAGAAAGTCGACGACCGACTTCCAGCTCCGGGAGAACCCTAACATTGATCCTCTTAGGGCAAACTTTATTTTCTAGAGGCTGAGAAACCCAGCCATGTCGCTGACACAGGTCTCTACACTCGGGGGTTTCGAGTCCCTCCACATTGAAAGGATCCGTCTCCGGGCTCCCAGGGAGGCAAAGGCCAGAACGTCGGCCTCTTTCACTCCCTGAACTCCCGGATGTTCTGACACCCCAAAGATCGCCACCTCTGGAGTCGGCACCAACTGTGTACCTAGCACCTTGGACGTTGCCTTGGCAAATCCCCGCCAGACCACTCCAAGCTTCGGGCATGCCCAAAGCATATGGACATTGTTCGCTGGGCTACCTGCACATCTCGCACATCTGTCTGCTACCCCGAAAAACTTGCTCATCCTCGCTGCCGTCATGTGTGCCCGGTGGACCACCTTAAACTGGATTAAACCGAGCCTAGCACATGATGAGGAGGAATTGACCCTACTTCGGGCTTCCGCCCACAGACCCGGCTCTAACTCTCCTCCTAGCTCCTCCTCCCATTTGCCCTTAAGTTCCACCACCGGGCTTTCCTCCACCTCCGACAGCTCCTGGTAGATATCCGACACCTTCCCCTTCACCATCCAGATACTGGAAACTACTCTATCCAGTATCCCCTGTGGCAGCAGGAGCGGAAAGGCCGCCAGCTGTTTCCGCAGGGAGGCCCGCACTTGTAGATACCTAAAGCCGTTCCCTGACGGCAGTTTAAATTTGTCCTCCATCACCTGCAGGATTGGAAAGCTCCCATCCTTAAACAAGTCACCCATCCTTTTGAAACCCGCCCTCTGCCAGCTCTGGAACCAGCCATCCATCCTGCTAGGTCGGAGCCTTTGATAATTACATATCGGGGTCCAGACCGATGCACCTTCCACCCTCTTGTGTCTCCTCCACTGCCCCCAGATCTTCAGTGCCGCCACAACCACCGGGCTTGTGGAGTAGCGGGCCGGCGAGAACGGCAGAGGTGCCGTTACCAGCGCTCCTAAACTGCTGCCTTCGCATGACCCCGCCTCCAACCGCTCCGATGCCGACCCCTACTCTAATACCCACTTCCTGATCATGGCTATGTTGGCCGCCCAGTAGTAGTTGCAAAGGTTCGGCAGCGCTAGCTCACCCTCCCCCCGACTGCGTTCCAACCCACACAAATCCAGAGATGGTCTTATTAGCCCGCTTGAAAAAGGCCTTAGGGATGAAGACGGGAAGGCATTGGAATACAAATAGAAACCTGGGAAGGACCGTCATTTCCATGGTCTGTACCCTCCCCGCCAGTGACAGCGGGAGCATGTCCCATCTTTTAAAGTCCCCTTCCATTTGTTCCACCAGCCAGGTCAGATTAAGTTTATACAACAAATCCCACGTCCGGGCCACGTGTATTCCCAGGTAACGAAAGCTCTTGTCTACCCTCCTCAGCGGCAGCTCACACAGTCTCTTATCCTGTCCTTTCGCCTGGATCACAAACAACTCGCTCTTCCCCCGTTCAATTTATACCCCGAGAAACTGCCAAATTCCCTCAAGTTCCGCATGACCTCCCCCATCTCCTCCAGTGGGTCAGAAATATACAGGAGGAGATCATTCGCGTAGAGCGAGACCCGATGCTACAGCCGCCCCCCCCCCCCACCCCCCAGACCAGGCCCTGCCAGTTCCTTGAAGCTCTCAATGCCATGGCCAGCGGCTCAATGGCTAGAGCAGAAAATAATGGGGAGGGGGGACACCCTTGCCTCGTCCCCCGGTGCAATCTAAAAAACCCCGACCTAAGCCGGTTCATACGCACGCTTGCCACAGGTGGCCAGTACAGCAATCGCACCCACCGTATAAAGCCCTCACCAAACCCAAACCTATGTAGCGCCTCCCGCAGGTACTCCCACACCACCCGATCAAAAGCATTCTTTGCATCCATCGCTGCCACAACCTCTGCTTCCTCTCTTTCCGGGGGGGGGGGGGGTGAGGGGGATCATAACAATATTTAAAAGCCTCTACATATTGACATTAAGTTGCCAGCTCTTAGCAAATCCAGTGTGGTCTTCCCCTTTCACCCCCGGGACACACTCCTCTATTCTTGTTGCCAAGATCTTAGGCAATAGCTTGGCATCTACATTTCGTAACGAGATTGGCCTGTAAGACCCACACTGTTCAGCGTCCTCTCCCGTTTAATAATGAGTGAGATCGAGGCCTGCGACATTATAGGGGGGAGGATACCCTTCTCTCTCGCCTCATTGAAGGTCGTCATCAGCAGTGGGCTCAACACCTCTGAAATTTTTTTAAGTAATTTCACCAGAAAGCCATCCGGCACCGGAGCTTTGCCCGACTGCATGCCCTCCAGCCCCTTAATAATTTCATCTATCTCGACCGGTGCCCCCAGCCCCTCCACCAGGTCCTCCTTCACCTTCGGGAACCTCAACTGCTCCAGAAATTGCCCCATTCCTTCCACACCCGCCGGGGGTTCTGACTCATATAGTAAACTACATTTACCCCCTCCGGGTCTAAGACCAAGTTACCCTCGTTATTCTTTATTCCCCCAATCTCCCTGGCCGCTTGTATCTTCCTACGCTGGTGCGCCAGCATCCTGATCGCTTTCTCCCCACACTCATACACCGCCCCCTTAGCCTTCATCAGCTGTTCTACCGCTTTCCCTATGGTCAACAACTCAAACTCCGCCTGAAGCTTGCGCTGCTCCCTTAGGAATCCCGCGTCCGGGGCCTCCACGGACTTCCTATCCACCCGGCGTATCTCCTCCATCAATCTTTCCCTCTCCGCCCTTTCCCTCTTTTCTCTATGGGACCGGATCGATATTAGTTCCCCTCTAATAACTGCCGTCATGGCTTCCCAGACCGTCGCTGCTGACACCTCTCCAATGTCGTTTGTTTCCAAGTAGTTCTGGATACTCTTATTTTCCCGCCCGCAAACCACCCCGTCCGCCAACAACCCCGCGTCCAGTCTCCACAACGGAGGCTGCCCTCTCTCCTCCCTAAACCGCAAATCCATCCAGTGCGGGGTATGGTCCGAGACTGTAATCGCCGAGTATTCTGTCCCATCACATTCGGGATCAACGCCCTGCACAGAACAAAAACATAAATCCGGGAATAAACCTTGTGGACGTGGGAGAAAACGCAAAACTCCTTTACCCTCGGCCGTGTAAACCTCCAGGGGTCTACGACCCCCCCCCCCCCCCCCATCTGATCCATAAAGCCCTTCAACTACCTTGCTGCCGCCGGCCTCTTCCACGTCCTGGATTTTGAGCGGTCCAATACAGGTTCAATGACAGTATTAAAGTCCACTCCCATGACCAAGATGTGTGACTCAAGGTCTGGGACTTTGCCCACCACGTGCCTCATAAAATCCACGTCATCTCAGTTCGGGGGGGTAGTCATTCACGAGCACCACTCGGACCCCTTCCAGCTTCCCACTCACTATTATATACCTACCCCCTTTATCAGCCACAATTCTTCCAGCCTCAAATGCCACAAACTGACTGATCAAAATTGCTACCCCCTGACGTTCGAGTCCAGACCTGAGTGGAATACCTGACTCACCCAACCCTTCCTTAATCTCATCTTGTCTGTGACCTTAAAATGTGTCTCCTGGAGCTTTGCCACGTCTGCCTTTCGTCCCTTTAAATGTGCTCTCTTCACTGGACCATTCATACCTCTCACTTTCCACGTAATCAGCCTGGACGGGGGCTACCACCCCACTTGCCGACTCGCCATCACCCATTTTAGGCCAGCCCCGAGCCCGCGCCACCCGTTTCCCCCAGCACCCCCTTAAGCAGCAGTCGCCCCGACCTCCCTTTTATTCCCTGAAGAAAATTTCTTCCTTGCCCGCTAGCAGCCATTCCTCCATAGCACCAGAAACCGAATCTCCCAAACCAAACACCAACTCAACACTAACTCACCCCCCGCCACGCTTCTGAGAGTCAGCTGATACATGCTGATCCCATTAGCCCCCGCCCCTGTCGCTGATCAGCCTTATTGTTCGGAACCCTTTGCCCACATAGAAAAAAAACTATTTCCAAGATCGCATTCCCCGGTAAGTAAACATCAGCGCTCCAAAACCATTAGCATAACGATAACGCCGAACAGACAAATTCCCTTAGAACAAGACCCAGTCCTCCGAAGGGGGGGGGGGGGGGGGGGAGGGGGGCTAACTTCAGGGCCCCCCTCCCGCCACGTATCAACTACCTTTTAAACAAAGCGCCCTCCAATCCTCCCTCCTGCCCACGCTCTCGCCCAAGACTAAACACAATCTTGTTTAAAACAGAACACGATTACAAACCACCGCAACCTCCCATCTTCGAAGTTTAAGTGTCTTTTAACTGGAGTCCAACTTCTTCTCTTTAATAAATGTCCAGACATCACCTGGCGACTCGAAATAATAGTGTCGGTTCTCGTGCGTTACCCACAGTCTTATGGGTATAACACCCCAAACATCACCCCCTTCTTATAGAGGGTCGCCTTTGCCCGGGTGAACCACGCACGTCTCTTCACCAGCTCCGCTCCCAGGTCCTGATAGATGCGCACCTCACTATTCTCCCACTTGCTCTGTTCCTTCTTGGTCCATCGCAGGACGCGCTCCTTGTCTGAAAAACGGTGAAAACGAACCACCATGGCCCTCGGCGGGTCGTTCGGCTTGGGTTTCCTTGCGAGGGCTCTCTGCGTTCCATCCAGCTCCAGGGGTCGAGGGAAAGCCCCTGTTCCCATCAACGACTCCAGCATACTCGCCACATAGGCTCCCGCATCTGGTCCCTCAGTACCTTCAGGAAGGCCAACGATTCTTAAATTCTGCCTCCTGGTTCTGCTCTCCAGCTCCTCCAGCTTCTCCGACATCTTCTTGTAGCGGTCATTTAGCATTTCCACCTTGTGCTCCAGTACAGTTATCTCGTCCTCTTGGTTGCAGAGTTTTAATTCGATCTCCTGAATCGCTTTCCTTTGGGCGGCCTGAGCCGTGACCATTTGGTCGATCGATACTTTCATCGGGTCATGCATATCCCTTTTTAGCTCGGCAAAGCAACTGTTGAAAAACTCCATCTGCTGCTCCTTAGGCCAGTGTGCCACCGCTCCCTGGTCCTTGTCGTCTGCCATCCTTCGCCGCACTGCCAGCTCCCCTCGCTTACCTCTGTCGGTATTAATTTGTTTCACACGGCCACTTCTGGTGCAGCTATCCATACATCGGGGGGGGGGGGGGGGTCCTCCTTACTATTGCTCACTCCACCGATTTATTTAATAAAGTCCACCAAAATCCGGGAAGAAAGGTCCGAAAGCCCGTTTCAGGTTAGAGCTATCGAATGTGCGAACTACTCCTCCGTGGCCGCCACCAGAAGTTGTCCAGACATCTTTTCAACGCCGTTGATGTATTTGCTTCCAAAACCTCCCCTGGCAACACGTTCCAGACACTCACATGGTGTCATCTACGAACTTACTAATCAGATCAGCGACATGATAGTCATGGATAAGGACATGAGTGGACCACGAGAGAGGGTCTTAATTGGGCGAGGGCCAATGACATCAAAATTAGGCAGCAAAATCTAATGCATTATGGAAGGTCTAATGCTGGTCGGGAATATACAGTGAATGGTAGAACCCTCAAGAGCATTGAAAGTCAGAGAGATCTAGGAGTACAGGTCCACAGGTCACTGAAAGGGGCAACACAGGTGGAGAAGGTAGTCAAGAAGGCATACGGCATGCTTGCCTTCATTGGCCGGGGCATTGAGTATAAGAATTGGCAAGTCATGTTGCAGCTGTATAGAACCTTAGTTAGGCCACACTTGGAGTATAGTGTTCAATTCTGATCGCCACACTACCGGAAGGATGTGGGGGCTTTAGAGAGGGCGCAGAAGAGATTTACCAGAATGTTGCCTGGTATGGAGGGCATTAATTACGAGGAGCGGTTGAATAAACTCGGTTTGTTCTCACTGGAACGAAGGAGGTTGAGGGGCGACCTGATAGGGATCTACACAATTACGAGGGGCATAGACAGAGTGGATAGTCAGAGGCTTTTCCCCAGGGTAGAGTGGTCAATTACTAGGGGGAATAGGTTTAAGGTGAGAGAGGCATAGTTTAGAGTAGATGTACGAGGCAAGTATTTTACACAGAGGGTAGTGGGTGCCTGGAACTCGCTAACGGAGGAGGTGGTGGAAGCAGGGACGATAGTGACATTTAAGGGACATCTTGACAAATACATGAATAGGATGGGAATAGAGGGATACGGACCCAGGAAGTGTAGAATATTGTAGTTTAGTCGGGCAGCATGGTCGGCACGGGCATGGAGGGCCGAAGGGCCTGTTCCTGTGCTGTACATGTCTTTGTTCTTTGTTCTTTGATCTGTAGAATGTGGATTGGGAGTGGCCATTTGAGGGCAAACATTGGGGCAGCACGATAGCACAGTGCAGCACGGTAGCACAAGTTGATCGCACTGTGGATCCACAGCGCCAGGATCCCAGGTTCGATTTCCAGGGGATCACTGTCTGTGCAGAGTCTGCACGTTCTCCCCGTGTCTGCGTACTTTCCTCCGGGTGCTCCGGTTTCCTCCCACAGTCCAAAGACGCGCAGGTTAGGTGGATTAGCCATGAAAAATTGCCCTTAGCGCCCAAAACTGTTAGTAGGATTTATTGGGTTACGGGGATCGGGTGGAAGTGAGGGCTTAAGTGGGCCAATGCAGACTTGATGGGCCGAATGGCCTCCTTCTGCATTGTATGTTCTATGTTCTAAATCCACGACATGTGGGAAGCTTTTAAAGGCAACTTGATTGAAGTGCAGGAATGGCATATCCACGCAAAAATGATCGATCGCAATGGGAGGATTCGGAAACCATGACAAGGTAAATTGTCAGCTCAGTCAAATGGAAAAAGGAGGCATATGATGGTTCGACGCATCTCAAAACAGACGAAGCCCTTGAGGAGTACAGTGGAATTAGGTGGGCTAAAAGGGGCCATTAAGTGTATTTATCAAAACATGGTCAAGTAGAATCCAAAGGCTCCTTATGCAATATTACGAGCAAGAAGTTATCAAGAGAAAGATAAGGCCCCTTCAAGGACAATGGAGCCACAGGAATGGGGGAAATCCTTAATGAGTACTTTGTATCGGCATTCACCAGGGAGAAGAACATGGCGGATGTTGAGGTCAGGAATATGTGTGTGAGCTCTCTTGAAATCTTCAATATATCAAAGGAGGAAGTGTTGAGTATCCTAAATTGCATTCAGGTAGACAAGCCCTCGAGGCCGGATGGGATGTATCCCAAGGTACTGCGGGAGGCAAGGGGAGAAATAACTGGGGTCTTAAAAGATATCGTCACATCCTCGATGACCATAAGTGAGGTGCCACCGGACTTTAGAGTAGCCAAAGTTATTCCCTTGTTTAAGAAAGGAAGCAGGGACAATCCAGCAAATCATAGGCCGGCGAGCCAGACACCAGTGGTCAGGAAGGTTTTGGAAAAGATACTGAGGGACCAGGATATATGGATATTGGGAGGAAAATGGACTAGTTGGTGATAGGCAGCATCGTTTTGTGCGGGGGTGGTCATTTCTCAACATCTTGATTGAGTTTTTTTGAAGAGCTGACAAATGTAATTGATGAGGGAAGGGCTGTGGAAGTCGTTTAAATGGACCTTAGTAAGGCATTTGACAAGGTCCCATGTGGCAAACGTATGCAAAGAATAAAATCACGTGGCATTCGGGGTGGATGGATGCAGAACTGGCTTGGTTTTAAAACTCTGAGAGTAGCGGTGGAAGGGTGTTTTTCAGAATGGAGATCTATAGCTAGTGCTGTTCCGCAGTGATCACTGCTGGGACCTCTGTTGTTTGCAGTATATATAAGTGATCTGGAGGGAAATGTGGGTGGTCGAATTATTATGTTTGTGGATAAGACGAAGATTGGTAGAGTTGCCGATAGTGACGAAGATTGTCAGAGCTTACAACCGAATAAAGATACATTGGAGACTTGGGCACAGAAATGGTAGATGGAGTTTAATTCCGAAAAATGCGTTCTGATGCACTTTGGAGGATGAAATCTAGGTATGAATTATATTGGAAATTGCATAACCCTTTGGAATATTAACAGACAGAGGGATTTGGGTGTCCAAATCCACAGTTCCCTAAACGTGGCAACACAGTTGGCCAAGTTGATTAAGAAGGCATATTCATGCTTACCTTCATCAGTCGGGGCATTGAGTACAAGAGTTCGGAAACCATGTTCAGGCCGCATTTGGAGTATTACGTGCAGTTCTGCTCAACACATTAGCAGAAGGATATGGAAGCTTTGGAGAGATTGTAAAGAAGGTTCACCAGGATGTTGCCTGGTCTCGAGGGTATTGGCTATGAGGATTGCTTGAATAAAGTAGGATTATTTTCAGTGGAAAGACGGAGGCTGAGGGGAGATCTGATAAAGGTCTACAAAATTTACATAGACATAGAACATACAGCGCAGAAGGAGGCCATTCGGCCCATCCAGTCTGCACCGACCAACTTAAGCCCTCACTTCCACCTTACCCCCGTAACCCAGTAACCTTCCTAACCTTTTTTGGTCACTAAGGGCAATTTATCATGGCCAATCCTCCTAACCCGCATGTCTTTGGACTGTGGGAGGAAACAGGAGCATCCGGAGGAAACCCACGCAGACGCGGGGAGAATGTGCAGACTCTGCACAGACAGTGACCCCCAGGGAATCGAAACTGGGACCCTGGCGCTGTGAAGCCACAGTGCTAATCACTTGCGCTACCGTGCTGCACCACGGTATTATGAGAGGCATAGACACGGTGGATGGTCAGAGGCTTTTTCGAAGGGTAAAAATGTCAAATACAAGGGGGCACAGGTTCAATGTGAGAGGGGGAAAGTTTAAGGGAGATGTGCGTGGTATGTTATTCACGCAGAGAGTGGTAGGTGCCTGGAGCGCGCTGCCAAGGGATGTGGTTGGATTAGGTACATTAACAACATTTAAGTGGAAATGGTGGGATATGGACCGAGTAAGGGCAGAAGGTTTGTTTTTCGTCTGGGCATCATGGTCGGCATAGGTTTGGAGGGCGTAAGGGCCTGTTCCTGTGCTGTATTTTTCTTTATTCTTTGTTCTTTGCAAGTCGCCACACTGTCCCAGATGTTCATACGCTGCTTTCCCATAGGGGGAGAGCTTCCAGATAGTAATTTAACTGAGTGTCACCACATTGAGGAACAGAGTTGAGAAAGCCGGTCTTCATGACTAACGTCAGACTTTAATCCGCGCTGTTGGCCGTGCTTTGCATTATGAGAGATCTGTGCAGCTTTACCTGCGCCCAGGACTAAGTCCCTCATGTAGGCAGCAATAATGCCGACTAAAATAATTTGAGATAACTGAGAATTAAGATGAGGCTGTCATTCATGCTCGTGTCAATTATGCTGCGTTCACGATTGCAATGAATAGCTTTTATTGGTAGAGGGAGTCATGAGGTCATGTTGCAGCTGTACAAAATTCTGGTGCGGCCGTATTTGGAGTATTGCGTGCAGTTCTGGTCGCCGCATTAAAGGAAGGATGTGGACACATTGGAAAGGGTGCAGAGGAGATTTACCAGGATATTGCCTGGTATGGAGGGAACATCTTACGAGGAAAGGCTGAGGGACTTCAGGCTGTTTTCGTTCGAGAGAAAGGTTAAGAGGTGACTTAATTGAGGCATACAAAGTGATCAGAGGATTAGATAGGGTGAACAGTTGGAGCTTTTTTCCTCGGATGGTAATGGCTAGCACGAGGGGACATAGCTTTAATTTGAGGGGAGATAGATATAGGACAGATGTCAGAGGTAGATTCTTTACTCAGAGAGTAGCAAAGGTGTGGAATGTCCTGCCTGCAACAGTGGTGGCCTCGCCGTCATTAAGGGCACTTGAATGGGTAAACATATGGATGATAAGGGAATAGTGTAGATGGGCTTTAGATTGGTTTCAGAGGTCGGCGCAACATCAAGAGCCGAAGGCCTGTACTGCGCTGTAAGGTTCTATGTTGTATGTTCTATGAATGCGAAACGGACCCAAGCAATTCGCCGAGTACACCCAGCTGCTGGATACGTTCGCATTAGCCACAATCTGCCTCTAAATAGACGTTTATCATTTGGAAGTTCCATTTAAAAAAAAAGTAACTTCCCATAGACACATTAGCCTCGCTGTCTTTAACTATACGAAATAGGAGTGAATGTAAAATGGTTTCGAGATAATCATCGTTTCTTCCTCTTGTCTTGTCGCGTTAGGAAGTATCATTGCTGATTTGACCGGAAGAATTTAATAAGCCACTTGACAGGTTTTCCACGATTGTAGAAAGCGAAGAACATCAGGGTGATTTATTGCTGGCCATATTTTCAGATATTTATTGGTGAATAGAACCCATTGTCACTAATTTATCCGAATCGGCTGAAACTGAATATTCCTACTTTCTATTACTCTACTATTGGTCATGCTTGTCTGAGAACTGCCTTGAGACATGCTACATTTCAGTGTTAGTGCCGGCGGGCTGATTCGAAAGCATAGAGCAACCCCAAACATCGTTCCCGTCTTGTATCCTTTTATTTTCTGAAATGATTTTATCATTATTATGCAAAACTATACCATTCTCTGAACGTTTCCGGTCTCTTTCCAATGAACCTAATTTTTACTTCCCATTACTGACCCTCTGCAGCTATATCATAGAGTCCCAAACTGAGTTAACGGTATAGAAGGTGGTCGTTAGAGCCAGCGAGTCCATAACAATCACTGCAGAAATGCCAGTCAAACCCAATCCACTCATTGGTCCAGCAAACTCGACACCTTCGTCTACTTCAGGTATCCATCCAATTTATATTGGAAACCATGGATTGCTACCGGATGCCACATCACGGCGAGCCGTGTGTTCTTGGTCATCCACATTCGCTGAGAGAAAAAAGTTCTGCATAACATACCCCCGGCATCTGATGCCCCAAATCTGAACTCTGTGTCTCTTAATTCCTGCAGAATCAGCTAATGGGAAGAGTTGAATTATGTTCTTCATTAATAAAGGCTGAAGTAGGCGTGAGGACTTTTCATGAAATCAAATCTGTCCTCCAGTGTATTTGCTCCAGTGAGAGAAAATTCACTCTTTTCAATTTAAACTTGCAGGTAGAACTGTAACGGCTACCATATCAAATCGCTGCCATTTAAAACAACGATTATATGCCTTGTGCGTTATCGTGAAAGCTGTATTTTTGACCATATACCGTCACCTCTCTTGTGTTCTGTTCTTAAATGCACACAATTCATGATTCTCATTTCCCTGGTTCGAATACTTAACCATTTTGAATTGTTGCCTTCCAAGCAGCACTTCAACGCAAATTCTGACTCTTACGCGACTGTTTTTTGTTTTCTTGTATTTCAAACGGTTACTGTTGCACCCTTTTCAACCGAACAGAGCCTCCGTACACACCAACGCACGGCTACACGCAGTATGGGAGCTTCAAGGGACATTTCAATTTATCTTTCCACGAGGAATAGCATCCTAACTCGGGACAGGATGAGTGCGGCCCACACAGTGCAATTCCTTCCTGTCAATCATTAATTCCTTCTCCCGATCAAATGAAGCCCTTCTTTATCATTTCACTCCTTCAGTCATGCACTCCATCCCTTAAACTGCTGCCGTGAATGCCAATTTGGCAGTAAGCTTTGATGTGTTCTCCTTTATGTTCGTCCACACTTTCCGGTTTTGCTGAAAGAAGTCTTATTGCATACATTTTCTTACGAGTGGGTCTCAACCTGACGCAGGCCGAATTAATCCTCCCATCTTTAGCCGATGTCCTTTCATAGCGTAGCATAAAACCCCGACATTGAGGAAGGAGGCCATTCGGCTCATCATGGCTGTAGCGACACGTCGAATGTGCGCTGTAACCATGCCGACTCCCCCTATTCCCGTAACCTGGTCTGCACATCGCACATCCCGAAGACCTAAGGGGCAATTTAGCATGGCCAATACACCTAACCTGCACATTTTTGGACTGTGAAGGAAACCGGAGGAAACCCACGGAGACACAGGTGGAACGTACACACTCCACACAGACAGTGACCCAAGGCCGGAATGGAACCCGGGACCCTGGTGCTAACCACTGTGCGACCGTGCCGCTGTTCAGATGTCCTCAGTCTAACAGTAGAAAAGCAATATCCATTACAGTTTCTCGACGCCCTAGAATGAACCCACCCCTGGCACACACACCCCCCCCACATAACTATTCAAAATAGTCGTCCCCGTCGTCAACGCTGCCCACTTGAGATATATGTCGGATTCGGTCGTGCCGTGCTCTGCATTTTGGTTGTTTGCGACACTCTACATTATTATTCTCATTAAGCACACTCATCAAGTGAACAGCATTTGTTCCCGTTTCTCGTTGTCCTCTAGCAAATCTGGATTTCACTTCCACCGGGCATTATACCGCATCTACACCTCTCCTGGTCGTGCACATATTTGAAGAAATGGGACACGGTTTGGTGTCTAAAACTCTGTCTCCTCCCTTCTCTGCCAAAGCGTCACCTGAGGCCCATTCTGACAGGCAGTGCTGTCGTGGTATTGTGGCGGGACTAGTAGTACAGCAAACTAGGGTAATTTTCTGGGAACCTTATTTCGAATCCCATCATGGCAGATGGGGAATTTGAAATCAATCAATAACTGGAGTTAGAAGTCTCACGATGGCTATGAAACCACTGTCATAAAAAATAAAATCATCTGGTTCACATTCATTACGGAACGAATTTTGTCGTCTTTAACTCGTCTGCCCTCCATGTGACTCCAGATCCGCAATAATATGAATAACTCGTAATTGTCCTCAGGAAGATGCAATAAGAGCTGGCCCAGCCCGAGATGCCCTGATCCCACGAATGAATTAGAATTAAAATCTTGACTCAGAGCTGTCGAGCATCGAGATGCATGCGTAAGAGGCTCTGATGGGTCCAGAAAGACGGTTGTAAGGTGCACCTGCGTGTAGTCAGCGAAAATAGAAACCTTGACTTCATACTCTTTGCATGATGTGACAACGGCATGACAAAAGTAAAGGCGTTAATGTGACAGCAGACTAACGCTTGGCGAACGCCTTTAGACGTTGTTCCTCACGTCACAATTACATTGATAAAATTGGGTAACGTTTGTTCATTTGCACCCTGGTAATGAAGAGATGGAGGAGGGAGATATTTTGCCCCCTGTTGTATCAAAGTCCCAGGTTGATTTTCTTGATCACGGAGAGGTAGATTATGTCTGTGACAACGACATAGAATATCACATGTAATTTTCAAAAGAGCCATTTCGACCCAAGTAGAGGATCGCAAACGTGCTCTGATGAGCTTCTGGAGGTCGGTTTGAAGGACGGAGAGATCCATAGCATTGTAGCTCTTATTAAGGTGAGATATTATGATGACAGCTTTGAAAAATCTCGAAGGTGGAGAACCGTTAATATCCTCAGTCAGCATATGACTAATTAGAGAAGTTCGATATTCAGAAATTCACTGAAAATATGGCACAAAGAGTGTTAGGTAGATACAAGGACGAAGAACAGCTCGGGTAGGGCAGGAGAAACAGAGACATTTGAGGAGAATATCAGTTCAGTGCTACGGAAGTGGACATCATGTGGAGATGCCGGCGTTGGACTGGGGTGAGCACAGTACGAAGTCTTACAACATCAGGTTAAAGTCCAACAGGTTTGTTTCGATGTCACTAGCTTTCGGAGCGCTGCTCCTTCCTCAGGTGAATGAAGAGGTCTGTTCCAGAAACACATATATAGACAAATTCAAAGATGCCAAACAATGCTTGGAATGCGAGCATTAGCAGGTGATTAAATCTTTACAGATCCAGAGATGGGGTAACCCCAGGTTAAAGAGGTGTGAATTGTACCAAGCCAGGACAGTTGGTAGGATTTCGCAGGCCAGATGGTGGGGGATGAATGTAATGCGACATGAATCCCAGGTCCCGGTTGAGGCCGCACTCATGTGTGCGGAACTTGGCTATAAGTTTCTGCTCGGCGATTCTGCGTTGTCGCGGGTCCTGAAGGCCGCCTTGGAGAACGCTTACCCGGAGATCAGAGGCTGAATGCCCTCGACTGGAAGGGAACATTCCTGCCTGGTGATTGTTGCGCGATGTCCGTTCATTCGTTGTCGCAGCGTCTGCATGGTCTCGCCAATGTACCACGCTTCGGGACATCCTTTCCTGCAGCGTATGAGGTAGACAACGTTGGCCGAGTCGCACGAGTATGTACCGCGTACCTGGTGGGTGGTGTTCTCACGTGTAATAGTGGTATCCATGTCGATGATCTGGCACGTCTTGCAGAGATTGCCATGACAGGGTTGTGTGGTGTCGTTGTCACTTTTCTGAAGACTGGGTAGTTTGCTGCAAACAATGGTTCGTTTGAGGTTGCGCGGTTGTTTGAAGGCAAGTAGTGGGGGTGTGGGGATGACCTTGGCAAGATGTTCATCGTCATCAATGACGTGTTGAAGGCTGTGAAGAAGATGACGTAGTTTCTCCGCTCCGGGGAAGTACTGGACGACGAAGGGTATTCTGTCGGTTGTGTCCCATGTTTGTCTTCTGAGGAGGTCAGTCCGGTTTTTCGCTGTGGCGCGTTGGAACTGTCGATTGATGAGTCGAGTGCCATATCCCGTTCGTACGAGGGCATGTTTCAACGTCTGTAGATGTCTGTTACGCTCCTCCTCGTCTGAGCAGATCCTGTGTATACGGAGCGCTTGTCCATAGGGGATGGCTTCTTTAATGTGTTTAGGGTGGAAGCTGGAGAAGTGGAGCATCATGAGGTTATCCGTAGGTTTGCGGTAAAGCGAAGTGCTGAGGTGACCGTCCTTGATGGAGACGAGTGTGTCCAAGATTGCAACTGATTTTGGAGAGTAGTCCATGGTGAGTCAGATGGTTGGATGGAACTTATTAATGTCATCGTGTAGTCGGTTCAGTGATTCTTCGCCGTGGGTCCAAAGGAAAAAAATGTCATCGATGTATCTGGTGTATAACATCGGTGGACATCAGACGACGAGTTCGTGGAAAGGAAGCAAGCACTTGAGACAGCCAGTTGAATAAGCCCAATCCTATTGTCGTGGTATTGTGTGGATCATTCTAAATGACTAAACCGGAAGTGAGGCCCCGAATTCGATTTGGACCCGACTGGGACCTGGGAGCGCCCGACCCGACCTAAGAACCTACGCCAGCCCACGGACCCCCGGCCCAGTCGCCGGAGCTCCCGACCCGGCCCCTGACCACGTGATCCGACCTGGCTCGATCCGTGTCATCAGGCAAAGTGAAGGGTGGAGGGGTTTGCCTCCTCATCACCTTCTCCTGCTGTTTGGATGTGGCGACCCTGGCGATCTACTGCTCCCAGGACTTGGAATACTTGACCGTGAAGTGCTGTGCATACTATCTTCCACGTGAGTTCACTTCAGCCATTATCACAGCGGTCTACATCCCACCCCAGGCAGAAGTGAAGAAGGCGCTGGACGAACTGTACACAGTTATAAACAACTACAAAACAGAACACCAGGAGGCCTTGTTCATCGTGGCCAGGGACTTCAACAAGTCCAACCTCAAGAGTGTACTGACAAACGTCCACCAGCACATCTCCTGTCCTACCAGGTGCGACAACATTCTTGAGCACTGCTACTCAAAAATCAAGGGCACCTACTATTCCATCCCCCGACCAAACTTTGCAAAATTAGACCATAAGTGGGTGCTCCTTCTCCCGTCATACAAGCAGAAACTCAAGCGGCAGAATCCAGCTAAAAAGGTCGTTCAGTGCTGGTCCGAGAAAACAGAAGAGCTCCTACGTGACTGCTTAGAGACAGTGGACTGGTCCATAGTTAAGAACTCAGCGACCAATTGAAATGAGTATTCCACTACCGTCACAGACTTCATCAGCAAATGTGTAGACGACTGCGTGCCAAAGAAAGCAGTATACATTCCCCAACCGGAAACCATGGCTCAATTGCAACATTGACTCCTGACTGGAGGACAGGTCTGAGTCGTTCAAGTCAGCCGATCCTGACCTATGCAAGAAATCCAGGGACGACCTTTACAAAGCCATCCGAGATGCCAAGAGAGAATATCAGACGAAGCTAGAGTCACGGACGTGCGTTAGAGAATCTCGGCGGCTGTGGCAAGGCCTAATCAATATAACGGGCTACTAAGCAACGCTGAGCAGTATCTCCAGCAGCAGTTCTCTTTTGAACTCAATGCATTCTATGCTCGGTTCGAGCAGGAAACCAACGATCCACTGTCGAGTGCCCCAGAAGCCCATAACACACGCATACCCACCACCACAGCTTCCAACATCAGATCAGCCTTCCTGAAAGTGAACCCTCGGAAGGCGACGCATTTGGATTGGATCCTTGCTCGTGCACTCAGAGCCTGCGCGGACCAGCAGGCAGATGTGTTCACAGACACCTTTAACCTGTTTCTACGCTGCTCCAAAGCCGTGACCATGACACGAACCTGCCTCCGATCCAATGACTCCATCTACAGCTCCCGTTGCCTGGGGAAAGCGGACAGCATAATCAAAGACCCCTCCCACCCGGCATACTGATTCTTCCAACTTCTTCCATCGAGCAGGAGAAACACAAGCCTGAGAGCACGCACGAACAGACTCAAAGACAGCTTCTCCCCCGCTGTTGCCAGAATCCTAAAAGCCCCCCTTATGGAATGACCTGATTAAAACTACAGCCTTGTATGCTTCACCCGATGCCATTGTTTATGTAGTTACATTGTGCACCTTGTGTTGCCCTAATATGTATTTATTTTATTCTATTTGCTTTTTATGTACTCAATGGTCTGTTGAGCTGCTTGCAGAAACATACTTTTCACTGTACCTCGGTACACGTGGTAATAAACAAATCCATATCCAAATTGTAATGGATTGGTGAAATAAGTCATATGGAGGGTTGGATGGTAAAGGGACATTTTAAATTAAGACCACAATTCGGCTTCAATTTACGGTTACTTGCTTTTGAGGCCTCCCCATCCTTTGTGAACATATGTCTTAAACTTAAAAGAAACACAATTTAATGCTCACCTTCTAGAAAGTCCTTCTTTTCCAGCTCTAAGGTCAGGGACGTGAGAAATAGGAAGAAGTCACGGAAACCGGGAACTTGTAGCAGCATTTATTGCACATCAAAAAATATTACACCTCATTTTTATAATGATGTGGATGCAGAGAGATAATCGGGTTATAAAGTTGAAAGGCAGCATCGTAAGAGGAATAACAAAGTAACAAAAATAGTATGATAACATTTAAACGGCAGGTGGAGCTGCATGTTATCAGTAACACTATTTTCACAAATATATATATATTTATACCTCGCAGGTCTGATTGAGACGTGACCACATGCACATGCCAGTTCCCTTCTATTGTCCTTGCTCAATTCTTGCTCAAAACATGGAAATATGACATTTTTATTATAACTTTACTCACTACTATTACTGACAAAATTCCGAAATGTGTGCAGAGATTCTGCTTTTCAATGGCGATGACATTATTGGCCAGGAAAATCCCCGAAATGTAGGTTATGTTACCACTTTTGTTTTGGACCCAACATTTTCTCCCAAGCTCTGTTCCCACGACATTGATATTCTGAAGATCTAGAGACGGGAGTAGAAGTGTGCTGTTGCCATCCGTCTCTGCCACTAGGATGACGCAGTCCGTTTGTGAATCAGAAAAACGCCTACACAGCTGCAGATCTGAAGGCGTATTTTCATTAACTGAGGCGAAAAAGGTCTGATGATTAGCCGCTTTCTCATCAGTTGAGAACTGATTGCAGCACCTGATGATGCAAATATAATTAAGTGGCACTAAAGAACAGAGAGAACAGATTTTTTTTTGTCGAAAATCCTTTTCGAATTTGAATTGTTTGCTGCCCGTGGGAATCGATTTTTTAATTGTTTTTCCATTCCGGGGGAATTATTTAGTTTCAAAATAACAAGAATTAAGACTGGATTAAAGAAGGAATCAGATATGTTATGATTGGATAAAAACGAACGGAAGGCGAAGGAAGAACAGCATCCAACTTGCTAAAGTAAACCCACATTAGCTGCAATGTAGCAATAGAAGTCAAACGCATGGATTTCATTTGTCTATTGTAAATGTGGTTCTATGCGAATCATGGACTTACCTCCCTTTTGTTTTTCTGTTAAGCATAGAGACAAAAAACCATGAATATTAAATTGTGTGTCTGCCTTTGTGTCTACACACACACACACATATATCTGCATTTACTTTTTAAAAAAAATTTAGAGTGCCCAATTCATTTTTTCCAATTAAGGTGAAATTTAACCCACCGACACTGCAGATCTTTGGGTTATGGGGGCGAAACCCATGCAAACACAGGGAGAATGTGCAAGCTCCACACAGACAGTGACCCAGAACGGGATGGAACCCGGGACCCCGCGCTGTTAGGCAGCAGTGCTAACCACTACGCCACTGTGCTACCCTTATATATGCATTTACAACCAATTTCCTCTCTTCCGCCGATTTAGGTGCACACTCCGACAATGCGTGGCGAGTTATCCTCTCTGTTTTGACCGATATTTTTTTCGCAACTCACAAATTAAACGTTAGATCATGTGACCATCATGAGAGGATGCATGTTGGCGCTTATGATGCGAGTGTTCACTGGTATTTTATTACTGCAGTCGTTACTATGGTTTAAAAGAGTTAATTCGTATTTCATTATTATTACCCATGACATGATATGTGGGCATCGCAGGAGCGCCCTTATTTACTGCTCATCCCTAATTGTCCATTGGAAGATTGCGGTAAGTTACCATTTTGAACCATAACAATCTACATGGCGCAGGCACAGGCACAGTGCTGTTGGAATGCGAGTTTCAGGGTTTTTGAGCCAGCGACAGTGAAGGAAAGGCGACACAGTTCCAAGTCAGGATGATGGGTGGCGTGGAGGGGAATGTTGTGGAGTCGTGTTCCTGTACATCTCCTGCCACTGTCCTGCTGGGTAGTAGTCGTCGAGGCTTTGGAAGCTGCCGCCGAAGGAACCTTTGTACGCTGTTGCAATGTATCTTGCATAATAGATGTCACATACTTCTGGCATTGCATGTCGGTGGTGGAGGCGGGCTGGGGAAGGGGATATAAATGTTCAACTTGGTGGCTGTGCTGTGAGTGAAGCGAGGTTGTCGAGCACCTTGATTGGTGTTGCAGCTGAACTCATTCAAGTGGCGAGTAGCCTTGTGAATTGTACTTTGTAGATGGTGAACCGGCGTTGTGGAGTCATGAGGTAAGGTATTCAAAGAATAATTGTCAGTCTCTCGAGCCGTAACATTTAGATGGAGTATCCAGTACAGTTTCTGGTCAATGTCAACAACCTGACTTCGATAGGTGGTGACTTATCGGTGATAATTCAACTGACTGTGTAGATGCGCTGTGGGATGGGGAATAGGGAGGAGGAGGGATGGTGATTGTTGTTATTGTTAGATTATGTCTTCGTGGAAAAGGTAATTTCTTGACGGGCTTGAGTGTTACTCGCCACTTTCAGCCAACCGTAAATGCTGACCAGCTTTTTATGCATATTGACATTCACTCAGGGTTGTGAATGGCACATAACGTTGTGCAATCATCAGTTACAAAGCCTACCTCTGACTTTATAACGACGTTCAAATTATCACTGACGTATCTGAAGGCAGTTGGTCCCCGACATTATCATAAGGAAATCCTACAACAATGCACTGGCATTGATTTGATTTACCTCCAACAACAACAATGGTTTTTTTGACCTGATAGCTTTGGCTGTTACAAGTTTAAGGTTTCCCCTTTTTTTTACCATCTACTTTAGTTTTTGTGGGCTACTTCATTCCACCCTTGGAATAATGCCTTAATGTCAATTGGTGGAAAGGCAAGTGGTTAGGATGACACAAATAGTCTACAGAGCGATGCAAATAGGTTAATTGGCTGGGCAAAAACCTTGCAGATGAAATATAATGTAGGACCATGTGAAGCTATGCAATGTGGTAGGAAGAATCAAGTTGTTGAATACCAAGGCTGAGATAGACATATTTTTAATCAGTACGGGAATCAAGAGTTATTGGGATAAGGTGGAAACGTGGGGTTACATATTATATAGGATACGACAATAAGACAATAAGACTATAAGACCATAAGACCATAAGACACAGGAGCATAATTCGGTCACTCCGCCCATCGAGTCGGCTCCGCCATTCCATCATGGCTGATATTTTATCACCCCATTCTCCTGCTTTCTTCCCATAACCCCTGATTGCCTGATTAATCAAGGTCCTATTTATCTCTGTCTTAAAGACACTCAGTGAATTGACCTCAACAGCCTTCTGCGGCAAAGAGTTCCACAGATTCACCACCCTCTGGCTGAAGAAACCCCTCCTCATCTCAGTTTTAAAGGATCTTCCCCTTAGTCTGAGATGATGTCCTCTGGTTCTACTTTTTTCTACAAGTGGAAATATCCTCTCCACGTCCACTCTCTCCAGGCCAAGCAGTATACTGTAAGTTTCAATAAGATCCCCCCTATTCCTTCGAAACTCCAACGAGTACAGACCCAGAGTCCTCAGCCGTTCCTAATACGACACGTTCTTCATTCCAGGGATCATTCGTCTGATCCTCCTGTGGACCCTTTCCAAGGCCAGCACATCGTTCCTTAGATACGGGGTCCAAAACTGCTCACAATACTCAAAATGGCGTCTGACTAGAGCCTTATACAGCCTCAGAAGTACATCCCTGGTCTTGTATTCTAGCCCTCTTGAAATGAATGCGAACATTGCATTTGCCTTCTTAACTGCCGATTGAACCTGCACATTAACCTTAAGAGAATCGTGAACAAGGACTCCGAAGTCCCTTTGTTCTTATGATTTCCTAAACATTTCCCCATTTAGAAAATAGTCTATGACTAAATTCCTCCTTCCAAAGTGCGTAACCTCACACTTTTCCACATTGTATTTCATTTGCTACTTCATTGCCCACTCTCCTAGCTTGTCCAAATCCTTCTGCAGCCCTCTAGCTTCCTCAATACTACCTGTGCCTCTACTGATCATTGCATGAACTGTAAACCAAGCAACAGTGACTTCAGTTCCTTCTTCCAGATCATTTATGAATATTGTGAAACGTTGTGGCCCCAGCACAGATCCCTGAAGCACACCACTCGTCACCGGCTGCCATCCAGAAACAAAACCTTTTCCCCCACGCTCTGCCTTCTGCCAGTCAACCAATCCTCTATCCATGCCATGATCGTACCCTTAACAACATGGGCTTTCAACTTGTTTAACAATTTCCTGTGCGGCACCTTGTCAAAGGCCTTCTGGAAACCGAAATAAATCATGCCCACTGGTTCTCCTTTGTCTAATTCCTTGTTACCTCCTCAAAGAACTCGAACAGATTTGTCAGACACGGTCCAATTGATTGGGGCCAAGTTCAAGGCCCGACCAAAAGAGCGCGAAGCTCCTTTGGGTATAAGAAGGAGCTGCCAAGAGAGAATCGTTCTCTGGGACCCGACGTCACCGAGGAGAGACCTGTCCACCAGCTGCACCAGAAGCAAGTAAGTCCAAGGTCAACGCACGCTACCAGACAGATGATCTTAGCTGTTTTCCCTTCACCATTTCGACCCCAGCAGCCTCAGAACCGAACAACGGCCATTGTTCCTCTGAGTGAGTGGACGCCCGAAGCTAAGTATAGCCTTTAGCAGTAGTGATAGTTTAGTCTGTAGAGTTTCGTGCATGAGTATATTTAACTGTGTGTTTAAATAAATAAGCATTGATTTTGAACTAACTAACTGGTGTATCGAGTCTTTGATCAGTATTCGGTTTGAAGCTTGTTAGCAGTATGGAAAGATACCTGGTGACACCAGACCAAACGTAATTAGAATTAGGAAGGCGACCATATTGACCACCATCATCAGAGGCAACCAAAGGGAGCAACATTTACTGGCGACCTCTGACGTGAGTCGACTTAGAAGTGGTCTAGTCACTCCTAGAGAACCTAAATTTGAATTTGAATCCAATTGGAAACAGAAAAACCACATGTGTGAGGACGATATTGATCAAACCTCCGAGATTCGGAAGTGTGTTTATGCATGCGTACTAACAGGGATATCAGGTAAACCTGAGAGATTTTGTTGTGTAAAACTGTCGGGAGTTTTGTAGGCCGGAAAATAGCATAAGCCATACACATGTTTACATCACCACTTTATCACCCGCTGTTCCAAATTAAGTACGGAACCCAGAGAGAGAGAAAAAATGGCAATAAAGGCAATGGAATGCCTTATGAACCCCCAAGAATTCGAGGTCGCAGCGACCAGTAGAGTAGGACAGTGTCCCGTATGGGAAGAAGAGATCAGAAAGCATCTCAAAGGGAAAGGATGGCCCCTTTGGAGTGAATTCTGCGCCAATGACGAAACAGGTCCCAGGAGTAGAGGACATACTTGGTGGTAGAACCTGTCAGAGATTCATAAGAAGAGCTTGGGCAAAGCTCGCAAGCCGATGCCAATCGTGTCCTGCTTGGCACAATTGTGAGGCACAGAGGAAGTCGTTAGGTCGCTCCGTAGAGAGATTGAGGAGACAGACCGAAATAGTGAGGGAGATGTGAGCGAACTTGAGTGTGCGAATAAGGAGTTAAGAGAACAGTTAGCAGCGAGGGACAGAGAGGTGGATGATGCCAAGTGGGCACACCAGTCTTGTCTCGCCCATTTGAGTAGTTTCAGACGCACTACGATAAGGCCTACAGTCTTGGTAAGACAAGAAACCGAGCAACAGGTAGAGCAATTGCAGAAAGAGTGCAATGATTTAAAAGCAGCCCTACGAGTACTCCACACTTCCACGACGGAACAAAGGCAGAGCTCCGTAGATCACGCAAAGTGCCGGAGCAAATTGTAGAATTGCAATATCTGCTTTCTGTCCAGAATGGGTTTCAAAGTAAGTTTGGACCCCAGTTCGACCAGGAAAACGGCCCCGATTGCTAGGAGTTAAATGAAACTGCCCACAGATACGTACATGGGACATGTGCACAAGAAAAAAAGCACATTTTTTGCACAGAGGAAAAAAGCACCCCAACCCCCGACTGAACAGGCAGAACTCACCCCCATGAACCCTGTAACCACACACCGCAGGAGAAGGAAATGCAGATTTCCTATATACAACCCCGTTAACCGTGACCCAATTACGGGCCGCATGCAGAAAAATTACACCGTTCCTTCCCACATCAGATCCCCACCAGTTTTTCGCTAGAGTTAAACAGCAGGCTACCATGTACGGCCTGGACGAAATGGAGCAAGTGAAGCTCACAGTTTTAAGCCTCGTCCCTTCAGTCATGGGAGCCCTTCCCGACCCACAAAATGTAGGAGGAGGCACACTCCAAGACATGCACACAGCGATCCTGGGTGCGATCGGCTATAACAGAGGAGACCCCGTAGAAGGCCTAAACAAGCATAGGCAAAAGAAAACAGAGCACCCCACAGCGTTTGCTGGACGCTTGTGGATACATTTCACAGCAGTATTCGGAGAGTTAGCCCGCGCCCATTTCTCCGCAAATAATATGGCCAAATGGACTCGGATCCTAATCTCTCATGCGACAGAAGCAGGCATTGAGCTTGCACACATTCCGACCCCTCAGACGAGGCCCACAACGAGAAATGGGTTTTGAAAAGATTGTCCCGCGCTTGGGAGTAATCCGTCCAAGGCAAAACCGCATTTGCAAAACCAGAGGAACAGCAGGCAGACAGGAATCCAGTCAGGATGCACCAGAACCCCGCATGGGTAAATGAGGGCAGGAACAGCCCACCATAACCTAAATCCCAGGAATGCTACAATTGTGGACAATTAGGTCACTATGCACGAGAGTGCAAAGTGCCCCAAAAGCAGCAGAGAAACCAACAGACAGGCACCCTAAATAAGAATACGGCAAAGCCATACCGTTAGCGCCCATTCAGAGAACGCAGACATGAACAGCACCGACTGTAAATAAATAAGCATTGACTTGGAACTAACTAACTGGTGCATCGAGTCTTTGATCAGCATTCGGTTTGAACCTTGTGGCGGTATCAAAAGATACCTGGCGACTCTGGAACAAACGTAATTAGAATAATGGAAGTCGACCATATTGATCGCCATATTCAGAGCCAACCAAAGAGAGCAACACCATGCATTTCCAAGTACTTTGTGATCTCATCTTTTATCGCTCTTTGCTTCGATTTAATTTAATTCCTTGCTAACAATGCAACCCCGCCCCCTTTGCCCATCTACCTGTCCTTTCGATAGGACATATATCCTTGGATATTTAGATCCCAGACCTGTTCCCTTGCAGCCACGATTCTGTGATGCCCACAACATCATACCGGACAATTTCAATGTGCACAACAAGCTAATTTACCTTGTTCCGTATACTGCGCGCATTTAGGTACACCACCCTAAATCCTGCATTTACCACCTCCCTTTTCACACTCTCCTCAGTTACTGTACCCTGCTCAGTGGCCCGTTTTGATTTTTGACTATGCCTTCTCTGCCTTACACTTTCCCCCTTACTGCATTTTGTTTCTGGCCCCGTTTTACTTCCCTCCGACTTCCTGCATCGGTTTCCATCCCCCTGCCACATTTGTTTAAACCCTCCTAACAGCACTAGCAAACACCCCCCTCGGACATCGGTTCCAGCCTTACCCAGGTGCAGACCCGTCCGATTTGTACTGGTCCCACCTCCCCTAGAACCGGTTCTAATACCCCAGGTATTTGCACCCCTCCCTCTTGCACCATCTCTCGAGCCACGAATTATTCCTATCTATCCTGACAGTCCTACTCTGACTAACTCGTGGCACTGGTAGCAATCCTGAGATTACTACCTTTGAGGTCCTACTTTTTAGTTTAACTCCTCATTCCCTGAATTTAGGTTTTATCTATAGTTCTTTACTTATATCGTTGGTGACTATGTGCACCATGACAGTTGGCTGTTCACTCTCCCCCCAAGAAGGTCCTGCAGCCGTTCCGTGACTTCCTTGACCCTTGCATCAGAGAGGCAACATACCATCCAGGAGTCTCGATTGCGTCCGCAGAACCGCCTGTCTATTCCGCTTACGATTGAGTTCCCTATCGCAACAGACTTGCCATTCTTCTTCCTGCCCTGTTGCGCAGCAGAGCCAGCCATGGTGCCTTTCTGGCTGCTGCTTCGTTTCCCTGGTGAGCCAACTCCCTCAACCGTATCCAAAACGTTATACCTATCTTGCAGGGAGATGACCGCAGGGGACACCTGCACTGCCTTCCTACTCTTGTTCTGTCTTTTGGTCACCCATTTTCTGTCTCCCTCAGTAATTCCCAACTGCGGTGTGACCAACCCACTAAACGTGCTATCCACGACGTCCTCAGCACCGCGGATGCGCCAAAGTGAGTCCATCCGCAGCTCCAGAGCCGTCAAGCGGTCTAACAGGTGCTGCAGCTGGGCACACGTCTTGCACGTGAATGAGCCAGGGTTCGTGGACGTGTCCCTGAGCTCCGGCATTGCGTTCGAGGAGCATGACAGGGGTCTACGATCTCCTTCCATGTCTTAAACCGTAGGTTAACTTATACAACTACCATGCCAAAACACCACATTAAAAATAAATAAATAAATAAACAAATGAAAATAAAAATTAATTACCAGTCACTTACCAGGGATTAAAAGCACCTCCTCCGCACCCAGCTGCAAATTTCCACCGAGTTTCAAGTTCCCAAACTCACTCTTCGCTTTGCCTCACTCCTGGGTGTGCATTCTCTGGCTCACTGGGCGAACTCAGCCATGATCTCATTGAGTGGTGGAGCGCACTCAATTGTCCGAGTGGCCTACTTCTGCTTCTACGTCTTACCCTCTTTAGTCTTATGGTCACCTCCTTATTGGAGACATGTTGTACTCCGGCCAGGAGCTGAATGGTTCTGGTAGACCAAACTGAGCATCTGTGAGCAGCTATTTTCCGGCTGATAGCATATTAATGTCACCATCTATCAGTTGGATAATGGTATGCAGGAGCCGAGTGTGGTGCTGAATGGCCACGTTGAACTTGACCTGTATTTTAGCTTCCATGGCGTACCGACACGACTGTATACATTGTCAGATAGATACCTGCGTTGTAGCAGTAGGGCGACAGCTTGCCTCGAGCGCGTCATGTTCAGCAGCTGATGTTTTCAGTACTATTACAGGGGTGTGTGCATTTCTTCGTGTCACAAAGTGGTAATTGAGTTGGTTGGTGAATGTGATCTGTGAGGTTGAGGACCTGGTGATGGGTGGTGAGGGGGGGGGGGGTAGACGGACGGTGGGAGGAGCGAAACGGATCGTTCACTGGTCACAACTATCTGACTTTGACTGCATGACCTATAGCCTTGACGTTTGCTCTGCTGTGCTCTCCCCGCTTCCCCCCCCCCCCCCCCCGCCCCCAGTGCCGAGGATTAGGCAATATTTCGAACCTATACTTCCGGTTATTGTGTTAAATTTTGTACCAACTTTTACGATTAGAGTGAACAAAGGGAGCGGCATGGTGGCAAATTGGTTAGCACTGCTGCCTCACATGCCATTGACCCGCGTTAAATTCGGACATTGGGTGACTGTGCGAAATGGACAGTTTGTCTGCGTGGGATTGCTCCGGTGTCCCCCCACCGTCCAAAGATATGCAGGTTAGGTGGATTGGCTTTGCTAATTTGCCCCTAGGTGGGGTCCTATCCACGGGGATTGTGTGGGGTTGGCGCTTAGGTAGGGTGGTCTTTAAGAGCTCCGGTGCAGACTCGATTGGCCTCCTTCTGCACTGCAGGGCGTCTCTGATTACTAATACTATTGGTGAATTCGACAGGGGATTATTATTCGGGGATTGTTATTTCTGTTTTGTGTTCGAGACGATTTGTCTAATTTTCAGGAGACTTGAAACAGTCCTGTCTCTGTTTTCTTTCAAATATCTGTCCCCACAGAACCATGTGGTGCAATCCCACAGAGTGTGAAATATTCCTCATTCTCGCTATGACGAAAATGAACATGTCTCTGGGACCAATTGCTGCAGAGGCGATGTGTGTTTATTTTTAAGCCTAATTTACCTTCCACCGATCATTATCTTTTCGTTTTAATATTCAATAAATTCACTTGAATGTAGAAGATCTGCAATGTGAGGACCAAGTGCGGAGAAATATTTTTGTTTATAAATAATCCACCTGCACCCAATTTTATTATTTTAATGCTTTTAATAACATTTGAGTCAATATATTTGGAGCAGCGCCAACTTTGACCTGTTGTATTGTGACTACACACTGGGCTAGTTCAAAGATGTGCAGATTAGCCAATGATGAATTGTCCCTTATTGTCCAGAAACATGCAGGTCAGCTTACGGGGTTACAGGGATAGGGCGGAGTGGACATGGGCAGAGTACACATTCGTCGTGTCTGTGCAGTCTCGATGGGGTGAATGGTCTCCTGTTGCACTGCAGGGCGTCTATAATTCTATTATATTATTATATAGCGCACAGTCAATTCCAGCCCCTCTTGACCCGGAGTCTCAACGCAACTGAATTCACCAATAATTCTTCGAAAAATACCCTACGTCTTTGGTCCGTGGCTACTCAATAATTCCAGTCACAAGGTTTGCAAATGCAAACACAATTACTTTTTTAAATAACAAAGCCTGTAATGAAGGACGCAGTAAATATAACTGGTTAACAATTATCCAAATCATAATTCCCAATTTAACGTGCCCTCTACCCTCAATATACACATAGAACACAGGGACACACCGAAGGGAGGAGAGGGGTAAACATCATAGGTAAAAGGAAAATAGTGTATTTGTTTCAGATGGTGCTTTTTCGCACCTTCTTCTTCGTCAAACGATGATTGCAGTTCGTGCTTTTCCATTAGATTCATTCAAATCCTCTGCAATTTCGGAAATGTAGCACTCACAGCCTTTCTGGAGAAAACGCAGAGGCGAGTCGGTCCGTGCCTTTGTGTTCCTAGTACTAAACTGCGCCCTGAGTGCTCGGAGAACCGTCCCACTGGGATAGGATCCAATCAACACCTGTTACCGGCCAGAGTACGGCCTTCTGGCATATTCATTGGCCACCAGCCAATCAATCGAATCAATTCTCACATAATCTTTCTCTCTGGTGCCAAGATTTCTGAGGTCTCTTGCTAAAACTACTAGAGACTAGCAGAATGTTCCCTCCCGTAACTTCTCAATTCCTTATTCTTCTCTGCTGCTTGACTTAATAACACATATCGATTACTAATCTATGGATCAAAACTGATAACGGCAAAATAAAATGAAGGCGAAATAAGGGGAAAGACAGGAAGGACCATTACAGAACAAATCAGAGTGTATTTAATTTTTTTCGAAGCAAGTTATAAGTTGAAACTGATTTTGGCTTTCATTGAAGCCAACTAAAAATATTTCTAAGTGTGAAACATAATCGATGTCCAACTGATTGTGGGCGCCTTTGCACGTTCTGTTAATTTTGCATCGAGAGTCCATTGACAATATCTTTCGTATTAAGTGTGCAACATTAGAATTTGTGGAGTATGCAATTCAGCTCAACCGATCAAGTTTTTGTTCGTTCTTCTCTCCCATTGTTCTGCATTTAACTCAGAACAAAACCCTTACATTTCCTTTCCCATATTATCTCTCCCACTTGTATATGCACTATTCCATTCACATCTATCGTGTTGTGTGGTCGCTTCCATTATTCTGTGTGTAAAACATGTTACAAAATTGCAGATCTGTTCTTATGTTGACTATGTTATATCGTTGGACTCGAGCTGGACTTTGCTATTTCAACCAATTTGGGTAATTTCATTCTTGCTTACCCAGTTCTTCCACCTTTTTCCGGATAGTTTCAATTTCTGGCAAAAGATGCAAACAAATGCATGAAGATTAATTCATTACCCAACCATAGATATATACATTTTTATAAGTGAGATCGAAGGGCTATGCACAGAAAGGACATATGAGCAACATGGCTCAGAGAGCTCAGTTCGAAGAAACATTCATCGACACCGATTTGCTTCAAGTGAAATACCAAATCCTACAATATATTGGGTGGCACGACAGCACAGTGGTTAGAATTGTTCCTTTACAGTGCTTAATGATTTTGCAGTTTCTGATGCTTTTAATAATACTAATTATCATAAAAGGCATCAGCAATCTGTGAAAACATTTCTTCAACGGCGTTAGAAGATGGCCCATTTGGAACAATTTTGCACGTCAGGACAGAGTCCCTTGTTGGATTCCTGGCTTGAATCACTCTCTGGGCGGAGTCTGCACATTCTCCCTGTGTCTGCGTGTGTCTTCTCCGGGTGCTCCGATTTCCTCCCACAAGTCTTGAAAGACGACTTGTTGGGTAATTTGGACATTTTGAATTTTCCTTCCGTACCCGAACAGGTGCCGGAAAGTGGCGACTAGGGGCTTTTCATAGTAACTTCATTGCAATGTTAATGTAAGCCTACGTGAGACAATAATGATTATTATAAAAGTATTATTATTATGGGGAGACTAAGACTTGATTTTCGTTCTGTACTGTCGTTGTGAAAATCTTTGTAAATATGACCAGTCACATTTGTATATCGAATGCTGAGGTATATCGAAGTTGAGGAACAGTGGAGAATCTTCCAAGCCACTTTTCACAGTGCTCAGCAAAGGTTTATACCAACAAAAAGGAAGGACGGTAGAAAGAGGGAAAATCGACCGTGGACATCTAAGGAAACAAGGGAGAGTATCAAATTGAAGGAAAACGCATACAAAGTAGCAAAGATTAGTGGGAGACTAGAGGACTGGGAAATCTTTATGGGGCAACAGAAAGCTACTAAAAAAGCTATAAAGAAGAGTAAGATAGATGATGAGAGTAAACTTGCTCTGAATATAAAAACAGATAGTAAACGTTTCTACAAATATATAAAACAAAAAAAGAGTGCCTGAGGTAAATCTTGGTCCTTTAGAGGATAAGAAGGGAGATTTAATAATGGGAGATGAGGAAATGGCTGAGGAACTGAACAGGTTATTTGGGTCGGTGTTCACAGTGGGAGACACAAATAACATGCCAGTGTCTGATGGAAATGAGGCTATGACAGGTGAGGAGCTTGAGAGGATTGGTATCACCAAGGAGGAAGTGATGGGCAAGCTAATGGGGCTCAAAGTAGACAAGTCTCCTGGCCCTGATGGAATGCATCCCAGAGTGCTAAAAGAGATGGCTAGGGAAATTGCAAATGCACTAATGATAATTTACCAAAATTCACTAGACTCTGGGGTGGTCCCGGCGGATTGGAAATTAGCAAACGTGACACCACTGTTTAAAAAAGGAGGTAGGCATAAAGCGGGTAATTATAGGCCAGTGAGCTTAACTTCGGTAGTAGGGAAGATGCTGGAATCCATCATCAAGGAACAAATAGCCAGGCATCTGGATGGAAATTGTCCCATTGGGCAGAAGCAGCATGGGTTCATAAAGGGCAGGTCGTGCCTAACTAATTTAGTGGAATTTTCTGAGGGCATTACCAGTGCGTTAGACACCGGGGAGCCAATGGATGTGGTATATCTGGATTTCCAGAAAGCCTTTGACAAGGTGCCACACAAAAGGTTACTGCATAAGATAAAGATGCATGGCATTAAGGGGAAAGTAGTAGCATGGATAGAGGATTGGTTAATTATTAGAAAGCAAAGAGTGGGGATTAATGGGTGCTTCTCAGGCTGGCAGTCAGTAGCTAGTGGTGTCCCTCAGGGATCAGTGTTGGGCCCACAACTGTTCACAATTTACATCGATGATTTGGAGTTGGGGACCAAGGGCAATGTGTCCAAGTTTGCAGACGACACTAAGATAAGTGGTAAAGCAAAATGTGCAGAGGATACTGGAAGTCTGCAGAGGGATTTGGATCGGCTAAGTGAATGGGCTAGGGTCTGGCAGATGGAATACAATGTTGACAAATGTGAGATTATCCATTTTGGTAGGAATAACAGCAAAAGGGATTATTATTTAAATGATAAAATATTAAAACATGCTGCTGTGCACAGAGACCTGGGTGTGCGAGTGAATGAGTCGCAAAAAGTTGGTTTGCAGGTGCAACAGGTGATTAAGAAGGCAAATGGAATTTTGTCCTTCATTGCTAGAGGGATGGAGTTTAAGACTATGGTGGTTATGCTGCATTGTATAAGTTGTTTGAGGCCACACCTGGAGTATTGTCTTCAGTTTTGGTCTCCTTACTTGAGAAAGGACGTACTGTCACTGGAGGGTGTGCAGAGGAGATTCACTAGGTTGATCCCAGTGCTGAAGGGGTTGGATTACGAGGAGAGGTTGAGTAGTCTGGGATTGTACTCGTTGGAATTTAGAAGGATAAGGGGGGGGGGGGGGGATCTTATAGAAACATATAAAATTATGAAGGGAAAAGATAGGATGCATGCGGGCAGGTTGTTTCCACTGGCGGGTGAAAGCAGAACTAGGGGGCATAGCCTCAAAATAAGGGGAAGTAGATTTAGGACTGAGTGTAGGAGAAACATCTTCACCCAAAGGGTTGTGAATCTATGGAATTCCTTGCCCAGTGAAGCTGTAGATGCTCCTACATTAAATGTTTTTAAGATAAAGATAGATAGTTTTTTGAAGAATAAAGGGATTAAGAGTTATGGTGTTCGGGCCGGAAAGTGGAGCTGAGTCCACAAAAGACCAGCCATGATTTCATTGAATGGTGGAGCAGGCTCGAGGGGCCAGATGGCCTACTCCTGCTTCTAGTTCTTATAAGGCAACCAGTTAAAATCTGAATCAATCACGTTGGCTTAATGGGGGCAAACTATTTATCATTGCAAACAAATGCATCGAAAGAACAGCTATCCAATTAGAACATCCTTACCTGACTATATGCGGCAGTGTAAACAAAAATATTGAGTTTTTCACGAATTAATTAGAATAACAATAGTCAGGATATATAAAATTCGACTGAAAATATTAAATTTGAGATAACGAATGAGCTTTGCCATAGTTTCACCGCCAATTTAAAAAAAATTTCACAGATGTGAATGGAACGAACAAGTGATCAGTTGAACGACTTATGAAACACGCCAAAACAGTTCTTCTCTCTGAATCATAGGCTGCATTTTAGAAGATCTCAACGCATCATCTGTATTCCGATTTAGGTTTGGCAATGTCTGATCTGATAAAATAACTTCGATTTCTTCTTGAGAGGAACTGTAAATAATTCCGGTGAGCACTGCCGCGAGACTGTGACAATACATCGGTTGTGTTTATGACACAAAATAAAACATATTCGTTTTGCATCACGAAATCTGTTGACTTCCACTTATATTCATCACGTGCTATAATTCGTCTGAAACTTTGCAAATGCCCCAGTTTTCTTTGCTGCAATGATTTGTGGAAACGGAATTGCATTCAACTTCACTGGCAGCACTTAAAGTTTCACGGCATTGCCCTGTATTTTTAAAAAACATTTTTTTAAATTCTCCTCCATTTTCACATTTTCTCCCACATTTACATCGATCAACAATAAACACTAATCAGCAAGATATGTCAGTCCCCATAATAACAACGATCCCATCTACCCACCAACCCCAAACCTCAACCCGCATGTTTACATAAACAAATGACAAAAAGGAATCAGGGATTACCCGTAGTCACCCTTAATCTTACACAGCTCCCCCCACCCCCCCCCCCCCCCCCACCACCCACTCCACACCCCCCCCCCCCCCACCCCAGGTCTCCAACTCCTCCCGTCCACTGCCTCTTGGAAAACTCCTCCCCCCAACCTCGGTTCCTTCCCCCCCAACTTTCCTCCCCGGCTAGACCACTCGGACCCTGTTCTGCAGGCTCCGATGGCCGCAGCCCCTCCCCCCACCTCACTCCCATTCACTGGCCGGCTTAAACCGGCCAGCGTGGAGGCCCCCGCCCGGGTCCCTTTCCCACTTGCCCGGCCCCAGGAAAGCCCAAAGATCCCCTTTTGGCACACAAACCCCGCATATCCACCTGCACCCCAAAGAACTCTCATTTCGAGTGAAAGTCCCGTCCCGTCCCTTGTCCAAATATATACCACATTGGCTCCTTTCATCTCTACACCCGCGCGCAGTGATACAAAAAAGAAGGAAATACAGTCATGAGGTTACATCGGCACATGGCCATTCCTCAACTTGTCAGTTCTGCCACAGTCGTTCTGCTTTCGCAAACTCCTGCGCTGCTTCCGCCATTCCAAAATAAAAGTCCCTGAACTTGTAAGTCACCCTCAGCTTCGCTGGATATACAATGCCGCACCGCACCTTCCTAATGTACAGTGCCCTCTTCAGCCGGTTGAAGGCAGCCCGCCTCCTTGTCAGCTCCACCGTAAAGTCCTGGTATACACGTATACCAGCTCCAGCCCACTGCACCACCCGCTTCTGCTTGGCCCAGCTCAGGACCTTCTCCTTCACCCTGTACATACGGAAGCACAGAGTCACTGCCCTTGGCAGCTCACTCGCCTTTGGTACAGGCCTCCATGACCGATGAGCCCGATCCAGTTCATATCAGGAGGGATCCTCCCCCTCCCCCAATAGTTTTGCCAGCATCGCGGCAACATACTCAGTCGGCTTCGGTCCTTCAACTCCTTCGGGCAGCCCCACAATCCTCAAATTCTGTCGCCTGGATCTATTTTCCAGGTCTTCCATTTTTCCTCGCAGATCCTTGTTAGTATCCATCACCTTCCGCATCTCTTTCCCCATCGAGGCAAGTTGATCACCGTGCTGCAATAACGTCTCCTCCACTTCCTTCAGCACCTCCCCTTGCTCTCGCACCTCCGCCACTGCGCTCGCCACCTCTGTCCTCACTGGGGAAACCGCATCCTCCACCAGCACACTGAAAACCTCTCTCATCTCCTTCGTCACCGTCTCCATGCATTTCGCAATCTGCGCCAACTGCTTTTGAAATTCTGCAGCCATCACCTTAGTTATTTCTTCAGCCGTAAGCAGTGTGGCCTTCCCTGGTGCTCCAGCCTCCATTTTTCCTGGTGACCTCGCGGCGACCTTTCCACTCCCCGACGGACCTCCAGCTGGTTTTTTTTCGGCCGTTTTTTTGCTCACCCTCGACATTTTTCTTTGGGTTTTTTTCCCTCCTGTCTCTTCACTGTGCCTCCTCCGTGCCTTCTCCCTGCTTCTGCCGCCTCCGTGGACCATGGGACCGTGCTTAAAGCCCCGAAAATGCCGTTCCCGAGCGGGAGCCCTCCATTGTGCGGCCACCTCCCGCCCGCCGTCACCGGAAGTCCGGCATTGCCCTGTAATCAGTTATATCAATAAGAATTTATATTTTCAGTCGAAATAAAAATGCACAAGCCTTTTATCGAATCAAGAGAAATGACTTTGAAATAATTATTAATAATGCGATTGAAGGCGCATCTAACCTGCATCCTTCCCATCTATACTTTCCCCTGTAAGAGATAAGTTGAACATTAAAATTGGTCTTTGGAGACAATGCAAGCAAAACTAAGGAGCTGGTAATCGAATTTTGGAAGCAAATGTTCCTGAACGCCCCTGTCCGCATCAATGGTGCCCTGGTAGAGATGATTGACAGCTTGAAATTCTTAGATGTAATCATTTTATCAAGCTGTTGTGATCCACCCACGGCGACGCTATAAGAAAGAAAGCGCAACAGCGTCCATACCTCCTCAGAAAACTAAGGAAATTAGGCATGCTCACACAGATCCTTACCACTTTTTACAGATGCACCGTAGAAAGCATCATACCTGCTGCATCACAGCTTGGTATGGCAACTGCTTTGGTCAAGATCGTAAGAAATTACAGAGAGTCGTAAACACAACCCAGTCCATCACGCAAACCCTCCTATCATCTATTGATTCTGTCCACATTTCTGGCTGCCTTCGGAAAGCCGTCAGCATAATCAAGTACCTCTCCCATTTGGGTTAGTCTCTCTTTCTGTTTTAAAATTTAATATTTCCAATTAAGTGGAAATTTAGTGTGTCTAATTCATCTACCCTGCAAACGTTTTGGGCTGTGATGGTGAGACCCACACAGATGCAGGAAAAATAGGCATTCACCACACAGATAGTGACCTGGGGGCGTGGTAGAAACCAGGTCCTTGGCGCCATGAGGCAGCAATGTTAAACAGTGGACCGCCGTGCTGCCCACTGTTATTCTCTCTCCAACCTTTTCCATCGGGCAGAAGACATAAAAGACTGAGACAACGTACCAACAGATTCAAAAATATCTTCTTCCCTGCTGTTTCCAGACTCCTGAATGGCCCTTTTATTGACTGGCCTGATCTCTCTACCCATCTTCTTTACTATTGTATGATTATACTTTGCATGCTTCATCTGATATCTATGTCTATGTATTCACGTTGTGTATCTGTCGTATGTCCTATTATTTCATTTATAGAACCAACTGCCTGGACTGCGCGCAGAATAATAGATTTTACTGTACCTCGTGACACGTGACAATAAATCTAAATGGATGAATTTGCCAAGTACAAAGTGCAAATTGAGAGAGAGTGATTTGAAATTATGGGGAATCATGGCAATATTCCATTTGAAATGCATGGACGTTGCAGGACAATCTTCCAGCTTGGATCAGTGGTTGTTGTTTGCTTTATCATTTCAATATGGACCATTCTGTAAACATCAGGCAACACCATAGATCTATTCCATTGAAGCAAATATACGCATGAGTTATAAACAGCAATTGACAATATGGTCCAACAATCCTGTAGGTCAATTAATACAATCAGGGATGATCATTTTTCTCCACATTCTCCACTTTCTACACGTTTCATAGATGCCTTGGTTCCTCATAAAATCGAAGCTATATCTATCACAGCCTTAATGTATCCAATGCTGGAGTATCATCAAACATCTGGGTTCGAGATCTCCGGTGGCTTTCAACCCTTGAAGTGAAGTAATTTCTCCGCACCTCAGTCTCAGACAATACTTTCCTTATTCTGTCTCTCTCCCATCTTTTTGATCCCCCAATCAGTGGGAAACAATTATCTGTCCGCTGCGATTAATTTCTCCCGCCAGCAGTGCAACCCTGCCCACAGGTTTCTCGGCGGAGTGGGGGTGGGGGAGTGTTCTTCAATGGGAAATCCCATTGACAGCGACAGGAAGATACAATTTCGTCCACAGCGAATGGCGTTTAGCCGAGAAACACTCGTCTGCGGAACTGGAGAATGCCATCCATGATCCCACCAAAGCTTTGCCTGGTGTAGCAAAGCTTATTTCTCCCGTATTGCAATGCTGTTGCAATACATGACAACATGCCATTTGCCTCCTAATTTCTGACTGTACGTTGACGAACTTGATCATGGACAGTTTTGCACATGTTTTCTTCCTTCGCACTGATGTGTTCTCGATATATGATCTCTTATATTTTCTATTAAAGTTTCTTTTGTGGCACCTTTTGGAATTACATTTTTAAAACCTATCCACGAGTCGACATGACTGGTTACGACTTTAATAATGTGTACCCTTAATAAAATAATGCGGCTAGTGCTAATTATCCTCTACGTTTCTGGACCCATTGTTAAAACACCCTGAATAATAGATTTCAGCATTTTCTCAATGATGGAATGATGAGAACTGGCCTGTTCTTGTTTTGGTTTCTATCTCCCTGTTTATTGAAGAAACTGATTGACTTTTGCCAACTTCCAATCTGGTTACTGCATCCCCGATCAAAAGAGCTTTGGAAAATCTTAACTCGTGCTTCCATTATCCCAAAGACTATTTCTTGGGAACGCTCGGGTGTAGGAAATCAGCTCTCAGAAGATGCATCCCAATTGAGTTCCTTAATTTCCACTAATAATTTGTATCTGCTGACATTAATTACCTTAATTTACTCGCTCTTTTCAGCGGCTGTATTATACTCCTTTCATGATAACTTTCACCTTCTGCTTTTATGTCTTACACAAAATAATTTTCAATGGGTCTGCCAGTTCTTTGTTCTCTGTGATCATTCATCCGGGCTCTTCATCTTTGCAACAAACCTTTACTTCAGCTATCCTCTTCTTTATTTTGTAATTATACATCTTTTTAATATTTATACCCAGTGTACTCTCATATTCGATTTAATATTTGTTTTACAAACACATTTTGGTAACCCTCCCTGGGTTTCAAAACACACCAAATCTTCCAAAGTATTTCGATTTCTTCAACATCTGTCGCCTCTTATTTGAATCTATAGATAAATTCAACATTCTAAGTGCGTCATGGATGGGTATTTCATGATGAGTTCCTGTTTTTATTTGAATGAAATGTGGTGAGTTGAGTAGTTCGATTGCTTTTATTAAAGCTTACCATTTGTAGCAAAGCCCATTCTCTTCTCTGGCTCACATAATTTATGTGTCTGATTATTGTTTGCAATTGGAGTATGTCACTTTCAAGCATAACGTGGATTCAAGCATATTATGTTCCCGATTTACCAGTTGAGTCATACACCGTCATTTATAATTGAACTTGTGGAACAATATAGCACTAGGTCCAAGATAGCTGCGACACAACTGAATGTCATCAAACAAATTTCCGCTATTGTGGTAGAAAACTTTTCTACAAATTGGTCTTCTCGATCCCTGTCGCCAGTTCAATTTTCCTGGTCTACTTGCAGGTTACGTTTCCTGTAATTATAATACTGTCTTTATTGAAACCTCGAATAATGCATTGATCAAAGTTTTGAACAAAATCACGATAGCTTTGCGGTTGTATAAATTCTACACTGCAACGATTTCTAACTCTTGATATTTCGATTTTCAAACCACTATGGTTTATTGCATAACGCTTCGATTTCGGATCCTTTCCAATTATTGATAGACACACAATTGAAGACAGATGCCGCGCATTATATTTAACACAACTGCTCCCATGAATCACAGAATCATGGAACTTACAGTGCAGAAGGAGTCCATTCAGCCCATCGTGTTTGCACCGGCCCTTGAAAGAGGACCCTACTTAAGCTATCGTCCCCACCCTGCGCCCGTAGCCCAATAACCCCAACTAATCTTTTTGACACTCAGTGGCAATTTAACATGGAAAATCCACTACGCTGCACATCTGTGGACTGTGGGAGGAAAGCGGCATACACGGAGGAAACCCACGCAGACATAGGGAGGAACTGGAAAATCCACACTGTAACCGGAGGCCGAAATTAATCCACCGGACCCTGGAGCTGTGACGGTGTAAGAAATTGGCTCGTCCCCTTTTAATCTTTTCCAAGGAGAAAAACCCATCTTTTAATATCTAACTGAAGTGCCCAATCCTTAAAATCATTACAAACGCTTCCTTACCCTCTGTGAATGGGTCACATTCGTGCAAAATGCCGATGTCCAGAATTACGTGAACCATGGGATCAGAACTATGCTTTTTTTCTGTTTCACAATAACTTTCTCGATGTTATGCTGTATAAATATATATAAAAATACATTATATAAAAGCCATATTTAATCACTTTCTCAACCTGCCCTGCTACCTGCAACGATTTGTGGATACACCTCCAGCGGTGCCCTTGTCTAAGAATCACCTGTAAGTCGACCTTTTACTTTATTGTACATTTCATGTTCTTATAATTATTTCACAATTTCCTGCTGTAGGTTATATCTATAATGTTTCGGCCTATGCAAATATCCGGTATGTGCCCCTTTGAACAGACGAACAAACAAAAATACGGATCAGCAGCAGGAGTTGGCTTCTTCAGCCCCACATTTTCAATAAGTTCATGGCTGATCTTACTGCAGGGCTGAACGGCAGGGCAGTGGTTTGCTCTGCTGACTCACCGCGCTAAGAAGCCAGTTTCGCACCCCCCCCCCCCCCCTCCCCGGTCTCTGAACGTGTGGAGTTTGCACATTCTCCCTGTGTCTGCGTGGGCCTCACCCTCACTAGCCAAAAATCTATGCAGGGTATGTGGATTGGCCACTCTAAATTTCCTCTTAATTGGAGGGAAGAAATAATGGATCTTCTAAATTTCGAATAAACAATGGCTGATCTGACTGTAACCGGAACTCCACATTCCTATGAGTCTCCATCATACGCTGCAGGACAGGATGTCCCGAAGTGTGGTACATTAGCAAGACCATGCAGACGCTGCGACAATGGATGGACGGATATCGTGCAACAATCGCCAGGCAGGAATGTTCCCTTCCCGTCGGGAAACGGTTCAACAGGCAAGGGCATTCAGTTTCTGATCTTAGGTATTCTCCAAGGCGACCTTCAGGATGCACAGACAACGCAGAATCGCCGAGCAGAAACTTACAGGCAAGTTCTGCAGGCATGACTACCGCCTCATCAAGGACCTTGGATTCATGTTGCATTACATTCACCCCCACCATCAGGCCTGGGCTTGCGAAATCCTACCAACTGTCCTGGCTTGAGACAATTCACACAGCTTTATCCTGCCACATATGGACCTGTAAAGACGTAATTACCTGCAAAGACTCGCATTCAAAGTATCGTCTTGCATTTTTGACTTTGTCTATATGTATGTGTTTCTGGAACCTACCTCTTCATTCACCTGAGGAAGGATCTGTGCTCCGAAAGCGAGTGATTCGAAACAAACCTGTTGGACCTTAACTTGGTGTTGTAAGGCTTCTTACAGTGCCCGCATCCCTGACCACACCAATAATCTTTCACCCCTCTGTTAATAGGAATCTACCCAGCTTTGTTTAAAGTACGAAAGACTCTGCTTTGACTGCCTTTTGAGGAAGAGAGTTCCAGAGCTTCACGACCCTCTGAGAGAGAAATACATTATTGTCTCCAGCATGAATGAACGGCGCCTTATTTTAAATAGTGGTATCTAGTTCTGGGTCCTCTGAAAATAGAAAACATCTTCTCCACACGGCCTGTCCATTTTTTCTTCAAACTAAAGTGGATACAAACGTAACCCGTTCAACCTTTCCTCAAAAAAGAACTCGCCCTTTCTTGGCATTAGTCTGGCAAGCCTTCTGTGGACTGCTTGTAATACGTTTACACATGTCCTTATATAACGAGACGAATACTGTACATAACACTTCAGATCTGAGCTCACCAAAGTCCTCTACAAATGTAGCACACGTTCCTCAAATGACGCGTTTAGCACAGTGGGCTAAAGAGCTGGCTTATAATACAGAACAAGCCCACCAGCGCCGGTTCAATTCCCGTATCAGCCCCCCCCCAAACAGGCGCCGCAATGTGGCGACTAGGGGCTTTTCACAGTATCTTCATGTGAAACCTACTTGTGACAATGAGTCATTTTATATTAATTTCACACCCCCCCACATTAAATAATAACAAGCGACGAGATTCCCTAATACATTGTTATATCTGTATATGAGGACACCCAGATCGATCCATGCCTCAGAGCTCTGTAAACTTTTACCATTTAAAAAATATGCTTATATTTTATTCTTCTTCGTCAACATGGGCAATTACACATTTACCCACGTTATGGTGCATTTCCCAGATTTGCAATACTCCAAATGCGGCCGCATCAGAGTTTTGTACAGCTGCAACTTGACCCAATGGCTCCGAAAGTCAATCCCTCTACCAATAAAAGCTATGATGTGGAGATGCCGGCGTTGGACTGGGGTGAGCACAGTACGAAGTCTTACAACACCAGGTTAAAGTCCAACAGGTTTGTTTCGATGTCACTAGCTTTCGGAGCGCTGCTCCTTCCTCAGGTGAATGAAGAGGTCTGTTCCAGAAACACATATAAGGACAAATTCAAAGATGCCAAACAATGCTTGGAATGCGAGCATTAGCAGGTGATTAAATCTTTACAGATCCAGAGATGGGGTAACCCCAGGTTAAAGAGGTGTGAATTGTACCAAGCCAGGACAGTTGGTAGGATTTTGCAGGCCAGATGGTGGGGAATGAATGTAATGCGACATGAATCCCAGATCCCGGTTGAGGCCGCAATCATGTGTGCGGAACTTGGCTAAAGGTATCTGCTCGGCAATTCTGCGTTGTCGCGGGTCCTGAAGGCCGCCTTGGAGAACGCTTACCCGGAGATCAGAGGCTGAATGCCCTTGATTGCTGAAGTGTTCCCCGACTGGAAGGGAACATTCCTGCCTGGTGACAATAAAAGCTAACACACCATACGCCTTCTTAACAACCCTCTCAACCTGGGTGGCAACTTTCAGGGATCTATGTACATAGACACCGAGATCTCTCTGCTCATCCACACTGCCCAGAATTTTACCATTAGCCCAGGACTCTGTCTTCCTGTTATTCCTTACAAAATGAATCACCTCACACTTGTCTGCATTAAACTCCATTTGCCACCTCTCAGCCAAGCGCTGCAGCTTATCTATGTCCCTCTGTAACTTGTAACATCGTTCCGCACTGTCCACAACTCCACCGACTTTAGTGTCATCTGTAAATGTACTCAGCCATCCTTCTACGCCCTCCTCCAGGTCATTTAGAAAAATGACAAACGGCAGTGGCCCCAAAACAGATCCTTGTGGTGCACCACTAGTAACTGGACTCCAGTCTGAACATTTACCATCAACCACAACCCTTTGTCTTCTTCCAGCTAGCCAATTTCTGATTCAAAATGCTAAATCACCCTGAAACCCATGCCTCCGTATTTTCTGCAGTCGCCTACCGTGGGGAACCTTATCAAATGCTTTACTGAAATCCATATACACCACATCAACTGCTTTACCCTCATCCACCTGTTTGGTCACCTTCTCAAAGAACTCAATAAGTTTTGTGAGGCACGACCTACCCTTCACAAAACCGTGTTGACTATTTCTAATCAAACTATTCCTTTCCAGATGATTATACATTCTATCTCTTATAAACGTGTCCAAGATTTTGCCCACAACAGAAGCAAGGCCCACTGGTCTATAGTTACCGGGGTTGTCTCTACTCCCCTTCTTGAACAAGGGGACAACATTTGCTATCCTCCAGTCTTCTGGCACTATTCCTGTACTCAAAGATGACTTAAAGATCAAAGCCAACGGCTCAGCAATCTCCACCCTAGCTTTCCAGAGAATCCTAGGAAAATCCCATACGGGGCAGGGGACTTATCTATTTTCAGACTTTCCAGAATTGCTAACACCTCCTCCTTATGAACCTCAAGCCCTTCTAGTCTAGCAGCCTGAATCTCAGTATTCTCCTCGACACATTGTCTTTTTCCTGTGTGAATACTGACGAGAAATATTCATTTCACACCTCGCCTATCTCCTCGGACTCCAAGCACAGCGTCCCACTACTGACCTTGACTGGTCCTACACTTACCCTCGTCATTCGTTTATTCCTGACATATCTATTGAAAGCTTTAGGGTTCTCCTTGATCCGACTTGCCAAAGACTTCTCATGTCCCCTTCTGGCTCTTCTTAGCTCTCTCTTTGGGTCCTTCCTAGCTAACGTACAACTCTCGAGCGCCCTAACTGAACCTTCATGTCTCATTTTTACATAAGCCTCCTTCTTCCTCTTGACAAGTGTCTCGACTGCTTCAGTAAACCACGGTTCCCTTGCATGACCACTTCCTCCCTGCCTGACAGGTACATACTTATCAAGGACACGCAGTAACTATTCCTTGAAGAAGCTCCACATTTCCATTGTGCCCATCCCCTGCAGTTTTCCTCTCCATCCGATGCATCCTCAGTCTTGCCTCATCGCATCATAATTGCCTCCCCCCCCCCCCCCCCCCGATATAACTCTTGCCCTGCAGTATATACCTTTCCCTTTCCATCACTAAAGTAAACGTAATCGAATTGTGGTCACTATCACCAAAGTGCTCACCTACGTCCAAATCTAACACCTGTCCTGGTTAATTACCCAGTACCAAATCCAATATGGCCTCGCCTCTCGTTGGCCTATCTACATATTGTGTCAGGAAACCCTCCTGCAAACATTGGACAAAAGCGGACCCATCTAAAGTACTCGAACTATAGCGTTTCCAGTCAATATTTGGAAAGTTAAAGCCCCCCATAACAACTACCCTGTTGCTTTCGCTCCTGTCCAGAATCATCTTTGCAAGCCTTCCCTCTACATCTCTGGAACTTTTCGGAGGCCTATAGAAAATCCCTAACAGGGTGAACTCTCCTTTCCTGTTTCTAACCTCAGCCCATACTACCTCAGCAGACGAGTCCTTATCAAACGTCCTTTCTGCCACCGTAATACTGTCCTTGACGAATAATGCCACCTTCCCTGAACTTACTGAAATATCTAACCCCCGACACCTGCAACAACCATTCCTGTCCCTTCTCTATCCATGTCTCCGAAATGGCCACAACTTCGAGGTCCCAGGTACCAACCCATGCCGCAAGTTCACCCACCTTATCCCGGATGCTCCTGGTATTGAAGAAGACACACTTTAAACCACCTTCCTGCATGCCGGTACACTCCTGCACCTTTGAAACCTTACTCATGACCTCACTAGTCTCAACCTCCTGTATACTGGTGCTACAATGCAGGTTCCCAAGCCCCTGCTGAACGTGTTTAAACCCTCCCGAAGAGCATTCGCAAAATTTCCCCCAGGATATTGGTACCCCTCTGGTCCAGATGTAGACCATCCCGTTTGTAGAGGTCCCACCGACCCCAGAATGAGCCCCAATTATCCAGATCTGAAATCCGCCCTCCTGCACCATCCCTGTAGACACGTGTCCAACTCCTCTCTCTCCCTATTCCTTGTCTCGCTAGCACATGACACGGTTAACAACCCAGAGATAATAACTCTTTGTCCTAGATCTACGTTTCCACCCTAGCTCCCTGAATTTCTGCCTTACATCCCTATCCCTTTTCCTACCTATGTCGTTGGTACCTATGTGGACCACTACTTGGGGCTGCTCCCCTCCTCCTTAAGGATCCAGAAAACACGATTCGAGACATCACGCACCCTGGCCTGGGAGGCAACACACCAACCGTGAGTCTCTCTCGTTCCCACAGAATCTCCAGTCTATCCCCCTAACTATGGAGTCTCCAATGACTAGTGCCCTACTTCTCTCCCCCCTTCCCTTCTGAGCAACAGTGACAGGCTCTGTGCCAGAGATCTGTATCCCATGGCTTACCCCTTGTAACACCCCCCCCCCAAACGGTATCCAAAGCGGTATACTTGTTACTAAGGGGAACGACCACAGGGGATCCCTATACTGACTGCTTCCTCCCAGCCCCTCTCACCGTCACCCATCTATCTTTATTCTTCGGAGTAACTACATCCCTGAAGCTTCTATCTATGACCACCTCAGCCTCCCGAATGATACGAAGTTCAACCAGCTCCAGCTCCAGTTCCCTCACTCATCCAAATCCGTTTATAGCCTCCTTACCTGCTGTCCTCATGTATCTTTCCAACCGATGTGAGTGTTGTCAGCAAATTGAGCAATCAGACCTTCGGTCAGTTCGTCCATGTTTATTGCAATACTCTTCACAATTCGTTATAATTCTGTCATCTGCAAATACTTTTAAATATATGCCTACGTCTATTATTTTCGCTTAGAGAGAACTATTGTACAGCTTGCTTCATTATGGTTTACATTTTTTTTAGAAGGACATTCCAGCAGACGGTATACTTTTAAAGGAGGACTCTGTAATTTTTGACTATCCTCGAACTTCTTGAATGGAAGCTTGGCTAGTTCAAGTGGGTAAGTTATCAGCTCTATAGCTGGCGTACTACAGGGTGTGTAGCCTTTGTTGCATTCAGTGAGTTTGCTGCGGCGTAATGTCACGTAATATCAATCGACATGGCTTAAGGCTGCCTTGTGCGATTATGTGAATATTTGGCCAAGATGGATGGTCGATCCAAAACGTCTAATTGTCCATATTCATGGACGCTTCCACCTTGCCTCTTATTCCCCGACGCTTTCAAAGGGGATATGGATTTAGTGGAGCCTCTTTTGCCGGCGGTCAGGTTACCACCACTATTTAAGAGTGGATGTGGCAAAACATGGAGAGCCGGATTCTCCATCGACTAATGCTGGGATTGGGAAATGAGATTGGGAGGAGAATCGGTTCTGACGCCAAAATAATGCGTGGCGCCGATTTCGCGCCAAATCGCAATTATCTGATGCCTGTCAGTCCATTTCACTCCACATGTACAGTAAAGGCCGTTGGCAAGCGATTAGTTGGTCTGCCCTGGTATTCCTCGGACCTCCGCGATTCTCCCCCTGCAGCTCGGGAAGGGGGGAGTCCCTGATGGCGAGATTCACTTGTGCATTTAATCATTGAGAAACAGGCGCCATGTCTGATGAGGGAGAGAGGAAGGTGTGACAGAGGTGCGACCGTGGGTTGCTGGGCGGGGCACTCGCCGGTCTGGCTTAAGGTGGGATCGCTGCCAAGGCCGAAAGGTGCGGGGCGACGGGCGAACTCGCTTGGGAGCCGGTGTGATCTCCCACGGGACTGGGAGTAGTCCAGGCATGGACCGTCATTTCTGCTATTGCAAGGCAGGCATCTTACTGTGCACCCCATCGACCACCAAACTTCGCCTTGGTTCTGCAGAGTGCCCTGGCTGTATGGGAGCACCCACCCCAGCATCCTGCAACCCACCCTCCACCATACCACCCCTCTAACCGCTCGCCATCCACCGACGGGGTATCAAGCGGCCCACCTAAGGGCAATGCCCACAGTAGCTCCTACATGGGACACTGGAAGAGAGCCACTGAGCATACCGCTAGCATCATTTCGACGGCCGATTACACCCTGGCAGCCAGGGTCAGAGGCCCCCATGGTACCAGGTCCCGACAGGGCCAGCTGTTAGGGGATGGGGGAGGGATGCCTATGTGAGGCAGAATGCGCAGAGCCAACCGGGGCCATTGAGCAGCCAGGAGTATCTGATTGTTCATCTGGGCACACACAATGCTAACACGTTATCCTTTTAGTCCAGCAGGAAATGGATATTGGTTTCATCCAGCAATAATGGCCCTCCTACTCGTCACCAGAGCGCTGCGGGGCTGGAGCTTCACGAGGAGGTGGAAACTGAAGCAGTGTATTGTGCAGCAGAGGAGCTGCAGGCAGACGCTGAGGATGGAGAGCCGGCCACTCAACAGAACAAGCAGGAAGAGGAGGAGATGCAAAGGAGATGTCGCATGCGGCCTCGTTGTACAAGCAGTGCCTGTCATTCAACGACCATCCGGAACAGAATGCCGCTGAAGACTCCATCTGAGCAAGGGGATGATGCGACATACCTAACTGATCACAGCATACATGGCACCTGGATGGAATGGGAGCGGTGACTACTCTTGGTGGTCGTCAAGCTGATGGTCGCCTTGAACGTTTACGCCACAGCATCCTTCCAAGCACTCACGGGAACCTGTCGGGGATCTCACAAAGGTGGGTGGACAGATGCAACCGTGTCGCCACGGAGACCCCAAATACCAAGTCGTCATGATACATCCATTCCAATGTGGACCGTGCCCACCAAGATTGCCGCGCAGCGGGGTTTGCCGCCTTTGCTGAAATGTCCCAGGTCCATGGGGTGATCGACGGGATACATGCCGCCCTAGAGGCATCGACAGAAGGCAGTCCACTCTGCACAAACCGAAAGGGGTTCCACTCAATGAACGTGCAGCTGGTGGGTGGTCATCAGGTGCGCATCATGCATGGCTGCACCTAATGCCCCAGCAGTGTGTGCAATGCCTCCATCGTGGCACACTCGATGATACCCTTCCTCTTCTTTGGGCAACCCGTGTGGTGGTTGGCTCCTTTACGGCAGGCGTTATCCACTGCGATTGCGGCAGCAGAAGCCTAAGTAAAGACCACAGAGCGACGTGGCGATCTGCTACAACAGTGCCCATGCAGCGTGATCGAGCGTTGCTTCGACATTCTGAAGATACGGTCCAGGTGCCTGGATCACACTGAATAGGTTCTCGATATGGCGCTGGGAGGGCTGCTCGCATCATAGTGGCCCGATGCGTCCTCCACAACATAAACAGAACAGCAGCGATCCAACGTGCTAGAGGCGGAGGGTGAACGCCAGGCCTCTTCCGACGAGCAGGATGCGGGAAAGGACGAAGATAAAACCGCACAAAGGGTCCAAGCAGTCAAGGGATGCCGCACAATGTGCGTGGTTAGGCAACGCGCATGGAACGCTTTGATCACCTGCAGGTTCACTGATTAGAGTGGAGATTATCCAGGGGTACGGAAACTGCATCCCACCCTCACCAGCACCGCAGCCGATGCCCGCCCCCTCCAGCAAACCCCTCCGTGATGCATACCCGTAGCATTGTGGGGATGGAAGTAAGAGTGGTTTAGTGCACGGAATGGAGGATGATGATGAGCCACTCTGCGATGAGCTCTGGTGCTTCACACCATTTGGCAATCTCTGATGCCTGCCCATGGCATAGCTATCCATCGTCCATCTGGGAGTTTCCTGCATGTGAGCTGGCCAATCCATCACACGGTTCCATCTATCCCCTGGGATGGCGGAGTTGGGAGTGGTGGCGGGGAGGTTTGGGGGAGTGGGTTGAGGGTGAGACACCAAAGACCTGACCGCTGTTTGAACTGTAGCCCAACACCGCCCATTTCCGCCACCCGCGCCTCCTCTGTGGCCAGTTCAGATAAGCCCATCCCTCACAACCATCTGCCAGAGCACCGGAGCAAATTGTAATATTGTGCACAAACTTTTAATGTGAAGCATGTACACAGATACGTGCTCTAACCGCTATCACTATCGCTGCAGCCATGCCAACTTAACTGGTTTCCACTTTTCTGACCTTATGGACCCTAACGCTACATAAATGTGGACCCCAGATGGTGCATCAGGAATGGAGGAGGCCGCTGTGATTCCCGCCCTGGGATTGGGTCCTTTGGCGAGTGTCTTCTGGGGCGCCCGGCTGTTGCTCGGATGTCCCAAGTGGCGTGGTGCCACCCTATTCTGCTCGTTGTGCCAGGGACAGGAGGTGGTGTCCGAGGCATTATGGTATTCTGCCTCATCCCCTGCAGGAGTCACTGTCAGGGGCCCCATCACCTGCTCCTTCCGGGTGTCCGATTCCCGCGGGCTACTCTGTTGGATGAGTGTGCGAACAGAGAATTCCACTGACGACCCCCTGTCATCTGGCACTAAGAGTCTTGTGGGCCCGCTGCTGTCTCAGCCAGTGTATGAATACTCACGGCCATGGAGCACAAGGAGCGGACCACCTCCATTTGGTCCTGAAACAGATCACGTTTCGACTGTGCCAGCACCTTCTCATCTGTAACATCATCCAGTGTCTGTGCGATTTCCCTATGCGATTGAAAATCCTCCCTCTGTATCAGCACCACGTCGGCCAGCACCTGGGCAATGCAATCAATGCTCATAGCCACGGCCACACTCACAGAGCGCCGCTGTCAAGGTGGTTCTGGCACATGGCTGTCTATGGGCAGGAAGCCATGTCCTGGGCCTCCGCCACCTACTGCACAGATTCCCCCAGACCATGGACATTTTGACCCATAACTGAAACCCTCGTCCCCACGGCCTCCAACGCAGGTGTCACCCTGGAAGTGAATACCTGTTGGCACGCATGGCCGGCATCACCTCCTGGTACTGCACCCGTTTGGATTCTCTTGCCTGCACTTGCAGGTGCTCCGTAATCGCCGGCACCACTTTATTCAGTTCCTTGCTCTTCAACTGCATCTCTACGATTGATCGGACTGTCCATTGCAAAATCCGAAACCTGTCTTGACGGCAGTTAATCCAGCCGTCCGACCAATCGTCCCATCGTGAGTTCCTACCTTCACCTGCTGTACCAGGGCATATATGCAGTGCATACCAGACAGCACTGTTGGCCGATCGAGATGGTGTTGCTTACTCCGCACACCACCTCTGCCAGCTGCACCCAGGCACGGTGTACGACGATGGCTGGTGACGTCCTTGCCGGCCTGGGTTAAATGTTTGCTCACATCTCCTCGATGTTTCCCAGCAGTGTCTCGATCTTGGCTTCAGTAAAATGTGGTACCACTCTCCTCACTGCCATCTTGTTGATTGAGATGTGTGTGGTAAGGGAGTGCGTATATGCGGCTGCAGCTTGTCGGCCTCCTGAGTGTCAATTATGAAACTGGCGAACCCCGCACCGTTTCTCATTGGAATCGATTGTGTTCCACGTGACGCCGGTGCTATCCCCTTACCGGTCGTTGAATTGGTCCACAGTGGCACCAGTTTTGTTGTCGTATAATTTCGAATCCTGCCCCGGTAAAAACATTTTCTCTCAGGAATGGAGAATCCTATTGGGAGTTTATTTTTGAATCTAATTACCTGGCTGTGGACTAATTAATATCATCTGTCAGATCGTGTTCCCGGCATTTTCCACGAACACAACCCTTTTCTGTATCTTCATCAGGTTTGTACGTCATTATTACATGTGCTTGGAGGTGCGTTTTGCCACTTAATTAATCTTCATTCAATTAAAATCGTTTCCCTGATTTGCAGTACCTTGAACCACGGGGGTACAAATTGTGATGGAATAAAATGTCGATGATGAAGCGATAGATATGAAGCGATAGATATGGTAGATAGATAGATAGACAGACATACAGACAGATAGATACATAGATAGATAGCTACCATATCTACCATAACGACCCGCGGGTGGACAGTTTGATTATTATTTGATTGTTCCATTCTGAATCCACACAATGCAGAATATTAGCAGTATGCATGTACCTTTGTATGGTCTCTTGTGCTAATTTACCACTGCTACTGGCAATGATTTGGGCCATTCTGCGTCAGCTGGGAGTTATTGACGAGGGGGAGATGATTTAAATCTATTTGTTTAACACTTCTTTCAAGACAGACTAACTAGTTTAAACCCAACCACGTCTCAATATATGAGAGCACGTGATTTAAGTTAGCTCGTGTTCCTTTGATTTCAGAAGATCGATTGGTGATCCGAACAGGTTGTTTAAAATTTAGTAAGTATTCAATCAGCTCAGTTGTTAGGGAGATTGTCTTTCTTTTTGTTATGTCATTGTTGGCATTGACCATAATTCAACACTATTGTTTAACTGCTCTCAGATGTAACGGTATTGTGAACACCGCTAGATATTTATACTGAGAGAAATGACGGACGACAGGAAATAACTGACCTCTTAGAGGCTTGCATTTAACGATATGTCATGAAGCTGTAGAGGACATACAATACTATAACTATCTGAGTAAATATCCCTGGAATGCTACAGCATAGTTAGAACTTCCAGGGCTCAGATATATATATTGACCCACGCCGTCCGCCTGTCCGTCCGTCCGCCCGTCTATCCGTCCTTCCATCCATCCGTCTATCTATCTATCTATCTATCTATCTATCTATCTATCTATCTATCTATCTATCTATCTATCTATCTATCTATCTATCTATCTATCTATCTATCTATCTATCTATCTATCTACCTATCTATCTATCTATCCATCCATCCATCCATCTATCTATCTTTCTATCTATCTATCTATCTATCTATCTATCTATCTATCTATCTATCTATCTATCTATCTATCTATCTATCTATCTATCTATCTATCTATCTCTCTCTATCTATCTATCTATCTATCTATCTATCTATCCATCTATCTATCCATGTATCTATCTATCTACCTAGCTATCTAACTATCCATCTATCTATCTATCTATCTATCTATCTATCTATCTATTTATCTATCTGTCTGTCTGTATGTCGATCTATCTATCTATCCATCTATCTATCTATCTATCTATCTATCTATCTCTCTCTATCTTTCTATCTATCTATCTATCTATCTATCTATCTATCTATCTATCTATCTATCTATCTATCCATCTATCTATCCATGTATCTATCTATCTTCCTAGCTATCTACCTATCCATCTATATATCTATCTAGCTATCTATCTATTTATCTATCTGTCTGTCTGTATGTCTATCTATCTATCTATCCATCTATCTATCGATCTACCATCTATCTATCTATCCATCTAGCTATCTATGTATTTATCTATCTGTCTGTCTGTATGTCTGTCTATCTATCTATGTATCTATCCAGCTATCTATCTCTCCGTCCATCCATCTCTCTATCTTTCTATCTATCTATCTACCTATCTATCTAACTGTCTGTCTGTCTGTTTATCTATCTATCTCGCTGTTACACACCAATGCGTACGCATATATATATTGTTTGATGGCCATGTATGTCCAAATATACAGAGCATAGACAGGTAAGTAAAGGAAGATCCGCAATGTTTTTACTTATGTACTCTTCAGGATTGAGGACTGACGGACCCAATATTTTTCTTACGGCCTTCTTCAAATCTCAAATCCATCCTCGTTATCCGCAATGAATGATTACAAATTATGGAATCGACCTGTAGGAATTAGGCTGCCTGTACTCAACGCGACGCCAGTCGTTCTGCTAATACTTTGTACAACTACAATAATACACGGTGAATAGTCATCTTTACTCACTGCACTTTTGACGAATTTCTTCAAATTCTAAAGTACAAATACAAACTTCATTAGAGCGCAATGAGGAATGCAGAATTACCAATAGAATATTGTGTGAAGCGCGGAAAGTTTGGCAGTGCAATGACTGCCCAATATGTCTTTAGTGCTTTCAAGAAGGGAGTCGACACCGAGTTGAGCGAAAGAAGAAAGGCTTACTTCTGGAGATTCTGATATATTTTTCTCAGCGATTCTTTTTTACTATGAATTAAGAGTACCCAATTATTTGTTTTCGAATTAAGGGGCAACTCCACGCGCTCCTACCTCGCAAAGCCCGATCACATTCAATTTCACTCTCAAACACAGCTATGGTCATGCCCTGTCTACAACGGAATGAGGCTGGCAAATAAGATAAACTGCCCCGAGAACTTGCCTTTCAGTCACATGATTGGCATTTTCATGTATAAGTTCAATTCCTACGTGAACGTCACATCTGAACCTACCACTCTGTTCGGGGTTTATATCAGATTAAATAGTTGCATCAGCGGAGGGAAGTGCCACTATATCTCTCTCCTCCAATGTCGGCTTTTTCCATCCACCTGAAATTTCTGCCTTCTCGTCACCGGTTCTCCCGCGACTTCAATTATTTTGTTCTGCCTTCCGTATGAGAAGATCTCAAAATTTTGAGCGCTACTTTACAGAATAAAATTACATCCTGCAATACCGTGCTAAAACGATCAACGCCGTGGACAGAAACGGCTCTCCGAATACCAATACGTGTTCTGGGACGGTTGTGAGAGGAAGAGACCCCTGGTGCCTCTGTGGATATCGCAATGAGGAGATATTGCATGTCTGGAGCTCTCGGCCTTTGCCAACAATGTTAGGCGACGTGCAAGTGATTTGGATATTGCCCTATTTTACGTAACTGGTTTATATCAAGTTCTGCAACTCACACATTAGGAGGTCTGTCGTGCTGAAGCAGAATAATGGTTTAGAAAGGGTTTGCGGTCTTTACCCTGGCTTTTTTTCTTCAACTGTTCGTCTGTGGAGGAACAAATGGAGTAGGTAATTGGTTCTTGTGACTATCGAACCTATGGCGCGTTTCGAAGTAAAACAAACGAACTCAGTGAGGTAGAAATGCCGATTCCTGGCTTGACAATTTTCTGGCTTGGACTGATGCAACGAAAATGATTAACTGACCGGTTTATTCGAGCCCTAGTTCTTTTAATCAGTTAAAAGTGCATTTTGGGTTTGCAGTATATAGGTTGTTTGACGCTATGCACCTTTCATTTAGACCATTGATCATAGAATTTACAGTGCAGAAGGAGGCCATTCGGCCCACCCGCTCTGCACAGGTCCTTGGAAAGAGCACCCGACTTAAGCCCACACCTCTACCCTATCCCCGTAACCCAGTAACCCCACTAACCTTTTTACGACACTAACGGCAATTTACCATGGCCTATTGACCTAATCTGCAGATCTTTGGACTGTGGGAGGGAACCGGAATGGCCGAAGGAAACCCACGCATTCACGGGAAGACGGTGCAGACTCGGCACAGACAGTGACCCAAGCCGGGAATCGAACTTGAGGCCCTCGAGCTGTGAACCAGCGGTTTTAACCACTGTGCTACCGTGCACATCTTTATCTATCAAATGAGCTGCTGAGCCATCATATCAAGTCGTTCGAGTATAGTCATAAATGTACAGTCGTTATTTTTGTTTCAAAGTCGTTTGAGGTTTTATCACAATCAGCTATGTTATCGACGCGCCAATTAAATGTTGTCCGAAGCTTTGCTGTTCGAAAAGAAGCAATTCGCTTCTCTGGCCTCGTAACGAACCCAAGGCTCTCTCGTATGATATAATTCTACCAAACGTTCTCGAGGGACCGAATGACGACCTCCTGCTCTAGTTCACAGGTTCGTGTCTTTATTTGCATACTTTTAGAGGTAAAGGACTGCCATGACATTTGCAGCCAACAATTGGCCAAAATAATCTGGCGGATTTGTACATTGGTTACTCGTATGAGGTGAAATTCGACATAATTAAGGGTAGCTCAATCCAACACAATTGTTACCTCTGTCCCTGGTCCGGACCTCAATCTATTTAAGTGCATTAAAATTAGTCGGTCACATTTAGTAGGGTATTGCGGTCGGCTAATTATACGAAAAATGTGTTTCGGGACACCAGCCATATAGTTTCTCCCCGCATGCCGTTTAGGAAAATGTTTTTGGGTGTATTTCACTATTTTTAGGCTCATTGTTCAATGCAGTACTGGAGGACGGTAGCATTTTGTGATGCAGAGTTCAATATCATTTCTCTGAGTTGGATGCACGCTGTCTTAGTGTATCGTTTATATGCACGACATAAGTTCAGTCCGGTTATCTGGCCAATATATGTTCCTCCAGCAACGCCGTTGTAGCATGACTGGCTGTTGCATGATCTTTCAGTGCAAATACTGCGTTGGCAGAGATGACGCATTACTTTAATCCACGTATCTTGTTTTCTTTATTTTGCTTCTCTCCGCTGTTGCAATACACCAGTTTGAATTGATTAAAGTTTTGTGTGTTAACAGAAAGCAGTTGACCATAGGTATAGAACGGGATGTATGCATTTTTCAACTTTGGAAAAATATATAACATTCTGTTCTCGCCCTGTGCCCTAATGCCATTTACGTAAAATTGAACAACGGACGGATCATTCGACCTGACCCTTGATTTTGGTGTGCTCTGATGCTTCCAATTATGCGACCTTGCTCTTCAGGGTGAATAAATTTACAGGATTGTATTTTCTTGCACTGAATTTCATTATTACTACAATAGATGAAAACTCAGGCATTGGTGATATTCGACTCAACGCATTTCGTGGGGCTACCTTTCTTCGTTAAATCCGTCTTCATAGGATCTATCTCTGAAAAGATGAAAGAAAAATTAGCAGTTTTTCCATGAAGGCCTCCGCCTGACTGGCAAAATCGTTCAGTATGATTGATAGTTCAGTGTGATTTGTGCATGAGTAGATCAATCTCAGTCCAAGTGCAGTTGCAGGGCAACACTCGATCATTCGCCGAACTGCAGTTCAATCCTGTTTAATTGCCACTGGTTCTTTACGTGTCTCATCAATATACCGAAACCTTACAGCACAGGAGCAACACAAGTATCCTAATATATTCAAGCCTGTCTTTATGTTTGGGGCAAGCATTCTCGCTCTCGCCTTACTGCCTTTCACATAGTGTTAACATGCCCTTCTTTTCTTTACACCTATACGTGCATATGTAATGGTTTAGCACAGTGGGCTAAACCGCTGGCTTGTAATGCAGAACAAGACCAGCAGCGCGCATTCAATTCCCGTACTGGCCTCCCCGAACAGGCGCCGGAATGTGGCGACTAGGGACTTTTCACAGTAACTTCATTGAAGCCTACTTGTGACAATAAGCGGTTATTATTATGATGTAACTTTAATTTCAAGGCAGCTACCTGACTCTACTGGCAATGCATTACACAATAATCGGCAACCTTTGATAAATTGATTTATATCAAAATTTCCAATTAGATTCCTTTTTAAGATGAATTTAGAGCACCCAATTCATTTTTTACCAATTGAGGGACAATTTAGCGTAGCCAATCCACCTACCCTGCACATCTTTGGGTTGTTGACCGAACCCCACGCAAACAGTGGAGAATGTGCAAACGCCAGACACAGTGACCCAGAGCCGGGATCGAACCTGGGACCTGGCGCCGTGAGGCAGCGGTGTTAACCACTGCGCTATCGTGCTGCCCCTCCTTTTGGATTCCTAATTATCATTTGACATTGCTGACTTCGAGTTGTCTACGCCCCTATTAAAGGGTATTATTTGAAGACCTCTCGCAACGAGCAGGCAGTCCCCCTTATCTATATAAATAAACCCGACGATGCCTTTTGTTCACTGACACTCACACTTTTTAGTTTCTGGCAAAACACGTGCATATATTTTGAATTAAACCAGTAGAATCACGGGACCGACACTGGTTCAGCCCCAGATTCAATGCAGCTCCTGATATTTAAATGAATTAACCACTCTGGAGCTGAATATCAGTCGATGTAGTACACGGGTGGATATCCTCAGATTGCTCACATTGTGTCATTTCCCGAGATCACAACATAGACTTCTTTTTATCTGTAGATGAATGTCCTTTACATCGTTTCGTACATAGTTTCACGGATGAAGGAGGACAGACATTAATGTTGATGGAGACAAAATACTGCAGAAGCTGAACATCAGAAATAAAAACTGAATATGCTGGAAATGATAAACCGGTCTCGAAGAATCAATGGATAGAGAGCCAGAATTAATGCTTCGCGTTGAACTTCTCCTCTGAAGAATAGTGAAACTCGATTTGAAACGTTTACTCTATTCTCTCTCTCAGACACTGTCAGACCTGCCGAGCATTATCAGCATTTCCGTTTCGATTAATGTTCCTGGACATGGGAATAAGGAAAAAATAAATTTATTTGGCCTTCGGGAAAGTTTCTCTTTGAAAAAATAATGAAATCGAATGGCGTTTGCAACTACACATGGAGAGAATCACGATATTCAGCACAACCAGAAGGAGGCTTTCATTTTGTTGAAAAAAATAAATACATTTGTTCTGGCACCAGATTGTACACGATAAGGGAACGAGTGGAGAGAAAGATACTCGGCGCCCACTTTGCTTCATGGCCATGTGTGTTGATAGTACTGAGATGTAAAACGTCTATAAAGTACGTCACTGCAACAGCGTCAGCACCACGGTAAATATGGAAAGAAAAGCTCAGGAAATTGCTGCTTTATTCAGGAGGAAAGTCGCATTGAATGCAGTTGCAACAATACTCGCGAAATGTGACACCATCCATGACGAAGCGTCCCAGCTGATTCATGCGATCCACAAACTTAAACATTCACCTATGCTGCCCGTCGGTGAGAAAGTTAGCGCAATCTATCATCATCAGCATTGCTTGCCACAACTCGCCAACATTCCTATGATGGCACTTTGACAACTGCATACCGATGCATTGCAACAGTACCACCTGCACCTTCCCTTCAGTCATCCTGTTTTGCAATCACACAACCAGTTCTTCCTGGATTTTACTAAAATTATGGCCCAGTTACATCTTTCCTGTTTGCACGAGAAGGAAATGGCTTGGGGACTGCCTAACTACACAGCGTGCATCCGTTAAAGATGAAGATGTACCATCGTATTATCAATCTGAACCCGATATCCAGCTAAATTCTGGCACTAGAAATGTCGTCCCTTTTCGAAAGGAAAATTGTACAGTGTCACTAATTTGCTTGAACTCACATTCTAAATGAATGAATAGGAGATTATGCCATGGACGTTAATTTTGATGTTCCTTACCCTTCTGTTTCTGACGCAGCGCTTCCTCTGAAAAAAAATTCACATTAAATATTAATTGTGTTATCTCTGTTCACTGTGACTCAATGTAAAGCTCTTCCTCCTATATGCCCTATGTCCAGGCGTGCAACAATCAATATACGAGGCAATCAGCCACTCGAGCCTGCAGCGTGATGGTTTTTTGGATGCTCTGATCATCAGTATTGAATTACTATCAAAGGGAGATTGCTGGGAGTGCGCAGCTGGTCTGGCAGCATCTGTAGAGACAGTAAACAGAATGAACGTTTCGAAGCAGTTTTCTTCTTCTCTAGAACAAACGAGAGGGAAATATGTTGGATATTATACTGTAAGTGTAAAAGATTGCAACAAAAACGTTCTAAGCTTAAGAACAAGAGATAGGCGGTCAGTTGTGGTAGGTGGGCAGAGGGTCGATGGGGTTTTCCGTTGAGATTTAGAGGTGTTCATGAATAAAAAATGAGTTCACATTTTGATGGGTCACAGACTAAACTTATTCAACTCAATGATGAGCCCTGAACTCTGTCGCATACCTAAACAGAATTTGAGATACCGCACATCTAGTTTGCACCAGGTTTCACTGGAGCCTAGCAATAGGCCAAGGGTGTGCATCTTGTCATGGGAGCAAGGCGCTGAGTCATGATGTTGAGGAGCAGGAAGTTCTGGGCCCTCTTTCTGGCTGAAACAAATTGGCCCACATACCAGTCATCCAGTCCAGGTTAAGTCGCCCAAACGTAGGAGAGATCACATTGGAAGCAGGGAACACAGTTGACCAAATTGAAAGGTGTGCCAGTGAAACACTGGTTAACCTGAAATTAGTGTCTGGGGCCCAAAGCGCTGATGAAGGAGAAGGAAAAGGGGCAGGTGTTGTGCCTTCGTTGCTTTCAAGGGAACGTTCCATGGTACATCTGTCGATTATATATCGCCATCACCTTTTAAAACACATCTCTTTTTCTTATTTTTCCCGTTACGAACCATAATTGTCAGAGAGTGAGATGTGTAATTTCAAGGTTTCGATGCCTCAATTTTGAAGAAGTGGTTCCTGATTCCGCCCTGTTCCGAATTGATCACTGGTAGCACGGAGCACAATGGGTAGCAATGTTGCTTCACAGCTCCAGTGTCCCAGGTTCGATTCCCCGCTTGGGTCACTGTCTTTGTAGAGTCTGCACGTTCTCCCTATGCCTGTGTAGATTTCCACCGGATGCTGCGGTTTCCTCCCACAAATCCGGAATGATGTGCTGTTAGGTAATTTGGATATTCTGAATTCCCCCCTCTGTGTACTCGAAGAGGTGCCGGAATGTGGCGACTGCAGTGTCAATGTAAGCCTACCTGTGACTATAAAGGTTATGATAAGTATATATTTTATCATTATCTAGCCTAGAAAGTTACTTAGCACTCCAGCGTATCGGAATCCCCAATACTCAAGGTGTCATATGCCGAAGCTCTGTAGGCTTCCTCGTAATATCGTGTTCCAACCCAGATGCAATAATAATAACAATATTCGTTATTGTCACATGGAGGATTACATTGCAATGAAGTTACTGTGAAAAGCCCCTGTTAATACAGCGTGAAAAGCCAGGTTCATATTGAAATTAGCACAATCAAAAATTGGTGAATCCAGAAAAGCGAAAATTATAGGCTCAACCTTGAAACACTTTTGATCTATGGACGTTTAAAAGTCCCCAGGCAAGATGACAGCCAATTGTTTTCATTGGTTGGTGTCGGCGAGAATTTAAATTTTTCTGAGCCTGGTCAATTTATATTCTCTGAACTGTGTCCAACTGAGAACTACGTCTACTTACACAGCACCGAACAATTCAATTTAGCCCATTATGTTTGCGCTTTATCGAGTGAAAATGATCAAAATGGTCAATTTCCACAGCTCCATGATAGATAATTTTCCCGGTTTCGTCCTGCTTAGATCCCGAAGACCTGCCTATCCAATAATTTCTGATTCTGAAATCCTATATTTCTCTCTCCTCTGGAAAACCATGCCTTCATTTCTCCCGTATCCATATGCCAGAAGTCACCCACAATGTATCAATTGAATAAATTTGCAATCAAGTTTACTTTCGAAAGTGCTGTGGTCACAATTAAGCACAATTTACTAGCGGATTTAATTTCGTGTTTATAACATCAAACAGAGAATGGTATCGGCTATTTTAACACACGTTGATCCACAGTCAAATCCACGATCAAAGATGGTATTGTGTCAGCCTTATTACCTTGTCAAATATGGGCGCGGATATATCGGCCCACTCATACCCTATATTTTTATTGGAAATCTATAATCTCGCTTTGATTCTATTTTATCTATTTTACAACTAAAATCTACCACTTCACTAATCTCTTCATCAGAAATTGCCATGCTTGTCAATTTCAGAGGTTACTAGGTATTTCACCGAATTCTGTTGAACTCCTCACAGTTGTGCATGTTTCCGTATTGTGTGGCACCTACAATTATTGGAAACCATCTTTACTCATCCTCTGTCGCACCGGCACCCTCACTCTGCCCGAAGTCATGCTATTAAAGACAGCAAGGAGAAGAACTTTCTGATTTGAAACTCTGAATAACACCATTGTACAATTATGTCAATTCTGACATGAAATGTTTCACCACTGTCACTTTCACAGCCCTGTCTCTTCAACAGCTATCATTTGCTTCCATCATTTTTACATAATTGTAACGGCATTTACATATTTTATAACATTTTCTACTACACTGGTGCACTCCACCTTGTACCTATCCTTGACTCAGGTTTCATTTAATCTACCATCGTATCCGATGCGTTAACAAATACTGAGCAGGAGTCTCTGTCGGCGGGATCCTCCGATTCGCCGGCTGCACACTCATGCCTGCGGATTTCCTGATGGCATGTGGGTTCCCACAATTGGAAGCCCCATTGACCGGCTACTGGGGCAGAAAATGGGTGCGGCTGGACGGATATTCCGCCCAAGCTTTCTTCCTTTCTCGTTTAGAGGATCATGAGTTCCACAACTTGTGGAGACGAACCCTTTCCGATTTCATCTTCACCATCATTTCCCGATTACAAATGCATCCCTGGCCACATTATCCTGCTGGATTTTAAAGTTATCCTGTCTGACTCTCAACAATGGGTCCTCAGCCAAGGGTTCAGATTGAACAGTTCCGATCTCCACCTGAACGCTGGTCGATCTACACACTGACATAGTTTTTTAATGGTCTTAACGACATCTTTGTTTAGGAAACTAGAGGGCATAGGTTTAAGGTGAGAGGGGAGAGATTCAGAAGGGCCCAGAGGGGCAATTTCTTCACTCAGAGGGTAGTGAGTGTCTGGAATGTGCTGCCAGAGGTAGTAGTAGAGGCGGGTACAATTGTGTCTTTTAAAAAGCATTTGGATAGTTACATGGGTAAGATGGGTAAAGAGGGTTATGGGCCAAGTTCGGGCAACTGGGACTAGCTTAATGGTAAAAACAGGGCGGCATGGACTGGTTGGGCCGAAGGGCCTGTTTCCATGCTGTAAACTTCTATGATTCTATGATTCTCCGTCATCAACAAATAGAAACTTTGCTGTCGAGCCAGTATTCTCCCTTTTCTTGGCTTCCAACCTCTAACATTTTGAATATTTTATTCATTTTCAGGGAGAAACGCTCGACACGAGACTTCTCCGTTTTTCTCCGTTGCTCCGTTAATCTGTTGCCCATCCCACCAACCGTAGAACTAGCAAAACACAGTTCTAAGAATTCTAATTTTTCAATCAATCGTGCCGAGATTTCTGGTGCTTTTGCTTTTCTGAGGTGTCAAACTACAACTTCTTCGCATTTCAACATAGCTCCCACGACCATGGCGTTGCCAGTGGGTATTGGATCGCAAATTTGAAGGTTGCCATGGATCACGTGTCCTCTGAATATCTTACCTCCAAAAACAGTTTCTAAGGCCAGAGCCTACCGCATCTAACTTATTTTCATATGGTGGAAAAATGGTTAGCACTGTGTGTCACAGCAGCAGGGACACGGTTTCGTGACTGCCCGTGGCTGACTGTCTGTGTAGAGTGTGTACCTTCACTCCATGCCACCATGGATTTCCCACAAAAGTGCAACTTAGGTGGGTTGGCCATGCTAAATTGCCCCTTAGATTCCAAAGCTTTGGTAGGGTTCCAGTGTTACCTGTATAGGGCGGGGTAGTGGGCCACGTTCAGTGTGCTCTTTTTGAGGGTCGGTGCAGACTCGATGGGCCGAATGGCCTCCATCTGAACTGTAGGCATTCTCTCATTCTAAGCTCGACAACTAATCCATAATTGAAATTTGGCCGGCTCAGGGAACACATTTCTTTCCCCCCCAAAAAATATTTTCCCCCCTTTACCACTTTCTTCCCATCTGATTTCCTGAAACCTCTGCCATTCGAACTGTCTCGAGGTTTGATGTCAATCATGCACTTGTTTCCATCATGCACGAACAACCTCATACACATATCCATACACGTGCACATCCACCTTGCAGGAGAGTGTGAGTGCTTTCCACTTCTACTTAAACGTCGGCCAGAGAAGTCAACATCCATCACGACCCTCCACCGTCTGGGCGGAATTGTTCTTGCATTAAGTAACGCGACGGTATTTGCCCCCACTTCTTCCAGAAACTCAGCGTCGCCACAATCGGGAGAGGGCCGATCTGCGGGCAGGGGGAACTTTGTCAAAGGCTGCGGAAACTGTGGGGCCCGAGCCGGCAAAAGTGGGGGCACTATTTCGCAGTCCAGTTCGAAGCGCGGCTGGCGCCATGTTGCACAGCGCAGCTGCTGTAGGCCGCCGATGTGCGCATGCGCGGCCACTAATCCGGCAATTCTCCGGGCCGTATTGGCAACGCTGCCGGCATGCTAGCCCCCAGTAAAACGGAGGATCGGCGGCCGTTTTACCTAATTGTTTCTGTCGTAAAACGCAACCGTTCCCACTCTGGCGTGGGGACATAGCCTCAAAATCGGAGACCCCACTCCAGAGTAAAGACAGTTTGCATATCATTAGTGGGCCGTGGCTGTTCTACAGCATCTCCGCGATTCTCCTGATGGCGTGGTTCTCTTATGATGTGAAAAGTAGAAAAACTGGTGTTGTGGTTGATGAAGGAGGGAGAGGAGTTAGGACACAGAGGCGAGCAGCCGTGGACTATAGGGCAGGACGCTGGCCATGTTGGCTGGTGTCAGGAGGCACTGCCAGGGCTGGGGAAATGGGGGTGACAGCGGAAGAGGCACAGTGGCCAGAGTGGCACCCCGTGGGAAAGGGGCGATATCGAGCCATGGACCACAATTACCGCGTCCATGGTGTTGCGCACCCCAGTGACAACTCATCTTAGCCCCTGGTTCTGCAGAGTGACACCTGCCATATTGGCGCCTCCAGACCCCAACCCCGCCACCCCCTTACGCTACCGCCAGAACACCCACGCAGCCGCCACCCGCCGGGGACCCAGCCAGGACAACACCCACAGTAGCGCAAGTCCAGCCCACAAAGCATACCCCTGGCGACGGCAGTGCCAGCGAATGATATCCTTGGCATTAGAGACAGGCGCCAGGGCCGGAAGCCATCACGGTACAGGCCACTGAATGTCCAAGGGTGCGGGGTTGGGGAGGGGGCACATGAACCATATCCCGCGGTGCCAGCTGGGGCCACCATGAAGCCCGTAGGACTTGGTTGGACATGGGTGTACGCACCATGTTGACATGTAGACCTTTCACCCCTGCAGACAATGGATATTGGAATTCAGCCGGCAATAGTGGTCTTCGTGCGAGTCGCCACTGCCCTGGGTTATGCCCTGCTGTTCAACGAGCTGGAGCTCCTCGAGGAGGAGAAAGCTGCAGATGCGGAGCGTGAGTGGCAGGTGGCGGCCACCCAGGGTGGAGAGCGCCTCCCCCCCCCCCCCCCAGCAGGCCGAGGAAGCGGAGGCGCCAATGAGGTGCCATATGAGGCTTTTGTGTACCGGAATGACGTGCCATTCGAGGACCTGCCGGGCATGCTGTCAAAAGTTCTCGCTGAGCAGAGAGACAGTACAACGTTTCTCCTAGATGATGGCACACCTTGGACCACGGGGGAATGGGCGGAGGACACCCGCTCCTGGTGGCCGTGAAGGTGATCATTGCCTTGAACCTCTCCTCGAAAGGGTCCTTCTAATCGCCGAGTGGGGACCTGTCTCGGATCTCACAGACATCGATGTAGAGGTGTACCCGTGCCTTCACGGAGGCCCTATACGCCCAAGCGGCTCAACATATCGTTTTTCCTGTGGACTGAGTCCACGAGGCTGCCTGGGCAGAGGGGTTCACCGTAATCGCTGACATGCCCTGAGTTCGGGGGGTGATCGACGAGATGCATGGCTCCCTATGAATACCTGCAGGTGACAGGCCGCTCTACTCAAAATTACTGGGGAACCAGTCAATGAACGTGCAACTGATATATGACGATCAGCTCTGGTTCATTCACCCTGTGCCCGATAGCCGGGCAATGTGCACGATGGTTTCATTCTGGCGCACTCGGCGATTGCTGACATGTTTGAGACACCCGCAACCTAACCCCCTCTGCCACCCTGGCTGGGGGGTCGTCTTCTGGGCGACTGCAGCAGTGGTTGATGACCTCTATGCGGAGGCCACAGACCGACGCGGGAACCCACTAGAACGATGCCCATACAGCATCCAATAGCATTATCAAACGGTGTTCCGGGCTCCTGAAGATACGTGCCAGTTACACGGACTGCCCTGGGAGAGCCTTCCAGTATGACGCTGCGTTGGCTGCGCGCATCGCAGTGGCCTGCTGTGTCCTCCATAACATAGCGCAGCAAAGTGTTGACGTGCCGGAAGAGAAGGATGAACACCAGTCTCATCCAACGATGACGTTTCTGTAGAGGAGAAGGATGTGAAGGACATGGGGCCCAGGCAAGCGCGGGAGGCTGCACAACGTGTGAGCCAGGTCCAACGTGCGTGGGACATTTTCATCGCCTGCAGGTTCACCAACTGGGGGGTGGGGGATTGGTTGGACGGGGAAACTGGCCAGTGCCATTGACACCGCATCCCACCCGTACATTGCCTAACTCCTCCCTCCCCCCACCACAACCCCCCCCCCCCCCGCCTTCAATTCCCTCCATAATATGTACCTGCTGCTCAATGATGCGGCGGCCCTGGGTTGGCAGTAACAGCGGGTCTGGTCCATGGGATGGAGGATGTTTGAAACTCGCTCTGCGAAGAGCTCTGGTATTCCACATTGTATGCCAACGTCTGATTCCTGCCCATGTTTGCCCTTTCCACCGTCCACCTGGGTGATTCCCGCATGTGAGCTGGGCATTCCATCACACGGTCCCATCGAGTCCCTGGGGAGACGGTGGTGGGGACAGTCGGGGCAGCCCAGTGCAGCCTCTAGCCAGCCTAGACCAACCCACCCCACTCAGACATGTGGAGGAGCACAGAGGTAGGTTGCAACAGTGGCAATCAGTTGTCGAATGTGATCCAATATTTACAGATTTGGGCCCTAGCTCCGATAACTAAACTTTGCCCTGCATCCATGCCAATCTAACTGGAGTCTAACTTCCTGGCATCACGAGCCCTATCACTATGTCTAGGTGGTTCCTCAGAAGCTAAAGCAGGAGCTGAGGCGACCTGCTGTGATTCCTGTGGGTCGTGCGACGTGCGTCCACATTGGTCGGTGTCTTCAATGGTGAGAGGGCCTGGATGGGCCCGGCTGCTGCTCAAGTGTCTCGGTGGCTTTGTGCCGCCCCGTTCTGACCGCTGCCCCATAGATGCACCAGGGACATGAGGGGGCGGGGGGGGGGGGGGATCTGTGGTCCTCTGCATTGGATTAGATTTGTTTATTGTCACCTGTACTGAGGTACAGTGAAAAGTATTCTACTGCGAGCAGCTCAACAGATCATTAAATACATGAAAAGAAAAGGAAGTAAATGAAAATACATAATCGGGCAACACAATGTAACTACATAACCACCGACATTGGGTGAACCGTACAGGGGTGCAGTGTTAATGAGGCCCATCCATAAGAGGGTTGTTTAGGAGCCTGGTAACAGCGTGGAAGAAGCTGTTTTTGAGTCTGATCCTGCCTGTTCTGAGACGTTTGTATCTCCTGCCCGATGGAAGAAGATGGAAGAGAGAAAATGCCTGGTGGGAGGGGTCTTTGATTATGCAGTCCGTTTTCAGTAGGCAGAGGGAGATGTAGATGGAGTCAATGGATGGGAGGCATGTTCGTGTGATGCACTAGGGTGTGTTCACGACTCTTTGAAGTTTCTTGCTGCCTTGGGCTGGACACATGCCATGCCAGTCGGTGATGCAGCCAGATAGGAAGCTTTCTATGGTGCATCTGTAAAAGTTGTTAAGAGTTAATATGGACATGCCGAGTTTCCTTAATTTCCTGAGGAATTATCGGCGCTGTTGTGCTTTTTTGGTGTTAGGGTCGACGATGGTGGACCTGGACAGATTTGTGGTGATCTGTACCATGAGGAATTTGAAACTGCTAACCATCTCCCCCTCGGCCCCGTTGATGCTAACAGGTGTGTGTACAGTACTTTGCTTTCTGAAGTAAATGACCAGCTCTTTAATTTTCTGGCATTGAGGGATAGATTGTTTTCGCTGCACCCGTAGGTTCTCTATCTCTCTCCTGTATTCTGACTCGTCATTATTCGAGATCCTGCCTACTATGGTCGTATCGTCAGCAAACCTGTAGATGGATTAGGAACCAAATTTTACCACGCAGTCATGTGTTTACAGGTAGTAAAATAGGGGGCTAATAATGCAGCCTTGCGGAGCCCCGGTATTGAGGACTATTGTGGAAGAGGTGTTGTCGTTTATTCTTACTGGTTTTCATCTGCAGGTCAGAAAGTCGAGAATCCAGTTGCAGAGCGATGAGCCAAGTCCTAGGTTTTGGAGCTTTGATATGAGCTTGACTGGGATTATGGTGTTGAAGGAGAAGCTGTAGTCAATAAATAGGAGTCGGATGTAGGAGTCTCTGTCGTCGAGGTGGTCTAGTGATGAGTAGTGTGGAGGTAATACGCTTCATGACCAACCTCTCGAAGCACTTCATTACTACGGAAGTCAGGGACACCAGACATAGTCATTGAGGCATATTGCTTAATTCGTCTTTTTGAACAGTATGATGGTGGTCTTCTTGAAGCAGATGGGGACCTCGGAGCTGGGTAGGGGCTGCTTAAAGATGTCCGCGAACTCATCTGCCAGCCAGTCCGCGCAGGCTCTGAGTGCACAACCAGGGAACCCGTCTGGACCCGTTGCCTTCTGAGGGCTCACTTTCAGGAAAGCCCATCTGGTTTAGAAAGCTGTGATGGTAGGTATGGGTGTGTTGTGGGCTGCTGGGGCACTGTACAACGGTCGTTGGTTTCCTACTCGAACCGAGTATAGAATGTATTGAGTTCATCGGGGAGGGATCCGTTGCTGCTAGAGATACTGCTTGGCTTCGCGTTGTCACCCGTTATGTTGTTTATGCCTTCCCACAATCGGCGAGAGTCTGTAACGCTAGTCTGTGACTCTAGCTTGGTCTGATACTCTCTCTTGGCATCTCCGATGGCTCTGTGTAGGTCGTACCTGGATTTCTAGTATAGGTCAGGATCACCTGACTTGAACGCCTCAGATCTGTCCTTCAGTGGGTAGTCAATCTCGTGATTGGGCATGATTTATGGTTGGAGAACGTACATACTGCTTTCTTCGGCACGTAGTTGTGCACACATTTGCTGATGATGTCTGTGACGATGGTGGCATACTCTTGTAGGTTGGCCGCTGAGCACCTCCCCTGTGGGTGTGACCGATAGGGGCCCACTCACCTCCTATGCACTTGGTGTGCCGATGGCCCCCTGGCGACTCAACGGGACAGCGGTGCGAGAGGAAATATCCCCTGTGGCTCCACAGCTACCTGGGGCTGCCAACCCTGCAGGCCTGTTCTGATCCCGAACGGCAGCCGGCCATGGAGCCCATCGAGTACACAATCTCCATCTGGGAATGCGCACATCATGCTACGACTGTGCCACCACCTTCTGGTTTTGTGTCACAAGCAGCCAGTGACTATGTCATCTACCTTGGGTATGGCCCAGAGCCCTCTGTCTTTCCACTCTCCACTACGTTTGCGAGTGCCTGGGCAATACCGCCGATGTTCCCATCCATGGTCTGCTGTGACTGGGGCACGTTCTGGAGCGCCACTGCAATGTCCAGGAGGCTCTGACACATGATAGATTGAGAGTCGGAAACCCTGGCCTGGACCACGGCCAGTGCCTGCAGAGAATGCCCCAGGCCTTGGGCATGCTGATCCGTATCTGAAACCGCCGCCCCGAATGCCTCCACCACAGACGCCAATCCTGCGGCGTTGGCCTGGGTGGCACTCATGTTTGGCACCACCTCCTGCTGGTGCACGCTGCTGAACTCCTCCAACTGCATCTGCAGGTGCTGGATGCTCGCCATCGACCCCACATGTACACACTAGCTCTGTGACTACAAATCCACTATAGTTCGGTCTGTCTATTTCAATCGCCCGAAACACGTCTTTTCGGCAGCTAGTCCATGGGTTCGGCCTGCTCTCCGACCATCCTCCCCCTCGGGTGTTCCAATGTCCACCTGTTGTACTGTGTTGAGCAGCAGATACTGTCGCAGGAGCCTCTTCACTGAAGTGCCCAACCGAGGTGAGCATTTCTCTGTTGTTGGCGTGTGCTGGATGCAGCTGTGATGGAAATCTGTGACTCGAGCTCTGAAATCTTCTGGGAGGAGTGCTGGTGACCGAGATGCTCCAATCACTGTTCGGCTGATGTGGAGCGACTGTGGCATAGGCTGGGGCCGGTGAAGCCAGCCGAATAAGCCCCCCCCCCCATCACCAGCACTTCCTGTAAGACACAAGACAAATGCATGAATAGACAGCGCACCGTGGGTAGTGAGGATGGGCGTGTGCATGAGGTGGGGGTAGCGGGATGGGGCTTGCGTAGGTTAGAGGTGGAGTGAGTGTGTGTGTGAGGATGAGAGAGGTGTGGGGGGTAAGAGTGATGCGGGGATGAGGGTGGGCGTGATGCGGGCTTCAGGGCGGTATGGGGTAGTATGGGTATGGTGTAGGTTGAGGATCGTGTAGGGGTGATGTAAGGTGAGAGTTGTGTGGCGATGAGTATGGTGCGGTAGTGGTGTTATGTGGGTTGAACCATATGTCATGTGGAACTGCAACTAAGTGGGGTAACACTTCCTCGCCCGTGGCTGCACTCCATGACGGTGACCAATCTTTCCTCTGGTCTGTGGACCACGTCCAGGGCCCTCTGCTCTGCCATGGCTAGGGGTCGCAGGTCAGGTGGCTTCCATCCTGTTTTCTCCGCTCCAGGCTGTTGAGCAGGACCTCTCCTTGGGATGGCCGGAAACAGACAACGATAGTGTTAGACAGTGCGATGCATGCAGCCAAGGGGGTGGGTAGCCGGTGGCCTCAGTGGATAGGGCACCCAGTCATGGCAGACGGTATGGATTTCGGCATGTGATGCACGTAGGGGTTCGCCCGACCTCCGTGGAGGGATTTTGGATTATGGATTTGGGACGTGTGTTAATGCCAGGGGCACTGTGCTGCCTACTCACCCTGGCCGCCCTGAGGATGTCAGGCAGTTTTTTCGGCACTGCTGGTCAGTCCAGAGCGTGCTGCCCATGGCGCTGATAACCTCTACCACCTTCTCCCAGGCAAGGTGAATGGCAACAGCTGCCATCCTGCTGCCCGAGCCCGGGATCAGGGGCATTCTCCTTTTCTCCACCTCCTCGAAGATGTTCTCCAGTTCAACATCAGTAAATCTCGGGGCTGCGCTCCTTCCTCCTATATTGTTGGCTGGGAGAGATTGTGTGGGGAGTGAAGTGTGTATATGAGGCTGCCGCTTGTCAGCCTCCCGAGCGTGAACCACGAAACCGGCGAATCGGCACCCTTTCTCATTAGAACCGATTATGTTCCCCGTTGTGCCAGTACTAGTCCATGTACAGCAGTAGAATGGGCCCAGGTGCGGCGCCAGTTTAGCTGTCGTGAAAGTGCACAAATTCTGCTTTGGCGTCAACACTTAGTCTCCTGCCCAGGATTCATTTGAATTGAAATAAATGTTAATATTAACACAGGATAAACGCCATTAACATCCAGCTTTTCAATTAGCACTGAAATACTTCTCGAAAAAAGAAAGTTAATTGAGCCGACTTTCCTAACTACTTCTAAAATTTCAATCAAGCAAAAAAGTGTTTTCACAGGTCAAATTCAAAGAAAGTTGAACACTTTTTGAATCATCGAGGTTTGCAGCATGAACGTAGGCCCTTCGGCCCAACTTGACCATGCCGCCCAGTTTTTACAACCAAGCTCGTCACATTATCCACATTTGGCCCATAACTCTCTATTCCCGATATAACTGTGAAAATGCTTTTTGAGGAACAAAATTGTATCCGCCTCTACTCTTGTCTCTGGCTGCTCATTCCAGACACTCACCAACCCTCTGTGTAAAATATTTGCCTTTCTAGACCCTTTTGTACCTCTCCCCTCGCAACTTAAACCTATGATCTCTAGTTTATTGTGCCCTACTATTGGGAAAAGGTGATGTCTATAGTCTATGTCCCTCATCATTTTATCGATCTGTATAAGATCACCCCGAAGCCTTCTACGCTCCAGGATAAACCGTTCTAGTCTATCCAGCCTCTCGTGATAACTACAATTATCAAGTCCCGGTAGCATCTAATAACTCTGTTTGCACCCTTAATAGTTTAATAACATATTTTGTATAATAGGGTGCCCATAACTGTACACAATAATCAAAGTGTGGCCTTATTAATGTCTTGTACAACTTCAGCAAGACGTCCCAACTCCTATATTAAATGTTCTGACCAATGAAACCAAGAATGCCGAATGGTTTCTTCGCCACCCCATCCATCTGTGGCTCCACTTTCAAAGAGCAATGAACCTGCACTCCGAGATCTCGTTGTTCTATAACTCTCCCAGATCCCTTCCATTAACTGACTGGGTGCTGCCACAATTCGATCTACCAGAATGCATCACATCACATTTTTCTAAATTGAACTCCATCTGCCATTCATCGGCCCATTGGGCTAATGTCAAGATCCCGTTGCAACCTAGATCACCTTCTCCACTGTCCACTATGGCACCAATCTTGGTGTCACCTGCAAACTTCCTAAACATGCCTCCTAAATTCGCATCTATATCATGAATATAAATACAAAAAGCAATGGACCCAGCACTGATCCCTGAGCCACATCGCTAGCCACCGGCCTCCAGTTTTATCAACCAGCCTCTACTACCACACTTTATCTTCTGTCGTCAAGCCAATTTTGTATCCAATTAGTGAGCCTCACCCTGGTTCCCGTGAAATTAACCTTATGCATTAACCGGCCATGCGGTATCTTTTCAAAGGCATTGCTAAAGCCCAAGTAAACAACGTCGTTGCTGCACTCCCCTTATTTACGTTTTTGGTTAGCCCTTCAAAAAACTCAATCAAATTCGTGAGACATGATTTTCCACTCATAAAGCCATGCTGATTGTCCCTGATAAATTGTTGCCTCTCTAAATGTCTGTAGATCCTGTCTCTCAGAATACCATTTAACTCTTTACCGACACAGACGTTAGGCTCACTGGCCTGTAATTTCCAGGCTTTTCACTGCGGCTCTTCTTACACTCCAAAAGTCAGGCACCTCACCTGTGGCTGTCGACTATTCGAATAGCTCTGCGAAGGTACTCGAAACGTCTAGGGGGACAATTCGTTATGTCCCGGGGATTTATCTACCTTTGCGCTTTAAGACTTCCAGAACCTCCTTCTCTGTAACGTGTACACGCCTCAGAGCATCACTATCCAGCAGAGGGCAGTAGAGCGGAGTGCTGATTGGTTGTTGCGGGGGAAATTTGCAAACGTCCTCGTTAGCACCCGAATTGATGGTACACCAGTGCAAGAGACCCTAGCTGTTCAAGTGAAGACAAGCATCCAGCAGAGGCTAGTACACCGGAGCTGCTGATTGGCTGTTGCGGGGGAAATTTGCCTACGTCCGTTGTGGTCACCCTAATTTGAAGTTGTATCTGTGCAAGAGACCCTATCTGTTCAAGTGAAGACATGCAACCAGCAGAGAGCAGTAGAGCGGAGCTGCTGATTAGCTGTTGCGGATGAAATTTGCATACATCCGTTGTGGTCATCATAACTTGGAGGTATACATGTGCAAGAGGCCCTAGCTGTTCAAGTGAAGACATACATCCAGCAGGGACAGTAGAGCGGAGCTGCTGATTGGTTGTTGCGGGGGAAATTTCAAACGTCGTCGTTAGCACCCGAATTGATGGTACACCAGTGCAAGAGACTCTAGCTGTTCAAGTGAAGACATAAATCCAGCAGAGGGCAGTAGAGCAGAGCTGCTGATTTTCTGTTGTGGGTGAAATTTGCATACGTACGTTGTGGTCATCCTAACTTGAAGGTATACCTGTGCAAACGACCCTACCTTTTCAAGTGACGACATGCAACCAGCAGAGAGCAGTAGAGCAGAGCTACTGATTGACTGTTGTGGGTGAAATTTGCATACGTACGTTGTGGTCATCCTAACTTGAAGGTATACCTGTGCAAGCGACCCAAGCTTTTCAAGTGCAGACATGCACCCAGCAGAGGGCAGTAGAGCGGAGATGCTGATTGGCTATTACGTGTGAAATTTCCATACGTCCGCTGTGGTCACCTAAACTTGGAGGTACATCTTTGCAAGAGACCTTAGCTGTTCAAGTGAAGACATGTATCCAGCAGAGGGCAGTAGAGAGGAGCTGCTGATTGGCTGTTGCGGGTGAAATTTGCATATGTCCGTTGTGGTCACTCTAACTTTAAGGTATACCCGTGCAAGAGGCCCTAGCTGTTCAAGTGAAGACATGCAACCAGCAGAAGGCAGTAGAGCGAAGTTGCTGATTTGCTGCTGCGGAGGATATTGATATACGTCCGTTTTGGTCACCCTAACTCGAAGTTATACAGGTGGAAGCGACTCTAGCTGTTCAAGTGAAGACAAGGTGTACCTGTGCAAGAGGCCCTAGCAGTTCAAGTGAAGACAAGCATCCAGGAGCCGGCGGAGCTGCTGATTGGCTGTTGCAGAGTAAATTTCCAGAGGTTTCTTGTGGTCACCCTAACTTGGAGATATACCTGTGCAAGAGACCCTAGCTGTTCAAGTGAAGACATGCATCCAGCAGGGGCAGTAGAGCGGAGCTGCTGGTTGGCTGTTGCGGGTGAAATCTCCATACATACGTTGTAGTGACAATAACTTGAAGGTATACCAGTGCTAGTGACCCTAGCTGTTAAAGTGACCCTAGCTGTTCAAGTGAGGACATGCATCCAGCAGAGGACAGTAGAGCGGAGCTGCTGATTGGCTGTTCTGGGTGAAATTTGCATACGTCTGTTGCGGTCACCGTAACAAAGAACAAAGAGAACAAAGAACAAAGAAATGTACAGCACAGGAACAGGCCCTTCGGCCCTCCAAGCCCGTGCCGACCATACTGCCCGACTAAACTACAATCTTCTACACTTCCTGGGTCCGTATCCTTCTATTCCCATCCTATTCATATATTTGTCAAGATGCCCCTTAAATGTCCCTATCGTCCCTGCCTCCACTACCTCCTCCGGTAGTGAGTTCCAGGCACCCACTACCCTCTGCGTAAAAAACTTGCCTCGTACATCTACTCTAAACTTTGCCCCTCTCACCTTAAACCTATGCCCCCTAGTAATTGACCCCTCTACCCTGGGGAAAAGCCTCTGACTATCCACTCTGTCTATGCCCCTCATAATTTTGTATACCTCTATCAGGTCGCCCCTCAACCTCCTTCGTTCCAGTGAGAACAAACCGAGTTTATTCAATCGCTCCTCATAGCTTATGCCCTCCATACCAGGCAACATTCTGGTAAATCTCTTCTGCACCCTCTCTAAAGCCTCCACATCCTTCTGGTAGTGTGGCGACCAGAATTGAACACTATACTCCAAGTGTGGCCTAACTAAGGTTCTATACAGCTGCAACATGACTTGCCAATTCTTATACTCAATGCCCCGGCCAATGAAGGCAAGCATGCCGTATGCCTTCTTGACTACCTTCTCCACCTGTGTAGCCCCTTTCAGTGATCTGTGGACCTGTACTCCTAGATCTCTTTGACTTTCAATACTCTTGAGGGTTCTACCATTCACTGTATATTCCCTACCTGCATTAGCCCTTCCAAAATGCATTACCTCACATTTGTCCAGGTTAAACTCCATCTGCCATCTCTCCGCCCAAGTCTCCAGACAATCTAAATCCTGCTGTATCCTCAGACAGTCCTCATCGCTATCCGCAATTCCACCAACCTTTGTGTCGTCTGCAAACTTACTAATCAGACCAGTTACATTTTCCTCCAAATCATTTATATATACTACAAAGAGCAAAGGTCCCAGCACTGATCCCTGTGGAACACCACTGGTCACAGCCCTCCAATTAGAAAAGCATCCCTCCATTGCTACCCTCTGCCTTCTATGGCCTAGCCAGTTCTGTATCCACCTTGCCAGTTCACCCCTGATCCCGTGTGACTTCACCTTTTGTACTAGTCTACCATGAGGGACCTTGTCAAAGGCCTTACTGAAGTCCATATAGACAACATCTACTGCCCTACCTGCATCAATCATCTTAGTGACCTCCTCGAAAAACTCTATCAAGTTAGTGAGACACGACCTCCCCTTCACAAAACCGTGCTGCCTCTCACTAATACGTCCATTTGCTTCCAAATGGGAGTAGATCCTGTCTCGAAGAATTCTCTCCAGTAATTTCCCTACCACTGAAGTAAGGCTCACCGGCCTGTAGTTCCCGGGATTATCCCTGCCACCCTTCTTAAACAGAGGAACAACATTGGCTATTCGCCAGTCCTCCGGGACATCCCCTGAAGACAGCGAGGATCCAAAGATTTCTGTCAAGGCCTCAGCAATTTCCTCTCCAGCCTCCTTCAGTATTCTGGGGTAGATCCCATCCGGCCCTGGGGACTTATCTACCTTAATATTTTTTAAGACACCCAACACCTCGTCTTTTTGGATCACAATGTGACCCAGGCTATCTACACCCCCTTCTCCAGACTCAACATCTACCAATTCCTTCTCTTTGGTGAATACTGATGCAAAGTATTCATTTAGTACCTCGCCCATTTCCTCTGGCTCCACACATAGATTCCCTTGCCTATCCTTCAGTGGGCCAACCCTTTCCCTGGCTACCCTCTTACTTTTTATGTAAGTGTAAAAAGCCTTGGGATTTTCCTTAACCCTATTTGCCAATGCCTTTTCATGACCCCTTCTAGCCCTCCTGACTCCTTGCTTAAGTTCCTTCCTACTTTCCTTATATGCCACACAGGCTTCGTCTGTTCCCAGCCTTTTAGCCCTGACAAATGCCTCCTTTTTCTTTTTGACGAGGCCTACAATATCACTCGTCATCCAAGGTTCCCGAAAATTGCCGTATTTATCTTTCTTCCTCACAGGAACATGCCTGTCCTGTATTCCTTTCAACTGACACTTGAAAGCCTCCCACATGTCAGATGTTGATTTGCCCTCAAACATCCGCCCCCAATCTATGTTCTTCAGTTCCCGCCTAATATTGTTATAATTAGCCTTCCCCCAATTTAGCACATTCATCCTCGGACCACTCTTATCCTTGTCCACCAGCACTTTAAAACTTACTGAATTGTGGTCACTGTTACCGAAATGCTCCCCTACTGAAACATCTACCACCTGGCCGGGCTCATTCCCCAATACCAGGTCCAGTACCGCCCCTTCCCTAGTTGGACTGTTTACATATTGTTTTAAGAAGCCCTCCTGGATGCTCCTTACAAACTCTGCCCCGTCTAAGCCCCTGGCACTAAGTGAGTCCCAGTCAATATTGGGGAAGTTGAAGTCTCCCATCACCACAACCCTGTTGTTTTTACTCTTTTCCAAAATCTGTCTACCTATCTGCTCCTCTATCTCCCGCTGGCTGTTGGGAGGCCTGTAGTATACCCCCAACATTGTGACTGCACCCTTCTTATTCCTGATCTCTACCCATATAGCCTCACTGCCCTCTGAGGTGTCCTCTCGCTGTATAGCTGTGATACTCTCCTGAACAAGTAGCGCAACTCCGCCTCCCCTTTTACATCCCCCTCTATCCCGCCTGAAACATCTAAATCCTGGAACGTTTAGCTGCCAATCCTGCCCTTCCCTCAACCAGGTCTCTGTAATGGCAACAACATCATAGTTCCAAGTAGTAATCCAAGCTCTAAGTTCATCTGCCTTACCCGTAATGCTCCTTGCATTAAAACATATGCACTTCAGGCCACCAGACCCGCTGTGTTCAGCAACTTCTCCCCGTCTGCGCTGCCTCAGAGCCACACTGTCCCTATTCCCTAGTTCTCCCTCAATGCTCTCACCTTCTGACCTATTGCTCCCGTGCCCACCCCCCTGCCATACTAGTTTAAACCCTCCCGTGTGACACTAGCAAACCTCGCGGCCAGGATATTTATGCCTCTCCGGTTTAGATGCAACCCGTCCATCTTATACAGGTCACACCTGCCCCGGAAGAGCTCCCAGTGGTCCAGATAACAGAAACCCTCCCTCCTACACCAGCTGTTTAGCCACGTGTTTGTCTGCTCTATCTTCCTATTTCTAGCCTCACTGGCACGTGGCACAGGGAGTAATCCCGAGATTACAACCCTCGAGGTCCTGTCTTTTAACTTTCTGCCTAGCTCCCTGAACTCCTGCTGCAGGACCTCATGCCCCTTCCTGCCTATGTCGTTAGTACCAATATGTACAACGACCTCTGCCTGTTTGCCCTCCCCCTTCAGGATTCCCTCTACCCGTTCGGAGACATCCTGGACCCTGGCACCAGGGAGGCAACATACCATCCTGGAGTCTCTTTCACGTCCACAGAAGCGCCTATCTGTGCCCCTGACTATAGAGTCCCCTATAACTATTACTCTTCTGCGCTTTGACCCTCCCTTCTGAACATCAGAGCCAGCCGTGGTGCCACTGCTCTGGCTGCTGCTGTTTTCCCCTGATAGGCTATCCCCCCCGACAGTATCCAAAGGGGTATATCTGTTCGAGAGGGGGACAACCACAGGGGATTCCTGCACTGACTGCCTGCCCTTTCTGGTGGTCACCCATTTATCTGCCTGCACCTTGGGTGTGACCACACTTACATAACTGCGATCTATGACGCTTTCCGCCACCTGCATGCTCCTAAGTGCATCCAATTGCTGCTCCAACCGAACCATGCGGTCTGTGAGGAGCTGCAGTTGGGTGCACTTTCTGCAGATGAAGCCATCCGGGACACTGGAAGCCTCCCGGACCTGCCACATCTCACAGTCAGAGCACAGCACCCCTCTAACTGACATTGCGTCAATTAATTAAAATTAAAATTTGTCTTTTTTTTTTTTTTTAATACTTTTTTTAAATTTCAAAGTTACTGTCAACTATCTGTTTCCTAGCACTAGATTTCTAATAGAAATGCGATAGCTAACTATAATATTCTCCGATCTCTGGCTTAGATATCCTCTAAATTATAATTAAGTTATTATGTTTAATTAGATCCCAAATACTCAAAAAAATTTAGGTTAGAATCCCAACCAGCCACTCAGGTCACAGCTTTTCTGTGATGTCACTTCAGTTTCCCCCCGACACACACAATTTGAAAAACAGGTATAAAAGTAAAAATCACTTGCTTACCTTCTGAGATGTTCTCAGGTTCTCTCGCTGACAGAGACTGCTCCTCCACCTCCAATCCTTGACCTGCACAATGCTAATAATATAATAATATAATATGGCACTTACCTTACACCAATGGGTCTTATTATTAGGTTAGAGGAGGAGGGCGGGTGGGAGACACTACACGTGTAGTGTCTCGGGTTTCCTCTCCACCAGAATTTATTGGGGGGGGGGGGGGCACTTGCCAGAGGTCGAACTTCCGGTTCCCGCCGAAATCCAAAGGGCTGCTCCTGCAAAGGTAAGTGCTTTTAAACTAACTACTCACCTCCCAGAAGGCCCCTGCGCACCGCTGCCGCCGAAATCCAAAGGGCTGCTCCTGTAAAGGTAAGTGCTTTTAAACTCACTACTCACCTCCCAGAAGGCCCCTGTAACTTGAAGGTACACCAGTGCAACAGACCCTAGCTGTTCAAGTGAAGACATGCACCCAGCAGAAGGCAGTAAAGCAGAGTTGCTGATTTGCTGCTGCGGGTGCTATTTGCATACGTCCGTTTTGGTCACCCGATCTTGAAGTAATACCTGTACAAGAGACCCTGGCTGTTCAAGTGAGGACATGCATCCAACAGAGGGCGGTAGAGGGGAGCTGCTGATTGGCTGTTGCAGGTGAAATTTGCATAGGTCCGTTGCGGTCACGCTAACTTGAAGGTATACATGTGCAAGAGACCCTAGCTGTTCAAGTGAAGACAAGCCTCCAGCAAAGGGCAGAAGAGCGGAGTTGGTGATTTGCTGCTGCGGAGGCTATTTGCATTCGTCCGTTGTGATTGCCGTAACTTGAAGGTATACCTGTGCAAGAGATCCTAGCTGTTCAAGTGAAGACATGCGTCCAGCAGAGGGCAGTAGAGCGGAGCTGCTGATTGGCAGTTGCGGGTGAAATTTGCATACGTCCTTTGTGGTCACCCTCACTTGAAGGTATACTTATGCAAGAGACCCTCGCTGTTCAAGTGAAAACAAGCGTTCAGCAGAGAACGGAGCTCTTGATTGGATTTTGCGGGGGAAATTTGCATAAGTCTGTTGCGGTCACACTAACTTGAAGGTATACATGTGCGAGAGACCCTAGCTGTTCAAGTGAAGGCATGCATTCAGCAGAGGTCAGGACAGCGGAGCTGCTGATTGGCTGTTTTACTCAGCAGTCTCCCGTGAGACACCTTATCAAAGGCCTTTTGGAAGTCAAGATAGATAACATCCATTGCCTCTCCTTGGTCTAACCTATTTGTTATCTCTTCAAAGAACTCTAACAGGTTTGTCAGGCACGACCTCCCCTTACTAAATTCATGCTGACTTGTCCTAATGCGACCATGCACTTCCAAGAATTTAGAAATCTCTTCCTTAACAATGGATTCTAGAATCTTGCCAACAACCGAGGTTAGGCTCATTGGCCTATAATTTTCCATCTTTTTCCTTGTTCCCTTCTTGAACAGGGGGTTACAACAGCGATTTTCCAATCGTCTGGTACTTTCCCTGACTCCAGTGACCTTTGAAACATCATCACCAACGCCTCCACTATTTCTTCAGCTATCTCCTTTAGAACTCTAGGATGTAACCCATCTGGGCCCGGAGATTTATCAATTTTTAGACTTCTTAGTTTCTCTAGCACTTTCTCCTTTGTGATGGCTACCATATTCAACTCTGCCCCCTGACTCTCCGGATTGTTGGGATATTACTCATGTCTTCTACTGTGAAGACTGACGCAAAGTACTTATTCAGTTCCTCGGTTATTTCCTTGCCTCCCATCACAAAATTACCAGCGTCATTTTGGAGCGACCCAATGTCAACTTTTGCCTCCCGTTTGTGTTTAATGTATTTAAAGAAACTTTTACTATTATTCCTAATGTTACTGGCTAGTCTACCTTCACATTTGATCCTCTCTTTCCTCATCTCTCTCTTTGTTATCCTCTGTTTGTTTTTGTAGCCTTCCGAATCTTCTGACTTCCCACTACTCTTTGCCACGTTATAGGCTTTCTCTTTTGCTTTGATGCATTCCCTAACTTCCTTTGTCAGCCATGGCTGCCTAACCCCCCTCTGATAACCTTTCTTTTCTTTGGGATCCAGCAGAGGCCAGTACAGCGGAGTTGCTGATTTGCTGTTGTGGGGTAAATCTGCGTGCCGCTGTTGTGGTCATCCTAACTTGGAGGTATACCTGTGAAAGAGGACCGAGCCGTTCAAGTGAAGACAAGCACCCAGCAGCTAGCGGAGCTGCTGATTGGCTGTTACGGGTGAAATTTGCATACGTCCGTTGTGGTCACCCAAACTTGTAGGTATACCTGTGCAAGTGACCCTACCTGTTCAAGTGAAGACATGCATCCAGCAGAGGGCAGTAAATCTGAGCTGCTGATTGGCTGCTGTGGGGGGAAATTTGCATACGTATGTTGTGGCCACACTAGCTTGAAGGTATACCTGTGCAAGAGACCCCAGCTGTTCAAGTAAAATCATGCACCTATCAGAGGGCAGTAGAGCGGAGCTGCTGATTAACAGTTGCGGGTGAAATTTGCATACGTCCGTTGTGGTTACCCTAACTTGAAGGTATACCTGTGCAAGATATCCGAGCTGTTCAAATGAAGACAAGCATCCAGCAGAAGGCAATAGAGCGGAGTTGCTGATTTGCTGCTGCGGGGAATATTTGCATATGTCCGTTTTGGTCACCCGAACTTGAAGTTATACCTGTGCAAGAGACCCGAGCTGTTCAAGTGAAGCCATGCAACCAGCAAAGGGTAGTAGAGCGGAGCTGCTGATTGGCTGTTGCGGGTGAAATTTGCATCCGTCCGTTGTAGTCACCCTAACTTGAAGGTATACCTGCGCAAGAGACCCTATTCGTTCAAGTTAAGACATGCATTCAGCAGTGGTCAGTAGAGCGGAGCTGCTTGTTGGATGTTGCGGGGTAAATCTGCATTCGTCCGTTATGGTCACCCGAACGTGAAGATATACCTGTGCAAGTGATCCTAGCTGTTCAAGTGAAAACAAGCATCCAGCAGAGGGCAGTAGAACGGAGCTGCTGATTGGCTGTTGCGGGCGAAGTTTGCATCCGTCCGTTGTGGTCATCCTAACTTGAAGGTACACCTGTGCAAGAGACCCTAGCTGTTCAAGTGAAGACATTGATCCAGCAGAGGTCAGTAGAGCGGAGCTGCTGATTGGCTGTTGCGGTGGAAATTTGCATACGTCCGTTGTGGTCAACCTTACTTGAAGGTATACCTGTGCAACAGACCCTAGCTGTTCAAGTGAAGACATGCAACCAGCAGAGGGCAGTAGAGCGGTAGTGAGGTCATGAGTAAGGTTACAAAGTTGCAGGAGTGTACAGGCAGCCGGGAACATCCGGAATGAGGTGGATGAATTTGCGGCATGGGTTGGTGCCTGGGGCTTCGATGTTGTGGCCATGGAGACATGGATAGAGCAGAGACACGAATGGTTGTTGCAGGTGCCGGGGTTTAGATATTTCAATAAACTCAGGGAAGGTGGTAAAAGAGGGGCATTGTTAGTCAAGGACAGTATTACGGCGGCAGAAAGGACTGGAAACGCTATTGCTAGACTACTTTAGATGGGTCTTTTTTTGTCCAATGTGTGCAGGAGGGTTTCCTGACACAGTATGTAGATAGGCCAACGAGAGGCGAGGCCATATTGGATTTGGTACTGGGTAATGAACCAGGACAGGTGTTAGATTTGGAGGTAGGTGAGCACTTTGGTGATAGTGACCACAATTCGATTACATTTACTTTAGTGATGGAAAGGGATAGGTATATACCGCAGGGCAAGAGTTATATCTGAGGGAAAGGCAATTATGATGCGATGAGGCAAGACTTAGGATGCATCGGATGGATAGGAAAACTGCAGGGGAGGGGCACAATGGAAATGTGGAGCTTGTTCAAGGAACAGCTAATGCGTGTCCTTGATGAGTATGTACCAGTCGAGCAAGGGAACCGTGGTTTACTAAAGCAGTCGAATCGACTTGTCAAGAGGAACAGGGAGGCTCATGTAAGGGCGGCACGGTAGCACAGTGGTTATCATTGTCGCTTCACAGCTCCAGGGTCCCAGGTTCGATTCCCGGCTTGGGTCTCTGTCTGTGTGGAGTCTGCACGTTCTCCCCGTGTCTGCGTGGGTTTTCTCCGGGTGCTCCGGTTTCCATCCACAGTCCAAAGATGTGCAGGTTAGGTGGCTTCGCCATGCTAAATTGCCCTTAGTGTCAAAAGGGGGTGGGTGGGGTTGCTGGGTTATGGGTATGGGGCGGAGTTCTGGGCTTAAAAATGAGGGCACTCTTTCCAAGGGCCGGTACAGGCTCGATGGGCTGCATGGCCTCCTTCTGCACTATAAACTCTATGTAATCTGTAAACTCTATGAGACATGAAGGTTCAGGTAGCTAGGAAGGACCTAAAGAGAGAGCTAAGAAGAGCCAGGAGGGGACATGAGAATTATTTGGCTGGTAGGATCAAGTAAAACCCTAAAGCTTTCTATAGATATGTGAGGAATAAAAGAATGACTAGGGTAAGAGTTGGGCCAGTCAAGGACAGTAGTGGGAAGTTGTGCGTGGAGTCCGAGGAGATAGGAGACGTGCTAAATGACTGGCTCAGTCTTCGCACAGGAGAAAGACAATGTTGTTGAGGAGAATACTGAGACTCATGCTCCTAGACTAGAAGGGTTTGAGGTTCATAAGGAGGAGGTGTTAGCAATTCTGGAAAGTGTGAAAATAGATAGGTCCCCTGGGCCGCATGGGATTTATCCTAGGATACTCTGGGAAGCTAGGGAGGAGATTGCTGAGCCGTTGGCTTTGATCTTTAAGTCATCTTTGTCTACAGGAATAGTGCCAGAAGACTGGACAGTTAGAGAGAAGAAGATTAAGAGGTGACTTAATTGAGGCATACAAGAGGATCAGAGTATTGGAAAGGGTGGACACTGAGAGCCTTTTTCCTCGGATGATGACATAGCTTTAAATTGAGGGGTGATAGATATGGGACAGATGTCAGAGGTAGGTTCTTTACTGAGAGAGTAGTAAGGGCGTGGAAAGCCCTGCCTGCAACAGGAGTAGATTCGCCAACACTAAGGGCATTCAAATGGTCATTGGATAGACATCTGGACGAAAAGGGAATAGTGTAGATGGGTTTCAGAGTGGTTTCACAGGTCGTCGCAACATCGAGGGCCGAAGGGCCTGCACTGCGCTGTAATGTTCTCTGTTCTATTTATTTTCCAAACTTCACTTACATCCATGCCTTTCCCAACAGTGAATACCGATGAGAAATATTCTTGTATGATCTCGCTCATCTCTTGAAGACCCGAACTTAGGTGGCCATGTAGATCCTTAAGAGGCCCTACTCTCTCCCTCGTTAATCTTTTTCTCATTATGTATTTGTACAAGCTCTTTGGATTGTCCTTTGCCTTATCTGCTAAAGCAATCTCATGTCCCGTTTTGCCCTCCTGATTTCTCTCTTAACTCAACTCCGACAATCTCTGTACTGTCCTTCTTGACCAGGGCCATAATATCCCGAGCCATCCAGCGTTCCCTACACCTACCTTTAGGGCAGCACGGTATCATGGTAGTTAACACACTGCTTCACAGCTCCAGGTTCGATTCCCGGCTTGGGTCTCTGTCTGTGCGGAGTCTGCACGTTCTCCCCGTTTGTGCGTGGGTTTCCTTCGGGTGCACCAGTTTCCTCCCACAGATCAAAGATCTGCAGGTTAGGTGGATTGGCCAAGCTAAATTGCACTTCGTGTTCAAAATTACCCGGAGTGTTGGGTGGGGTTACTGGGTTATGGGGATAGGGTGGAGGTGTGGGCTTGGGTAGGGTGCTTTTTCCAAGAGCCGGTGCAGACTTGATGGGCCGAATGGCCTCCTTCTGCACTGTAAATTCTCTAAATTCTATGATACCATCCTTGCCCTTCACTCTAAAAGGAATGTGTTTACCCTGAACTCTGGTTCACAGTGTTTAAAGCCTCCACCTTACCAACGTCCATTTGCCTACCAACAGACTCCCCCAATCAACTTTTGAAATACCCAAAATACCCAATTTAGAATTTTCAGTTTTGGCCCAGACCATTCATTCTCTATAGCTACCTGAAAACTAATGGAATTATGGTCACGGGTCATAAAGTGATCCCTCTCTAACACATATGGCACTTGGCCTAACTCCTTTCCCAAGAGGAGGTCACGTTTTGCCCCCTCTCTAGTCGGGCCATCCACAAACTGAATGACAAATTCCTTCTGAATATACTCAACAAATCTCTCTCCATCCAAGCCCCTAATTCTATCGCTGTCCCAGTCAATGTTGGGAAAGTTAATGTCCCCAACTATTACCACCCTATTATTCTTGCAGCCATCCGTAATCACCTTACATATTTACTCCTGAACTTCCCGCTTCCTATTTGGTGGCCTGTAGTGCAATCCTATCACAGTTATCTCTTTATTTTTATTTTTCAGTTCTCCCCATATAGACTCAGTGGGCGAACCCTCGGATATATCCCTCTCAATAGTGTAGTGATATTCACCCGAATCAAAAACGCAACTCCCCTCCTCTTGTACCTCCTGCTCTATCTTTCCTATAACATCTGTAGCTTGGAACATTGAGCTGTCATCCCTGCCCCCTCCCTTAGCCACCTTGCATGAAGAACTGGAATATAAAAATCCCATGTACCCATCCATGCCCTGAGTTCATCTGCCTTGCCCGTCGGCCCTCTTACATTGAAATATATGTAGTTTAATCGAGACTTACCTTGCTCTCTGCACTGCTTTCTCAGTCCATCTGTTCGATCACGTTTTGTCCACTCTCTCGCTGTTTTATATTTCTCACCCTTACTGGACTCATTCGCGGAGTAAGCCACAGTCTCTGTACTTTGCACTGTGGCACTTTTTGATTCTTTGCTTTGATTTATCTTCCTTGGCGTCTTACAGATTTGTCCAGAGCGTCCTTCAGAGAGAAGCTTTCAGATGTGAGTCTGTGAAATATGCTTCCTTTTTTCAGAATCCAGAGCAACTCGGAAAATGAACCTAAAAATAATATACACTGGGCGGGGCTGAAAACGAAAGTTAACACAGACCGACCCCTTCCCATGAGTGACATCGCAACCAGCCTAGCTGTTAACCCCTTTATCGTAGCTTCAGAAAACAAATAATCTGGATTACGTAAACGAAGTTATTTTAAGAGCATCATGGCAACAACCACATGAACAATATGCATATATTTCCTACATTATTCACACCCTTTAGAACTGGTGGCGTGTTTTCTCCAATCTTAAAACATGGACAATTTCCATTAACTATTAATAACTAGTGAACCCGTTGGCATGCCTGGTTGCCGTTAACAAATGGCTAATTTTAACGCAAGCCTTTCATACTTACTTCTCGATGTGACATCGAGGAACAACACGCCACCATTTGATGAGATACTCCACAACAATATGAATTTAGTCCAACAATACAAGCTGAAAATTCAGTTCCTATTTGTATATATTTATCGTCACGCCCTTTCTCTTTTGTAATTTAAAAAACTTGTCATTCGTTCTTTTTATTTTGCTATCACACTATTTCTGTTCATCAGTCTGCAATTCACATATCTCTTTGGGATTCTGTTTTGCCCCCGGCAGCACATCACTACGGCCAGCGTACGGCGTGCCAGCAATGCGACGTGAGAGCCTTTCACTGCCGTAAATCAACCATTGTGTCCTCTCCTCCCCTACATGTGAAAAATTCTGTAGCAAGGGTTGAATTCCCCAGTCCCACTGCCACATGTTTCTGGGCCGCATGACCTTCGCTGTCGGCGGGATTCTATCTTCCCCCACTTGTCAACCGGATTTCCCATTTGTAACCACCCAACGCCACCAGGAAACTCGCGGGCGGAGCTGCGCTCCAGGCTGGAGAATTTTTGACTGTTCCCGATTAACGGTACTCCACATGAAATTTTGGGAAGGATACTGCTGCCACCCAGCCACGTCTTTGTCGGCCGTGCGCCATTCGCTGGTGGCGTGGTTCCTTCATTCTATCTCTTGTCACTGTGATTGCCCATTGTAGCAACTGTACACCACCGGCAAACCCTCCGGTGGGGTGCACTGTCGGCGGAAAAAGAGAATCGGAATGGAAGCGATTCCGAAGTCTTAACCATGCATGGTGAAGATTGTAAAGGATTAGCGATGTCCTGCGGCTTCCACCTCCTTCAACCCAGAATGCTCTTAATGACCCCATTATATTCTCCAGTTGGCGCGGGGTGCAGCCCTCGACCTTGGCGCCAGCCGGGAGCCCGATCATTGGAAAATGATCAGCCCGTTTTCTCCCGAACGGTGGATTCTCTGCTTCATTGGGAACTCCGCTATCAGAAGCTCTAGACTGAGAATCCCGACCAAGGTTTCAATATTCTCGATTGTTTTCAATTGTTTACCACTGTTTTCTGCTTTCTGGCTGATAGTAGGAACACGAGCATATGCAACTTTTCTTTGCTTGCCTACCTGTATCTTTGACACTCTGGCGAAGATTCTCCAGACCTGAAGTAACAAAAATAATTCTGGTCATCAAAATACAGCTAAAGGACGATTCAGGTCATGGTTTGCAACCTCACCCCTTCATGTTTCGAATTTATTAAGAAATCAATCAGAATCGTGGCAAGATGTTCGATGCAAAATTATCATACCTCTTCAATACGTCCCGGTTGATCAAAATTTGTGAAACATTTGTAACGATGTGCAATGGACTTCTGTCTCTTTTGCTTTGAAATTCATGTCTAATGTCACTCCTGGTTCCTTTCATGTGAGACACTTAAAACTTATAATCGTAAGATTGGAATAAACGTACAGTGGAAACACATACTGATACTTTCAAATTGACACGTGGTGTCACAACTGATTTCTTCTTAATGGAGTCATGGGTAAGTGAGGATTGAATCCTGACCATATTTTACAGTGACCTGGTAGAATGTGGCCACGAGAAAAGTAATCGGAATATTTCTCTTTTAAGTTTGAATGGAATAATAAAAAACCTTAAATGGGCGTCTCAGCATCAGCACTCCATGTTTCCCATCTCCACAGTGCATGATCAGTTTCATGCTGGATATTGCTTAGAAGAAATGTATTTTACTGAAGATTTTCTGATCGATAACCAGTGTCGACTGGCGAACAAGTAAACTAAATGTTCTTCTCCAGTATAAACTGTTGTGAACAATTGAAATGTTAGGTTTCGGATGGTATAGTTCTTTTGCAGTGATATTCATGTGGGAATATTCTGAACCTTGTGTTGACAGATAGGGATGGGGGGGGGGGGGGGGAAATCGGGGGCTGTGCCCCTATTTTTCTCTGGAATATAATCATATAGTAATTGAATCTTCTTTCTAAGGGCTATGGAGAGAGAGCGGGTAAATGGAGTTGAAATCAGCCATGATTGAATGGTGGAGTGGACTCGATGGGCCGAATGGCCTTACTTCCGCTCCTATGTCTTATGGTCTTATGGAATCACTACAGAGCAAACGGAGGCCATTTGGCCCATCCAGTGTGCAGCGATCTTCTGAAAGAACATCGCACCTAGACGCACTCCCCACTCCAGCCACGAAACCCCATCTAACCTGCACATGTGGACACTGCGGGACAGTTTATTGTGCCCAATCCACCGAAACTGCAAATCTTTGGACTGTGGGATGAAACTAGAGCAAGCAGAGAAATGCCGCACAGACAGCGGAAGATTGTTCAAACTCCACACGGACCCGGAATTGTAAGCCGGTCCCTGGGATGTGCGGCAGCAGTGCAATCCACGCTGCCACCATGTCATACAAGAACAACAAAGAACAAAGAAATGTACAGCACAGGAACAGGCCCTTCGGCCCTCCAAGCCCGTGCCGACCATGCTGCCCGACTAAACTACAATCTTCTACACTTCCTGGGTCCGTATCCCTCTATTCCCATCCTATTCATGTATTTGTCAAGATGCCCCGTAAATGTCACTATCATTCCTGCTTCCACCACCTCCTCCGGTAGCGAGTTCCAGGCAACCACTACCCTCTGCGTAAAAAACTTGCCTCGTACACCTACTTTAAACCTTGTCCCTCTCACCTTAAACCTATGCCCCCTAGTAATTGACCCCACTACCCTGGGGAAAAGCCTGTGACTATCCACTCTGTCTATGCCCCTCATAATTTTGTAGACCTCTATCAGGTCTCCCCTCAACCTACTTCGTTCCAGTGAGAACAAACCGAGTTTATTCAACCGCTCCTCATAGCTAATGCCCTCCATACCAGGCAACATTCTGGTAAATCTCTTCTGCACCCTCTCTAACGCCTCCACATCCTTCTGGTAGTGTGGCGACCAGAATTGAACACTATACTCCAAGTGTGGCCTAACTAAGGTTCTATACAGCTGCAACATGACTTGCCAATTCTTATACTCAATGCCCCGGCCAATGAAGGCGAGCATGCCGTATGCCTTCTTGACTACCTTCTCCACCTGTGTTGCCCCTTTCAATGACCTGTGGACCTGTACTCCTAGATCTCTTTGATTTTCAATACTCTTGAGGGTTCTACCATTCACTGTACATTCATATAGTTTCCTTGTGAATGCAATATTTATCATTCGCAATGTCTTAGATCCCACATTGAATATTGCCTGAGATCTAAAGTGTAGAATCCACACAAATTGAGCACCCACTAAACGAAGGGTAGGATACAAAACACTGGTTTATTGAGACATACACAAAATATCTTTACTACGCCCCGACCTACACTCACATCGTGGCTTTTATACTATGCTGTCTCCACAGCACAGGCCTATTACCTCGAGGGAAAGTGGTGTCGGGGGCGGAGGAATGGGAGGCGGCTCTTGCTCTGTGGAGGTAAATGGAATCGGATGGTCCACCCACTGTAACCTTCATGGGGGTTTTAACACTCATCTCCCTTCAAATCCGGAGTGACGTCCACGTTCTTGGACTGGCAGGAGGAGCCCCTCTCTCTCTGCGCCCGCGATGGAGTTCGGGAGTCGTCTGAGCAGGATACAGAGGTGTATACCGTACATGGGGACTTAAGCATGTGCATACAGAGCGTGGGAGGAATGGGAGTGGCAGGCGCGACATTGGGATTAAGCTCTGTGGAATCTGTCTGTGGCAGAATTTCCAAATCGGAGTTGGACAGGCCTGTGTCCAGCATCCCGTTGTCTCGGAGCGCTACTGTCAGTGGAGCCAGGGAAAGCGTTGGCAGCGCTGGAAGCGAAACATCAGAACCGGGGTAGCCCAGAATGGATCCCACAAATCGGAGTCGCAGGTGCGGAGGTGGTCCAGGTGACTATTCAATGTGTAGCCTTGCTCGCACTGTGTAGGCGATAACTCCAGTCTGTGATAACACCATGTCCGGGATCCATGCCATGACGCCATTGCCAAACTTCTGGACATGTACCGAATTACCCAGAGTGAATCTTCGCATAGGTGTTTCACGGGCCGTGTCCGCCTCGGATATATCCTGGCCGTGTCGTGATTACCACTAATGTCAGGGAACACCATACTAAATCGAAACAGCAAGTTGGGCATCACTACCCCTGTTGTGGTATGCGGTGTGGTCCGATACAAAACAGTCACCGGGCCAATTGAGTACTCCAAGACCTGAGGTTCTGCTTCCGCATTCCTTGCTTGAACGTTTGGACCACTTGTTTGGCCAATTTGTCAGAGGCCGGTAGCACGGAATCGTGTGGACGTGGCTAAACCCATTTGTAGTCACAAATGTGCCGTACTCAGCACTGGTGAAAACCGTTCCGTTATCTGAGATTAACACCTTGATTATCCGGTGAGTATTGAAGGCATGCTGCAGGCATTTTATTGCGACCTTTTTGGTAGTTTATTGCATCTGGCGGGCCGCCATCTACTTGGAGTGGGCGTCTACTTTGACGAGAAACATTGAGGCCTGGAATGGCCTGGCGAACCCAATATGCAAGTGGGACCACTGTCGACCTGGTCATTCCCACGGGTGGAGCGCTGGTGCACTTGGTACAGCACACAATGCTCTGGTATAGCATTGGCCACCTATTTCTGGCGTCGATTTCTGACCACCAGATGTAACTGCGGGCCAGCATTTGAATCCTGCTGACTCCTGGATGTCCATTCTGTAAGTCCTGCAAGGGCGGGCTGCGCCCACATTCTGGGACTATGACAAATGTTCCTTTCAGGATAACGCCATCCATGACGATGACTCAAGTGTCTTGGACGTAAGCGCCCTCAGGTCTCCCAGCAAAGCACAGTGCTGAGCCGTATGTAAGGTGATTTGTCAGATGCAGGGCAACTGCGGGTCTGTCAGGGCCCAAACGGAATGGGAAATGTTGTGACCAGCAGAAAGTCCATTTAATGTTATTTGGCGATGGTTTCGACGGCTGAGGCAGGCGTCAGCGGCCTGTGGAGGATGAGAGAGGGAGGGGGTGGGGGCCTCAATGCATTTATGTGGGGAATTAACGTCCTAGAAAGGTGTTATCGTATATACTCGTACGCGGCCAATAGCAAGGTCCAAGGCTGATTCCTACCAGACGCCATGCAAGGGATCGCCTGGTCCTCTTTGAACAGGGGCTTCTGGCCTGTCAACACCATGAATGCGTGAATGTAGACATACTGCTTAAACGTATTCACGAAAAAAGACGGTAAATCTCTCCTTCCCGATCTACACATTGCTTATTTCTGCGTCAATGAGTATCCTGGTGGCCAGCACGATGGCGCCGTCTGAGCCATCAACCGCGCAGTGAGTGAGAACGGCTCCAACCCCACAAGAATATTCAGCGCATGTCAATATGGGTGTTTGGCTGGATCGAAATGGCTCAACAATTTGGACGATGACAGCAGTCTTTTTTCCTCAAAAAACTTATTTCTTGTGGTTGTGCCCATTCCCACAGTGGTCCTTTTCCACCAGTAAATTAAGGGGGGGGGGGAACTATTAGGGTCGTCACGTTGCGGATAAATTCTCCACAGTAATTTACGAGTCCCAAGAAAGCCCAAGGTTCCTTTGACCCTCTGACATTGGGGCCTGTCAGATGGCTCGCACATTGTCCTCGGCGTGGCGCCAGTCGTTATGGTGCACACAATATATTAAATACGTGACTGCTGCCGCATGCAATGCACATTGCGCCCGGCGTACGCAAACACCAGCCTCATCGAAATTCCATAGGACTTTGGTCAGGTTCTGCTGAAGCTGATTTTCAGAGAGGGCCGTATTCAATACATCGTCCAGGTAGACTGCCAGAAGGAGCAATCCACACAGGGTGTTCTCCATTACTTGCTGGAAGATAGTACATGACAAAAGGACCCCAATAGGCCTCGGTGCATTTGATCATCACAAAACCGTCGGGAGCTGGAGTCCACAATCAACTGGAGATATGCGTGGTTATTGGCAAATTTTGTAAAATTGCAACCACCACTGACCTCGAAATATACATCTTCAACGCATGACACCAGGTCGTAGTCTAGGAAAGAGACATGGTTTGCCATCATCTTATAGTCACCCCAAAAGGCATACACAACTATCATGCTTCATCGCGGGTACGACTGAGGTTGCACAGTTGGAGAACTGCATAGTGCATACAATTCCAAGCGTTCCATCTGATCCAGTTCTTTATCCACTTTCTAACTCGGAACTCGCCGAGAACGAAACGGGCATGGCTGCGCCAATAAATCAACACTAATTCTTGTGGGGATAGGGTGGAGATATGGGCCTGGGTAGGGTGCTCTTTCCAAGAGCTGGTGCAGACTCGATGGGCCGAATGGCCTCCTTCTGCACTGCAAATTCTATGAATTCTGGACACCATCTGTTTTATCGTGCCGAGGTCCACCCCTAAAACCTTGGGGATTTTGCCAAGACCCCATTTGTTCTCAGCAGTTCTCTGGGCCGATGTGGTGGCAGCCTGCATCCCGGTGGTAAAGGCCCCAAATTCGGAGCCCGTTTCTTTGGGCCGTGGAAGAACTGTTCGGCGCTCCGTCGGGCGGCCTAAGTTGAGGTCCGCATGCCTTCGAGTAACCGAACTCCCTGTTCAGCGGTTTCACAGGAAAACGGTATCTCAACTGCCAGCAGTAAATGTCAGTGAGTGTCCACTCGGATGTTCCGTAGCCTTTCTGTGTTGTAGGTGCTACAGAACAGTCTTTCAGAGTTTGATTCAACACTGCTCTCAACGCACTGGACTCAGCAAGCTTCCATATGCGGTCCAAATACTCCGTAGTAGATTCACCATGAGTCTGGGTGGCCGTGTGGCCTCGGACTAGTAAACGTATATTGGAGGCTTGGAGTTAAAATATTCCCCTACTGAGGCCACTAAGGTTGCAAAACACTCAGTATTAGGTGAATCTGCATTTGTCAGACGTTTGATGATACAGAGACCTGGTTGAGGGAAGGGCAGGATTGGCAGCTAAACGTTCCAGGATTTAGATGTTTCAGGCGGGATAGAGGGGGATGTAAAAGGGGAGGTGGAGTTGCGCTACTTGTTCGGGAGAATATCACAGCTGTACTGCGAGAGGACACCTCAGAGGGCCGTGAGGCTATATGGGTAGAGATCAGGAATAATAAGGGTGCAGTCACAATGTTGGGGGTATACTACAGGCCTCCCAACAGCCAGCGGGAGATAGAGGAGCAGATAGATAGACAGATTTTGGAAAAGAGTAAAAACAACAGGGTTGTGGTGATGGGAGACTTCAACTTTCCCAATATTGACTGGGACTCACTTAGTGCCAGGGGCTTAGACGGGGCGGAGTTTGTAAGGAGCATCCAGGAGGGCTTCTTAAAACAATATGAAGACAGTCGAACTAGGGAAGGGGCGGTACTGGACCAGGTATTGGGGAATGAGCCCGGCCAGGTGGTAGATGTTTCAGTAGGGGAGCATTTCGGTAACAGTGACCACAATTCAGTAAGTTTTAAAGTACTGGTGGACAAGGATAAGAGTGGTCCGAGGATGAATGTGCTAAATTGGGGGAAGGCTAATTATAACAATATTAGGCGGGAACTGAAGAACATAGATTGGGGGCGGATGTTTGAGGGCAAATCAACATCTGATATGTGGGAGGCTTTCAAGTGGCAGTTGAAAGGAATACAGCACCGGCATGTTCCTGTGAGGAAGAAAGATAAATACGGCAATTTTCGGGAACCTTGGATGACGAGTGATATTGTAGGCCTCGTCAAAAAGAAAAAGGAGGCATTTGTCAGGGCTAAAAGGCTGGGAACAGACGAAGCCTGCGTGGAATATAAGGAAAGTAGGAAGGAACTTAAGCAAGGAGTCAGGAGGGCTAGAAGGGGTCACGAAAAGTCATTGGCAAATAGGGTTAAGGAAAATCCCAAGGCTTTTTACACGTACATAAAAAGCAAGAGGGTAGCCAGGGAAAGGGTTGGCCCACTGAAGGATAGGCAAGGGAATCTATGTGTGGAGCCAGAGGAAATGGGCGAGATACCAAAAGAATACTTTGCCTCAGTATTCACCAAAGAGAAGGAATTGGTAGATGTTGAGTCTGGAGAAGGGGGTGTAGATAGCCTGGGTCACATTGTGATCCAAAAAGACGAGGTGTTGGGTGTCTTAAAAAATATTAAGGTAGATAAGTCCCCAGGGCCTGATGGGATCTACCCCAGAACACTGAAGGAGGCTGGAGAGGAAATTGCTGAGGCCTTGACAGAAATCTTTGGATCCTCGCTCTCTTCAGGGGATATCCCGGAGGACTGGAGAATAACCAATGTTGTTCCTCTGTTTAAGAAGGGTAGCAAGGATAATCCCGGGAACTACAGGCCGGTGAGCCTTACTTCAGTGGTAGGGAAATTACTGGAGAGAATTCTTCGAGACAGGATCTACTCCCATTTGGAAGCAAATGGACGTATTAGTGAGAGGCAGCACGGTTTTGTGAAGAGGAGGTCGTGTCTCACTAACTTGATAGAGTTTTTCGAGGAGGTCACTAAGATGATTGATGCAGGTAGGGCAGTAGATGTTGTCTTTCTCGACTTCATTAAGGCCTTTGACAAGGTCCCTCATGGTAGACTAGTACAAAAGGTGAAGTCACACGGGATCAGAGGTGAGCTGGCAAGGTGGATACAGAACTGGCTAGGCCATAGAAGGCAGAGAGTAGCAATGGAGGGATGCTTTTCTAATTGGAGGGCTGTGACCAGTGGTGTTCCACAGGAATCAGTGCTGGGACCTTTGCTCTTTGTAGTATATATAAATGATTTGGAGGAAAATGTAACTGGCCTGATTAGTAAGTTTGCAGACGACACAAAGGTTGGTGGAATTGCGGATAGCGATGAGGACTGTCGGAGGATCCAGCAGGATTTAGATTGTCTGGAGACTTGGGCGGAGAGATGGCAGATGGAGTTTAATCCTGACAAATGTGAGGTAATGCATTTTGGAAGGTCTAATGCAGGTAGGGAATATACAGTGAATTGTAGAACCCTCAAGAGTATTGAAAGTCAAAGAGATCTAGGAGTACAGGTCCACAGGTCATTGAAAGGGGCAACACAGGTGGAGAAGGTAGTCAAGAAGGCATACGGCATGCTTGCCTTCATTGGCCGGGGCATTGAGCATAAGAATTGGCAAGTCATGTTGCAGCTGTATAGAACCTTAGTTAGGCCACACTTGGAGTATAGTGTTCGATTCTGGTCGCCACACTACCAGAAGGATGTGGAGGCTTTAGAGAGGGTGCAGAAGAGATTTACCAGAATGTTGCCTGGTTATGGAGGGCATTAGCTATGATGAGCGGTTGAATAAACTCGGTTTGTTCTCACTGGAACGAAGTAGGTTGAGGGGAGACCTGATAGAGGTATACAAAATTATGAGGGGCATAGACAGAGTGCATAGTCAGAGGCTTTTCCCAAGGGTAGAGGGGTCAATTACTAGGGGCATAGGTTTAAGGTGAGAGGGGCAAGGTTTAGAGTAGATGTACGAGGCAAGTTTTTTACGCAGAGGGTAGTGGGTGCCTGGAACTCGCTACCGGAGGAGGTGGTGGAAACAGGGACGATAGGGACATTTAAGGGGCATCTTGACAAATACATGAATAGGATGGGAATAGAAGGATACGGACCCAGGAAGTGTAGAAGATTGTAGTTTAGTCGGGCAGCATGGTCGGCACGGGCTTTGAGGGCCGAAGGGCCTGTTCCTGTGCTGTACATTTCTTTGTTCTCTTTGTTGTTTTGATACTATAGGTGGGCCACCGCAATCCGGAAGCAGTATTACCGTTTTTTGTTCATCCACGATGAAAGCGCTGGTTCGAAAATGTATTTCATTTGTTCAATGCACAGCTCCCAATCATCAGTACCTGCGTCATATGGCTCTAATTTTCCAACATGAAGCAGCTCTGCTGGATGAGGAGATCCCTCCTGAGTGCCATGGAAAATGGTCGCGGGCAGAGCACTTGACGCTAACAACGTCTTGATCCTCGTCGCCAGTTTAGAATCTGCACAGAATGTATACAGTTAGAACAAAGGGTAGAATGCAAAATTCAGTTTTATTGACACGTACACTAACTCACTGCATTCTCCATGGTGTCTCCCGCCACGACCCACACTCAGTTTAGATTTTGTATACTATGTCGACTCCCGTCGTTAAAGGGGAAGCCCCGCCGCGTTACAGGAGAAATTCAGCCTCTAGTGGAGTTCACGGGGAACGGGATGGTCCATACCCAGTGACATCAGTGGGGGTTCTGACATGATGCATTCATGATTAATGATGAAAGAAACCCGAACCGAACACGAGTTACCAAAACAATCGTCCATCTTTAGAAGTGACTCGAATTTATTTAATATTTCGAGGCGGAATTGCAAGCGAAGTAAATAGGTTGGTGCACATAATTATGCATGAGAACCTTGAATGTTCAGCAAGGCATATGTATGCACAGGCAATAAACAGCAGTAAACACTTTTATTTATTGACTGTGCCGCGCTTTGAGTTTTGAGCTGAATATCAATGGCCACTACCCTGAATTGTTTCGCCTGACTTGGAATGAGAACGGACCTAAATGTCATTATTCGACTCTGATATGAGAAATATTTAATGACCTCGGAATGAAAGTTGCACAATAGACTGGAAATCCCTGCACCTTCGTCCATCCCCACCTGAACCCGTGATCAACGCACCAGCCACCAACAAACAACAACTTGACCCTTACGTTTATATCATTACCTTTATCTTTCACCTGCATCCTATCTTCTGTTCGAATAGAGCACAGGGGAATAAAAATTTAAACGTGTTCCAGATGGACAATAATAAAGGAACGGTGTGGGGGAGAGGGGCGGCGCAAATAGTAATGAACAAAAACGAAGGAGAACAATTAGCATTTTCCTCGGTTATTTTCCGAAGTCAACACTTTTCAAAGCCCTTCAACACTGAGGCCGACCGTTTACAGATGTTTCAAATTTCGAAGTGGAAGCTACATGCCACGAGATTTCCACTCTGCGTGGGCCGCAATTAGCAATGAGATAATGATGTGTCTTGACGAATATATGCACATCAACCAGGCAACTGGGGAGAACTCCGTCTTAAGGATGCGTTTAAAATCTGCCAAAAATATGGAACCTCTGAATTTTGCGTTCCCCTTCAGCCCAGGATTGTAACCTTATTGTTTTCTGTGGAGGTTTTGGACATGTACCCATATTATTGCTGCTCTAATTCCAGGGAGAACTGAGTACTGCGCCACAATGGCACATGGATAAAATCTAAACGGACATAAATTAACTTTTTTCCCCAAATTGGTAAGAGGCAGCTTCATTTCCTACAAAAGGGAAAATATACTGCATTGGAGGATGTCCCGAAAAGGTTCAATAGGTTGATATCGGCGTGCAAATGTTTTTCTCATGCGGGGAATTTAAGTAAGTTGAACCTGTACACATTGCCGTTCAGCCGCTTAAGGCGAACTTAGTGACGCATATAGGATTCTCAGGGGGCTTGGTGATGAAGATGTTGAGTAGACGTTTCCTCATGTGCCGGAGTCTAAGACCAGAGGGCACTCTTAAAGAGGATGGGGTCGCCCATTGAAGACAGAAATGAATGACGAAGGATTGCTTCTCTTAGATGCCAGAGAATCTGGAGAATTCCTTACCGCAGAGTGCTGTAGAAGCTTGGAACAGAAATTTCCGGCGATCAGGGTTCTCTTTTTCTGCCGGAAGTGCAAAACCGAACGTGGTTGTCCCAGCTGCGTGAGGTGGTTTCGATGAGAAATGCTATTTACAAGTGTCGGGAAGGCAGAATCCTGCCACCAGTGGACGGCATACTGCCGCGAAATAGGTGGCTGGGTGTCCAGAGGATCCCATCCTGGGCCATTAAGTATGTTCAAGGCTGAGATGGACAGATTTTAATCAGGTGTGTGGGTTATGAGGATGAGGTGGGAAAGTGGAGTTGAGAATTAAATCAGTTCACCAATAATCAGATTGAATGGCGGAACAGACTCGATGGTTTGAGTGAGCTACTTCTTTCCTACATTGTATGGTCTTTTAAAAAATAAACTTAGAGTACCCAATTATGTTTATCCAAATAAGGGGAAATTTAGCGTGGCCAATCCACCGAACGAGCACATAAACCTTGATTCCTTTATCCTTCAAAAAACTATCTCTCTTTATCTTGAAAACATTTAATGAAGGGGCCTCAACTGCTTCACAGGGCAGGGAATTCGATAGGTTCACAACCCTTTGGGTGAAGAAGTTCCTCCTAAAACACAGTCCGAAATCTACTTACCTTTATTTTGAGACAGGGCCCCCTACTTCTGCTTTCACTCGCCAGTGGAAACAGCCTCCCTGCATCTATTCTGTCTATTCCCTTCCTTATTTTATGTTTCTATAAGATCCCTCTGCATCCTTCCAAATTCCAACGAGGACAGTCCCAGTCAACGCAACCTCTCCTGGTCATCCAATCTCCTCGACTCTGGGATTAACGTAGTGAGCATCTTTGGGTTGTGGGGGCGAAACCCACGCAGACACGGGGAGAATGTGGAAACTCCAAACGGACAATGACCCAGGGGCGGGATTCGAACCTGGGTCCTATGCGTCACAGTCCCAGTGTTGACCACTGCGCCACGTCCCGCCACATTGTGTTATCTTAATTGATCGTGTGCTCGGCTGTTTGCTGTACTGAGCTCAGTCATAAATGCTCAGCCTACTTACTGCATAGAGGACTATCAAGACAATGTCTATAGTTTTACAAGGATTAAATTTGACATGAAAAATAAACATGCGTTTGTCCCTTCCATTGTGCAACATTTTTTCTCTTAGTCACAAACAGCTAACTTAATGAATTGTGCAGAGTGAGGAATGCAGCTGGAGATAAACTGTTTCGGTTACCTTCCTTCCGTGGCATCAGAGTAGAACAGTGGACAGATCAGTTGCGTCAAAGCTCCAGGGTCCCATGTTCGATTACCGGCTTGGTCACTGTCTGTGCGGAGTCCACACGTTTCCCGGTGGCTACGTGGGGTTCCTCCGGGTGGTCCTATTTCCTCCCACAGTCCAAAGATGTGTAGGTTAGGTGGATTTACCATGGTAAATTGCTCTTAATATCCAAAAGATTAGGTGTGGTTACTGGCATCCGGCGATAGAGTGGAGGTGTGGGCTTAAGTCGGGTGCTCTTTCCAAGAGCAGGTGCAGACTCGATGGGCCGAATGGCCTTCTGCTGGACTGTAAATGCTATGTTAACCATGCACTTCCAGGAATGAAGGGAAAGGTATTCTGAACGCAATAGCCACTCATTCTCTGTCAAGTCAATTTCCAATTGTTCTATCATCATGCACATTCTCCACTGGTCTGCACTTTGTTACATAAAGTAATGCTTCGTTTGGAAAATTGTTGTAGAATTTCTACCTCCGACATCAGTTATGGTAACACACTCTTGATCGCTACCAATCGCTGCATTATTTGAAACTTCTCACCGTACCACTTATCCTTTTGTAAATTACCTTACTTCGGTGGTTACCGGATGACTTTTCGAATTCCATGCACAAACAAAATACCAGCACAAAGCGAACGTGATGGAACCATCTTCATTCTTCTAACAAAACAGTTCTCATTACTTTTTCTTGTGGGTCCTACTGACGTTAATTTGAGCACTTAACATAGAACATAGAACATAGAAAATACAGCACAGAACAGGCCCTTCGGCCCACGATGTTGTGCCGAACCTTTGTCCTAGATTAATCATAGATTATCATTGAATCTACAGTGCAGAAGGAGGCCATTCGGCCCCCTGAGTCTGCACCAGCTCTTGGAAAGAGCACCCTACCCAAACTCAACACCTCCACCCAACACCAAGGGCAATTTGGACATTAAGGGCAATTTATCATTGGCCAATTCACCTAACCCGCACATCTTTGGACTGTGGGAGGAAACCGGAGCACCCGGAGGAAACCCACGCAGACACGGGGAGGACGTGCAGACTCCGCACAGACAATGACCCAAGCCGAAATCGAACCTGGGACCATGGATCTGTGAAGCAATTGTGCTATCCACAATGCTACCGTGCTGCCCTTAAGAACAAATAAATCTACACTATATAATTTTCCCGTAATCCATGTACCTATCCAACAGCTGCTTGAAGGTCACTAATGTTTCCGACTCAACTACTTCCACAGGCAGTGCATTCCATGCCCCCACTACTCTCTGGGTAAAGAACCTACCTCTGATATCCCTCCTATATCTTCCACCTTTCACCTTAAATTTATGTCCCCTTGTAATGGTGTGTTCCACCTGGGGAAAAAGTCTCTGACTGTCTACTCTATCTATTCCCCTGATCATCTTATAAACCTCTATCAAGTCGCCCCTCATCCTTCTCCGCTCTAATGAGAAAAGGCCTAGCACCCTCAACCTTTCCTCGTAAGACCTACTCTCCATTCCAGGCAACATCCTGGTAAATCTTCTTTGCACCTTTTCCAGAGCTTCCACATCCTTCCTAAAATGAGGCGACCAGAACTGTACACAGTACTCCAAATGTGGCCTTACCAAAGTTTTGTACAGCTGCATCATCACCTCACTGCTCTTAAATTCAATCCCTCTGTTAATGAACGCGAGCACACCATAGGCCTTCTTCACAGCTCTATCCACTTGAGTGGCAACTTTCAAAGATGTATGAACATAGACCCCAAGGTCTCTCTGCTCCTCCACAATGCCAAGAACTCTACCGTTAACCCTGTATTCCGCATTCATATTTGTCCTTCCAAAATGGACAACCTCACACTTTTCAGGGTTAAACTCCATCTGCCACTTCTCAGCCCAGCTCTGCATCCTATCTATGTCTCTTTGCAGCCGACAACAGCCCTCCTTACTATCCACAACTCCACCAATCTTCGTATCGTCTGCAAATTTACTGACCCACCCTTCAACTCCCTCATCCAAGTCATTAATGAAAATCACAAACAGCAGAGGACCCAGAACTGATCCCTGCGGTACACCACTGGTAACTGGGATCCAGGCTGAATATTTGCCATCCACCACCACTCTCTGACTTCTATCGGTTAGCCAGTTCGTTATCCAACTGGCCAAATTTCCCACTATCCCATGCCTCCTTACTTTGTGCAGAAGCCTACCATGGGGAACTTTATCAAATGCCTTACTAAAATCCATGTACACTACATCCACTGCTTTACCTTCATCCACATGCTTGGTCACCTCCTCAAAGAATTCAATAAGATTTGTAAGGCAAGACCTACCCCTCACAAATCCGTGCTGACTATCCCTAATCAAGCAGTGTCTTTCCAGATGCTCAGAAATCCTATCCTTCAGTACCCTTTCCATTACTTTGCCTACCACCGAAGTAAGACTAACTGGCCTGTAATTCCCAGAGTTATCCCTAGTTCCTTTTTTGAACAGGGGCACGACATTCGCCACTCTCCAATCCCCTGGTACCACCCCTGTTGACAGTGAGGACGAAAAGATAATTGCCAACGGCTCTGCAATTTCATCTCTTGCTTCCCATAGAATCCTTGGATATAGCCCGTCAGGCCCGGGGGACTTGTCTATCCTCAAGTTTTTCAAAATGCCCAACACATCTTCCTTCCTAACAAGTATTTCCTCGAGCTTACCAATCTGTTTCACACTGTCCTCTCCAACAATATCGCCCCTCTCATTTGTAAATACAGAAGAAAAGTACTCATTCAAGACCTCGCCTATCTCTTCAGACTCAATATACAATCTCCCGCTACTGTCCTTGATCGGACCTACCCTCGCTCTAGTCATTCTCATATTTCTCACATATGTGTAAAAGGCCTTGGGGTTTTCCTTGATCCTACCCGCCAAAGATTGTTCATGCCCTCTCTTAGCTCTCCTAATCCCTTTCTTCAGTTCCCTCCTGGCTATCTTGTATCCCTCCAATGCCCTGTCTGAACCTTGTTTCCTCAGCCTTACATAAGTCACCTTTTTCCTCTTAACAAGACATTCAACCTCCCTTGTCAACCATGGTTCCCTCACTCGACCATCTCTTCCCTGCCTGACAGGGACATACATATCAAGGACACGTAGCACCTGTTCCTTGAACAAGTTCCACATTTCACTTGTGTCCTTCCCTGCCAGCCTATGTTCCCAACTTATGCACTTCAATTCTTGTCTGACAACATCGTATTTACCCTTCCCCCAATTGTAAACCTTGCCCTGTTGCACGTACCTATCCCTCTCCATTACTAAAGTGAAAGTCACAGAATTGTGGTCACTATCTCCAAAATGCTCCCCCACTAACAAATCTATCACTTGCCCTGGTTCATTACCCAGTACTAAATCCAATATTGCCCCTCCTCTGGTTGGACAATCTACATACTGTGTTAGAAAAGCTTCCTGGACACACTGCACAAACACCACCCCATCCAAACTATTTGGTCTGAAGAGTTTCCACTCAATATTTGGGAAGTTAAAGTCGCCCATGACTACCACCCTATGACTTCTGCACCTTTCCAAAATCTGTTTCCCAATCTGTTCCTCCACATCTCTGCTACTATTGGGGGGCCTATAGAAAACTCCTAACAAGGTGACTGCTCCTTTCCTATTTCTGACTTCAACCCATACTACCTCAATAGGGCGATACTCCTCGAACTGCCTTTCTACAGCTGTTATACTATCTCTAATTAATAATGCCACCCCCCCCACCTCTTTTACCACCCTCCCTAATCTTATTGAAACATCTATAACCAGGGACCTCCAACAACCATTTCTGCCCCTCTTCTATCCAAGTTTCCGTGATGGCCACCACATCGTAGTCCCAAGTACCGATCCATGCCTTAAGTTCACCCACCTTATTCCTGATGCTTCTTGCGTTGAAGTATACACACTTCAACCCATTTCCGTGCCTGCAAATACTCTCCTTTGTCAGTGTTCCCTTCCCCACTGCCTCATTACATGCTTTGGCGTCCTGAATATCGGCTACCTTAGTTGCTGGACTACAAATCCGGTTCCCATTCCCCTGCCAAATTAGTTTAAACCCTCCCGAAGAGTACTAGCAAACCTCCCTCCCAGGATATTGGTGCCCCTCTGGTTCAGATGCAACCCGTTCTGCTTGTACAGGTCCCACCTTCCCCAGAATGCGCTCCAATTATCCAAATACCTGAAGCCCTCCCTCCTACACCATTCCTGCAGCCACGTGTTCAACTGCACTCTCTCCCTATTCCTAGCCTCACTATCACGTGGCACCGGCAACAAACTAGAGATGACAACTCTGTCTGTCCTGACTTTCAACTTCCAGCCTAACTCCCTAAACTTGTTTATTACCTCCACACCCCTTTTCCTACCTATGTCGTTGGTACCAATGTGCACCACGACTTCTGGCTGCTCCCCCTCCCCCTTAAGGATCCTGAAGACACGATCCGAGACATCCCTGGCCCTGGAACCCGGGAGGCAACATACCTTCCGGGAGTCTCGCTCGCGACCACAGAATCTCCTATCTATTCCCCTAACCATTGAATCTCCTACAACTATTGCTTTTCTATTCTCCCCCCTTCCCTTCTGAGCCCCAGAGCCAGACTCAGTGCCAGAGACCTGGCCGCTAGGGCCTTCCCCCGGTAGGTCATCCCCCCCCAACAGCATCCAAAACGGTATACTTGTTTTGAAGGGGAACGGCCACGAGGGATCCCTGCACTGTCTGCCTGTTTGTTTTTTTCCCCCTGACTGTAACCCAGCTATTCTTGTCCTGTACCTTGGGTGTGGTTACCTCCCTGTAACTCGTCTCAATCACCCCCTCTGCCTCCCGGATGATCCGAAGTTCATCCAGCTTCAGCTCCAGTTCCCTAACACGGTCTTTGAGGAGCTGAAGTTGGGTGCACTTCCCGCAGGTATAGTCAGTGGGGACACCGGTGGTATCCCTCACCACCCACATCCTACTGGAGGAGCATGTAACTGGCCTAGCCTCCATCCCCTCTTACCTTAAAGAATATAGCTGCTGTGTGGACTAACTAGATCTCCGCCCTCCGACTCTGCTCCCAGTCAGCTACACTTCCTGTAAACACCTGGCTCTCTTTGCACTCTTTGCGGAAATGTCGGAAACAAAATGAAAGGAGCACCTTACTCCCTCCTCACCTAACTCCCTCGGTCACCAAACTCTCACTATCGCACTCAAAAAGCACCAAATTCAGCACTCCCTCGGTCACCAAACTCTCACTATCGCACTCAAAAAGCACCAAATTCAGCACTCAGTGCAAACAAAGTCTGCACTGCAGGGTATCACTTTTATACTGTGAATCTAGCCTCTGAAAAACTGGCCTAATCCAATTAACTAATTAACAAGCTCCAGCTGCAAGTGCCGAGAAGTAGAAGCCTGTTTAAAGCTGATTGAAAATTCACCTTCTTCCAAACCAAACAGCAACTTTTAAGTTAATTAACTAAATAAAAGAAAGACTAAACTTTAGATAAAAATGAAGCCTTATACTCCCTCGGTCACCAAACTCTCACTATCGCACTCAAAAAGCACCAAATTCAGCACTCAGTGCAAACAAAGTCTGCACTGTAGGGGATCACTTTTATACTGTGAATCTAGCCTCTGAAAAACTGGCCTAATCCAATTAACTAATTAACAAGCTCCAGCTGCAAGTGCCTAGAAGTAGAAGCCTGTTTAAAGCTGATTGAAAATTCACCTTCTTCTAAACCAAACAGCAACTTTTAAGTTAATTAACTAAATAAAAGAAAGACTAAACTTTAGATAAAAATGAAGCCTTATACTCCCTCGGTCACCAAACTCTCACTATCGCACTCAAAAAGCACCAAATTCAGCACTCAGTGCAAACTTATAGATTATAAAAGTGTGTCTTGTACTGGAAAGCTAAACGAGGAACAAACGAAAATGGGTAAGGAGATAAATGCAATTATTCTTCTGCACATTTTTATTTTACATCTGGAAGCTGATGAGTGGATTGTTCCGAAACTATAACACTGTCAGTTATTAAATTAAGCCAGATGAACCTATTGATAAATTCAACAAATAAATACAACATGGCAGATTGGGACCTTTACAAACCAGATTGATTGCACCCAGGCCAAGCTGCGACCAACATAATTTTTCTATTGGGGATTATTTAAACCTGTGTGGTGTAGGGATGAGACCCCAGGAGTAGGGTCAGATAGGTTAAACTCAAATGAGGAAAATGTAGGAAGAACTTTAGCAGGTGATGTAGAAGATGTAAGGATATTCTTGGAATTACAGGAGAAGCAAAACTTCAAACGTGTCCAAGCACCGGAAAATGGTGGGGCTCAACTGTTTACATTTCAATGCAAGGAGTATTACAAACAAGGTCTTTAGTCTAGCCCTCTCGACGGGAATGTGTTAGTGAGGGATCACTTTGGGACCAGTGACCATAATTCCATTAGTTTTAAGATAGCTATGGAGAATGATAGTTCTGGCCCAAAAGTTAACATTCTAAATTGGGGCAAGGCCAAGTTTTGGGGTATTAGGCGGGAACGTTCAAAAGTTGATTGGGGGTGCCTATTTGCAGGCAAGGGGACAGCTGATAGGTGGGAGTCTTTCAAAAAGGTGTTACCTAGGCTTCAGGATGAGCACATTCCTCTTATTGTGACGGGTAAGGCTAGTTGAAGGAAGGAACACTGGATGATTCGGGATATTAGACCATGGTCAAAAGGGCGAAGGAGGCATATAACATGCATAGGTAGCTGGGATCAAGTGGATCCCTTGAAGAGTATAGGGCTTGTCGGTGTAGAGCTAAGAGAGAAATCAGGAGTGCAAAAATGGGACATGACATTGTCTTGGCAGATGAGGCAAAGGAAAATCCAACTGGCTTTTACAGAAACATAAAGGGAAAAAGGGTGACTAGGGAGAGGGTAGGGCCTCTTAAGGATAAACAAGGTCATCAATGAGCAGATCCACAAGGGATGGGAAAGGTCCTAATATTTCTCGTCAGTATTTACTGTTGAGAAAGGCATGAATATTAGGGAAATTGGGGAAATAAAAAGTGATGCCTTGAGGAGTGATCATATTACAGAGAAGGAGGTGCTGGAGATATTAAAGCGCATCAAGATAGATAAATCCCCGCGACCTGATGAAATTTATCCCAGGACGTTGTCGGAAGCGAGGGAGGAACATGCCAGTCCCCTGGCTGAGATATTTGAGTCATCGACAGCCACAGGAGAGGTGACTGGAGATTGGAAGCTAGCAAATATTGTTCCCTGGCTTAAGAAGGGCTGTAGGGATAAGCCTGGGAACTAAAGGCTGGTTTACCTTACTTCTGTCGTGGGTAAACTGTTAAAGGTACTCTGAGAGACAGGATCTAAAGGCATTCAGACAGGAAAAAGCTAATTAGGGAAAATCAGCATGGTTTTGTAAGGGGAAAGCAAGGTCTCACGAGTTTGAGTGAGTTTTTTAAGGGCTAACCAAGAAGGTAGATGAGGGCAGTGGAGACGACGTTGTCTACATGGACGTTAGCAAGGCCGTTGAAAAGGTACCGCATAATAGGTTGTTGCTAAACGTCAAATCTCACGGAATCCAGGATGAGATAGCCAATTGGATACAAAATTGCACATGTCAGTAGAATTGCATTGCTATAACGGAAAGCTGGCTAAAGACGGAGAAAAATTGAAAGCTTCTCCTTAGATACATAGTTTTCTTCGCGGGAAAGTGGGGAGATAAACAGGAGGGGAATTAGAACTAATACGTCAGGAATAAATTCCACTCGTGAGACGGGATCATATACTAAACTGGCCAACACACGAGACTTTATGGCTTGAATTGTGAAAGGGAGACAGAAGAGCAAATATGTAGGCAAATTCTGCCTGTAAGAACAACATTTCAATACGAGTAGGAGACATGATCTATCCATATATCAACTGGGAACCAAAAAATGTATGAGGGGGAACAATTCATGCAGTATGTCCACGATTTAATTTCAACCAATAAGTGAGAAACGAACAACTGGTGATGCAATTCTAGACTTGGTCTTAGGAAATGAAGAAGGGCAAGTGGGTGAAGTGACAATTGGTGACCATATTGGGGATACTGATCGCAATTCAGTATTATCATGGAAAAGTGCAGGGATGAAGTATGAGTAAAACGTAAGAAATGAAAATCGTTTCTTGTCACAAGTAGGCTTCAATGAAGTTACTGTGAAAAGCACCTAGTCGCCACATTCCGGCGCCTGTTCGGGGAGGCTGTTACGGGAATTAAACCGTGCTGCTGGCCTGCCTTGGTGTGCTTCAAAGCCAGCGATTTAGCCCTGTGCTAAATAGCCCCTCCCCCTTCCTCCCCCCCCCCCCCCCCCCACCGCTACATGTCCAGAGAAATATAGGGGATAATCAAGCAGAAAATTAAGGCATACAATAGGCATAAAGAACTAAGCACTGCAGGTCCAAGCTTCGATTCCCGGCTTGGATCACTGGCTGTGTGGACTCTGCACATTCTCCCCGTGTCTGCGTGGGTTTCCTCCGGATGCTCCGGATTCCTCCCACAGTCAAAAAATGTGCAGGTTAGGTGGATTGGCCATGCTAAATTGCACTTAGTATCCAACATAATGTTAAGTGGGGTTACTGGGATAGCGTGGAGTTGTGGGTACAGTGTCGAGGTACAGACTTAGGTAGGGTGCTCTTTCCAAGGACCGCGGCAGATATGATGGGCCTAATGGCCTCTTTCTGCATTGCAGATTCTATGATCTATGATCAGATAGTCTAGATGAGTATAGAACGTGCAGGGGCGAAGTTAAAAACTAAATAAGTAAATCAAAGAGAGTGCATTAACAAAGATTAGCATGGAAAGTTAAATAAAACCCAAAGATGTTTTACCAATATGTTCGTGGTCGAAAATAGTTGAGGAAAACATGGGGCCGATCAGAGATTACGAGGGGAACTTGTGTGTTGATGCAGAGACTTGCGAACGTCTTAAATTAACGTTTTGTCTTCGTGTTAACCAATAAAATGAATGATGCAGATATAAAAGTCCAGGAGGAGCACTGTGAGATACTGGATGGGATCATCATAAGAAGAGAGGAAGTACTCGAAGGATTGAAACCCTTCAAAGACGATACGTCACCAGGGCCAGATAGATTTTTTTCCGAGGCTTGTGAAGGAGGTCATGGAGGAGATAACAGATGCTCTGAGCATGATTTTCAAACCATCATTGGACACAGGGGAGGCACCGGGGGACTTGAGAAATGAACACGCGATACCATATTTCAAAAAGGGATTAATGGAATGCCAAAAAACTAATGGCCAATTAGTCTTACGTCAATGTTGGGAAAAGCGGTGGAATCAATCCTGAAAGCGGATTAGCTGTCATATAGAAAGTCATTAACTAGTCAGGTATAATCAGCATGGACTTGTTAAAGAAATGTCTGACATCACAAATTTGATCGAATTATTTTCGGAACTGACACGAAGAGTTGATGAAGGTAGGCAGTGGATGTGGTGTACACGGAATTTGGCAAGGCGTTTGCAAACTCCCACATGGCGGATTGGTCAAGACAGTGGTAACGCAAGGGATTCAGGGCAATGTGTCAAACTGGATAAAACGCTGGCTTAGTGCCAGGAAACAAAGGGTAATTGTCGATGACTGCTCTTGCATTGGAAAGTTGTTTCATAATGTTCCACAGGGCTCGGTATTCTGACCCTTACTCTTTGTGGCGTATATTAGCCATTTGGACGTAAAAGTGGGGGCCTTGTTGGGAAACATGCAGATGACACAAAGATTGGCTGAGTGGCGGAAATGTATAGAGGATTGCTGTGAGCTTCAAAATGATATAGATGCACTGGCGGAGTGGACAATAAAGGGGCAGATGGAATTCAACAGAGATATGTGAGTGGTCATGCATTTAGGGAGGTCAAACAATTGCAGCAAGTGCACAATAAGGTGGAATAAACTAAGAGGGGTGAATGAAGTGAGCGAACTCGGCGTAGCGGCGCACCGATCCCTAACGTTCAAGTAGACAAGGTTGTTAAGAAAACACATGGAATGCTCTCCTTCTTCGGCAGAGTGAGACAATTTAAAAGTAAGGCTTTAATGTTGGAAATGTATAAAACACTAGTGAGGCCACAGCTGGAAGTTTGTGTGTAATAGAGGGGTGACGTTTTTGCTCTGGACACAGTGCAGAGGAGGTTTACAAGAATGTTGCCCAGGCTAGAAAAGTGTGGCTACTTGGAGAGATTGGATAGGTTAGGGTTACTTTCCTTGGATCAAAGGGGCTGAGGGGTGACGTAATTGACGTGTACCAAATTATGATGGGAAGAGATAGGGTAGTCAGGATAAAATTGTTTCCCTTGGTGTAGAACTTGAGAACAAGGGGACGTAGATTGAAGATAAGTGGCAGAAGGTATAGAGGGCCGATCGGGAAAAACCGTTATACGCAGAGGGCAGTGCGAGTCTGGCATTCGCTGCCCATGTTGCTGGGGGAGGCAGAGAGCTGAAAAGGTAACTGGATCTGAACTTTACGCTTTCTGAGACGCAGGGCTATGGATTAGGTGCAGGAATGTGTGATTTGGAAGGCACCTGGATGTCCTCAGGCTGGCTGGACACGTTGGGCCGAATGACCTCATTCTGTGCTGTAACGTTTCTATGGTTCTATGAACTAGCACACTAATTTAAATATCGTGCAATTAACTAACTAACCGAATACTTGAATGTTTGAATTTAGATCTTGATGGCACAGAGGTATTAACTGTAATGTTGGGGTTCTTGCTGAATTCATGTCAGGATGTACTGTGGCATCGTCTTTGCGAGTGAACATTGTCAATCTCACGCTGTTGCCAGGGAGAGAGTTGAAATAATTTGTTGTAGACTAGCGCCCGGGTTGGGGAGCAAAAATAATTGCCTCAGCCTTCCAAAGATTAATTAACGGAACGTTCCCCGTCCAACATGTTAACATCACTCAATGGGTCATGGGAGACACTGTTTCTGTCGAGCTCGGTGTCTCAGTGCGCAAGTGGAAACTAATGCTTCTTCAAATGGTATCGCAAAGATGCAGCATGCAGATAATAAATCAAAGGTGACTTAACAGAGTTCAGTAAAATTATAACATACTTTGATAGAATAAAACAATAGAGAATATTTCCTCTTATCAGGAAGCGACTGACTAGGGGGAGTCTATATAACGGAAATAGCAGTGGTGGTTTCCCCTATAACAGTTGTTCCTGTTCTTCTGTGTGGCGGTGGTTGCATGTTTGAATGCTCTACAGCAGGGATCTTGGTGCATTGTTGCATTGCGTCTGATATGTGGTACGCACTGCTGCCATTGTATGTCGGTGGTGGAGGCAGATTAAATGTGGTGGCAATCAAGGGCAATGCCATGTCCTTGATTGCATTGAACATGCGAGTATTGTTCGAGCTGCACTCACCCAGGTATGTGGCCAAACCTCCATAACACTCCGGGATGTGCTTTTTCGACGAATTAAAGTACGTTGGGAATTAATGAGAATTATTTCACCAAAGAGAAGGAAATGGAGGATGCTGGGTCTGGACAAGGGTGTGTAGATAGCCTGGGTCACATTGAGATCCAAAAAGACGAGGTGTTGGGCGTCGTGAAAAATATTAAGGTAGATAAGTCCCCAGAGCCGGATAGGATCTACCCCAGAATACTGAAGGAGGCTAGACAGGAAATTGCTGAGGCCTTGATAGAAATCTTTGGATCCTCACTGTATTCAGGTGATGTCCCGGAGGACTGAAGAATAGCCAATGTTGTTCCTTTGTTTCAGAAGGGTAGCAAGGATAATCCAGCGAACTACAGACCGGTGAGCCTTACGTCAGTGGTAGGGAGTTTATTGGAAAAAAATGTTCGAGATAGTATTTACTCCCATTTGGAAGCAAATGGACGTATTAGTGAGAGGCAGCATGGTTTTGTCTCACTAACTTGATAGAGTTTGTCGAAGAGGTCACAAAGATGATTCATGCAGGTAGGGCAGTGAATGTTGTCGAAATGGACTCCAGTAAGACCTTTGACAAGGTCCCTCATGGTAGACTGGTACAAAATGTGAAGTCGCACGGGATCAGGGGTGAGCTGGCAAGGTGGATACAGAACTGGCTAGGTCTTAGAAGGCAGAGAGGAACAATGGAAGTGTGCTTTTCTAATTGCAGGGTTGTGACTAGTGGTGTTCCGCAGGGATCAGTGCTGGGACCTTTGCTATTCATAGTATATATGAATGATTTGGAGGAAATGTAACTGGTCTGATTAGTACATTGGCAGACGACACAAAGGTTGGTGATGAGGACTGTCAGAGGATTCAGCAGGATTTAGATTGTTTGGAGACTTGGGCGAGAGATGGCAGATGGCGTTTAATCCGGACATATGTGAGGTAATGCATTTTGGAAGGTCTAATTCAGGTAGGGAATATACAGTGAATGGTAGAACCCTCAAGAGTATTGAAAGTCAGAGAGATCTAGGTGTACAGGTCCACAGGTTACTGAAAGGGGCAACACAGGTGGAGAAGGTAGTCAAGAAGGCATACGGCATGCGTGCCCAAATTGACCGGGGCATTAAGCATAAGAATTGGCAAGTCATGTTGCAGCTGCACAGAATCTTAATTAGGCCACAGGTGGGGTATAATGTTCAATTCTGGTCGCCACAGTACCAGAAGAATGTGGAGACTTTAGAGAGCGTGCAGCAGAGATTTACCAGGATGTTGCCTAGTATGGAGGGCATTAGCTATGAGGAGCGGTTGAATAAACTGGGTTTGTTCTCACTGGAATGACGGAGGTTGAGGGGCGACCTGATAGAAGTCTATAAAACTATGACGGGCATAGGCAGAGTGGATAGCCAGAGGATTTTCTTCAGGGAAGAGGGGAAGAAGGGCCATAGGTTTAACGTGCCAGGGGCAAGGTTTAGAGGAGATGTACGAGGCAAGTGTTTTACACAGAGGGTAGTGGGTGCCTGGAACTCACTGCCGGAGGAGGCGGTGGAAGCAGGGACGGCAGTGATATTTAAGGGACATCTTGACAAATACATGAATAAGATGGGAGTAGAGGGATACGGACCCAGGAAGTGTAGAAGGTTTTAGTTTAGACGGGCAGCATGGTCGGCACGGGCTTGGAGGGCCGAAGGGCTTGTTCCTGTGCTGTACTTTTCTTTGTTCTTTGTTCTGACCGCAGGATTTCAAGTATCTGAGCTACTGTTGAAGCCAGTGTATTTATTTGGGATTTTCCGCTAATATTCTGGTCATACGTAACGCTCAGGATATTAATCGTGAAATGTTCAGAAAACCTGATGTGATGGAATATCAAGGGCTCCTAGTTAGATTATGCATTTTTCCATTCAAACTCACCCAGTTCGGCAACCAATTTTCCGAGGTTTTCGATTTCTGAGGAAAGAAGAGAAACAACCTACAATCAAATTATTGAATAAATAAACCCACGGTTAGAAATAAAAAATGTTCACTTTCGAAATTCAGCCCTTTCAAAGAATGGCTTGTTTGCTAAATCCTTTTCTGAACATTCAAAAAATGCTTTCTCTCAGGTGGCATCGTTCATTAAGACACTCAAAAATCGCAAACTAGACTCATCATTACTTCAACCTCAGAACAAACACATATTGTCCTCTATGCAGCTCCACAGCAATTCCTGAAAGATCACTTATTATGGAAATCTGACAATTTTCCTGCACTCCCTGCTGTGCACACACTGACGGACCACTTACCTTTGTTCTCCGTCTCTGCCGCCTCTGGACCACCTTCGCCCGGTAATAGCATCACGTTATCCACTTTACATTTTTTAAAAATTCACCGCAAATGTACGAACACCTTGGTAACCCAAACCTGCAATTCCATAGTGTAAAACCTCAATAAAATGCACCTGTACAAATTCGGCCACAGAGATCCTGGCATCCCGGTCCACAGAACCTTCACAACTAAATACAATTATGAGCATCCTTAACACCCGATAAAATTATAAATTAAACTAAAAGCTACTGATCTCTTTTCCTGACCGAAGTGAATTTCATATTCTACAAGTGTCCGGTAATAGCCATCATAACAGAGGCAACGAATTTTCATTTTTCCTTTATATTCAAAGCTTTGAATCCAATACGACAACCATCCTGGTCGTTATCATGTACTAGAAGCCTAATCGCTCATCTCCATAACTGTGTAATTACAGGATCAGGACAGTGGCTGATAATTCTGACACGACAATCCAACATATTTATTTCGGAGCACTTGTCTGTAATCTAAAAGGCCGCACTCTGGCCGGATATTCAGCACTGGTCTGTATTGATACCCACTCTTTGATCATTGCATAAATTCACTATGCCCTCGGCAGTTTCTATAATGCAGCCAATGTTTGCTCATTCTTGAACTTTCTTAATGTCGTTCTCTAATTTGTTGGAGTGATCCGAAATCATTCTTAACCCAGACTTCCCTCAAATTGTGTGTTTTTTAGTCGCAATCAGGAGAAGCACCAAGTTACATTTCCCTCTGTTGCATATTGGAGGTGTGATGCTAGAGGCACGGAAGGTTAAAAACAAAGGAGCTTTACTTACAATCTGTTACCTCGTACATGGCTGTTCTTTTCCCTCTGTTCCAGCGGTAGGTCGAATGATCTCATCACCGATGAATACATTAAAACAGCAGAGCTTCACTGGGGCGAATAGGAATTCATGAAAGTACTGAACCATTTCGCGCGCACCCCCCTTCCCCGCATAAATTGAGTGACCACAAAGAGTTCAAGACTTGTTCAACATGAACAATCGCCAATAAGACAGGCTGTGTGGACGTCTAAGCTCTCGGAACGGTGGATTGCGAATCTGTGGCATTTTCCTCTTGACACTGCTGGTAAACTCTGCCCTTTACGTCTTTGCACTGACGCCATTTGTGTTTGGTTTAACTGTTGTTGGAGTAGAGATTAGAGGTTGCCTCTGTGTCTGATCAGAAGGTGAAGTATTGCTTTCCCCGACAGTGTCCGTTGGTATCGGGATTGTCAAATCATGTCATTGTTGGAATGAACCTGGAATATCAACAAATCCCAATTCAGTTCTTTCAGCGAGCAACTGATCTGCACTTCTCCTGAAGATAACGTCACCTCTGCTCTTAAGAGTAGTATATCCAGGTCCAGTCTGTGCATGTAATGTGGCAGAATCAATTTCTCCCCTATTTACTAATTCCAAGCCGAATCTCCTTGGTGGAAACATTAATTCTTTGCCTTGTTTTCCTAACATTCCATTTGTACTTGCTGTTGCTGTTGGATGATCACTTCAGCTTTCGGAGGTTTCAACAGATGTTGACATGTAAGGTTATTGTCTTCTGGTTTATTAGAAATGCAGGAGTCTTGTCATGTGAGGTATTCCTTTACACTGTTCGGAACCTGATAAAACGTTTGATCAGGCCATCTTGTAAACTGGTAGCTCTCAAAATATGTTTCATTGTTTGGACGAAAAGCTCTGCAAGTCCATTTGTGGCAGTGTGGTATCTGTCGACTGAATATGTTGAACGCCATTGTCTTTTTCGTATTCCTTTGAGGGAAACTGACGTCCGTTGTCACTTAACAGTTATTTAGGAAATCCAAAACGAACAAACACATCTCCTTGCTTATCAAACGTTTTCTCCAATGAGGCAGATTTTAGCACAGTGACGTCTGGTCACTTCGTGTGAGCATCGAGCATTAGCAAGTGGATACACACTTCAAAAGATAATGCAAGATTTACCTGCACACAGTGCTAAGACGCTTCACGCCATTCCCATAGATGAACGGTTCTACTATGGCAGGTTTCGTACCTTCGCACGGGAAGGACATGCTCTTGCTTTCTCTGCAATTTTCGGGGGCTGCACAGGCCAGCAGAAATAACTTATCGCTCTTTCCTTCGAGTGGTCAACTCCAAAAATGTCCTTATGTATCTTCTCTAACAGCCCTGTCCTCAATGGTGGCGGAATGGTCTCTCTGGTCCCACAGAGGAGGCAACGTGACTATACTGACAGCTTAAATCTCCTGGAGTGGAATGGTTTAATGTTTGGTGCTAGTTCCGAATTTTACCCGAGTCATGCGATATCGAAGAGTTCTGAGATCGTAGGATCGCTCCAAATGTGCTTCCTCACATCGGGGGTGCCCTGGGGGGACATCAACATGACCCATCACAACAGGTTCCAAGTGGGTTTAGAAGGATGACGGGGGTTCTTATTGAAACTTACAGGATACTGCGAGACCTGGATATAGTGGACGTGGAGAGGGCATTTCCACTTGCGGGAAAACCTAGAGCCAGCGGACATCATCTCAGAGAAAAGGGACAATCCTTTAAAACAGAGATGAGGAGGAATTTCTTCATCCAGACGGTGGTGAATCTGTGGAACTCATTGCCGCAGAAGGTTGTGAAGGCCAATGAGTGTCTTTAAGACAGAGATAGATAGGTTCTTGATTAATCAGGGATCAGGAGTTATGGGGAAAATGCAGGAGAATGCGGATGAGAAAATATCAGCCATTATTGAATGTTGGAGCAGACTGGATGGGCTGCGTGGCCCAAAACTGCTCCTATGCCTTATGGGCTGTTAATGGTGTGCGCAGCTGCATGGCTACCCTGCCGGCTACGGCAATGACGCTCGGTGTTCATCCTCCCCGACTGCATATCCTACTCCCTGACCACCCCTAGCAACTCACTCTGGCCCTGCCCGAAGCCCTGCAGCCCTGCTGCACAACTGTCAGGAAACGATGCCGATGTTGGACACCATCCATTTCCCTTCTTTCTCACTTAGCAACCGCCATGCCAGTTTCACGGTTTTAAAAGCACAAGTGGGTGGCATGTGGCGGAGTAGTTAGTACTGGGACTGCGGCGCTGAGGACTCGGATTACATCCCGTCCCTGGGTCAATGTCCATGTGGAGTTTGCACATTCTCCACGTGTCTGCGTGGGTTTCACGCCCACAACCCAAAAATGTGCAGGTTATTTGTCTCTTAATTGGAAAAGAAACATAACTGGGTACTCTAAATTAAAAAAAAAACACAAGTGAGCAACGCCGTCGGGACCTCGTTCGATGAGAGGCGAAGTATTGCAGAGGCACGAGAGAATACGTGCTCTGGCCCGCTAATAATATGCAAACACTGTCTACTTTACATGATGCGCTGGATTCCCTGCCCCTCCACATTTCTGCCCCGATCTCCGTTACGCCGGCCGGTCAATAGGTTTTCCCATTATGGGACAGCCCCACGCCGTTGTGAAATACTGGCGGCCAGCAAAACAGAGAATCCCGCCGGCGGAGTATCCTGCCCGATCCGTGGAAGGAATTGGCGCAATTTCCGAGGTGACGGAGCATCGTCATCAGGCGTCAAATGGGCGCTTGCAACATTTTGGTGTTGGAAGCTATTCTCCAGCCAGACGCATTTCCCGATTTCAGCGTCGGCTAATGGAGAATCCCATCCCATGAGCAGGGTTTTCCATTTCAGCGGCTGAGTGCGGGCTGGAACGAGAATATGCTGGAGGTTTATGATGGAATAATTGGGTCCGAACCCTCACTCATTCCCGGACCAGTGAGGAGCTAGCAGCAGCACCGGGTGAAACCCCGAGCTCCCGTGCTGAAAATGGACGGGATGCGCATGCGCACCGCTGATGACCTGCAGCAGTAGCACTCAGAAACATGGCGCCAGCCGTGCGCGGACCAGACCCACCATCCGCGACCCCCTTGGCCACACACAGGCCACCACCTGGCCGCCCCCCACCAGTACCCCCTGCCCACGTCGAAGTCCAGCGGCACGGATCAGGCCGAGTGTCGACACTGGACACAGTCCACAGCTGCCACGCCGGTTTCCAGACAGCTGAGGCCACACGTATCCAGCGCCGTCGGTAACGGGCCCCCGGAGGCGCGGCATCGCGGGAGCGCCGGCCGTTGACCCACCAACGCTGTTGAAATGGCAGAGCGCGCGCGACGATTTGCCGCTATTTCCAAGGGCCAGAGCAGGCTTACCGGCGTCAAACCGGCGCTGGCCCCGATTTGGGCGTCGGAGTCCATTCTACACCCGATCGCCGATTGCGATATTGGCGTCGGGCAATGGAGAATCCTGCCCCATGTTTATACACCACATTCTGCAGCTGACTTTGCACATCCGTAACCTATACGAATCTCGAGAATTTAAGGTGTCATATTCAGCAACCATTTTGTGTATTGTGTAAATGAACTCAATTGTTGTGGTTACTTTGCAACCAGCACTGTCTTCTGGAAAGAAAGATTTCTGCCAGATTGCAAACATTTCTGTATCGTTTTGTTGCGACAACCCAATCTGTCCGGAATAGTATCAAGCAGCACATCTCTGTACACACAGTATCCTGATAGCATTTGAAGGACAGCCACGATATGCAGGATGGACACTCCCTGCTCTTGGTTTATTTTATGGAATCTAAACTTCTCTGCAATCACCAAGGGCCATGCCTAAAAATGTGCTTGCAAATCTCTAAAAAATGTTTGCGAAACATAATGCCTGGCTTCTCAGGTTGCGAGAAACTACAGAGGAGGTTAAATAACGCCCCCACCCCCCAGACCGCCCCCCCACCCCGCACAAAATGTCCTCAGGTGTTTTGCTTGGCTGCACAAATTAACCAAAACGCAACGTGTAAGTGCTCACTTCATCTTTTCAGAGAAGTGTCTCACAACGCCTTAAATTTTCACAGATGTTCTACTAATGGAGGTTTCGTTAACGCACACTTTGAAACTGCATTTTCAGCAGCTACCTTGTTTTCCCCGCAAACAAGGCAATACTCTGAGCATCTGCCTTCCATGTATACCATACCGCTACATAATCTGATTGTCGTTCCTCACGTCCAACTAGCCCTTTAAATCTCTGTAGCAGATGCCACGCCCCGGATGAAAATTCTTCCTCTCCAACTGCTCTTTTCCCCAACTTTTCTCAGAAAATATCTTCTCCCCTGGTGGTTAACCAGAATTCATTCGTATTCCTAGTCGCCACTTTTGATGCTGTGTTTCGGAGACGTGACAGCATAGACCACGGAGATTTAAAGCAACTGAACTTTGTTTGTAGCGTGTTATCTCTGACATGGCTGCTCTTCTCTATCCTTGTTTCCCACGCTCGGACTTAGGATATCACCTCCGTTGAACATATTAATGCAACAGAACTTCACTGGCGCTAATAAGAATACTACACCATACAGCAACATGTCATCCCGACTTCTAATTATACCGCCGTTCCGTCTATGTCGCTGGGCCAAAATCTTTTGTCTCCCTTCCTAATTTTAATTTGTCATTTTCGGCTGGACTGCAGGAGTTCAAGAAAGCCACTTCTTTTGCAACGACAGTTCTGGATGGACAACAGTGATGGCTGAATCATGCAGCATGATTAGGAGTGAAACTTAGTTCCTGTTTCTGTAACGTATCCTCAGAATTTCATGTTAAATAAATGCATGTTGAGGAAGAGGTGAATGAAGGAAATTAGAGCGAAACAGCCCCTGATAATCATTAATGTGGGAGAGATTAAATACGACCATAAGACGACAAGACATAGGAACAGAATTAGGCCACTCGGCCCATTGAGTGTGCTCCGCCGTTCAATCATGGTTGATTGTGGATAGCACAATTGCTTCACATTCTCCTACCTTCTCCCCACAACCCCTGATCCCTTGTTGATCAAAAACCTATCTATCTCTGTTTTAAACACATTCAGTGATTTGGCCTCCACAGCCTTCTGCGACAAAGAGTTCCACAGATTCGCCACCCTCTCGCTGAAGACATTCCTCCTCCCATCTGTTTTAAAGGATCGTCCCTTTAGTCTGATATTGTGTCCTCTGCTTCTAGTTTTTCTTACCAATGGAAACATTATCTCCACGTCCACTCTATGTGTCCTGTATCCTGTAAGTTTCAATAATACAGCTTTTATGCTGTTCTTGACTTCCCTCGTCATCCATGGATGCCTTGTCCTCCCCTTAGCATGTTTCTTCCTCCGTTGGATGAATTTCTATTGTGCCTCCCGAATGACCCCCCAAAACTCCAGTCATTGCTGTTCCACTGTCTTTCCTGCTGGGCTCGTTTTCCAATCAACTGTGGCAACCTCCTCCGTCATGCAGCACGGTGGCCTTGCGGATAGCACAATTGCTTCCCAGCTCCAGGGTCCCAGGTTCGATTCCGGCTTGGGTCACTGTCTGTGCAGAGACTGCACATCCTCCCAGTGTCTGCGTGGGTTTCCTCTAGGTGCTCCGGTTTCCTCCCACAGTCCAAAGATGTGCAAGTTAGGTGGATTGGCCATGATAAATTGCCCTTAGTGTCCAAAATTGCCCTTAGTGTTGGGTAGGGTTACTGGGTTATGGGGATAGGGTGGCGGTGTTGACCTAGGGTAGGGTGCTCTTTCCAAGAGCCGGTGCAGACTCGATGGGCCGAATGGCCTCCTTCTGCACTGTAAATTCTATGAAAATCGATGAGTCATGTCTTAGTAGTTGTAATACCGTTACATCTGATTGCAGCTTCACCCTCTCAAAATACAGGGTAAATTCTATAATTTTGCGGTCATTGCTCCATCATCGTTTATTCACCTTTAGTTCCCTAATCCTGTCTGCCTCATTGCACATCACTAAATCCAGAATTGCCAGTTCCCTAGTAGGCTCTGTCACAAGCTCCTCCAGAAGCTCACTTCTTCGACATTCCACAAATTCATTTTCTTTTGATCCACTATCAACCTGATTTTCCCAGTCCACCTACACATTGAAGTCCCCCATGATTACTGTTATATTGCCTTTTTTACATGCCTTTTTTGTCTCCTGATTTATTTTATGTGCCACCTCCTAACTACTGCTAGCGGGCCTGTGCATAACTCCCATCAGGGTATTTTTTTACCTTTGCGGTTCCTCAACTCTGCCCACATAGATTCTATGCCTTCTGACCCTACGTCGCTTCTTGCTATCGATTTAACTTCATTCCTTACTAACAATGCAACCCCGCCCCCTTTGCCCGTCTACCTGTCCTTTCGATAGGATACATATCCTTGTATATATAGGTCCTAGCCATGATCCCCTTGCAGCCACTTCTTTGTGATGCCCACAACATCGTACCGGCCAATTTAAATGTGCGCAACAACTTCATTTACCTTATTCTGTATACTGCACGCATTTAGGTAATCCCTCAATCCTGCATTGAGCACCTCCCTTTTCACACTTGTCACCTTTTTTGATCTGCTTAAGTGTGATGTTGTTTTTATTTCCGTTCTCTATTTCCCCTTCAGTTATTACACCTTCTAATCTAACATTCTGGTTCCCACTCCCCTGCCACACTAAATCCTCCCGAGTGAATTTAGCAAAGCTCCCACCAGCATACCAGTACCCCTCCAGATTCGATATAACCCGTCCTTCTTGTACAGATCCCACCTACGCCCAAGAGATCCCAATAGTCCAAAAATCTGAAACCCTCCCTCCTACACCACCAGTTTAGCCACGTGCTTAGCTGCACTAAATTCCTTATCCTAGCTACACTGGCACGTTGCGCAGTGTGTAATCCTGAGATTACAACCTAGAGATCCTGCTTTTCGGCTTACTGCTTTACTCCCTGAACTCCTTCTGCAGGACCTCATCACTCTTCCTGCCTATGTCTTTACTATCTATGTGTGCGACTACCTCTAGCTGTTACTCTTCCCCCTTCAGGATGCCCTGTGTTCGTTCAGCAGGAATTGGATGGTGCGTGGCAAATTAGTAGGAAAATAAGGCAAGCAAAGCACCAAAAGGTGGTTTTAGAGGTAGTGCATACGACTGGAGCGGAAATATGTTACAAACAATAAACTCGTTTACGGGGTGTAGGCGTCGCTGGTTAGTCCAGCATTCATTGCGCGACCCTAGCTACCCTTCAGAAGGCGATGCTGAGTTGTTTTCTTCAACCGCTGCAGTCCTTGAGGGGTGGGTACACCCGCAGTGTTGTTAGTGAGGCAGTTCTAGTATTTTTCTCCAGCGATAGTGAAGGATCGGCGATATATTTCCAAGTCGGGGTTGATCGACTTGAGGGGAACCTCCAGGTGGTGCAGTTGCCAGGTATCTGTTGCTTTTGTCCATCTAGATTGAAGTCGTCTTCGGTTGAGAAGGTGCTGCCTAAGGAACGTGGCGTGCTCCTGCAGTGTCTCGTGTAGTTGGAACACGCTTCTGACACTGTTTGCCAATAGTGGAGGTCAAGCTCTGCCCAAGACAAGCATTGCTTTATGAGACAGCGTTTTTATTATTTAAGTACAAATTAAAAAAAACAAGAACATGTTGATTCTCTAGGTCTGTAAAAATAAGGAATCCAAATACTAAGCTTTATTCTGAAAGTCATGGTGAGATTCATTAGAAGACTGAAGGGGTCGAATGACGAAGGACAACAAAGTGAATGGCTGAATATTAGAACTCTTAGAGGCGAGAACCATATCGTTTCGCTTCTGGACGCCTGTAATATGTTTCAAAATGCAAAAAAACAATCTGTCTTTGTTCTGCATAATGGAGAGAGAGACAGAATATCTATGCCCAATACCGCATAGCACACGGCGGTCATAAGAATCAAATTTCAATTTCAAGTGTGTACTAAAAAGACAGGAGAGGATTTCAAAAGTCACGAATTACATCTGCTCTGCTTGTACGGAGAAATGTGGTGGGGATGAGAATGTTTATCTAGAGAAATTGAATGGTGCAAAATAAAAATTCTAAATAATGTTTTGGGTCGTGTTAGTGTAATTTTCATGAAAGAAGCGTTAGTTACAAGGGGGCACTGATTTGTAAACAACTGCTAGCGGAACCAAAGGGGCGATTGCATTGTTGTATTTTTATGGACCGTGGGTTATTGGGATCTGGAGTCACACAGAATCATTTCATAGAATTTAAAGTACAGAAGGAGGTTATTCGGTCCGTCGAGCCTGCACCGGCCCTTACAAAGAGCACCCTACTGAAGTCCACGTATCTCCCCTAGTCCCGGAACCCAGTAACCCCACTTAACATGTTTTGGTCACGAAGGGCAATTTAGCATGGTCAATCTACCTAACCCGCACATCTTTGCACTGTGGGAGGAAACCGGGGCAACTGGAGTAAACCGACGCAGTCACTGACGTGCCTTCAATGGGAGAAATGGAAAACCATTTGGGAAGGGAATAAAACTCGCAGAACGTTGCGAGGAGCGCATCATGGGCCTAATAAAGTTGTGATTAGAATAATCATGTTGATAATATGTTCAAAATGTCACGTCATATATTTATGGCTCAACGTTTTCAAGTGAGAAGACACCATGAAGATGTTCTAGGTTATAGTCTACTGCATGGTGGTGAAAATTATCAGTGAAGAATAAAAACGATAATGACATTCTGCAAAGCCCTTACCTTTATCTTTTCTGGCCAGCTTGTTTTCTGTGATTAATGAATGCATCATTTTATTCACATTACAATTGCATAATTTTAATTCATTAATGGCATGTGGACTTGCTGGGCTAGCATTTATGCACACCCTTAATTGCCCGAAAACTGAGTGGCTTGCCAGACCGTTTCAGAAGGTATTTAAGAGTCCACTGATGTGGGTCTTGAGTCACATGTAGGCCACTCCGAGTAAAGATGGCAGAGCTCTGACAACTTTGACAAAGAATCGTCCACACTCGAAACGTTAGCTCCCGTCCCTCTCCGCAGATGCTGACAGACCTACTGAGATTATCCAGTATTTTCTGGTTCAATTCAAATTCAATCTATTTCAGCCTCAATGTATTCAATGTCCCAGGCTCCAATGGTCCCTGTGCCGGAGAAATCCAAACACTACTAACCCTCGGAGAGGAGAAAAGGCAATAATCTCTCAATGTACATTTTAAACGGGGGACACTTATTTTAAAACTGTGTCCCGTAGTTATTGCCCCCTAACTCACAAGGGGGTGGGGGGGGGATCCTTGTTGCCGTTCTCTTATCATTGCCTTTACATATCTTCTATCTTCCAAGAAGATCAACTCTCATTTTTCGAACCTTCACCGGTTGCAGATGCAACCTGAGGAAAATGAAGCAACAGGCGCGGAGAATTCGTTTCTCGACCTTGTTTTAATCGGAAAAATCTGATCCCAGTTGAGTAGTGGTGGGAATGATGCAAGGAAAATGAGTTGAGGAAGACGTGGTCCTGTTTAATGACGAAGCACGTCAATGGTGCGGCACTGTCCAGCAGTACCTCTAAGTGATATATTCATACATTTACCTTAAATTATTCAATTATATTCAGTTTAACCCATTGCTGTGGGTTCAGCAAATTAACGAAAGTAATCTTGAATAGAAGTTGCATTCGCTCCACAAAAGAGCAAGACAATAACCATCTCCTACAAGAGAGAGTCTAACCACCGCACCTTGACATTTAATGGCTTCAACATCGCTGAATCCCCCACAATCAACATCCTGAGGGATACCATTGATCAGACATTGAACTTGACCAGCAATATTAATACTGAGGCTACCAGGATATGCCAAAGGCTAGGAACCGTACGGCGAGTAACTCGACTCGCGACTGCGCCCCCCCCCCCCGCCCACCCCCAAAGCTTGTCCACCATCTACACAGCACAAGTTACGAGAGTAATCGAATACTCTTCACTTGCCTGGATGAGTGCAGCTCCATCAATACTCAAGATGTTCAATACCATCCTGGACAAAGCAGCTCGCTTGATAGCTCCCCTTTCCACAAGCATTCAGTCAGCCACCGAGGAACATTGGCAGCCATGTGTACTATCCACAAGATGCACTGCAGTAACTCACCAAGGTTCTTTATACAGCACATTGCAAATCCACGACCACTCCCATCTGGAAAAAGAAGAGTAGCAGATATCTGGGAACCCCAACACTAGGGGGTTCCTCTTCAAGTACACACCACTGTGACATGGAAATACATCGCCGCCCGTTCACTGTCGCTGGGGAAACATCCTGCAACACACCTTCTCACAGCACAGTGGGTATATGTATACTTCAAGGACTGCTGAAGTTCAAGAAAGCAACTCACCACCACCATCTTAAGGGCAATAGGGATGTGCAATAAAGCTATCCTAACCAGCAATGCCAAAGTCCCATAAAATGAATAAAGTATATATTTCTTAAACTGGAATTCCTTACTGGCGACCTTACAGAGGATGCTTAAGATTTTTTTATCGTTTTCAACTCATTCATCACTCCAATGGGTACTGGAACAACAAATGTTTACATTCTGAAACACCGCTCAATTTTCAAAATCAATCCCTCTCGTTACTGGAAAAATGGCCTTTGGCCTGCTGATTCTTACCTCGCAGAAATAATGGAGGGGGGGGGGGGGGCGGGGGGCAGGGTAGAGGGCCTGAGGCAGCGAATATTGCCGCATAGGTTGTTCATGGGAAATACCACGAAGTTAGAGAGAATTGTACGTGCTTCAAGGAATTACTGCAAAGATCCACAAAGATACTGAATGAGACATTTGGTGACGACGATTTGCTGAGAAGTCGCACAGCAGATGGGCTCTCCTCCCGCCGACCTGCAAAATCGCCACTTTGCACCGGAAATTCGCCTAAATACTTAACAAATCTGCCCCCGACCAGAGTAGAACGAGTGAAAAAGAGGGAAGGAAAAAGATCCCTGGTAAAAGTCAATCTAGGTGCCAAGCAGAGACCAGAGTGGAAAGAGACTGGAACAGAAGCGAACGGACGAGACGATCGGCGCACGAGGTGGCGAAACCCAAGTTTTGGTGGAGTGAAAAGGGGCTCGCACAAAGCTGTGTGGGTGGGGGGGGGGGGGGCGTGGGGGGGTGGTTGGATGGCGTACCTTTCAGAAGGGCGGAAGGAACACAGGAAAGAAACAAAAACATGCAGGCAGCGGTAAAGGGCAAAGTAGCCGAAGCTCTGGCACACATGCAGCTCGCCCTGGATAAAGCTAAAATAGGTTTTTAGTCCCCGGAAGCGACGCTCACAGACCTGGAAAGGGCCGCAACGAAACAGAGTGACTAGATCGCCGCCCTGAGCAGACAGGTGCGGAGGCATGTCGCAAGGTAAGGGAGCCTAAAAGGAAAGGTCAAGGACCAAGAAAACAAGTCGAGGCGACAAAACCTGTGGATCGTGGGCCTACCAGAGGGGATCGGAGGTGGGGTCCCGACAAGCTACGTTGCCCAAATGTTGGTAAACCTGGTGGGTAGGGAGACCTTCCCCAACCAATCATAAATAGACAGAGCACAGCGGTCGCTATGATCAAACCCAATGCCGGGGGACCAATCAAGGGCGGTTATAGCGAAATTGCACCAGTACCAAGATCCGGAGAGAATCCTGCGCTGGGTCTGGCAGTCCAAAATCTCCCACTGGTAAGGACATACGTTAAGAATACATCACAATATTAGGGCTGACCTGGCCAAGCGCCGTGTTGAGTTCAACAAGGCAAAGGCCACACTATAAACGAGTGGCGTATGATTTGGTATGCAGTACCAAGCCAAGCCCTGGGTCATGTACCAGAGTAGTGCAAAGAACATTTCTTTACAGTGTCATGTGAGAGTACCTTTATGAATTGGGTGTTTAAGAAATGGATGTTCAGAAACAAATCTGTAGTGGATGTACCTTTGAGAAATGGGTGTGGATCAGTGATGTCAGAGTATGGGTGGAGCTGGGCTGTCTGTCTGCTTTACTTTCGTTTTAGGCTGTTTGCGACAGGGTGTGTTTCGTTTCGTTTTGAGAACTGGATAGCTACAGGCAAAACAAGAAGCTGTATAAGGATTTTTCTGCAAACAAAAGACAGTCTCCAAATCAATTAGGTGATTTCAAATTGCTGACTGCTCTTAGTAGTGAATTTAAATATGATCTATGTGTTAAAAAGCGTATTTTGTCTCATGGATGTTAATAAGGAAAGATTAAGGTTTGCTGATAGAATATTGCACCTGCGGGGAAGATTGGTGTTGATAGTTGTTCAGATGTTTACTGTGGGTTTATAAAGTGCTAACTGCTTTCATAAATATACATTGATTTAATTTAAAAGTACTGTGAACCCCTGGTGCATCACGCCTGTAGGGTAAGCCCCTGGGATCCCCATAAACACAATGTATTAAAAGTTGTGGGTCAGGTAAACTCCATGATACACTTTGGGGTTCTCTAGACCCTAGGCCATAACACGTTGGAGGCTCCAGGGTGATAAAAGTCTGTCTATTGGATTGGCTTAATGAACTTAAAGACAGTGAGGTGTGAGCATATTGTGGGTGCTTTTCAGCTGTGGTATTCCAGTTTAAGTGGGGTATGTGTGAAGACCATAAGAGCAGAATTAGACCACTTGGCCCATGGAGTCTGCTCCGCAATTCAATCATGACTGATATTTTCTCATCCCCTTACTCCTGCCTTCTCCCCATAACCCCTAATCCCCTTTTTAATCAAGAACCTATCAATCTCTGTCTTAAAGACACTCAGTGAGTTGGCCTCCACAGCCTTCTGCGGCAAAGAGTTCCACAGATTGATCACCCTGTGGCTGAAGAAATTCCTCCTCATCTCTGTTCTAAACGATCGTCCATTTAGTCTGAGATCGTGTCCTTTGGTTCTAGGTTTTCCTATAATTGGAAACATCCTCGCCACGACCACTCTATCCAGGCCTCGCAATATCTTTGATGTGGAGATGCCGGCGTTGGACTGGGGTGAGCACAGTACGAAGTCTTACAACACCAGGTTAAAGTCCAACAGGTTTGTTTCGATGTCACTAGCTTTCGGAGCGCTGCTCCTTCCTCAGGTGAATGAAGAGGCTTCTTCATTCACCTGAGGAAGGAGCAGCGCTCCGAAAGCTAGTGACATCGAAACAAACCTGTTGGACTTTAACCTGGTGTTGTAAGACGTCGCAATATCTTGTAAGTTTCAATAAGATCCCTTGTCATACTTCTGAACTCGAACGAGTACAGACCCAGAGTCCTCAAACGTTCCTCATACGACAAGTTCTTTATTCCAGGGATAATTCTTGTGAACCTACTCTGGACCCTTTCCAAGGCCCGCACATCCTTCCTTAGATAGGAGACCCAAAACTGCTCACAATACTGCGAATAGGGTCTGACCAGAGCCTTACACAGCCTCAGAAATACATCCCTAGTCTTGTATTTTAGCCCTCTTGACATGAATGCTAACATTGCATTTGCCTTCTTAACTGCCGACTGCACCTGCACATTAACCTTAAGAGAATCGTGAACAAGGACTCCCAAGTCCCTTTGTGCTTCTGCATTCCGAAATATTTCCCCATTTAGAAAGAATTCTGTGCCTAAATTCCTTCTTACAAAGTGCATAACCTCACACATTTCCACATTCTATTTCATTTGCCACTTCATTGTCCAATCTCCTATCTTGTCCAAGTCCTTCTGCAGCCCCGTTGCTTCCTCAATACTACCTGTCCCTCTACAGATCTTTGTATCATCTGCAAACTTAGCAACAGTGCCGTCAGTACCTTCTTCCATGTCATTAATGTATATTGTAAAAGGTTGTGGTCGCAGCACAGACCTCTGAGGCACACCAGTAGCTACCTCCTGCTATCCTGCAAAAGACCCATTTATCCTCACTCTCTGCCATCTGACAGTCAGCCAATCCTCTATCCATACCAGGATCTTACCCAGAACACCATGATCTCTTAACTTATTTAACAGTCTCCGATGCGACACCTTGTGAAAGACCTTCTGGAAATCAAAATAAATCACGCCCACTGGTTCTTCTTTGTCTAACTTGTTTGTTACCTCCTCAAAGACCTCGAGCAAATTTGTCAGACACGACCTGCCTTTGACAAAGCAGTGCTGACTGAGTCCTATTTTACCACGCACTTCCAAGTGCTTCGCAGTCTCATATTTTATGACAGGCTCTAAAATCTTTCCAATGACTGAAGTCAGACTAACCGGCCTTTAATTTACCGTCTTCTGCCTCCCTCCCTTCTTAAACAGTGGTGTTACATTCGCCACCTTCCAGTCCTCTGGGACCCTTACAGCCTCCAGTGACTCCTGAAAGATCATCACTAATGCCTCCACAATTTCCTCAGCTATCTCTTTCAGGATCCTGGGTGTAGTCCACCCTGCCCAGGTGACTTATCCAGATTCAGACCTTTCAGTTTCCCGAGAACCTTCTCCTTCGTAATGGTCACTGCACTCACCTCTGCCCCTTGGTTCTCCTGGAACACTGGCATCCCACTGGCGTCTTCCACCATGAAGACTGATGCAAAGTAACTATTCAGTTCGTCTGCCATTTCTTTGTTTCCTATTATTTCTTCACCAGCCACATTTTCTAGTGGTCCAATATCTATTTTACCTCTCTCTTACCATTTATATATTGATAAAATCTCTTCCTATCTTCCTTTGTATTACTAGCTAGCGTGTACTCATACTTCATCTTCTCCACCCTTATTGCTTTTTTAGTTGTCCTCTGCTCGCTTTTAAAGGCTTCCAATCCTTTGGTTTCCTACAAATCCTCGGCACTTTGTATGCTTTTTCTTTAGCCTTTATGCTGTCCTTGTCATCCCTCGTCAGCCATGGATGCCGTCTCCTCCTCTCAACATGTTTCCTCCTCCTTGGGATGAATTGTGTTGTGCCTCCCTAATAACCCCCAAAACCCTTGCCATTTCTGTTCCACTGTCTTACCTGCTAGGCTCCTTTTCCAATCAGCATTGGCCAACTTCTCCCTCATGTCATTGTTTTAAATTGTTATACTGTCACTGCAACACTGCAGCTTCTCCCTCTCAAACTGCAGGGTAAATTCTATAATATTGTGGTCACTACTCCCTAAGGGTTCCTTCACCTTAATTTCCCTAATCAAGTCTGTCTCATTACACATCATCAAATCCAGAATTGCCTATTCTCTAGCAGGCTCTGTCATCAGCTGCTCAAAAAAACATCTCTTAGACGTTCCACAAATTGCCTCTCTTGGGATCCAGTACCAACCTGATTATCCCAGACCACCTGCATATTAAAGTCCCCCATTATTGTTGTAATATTGCCTTTTTTACATGCCTTTTCTATATCCTGATTCATTTTCTGCCCCACATCCTGACTACTGCTAGGGGACCTGTGCATAACTTCCGTCAGGGTCTTTTTACCTTTGCGATTCCTCAATTCTACCAACAGCGATTCTATGCCTTCTGATCCTATATCGCTCCTTGCTTCGATGTAACTTCATTTCTCACAAACAATGCAACCCCGCCCCCTTTGCCCATCTGCCTGCCCTTTCGATCGGACATATATCCTTGGATATTTAGATTCCAGCCCTAATCCGCTTGCAGCCACGTCTCTGTGATGCCCACAACATCGTACCGGCCAATTTCAATGTGCGCAAAACCTCATTTACCTTGTTCCGTATACTGTCCGCATCTTTGTACAGCACCCTCAAACCTGCATTGGCCTCCTCCCTTTTCACACTCTCCTCAGTCACTGTACCCTGTACTGTGGTCCTTTTTGATTTTTGGCTGTGATTTCTCGGCCTTAAACTTCCCCCCTTACTGCTTTTTGTTTCTGGCCCCGTTTTACTTCCCTCCGACTTCCTGCATCGGTTCCCATCCTCCTGCCACATTAGCTTAACCCCTCCCCAACAGCACTACCAAACTCCTAGGACATCGGTTCCAATCCTACCCAGGTGCAGCCCGTCCGGTTTGTACGGGTCCCACATCCATCAGAACCGGTTCCAATGCCCCAGGACTTTGAATCCCTCATGCTTGCACCATCTCTCAAGCCAGGCTTTCATCCTATCTATCCTGACATTCCTACTCTGACTAGCTCGTGGCACTGGTAGCAATTCTGAGATTACTTTTTGGATTAACTCCTAACTCCCTGAATTCAGCTTGTCGGACCTCATCCCGTTCTGTACCTATATCCTAGGTGCCTATGTGCACCACGACACCTAGCTGTTCACCCAAGCCCCCCCCCCCCCCCGCCCCCCCCCCCCCCCCCCCCAAGAATGTCCTGCAGCCGCTCCGAGACATCCTTGACCCTTGCACCAGGGAGGCAACATACCATCCTGGAATCTCGATTGCGTCCGCAGAACCTCCTCTCTATTTCCCTGACGATTGAGTCCCCTATCACCATAGCCCTGTCATTCTTCATCCTGCCCTCCTGCGCAGCAGAGCCAGCCCCGCTGCCATGAACCTGGCTGCTGTTGCTTTCCCCTGGTGAGCCATCTCCCTCAACAGTATCCAAAGCGGTATATCTGGTTTGCAGCCTTCTTACTCTTGCTCTGTTTTTCGGTCACCCATTTTCTATCTCCCTCCGTACATTTCACCTGCGGTGTGACCAACTCACTCAACGTGCTATAGACGACATCCTCAGGATAGCGGATCCTCCAAAGTGAGTCCATCCACAGCTCCAGAACCGTCAAACAGTCTAACATAGCTGTTGCTGGACACACTTTGTGGATAGTGGCTCGTTGAGAAGCTCTGACGTTTTTGGGGGTGGAGACGGTCACACACAGTAACTTATGGATAGAGACTAAAAACAGACTTTTAGATTTGGCAAAACCATTGCATTTAACATTACCTGACAAAATGCGAAAAGAAACGGTACTTACCGCGGTAGCTGAGCATTTACAATTGCCTGAGGTACAGTCTGACACATTGTAAATGGCAAAGATCCAGATGCAGATTAAGCAACTTGAACATGAAAAAGAATTAAAGTCATTTGAATACGAAATGAGAGAAAAAGAAAGAGAAAGGGAGATAGAGATCAGAGGAAAAGAAAAGGAGCGAGAAGAAAGAAACAAAGAAAGGATAGCCTAGCAGATCAAAACTAAAGTGATGGAGAGGAAAGGCAAAAAGAGAGAGAGAGCGTTTGAAATTCAGAAAATGGCCATGAAACATGACAGTCAGTTAAAATTGGCGGATGTAAAGGGAAACGTACATACAGAACGTACATACAAAACATACAATGCAGAAGGAGGCCATTCGACACATCGAGTGTGCACCGATCCATTTAAGCATTCACTTCCACCCTATCCCCGTACCCCAATAACCCCTCCGAACCTTTTTGGTCACTAAGGGCAATTTATCATGTCCAATCCACCTAACCTGCACGTCTTTGGAATGTGGGAGTAAACCGGAGCACCCGGAGGAAACCCACGCAGACACGGGGAGAATGTGCAGACTAAACACAGACAGTGACCCAGCCGACAATGGAATCTGGGACCCTGGCGCTGTGAAACCACAGTGCTATTCACTTGTGCTACCGTGCTGCCCAACAGCTGGAGGGTAGTGATGAGGATAAAGAGAAAACGCGTCATAGTCGAAGGCTTGGTGTGGCTCTATTTAATTATGTTCCAGCATTGCCAAGGTTTGATGAGAAGGAGGTGGAAGTCGTTTTCATTACATTTGAAAAGGTAGCTAAACAAACGAAATGGTCATAGGACATGTGGGTATTACTGATTCAAAGAAAGCTGGTAGGTAGGGCGAGTGAAGTGTTTGCATCAGTACCGGAGGAGGTACCTGGGACATATGAGGAGCTTGAAAAATCCATCTTGGGTGCATATGAACTAGTGCCTGAATCCTACAGACAAAGGTTTAAAAATTTAAGAAAAGTACTTGGTGAAGCATTCATGGAGTTTGAAAGGATCGAACAGAGTAATTTTGGTAGGTGGATAAGGGCTTTGCAAATAGACCAAACATCTGAAGCTCTCGGAGAAATTATACTTTTGTAGGAGTTTAAAAATTAAATACCTGATGCAGTGAGAACTCATGTTGAAGAGCAGAGCGTTAAAACTGCGAGGTTAGCAGTAGAAATGGCAGATGATTATACATAGATACATAGAAGATAGGAGAAGGAGAAGGCCTTTCAGCCCTTCGAGCCTGCTCCTCCAAGGCTGATGATCCAACTCAATAGCCTCATCCTGCTTTCTCCCCATAGGCTTTGATCCCATTCTCCCCAAGTGCTATATCCAGACCCCTCTTGAATGCATTCAAAGCTTTAGCATCAACTACTTCCTGTGGTAATGAATTCCACACGCTCACCACTCTTTGCGTGAAGAAATGTCTCCTTATCTCTGTCCTCAATGGTTTATCCTAATTCCTCAGGCTGTGACCACTGATTCTGGATGCACCCATCATTGGAAACATCTTCCCTGCATCTACCCTGTCTAGTCCTGTTAGAATATTATAAGTCACTTTGAGATCCCCCACCATTTTTCTGAACTCCAGCGAGAACAATCCCAACCTAATCAATCTCTCATATGACAATCCCACCATCCCTGGAATCAGTCTGATAATCCTTTGCTGCACTCCCTCGCGAGCAAGGACATCCTTCCTCAGAGAAGGAGACCAAAACTGCACACAATACTCCAAGTGTGGCCTCACCAAGGCCCTGTACAATTGCAGCAACACATCCCTGCCTCTATACACGAAACCTCTTGCAATGAAGGCCAACATACCATTAGCCTTCTTTATCTCGTGCTGCACCTGCATGCTTACCTTCAGCGAATGGCGCATAAGGACACCCAGCTCCCATTGCACACTCCTCTCTGCCAATTTACAACCATTCAGGTAGTAATCTTCCTTTCTGCTTTTGCTTCGAAAATGAATAACCCCACACTACTCTAAATTATACTGCATCTGCCATTGGTTTGCCCACTCGCCCAACCTGTCCAGACCTTGCTGTAGGATCCCTCCATCCTCGTCACAATTCACCCTCCCACCTAATTTGGTGTCATCTGCAAACGTTGAGATGTTACATTTTGTTCCTTCATCCAAATCATTAATGTATATTGTTAATAGCTGGGGTCCCAGCATCGATCCCTGTGATACCCCAATGGTTACCGACTGCCAATTTGAAAAGGACCTATTAATCCCTATACTCTTTGTTTCTTCCCTGCCAACCAATTTTCTATCCACCTCAATACATTTCTCCAATCCTATGCGCTTTAATTTTGCACAATAATCTCTTATTCGGGATTTTGTCAAACGCCCTCTGAAAGTCAAAATATACCACATCGACTGTCTCCCCCTTGTCGACTGTACTGGTTACCTTTTCAAAGAATTCCAACAAATTTGTCAAGCATGATTTTAACGTCATAAATCCATGCTGACTCTGACTGATCCTGCCACTGCTTTCTAAATGCTCCACGATAAAGTCCTTGATAATGGATTCAAGCATTTTCCCCACAACCAATGTTAGGCTTACTGATCTATAATTAGTTCATAAATCAAAGCTTGGTTTCCGACATTAGTTTCAGCCTGTGAGGGGTAGAAACTGGGGACATGAGAAATACTCAAGTAGTAGACGTAAAGGAGATCTGATGGGAGATAATGGGGCAGCACGGTAGCATTGTGGATAGCTCAATTGCTTCACAGCTCAAGGGTCCCAGGTTCGATTCAAGCTTGTGTCACTGTCTGTGCGGAGTCTGCACATCCTCCCCGTGTGTGTGTGGGTTCCTCCGGGTGCTCCGGTTTTCTCCCACAGTCCAAATATGTGCAGGTTGGGTGGATTGCCCATGCTAAAATTGCTCTTAGTGTCCAAAATTGCCCTTAAGTATGGGTGGGGTTACTGGGTTATGGGGATAGGGTGGAGGTGTGAGCCTTGCATCGGGTGTTCTTTCCAAGAGCCGGTGCAGACTCGATGTGCCGAATGGCCTCCTTCTGAACTGTAAATTCTATGAATAAGGAGAGTGTACCTCAGATTAAAAAATAAGTCCAGGAGGGTGGAAAATAAATGAAAAGTTTCAAATGTATTCACTGTAACAAACTCGGCCATGTAACGTCACAGTGTTGGTGGTTGAAGACCACTGATGTGGTAAAACAGGATAAGACAGATTTCCGGTGGCGTTCGCGAACGGAGGGCCGCAGCAAAGACGTGCCCGCAGGTCGACAAAATCGCGGCTTTTTTCGGGGGGGGGGGGGGGGGGGTGGTGTTCCCGGCGTTCGTTTTTTAAAATTAATGCCACGCGAAATCGACCCTGCCTCTCTCGCCCTGCCCAGGCTCCAAAGCTCCGTTCCACGGAGTTGAAGAGAAGAAAAAAAGCGGAGAGACTAGTCCCGGTGTGCTGCCCGTGGAGGAGGAGTTGGGATTGCGACCAAGAAACAACCTGAAAGTCAGAACATAGAGAGGATAAGTAAAAAAAATAATTTAAAAATTAATTCAACTTTTCTTTTTCTCTCCTGAAAATTAAAAAAAACTTTCTTTAAAAAAAAATCCTATTTATAACAAAATAATCGTTTTTTAAAGGAATAAAACCCTTGCAGTTTTTTTTCTTGGGGGGGGGGGGGGGGGGTCGGAAAGAATTTATTTTTCGCACCAGAACCCAGTAAAAATAGAAAGGCATACAACAGAAATATGCCTGCAAAAAATAATCAATCGGGGGGACGCCGAGATATAAGAAGGAGCAACAGCGAAGGCGAAAGATAAAGACAGGAGCTGCGGCCTCGCAGGCAGACGAGGTGCGAGGCGGTGGTTCAGGCGAATCAGGAAGCGGAAAAGCTGGTGAGCCGAGCATCGGAGCAGGAACAGCACGCGGCGACCAACCCACTCACCCCCCTCCCCCCCCCCCCCCCCCCCCCCCCCGCACTGGGGGAGCAATGGAGAAACGTGCTGAGAATAGAAATAAACGCCATAAAGAAGGAGATAAAAACCGAGATAAACGCCATGAGGGAGACGCTCAGGACGGTGCTCCACACAATGATGGCGGAGAAAACGGACAACGTTTCATCGGATCATCGATGGCCTGGAAAGGAAGATGGAAGCGCAGGAGAAAATGATTCAGAAGTTCGAAAAGGCCAGCTTCAGACCCGAGCGACAGGAGTGTAACTCAGGAAACCGAGGTGAAAAGGCTGGTAACGACCCGGGGAAGCCGAAGAGGTGAGGTGGAGGACCAGGAAAATAGGTCCAGACGGCAGAATGTTAAAATAGTGTGTCTGCCAGAGGGGATGGAGGGCAGAGACCAAGCAGGCTACGTCACCCAAATGCTGGGCAAGCTAGTGGGAAGGGAGAAATTTCCAAACCCTTTAGACATCGACAGGATGCACACGTCGCTTCGACCCTGGCCCAAAGCCGAGGAGCAGCCCAGAGCGATTATCGTGAAGCTGCACTGGTTCCAAGACAGGGACAAAATCCTAGAGTGGGCCCGGCAGACGAAATCGAGCATGTGGGAGGGGAAGATCTGGGATGTTATTCCCGGCCAAACTCTGGGTAATATTTGAGGGGAAGGAGCTGTTTTTAACACCCCAGCGGCAGCTGAGGAGTTCGTTAGAATGAGCAAACTGGGGGAGGAACAGCCGCAACGGCTATCATGAAAGTGACGGGGATGGAAAACAAAGGAAGAATCGGAACAAAGAGCGGAGGGCAGACCACAAACAGAGACAATAAGATCACAAACTGGACACAATTGTTTGGTGTACTGGGTGGGACTGTGCTGACTCGTTCCCGGGCTCGTTCCAGCTCTCAATGCAATGGGGGGGGGGTGAGTAAAGCAAGGTAAATGAGGGCGGGAAAGGTGGCGAGGACAGTGAGACAAAGGCTAGCAAAACGAAGGTAAAACAGGACCAAAGCAGGGCACGTACTGGGAGGGTGTGGGCACGGTGCTAGTGAGGAGGCCCACACGAGAGGGCAGGCAGAAAGGAGGGCCACGCTGCGCCTCTCAGAGGAGAGAGAGCACCTGGCACAAAGAGGGGTTCGGGCAGGGCAGAAGGGGGGTAGAACACAGGGGGTGGGTGGGGGGGGGGAAGGGAGAATAATAGGGACCATGGGAGAGGAATCGGGGAGAGAGCGCAAAACAAAAGACAAGCAAAGAGAAGGGTGAGGTAGATAAGCAGCAGAAACACTGGCCTCGGCGGGCATGGAGCGGGGCGTGGAACCAAAATGGTGTCACAAACAGCAACTCGGGAAGGCGTCAGGGCGAAGGGAGACCCTGGAGCGCAGGGGGGAAGCCACGTGGCGTACACATAGCTGGCTGGCGGCCATGTTGTGTGCCCCCTGGAAAAATGGAAACCCCGGAGCCCTGGGGCCCGACCTCATGGTGAGCGAAGTGACCGCGGCCATTTTGGATGGGCCCCGGCAAAGGAAACCCCGCAGTGCAGCGGCGCGCCCCCGCACGTAAGTATGGGTGATCCCGCAGGACCGGGAGGTCGAAACACTGCACCACCATTGTTACCTGGAATGAAAGGGAACTCAACCGCCAGTGAAAAGATCCAGAGTCTTCACCCACCTAAGAAGCCTAAGAGCAGACATAATCTACCGACAAGAGACGCGCCTGAGGGAGATGGACCGACTGCTAGTAAGGAATGGCTGGGTAGGGCAGACGTGCCACTCATGCTACGGGACGAGGGACAGGGGGGTAGAAATATTGATTAGCAAGAGAACGAGGTTTACGGAAACCAAGACTGTTACGAACCTAGGGGGATAGTACGTCATGGTCAGTGGTGTCCTGGAAGGTGCAGCGGTCGTGATGGTAAATGTGTACGCTCCCAAATGGGATGCCACAGAATTCATAAAGAAGTCCATGGAAGAAATTCCCGACCTTGGCACACACCGACTGATCATGGGGGGCGACTTCAACTGTGTACAGGACCCACTGACCGACCTATCAAACCGCAGAGCAGGGAAAAAGACTGGCATGGCTAGGGAACTAGAAGCATTTATGGAGCAGATGGGGGCGGTGGACCCATGGTGGTTTCTGCACCCTGGCGAGAAGGAATTTGCATACTTCTCACAAGTACACAAGGTAAACACCCGTATCGACTTCTTTGGAGTGGGAAAATCGGTGCTTCCAGGAGTCACGGGAATGGAGTACTCCACGATCGTTATCTCTGACCACGCTCTAAACTATATGGATCTGAGTTTGGAGACAGGCCGGGCCCAGCGGCCCACGTGAAGGCTGGGCACGGACTTCCTGGCCAACCATGACCTTCTCTCAAAAAACATCGCGGGCCTTAGGTGACTACTTTAGTAGCAACCAAAACAGGGAAGTCTCACCCGCCACGTTTTGGGGGGCACTGAAGGCCGTGATTAGAGGAGAGATCATAGCCTACAAGGCAAGCAGAGATAGGGAAGAGAGGATGGTCAGGCAACAACTGGTGGACTCCATCCTGGAGGTCGACAGAAAATACACCGAGACCCCGACTGTAGAGCTGCTGGCGGAGAGAAAAATGTTGCAAAAGGACTTTAAACTGCTATCGACTAGGAAAGCAGTGCACCGACTCCGCCAGACACCGGGCATCTTCTTCGAACACCGAGACAAGGCTGGCCGCCTATTGGCTCACCAGCTGAGAAAACAGGTAGCCACAAGGGAAAGAGCGCAGGTAACGGATAGAAGAGGCAGACTGGTAAAAGAACCAAAGGATGTCAATCGGGCAATTGAGACCTTCTACCGGGGACTGTATACCTCCGAGCCCCCCAACTGGGGTGCGGGGATAAAACAGTTCCGAGACGGACTGGAACTACCAGTTGTGGGGGAAGACAGAAGGGGGAGATTGAAGCACCAATATATCTGGGAGAAATGATGAAGGGCATCAGCTCCAGGCAGGTGGGGAAGACACCGGGACCCAAGAACAACAACAAAGAACAAAGAAATGTACAGCACAGGAACAGGCCCTTCGGCCCTCCAAGCCCGTGCCGACCATGCTGCCCGAGTAAACTACAATCTTCTACACTTCCAGGGTCCGTATCCCTCTATTCCCATCCTATTCATGTATTTGTCAAGATGCCCCTTAAATGTCACTATCGTCCCTGCTTCCACCACCTCCTCCGGTAGCGAGTTCCAGGCACCCACTACCCTCTGCGTAAAAAACTTGCCTCGTACATCTACTCTAAACCTTGCCCCTCTCACCTTAAACCTATGCCCCCTAGTAATTGACCCCTCTACCCTGGGGAAAAGCCTCTGACTATCCACTCTGTCTATGCACCTCATAATTTTGTAGACCTCTATCAGGTCTCCCCTCAACCTACTTCGTTCCAGTGAGAACAAACCGAGTTTATTCAACCGCTCCTCATAGCTAATGCCCTCCATACCAGGCAACATTCTGGTAAATCTCTTCTGCACCCTCTCTAAAGCCTCCACATCCTTCTGATAGTGTGGCGACCAGAATTGAACACTATACTCCAAGTGTGGCCTAAGTAAGGTTCTATACAGCTGCAACATGACTTGCCAATTCTTATACTCAATGCCCCGGCCAATGAAGGCAAGCATGCCGTATGCCTTCTTGACTACCTTCTCCACCTGTGTTGCCCCTTTCAATGACCTGTGGACCTGTACTCCTAGATCTCTTTGACTTTCAATACTCTTGAGGGTTCGACCATTCACTGTATATTCCCTACCTGCATTAGACCTTCCAAAATGCATGACCTCACATTTGTCCGGATTAAACTCCATCTGCCATCTCTCCGCCCAAGTCTCCAAACAATCTAAATCCTGCTGTATCCTCTGACAGTCCTCATCGCTATCCGCAATTCCATCAACCTTTGTGTCGTCTGCAAACTTACTAATCAGACCAGTTACATTTTCCTCCAAATCATTTATATATACTACAAAGAGCAAAGGTCCCAGCACTTATCCCTGTGGAACACCACTGGTCACAGTCCTCCAATTAGAAAAGCATCCTTCCATTGCTACTCTCTGCCTTCTATGACCTAGCCAGTTCTGTATCCACCTTGCCAGCTCACCCCTGATCCCGTGTGACTTCACCTTTTCTGCTAGTCTACCATGAAGGACCTTGTCAAAGGCCTTACTGAAGTCCATATAGACAACATCCACTGCCCTACTTGCATCAATCATCTTAGTGGCCTCCTCGAAAAACTCTATCAAGTTAGTGAGACACGACCTCCCCTTCACAAAACCATGCTGCCTCTCACTAATACACCCGATGGGTTCCCGGCGGACTTCTACAAAAATTTGCACCAGGCCTGCCCCACACTGAAGGGACATGTTCACGGACTCACTGGCCAGGGGCACCCTGCCCGCCACGCTAGCGCAGGCCACAATTTCACTGAAACCCCAAAAAGATAAAGACCTGACGGAATGTGGATCATACAGACCCATTTCACTGCTGAACGTGGATGTGAAAATACTCGCAAATGTCCTGGCCAAAAGGGTGGACGGCTGGGTACGAGAGGTGGTCGCAGAGCACCAAACGGGCTTTGTCAAAGGTCGACAGCTCACAGCGAACATCAGGCGACTGTTGAACGTAATAATGACAGCCCCCCCGCCCCCCCCCCCACCCCCGGGAGAGAACTCCTGAGTTTATCGTCTCTCTGGACGTGGAAAAGGGCTTCGACAGAGTCTAATAGAAATACCTCCTCGAGGTACTGGAACCGTTTGGGCTAGGGACGGGGTTTACCGACTGAGTCAGGCTCCTGTACAACGCTCCCAAAGCGAGCATCCGAACAAACGCCACCAGCTCTGAAACTTCCAGCTGCAGTGTGGAACAAGACAGGGCTGCCTCCTGTCCCCACTCTTGTTCGCGCTAGTGATCGAACCCCTCGCGGTAGCCCTGCAGGACGCGAAAAGCTGGAAAGGAATCCGGAGAGGAGACAGAGAGCCCAGAGCCTCACTCTATGCAGATGACCTGCTCCTCTATTTCTCGAAGCACAGGTGGGACTGAAGGCAATACTGCAAATACTGAAAGACTTTGGAACCTTCTGGGGCTACAGACTTAACCTGAGCAAAAGCGAGGCGTTCCCAATGAACCCAAAGGGTGGAGGGATAGAGCTAGAGGGGCTCCCGTTCAAAACAGCCCGGAACAGATTCCGTTATCTAGCGATGCATATAGCCAGATGTGGACACAATTCACCAGTGGAACATGACTAGCCTGGTGAAGGAAGTAAGACGAGACTTTCAAAGGTGGGGTTCACTCCCACTCTCCCTGGCGGGGAGAGTGCAGACGATCAAAATGAATGTCCTGCCAATGTTCCTCTTCCTGTTTAGATCCATTCCGATCTTCATCCCGAAGGCGTCTTTCCAAAACAAAGACATTCTAATCATGGCGATTTTGTGCGCGCGTGTGTGTGTGTGTGTGTGTGTGTGTGTGTGGGGGGGGGGGGGGTTGGTTAATAACCCGAGAAATCCCAAAGAGACACTGCAAAGAAGGAAATTCAAAGGGGGATAGCCTTACCAAACCTACAACACTACCACTGGGCATCAACGGCAGAACGAGTGAGGGGATGGGTACAGGAACCCGACACAGATTGGGGACAAATGGAGGAGGCATACTGTAAAGGAACGATCCTCTGGGCCCTGGCCACAGCAGCACTCGCATCCTCCTCTACAGGATACACAACAAGCCCAGTGGCAGCTGCCAAGATGACAACGTGGACCCAGCTGAGGCAACACTTCGGGGTATACAAAGTGTCCCCCATGGCTGCCATATACGGCAATCACTTTAAAATACGGGGGAACACTGACTGTCGGGGTCTTCGACGTAAGGCACAGACTGGCGACACTAGACGAACTGACGAGGAAGTGGAAGCTAGCAAAAGAACAAGAAATGAGACACCTCCAAACATAACACTTCCTCCACAAAGAGTCAGTAGGGTACCCCGAGGCCCAGAAACCACACTACCAGAGGATCTCGTAGGCACAGGCAACGAGAAGGTGGTGGTGGGGGGGGGGGGGGGATGCTATGTGGAAAAATATACGGACAGCTACTGGACAGAGCCCGGATTCCACTGGACGAGATCAGCCAAAATTGAAAGGACGAACTGGGGACAGAGCTAGGATGGGGACCCTGGAGCGAAGCACAGAACAGGGTGAACTCCACCTCCTCCTGCGATAGGCTAAGCCTAATGCAGCTCAAAGTGGTGAACCGGACCACAACCCGAATGAGCAGGTTCTTCCCGGAGGTGGAGGACAAATGTGAGCGGTGCCAGAGAGGCCAGGCCAATCACACCCACATGTTTGGGCTTGCCCCAAGCTTGCTGCGTTCTGGACAGCATTCTCTCAGGCAATGTCAAAGGTTGTGGGGTGAGGGTGAAGCCATGCCCAGTAGTGTCAATCTTCGGGGTATCGGAGCAGTCAGAGTTACACATGGGGTAGGGAGCCAACGCCCTCGCTTTCGCTTCCCTAATCACACGCCGGAGAATCCTGCTCAGCTGGCGATCGGCAGCACCACCCAAAGGAGCAGACTGCTTCGCTAACATTTCGGAATGTCTCCACCTGCAGAAGATGAAGTACGCCACCCGCGGGTCAGAGGAAGGCTCACTGGATACTTGGGGGTAGCTTGTCAGTCTGTTCCAAAACCTGTTCTAGGCCAGCAACGAGCAATAAGAATAAGAAAAAAAAAGATAGATGAGGTACCAAAACACGGCGCAAGCCGGCGTGGGGGGAGGTGGGGAGGCGGAAGGAAGGTGAGGAAACCACGAGAGGTGGGAGGGGAGGGTGGATACCCACCTTTTTTCCCATTCTGTCCGGGAAATAAAATAAAAGCACAGCCGAAGCCGTGGGGGGGGGGGGGGGGAGAGGGAGGGAGGAAGGGGCGGGGGGGGGGGGGGGGGGAGGGAGGGGGAACAACACCAGGGAAAGGGCAGGTGCCATTTACCGATCCAGAGGGCAACGAAATGCACATAGGTTCAGTCAAACGAAGGACAAACTAAACCTCTCTGTATAATAAAGGAAATTAGCCGGGTGCGAAAAATGTGATGCACATATATACAACTGTTTATAAAAATGAGACATACCAATAAAACATTTAAAAAAGAAAAGAGGTTAAGACAGTGCGGTTTGTTGAAGTGGTAACAGAAAGCCCAAGTGAAACGAAGGAGCTGCAAAAGGTTGTACAGCCTGAACAAGAGGAGATTGATAAGAACGTGCCAGATGTCTTTAAAGAATTGACTTGTGTGGATAAAGTTTACTCATGTGTGTCAGGAGAAGCAGGTAAAGAAGTCACAATTTTAAGAGATACGGGAGCTAGTTAATCTTTAATGGTTAGGGATGAGGAGGTTTGTAGTTTGAGAAGAATGTTGCCAGAAATGGTTGTAATATGTGGAATTCAGGGGTGAGAAGAGTACTGTTCCATTATATGCCACAGGCTGCAGGGTTGCTGGGAGAGGTGAGTGCATATTTAAAAGAGACTTCAGTTCCTGGAGCAGGCCACAGGCTGCAGGGTTGCTGGGAGAGGTGAGTGCATATTTAAAATAGACTTCAGTTCCTGGAGCAGGCCACAGGCTGCAGGGTTGCTGGGATAGGTGAGTGCATATTTAAAAGAGACTTCAGTTCCTGGAGCAGGCCACAGGCTGCAGGGTTGCTGGGAGAGGTGACTGCATATTTAAAAGAGACTTCAGTTCCTGGAGCAGGCCATAGGCTGCAGGGTTGCTGGGAGAGGTGAGTGCATATTTAAAATAGACTTCAGTTCCTGGAGCAGGTCACAGGCTGCAGGGTTGCTGGGATAGGTGAGTGCATATTTAAAAGAGACTTCAGTTTCTGGAGCAGGCCACAGGCTGCAGGGTTGCTGGGAGAGGTGAGTGCATATTTAAAAGTGCTTAGTTTACAGGTCGAGTGGCAGTTGGAGACTTCACTTCCTGGAGCGGGCCTATTAGCTCATTGGAAATCAGGCAGGGTACAAAAGGTGTGGCAGGAGTGCCTTTAGACACGGAGTGCTGATTGGAACAGAGTGCTTCTGAGTTTAGGTGAGTGACTGAGGGCTAATTGGAACAGAGTGCATCTGAGTTTAGGTGAGTGACTGAGTGCTGATTGGAACAGAGTGCATCTGAGTTTAGGTGAGTGACTGAGTGCTGATTGGAACAGAGTGCATCTGAGTTTAGGTGAGTGACTGAGTTCGGGTGAGAGGCGAGAGAGGGCTGTGTTTTTGTTGGTGTTCGGGTTTCTTGAGGTTCTATAAAATAAAAAATTAAAAAAATTATTTAAATTAATTAACTAGTTGAATATGGCTGGACAGGTGGAGTGCTGCTGCTGTATGATGATGGAACTGGTGGATCCCAGTGAGACCGTCAGTGACCACATCTGTAGCAAGTGTTGGCTGCTCGAGGAACTTCGGCTCAGAATTGATGAGCTGGAGACCGAGCTGCACACACTGCGGCACATCAGGAGGGGGAAAATTACCTGGACGCTTTGTTTCAGGAGGCAGTCATACCCGGTAGAGTAAGTACTGTTAATTCGGTCAGTAGTCAGGAACAGAGTGGTGTGACTGCAAGGGAGGCAGGGAGGGGGATCCTGAGTTTAGGTGTTGAGGAGACTCAGCCCTTGACCTTGTCCAACAGGTATGAGGTACTTGCTCCCTGTGTGGACGAGGAAGAGGGCTGTAGGGAGGATGCGTTGACTGACCACTGCACCGTGGTACAGGAAGCCATTCAAGAGGGGGGAGCAAAAAGACAAGTGGTAGTTGTAGGGGATTCTATAATCAGGGGGATTGATGGCGTCCTTTGTAAGCCAAGTCGTGAGTCCCGCATGGTGTGTTGCCTGCCCGGTGCCAGGGTGAGGGACATCTCTGATCGGCTTGAAAGGATTTTGGAGAGGGAGGGGGAGGATCCAGTTGTTGTGGTCCACATTGGGACTAACAACATAGGTAAGACTAGGAAAGAGGACCCGTTGGGGGATTATCAAACACAAGGGACTAAATTAAAGAACAGGTCCTACAGGTTTATAATCTTTGGATTACTACCCGAGCCACGTGCCAATTGGCATAGGGTTGAGAAAATTAGGGAAGTTAACACGTGGCTAAATGAGTGGTGCGGGAAAGAGGGATTCCATTTCATGGGGCATTGGCATCAGTACTGGGGCAGGAGGGACCTGTACCGTTGGGACGGTCTTCACCTGAACCATTCTGGGACCAGTGTTCTAGCGAATAAGATAAATAGGTTGGTCACAAGGACTTTAAACTAGCAAGTTGGGGGCGGGGGGGGGGAAGGGGAGGGTAAACCTATGGACAGTATAATGGTTAATGGAGAGCAAGGCAGCAGGTTACATGACAGGTTATTATGTAGAGATATGGGTTCAAAGACAAAGGAAATGAGGAAGAAAGGGTAAGAGGAAAAATAATTTGCGAAAAGTTACTGATCAAGGTGTTAGGATTCATAACAAAGACATAAAAAACAGCATAAGTGTACTTTACCTGAATGCACGTAGTATTCGGAATAAGGTGAATCAGTTGATGGCACAAATCATCGTGAATGACTATGATTTAGTGGCCATTACTGAAACATGGTTAACAGATGGTCACGACTGGGAGTTAAATATGCAAGGGTATCAGACTATACGAAAGGATAGAATGGACGGTAAGGGCGGCGATGTAGCTTTGTTGTTTAAGGATGGCATCCGGGCAATAGTAAGGGATGACATGGGTGCTATGGAGGACACGTTTGAATCAATTTGGGTGGAAATCAGGAATAGTAAGGGGAAAAGGTCACTGATAGGAGTAGTCTATAGGCCACCAAATAGTAACAGGATGGTAGGGCAGGCAATAAGCAAAGAAATAACGGATGCATGTAGAAATGGTACAGCGGTTATCATGGGAGATTTCAATCTGCATGTCGATTGGTTTAACCAGGTTGGTAAAGGCAGGCTTGAGGAGGAGTTTATAGAATGTGCCCGGGATAATTTCCTGGAACAGTATGGAATGGAACCTACAAGGGAACAAGCGGTCCTAGATCTGGTCCTGTGTACTGAGGCAGGATTGATTAATTATATCATAGTTCGGGATCCTCTTGGAAGGAGCGACCACAATATGGTGGAATTTAAAATACAGTTGGAGGATGAAAAGGTAAAATCAAACACTAGTGTTTTGTGCTTAAACAAAGGCGATTACAAAGGGATGAGAGAAGAACTAGCTAAGGTAGACTGGGAGCAAAGACTTCATGGTGAAGCAGTTGAGGAACCGGGGCAGCACGGTAGCATTGTGGGTAGCACAATTGCTTCACAGCTCCAGGGTCCCAGGTTCGATTCCGGCTTGGGTCCCTATCTGTGAGGAGTCTGCACATCCTCCCCGTGTGTGCGTGGGTTTCCTCCGGGTGCTCCGGTTTCCTCCCACAATCCAAAAAGATGTGCAGGATTGGCCATGATAAATTGCCCTTAGTGTCCAAAATATCCCTTAGTGTTGGGTGGGGTTGTTGGGTTGTGGGGATAGGGTGGATGTGTGGACCTTGGGTAGGGTGCTCTTTCCAAGAACCGGTGCAGACTCGATGAGCCGAATGGCCTCCTTCTGCACTGTAAATTCTGTAAATTCTATGAACAGTGGACAGCCTTCCGAGCGATCTTTCACAGTGTTCAGGAAAGGTTCATACCGACAAAAAAGAAAGACAGTAGAAAGGGGAAAAATCGACCGTGGATATCTAAGGAAGTGAGGGCGAGTATCAGATTGAAGGAAAGAACATACATAGTGGCAAAAATTAGTGGGAGACTAGAGGACTGGGAAGTCTTTAGGGGACAACAGAAAGTTACTAAAAAAGCTATAAAGAAGAGAAAAGTAGACTATGAAAGTAAACTTTCTCAGAACATAAAAGCAGATAGTAAAAGCTTCTACAAATATATAAGACAAAAGAGAGTGGCTAAGGTAAATATTGGTCCTTTGGAAGATGAGAAGGGAGATTTAATAATTGGAGACGGGGAAATGGCTCAGGAGCTGAACAGGTTTTTTGGGTCAGTCTTCAAAGTGGAAGACACAAATAACATGCCAGTGACTGATGGAAATAAAGATATGCTAGGTGAGGACCTTGAGATGATTGTAATCACTAAGGGGGCAGTATTGGGCAAGCCAATGAGGCTAAAGGTAGACAAGTCTTCTGGCCCTGATGGGATGCATCCCAGAGTGTTAAAAGAGATGGCTAGGGAAATTGTAAACGCACTGGTGATAATTTATCAACATTCACTGGACTCTGGGGTGGTCCCAGAGGATTGGGAAGTAGGAAACGTGACACCACTGTTCAAAAAAGGAGGTAGGCAGAAAGCGGGTAATTATAGGCCGGTAAGCTTATCTTCGGTTGTAGAGAAAATTCTGGAATCTATCATTAAGGAGGAAATAGCAGGGCACCTGGAGGGAAATTGTCCCATTGGGCAGACGCAGCAAGGGTTCATAAAGGGTAGATCGTGTCTGACTAATTTGGTAGAATTCTTTGAGGACTTTACCAGTGCAGTAGATAATGGGGAGCCAATGGATGTGGTATATCTGGATTTCCAGAAAGCTTTTGACAAGGTGCCACACAAAAGGTTGCTGCATAAACTAAAGATGCATGGCATTGAGGGTAAAGTGGGAGCATTGGTAGAGAATTCGTTACCTAACAGAAAGCAGAGAGTGGGGATAAATGGGTGTTTCTCTGGTTGGCAACCTGTAACTAGTGGGGTCCCTCAGGGATCAGTGTTGGGCCCGCAGTTGTTCATAATTTACAGAGATTATTTGGAGTTGGCGACCAAGTGCAATGTGTCAATGTTTGCAGACGACACTAAGATGAGTGGTAAAGCAAAAAGTGCATAGGATACCGGAAGTCTGCAGAAGGATTTGTATAGGTTAGGTGAATGGGCTAAGTTCTGGCAGATGGAATTCAATGTTTCCAAGTGTGAGGCTATCCATTTTGGGAGGAATAGCAGCAGAATTTAAACGGTAAGATGTTAAAACATGCTGCTGTGCAGAGGGACCTGGGTGTGCTGGTGCACGAGTCGCAAAATGTTGCTGTGCAGGTGCAACAGGTGATTAAGTAGGCTAATCGAGTGTTGTCTTTCATTGGTAGACGGATGGAGTTCAAGACTAGGGAGGTTATGCTGCAATTGTATAACATGTTGGTGAGGCCACATCTGGAATATTGTGTTCAGTTTTTGTCTCCTTACCCGAGAAAGGACATATTGACACTGGAGGGAGTGCAGAGGAGATTCACCGGGTTGATCCCAGAGTTGAGGGGATTAGATTATGACGAGAGGTTGAGGATACTGGGACTGTACTCATTGGAGTTTAGAAAGATGCGGGGGGGGGGTCTTGAAACATATAAAATTATGAAGGGAATAGATAGGATAGTTGCGGGCAGGTTGTTTCCACTAGTCAGGGAAAACAGAACTATGGGGCAAAGCCTCAAAATAAGGGGAAGTAGATTTAGGACCGAGTTTGGGAGGAACTTCTTCACCCAAATGATTGTGAATCTCTGGAATTCCTTAGCCAGTGAAGCAGTTGAGGCTCCTTCTTTAAACGGTTTTAAGAAAAAGATGGATACCTTTCTAAAGAATAACGGGATTCGGGGATATGGTGTACGGGCCGGAGAGTGGAGCGGAGTCCACAAAGATCAGCCATGATCTCATTGAATGGCGGAGCAGGCTCGATGGGCCAGATGGCCTACTCCTGTTCCTAGTTCTTATGTTCTTATACTCTTATGAGGTAAGGTTGGAAAGTCTAGTGAAGAGTGGTGCAGTGGTTGCAGGAGTAATAGAGAAACTATCTTGTCCAAGAATACAATTTATCTTGGGTAATGCTATAGCTGGATCGCAGGTGGGAGTGATGCCCACTGTGGTAGATACGCCAGTGGAGAATCATACAACTGAAGTGTTGAAGGACGAATATCCTGGGATTTTTCCGGATTGTGTAGAAACAAGGTCGCAAAGTCACAGCTTAGGACAAGAAGAGAAATCAAAGAGTGAAAATAAAGTTGAAGTTCAATTATCAGAAACGATTTTTGATCAGATGGCTGAAAAAGAACAAGAACAGGTGGAGGATGAGGCGGATATTTTTAGTTCAGGAAAATTGGCGGAGTTACAACAGAAAGATATAGAAATAAAACGGATGTATCAGAAAGCATACACGGGAGAGGAATCTGAGTGTATACCAGAGTGTTATTCGCATAAAAATGATGTCTTCATGTGAAAATGGGGACCTTTACATATGCAGGCGGATGAAAAGTGGGCAAAAGTTCATCAAGTGTTATTGCTGGTACTGTATAGAAAGGTGGTGTTGCGAGTAGCATGAGGTATCAGTGGGAGGTCATTTGGCAGTCAGGAAAACTCAAGCTAAAATCCAAAAACATTTTTATTGTCCTGGACTACATAAAGGTGTACTTAAATTTTGTCGATCATGTCACGGATGTCAAGCGATAGGGAAACCTCGAGCTGTGAAAAAAACCAGCACCCTTAATATCCATTCCAGCCTTTGAGGAACCTTTTACAAGGGTCTTAATTGATTGCGTAGGGCCACTTCCGAAAACAAAAAGTGGGTAGCAATATCTTTTGACTATAATGGATGTGTCTTCGAGGTGTCCAGAGGCCATTCCAATGCGAAATATTAAAGCTAAAAAGATTGAGAAGGTGTTACTTTAATCCTTTGCTCGGTATGGACTACCCACAGAAACACAATCGCATCAAGGATCAAATTTTACCTCAAGGTTATTCAAAGAAGTTATGGATAGATTAGGAATAAAACAATTTAAATATAACGCAGTATGTAGATTTTCCGACCAGAGGAGGGGCAATATTGGATTTAGTATTGGGTAATGAGCCAGGGCAAGTGATAGATTTGTTAGTGGGGGAGCATTTTGGAGATAGTGACCACAATTCTGTGACTTTCACTTTAGTAATGGAGAGGGATAGGTACGTGCAACAGGGCAAGGTTTACAATTGGGGGAAGGGTAAATACGATGTTGTCAGACAAGAATTGAAGTGCATAAGTTGGGAACATAGGCTGGCAGGGAAGGACACAAGTGAAATGTGGAACTTGTTCAAGGAACAGGTGCTACGTGTCCTTGATATGTATGTCCCTGTCAGGCAGGGAAGAGATGGTCGAGTGAGGGAACCATGGTTGACAAGAGAGGTTGAATGTCTTGTTAAGAGGAAAAAGGTGACTTATGTAAGGCTGAGGAAACAAGGTTCAGACAGGGCATTGGAGGGATACAAGATAGCCAGGAGGGAACTGAAGAAAGGGATTAGGAGAGCTAAGAGAGGGCATGACCAATCTTTGGCGGGTAGGGTCAAGGAAAACCCCAAGGCCTTTTACACATATGTGAGAAATATGAGAATGACTAGAGCGAGGGTAGGTCCGATCAAGGACAGTAGCGGGAGATTGTGTATTGAGTCTGAAGAGATAGGAGAGGTCTTGAACGAGGACTTTTCTTCTGTATTTACAAATGAGAGGGGCGATATTGTTGGAGAGGACAGAGTGAAACAGATTGGTAAGCTCGAGGAAATACTTGTTAATGGGAAGATGTGTTGGGCATTTTGAAAAACTTGAGGATAGACAAGTCCCCCGGGCCTGACGGGATATATCCAAGGATTCTATGGGAAGCAAGAGATGAAATTGCAGAGCCGTTGGCAATGATCTTTTCGTCCTCACTGTCAACAGGGGTGGCACCAGGGGATTGGAGAGTGGCGAATGTCGTGCCCCTGTTCAAAAAAGGGACTAGGGATAACCCTGGGAATTACAGGCCAGTTAGTCTTACTTCGGTGGTAGGCAAAGTAATGGAAAGGGTACTGAAGGATAGGAGTTCTGAGCATCTGGAAAGACACTGCTTGATTAGGGATAGTCAGCACGGATTTGTGAGGGGTAGGTCTTGCCTTACAAATCTTATTGAATTCTTTGAGGAGGTGACCAAGCATGTGGATGAAGGTAAAGCAGTGGATGTAGTGTACATGGATTTTAGTAAGGCATTTGATAAAGTTCCCCATGGTCGGCTTATGCAGAAACTAAGGAGGCATGGGATAGTGGGAAATTTGGCCAGTTGGATAACGAACTGGCTAACCGATAGAAGTCAGAGAGTGGTGGTGGATGGCAAATATTCAGCCTGGATCCCAGTTACCAGTGGCGTACCGCAGGGATCAGTTCTGGGTCCTCTGCTGTTTGTGATTTTCATTAATGACTTGGATGAGGGAGTTGAAGGGTGGGTCAGTAAATTTGCAGACGATACGAAGATTGGTGGAGTTGTGGATAGTGAGGAGGGCTGTTGTCGGCTGCAAAGAGACATAGATAGGATGCAGAGCTGGGCTGAGAAGTGGCAGATGGAGTTTAACCCTGAAAAGTGTGAGGTTGTCCATTTTGGAAGGACAAATATGAATGCGGAATACCGGGTTAACGGTAGAGTTCTTGGCAATGTGGAGGAGCAGAGAGATCTTGGGGTCTATGTTCATACATCTTTGAAAGTTGCCACTCAAGTGGATAGAACTGTGAAGAAGGCCTATGGTGTGCTCGCGTTCATTAACAGAGGGATTGAATTTAAGAGCCGTGAGGTGATGATGCAGCTGTACAAAACTTTTGTAAGGCCACATTTGGAGTACTGTGTACAGTTCTGGTCGCCTCATTTTAGGAAGGATGTGGAAGCTTTGGAAAAGGTGCAAAGGAGATTTACCAGGATGTTGCCTGGAATGGAGAGTAGGTCTTACGAGGAAAGGTTGAGGGTGCTAGGCCTTTTCTCATTAGAACGGAGAAGGATGAGGGGCGACTTGATAGAGGTTTATAAGATCATCAGGGGAATAGATAGAGTAGACAGTCAGAGACTTTTTCCCCGGGTGGAACAAACCATTACAAGGGGACATAAATTTAAGGTGAAAGGTGGAAGATATAGGAGGGATATCAGAGGTAGGTTCTTTACCCAGAGAGTAGTGGGGGCATGGAATGCACTGCCTGTGGAAGTAGTTGAGTCGGAAACATTAGGGACCTTCAAGCAGCTATTGGATAGGTACATGGATTACGGTTAAATGATATAGTGTAGATTTATTTGTTCTCAAGGGCAGCACGGTAGCATTGTGGATAGCACAATTGCTTCACAGCTCCAGGGTCCCAGGTTCGATTCCGGCTTGGGTCACTGACTGTGCGGAGTCTGCACGTCCTCCCCTTGTCTGCGTGGGTTTCCTCCGGGTGCTCCTGTTTCCTCCCACAATCCAAAGATGTGCGGGTTAGGTGAATTGGCCAATGATAAATTTCCCTTAATGTCCAAATTGCCCTTGGTGTTGGGTGAAGGTGTTGAGTTTGGTAGGGTGCTCTTTCCAAGAGCCGGTGCAGACTCAAAGGGCCGAATGGCCTCCTTCTGCACTGTAAATTCATTGATAATCTATGATTAATCTAGGACAAAGATTCGGCACAACATCGTGGGCCGAAGGGCCTGTTCTGTGCTGTATTTTCTATGTTCTATGTTCTATGTTAACTGTGTAGCATCCAGAATCGCAGGGAGCGTTAGAAAGGTGGCACCAGACATTAAAGACAATGTTGAGGGCTTACTGTCAAGATTATCCATAGGATTGGGATAAAGGAATTCCATTCGTCCTGTTTGCAAGTAGGGATGCACCTAATGAGTCAATCAAATGCAGTCCTTTTGAACTAAGTTTTGGTCATGAGGTAAGAGGACAACTTAGATTGATTGTGGAAAAATCGGTGAGTGAGAAGTCGGAACTTACATTATTGGATTACGCGTCAAATTATAGGGAGCAATTACATAGAACAGGTGAATGGGCTAGACAGCGTTTCATAATTGCACAAAATGTGATGAAACAGGTAGCAGACAAGAAATCCAAAGCTCGTAGTTTTGCCAGGAAAGATAAAGCTTTTGTATTGTTACCAGTGGTAGGTGAACCTTTAATAGCAATGGTTTGTGGACCTTATCAAATTGAAAGGAAATTAAGTGAGCTGAATGATGTAGTAAAAACCCCAGACAGAAGGAAAACTCACCAAATGTGTCATGTGAATATGCTTAAACGGTACTTTGAAAGGGAAGGAGAGGAAAAGGAAGAGGTTTGAATGATTATAACTCAAAGTGACGAACCAAATCCAGATGACCTTGACTTTCACATACCTCAAATTAAATTGGAAATCGAGGATGTTCTAAAAATTGGGGTAAATTGTTGAGTTACCTCTCAGAAGAAGAACGGCTGTCCTGAAAGAGCTTTTGGTATCGCATGGGCAGGTTTGTGGAGATAGGTTGGGAAGGACTAAAATGGATATACATGATGTACATGTGGGAAATCCATTTCCAATTAAACAACATCCATATAGACTTAACCCTTTAAAATTGGCACAGGTTAACAAAGAGATTGAGAGTATGCTTTAAAAAAGGCATAATTGAAGTGGGTTGCAGCCAATGGAGCTCACCCATAGTGATGGCCCCAAAACCGGACGGTACCCAACGGTTGTGTGTGGGCAATCGAAAGGTTAATGCAGTTACAAGAACGGACTCCTATCCTATCCCAAGTTTGAAGGATTGCATTGAGAAAGTGGGACAATCAGATTTTATTTCCAAACTGGAATTACTTAAAGGTTACTGGGAGGTGCCTTTATCCGACAGGGGCAGGATATTTCAGCTTTTGTGACTCCAGATGGCATATACCAATTCAAAGTTATGCCATTTGGCATGAAAAACGCCCCAGCCAGTATTCAACGGATAACTGACAAAGTAGTTTCAGGATTACCCAATTGTGCAGTGTCTATCGACGATCTGATATTTGTCAGCCAGACATGGGACGAACATTTAAAACATCTGATGGAGTTATTCGATCGACTTCAGGAGGCGGGTTTAGTGTTAACCATACCCAAAAGTGATTTTGGAAAAGCCCAAGTCTCTTTCCTTGGCCATACAATCGGACAGGGTCGAATGGTCACAGGTGGTGTGAAACCACAAGTTAATGTGGAGTTTCCAATACCTCGAAACGAATGGAAATCGTGCGATTTTTTGGCATGAGTGGATGTGATCGAACAGTTGTGCCAAATTATTGCAGCGTGGTGGCTCCACTGATGGACTTGCTGAAGAAACGTCGAAAATTTCAGTGGAAAGCAAAGCTTCAACAGGCATTTGAGTGCCCGAAAGCTGTGATGACCAATGCTCCTGTGTTGGGGAATTACAAGGGACTCTGTGGTCAGATTCTCAGGTAAGGAGACCAAAACTGAACACAATACTCCAGATGCGGCCTCAGCAACACCTTATACAATTGCAGCATAACCTCACTAGTCTTGAACTCAATCCCTCTAGCAATGAAAGACAAAACTCGATTAGCCTTCTTAATCACCTATTGCACCTGCACACCAACTTTGTGCGACTCGTGCACCAGCACACCCAGGTCCCTCTGCACAGCAGCATGTTTTAACATCTTACCGTTTAAATAATAATCCATTCTGCTGTTATTCCTCCCAAAATGGATAGCCTCACACTTGGCAACATTGAATTCCATCTGCCAGATCCCAGCCCATTCACCTAACCTATCCAAATCCTTCTGCAAACTTCCGGTATCCTATGCACTTTTTGCTTTACCACTCATCTTAGTGTCGTCTGCAAACTTTGACACATTGCACTTGGTCCCCTACTCCAAGTCGTCTATGTAGATTGTGAACAACTGCGGGCCCAACACTGATCCTTGAGGGACCCCACTAGTTACAGGTTGCCAACCAGAGAAACACCCGTTTATCCCCACTCTCTGCTTTCTGTTAGTTAACCAATCCTCTACCCGTGCTACCACTTTACCCTCAATGCCATGCATCTTTAGTTTATGCAGCAACCTTTTGTGTGGCACCTTGTCAAAAGCTTTCTGGAAATCCAGAAAGACCACATCCATTGGCTCCCCGTTATCTACTGCACTGGTAACGTCCTCAAAAAATTCTACCACATTAGTCAGACACGACCTACGCTTTGTGAACCCATGCTGCGTCTGCCCAATGGGACAATCCCCCCCCCCCCAGGTGCCCCGCAATTTCCTACTTAATGATAGATTCCAGCATTTCCCCTACAACCGAAGTTAAGCTTACCGGCCTATAATGACCCGCTTTCTGCCTACCTCCTTTTTTAAACCACTGTTTAAAAAAGGAGGTAGGCAGAAAGCGGGTCATTATAGGCCGGTAAGCTTAACTTCGGTTGTAGGGGAAATGCTGGAATCTATCATTAAGTAGGAAATTGCGGGGCACCTGGGGGGGGGGGGGGATTGTGTCACGTTTGCTACTTTCCAATCCTCTGGGACCACCCCAGAGTCTAGTGAATTTTGATAAATTATCACTGGTGCGTTTACAATTTCCCTAGCCATCTCTTTTAACACTCTGGGATGCATCCCATCAGGGCCAGGAGACTTGTTTATCTTTAGCCCCACTAGCTTGCCCAATATTGCCTCCTTAGTGATTACAATCATCTCAAGGTCATCACCTATCATATCCTTATTTCCATCAGTCACTGGCATGTTATTTGTGTCCTCCACTGTGAAGACTGACCCAAAAAACCTGTTCAGCTCCTCAGCCATTTCCCCGTCTCCTATTATTAAATCTCCCTTCTCATCTTCCAAAGGACCAATATTTACCTTAGCCACTCTTTTTTGTCTTATATATTTGTAGAAGCTTTTACTATCTGTTTTTATGTTCTGAGCCAGTTTACTTTCATAGTATACCTTATGGCTTTTTTAGTAGTTTTCTGTTGTCCCCTAAAGACTTCCCAGTCCTCTAGTCTCCCACTAATTTTTGCCACTTTGTATGTTTTTTCCTTCAATTTGATACTCTCCCTCACCTCCTTAGATATCCACGGTCGATTTTTCCCCTTTCTACCGTCTTTCTTTTTTGTCGGTATGAACCTTTTCTGAACACTGTGAAAGATCGCTTGGAAGGTTCTCCACTGTTCCTCAACTGCTTCACCATGAAGTCTTTGCTCCCAGTCTACCTTAGCTAATTCTTCTCTCATCCCATTGCAATCGCCTTTGTTTAAGCACAAAACACTCGTGTTTGATTTTACCTTGCCATCCTCCAACTGTATTTTAGATTCCACCATATTGTGGTCGCTCCTTCCAAGAGGATCCCGAACTATGAGATAATTAATCAATCCTGCCTCATTACGCAGGACCAGATCTAGGACCGCTTGTTCCCTTGTAGGTTCCATTCCATACTGTTCCAGGAAATTATCCCGGGCACATTCTATAATCTCCTCCTCAAGGCTGCCTTTACCAACCTGGTTAAACCAATCGATATGCAGATTAAAATCTCCCATGATAACCGCTGTACCATTTATCCATGCATCCGTTATTTCTTTGCTTATTGCCTGCCCTACCATACTGTTACTATTTGGTGGCCTCTCGACTACTCCTATCAGTGACCTGGTCGCCTTACTTTTGCTGATTTCCACCTAAATTGAATCAACCTTGTCCTCCATAGCACCAATATCATCCCTTACTATTGCCCGGATGCCATCCTTGAACAACAAAGCTACACCACCGCCCTTACCGTCCATTCTATCCTTTCGTATAGTCTGATACCCTTGATCTCCATTAACCATTATACTGTCCATAGCTTTACACTTCCCTTCCCCCCCCCCCCACCCCCCCCCCAACTTGCTGGTCTAAAGTCCTTGTGAACACCCTATTTATCCTCTTCGCTAGAACACTGGTCCCAGGGTGTTTTAGTTTCGTTTTGAGAGCTGGTAAGCTGCAGGCAAAACAAGGGGCTGTCTAAGAATCTCTCTACAAACTAAAGACAGTCTCCAGATCAATTGGGTGATTTCAAAGTGCTGAGTGCTCTCAGTCGTGAATTTAAACCTGATCTCCGTGTTAAAACGGGGCTTTTGTCTTATGGATGTTAATAACGAAAGATTAAGGTTTACTTATAGACTATTGTATCTATGGGGAGGATTGGTGGTAATAGTTGTTAAGATGTTTACTGTGTATTTATTCAGTGTTAACTGGTTTCATAAATAAGTATTGTTTTAATTTAAAAGTACTGTGGATCTCTGGTACATCACACCTGTAAGGTAAGGCCTTGCGTTCCCCATAACCATAATCTATTAAAAGTTGTGGGTCAGGTGAACTCCATGATACACTTTGGGGTTCTCTAAACCTTGGCCCATAACAACTGCCCCGGTGGCGGCGGATAGGTTTGTAGTGGAATGAGGGTTGGAGAAGCGGCAATAGGGAAATTGATGAAGACCCCATGGATAGAAATGGCAACGCTGCAATGAGGTGACATGGGGACGGGTGGGGAATGGAAGAACCTCTCCCTACCTCATCACAACCCGATAGACAAACAGCAACCGCACCCCCCCCCCCCCCCCAAAGAGACTGCTTTTCGGGGACAAACGTGGCCTCGTTTGGGGCAACGAGGGTACCGACCAGGGGAAGGCAGGGTTTTGCACAGAAAAGTACAGAGTAAAATGAATAGAGCGAAGAGGAATTCCAGAGAGCGGGCGAGGAACTCCCGGCAGGAAATCACCACACTAGCCGGACAGCTTGTGCCGGGAATTATGCAAAAGACAGAGACCCCCCAGTGAGGTGGACAGCAGGTGTGATGGGGGTGTGGTAAGCGCGGAGAGGAGCAGCGAGAAGTCGGTAGAGGGGAGCGGGCTCCAAGAAGAGGGGAAAGAGGACGGGGAGGGGCATGGGGCATAGACACACATAAGGGCAGATTAATAACGGCAGTCTGGCTCCAACAGGCCGCAGCCAGGTTCCGGAACAAAATGGCACTGTCAGCACCCACCTAGCACGGGCCCTGGGCGAAGGAAGACCCCGGAGATCAGGGGCATATCCACGTGGCTGGCGCACAGTTGGGGGCCATGTTGGATGCCCCCTGTACAAAGGGAAATAGCGGAGCACAGGTGCACGCCCAGCAGGTAAGTATGGTTAATCCTAGACGAGCGTGGGGAAAAAACAACTCCACCAGAATAGTCTTCTGAAATGTCAGGGGACTTAACAGCCCAATGAAAAGATCCAGATTCTTCACCACCTGAGGACCATGAAAGCCGACAGTCTTTCTCCAAGAGACACACTTGAGGGAGAAGGACGACTGCGGGTAAGGAAGGGCTGAGTGGGACAGACCTACCATTCCTTCTATGGGACGAGGACCAGGGATGTAATCGTACTAATGAATAAAAAGTCGATGTTTACAGCGGCAAGGACGGTTACGGACCTAGGGGGTAGGTACATCTTGGTCAACATTGCCCTAGGTGGGGCACTGGTGGTCCTCGTCAATGTGTATGATCCCAACTGGGACAACATGGAATTTATTTAAAAAACCATGGCAGAATCCCGGACATAGTGACATAGACAACACCGACTGGTCACGAGGGGAGGGGGATGGGCGGTGTGCGGACTTTAACCCTGTACAAGGCCCACGGACAGACATGTCGAACCCCAAAATGGGAAGGACTTCCAGAATGGCAAAGGAAATCTGCCTCTTCATGGAGCAGGTGGGAGCCAAAGGCACATGGCAATTTTTCCACACAGGGGAGAGGGAGTTCTCCTTCTTCCCCGTAGTACAGAATGTATACTCAAGGATTGACTTCTTTTTAGTGGGTTAATCGGTGCTTCTGGGGTTGTTCAGCATGGAATACTCTGCAGTCCTAACCTCCGACCACGCCCCACATTATATGAAAGTGAGGTTGGGGACAGGGAGTGTCCAATGCCCCAAATGGTGGTTGGACACGGCCTTACTGGCCGATAAGGCCTTTAGCGAGGAAATGTCACAGCCCACAGACGAAAAAATGAAGCACAATGACAACAGGGCAGTCCCACCCTCCGTGCTCTGGGAGGCGCTAAAGGCTGTGTTCAGGGGAGAAATATCCCTTTTAAAGAACGAAGTGACAGGTAGGAAAGGGCGGTTAGGCAAAAGCTAGTTGACTCCATACTGGAATTGGACCGGCAATACGCGAAGCCCCGAACGTAGAGCTCCTGGCGGAGAGGAAAAAGCTACAGATGTACTTTGATGTGATCGCCACGAGAAGAGCGGTGCACCAACTCCGGCAGGCATGGGGGATCCTGTATGAATGCGGAGACAAAGGCATTGGGACCCTGCGGACTTAAACAAAAAAACGGGACTGCACTGGCCCAACACCTGCGGGAGTTGTTCACAGATTCCCTGGTGAGGGGCACACTGCCGCTTGTGCTGCCGCAAGCCTAAATCTCGCTGCCACCTAAAGAAAACCCAAATGAGTGTAGTCCATGAAGACCCATCTCGCTACTAGACGTAGATGCCAAAATATTGGCCAAGGTCCTAGCCAAGAGACTGGACAACTGTGCACGAGAGGTGGTCACAGAGGATCCAACGGGCTTCATCAATTGTAGACAGCTAACATCGAACATCAGGCGCCTGCTAAACGTTATCATGAACCCATCCAGGAAGAGACGACCTGAGGTGATGATCTATCTAGGCGCAGAAAAGGCCTTTGACAGAGTCGAATAGAAGTACCTCATAGAGGTACTGGCGCCGTTCGGGCTCCGAACCTGATTCACCACCTGGGTGCAACTCTGTACAACACCCCCATGTCGAGCGTACGGACAAATACCACCAGCTCTAAATACTTCCAGCTGCAGAGGGGCACCAGGCAGGGATGGCCGTTACCCCCGCTGCTGTTTGCTGTATTGATCTAACCACTAGCTGTCTCAGACAGAACAACAACGAACTGAACGGGGATCCGAAGAGGAGGCAGATAACATACAGTCTCACTCTATGCAGATCACCTGCTCCTCTACATCTCGGACTCACAAAGCAGCAGAGAAGGAATGAGCACGCCCCTTGAAAGGATTTGGAGCCATCTCGGTCTACAAACTTAACATGAGCAAAAGCAGAATATTCCCAGTAAACCCACAAGGCGAAGGGGCAGAGTTGGTGGGGGTGTCGTTTAAACAGGTCCGCACAAATTCCGCTACCTGGGGATCCAAATCGCCCACTAATGGACAGGGCTCCACAAATGGAACCTGACAAGTCTGACAGAGGAAGATAAAAAGAACCTGCAGGGATGGAACACATTCCCACTCACCCTGGCGGGAAGCGTACAGGCGACCAAAATGAACGTGCTGTCCAGGTACCTCTTCCTAGTTAGATCCAACACGAACTATGTACCCAAGGCCTTTTTCAACTCACTGGACAAACTAATTATGGTGGTCGTGTGGGGGAGGGAGGGGTGAGAAATGCAAGGATCCCAAGCAAAGTCTCCAGAAAATGATATCCGAGGGGGGGGGGGGGGCTAGTCCTCCCAAATCTGCAGTCCTACCATTGGCAGCAGCAGCAGGAGTAATAATGGGGCGGATAAAGGTGCTGGAGCCATGTAGGTGCTCGTGGAGGAGGACTGCTGCAAGAGGACGTCCTTACAGGCCCTAGTCACGGCGTATCTCCCATCCTCACCCAAGATGTACTCAAACAGCCCAGTGGTGATGGCAACACTCCAGCCGTGGAACCAGGTCCGACAACATTTTGGCGCAACCGAAATGTCCGGTAAGGCCTCCATCTGCAACAACGACAGGTTTATGCCGGTGCTGACAGACACCTCCATTCAAAGATGGAGGCAAGACTGTGTGTGCGTGTGTGTGTGTGTGTGTGTGTGGGGGGGGGGGGGGGTGGCGGGGGGGGGGGGGGGGGGGGGGGCGGTGGCGGGGTGCATTGACAGTTAGAGGTCTGTACACAGATGGTAGGGTCACAACACTGGACTCACTGACGGAAAGCTGTCATCTGACACGGGGCAACAAATCCACGTGCCTGCAGATCAACAACTTACAATGGAAGGAACCAAGGACATATCCATGACATCCGCGACAGTCACTACGAGAAGTATTACTGCATGCAGTCATGTTAGGCAGGGGAAACTGTAGCGACATGTACAGACGATTTACAGAGAGGGCCAGCGCCAAACTGGATGAGACCAGAGAGAGGTGGGAGGAGGACCAGGGGCTCGAAATAAGGTGGGGACTCTGGAGCGAGACACGGCACAGTGTGAGCTCCACATCTACATGCGCAAGGCTCAGTCTAACGTAGCTAAAAGTGGTACATGGAGCTCACTTGACCAGAACTCGAATGAGAAGGTTCTTCCCGGAGGTATAGGATTGATATGAACCAAGGAGGCCGGCCAACCACGCCCACATGTTCTGGTGTTGCGGCAGACTTGCCGGGTACTGGATCATCTTCTCCAACGCAATGTTTAAAGTAGTGAGGATGAGGGTGGGCCCAGCTACTAGATAGCCAGGGACAAAGGTAATGTAGCCAAGACACAAAAGGAAAGAGGGGAAGAAGGAACGGGAGGGGGAGGGGGAAACATGAAAGCAAAACCGAATCCAGCGGAAGGGCCGGGTACAGTAAGGGTGGCGGTTGGAGGCAGAGGGGAAGCGGCAAAGGACGCGAACAACAACGGTGGGAACCAGGAGGGAGAATGGAGATCGCAACACAGGCGGGAAAAGAGAAACACAGGCCCACCACAGCCACAACAAACGCGTCAAGGAGTAAAGAAAACAAAAGAACGAAAAGAAGGAACGATTTGAACCCATGTGAATAGCAGAAACCGAGCGAAATGTAAATAAAATCAGGGGCATCGCCCAGGCGCCCCCCTTTCCACAACATTTATCGTTTTGTGTTTATTTGTATTGTGTTATTTACATGGCACTACAGCACAGTGGTTTGCATTGTTCCTTCACTGCGCGAGGATCCATGTTCGATTCCCGCTTGGGTCACTGTCAGTGAGGAGTCTGCACATTCTCCCCATGTCCGTGTTGGTTTCATCTGGATGCTCCTGTTTCCCCCCACATTCCCGAAAGGCACGCTGTTAGATAATTTGTACATTCTGAATTATCCCTCTGTGTACCCGACCAGGTGCCGGAATGTGGCGACTCGGGGGTTTTCAGAGCAACTTCATCCCAGTGTTAATGAAACCCTACAGGTGACAATAATGATTGTGAAAAAAAAGCAAAAAAACCATTAAATAAAACACTGAATGAAACCATATATATATTTTTTTTAATCTAGTCTCTGTTTGTGTGTGTTCATGAACAATGTTAAAAGCTACGCTTATTTATTCGGAGTTATGATGCAGGATATTCATATCCAGCTTCCAAATTTATAGTTATCCAACTGTACAAGAACGGCAAAATTATCAACATGCAAATCATTCCATTTACACCAGCCGTATGGAAGCGTTTTCACTGTTTCAGGAGAATCAACACGCTTGCATTTTGCAAATATGTTCGACATTCCGGTGTCCTTCTGGCTTCAAATGATCGTGTAGCATTGGAGGCAAAAAATTATTCTGATCTATTTTGTATAACTGGGCTAGGTCAAGAAACTGAAGTTAATTGCGCTTCTTCCATTTCATACCGACGATGTATCTGTCCACATGCAACAAGACCTGGACAACATTCAGGCTTACGTGATAAGGGGTAAATGGCATTCACGTCACATGTGCTGGGCAATCGCCAGTTCCCACAAGACAGATTCCAAGCATCTCTCTTTGACATGAGACGATATTACTTTCGTTGAATCCATTACTATCGTCATCCTCGGGCTTTCATTGACAATAAATTGAACAGTATCAGCGATATAAATGCTCTGGCTACGAGAAAAGGGTCAGAGACTGAAAATTCAGAGGCCAGTCACTCACTTCCTGTGTCCCCAAAGACTGCCTACCATCCAGAAATTTAGCAGAATGTTGGACCACTTTTTACTTGACTGGAAAAGTTCAGCTCCAACAACTTTCAAAAGCTATGGCACCACCAAAGGCAAACCAACAGTACAATTGAACACCTTAAATGTTTACTCCCACCTCCACCGTTGCAGAGTAGCAGACACATAAAGGATGCACTGCAGAAATTCACGATGGCTTCCTCTCCGGCACTTTCCAACCCTGACAGGTCTACCACCGGTTGACACATGCAGAGTTAGATACCCCTGAAAGAAACACAATCCTGACCAGAGTACATCGGCGTTTCTTGGCTGTGGCAGAGTCATAAACCTCCAACTGGCTTCTACCAGCCCTCTGGGTGTACCTGCATCATAATGGACTGCTGCGGCTCAAGAAGCTGATTGATGGCCATCTTTGCAAGGTCAATGAGGGATTAGCACTAAATACAGGGCGTCCTGGCGAAAGCCACGCCAATAAAATAACAAAGAGATCAAACATTAGCAAATAATTGTTAAAACAACGATATTAATTTTCTGAAAGGTAATACAGGTGGAACATTTTCTATTCACCTGAATCTTGGCAAGTTTCTTTGATAGTTTTCAGTTCTGAAACAAAAGTAGTAGCTTGAAGTTTTATTTAGAAAAGTGCATGCCATCTGTAAATTGCAGCAATAATATAGAAACATGCAAAACAAGCAAGACCATATGTTGGGCATTTAGTCTGAGATCAGAGCTAATCTGTGGCAAATCTCCACACGGTCGTCTGTACCCCACATGCCTGAATCGCTCTTGCTGAGTGAAAATCTCTAATTTCTGTACTAAAATTAATTATTCATCTCTCAGAAATTGCAGATTGGGAACAGAGGCTCCAAAATGTTGGTACCTTATTTTATGTCTGAATGTTTATTGAGTGCACTGTTCCATCGTTTGGACCATTTTCTTAATTGTGGCCCTTACGCTTCGATTCTCCAACCAGCAGGTTGGGCAACGCACTCTGGTCAATGGGTTTGGCTGCGGCGTGGTGTGGTTACAATGGTAAATCCCATTGACAATCGATGGAAAGATATATTTCTGCCGACATCGAACAGCGCGCGGCCCAGAAATACACGGCTGGTGATCCAGATGATCTAGCCGATTAACATCTTTCCGCAAATCACCTTTAATCTTCACAATTGAAATGAATGATTTCAGATTGTGAACCCCAGCACCATTTTTTAACGCTTGGCTCTAGCTTGCATACCGCAATGCTAATAACAGTGAGGAATACGTGCCAGACAGAATCACACAGTCACATAATACCACAGTGCAGAAGAGGCCCTTCGGCCCTCCCAGATTGCAACAACGCAATAAAGGCCCTGACCTGCCAGCCCAATCCCATTTTCCAGCACTTGACCCATAGCATTCAAATGTTATGGCGTGACAAGTACTCATCCAGATACATTTTAAAGGCTGTGAGGAATCCCGCTTCTACCACCTTCCAAGTCAGTGTATTCCAGACCATCACACTCTCTGGATAAAAATGTTTTCCTTAAATCCCCCTTAAACCTCGCCCCCCTCACTTTGAACATGTGTCCACTTATAAACGATCTTCAACTAAGAAGAACAGCTGCTCTCTATCCAGCCTGCCCATGCCCCTCATAATCTTGTACACCACTGTCTGGTTACCCCTCAGTCTTCTCTGCTCCAGTAAAAACAAGCAAAGCATATCAAACTCATCTGCGTCGCTTAAATGTTCCATCCCAGGCAACGAACTGATGAATCGTCTCCGCATCCCCTCCAATCAATTGCATTGTTCCGATAACGTGCGACGAGAATTATAGAGTACTCCAGCTTGGCCTCACCAAAGTTCGACACAGCACCATCACGAACTCCCTGCTTTTGTAATCTCTGTCGAGTTTGGAAGAAGGGACTGCCCCACATGCCGTTTTCACCAACCTATTAACCAGTCATTCTGCCTATGATCGATGGACAAATACGTCAAGATCCGTTTGTTCTTCGGATCTCCCCACTGTCAGATCTTTCATCGTATACTTCCTTGTTGAACTATTCCTTCCAAAGTGCATCACCTGACACTTTTCAGGATTACATTACATCTGCTGTGTATCCGCCCATTTGACCATCCTATCTATATCTTCCTGTAATGGAAGGCGCTGAACCTTACTGTTAGCAACTCAGCTAATCTTAGCGTCATCCGTAAACTTACTGATCCTATTGGTCACATAGTCATCTGTGTCTTTCATATAAATGACAAACAATAGGGGGCCAGCACTCATCCCTGTGCCTTGCCACTGGCCACTGGTTTCCAGGCACGAAAGCAGCCGTATATCATCACCACGTTTCTCCTACTTCGAAGCCAATTATGACTCCACCTCATTCAATCACCCTGAATCCCATGTGCATTATTTGCCTTCTTGATAAGTTTCCCATGTGGGACCTTGTCAAAGGCTTTGCTAAAATCCATGTAAACTACATCAACTGCACTACTGTCATCTATATACTTGGTTGCATTCTCAAAAATACAATCACATTTGTTAGGCATGACTTCCCTTTGACAAGTCATGCTGATTATCCGTTATCAAACCTTGCCTCTCCTAGTGGAGATAGATTCTCTCCTTCAGAATCGTCTCCAGTAGTTTCCCAACCACTGATGTGAGATTCACTGGTCTCTTGTTACCTGGTTTGACTCTACAGTCTTTATGAAACATTTGGACCTCATTAGCTGTTCTCCAGTCGTCTGGTACCGCCCCGTGGTCAGAGAGGAACTAAACATTTGGGTCCGAGCCCCGGTAATCTCCTCGTACGCCTCCCACGGGAGACTGGGACGCAATTCATAGATCATATAATTTACAGTGCAGAAGGAGGCCATTCGGCCCAACGAGTCTGCACCGGTTCTTGGAAAGGGCACCCCACCGAAGGCCCACACCTCCACCCTATCCCCATAATCCAGTAGCCCCACCCAACACTAAGGTCAAGTTTGGACACTAAGGGCACTTTAGCATGGCCAATGTACCTGACCTGCACATCTTTGGACTGTGGGAGGAAACCGGAGCACCCGGAGGAAACCCACTCACACAAGGGGAGGATGTGCAGACTCCGCACAGACAGTTACCCAAGCCGGAATCGAACCTGGGACCCTGGAGCTGTGAAGCAATTGTGCTATCCACAATGCTACCGTGCTGCCCGCACGGCAATTCATCCTGACCTGGAGATTTGTTCACTTTTAAGCCACCAATATCTCCAATAACTTGTCACTCTCTGTGATAATTTGCTGAAAATCGTCACAATCCCTCTCCCCGAGTTCCATAACTACCTATTCATCCCCTTCAGTGAAGTCAGATGTGCAATATTCGTTCAACACCCTACCAATGTCCTTGGGCACCATGCGCAAATTCCCACGCTGGTTCTCAATGGGGGTCCTTAAAGAAGAAGAACAGAATAACCTACAAACTAGGAAAAGGAATCGGAATTTCAGCTCCTTGAGTCCGCTCTGTCATTCAACACGATCATGGTTGACCTCATCTCGGCCTGACCGCTAACTTACTGTCCATTTTCCATTACCATTCAACCGATTACAAAATAAATATCTCACCATCTCCTCCTTCAATTTGCTCAATCTCACGGCATCCAACACGCTCTGAGGCCGTGAATTCCACAGACTTCACACCGGTCGAGAGAAGTAGTTTCTCACCTTCCAAGTTTTGAAAATACTACCCTTTATCCTAACACACTGACCTCTCGTTCTGGAATGCAAAACAAATGGAAACATTTCTACAAATACCTGTAAATCCATTTGATGAGCTTATGTCGTTCAAATCAATATACTCTTATTCTTCTAAACTCGAGCGAGTATTGGCAAAAACCTCTCAATCTGTCTTCAAAGGACAAGTTCATCTTCTCCGAAATTAACCGAGTAAATCCCCTCTGAACGCCCCCAATGCAATTGCATCCCATATCAAGTAAGGGTACAAAACACTGACGGCGTTTGTGCGTCGCCAGAAGGGCCTCCGCCGATGCTCTACTCCCGATGGACCGAGTTCCCGACCGCGCGGTTGACGTCTTGTCTGAGTGGTCGGGAACACGGTGTAGTGGCCGCGGACTGTGTCGACCAAGAGCCCTGCCACTCTCTGGCGGGCGAGGGAGGGGGGGGGGAGGGAACTTCCGCGAGGGCAGGCCGGACTAATGGAGGGTAGCCAGGGTGTGACCAGGGTTTGTTCTGTGGAGCTGTATTTGGCAGGTCGGGTCCGATTAAGGCAGCGCCATGTAGTATGGCGCGACCGTCGCAGGTCGTCGTCATGCGCATGCGCGGCCAAGGACCCGGCTGTTCTACGGTAATTCATGGCGTGGGAGCCGGAAGTTTTACCCGGCGCCACTGTTAGCGCCTTACAGGTCTCGGAATCGGTGAGCGTTCGGCACTGATTCTGGCGTCCTAAAAGGCCACAGTTCCCACGCCGGCGTCAGCACCATGCCACAGAAAAGGATAAAACATCCCATTATGCTTGTAGTAAACACAGAATTTAAACATATACTGACGATCACATCTGGCAATAGAGGAAAAGGAAAAAAAAAATCTTCATGCGAATGATCAGGCTGTAAAATAACATAACAACCATATATTTACCATTGACGTGCTTTTGCAGAGCTGCCTCTATTTGAATTGCAAAAAAAATACTTTGAAAATATAGATGGGAAGAAAATTAAACTCAGCATACATATCCTCACAATGTCTCAACGGGACTTTACATAAGTAATACAGAAGAGGCTAACACAAGTTTTATTTGGGAACAACAAACCAAAGAGTTTACAATGTAATTGATTGACTGCCAATGTCATTGTTTTAAAATATATATATTTTTATTCTCCGCCTTTTTCGCATTTTCTCCAAAATCAACACCCAACAATAAACAATAATCAGTAACGAATCCAATTTCAATCCCCATATCAATAACGACGATTCCATCCTCCCACCAAACCCACAAACATTAGTCTGCATGTTGACATAAACAAATGACAAAAAGGAATCATGTCAATGTCGTTGATGTTGAGATTTACGCGCTCCTCGGAATACTTGTCCCTGGTCTATCACCGCTCATTCTATGTCCACTGGTATCGATCGTGACTTCAACCATTCATATTTGATGCTCTGTACTTCCCTTCCTAAAGGAACAACTATCCTTCTCTACACTCCGGGTAGTCGTTAAACAGTTCGTTTGTGGGATAAAATGCAGAAGATATGGCGCATAAGTGAACCGTTAGATAATTGAAGCACCCCACCTTTGAGCAATTTTTTCATCATCTGCCTTATGCGAGTGATTGTCAAATTTAATTCAATAATACAAAGACGAATGGGAAGGAATTGCTCTGTTGCAGGTCGTGTATAAATTCACGTTTTCCAAGTGCAGATAGTAATCTCTCTCATTTCAAATTTACGTTGCTTTGTTACATTGAGGAAGTGCACCACTAGTTTTTACGAGACACAGTGTGGTAATATTGTCTTTTAAATACAGTTCCTCAGCTACAAAGCCTGGGGCTCACCTGTATCTTGCAAATTATTCTTCAAAGTGCTGATATCTGTAATTAAATAACACAATTCAGACTTTTCCATCGGAACATTAATCCTGTCATTTATCCTCAAACAGATGAGGGGAAATTTGAGTTGGGAGGCTGTGGCTTCGCCCATTATGCAGCTCGCATAACACGTAGTTAAAAACAATATATATACCTGCGAGTTGCAAGAAGAAGATGATGTAAATGGGATGAATTGACTTATTTTCAGACAGCTGTTTTGACGTTTGACACCGAGCGCCATATTCTGTGAATGGAAAACGGTTGTTAAGTAATCCTCAATGTGCTAAACATTGCGGTGACCAATTTACATATTCAGTCGACCATGGAATGCGGTGCACTTGCGTGTACGGAAGCAGTAGATATAAATACACAGGACCCTGTTATTTTGCAGACAGGAACAATATGTGCAAACATTGCGGCAGTTTCAGCTAAGCAAAACACGTGGCGGCCATTAGCTTTTTAATATCTCGGCTCCGTTCCTTAAGCAGTGTGAATCAAGCTGCCTGTTTAACTGTTCAAATAATCATTGGCAGATACATGTCAGTCATAATTTACTGTTGCATTGAACTATGAAAATCAGAGTCCACTTGCCAACCAAGCAGCGTTCTATGCAAATGAATTTTAAAATTGCTGTTTACCTCAAGAATTGATATTCTTGCGATTGGCCGAATGAGTGCAATTGAAAGGCTTCTACAAAATGCATTTTTACTTTTCCATGTTACTCAGAAGGAAAATCAATGTTATCAGCCTGCCCAGAAGGGAGGAAATACTAATGCAGCTCGTAACCCATCTAGAATATTTTCACGTATCAATTTCAGAATCGTGATATCAATAATGTCAGCTCTACTAGATGCGTGTGTTCCATCATTGCCTACGGTCATATGCAACACCAGGACTGGTGTGATATAAATTATGCTGAAATGTGTGCCATCCTGGAACAAAACCAGGCAGACTGACAGGCAATAAACAATAGCACAATTCGAGGTGGTAGTTTTCCATCATTTCCAAAGCTGAGCCACACGGACAATTGAAAAAGTAAAATACAAAGTTTTGGGGCTGAAGGACAAACCACGGGCAATCCATAAGTAAGCTTAATGACAAAGGTCATTTCAAAAGCGTTTTCCTGAAGCCACAAGGTCTGGGCGAAACAATGGCCACATGGAAAAATATCGCCTTCGCTCAAGGGATGGCGTTTTTCTTTTTAAGGGTGAAATTGCTACTCTACCACATTATGCGGATCATTTGCAACAATCGCTGAGCCGTGACTCCATGGTATATTCACTCCAGATGCATCCCCAGCACGCTATGAACCTATCCACACTTGGATCACCATCGATCTGAGACCTACATAAACAAATCAGACGGATGAAAAACAATGCTTCAAGATGGCATGTACTCATCCTGCAATTCTGTGAGGAAAACTGAGTGCCCATCGACAACCTTCGTGAACAGCACGACTGGAAGTCCCCTCACAACGAGAAATATCCCATGCTCTGGAAGCGAAGGAAGGGTGGCTATGAGCTAAATACCCACAACAGATGCTGGGAAAAAGAGCAAATTGTGCGCATGCTCCGAGACTGTGAAACCTGCTGCCTTTGTAGTTTAAAAAGACAGGTTAATGAATAAGCAGTGAGTGGCAAATTGCACCCAGCGTTAATCTATCTCTGTTGGAAAGACTGATAGGCAAAGACAGGTTAGAAAAACAACAAGGGCAGCACATGTATTCTGTTTAACTAGTTTTGTTTGAACTGCTTTAATAGGGCAGCACGGTAGCACAGTGGTTAGCACGGCCGCCTCAAGGCGCCAGGGACCCGGATTCAATCACGGCATTGGGTCATTGACTGTGTGGAGTTTGGACATTCTTCCCGTATCTGCGTGAATTTCGACCGGGTGCCAAAGTTTCCTCCCACAGTCCAAAGATGCTCGGAGGAGGTGCATTGGCCACTGATATGAAGGTTCTGTTATGGGGTTGCAGGAATAAGGTGGGTATGGATCGGTGCTCATTCGATAGGCCGAATGGTCTCATTCTGCACTGGAGTGATTCTATGATTTTAGTAGTGGGATATTCTTTAATGTGTCGGTCATTGTCATCTACGATCCAATCTTGAACAACTGCGGAAGAAATGAAACTCGCACTTTAGTTAATCTTAGGTTGCTTCCATCTAACCGTGCACACACCATGATTCACCCCGTGTATTGTTGTCTGTTGAACTGTTGGTCAGGTCAGTTGGTGCCTTGCAAACGTGAAGTCGGTTCCGTCATATGTTGTGACAATGCGGCGAGGGAACTAAATCCTTGAACACATTCAACCTAACTGCGTCAAAGTATACAAAATGTTTGATCCTCTTGAATATGCAAACGGCAGACATGTAGTTGAACTTGTAGGTCGATCACTGTGAAACCACACACGTCTCGCCAGTGAACTGCTGGAGTATCCATGAGGAGTAGAAATTCATCACCGTGGCAACATTGATGGCCGCAGGAAATAGTTGTCCAGAACTTCCCCACTGGTCTTCCGGCATGTCATAAAATCCGTGATGACATCACTGTACAGGGACAACCTTCGGGCACACTGCTTCTCTGACAGCAGTAGGTACTTGTGCTGTGGCCTACATGTTCTTTAGGAATGAATGAGTCTTCTTCGCCCAGCGAGCCTGCCATACAAGCCTCTGTGACCTTGTATTCCTCCAGCTTGATGCTGCTGCTGTGCCACACGTTGCTGCAGTGCTATTGTCCATTGTTGAAGAACTGTCCTCATTTAAGGCCAGGTATCACTGGAGGAATAAAAGCTTAGCGAATGTGCCTATGAAATATGCATTCACCAGTCCGCCTCTTCGACCACATTTTTACACGAGAAGATGGCTAGCGTCGACTTGCTACACTGGTCTTATTTGGTTCAACACTGATACCACTTCCCCTTCTCCCCACGGAATCGGCGACAGTCCACATTTTTGCTGCCTCTCTGGCCATGCTCGCAAACACTTACATCCAAACATAGATAGAAAATAAAATCAGGAAAAGACCACTCGGCTCTTCGCTGCTCTCCCTCCATAGCATAAAATCATTCCTCAGACAAGGATACAAAAAATGGACACAGTACTCTAGGTGTGGCGTCCCAATGCCCTATCCAATTACAATAAAATATCCCCATTCTTGGACTCAAATCTTCTCGCTATGAGGGCCAAAAAAACGATATGCCTTATATACTGCCTGTTGTATCGTTTGTGCGCACTGATGATTGCAATTTGAAATCACTCCTGATCTCTCATTTACTCACCGCCTTCTTTCATCCCTTGAGCCTTGACACCTCGTTATTTACATGCGGATGTGGAAAATACGAAATAACTTATGAACTTTGAATCAATGTCCACTTCCAGATGTTTGAGCTGGATTATTCGGTTCTCCAGACGTTTGGGCTGGATTCTTCGCTTCTCCAACCACGTGTTTCTTGGCAGTGCATTGTTCGCTGGCAGTGGGATTCTTTCTTCCCTCCATTTGCCAATGGGAATTCCCATTGAAGGCACTTCACGCTACAGTGGACCCCGCGGGCTGAGGTTCACTGCCAGCAGGAAAGGTACGAAGTCTTACAACACCAGGTTAAAGTCCAACAGGTTTGTTTCGATGTCACTAGCTTTCGGACGCTGCTCCTTCCTCAGGTGAATGAAGAGGTATGTTCCAGAAACACATATATAGCCAGATTCAAAGATGCCAAACAATGCTTGGAATGCGGCCATTAGCAGGTGATTAAATCTTTACAGATCCAGAGATGGGGTTTAACCCTCTAACCCGACCTGCAGCCGCGCCCATTCCAACCGCTCTTACCCCAGAAGACGGCCGCCACAGGGGAGGCAGGTGGATGGTCGGGGATCACAGCAGTCCATCTCCAGTCCTGGTGTACAATTTAGGTATCCACCTAGGCGTCGCGTTAGGGCCCACAAGGCCAGAAAATTAAACATAATTGAAGTTTAGCAATAGGGGCTACGTCACGAACCCTGTTTATTTGTTTTCACATTAAAGACCTGTGTACCATGTTGCAACGTGCCTCTGTGCTTTGCCCGGCTGGTGTGAGTGGTGGGTTGGTATGTCTGGTCGCAGAGTGGTTGCGAGTGGGGGAAGGAATGAATGCACATGGGGGGGGGGGGGGGGGTTGGCCCAGGGACCGCAGTTCTCTCAGCGCTCACTGCTCCTGGGTCCTATCTCCCACAGACCCGACTGACCTACCTCATCCGCCCCTGAGATTTCGTAGGACCGTGTGATGGAATGGCCAGTTCACATGCAGGTGGATGGGGGGAAGTGCTAGCATGGGCAGACGACAGACGTTGTCAAACGCTGTGGAGCTCCATTGTTCATTGCAGAGTGTGATGTCATTATCCTGTATCTCATGGGCCATACCTGCTGTGACTGCCAACCCAGGGCCCGTACCCTGTAGTATTGCAGATATGTTTCATGGAGACAGTTTCAGGCGAAGTGGTAGTTTGTCGGGAGGATTTGGGGTGGGAAGCGGCGTCAGTGCCACTGGCCAGTCCACTCCAGTCGGTAAACCTGGCGCACACTTTGTGCGGCCTCCTGTGCCTACCGGAACCCATTTTCTACCCATCCTCACCCTTCCCCGCATCTTCCACATTGGACGTTGACAGACATTCGCCCTCCTCCTCCAGCACGTCTCCCCTCTGCTGCTGTTGTGAAGGACAGAACAGGCCAGCGGGATGTGAACGATCCTCTCTGTTCTCTATTGGAGGACCCCTCTAGAATGGTTCACGCAGCTTAACCGCATCTTCAGAATGCCAGCGCATCTGTCAGTCACACCTCTGGTTACAGCATGTGCTTCATTGTAGCGGGTCTTCACCACGGTCTGTGTCCTCCAGATAGGTAGCAGTAATCACTACCGCAGCAGACAAGCCTTGTCGCCTAGGCGCCAATCCCCCAGCCAAAGTGGGGGAATTGGGGCCAGAGGTCAGGAAACGTCGAGGGTGCCAGGATGAACGTATCCTGCACATGGCTTGGGTATTGGGCGCAGACGTGCAGGATGTACAGCTGATGATCACACACCAGCTGCATGTTCATGGAGTGGAACCCCTTTCGGTTTGTGAAGAGCGCCTTGTCATCTGAAGTTGTTCAGAGGGTGACACGCATCCCCTGGACACTGGGCATCTTGGCGATGTCAGCAATTCCCACGCCCGGGCTCCCTGGTGGCTTTTGTCCACATTGAAATGAATGTATTGTGTCGACTGGGCGTATAGGGCCTCCGAGATGGCACGGATGCACCTGTGCACTCAGCACAGTGAGATCTCGGACAGGGCCCCACTTGACGCCTGGAATGATCCCGAGGAGTGGACATTCAGGGCGACCATCAACTTGACCGCCAATGGGAGTGGCTGTCCTCCCCGTAAACCCCGCGTTGCCAAGTGCACCACGAGCTGGCAGATATGTTGCACTGTACCCCCTGCTCAGCCGAAGTCTTCAGTAGCATGCCCGGTCTAGCAGGTCCTCGAATGACAGATGTTGCCCCTCCACGTGAGGCGTCATGCGGTGCCTCCTCCTCGGCCTGTCGGGCGGCCGGTTCTCCATCCTCATCGGCTGTCTCCTGATCCTCTGGGGAAGGCTCTGCTCCTGCAGTTTCCTTCTCCTTGAGCAACTCCAGCTCGGACAGCTGCAGCGCTTCCCAGAGGGCTGCGGCGACACCATTGCTCGTTAAATTCGAGTATTCATTATCTTCAGGGGTCGAAAGCCGACACGTTAGCATGGTATTTGCCCTCGAACCAACCAGGTCCACCGGGCTACCCTGTGACTATGGATGACACCCATAACCCTGCCCGAGAGTGCCCCCTCCGATCCTGGTAGCCATTGTTCCATCGGGGTACCCGTTCCTACTTCCAGATGTACCGTCGGCAAACGCTCTGCACCCGCCTGTCCGGCCTGCCCCTGTCGGACGCTGCCTTGGGCGGGCTCCGCGATGGCCCGCCGGTGGATGGAGGTCTGTGGTTGTGGGTGTTATGGCACAAGGTGTGGTGCAGGGGTGGGAGTTGGATTTCAGGCTTGGTGGGGTTGTCGGTGAGGGCCAGGATGCACACTGCTGGTGGCACTCTGCATAACTAGTGGTAAAGGTTGTTGCAGTGGGGTGCACAGCAAGATGGCTGTCTTTCAGGCTCTCAGTGCGTGGACACTGCCGCAGTCCTGTGTGGGGTTCACCCTCGCACCACAGCTCGACCCCAAATTAAATTCCCAGCCCTTCCAGCGCGCCATTCCCAAACCAGCCAGCCTAGTGTCAGGAATGGCAGCCAATGGTTGCATCTCTCTATGTCCTCCCTCCTCCATGTTGCTGATTGACCCCGGCACATATTTCCCTATTTTCAGAAGTAAAAATGAACCTCGCCACCGGAAAATCTCGGCAGTGGGAATGGAGGATCACTGAGGCCCCGGGGAATACCGGGACAGTCCCGTTAATGATATATAAATGCTGTTCATTGTGCGTACGGAGTTGAACAAATTAATGTCATTTTCGAGGCGCCCAACCCGCCCACCAGTGAAGGGCTGGCAGCCGCACCACTTAAAACACAGACTTCACGAAATAAAAGGCCAGAATATTGCCGGGTCCATGGCCACGCGTTCGCACAGCGACGACCTGCAGTGGTCGCACCATAAAACATAACCACGACCGTGCACTGTCAAGACCTGCCAGATAGTGCCCCACTGGACAGCTCCTCGCCACCCGCAGGCCACCACAACCAGTCCCACCAGCCCTCGCCGATGCCACCCCCCCCCCCCCCCACCGGCCAATGGCACGCCACCCCCCCCCCCCCCCCCCCCCGTGGCGGCGCTGGACGCTGTCCGGAGCCGCCACGCTGTGTACCCGAATACCGAGAGGACACGTGCCCCGCGCTATTGGCAACTCAGGCTATCGGGGCGGAGCATCGGGGGAGGGCCTTCAGGCATTGTCTTGAGGCTGTCCGAATGGTGTGCGGGTACCCCTTTTGACACTGTTTTTGAAGGGCCGGTGCATCCACAAACAGGCGCTGCCCCCGATTGGGTCGTTAAAAGCGATTCTCCGCCTGATCAGCGATTGCTAAATCAGTGTAAGCAAGCTGCGAATCCTGCACCAGTTCTCCGCGCAATGGCCTTTCCCGAATTCGGCATCTGCTGCAGGAGATTTCCGCCCATTAAACTTGGAAATGAGCGAAAATGAAATCGTCAATCTGTCAGTTGTGTCCTCAAATTTTATTGATAGTGTCACAGCTTATGGAGAATTTGGAAACGGTAAACAATTTTGAAAACAAGGAGAAATGTTCTCTTTTGAATGTTGTTTTATTTCCAAATTTCATGCGTGGAAAATTGATGGTTTTTCACTCACTCACCTTTCTCTTTCTTAGTCAAATTCTTGTCTGTTAAATTGCAAGTTTATAATGACCAATTAAAATTAGAAAAACAAAGAAAAGTATATCAAGGGAATTACCAAGTATTTAGTTATGAAAACAAAAATGCATTACTCGGTCCATGTTGAAGAAATTTGTCAATGTGACGAATCGGTGAACCGGGAAACAGTCATGCTCATAATAATACTGGTATATTCCATAGAACCACTACAGTGTACAAGAAGGACTTCCAGCCCACATACTCTCCATCGACCCTTTCAAGGGTCATCTACCTCGGCCAACTCCCCTGCACAACCTTCGTATCCCTACCGAGCCTGCACAACTTTGGACACTAATGGGAGATTTATCATGCCCAATGCACCTAGCATGCCCATCCTTGCACAGTTGGAGGGCAGCACGGTAGCATGGTGGTTAGCACAATTGATTCACAGCTCCAGGATCCCAGGTTCGATTCTCAGGCTTGGTTCACTGTCTGTGCGGAGTCTGCACGTTCTCCCCGTGTCTGCGTGGGTTTCCTCCGGGTGCTCCGGTTTCCTCCCACAGTCCAAAGATGTGCAGGTTAGGTGGATTGGCCACGCTAAATTGCCCTTAGTATTCACAATTGCCCTTAGTGTTGGGTGGGGTTACTGGGCTATGGGGATAGGGTGGTGATGAGGGCTTAGGTAGTGTGCTATTTCCAAGAGCCGGTGCAGACTCGATGGGCCGAATGGCCTCCTTCTGCATTGTAAATTCTATGAAGTGGAGCACTCGGATGAAACCCACGCAAACACGTGGATAACATGTAAATCCAAACAGGCAGACAACCAATGCCGGAATTGAACACAGGTTGCTGGCACTGTCAGGCATGCTAACCATCATGCTGCCCATTGGCGAAATTGTCATACTGTCAGCGATAGTGTCAGATGAGTGAAGCCAACAGCATAACTAATCATGCGGAGAGACTAGATTTTCCTAAAGAGAAATGCAATTAGATAGGGTTCCCTGCCACTCACTTGAAGCAAAGCATATTGTATTCCATCACAGCTGAACCAACCTCCGTTGCTTTATTTTACATGACATTCGCCATTAAGAATTTAAAAAGTAACAACGATAGAATAGTATCAGAGAATTTACAATGCAAAAGCAGGCCACTCGGCCCATCGAGTCTGCGCCGGCCCTTTGAAGGAGCACCATACTTAAGCCTAAGCATCCACCCTCTCCACGAAACACAGTACCCCACGTAACCTTTTGTGGAATTTAACCAATCCACCTAACCTACACATGTGTGGACTGCGGGAGGAATCCATAGTCCCCAGGAGAAACCCATACAGACATGGGGAGAAAGTGCAAACTCCACACAGATAGTCACCCGTGGCCGGAGCTGAGCCAGGGACCCTGGAGCTGTGAGGCAGCAATGCTATCTACTGTGCCACCATGCCGCCCCATCTTCTTGGCTATCGCTTACAACATATTGGCTGGCCAAAAGAAGACAGTGAGTGTTAGTGGATGGAAAGTATTCCGTCTGGAGGTCAGTGAACAGTGGTGTCCCGCAGGGATCTGTTCTGGGACCTCTGGTCTTTGTGGTTTTTATAAATGACATGGATGAGGAAATAGAAGGATGGGTTAATACGTTTGCCGATGACATGAAGGTTGGTGGGATTGTAGGTAGTGTCGAGGGCTGTCGCAGGACATTGACAGGATGCAGTGCTGGGGTGAGATGTGGCAGATGGAGTTCAACCTGGATAAATGTGAAGTGATTCATTTTGGAAAGTCAAATTTGAATGCTGAATACAGAGTTAATGGCAGGAAACTTGGAAGTGTGTAAGAGCAAAGGGATCTTGGGGTCCACGTAAATAGATCCCTCCAAGTTTCCACCCAGTTTGATAGGTTGTTAAGAAGACGTATGGGGTGTTGGCTTTCATTAACAGGGGGATTGAGTTTAAGAGCCGCGAGCTTTTGCTGCAGCTTTATAAAACCCTGGAATATTATGTTCAGTTCTGGTCGCTTCATTATAGGAAGGATGTGGATGCTTTGGAGAGGGTGCAGAGCAGATTTTTCAGGATGCTGCCTGGACTGGAGGGCACATCTTATGAAGAAATTTTGAGGGAGCTCGGGCTTTTCTCACTGGAGCAAAGAAGGAAGAGATGTGATTTGATAGAGGTTTATAAGGTGATGAGAGGCATGGATAAAGTGGATAGACAGAGGGTTTTCCCCAGGGCGGAAATGGCTGTCACGAGGGGACATACTTTTAAGGTGACTGGAGGAAGGTATAGATGAGATGTCAGAGGTAGGTTATTTACAGAGGGTGGTGGCTGCTTGCAATGCACTGCCACCGGAGGTGGTGGAGTCAGAGTCATTAGGGCCATTTAAGCGCCAGCTGAAAATTAAAGGGGTGTAGGTTAGGTTGAACTTAGATTAGGATAAATGGTCGGCACAATGTCGTGGGCCGAAGGGCTTGTGCTGTGCTCTATAGTTCAATGTTCTATGTTCTATGTTCTATATTGTGCAGAATCGGGAGCTGGTCAGTAACACAGATTTCTCAAACAAGAGAAATGAAAGCCACGAACTTTTCACATTCGTTGGTGAACAGTCAGTGCATTATTTGCAAACTGGTGAAGGATAATAATAGATTCCAAATATACTTCGAGCTATCCAAGCAATACTTGCCTATTTTTTGCAGAGTCTCCTTTAAACCGTCTATCTCTAAAATAAATCAGCAAAACACAAAATGAGCTCACAGTGGCGTGAGTTGGTGTGTGACACTGACGAATCATACCACAACTATACAAGGTAAGGGTCATCTTGAAAAGAGAGCGAGCATACGTCTCTAACACATATTGACAGTCAGCGAAATTATTATCACGAAACATCTACATAAAGGGCGTTACATCAGAATGACAAGGACTATTTCTTTATTTAACCAACGTTATTTCTCTAGCCCCACGAGAGACTCGGAGACTGGAAAGTTTCACAAATCAAACATCAGCTTCTCGGATAATTGCAGCTCCATGAACAGTCAAGAACTCCACATCACAAGGTTAAAAACAACATTGAATAGCAATCATTGGTTCCGTGATCCACGCCTGTCACACAGCGAGTACACAGAGAGTACCATCATGTACTACAGCAATGTCACAACGTTCCTTGGACAGCAGTTGTAAAAGCATAGCGCACATGATTTGGAGCTCGACGAGGCTCCGCAACTTAGGTGGCGCCTACTTTACACCAATCTTGCGTGCAATTTCACCAGAATTGGTCTTCGCCGTCAATCAAATATAGATATCAGATAGGGCCAATTATATTATTGGAGTATCCCTTTTGATAATGTTGAAAACAAATGTGGGTTCTTGCGTACCAGCCAACTATATTGTTAGCATATTCGAAAATCTTACTTTTCCTGAGATCCAGCGGCCTTGAATGAAACTCTACTTCTTGGATGGAAGGTTTATTTTCGGGAATCTGCAATGTATTCAATTTGTTCCAATTAGAGGACACACGCATTGCTAGGAGTGGGGGGGGGGGCAGTGATGGAACTGTTCAATAATTATGAATAAGTATGTCTTCAGACTCGGAAGAGGACATACGTTTTTGATACTATCCTCATGCACCTTTTGTCCTTAAACGTTTAGATGGTTGCAGTCAAGAGTTTGAAAAATGCTTTCGATGAAATCTGTTGGGGTTGGTAATCGGTCTGTTGCAAACGGGAAACATTGTTGCCATTACGCCCGTAATAGAATAAGTTAATTTTTTGGTAATGAGGTCAAAGAAACGAATTGCTTGTCCTTGATGCTAACTACAGTCTTGACATTGTTGTAGACGGTGAAACACAGGCAAGTGTATATAATGTCGCCCCACCTCCTACATTCGGTTGTGTATATTTTACCTCATTTGAGAAATTGCCATGTGGGATATATGATGCACAATATGTACAAATGTATCTGCATATGTAACATTATATATAATACTCAATTTTTGGAGGCAATAAAAGGTGATACCAAGGAAATTGCTGTTGAGGGTGTTCACTGATGATAATATTGTTAGATGTCAGTGGGGGAATGAGTGGATTCTCTCTTATTAAATATGTTTGTTGCCTGAAACCTATGCGTTGGGGAAAATCCTTCCCATTTATCAAACTAAGCGTAGATCCTGTTCAAATATTGTTACTTGCCAGCTTCGAATGCTTCAGTATCTGAGAAATGTTGAATTAAACTTCTCTCTGTGAAGCCCTTGGCGAAATTGACAGTTACCATGGTGGTCACCTCCAGGTACCTTAAGTAATTAAAACCGAGTGCATGCTCTGGCATGTCGGTCCGAAATTCTACTAACTTTTAGTATAGATGCATATTTCAACTGGCCTTCTGAAGATGATGACCCTGATGTTATATATATATTTTTAAAGCGTTTTCTATTATTTCAGGTGTGTACAGAAATGCACACTACCTACCTCCGCCAACTACCTCCACACCCATCCTAAAATAATACTCAATTGAGTCTCACTTAAATTGCCATATTCCAGGAAATATATGGTGCATGTAATGTATCTCTTACCGGAGCCATAATATTTTGTGAATTAGTGCTAATCGCTTGCAATGGTAAACATTTATAGAATATACCATTAAATATTCTAAATAACATTCCAGCAGTTTCTCATTATTCTTGGTGCTCGACCAAAAGTGACTTTTGTACCCTTATTATGACGGTGAAATTCCACCGTCTGTCATGTTTATGTCATATGGATGAATCAACATTGTTCTGCCTCGAAAGCTCAATAGGCCAGTCATGAAACCGCACTTAATCCATCGATGTCTCTTTGTTATTTCCTTTCGCTTTCTGTACTTCCCTGCGCTGCACAAATCCTGGCGTCGCTGGCAAACGTGGATCTATTAAATAATCGATTGCTATTATGTACAGTTGCAACCCCAACACATTAATGCTGGGCATCATTATAATACGAGCTGTCGCAGTACTCCGATTTCAACCGGAAAAACATTCAACTATTTCCGTTAATTATTTGGCTCATATTTGATGTGTTGTTACTGTTTGTAACAGTCTCTTACATTCGGCTTTATCCAAGACATTTCAGCGGTCTTCATGAACCGCTTGTCGAGAGTCGCCTGTCTGCCTTTCAACGTGGAGGTGAAAATATTCACGAATAGACCTTTGAGTGAGTAAAGAAGCGATTTATTAATTTGCAGAATTCTGGGAGAAAGACCTTTGACCCCCGCGGTCTGTACCGCACCTTTCTCGACTAAACTGAGGTCGCACTAGGTTAATATACAGAAGGGAAGCGGAATTAGTTTGCATTCGCATTTACAGATACCCAATCAATTCTGTTCGCGTCACAAATTCATAACATGCATCTTCAATGCCATAAATGGCTACCAGTTAGCTCCAATAGCCTCTAATTGGCAGTTTGTGTCTTACCCGATCAATTCATAGATTTCATAGAATTTCCAGTGCAGAAGGAGGCCATTCGGCCCATCGAGTCTGCAGCGGATCTTGGAAAGTGCACCCTATCCGAGGTCCACACCTCTACCCTATCCCCATAACCCAGTAACCCCACCCAACACTAATGGCAATTTTGGACACTAAGGGAAATTTAGCATGGCCAATCCACCGAACCTGCACATCGTTGGACTGTGGGAGAAAACCGGAGCACCCGGAGGAAACCCACGCACACACGGGGAGGATGTGCAGACTACGCACAGACAGTGACCCAAGCCGGAATCGAACCTGGGATCCTGGAGCTGTAAAACAATTGTGCTATCCACAAGGCTACCGTGCTGCCCTCAATTCATTACATAGATAACGGTTACATTCAGCCACGTTTAACATGTCCTTCGTCATTCCTTACTAATTCCTTAATTTGGGGCCCCTTTGTCAGTTGGCCAAGTAGCTAACAATACCGACCTTGGGCAAGTTTGCTAACAGCTAATTGTCTCTCCGGATGCAGCTTGTGATCACTTGTTTTGCACAAAGCAACAGACACTGATAAAAACATAGGGTCAAGAACATTGACAGAGTCCATTTTATATCAGGCGGCATCCATGTTGTATCGTCTGTAGTCCGTTCGGAATTCTACCTCTTCAAACGGAACCTGACTCTCTCCACCCCATTTGGGTAGCTTTCCATTATCTCTCTTATTAGCTAAAAGTGCTCACGTGTCGAAGTACTATGCAGTTAATAATTCATTCCTCTATTCTGCATCGAAGACCCGATAGAACAGTGATATTTTATCAATAATGCACATTTAAGTTTGATTTTCTGCTCAAAGATTCCTGAATTTGAAAGGTTATAAAGATGATGGTTAACAGGTTTACAGATCACCATTTCCTGTAAATGGGAACTACGTGTCTTGGGGGGCATTTTCCAATCTTTAATGTGTTTAATTTCTCGATATAAATATTTGTCTCAGTTATCACAGCTTAAATGGACTACAATCATTGATTTGAGGTTGCTCGGGTGATGGCTGCACGCTAGATACCATAAAATCTAAAGGAAAATCAGAAATCATCTTCGTCTACCACGAAGAGTGGCACAGCATCAATATTCAACAGCATGGCATGTTTATTCTTCTTATTTGTCTCTTCTGAAATATGGCCCAAAGACTGTTTAACTGTCATGACTTTATTAGATTTTTATCTATTATGGTTATGTCAAGTGTCAATTTGTAAATTCCTGGCAGGTTTGAGCTGGTGCTTTGTTTTCCAAACACATGTTATATTTGTGCCGTCTCCTGGTGATGCAGATGTCTGTTTCCGTTTCCGGGAAGTAGACTGAACTTCTGCATGTCCTTTCTTAAAGTATGATATTATTGTTTAGCTCATTTGTAGAAATTTGCAAAGGACAGCGATGAAGTAGCAGAATAAATTTCGACGTGGTTTACATCACTCACCTTTCAGCTTCTGGTTGAGGGTCGTTTCTGTTAAAGGCACATGTAAAATATGGTTGTACATCTACTCATAATACGGGAATAATAGTGTCTCGACTATATCTGGAGTTATGGTAGTTTGAATACAAACAGGACAAAAAGTTCGTAACTGGTGCCAGAATTCATATATTGAAGGCATTTAGACAATTTGATACGGATGCTTGAAAAATCCTCTGGGAACGTGAGGCTCCAAAATCGAGGTATGAACAACTAAAGCAATGAATTGAGAACAAAGGTCCAAAATCTTTTTTTACGTCCAGCTGGACAATTCTGTCTGTTTCTGGAAGGGACATGTTGGAATTATATTTGTAGCGGGTGCAGAGCAGATAAGATGAGGAAGGATGACAGAATGGCAGTCTCGAACAGGTGCGCAAGAAAGCGATGTATTGAAACAACAGAATTCCATTACATTCATGGGGGAAGTCATGCTTTACTCGCATCCGCGTGTGACATAATGTAAGGTAATGTGCAAAAATGTTGGGTATGCACCGTCGTATTTATTACTAAACTAAAGCAAACAAGGTATTCATGTTTGACCCGAGACAATTAAGTCATTTAATACAAGGACACTTAGAGTTTACATAATCCATTGTAGATTCTATGGATTTTATGCACGATTGAAAGAAGAAACTTGATTGCTTCGGGTAAATATCGCATATAATCGTTCTATTAATTTAATAAAGGGCTGGCACATTTTCATCTGGGAGACATGATCTCCTTCCTTGTTCTGTTTTTATGGAGTTCTATATTTCCATTAAAGTAATTCGTTATTTCACTAGATAGAAGTCCATTCATTATTTCAGATATACCACAGTTCAGAAACTATATGTTAAGGCTATATGTTCAAATGTTCATACCTGGTATCATGTTACGGCAAAGTCAAATCCTATCTTGCTGAAAACAAAGGGCATAACATAGTTTGTTGGGAGGGTAGTCATCTCGACCGCAGTTGGGGGATGGGGTTTAGTTGGGGTTGTGGAGGTAGTCTATGGTTGGGAGGTACTTGGCAATGGGATGGTTAGGAGCGTATCTGGGAAGTTGTAGGGTAGTCCGGGATGTTGGTGGTCGCCGGGAGTTGGTTGGAAATGTAGTTGGGAGGAATCAGAGTATTAGGGCGAATCGTCTGGGTTGTTGGTGATCTCGGTTTGGTGGTTTCTGAAATGTTGTGGGCGGTTTGCCTGAGAGGAGTCGTTAGCTGTCAGAATGTTGCTTGGAAGGTATTCGGCGGAGTGGAGCAACACAGTGTTTGGGGAAGGGCTGGCATGAGTTTGGTGGTCTCTTTAACATAGTTACCGACGAGTTGGAAGCGGCTTTAATGGATCTGACATTGCCTGAAAAGCTACTCTTCTCAGCCAGATGCATCGGAAGTCTCTGGTTAGAAACACATTAGAATATCCTGGTAGAGGATAGTTAGCCAAAGTTAAACTGCCCGGGCATTTCACGTGCAGACCTTGTGTTGAGACTTCCGACATCCCCAACGCAACATCTACGGTGCCTCTCGTATACGACCCATGGAGGCCAGAGAGGTACTATAAGTGGGCACTCGAGTGGTTTAGGAATTATTATGATATATCCATTATAGATTCTGTACGCATTAGCTGTTCACATAATATTACTTTGGAATCCGGCAGACAGCCAACGTCTTGAACCGCTGTATGGGGCGTGCGCGTCGTCGCGCATAGCTTGTTGGAAGGGAGTTTCGGATTGCACACTTGCAATTCGCAGGTAAGTCCCCTTTGTACAGTCGTGGGTGAAATGAAGCACGTTTTAATTTTGTACTGTTTTATTTAATAGACCTCTTGTCGCTCTATGTTTTAAATTGTTTGCATTTATCTGCATCAATCTACATCTGCCTGATGTCTTTCCATTCCAGGAGCCCGGCTGTGTTCTCGTGAGATGCATCCACACCGGCGACAAACAATTTATGTTTTGTGCCGTCACTATTATTTAAAAAATCTATTCATTGTATTTGTGCATCTTTGGTCAAGCCAGCATTAACTGTTCGTCTATAATTACGTTCAGAATATGCCGACGTCTTGGATCTCTGAATGGGCTATGTCCTTTAACAGAGCTGCTTGGAAGGTGTTCCATGTCGTGGACCCAGCGACAGAGAATGAATGATTATATAACTCGAAGTTGAGATCGTTTGGCTTGGAATTGCACAATGTATATATAGTAAGGAAGCAACATGATGCAAGTATTGATAATAATTATACCGTTGGCAGACTTAATGATAATGATGTTCCTGCGGATTCTGACGTTGCGAAATATGATAATGATGGAGATTCTATAAATTGTGCAGAGAGATATGTTGTTGTTCGTGATGAGTTTACATACAGTGGTTTTAAAAACAACAGTACACATTTCTAAATATGAGATTTGCCCAGATGAATGTGTGGCTGGAGAGGTGGGGAAGAGGGAGGGGATTTAGATTTCTGTGAGATTAGGAATCATTGGAAGCAGGAAGGGTCCTAGAGGACTGGAAAGTGGATAAGGTAACACCACTGTTCAAGAAAGGAGCGATGCAGTAGATTGGAAATTATAGTCCGGTTAGCCTGACTTCGCTCATTGGTAAGATTTTAGAGTCCATTATAAAATATGAGATTGCGGAGTGCTTGGAAGTGCATGGTAAAATAGGACTGAGTGAGCGTGGCTTTGTCAAAAGAAGGTCATGTCTGACAAACCTTTTAGAGTTCTTTGAGGAGGTAACAAGGAAGTTAGACAAAGGAGAACCAGTCAACGTGATTTATTTAAATTTCCATGAGGCCTTTGACAAGGTGCCGCATAGGAGGTTGTTTAATAAGTTAAGAACTCATGGTGTTAAGGGTAGCATCTAGGCATGGATAGAGGATTGGCAGAAGGCAGAGAGTTTGGATAAAATGGTCTTTTTTCAGGATAGCAGCCAGCGACCAGTGGTGTGCCTCAGGGTTCTGTGCTGGGACCACAACTTTTCATAATATACATTAACGATCTGCAAGAAAGAACTGAAGGCACTGTTGCCAAGTTTGCAGATGGTACTGAGATCTGTAGAGGGACAGGTAGTATTGAGGAAGCACGGTGGCTGCAGAAGGATTTGGACGGCTAGGAGAGTGGGCAATGAAGTGTCAAATAAATACAATGTGGAAAAGTGTGAGGTTATGCACTTTGGAAGGAGAGATTTAGTCATAGACTATTTTCGAAATGGGAAATGCTAGGGAAATCAGAAGCATAACGGGACTTGGGAATCCTTGTTCCTGATTCTCTTCAGGTTAACGTGCAGGTTCAGTCGGCACTTAAGAAGCCAACTGCAATGTTAGCATTCAGGTCAAGAAGGATAGAATACAAGACCAGGGATGTGTTACTGAGGCTGTATAAGGCTCTGGTCAGACGCCAGTTGCACTAATGTGAGATGTTTTGGGCCTCCTATCTAAGGTAAGATGTGCTGGACTTGAAAAGGATCCGGAGGGGGTTTACAAGTATGATCCCTGCAATGAACAGCTTTTCGTACGAGGAACGGTTGAGGACTCTGGGTATGTACTCGTTCGAGTTTAGAAGGATGAGGGAGGGTCTTATAGGATATTGCGAGGCCTGGATAGAGTGGACGTGGAGAGGATGCTACCAATTGCAGGAAATATTAGAACCAGAGGACATCACCTCAGGCAAAAGGGACGATCCTTCAAAAGAGAGATGAGGAATAATTTCGTCAGCCAGAGGGTGTTGAATCTGTGAATCACGTCCGCAGAAGGCAGTGGAGGCCAAATCACTGCGTGTTTTTAAGACAGAGCTAGATAGATTTTTGATCAATAAGGGAATCAGGGGTTATGGAGAGAAGGCAGGAGAATCGGGATGAGAAAAAAAAATCAGCCATGGTTGAATGGGGGTGTAGACTCGATGGACCTACTGGCCTAATTCTGCTCCTATTCTTTCTGGTCTTATGGAACCGTTTTGGGGGCAGGTGGAACCTGCACCTGGTGGACGGGTTGATCCTGAATAGAAATTAGACCAGCGTCCTTGCAGGGATGCTTGCTCTTACAGTTGGGGAGGGTTTAAAATAACTTGACTGAGTGCTGGGGTTCTGAGAGAAAGTTCAGCAGTGAGAGATTCACAGAGGAAATGGAAAGAAACAGCAACGATTTCTGGACTAGTTCAGTCAAAATGAATTTTAGAAGATTGAATGGTATTTTTTAAAGCAAGGAGATTGGCGAATAAGGAAGATGAGTTTGGGAGATAACTTAAAACATGGCTGCATGTTGTCATCGCTGTCATTCACACATGGTTGAGAGCCGGACGAGGTTGGCAGCTCAATATTCCAGAATGTAGTATCGTCAGGCGAGGCAGGGAAAGATGTAAAAGTGGAAGTGGTGACGTAATTTTGATCAGGGATTCAATTACAGCAGTATGATGGAACGCCATAAAATTAAGAACGCTCTTCAAATTATGTCATATGGGTGGAAGTTTAAAACCAAAAAGGAGGATTCACATTTCTGCGAGCGTTCCATAGGTACCATAACAGACCGATTCAAATTGAAGGGCAGATATAAGACCATACGATATAGATGCAGAATTAGAACACAGGTAAGATAAGGCGCAGGAGGTTTGGAGAGGATGAAGGAAAACCATTTGGCCCAGAGATGTGGTGGGAGTCTGGAGTTCGCTGCCTGAAAATATGTTGGAGGTAGAGACCCTCGCAATATTTTGACGCTCACTTGCGACGCCAAGGCTATAGGCCAAGTGCTGGAAAATGGAATGAAATACTTGGGTGTTTTTTTCAACGTAGACCTCTGTGAACTTAACACGAAACCTGACGAAGCTATTTACAACAGCAAAAAACAATCAGTGAAGCCAACTGAGAATGCCACATTCGGACAATGTGGCCTGAGTTTTTTGGTCGTTATGATATTGATGATGATCTTAATATTCGCCATGAAGTAATTGCTTTCACTTGCGCAATTTGATGTACTGCATGGAGGTTTCTAAGAAGAACCCTTTCTATGATTGACGAAAGTGAAAGCAGGATATGCGCTAAACCAAGAAGACAGGCAAACACACCAATAAGGATTGCGAATTACAATGCACATCCACAGCCTGCACTCACCCAACTTTTGGCAATCACCCTTCATTTTCTCTAATTCTGTAAAGAAAACAAGACATACTTTGAATGCGGAATTGACTCTACTGGTCACAGAACAGGGAGCCGGTTTTCAGTCGTACTAATGCATTCCAACAGCCGATACTTGGCTCAGCAGCACTATCAGCAAAAGTGAACATTTCGAAAACACGCTGGCAAAACAATTGGTACTTTTTATAAATCCTCAAGAGGAGAAACGGACCAAGTATTGGTGCTTGAAATGTTTTCTTGTGAAAAGTAACAACGGCAGTCTCTGCCGATGTTCAGCTATCTTACGCACTGGGGTTTATTACGAGGCCAGCACGTCCCCATCGCCTTTCGTCCGTTGGCGTGCATAACTTATCGATTGAAATAATTTTCGATGCATATATATATTCCCACTTGCACTTTTTCCCCGAAACCGTAATCCTGTATCCACGAGACCTTGAACCATTGCCGTATATTGGCGGAAAGGCGTTTTTCACTCTCTATGTTTTCCCAGTGCATATGTCTGTGTGTTCATACATTATTTATCCTCATTTTCAAAAATAGTTTACAATTAAATTCAACTGAAAGGAAATTGACAGAACCTACACCGTCAGTCCACTGATTACCGCGATCTCGCCAAACGTTATAACTCTCCCTGGTGCTGATAACAAACTACACATATCTGCACCTGAGAGAGAACATCGACATACGTATACACACTCACAAACAGAATCTCAATTTCTTTCCAATGCTTGATGTAGGATTTCAGTGATCTTGAGCGTTTTTGAAAAGATCGGATTTGACCCATTCAGTCACAAAAGGGTAAAATGCCATTTTATAGAGCTAATTAAGTCATACATGAAATAAACAAAATCAATTTAGCTCATTGATTCCATTCCCACCCTCGATGGATAAATCTGGTTCATTATTTTGCCGCTGCTTGTGCCCCATAGGCCTACGTTGTTCTTTCCTGAAAGGGCTACTCACATTTGCTGTGCTAATTCCCCTTACCACTTCACCACCAGCACTTATACCACCTCCATCAGTCCTCTTTGGTTAATAAATGTTCTAAAAGTTTTTCGTCCTATCCCTGTGCTTCTCGTGCCTTATTTTTCAAAGCTGCATATACTTGTCCTAGTAATATCAACCAATGGGATGATATTACTCTCTGTTCTACCTTACTGAAATCCGACCTAACCCCTTACATTTCTATGTCATAGTCGATTCCCATTATTGCAAGTTAAAAAAAGAACAATCACACATTTTCTAACCTAATATCCTAATCTTTAACTGAAGCGCTAAATCCTTGTAAGTAATCTGGTGAATGTTTTCTGCCCACACTCTGGGAAGCTCTCTTCTTTCCACAATGGGAGCGATTCTCCAATTGAGGTTTGACAAAATTACTCTAAAGTAATCCTTAAATTCCCTGTTATTCATGTCAATGCCTGTATTCATGAATCTTGGGATCGTTTCATTTGTTAACCAGTCTCTCAAAGTGTACTGGCAACTTCACAGGTCGATTAACATGCACTTCAGCATTTTCTTCCACCTCTTTATAGCTTTGCCACCAAACCTATTCAGCATCTGCGTATCCCTTCTTCCAAGACCCATCACCATAATACCATAAGACTATGAGATCAAGGAAAGTAATTGGCCATTTGGTCCATCGAGTCTGCTCCTCCATTCAATGATGGCTGATATGTTTCTCATCCCCATTCTGCTGTCTTTTCCCAATAACCCACGGTCATCTTATTAATCAAGAACCTATCTTATTTCTGTCTACATGCAGTGACCTGGTCGCCACAGCCTTCAGCGGCAATGAGTTCCATATATTTCCCACCCTTTTTCTGAAGAAAATCCTCCTAATCTCAGTTTGAAAGGATCATCCCTTCTGTCTGAGGATGTGACCTCAGGTTCTAATCTCTCCTCCACATTTAATCATCTTCTCCACGTCCACTTTATCTATGCTTGTTAGAATTCTGTAAATTTCAATGAGAAGCCGCCTCATTGTTTTAAACTCCATTGAGTGAAGTCACACAATTCTCAACCGCACCTCATATCACTTCACACTTTTCCATATGAAACGCCATCTGCCTCTTGCCTGGCACTCTGATAGATTATCCAGCATTTTACAGGAGATTAGTATCATCCCCACTGCTTTCCCCTCCTCCAAATTGGGTATCATCGCCAAACATCGATGGGCGGAACTCTCCGGAGTCCGACGCCGAAATCGCGTTCAGAGATCGGCCAATCTCCGTTGGCGCCGATATAGTGTGAGGCACCGCTTTTACGATGCTCCACCCCTTCCAAAATGGTGTACTCGCAGAGTAGGCCGCACGCTATCGGGACGGCCTCAGGATGTCATCTGAGGCACTCCTTGCATACTCGGCCCCGATGGGCCGATACCCGGCGGCGTGGGGAGCGTGTGCTATTTATTTTAGGGAACCCAGCGTGGCGGCTGCGGACTGAGTCCACAATCGGGGGTGGGGGAGGTGATTTGGCGTGCGCTCGGGGCACTGGTGGGAGGTGGTCCGGGGGTGGCGAGGCTGGCAGAAGCTGGGGCACTATTAGGCAGGCTGGGTCCACATGTTGACGGCGCGGCCGCTGCAGGCCGCGGCTATGCGCATGCGCGGCAATGGACCCTCCAATTCTCGATGTCTGCCAGCCCCCACCAGGCAGAGGATTGATGCAGCTTTTGCGACATTTTTCGGGGGTAAAATGCCACTGTTCCCATGCCTGCGTCAGCACATAGTCTCCCAAACACGGTATCCGGCTCCGAATATCTACTCTGTTGTTCAAAATCCATGGGCAGGATACTCCATTGGCTGACGTCAAAATGGGAAAAGGTGATTGTACGGAGTATCTGATCCGATGCCGAAATCACGGCAGGTGCGAATTTGACACCAAATTGCCAATCCTCCAGCACCTCGACAACAGCGTCAATGCGTTCCAAGAACACACGGACGTTTGTTTATCTCCAGCTGGCATGACCCGCTATTCTCTGATGTCACCACGATACTCCGCCTCCGATGGGCAGTGTTCCTGATGGTGTCGTTCATTTGTGCTTTGAAAAATCATGAAACCGGACCAGCGTGGCAGCTGCTGAGGGAGAAAGAGGACGTATGGAAGGTGTCCAACATCGCCATAGTTTGCTGACAGTTGTGCCCCTGGCGGGGGCTTCTGCCAGTGCCGGGGGGAGTAATGGGGGTTGGCCACAATGTGTGCTGTGGAAATGGGGTGCAAGGGCAGAGAGCACCATTTCTGCAGCCAGCAAGGCAGCCATGCAACTGTGCACACCGCTCGCAGCCCGGTTTGAACTTAGTGCCAGGGGTCTAATAAGTGTTTCCCCAGGGCACCCCCCCTCGGTGCGCTGTGGCCACAGCCGACTCATCATGTGTTGGAGCCCACGAGGGAACAGGCCATTCTGAACTTAGTGTTATATAATGAGCCAGACTTGATAAAAGATCTTAAAGTAAGGGAACACTTAGGAAGCACTGATCATAATCTGGTAGAATTCAGTCTACAATTTGAAAGAAAGAAGGTAGAATAAGATGTAAAGGTGTTACATTTAAATAAAGGTAACTACAGGGGCATGAGGGAGGTACTGATGAAAATCAACTGGGAGCAGAGCCTAGTGGGAAAGACAGTAGAACAGCAATGGCAGGAGTTTCTGGGAGTTATGGAGGACACAGTACAGAGGTTGATCCCAAAGGAAAGAAAGGTTATCAGAGGGGGGGATTAGGCAGTCAAAGGAAGTCAGGGAATGCACCAAAGCAAAAGAGAAAGCCTATAATGTGGCAAAGAGTAGTGGGAAGTCAGAAGATTGGGAAGGCTACAAAAACAAACAGAGGATAACAAAGAGAGAAATAAGGAAGGAGAGGATCAAATATGAAGGTAGGCTAGCCAGTAACATTAGGAATGATAGTAAAAGTTCCTTTAAATACATTAAATCAAACGGGAGGCAAAAGTAGACATTGGGCCTCTCCAAAATGACGCTGGTAATCTAGTGATGGGAGGCAAGGAAATAGCTGAGGAACTAAATAATTACTTTGCGTCAGTCTTCACAGTAGAAGACATGAGTAATATCCCAACAATTCAGGAGAGTCAGGGGGCAGAGTTGAATATGATAGCCATCACAAAGCAGAACGTGCTAGAGAAACTGAGAGGTCTAAAAATTGATAAATCTCCGGGCCCAGATGGGCTACATCCTAGAGTTCTAAAGGAGATAGCTGAAGAAATAGTGGAGGCGTTAGTTATGATCTTTCAAAACTCACTGGAGTCAGGGAAAATCCACAGGATTTGAAAATAGCTGTTGTAACCCCCCCTGTTCAAGAAGGGAACAAGAAAAAAGATGGAAAATTATAGGCCAATTAGTCTAACCTCGCTTGTTGGAAAGATTCTAGAATCCATCGCTAAGGATGAGATTTCTAAATTCTTGGAAGTGCAGGGTCGGATTAGGACAAGTCAGCATGGATTTAGTAAGGGGAGGTGGTGCCTGACAAACTTGTTAGAGTTCTTTGAAGAGATAACAAATAGGTTAGACCAAGGAGAGCCAATGGATGGTATCGATCTTGACATTCAAAAGGACTTTGATAAGGTGCCTCACGGGAGACTGCTGAGTAAAATAAGGGCCCATGGTATTCGAGGCAAGGTACTAACATGGATTGACGATTGGCTGTCAGGCAGAAGGCAGAGAGTTGGGATAAAAGGTTCTTTTTCGGAATGGCAACCGGTGACGAGTGGTGTCCCGTAGGGTTCAGTGTTGGGGCCACAGCTGTTCTCTTTATACATTAACGATCTAGATGATCTTAGATCTTAGATCTTAGATCTGGCTAAGTTTGCCGATGAACAAAGATAGGTGGAGGGGCAGGTAGTATTGAGGAGGTGGGGAGGCTGCAGAAAGATTTAGCCAGTTTAGGAGAGCAGTCCAAGAAATGGCTGATGAAATTCAACGTGGGCAAGTGCCAGGGCTTGCACTTTGGAAAAAGGAATAGAGGCATGGACTATTTTCTAAACGGTGACAAAATTCATAATGCTGAAGTGCAAAGGGACTTGGGAGTCCTAGTCCAGGATTCTCCAAACGTAAACTTGCAGGTTGAGTCCGTAATTAAGAAAGCAAATGCAATAGAACAATACAGCGCAGTACAGGCCCTTCGGCCCACGATGTTGCACCGAATCAAAAGCCATCTAACCTACACTATGCCATTATCATCCATATGTTTATCCAATAAACTTTTAAATGACCTCAATGTTGGCAATGTTGTCATTTATCTCAAGAGGCTTGGAATATAAAAGCAGGGATGTACTTCTGACGCTTTATAAAGCACTAGTTAGGCCCTATTTAGAATACTGTCAGAAATTTTAGGCCCCACACCTCAAGATGGACATACTGGCACTGGAGCGGGTCCAGCGGAGATTCACACGGATGATTCCAGGAATGGTAGGCCTAACATACGATGAACGTCTGAGGATGCTGGGATTATATTCATTGGAGTTTAGGAGGTTGAGGGGTGATCTAATAGAAACTTACAAGTAAATTAATGGCTTATGTAAGGTGGACGTAGGGAAGCTGTTTCCATTAGCAGGGAAGACTAGGACCCGGGGGCTCAGCCTTAGAATAAAAAGGAGTCACTTTAGAACAGAGATGAGGAGAAATCTCTTCAGCCAGAGAGTGGTGGGTCTGTCTAATTCATTGCCACAGAGGGCGGTGGAGGCCGGTACGTTGAGTGTCTTTAAGACAGAAGTTAATAAATTCTTGATTTCGCGAGGAATTAAGGGCTGTGGAGAGAGAGCGGGTAAATGGAGTTGAAATCAGCCATGATTGAATGGTGGAGTGGACTCGATGGGTCGAATGGCCTTACTTCCGCTCCTATGTCTTATGGTCTCATGGTCTTATCATCTGTATGGGCACGCTCGAGCTCAACTTGCGCCATCTTTCCGGCTCGGATGTGTTTCTGGGGCTGCCGCTTGTCAGCCTCCCGAGTGTCAATCACGGAACCGTCCAATCCCGAACCAATTTTCATTGGAATCGAATGCGGCCCAATGCTAGCCCCTCAACGAAGTGGAATCCGTCCAGGTGTGGCGCTGGTTTTCTGTCATATATGTCCACAGATTCAGCATTGGCATCAGCACTTACTCTCAGAAACCTAGACTCCCGCCCCAAGTGTTTTATATGTGAAGAAAAAAGTCGTGCGTAAAGTGCCTTTTTAGAAGCCCCACCATGTACAACGCTTCAGACTGAAAAAAAGACTATTGGCCACGGTTCGCTGATTCCTGTCATGTCATTTTGTTTTAATGTACATAGTGACCGTTCTTATCCAAGAACATCAGTTTTGTTAAAGTCTTTTCTGCACTACTCCTTCTAAGTTGATGTTTATTTAAATGTATGCGGTACTGTGTTCGAGTGATTGGGTAGAAACTGCTTTCCACAGAGAAACATGAAGGTATAGAATCATAGAAAATTGCAGCGGGCGAAGGACATTCCGCCCCTTGAGCCTGCTCCATCATTCATTATTATCATAACTGCTCATCCAACTCAATAGCCTAATCCCACTTTTTCCCCAAATCCTTTAATCACTATCGCCCTAAGTGTTATATCTAACTGCTTCTTGAAAACACATATGTTTTGGCCTCAACTACTTCCTGCAGTCATCAGGAGCAGAATACATCCATGGAATCAATAACATTTCGCAGAGCAATATTGTTACTTTTCGGGTTCTTGTTATTTGCAGGGAATTTCTGCCACGTTCAATTTTGTGATTGACAAGGTTGTGCTATCATATTTCAAATGTCACTTTCACAAGGAAAACGTTTCGAAGTGAAGAGGAATAAAGCAGGGAAAATGCGTCCAATTTAATTGTTTCCCTAAGAGCTATCCGAGACGTTTGCTTAATCACACATGCTGTAAATAATCATCCCAGTCTTCAATACAATCATTGAAGTAAACAGGCGTACTTCTAATAAGTTTAAAGTTTGAACATTTAGAATCATAGAATTCCTACAGTGCAGATGGAAGCCATTTTGCCCATTGAGTCTGCACCAGTCCTCTGGAAGCGAATACAACTGATTCCACTCCCCTTCCCCATTCGCAACACCCCACCTAACCTGCTCATCTTTCGACCCTAAGCGGCGATTTGTAGCATTGCCAATCCAGCGAACCCTGAACATCTTGTTCTGTGGGAAGAAACCTATGGAGACACGGGCATAAAGTGAAAACACCACACAGACAGTCACTCAATGTTGGAATTGAACCCAGGGTCATGGCAGTGTGAGGCAGCACTGCCGTTGTGCCACCCTGCAGCTGAATTGGTTTCATTTTCTGTTCGAAAACAATCAATAACTCGTGTAACCAACCTCGACAGCAAATTGCATCATGAAAGAATGCCGTAGAAGTACACGCACCTCTTAGTTTCTCAAGCCGCATTTCGTCTTTTTGCATTGTAGAAAATGTGAGAGATTTCAAAAAACAATGCACCGTTAGACATTCCTTCTCACGGTATTCTGGGTGAAAGCTGCAAATGATTCAAAAGGCAATATCAATTCTCGAATTGTATCATAACGAATATTAGAAATGAAAGAACGAACCGATATTTTAATTTATAAATGACAGTTCCCCACCTCATGTAAAGTCGGCATAGCCGGAGAGGACCAAAGGCTACTCCCCCTTTGAGCGCGAGAGTTGACTGGTGGTGATTTCACCTGAGGATCACCAGACCTCAGGCATGGAGCAAGGTTCGCAATCCCAACATTCAATTCATTGATGCAACTAACCGAATGGTGTGTTCGGTGGATCGCCCGCGGAGTGAAAGGAAATTGACACAAGGCTGCAGAGCATGTTCCCATCAATAATGGGAATAGATGGGCTTTAGAGTGGTTTCACAGGTCGGCGGAACATCGAGGGCCGAAGGGCCTGTACTGCGCTGTAAAGTTCTATGTTCTATGTTCTATAATGGTTACCATGTTGCGCAATAGAAGGACCTGTGCGTTTATGGGTTTCTTCAGTGGCTTGCCATCATGCCCGTGATAAAGTGGCGGCAACGTTTTTATGAATACTTTCAGGTGGTCATGCTCACCATCACAAATTAACGCTCCAGCCAACTGAGCAAAATCGGCTGAAGTGACCAGAGGGGGATTGTAAACTATAAATATATGGATGACCAGAGACTAGATTCTTTGCCGCCCCCCCCCACGCCCCCGGCCGCGTGGTTCGGTGGCGTACCGTTCGCTGGCAGCGGGATTCAATAGGCCTGCTAATAATCAATGGGATTTTTGATTGATGCCATTCTACGCCGCCAGGAATACTGCAGACGAAGATTTGCTGCTGGCGGGAAAAGTTGAAACCCATCGTCCCAAAAGTGATGGAGCTGCTTACGGTGAAAAGGCATGTAAATTCTAACCTGCAGTTCATTTATGCAGCTCAACCTGTCTAGTGCCTTCCGTAGACCCGTGGTCCCACTCGGCCCGGGAGTTCAAGGAAATTGACACACATCCGTGTGCGTGCATTCCCTAAAAAAGTGTTCCCTAGCTGCGCAATAAATGCGTTTGGATGTTGGTGCGTTTTTGACATTTATACAAGGACTTGCCTTCGTACCCGGAGGCAAATTGGTGGCGGTTGGAAGCGAAAGGAAGTAATTCCGATCTGAAATTGCAGAGTTATTCTTGTCCACACATGACCGATGCACTGAGTACAAAATCCTGAACCCATCCATCCGTTAAGACACGCACATTTAACCGTTCCTATTCAAAAGCTCTTTTGCCTTTAAAATGTGGAGTACCCAATTTATTCTTTTCAAATTAAGGGGCAAATTAACGTGGCCAATCCACCTACCCTGCTCATCTTTGTGCTGTTAGGCGAAACCCACGCAAACACGGGAGAATGTGCAAACTCCACGCGGAAAAAGCTCTTTTTTAACGCTGTCTCATTCCTTAATTCAGTTTTGGAGCAAGACAAAATCCGACGGTGCCAACGACCTATCGGGTTTCGAGGAACCGAGAAGGCGAATCAAAATTGCAGCCAAAGAAAAGTAACGGTAAATACAAACATTTCCAATGAGCATTCTGGCACAAACCAAGCATAACTTTGTAATCATGTGCTCACCTGCCTTTATCTTTACTTCTGTAATTTGGAAAAGAAAGAAGTATGTTTAGTGTAAATGCAATGTTTAACTCGCAGTGTGTACGGCAGTAAGTGTACTCGTAACTAACCTCAACGAAAAATCTAGACCATGATAGAGAAACGTTCTGTGTGGTTGTACCATTCTCGGAGTCAGTTTGGGCCTGCCGGCTCCAGAACGAGTCACTTTTAACGGACATTCACATTCGCAATGAAGCAGTTGCGCAGGTAACAGCGTAACGAAGCAAGCATGATTGGGGATTTATTCCTCGTTTTAATTGTAGATTTGACTGATAAAGAAATTAACAATTGAAACATGATGATGGTCTTAAACTAAATACCTTCTTACTTGTTTCAAAACTGCGATGCACTTGGGCAGGACAAACAAGGCAAGGGGATGCGTGATAAATGACAGGACCTGTGAAGCACCGAGGATCAGAGTGAATTTGGGGTACATGTGGACGGGTCCCTTAATGTAGCAGAGTATATGGTTACAATAGTTAAGAAGACATATACTTTACTTTTCTTTATTAGCCGATGCATAGCGTTTAAGAGCATCGACGATATGTTGGAACTGGATAACATATTGGTTAGGTCACAGCTAGAGTTTTCCGTGCAGTTCAGCAGCACGCATTATAGGGGAGATGTGATAGCACTGGAAAGGGTGCAGAGGAGATATACTAGTATATTGCCTGGGCTGGGAAGTTTTAGTTACGGACATAGATTGGATATGCTGGAGTTCTTTTCCTTGGAGCAGAGGATACTGAGGGAGGACATGTTTGAGATATATAAACGTATGAGACATATAGATGGAGCAAACGGAAAGAAACCTTTCACCCTGGTGGAGGGATCAATAACCAGGTGCATAGATTTAATGTAAGGGGGATGACGTTTGGAGGGGAGGTAAGGAAAGCCGTTTCACCCAGTGGGTGGTGGAAGTCTGGAACTAGCTGCCTGAAAAGCTGGTGGAGACAGATACCCTCATAATATTTAAGAGGTATTTAGATGTGCACTTGTGATGTGAAGACATGCAAGGCATGGGCCAAGTTCTGGAAAAGCAGATTAGAATAGTTGGGTGGCAGCGTTTGGCCTGCGCAGAGCAGACCCAACGAGCTGGAGGGACTTTTCTATGCTGTATGCCTCTATAACACTGTCTAAATATTTCGAAAATATGTCGACGTATTTACCATACTGGCAAAACTGTTCAATTCAGGGAAGGGAAAAAATGACACTGACTTGATGACGGAGTCATATGAGCAGTATTATTTATGGTAGAATACTGCTGAAATTTTTTTAAAATTAAAATAAAAAACAATTTTTGTGCCTTTCAAACGATACTAAGAATGAAATTATGAGTTTTCTCATGAGTTGACTCATGGTTAAGGGAATTGAAAGGCATATCCTGCAGCCAATGTAGATTCACGGACAATTTCTCCGCATGTTAATTGTGCATTTGCGCAATTCAGAAGATGTAACCGAACAAAGAATGTTGAATAATAGCAAGTCTGACAGCATTTGTGAAGTGAAAGGGGAGCTGAAGTCGCGGGTCTTGATGACGCTTTGTGAAACCTCCGTTCAGGCACGAAACGTTAGCTGCCTTATCTCTCCACCGATGCTGTCAGACAGGCTGCGATTGTCCAGTATTTTTAGGTTTTGTTTCAGATTCCAGCATTCGGAAATATTGGCTTTTGTCTCCAGAAGATGCAATCGTTTTCAGCGGAGTAACGAAAGGTAGGCGCGTGGGTACGGGTGGGCGTGAGATGAGGGGTGTTGGATTTACTTAAGACACGAAATACGATACGTATATTTTGATTTTGTGAACATAGGCATTTATATTTGAAGCCCGTATGGAATATAAATGAAATCGTTGACCGTGGAATTAATTAACCATTTTGCAACTCATACTACTGACGTCTGGACACAAATAAATTTCATACGGTGACGACCTATAGGTGCGACCCATCACTGTATTTTCTATCTATCCACTAATAGGAGGTGAATGTCCTGACGATTTGGCGATCAAGGATGGCAGTTGTACAATACAGCCGTTGCTAGACAGGGCGCCAGAGGACAAAGTGTTGATGAATGGATAGGATACAATGCGTGTTATATTTCAACCTCGATTCTTTGTGTCACGCGAGATTGAAACTCATTTGAAAATGGATGTAAACCAAATGTCAACATGACTGTGCAGGAGCCAATTCCAGGCAAAGGTATGATTTTCAAACCTTTCCAGATTAATGAACTCACCCAACGCAATGATTTTATTCAGCAACGTTTGCATATCTAAAAGGCAAAAGCGGCATCATTTGGAAATGAAAATAACACAAACAATCATGCACACAGAACATGGCGGATCTATTCAGTGAATATGGCACGCTGAAGAGCTTGTCACGGGAATATGGTGACAGCAGAAATTTAATAACTGGTCTAACACAACTGGTAATACTTTATAGAACATAGAAAATAGAACATAGAAAAATACAGCACAGAACAGGCCCTTCGGCCCACGATGTTGTGCCGAACCTTTGTCCTAGATTAATCATCGATTATAATTGTATTTACAGTGCAGAAGGAGGCCATTCGGCCCATTGAGTCTGCAGCGGCTCTTGGAAAGAGCACCCTACCCATAGTCAACACCTCCACCCAACACTAAGGGCAATTTTGGACACTCAGGGCAATTTATTCTGGCCAATCCACCTAACCTGCACATCTTTGGACTGTGTGAGGAAACTGGACCCGGAGGAAACCCACGCAGAAACGGGGAGGATGTGCAGACTCCACACAGACAGTGACCCAAGCCGGAATCGAACCTGGGACCCTGGAGCTGTGAAGCAATTGTGCTATTCACAATGCTACCATGCTGCCCTTAAGAACATATAAATCTACACTATATCATTTTATCGTAATCCATGTACCTATCCACTAGTTGCTTGAAGGTCCCTAATGTTTCCGACTCAACTACTTCCACAGGCAGTGCATTCCATGCCCCACTACTCTCTGGGGAAAGAAACAACCTCTGACATCCCCCATATATCTTCCACCATTCACCTTAAATTTATGTCCCCTTGTAATGGTGTGTTCCACTTGGGGAAAAAGTCTCTGACTGTCTACTCTATCTATTCCCCTGATCATCTTATAAACCTCTATCAAGTTGCCCCTCATCCTTCTCCGTTCTAATGAGAAAAGGCCTAGCACCCTCAAACTTTCCTCGTCAGACCTACTCTCCATTCCAGGCAACCTCCTGGTAAATCTCCTTTGCACCTTTTCCAAAGCTTCCACATCCTTCCTAAAATGAGGCGACCAGAACTGTACATAGTACTCCAAATGTGGCCTTACCAAAGTTTTGTACAGCTGCATCATCACCTCACGGCTCTTAAATTCAACCCCTCTGCTAATGAACGCTAGCACACCATAGACCTTCTTGACAGCTCTATCCACTTGAGTGCCAACTTTTAAAGATGTATGAACACAGACCCCAAGATCTCTCTGTTCTTCCACATTGCCAAGAACTCTACCGTTAACCCTGTATTCTGCATTCATATTTGTCCTTCCAAAATGGACAACCTCACACTTTTCATTGTTAAACTCCATCTGCCACTTCTCAGCCCAGCTCTGCATCCTATCTATGTCTCTTTGCAGCCGACAACAGCCCTCCTCACTATCCACAACTCCACCAATCTTCGTATCATCTGCAAATTTACTGACCCACCCTTCAACTCCCTCATCCAAGTCATTAATGAAAATCACAAACAGCAGAGGACCCAGAACTGGTCCCTGCAGTACGCCACTGGTCAGTGCGATCCATCTCTTTCTGACTTCTATCGGTTAGCCAGTTTGTTATCCAACTGGCCAAACTTCCCACTATCCCATGCCTCCTTACTTTCTGCAGAAGTCTACCATGGGGAACCTTATCAAATGCCTTACTAAAATCCATGTGCACTACATCCACTGCTTTACCTTCATCCACATGCTTGGTCACCTCCTCAAATAATTCAATAAGACTTGTAAGGCAAGACCTACCCCTCACAAATCCGTGCTGACTATCCCTAATCAAGCAGTGTCCTATCCCAGAAATCCTATCCTTCAGTACCTTTTCCATGATTTTGCCGACCACGGAAGTAAGACTAACTGGCCTGTAATTCCCAAGGTTATCCCTAGTGCCTTTTTTGAACAGGGGCACGACATTTGCCACTCTCCAATCCCCTGGTACCACCACTGTTGACAGTGAGGAGGAAAAGATCATTGCCAACGGCTCTGCAATTTGACCTCTTGCTTCCCATAGAATCCTTGGATATATCCCGTCAGGCCCGGGGGACTTGTCGATCCTCAAGTTTTTCAAAACAGCCAACACATCTTCCTTCCTAACAAGTATTTCCTCGAGCTTACCAGTCTGTTTCACACTGTCGTCTCCAACAATATGGCCCCTCTCATTAGTAAGTACAGAAGAAAAGTACTCGTTCAAGACCTCTCCTATCTCTTCAGACTCCATACACAATCTCCCGCTACAGTCCTTGATGGGACCTACCCTCGCTCTAGTCATTCTCATATTTCTCACATATGTGTAAAAGGCCTTGGGGTTTTCCTTGATCCTACCCGCCAAAGATTGTTCATTCTCTCTCTTAGCTCTCCTAATTCCTTTCTTCAGTTCCCTCCTGGCGATCTTGAATCCCTCCAACGCCCTGTCTGAACCTTGTTTCCTCATCCTTACATAAGTCTCCTTTTTCCTCTTAACAAGACATTCAACCACTATTGTCAACCATGTTTCCCTCACTCGACCAGCTCTTCCCTGCCTGACAGGGACATACATATCAAGGACACGTAGTACCTGTTCCTTGAACAAGTTCCACATTTCACTTGTGTCCTTCCCTGGCAGCCTATGTTCCCAATTTATGCACTTCAATTCTTGTCTGACAACATCGTATTTACCCTTCCCCCAATTGTAGACCTTGCCCTGTTGCACGCACCTATCCCTCTCCATTACTAAAGTGAAAGTCACAGAATTGTGGTCACTATCTCCAAAATGCTCCCCCACTAACAAATCTAACACTTGCCCTGGTTCATTACCAAGTACTAAATCCAATATTGCCCCTCCTCTGGTCGGACAATCTACATACTGTGTTAGAAAAGCTTCCTGGGCACACTGCACAAACACCACCCCATCCAAACTATTTGATCTAAAGAGTTTCCACTCAATGTTTGGGAAGTTAAAGTCACCCATGACTACTACGCTGTGACGTCTGCACCTTTCCAAAATCTGTTTCCCAATCTGTTCCTCCACATCTTTGCTACTATTGGGGGGCCTATAGAAAATTCCTAACGAGGTGACTGCTCCTTTCCTATTTCTGACTTCAACCCATACTGCCTCAGTAGGCTGATACTCCTCGAACTGCCTTTCTGCAGCTGTTATACTATCTCTAATTAACAATGTCACCCCCACCTCTTTTACCACCCTCCCTAATCTTATTGAAACATCTATAACCAGGGACCTCCAACAACCATTTCTGCCCCTCGTCTATCCAAGTTTCCGTGATGGCCACCACATCGTAGTCCCAAGTACCGATCCATGCCTTAAGTTCACCCACCTTATTCCTGATGCTTCTTGCTTTGAAGTATACACACTTCAACCCATCTGAGTGTCTGCAAGTACTCTCCTTTGTCAGTGTTCCCTTCCCCACTGCCTCATTACACGCTTTGGCGTCCTGAATATTGGCTACCTTCGTTGCTGGACTACAAATCCGGTTCTCATTCCCCTGCCAAATTAGTTTAAACCCTCCCGAAGAGTACTAGAAAACCTCCCTCCCAGGATATTGGTGCCCCTCTGGTTCAGGTGCAACCCGTCCTGCTTGTACAGGTCCCACCTTCCCAAGAATGCGCTCCAATTATCCAAATACCTGAAGCCCTCCCTCCTACACCATTCCTGCAGCTACGTGTTCAGCTGCACTCTCTCCCTATTCCTAGCCTCGCTATCACGTGGCACCGGCAACAAACCAGAGATGACACCTCTGTCTGACCTGGCTTTTAACTTTCAGCCTAACTCTCTAAACTCATTTATTACCTCCACACCCCTTTTCCTACCTACGTCATTGGTACCAATGTGCACCACGACATCTGGCTGCTCCCCCTCCCCCTTAAGGATCCTAAAGACATGATCCGAGACATCCCTGGGCCTGGCATCCAGGAGGCAACATAGCTTCCGGGAGTCTCGCTCGGACCACAGAATCTCCTATCTATTCCCCTAACCATTGAATCTCCTACAACTCTTGCTTTTCTATTCTCCCACTTCCCTTCTGAGCCCCAGAGCCAGACTGAGTGCCAGAGACCTGGCCGCTAGGGCATTCCCCCGGTAGTTCATCCCCCCCCCCCAACAGCATCCAAAACGGTATACTTGTTTTGAAGGGGAACGGCCACGAGGAATCCCTGCACTGTCTGCCTGTTTTTTTGTTTCCCCTGACTGTAACCCAGCTATTCTTGTCCTGTACCTTGGGTGTGGTTACCTCGCTGTAACTCGTCTCTATCACCCCCTCTGCCTCCCGGATGATCCGAAGTTCATCCAACTTCAGCTCCAGTTCCCTAACACGGTCTTTGAGGAGCTGGAGTTGGGTGCACTTCTCTCAGGTATAGTCAGCAGGGACACCGGTGGTATCCCTCACCACCCACATCCTACAGGAGGAGCATGCAACTGGCCTAGCCTCCATCCCCTCTTACCTTACAGCATATAGCTGCCCTGTGGACCAACCGGACCTCCGCCCTCCGACTCTGCTCCCAGTCAGCTGCACTCTCTGTAAACTCCTGGCTCTCTTCTCACTCTTTGCGGAAATGTAGGAAACAAAATGAAAGGAGTACCTTACTCCCACCTCACCTAACTCCCTAAGTCACCAAACTCTCACGATAGCACTCAAATGCACCAAATTCAGCACTCAGTGCAAACAAAGTCTGCACTGTAGTGGATCACTTTTATACCGTGAATCTAACCTCTGAAAACTGGTATAATCCAATTCACTAATTAACAAGCTCCTTCAAGTAGAAACTTTGTTTAAAGCGGATTGAAAATTCACCTTCTTCTAAACCAAACAGCAACGTTTAAGTTATTTAACTAAATAAAAGAAAGACTAGACTTTAGACAAAAATTACGCCTTATACTCCCTCAGTCACCAAACTCTCACTATAGCACTCACATGCACCAAATTCAGCACTCAGTGAAACCTTTACACTTAGGGTTTCCTGTCAACTCATAAATGATAGGGCGCGGTGCGATGTCCCTACGGAGCTCGGACACCTTGCAGAAGTCTCATCAACAACAGGATGTAACTCGAACATATGGACATCAAATTGAGGAAGGGTGGGAAGGCCGTGAAAAAAAATGGGAACAGTTATGAATAGATCAGAGGAGTTGGGATTTTTCTCTCGGAAAAGTGAAGGTGAGATGAGTTTTGACAAACGTAGTCAAAGTCAGAAACTGTCGGTTAGGGCAGACATTGAACAACATCACCTACTCCAAGTGGTGGAAGAAGCAAGAACAAAAGGATACTGGTGGAAGACAACTGGAAATAAGAGGAATGACAACATGAGAACGTATGTGTCAGTGCAGTGAGTGGTGAAGATGTCAAATTTATTTCCTAAGGACGCGGTGGAGGCACGTTCACTTCATGTGTTACGGAGGCGGCAATGGTTACTATTTTCATAGAAAAGAGTTGTCCCGCCAGTGAGAGTAGGCGTTAAAGTGGATTGAGATGGTTCCTTCATTCCAAGGGTTAGCATGGATACGAAGGACAAATGACCTTCTTCTCTATTGCAAAATACATCAATAATCCTGGCGGTAATTCATCATATCTACTGTAGAGCATCAGAAAAATGAAACACAAAAGAGTACAAGACCCCGGTTTTCGTTACGGATCCGCCATTCACGGTTGCTATGAGTTATCTACTTACATAACTCTGCATAGTTTCAAATTGATTGAATCATTTTAGAATCCAAAAATCCATAGTTCTATGACCTTAGTATACCCACATACAGGAAATAAACAACTCTGTGGGGTAGAGAATTCCAAGGCGCCACAACCTACTGATTAATGAGCATTTTCGATGTTCCCGCCCTAAGCAGCCGGACCCTTATTCGAAGACAATGTCTCCAGGAAAAGAATGTCTGGGCAAAGGAAACTGCTCAGCAGTATGCATCCAACCAAATCGCATGTGACTACTAAGTTTATGCTTCAAAGAGATCACATCACATTAATTTAAACCATTGCAAACATACATGTGCCACTGGCACAGATAACGTAACATTTTTATTTGGCCGAACATAGGGGGCGGGTTTCTCCATCGGCCGACGCCAAAATTGGCAAAATGTGATTGAGCAGAGAACTGGTACTGACACCAAAATCTCGGCGGGCGCTGAATTAACGCCCAAATTAAAGGTTTCGGTCAGCGAAGCCAATGCGTTCCGGAACTTACGTGCAGTAAACACCGATTGCATATGATTAGTGGGTCTACTCCATTGCACTTCCGCAATTCTCCGCCTCCGGTGGGCCGAATTCCCGACGTGCAGTTCATTGGGCAATGAAAAATCGTAAGACGGGCGCCGTGTCTGATGAGCGAGAGAGAAGAAAGAACACGGAGAGGCACAACTGTGGGCTGCGAGGTCGGACACTGACCTGGCTGGGGTGGGCGGACCTGCCATGGTGGGCGGGGGGGGGGGGGGGGTAATTTGGAAAGAACCATGTGGCTGAGGTGACCTCATATACGATTGAGGCACTGGACAGCCATGGACCATGATGGCCGCGTCCTGCAAGGCAGCCATCTTTCTGCGCAATTCACAGACCACCCACCTTGGCTCCTGGTTCTGCAGATTGACACCGGCTGTATGGGGGCCTCTACCTGCATATTCGAACCCCAGCTCCCACCACCGCACCCCACCTTCTGCCACAGCCCCACCAGCTGAAACCCGCTGGCAGGGCATCACGCAATGCAATGCCTACTGTAGCGCCTACGGGGGCGCTGGGCAACGTGCCGTGCAGTAGACCGCAGATACTGGTAGCGCCAGCCGACGGTACCCTTGGCATCAGGGATGTGCGCCAGGGTAGGAGGCCGCCACAGCGCTGGGCACCGACTGGCCAGTGATGTTCGGACAAGGGGGCATGCAGAGCCCTTGCCTGCAATTCCAACCGGGACCACCATGTAACCCATTGGGCACGATGGCAGGCATTAGGCTAACATGTCAGCATTTCACCCCCGACACATTACGGATTTTGGAATTCAAACAACAATGGTGGCCTTCCTCCCAGTAGCCACAGCCCTGGGGGATGCTATGAAGCTGTGCGAGTTGGCAATATTCGAGGAAGAGGAGGACGCTGCAGCAACAGAGTGTGCAGCAGCTGAACGTGCTGCAGCAGATAGTGCAGCACCGGAGCCTAGCCTGGAGGAACAGGAGGCATCTGGCTAGTACGGAGAGTCAGCTGCCTAACTGGGCGAGGAGCTGGAGGTGCAAAGCAGGCGCCACATTAGATATCCTGTGCAACAGCAGTGCCTATAATTTGAGAACCAGCTGGACTGGGCATGCTGCCGAGGACTCCAGCTGAGCAGGGAGAGTGCGAAATATCTGCCCGATCATGGCGCACTTGGAAGCCCAGGGGAATGGGGGAGGACACCTGCTCCCAGTGCAAGGTGACCGTCGTCCTGAACGTGAACACCACCGGGTCCTTTCAGGCGCCCAGTGGGGAACCTGTCTGTGGTCTCACAGAGTTCGGTGCACAGATGCACCCGCCCCATCATGGAACCTGGACATACCCAGATGGCACAACACATTCATTTCAATATGCACCAATCCCACAGGATGGCCATGCAGCAATCGCCATTGCCTATGTGCCTCTGGTCCAGAGGGAGATCGATAGGATGGATGTTCCCCTATGTATATACAAACATAAGAACTAGGACCAAGAGTAGGCCATCTGGCCCCTCGATCCTGCTCCGCCATTGAATGAGATCATAGCTCATCTTTTGTGAACTGAGGCCCACTTTCCGGCCCGTACATGATAATCTTTAATCCCTTTATTCTTCTAAAAATTATCTATCTTTATCTTAAAAACATTGAATGAAGGAGCCTCAACTACTTCACTGGGCAAGGCATTCCATAGATTGAAAGTCCTTTGGGTGAAGAAGATCCTTCTAAGCTCAGTCCCAAATCTACTTCCCCTTATTTTGAGGCTATGTCCACTAGTTCTGCTTTCACCCGCCATTGGAAACAACCTGCCCGCATCTATCATATATATTCCCTTCATAATTTTATATGTTTCTATAAGATCCGACCCCCCCCCCCCCGCATCCTTCTAAATTCTAACGAGTACAGTCCCAGTCTACTCAACCTCGCCTCGTAATCCAACCCCTCCAGGTCTGGGATTAACCTAGTGAATATCCTCTGCACACCCTCCAGCGCCAGTACGTCCTTTCTCAGGTAAGGAGACCAAAACTGAACATAATACTCCAGGTGTGGCCGCACTAACACCTTTTACAATTGCAGCATAACCTCCCTAGTCTTAAACTCCATCCCTCTAGCAATGAAGGACAATTCTTCATTTGCCTTCTTAATAACGTGTTGCCCCTGTAAACCAACTTTTTGCGACTCATGCAGTAGCACACACAGGTCTCTCTGCATAGCAGCATGTTTTAATATTTTATCATTTAAATAATAATCCCTTTTGCTGTTATTCCTACCAAAATGGCTAACCTCACATTTGTCAATATTGTATTCCATCTGCCAGACTCTCGCCCATTCACTTAATCTATCCAAATCCCTCTGCATGCTTCCGGTATCCTCTGCCCTTTTTGCTTTCACACTCATCTTAGTGTCATCTGCGAACTTCGAGATGTTGTACTTGGTCCCCAACTCCAAATCATTTATGTAAATTGTGCACAATTGTGGGCGCAACGCTGATACCTGAGGGACACCACTAGCTAATGATTGTCAACCATAGAAACACCCATTATTCCCACTCTTTGCTTTCTATTAATTAACCAATCCACTATCCATGCTACTACTTTACCATTAATGCCGTGCATCTTTATGTTATGCAGCAATCTTTTGTGTGGCACGTTATCAAAAGCTTTCTGGAAATCCAGAGATACCACAACCATTGGCTCCCTGTTATCTACCGCACTGGTAATGTCCTCAAACAATTCCACTAAATGAGGTAGGCACGACCTGCCCTTTATGAACCCATGCTGCGTCTGCCCAATGGGACAATTTCCATCCAGACGCCTCGTTATTTCTTCCTTTATGAAAGGCTCCAGCATCTTCCCTATTACCGAAGTGAAGGTAACTGGCCTATAATTACCCGCTTTCTGCCTACCTGCTTTTTTTAAAACAGTGGTGTCACGTTTTCCAATTTCCAATCCGCCGGGACCACCCCAATGTCTAGTGGATTTTATGAATTATCACGAGTGCATTTGCAATTTCCCTAGCCATCTCTTTTAGCACTGTGGGGTGCATTCCATCAGGGCCAGGAGACGTGTCTACCTTTAGCCCCATTAGCTTTTCCATCACTATCTCTTTAGTGATAACAATTATCACAAGGTTCTCACCTGTCATAGCCTCATTTCCATCAGTCACTGGCATGTTATTTGTGTTCAGTTCTTCAGCCATTTCCTCATCTGCCATTATTAACTCTCACTTCTCATCCTCTAAAAGATCCAATATTTACGTTAGCCACTCTTTTTCGTTTAATATATTTGTAGAACTTGTTACTATCTGTTTTTATATTCTGAGCAAGTTTACTCTCATAATCTATCTTATTCTTGTGTATAGCTGTTTTAGTAGCTTTCTGTTGCCCCCTAATGATTTCCCAGTGCTCTAGTCTCCCACTAATTTTTGCCACTTTGTATGCTTTTTCCTTCAATTTGATACTCTTCCTTATTTCCTTCGATATCCACGGTCGATTTTCCCTCTTTCTACCGTCCTTCCTTTTTGTTGGTATAAAGTAATACCTTCTTGTATTACTGGGCCTATTCACTGAGTTCCCCTCAGTCACTGTGGCTTGTACTGTCGCCCTTTTTGATTTTTGACTCTGGCTTCTCTGCTTTACACTTTCCCCCTTACTGCCTTTTGTTTCGGTCCCTGTTTTACTACATTCCGACTTCCTGCATCGGTTCCCACCCCCTGTCACATTAGTTTAAACACTCCTCAACCGCTCTTGCAAAGACATGGCAGGCCACAAGGCACAAACCGAAAGGGCTTCTACTGAATGTACGTGCCTCTCATATGTGATAATCAGTTGCTTATCATGCACGTATGCGCTGATAACCGGGCAGTGTGCTTGATGACTTCATCCTGTAGACCTCGATGACTGCTGACATGTTGGAGATGCGCCCACACCCCTTCCTGGCTGGAGGTTGACTGCTGGGCGACAGGCGTTATCAACTGCAGTTATGGCAGATGATGCCTATCCTGAGGGCAAGACCCGCTGCAATGATGCCCATTCAGCAACCACGAGTGTGATCGCATGGTGGTTCGGCCGTCTGAAGATGCGGTTCAGTGCCTGGACCGCTCTGGATGGGCAAACCAGTATGAGCCTGAGAGCGTGGTCCACAACGGGGCGTCCTGCTGCATCCTCCACCACATCGCGCAGCATCGGGGCGATGTGCTGGTGGAAGATGATGAACATAAGCCCTCCAACGACGAGGAAGGTGCGGAAGAGTGGGAAGATGGGCAGGACATTAACCCAGACAGGCAAGGGAGGACGCAACACGAGCGCATCAGTGCCAACGGACACGAGAACTCTGATAGCCTGTAGGTTCACCAACTATGAGCGTGGAAATGGTCGGGGGCATGGACACTCCTTCCTATCCTCACACCTCCTCTCTCCCCTCGCGAAAACCCCCCTTCCATCTGCAACACGCTCCGTGATACACACATGGTGCAGGCGCTGCGTTGGCAGGACCACCAGGTAAGGTCCATACGAAGGAGAATAAAAACAACCAGTTCTGCAATAAGCTCTGGTTCTCTCCATTATTGTGACAATGTCTGAATCCTGTCCACGGTAGCACTTTCCATCATCCACCTGGGTGATCCCTGCCTGCAAGCTGCACCTTCCATCACACGGTTCCATCTTATCCCTGGCCTGACGGTGGTGGGGACAGTCGAGGGGGGGGGGGGGTTGTGGGGGGGGGGGAGAAGACCAGCGCACAATCAACGACTGACCAGCACACCACTGCCCGCCCTGCGCTCCCCTCTCCGGCCAGGCCATGCCAGTCCACCGCTCACACCTGAGACAGCGCCAAAGAACGTTGTAATAGTGTTATCGCGTGTTTAATGTGCTCACATTTTTACAGCTAGATGTCCTAGCCCGTGTAAATAAACTGCCCTGCACCCCCTGCGAAATTAACTGGTCTCTCACTTTCTGCCCTTACGAGCAGTAATGGTACGGCTAGGTAGATCCCAGATGTTATATCATGAGCGGCAATACCCGCGTTTTGACCTGGTCCTCATTGGCGGGCGTCTTCTGATGCGACGTGGCCTGGGTGCGCCCGGCTGCTGCCTGCGTGTCGCAGGTGGGCTGGTGCCACCATGTTCTGTTCGCTGCTTTCTAGATGCGCCAGGGGCAAGAGGGGGGAGACTTTGGTGCTGCCATGCTCTGGCACCTCTCCTGCCAGAGTCTTAAGCACAGGTCCATCGCTTACTCCTCCCTTAGTTGTGACCAATGGCCCGCGTGCCACTCCATGGGGCAGGGGTGAAAGCGGAGCTATCCCCTGAGGCGCCACTCCACCTGGCACTGACAATCCAGGAGGCCCGCTCTTGTCTCGACGAGGGTCTGATTGCTAGCGGCATTGGAGCAAAGAAGTGGACCATCGCCGTCTGACACTGCGCCACTCCATCCACTGATGTGCCACCACTTTGTGGGTCTCTGTCATATCAACCTGTGACTGCGCCATTTTGCTCTGGGACTGTGATACGTAGGCCAGCGTCTGGGAAATGCCAGCAACGTTCTCAGCCATGGCCTGCTATGACTGGGCCACGCTCAGAAGCGCCGTTGTAATTTTCACGTGGCTATTGCGTATGGATGCCTGTGAGTTTGTAACACTGTCCTAGGCCTCGGCCAGCGCTTACACAGAATTCCCCAGGCCTTGGAAATGCTGATCCATAGGCAAAACCCGCACCCACCATACCTCCGCCACGGACGGCACCCGTGCAGTAATGGCCTGGGTGGCACGCATGGTTGGCAGCTTCTCCTGCTCCCGCAAGCGGAAGGGCTCCTACATCTACACCTGCATGCGCTGTTTGCTCACAGACAACCTCTCATGTAGTTCCTGGCTCTGTGACTGCACCTCCACAATCGACGGGACTGCCCATTCCAGAAGCCTGAAACCCGTCTGGACAGCATCTGGCTCCCTGGGTAGGCCCGCTCTCCGACCTTCTGCGATGGTGGTGGGTATTGGAGAAGATGTGGCGGGAATTCTGTGTCATTCTCGGACTCGAGTTCCAGTGTGTCTTGAGTCTCAGGTCCATGGCTCTCATCCGTCATTTCCTCATCACTGCTCGGCATTCGGGGCTCCGGCTGTGGCAATGTTTGGGGACGGGGGCCACCAGATGGACCCGCCAATCACCAACAGGACCTGCAGAACAGAAGACAAGATGCATGATTAGACAATGGCTGGGGGGAGGTTGGCGGGGTGGGGTCTGACGGTAAGGGTGGAGGTGAGGTTGAAGGTAAGGGTGGGGGTGAGAGTGAGAGTGATGTGGGGGTGAGAATAGTGCTTGGGGTCGTGTTGGGCATGAGAGTGGTGTTGGAGTGGCGTTGGAGGAGGGTGTTGACGCACACAGTCATGGGGAACCGCAACTCAGCGGGGTCACACTTTCACATCCGTGGCCGATCCCCACCCCAGCGATCGCTCTTTCCCCTTGGTCACCGACCATGTGTGGAGCCTCTGTTCAGCCACGCTGAGAGTCCACATGTCCAGTGGTGCCCCTCCAGTTTTCTGCTGCCCCAGGAGTTTCTGGGCGGCCTTTTCCTGAGGAGATGGGGCAGGGGCAGAAAACGACAGTGTTAGACAGTCTGAGGCATGCAGGCCAGCGGATGGGTGTTTAGTGATCTCAGTGGCCAGGGTACACAGCTGGTCCGCGTGCCGACATGTGCTGCAGGTTGGGGCTTCGGCCGACTTCTGGACGGAGGTGGGCTGTGGGGGAGCGGGGGGGGGGGCGGAGGGAGGTCGTTTGGTTACCGTTGTCTGGGACGGAGTTTAGTGTCAGGTACACAGTGCAGCCTTCTCATGCTGGCCGCCCAGAGGAGGTGGTGCAGTTATTAACGGCACTGCAAGGCAGTCTGGATGGTGTTTCTCACGGTGCTCACTGGCCATGCCACCTGCGCTCTGGCATGGTGAATGACTGTGCGTGGCAGCCTCCTTCCTCGGTCCAGGGAACTATGGTGCAGGGTCACCCGCCTCAACTTCACCGCATCCAGGTGTGTCTCGTACATCGTGCAGCTGCTATCCAGGGTGCCATGTTGTCGGCTGGGATACTGTGTGCGGAGGGCGGGGGTGGGGGGGGGGGGGGTGAAGAAGGGGGGGGGTGTGGCGGTTAGTCCAGTGTGTATGTGCGGCTGCTGCTTATCATCTTCCTGGGAGTCAATCGAAAATCCAGCGAGTCCGGCACCGTTTACCGTTGGAATTGATTGTGTTCCACGTTCGGCTGGTGTTAACCTTTACCCGTTGCTGAATCGGTCCAGATGCAGCGTCAGTTTTTCTGACGTGGAGCTCCATGTATCCTGCGCTGGCACAACATTTATTCTCAGGAACGAGAATCCAAACGATGGAAATTCACTTTCACATATAACAGGGATGTTAGACAATGTTTTTCTACTTCTCCTTCTTCGGCAATCCTCAAGATCGAGAATGATTTTCTTCCACACTAAACATGAGTTCTAATGTGGCTTACGAGTCAAATCAGCAATCTGCAGTTTCTGTGCCAGGTGAGACATAAAGTGATTGGAGGAGTGGGTGGATGAAGTGGCCGTGCTTCCAAGCGCTTTGTTTCACCGCGTTTTTTCGGCAGTCCACGCTGAGCTTCATGTTGCTCTCAGCGATGGAACGCGAATCATTTATCAGATTCCAAATCATTTGTCCTCGACAGTTGGTGCTCGTGGGACGGGATTCCCAGATATCGCTAGAGGGGTTGCACTTTTCAGAGGATTTGTGAAAGTTTCCTTGAATCTTTTCCTCAGCACTGCTTCGGCTCGCTTGCCATATTAAAGTTCTGAGGACACTGCCTGCTCCAGGTGTCTCAAGTGACGCATGTGGATCATTCGGCATAATAATAATAATAGTCGCCACATTCCGGCGCATGTTCAGGCAGGCCGGTACAGGAATTGAATCCGCGCTGCTGCCTTTTCCTGCATTGCAAGTCAGCTATTTATCCCACTGTGCTAAACCAGCATGTGGGCAGCACGGTAGTATAGTGGTTAGAGCTCCAGGGTCCTCGGTTTGATTCCCGGCTTGGATCGCTGTCTGTGTTTGTCTACACGTTCTCGCCGTGTCTGCGTAGATTTCCTCTGGGGGCTCCGGTTTTCTCCCACAGTCTAAAGATGTGCGGGTTAGGTGGATTGGCTATGCTAAGTTGCCCTTAGTGTCCAAAAAGGTTAAGTGGGTTTACTGGCAAACAGGGATATGGTAGAGGTGTGAGCTTGGATAGGGTGCTCTTTCCAAGGACCAATGCAGACTCGATGGGCCGAATGGCCTCCTTCAGCATTGTAAATTCTATACAACGGAGCTGATTGAACGTGGTGAATGCTTGGAATGTTGACCTGAGCGAGAACCCTGATTTAAGTGCACCTGTTCTGTCAAAGGAAATGCAGGATCTTGCGGAGGTAGCATTCAGTGGTATTTCCTGGAGTTTTGAGCTGCCTTTGGCATTGTTTACATCTCTGCACCAGAGAGGCGGACGGCTATCAAGTTGCGTAGGAGCCGGGTGTGGATCTTAGGTTATGAACAAAACACTTTTCCCTCTCCGCATCGAAGAATTTATTCACACACTTAAGGAGGTTTTGAACCTCGTCGTTGGTGTCTGATCTGTTGAGAGCAGTCTCCGAAAATACGTGAACTGCACGACTTTGTCCATGGCCTCTTAAGAAGTCTTACAACATCACGTTAAAGTCCAACAGGTTTATTTGGAATCACAAGCTTTCGGAACGCGGCTCCTTCATCAGGTTGGAGTTTAACCTGGTGTTGGAAGACTTCTTACTTTGCCCATCCCAATCCAATGCTTGGATCTCCACATCATGGCCTCTTAGACAATAGCTATGTAAGCTCGACGGATTTTCAAACAACCTTCGCTAAAGTAACCGAAAAGAAAGAATATGACCTGAAAACATGTGATCATGCGAAAGCTGTCAAAACAAATTATTAATTGGTTTCAAAGTAGAGGGAATCTGCGCGACTAAAGTTCAGCTAGTCTGATGACTCGGCGGGGCCAGATTATTCACAAGGTTCAGTGCTTGAAGTACAGGTGTTGACAATTTTGCAATTCTAAAGGAGTATTTCTAAATTTACTAATGACAAAAAAAACTGGACGTGGATCGGCAATACTGTGCAAAAAAGCCAAGCTGGAGAAAATTAACTGAACTCGCAGATTCTGCAGAGAATGACAATGAAGTTCAGATCTGAGAAATATGAAATCGTAAATTATGGTAGGAAAATATCCTCTGCACGTCACAAGAACCCGAGTGCATTCTGACGTGCCCGGGACGAGAAACAATCGTCTAATTCTATTCTCAGCAGGGCGTAGAAATTTTTAATGTATATTCCCAGCTTTGGCAGCCAATGTGTCTGTGAAGCTGCATTCCCGGCTGTTCTGTTTGTTCAATATAATCTGCTGTTTCAAAGATGTATGTACAAAAACCTTTAATTTCCTCCATCTATTCTCACTCTTTAAGACTTCGGTAATAATACACATTAGTTGCTCCTGTACCTCCTGGCAAATAGCATAATTTGCAATTCTACATGACATTTCATTCGCCAATTTTGGTAAGCGGTTTTTTTCATGCCCATTCGTATGCTTGTTAAAGTCTGGCACAATGGAATACTTTTTCAATCAGCAGCACATTTAGAGTTTTTTGTTTAGACGCGCAGACTCTCACACGGAGACAAAGAGACACAGATATCTATATTCATACAAGCCTCACTGTGAAAAAACGTGATCACTCGTTGAGGTTTGTTGTATACATTCCTTGAAGCCATGTTTTTTTTCAGTTGAAACTGCTACTGGTTCCATTAATTTTGCTAGGCAGCCTTTCAGATGCATTTTGTAAACCACTGTCATAAAATCAGTATGGCCAAAGTCTATTGCATTCACTTCGTTTACTTTCTGCATTACTTCATCCGATCATTGTCTTTGATTTGCGGGAACGAGATGCATTGTTCGAATTTGTTTTAGTTCTCTCTACTTGACTTGAAAATGTCTCCAATTATTTGTTTTTCGCCCCGATTATCTTTTTCTTCCAGAACCTTTCAGACAACTGAGGATTTAATTGACCAGAAAGTAATTAAACTATGTTTGTTTCCATAATTTCTTGAAAAAAACAGGCTATTATCTCCTTATTTGCAACTCTCTCATAATTGAGACTGGATATTTTGGAAGCACTGGACATAATTTGCCAGTGTCCTCTTTAGACTCCGCAGTGGTACAAGAGGACAGCTGAATAGGGAATGTTACACGCTCCTTCTACAAAGTCTTTATAGGTTAAACCGACAATTGCAACCTTCTTGTCGAACTTTGGCGATGAGACACATTGAGGCACAATGGCTCGGATTCTCCGGTCGTTGCCCCTTTTACTGTTATTTTGAAATATTTTTATTGAAATACATAGTTTACAAAAGGTCACTGTCGTGCATTTACATGTTCATATTTCTCCCCCATTCCAGTCTTCCCCCTCTCAATTACTCCGCTCCCCCTCTTCTAACACCATTCCTCCGACCCCCGTTCCTTGGTTTGCGTGTTACTCTGTGGTGTTGTTCTCTTTCGTTTTATTTGCTTGTGTCCATGTTAGCCGGCGTCTAGGTCCAGTAGCTGGTTCTGTTGGTCTGCCGGTTGGTAGAGAGGGGTGGTTCGTGCCACTCCTCGTACTGGGTGGTTCACCCTTGGTTGTCCCCCATTTTGTCCTGGGTCTTGCACTTTCCCCACCCGCTGTCTATTCTGACTGTTTGTTCGCAACTCTATCTTCCTCTCTGTCTGCCCCACGCCCTTCTCTCTTTCGTCCCTTTTCTTTTTCACTGATGTCCAGATGGGCCATTTGAGTGTCCCATTGCCGGTCTGTGGGCTTCAAACAGGTCAAGGAACAAATTGGTAAATTGCCTCCACGTGTTGCGGAAGCTCTCCTCTGGCCCTCATGGAATCATGAATCATAGAATTTACCGTGCAGAAAGAGGCCATTCAGCCCATCACGTCTGCACCTGCCGTTGAAAATTGCCCCTACTTGAGCCCATTCCTCCACTCTACTCCCGTAAAGCCAGTAAACGACCATAACGTTTTGGGATACTAAGGGGCAACTTAGCATGGCCAATACAACTAACCTGCACATCTTTGGACTGTGGGAGGAAACGATATCACCCGATGGAAACTCGCGCAGACACAGGGAGAAAGTGCAATCTCCACACCGAGGCCGGAATTGAACCTATGGCGAATTTTATCTCCTTGAGGTGGAGAACTTTTGACAGATCTACCAGTCATTCTACAGCTCTTGGTGGTGCTGCTGATTGCTGGCACAGCTTGATTCTTTGGCGGGTGATTATGGGAGCAAAGGGCGTGTCATTAGGCCCCTTCCCCATAACTGGTTCTGACTGGTCTAATACAAACATAACTGCCACTCTCGGGCGTGACTCTCCCCTCAGTCTTAGAACCTTGGACATTGCTTCAAACAAGGCTTACCGGAACCCTACAAGTCTGGGGCATGCCGAGAACATGTGGGTGTGTTTGGCCAGGCCTCCCTAGAACCGTTCAGATTTGTCTTCCACCCGTGGAAGAGCCTGCTCACTCACTTTCTTGTTCGGTGCACTCTGTGCATGACTTTCAATTGCATGAGCCTTGCGCAAGTGGAAGTGCAATTGGCCCTGTTCAGTGCTTCTCATCATAGTCTCAACGCTATTTCTATGCCGAATTATTCCTCCCACTTTTCCTATGTTCCGTCCAATTGGGGGTGTTACCTTTCTAATAGTCGTCCTTACAGGCTCCACATTTCACGCCTCCCAGCGTGCCCTCATCCAGCATAACATTGTGTATCTTGGGGATCGTGGGTATGTTGTCCCTTACAGAGGAAGTTATTGAGGTAGATGTCGCAGTTTCCACGTCCTGTCTCTACCTCTTAAAGGTGGCGTCTAGCATGGCTGGTACTAATCTGTGGTTTCTGCAGATAGGGGCCTTGGTGGACACTTCTGTTCTGCCAAAGAACTGTCTCATCTCATTCTAGGTACGGACTGTGGCTACCATCACTGGGCGTATTGAGTGTTTTGCTGATGGGGATGGTAGCGCTACCATGGTGAGGAGTCGGACAGTTGTCCCTGTACAGGAGGTCTCCTCTAACCTCACGAGTTACATTTCCGGTACTTTCACCCATCCTCTGACTCATTCTGCAGTAGCTGCCCAATGGTGGTACTGGAGTTTTGGAGGGCCAGGCGCCCCATGTTTATTTTTCATCGTTAGAACGTTTTACGGATTTATGTGTTCTTCGTCCCTTCCCTCCACACAAACGTCATGACCATTTTGCCAACCGAGTTAAATAAGGCCTTGCAGATGTAGATTGGTTTGGAGCTGATATTGAAGAGGAAACTGGGCAGCATACTGATCGAATGCACCCTCCCCACTAGGGAGAGCAGGAATGTGTTCCATCTCTCCAGGTCATTTTTGACTTCCGACGCAAGACTGCCGAAGTTACAATTGTGGATCCATGTCCTGTTGTGGGCAATCTGGATGCCGAGGCAGCCGGATTTGCATAGGACTTGCTTGAATGGTAGCCCGGCGAGTCTGCCCCTCCTCTTTCGTGTTCCAGGGAAGACTTCACTCTTGCTCCTGTTGAACTTGTATCTCCATAGGCTCCAAACTCACTCATATTTATCGCTTCCATGCTGCTTTACGAGTCGGAAATGAAGAGGAGCGGGTCATCCGCATAGAGTGAGGTTCTGTGCTCTCTGTCTCCTCTTCGCTTTCCCTTCCAGTTTTTCACCACTCGGAGGGCAATCGCGAATTCTCGATTGCGAGGGTAAATAGCAGCGGGGACAGCAGGCATCCCTACCTTGTGCCCCTGTGCAGCTGGAATTATTCAGACCTTGTGTTGTTCGTCTGTAGTCTCGTCATTTTGTGGGTTGCATACGAGTTTTACCCATGAGATTAACCCTATCCCCATCCAGAACCTCTCTATTAGTTCAATATGTCACTTCCACTCGAATCTGTAGTAGGCGTTTACCGCGTCTGAAGAGATGATCACCTCTGGTATCTCTCCCTGGATGGGGTCATTGTGAAGTGTACAAGTCACAGGTTGTTCGCTGTCTACGCTTAACAAAGTCAGTCTGGACTTCTGCTACCATATCTGGTACGCAGTTTTTCTAGTCGCATTGTCAGGATGTTTGTGAGTGTTTTTGATTCCACGTTGAGCAGCTAAATGAATCTGCAGGGTTTTAATTCGGTTTGACCTTTATTTTTCATGGGTATCAGCGATATAGTACTTATCAGAGCGTTGGAGGCAAGGTACCCCTTGTTAGCGAGTCTGCAAACATTTGCCGCAAGTGCAGGTCCACTGTTGTCGTGAAACTTCTGGACAGGTCCGCCCGGAAACCGTCGGGTCCTGGTGTCTTTTCCACCTGCATGGAGCTGGTGATTTGCATAACCTTTCCCAGTTCTCGTGGTGCTTCGAGCCCCCTGCACTCATCAGCATGTCCAGTCCATCGAGGAACCGTTTTATCTCCGACTCCCCTTCGCCATGCTCGGAGGAGTACAGGCCTAATAGGAGGCCTGGAATGCGTAGTTGACCGTTTATGGATCGGCCACCAGTCTGGCCTTGTTATCCTTCACCTGTGCTATCTCCTTCGTAGCTGCCTTATTTGCCAGCTGGTGAGAAAGCAGGCGGCTGGTTTTGCCTCCATGTTCGTAGAGGTTCTCCTGTGTCTGGCAAAGGTTGGAAACTGTCTTTCCTGGCGAATAGCAGGGCGAAGTCAATCTGTAGCTTTTCTCACTCAGGCAGAAGGTCGACAGTCAGCGTCTCGGGTTTTTTGTTTAACTCCAGAATGGAGTCTATGAGTTGTTTAACCACCCTCTCTACCTGTCCCTGCCTGCCTTGTAGGCGATAATCTCTCCTCTTATCACAGTCTTCAGCTCCTCCCTGAGCGTGAAAGTTGAGACCTCCCCATTCCTGTTGTAGGTCAAATACTTGTCTATGGCCTGTGATGTTTTCTGCCAGAAGGTATTGTGATCCAGGAGGGCCACGTCCAACCTCCATCGTGGGTGTTGGGCAGGGCCCATCCCCAAACTCACGTTCATGTAGCGTGCAGCAAGGTCAGAGATTAGGATCGTGGAGTATTCCGTTCTTCCTATCCCTAAAAGTAGGGATTGCCCCACTACAAAGCAGTCGCTACAGGTAAAGACCCTGTGTATTTGTAAAAAAAAGGTAGAACTCCTTCTCACCAGTGTACATGGACCTTCATGGATCTACTGACCCATCTGCTCAATAAATGTTCCTCGCTCTTGAGCCATGTTCGCTGTTTTCTCTTTTGTGCAGTTTGACCTGACGGTCAGAGGGTCTTGTACACAGTTAAATCCCACCCATGATCTTTCGTGACGTATCATTGTTGGGCATTTCGGCCATGGTCTTTTTTTTACAAATGCTGTGTCGTTCCAGATGAGCGGGTACATGTTAACTCGGATCGACAAGGCGTGGCACAGTGGCGTAGTGATTAGCACTGCTGCCTCTGACGATGATCACAGCGCTCAGCGTCTCCCAGATCGTAGCCGTTGAGAGATCCCCACTCCTGTTTTCAGTAATATACTTATCCATGGCCTGCGATGTTTTCTGACAGAAGACATTGTCCGCCAGGAGAGACGTATCCAGATTCCATTGCGGGTGTTGGGTACCGCTCATCTCCAAAATGAGGTTCGATCATAACCCTGGGTCACTGTCTGTTTGGAGTTTCCACATTATCACCTTGTCTTCGTGGGTCTCACCCTGACAACCCAAAGATGTGCAGGTTCGGTGGATTGGTCACGCTAAATTGTCAATTTCAGTACACTAAATTTATAACTATAAGAAAACGAGGAGCACAGGTGCCTCGTTTATGACAGCGCTGACCATCAGGTACTATTCCCCTTGGTCCCTCATGGTCTTCATCGCATTAACTGCCATCCTCTTACTGAGTAGGATGGCTGTTGCCAAACTCGTCCCACAACAAAAATGATACATCTGTCACACCATCCCTTTCATACCCACAGGTGGTCCTTTTCCCGGAGGAAGACTATGTTGGCATTCGTCATTTTCAGATAGGCGAAGTCTCTGAATATTTTCACTGGGCCCCTGACGCTCCAGTTGACAATTCTGATTAGGGGAATTGTCCGTGCACTTCCAACGGGATCAACGGTACTTATCTTGCGGATGTGGTCCTTGCACACCACGGTTTCCTGTTGTTCGGGTTACCTAAATGGCCACAGTCACTGTACTCACAATGATCGCGATCTCCTGCATCCTGGGGTGTCTCTCTGTTCAGTGGACACCGAACATGGTTGCCAAATGTGTCTACGTGATATGACTCAGCCCCTGCAGTCCGGTTTACGTTTGCTCAGGGACCCTCTAAACAGGTTGCTTGCAGTGCCATCTTTTTCACACGTTTCCACGAGTGGCCTGTTAAAGCCAGTCAAGACTCCCTGCTGCTTTGTTTCCCCTTTTTCTGCGACCCCATAAAACTTTTAGCCCCAGCCCTGTAGCTTGCTCCGCCTGCCACCCTGAATCCCCCCCCCCCACCCTTGGTGGAAGGTCCCCCCTACCAGGCCCTCTCACCCCGGTGGAGATGTGCTGCGCCCCTTCCTCATTCCTGGAGATAATATTTCCGCCAGTATGATGATCACTTTTTTGGATTTCCTGACCCACTCATGCGCCCACTATGTTGGTAACCTCTCTGTCTCCTCCTCACATCCCAGTGCTCTGCTGCACTCGGCTCTACTATTTTGTGAACTGGTTCGCCTGTTCAGAACGAGGTGACCCAGTGCCCAGTATCCAGAAGATGGCGCCAGGGCTTTCTAATCTTTTAAAATTTAATTCTAAGACTAACATTATCACGAACCTCTCTCTTTTATCCTTTCTTGCAGGCTTGAACATCCACCGAGGCCCGTTGAGTCCTTTTGAAATGACCTGAGCTGACCTCTACGACCTGGAAACGGATTGGGTCCAAACCGGAAGTGATGCCCTGACCTCGATTTGGAGCCGACCTGGACCTCGGAGCTCCCAACCCGGCCTGACAACCGACTCCAGCCCCTGGGTCGCCCGACCCAGTAACCAAAGCTTCCGACACGACCCCCGACGACGAGACCGGGCCCAACTCGATGCCGAGACGCCCGCTCAGTCACCCGACCTGGAGAGGCCCTCTCAGCAATCCAACCTACCTGGAGATGGAAGAAAGAAAAATCGACGTGGTGCCCCGACCCCAAGAGCGCCCAAGGATGGAACAGACTATGGGACCCAGCAGAACCTGCCTAAGGAAGCCCCTGCGCAACACCCAGGACCCACAAAATGGTGGAGACTGCGCGCGAGGACCGGACGCGCTACAAGGTATTCCCGTGCCCGCAGAACGCCGGGACTCATCTGGATCGCAAATATGCGTACCCAGCAACCCCTCTACATCAACCAGCGCCCGGGACCCTGCCAGACGCAACCCCGGAAACGTAACCAGCGCCCTGGCCCCGCCAGCGCCCTGGACCCCGCCAGACGCAACCACCTACCTTCCAAAAGGTCAGACGTCTCCCATCGGGTGCCAGGACCATCGAGCCACAGCCACCGACCGAGAAAGGTTAGACTGAAGCAACGCAGTTTCAAGACCCCTCTCCCGAGCATACACCTGGCAAACGTCTCAGCGATCGAAAACAAGCTGGATGAACTTAATGCTAGACTTACCTCTCAGAGGGAAGTAAGAGACTGCTGAGTGCTCTGTTTCACAGAGACATGGCTCACCCCCGCCTCACTGGACTGTGCCATTCAACCTGAAGGCTTCTCAATTCACTATGCGGACCCCACCGCGTCATCAGGCAAAGCAAAGGGTGGAGGGGTTTGCCTCCTCATCAACTCCTCACGGTGCTTGGATGTAGTGACCCTGGCGACCTACTGCTTCCCGGACCTTGAATACTTTTCTTTAAAAAAAATTAGAGTACCCAATGGGGTGGACAGGACAGACTTTTGGAGATCGAACCTGGGACCTCAGCGCCGTGAGATTGCAGTGCTACCACTGCACCACCATGCTGCCCTCGGACCTGGAATACCTGACCGTGAAGTGCCGCACATAGTATCATCCACGGGAGTTCACTTCAGCCATTATCACAACGGTCTACATCCCACCCCAGGCAGAAGTCACGAAGGCACTGGACGAACTGTACACAGTTATAAACAACTACGAAACAGAACACCCAGAGGCCTTGTTCATTGTGGCCGGAGAATTCAACAAGGACAACGTCCAGAGTGTGCTGCCAAAATTCCACCAGCACGTCTCCTGTCCCATCAGGGGTGACAACACTCTTAACCACTGCTACTAACAAATCAAGGGTGTCTACCATTCCATCCCCGACCGCACTTTGGGAAATCAGAACATGGGACGGTGCTCATTCTCCTGGCACACTAGCAGAAACTCAAGCGGGAGAATCCAGCTAAGAAGGTAGTGCAGTGCTGGTCCGAGGAAATAGAAGAGCAATTAGAGACAGTGGACTGTTCCATATTTAAAAACTCATCGACCATCTTAAATTGGTATGCCACCACCGTCACAGACTTCATCAGCAAATGTGTCCACGACTGCGTGCCAAAGAAAGCGGTACGTACGTTCCCCAACCAGAAACCATGGCTCAATCGCGAGATTCACTGCCTACTGAAGGACAGGTCTGAGGAGTTTAAGTCAGATGACACTGACCTATACACGAAATCCAGGTACGACCTCCGCAAAGCCATCCAGAATGCCAAGAGAGAATATCAAACCAAGCTAGAGTCACAGACAGACTCTCGGCGGTTGTGGCAAGGACTAAACAACGTAACGGGCTACAAAGCGAAGCCTATCAGTATCTCCGACAGCAGCGCACCCCTCCCCGGTGAATTCAATGCATTCTATGCTCGGTTCGAACAGGAAGCGAACAATCCGCTGTCGAGTGCCCCAGCAGTCCGTAACTCACCCATTCCCACCATCGCAGCTTCCGAAGTCAGATCTGCCTTCCTAAAAGTGAATCCTCGGAATGCGACGGGACTGAACGGGATCCTTGGGTGTGCACTCTGAGCCTGCGCGGACCAGCTGGCAGAGGTGTTCGTGGACACCTTTAATCTGTCCCTACTCCATTCCGAGATCCTCACCTGCTTCAAGAAGACCAGAATCATACCGGTGCCAAAGAAGAACCAGGCAATGTGCCTCAATGACGACCGCACGTTGGCCGTGATTTCAGTCGTAACGAAGTGCTTCGAGAAGTTGGTAATGGAGTGCATCAGCTCCATACTCCCAGAACGCCTTGATCGACTGCAGTTCGCATACCGTCGCAACGGGTCCACAGCAGATGACATATCGCTGGCCCTACACTCAACTCTAGACCATCTCGACAACAAGGACTCCTACATCAGACTCGTATTTATTGACTACAGCTCCGCCTTCAACATCATAATCCCAGCCAAGCTCATATCAAAGCTCCAAAACCTAGAACGTGGCTCCCCACTCTGAAACTGGATCCTCGGCTTCCTGACCCACAGACCACAATCAATAAGAATGAACAACAACACCTCCTCCACAATAGTCCTCAATATCGGGACCCCATACGGACGCGTACTTAGCCCCGAACTCTACTCCCTGTACAGACACGACTGTATGGCAAACTTTGGTTCCAACTCCACCTACAAGTTTGCTGACGATACGACCATACTGGGCCGGATCTCGAAGAATGACGAGTCTGAATGCAGGAGGGAGATAGAGAATCTAGTGGAGCGGTGAATTGACAAAAAGCTTTCTCTCAATGCCAGCACAACTAAAGAGCTGGCCATTGACTTTAGGAAGCAAAATACTGTACACAGCCCTGTCAGCACCAACGGGGCCGAGGTGGAGATGGTTAGCAGTTTCATGTTCCTCGGTGCACATCTCCAAAAGTCTGTCCTGTCCACCCACGTCGACGCTACCACCAGGAATGCAGAACAGCGCCTATACTTCCTCAGAAAACGGAGGAATTTCGCCATGTCCACATTAACTCTTACCAACTTTTACAGACCATCAAAAGCATCCTATCTGGCTGCATCACAGCCTCGTATGGCAATTGCTCGGCCCAGGACCGCAAGGAACTTCAGAGTGTCGTAAACACAGCCCAGTCCACGAGCCTGCCTCCCACCCATTAACTCCATCTACACCTCCTGCGGCCTGGAGGAATCGGGCAACATAATCAAAGACCCCTCCCACCCGGCTTACTCATTCTTCCAACTTCTTCCATCGGGCAGGACATACAGAAGTCTGAGTACGCGCACGAACAGACTCAAACCCAGCTTCTTCCCCGCTGTTACCAGCCTCCTAACTGACCCTCTTATGGACTGACCTCATTAACACTACACCTGTATGCTTCATCCGATGCCGGTTACATTGTATATCTTGTGTTGACCTATTAAGCATTTTCTTTTATTTCCTTTTCTTTCCATGTATTTAATGATCTGTTGAGGTGCTCGCAGAAAAATACTTCTCACTGTACCTCGGTACACGTGACAATAAACAAATTAAATCCAATCCAATCCCCGCAAATCATTAATTTGTTTCCTCTGCCTCCTCTCTGTCCACCTCATCGTTACCTCCGTTGTTTCTTACCCAGTCTGTTCTTTGGGACAATGTCGTCCGCCTCTGCGCGAGGGCGGTGCGGGGGGGGGGGGGGGGGAGGGGAGGGGGGGCTGCAAAATTCTGGTCTCTATTCTAGTACGTAACACAGCGCCTGGCTGGGTGCAGCATCCTGCATTTTCTATTGTTCTTATACAGGGCTGGCATCGCCGTGTTAAATAGTACCCGGCGCTATGCCAGGTCTGCCCCAATGTCTCATAGACCCTCGGCCCCTCCGAGCTGCAGACCTTCATTTCTGTGTTCCAACGAAGGTTCTGTTCCCGGCTCTTGTATTTGTGTAACTTGGCAATGCTTGCTCTTCGATGCACCCCCACCTTGGGTTTCGACCAGAGGGAGCTGTGGTCCCTGCCAATCTCTGGCTGCGTGGGGAGGCTGGCGCTCTCCAATGTGTCCCTCAGCTTCTGGGCCACGTCGTCGGTTGCGTCCCTGCCTTCAAACCCTTCTGACAGATTCGCTGTCCTGATGTTCTGGCGTCTCGACCGGTTTTCTTGGTCCTCCATCTTCCCTATCGGGTTCCCCTGAACCGTCACGAACCTCTTTACTTTGGCCTTCAGTGTGATAATCCAGTCGCTCAGGTCACAAGTCTTCTGTAGTTCCTTTATTGTGTTCCCCTGAGACTGCAATCTCTTTGCCATTTTGTGGAGGGCCACCTGCATCACTGAAAATTCGACCACCGCCTTCATTTCTGTCTTGATGTTCGCCTTCGCCCTTTTCTGCTCCCGAGTGAGGAACGTATTCCATCCACCCTTTCGCTGGTGTGTGCGTGGGTGTGTGTGTGTGTGTGTAGGGGGGGGGGGCGCGGGGAGTAGGGTGTTTAGAGCTTGGTTTTCGGGTCGCCGGCCTCTCTCTCGCGAGTGGCCGGGGAAGTCTCGCTCGTGGGTTCGCTGACCCGCTCGCCCGCACCTCCTGCCCCTTGCACCTATTTCCCTTGCCGCTGCGCCCTCTGGAATTGCTGCTTTCCTGACATCTTGGCTGTTCTTCGTACTGTGAGAGTGAGGAAGCATAATTTACTAGTTATTTCCGGAACCTCTCCCTCACAGCGTCAGAGTTCCGGATTCGATTTCAGCCTTGGGTGGCTGTGTGGTACTTCCACATTGTCCACATATCTGCATGGATTTCCTCCGCTTGCGCCAGTTTCACCCCACAGTAGAAAGGTGTGCAGGTTGGGTGGATTGGCCATGCTAAATTGCCCCTTAGTGTCCACTGATCTGCAAATACTCCAAGATCAGTGTGCTGGTGTACGTGGATAGGGATTGGGAGTGGGCCGAGTTGGGGTGCTCGTTCTGAGGGTCGGTGCGGCCTCTGTCGGCCGAATGGCCTCCGCTTGCACTCTATGGATTCAATGGATTGGAATATTATTTTGGGACGGTGAATTCAGGATGGCAGATTATTTTTCGGGGGGTGAGGGATGGGGGCGAGCCATTTTGTGATCACCAATTGTCACAGTCCCAGTCTCTAACATATCCTCTATTTATCAGTCAGCATAATCAGCCCTTTTACAACTGAGCCATCCCTGAGGTTCTGCAATGGTGGCGTTAACACTCAATGGAACAATATAGCACAGGAACAGGCCTTTCGAGTGTCCAATCCTGCGCCGATTACGTGTCCTATCTACACCAACAGCCCGTATCCTTCTATAACCCGTCTTTTCATGTGCCTATCCAGATAAGACGTTTAAGGTCGCTAACGTACCTGCCTCAACCGCCTCACTTGGCAATGCATTCCAGGCTACCACCACCCTCTCTGTAACCCCCCCCCCCATATCGCCACTGAAAATTTCCGTCCTCACCTTGAACTTGTGCCCTCTTGTAATTGTCATTTGCGCCCTGGGATAAAGCCTCCAACTGTTCAACCTATCTATACCCCTAATAACTTGATAAACTTCTGTAAGGTTGTCCGTCAGCCTCCGTCTCTCGAGGGAGAACAATTCCAGTTTATTCGATCTCTCCTCATTGCTAATACCCTCTATAGCAGGCGACATCCTGGTAAACTCGCACGTGCGGTGCCCTGCCTTGTCTCCGTCTTTCACACAGGTGGTATTCAATATAACTGTTGAGGAATTTATCTGCTGAAGCAGATGTCTCTGTGACTATCAACAGGGTGCTTCAAAGTGCATATTTAGCTGATGCTGGCAGACCAATGTTCCGTCTTCCACATCAACTACCCGCCGACTGCAATCCATCACTGCCCCTCTCTGCTCACGATCTCTGCTCATCTTCTTTCCGCTAGGCGAATTCATGCCCGGCGATGGTTAGGGAGGGCTCTTCAACCTTGCTTAAACCTCATGATACACTGAGAAAACATGTTGCAACCTCCAGCTCCATGGTCTGTCAAAAGCTGCTCCAAATTTGGCATAAGCTCTGATACGTTGCAACATTAAGTTATTAGTGGATATATTGCGTGGGCCTGAGGACGTGACTTCGGCCTCAGTTAATTTCTGTGGCAGTTTCAGAGGCAAATTCGGAAACAACTGCATTACATGTTGTCTGCATGGAGCTGGTGACACTGCTGAATGTCCGCAGCTCAAATTCAGAAGCGAAACAAATCAACTTTCAACACGATAAACCTTGATGGGATTTGAACGCATGTTCGCTGAATAGAAACTGGACACTGTGGATCGTTCGTCCAGTAATATCAATTACGAAGTCTGCCAAGTGAGGCCCGCTTTCCATGTTCTCTGGCCCGATAATTCTATCCTCTTGCTGGGTCTCTGAACAGGTTGGATGTAGTGCATAGATATCTTGGACTTACATGATTATCTAAAAGCTTACAAGTTTGCCAAAGGATGTTATATGAACTTTCGAATGGAATTTCCGTGGAGAACACCAATGGACATTGTGTGATTCTGCTCAAACAGTTTCTGAGGAAAGGAAAAGTACATGTCCATGAAACAATGTTCAGTTGATATGGGCGAGCTCTGAGCTTCCGCAATCACGGGGAATTTGCATTATTTTATTCAATATTAGAAACACATATTTGAACAGATACCAAACCTCAAGTGTAGTTCATCACGTAACTACATATCGGTCAGGCAGAGTGGATATATTTTACAGCAAATTTGCATTTCGCAAGGAATAACTCAATGTTGATAATCAATGAGGCAAGTGACATGCAGAATTATGGAGGTTTAACCGCATCGAGGTGGGACATTAAGCACACAGGATAGACATGTATTTCCAGAACACGAATGTGATCATAGGACGTTGCAAACTATTTTACGATCAAAGCAGTTATTTTGGTTTGTTTGTTTTTTGCAGTTCAGTCACGCCGTGAACGTAGTAGCCAATATCCTCAACGGAATGTCCTCACACACTGCATCAGGACACTGGGGAGAACATTCGTTTGCTATGTTGACAGTGGGACACAGAGGCTGGTATTCTCCAGTCGTCCGGTCGTTAGGAGCCTGTTTTCCCGCTGGCATCGCATCCTCGACTGTGGGTTTCCCGGCGACCTGAGGTGACTTCACTAGGAAATCCTATGGATATGAAGTGGAATGAGAGAATCCCGCCGTTGGCGAAAAACGTGGCACAGAACAATACACGCCGACGGGGGACCAGAGTACCAGCCCAACATCTCAAACAATACGAAAAATGTCATCTTTAAGGTCAAAGGGACAGTTAAGCAAAACATGCATTTGACACTTTGAATTACTGAAAAGGAAATAGAATATTCCGAAGTGATCACACAGGATATCACGATTATCCGGTTCGACATTAGAATAAGGTACACTGCGGTTAACAAGTTGGATTATACATTTCGGGCTGGACAAAATTCTGAAATAAACTACAGTTGTTTCCATAGAGCGCTGAATTACACAGAGAAATATAAAATATGTATTTTAACCGATGGTTGATCGGGGAGATCATTTCAGGGTGAAAAGATCTTTGTCATGTGGGGCCATAAAGAGTTATCATCATTCTTCGTAACGTCTGTTAGTCAGGCAGCTAAAATCCGATCTTCTGCTGATTGCAGTATATCGTACAACCTGGTGAAGTGTATAATTGGCGAGGTATAAATTATTGGTAACACATTACGCCAAATCATTCCCAGAGCTGGAAAAAATATTTTTTTGCAGCGGATCACATCGAACAACATTACATTGATCAAAATTCCAGTCCCGACCTCATTTGAACCAATAGAACTGAATATAAAGAAAGTCGTGTTTCGTTATTGAAGTGTTCAATTCAACTGCCAGCAAACGTTAATTTCTACCGAAGTACCAACAAACTTATCCAAACTAATCTCAGGACGGGTCCAATGCCGCTTTGTATAAATGTTTTTAGTGGCCAGTGTTCTGCATACTGGTGCCAGTTGTTGGATTCTGGGGACCAAGTTTACGCATTAACCTACCAACATCGCCAGTATCGATTTCATACATTTCATAGAATTTACAGTGCAGAAGGAGGCCATTCGGCCCATCGCGTCAGCACCGGCCCTTGGAAAGGGCACCGTACCTAACCCCATATCTCCACCCTATTCCCACACCTCCGCACTATCCTCGTAACCATACCTAATCTTTTTTCGGGGACATTAAGGGCAATTTAGCATAGCCAGTCCATCTAACCTGCACATTTTTGGACTGTGGGAGGAAACCGGAGCTCCCAGAGGAAACCCACGCAGACCCGGGGAGAACGTGCACACTCTGTGCGGACAGTGAACCAAGCCGGGAATCTAACCTGGATCCCTGGAACCGTGAAGCAACTGTGATACCAACTGTGCAGCCAAGGGGCAATTTCCAAGGCCAATATACCAAACCTGCGCATCTTTGGACTGTTTGAAGAAACCAGAGCATCCGAAGGAAACCCAGGCAGACACGGGGAGAACGTGCAAATTCCACACAAACAGTCATCCAATGTCACAATAGAACCCTGATCCAGGGCGCTTTGATACATCAGTGCTGAGCACTGTGGACAGTGGCAGCCTTTGATCCGCTTTGGCATTGTAAATATAAATTTCACGAAATGTTGCCTCAAATCTTTGTAAACACTCCAAATATTAATTAATTGTTCTACTGCAGCAAATGATGTACTCACAAGAAGGTTCATTGTTGCGTGAGACTAACTGGTTTATATGATGTTCAGGCGTCACTTCTGACAACGGTGTCGTTATGGATGCTGACCCATATTTCCATTCCTATGCTTTGCCCGGCGTGTCATATTACATTGGCTCTTTTCTGCAAGTCTTCAAGGGTACATTATGCCTTGGACGACCACCTCATCTGTAATTTAGAACTTGAGTGAAACCACACGTTGTTCCCTCCAACTGGAATTTCGACCACTGAGGAAATTCAAAACAATTTCAATTCATTCGGTGATGGGCTGTTGCATTAACTTTCCATCATTCTCCCCTCAAAGTTCAACCGCAGGAAAACCGAGCAAGGGGCCAGTTGTAGGCTGCCAAAATCATGCTTTGCAACATGCAATCCCAGCTTTAATATTGTCCTCGGAGTGCTTCCTGCTATCAGGTTCAAGGCATTATTGGCTTAGATACCGCGAACACTTAAGGCTGAACCTTCACACAGTTAGTTGCAAAGTCAACGTGTAACAGATCAGCTGCCCTTTCAGTTATCAAGGCTCGATTGAGGACAATACCGGTAAACGTCGGGAATTTATGTTAATGAAAATAATCCCATGTTGGATTTTAGCCGAATTATTAATCTATGTCCTGTTGTAGATGGATAGGATGATCTTTCTGCACAGCAGTTATATTGATCTACTCAACATTTCAGGAACACAAATTCATGAAGTGTATAATAATACACTGTAACATTCCACGTGAATATGCTATGAGAATATTCGACAAGAGTAGTGAACATAATAATGATGACAGCAATAATCACCAGTGATAATAACAACAGCAGACGAGGACGATTAAAACAAAGAATCGTGCTCTTGAAGGAATTTCCAGGACAGAACAAGATCGGAATGGTTGGCTTGCTCACTTGTCACTAAATCTGTTTAATTAATTGAATTTAGCTCACTTTCCTTTCCTGGGATAGGTGGTAGGTGGAGTAAACTGCTCTCACTTACCTGCATCTTTTTCCTCGATATCCTCCTCTGCAAAACGAGGAAAAGCGAAATGGTGAGATCCACGTTTCTCTCACGCTCATTAATTTCGTTATAATAGAATAGTTTGGTGCCGGTTGCGAGATTTTCGAAGGGGAACATCGATTTCGTTCGCCAACGCTTACTTTTCATTATACCCCAGTGACTGGGAAGGGGCAGGGAGGCGGGTGCCGTTAGGATCAGCGGGGAGGGTGTTTGTGTGTTCATGGTGTGGTGGATTTGTCGGTTAAGCAAGTCGAGGCCGATATGCCCCTCTTTCAAACTTTCCGACGCATTTAATATTTCCACTCTTGATCTTTTGGCCATATCTTCATCAGGGATACTGTCAGAAAAGCGATTTGGGGGAATTTATACTAAGGCACAACCAGTGTTCTGAATTATCTTCAAGGCACGAAAATACACATGAATCCGTTTTGACTGACACAACCCAAACCAAATATGCTGTTTCCTTCAGAATTCACCCGTAGTCAGTCGCGTCCAGATTTCTTGGCAAGGAATGTCGAAGTTTGTTTTAAATCCATTTACGGGATGTAGACAGCGCCGAACAGACTTCACTTATTCATCATGTCTCTTTACTCTTGAGAACGTGGCCGTGCGCTGCATTCTTGAAACGCTGCAGTACCTGATGTGTAGTTACAGTCTGTCAATTACTCCCTATTAGCGAGGGAGTTCAAGAAATGTCCGCAAGCGACAGTGAAGTTCCGGCAAAATATGTCCAATTACGGATGGAAAATGGCTTGGAGTGAAACTTCCAGGTGATGGTGTTTCAAGGGAGTTGCTGCTCTTGTCCTTCTAGCTGGTAGTGATCGTGGGTTTGGAATGTTCTGCCGAAGGAACCTCAGTAAGTTCCTGCAGAGTATGTTGCAGATAGTAGACATGGCAATCACTGTACCTCGGGAGGAAGTGTTTCTGGAAGCGGCAGTAACGAAACGGGATGCAGTGTCCTGGATGGTGTCGATCGTTTTCTGTGTTGTTGGAGTTGCAGCCGTGTAGATGGTGGATAGGCTTTGAAGAGTTAGGAGCTGAGTTACTAGACGCGGGATTGCTAACCTTTGACCTGTTCTGTTATGTGGCTCGTCCAGTTCAGTTAATGGTGACCTCCAGGATGCTCAGAGTGGGGGATTTAGCAATGGTAATGTCATTGAATGTCAAGCAGCAATGGATATAACTGCTCTTGTTGTCATTGGCTTGCACCTGCGTCGTGCAAATATTCTGTGCCTCTTGTCAGAATAAGCTTGGTGATTGACCAGGCTTTGCTGCATTTGCTAATAGAGGGATGGATGAAGCAGGGATGTGTTGCAGCAAATATACAGGGCCTTGGTGAGGCCACACCTGGAGAATTGTGTGCAGTTTTGGTCGCCTTCTCTGAGGAAGGCTCTCGAGGAAGTGCAGCGAAGGTTTACGAGACAGATTCCAGGGATGGTGGGACTGTCATATGAGGAGACATTGACTAGGTTGGGCTTGCTCTCGCTGGAGTTAAGAAGAATGAGGGGGGGATCTCACAGAGACCGTATGATTTTTTTACGGGACTGGACAGGGTAGATGCACGGAAGATGTTTCCAGGGAAACATTCTGAGGATTCATGGTAAACAATTTCATAAAACATAGAAACAGACAGCACAGAAAAGGCCCTTCGGCCCACGATGTTGTGCCGAGCTTTTGTCCTAGATTAAGAACAAATGAATGTACACCACATCATTCCACCGTATTCCATGTACATATCCGCTTGAAGTTCCCAAATGTTTCCGACTCAACTGCTCCACAACAGGCAGTGCATTCCATGCCCCCACTACTCTCTGGGTAAAGAACCAACCTCTGACATCCCTACTATATCTTCCACCATTCACCAAAGCTTCCACATCCTTCCTAAAATGAGGCGACCAGAACAGCACACAGTATTCCAAGTGTGCTTACCAAGGTTTTGTACAGCTGCATCATGACCGCATGGCGCTTAAATTCAATCCCTCTGCTAATGAACGCTAGCACAGCATAGGCCTTCTTCACAGCTCTATCCACTTGAGTGGCAACTTTCAAAGATCTATGAACATAGACCCCAAAGCTCTCTGCTCCACCATATTGCCAAGAACCCTACCGTTAACCCTATATTCCGCATTCATATTTGTCCTTCCAAAATGGACAGCCTCACACTTTTCAGGATTAAACACCATCTGCCACTTCTCAGCCCAGCTCTGCATCCTATCTATCTCTTTGCAGCCAACAGCAACCCTCCTCACTATCCACAACTCCACCAATCTTCGTATCGTCTGCAAATTGACTGACCAACCCTTCAACTCCCTGATCCAAGTCATTAATGAAAATCACAAACAGCAGAGGACCCAGAACTGATCCCTGCGGTATGCCACTGACAACTGGCCCCTAGGCTGAATATTTGCCATCCACCACCACTCTCTGACTTCTATCGGTTAGCCAGTTCGTTATCCAACTGGCCAAATTACCCACTATCCCATGGCTCCTTACTTTCTGCATAAGCCTACCATGGAGAACCTTAACAAATGCCTTACTAAAATCCATGTACATGCATCCACTGCTTTACCTTCATCCACGTGCTTGGTCACCTCCTCAAAGAATTCAATAAGACTTGTGAAGCAAGACGTACCCCTCACAAATCCGTGCTGACTATCCTTAATCAAGCAATGTCTTTCCAGATACTCAGAAATCATATCCCTCAGTACCCTTTCCATTACCTTGCCTACCACCGAAATAAGTCTAACTGGCCTGGAATTCCGAGTGTTATCCCTTTAACCTTTATTGAACTGGGGCACGACATTCGCCACTCTCCAATCCCCTGGTACCACCCCTTTTGGCAGTGAGGACGAAAAGATCATTGCTAACGGCTCTGAAATTTCACCTCTTGCTTCCCATAGAATCCTTGGATATATCCCGTCAGGCCCGGGGGACTTGCCTATCCTCAAGTTTTTCAAAATGCCCAACACATCTCCCTTCCTAACAAGTATCTCCTCGAGCTTACCAGTCTGTTTCACACTGTCCTCTCCAACAATATGGCCCCTCTCATTCGTAAATAATGAAGAAAAGTACTCGTTCAAGACCTCTCCTATCTTTTCGGACTCAAGACACACAATCTCCCGCTACTGTCCTTGTTCGGACTCACCCTCGCTCTATTCATTCTCATATCTCTCACTATGTGTAAAAGGCCTTAGGGTTTTCCTTGATTCTACCCGCCAAAGATTTTTCATGTCCTCTCTTAGCTCTCCTAATCCCTTTCTTCAGTTCCCTCCTGTCTATCTTGTATCCCTCTAGCGCCCTGTGTGATCCTTGTTTCCTCAGCCTTACATAAGTATCCTTCTTCCTCTTAACAAGAAATTCAACCTCTCTTGTCAACCATGGTTGCCTCACTCGAACATCTCTTCCCTGCCTGACAGGGACATACATATCAAGGACACGCAGTATCTGTTCCTTGAACAAGTTTCACATTTCAATTGTGTCCATCCCTGACAGCCTATGTTCCCAACTTATGCACGTCAGTTCTTGTCTGACAGCATCGTATTTACCCTTCCCCCAATTGTAAACATTGCCCTGTTGCACGCACATATCCCTATCCATTACTAAAGTGAAAGTCACAGAATTGTGGTCACTATCTCCAAAATGCTCCCCCGCTAACAAATCTATCACTTGCCCTGGTTCATTACCAAGTACCAAATCCAATATGGCGTCCCCTGTGGTCGGACAATCTACATACTGTGCTAATAATCTACATACTGTGTTATTTTGGACAGGTATAAGGAGACATTTCTTCACCCAAAGAGTGGTGCGCCTGAGGAATTCAGTACAACAGGTGGTAGTTGATGCTAAAACATTGAATATATTCAAGAGGCGGCTCTTGAATATATTCAAGAGAGAGCAAGGTAGCACAAGTGGATAGCACTGTGGCTTCACAGAGCCAGGGTCCCAGGTTCGATTCCCCGCTGGGTCACTCTCTGTGCGGAGTCTGCACGTTCTCCCCGTAACTGCGTGGGTTTCCTCCGGGTGCGCCAGTTTCCTCCCACCGTCCAAAGGCGTGCAGGTTAGGTGGATTGGCCATGATAAATTGCCCTTAGTGACCAAAAAGCTTAGGAGGGGTTAGTGGGTTACGGGGATAGGGTGGAAGTGAGGGCATAATGTGGATCGGTGCAGACTCGATGGGCCGAATGGCCTTCTTCTGCACTGTATATTCTATGTTCTATGTTCCATGTCGGTATAGCACTTGGGGAGAATGGGATCAGAGGCTAGGTGGAGAAAGCAGGATTAGACTTTTGAGTTGAATGATCAGTCATGATCGTAATGAATGGCGGATTAGGCTTGAAGGGCCAAAAAGCTTCCTCCTGCTCCTATCTTCCATGTATCTATGGACTGCCTCAGTGTCCGAGGAATCATGAGTGATACGCAACATTGTGCAGTAATTTGTGATGATCTCCACTACTGGCCTTGCTGTGAAACGAACGTAATTGATGAAGCAGCTGACTACGGCTGTGCCTCAGACACTAACCTGAAAGGTCGCACGGTGGCACAGTGTCACCATTATAAGCACTGCTGCATCACAGCGCCAGAGATCTTGGTTAGATTTCGACCTTGGGTGATCATCTGTGTGGTGTTTGATGCTCTCCCTGTCTCTGCTGTTGGTGTTCCCCTAGTGCTCCGCTTTTACAAAAATGTGCAGGTTAGATGGCGTTATGGGGGTGGGGCGGAGAGCAGGCTGAGGTTGCCGTTTCGAAGAGTTGGTGCAGACTCGCTGCACCAACTCGCCTCCTACTGCACTGTTGTGATTCTGTGAACTGTTGCCGTGATGTCTTCAAATGAAATAATTGAACCCCAACCACAACAACCATCCTCCTTTGTGCTCGGTATCACTACGACACACGGAACATTTTCTCTGATTCCCCTTCATTCCAGTTTTGTTCGGGCTCCTACATGCCACACTTGGTCAAGTGCTGATTTGATGTCAAAGGCAGTTACTCTTCCATCACCTCTGGCGTCCAGCTCTTTACCCATGTCTGAATCTGGGCTGTACTGAGGTCAGGAGCTGAATGAGTCTGGAAATTGCAAGTTATATTACCTTGAGCAGATTATTTCTTGCTAAGTGCCGTTTGAAGCGCTGTTCATGATGACTTCCATCACTTCACTAATGATTGATGGTAGATCGTTAGGAAGGTAATTGGCTTCGTTGAAGCAATCCAGTTTCCTGTGTACAGTACATGACTGGGCAAGCTTTCCACATTGCTGGGTGTTTGCCAATGTTATGGCTCACTGGAACAGCTTGGCTAGGGGAGCGACAAAGTCTGGAGCAGAGGTCATCAGTCCTATTGGTGGATATTGTCAGGGTCCATAGCATTTGCAGTCCCGAGTGCCTTCTGCCATTTCTTGATACCACGTGGAGTGAACTAAATTGACTGATTACTGAAATCTTTGATGCTGGAGACCTCCGGAGCAGGCTGAGATGGAGCATTAACTCTGCAATTCTGGCTGAATATTGTGAATATTTCAGCCTCATTTTTGCATGAAATGCTGGGTTCCTTCATCATTCGATCGGCCGAATGGCCTCCTTCTGCACTGTAAATTCTATCATAATCTCTGATAATCATTGAGGATGGGGATATTTGTCGATTCTCTCTTCCAGCTACTATTTTACTTGTGAACCACGATTCAGCTGCATGTGGCAGTATTGCAGAGCTTACATTTAATCGACAGACGGATGATCGTGTAGTTTTGTCTCTTGCTTGCTGCTTATGCAGCTGTTTAAGGGGCTGTTTCGCACAGGGCTAAATCGCTGGCTTTGAAAGCAGACCAAGGCAGGCCAGCAGCACGGTTCAATTCCCGTAACCGCCTCCCGAACAGGCGGCGGAATGTGGCGACTCGGGGCTTTTCACAGCAAGTTCATTTGAAGCCTACTTGTGACAATAAGTGATTTACATTTACGCTGTTTAGCATGCAAGAAGACCTGTTTTATCGCTTTACCAAGTTGGCAGCTAATTTTTAAGTATACCTCGATTTGCTCCTGATATTCTCTCCTGCACATCAGACCTCCCGAACTCCACAAGCAGCCTACACAGAAGAACCAGAATGGGTGTTTGTATAGCGCCATCAAGAAAAAGCAGTGAGGCACATTTCTACAATAAGGCGTTGTCAAACAAAAACAATGGCCCAGCAAATTAGTAATGGAAATTGACACAGGGAGGAGAACATTTGAAAGAAAACGCTTTCTGCAACTTGGTCCAGGATCAATGACGATAGCGGGGGGAGGGGGGGGGGAGGGGGGGGGGGTACTTCCTAATCGAAAATCCGGAGATTAATGCTTTCACAACACATTGTTCCTAGCAGATATAAATGATCTGGAGGAAAATGTGGGTGGTATGATTCGTGAGTTTGCGGTTGGCAGGGAGATTGGCGGAGTTTCTGATAGTGCCGAGGATTGTTAGAGAATACAACAGGATTTAAATAGATTGGAAGTTTAGACACATAAATCATAAATGGCAGATGGAGTTTAATCGGGACAAATGCGAGGTGATGTATTTTGGAGGATCCAGTTTACGTATGAATTATACTGTAATGGCAGCACCCTTCGTAACTGTAACATGAAGACGGATATGGGCTTGCAGGTCCACAGTTCCCTAAAGATGGCAAACAGGTAGGCAACGCGATTAAGAAGGTTTATGGCATGTTTGCCTCTGTCAGATGGGGCATTGCGTACAGGAGTTCGGAAATCATATTGCAGCTATATAAAACATTGCTCAGGCCATATTTGGAGTATTGCGTGCAGTTCTAGTCACCACATTTTCAGAAGGTCGGGAAAGCTTTGGCGAGAGTGCAAAGAAGCTTCACCAGGATGCCGCCTGGTCTAGAGAATGTTAACTACGAGGAGAAGTTGAATGAACTAGGACTGTATTCACTGGAAAGACGGAGACTGAGGGAGACCTGATAGAGCTCTACAACATTATTAGAGGCATAGGCAGGATGGATAGTCAGAGGGTTTTCCAAGGCCGGATATGTCAATTACAAGAGGACACAGGTTCAAGGCAGATTTGCGGGGTACGTTTTTGATGCAGAGTGGTGGGTGCCTGGAGAGCGCTGTCAGAATATGTAGTGAAGGCAGTCACATTATCAACATTTAAGAGGCATCTGAATGGGTGCACAAATAAGAAGAAAATAGAGGGATACGGACCGAGTAAGGGCAGAAGGTATTTTTTTAACTTAAGACATCATGGTCGGTACAGGCTTGGACGGCCGAAGCGCCCGTTCCTCTGCTGTACTTTCTTTGTTCGTTGTTCACAGCAAAGGACATAGCTACAAAGTTTGGGAAGAATATATATAAGGATGCCCAGAACAGCAAGTTTGAACAATTAAAGATAACGACAATGTTTGTAGGAGGATACAGTTTCTATGTGTGAGGCAACTGGATTAACATTTTTGATTGATTTACGGGAAATTACCTGTCTTATCGCACCTGGCAGATCAGTGAGCTTGCTTTGGTGTCAATATTTTTTCTTATTCCGTCTCAGGATGTAGGCTGCACTCTCTAGACGAACATTTGCTGCCCAGTCATAAATGCCATTGAGTTGGTGATGGTAGGTTGCCTTCAACCACAGCAGTAAATATGGTGTAGGTTATGCAGATGCAGTTAGAATACAGATGATAGATTTTCCGACAGCATACAGCTTATGTAGAGGAAAGTGTGATGTGCTAGGAAGATGCTAAATGGGAAAGTTCGGTTCTGTAATAAAACTCATACTTCGATTTGGAAATCAGCGGCGACGATCTGTATCAGGCAGTGGACTAGAGATTTAGCCTTTCTCCTTCAATGCATCATTATGAGCGGTGAGTAGGATAGAAAGCTACTTCAAGCTGATTGAAACTAGCTTAGTGAGTTGGAAAATACAAGGGAGATGTAATGTGACGTGGCTAAGTGGGAAATAGCCCACTTTGGTTCGAAAAATAGAGTGGCTGATTATATTTTCTTTACTATCGCTTTTTGGTGGATGTGGGTTTCGCTGACCTGGCCAGCAATTGTTGCCCAACCATAAAATACCTTGTGAATGTGCTGAGAAACTGACTTCTTGGAACGGTGCAGTACATCTGGCATCGGAATACCACAATGCTATTAGGGAGGGTCTTCCATGGTGATGCCCCAATGACAATGAAGGGAATGTGATATCGTTCAAAGTCAGAATGGTGAGCGACTTGGAGGGAAACATCCAGGTGGTGCTGTTCCCATGAATCTTCTGCCCTTGTATTTCCCGTTGAGAGTCGATGTGTGTTTTGAAGGTTCTGCCAAAGTAACATTGGTGAGATTCTGCCGTCCATCTTGTAGATGATACACACTGCTGTTCCTCTGCGTCGGTGGTGGAGGGAATGATTATTTATTGAAGGGGGCCAATCAAAGCGGCGTATTTGAAGTGGATGATGTTGAGCTTCTTGAGTGTTGTTTGTGCTGCACTCATCCAGGCAGGTGGGCAGCATGATGGACAGGATTTCGGGAGACAGGAGGTATGGTAGTCGCCGTATCATTGCTGTTCACTTTCAGTGGCGAATGTTTAGAAATGTGTTGACTTGCTGAGGGACATGGGTGACCCTGTAGACGAGGTAATGGAAGAAATCTCGTCGGTGCATTAAGCAGATAGTAAGGGATGTTTGCCTTCATTTCAAAATAATTTGAGTACAGGAGCAAAGATGTCTTACTGCAGCTGTAAAGTGTTTTCTTCAGAGCACCCGGGTATATTACGTGCTGTTTTGGTCTCCTTACCTAAGAATGGATACACTTGCCTTTGAAGGAGTGCAGGGTAGGTTCACTAGACTGATTCATGGGATGTCAATATTATCCTCTGATGAGATGTTGAGTCAATAGTAGTGTTATGTGGCGGTTGCGATTGAAACTCATATAATTCTGAAAATACTTGACAGACTGGACGCAGGGATGACGCTTCCTCAGACTAGGGAGGTCGGGTTGGGTCTATTACAATGGGCCAGGGCCTCATACTACGGGTCGGGTATTTAAGATTGATGTGGAAACGTTTCTGCACTCAACGGGCAGTAAACGCTAGGAGTTCTGTAGCATACACGACTGTGAATGTCATATCACTGCATGTGCGGAAGAAATAAATAAAGCGACTTCTAGGCACTAAATGCTCAATGTTTGTGGGGCGAGAACTCGAGTATAGCATTGCGGTAGGGGATTATCCATGATCCCAATGAATGGCGATGGAGGCACATTGCTCCGATTGGTTTATTTCTGCTGTTATTTTGTATGTTTCTGTTCCTAGAATCTCGGCTCGTTAGACATCGGACTGTACGGTAGCACAGTGATTAGCACTGTCGCTTCAAAGTGCCAGAGTCCCAGGTTCGATTCCCGGCTCAGGTCACTGTCTGTGCTGAGTCTGCACGTTCGTCACGTGCCTGCATGGGTTTCCGCCGGATGCACCAGTTTCTCCAACAATTCTTGAAGACCTGCTGTAAAGTAATTTGGACATTCAGAATACTCCCTCAGTGTAGCCGAACAGGCGCTGGAATGTGGTGACTCGGGGCTTTTCACAATAATTTAATTGCCGTGTTAATGTAAGCCGACTTGTGACAACAACGATTATTTCACGAATCGACTAATCACATGGATCTCAGCGTACCTTCCATTGTGGTCAGTTTCGCATATCAACCATAATCAATCCATCATTGGTGATGAAACTTCATCTCTTCATTCGCGCGAAAATCTGAAATTACCGTAAAAGACATCCAACCCTTCCTCCTTTCATATTGTTTTTAAGACTGACGCTTTGCGAAAAGCTTAGGCTGCCTCGTTTTGACAAATAGAAACGTAAGCATAGAAAAAAGGAACACGATTGGGACATGTGTTACTTCAAGCCTGCACCGCCAATCGTTATGATCATGGATAATTATAAAACTTTGTAACCTGTTCCCGCATAACGCTACATCCCTTGATCCCTTTCGGCCCAAGTGCTTTATCTACCTGCTCCTTGAAAACATACAGTGCTTTGGCCTCAACTGTTTTCAGTTGTAGAAAATTCGACAGTTTGAACGCACTCTGGTGAAGATTCTTTCGCGGGGATACCCCATATCCTCAGATTGTGATCCCTTGATCTGGGCTCCACGCGACATCAGGAGCATCTACGCTGTCGAGTCATCTTAGAAGTTTATACCTTTCTGTGAGATTCCACTGATTCTTCTCAACTCCAGCGAAACTAACCCTAACCCGATTAATCGCGCCTCATAATCCAGCAATCCATGGAACCAGTCTGGGAAATCTTTGCTCCACTCCCTCTATTGCAAGAGCATCCTTCCTCAGATAACGAGACCAAACTGCGCGCGTTATTCCAGGTGTGGACTCAACAAGGCCTTATATAACTGCAACAAGACATCCTTGCTCTTATTCTCCAATGCTGTTACTTTTAAGGCCAATATGCCATTTGCCGTTTTCGCTGCCTGCTGCACCTGCCACGCTTAATTTCAGCGACCGTTGTATGAGGACACACTGGTCTACTTGTGCATTAGCTTCTCTCAAACTATAGCCATTCAGATACTGATATGCGTTCCGTTTTTGCCACAGCTGTGCAAAACTTCAGATTCATTCATTTTTAGTTGCATCAGACATGCATTTGCCCACACACTCAACATGTCCAAATCACACAGAAGCATCTCTCCATAATTCCGACCGCTAACCCTCTCACCCAGCTTTGTGCTGCTGCAAATTTATTTGTAGATTTTAATTTTTGGATCAGTTCCCTCATCAAAATCGTTACTGAACATTGTGAATGTCTGAGGTACCAGCGCCGATGTTAGCTGGGATTCGAGCCCTGCGGTAACACACTGTCACTGCCTGTCACTTGGAAATATACTCGTTTATTTCTATTCTTTGTTTTACGTCTTCCTGGACGGTTTTCGATCCATCTCAATTCATTACTCCAATCCCATGTACTTTAATTTTACACGCTAATCTGTTATGTGGGGAATTGGTGCAAGCTTTCTGAAATTCTAAATAAAATGCATTCACTAGTTCCCGATCATCAACTCGACGAGTTGCACACTCGATGAATTCCAGTAGAATTGTCTGGTGTAATTTGTCTTTCGTAAATCCATATTGACTCTGTCAGATCTTGCCGCTGTTTGCCAATTGCTCTGGTAGTTTATCTTTTTAATGGAGGTATAATGCCCAGGTTTGTTTGTCTACCTCCTTTTTGAAATACTTTGGTTACATTAGCTAACCTCTAATACGCTTAAACTTTCCCCAGTCTATTGAAGCTTGAAAAATGAGCACAAATGCATCCAATATTTCTAGAGTCAATTCCTTAAGTACTATTGAATTTAGATTATCAAGTCCTGGGTATTTATCGACCTTCGATTTCATCAACTCCCCCGAGAATGTTTATTTGTTAACACTGACATTCTTCAGTTCCTCCCTCTAGCTAAGCACCGTGTTCCATAAGATTTCTGCTACGTTATTCGTGACCTCCTTTGTGAAGACAGAAGCAAAGTATCTGTTTAGTTAGTCAGTCATTTATTTGTTCCCCATTACAAATTCCCATGTTTCTGACAGTAAGGCAACTTGTCTCGATATCGACCGGAGCTTTTACAGTCAGTTTTGTAAATTAATATGCCCCTCTATTTTTCCCTTCTTAATCAACCCCTTTGTTCTCCTTTGATAAGTTCTAAAATGCTCCCAGTCTTCAGTTGTGCGTTTTTTTTACTGGACACTTTTCATAAAATTTGATCTAATTGTATCACTAATGTCCCTTCAAATCCATGGTTTGGTTATATTTTCTGTTTTATGTTTGCGCCACAATAGAATGAATAATCGTTGCAGTTCACTCACGCGCTCCTTGAATGTTTTAAATTGCCATCAGGCCTTTATGTAATGCTTCCGTGTCCATCGTGGTCAACTCGCGCATCATTCCATCGTAGTTTCCTTAATTCAGATTCATTACCCTTCTCTCAGAGTCAACTACGTTACCCTCCACCTTAATGAAAAACTCAATCATATTGAGGCGCTCATCCCATGAAGCCTCGTGACTCTAGATTGCCAATTATTATTTTTTGCATTATGCAACACCCAGTCTATGTTGGACTATTCTCTAGTTGATTCCTCAATGTAATAGTCCAGAAATCTATCCCGTGCAGTTTGCTGGAATTCGTCCTCTACATCATTGTGAATAATTTGATTTACCCAAACTATATGCTGACAAAATTACGGATGTTTGTTTGTCGCAGTCGTCTCTAATTTACTGTTGAATACCAACCCCAACCTCACGAATACAGTGTGGGGGTCAATAAAGTACACCACCTAACGTGTTACTTTACCCTTTGGTGTTTCTTCGCCGTTCCCATCGAGATTTCAAATAGTTGGAGCTAATACCCATCCTCTCCATAGAGCTAGTTTTGTCTTTAACCAGCAATGCAACACCAACATATTTTCCTTTCTGTCTGTTATTCATAAATAATTAATACCCCTGGATGTTAATTCAATGCTTAGTCAGCCTGTAGACATGTTTAAGTGATCCCAACTATATCATAACTGTTTACATGTTCTTACACGTTCACTTTAGTTTGAATGTTCCATGCATTACGGGAGAATGTTTTATAACTTGTCTTTCTACCATTTATTCTCCCGTTCCCGTTATTTTCCACTGTGGACCTGTCTGATTTTGGCCCTTGGTTTGACTATATTTCACTTTTCTTATTCCCTTTTCTGTTTTTTATAAAATCTTATTCTTGTTTCTCCCTCCTCTTGCAATTTCATTTTAGTCCTCCGTAACCACTCTAGGATATACTTCCACGAGGACATCAGTTCCGACCGTGCCCAGGAGCATGCCGTGCAATTTGTACTGGTCCCACCTCCCCTGAAACAATCCCAATGTCTTAATATTTTAAGTCTCAATGTTTAATATACCCCAGCTGGCGTTTGTTCCCCAACTGCATTTGCAATACTCATGTGAAATACCTTGTGATGTGTTACTACGATAACAATAGCATAAACTCACAAGTGGATGCTGTTTTCTATCACGTAACTATAATCTCAATATCGTGTTGTCTAATTGATATCAGTGCAGTATTTGCTTTGAGGAGATACTTAGTGAACTGTAAACCGTTCTCTAATATTAAGGCACTCTCCTCATGTTCGGACTCCAAATAAATTATGTAGCTTTATGTTGAACATCTGTGTTATGTCAGCCATACATCTTCGTTGCACAGACGAATAAAATACGAGACACTGCTACTTTTCCACACATTTGAACTTTTCTGTATCGGTTTCGTAAGTGGCGAATAACTTTTTCTGAAATGCTCTAACCTTGTTAATGAGACATTGTGTTAGATGAATGCGTTCCTAAAAAGTTCAACGAACCTGGTTACATTTCGATAGCTCAGGAGGAACCTTGACAGACACACCAGTGCAACATTCATATAATTACAGCCCATTCTACAATGTAAGTTTCTACTGGTAACCAATGTAAGTTATCTGTTGGTCACCGCTAATTGAGCCAGCATCCTAAGTGACTACATGGAGTCGTAGAGTTTTTGTAGCACGGAAAGATAGTCTTCGATCGATCGTGTCCGTGCCAGCTGTCAAACACATATCTACTCGAATTCTGTTTCCAGCACTTTTCCCATAGTCTTGCGTAGCAATCCGTTACAAGTGTTCGTTTCAATACTTCTAAAATGTTGCGAGTGTTCCCGCGTCTACTAATATTTTAGGCTGTGAGTTACAGATTCCCACCACCATCTGGCTGAAACCTCTTTTCTTCCAATCCCCTCTAAATCTCGTGTCCCTTACCTTACATCTGTGCCCCTGGTTATTGGCCCATTCACTCAGGCGGAAAGCTCCTTCCTATAAACCCCACCCATGCTAACTCATAAATTTATATTCCCAATCAGGTACCACTCATCCTTCTGAGTCCAAGGAGAACAACCCGGTCTAACAAGGTTTTCTTCACAGCTGAAACGTTTCATCCCAGGCAACATGCAGATGAATCTCCTCTGCACCGTCTCTGATGCAATCGCTTCCTCCCTATAATGTGTCGACCAGAACTGCACACAGTATATCAGCTGTGACTTAACCAGTCTTTATAGACTGCTCCATGAGAACCTCGTTGCTCTTATACTCTGTACCCCGGAAAATTAAGGTAAATATTTCATATGCCATCTTAACCACCTAATTTACCTGTCTTGCTGTCTTCAGGAATCTATGGACTTGTACACCAAGGTCCCTCTGGTTATGTACTTCCAGGGTCCTATCAATCATTTGTAGATTCCCTTGCGTTGTTCTTCCTCCTGAAATGCAGTTTCTCACACTTGCTTTAATTTATGTATAATATTCTTTCCATAACATTGTGCCAACTTTCTTCCTCCATGGATTGGAGAGTGGCGAATGTCGTGCCCCTGTTCAAAAAAGGAACTAGGGATAACCCTGGGAATTACAGGCCAGTTAGTCTTACTTCGGTGGTAGGCAAAGTAATGGAAAGGGTACTGAAGGATAGGATTTCTGAGCATCTGGAAAGACACTACTTGATTAGGGATAGTCAGCACGGATTTGTGAGGGGTAGGTCTTGCCTTACAAATCTTATTGATTTCTTTGAGGGGGTGACCAAGCACGTGGATGAAGGTAAAGCAGTGGATGTAGTGTACATGGATTTTAGTAAGGCATTTGATAAAGTTCCCCATGGTAGGCTTCTGCACAAAGTAAGGAGGCATGGGATAGTGGGAAATTTGGCCAGTTGGATAACGAACTGGCTAACCGATAGAAGTCAGAGAGTGGTGGTGGATGGCAAATATTCAGCCTGGATCCCAGTTACCAGTGGTGTACCGCAGGGATCAGTTCTGGGTCCTCTGCTGTTTGTGATTTTCATTAATGACTTGGTGAGGGAGTTGAAGGGTGGCTCAGTAAATTTGCAGACAATACGAAGATTGGTGGAGTTGTGGATAGTAAGGAGGGCTGTTGTCGGCTGCAAAGAGACATAGATAGGATGCAGAGCTGGGCTGAGAAGTGGCAGATGGAGTTTAACAATGAAAAGTGTGAGGTTGTCCATTTTGGAAGGACAAATATGAATGCAGAATACAGGGTTAACGGTAGAGTTCTTGGCAATGTGGAAGAGCAGAGAGACCTTGGGGTCTATGTTCATACATCTTTGAAAGTTGCCACTCAAGTGGATAGAGCTGTGAAGAAGGCCTATGGTGTGCTCGCGTTCATTAACAGAGGGATTGAATTTAAGAGCCGTGAGGTGATGATGCAGCTGTACAAAACTTTGGTAAGGCCACATTTGGAGTACTGTGTACAGTTCTGGTCGCCTCATTTTAGGAAGGATGTGGAAGCTCTGGAAAAGGTGCAAAGAAGATTTACCAGGATGTTGCCTGGAATGGAGAGTAGGTCTTACGAGGAAAGGTTGAGGGTGCTCGGCCTTTTCTCATTAGAGCGGAGGAGGATGAGGGGCGACTTGATAGAGGTTTATAAGATGATCAGGGGAATAGATAGAGTAGACAGTCAGAGACTTTTTCCCCAAGTGGAACACACCATTACAAGGGGACATAAATTTAAGGTGAAAGGTGGAAGATATAGGAGGGATATCAGAGGTAGGTTCTTTACCCAGAGAGTAGTGGGGGCATGGAATGCACTGCCTGTGGAAGTAGTTGAGTCGGAAACATTAGGGACATTCAAGCAGCTGTTGGATAGGTACATGGATTACGGGAAAATGATATAGTGTAGATTTATTTGTTCTTAAGGGCAGCACGGTAGCATTGTGGATAGCACAATTGCTTCACAGATCCATGGTCCCAGGTTCGATTCCGGCTTGGGTCATTGTCTGTGCGGAGTCTGCACGTCCTCCCCGTGTCTGCGTGGGTTTCCTCCGGGTGCTCCGGTTTCCTCCCACAGCCCAAAGATGTGCGGGTTAGGTGAATTGGCCAATGATAAATTGCCCTTCATGTCCAAATTGCCCTTGGTGTTGGGTGGAGGTGTTGAGTTTGGGTAGGGTGCTCTTTCCAAGAGCTGGTGCAGACTCAAAGGGCCGAATGGCCTCCTTCTGCACTGTAAATTCAATGATAATCTATGATTAATCTAGGACAATTAGATTCGACAAGGTTCGGCACAACATCGTGGGCCGAAGGGCCTGTTCTGTGCTGTATTGTCTATGTTCTATGTTCTATGCCACCTCACAGGAAATCCTCCATAGTACATATCCACGTGTGTAGATTCCTAAATGCTGCCGACCACATTTGATATTTCCATACTTATACATTTATAAGATTTAGGAGCAGAATTAGGCCATTCGGCCCACCAGGTCTGCCCCGACTTTCTATCATGACTGACATGTTCCTCATCTGCTACCTGCAATGTTCCAGGCCAAGAGCTCGATTGCGAAATGAACCAGCGCATGTGCTCCCTATAACACATGACCTAGGAGATGAAGTGGGCAATTTAGTTTGCCGAGCCTAACACCCTCAATATGATTGATTTGATTTGATTTACCGAAGTACATTGAAAAATATATTTTTATGTGGCTAAGGGAACGTACACAGTACTTACGTAGTGGAGAAAAAAAGAATAATTGACAGAGTACATTGGCAGATGGTACACCGACAAACAGTTATTCATTATAGTGCGGAAGAAGGGGCCAAACAAAGCAAACACATGAGCAAGGGCAGCATAGGGCATCGTGAATAGTGTTCGTACAGGGACCAGATCAGTGCAAGGGAGAGTCGCTGAGGAATCGAGTTGCTGTGGGGAAGAACCTGTTCCCCACATGCTGATCATGGTTGATCCCATCCTGGCCTCAACTCCACCGCCCGGCCCGTTCTCCATAACCCTTCAACCCATCACCAATATAACACCTGTCTAACTCCTCCTTAAATTTACTCACTGTCCCTGCATCCACCACACTCTGGGATAGCCGTAATGTGGATCCCAGTTTCCGTAGCCCCAGTGACTAAGGCATCGTTTCTTCCTCTTCCTGTGTAGCGTCAGTCGGGGTTATATCTCCATCATTGCATTGTACTTGTAGCACAAATAGTGGCTATTTGTCCAAATATGCCTACTGCATTGTTTATATGCGGCATAGAACTATTCCCACCTTACTTCATCTAAACACATCATCATACTCTACCATTAATTTCCCTATTGTATTATTACCTTAACTCTGGTTTGGCCTCATCAGCTCTTGATAATTGTGTATTCGGTGCCTCCTCTTGCCCTTTCTCAGAATGTCGTCCATGCCCGAGATGCGCTTCTTTGATTGCTGTTAATAGAAATATCTGCAGCATTTATAATGTGGCTGCTGTACAATTTCCCCAAGCGCGACATTGCATATAATGAAACATATTCCATAACGCAGAGACAGGACATTCTGCTCAACTGGACTTTCGCGGTGGTTATGCAATAAACAAAGTGAGTGCTGTTTTTCTTCATCTCAGCCCCTAACACACTGTATCCAGTTTCTCTTTTATGAAGAACACAGCGAAGAATCATTCGTTCCGCCATTATTAGAAATTCACACTGATCTATATTACTTTCCTTAGTATATCTTCCCATCCAATCAATAGTTAAGTACAAACATATAGAACATTTGCTTATGTGCCGAACAAAGTCATAATTATTGCCATTGTAATACTTACTGCAGTTTTGCAAAACAATTTTGTATTCTGGAGAAGAGACATGTGAGTTTGTAACATTAAATTCACAGCGAAATTTTAAAAAATCAGATATCGCTACTTTGAAATGTATTAAAATAATGAGCACCATGATAAATTCTAACAGCAGAACTTGTTCATGCTGGCAAGAAACAAAACCGATAAACTAATTCTGTGTAATCATTTATGTCCAATATCATTCATGAATTGGTTCTGTTTACATAATTTGCGAAGTTCGTCAAACAAAGGAAACAAAACCTGACTTTTTATGGAAATCTTCACGACAGTAGGAAATACACTTTGCGTGCAAGTAACGTTCGTTGAAGCACTGCATGCTTTCAAAATAGGAAAAACAACAAATGATTTGTGAACGGCAAATTGACATTTAACTGATGGGCATTGTTGTTGATGATTTAGATTGAATAACTAATTTTATAAAATAATATGAAACTGACATTTTGTTCTTCCACGAGGCATCACATTTTTGATGTGCATGATTACCGGCATGTGTACCCATGCTGTAGTCTAGAATGATAACTTATTGTAACACTGATATTAACTCCACGTGCTTTACCTATGGCTTAAATAATAAATGCGCACTGAGTTCATACTAGAGCAAGGCAAGACGAGGAACTGAATTCGGTGGGGTAAATGATCAGCAACTCAGGGAATAGTTAGACCTTTGTATGTTCAACATCTCTGGCAATGTAATTTTGATTCAACCATGAATGTACGAGCATTTCACCAAAATAGATTGTTTGCCCGTTGACTTAACAAAGTCACTTGACCACTCACCTCTGCTTATGGATTGCGGTCCCTGAAGCGCCAGGGCGTTAGGTTTCTGTGGAATTACTCTACTAGTTTTACTTTGAATTGAACTTACATCACCAATTACAATAATCCTTTTCAGATCAGCGCTGCAAAACGCACGCTTCCTGAATCCTTCCTCCCCATATTCTTTCGTCAATTATTGTTGTCCTGTTATGCAAAAACTTATCTGATTACCAGGTACCCATACGTATTTTACGATGAGAAGTACGTTTTTTAAAAATTCGCTGGATCTGGGCGTCGCTGACTAGTCCGCCATTTATTATCCATCTCTAGTTATTCTTCAATTGAAATTAATTTTTTAAGACTTTTACGGTAGCATAGTTTTATGGCTTCACATCGCCAGGGTCCCAAGTTCGATTCCCGGCTTGGGTCACTAACTGTGCGGAGTCTGCACCTTCTTCCCATGTCTGCATGGGTTTCCTCTGGATGCTCAGGTTTCGTCCCACAAGTCCGGAAAGGCGTGATGTGAGGTAATTTGGACATTCTGCGTAACCGAACAGGTGGCGGAATGTGGTTACGAGGGGGGTTTCACAGTAATATCATTGCAGTGTCAATATAAGGCTACTTGTGATAATACAGATTATTATAGTGAACTCATTGCTGAGAGTTTTGAGTCAAATGTTGCCCAGACCAAGTGAATATGGCAGATTAAATTCGTAGGACAGGATGAGTTTGACAGCACTCACCAATGGTTTCATAGTTATCTTTACCTTTAAGACCAGTTTTCTTTTAAAATTCAGGTTTCGGCACCTGTGGGGCTGGAATTCATTAACTCTGGTTATTGGCTCAAGGCAATTCCACTGCGCCATTGCGTCAGGGTTGCTCGGAAGGCTTGTTAGTTCATCTACATCTCGTTATTATGAATATTTAAACAGTTCCAGTCCGCTTAACTTTAAAACTGCCCCCCCCCCCCCCAATGAAATCTTACCTTTCAAGTATTAATCTATGGTCTTTTGAATGTCACTCTTGAAATTGATTCTGGTACCTGTTTTTAAAAGTGCGCGCTTTCTAGCAGTTTCGTGAAATGAGGAGGGCTTCCCCTGAATAGGAGATTCCGTGTAGAGTCCTTTAACCTGGGGACGGTTTGCAGATCTGTTGTGAACGGGTAATATAACATAAGAACTCGGAACAGGAATAGGCCATCTGGCCCCTCGATCCTGCCCCGCCTTTCAATGAGATCATGGTTGATCTTTTGTGGACTCAGCTCCACTTTCCGGCTCGAACACCATAACCTATAATCCTTTATTCTTCAAAAAACTATCTATCTTCATCTTAAAAACATTTATTGAAGGAGTCTCAACTGCTTCACCGGACAAGGAATTCCATAGATTCACAAACCTTTTGGTGAAGAAGTTGCTACTAAGCTCAGTCCTAAATCTACTTCCCCTTATTTTGAAGCTATGCCCCCTAGTTCTGCTTACACCCGCCAGTGAAAATAACCTGCCCGCATCTATCCTATCTATTCCCTTCATAATTTTATATGTTTCTATACAATCTCCCCTCATCCTTCTAAATTGCAACGAGTACAGTCCCAGTCTACTCAACGTCTCCTCGTAATCCAACCCCGAGACAGATAGTTTTTTGAAGAATAAAGAGATTAAGGGTTATGATGTTCGGGCCGGTAATTGGAGCTGAGTCCACAAAAGATCAGCCATGATCTCATGGAATGGCGGAGCAGTCTCGAGTGGCCAGATGGCCTACTCCTGCATCTAGTTCTTATGTTGTGTTACCCATCCATAACAGACCTGCACACCGTCCGCAGGTTAAAGGACTCCACACGCACGCTCCTATTCAGGGGAAGCCCTCCTCATTTCACCAAACTGCGAGAAAGCGCGCACTTTTAAAAACAGGTACCAGAATCAATTACAACAGTGACATTCAAAAGACCATTAATACTTGAAAGGTAAGATTTCATGGGGGGGGGGGGGGGGGGCGGGGGGGGGGGGTGTTTAAAGTTAGCGGACTGGAACTGTTTAAGTATTCCTAATAACGAGATATAGATGAACTAACATGCCTTCCGGGCAGCGCAGGTTCATAATCAGACTTCGCAGCCATGCGAAAAAGACACCTTCCATGGCCAGCAACTCCAGGGGAAACACGAAACGAGTGTACTGACTAAGTTGCAGCAGTTCCAGTTGCAAGTCCCCCTATTTAATATTATAAATGCTGGGTTCCAAATAAATGCTTGTTCCTGCCATGTCCAGTTATATTTCAAATTGATTTACCTCTATGTTCCTTGATTAGAAATATTTATCCCTCTGTAAAGGGACTTTCCTATTTAATCTGTTAATAATACTGATGATTTTGAGTGCAGCCATGTAATGGCGTTTTGCATCTGTCCTTTCACAGGAGGACAGCTCTCGCGGTTCAACACTCGTCAAATAACCTACATTCTTCATCACATGAGACATTGTTCGAGACATTGTCATAAGTCATGAACTGTGTTGATCAAAATGTAACTGATAAAACCGCTTAATAGTGAAGGGACAGCAGTAGTGAGCAGATAACATTAGCTATTGAACAGAAAACGAAATTTAGGTAGTTGAACTCGACAGAGGTTCATTGAGCTTTTTGACAAATTTTTTTAAAAAAGTTTTTTCTTTACACTCTGATTCCATTCACTAATAAAAATAATATGCCCATAACCGACTTTCAAGTTCCAGACTCGCATAAATGTTTTATGCATATTCAGTGCTTCCCCACCTCTTCCTGGACCCCAGTTACATTCCAGTCTTTAGTTCCTCTTCCTCTTTCTTATATAATAGGTAATTTAACATTTCTCGGCATCATATTGCATTTTTAATTTCTATTTCATTACTACGGTACGTCCTCTTTCGTCTGATAACTATCGTTCAAATTATTTGTAACATACTAGAAGGTAACCTAATAATAAAACCCTTTGGTGTGAGGTAAGTACCATATTTTATTATTGTTATTAATAATTTTTATTCTTTATTTTTTTTTATATATAAATTTTTTTAAAAATTTAGTTGTTAGCCAGATCTTGGTAGAAAGTTAGAGGAATGGCAGGGAAGGGAGTGCAATGTTCCTCCTGCAGGATGTTTGAGGTGAGGGATGCCGTTAGTGTCCCTGCTGATTTTACCTGCAGGAAGTGCTGCCATCTCCAGCTCCTCCAAGACCGAGTTAGGGAACTGGAGCTGGAGTTGGAAGAACTTCGGATCATTCGGGAGGCAGAGGGGGTCATAGATAGCAGCTTCAGGGAATTAGTTACACCAAAGATTGGAGATAGATGGGTAACTGTAAGAGGGACGGGGAAAAAACAGTCAGTGCAGGGATCCCCTGCGGTCGTTCCCCTGAGAAACAAGTATACCGCTTTGGATCCTTGTGGGGGGGACGACTTACCAGGGGTAAGCCATGGGGTACAGACCTCTGGCACAGAGTCTGTCCCTGTTGCTCAGAAGGGAAGGGGGGAGAGGAGCAGAGCATTAGTAATTGGGGACTCTATAGTCAGGGGCACAGATAGGAGATTTTGTGGGAGCGTGAGAGACTCACGTTTGGTATGTTGCCTCCCAGGTGCAAGGGTACGTGATGTCTCGGATCGTGTTTTCCGGGTCCTTAAGGGGGAGGGGGAGCAGCCCCAAGTCGTGGTCCACATTGGCACTAACGACATAGGTAGGAAAGGGGATAAGGATGTCAGGCAGGCTTTCAGGGAGCTAGGATGGAAGCTCAGAACTAGAACAAACAGAGTTGTTATCTCTGGGTTGTTGCCCGTGCCACGTGATAGTGAGATGAGGAATAGGGAGAGAGAGCAATTAAACACGTGGCTACAGGGATGGTGCAGGCGGGAGGGATTCAGATTTCTGGATAACTGGGGCGCTTTCTGGGGAAGGTGGGACCTCTACAGACAGGATGGTCTACATCTGAACCTGCGGGGCACAAATATCCTGGGGGGGAGATTTGTTAGTGCTCTTTGGGGGGGTTTAAACTAATGCAGCAGGGGCATGGGAACCTGGATTGTAGTTTTAGGGTAAGGGAGAATGAGAGTATAGAGGTCAGGAGCTCAGATTTGACGTCGGAGGAGGGGGCCAGTGTTCAGGTAGGTGGTTTGAAGTGTGTCTACTTCAATGCCAGGAGTATACGAAATAAGGTAGGGGAACTGGCAGCATGGGTTGGTACCTGGGACTTCGATGTTGTGGCCATTTCGGAGACGTGGATAGAGCAGGGACAGGAATGGATGTTGCAGGTTCCGGGGTTTAGGTGTTTTAGTAAGCTCAGGGAAGGAGGCAAAAGAGGGGGAGGTGTGGCGCTGCTAGTCAAGAGCAGTATTACGGTGGCGGAGAGGATGCTAGATGGGGACTCATCTTCCGAGGTAGTATGGGCTGAGGTTAGAAACAGGAAGGGAGAGGTCACCCTGTTGGGAGTTTTCTATAGGCCTCCAAATAGTTCTAGGGATGTAGAGGAAAGGATGGCGAAGATGATCCTGGATATGAGCGAAAGTAACAGGGTAGTTATTATGGGAGACTTTAACTTTCCAAATATTGACTGGAAAAGATATAGTTCGAGTACATTAGATGGGTCGTTTTTTGTTCAGTGTGTGCAGGAGGGTTTCCTGACACAGTTTGTTGACAGGCCAACAAGAGGTGAGGCCACATTGGATTTGGTTTTGGGTAATGAACCAGGCCAGGTGTTGGATTTGGAGGTAGGTGAGCACTTTGGGGACAGTGACCACAATTCGGTGACGTTTACGTTAAGGATGGAAAGGGATAAGTATACACCGCAGGGCAAGAGTTATAGCTGGGGGAAGGGAAATTATGATGCCATTAGACGTGACTTGGGGGGGATAAGGTGGATAAGTAGGCTGCAAGTTTTGGACACACTGGATAAGTGGAGCTTGTTCAAGGATCAGATATTGCGTGTTCTTGATAAGTATGTACCGGTCAGGCAGGGAGGAAGGTGCCGAGCGAGGGAACCGTGGTTTACCAAAGAAGTGGAATCTCTTGTTAAGAGGAAGAAGGAGGCCTATGTGAAGATGAGGTGTGAAGTTTCAGTTGGGGCGATGGATAGTTACAAGGTAGCGAGGAAGGATCTAAAGAGAGAGCTAAGACGAGCAAGGAGGGGACATGAGAAGTATTTGGCAGGAAGGATCAAGGAAAACCCAAAAGCTTTCTATAGGTATGTCAGGAATAAGCGAATGACTAGGGACAGAGTAGGACCAGTCAAGGACAGGGATGGGAAGTTGTGTGTAGAGTCTGAAGAGATAGGCGAGATACTAAATGAATATTTTTCGTCAGTATTCACTCAGGAAAAAGATAATGTTGTGGAGGAGAATGCTGAGCTCCAGGTAAATAGATTAGATGGCATTGAGGTAAGTAGGGAAGAGGTGTTGGCAATTCTGGACAGGCTGAAAATAGATAAGTCCCCGGGGCCTGATGGGATTTATCCTAGGATTCTCTGGGAGGCCAGGGAAGAGATTGCTGGACCATTGGCTTTGATTTTTATGTCATCATTGGATACAGGAATAGTGCCAGAGGACTGGAGGATAGCAAATGTGGTCCCTTTGTTCAAAAAGGGGAGCAGAGACAACCCCGGCAACTATAGACCGGTGAGCCTCACGTCTGTAGTGGGTAAAGTCTTGGAGGGCATTATAAGAGACAAGATTTATAATCATCTAGATAGGAATAATATGATCAGGGATAGTCAGCATGGCTTTGTGAAGGGTAGGTCATGTCTCACAAACCTTATCGAGTTCTTTGAGAAGGTGACAGAACAGGTAGACGAGGGTAGAGCAGTTGATGTGGTGTATATGGATTTCAGCAAAGCGTTTGATAAGGTTCCCCACGGTAGGCTATTGCAGAAAATACGGAGGCTGGGGATTGAGGGTGATTTAGAGACGTGGATCAGAAATTGGCTAGCTGAAAGAAGACAGAGGGTGGTGGTTGATGGGAAATGTTCAGAATGGAGTTCTGTCACAAGTGGAGTACCACAAGGATCTGTTCTGGGGCCGTTGCTGTTTGTCATTTTTATCAATGACCTAGAGGAAGGCGCAGAAGGGTGGGTGAGTAAATTTGCAGACGATACTAAAGTCGGTGGTGTTGTCGATAGTGAGGAAGGAAGTAGCAGGTTACAGAGGGATATAGATAAGCTGCAGTGCTGGGCTGAGAGGTGGCAAATGGAGTTTAATGTAGAGAAGTGTGAGGTGATTCACTTTGGAAGGAAAAACAGGAATGTGGAATATGTGGCTAATGGAAAAGTTCTTGAAAGTGTGGATGAGCAGAGGGATCTAGGTGTCCATGTACATAGATCCCTGAAAGTTGCCACCCAGGTTGATAGGGTGGTGAAGAAGGCCTATGGAGTGTTGGCCTTTATTGGTAGAGGGATTGAGTTCCGGAGTCAGGAGGTCATGTTGCAGCTGTACAGAACTCTGGTACGGCCGCATTTGGAGTATTGCGTACAGTTCTGGTCACCGCATTATAGGAAGGACGTGGAGGCTTTGGAACGGGTGCAGAGGAGATTTACCAGGATGTTGCCTGGTATGGAGGGAAAATCTTATGAGGAAAGGCTGATGGACTTGAGGTTGTTTTCGTTAGAGAGAAGAAGGTTAAGAGGAGACTTAATAGAGGCATACAAAATGATCAGAGGGTTAGATAGGGTGGACAGTGAGAGCCTTCTCCCGCGGATGGAAATGGCTAGCACGAGGGGACATAGCCTTAAACTGAGGGGTAATAGATATAGGACAGAGGTCAGGGGTAGGTTCTTTACGCAAAGAGTAGTGAGGCCGTGGAATGCCCTACCTGCTACAGTAGTGAACTCGCCAACATTAAGGGCATTTAAAAGTTTATTGGATAAACATATGGATGATAATGGTATAGTGTAGGTTAGATGGCTTTTGTTTCGGTGCAACATCGTGGGCCGAAGGGCCTGTACTGCGCTGTATTGTTCTATGTTCTATGTTCTATGTTCTATGTTGTGGTATCGTAAATCAATGATACTATGCCCAATAAGTGTTTGGTTGATATTTGATTCATGTACATATATATACGTTAGCAAAGAGTTGTCGTAACACTGACCTTCTGAGGAGCTCGAAATTACTACTTCTAACGTGAAAACCACATTTCCCCTGTAATGTCTGGTTTCTGCATATTGGCCAATTTTGTGTCCACATTGCCACATTTCCATGCCAATGGCTCTATTTATGTAAATCATCTCTGAAGTGTTAGGTTGCAACATCCGACTTAGATGGGCATATGTCAGGCATCAAATGCATATCTTGAACGATTCACCCAAATACATGATCAAAATAACTCAATTAAATTCGTTAAAAATACATTTAGCACAATTTGTTTCACATTTCATTTCTTTTAGAGCAGATTAAAGAGATTCAAATTTCCCCCATCGACAAAGATAAGACGAATGGCCATTAATTGTTGTATATGTCCCTTTTTCTTTGTTCCAAGCATCGCGTAATATTTTACAATCCACCAGTGCCTTGAATTAAATACCCACAGTCAATAAATATCAGCCGAAGGCCAACGATCCTGCATAATTTCTGCCGTTGCGTTCCTCAGCAGGCAAGACTCACATTCTCGTTGATGGATGGAAAACTGTGAAGAATATTTTCTTTACCTTTTCATTCGACCTAATATTACTTTTACATTATTATTTTAAAGTGTCCTCTCTTCTCGCAAATACGGGTGAAAGATGCTTATCTCCTACTTTAATCATGGCCCAACCTCTTCAACGATATTCAATTCGGTGGTTAATCAAGACATCGTTGTTTAAACAAGCATTTTTGATGCGCTATCCAAACATTCAATTACTATTTTCTTAAATGCCACTTGATTCAAAAAATATTTTTGTGTCCATAATATTCCGTATTTTGACATATTCTGCAATGTTCATATTTAGATTGGCTCTCTACTGCATGTAGCTCAAGTTCTGTGATCTCATTTCCCATTTCTAACTCATGATGTGCGTCAACGCTAAAGATGTTCTGTCTCCTCTACCAAGGATTCGTCTGGTTTAAAGAAGAAATTTGATTCGCATTCAGTGATCCTGGTCGTTCTGCAACTCAGGCATTAACTAACCTCCAGCTCAATACTGTTTGGAATAATTGCCTCGATACGTTTATATTAATATTCTCCATTTTCTTGTATTGTGGTTACCCTGCTGCTGATGATTTGCCTCTTCGAGCCACTTCCCCTTGGTACTGACCCGTTTACCTGTAATTGATCCAGTTCATCTTAATGCCAAGTGGCACTGGAATACACGAATGGCCGAAAGATTTCGGCACCTTCGTGGTGCGGGCGGGACCGGAGGTTCCGTCGACGCGCTGGGACATAGTATTCTTCATATGGTTACCATCGCTATTGCTCTGTTGTTCCTGAATTTTCTCCCTGTAACTTCGTAATTATTTCTGCAATAAGTGTATCTATTGTGGGCATTGTAGCCAGGAATATTAACTGTTACATAATTCCATTTATTGATCTACTTGTGTGCCATCAGATGATAATCTCGAGTAACAATGCAACCTGCAGTTCATACATGTTCATCGTCGCACCATTTGCCACTACAAACACTAACTCCTTGTGTCCGTTTCTATTCTTCCTATTTTGAGTCATTCATAACATTACAATGATGCGCATTAGCTGTCCTCTTGTGCGCCTGTCTGGCTCTCTGTACTGTGGTCATGTGTTCTATCCATCCACCATAACACCAATGAAACCCCCATGGGAGTTAAGATGCCTTCTGTCCATTCATGTTATTTTGCTCCTCCCCATAATTGATGACAATAGCCTCAGAAACCGTGACCCTCACAGAAGCACACACCACACCACACCCATCCACTTTCAATCCCGCGCTGCCGCTTGAGGTACGCATTCCCGTTCTGGGAGTGCATATCAGGATATTGGCGCACGGCAACGGTTCATCCAATTCGATCATGTTTAGCCGTCGACTGCGACACAGTTCCCTGTGAAGTCAATGTTTTCGTCATGCCTCTCTGAGAAGTCCCAGCACTTCGAATCTTGTGCGAGTTCCGTTGAGTGTTTCCTAACATTCTTTCAATAAACCAAAATAAAAGGATCACAAATTAATATTTTAAATTGGGACATTCTTACCTTGCTCTTTATGCTTTAGATTTTGTTCTACATTAAATATACATAATGAGAAGGGTACATTGATTAATTGTCTTTGGAATTTCTCTTGACATCGAAAGATATGTTGCAATTTAAAATGCAGAATTATCTCTTACTTGTTTCTCCTTTCGTTTCATATTTAAGGCTCGGTGAAACTTCCTCAAGTTGTTAAGTGAGACCCCTCTGCCGGCTGACGCTTGGCAATGGGCCATAATGCACCACTTCTTCCAAACTCTTTTCTGCTGCCCGTGATGACGTTTGGAAGATTGTACGCAGACCAATGAATGTGGGTGCGGATTGGTTTGCACTTCAAGAAGGAGAGTAGCATTGTTGAACGCACTCGGTCCAGATTCTCCGGCTCCCCAGTCGGGTGTTTTTCGGTGGAGCAACGTTTGTCAATTTGATGTAAGGCCACCCCACGCCGTCGGAAAATACGCGGATGCGCTGCCGGCGGGAATTGCGAATCACAAAGGCTGGAGAATTCCGGCCAATATCGATTTTGAAAGACGAATTGAAACAATAGGCAGACGAGGAAAGCTATAACAAGCTGGGATGTATCATTAGGAGAGATGGATTACAGAAACGGTGTCCGAAGCAAATCATTGTGTCTGTTATTATATTTATCTTTTCTGATAATTTTCTCCCAAGTACACTGAATAGGCAATCATTGATGTAATGTAAAGAAATGTATACAAAATAAATAATTGCTCAGAAAGCGCCCAGGGAAAATCGTGCTGAGGCTGCGTAACCATCACAACTGCTCGTTTATTTGATCTTAAATCATTCGCAATGTAATTAACTCCACCTCGGGCTGGGTGCGGAAAGTTGCAAAATGTCTGCCATTCAGTACTGACAGCTGAATTACTCCTGTCGACACGCGTTCTGAAGCTCAGAAATTTCACTTTAAGTAGTTAAAGTAAATTAATCCGGTTGGGAACACAAGGAACTTACACTTGACCGGTTGACTATGAAATCAAGGGATTCTTGTGACGTCTACTGTCAATTTAGAAAGTAAACATATCACCGTTATTTCTTCGGCTGCAAATGTCGACGCACACCACAGCATTGTGGTTGAGTCTTAGATTTACTCTTAACGTTTTACTTCGAGCGAATCAGTCCTTCCAAAGCTGCTGCGATAATGAATAATAATTATAAAAGGAATGCTTAAAATCGTCCTGGGCGCCAGTTTCTCAGATGAAAATAGAACATGGTACCTTGAATTAAAGACTGGGAATGTTTTCTTCCGAATAGCTGGACACTTTCGGAAAATTATGAGAGCTGTTTCACAGACTGATCAACAGAGACTTGACTCCGTCAAACGAATAGAACCATACATTCGGCCAACGTGCCCTACTCCTCCATTCCCATCGCTGGATATGTTTCGTTCCATCAGTAAGAAAACCCAAATGGAAGGGAGTCGTGTCGTGTTTTAGAGGCTGGATGACCAAGGGAGTCTGGAGTAATGAGACTAATATCAATGAAACATACGTCACTTCTGGTGTTGCAGGGCAAAATGCACCTGCTACTGATTATACCACATGATCTACCTCCGCTGATAACTCTGAGCTGCGAATCGCTCAGACGTAAACAGCAAACGTAGAAAAGCTGCTGGATGCAGTCTCAGCGAATACTTCAATGCCAATTAGTCAACGGGTTCGTTCCCGGCTCCTGGTCACTGTCCATGTGTAGTTTCTGCGTGGCTATCACCCTCACAACGCAAATATGCGCAAGGGAAGTGAATTGGCCAACCTAATCTGAAAAGAAACCCTCTAAATTTAAAAAAAAACTGCCAGAACGGAAGGGAGCAATTGCAAGAGAACCAACTCGAGGCCAAAGCCTGCTTGATATCGTTCACAGAATCATAGAATTTGCAGTGCAGAAGGAGGATATTCGGCCCATCGGGTCTGCACCGCCTCTTGGAAAGTGCACCCTATTTAAGCTCCACCCTATCCTCGTAACCCAGAATCCCCACCTAACCTTTTTGTACACTGAGGGCAATTTAGCATGGCCAATCCACCTATCCTGCACATCTTTCGACTGTGGGAAGAAACTAATAATCATGCACACATAATATAGAATCATAAAATATAACGGCACAGAACCAGACAAGCGGCCCATAGTCTGAACCACTCCTGAATGAGCGACCTTGCTAGTCCTCTTCCCTTTCCCTATCTCCGGAGGCCTACACAGTCATTAATGCAAATATATATCCTGCTCTCTGATAAAACTTCCAACACTCTCCCAGGAGTGTATTGCAAATACCAACAACTCTCTGAGTGAAGAGATATTTCCTGATTCCATTTTTGTTCTTTCTTCCTGACCATCTTAAAATTGTGACCACCAGTCACTGACGTTCCCACTGGTAGACACAGTCTATCCTTCTGTACGCTGTCAAAATTGTTTATAATTTTGAACACCTCAGGAAGGTCACTACTTATTTTTTTCTGCTTTAAGGAGAACACCCACAATTTCTCAAATCGTCCCTTGTATCTAAAGTTCCTCATTCCTGGTTGTATTCTAGTAAATCTCGTCTGCACTCTTTCGAGGGCTTTAGCATCCTTCCTTAAATAAGGTTTCCAGAAGTGAACACAACATCCAAAATGTGGTCTGACCAATATTTTTCAGAGATGCAGCATCCGTTCCTTGCTTTTATTCTCCGTACCCCTATCTAAAAACACAAATATTCTATAAGACTTTTTAAAAACTGTTCCAACTTGCATGGCCACCTTCAGAAAATGATGCACTTGAACCCCGAAGGCATTGTGCTGCTGTGCCTCCTCCAAATTTCTACCAATGACCCTGTATTGTCGACTAATCTTTCCTCTCCCGAAATGCATATCTTGAGATTTCACTGCATTAAAATTGATCGGCCAGCTGTCTGTCCATTTGGCCAAATTTGCAAAGTTCCTCTGAAATTGTTCAGCGGCATCCTCAAAATTCACGCTTCTCCCGAGGATCGTTTCATCTGCAATTTAGACATTTTGGCCACAACACGCATCTCTCAATCTCTCAAATAAATCAAAAAAAGGAAGGGTCCAAACATTCACTATGTGGAACACCACTGTCAAATCTTCTCCAGTCAGAGTAATGTCTATCTTTACCTATCCTCTGTTTCCTGTCTCTTAGGCACCACCAATTCCATACTGCCAAAGACCTATCAATCCCAAACATTTCGAATTTGTTCAGCAACCTGCCACGTTGCACTGTAACATATGTTATCTGCACGTTTAACTATAGGACATCAATGACAGCATTACCCTCGTCTACTGCCTATGTCACCTCGTCAAATAACTCAATTAAATTTGAGTTTAAGAGCGTGGCCTGCCCTTAAAATCCATGCTGACTGTCTGGTATTAACTTTTTTTGTTCTACATGGATATTTGTATTATACCATGGCTAACATCACTTTCCCCACTGTTTGTCAAGCAGACAGGTCTGTAAATTCCTGTTATTTATTTGCCCCTTTCTTGAAAAGCGACGTGACATTTGCAATCCTCCTGTCCCACGGGACTAAGCCTGTTTTCAGGGACCCTGAAACCTTTTTGTGAACGGCTCCACAATTTGTTCTCTTACCTCTCTCAGTAATCTAGGATGCATCCCATCTGGGCCTGGCGACTTCACTACCTGCAGTGCTGCCAAACCTGTTAGCAATTCTTTATCTCCCACTATACTGCGCAATTGCTCTTTACCGACGTTTTCAAATGAACCATTATTACCTCTTCGATTTTGGTAAAGATAGAGGAAAAGCACTAATTTAGAACCTCCACCACCCACTCCGCTTCACTGAGTGCCATACCCTTCTTGGCCGGTATTGGTCCCACTCTATAATTCACTAACATTTTACGTACACATCTACATCAACAAAATATATACATTCATATCAGCACACAAAATATATGTGCACGTATCTATGCACATAGTATATATGTACACATCTACACAGTATGCACGCATAATATGTATACATATCTACACGCACATAATATATATGTAAATATTGACATGCATTTAATATATGCATACATATTTATGGACACATAATATATATGTGCATATCTACGTACAAAATATTTAGGAATATATCTACACGCACACAATCTATATCTCTATAGAAATGCACACAATGTGTATGCACATATCCGCACAGTTAATATTTGCATGCATACCAATACACACGTAACATAAACGTACATATTAGCCGATATGTAATAAATAATTCAGCAAACAAGGACGACGGGATTGATTGAGAAGGGAAAAAGACAGTACGAAAGTAAGCGTGCAGGGAAAAAAAGACTGACTAAGAGTTTCTCTGGATGCGTGAAGATAAAGAGATTGGTAAATTCACGTGTAGGCTCCCTACAGACAGAAACGGGGGAATTCACAATAAGGAACAAGGAAAACGCTGAGCAATGGAATAAATACTTTGGTACTGTCTTCACAAAAAAGGGCACAAACCAGATACCATAGTGGATGTATTGGTGGTCATCTTCCGGGATTCCATAGACTCTGGAATAGTCCCTGCAGATTGGACGGTAGCTAATCTCACTCCAATATTATAAAAGGGAGGCATGAAGAAAGCAGGGAATTATACACTAGTAAGTGTAACATCGGTAGTGGGAAAAATTCTTGACTCCATTATCTAGAACTTTATAGCGGAACATTTAGAAAGCACTGGCATGATCAGCCAGAGTCAGCAGGATTTATGAAGGGGAAATCATGTTTGACAAATCTGTTGAAATTCTTTGAAGATGTAATCAGTACAGTTGACAAGGGGGAGCCAGTCGTTATGTTATATTTGGACTTTCAGAAGGGGTTTGACAAAGTCGAACAAAATATATTATTGTGCAAAATTAAAGCGCATGGGATTGGAGGAAGTGTATCGAGATGGATCGAAAAACTGATTGGCAGAGAGGAAGCAAAAAGTAGGAATTTGACAAAGGGTCATCTGGACTCGAAATGGTTGCTCTGTTCTCTCCCTCCTGATGATGCCAGATCTGCAGAGATTTTCCATCAATATCTCTTTGGTTTCAGATTCCAGCAGCCGCAGTATTTTGCTTTTATCCAGTGTTTAACTAACTGCCATTTCTCTTTTAAAGAGTAGGAATTAATGACTCCTTTTCAATTTGGCAGGCAGTAACTAGTGGGGTGCACAGGGATCGGAGCTGCAACCCCAGCTATTCACAATCTATATTAATGACTTTGATGAGGGAACAAAATGTAACATCTCAAAGTTTGCAGATGATACCAAGTTGCTTGGGAGAGTGAATTCTGACGAGGATGAAGAGATCCTGCAGTATCATTTGGATAAGTGTAAGGTTGTTCACTTTTGAAACAAAAACACGAAGGCAGATTACTACCTGAATGGTTGTAAATTGGGACTGGGTAATGCGCAGCGGCACCTCGGTGTCCTTGTGAATCAAACGCTGAAGATAAGAATGCAGGTGCAGCAGGCGCTAAAAAAGGCTAATGGTATGGTGGCCTTTATTGCGAGAGGTTTCGAGTACCGAAGCAGGGATGTGTCGGTGCAATTATACAGGGTTTTGATGAGGCCACACCTAGAATACTGTGCAATTTTGAGGAAGGATGTTCTTGCTCTAGAGGGGACGCAGCGTCGATTTACCAGTCAGATTCCAGGGATGGCGAGACTGTCATATGAGGAAACATTGATTGGTTGTAATTGATCTCGCTGGATTTCTGGAAAATGAGGGGGCGGGTGGTCTCATTGAGACATATAAAGTTCCAACAGGACTACACAGATGCAGGGAAGATGTTCCCGATGGTGGGTGTGTCCAGAACCAGGGGTCACAGTTTGAGGATTCAGGGTAAACCATTTCGGACAGAGATGAGGAGACATTTCTTCACCCAAAGAGTGGTGAGCCGGTGGAATTCATTACCACAGGAAATAGACGATTCTAAAACATTGAATATATTCAAGAGGCGGCTAGGTACAGCACTTGGAGAGACTGGGATCAAAGATTCTGGGGAGAAAACAGGATTAGGCTATTGAGTGGGATGTTCAGCCATGATCGTTTTAAATGGCGGGGCAGGCTCGAAGGGCCAAAATGCCTCCTTCCGCCCCTACGTTCTGTGTATCCATGTATGTATGTCAATACGTACACATGTACATACATATAATTTGTACGTAAAGTCTAATACTTAGCTAGTGCATGGAAACAGATTTACACTCAGGTAATATCTACGTACAGATCTCCACACACGCGCGTGTGGCGAGATTCTCCGTTCCTGAGGCTAAATGCTGATGCGGGGACAGGATCCGTGGACCGCCAGGACAGCAAAACTGGCGCTGCACCTGGACTGAGTCAGCGCCTATTCAGGGGATAGCACCAGCGCCATGTGGAAAACAATTTATTCCAATGATAAACTGTTCCTGCACATTCACTGCAAATATTCCAGTGATAAACACCAAAGATACTAATTTGTTCTGGAGATGAATGTGCAAATATTGACCCTGGTTGAATTTCCTTGCATTTTCTTAAAATGCTGCGTTTGAATAGTTTTCAGTCCACCACGAAATGCAAGAATTGATACGGTTCGTGATCTGGTTTGTTTTTTTGGTTGTTTCCTGTTAGGTGCTTAATATCCCGATCACTAGCTGGTTTTCAGACATATAGGAAATAATTTGATTCAAATTAATTGGAGCGCCAGCGAGAATGTTTCTTATCCGCACCATGTTCCTTGTTGCCCGTAAATTGGGTGCAGTGACTGCAGTGGAAATTATTATTGGTCGCACATATTTACCTGATTGTTCTAACATTTCCTTCAGCTTCGACAGCTCTGAAAATAAATGATACGTTTGTCATAAAATCATAGAACCATGAAATCATAGAATTAACAGTGCAGAAGGAGGTCATTCAGCCCATCGAGTCTGGATTGGCCCTTGGAACGAGCACCCTACTCAAGCCCATACCTCCACCCTAACCCCGTAACCCAGTAATCTCTCCGATTTTAGGACACTAAGGGCAATTTTGCAATGATATTGCACCTTACCGGCACATCTTTGGACTGTGAAGGAAACTGAAGCACTCGGAAGAAACCCACGCAGACACGGTGAGAACGTGTAGACTCGGCACAGACAACGACCGAAGCCGGGCATCGAATCCGGGAATCCTGGAGCTGTGAAGCAACTGTTAGGGTTGCCGCCCAGTCTTGATGCAAGACTTATTTTCGTTTTAGGTTCCTCACTCTGCACTCGGCCTCTTAGATTAATTTTACCTGTTCAAATTAAATCATGGTAAAGTGATTCTGACATTCATGTCGTGAACAGTAGACAAGTTGTGGTCAATTTGTGCTAACACTATGAAACACACAGATTACTGGATTATCTCAAATACTTTGCAGTGCTTTAGGTAAATCACGTTAAAGCATTGTTTGTTGGATGTGTTGAGTAAATTTCGAACATTGCTGCGAAAATCCTTATGGAGTCCAATGAGAAGACATTATAAAAAGTATGGTACACTTCCGGTAGGCTGGAATCCTCATCGTGTATTTAATTGCAAATTTAAACGTATCGAAGGGAACGGATGGGGAAAATCGAACATCCGTTCATTGGTTTTGCAAGGACTATCGCTCATAGGATAGCAATAGCAATTAGATCACCCTTTCAGCCATGATACGTTTTATTATGTCACGGGATGTCAGAATCGATGGCTCAGCTCGCAACTTTGGCACATCTCTAATTGCCGTTACCACTGAGCAGGTGGCTGCCAGAAGAGGGATAGTGGTGAGTTTGTGCAGCGCATCTCGCATATGGTGAACATTATTGCCCTTGTGCATCCATGGTAGATTACGTGAATGTTAAGCTGATGGTTTCGGTGTTGCTCAAGTTTGATTTGATTTATAGTAGGCTATTTTGGTGTGAATGTCATCACGACAAGTGGGAACATTCCATCAATGTCATTCTTTTTAGGTGGCGCACAGGTTTTGGCAAGTTAGGAATTGTGTTTCTCGCTGCACCGTTGCTTGTCTGTAATCGGTAGGATGGTTTTCATGGACCATTGTGGAGACTGGTTTTAATGTACACCTGTGCATTTTAGGAAGTGCTAATGTGACTTCAGACCAAGTCTGCTTACTTCAAAAAGTGGTGGTTCAAAAGGAGGTGATAATCAAAAGAAACAGAAATGGGACACAGTAACAATGTGGCAAGCCAAAAAAAATGAATATGGTGATGAACTAGTCCATAAGCGACTGCAGCAGTAATCCACATGCTGAACGGATAACCTTGGCATGGTTGTAATTCATCGTTTGTTCCCTGCCTATATGTTGCTGCTCCTCCATCTGCCCGTCCCATAATAAGACCCTCATAATACATATATATTTGTCGAAGCTTAAGGTTATCTGTGCTAAGACATCGTGAGTCGTTTCGCTGTCAATTCGATGTTTCAAAGCGAGTCGGGGTAGTACTTTGAATGCCATTGATGTTTCCGATCCCAGTTGATGTTTTTACTGGACGGGAAGGATCAAGAATGGAACCCTGGTGAACAAGATATTCTCAGGTCAGCCAACCGTTGTTTCTCGGACGCGCGTTATTAGCTGGTGGCGGGCTTTTATCTTCCCGCCGATTGCCAGTGGGATTTCCCATTGTGCCCACCCCAGATCGCTGCGAAATCCTATGGCGTCGCTTTGGGCCTGACGGGAAAAGTGAATCACACGGAACGCAGAATTCTGCCCGTATCTTTTGATTATTTTCAGAAAACGTGGAGGAACAGACCAACAAGGTAGCTGGTTGGTTAAAAAAATACGAAATACCAGACAATAAAAACTTGAGTGTGTGTTACAGTGTTCCTCCCCTGCCGCTTAGCTTAACTGGGGCTGCTTATCTGGGGCTGCTTTAGCACAATCGGTCATGCAGCTGGTTTGCAATGCAGAAACATGCCAGCAGCGTGGGTTCAATTTCCATACCGGCCTCCCCGAACAGGCGCAACAATGTGGCGACTAGGGTCTTTTCACAGTAACTTCATTGAGAACTACTGCTCTATGAACCCAAGTGAATGGCTGTGGATTTCTCCTCAGAATTACCCAGATGATTCTTCTGCCGTAAGCCAACTTATCTCACCGCTTCCACGCAAGTGATTTAAATTCCGTTTTCAAATAATCATATTTTCAAGTCTTATTTTAAGCAATATGTTTCCTCAGATACGTCCATCAATGATCCCCCTTCAGAATGTTTTTGCGTACTGAGTTGGTTTATCTATCCATACAATCCATGCAGTACAGAAGGTGGCCATTCGGCACAGTGTATCTGCATCGGCCCTCCGGAAGAGCACCCTAGCCTGGCCCAATTCCCGTTCTAAACCCGGAATTCCATCTAACTTTTGGAAACTAAGCGGCAATTTAGCATTGCCAATTCAACTAGACAGAAAATATTTGGACTGTGGGAGGAAACTGGTGCACCCGAACGAATCCCATACAGACACGGAGAGAATGAGTAAATTCTCCACAGACCGTTATGATATCGAAATGGAACACTGGTCCCTGGTGCTGTGAGGGCAATAACACCGCGGCGCCCGAAATATGAATTCATCACTGTCGTAAATGGCTTGAAAACTTGGATTTACACTGCAACCAGCTTTGTCACTTTGAATCTGTTTACAGCCACTAGCCCGTTAACTTAATCTTCTTCGCAGCTGCTCTACCACTTTTTCTCGAACAGCTCCCTGTTCTGGTACTGGTCGCCTCATGCGTCTTGGAAACTTCTCTTCAGTCCATTAGTTTAGGCGGACTTTAGCGCTCTACTCTCGATTTCTTGACTATTGCTCCACGGTGTGTTTTGCTTCCAGCAAAGCTGATTGACAAGATCCCTCTCGAGATTTCTGAACAAACTCAGTGCACTCAGTTCTGCTCAAACAGATTTCACATGTTTTCTCTCCAGGAAAATAGCAACCATATAAATGGAAAAAGATGGAATTTAATTTTACCTCCTTCTGTTTCCTCCAGATCAGTTTCTGCAAGAGAAACCATCCGTTCAATTGGTTTGCAGTAACAGCGGACAGGGGCTCAAAATGTCTTATTGAGTCAGCTGCGATTGGTTCGAAATTTGACTTTGGTTGTTAAGATTAAACTTGCGTGCAAAACTCCTGCAAAGTGTATGATAGATGAAAAGGAAAACAAATAAAGTAAGGCAAGAAGAACAGGGTAGCATTTACCTCCAAGCCTTTGATCCACTATTTAATGCGTGACTTAGTTGTGATTCCGTTGATAGCATTCTTTGCTTTGCTTCAGATGGGATGAGGCCGTTAATCGAAAGACTTGACCGCAAATGCGACGCTATTTCTCCAGTACTGCAGTGATGGAGGGACTGTTACTTTTTTGGAACTGCATTCTTCCATGTGAAACTTTGAATTCATGCGTTGTATGATCACTCCTATGGGCACTAAAAATATTGCATAACATTCCATGAAAGGGAAACTGTCAGTTAGTCATGATGTGCTGCTCAGATTTCTACATCAATCAAAATAACAAAATATGTATCGTGCTGTAGTTAGCACGATACAGGTAGTGCTTGACTCAGTTTGGCCGTTGAAATTGACTGCACTATAACGCTCTTTCACAAGTTGTGAAAGTCTTTATCATATGCTGATTGGGTGCAGAGAGCAAAATAAATCGAGTTGTTATTTTTATTTATCGCTGCTTGATTGTTGGCCTTCAATAAAGACTCGTTTATTTCGTATTGACCTACATCACCATCAAACTAACATCAACGATATGCACCATGCCTGCCTTGAAGGGGTGAATTCATGTAGAGCGATATGGGTAAATATAAATATAAAATGAAAGAGCCTTCATTGAAAATCAACAATTAAATGACTTTTTTTTACTCATATGGGATGAATAATTAACATTGGCCCAATGCACAAGGGACAATTATCGCTAGTTAACGTTTGTCATCGTTAGCGGAAGTGGCATAGTGGCCACTGAACTAATCATCCAGAAACTCGGGGTTATAATCGTGTTCGAATCCCACCAGGGCAAAGGGTGTAATTCAAGTCTAAAAGAGGCCTGCAATTAAACGTCTAATGATGACCATGAATACACCGTCGATTGTCATAAAAAGTCATCTGATTCACAAATACCAGTTAGGGAAGGAAATCCACCATCTGTACATTGTCTGGCCTACATGTGGTTGACTCTTAAAAGCCCTCACATGCGATGTTCGCATCCCAAAAATGAATAAAGAAAGTTATATTCCGAGGACTTTCTTAATGAGATGAAATGACAGACATATCATGGGGCAGATCGTCCTTTCTTGGCAGAAAGCAAATCCACACTTCGCATGTTGCTTACTGCAACGACTTTTACTGTGTGACTGTCAATGGCACAACACGACAACCAGCATTGCTCCGGCGATTTATAAGATGCAGATAGGAACGTTTTACAAATGTCCCTCTGGAGCTGTGATTTGTTGGACGGATTATCTTATTTCAGGTACTGCAGTTTTCCACTTACAGCCTTTGAGATTTCCCACGTTTCAGACAAAATTATAATATTTTCTCTTCTGTCGAAGAAGCCACTACTTTATTCTAGGACACACGTTAACACGTTTGCATGTAGCATCTTTTCTCCAATCAAAAATATATTAATGCTTGTTGAGGGAAACGTGTTTCTCGTGACACCAGGATGCCTCACTGCCCGTTCATAAAAAACTAATGCCAATCTGATCCTTTACAGTCAGTGAACATGACTGTCGTTGTCCAGGTTTAATGTCTCGTTTATACATGGCTTCGGCCATTTTGGTTTGGATTTCACTGGACTGAAATGCTGCATTGGAAACATAGTTTCTGGACTTGGAATTTTACGCAATTCCTTCAGAGTGACAATACACTCTGGCGTTCAGAGCCAATTTATTACAAAATGACGACTGGACTTACATTTTTTGCTCATGAGCTGAAAACTGAATTGAACGGAAATCGACATCACGCAGCGAAATATCATCGGCGGAATTCTCTGCTTGCTGACGTCGATTTCGTAATCTGCGTGTGGGCGGTGAATCCCTATTTACGACCGAATCGGGGGCGGTGCCTGTTTTCGGCTGCTCCGCCCCCTCCAAAAAGGACATCAGCGGGGAGTACGACGCATGCCATTGGCTTGTCCTCAGGACGTTATCTGAATATCCCCCCCCCCCCCATGGGCCGAGTTCAGGACGCTGCGATTGGCTTGTGGTCTCAGTTTTCGTGAACCTGGTGTGGCGGCTGCGGACTGTATCCAGCGCTCCCACAGTGGGGAGGGGAGCACCGTGCAGCTGGCCGAGTAAGCTTGGCGAGGACTGGCGATCTGGTGGGGAGGGGGGGGGTGGTCCGAGGGTGGCGATGGGGTGTCCAGGGTGGCACTATCTCCCAGGTCGGGTCCACGCGCGGCCAGCGACATGTTGTAAGGCATGACAGCTGCATGTCATCGCCATGTCCATATGCGGCCACCGACATGGCAATTCTCCGCACTAGACACTTCCTCCGGACATAGACTCAAAATCGGCGAATCTAGACCCTATCTACAGGCGGTAATGCTTGTCAACGACCAGTGAAATATATGCTGGATTCGTCTCCCTTGAAGCAGCTGGGAAGTCATGCTGCACCTCTGCGGACAGCATCTGCGTGATATCTCGTCCAATGTACCATGAGGCTAATAGGAACTGTCTCACTATCAATAGCAGAATGCACCGCGCCTGCATGCTGAGAGTGACTTGGGCAAACCTCCACTGAATTATTGATAGTAGTACGATTGACACACCCAACTGGCATCAAATGACATACTGTACTAATGTACGAAAATGTTAACAGAGACAGCAGCACGTTGGCGAAGAGCTAGTTACAGTGAAGAACCAAACAAACTAAAGCTGTCGCCACCCATTGATGCGCAGGAATACAAATCGAACCTATACGTTATTACTTACTGCCTTGCTCAACACATGTCTTAAGTTCTAAAAGAAATGTGTAAAAATCCAGAATTTGAGAATGATTAACTCCGATACGCCATTGCAAGTTATTTTACATGTGCAGTGTTGGTTGGTTTGGACAAATGACATCACAACACTCCGTGGAATTTATTTCCCTCAACTTGACATCAAATTAGAGAATCCGGAATGTGTAGAACGCAGTCGTTCTACATTTCTGGTCATAGCCACCTTCCGATAGAGTGCCCTAGCTAGGCCCACGCCGTCGCCCAATTCCTATATAGATCATGGACAATCCACCAAACCTGCACATCTTTGGATTGCAGGAGAAAACTGGGGATGCCGAAGGAAACTCACTGCAGCCACCAGGAGAACATGCAAAGCCCACACAGGCAGTCACTCAAAGCGGCTATTAAAACCAGTCCCTGCTGTGTGAAGCAGCAGTGAAAACCACTGTGCTGTCGCAGTGCCCAATGAACCACTGAATATCTCTCTAACTCTCTCTACATACATAAATACAAAGGCAAAGAACCTAATTATTTCTATCTATCTATCCATCTATCTTTATACCTATCTATCTATCTTTCTTTTTATCTATCTATCTATGTATCTATCAATCTATGTATCTAGCCATCCGTCCATCCATCCACCTATCCTCGATCAGTTCATATATATATCTATCTAATCGTGCTTTTGTCCACAAATTTTTGCCTCCAGTCTTAAAGATTTCATTAACTCGACTTCGGCTGGTTTAAAGGAAGCAAAGTTTAAAGTCATGGGAGACAACAAAATCTTGTCATATTTGCCTTAAATGTTATTTCCATTATTATTAGTTAAAACAGTGACCGTCTATTTCTAGAATTTGTCCCTTTTTAAAAAACTATCTCTCTCGTTCAATGGGCCGGATTCTCTCTCGGCCGATGCGGAAATCGAGAAACGTAATTGGCCGGAGAATCGGTACCGGCGCCAAAATGGATTGGATTGGGTTGGATTTGTTTATTGTCACGTGTACCGAGGTACAGTGAAAAGTATTTTTCTGCGAGAAGCTCAACAGATCATTAAGTACATGAGAAAAAAAGGGAATAAAAGAAAATACATAATAGGGCAACACAACATATACAATGTAACTACAAAGGCACTGGCATCGGATGAAGCATACAGGGTGTAGTGTTAATGAAATCAGAATATAAGAGGGTCATTTAGGAGTCTGGTGACAGTGGGGAAGAAGCTGTTTTTTAGTCTGTTCGTGCGTGTTCTCAGACTTCTCTATCGCCTGCCCGATGGAAGAAGTTGGAAGAGTGAGTGAGCCGGGTGGGAGGGATCTTTGATTATACTGCCCGCTTTCCCCAGGCAGCGGGAGGTGTAGATGGAGTCAATGGATGGGATGCAGGTTCGTGTGATGGACTGGGCTGTGTTCACGACTCTTTGAAGTTTCTTGCGGTCCTGGGCCGAACAGTTGCCATACCAGGTTGTGATGCAGCCTGATAGGATGCTTTCTATGGTGCATCTGTAAAAGTTGGTAACAGTCAATGTGGACATGCCGAATTTCCTTAGTTTCCTGAGTAGGTATAGGCGCTGTTGTGCTTTCTTGGTGGTAGCGTCGACGTGGGTGGACCAGGACAGATTTTGGGAGATGTGCTGCCCTAGGAATTTGAAACTGCTAACCATCTCCACCTCGGCCCCGTTGACGCTGACAGGGGTGTGTACAGTACTTTGCTTCCTGAAGTCAATTACCAGCTCTTTAGTTTTGCTGGCATTGAGGGAGAGATTGTTGTCGCTACACCACTCCACTAGGTTCTCAATCTCCCTCCTGTATTCGGACTCATCGTTATTCGAGATCCGGGCCACTATGGTCGTATCGTCAGCAAACTTGTAGATGGAGTTGGAACCAAGTTTTTCCACGCAGTCGTGTGTGTACAGGGAGTAGAGTAGGGGGCTAAGTATGCAGCCTTGCGGGGCGCTGGTGTTGAGGACTATTGTGGAGGAGGTGTTGTTCATTCTTACTGATTGTGGTCTGTTGGTCAGAAATCGAGGATCCAGTTGCAGAGTGGGGAGCCAAGTCCTAGGTTTTGGAGCTTTGATATGAGCTAGGCTGGGATTATGGTGTTGAAGGCGGAGCTGTAGTCAATAAATAGGAGTCTAATGTAGGAGTCCTTGTTTTCCAGATGCTCTAGGGATGAGTGTAGGGCCAGGGAAATGGTGTCTGATGTGGACCGGTTGCAGCGGTATGCGAATTGCAGTGGATCAAGTTGTTCTGGTAGTATGGAGGTGATGCGCTTCATGATCAACCTCTCGAAGCACTTCATTACGACTGAGTTCAGGGCCACTGGTCGGTAGTCATTGAGGCACGTTGCCTGGTTCTTCTTTGGTACTGGTATGATGGTGGTCTTCTTGAAGCAGGTGGGGACCTCGGAGTGGAGAAGGGACAGGTTAAAGATGTCCGTGAATACCTCTGCCAGCTGGTCCGCGCAGGCTCTGAGTGCACGACCAGGGATCCCGTATGGGCCCGTCGCCTTACGAGGATTCACTTTCAGGAAGGCCAATCTGACTTCGGAATCTGTGATGATGGGTATAGGTGAATTATGGGCTGCTGGGGCACTTGCCAGCGGATTGTTGGTTACCTGCTCGAACCGAGCATAGAATGCATTGGGTTCATCGGGGAGGGGTACGCTGCTGCCAGAGATACTGTTCGGCTTCGCTTTGTCGCCCGTTATGTTGTTTTGTCCTTGCCACAACCGCTGAGAATCTGTCTCTGACTCTAGCTTGATTTGAAACTCTCTCTTGGCATTCCGGATGGCTTTGCGAAGGTCGTACCTGGATTTCTTGTATAGGTCAGGGTCGTCTCCCTTGAACGCCTCAGATCTGTCCTTCAGTAGGGAGTCAATCTCGCGATTGAGCCATGGTTTCCGGTTGGGGAACGCACGTACTGCTTTGCTTGGCACACAGTTATCCACACATTTGCTGATGAAGTCTGTGACGGTGTTGGCATACTCATTTAAGTTGGTCGCTGAGTTCTTACATAGGGACCAGTCCACTGTCTCTAAGCAGTCACGTAAGAGCTCTTCTGTCTCCTCGGACCAGCACTGCACAACCTTCTTAGCTGGATTCTCCCGCTTGAGTTTCTGCTTGTACGCCGGGAGAAGGAGCACCGTCTTCAGGTCTGATTTCCCAAAATGCGGTCGGGGGATGGAACGGTAGGCGCCCTTGATTTTTGAGTAGCAGTGGTGAAGAGTGTTGTCGCCCCTGGTGGGACAGGAGATGTGCTGGTGGAAGTTTGGAAGTACACCCTTGAGGTTGGCCTTGTTGAAGTCTCGGGCAACGATGAACAAGGCCTCCGGGTGTTCTGTTTCGTAGTTGTTTATTACTGTGTATAGTTCGTCCAGCACCTTCATCATTACTGCCTGGGGTGGGATGTAGACCGCTGTGATAATGGCTGAAGTGAACTCGCGTGGAAGATAATATGGGCAGCACTTCACGGTCAGGTATTCCATGTCTGGGGAGACGTAGGTCGCCAGAGTCGCCACATCCAAGCGCCAGGACGAGTTGATGAGGAGGCAAACCTCTCCAACCTTCGCTTTGCCTGATGAGGTGCCAAAATCGTGAGGGCGCCGATTTCAGATAGGTTGCAACTCGCAGTCGACTCGAGAGCAGCCGCAAAGCGTTCTGCAACGCACGCTCAATAAGCGGCATTGGCATATCATTAAAGGGCCTGGCCCGGTATTCGCCGGAGCCGTTGCGATTCGTTACGTCCGATGGGCCGAAATTTCGACGCCGCACAGCACCTCTTCTTTAAAAATCGTGAAAGCAGCGTCGTTGCTGAGGAGGTAGAGAGTGGGGGTATGGAAAGTGTCCAATATTCGCCATTGTTTTCTGACAGTTGTGCCGCTTCTCGGGGTGCGTCTGCCAGGGCCGGAGGGCGTAGCAGTGGCTGCCAGGAGGTCGGACTTGGGGTCCGGGTGGACCGGCCGGGAGCATAATTGCCGCTGCCTGCAAGGACGAAATGCAGCTGCGCACGACGCTGACTGACCACTGTGAACTTAGAGCCACAGGACATATCGGTGTACCCCACGCCACTCTCCTAGGTGCCCTCTGACGCTAGCCGTCCCTTCAGTCTTGATGGGCACGCACCAGTGCAACCAGTGCCTTGTTACCAGGAATGACTGTTGTGGGGATTGTAATGTGTATGTGCAGTTGCAGCTTGTCAACCTGCCGAGTGTCAATCAAGGACCAGGCAATTCCCGTACCGTTTCTTATGGGAATCGATTGTGCCCCACGTGTCGATGTTTTTAACCCCTCCACAGTGGTTGAATTGGTCCCGATTCGGCGCCAGTTTTGCTGTCGTGAAGGTCCCGCAATCCTGCCCCAGCTTCAACATTCAGCCTAAGCAATGGAGAATCCAGCCGAATAGACAGCTTGCTGAATCATCACTTAAATGTCTGCCATTGCATCTCTACTTACCAATACTTTAAAACCATTATCCACTTCATTGTAGCGACTTCTACTTTCTTGCCCTCATATTACCTCTAATGGAAAATGTAGTATTATAGTCTTCGCTATCTTGATGTGAATGCAAAATCCAACCCGATTGTGATCTTTGGTGCGTCGGGGCACCTTCACTATGAGCTAATTTTGGGGGGATTTGCATTGCAGTAATAATGTGAGCCTACCTGGGACACTAATACGGATTATTATTATCAAAATCCAAGTTACACTGGAGCCTTTTCCTTTATTAACCCCTGAACGTGCTTTACTGAGAACCTGCCACGAAAACATTCTCTGACTTATGTTGCGAATAATGGTCCGCAATTTCCCTAGCAAATCACCGTTTTATGGACACTGCAACGAATTCTGAAACAAAACGAAATTAAGCCTACACTGATAAATGTACTGAAAATATTGACAACGATGTGTGCAAATTCAGAGCATGAAATCTATGGCAAAGGATTGTTTATTCTAAAATGCGACACAACAAAGATACAGTCAGGGTTTAGAATTGATAAAACTACAGTACGAGATGCAAACTGATAATCTGTGATATGCGATGCAGTGTCATCCCTACCTTTTTCTTTTTTAGCCATCTTGTGTTCTATGAGACGAGGGAAATGCAGCATGAAGTGTTACGTAATTTGATTATTGATTTTAGGTGAATTTCGGAAGCTTGTTTTCGTGATTAACGAACAGGAGCCTAGGGAAGAAATTATATCATCAATGGCGTCAGAGGGACATTGCAAAGAAGAGGACAAGACACATTCCAAGTAAGTTAGCATTATTTTCGTCATGTATTTCCACACGTTGTTCTCCGGGTGCTTACCATTTTCAGTCAAGGTTTCTTTCAAGAGACTGCATTCTGCAAGAAAGAAAGACATCGTCACAAATGATGCAATTATTGGTAAACTTGCATCAGATCCAAGAATTGTGGGTGTCCCGACACCTATTCAAAATTACACGGACGACTTACACCAGCGTGACATTCTCTGATATGTCTAAAGATATACGGGTTAGAGAACCTCTAACGAACCGCTCTCCATGGTAGCATGACGCACGTGTTTGAACTCCGTTCCTCCCAATGGTCGAGCTGCCTACAATTAGCCTCAAAATTCAATAATTCGTCTTTGTGAAGGTGTTTTGGGCTCCAATATCGCCACTGGCATGAATACGCTAGTCGCATGTGCATTGTCGGCAGATAACAAGAGGGGAAGTTTCAATGCAGAGTGGAAAGCGGCAGCAGCTGAGGCAGAATCAGTTGACAGCAAAACAGAGTCATATATTCACGTGAATAAAGTTTATCAGAAGCGGATAAAATTAGAGATGCAAAAGCATATTCCCTCCAGCAGCCACAAAAGATGCCAGTTAGAAAAGGAACAAGGGAGGACGCATGCGATTCAGTCCCCACAGTCAGATGTTAAACGTTTAAAAGTTTCAACTTGCAAGGCCATATAGAAAAGTAAACATTATAACGGGTATATCAAATATTGGTGTGCATAACAGAAAGTTAGAAAGTTCAATTAACTTGAACTTTTGCGGCAATAACGCATTTTTTAAAACGGGGTAATAACAAAACCAACAAATAAAAGTAACTTAAACATGGATTCCTTGACATACGGACCAAAAAAACGCAAGCAAGTCATGAAGACTGAAGAATTTAATCGACAGTTGAATTGTATTTCTTTTTACTGAAATTCGCTGGAACACAGAGGGGGCGATTAGGCGGCGAGTGATGCCATGTGAGCAAACTGGAGAATGACGGTGTTAGGCTAATGGAATCTGAGTCAGGCTTTAAATTGAACTGGGGTGTGCAACAATAGGTCATCCTATATTGTGTTGGCCTCCCCAAGGTAGAACAGACCACCTTCTGAAGAAAGTAATATTGGGCTTGAAATGTTAGTTCTGTTTTTTTCTCTACAGATGACGCCAGACTTGCTGAATATTTCCAGTTATTTGTATTAGGGCTTCGAATGTGGGATACTGAACTACTGTATATATATAATGGTATTCTTGAATCCTTCGCCTCTCGCGTGACGTGTGGTGATCCTCAGTTTAAATCACCACCAGTCACCTCTCCACATCAAGGGAGAAGGCAGCCAGGAGTCACGGTGGACTATGACCATAGAACATACAGTGCATAACGAGGCCATTCGGCACATTGAATTCGCACCGACCCACTTAAGCCCTCACTTCAACCCTATCCCTTAACCCAATAACTCTTCTTAACCTTTTTGGACACTAAGGGCAATTTAGCATGGCCAATCCACCGAAGCTGCACATCTTTGGACTGCTGGAGGAAACCGGAGCACCCGGAGGAAACCCACGCAGACACAGGGAGAACTCACAAACTCTGCACAGACAGTGACCTAGCAGAGAATCGAAGCTGGGACCCTGGCGCTGTGAAACCACAGTGCTAACCACTATGCTACCGTGCTGCCCGTGGCTACGTTACCCTGCCTTACTAACTACATGTATGCAGAAACATCTTTATCTATATATATATATTTGGGTTGTTGATATTTTACATTCTGAATGTATTCAGCATATTCCGTTTCTGATATCCAGGTTCCAAGGCATTACGTTTTTATTTTTATGTATTCTTGCTGTGAACGAGGTCGCGGTCATAAGGCAAAACTAATTAATGCATACAGATGCGAATAACTCTGTTCTTAAACACTTTCTGCCTTTCATTCGATTTGTTTCGTCCTTGTTGTCACATTGAAGCTTAGTTGCCACTCAACATGTCCTAAAACCGGCCAATCGGTCGCACCCTGCTGATTTCCGGTCGCGACACGTCGGGAGAACGAAACCTCGGCACATTGCATTCAGCGTTCAGCTTGAAAATAAAGCTAATATGGTCGAGTTTGGGCGCGCAAACACTTCCTTGCAAAGTATGCAGCGGATCTGATAACGCAGAAAACATCATGACTGTATTCGCGAAGAAAATGTTGATTACCTCAGAAACTCCAGCTTGCGGAAAATCACATAGAGGTTCCATTGATCTTCATTTGTCAGTTACGATCACAAGGAAAATGGAAAACATAGCAACTTGTAATTTCGAATTGTTGCAACATTGTAATTTGAAGTGGGCAACTGATAGGTGGTGATTTAATCTGAGGATCACGACACCTCATTCGAGGGCAAAGGGCTTCATGAATACCAAATATAAATAGAGAGCAGTTCAATATCCAATCTTCAGAACTCTAATATAATAGTAATATACTTCCGAACAGAAAGAACTGGAAATCTTCAGCAAGTCTGGCATCATATGTGGAGAAAACCCAAAATCCACTGCTATGGAGTAAAAACATTGAACCGGAAACTGCCTGGGACCACAATACAGATCGCAACCCGAGTTGACTACATACGTCAGCAAGTGTTCATTTTGGAAGCCGTCTTGTGATTTTTCAAGGTCGTTCTCCCTATTATAGAACAGTACAGCACCCAACAGGTTCTTCGGCCCTCGATGTTGTGCGGAGCTTTGTCCGAAACCAAGATCAAGCTATCGCACTCCCTGTGATTCTGGTGTGCTCCATGTGCCTATCCAATAACTGCTTGAAAGTTCCTAAAATGTCCGACTCCAACATCACAGCAGGCAGACCATTCCACACCCCAAACACTCTCTAAGTAAATAACCTACCTCCGGTATCGCTCCTATACCTCCCACCCTGAATCTTATAGTTATGCCCCCTTGTAACAGCTACATCCACCAGAAGAAATAGTCTCTGAACGACAACTCTATCTATCCCCCTCGTCATCATATAAACCTCTATTAAGTCGCCTCTCATCCTCCTCCGCTCCAAAAAGAAAAGCCCTAGCTCCCTCAACCTTTACTCATAAGATCTACCCTCCAAACCAGGCAGCACCTTGGTAAATCTCCTTTGCACCCTTTCCAAGGCTTCCTCATCCCTCCTATCGTGATGTGTTTTATGTTAGTGCAAGGTCACTGATTGGAGCCATTTAATAACTTGTTAATACACAATCAAATGTACAAATGCACCGATCCAGGCTACTGGCTGGCTCTTTTTTCTTTCTATCTATCTATCTACCTAACTATTTATCTATATATCTATATGTCTATCTATCTGTCTATCTATCTATCTATCTATCTATCTATCTATCTATCTATCTATCTATCTATCTATCTATCTATCTATCTATCTATCTATCTATCTATCTATCTATCTATCTATCTATCTATCTATCTATCTATCTATCTATTTATCTATCTATCTATCTATCTATCTACCTATCTATCTATCTATCTATGTACCTATCTATCTACCTATCTGTCTATCTATCTATCTATCGATCTACCTATCTATCTATCTATCTATCTATCTGTCTGTCTGTCTATCTATCTATCTATCCAGCTATCTATCTATCCATCTATCTATCTATCTATTTATCTATGTATCAATTTATCAATCTATCTACCTATCTACCTACCTATCTGTCTGTCTATCTGTCTGTCTATCTATCTATCTATATATGTATCGATTTATATTTCGATTTGAAAACTCACCGATCGTTGGTAAATTAATGTAACAATAAATAATCTTGTCATGTTTGAAAAAATATTTTCGTTTGTTTAAAGCGGGTATTGATGGATGGTGGCCCAAACACTTGTAAAAATGGTATTTCCTATCGTTTACACATCTGTTACAATCAGAGAAATAAATAATCTTACATGTATGAACGCATATTATAATTATTGACAATAAAAATGTTGTTCACACGTCGCTGCGTTGCAAATTGAACATCTTGAATCAAATTGAAAATAATTTGAATTTGAATTGAATTGAATCGAAACAAACAATTCAAGTCAAATTAATTTCATTTCAATTCAATGTAATCCAATTTGATTAAAAACATTTTATTTCACAAGTCTCTATGTTGGAAATAGAACAGATACAGCATTTATCAAACACAGAATTATGTGAACAATTTGCAATTTAATTGCTGCGAGGCAAATCCTTGACATACAACTCTGCAAAAATGGCGTACCACTTTATTCTGCCCCAGCGTAGTCTTCCTCTACCTAGCGTCACATCGTAGTACCAGCAAGTCCTTCTCTTATATTCCCTTGCCTGTGATTATTTAGGGTTTAGTTGCAGTGATATTTGTGAGCCGTCTGAAATGAGAATGTGAGATCCTAATCCTAAAAACTGTAGAATTGTTTTTGTTTTTTAATTTGGTGTTCATGGTTAACGAACATTTCACAATTTAAGTTCTGTAGATTTTGAGATTCCTACCTTTTTCTTTTTTCGCCAAATTCTGTTCTGTGTTGATAATGACGAATGTAACTGCAATGTTATCTTTACATCACAGTGTTACCTGTAAACTATCGCTTCAGCAATCTGCAAAATGGAGTGCATTCGAATGACATCTGCTTCTGAGTACAGGGCAGAACATTTCTGGTACCAACAAGGTATCAACGAATATGTTGGATGGATGAAACTGACCTGTGATCTTTAGGTATTCTGGTCTTGTGAGACAATTTGGATCTCCAAACCAAATTCACAAGTGCAATCATTTTAGTCACTGAAATCTGGACCTCATATTCTAATTCTTTGCATTCAAAACTAGATTTATCATAGATAATCATAAGAACATATGAACTAGGAGCAGGAGTAGGCCATCTGGCCCCTCGAGCCTGCTCCACCATTCAATGAGATCATGGCTGATCTTTTGTGGACTCAGCTCCACTTTCCGGCCCGAACACCATAACCCTTAATCCCTTTATTCTTCAAAAAACTATCTATCTTTATCTTAAAAACATTTAATGAAGGAGCCTCTACTGCTTCGCTGGGCAAGGAATTCCATAGATTCACAACCCTTTGGGTGAAGAAGTTCCTCCTAAACTCAGTCCTAAATCTACTTCTCCTTATTTTGAGGCTGTGCCCACTAGTTCTGCTTTCACCCGCCAGTGGAAACAACCTGCCCGCATCTATCCTATCTATTCCCTTCATAATCTTATATGTTTCTATAAGAACCCCCCTCATCCTTCTAAATTCCAACGAGTACAGTCCCAGTCTACTCAACCTCTCCTCGTAATCCAACCCCTTCAGCTCTGGGATTAACCTAGTGAATCTCCTCTGCACACCCTCCAGTACCAGTACGTCCTTTCTCAAGTAAGGAGACCAAAACTGAACACAATACTCCAGGTGTGGCCTCACTAACACCTTATACAATTGCAGCATAACCTCCCTAGTCTTAAACTCGATCCCTCTCGCAATGAAGGACAACATTCTATTTGCCTTCTTAATCACCTATTGCACCTGAAAACCAACTTTCTGCGACTCATGCACTAGCACACCCAGGTCTCTCTGCACAGCAGCATGTTTTAATATTTTATCATTTAAATAATAATGCTTTTTGCTGTTATTCCTACCAAAATGGATAACCTCACATTTGTCAACATTGTATTCCATCTGCTAGACCCTAGCCCATTCACTTAGCCTATCCAAATCCTTCTGCAGACTTCCAGTATCCTCTGCACTTGTTGCTTTACCACTTATCTTAGTGTCGTCTGCAAACTTGGACACATTGCCCTTGGTCCCCAACTCCAAATCATCTATGTAAATTGTGAACAGTTGTGGGCCCAACACTGATCCCTGAGCGACACCACTAGCTACTGATTGCCAACCAGAGAAACACCCATTAATTCCCACTCTTTGCTTTCTATTAATTAACCAATCCCCTATCCATGCTACTACTTTCCCCTTAACGCCATGCATCTTTATCTTATGCAACAACCTTTTGTGTGACACCTTGTCGAAGGCTTTCTGGAAATCCAGATATACCACATCCATTGGCTCCCCGTTATCTACCGCACTGTTAATGCTCTCAAAAAATTCCACTAAATTAGTTAGGCACGCCCTGCCGTTTATGAATCCATGCTGCGTCTGTCCAATGGGACAATTTCCATCCAGATTTCCATCATCATAGAATTTGCAATGCAGAAGGAGGCCATTCGGCCCATCGAGTCTGCACCGACTCTTGGAAAGAGCACCCTAACCAAGGACAACACCGCCACCCTATCCCCATAACCCAGTAACCCCACCCAACACTAAGGGCAATTTTGGACACTAAGGGCAATTTATCATGGCCAATCCACCTAACCTGCACATTTTTGGACTGTGGGAGGAAACCGGAGCACCCGGAGGAACCCCACGCACACACGGAGAGGATGTGCAGACTCCGCACAGACAGTGCGGGGACCTTGGGGATGTCAAGCAATTGTGCTATCCACAATGCTACCGTGCTGCCCCATAAATGAAAGTGCCCAATTCATTATTTCCAATTAAGTGGCAATTTAGCGTGGCCATTCCACCTAGCCTGCACATCGTTTGATTGTGGGGGCGAAACCCACGCAAACACGGGGAGAATGTGCAATCTCCACACGGTCAGTGACCCAGAGCCGGGATCGAACCTGGGACCTCGGCGCCGTGAGGCTACAGGACTAACCCACTGCGCGATCGTAAGCAGAGGCTTTGCATCCTACCATCTGGGAAAGATGGAGGCGGATTTGTTTTGGTCCGGGTGACACCATTATGTAGAATACGAATTGGAATGAAATCGATTTTATCTCTGAAGCATTTTTTATTCGCTCATGGGACGTGGGCGTCCAGGCTCGCACAGCATTTCTTGTGCATCATTAATTGCCCTTGAGGAGTCAGTTAATAGTTAACTACGTTGCCGTGGATTTGGAGTCACATGTAGTTCAGACCAAAAAAGGACGGCAGATTCCCTTCCCGAAAGGATATTAGTGAACCAGATGGTTTTCTTTAAATGAGAATCGACAAGAACATCATGGCCATCGGCAGACTTTTACTTGCAGATTTTTATTTAAATTTCAGCATCTGCAGTGACGGTATTTGAACCTGCTTTTCTCGTTCACTAGTCCAATGACAATAAAACGATACCAGGCCCTCCACTGACGATAAAAAATAATATAATAAATGAGCAGAAGTCGGCCTTTCGGGTCTTCCAACGTGGCCAGACTGTCAATCAGATCGCCATTGATATTTCTCCTCGTTGCCACCGTCCCTCACTGCCTTTGCGTATTACCGAACGCATCCAAAAATAGACTGATATTTGTTAAAAGTATATGCAAGGATTTAGATACGCGGGTTTCTCATTTACACTAAGGTTTATTTCCCCATTATTGACACAATCTTTTGAATATCTCTGTAATTTGCATCGTGTACCAGTAGCACGGCTATAATCTGAGAGTTTTCCGTACCCCGTTTGAGGGTGTCATTACATGTTATAAATTATTTCAAATGTGCTTCGATGGGTTACGTTTGGTAATGCTTTTTAACGTGGGAATACACCCGGTCATCAATGTTCAGCATATGTAACGTTCATTTGAAAGTTTTTCAATTGCAGCAGAAACGAGGGGCTGGAGAGGAGCAATTACGTTTGGAACTATTCAATATCTCTTACTTCTGAACTTCTCGTAGACATGTAAAAATACACAGAAATAAAATCTAATCGGACATTTGCGTTTATCTCAAAGATTCAGAACTTGATTACCAAAGGTTCCGCACAGATTCTGCCTCGAAAAAGCTATTTGGCCAGGCCAGTCAGATGAATAAGTTGAAGTAAAATGCCTGTGAGCTTTGCTCAGGAAGTTCCCCAGAATGACACATGCTTCAAATGTTAGATAGCAAATACAGACTGCATGATTTGCATTGGAAACATAAAAAGGGCTTTTATGCTGTTGATTGACTGGCTGTGCGGAGTCTGCACGTTGTCGCGTGTCTGCGTGGGTTTCCTCCGGGTGCTCTGGTTACCTCCCACAGTCCAAAGACGTGGATTGGCCATGCTAAACTGCATTATTGTCCAAAAAGGTTAGGAGGGGTTAGAGGGATAGGGTGGAAGTGAGGGCTTGGGTGGGTTGGGACAGACTCGATTGGCCGAATGTCCCCCTTCTGCACTGTGTGTTCTCCGTTTAACAAACGAAAAAACATATATTTTATGTTTTGCATAGAGGAATCACTTACTCTGGTGAATAATTCGAGTAAACTAGGAAAGGTTTAAGAATTAGAGATAATCTTTTGAGCTCAGTTTCCAATTTGTCACATAAAATAAGAGTGCCTGGTTGGAACTGTCTCCTGATCAAGCTCGTTGCGGGTTAGGCACTGGTAGAGTTTACAAAACGGACATAGATGATTTCTGTTGGGTGAGTGTGTCAACTGAAATGCAGTGAGATTCCAGGAAGTAATCTTGTAAATATGGCACGCATGATTCAACTGGTTGTGGAAGAATCTGCCGTGGCTGAATTACTTAGAACATAGAAAATACAGCACAGATGAGGCTCTTCGACCCACAATGTTGTGCCGAACTTTTGTCCTAGATTAAGAATAAATCAACCTACACCCCAGCATTCTGTACCTATCCAACAGCCGCTTGAAGGTCCCTAATGTTTCCGAATCAACTACTTCCATAGGCAGTGAATTCCATGTCCCCACTACTCTCTGGGTAAAGAACCTACCTCTGACATCCCCCATATATCTTCCACCATTCACCTTAAATTTATGTCCCCTTGTTCCACCCGAGGAAAACGTTTCTGACTGTCTACTCTATGTATTCCCCTGATCATCGTATAAACCTCTATCAAGTGCCCCCCCCCCTCATCCTTCTCCGTTCTAATGAGCAAAAGCCTAGCACCCTCAACCTTTCCTCGTAAGACCTATTCTCCATTCCAGGCAACATCCTGGTAAATCTCCTTTGCGCCTTTTCCAAAGCTTCCACATCCTTCCTAAAATGGGGCGACCAGAACAGCACACAGACCTCAAAATGTGGCCTTACCAAAGTTTTGTACAGCTGCATCATCACCTCACGGCTCTTAGATTCAACCCCTCTGCTAATCAACGCTAGCACACCATATGCCTTCTGCACAGCTCTCTCCACTTGGGTGGCAACTTTCAAAGATCTATGAACATAGACCCCCAAGATCTCTCTGCTCCTCCACATTGCCAAGAACCCTATCGTTAACCCTGTACTCCGCATTCACATTTGTCCTTCCAAAATGGACAACCTCACACCTTTCAGCGTTAAACTCCATCTGCCACTTCTCAGCTCAGCTCTGCATCCTTTATATGTCTCTTTGTAGCCGACAGCAGCCCTGCTCACTATCCACATCGCCAGCAATCTTCGTATCGTCTGCAAATTTACTGATCCACCCTTCAGATTAATCATCCAAGTCATTAATGAAAATGACAAACACAAGAGGACCCAAAACTGATACCTGCGGTACGCCACTGGTAACTGTCCTCCCGGCGGAATGTTTGCCATCCACCACCACTCTCTGACTTCTATCGGTTAGCCAGTTAGTTATCCAACTGGCCATATTCCCCACTATCCCATGCCTCCTTAATTTCTGCATACTCCTACCATGGGGAACCTTATCAAATGCCTTCCTAAAATCCATGTACACTACATCCACTGCTTTACCTTCATCCACGTGCTTGGTCACCTCCTCAAAGAAATCAATAAGATTTGTAAGGCAAGACCTACCCCTCACAAATCCGTGCTGACTATCCCTGATCAGGCAGTGGCTTTCCAGATGCTCAGAAATCCTATCCCTCAGTACCATTTCCATTACATTGCCTACCACCGAAGGACGACTAACTGGCCTGCAATTCCCAGGGTTATCCCTATTCCCTTTTTTGAACAGGGGCGCGACGGTCGCCACTCTCCAATCCACTGGTACCGCCCCTGTTGACAGTGGGGACAAAAAGATCATTGCCAACGGCTCTGCAATTTCATCTCTTGCTTCCTATAGAATCCTTGGATATATCCCGTCAGGCCCTGGGGACTTGTCTATCCTCAGGTTTTTCAAAATGCCCAATACATCCTCCTTCCTAACAAGCATCTCCTCGAGCTTACCAGTTTGTTTCACACTGTCCTATTCAACAATATGGCCCCTCGCATTCGTAAATACTGAAGAAAAGTACTCGTTCACGGCCTCTCATATCTCTTCAGACGCAATACACAATATTCCGCTACTGGCCTTGATCGGACTTACCCTCGCTCTAATCATTACCATATTTCTCACATATTTGTAAAAAGCCTTGGTGTTTTCTTGACCCTACCCGCCAAAGATTTTTCATGCCCTCTCTTAGCTCTCCTAATCCCTTTCGTCAGTTCCCTCCTGCCTTTCTTGTTTCCCTCCAGCGCCATGTCTGAACCTTGTTTCCTCAGCCTTACATAAGTATCCTTCTTCCTCTTAATACGACATTCAACCTCTCTTGTCAACCGTGGTTCCCTCACTCGACCACCTCTTCCCTGCCTGACAGGGACATACATATCAAGGGCACGTAGTATCTGTTCCTTGAACAAGTTCCACATTTCAATTGTGTCCTTCCTGACAGACTATGTTCCCAACTTATGCACGTCAGTTCTTGTCTGACAGCATCGTATTTACCCTTCCCCCAACTGTAAACCATGCCCTGCTGCACGCACCTAGGCCTCTCCATTACTAAAGTGAAAGTCACAGAATTGTGGTCACTATCTCCAAAATGCTCCCCCACTAACAAATCTATCACTTGCCCTGGTTCATTACCAAGTACCAAATTCAATATGGCCTCCCCTCTGGTCGGACAATCTACATCCTGTGTTAGAAAATCTTCCTGGACACACTGCACAAACACCACCCCATCCAAACTATTTGATCTAAAGCGTTTCCACTTAATATTTGGGTAGTTGAAGTCACTCATGAATACTCCCCTCTGACTTCCGCACCTTTCCAAAATCTGTTCCTCCACATCTCCGCTGCTATTGGGGGGCCTATAGACAACTCCCAACAAGGTGACTGCTCCTTTCTTATTTCTGACTTCAACCCATACTACCTCAGTAGGCAGATCCTCCTCGAACTGCCTTTCTGCAGCTGTTATACTATCTCTAATTAACAATGCCACCCCCACCTCATTTACCACCCTCCCTAATCTTATTGAAACATCTATAACCAGGAACCTCCAACAACCATTTCTGCCCCTCTTATATCCAAGTTTCCTTGAAGGCCACCACATCGTAGTCCCAAGTACCGATCCATGCCTTAAGTTCACCCACCTTATTCCTGATGCTTCTGTTTTTCTGAGTTATTCTACTTTGCAGCAGTCGCGTTAAAATATTCCCACATTTTATTCATCTTAGGGATTGGATCTGTTGCCCATTGGTGTCAGTGCCCTGCTGCAACCTACTATTAATCATCCAAGATCATTAACACCTTTGATGTTTTCGGGCAGAAAGCGAACATTTGGGGTTAATGTTATGATAGAGAAATTAAGGAATGCAAGAGAAATATTGGAAAACTGTTTTCACTATGCCTTTTTACCCACTCGATTCGTAATTAAATGCGGTGAGGCTGGGAGAATGTGTTCTGCCGAAGATGTTTCACTGCTCTGGTTGGTTTCAGATGCTCACCCTACTCCTGGGTGCCCAATTGAATGCCATGTCCCGCTCCCTCGGCAGCGGCATGAATGCATTCTTCTCTGTGCACCGGCATGTTCAAGGAAATTGTGCAGTAAAGGCCGTTGGCGATCATTAACCAGCCTGACCCAGCCTTCTCTGGGCCTCCCGCAAAGCTGTACCTTTGCCATGTGGAAGAACAGATGGTGTGGTTCAATATGGTACTGAAAATCGGGAAACTGGCGCCGTGGCTGATGAGGGTGAAACAGAAGGTGGGAAAGCACGGTTTAGGGCATCTCGGTAGCATTGTGGATAGCACAATTGCTTCTCAGCACCAGGGTCCCAGGTTCGATTCCGGCTTTGGTCTCTGTCTGTGCGGCGTCTGCACATCCTCCCCGTGTGTGCGTGGGTTTCCTCCGGGTGCTCCCGTTTCCTCCCACAGTCCAAAGATGTGCAGGTTAGGTGGATTGGCCATGGTAAATTGCCCTTAGTGTCCAAAATTGCCCTTAGTGTTGGGTGGGGTTTACTGAGTTATAGGGATAGGGTGGAGGTGTTGACCTTGGGAAGGGCGCTCTTTCCAAGAGCCGGTGCAGACTCGATGGGCCGAATGGCCTCCTTCTACACTGTAGATTCTATGGAAATTCTATGAAATGGTCCCACAGACGCAGCAGTGGGCTTGAAAGTCCTTCCGCTGGCTATAGGGGCATGTACCAGGGCCGGAGTGTGCTGGGGATAGCCAGAGGATTGGCTGTATATCTGCTCTGTCCCTCGAGCACGAGGGCGTCCAGACAGGGACAGCCATTTCAGTTGGCTGCAAGTCAGCCATTTGGCTTGGCACCCCACTGACCACCCACCATAGCCCGTGGTTGTGCAGAGCGTCCTCCCACAGCGGGCCCCACGTTGCTGCTGTGGAATCACACAAACCAGCCATGGAATACACCACAGTGAACCATACAGAAAGGCACAGGACAAGGGCGGCAGACCATACCATTGGCATGGGTTGCGCCAGCCACCAGTACTTCCACCGGCAGGGACAGCTGCCGGTGTCTGAGCCCCCTCCCCAGTGCCAGGGACCGACAGGGCCTGGGGCTCGGTGCGGAGGACAAATCACCAGGGGAAGCTACAGATGTTCGAAGGGGGAGGGTGCAAGCGGTTGCAGGAGCTGTAGTGCAGGGCTGGGCCACCATATAGCCCGACAGACCTGTTTGTGCACGGACGAACGCACTCGCCATGGTAACATGTCTGCCCTTTACTCCCGACAGAGAATGGATTTGGTATCCAACCAAGAATGTTTGGCCTCTGCGTGGCCTCCGCAGACCTGTCGGGAGGCCATGATGCTTTACTAGCCGGAGCTGCTTGGGGTGAAGCTTGGGGTGGAGCAGCAGCAGTGTATCCTTTCCCAGAGAAACGTGGCGAGAGCTAGTGAGGCTGGACAGTGGACCACCCAGATGGCCGTGGAGGATGTGCAAAAGTGTGGACCAGCAGTTCCTGTCATTCGAGGACCCACCCTCTCGGGCATGTCATCGAATTATCTGACTGACCAGCGAGACCAGGCGACATCTGCGATGTTCTGGAACGTCTGAGGACACCGTCTGTCAGTAAAGGTGAAGATTGCATTGAAGTAGCATGCCGCGGGAGGCTTCCAGGCGTCGAGTGCGGACCAGTCAGAGGTCTCCCACATTCGTGGCACAGATGCACCCGTGCCACAACGAAAGCCTGTATGCCCGGTTAATGCAGTAAATCAGCCGGATTTCGGAACGAGCACAGCACATTGCCGGGCCAGTAGAGTTCACCGTCATCTCTGGAATGTTTCTGGTCCAGGGGGTAATCGATGAGACGTATGTCCCATTATGAGCACTGCTGCATGAGGTAGCGTACTTCACAAAGTGCAAAGGGTGCTACTCCATGAACGTACACCGAGTATGTGACCACGAGATGCACATCATGCATGTCTGCTACTAATACCAGGGCAGAGTGCACGACGCCTTCACTCTGACGCACTCCATATGTTGCCCATCACTTTCAAGGTGCTCCTTCGTGAGAAGACTTGGCTTCTGGGCGACAGGGGTAATCTGCTTTAATCGTGGTTAATGGCGCCTAGCCATAGCTCATGCTGAATCCGGCTTCTATGACGCCTATACAGCGGCCAGATGTGTGATCGTGCGGTGCATAGGCATGGTCAAGATGCAGACCAGGTGTCTAGATAGCTCTGGACGGTGTCTCCAGCATAGCCACAGGAGGGTCTCGCACATTGCGGCGGACTGCTGCATACACCACAACATTACGGTAGAAGGGCGAAATACTGCAGGAGAAGCAAGAATGCCAGCCTCGTCCGACGAGATGGATGCAGAAGGACTGTCAGTATGGACAGGGCATGGGCAGCCACAGGACGCCATGCAATATTTGTGCCAGAGCCGTCAATCTAATCATCACGATGTTCACCAACTGGTCGGCCTGTCCGGTGGATGCTCGAAATTCCGCCCCTCGCCCCCCCTGGCAGTCACCCTTTCCCCTCTCCAAAACCCTGTGTCCCATCACCATCCTCTGTGTTTTCTACCTGCTTCACTAAAACGTAATGCCACTGAGTTGGTAGTATCAGCGGTTATGGTCCATGGGATGGAGAACGATGACGACCCTCTCCGCGATGAGGTGTGGTGTTCTGCATCATTTGACGACGCCTGACGCCTGCCACTAATAGCACTTTCCACCGCCTGCCCGTGTAATCACTTCATGTGTTCTGGCAAACTCACACCCCATCGAAACCTGCTGCGGTAGAGGTGGGGAAGGCGTCTACGGTGAGGGTGTCGTAGGCTACGTGGTTGGGTACAGACGTGGTATGCGGTGTTGGGTCCCTCCCGGGTACGCCCTACCACATGGCGCCACACCATATATGGCCTTGTTCCCTGCCAACTCAGGGGTCGACATTGGGATGGCGCCCAACAGCCCTGGCGTACTGGTTCGTACCCACTTCCAACACCCTGCCCCCTGCACCAGCCTTCTCACTACCCCACACCCTCTGCTCCAAGCCCAGCACTCTCAACCTTCAGACAGAATACCGAGGCAGGTTGGAAGGATGGTGAACAGATGTTAATTGTGATATGTGCAAGTACTGAGCTCGAGCTACCACTGTTAAGCTACGTGCTTCACCCGTGACATTTTAACTGGTGTCTAACTTCCCAGCTTTACGTCTCCTAACGCATCTTCTACGTGGATCACCAGGTAGTACATCAGAAATTGAGGAAGCCACCTGCGATTCCCACTATGTGACCTGGGTCCCCACTGGCGGTTTTGCTCTGGAGCGACTAGGCCAGAATAGGCCCGGCTACCTTGCTGGTGTCGCGCATGGCCTAGTACCACCCTGCTAAGCCCGCTGCCCATCAGATGCACCAGGGACAGGTGGGGAGATTCAGTGGTGCTGAGGTGCTACAGCACCTTCCCTATCGGAGTCAACGGCACAGGACCCATGACATTCGCCCCCCCCCCCCCTCTGGATTCCTGACGGCCCATGGCCTCTCCTCGGGACCGGGGTGCGGCTGGAGCGAACTCCGTGGGTTTCCCCGGCATTTGGCTCTACCAGTCCTCGAGGCCCGCTGTCGTTCCGATCATGGTCTCCATGCTCGCAGCCATAGGGTAAAGAACTGAGACACATCCCTTTGGTATTGGTCCACGTCTCTCTGTTGGGACTGTGCCACGTTATCCAGTGACTGTGCCAGTTCCCTCTACGTCAGGTTCAGGTTAGCCAGCGCTCGGCCAATTCCCTCGACGCCCACAGGCATGCACCATTGTTACTGGGCCAAACTCTGGAGAACCGCCGCAATGTCCATGTAGCCCTGCTACATGGCAGCTGGGGTCTTGGCCATTCTGGTCTCTTCCTTGGCCACCACCTGCACAGAGTGCTCCAGCCCTTGGACATGCTGACCCATGGCTGATACCGTCGCATTAAAGTCTTCCTTTGCAGGCGTAACCTTTGCAGTGTTGACATGAGTAGCTCACATGTTTGGCACTGCCTCCAGCCTTTGCAGGTGGTTTGCCTCCTCTAACTGCACATGCAAGCGCTGGATGAGTGTTAACTCCCCTACTCTGCGCTGGCATCTCTAGCATTCATGTCACTGCCCTGTCCAGAAGCCGGAGACACGTCTGGATGGCAGTTACTACTTGGTCTTGGGCCACCCTGCGACCGTCCGCCGTCTTGCGGGGGGGGGGGGGGGGGGGGGGGGGTTTCATCCTCCATCTGCCGTATCACTGCACGTATTTGATGCCGCTAGATAGAGCCAAAAGAGCCACTTGACTAAAGAATAGAGGCATGGACTATTTTGTAAACGGTGACAACATTCATAATGCTGAAGTGCAAAGGGACTTGGGAGTCCTCGTCCAGGATTCTCTAAAGGTAAACTTGCAGGTTGAGTCCGTAATTAAGAAAGCAAATGCAATGTTGTCATTTATCTCAGGAGGCTTGGAATATAAAAGCAGGGATGTACTTCTGAAGCTTTATAAAGCATTAGTTTGGCCCCATTTAGAATACTATGAGCAATTTTGGGCCCAACACCTCAGGAAGGACATACTGGCACTGGAGCGGGTCCAGCGCAGATTCACAAGGATGATCCCAGGAATGGTAGGCCTAACATACGATGAACGTCTGATGATCCTGGGATTATATTCATTGGAGTTGAGGAGGTTGAGGGGAGATCTAATAGAAACTTACAAGATAATGAATGGCTTAGATAGGGTGGACGTCGGGAAGTTGTTTCCATTAGCAGGGGAGACTAGGACCCGGGGGCACAGCCTTAGAATAAAAGGGAGTCACTTTAGAACAGAGATGAGGAGAACGTTCTTCAGCCAGAGAGTGGTGGGTCTGTGGAATTCATTGCCACAGAGGGCGGTGGAGGCCGGGACGTTGAGTGTCTTTCAGACAGAAGTTGATAAATTCTTGATTTCTCGAGGAATTAAGGGCTATGGAGAGAGCGGGTAAATGGAGTTGAAATCAGCCATGATTGAATGGTGGAGTGGACTCGATGGGCCGAATGCCTTACTTCCGCTCCTATGTCTTCTGGTCTTATGCCCAGCCGACGCAAGTTTCTCTGAGATGGTGGAGGGTTCCAGTGAAAGCAGTTTTGCGAAGTCAGTGTCGACCCAGCCCATGTGGCCTGTGTTGTTATCTGGTTGTGACTGGGGAGAGGGTCATCAGCAGGCCCCGCCGAGTGCCTGGATGAGTTGCGGTGTTGCAAATGACCCGTCTCGACGCAAGGTGATTCTGTGAGACATACAACAAGGTGCATGTTGTAAGTGGTAGTGTGGGGTTTAGAAGGGCGGGGGGGGGGGGGGGGGGGGGCGTGCACATCACTAGTCACTGCATGTTCACTTCTTTTTCGATAGCAATATCTGCCTTAGTGACTGCCCACTATCCGACCCCATAAACCAGGCCCAAATCCCTCTGCTCTGCGACGGTGAGGAGCCATCGGTCTGTGGGACCCTCCGGCCTTTTCAGTTTTCTGGTGTTTGTTGGCGTCTTCTCCTGGAGAGATCGATAATGCACAATTTGAGGCACTTGGCCACGGGCAGCAAAGGTAGTCCGTAGCTAGTGCCACCTGTGTGTAGAAAAATCTCTTCCTCGGACAGATTCTCAGTAGTAGAGAAGCCTATTGAAATGTACGGAAATGTGGGATGAGGATTTACAACGATGTGTATTCAGACAAGTACAATGTGCAAATGGTATTCCACGCACATTCAAGACTAACTTTTGTGACAGGTTGGGATAAATGCTCGCGGAGGAAAATAGTGTTGGTCATCACATCATGAGATAGAGCTAGAACAACGTGTAAACATGCTCCAAAGAACACGAAGAGAACAGGCACAGAATGTCATCCACCTCTATCATATGTTTGGAAAACAAAACAAACATCTCCTATAAATCCAAACGTAAGTCAAGACAACACGGTTCTTCATCACTATATACTTCGAAAAAGATTATTGAATTACCTGTTTCGTCTAGAGATTTGTTCGCATCTTGCAGTTCTATGAAAAAAAAGTAATGCAACGTAAAATTTCCTATTTGTGACCCGTGTACCTACTTCATATAGTCTCACGTTCCCCCCCCCCCCCCCCCCCCCCCCCGCAAAACTCGCTTATTTGATTCATGGGAGATAGTTATTCATGCTGGTTGTTGGTGCAGTTTTGACTGAGGCTGATAGGTCAAAAGATCAATGACGTTATGGCATCATCCCATAAAATCCTGGTCAGTTCCACGTCATGGTACACGGCATGAAATGTAGAATATTTGTGGTCTGGAGCACGCGATGCACAATGTTAGTAGAAGATAAAAAGGTTGGATTATGAGGCCCAGCACGTCAGACTATGGTTACATTTATTCCAACATAGATTTATTTCAAAACAAACATTCGTGATTCGATTATCAAATATATTGAAGGGCACATGAGACCATAACAAGATACGCAGCAAAATATTTAATGGCAAGTCGTTAGTTCTGATGATAAGACACATTTATTGATAACAAGAAAATCAGTGACAAATTTGAATTCGCTGCAGAAATTATGTTTTTACACAGGTGGTGCTAGCTACGGACTACCTAGGTTATTTTAAATATTGAACACACAGTTCAATGGAGTTGAGTTGGACAATAATGGGTGGGATTCTCCGTTAGTCAATGCCGAAATCGGAGCGTGTGATCAGGCGGACAATGGGCTGGATTCTCTGACTCTGCGATGAAGTGCTGACGCCGCGTGGGTACACTGGTGCTTCACGATCGGAAACATGGCACAACAGAGACACCGATTCAGCAATTCTGAATGGGTGAGCACCATCGCTACGTGGAAGGCAACCGGTGCCATGCAAAGCGGCGCCGGATTCTCCGGGTCCGTGATTGGCGCGAGTCTCACACACTTGACATCAAATTAGAGAATCCGGAATGTGTAGAACGCAGCCGTTCTACATTTCTGGTTATAGCCACCTTCCGATAGAGTGCCCTAGCTAGGCCCACGCCGTCGCCCAATTCCTATATAGATCATGGACAATCCACCAAACCTGCACATCTTTGGATTGCAGGAGAAAACTGGGGATGCCGAAGGAAACTCACTGCAGCCACCAGGAGAACATGCAAAGCCCACACAGGCAGTCACTCAAAGCGGCTATTAAAACCAGTCCCTGCTGTGTGAAGCAGCAGTGAAAACCACTGTGCTGTCGCAGTGCCCAATGAACCACTGAATATCTCTCTAACTCTCTCTACATACATAAATACAAAGGCAAAGAACCTAATTATTTCTATCTATCTATCCATCTATCTTTATACCTATCTATCTTTCTTTTTATCTATCTATCTATGTATCTATCAATCTATGTATCTAGCCATCCGTCCATCCATCCACCTATCCTCGATCAGTTCATATATATATCTATCTAATCGTGCTTTTGTCCACAAATTTTTGCCTCCAGTCTTAAAGATTTCAGTAACTCGACTTCGGCTGGTTTAAAGGAAGCAAAGTTTAAAGTCATGAGAGACAACGAAATCTTGTCATATTTGCCTTAAATGTTATTTCCATTATTATTAGTTAAAACAGTGACCGTCTATTTCTAGAATTTGTCCCTTTTTAAAAAACTATCTCTCTCGTTCAATGGGCCGGATTCTCTCTCGGCCGATGCGGAAATCGAGAAACGTAATTGGCCGGAGAATCGGTACCGGCGCCAAAATGGATTGGATTGGATTGGATTTGTTTATTGTCACGTGTACCGAGGTACAGTGAAAAGTATTTTTCTGCGAGAAGCTCAACAGATCATTAAGTACATGAGAAAAAAAGGGAATAAAAGAAAATACATAATAGGGCAACACAACATATACAATGTAACTACAAAGGCACTGGCATCGGATGAAGCATACAGGGTGTAGTGTTAATGAAATCAGAATATAAGAGGGTCATTTAGGAGTCTGGTGACAGTGGGGAAGAAGCTGTTTTTTAGTCTGTTCGTGCATGTTCTCAGACTTCTCTATCGCCTGCCCGATGGAAGAAGTTGGAAGAGTGAGTGAGCCGGGTGGGAGGGATCTTTGATTATACTGCCCGCTTTCCCCAGGCAGCGGGAGGTGTAGATGGAGTCAATGGATGGGATGCAGGTTCGTGTGATGGACTGGGCTGTGTTCACGACTCTTTGAAGTTTCTTGCGGTCCTGGGCCGAACAGTTGCCATACCAGGTTGTGATGCAGCCTGATAGGATGCTTTCTATGGTGCATCTGTAAAAGTTGGTAACAGTCAATGTGGACATGCCGAATGTCCTTAGTTTCCTGAGGAGGTATAGGCGCTGTTGTGCTTTCTTGGTGGTAGCGTCGACGTGGGTGGACCAGGACAGATTTTGGGAGATGTGCTGCCCTAGGAATTTGAAACTGCTAACCATCTCCACCTCGGCCCCGTTGACGCTGACAGGGGTGTGTACAGTACTTTGCTTCCTGAAGTCAATTACCAGCTCTTTAGTTTTGCTGGCATTGAGGGAGAGATTGTTGTCGCTACACCACTCCACTAGGTTCTCAATCTCCCTCCTGTATTCGGACTCATCGTTATTCGAGATCCGGGCCACTATGGTCGTATCGTCAGCAAACTTGTAGATGGAGTTGGAACCAAGTTTTGCCACGCAGTCGTGTGTGTACAGGGAGTAGAGTAGGGGGCTAAGTATGCAGCCTTGCGGGGCGCTGGTGTTGAGGACTATTGTGGAGGAGGTGTTGTTAATTCTTACTGATTGTGGTCTGTTGGTCAGAAATCGAGGATCCAGTTGCAGAGTGGGGAGCCAAGTCCTAGGTTTTGGAGCTTTGATATGAGCTAGGCTGGGATTATGGTGTTGAAGGCGGAGCTGTAGTCAATAAATAGGAGTCTAATGTAGGAGTCCTTGTTTTCCAGATGCTCTAGGGATGAGTGTAGGGCCAGGGAAATGGTGTCTGATGTGGACCGGTTGCAGCGGTATGCGAATTGCAGTGGATCAAGGTGTTCTGGTAGTATGGAGGTGATGCGCTTCATGATCAACCTCTCGAAGCACTTCATTACGACTGAGGTCAGGGCCACTGGTCGGTAGTCATTGAGACACGTTGCCTGGTTCTTCTTTGGTACTGGTATGATGGTGGTCTTCTAGAAGCAGGTGGGGACCTCGGAGTGGAGTAGGGACAGGTTAAAGATGTCCGTGAATACCTCTGCCAGCTGGTCCGCGCAGGCTCTGAGTGCACGACCAGGGATCCCGTATGGGCCCGTCGCCTTACGAGGATTCACTTTCAGGAAGGCCAATCTGACTTCGGAATCTGTGATGATGGGTATAGGTGAATTATGGGCTGCTGGGGCACTCGCCAGCGGATTGTTGGTTACCTGCTCGAACCGAGCATAGAATGCATTGGGTTCATCGGGGAGGGGTGCGCTGCTGCCAGAGATACTGTTTGGCTTCGCTTTGTCGCCCGTTATGTTGTTTTGTCCTTGCCACAACCGCTGAGAACCTGTCTCTGACTCTAGCTTGGTTTGAAACTCTCTCTTGGCATTCCGGATGGCTTTGCGAAGGTCGTACCTGGATTTTTTGTATAGGTCAGGGTCGTCTCCCTTGAACGCCTCAGATCTGTCCTTCAGTAGGGAGTCAATCTCGCGATTGAGCCATGGTTTCCGGTTGGGGAACGCACGTACTGCTTTGTTTGGCACACAGTTATCCACACATTTGCTGATGAAGTCTGTGACGGTGGTGGCATACTCATTTAAGTTGGTCGCTGAGTTCTTACATATGGACCAGTCCACTGTCTCTAAGCAGTCACGTAAGAGCTCTTCTGTCTCCTCGGACCAGCACTGCACAACCTTCTTAGCTGGATTCTCCCGCTTGAGTTTCTGCTTGTACGCCGGGAGAAGGAGCACCGTCTTCAGGTCTGATTTCCCAAAATGCGGTCGGGGGATGGAACGGTAGGCGCCCTTGATTTTTGAGTAGCAGTGGTGAAGAGTGTTGTCGCCACTGGTGGGACAGGAGATGTGCTGGTGGAATTTTGGAAGTACACCCTTGAGGTTGGCCTTGTTGAAGTCTCGGGCAACGATGAACAAGTCCTCCGGGTGTTCTGTTTCGTAGTTGTTTATTACTGTGTATAGTTCGTCCAGCACCTTCACCATTACTGCCTGGGGTGGGATGTAGACCGCTGTGATAATGGCTGAAGTGAACTCGCGTGGAAGATAATATGGGCGGCACTTCACGGTCAGGTATTCCAGGTCTGGGGAGCAGTAGGTCGCCAGAGTCGCCACATCCAAGCGCCAGGAGGAGTTGATGAGGAGGCAAACCTCTCCAACCTTCGCTTTGCCTGATGAGGTGCCAAAATTGTGAGGGCGCAGATTTCAGATAGGTTGCAACTCGCAGTCGACTCGAGAGCAGCCGCAAAGCGTTCTGCAACGCACGCTCAATAAGCGGCATTGGCATATCATTAAAGGGCCTGGCCCGGTATTCGCCGGAGCCGTTGCGATTCGTTACGTCCGATGGGCCGAAATTTCGACGCCGCACAGCATCTCTTCTTTAAAAATCGTGAAAGCAGCGTCGTTGCTGAGGAGGTAGAGAGTGGGGGTATGGAAAGTGTCCAATATTCGCCATTGTTTTCTGACAGTTGTGCCGCTTCTCGGGGTGCGTCTGCCAGGCCCGGAGGGCGTAGCAGTGGCTGCCAGGAGGTCGGACTTGGGGTCCGGGTGGACCGGCCGGGAGCATAATTGCCGCTGCCTGCAAGGACGAAATGCAGCTGCGCACGACGCTGACTGACCACTGTGAACTTAGAGCCACAGGACATATCGGTGTACCCCACGCCACTCTCCTAGGTGCCCTCTGACGCTAGCCGTCCCTTCAGTCTTGATGGGCACTCACCAGTGCAACCAGTGCCTTGTTACCAGGAATGACTGTTGTGGGGATTGTAATGTGTATGTGCAGTTGCAGCTTGTCAACCTGCCGAGTGTCAATCATGGACCAGGCAATTTCCGTACCGTTTTTTATGGGAATCGATTGTGCCCCACGTGTCGTTGTTTTTAACCCCTCCACAGTGGTTGAATTGGTCCCGATTCGGCGCCAGTTTTGCTGTCGTGAAAGTCCCGCAATCCTGCCCCAGCTTCAACATTCAGCCTAAGCAATGGAGAATCCAGCCGAATAGACAGCTTGCTGAATCATCACTTAAATGTCTGCCATTGCATCTCTACTTACCAATACTTTAAAACCATTATCCACTTCATTGTAGCGACTTCTACTTTCTTGCCCTCATATTACCTCTAATGGAAAATGTAGTATTATAGTCTTCGCTATCTTGATGTGAATGCAAAATCCAACCCGATTGTGATCTTTGGTGCGTCGGGGCAACTTCACTATGAGCTAATTTTGGGGGGATTTGCATTGCAGTATTAATGTGAGCCTACCTGGGACACTAATAAGGATTATTATTATCAAAATCCAAGTTACACTGGAGCCTTTTCCTTTATTAATCCCTGAACGTGCTTTACTGAGAACCTGCCACGAAAACATTCTCTGACTTATGTTGCGAATAATGGTCCGTAATTTCCCTAGCAAATCAGCGTTTTATGGACACTGCAACGAATTCTGAAACAAAACGAAATTAAGCCTACACTGATAAATGTACTGAAAATATTGACAACGATGTGTGCAAATTCAGAGCATGAAATCTATGGCAAAGGATTGTTTATTCTAAAATGCGACACAACAAAGATACAGTCAGGGTTTAGAATTGATAAAACTACAGTACGAGATGCAAACTGATAATCTGTGATATGCGATGCAGTGTCATCCCTACCTTTTTCTTTTTTAGCCATCTTGTGTTCTATGAGACGAGGGAAATGCAGCATGAAGTGTTACGTAATTTGATTATTGATTTTAGGTGAATTTCGGAAGCTTGTTTTCGTGATTAACGAACAGGAGCCTAGGGAAGAAATTATATCATCAATGGCGTCAGAAGGACATTGCAAAGAAGAGGACAAGACACATTCCAAGTAAGTTAGCATTATTTTCGTCATGTATTTCCATACGTTGTTTCCGGGTGCTTACCATTTTCAGTCAAGGTTTCTTTCAAGAGACTGCATTCTGCAAGAAAGAAAGACATCGTCACAAATGATGCAATTATTGGTAAACTTGCATCAGATCCAAGAATTGTGGGTGTCCCGACACCTCTTCAAAATTACACGGAAGACTTACACCAGCGTGACATTCTCTGATATGTCTAAAGATATACGGGTTAGAGAACCTCTAACGAACCGCTCTCCATGGTAGCATGACGCACGTGTTTGAACTCCGTTCCTCCCAATGGTCGAGCTGCCTACACTTAGCCTCAAAATTCAATAATTCGTCTTTGTGAAGGTGTTTTGGGCTCCAATATCGCCACTGGCATGAATACGCTAGTCGCATGTGCATTGTCGGCAGATAACAAGAGGGGAAGTTTCAATGCAGAGTGGAAAGCGGCAGCAGCTGAGGCAGAATCAGTTGACAGCAAAACAGAGTCATATATTCACGTGAATAAAGTTTATCAGAAGCGGATAAAATTAGAGATGCAAAAGCATATTCCCTCCAGCAGCCACAAAAGATGCCAGTTAGAAAAGGAACAAGGGAGGACGCATGCGATTCAGTCCCCACAGTCAGATGTTAAACGTTTAAAAGTTTCAACTTGCAAGGCCATATAGAAAAGTAAACATTATAACGGGTATATCAAATATTGGTGTGCATAACAGAAAGTTAGAAAGTTCAATTAACTTGAACTTTTGCGGCAATCACGCATTTTTTTAAAACGGGGTAATAACAAAACCAACAAATAAAAGTAACTTATACATGGATTCCTTGACATACGGACCAAAAAAACGCAAGCAAGTCATGAAGACTGAAGAATTTAATCGACAGTTGAATTGTATTTCTTTTTACGGAAATTCGCTGGAACACAGAGGGGGCGATTAGGCGGCGAGTGATGCCATGTGAGCAAACTGGAGAATGACGGTGTTAGGCTAATGGAATCTGAGTCAGGCTTTAAATTGAACTGGGGTGTGCAACAATAGGTCATCCTATATTGTGTTGGCCTCCCCAAGGTAGAACAGACCACCTTCTGAAGAAAGTAATATTGGACTTGAAATGTTAGTTCTGTTTTTTTCTCTACAGATGACGCCAGACTTGCTGAATATTTCCAGTTATTTGTATTAGGGCTTCGAATGTGGGATACTGAACTACTGTATATATATAATGGTATTCTTGAATCCTTCGCCTCTCGCGTGACGTGTGGTGATCCTCAGTTTAAATCACCACCAGTCACCTCTCCATCTCAAGGGAGAAGGCAGCCAGGAGTCACGGTGGACTATGAACATAGAACATACAGTGCATAACGAGGCCATTCGGCACATTGAATTCGCACCGACCCACTTAAGCCCTCACTTCAACCCTATCCCTTAACCCAATAACTCTTCTTAACCTTTTTGGACACTAAGGGCAATTTAGCATGGCCAATCCACCGAAGCTGCACATCTTTGGACTGTTGGAGGAAACCGGAGCACCCGGAGGAAACCCACGCAGACACAGGGAGAACGCACAAACTCTGCACAGACAGTGACCTAGCAGAGAATCGAAGCTGGGACCCTGGCGCTGTGAAACCACAGTGCTAACCACTATGCTACCGTGCTGCCCGTGGCTACGTTACCCTGCCTTACTAACTACATGTATGCAGAAACATCTTTATCTATATATATATATTTGGGTTGTTGATATTTTACATTCTGAATGTATTCAGCATATTCCGTTTCTGATGTCCAGGTTCCAAGGCATTACGTTTTTATTTTTATGTATTCTTGCTGTGAACGAGGTCGCGGTCATAAGGCAAAACTAATTAATGCATAGAGATGCGAATAACTCTGTTCTTAAACACTTTCTGCCTTTCATTCGATTTGTTTCGTCCTTGTTGTCACATTGAAGCCTAGTTGCCACTCAACATGTCCTAAAACCGGCCAATCGGTCGCACCCTGCTGATTTCCGGTCGCGACACGTCGGGAGAACGAAACCTCGGCACATTGCATTCAGCGTTCAGCTTGAAAATAAAGCTAATATGGTCGAGTTTGTGCGCGCAAACACTTCCTTGCAAAGTATGCAGCGGATCTGATAACGCAGAAAACATCATGACTGTATTAGCGAAGAAAATGTTGATTACCTCAGAAACTCCAGCTTGCGGAAAATCACATAGAGGTTCCATTGATCTTCATTTGTCAGTTACGATCACAAGGAAAATGGAAAACATAGCAACTTGTAATTTCGAATTGTTGCAACATTGTAATTTGAAGTGGGCAACTGATAGGTGGTGATTTAATCTGAGGATCACGACACCTCATTCGAGGGCAAAGGGCTTCATGAATACCAAATATATGAATAGAGAGCAGTTCAATATCCAATCTTCAGAACTCTAATATAATAGTAATATACTTCCGAACAGAAAGAACTGGAAATCTTCAGCAAGTCTGGCATCATATGTGGAGAAAACCCAAAATCCACTGCTATGGAGTAAAAACATTGAACCGGAAACTGCCTGGGACCACAATACAGATCGCAACCCGAGTTGACTACATACGTCAGCAAGTGTTCATTTTGGAAGCCGTCTTGTGATTTTTCAAGGTCGTTCTCCCTATTATAGAACAGTACAGCACCCAACAGGTTCTTCGGCCCTCGATGTTGTGCAGAGCTTTGTCCGAAACCAAGATCAAGCTATCGCACTCCCTGTGATTCTGGTGTGCTCCATGTGCCTATCCAATAACTGCTTGAAAGTTCCTAAAATGTCCGACTCCAACATCACAGCAGGCAGACCATTCCACACCCCAAACACTCTCTAAGTAAATAACCTACCTCCGGCATCGCTCCTATACCTCCCACCCTGAATCTTATAGTTATGCCCCCTTGTAACAGCTACATCCACCAGAAGAAATAGTCTCTGAACGACAACTCTATCTATCCCCCTCGTCATCATATAAACCTCTATTAAGTCGCCTCTCATCCTCCTCCGCTCCAAAGAGAAAAGCCCTAGCTCCCTCAACCTTTACTCATAAGATCTACCCTCCAAACCAGGCAGCACCTTGGTAAATCTCCTTTGCACCCTTTCCAAGGCTTCCTCATCCCTCCTATCGTGATGTGTTTTATGTTAGTGCAAGGTCACTGATTGGAGCCATTTAATAACTTGTTAATACACAATCAAATGTACAAATGCACCGATCCAGGCTACTGGCTGGCTCTTTTTTCTTTCTATCTATCTATCTACCGAACTATCTATCTATCTATCTATCTATCTATCTATCTATCTATCTATCTATCTATCTATCTATCTATCTATCTATCTATCTATCTATCTATCTATCTATCTATCTATCTATCTATCTATCTATCTATCTATCTATCTATCTATCTATCTATCTATCTATCTATCTATCTATCTATCTATCTATCTACCTATCTATCTACCTATCTATCTATCTATCTATCTATCTATCTATCTATCGATCGATCTACCTACCTATCTATCTATCTATCTATCTATCTATCTATCTATCTATCTATCTATCTATCTATCTATCTATCTATCTATCTATCTATCTATCTATCTGTCTGTCTGCCTATCTATCTATCTATCCAGCTATCTATCTATCCATCTATCTATCTATCTATTTATCTATGTATCAATTTATCAATCTATCTACCTATCTACCTACCTATCTGTCTGTCTGTCTATCTGTCTGTCTATCTATCTATCTATATATGTATCGATTTATATTTCGCCTTGAAAACTCACCGATCGTTGGTAAATTAATGTAACAATAAATAATCTTGTCATGTTTGAAAAAATATTTTCGTTTGTTTAAAGCGGGTATTGATGGATGGTGGCCCAAACACTTGTAAAAATGGTATTTCCTATCGTTTACACATCTGTTACAATCAGAGAAATAAATAATCTTACATGTATGAACGCATATTATAATTATTGACAATAAAAATGTTGTTCACACGTCGCTGCGTTGCAAATTGAACATCTTGAATCAAATTGAAAATAATTTGAATTTGAATTGAATTGAATCGAAACAAACAATTCAAGTCAAATTAATTTCATGTCAATTCAATGTAATCCAATTTGATTAAAAACATTTTATTTCACAAGTCTCTATGTTGGAAATAGAACAGATACAGCATTTATAAAACACAGAATTATGTGAACAATTTGGAATTTAATTGCTGCGAGGCAAATCCTTAACATACAACTCTGCAAAAATGGCGTACCACTTTATTCTGCCCCAGCGTAGTCTTCCTCTACCTAGCGTCACATCGTAGTACCAGCAAGTCCTTCTCTTATATTCCCTTGCCTGTGATTATTTAGGGTTTAGTTGCAGTGATATTTGTGAGCCGTCTGAAATGAGAATGTGAGATCCTAATCCTAAAAACTGTAGAATTGTTTTTGTTTTTTAATTTGGTGTTCATGGTTAACGAACATTTCACAATTTAAGTTCTGTAGATTTTGAGATTCCTACCTTTTTCTTTTTTCGCCAAATTCTGTTCTGTGTTGATAATGACGAATGTAACTGCAATGTTATCTTTACATCACAGTGTTACCTGTAAACTATCGCTTCAGCAATCTGCAAAATGGAGTGCATTCGAATGACATCTGCTTCTGAGTACAGGGCAGAACATGTCTGGTACCAACAAGGTATCAACGAATATGTTGGATGGATGAAACTGACCTGTGATCTTTAGGTATTCTGGTCTTGTGAGACAATTTGTATCTCCAAACCAAATTCACAAGTGCAATCATTTTAGTCACTGAAATCTGGACCTCATATTCCAATTCTTTGCATTCAAAACTAGATTTATCATAGATAATCATAAGAACATATGAACTAGGAGCAGGAGTAGGCCATCTGGCCCCTCGAGCCTGCTCCACCATTCAATGAGATCATGGCTGATCTTTTGTGGACTCAGCTCCACTTTCCGGCCCGAACACCATAACCCTTAATCCCTTTATTCTTCAAAAAACTATCTATCTTTATCTTAAAAACATTTAATGAAGGAGCCTCTACTGCTTCGCTGGGCAAGGAATTCCATAGATTCACAACCCTTTGGGTGAAGAAGTTCCTCCTAAACTCAGTCCTAAATCTACTTATCCTTATTTTGAGGCTGTGCCCACTAGTTCTGCTTTCACCCGTCAGTGGAAACAACCTGCCCGCATCTATCCTATCTATTCCCTTCATAATCTTATATGTTTCTATAAGAACCCCCCTCATCCTTCTAAATTCCAACGAGTACAGTCCCAGTCTACTCAACCTCTCCACGTAATCCAACCCCTTCAGCTCTGGGATTAACCTAGTGAATCTCCTCTGCACACCCTCCAGTACCAGTACGTCCTTTCTCAAGTAAGGAGACCAAAACTGAACACAATACTCCAGGTGTGGCCTCACTAACACCTTATACAATTGCAGCATAACCTCCCTAGTCTTAAACTCGATCCCTCTCGCAATGAAGGACAACATTCTATTTGCCTTCTTAATCACCTATTGCACCTGAAAACCAACTTTCTGCGACTCATGCACTAGCACACCCAGGTCTCTCTGCACAGCAGCATGTTTTAATATGTTATCATTTAAATAATAATCATTTTTGCTGTTATTCCTACCAAAATGGATAACCTCACATTTGTCAACATTGTATTCCATCTGCCAGACCCTAGCCCATTCACTTAGCCTATCCAAATCCCTCTGCAGACTTCCAGTATCCTCTGCACTTGTTGCTTTACCACTTATCTTAGTGTCGTCTGCAAACTTGGACACATTGCCCTTGGTCCCCAACTCCAAATCATCTATGTAAATTGTGAACAGTTGTGGGCCCAACACTGATCCCTGAGCGACACCACTAGCTACTGATTGCCAACCAGAGAAACACCCATTAATTCCCACTCTTTGCTTTCTATTAATTAACAAATCCCCTATCCATGCTACTACTTTCCCCTTAACGCCATGCATCTTTATCTTATGCAACAACCTTTTGTGTGGCACCTTGTCAAAGGCTTTCTGGAAATCCAGATATACCACATCCATTGGCTCCCCGTTATCTACCGCACTGTTAATGCTCTCAAAAAATTCCACTAAATTAGTTAGGCACGCCCTGCCGTTTATGAACCCATGCTGCGTCTGTCCAATGGGACAATTTCCATCCAGATTTCCATCATCATAGAATTTGCAATGCAGAAGGAGGCCATTCGGCCCATCGAGTCTGCACCGACTCTTGGAAAGAGCACCCTAACCAAGGACAACACCGCCACCCTATCCCCATAACCCAGTAACCCCACCCAACACTAAGGGCAATTTTGGACACTAAGGGCAATTTATCATGGCCAATCCACCTAACCTGCACATTTTTGGACTGTGGGAGGAAACCGGAGCACCCGGAGGAACCCCACGCACACACGGAGAGGATGTGCAGACTCCGCACAGACAGTGCGGGGACCCTGGGAATGTCAAGCAATTGTGCTATCCACAATGCTACCGTGCTGCCCCATAAATGTAAGTGCCCAATTCATTTTTTCCAATTAAGTGGCAATTTAGCGTGGCCATTCCACCTAGCCTGCACATCGTTTGATTGTGGGGGCGAAACCCACGCAAACACGGGGAGAATGTGCAAACTCCACACGGTCAGTGACCCAGAGCCGGGATCGAACCTGCGACCTCGGCGCCGTGAGGCTACAGGGCTAACCCACTGCGCGATCGTAAGCAGAGGCTTTGCATCCTACCATCTGGGAAATATGGAGGCGGATTTGTTTTGGTCCGGGTGACACCATTATGTAGAATACGAATTGGAATGAAATCGATTTTATCTCTGAAGCATTTTTTATTCGCTCATGGGACGTGGGCGTCCAGGCTCGCAAAGCATTTCTTGTGCATCATTAATTGCCCTTGAGGAGTCAGTTAATAGTTAACTACGTTGCCGTGGATTTGGAGTCACATGTAGTTCAGACCAAAAAAGGACGGCAGATTCCCTTCCCGAAAGGATATTAGTGAACCAGATGGTTTTCTTTAAATGAGAATCGACAATAACATCATGGCCATCGGCAGACTTTTACTTGCAGATTTTTATTTAAATTTCAGCATCTGCAGTGACGGTATTTGAACCTGCTTTTCTCGTTCACTAGTCCAATGACAATAAAACGATACCAGGCCCTCCACTGACGATAAAAAATAATATAATAAATGAGCAGAAGTCGGCCTTTCGGGTCTTCCAACGTGGCCAGACTGTCAATCAGATCGCCATTGATATTTCTCCTCGTTGCCACCGTCCCTCACTGCCTTTGCGTATTACCGAACGCATCCAAAAATAGACTGATATTTGTTAAAAGTATATGCAAGGATTTAGATACGCAGGTTTCTCATTTACACTAAGGTTTATTTCCCCATTATTGACACAATCTTTTGAATATCTCTGTAATTTGCATCGTGTACCAGTAGCACGGCTATAATCTGAGAGTTTTCCGTACCCCGTTTGAGGGTGTCATTACATGTTATAAATTATTTCAAATGTGCTTCGATGGGTTACGTTTGGTAATGCTTTTTAACGTGGGAATACACCCGGTCATCAATGTTCAGCATATGTAACGTTCATTTGAAAGTTTTTCAATTGCAGCAGAAACGAGGGGCTGGAGAGGAGCAAATACGTTTGGAACTATTCAATATCTCTTACTTCTGAACTTCTCGTAGACATGTAAAAATACACAGAAATAAAATCTAATCGGACATTTGCGTTTATCTCAAAGATTCAGAACTTGATTACCAAAGGTTCCGCACAGATTCTGCCTCGAAAAAGCTATTTGGCCAGGCCAGTCAGATGAATAAGTTGAAGAAAAATGCCTGTGAGCTTTGCTCAGGAAGTTCCCCAGAATGACACATGCTTCAAATGTTAGATAGCAAACACAGACTGCATGATTTGCATTGGAAACATAAAAAGGGCTTTTATGCTGTTGATTGACTGGCTGTGCGGAGTCTGCACGTTGTCGCGTGTCTGCGTGGGTTTCCTCCGGGTGCTCTGGTTACCTCCCACAGTCCAAAGACGTGGATTGGCCATGCTAAACTGCATTATTGTCCAAAAAGGTTAGGAGGGGTTAGAGGGATAGGGTGGAAGTGAGGGCTTGGGTGGGTTGGGACAGACTCGATTGGCCGAATGGCCCCCTTCTGCACTGTGTGTTCTCCATTTAACAAACGAAAAAACATATATTTTATGTTTTGCATAGAGGAATCACTTACTCTGGTGAATAATTCGAGTAAACTGGGAAAGGTTTAAGAATTAGAGATAATCTTTTGAGCTCAGTTTCCAATTTGTCACATAAAATAAGAGTGCCTGGTTGGAACTGCCTCCTGATCAAGCTCGTTGCGGGTTAGGCACTGGTAGAGTTTACAAAACGGACATAGATGATTTCTGTTGGGTGAGTGTGTCAACTGAAATGCAGTGAGATTCCAGGAAGTAATCTTGTAAATATGGCACGCATGATTCAACTGGTTGTGGAAGAATCTGCCGTGGCTGAATTACTTAGAACATAGAAAATACAGCACAGATGAGGCTCTTCGACCCACAATGTTGTGCCGAACTTTTGTCCTAGATTAAGAATAAATCAACCTACACCCCAGCATTCTGTACCTATCCAACAGCCGCTTGAAGGTCCCTAATGTTTCCGAATCAACTACTTCCATAGGCAGTGAATTCCATGTCCCCACTACTCTCTGGGTAAAGAACCTACCTCTGACATCCCCCATATATCTTCCACCATTCACCTTAAATTTATGTCCCCTTGTTCCACCCGAGGAAAACGTTTCTGACTGTCTACTCTATGTATTCCCCTGATCATCGTATAAACCTCTATCAAGTGCCCCCCCCCCCCCCTCATCCTTCTCCGTTCTAATGAGCAAAAGCCTAGCACCCTCAACCTTTCCTCGTAAGACCTATTCTCCATTCCAGGCAACATCCTGGTAAATCTCCTTTGCGCCTTTTCCAAAGCTTCCACATCCTTCCTAAAATGGGGCGACCAGAACAGCACACAGTCCTCAAAATGTGGCCTTACCAAAGTTTTGTACAGCTGCATCATCACCTCACGGCTCTTAGATTCAACCCCTCTGCTAATCAACGCTAGCACACCATATGCCTTCTGCACAGCTCTCTCCACTTGGGTGGCAACTTTCAAAGATCTATGAACATAGACCCCCAAGATCTCTCTGCTCCTCCACATTGCCAAGAACCCTATCGTTAACCCTGTACTCCGCATTCGCATTTGTCCTTCCAAAATGGACAACCTCACACTTTTCAGCGTTAAACTCCATCTGCCACTTCTCAGCTCAGCTCTGCATCCTATCTATGTCTCTTTGTAGCCGACAGCAGCCCTGCTCACTATCCACATCGCCACCAATCTTCGTATCGTCTGCAAATTTACTGATCCACCCTTCAGATTAACCATCCAAGTCATTAATGAAAATGACAAACACAAGAGGACCCAAAACTGATACCTGCGGTACGCCAATGGTAACTGTCCTCCCGGCGGAATGTTTGCCATCCACCACCACTCTCTGACTTCTATCGGTTAGCCAGTTAGTTATCCAACTGGCCATATTCCCCACTATCCCATGCCTCCTTAATTTCTGCATACTCCTACCATGGGGAACCTTATCAAATGCCTTACTAAAATCCATGTACACTACATCCACTGCTTTACCTTCATCCACGTGCTTGGTCACCTCCTCAAAGAAATCAGTAAGATTTGTAAGGCAAGACCTACCCCTCACAAATCCGTGCTGACTATCCCTGATCAGGCAGTGTCTTTCCAGATGCTCAGAAATCCTATCCCTCAGTACCATTTCCATTACATTGCCTACCACCGAAGGACGACTAACTGGCCTGCAATTCCCAGGGTTATCCCTATTCCCTTTTTTGAACAGGGGCGCGACGGTCGCCACTCTCCAATCCACTGGTACCGCCCCTGTTGACAGTGGGGACAAAAAGATCATTGCCAACGGCTCTGCAATTTCATCTCTTGCTTCCTATAGAATCCTTGGATATACCCCGTCAGGCCCGGGGGACTTGTCTATCCTCAGGTTTTTCAAAATGCCCAACACATCCTCCTTCCTAACAAGCATCTCCTCGAGCTTACCAGTTTGTTTCACACTGTCCTATTCGACAATATGGCCCCTCGCATTCGTAAATACTGAAGAAAAGTACTCGTTCACGGCCTCTCATATCTCTTCAGACGCAATACACAATATTCCGCTACTGGCCTTGATCGGACTTACCCTCGCTCTAATCATTACCATATTTCTCACATATTTGTAAAAAGCCTTGGTGTTTTCTTGACCCTACCCGCCAAAGATTTTTCATGCCCTCTCTTAGCTCTCCTAATCCCTTTCGTCAGTTCCCTCCTGCCTTTCTTGTTTCCCTCCAGCGCCATGTCTGAACCTTGTTTCCTCAGCCTGACATAAGTATCCTTCTTCCTCTTAATAAGACATTCAACCTCTCTTGTCAACCGTGGTTCCCTCACTCGACCACCTCTTCCCTGCCTGACAGGGACATACATATCAAGGGCACGTAGTATCTGTTCCTTGAACAAGTTCCACATTTCAATTGTGTCCTTCCTGACAGACTATGTTCCCAACTTATGCACGTCAGTTCTTGTCTGACAGCATCGTATTTACCCTTCCCCCAACTGTAAACCATGCCCTGATGCACGCACCTAGGCCTCTCCATTACTAAAGTGAAAGTCACAGAATTGTGGTCACTATCTCCAAAATGCTCCCCCACTAACAAATCTATCACTTGCCCTGGTTCATTACCAAGTACCAAATCCAATATGGCCTCCCCTCTGGTCGGACAATCTACATCCTGTGTTAGAAAATCTTCCTGGACACACTGCACAAACACCACCCCATCCAAACTATTTGATCTAAAGCGTTTCCACTTAATATTTGGGTAGTTGAAGTCACTCATGAATACTCCCCTCTGACTTCCGCACCTTTCCAAAATCTGTTCCTCCACATCTCCGCTGCTATTGGGGGGCCTATAGACAACTCCCAACAAGGTGACTGCTCCTTTCTTTCTTATTTCTGACTTCAACCCATACTACCTCAGTAGGCAGATCCTCCTCGAACTGCCTTTCTGCAGCTGTTATACTATCTCTAATTAACAATGCCACCCCCACCTCCTTTACCACCCTCCCTAATCTTATTGAAACATCTATAACCAGGAACCTCCAACAACCATTTCTGCCCCTCTTCTATCCAAGTTTCCTTGAAGGCCACCACATCGTAGTCCCAAGTACCGATCCATGCCTTAAGTTCACCCACCTTATTCCTGATGCTTCTGTTTTTCTGAGTTATTCTACTTTGCAGCAGTCGCGTTAAAATATTCCCACATTTTATTCATCTTAGGGATTGGATCTGTTGCCCATTGGTGTCAGTGCCCTGCTGCAACCTACTATTAATCATCCAAGATCATTAACACCTTTGATGTTTTCGGGCAGAAAGCGAACATTTGGGGTTAATGTTATGATAGAGAAATTAAGGAATGCAAGAGAAATATTGGAAAACTGTTTTCACTATGCCTTTTTACCCACTCGATTCGTAATTAAATGCGGTGAGGCTGGGAGAATGTGTTCTGCCGAAGATGTTTCACTGCTCTGGTTGGTTTCAAATGCTCACCCTACTCCTGGGTGCCCAATTGAATGCCATGTCCCGCTCCCTCGGCAGCGGCATGAATGCATTCTTCTCTGTGCACCGGCATGTTCAAGGAAATTGTGCAGTAAAGGCCGTTGGCGATCATTAACCAGCCTGACCCAGCCTTCTCTGGGCCTCCCGCAAAGCTGTACCTTTGCCATGTGGAAGAACAGATGGTGTGGTTCAATATGGTACTGAAAATCGGGAAACTGGCGCCGTGGCTGATGAGGGTGAAACAGAAGGTGGGAAAGCACGGTTTAGGGCATCTCGGTAGCATTGTGGATAGCACAATTGCTTCTCAGCACCAGGGTCCCAGGTTCGATTCCGGCTTTGGTCTCTGTCTGTGCGGCGTCTGCACATCCTCCCCGTGTGTGCGTGGGTTTCCTCCGGGTGCTCCCGTTTCCTCCCACAGTCCAAAGATGTGCAGGTTAGGTGGATTGGCCATGGTAAATTGCCCTTAGTGTCCAAAATTGCCCTTAGTGTTGGGTGGGGTTTACTGAGTTATAGGGATAGGGTGGAGGTGTTGACCTTGGGAAGGGCGCTCTTTCCAAGAGCCGGTGCAGACTCGATTGGCCGAATGGCCTCCTTCTACACTGTAGATTCTATGGAAATTCTATGAAATGGTCCCACAGACGCAGCAGTGGGCTTGAAAGTCCTTCCGCTGGCTATAGGGGCATGTACCAGGGCCGGAGTGTGCTGGGGATAGCCAGAGGATTGGCTGTATATCTGCTCTGTCCCTCGAGCACGAGGGCGTCCAGACAGGGACAGCCATTTCAGTTGGCTGCAAGTCAGCCATTTGGCTTGGCACCCCACTGACCACCCACCATAGCCCGTGGTTGTGCAGAGCGTCCTCCCACAGCGGGCCCCACGTTGCTGCTGGGGAATCACACAAACCAGCCATGGAATACACCACAGTGAACCATACAGAAAGGCACAGGACAAGGGCGGCAGACCATACCATTGGCATGGGTTGCGCCAGCCACCAGTACTTCCACCGGCAGGGACAGCTGCCGGTGTCTGAGCCCCCTCCCCAGTGCCAGGGACCGACAGGGCCTGGGGCTCGGTGCGGAGGACAAATCACCAGGGGAAGCTACAGATGTTCGAAGGGGGAGGGTGCAAGCGGTTGCAGGAGCTGTAGTGCAGGGCTGGGCCACCATATAGTCCGACAGACCTGTTTGTGCACGGACGAACGCACTCGCCATGGTAACATGTCTGCCCTTTACTCCCGACAGAGAATGGATTTGGTATCCAACCAAGAATGGTTGGTCTCTGCGTGGCCTCCGCAGACCTGTCGGGAGGCCATGATGCTTTACTAGCCGGAGCTGCTTGGGGTGAAGCTTGGGGTGGAGCAGCAGCAGTGTATCCTTTCCCAGAGAAACGTGGCGAGAGCTAGTGAGGCTGGACAGTGGACCACCCAGATGGCCGTGGAGGATGTGCAAAAGTGTGGACCAGCAGTTCCTGTCATTCGAGGACCCACCCTCTCGGGCATGTCATCGAATTATCTGACTGACCAGCGAGACCAGGCGACATCTGCGATGTTCTGGAACGTCTGAGGACACCGTCTGTCAGTAAAGGTGAAGATTGCATTGAAGTAGCATGCCGCGGGAGGCTTCCAGGCGTCGAGTGCGGACCAGTCAGAGGTCTCCCACATTCGTGGCACAGATGCACCCGTGCCACAACGAAAGCCTGTATGCCCGGTTAATGCAGTAAATCAGCCGGATTTCGGAACGAGCACAGCACATTGCCGGGACAGTAGAGTTCACCGTCATCTCTGGAATGTTTCTGGTCCAGGGGGTAATCGATGAGACGTATGTCCCATTATGAGCACTGCTGCATGAGGTAGCGTACTTCACAAAGTGCAAAGGGTGCTACTCCATGAACGTACACCGAGTATGTGACCACGAGATGCACATCATGCATGTCTGCTACTAATACCAGGGCAGAGTGCACGACGCCTTCACTCTGGCGCACTCCATATGTTGCCCATCACTTTCAAGGTGCTCCTTCGTGAGAAGACTTGGCTTCTGGGCGACAGGGGTAATCTGCTTTAATCGTGGTTAATGGCGCCTAGCCATAGCTCATGCTGAATCCGGCTTCTATGACGCCTATACAGCGGCCAGATGTGTGATCGTGCGGTGCATAGGCATGGTCAAGATGCAGACCAGGTGTCTAGATAGCTCTGGACGGTGTCTCCAGCATAGCCACAGGAGGGTCTCGCACATTGCGGCGGACTGCTGCATACACCACAACATTACGGTAGAAGGGCGAAATACTGCAGGAGAAGCAAGAATACCAGCCTCGTCCGACGAGATGGATGCAGAAGGACTGTCAGTATGGACAGGGCATGGGCAGCCACAGGACGCCATGCAATATTTGTGCCAGAGCCGTCAATCTAATCATCACGATGTTCACCAACTGGTCGGCCTGTCCGGTGGATGCTCGAAATTCCGCCCCTCGCCCCCCCTGGCAGTCACCCTTTCCCCTCTCCAAAACCCTGTGTCCCATCACCATCCTCTGTGTTTTCTACCTGCTTCACTAAAACGTAATGCCACTGAGTTGGTAGTATCAGCGGTTATGGTCCATGGGATGGAGAACGATGACGACCCTCTCCGCGATGAGGTGTGGTGTTCTGCATCATTTGACGACGCCTGACGCCTGCCACTAATAGCACTTTCCACCGCCTGCCCGTGTAATCACTTCATGTGTTCTGGCAAACTCACACCCCATCGAAACCTGCTGCGGTAGAGGTGGGGAAGGCGTCTACGGTGAGGGTGTCGTAGGCGACGTGGTTGGGTACAGACGTGGTATGCGGTGTTGGGTCCCTCCCGGGTACGCCCTACCACATGGCGCCACACCATATATGGCCTTGTTCCCTGCCAACTCAGGGGTCGACATTGGGATGGCGCCCAACAGCCCTGGCGTACTGGTTCGTACCCACTTCCAACACCCTGCCCCCTGCACCAGCCTTCTCACTACCCCACACCCTCTGCTCCAAGCCCAGCACTCTCAACCTTCAGACAGAACACCGAGGCAGGTTGGAAGGATGGTGAACAGATGTTAATTGTGATATGTGCAAGTACTGAGCTCGAGCTACCACTGTTAAGCTACGTGCTTCACCCGTGACATTTTAACTGGTGTCTAACTTCCCAGCTTTACGTCTCCTAACGCATCTTCTACGTGGATCACCAGGTAGTACATCAGAAATTGAGGAAGCCACCTGCGATTCCCACTATGTGACCTGGGTCCCCACTGGCGGTTTTGCTCTGGAGCGACTAGGCCAGAATAGGCCCGGCTACCTTGCTGGTGTCGCGCATGGCCTAGTACCACCCTGCTAAGCCCGCTGCCCATCAGATGCACCAGGGACAGGTGGGGAGATTCAGTGGTGCTGAGGTGCTACAGCACCTTCCCTATCGGAGTCAACGGCACAGGACCCATGACATTCGCCCCCCCCCCCCTCTGGATTCCTGACGGCCCATGGCCTCTCCTCGGGACCGGGGTGCGGCTGGAGCGAACTCCGTGGGTTTCCCCGGCATTTGGCTCTGCCAGTCCTCGAGGCCCGCTGTCGTTCCGATCATGGTCTCCATGCTCGCAGCCATAGGGCAAAGAACTGAGACACATCCCTTTGGTATTGGTCCACGTCTCTCTGTTGGGACTGTGCCACGTTATCCAGTGACTGTGCCAGTTCCCTCTACGTCAGGTTCAGGTTAGCCAGCGCTCGGCCAATTCCCTCGACGCCCACAGGCATGCACCATTGTTACTGGGCCAAACTCTGGAGAACCGCCGCAATGTCCATGTAGCCCTGCTACATGGCAGCTGGGGTCTTGGCCATTCTGGTCTCTTCCTTGGCCACCACCTGCACAGAGTGCTCCAGCCCTTGGACATGCTGACCCATGGCTGATACCGTCGCATTAAAGTCTTCCTTTGCAGGCGTAACCTTTGCAGTGTTGACATGAGTAGCTCACATGTTTGGCACTGCCTCCAGCCTTTGCAGGTGGTTTGCCTCCTCTAACTGCACATGCAAGCGCTGGATGAGTGTTAACTCCCCTACTCTGCGCTTGCATCTCTAGCATTCATGTCACTGCCCTGTCCAGAAGCCGGAGACACGTCTGGATGGCAGTTACTACTTGGTCTTGGGCCACCCTGCGACCGTCCGCCGTCTTGCGGGGGGGGGGGGGTGTTCATCCTCCATCTGCCGTATCACTGCACGTATTTGATGCCGCTAGATAGAGCCAAAAGTGCCACTTGACTAAAGAATAGAGGCATGGACTATTTTGTAAACGGTGACAACATTCATAATGCTGAAGTGCAAAGGGACTTGGGAGTCCTCGTCCAGGATTCTCTCAAGGTAAACTTGCAGGTTGAGTCCGTAATTAAGAAAGCAAATGCAATGTTGTCATTTATCTCAGGAGGCTTGGAATATAAAAGCAGGGATGTACTTCTGAAACTTTATAAAGCATTAGTTTGGCCCCATTTAGAATACTATGAGCAATTTTGGGCCCAACACCTCAGGAAGGACATACTGGCACTGGAGCGGGTCCAGCGCAGATTCACAAGGATGATCCCAGGAATGGTAGGCCTAAATTACGATGAACGTCTGATGATCCTGGGATTATATTCATTGGAGTTGAGGAGGTTGAGGGGAGATCTAATAGAAACTTACAAGATAATGAATGGCTTAGATAGGGTGGACGTCGGGAAGTTGTTTCCATTAGCAGGGGAGACTAGGACCCGGGGGCACAGCCTTAGAATAAAAGGGAGTCACTTTAGAACAGAGATGAGGAGAACGTTCTTCAGCCAGAGAGTGGTGGGTCTGTGGAATTCATTGCCACAGAGGGCGGTGGAGGCCGGGACGTTGAGTGTCTTTCAGACAGAAGTTGATAAATTCTTGATTTCTCGAGGAATTAAGGGCTATGGAGAGAGCGGGTAAATGGAGTTGAAATCAGCCATGATTGAATGGTGGAGTGGACTCGATGGGCCGAATGCCTTACTTCCGCTCCTATGTCTTCTGGTCTTATGCCCAGCCGACGCAAGTTTCTCTGGGATGGTGGAGGGTTCCAGTGAAAGCAGTTTTGCGAAGTCAGTGTCGACCCAGCCCATGTGGCCTGTGTTGTTATCTGGTTGTGACTGGGAAGAGGGTCATCAGCAGGCCCCGCCGAGTGCCTGGATGAGTTGCGGTGTTGCAAATGACCCGTCTCGACGCAAGGTGATTCTGTGAGACATACAACAAGGTGCATGTTGTAAGTGGTAGTGTGGGGTTTAGAAGGGCGGGGGGGGGGGGCGTGCACATCACTAGTCACTGCATGTTCACTTCTTTTTCGATAGCAATATCTGCCTTAGTGACTGCCCACTATCCGACCCCATAAACCAGGCCCAAATCCCTCTGCTCTGCGACGGTGAGGAGCCATCGGTCTGTGGGACCCTCCGGCCTTTTCAGTTTTCTGGTGTTTGTTGGCGTCTTCTCCTGGAGAGATCGATAATGCACAATTTGAGGCACTTGGCCACGGGCAGCAAAGGTAGTCCGCAGCTAGTGCCACCTGTGTGTAGAAAAATCTCTTCCTCGGACAGATTCTCAGTAGTAGAGAAGCCTATTGAAATGTACGGAAATGTGGGATGAGGATTTACAACGATGTGTATTCAGACAAGTACAATGTGCAAATGGTATTCCACGCACATTCAAGACTAACTTTTGTGACAGGTTGGGATAAATGCTCGCGGAGGAAAATAGTGTTGGTCATCACATCATGAGATAGAGCTAGAACAACGTGTAAACATGCTCCAAAGAACACGAAGAGAACAGGCACAGAATGTCATCCACCTCTATCATATGTTTGGAAAACAAAACAAACATCTCCTATAAATCCAAACGTAAGTCAAGACAACACGGTTCTTCATCACTATATACTTCGAAAAAGATTATTGAATTACCTGTTTCGTCTAGAGATTTGTTCGCATCTTGCAGTTCTATGAAAAAAAAGTAATGCAACGTAAAATTTCCTATTTGTGACCCGTGTACCTACTTCATATAGTCTCACGTCCCCCCCCCCCCCCACCCCCCCCAAAATTCGCTTATTTGATTCATGGGAGATAGTTATTCATGCTGGTTGTTGGTGCAGTTTTGACTGAGGCTGATAGGTCAAAAGATCAATGACGTTATGGCATCATCCCATAAAATCCTGGTCAGTTCCACGTCATGGTACACGGCATGAAATGTAGAATATTTGTGGTCTGGAGCACGCGATGCACAATGTTAGTAGAAGATAAAACGGTTGGATTATGAGGCCCAGCACGTCAGACTATGGTTACATTTATTCCAACATAGATTTATTTCAAAACAAACATTCGTGATTCGATTATCAAATATATTGAAGGGCACATGAGACCATACCAAGATACGCGGCAAAATATTTAATGGCAAGTCGTTAGTTCTGATGATAAGACACATTTATTGATAACAAGAAAATCAGTGACAAATTTGAATTCGCTGCAGAAATTATGTTGTTACACAGGTGGTGCTAACTACGGACTACCTTGGTTCTTTTAAATATTGAACACACAGTTCAATGGAGTTGAGTTGAACAATAATGGGTGGGATTCTCCGTCAGTCAATGCCGAAATCGGAGCGTGTGATCAGGCGGACAATGGGCTGGATTCTCTGACTCTGCGATGAAGTGCTGACGCCGCGTGGGTACACTGGTGCTTCACGATCGGAAACATGGCGCAACAGAGACACCGATTCAGCAATTCTGAATGGGTGAGCACCATCGCTACATGGAAGGCAACCGGTGCCATGCAAAGCGGCGCCGGATTCTCCGGGTCCGTGACTGGCGCGAGTCTCACACACGGCAACCACACTTAAACGAACCATTCCCCAAAACACACCATCCCAGTTAACAAAATGGCTGGAATGATAGCATCGCCACGGTTGAGGGAGGCTGTGCTGGAAACCCTCCTGGATCCCGTGGAGAATTGGGGCTGGTTCAGCACACTGGGCTAAAAAGCTGTATTTTAAAGCAGACCAAGGCAGGCCAGTAGCGTGGGTTGAATTTCCGTACCAGCCTCCCTGAACAGGCGCCTGAATGTGGCGACTAGGGGCTTTTCACAGTAACTTCATTTGAAGCCTACTTGTGACAATAAGCGATTTTCATTTACATTTCATTTCTGGATGACCCTGCACACCTGCCCGGGAGGAAGTCCACCAGGTGCCACCATTTGCTGTGTCTGGGCGCAGGTGGCTGACGTGGTCAGCGCCGTGGGCAACTTCGTCCAGACTGGCATTAAGTGCCGAATGAGGGCCACGTCAGAGCGGGCAGGGCTATGAGGCAGCGCTGTGCCGTTGGCAATAACACCCGCCCCCAACACACGTCAATCGGGCCCCATCCCCTCGGGGGATGGCCGATTCCCCACCCCGCCACAGTAGCCAGCACCCATGCCAGCCGCAATGGCCAGGTGCCTTGCCACTTCGCCAACATCTCAAAACCGTGGACTGCGTCGGAACGTCTAACAGTGTTGTTGTTTGATTTTGCGCCTCCCCCCCCTCTGCCAGGAGAATGCCGTACACAACTGTCGGAGCGGGAGAAGACCAGAGAGGTCCACCAGACCTGCGGCCCTCACTATGCCCGAACAGAGGGCAATGGATGTGGTTGGCGGCCCTGAGGAAAGTCAAGCGGCGGGAAAGCAAGTGAGACCCTGCTTAGTTATAGATCCTCATGACACGTGTGTGGACACCCCCACCCGACTCCATCACCCCTCATCCACCTCACTCCACTCAGCCCACATTCCTCTCAACCCCCTCACCCCTTTACCCCCACCCCCCTCGGCCCACATCCTCCTTCACCCCATAACTCCTTCACCGTTACTCCCCTCATCCACTCCCTCCCCCACCCCCCTCCCACCCCCGTCGCGCTCGCTAACCATACATGTCATTTTGTATCTTACAGGGCCTCTTCGAGATGGGGCCGGTCGATCCAGAGACGCCGCCCCCAGCCAGTGCCAAAGCCGGTTAAGAGCTGACGGGGAGAGCAGCCTGGCCATCAGCCTTCTACCCTTAACTGAGGACATCCCGGAACTCGGGTCGGAGGAGGACACAACCTTTCCGTCACTGCTGTCTCCAACACCCTCCAGCATCCCAAAGACTATCAGCTCGGCTGGACACATTAGTGAAGAGGCTTCTGGGATACTATCTGGAGTGCATCACACATCGCATCCGGTACAGCAGCTGGAGGTAGCGGCAGCCGACGGGCCGGAATGTCGGACTTTCGGCCAGTCCCAGGAACCAGCTGCCGTCCAAATGGCTCCCGGGCTCCTGGAACATCCAGTCCCAGCTCCACTGCAGGTGCAGCGAGAGACGCAGGGTCTACAAGGCGGGATGACGGCGTGCATGCAGCACCCACAGGTGCAGGTGGACGAGTCCACCCGCGTGCTGGAGCAGAGTGTGTGCCGGTCATTCATGCCACCCAGGCAGACAGCGCACGGGTGGTGTCTGTGGTGGACGCAATGGGGCAATAGTGTCGGATATGGGTCAGAGGGTCCAGAGATGGGGCATCCTGTGCAGACGGGGGCCCAGGCCCAGGACAGAAATGCCTTCGCACAGGCAGCCATCTACCAGAGCCACCTGGAAATTGCTGCGGCGCTCCTCGGCGTGTCCCAGTCACAGCAGGCCATGGATGAGAAATTCAGTCGCCTTGCCCAGTCGCTGGTCAGCGTTGCGCAGGCACAGAGGGGGTGGCACAGTTGCGCAGGGAGTTGGGCCAGTCCCAGAGGAAGGTGTCCCAGTCCCAGAGGGAGGCAGCCCACACTCAGATGGAGGTGCCATACTCACTGGCACAGACCCTCTTGGTGGTAGCACAGTCGGAGTATGATGTGGCGCAGACCCAGTCGGAGATGGTTCAGCCCCTGTGCTCCAAGTTCGCGAACGTGCAGACCCTGGTCGAGACCAGAGAGGGACGTTTGGACTGGCATCACCAGGTAGCGGGGGTCTCAGGAAATGGCTGTGCTCGCACCCTCGTCCCATGGAGTAGCCCTAGCGCCATCGGGCACCACGAGGGAGGCGGAGGTCATGGGGCCTGTGCCAGTGACACCCACCGGGGAAGTGCCGGAAGACTGCAACACCTCGGACTCACCTCCCCCCTCCTGTCCCTGCTGCATCTGATGGGAACCGGGTAGAATAGGGCAGCACCACGCCACCAGGGTGCCCGAGTAGCGACCGGGCCTTTCCATGCCACGTCTCTCCAACAGTCATGCGCCTTGTCGCGGGACAGGAGTCATAGCAGGCCGTTTCCACTCCTGATTTACCGTCTGGGGAACCACCCAGGCGGAGTGTTCGGGCCCATAAGGACAGAATGTTAGACGCCAGTAAAGTTGGCACTGGGGCAGGGCACAGTTGAGTTATGGGGCTAGGACGCAGACTGTATATATTACTCCACAATAAACACCTGTTAACACCGTTGAAACCTGCCTCGGTGCTCTGTCTGATGGGTGTGGGTGTGGGCCGGTCAGTGCTGGCAGGGGAGTGGTGTTTGGCAGAACAGTGCACATCTGAGGACGGGTGGACCGCCCTCAGGACCCTACCTCCCTCACCCCCCTGGCCCGACCGTCCACAGCACGTCACCGCAGGGATCCGACGGGACCTTGTGATGGGCTCTCCAGCTCGTATGCAGCGACCATTCAGGTGGAAGGTGCTACTGTGGGCATGAGTCATATATTGTCAAACGATGTGGAGCACCAGAGCTCATCGCAGAGTAGGCTGTCATCATCCTCCATCCCATTAACCAGACCCAGGGCCCCGAGCTAGTCGCGCCACAGGGATGTATCATGGAGGGGTTGTGCATACGGTCTGTTTGGTTGTGTGGGAGGTGAGGGAGTGTAAACGGTAAGGCACTTGAAGCACTTCTTGAGGATCCTGAAGCACCTCTCGTCCACACCCCTGGTCGCTGTAAGGGCGACATTGTAACGGGACTCCACGTCGGTCTGTGGCCTCTGGATAGGCATCATTGGTGACAGCCACTGCGGGTAAACCCTGTCGCCCATCTGTCAACACCGCAGCCGGGAGTGATGCCGCTTGAAAATGACGAGTGTGCCAGGATGAAGGCGTCATTTACACGGCTCGGGTATCGGCCACAGACGTGCATGATGCGCATTTGTTGATCGCAGACCAGCTGTATGTTAACGGAGTGAAACCCCTTTAGGTTGGTGTACAGTGACCTGTTATCCGCAGGCGCCCGAAGGGTAACATGCATCCTGTCGATTTCTCCCCGGACACTGGGCATGCAGGCGGTGCCAGGGAACCCCGCTGCCCGGGCACAGTCGGCTCAGTCCACATGAAACTGGATGTACTGGTCTGCCTGGGCATATAGGGTGTCATTGATGGCGCGGATGCACCTCTGCGCCGAGGCCTACGAAATTCCAGAACGACCCCCACTCGGTAACTGGGAGGACACCGTTGCAAAGAAGTCCAGGATGGCCGTCACCTTGACAGTCACCGGGAGCGGGTGTTCGCCTCCTTACCCCTGAGATGCCAGGTGTGGCATCATCTGGCTGATGTGCCTTCATAGAACCTCCTCCTCCTTCTCGGCTTGTTGGGCGGAGGGCCCTCCAGCATGTGAGGCCGTCACCTGCCCAGCTGCAGCCCGCTCGTCTGCAGCCCAGTCATCTGCAGCCCGGTTCCCTGCTGCAGCTGCCCCTCCTTTCCCAGCGGGCCCAGCTCACACAGCTGCCGGGTATCTCGCAGGGCGGCGGCCATTACCCCAGTGGCCAGCATCGCGGGCTGGTGTCCACATGCCATTGTCTGCAGGGGGTGAAAGGCCAACATTTCAACATGGTGGCTCCAGATGGCACTGCGGGCCCGGCACACGATCGCCCACCCAAAGAGAATCTACCCCCGCACTTCTTGCCCGTCGTTATCAGGCTCCATCGGTGCCCCCGGTCCTGGTGTACGTCGCTGCTGCCAGAAGCACCATTTCCTGGCACTGACCTCACTCGGGGATGTTTTGGGTGTGGCCATGGGAGGTCTTCCGGTGGGTGGCTGCAGTTTCGATGGGGTGTTAGGCACCGATGCGGTGCGTACTGTGGTGGGAGGGTGGGTTGCGTGGGTGGGCGCACCCATACGGCCGGTGCCACTGTGGAACAACGGGCCAGGGTGGGTGGTAGCTGGGTATTCGGCTCGATGACGGTCGGTGCCTGGGCATCACCCAGTCCCGTGGGTGGCATCCCGGGTTCTCTGCCCGCCTTCACCTTCCCCCTCACCTCCCCCACCCCGGCCCTGGCAGCCCCCCCCCCCCCCCCGCCCGCCCCCCTCCGCCGCAGCCAACACGTCTAGTGTCCGGGCCGGCATTCCGGAGTCAGTACACGCCATTTCCTATATCCTCTCTCTCGCTCAGCAGCAAGGTCGCCAGGTACCCGATTTAAAAACCACAAGCGAACCATGCAGTCGGGAAATCGGTCCATCGGAGGTGGTGAATCGCAGAAGCCCAGGAGCATCGGGTCTCAGGCCCGCTAATGATATGCCGACTGTACGTTCGCCGCGCGCGGCGGGGGATGCAGTTCCGCCATTTTCGGGGTGCTGGAGAATTCCTATTTGGCATCGCGTTCGCGATTTCGGCGTCGGCAAGCTCTGGAGCACAGTTTTGCTGTCCATGGTTGAACCAATGCTGAACAGGCCAGGAGCTAAGTGACGCTGACAGAAAGCTAACCGGGCGTCAGTAAGCAATTAATTGCTAATTAGTACCGCTTTATAGCACTGTTGATGATCCTTTCCATCACTTTACACATGATCAAAAGTAGGCTGATATGGTGCTAATTGGCCGGGTTGGATTTGACCATATTGTTGTGCGTAAAGCATACCTGGGCAATTTAACATATCGTCCTGTAGATGCGAGTGCTATAGCTGTACTGGGGCAGCTTTAATTGGAGCTGCACGCTCTCGCCACAAGACTGCATTACTATATATCCTTTCATTTGTGGCTTCATGCGCGTAAAACCTAGTTACCAACAATACCCATCCTGCAATGAGCATTTATTCAATTCTGCCCCGGTGGTATCGGTGTGTAATAGAATCCTCTCATCTTGCCGGCAACACTAAGGTATCTTGATGCAATCCAGACACTTGATTAGTGTCCCAGCCACAAACGTTGATGCCCTTCACCACGGATGCACGGTAGCAGCTGTGCGTTCAATCAATATTGAGCAAGGTGCACTTAAGAAGCTCAACAAGTGTCCAGTCACAGCACCTTCTAAGGTGTCATCAAGAAGGACAAGGACAACTGATACTTGGGGATACCACAACCTAAATTTTCCCTTCGAGTTACTCTCTCTCCTAACTTTGAAACGTATCATCGATCCTTCATGTGTTATTGAAAATATAGAAAGATGTGTCATTTGAAACATGGAAGTCTGGCAATATCTGGTCTGAGAGAAACATGAGAGAATACAGGGCAAGATCCCACAAAGGGTTAACAGCAGCTGCCAGGGAAGGATTCTAAAATGCAGATATCCTTGGTCCAGCAGGCACAGCAAACGAGGCAAACAGGATTTTGAATGAGGCCAAAATCAATGGCTCACACCTTCACTGAAAGTAACTATCTTAGTAAACATCTGGAAAAGCATGGATGAGGTTCAGTTGAATTTGGTGAGAAGTCTAGGTGTGAAAATGTGCTAATACCAGGTAAATTAAAGAAAACTGGGACTATCAGTCTACGAGAAACATAATTTAAAGCCAAAATCAAAGTCAAAATTATGAGCTGTGGACACAATTTGAAAATAAAACTATAGAAATGACAGGAATTAAAAGTAACACCTCTTGAAGTCAAAGCATTTTGAACATCACAAAGGACACAAGGCAATCAGATCTATGAGATGGGGTTATGTCAAAATTAATACTTAGTTGGATTAGAATGTTTAGATCAAAGATACTTTTTACAATTAAAGAGAATCAAGAGTTACTTTACAATAAAGTCATAAAAACTAGATAACTGTCAGAAATATATAAAAGCCCGAAGAAAGGGGACAGCCAGCAGAGCCAGCTCTCATAGCTTGGTACATGGGAAAGATAGGACACAGCAACCGAGCTCATCAGCGAATACATCTAAAGAAGATCAGATTTTAAAAAGAAGATTGATTGTCAAGTTGGGCCTGAAGGTGCCTTCAAACAACCAGAAGGATCCAGAAGCAAGATCTTTTTACTTTTCTGTAAAGACAGTGACTGCATCTTTTAAAAAGAAAAAAATATATAATAATAAAATAACTTAAAAGTTTTAACCTGAAACAGTGGTTATTAGCCTACTTTACGTACTTAGCAACGAAGGACCCAGGATACCAATGCTGCTGAGGGGTAGGTAGGTAAAATTCTTCGGTGAAGGTATGGGTTATACCGGGGAATAACTTGAAAATACAGTTTAACCTGAATAGCACCCACTAAAGCCTGTATTGGAGTCGGCGAGTGAGAATTCCTGTTCACCATTTGGAATATCGACCCTTTTATTTGGTAAAGGGGGAATTCTAAAAATAGCGGTGAGTTTTTAACTTCATGGTGCCCAGCGTGGAGGAATAGAATATTAGAAGTTTCTAGGTAAAACGAGGCTAGTATATTAGAAGTTTCTAGTTCAGCAAAGTGGGGGCTAGAATATTCGAAGCTTCTAGTCTGTGTGTCATTCAAACTTTACCTGCCGAGTTTAGTTTGGAAAGTCATGTGTGATTGACTTTTGTAAGGATATTCTGTGGATCGAGGGGACATAAAACTCAGGTTGGGTGTAAAAATAAGTAGACTAGAAGATACTGACCCTGAGAAAAAGTCTGCAAGACATCTTGGTGACAGCACTAAATATCTTGCATCCATTACTGGTAAAAGGAGGCCAAAAAATGAATCATCCTTAGAGTGAGGCAGATTGTGAGGAATCCTAGAGAAATAGGGCGAGCCTAGAAACCTTTAGAGACCAATATCCAATCGATCCTTAACTAAAACAGGAAGATAGTGCCTGAGTTAGCCTTGGAGAGGGCCCAGGAAGGGTACTTATCCTTAATTTCAGAGTGCACCTGAAAGGGACAACCAAGAACAGAGCTTAGAATTCCGAAAAATGGCAATTAGGATAATTATCTTGCCCTGGAATACAGTCAAGAGAGCTGACGCCATGAAACAAGAATGGAAGAATTTAAAAGAGCGAAAAAAATCCTGGAAGAAAGAGACGTATCACGCCGGAGAGATCTCCTTCTTTGTTAGAGTGCCTAAAGACGTGCAATATAGAGATCCAGTCGGGATTCTTAAAGCATTTTGTAAATTTGCATTTGAAAAGCAAGCTGAATCACTAATTTTGTTCGGACACAGACAGAAGCATGCAGCTGCTCAAGTGGGTAAAGAGTGCTCTGAACTGGTTAAAATCATTGACGAAGAAAACATGAAAGAAATAATACAGCTCCCTAGTGAACACAAAAGTAAGTCTGAAGTGGCAAATGAATATAATAAACCGCTGCAGAAAAATGAAGCTTTAGAAATGGAAAATGACGAGGAACCCGTCCTAGAATCAGATAGCACAGTGAATACAGTCGGGTTTGAAACAAATGCGCCAGGTAAAATCGAAGGTGAATGGGAGCAGACGAGACTTATAAAAAAAGTGTACGTAGGAGGAAAACATATCCACTTAGTGGAAGGAGACTTTACAAATGCCCCAAAGGACGTACAAGTTAATCTTTCCAATAGAAAGGGGAAATTAGGGGCAGGAATTCCAGGGATACAATTCCTGGATTCTCATAGATACAATCCGGAGTTACAGCTAAGAATGGATGAAGAGGTAGTTCGAAGAGGAGAATTTAAAGATGGGATAGCTAGAGCCACAACTCTGAGCCATGGGACAAATATTGTACATGTGGTATCACTAAACAATTCCGGAAAGCAGTATAGTATGATGGATGAGGCAGAAGTAAACCAAGCAAACATGGAAGTAATCCTGAGACATAATGTAGGGAGAGGTGTTGATATGACATTATTAGGAGACGGAATATTCAAAAATAACTCAAGGGAATCTCTGAAAGCAATAATAAAGACATGTGCATTAACCCCTGCGGCTAGGTGAGATTATAAGGATTTGGCGAGAGCAATGGCCACAATTCCTTTTGGACACAGCAGGAACGAGACAGCAATCTGAATTTCAATTCAACCAAGTGCCAGCACCCCTGTCAGAGACAGAAAAAACACGTCCCAGAGCCCCAGATAACCAAGGGAATTCGGACCCCTTTGAAAATTTCCCAAAGGGATACCATTCTCAATACCGAGATTCAAGTCCGTTTTGTGAAGAAAATTCCCAGGCTGCCACACATAAAGAAGGAGCTTTTATAGATTATTTTTTTGAAACACAAGAAAGTGAAGAGGAACAAAGCCTTGTTGGGATTATTGCGCCTCCTTCGCTGGGACAGCAAGAATCCTCATCCTCATCAGAGAATGAGGAAATATTAAAACCAAGGAGAAGAAAATGGAAGAGAAAAAATTCTAAACCATTAGAAATATGGGATTATAGCGATTACTGGAAACAACAACAACCTTCCACTTATCGACCAATAAATAAGGATTTACCATATTATATGTATAATCCAAAGGCAAAAATGGTACACCACAGAGATCAGGAAGGATGGGAAAGAGAGGTTATATCAAGGGAACTTAAAATAGGAGAAATATTAGGAGGAAGTCAACAGATTGATTCTACAAAATTACTGAGATTACCAAACGTTACCCCCAAAGCTAAAATTTGGCAAATGAGCAAAGGGTATGATAGTTTCGGAAGAGCCATGAGTAGAGGAAGGAACAGCACAGAAACACAAGGCCAGATAATAGCAGCATTCAGACCACAAGAAAGGATACAGAATCTACCAAGACCCCGAATAACTGCACCTACTCCCATAGATAGGGTATCTTTTGCTCCACGGGATTGCCAATTACTAATTGCAATGTTCGATGAATATATAGAACCGGTGGAAGATTTTGTTCAACAGGTTACCCCCTATCTTGAAGAAGAACCGGTACAACGACAAATTTGGGGAACCAGATAGAAGTGCCCCTTTAAGAACGCCATGCCCCAGAAGTGAGAATGTAGTTCGGGCATTTACACCAGGTCCAGAGGAAGGACAGGGAGGTATGGTATCATATAAAATAATAGCAGCAGTAATGAAGACAGCAGGCCCAAAGAAAGATGGGGAGAATAGAATTGAGTATTCACAGAGGGTAAAAGAGTTAGGGAAGAAAATGGGGGCATCAGGAGAATCCACCAAATTGATTGATTGACATACAGTGGGAGAAATAGTTACAGGCGAAGTCTCAGATTTAATAAATGAGTTTGATTTGGGAAATGAGAGAGCTAAATTAATTAAAGAAATTACAGAGGCAACATATGCAGGGGAACACCTCACAACATATGTCGAGCGAATATATAAGGTTACTAAGGAAGAGGGGGCCGATGTAGTCAGATCCTGGGGGGGTTAGCACCCAAGATTCCAGGAGGGAATAGCTTCTCAACAATACTGCTAACAACCCCCCAGAATAGAAATAGGAAGAGAACTGGTCAAATTTGATTTGGCAGGCAAAGCAATTAAGGATAAACACACAAAAGGGGAACAAAGAAGAGCAGCCGTTGACCAAAATAATGTTTCAACACAAAATGCTCAGACCAGACCACCGAACCGACAGATACCCGACAAAACTGGACAAAATCTAGCCCAACCAGCAATGCCACAACAGGCGTATAATCTGCGGTCACAAGGACCACCACCACCACAAAATCTATATTACTTACCAAGGAAACAATTCCTAGCCATCAGTCGCGAGGAAATAGACAGATTCATTGAGGATATGAGAAGAAGAGCAGCTGGTCAGGGGAGGATTGAGCAAGGTAGATATCAACCATCAGAATGGTACTCGGGACCCTCGCGAGGGGGATTCCGAGGAAGAGGCAGAGGAGGCCCCGGTATAAATTGACCAGATTCGGCTTCTCCCCTTAAACAGGCTATCCAAAATTAAACAATAGAAACAGAAAAAGGGGAATTAGTAGTAGAATACAAAGGAAAGAGATTTATTGTGGACACAGGGGCTGAGGTATCAATGATAAGGGAAGAAGCTGGACATCTTACAGGAAAAGAATACATAGTAGAAGGAGCATTAGGGAATAAGGATATTAGACAAGAGATTAGATTTGGAGAATTATTTGCAATATCAGGAAATGAGAATCTGATGGCAGGATAAGATTTAATAAAAATAGATACAGGAAAAGTAAGGATATTAAAACCAATTGATAACAGGGAGGAAATAAGGAAACAGAAAGAAAAAAGTATTTTAAATGACGAGGCTTGGAAGAAGATGGAAGAAGAATTAATGAGAGCAAACCTAGCGATAGGAAAGAATGACAGGTTTAATTAGCAAGAGGTTCCAACACACAATACACGGAGGACGACACAGATCACAAAAACAGTGTCCTTTGACCCGAGGAGCTAACAGCGAGCTGGAGATAACAATCAAGGAATTAGAGCAGCTGGGGATTATTCAAGAGGTCACATATGCCTCGACAAATAGTCCAATTCAAGTAGTAATTAAACCAGATGGTACATTTAGGATGGTAACAAATTACAAAGCTTTAAATAAAGTCACGAAATAGGATAAGAGATATTTTTTAAATCCACAAACTACCTTAGAGCAAGTCGCAGGAAAAACGTACTTAACTAGTTTAGATCTGGCGAATGGATTCTGGAATGTTCCATTGGACCCAGACAGCAGGGAGAAAACAGCATTCACCTTCGGCACTAAGCATTACGTATATTGTAGACTGCCACAGGGATATGTTAGTTCTCCAAATCATTTTCAGGCAATAGTCAGGGAACTGATTAAAGACGATGTGGCTTTAGTATATATCGATGATGTATTAATTGGAGATGACGATCAGGACAAACATGTGGAAAGAGTGGCCAGGATTATTAAGACAATCAATGAAGTAGGCTTTAAAATAGGACGAAAGAAATGTCAAATTGGGAGAAGCGAAGTCAACTATTTAGGTTATTCAGTATCAAAGGAAGGTAGGGACGTCAGTATTGAAATGAGGAAGAAGGTAGCTGAAATTACTCCGCCCATCTCGAGAAAGGGGTTCACAAAATAATGGGAATATTGGGATATTTAAGGCCAGTAGTGAAGGACCCATTTATGAAACGTTGAAATGGGATTTTATTTGGACCAGCGAGGCCCAGAGGGGTTAGATCAATTAAAGACAGCAGTTGCAATATCGGGACCATTAGTTGGGAGGCAAGAAGAGGGTGACTTACGCATTAAATTAGACATATATAAAAATGGATATGGTATGGTGCTCGCTAATCATAGCAATCTGACACCGATCAAACATCTGGCAGGTAACTGGTCGAGAGCTGAACAAACCTTTTCAGATATCGAGAAATGTCTGGCAGCTATAACAAAAAGAATAGCAGAGATAGAAAACTTGTCGGTTGGTCAGAAAACTTATGTCACAACTGAGTTTTTGGAATTAAAAGAGCTAACTAAGAGACAGATTTGCCAGCAAGGTGCAAATACAGCTCGATGGGAAAGATGGGAAACCGTTCTTCTAAACCCTGACTTAATGTTTATTCATAACATTACAAAGGGACAGAAACTTGATGAACCAGTTAGTAAACCGGAGTTGGTGAATACTTGGGTATTATATACTGATGGTAGTAAAGTCAAGGAGAACGAAGAACAAGCCATATGGGCATTCATTTTGTAAAATTCAGGAAAGAAAGTAGTGGAGGAACAGGGAATAATCATTGGGTCAGCTCAGACAGCCGAGGTAGAGGGAGCATTGCAAGGGTTAAAGGAGTGTCAGCAGAGAAAGCTGCAGGAAGTAACCGTTGTCACCAAAAGCTTTTTTGTGCAGGAAGGATTGGAGAAAGAATTGAAGTTTTGGAAACTAAACGGTTGGACGAACGGTAGAAATAAACTACTGGAACAGAAAGAACAGTGGGAAGAGATAGATACAATTTTAGCAGATATGGAAATCCAGACAATTCATTAAAAAGCGCACACGAAAGGAACTGGGGAGCCGTGGAAGGTGAATCAGGAAGTGGATGAATTAGCCAGACTTAGAATGATAATCTTGGGGACTCTTGGGAACATAGCGGCCGACCTTCAAATAGTAATTAAGCAAATACATGAACCCACAGGGCATGGTGGTCATGTTGTAGTCGCAAGGGAGTTGAGCAAGTTAGGAATTAAAATAGCCTATTGGAGACAATACTTAACGGCAGTCAGGAGAAAAAGTGAAAGATGCATGGCCTGTGGAGGACAGAGAGGAAATGAAACATATGGGAGCATAAAAACTGAAAAACCAATGCAAGAATGGTCATTAGTTTATGCAGGACCGCTTTTTCCTATAAGCAGCAAAGGTAATTTGTACTTTTTAGTCAAAACTGATAACTGCACGGGAGAAATTGACCTCAGAGCAACCAGCAAAGCAAATGGAGCCACTACCAAAATGATACTGGCAGAAATAATGAACTCAAGAGGTAGGCCAGAATCGATCAGGATGGAAAATCCGTCGCACTTTAGAAATAATACGGTTATTAACTTTTGTGCTGACAGAGGAACAGCAATCAATTGGGCCGTGAAATATGCGCCGTAGAGTAATGGGATGGCTGAGAGGTCTGTAAGAAAAGTAAAGGATTGGATAATATTGAATCAGAATGATAAAGGCTGGGATAAAGACATTGAGAGAATAGTATTTGATCTTAATAGTAATCTCGGAACCTGTGTCTCCCAGGGACAAGGGGACCCAAGTGAATCTGGAAATTATCAAGTAGGAGAGGAAGTGTGCGTGAAGCTACCAACTAGGACTGCAGGGAAAATAATCAGTGAAGCTGTGAAATGTAAAGACAAGAGTGTTCAGAATCTGAGTAAACATACAGTTGAATTAGAGAAGCATGGTGTCTGGAGCAAAAGGAATTGTATCACAATTAAAACACATGACCCAATTGGTGGGAAGACAGTGAATTAAAACCCGTGAGCAGCATTGATTGGACAGATGATGAAGTTAAAATGTCAGACTTGGAACTTACCTTCATAAAAATCCAGTCGTAATCAAAATAAAATAATTAAAGTAAATGCAGTAGCAATATCAGGAATGTATCACAGTACGAAGACTTACAACACCAGGTTAAAGTCCAACACGTTTGTTTCGATGTCACTAGCTTTCGGAGCGCTGCGCCTTCCTCAGGTGAATGAAGAGGTATGTTCCAGAAACACATATATAGACAGATTCAAAGATGCCAAACAATGCTTGGAATGCATCTTTGTAGAAACTTAATGCCAGTGTCTATATGCGCGATCTTCCTGGAGATCTTCAAAGATGTTTGGCATCTTTGAATCTGTCTATATATGTGTTTCTGGAACAGACCTCTTCATTCGCCTGAGGAAGGAGCAGCGCTCCGAAAGCTAGTGACATCGAAACAAACCTGTTGGACTTTAACCTGGTGTTGTAAGACTTCGTACTGTGCTCACCCCAGTCCAACACCGACATCTCCACATCAGGAATGTATCAGGGTAAGGTTTTGACCAGAGTGGATCACCGAGGGAGCAAAAGAGGAGGAGTTTGAGATTCTTCGAATCTCACTCAGGGGTGCAATGACAGAAGGAGGAGGCTTAACAGGCCTTAATTGTATGATGTACATCAATGATAAGGAAAATAAACGAGTTCAAAATAAAGGAAAGAAATGATAGCAAACGAAATGCAGAAGTCCTGGAGAGGGCACTTCTGGAGTGTTCAAACGAAGATAGAAAGTACAAATTAAAGAATTGTACTCTCCACCCATGACCTGTTCATTTGATTTTAAGATGGAAAAAATAAATCACAGACAAGCCAGTTCACAAGAAGGAAGAGAACTGCACTACAGAAAAGAATGTTTTAGACAGGATTTGGGGGGCGGGGGGTGGGGGGGGGGGGGGAAATCTAATTGTACAAGTGGCTACATATTTGGGGGAATTAAATGACAGAGCCCGGAGGAAAACTTTACGGGTTAGAAACAAATCAAAATATTAAATTATTACTGAGCAGTAATAATCAGACATCGCTAATTGGACATCAGCTGATGGATGATCTGCGGTCTCCATGGGGTATGTACTACGTGGTGGAGTTATTAAGGGTCTCGGCAGACAGCAGCGACTGACGAGGAACCCCAATATGATAAATGACAAAAGTTTAAGAATTTTTGTAGCTTGATGCCACGGTGGGAAAATTGTTACCAACGCAGCAAACAATATTGCATTGACGAGCTGTAAACATTATTAAGGACGAAATGTCATGTAAATTGGCAGGCACTGTTATGTATGAATGATAATGGGGGTACGTGTGCCGTTCAGGACCTTGATCAGCATTTCTAAACTGTGTGAAGGTTTTAATCGAGGGGGAATGGTGGTAGTTTAGTGTGTTTTCTTGATTTAACTGAATAGAACATCATAAATAATATTGATGTTGTTAATACGCCATATTTAGTATGTAATGGCTATTGGTTCCAAAGCCACGAAGTGATGCGTCGATATTGTACTTTATTTTTAGTATTGGAATTGTGATAACAGTTGCACATGTGTAAAGTTGTAACATAGTCTATTTGTGTGGTTAGGTAATGAGTAATGTGTTAAGATAAGCAGGTCAAGGAGTCACAGCCTGAGTGAGAGAGATACAGACCAAGTGAGAATTTGGTAATTTGGTGCAGTGAGGTAACCAGGAAAGGTAAGTGGTTAATCTAATTTTGCTGTTTTTCAGTTAAAACTGCAGTGTAGATTAGTGTCTGATTGGCTGAAGCTGCCCCCACCCTAATTGCTGAGAGGCAGTTATCTGGCAGTCACCTGAGGCCTGTTAAGGGGCACAAAGGTACACATTGTTTTCTTCTCTTTGAAGTTTTAGTGTGAGTCATCCTAAAGTCTGTATAAAAGACAGACAGAAAGCGCACATTAGTAAGCATTGCGCAGGTCAAGGAGTCACAGCCTGAGTGAGAGAGATACAGACCGAGTGAGAATTTGGTAATTTGGTGCAGTGAGGTAACCAGAAAAGGTAAGTGGTTAATCTAATTTTGCTGTTTTTCAGTTAAAAGTGCAGTGTAGATTAGTGTCTGATTGGCTGAAGCTGCCCCCACCCTAATTGCTGAGAGGCAGTTATCTGGCAGTCACCTGAGGCCTGTTAAGGGGCACAAAGGTACACATTGTTTTCTTCTATTTGAAGTTTTAGTGTGAGTCACCTAAAGTCTGTATAAAAGACAGACAGAAAGCGCACATTAGTGAGCATTGCGCAGGTCAAGGAGTCACAGCCTGAGTGAGAGAGATACACACCGAGTGAGAATTTGGTAATTTGGTGCAGTGAGGTAATTCGGTGAAGAGTGGGAAAAGGTGCTTTTTCCCTACTGTTTTGTTCTCTCTCTTTCTTCGGGCCTAAGTTCGGGAGCCGTTCGGAGGAGGAGGAGCAGTCTCTGTGGGTATAAAAACCTAACGGTAACTTCCTGTTTTCCAGTTTTTTTTTCCAAAAGTGACGTCAGAGGGAAAACTGTGATCTGAGTGGTTGATAGCAAATCTGCCCCAATATAAAAAAAAACACAGCTAAACTCATAAACTTAAATTAAACTAATTAATTAATTAGTGATGGCTGGTCAGGTGATGTGCTTGAGCTGCTTGATGTGGGAGCTGGCAGATCCCATTGCGAGCTGCAGCGACCACATCTGCAGTAAGTGTTGGCTGCTCGAAGAGCTCCGGCTCAGAGTTGATGAGCTGGAGTCTGAGCTTCAAACACTGAGGCACATCCGGGAGGGGGAGACTTACCTGGACACTGTGTTTCAGGAGGCAGTCACACCTGTCAGAGTAAGTAGTTTAAATCCTGTCAGTGGCCAGGGACAGCAGGGTGTGACTGCAAGTCAGGCAGATAAAGGGAACCAGCATTGAGGAACTCAGGAGCCTCAGCCCTTGACTCTGTCCAACAGGTATGAGGCACTTGCTCCCTGTGTGGATGGCGAACAGGGCTGCAGGAAGGATGAGTCAGCTGACCAAGGCACCATGGTTCAGCAGTCCATTCAAGGGGAGGGAGTAAATAGGCAAGTTGTAGTTGTAGGGGATTCTATTATCAGGGGGATAGATAGTATCCTTTGTGAGCAGGATAAAGAGTCCCGCATTGTATGTTGCCTGCCCGGTGCTAGGGTGGGGGACATCTCTGACCGGCTTGAAAGGATACTGGAGAGGGAGGGGGAGAATCCAGTTGTTGTGGTCCATGTCGGTACCAACAGCATAGGCAAGTCTAGGAAAGAGGACCTGTTTAGAGATTATAAAGAGCTAGGATTCAAATTAAAAAACAGGTCCTCAAGGGTCATAATCTCCGGATCACTGCCCGAGCCACGTGCACATTGGCATAGGGAGGCAAGAATCAGGGAAGTTAACACGTGACTGAAAGAGTGGTGTGGGAAGGAGGGGTTCCTTTTCATGGGACACTGGCATCAGTTTTGGGACAGGGGGGACCTATACCGTTGGGATGGTCTCCACCTGAACCGAGCTGGGACCAGTGTTCTGGCGAAAAGAATAAATAGGGTGGTCAATAGGACTTTAAACGAAAGATTGTGGGGGTGGGGGGGGCGTGGGGGGGGGGGGGGGGGAGGGAAAGTCAGGGAACCAAGAGGTGAAGTAATCAGTGGGAAGCGTAGCTGCTTAGGTATACAAAAAAGCACGAAAAGACAAAACTCAGGAGAGGTTACGATAGTCCCCATCCCACAAAATATGACACAGTTTATGGAAAGGCTCAGTAAACCAAGGTCCACCACACTAAGAAAGCAAAAAGGGACGGTTAATAGAGAATTAAAGGTGCTATATTTAAATGCGCTCAGTGTACGGAACAAGGTAGATGAGCTTGTGGCCCAGATTGTGACTGGCAGGTATGATGTGGTAGGCATCACAGAGACATGGTTGCAGGGGGTTCAGGACTGGCATTTAAACATCCAGGGATTCACTACCTACCGAAAAGACAGGGAGGTGGGCAGGGGGGGCGGGGTTGCCTTGTTAATTAGGAATGAAATTAAATCAATAGCACTAAATGACAGAGGGTCAGATGATGTGGAGTCTGTGTGGGTAGAGTTGAGGAACCACAAAGGCAAAAAAACCATAATGGGAGTTGTGTACAGGCCTCCTAACAGTGGCCAGGACCGGGGGCACAAAATGCACCACGAAATAGAAAGTGCATGTCAGAAAGGCAACGTCACAGTGATCATGGGGTCTTCAATATGCAGGTGGACTGGGTAAATAATGCTGCCAGTGGACCCAAGGAAAGGGAATTCATTGAATGTTTACAGGAGGGCTTTTTGGAACAGCTTGTGATGGAGCCCACGAGGGAACAGGCCATTCTGGACTTAGTGTTATGTAATGAGCCAGACTTGATTAAAGATCTTAAAGTAAGGGAGCACTTCGGAGGCAGTGATCATAATATGGTAGAATTCAATCTCCAATTTGAAAGAAAGAAGGTAGAATCAGATGTAAAGGTGTTACAGTTAAATAAAGGTAACTACAGGGGCATGAGGGAGGAACTGACGAAAATCGACTTGGAGCTGAGCTAGTGGGAAAGACAGTAGAACAGCAATGGCAGGAGTTTCTGGGAGTAATTGAGGACACAGTACAGAGGTTCATCCCAAAGAAAAGAAAGGTTATTAGAGGGGGGGGGATTAGGCAGCCGTGGCTGACAAAGGAAGTTAGGGAATGCATCAAAGCAAACGAGAAAGCCTATAATGTGGCAAAGAGTAGTGGGAAGTCAGAAGATTGGGAAGGCTACAAAAACAAACAGAGGATAACAAAGAGATAAATAAGGAAAGAGAGGATCAAATATGAAGGTAGGCTAGCCAGTAACATTAGGAATGATAGTAAAAGTTTATTTAAATACATTAAAAACAAACGGGAGGCAAAAGTTGACATTGGGCCGCTCCAAAATGATGCTGGTAATTTTGTGATGGGAGACAAGGAAATAGCTGAGGAACTAAATAAGTACTTTGCGTCAGTCTTCACAGTAGAAGACATGAGTAATATCCCAACAATTCCGGAGAGTCAGGGGGCAGAGTTGAATATGGTAGCCATCACAAAGGAGAAAGTGCTAGAGAAACTAAAAGGTCTAAAAGTTGATAAATCTCCGGGCCCTGATGGGCTACATCCTAGAGTTCAAAAGGAGCTCGCTGAAGAAATAGTGGAGGCGTAAGTTATAATCTTTCAAAAGTCACTGGAGTCAGGGAAAGTCCCAGAGGATTGGAAAATCGCTGTTGTAACCCCCCTGTTCAAGAAGGGAACAAGGAAAAAGATGGAAAATTATAGGCCAATTAGCCTAACCTCGGTTGTTGGCAAGATTCTAGAATCCATTGTTAAGGATGAGATTTCTAAATTCTTGGAAGTGCAGGGTCAGATTAAGACAAGTCAGCATGGATTTAGTAAGGGGAGGTCGTGCCTGCCAGACCTGTTAGAGTTCTTTGAAGAGATAACAAATAGGTTAGACCAAGGAGAGCCAATGGATGTTATCTATCTTGACTTCCAAAAGGCCTTTGATAAGGTGCCTCACGGGAGACTGCTGAGTAAAATAAGGGCCCATGGTATTCGAGGCAAGGTACTAACATGGATTGACGATTGGCTGTCAGGCAGAAGGCAGAGAGTTGGGATAAAAGGTTCTTTTTCGGAATGGCAACCGGTGACGAGTGGTGTCCCGCAGGGTTCAGTGTTGGGGCCATAGCTGTTCTCTTTATATATTAACGATCTAGATGACGGGACTGGGGGCATTCTGGCTAAGTTTGCCGATGATACAAAGATAGGTGGAGGGGCAGGTAGTATGGAGAAGGTGGGGAGACTGCAGAAAGATTTAGACAGTTTAGGAGAGTGGTCCAAGAAATGGCTGATGAAATTCAATGTGGGCAAGTGCGAGGTCTTGCACTTTGGAAAAAAGAATAGAGGCATGGACTATTTTCTAAACGGTGACAAAATTCATAATGCTCAAGTGCAAAGGGACTTGGGAGTCCTAGTCCAGGATTCTCTAAAGGTAAACTTGCAGGTTGAGTCCGTAATTAAGAAAGCAAATGCAATGTTGTCATTCATCTCAAGAGGCTTGGAATATAAAAGCAGGGATGTACTTCTGAAGCTTTATAAAGCATTAGTTAGGCCCCATTTAGAATACTGTGAGCAATTTTGGGCCCCACACCTCAGGAAGGACATACTGGCTCTGGAGCGGGTCCAGCGCAGATTCACACGGATGATCCCAGGAATGGTAGGCCGAACATACGATGAACGTCTGAGGATCCTGTGATTTTATTCATTGGGGTTTAGGAAGTTGAGGGGAGATCTAATAGAAACTTACAAGATAATGAATGGCTCAGATAGGGTGGATGTAGGGAAGTTGTTTCCATTAGCAGCGGAGACTAGGACCCGGGGGCACAGCCTTAGAATAAAAGGGAGTCACATTTTAGAACAGAGATGAGGAGAAATTTCTTCAGCCAGAGAGTGGTGGGTCTGTGGAATTCATTGCCACAGAGGGCGGTCGAGGCCAGGACGTTGAGTGTCTTTAAGACAGAAGTTGGTAAATTCTTGATTTCTCGAGGAATTAAGGGCTATGGAGAGAGAGCGGGTAAATGGAGTTGAAATCAGCCATGATTGAATGGTGGAGTGGACTCGATGGGCCGAATGGCCTTACTTCCGCTCCTATGTCTAATGGTCTTATGGTCTTATAATACTTTTTTAAAAACTGTGTATTTAACAATAGGGAGAATTTATTTGGAAAAAGAAAACTGACAGTTCGATGTGGTTTTGCGAAAACTGTGGGCATATTATATCGCAAATGTTGTAATGGAAAATACACACTTTCATGTTGTAAGGGAAATGATAGCAGATGAAAAGGATTTGAAGGACGTTTGTCAGAAAGATATTCTTTCATGTACACAGGGGCTGGCAGACATACATGGTTCAGGACAATGTTACACATTAATGTGGAGAAGTCAGGGATAGAAGCAGGATCAATTGCACCTTTTAAATTAATGAACCGAAGGAATCAGTGGGTGGTACATGATATCATAATTTACCATTCCGATGAGAAACGGTAAGCAATTTGGATGACAGAAAAATGGACACTTAACAGCCAGTGATGGACAAAAGATCTTTTTGGTTACTGATGGACGGAGTTGTGTGCTGTTTCTAAGGGACATGAGGAAGCTTCTACGATACTGCTACCCCAAGGAAGTAAAATGCTTTGGAGGTAATGGAACACACGGATATAGCTATTGGGTTACCTTCCTGAGCGGCTGCGGCTATGGTTCACGGTAATTGGACTTGAAGAAAGAACGAAAAAAGGCACTGGTCTGTGATATGGATACATTTGCGAATTGCTTTCGGTGCACAATTTAAAATCACAAAACATGTACATACAGGTGAGAAAGATCGGAGATAAATGTCAATCAATACAATTAGATGGGGGGGGGGGATAATTGACTAAAATATATAGTTATGTTTCAAGTGTCAAGACGGGGTGTTATTGAAAATATGGAATATGTAGCCAATTGTCAATTGGAACCTGGAAGTCTGGCAATATCTGGTCTGAGAGAAACATGAGAGAATACAGGGCAATACCCCACAAAGGGTTAACATCAGCTCCCAGGGAAGGATTGTAAAATTCAGATATCCTTGGTCAAGCAGGCAAGACAAACAGGATTTTGAATGAAGCCAAAAACAATGGCTCACACCTTCATTGAAAGTAACTATCTTAGAAAACATCTGGAAAAGCATGGATGAGGTTCAGTTGAATTTGGTGAGTAGTCTATTTGTGAAAGTTTGCTAATACCAATTAAATAAAACTGGAGACAAGCAGTCTACGAGAAACATAATTTAAAGCCGAAAATAAAGTCAAAGTTGTGAGTTGAGGACACAATTGGCAAATACAACTATAGAAATTACAGGAATTAATACCTCTTAAAGTCAAAGCATTTTGAACATCACAAAGGACACAATGTAATCAGATCTATGAGATGAGATTATGTCAAAATGAATACTTAGTTGGATTAGAATGTTTAGATCAAAGATACTTTTTACAATCAAAGAGAATCAAGACTTACGTTACAATAACGTCATAAAAACTAGATAACTGTTTGAAATATATAAGAACCAGAAGAAAGAGGACAGCCAGCAGAGCCAGCTCTCATAGCTCGGTACATGGGAAAGAGAGGACACAGCAACCGAGCTCATCAGCGAATACATCTAAAGAAGACCAGATTTTAAAAGAAGATTGATTGTCAAGTTGGGCCTGAAGGTCCATCCAACCAACCAGAAGGATCCAGAAGCAAGATCTTTTTACTTTTCTGTAAAGACAGTGATTCCATCTTTAAAAAAATATATACAATAATAAAATAACTTAAAAGTTTTAACCTGAAACAGTGGTTATTAGCCTACTTTACAATCTTAGCAACGAAGGACCCAGGATTTTAATGCTACTGAGGGGTAAGTAGGTAAACTTCGGCGAAGGTATGGGTTATACCGGGGGATAACTTGAAAATACAGTTTGACCTGAATAGGACCCACTGAAGCCTGTATCGTAGTCTGGGAGTGAGAATTCCTATTCACGATTTAGAATATCGACCCTTTTTTTTGGTATCGGGGGAATTCTAAGAATAGTGGTGAGTTTTTCACTTCAACTGTCGCTGGAGCAAATCCTGGAAACGTTCTTTAGTGGCAGGAGGGTTGTACCGAAACGGATGGATATCAATGGCCCCAGAATGTCACGATTACTTTTCAAGATGGACAACAAATACTGTTCTAACCACCGAATCCCACCGCTTTTGAATAAATGAAAACAATAAATGAAACAAAGTGAAATCGGGAAAGGCGATTGGGTTTCGGCGAAACGTTGACATTTAATGAGGTATCGTTAGAGCAATTAAAACAACGACGAGAAGCTAATTGAACCCAATGTAGATTGTGCTGGCCAAGGGTGGTAGCAGGTGTGACGATTCCGGGCTCGTAGAGATGATGACAGTCCTACGATATTCCGCTGAAATAGCATTGGAGAAATCGGGTTGGTGAGTGAAAGAGCATCAAAGGGAGAACACGCGTGTAAGGCTTTAGGAATGCTTCGCAAAATGGTGAAAATGCCTGCTCTCTTCAATACCCATTGTCCCTGCAGGTGCTGAACAAATCATGCGTTGTTGCTCTAAAGACTTTGCAGATGTGCTAAAGTGCCATCAACCTAAATGTTTGACTGTATGTTGGTTGCCTGACAGATACGCATTCACAGTAGCATTGTTATTTCGGTGTTCAGAATCTGCAGCACTCTTTTAGAAACTCGTACAGTAATATGCGGGCTCTGTCTTTTCCAGACGTCCACAGCAGTTACGATTCTCTTGTCCCGCCAATAGCGCACTCCGCCTGCGTGTTTCCCTCCGGCGTGAGATAGCATCGATGGGAAATCCCATTGACAAGCGCTGGGATGATACAATCCTCCACTAGCGACTGGCAACCGGCTTGGAGTAATAATACTAATCTTTATTGTGACAAGTAGGCTTACATTAACACTGCAATGAGGTTACTGTGTAAATCCCCAGTCGCCACATTCCGGTGCCTGTTCGGGTATAGAAAGAGAGAATTCAGGATGTCCAAGTTACCGAACAGCACATCTTTCGGGACTTGTGGGAGGAAACTGGAACACCCGGAGGAAACCCACGAAAACCCGGAGAACATGCAGACTCCGCACAGACAGTGACCCAAGCCGGGAATCGAACCTGACGCAATGGTGCTGTGAAGCAACAGTCCAACCACTGTGCTACCGCGCCGCCCATACACACTGAGGTGACAAGAAAATCGGGACCATATATATTTGAATGTTCAGCATCCCCGCATCACGGCACATGTGCATTGAATCACCTGTAGTGGGTTTTGCATCGGTAAATATCTAATTTCGTTGGAAGCAAACTGCTCCGTGACTAATCTCTCACCCCTTTCCAAAATAAAGACAAGGCATGGTTTATAACCATTGGTGGGCTCTGTCTTGAGCAGCATCCAACGTAAAATATCTCCTTTCCCTCCCAGTGTTATCACATTGTGATTAGGACGTACATTCTCTTACGATTCAAAACCTTACCTCTTTCTTTCTTACTCAATTGTTGTGCTATCGGAATCAATTGTAGATATAAGGCATATATCAAGAAATAGAGTTAACACACAATTTTTCTCATTATTTGACATATTTAAAGCAAGTCGCGTGTGACATATTTGATTCTTATACTATATGTTTTTAGGATTCTTAATATTCATTCAATTGATGTGGCACTAGCTGGCTGGGCCAGCATTTATTACCAAATCCTAGTTAACCATATGAGGATGTTCGTGAGCTGCCATTTTGAACCACCGTAGTGGCTGTGGTGCAGATACACCCCGGTGTTATTTCAGAGTGAGCGTCGGGACTTTGATCCATATAAAGTGATGGAAGAACGATATATTTCCAAGCAAGGATGGTGGATGACATGTAATGGAACATGCAGTCGGTGGTATTATCAAGTATATTCTGCTCTTGTCTTGATAAATGGTAGTGCGGGTTTGGAAGGTGCTGCAGAACATTTCATAAATGGTACACACTAATACCATTGAGCGGTGGCGCTGATGGGATTGATTGATGTTTTGTGGATCGGAGTCAACATAGTCAAAATGTCCTGCACTGTGCCAAGAATCACGGGTATTTCTGGGAGCTGCGCTCATCCAGGGACCTTAGGAGCAGAAGAATTAAGGACGGAAGAAACATCTCCATTACTGAATCAGATCATGGCTGGTCTATTCCTGGTCTGAAATCCATCTCCCTACACGTTCCCCACATGTCTTTAACCAGTTTCGTTTACCACAAGTGGTAAGGTCACAGTGTCCACGGCGGAATAAGGAAGAAAGGCCATGGGACCCTGCTAACTCTATGCTTGTTCTATCTCGGACAACATTTCCATTGAATCCTCGATAATAACCTAACCATTTTAGTAATCTCTGGATTGAAATTTGACGTGCGTAGGAAAAGCAAAAGGGGCGGAATTGATTAGTGTGTTCCTTCAAAGACGTATTCAATCAATTGAAATAAATTGTATGAAACGTGCGGCACAGATCAGAATGGGCGAGAGACGCTATGCAGTCTGTTTGACGTCGCTTCCCCATGCACGAACTCCAGGCCCTGTGTTTTTTTCACAATTCATTGCCGCATCTGTTGGCTGTCATTTGTTGAAAAACAATCATCATTGTGCTGTTTGAATCTCGGAATACCCTGCAAATATTTATAGGTAAATGGCGACGGGTGAGTTCCGTGTCCTCAATAATTCCTGGGAAATTTGTGTCATGACGTTCCCTGAATTCTGTTCCAAGCCACACATTTCACGGGGACCAGCCATTTGGTGGCTGTTGGATTCTCTATTCTAGCCGCTGGTCACTGGAATTTCCCGTTGAAGCCACCGCACTCAGTCTGGAAACAAAGAACAAAGAAAAGTGCAGCACACGAACAGGCCCCTGTGCCCTCCAAGTCCGTGGCGACCATGCTGCCCGACTAAACTACAATCTTCTACACTTCCTGGGTCCATATCCCTCTATTCCCATCCTATTCATGTATTTGTCAAGATGCCCCTTAAATGTCACTATCGTCCCTGCTTCCACCACCTCCTCCGGCAACGTGTTCCAGGCACCCACTACCCTCTGCGTAAAACACTTGACTCGTATATCTATTCTAACCTTGCCCCTCGCACCTTCGTCCTAGTAATTGAGCCCTCTACCCTGGGGAAAAGCCTCTGACTATCCACTCTGTCTATGCCCCTCATAATTTTGTAGACCTCTATCACGTCGCCCCTCGACTTCCGTCGTTCCAGTGAGAACAAATCGAGTTTATTCAACCGCTCCTCATAGCTAATGCCCTCCATACCAGGCAACATCCTGGTAAATCTCTTCTGCACCGTCTGGAAAGCGTCCACACCCTTCTGGTAGTGTGGCGACCAGAATTGAACACTATACTCCAAGTGTGGCCTAACTAAGGTTCTTTCGAGCTGCAACATGACTTGCCAATTCTTATACTCAATGTCCCGGCCAATGAAGGCCAATTACATAGTACCTAAACGGTCTGGCTTGTGCTGTATTTTCTATTCCCTGAAATTGAGCATGGGTAAAGACATAGCCCGTAGATTCGCATCCGTCCACTCTTATGCTGTCCTTTTGATGCTCAGTCCCACGAACCTCCAAATCGGAGTGTCTTCATAAGAACATAAGAACTAGGAGCAGGAGTAGGCCATCTGGCCCCTCGAGCCTGCTCCACCATTCAATGAGATCATGGCTGATCTTTTGTGGACTCAGCTCCACTTTCCGGCCCGAACACCATAACCCTTAATCCCTTTATTCTTCAAAAAACTATCTATCTTTATCTTAAAAACATTTAATGAATGAGCCTCTACTGCTTCACTGGGCAAGGAATTCCATAGATTCACAACCCTTTGGGTGAAGAAGTTTCTCCTTCACTCAGTCCTAAATCTACTTATTTTGAGGCTATGCCCCCTAGTTCTGCTTTCAGCCGCCAGTGGAAACAACCTGCCCGCATCTATCCTATCTATTCCCTTCATAATCTTGTATGTTTCTATAAGATACCCCCTCATCCTTCTAAATTCCAACGAGTACAGTCCCAGTCTACTCAACCGCTCCTCGTAATCCAACCCCTTCAGCTCTGGGATTAACCTAGTGAATCTCCTCTGCACACCCTCCAGTGCCAGTACGTCCTTTCTCAAGTAAGGAGACCAAAACTGAACGCAATACTCCAGGTGTGACCTCACTAACACATTATACAATTGCAGCAGAACCTCCCTAGTCTTAAATTCCATCCCTCTAGTAATGAAGGACAAAATTCCATTTGCCTTCTGAATCACCTGTTGCACTTGAAAACCAACTTTTTGCGACTCATGCACTAGCACACCCAGGTCTCTCTGCACAGCAGCATGTTTTAATATTTTATCATTTAAATAATAATCCCTTTTTCTGTTATTCCTACCAAAATGGATAACCTCACATTTGTCAACATTGTATTCCATCTGCCAGACCCTAGCCCATTCACTTGGCCAATCCAAATCCCCCTACATACTTCCAGTAACCTCTGCGCGCTTTGCTTTACCACTCATCTTCGTGTCGTTTGCAAACCTGGACACATTGCCCTTGTTCCCCAGCTTCAAATCATCTATGTAAGTTGTGAACAATTGTGGGCCCAACACTGATCCCTGAGGGACACCACTATCTACTGATTGCCAACCAGAGAAACACCCATTAATCCCCACTCTTTGCTTTCTATTAATTAACTAATCCTCTATCCATGTAACTACTTTAGCCTTAATGCTATGCATCTTTATTTTATGCAGCAACCTTTTGTGTGGCACCTTGTCAAAGGCTTTCTGGAAATCCAGATATACCACATCCATTGGCTCCCCGTTATCTACCGCACTGTTAATGTCCTCAAAAAATTCCGCTAAATTAGTTATGCACGACCTGCCCTTTATGAACCTATGCTGCGTCTGTCCAATGGGACAATTTCCACCCTGATGCCTCGCTATTTCTTCCTTGATGATAGATTCCAGCATCTTCCCTACTACCGAAGTTAAGCTCACTGGCCTATAATTATCCGCTTTCTGCCTACCTCCTTTTTTAAACAGTGGTGTCACTTTTGCTATTTTCCAATCCGCCGGGACCACCCCAGAGTCTAGTGAATTTTGGTAAATTATCACTAGTGCATTTGCAATTTCCCTAGCCATCTCTTTTAGCACTCTGGGATGCATTCCATCAGGTCCAGGAGACTCGTCTACCTTTAGCCCCCTTAGCTTGCCCATCACTACCTCCTTGGTGATAACAATCCTCTCAAGGTTCTCACCTGTCATAGCCTCATTTCCATCAGTCACAGGCATGCTATTTGTGTCTTCCACTGTGAAGACCGACCCAAAAAACCTGTTCAGTTCCTCAGCCATTTCCTCATCTCCCATTACTAAATCTCCCTTCTCATCCTCTAAAGGACCAATATTTACCTTAGCCACTCTTTTTTGTTTTATGTATTTGTAGAAACTTTTACTATCTGTTTTAATATTCTGAGCAAGTTTACTCTCATAATCTATCTTACTCTTCTTTATAGCTTTTTTTAGTAGCTTTCTGTTGCCCCCCTAAAGATTTCCCAGTCCTCTAGTCTCCCACTGATCTTTGCTACTTTGTATGTTTTTTCCTTCAATTTGATACTCGCCCTTATTTCCTTAGATATCCACGGTCGATTTTCCCTCTTTTTACCGCTCTTCCTTTTTGTTGGTATAAACCTTTGCTGAGCACTGTGACAAATCTTCAAATAACAATTCCTCCCATTTTCTGACCCTGCCCATGTCCAACCTTGCCCCAATTATGTGTTATGCCGGTGTCTCATCGCCATCCTTACCAGCAACTGCGAGATTTTCTTCCAACTCTTTTATTTCTGAGAAAATAAATAAACCAAACTAACGTGAACCTCGATTTTGGGCGAGAGTGTGTGAGAGAGAGTGTGTGTGAGGGACAGTGAGTGTGAGTCAGTGTGTCTGTGAGCGTGTGCGTGAGAGAGAGTATGAGAGAGAGTGTGTGTGAGACAACTACAAAAATAACATCTCCAGAGATATTGTGGCGGATAATTTTTCAGTGAAATGGAATCGTGGGCTCTTGTAAATTGAACACAATGCTTCAAATGGTGGAGTCATTATATTGGCGCGATTTGCACGAGAGAACACAGTTATTTTGTATGTTGTGAGAGCATGCGCTCTGGATAAAGATGGGGAGAAAAAGCAGGCAAGTCGAGATTCTAAATGAATGGTGAGGAATACAGAAAGCTAAACTGAACTTTTTTCGATTGTCGGTCGGGAATACAGGGAGGACAGCCGCGCCAGGTAAAGCCCCCGGCTTTGCGTGCATGTACGGATGGAGAATTACCTGGTCCATGCCCGTGCATGCGCACAGCAGTGACCTACAGTGGACGCGCCCAAAAACATAGTGCTAGCGCGCGCGAACCTGGTCCCTCGCCATCCCGGACCATCCCCCACCAGTCCGCTCAGCTCCCGCCGAGCCCTGGCCAGCGGAACATCACCCCCGACTGTGGCAGCGCAACCGCAAAGCGAGGTTGACAAAATCTCCGACTTCAAGTGATCCACGCTCTCGGAAAGTCGGCCTATCGGGGCGGAGCATCTGGAGAAGGCCTTCAGGTGGCGTCCTGATGCCGTCCAAAAGGTGCGCGGCTTACTTCCCGATGACACCGTTTTGAAGGGGGGGGGAGTACTCGAAAAAGCCCCCCCCCCCCCCATTACGACGTCAACACTGTTTCATCGGCCATTTCCCGAATGCGATATCGGCGTTAGCAATCGGAGAATCCATCCAATTATATTTTCAGTGCGCACTGATTGTAGGGGATTTTGAAAACGGCGCAACTGGTACATTGCAGAATATATATCGAATGATTTCTGGGCAGTGATCTTGCAAGCAAAAGAGCGATTCCTGAAGGAAGAATTGCTTGCCCATTGTCAGGGTTCAGGATATCTTCGCAAGGTTAAAGACCTTGGAGAAAGAGAGCGAGAGGGAAGCCCCCGCCTTTGTTGACAACGTGTGGAGTAATGACTTTGTTGGTAATAAATATGATGGTATGCTGAGGGTGTATGAATTATTTAAGACTAAAATACACAGACGAAATAGGAAGCTAATGGGCTGGATATTACATGGACCGATGCTGTAATTGCGACAGGCGAATTGGCAGTGAATCCGTCTTGACGCCGAAATTGTAGCGGGGGCAGGGTTCATTCCAAATCCAATTCTTCAGTGCCTGACAGCCGCGTCAATTCGTTCTACTCTCTCTTTGCACATCATTCGCGAGACTGGCCCGGTTTTCCTCGGAGGCTACATGTTTCTTCGCTTCCACGTGAGCTAATTCCTGGAGGTGACATTCACTTGGGCTTTTGAAAATCGGAAAAATAAAGGTGCCATGAATCATGAGGGAGAGAGTGGAGGTAGCACATGCAGAAGCTTGCCAGTGGACTGCCAGCCCGGACACTGGTCGGGCTGGCAAGGTGGTGGGGGTGGTTGCCAGAGTTTACCGCGGCACCGGGCACTTGCCAGAATCAGAGGTCGGTGAGAAATAGCGAGGGGCACATGTGGAGCAGGGTCCACAGTGCCATTCTAGGCCACCGTGTAGCCCATTGGACCTGGTTGGGCACAGCTGCAGACACCATGCTAACAGAACGACCTTTCATCCCCAACATAAAATGGTTATTGGAATTCAACCAGCAATGGGGGCCTTCCAACTAGTTGCCAAAGCCCTCGGGATGCACTGAGGGTGTACGAGGTGGAGCAGCTCCAGGAGGAGGACCATGCAGCAACGGAGACTGCCCCAGAGGAACAGGAAGCAGCCGATGGGGATGCAGAACCGACCGTTCAACAGGCCAAGGAAGAGGAGGTACAAAAGAGGCACCGCTCGAGGCCTCCTGTGATGACCTGCGAGAACGCGCGTGCTATCAGAGACTCCGTCTGAGCAGGGGGAAAGTGTGACATATATGCCAGAGCATGGCCCATCTGGGAATGGGAAGGAAACCTTCTCCAGTTTGCCATCAATGTGCTGGTCACCCTTGACGTCTACACCATGGCTTTCTTCGAGGCGCAGAGTGGGGACTTGTCTTGGATCTCACAGAGCTCTATGCACAGATGCATACATGCCATCACGGAGGTCCTATATACACAGATGGCACCATATATCCGTTTCAATGTGGACCGACACCATCAGAATGCCCAGCCATCAGGGTTCACCGCCATCAGCGAGATACACCGGATCCAGGGTTTGCTCAACTGGTTGCATGTCCCCTACAAGCACCTGGAGATAACAGGTTGCTATTCACAAAACGAAAGGTATTCCACTCGATGAACATGCAGCTGGTCTGTGACCATTATTGGTGCATCATCCACGTCATACAGCGGCATGATCGTGGGATGCTTAAGCATCCTGAAGATGCATTTAAGGTGCCTGGGCCGCTTTAGAGGGCCTTCCGAGATAACTCTAGCGATTATTCCACAGCATGGAAGCCTGCGGCATCCTCCACAACATCGCATAGCAGATGATCCTCCACAGGGGCGGATTTTCAGAACAGGAGGGTGAACGCAAGTCGTGGTTCGATGAGGAGGAAGTGGGAGACTAAAGATGGGCAGGACGTGGGGCCCAGGCTGACCCGCACTCAACGTCTTGCTATTCCACTACGCTCACGTGCCCTATCTGTGACCAGCTTAGATCAGCACAAACCCTCACACCCTTCTGACATAGCACCAAGACAAGTGTTTAATATGATCAAATATATACAGGTTTCTACACTTGCCACTAAAGCAACTCTGTGGCCTGCACTCATGCCACATTCACTGGCGTTTCCTATCCTGGCCTTATGGGCCCGAGCGCCACATCTAGATGGATGTCTAGGTCGATCACTTTGGGGGCGGCGGCGGGCTGAAATGGTGCTGGACAGGGCTGAAAAAGAGGGCAGCACGGTAGCACACATGGATAGCATTGTGGATTCACAGCGCCAGGGTCCCAGGTTCTATTCCTTGCTGGGTCACTGTCTGTGCAGTGTCTTCACATCCACCCTGTGTCTGCGTGGGTTTCCTCCAGGTCCTCTGGGTTCCTTTCACAGTCCAAAGACGTGCAGGATAGGTGGGTTGACCATGATAAATTGCCCTTAGTGAACAAAAATGTGAGGAGGTCTTATTGGGTTATGGGGATAGAGTGGGAGTGAGGGCTTAAGTGGGTCGGTGCAGACTCCATGGGTCGAATGCCCTCCTTCTGCATTGTATTTTTCATGTTCTATGTTCTAAGTGGTAAATCAGGTTGGCCATGGCCTGCTCTCATTCCCGCTCCGTGACCTGGTCCCCTTAACAGCCGTCTTTTCATCGAACTAACAGTGCAGAAGGAGGCCATTCGGCCCATCGAGTCTGCACCGGTCCTTGGAAAGAGCACCATACCCAAGCCCACATCTCCACCCTATCCCCTTAACCCAGTAACCCCAGCCCATCTTTTGGACACGAAGGGCAACTTACCGTGGCCAATCCACCTAACCTGCACATCTTTGGACTGCCGGAGGAAACCGGAGTGCCGGAGGAAACCCACACAGACACGGGGAGAACGTGCAGACTCTGCACATACAATGACCCAGCCAGGAATCGAACCTGGGATCCTCGAGCAGTGAAGCAACTGTGCTAACCACTATGCTACCATTTTGCCCATTATTGGGTAGCCGGGCCTGTATGTGAACGTCAGCCCTCAGGTGTCCCAGATGGCGTGGTGCCATTTGTTTACCCGCTTTCAATGTGATGTACCCAGGACAGGAGGAGGGGACTACGATGATTTGCGGTTTTCTGGCACCTCACCTGCGGGAATCGCTGGCATGGGCCCTATTGCCTCCAAATGCCTCAGGTTACCCGATGGCCCCCGGCTGCTCCATGGTATGGGTTTGCGATAGGAGGGAAAGTCTGACACGCCCGTCCCATCTGACAGTGCCAGTCCTGGAGGCCCGGTCTCGTCTTTAACAGAGTCTGAATGCTCTGCCATGGAGCACAGGGAGTGGGTGCCAACCATCTGGGTCTGTGCCACATTGTGTTGCGACTGGGCAATTATGCAGACGTCGTAGCCATGGCCTTCTGTGACTGGGTGCCGCGCTGGAGTGCTGCTGCAATGTCCAGCTGTCTTTGATACGTCGCTCATTGCGAGAGGGCAGCACTGTACAGCGCCTGAACAGATTGTCCCAGGCCATGGACATTTGACCCACGGCCGAAAGCTTCACCTCAAGGCCCTTCCCACGTTAATGTCATCAGTGCAGTTGCCTGGTTGGCAGGTATGGCCGGCACCAACTCCTGCTCTTGCACGTGGTTAGACTGGTCCAACTGCACCCACATGTGCTCGATGCTCGCAGGCAACGACGCATGCTGTCCCTTGCTCTGCAACTGCATATCCACAATTAATGGCACCGTCAGTGGAGTTGGGGTTGATGGTGGGGTGGATAAGTGTGAGGGCTGGTGTGAGTATGGGGATGGCGCTGGACGGAGGGTTGGTGATGGGGGAGAGGGTGGGGGGGGGGGGGGTGTTCACATACGTGGCATGTGGAATTGCAACTTACTGGCGTCTCGCTTCTTGGTCAATGCCGACCTCTATCCTGGCAACGGCACTTCCCATAAGCCCATTGACGACGCCCAGTGTCCTCTGTTCTGCTGAGGTAAGGGGCCTCAGGTCAAGCGGCCCCCTTAACTATTTCCTGCTCTCAGTGGTTGTTAGTGGCCCTCTCGAGGGGAGTGGGATGGAAACATAAATCTCAAAATGTTAGACAGTCCAACGCGTGTAGCGCAGTGGTTGGGTAGCTGCTGGATTATGTGGCAGGGGCACACTGTGGGCGGCACAGTGGTGCAGTCATTAGCACTGCTGCCTCCCGGAGCCGCGGACCCAGTTTCGAAGCCGGCACCAGATCACTCTCCATGTGGAGTTTACACATTCTCCCTGCGTCTGCGTGGGCCTCACCCCTTATCCCAGATATGTGCAGGGTCGGTGAATTGCCCACGCTAAATTTCCCCTGAATTGCAAGAAATAAGAAAAAAGCATTCTAAATTTATTTAAAAACAGGATAGGGCACCCGCCATTGTGGCTGGTATCGGTGATAGCATGGGATGCAGGGCGGGGGTTGAGTTTGCCCTTTTTGTGCGGAGCCGGGGGTTGGGGGGGAGGGGGGTGGAGGGTTGGGACGAGTAACGTGTGTGGGCGACGGGGGGCTAGTAGTAGTGGCATGTTGATGCCTACTAACCTCGACCCAACTGAGGAGGTCATGCAATTTCATTTGGCATTGCTAGTCTGCCTGGTGCTGTTGCTCACGACCTCTGCTAATTGCATCCAGGCACAGGAAAATGCTGTGGCTGGCTGCCTTCCCCCCACTTCGGCCTACACGGTCGCCGACCACTCCTTCTCTGCATCGAGCAGCGTGACAAATTCCGTGTTGGTAAACCTTGGTGTCGCTCATCTTGCTGCCGACTTGTTGGCTGGGATGTGTGTATGTGGGGACACACAAATCCCAGCCAAATCCAGCGAGTCATGTACAGTTTCTCATTGGAATCGATTGTGTTCCACGTGACGCCTGTGCTAGCTGCGTAGGCAGCACGGTGGCACAGTGGTTAGTATTGTTGCTTCACAGCGCCAGGGTTCCAGACTCCATTCCTGCTTGTGTCACTGTCTGTGCGGAGTTTACAATTTCTCCCCATGTCTGCATGGGTATTCCCCGGCAGCTCAGTTTCTTCCCACAATTCACGCGGGAACTGCTATGGTTTATTGCACATTCCGAATTCTCCCTCATTGTACCGGAACAGGCGCCTGAGTGTGGAGACTGGGAGATTTTCGCAGTAACTTCATTGTAGTGTTAATGTGACCCAATTTGTGACAATAATCAAGATAATTATTATTATATTATATTTAACGGTCGTTTAATTGGTCCAGGTGCAGCGTTAGTTTAGCTGTCATAGAAATCCACTAAATTTGCACCAGTTAGTCTCATGAATGGAGAATCCGGCACACACTTCAATTCATTCGGGGCAGGTAACACTTATGAGGCATGACGTTAATGTACAATCGATGTGGCCGGGTTTCTCCGCTGGCTCACGCCGAAATAAAACGCGGTTGACAGAGAATTGCTTCTGATGCCAAAATCGCAGTGGGAGCCGATTTGACGTCAAATCACAATTCTCCATCACATTGACAGCGGTGTCAATGCGTGCCAGAATGCAGGTACAGTAAGCACCATTAGTATGTACCGAACTGGAGCCTCCGTGATTCTCTACCTCTGATGGGCTGTGTTGCCGATGGCAAGATTCATTTGTCCTGTTCAAAAACGTGAAACTATCGTCTTAGCTGTTGGGGCAGAGATAGTGGAGGTAGAAAACAGAGAGGTGCTGCCGGAAAGGACACTGACAGGGCTGGCTGGGGTGGGATGATATTGCCAGGACGGGGGGAGAGGGGTGATGGGCAAACGGGTCAAGTGGCCGGGGTGGCCCCCGGTTGAACTGGGGTGGTGTACATGCAGAGACAGCAAATGCCGCGGCCTGCAGCACAGCCATCTTGCTGAGCACCCAACTGACCACCCAGCATGGCCTCTGGTTCCGCAGAGAGAGGCGGCCGTATGGGTGCCCGCACCCGACCTTGCACAACACAGTTGGAAGCCGCCAGCGGCATTAGGTACCCCATCCAGGGTAACGCCCGCTGGAGGATAGATGGTTGCGCCGGAAGGGGGCGATGGAGGGTACCGCTGGCAAGGCCACCATCAGCCAACGGCACTTTTGCATCGGGACAAGGAGATGGGGGGGGGGGTGCATGCGGGGTAGAGCCCGCAATGCCATCCGGTAGCACCATGTAGCTTGGTGGACCTGGTTTGGAACGGTGGTATGCACAATGCTAACATGTCGCTCCTTCGTTCCTCGAAGACAATGGATATTGGAGTTCGACCAGCAATGGTGGCCTTACTACTAATCGCTGCAGTCCTGGAGGATGCCCTGAGGCTTTACTAGCTTGTGCTCCTTATGAAGGATGAAACTGCAGCAGTGGAGTGTGCAGCAATGGAGCGTGCTGCAGAGGGACAGGAGCCTGCCGCCCGGGATGGAATGTCGGTTGTCCAACAGGTTGAGGATGAGTGAGTGCCAAGGAGGCGCTATCTGAGGCCTCGTGTGTACCGCAGCACCTGTCTTTCAAGAAACTGCCAGACCGACATGCCATGCCGTCGAAGCCTCCGGCTCAGCCAGGAGACATTGCAACATATCTGCCAGATTATGACATACCTGGCACTCCGGGAGAAAGGCGGAACACACCAGCTGCCAGTGCCCGTGAGGTGACGGTCGTCCTCAACGTTTACCCTACGGGTTCTTTCCAGGCACTGAGTGGTGACCTGTCCGATATCTCACAGACGTCAGTGCACAAGTGCATACATGCCATCACGGAGGCCCTATATGCCCAGTCGCCACAATGCATCCACTTGAATGTGGCTCGAGCCCACCAGGATGCCCAAGCAGCGGGGTTCACAGCCATAAACAGGATATTTCGAGTCCCATGGGTGATCAAAGGGATGCAGGTCCCCTCCGAGCATCTGCAGATGACAGGCCACTGTACACAAAACAAACGTGGTTCCACTTGATGATCGTGCAGCTGATATGTGACCGTTAGCTGCGAATCATGCATATCTGTGCTCGATACCCGGGCAGTGCGATCGACACCTTAATCCTGGCAAACTCGACGTTTCCAGACCTGTTCGAGATGCCCACCAGCTAGGGGATGGCTCCTGAGCGACAGCGGTTATCAATTGCTGTCATGGTGGATGACACCTGTCCGAGGGCCACAGAGCGATATTAAGATCCACTACAACGACACCCATATGGCAAGCAGGATGGCGATCGAGCGGCGAATCGACCTCCTGAAGGGGCTGTGCAGATGGTTGGACCGCTCTAAGGGACCATCCAGTCTGGCTCTCAGAGGGTCAGCTGAATAGTGGCGGCCTAATGCGTCCAGAGAACATCGCGCAGCTTAGGTGCGATGTGCTGGAGGTGGAGGAATGTCTGGCCTCGTTCAAACGAGAAGGATGAGGGGGAGTGAGAGGTTGGGCAGGACATGTATTCCAGACAGGCAAGGGAGACCATATGACATGTGCACCATGTATTACGCACAAGACGATCTGATTGTCTCCAGACTCACCAAATAGGAGGGCCGGGGACTGGCTAGGGGCACGGTCACCGAATTCCACCCCGACACACCTCCCTCTCTCCGACCACTCCCTCGCAAAATCCTCCCTCCGTGATACAGACCTGCAACTTTGGAGTGCGTGGGCCCTGGTTTCGCACCGTGTCTTGTCCATGGCATAGCGGGTGATGCCAAGCCGCTCTGCGATGAACTCTGGTGCTCCACATCGTTTGACAATGTGTGTCTCCTGCCCACGGTATCACGTTCCACCGTCCACATGGGAGATTCCTGCATGCGAGCTCGCCATTCCATCACACAACCGCATCAATTCGATTGGGTGACGGTGGTGGGGACGTTTGGTGAGGGGGTAAGTAGGGTGGGGAGGCTAGGGCACCCACAACGCACGGCCATCCTTCTCCCTACCTCCAACGTCAGCACATTTCCCCCGTCACCTCTCTGGTAAGTCCACACAGCCCATCACTTCACACCCATCTGACAGGGCACCGAGGCAATTTATAACAGTGTAAATAGGTGTTTAATTTGACAACATAAATACAGATTTATTCCCTAAACTGTGTCCAACATCAATGCCAAGTTACCTAATGTGTAACTTTCTGGTCTTATGGGCCATAATGTTACGCATCAGGAGACCTCAGGGTGATACAGCAGGAGTGGAGGCGGCCTGCTGTGTTTCTGCGCTGCAAATTGATTTCTGCGCCGTGTTCTGTGGCAACCGGGCCTGAACGGGGCCGGTTGCTGCTTGGGCGTCCCAGGTGGTGTAGGCAGAGGGGGTGTAGGTGGTGTAGGTTGAGGGTGGTGTGAGAGTGAGGGTGGTCGGGGCTCGAGGTGGTGTAGGCTTGTGTTGGGGGCGGGGTTGACTCACGTTTGATGGGGAATCGTACGTGAGCGACATCTCATTTCCTCGCATGTGGCCGGTCTCCACCTCGGCGACCTGCCTTTCCTCTGCACTGTCGACTATATTCAGGACCCCCTACTCTGCCATGGCTAGGGGCCACAAGGATGGCGGTCTCCAACCTGTCTTCTCTCGCTGCCGGCAGTTTTGGTCCGCCTTCTTCTCCTGGGGGGGGGGGGAGAGAACAGAAAACGACAGTGTGAAACAGTCGCACGCATGCAGCCCAGGTGTTGTGGACCGGGTGGCTTCAGTGGCCAGGGCACTCGGCTCTGACAGTCGGTATGGCTGCTGGCATGTGTTGTTGGGTTGGGGTCTGGACGCCCACGGTTGGGGTGATAGGGTTATGGATGAGTGGGACAGTGATTGATGCAAGTGCTCCGTGCTGCCTTCTCGCCCCGCCACACTGAGAAGGGGCTGCATTTTTTTTGGCACTGCCGGCCGGTCTGGACAGTACTGCCCATGGCGCTGTCCGCCTATGGATCCTGCAGCGAGACATGGTGAATGGCGTCGGCTAGCAGTCTCTGTTCTGGCCGGTGTACAGCATCGTCCGTCTCTCCACCACAGCCACCAGAAGGGTTCCAATCGGCGTCCAGGACTGCTGCAGCCCCACGCTGTCGGGATACCCTTGGGCAGCCAGCAAAATTGAGCATCCCGGCGGCGGAAATCCAGCCAATAGACTCCAAAACGGAGAATCCAGCCCCTGGTGCGCACCAGGGATTCTCCGTCTCGCCAGCCAATGGCTGGCTGAATTCTCCGATCCCCGACGCTGAAATTGCGGTCATCGACAGGGCGGAGAATCCCAGATGACGACGAAACCAGGGCCGGCGCCGCTTTCGCGATGCTCCGCCCTCTGAAAAGAGGCATACTCTAGAATACACCGCACACGATTGCCTAAGGCCCACTCCGCGAAGCTCCATTCCCGACCGGCCGAGTTCCCGAAGGCGTGGGACTGTCATGGTGTCATCCCTCGGGAACTCAGCATGGCGGCTGCGGATGCAGTCAAACGCCGCCACAGCTGGGGGAGGGAGCATCCGCGAGCAGGGGGGTCATTATATTATTCGAGGCTGGGGCACTGTTGGGGTTGGTCTGGGGCACGCGAGCCGGCCGAAGAGGGGGACAATTTTTGCGGGCTGGGTCTGCGGGCTCCATCCACCATGAAGCACTTTGTGGCCATGCGCATGTGCAGTCATGGACCCAGCTATTCTGCAGGCTGCATTGGAAGCTAGAGCTGCATGGCTGCTAGTCCCTCCACCTCTCATCCCCGGTGCAGGGAATCAGTAGCCATTTTGTGGCAGTTATCCTAGCGTAAAACACCACGGGCGGGAATCTCTCATAACCGGCCATACAGGCGCCCAGAAGTGGCGTGCACCACTCCGGCGTCGGTCCGCCCGGAAATTGCGGAATCCTCCGCAACTTCAAGGGCTGGACCAGCGTTGGCGGGGTTGGCGCTGCCCCAACCGGCGCCGAAGGGCCTCCGATGGCGTCATCCAAGCGCATGCGCAGTGGGTTCTTCTCCGCGGCGGCCATGGCTCATCATTACACCGGCCTGCACGGAGGGAAAGAGTGCCCCCAGGGCACAGGCCCACCCGCGGATCGGTGGGACCCGATAGCGGACCAGGCCATCGTAGACACCCCCCGCTCTCCCTCGGGGCCAGATCCCCCGCGCCATTCCTCCAGGTCTCCGCAGGACGCCCGTAGAGCCAGTTCAGCCGGCAAGGACCTGCTAAATTTCACGCCGGCGGGCCCCGCCTTAAACGGGCGACCGCTCGGCCCATCGTGGGGCGGAGAATCGCCGAGCGAGGGGGATTGGTGGGGGGGGCGTGGGTGTTGTTTGTGGGGGGGGGGGGGGGGGGTGGTGGCGCTGCCAACGTGCCCCGACCGGCGCGGCGCAATTCCCGACCCCACCAAAAAAACGGCACTGGAGAAACCTGCCTGGCGGGTGGGTCAGAAAATCGAGCCCCACCGCTTTCACGCTGGAGTGGGTACTTAGCCTCAGAACGGAGAATGCAGACCAGGGTTTCCCTGGGCAGCCGCACGCCGTTGGAAAATCCACCGGATGCCGGTGAAAGGGAGAATTCCGACAGTAGAGAATCCGGCCCTTATTCTCAGAAATGGCGAATCGTCCTCAGACTGAATGCGAGATTGGGAATGATTTGGAACCCTTGCTATCCTTCCTGAGAAGCTTGCTCGGGCTCAAAATCCGGACAGAATCGATTCTCTCTGGCATATTCTGATTTTGGAATTCCACCTTCCACACACCGACTCCATCCCTGCCATGCTATCCATTTTGGGAGGAATAACAGCAGAATGGATTATTATTTAAACGGTAAGATGTTAAAACATGCTGCTGTGCAGAGGGACCTGGGTGTGCTGGTGCACGAATCGCAAAAAGTTGGTGTGCAGGTGCAATAGGTGATTAAGAAGGCTAATCGAGTTTTTTCTTTCATTGCTAGAGGGATGGAGTTCAAGACTAGTGAGGTTATGCTGAAATTGTATAGGGTGTTGGTCAGGCCGCATCTGGAGATTTGTGTTCAGTTTTGGTCTCCTTACCTGAGAAAGGACATATTTGTACTGGAGGGAGTGCAGAGGAGATTCACTAGGTTGATCCCAGAGTTGAGGGGATTAGAGTTGACACGAGAGGTTGAGTAGACTGGGACTGTACTCATTGGAGTTTTGAAGGATGCGGGGGGGGGGGGGGGTGGGATCTGATTGAGACATATAAAATTATGAAGGGGATAGATAGGATAGATGCGGGCAGTTTGTTTCCACCGGTCGGGGAAAGCAGAACTAGGGGGGCATAGCCTTAAAATAAGTGGAGGTAGATTTAGGACGGAGTGTAGGACGAACTTCTTCACCCAAAGGGTTGTGAATCTCTGGAATCCCTTGCCCAGTGAAGCAGTTGAGGCTCCTTCTTTAAACGTTTTTAAGAAAAAGATAGATGCCTTTCTAAAGAATAAAGGGATTCGGGGATATGGTGTACGGGCCGGACAGTGGAACTGAGTCAACAAAGATCAGCCATGATCTCATTAAATGGCAGAGCAGGCTCGAGGGGCCAGATGGCCTACTCCTGTTCCTAGTTCTTATGTTCTTATGTTCTTATGCTCCTTCCTCGCCACACCTCCGGTGATGTTATGAATATCATTCTGCCTGTTCCCGGGAAACTTATTTTAACACAGAACAATGCCATTAGCGAGTCCTTTACTCGTCACTAAATCTTGAACCTTCACACCGGTAACATTTAGCCCAAGTCTGGCTTTTCCGGTACTTTCTGTTTGTGTATCAGATTTCCAGAAAATGAAGTAATTTGATTCTTGAAAGTTATGATCGACAGCATAATACACAGGTTCCGCCTAAACTAGCCTAAATTAGTCTTTGTAACCCAAGCACCAAAATATAGGAAACATTTTTAAGATTGGACAGCGTGCAGGAAAATGTCATAAAAATGTTTATTGCTGAGGAACGTGGGAAGTGTTCAGAAGCTGAGATATTCCTTTAATTCGGGAAGAATAGCACGAAGAGAAGATTTGTTAACTGGTTAATAGACATGAATGACCTGAACAGAATAGCTGGAATGAAGCTGCAGGAGTGGGCAATAAGAACTCTAACAACAGGGCATCAGTTGAAGATAATTGGCAAGGACGTATACGTGGCATTTGTACTTATGCATATGCATCTCGTGTTTGCATTTCAAATGAACTTTCCATGAGTATCCTGCTTCCAGATTCAATGGAGCTATCGAAAGAAAATTGAATAATTATCTTAAAAAAAGAATATAAATACCTGCAGGGAAGGCCTCTGACTGAAACTTGGGGAATGTACTTTCAGAAAGTTAGCGCTGGACGTTGAAGTGACTACACTTCTTCTGCGCCTTATGATTCAGTGCATCTTGGCAAGGACACGAGTGATAACATCTGTACATGTCTTGGGAACAGTCTTATGTTACATTTTGTCTCCATATGAGTGTGCATGGGTCGAACATCGCGATTTAAGGAACAGCGATGGCACATCACTGGTCACCTAAATTTCCATTCTTGACTTTTGCTCAAATCTGCAGTGTAAATGTTGAAACCACAAACTCCTCATTCATAGTTGGGAGTGAGACTTTCTGATCAGCGAATGCAGGAATGTTGGCCAATATATATATATATATATATGTATAAAATCGCTTACTGTCAACAGTAGGCTTCAGTGAAGTTACTGTGAAATGCCCCTAGTCTCCACATTCCGGAGAATATCGTAAGAAGTCTTACAACACCAGGTTAATGTCCAACATGTTTGTTTCGAATCACTAGATTCGGAGCCCAGCTCCTTTCTCAGGTGAATGAAGTGATGGGTTTCAGAAACACGCATATAGACAAAGTGAATAATAGAAGACAATAGTTTGAATGCGAGTCTTTGCAGGTAATTAAGTCTTCACAGGTGCAGTAGGAGCCATTGGAGAGAGGGATAATCATAGGATAAAGAGGTATGAATTGTGTCAAGCCAGGACGATTGGTATGATTTCGCAAGCCCAGGTCAGATGCTGGGGGTAAATGTAATGCGTCATGAATCCAAGGTCCCGTCTGAGGCTGTACTCATGTGTGCAGAACCTGGCTATCAATTTCTGCTTGGCGACTCTGTGTTGGCGCGCTTCCAGAAGGCCGCCTTTGAGAACGCTTATCCGAAGATCGGAGCCTGAAAGCCCTTGACTGCTGAAGTGTTCCCCGTCTGGAAGGAAACATTCCTACCTGGCGATTGCCGCGCACTGGGTGGATGGTGTTCTCATGTGTAATGGTGATAATCGACATGGGTATGTCCATTACGTGTGAGAATACCACCCACCAGGTATGCAGTACATACTCGTGCGACTCGGCCAACGTTGTCTCCCTCATACAATACAGAAAAGGATGTCCCACGGCGTGGTACATTGGCGAGACAGGCAGATGCTGCAACAACGAATGATGGACATCGTGCGATAATCATCAGGCAGGAATGTTCCCTTCTGGGCTGCATGGCGGTGCAGTGGTTAGCATTGCCGCCTCACGGCACCGAGGTCCCAGGTTCGGTCTCCGCACTGGGTCACTGTCCGTGTGGAGTTTGCACTTTTAAACGTAGAACATACAGTGCAGAAGGAGGCCATTCGGCCCATCGAGTCTGCACCGACCCACCTAAGCTGTCACCTCCACCCTATCCCCGTAACCCAATCACCCCTCCTCATCTTTGGACACTGAGCGCAATTTAGCATGGCCAATCCACCTAACCTGCACGGCTTCGGACTGTGGGAGGAAACCGGAGCACCCGGACGCAACCCACGGAGACACGGGGAGAACGTGCAGACTCCGCACAGACAGTGACCCAGCGGGGAATCGAACCTGGGCCCCTGGCGGTGTGAAGCCACAGTGCCAGCCACTTGTGCTACCGTGCTGCCCCATTCTCCCAGTGGTTGCGTGAGTTTCGTCCCCACAACTAAAAGATGTGTCGAGTAGGTGAATTGGCCACAATAAATTGCCCCTTAATTGAAAACAATTATTTGGTTATACGAAATTTATTTAAAAAAGTAATGTTCCTTCCAGTCGGGGAACACTTCAGCAGTCAAGGGCATTCAGCCTCTGATCTTCAGATAAGCATTCTCCAAGGCGGCCTACAAGAGGCGCGGCAACACAGAATCGCTGAGCAGGAACTGATAGCCAGGTTCTACACATGAGTACGACCTCAACCGGGACCTTGGGTCTTGGGTTCATGTCGCATTACATCCCATCCCCACCCCCACCCCCCACCCACACTCCCCACCCCCCAACTTCTGGTTTGGGCTGGCGAAATCCTACCAACTCTTCTGGCTTGACACAATTCACACCTCTTTCATCTGCGATTCTCCCTCTCTCCAGTCGCTCTGCGTGGACCTGCAAAGACGTAATTACATACAAAGACTCGCATTCAATGTATTGTCTTCCATCATTGACTTTGTCGATATCTGTTTCTGGAACCCACTTCTTTATTCACCTGAGGAAGGACTTACGCTCTGAAAGCTAGTGATTCGAAACAAACCGGTTGGACTATAACCTGGTGTTGTAAGACTTCTTACGATGCTCACCCCAGTCCAACGCCAGCATTTCGACAATGTGGAATATAAGGAGCTAAAACGAAATTAGATTTTAAACTTCACAACCTTTTTCTTTCTGCTTCAGTTTTTCCTCTGAAATTATTAAGCATTGCATTTTTAAATATACTTTGCTGCTTTTAGATTCAGACTGATTGTCAAGTGTTCCAATTGCATCGTGTACCGATGTACAGTGAAATGTTTTGTTCTGTGTACAGTCCAGGCTGATCGTCCCATACATGAAAAACATAGGACATGTTATATAAACACAATGTACAAACGTAAACATTGGGTGAAACACTCGGATTACAGTGCTGCAACAGCAGAGAAGATGCATAGAAAAATCAGTTCAGTCCATAAGAGGGCCATTCAGAAGTCTGTTAACAGCGGGATAGAAGCTACTTTTCAATTTATTGGTGCGTGTTCTCAGACTACTGTAAGATCCTGCCCAATGGAAGAGGTTGGAAGAGTGAATAACACGGGTGGAAGTTGTCATTGATTATGCTGCCCGCGTTTGCAAGGCAGCAGATGTTATAAATAGAGTCACTGGATGGGTGGGGTGTTCGCGTGATGGACTTTCTGATTGTGTAACTTTCCTGATTGTGGTCTATGTACTTTAAAACGTTGGACTTAAAGGATATGCATATTCCTTCCACGTGAATAAAATTCGTATGGACAAAAGGGGAAGGATGCTCAAATGAAGACATCAGATCAAAGACATAGAGAGAGAAATAAAAAGACCTAGTTGGTCTCTATTATCTTGACAGCCAACAGGCAAATGGAGGCGTTGGAGAATCATAACTATTTTGCATCAATTCAATACATCTTAGGCAGGCACAGGGTGAGTAGATGGTGAAGAGTTTACAGCTGCATAAGTTTTGCGAACTTGGTGTACAGAGTCTTCTGGGGTGTTTTTTGATTTCGAACTCGAATGCAATATCAATACAGCTTAGATTGGAGACCGTGAAGGTCTGTTACCATTCGTTTTATACTCCCACCGAAGAATAATTCATTTTGCGTAATACTGAAATCCCACAAGAGCAGTTTGAGATTTCTTTAAAGAATACGATGAATCAATCTGTTTCAATTTTAAAAAGAGATCTCGTGTACATAATGGTCCATTCGTGGGTGTTAATTACACATCTCAGGCAACAAAACACCAAATGAAACAAAGAAATTGTTGTGTATGGACATAAGCTGTCCATCCTTACACATCCTGGTTTACATGGGATTCTAACTGTGGTTGATAATCAACAGAGAGCCACTTTCTTGGATTTGTGGTATAATTCATTGCCTTTAATAAAGGGACATTCTGGGCAAATAGATTTTCAATTAAATACTTTCGCAGGCTCAATTAATTTTAGACAAATAAATGTCAACGCGATGTCCGATGCTCACATGGTAAACGAATAGGGGAAATGTGCAGATGTATTAATGCACAGCAATGAGTAATTACTTACGCATTACTTCCTGATCTATGTCACCATGGTCTCTATCTGTGAAAATGCAGAACCGAGAAAGATACATGATTAGTTATAATTAATGTGTGTGTTTTGTTCCTAAAGCCAACTAAATTCAACAGCATAATATCAGAATTCGGTTAACACACGTGTACTTATTCACTTGTTTTTCCGCCTCTAGCAGGATCTTTGAGCGCCTGAAAAGGTTTCTGCCCAAATCATTCCATGCAATTGTTTGTGGTAATAGTCCTTAAGAGTGTCTTCCAAGAACGATTGATCTATAGTCATCAATGTCTCATACTCTCGATTTCCCACGGTCCTCATATCAGAGTGTGTGAATAAATCTTCAGCCGCAATCCAATATTTGCCGATAGGACATCAGTTTCCGGTTCAACAATGCCTCGATTATACACATAGAACATAGAACATTACAACGCAGTACAGGCCCTTTGGCCCTCGATGTTGCGCTGACCTGTGAAACCACTCTAAAGCCCATCTACACTATTCCCTTATCGTCCATTTGTCTATCCAATGGCCATTTGAATGCCCTTAGTGTTGGCGAGTCCACTACTGTTGCAGGCAGGGCATTCCACGCCCTTACTACTCTCTGAGTAAATAACCTACCTCTGACATCTGTCTTATATTTATCTCCCCTCAATTTAAAGCTATGCCCCCTCGTGCTAGACATCACCATCCGAGGGAAAAGGCTCGCACTCTCCACCCTATCCAATCCTCTGAACATCGTGTATGCCTCAATTAAGTCACCTCTTAACCTTCTTCTCTGTAACGTAAACAGCCTCAAGTCCCTCAGCGTTGCCTCATAAGATCTTCCCTCCATACCAGGCAACATTCTGGTAAATCTCCTCTGCACCTTTTCCAATGCTTCCACATCCTTCCTATAATGCGACGACCAGAATTGCACGCAATATTCCAAATGCGGCCGCACCAGAGTTTTGTACAGCTGCAACATGACCTCATGGCCCGAAACTCAACCCCTCTACCAATAAAAGCTAACACACCGTACGCCTTCTTAACAACCCTCTCAACTGGGTGGCACCTTTTAGGGATCTATTTACATGGACACGGAGATCTCTCTGACATTCCACACTGCCAAGGATCTTACCATTAGCCCAGTACTCTGTCTTCCTGTTATTACTTCCAAAATGAATCACCTCATACTTTTCTGCATTAAACTCCATTTGCCACCTCTCAGCCCAGTGCTGCAGCTTATCTATGTCCCTCTGTAACTTGTAACATCCTTCCGTACTGTCCACAACTCCACCGACTTCAGTGCCATCTGCAAATTTACTCACCCATCCTTCTACACCCTCCTCCAGGTCATTTATAAAAATGACAAAGAGCAGTGGCCCCGAAACAGATCCTTGTGGTACACTACTAGTAACTGGACTTCAGTCTGAACATTTCCCATCAACCACCACCCTGTTTCTTCTTCCAGCTAGCCAATTTCTGATCCAAACTGCTAAATCACCCTGAATCCCATGCCTCCGTATGTTCTGCAGTAGCCTACCGCGGGGAACCTTATCAAACGCTTTACTGAAATCCATATACACCACAGCAACTGCTTTACCCTCATCCACCCGTTTGGTCACCTTCTCAAAGAACTCTATAAGGTTTGTGAGGCACGATCTACCCTTCACAAAACCTTGTTGACTAGCTCTAATCAAATTATTCCTTTCCAGATGATTATACATCCTATCGCTTGTAAACGTTTCCAAGATTTTTCCCACAACAGAAGTAAGGCTCACTGGTCTATCGTAACCGGGGTTATCTCTACTCCCCATCTTGAACAAGGGGAAAACATTTGCTATCCTCCAGTCTTCTGGCACTATTCCTGTAGACAAAGATGACTTAAAGATCAAGGCCAAAGTCTCAGCAATCTCCTCCCTAGCTTCCCAGAGAATCCTAGGATAAATCCCATCCGGCCCAGGTGACTTATCTATTTTCACACTTTCCGGAATTGATAACACTTCCTCCTTATGAACCTTAAGTCCTTCTAGTCTAGTAGCCTGAATCTCAGTATTCTCCTCGACAACATTGTCTTTTACCTGTGTGAATACTGACGAAAAATATTCATTTAGCACCTCTCCTATCTCCTCGGACTCCAAGCACAACTTCCCACGACTGTCCTTGACTGGCCCTACTCTTACCCTAGTCATTGTTTTATTCCTGAAAACTCTGTAACATCGGTTCAAAAGAAGGAGTCTCGAATTGATGACGACCAAGAAGAGAATTTGTTTTTCTCAGATGTTAGTGAGTCATAGAAAATAGAACACACAATGCAGAAGGAGGCCATTCGGCCCATCGAGTCTGCACCGAAAAATTTAAACCCTCACTTCCACCCTATCCCCGTAACCCAATAACCCCTCCTCACGTTTTTTGGTCACTAAAGGCAATTTAGCATGTCCAATCCACTTAACCTGCACGTCTTTGGACTGTGGGAGGAAACCGGAGCACCCGAAGGAAACCCACCAAACATGGGGAGAACGTGCAAACTACGCACATACAGCGACCCAGCAGGGAATCGAACCTGGGACCCTGGCGCTGTGAAGACAAAGTGCTAATCACTTGTGCTACCGTGCTGCCCTAAACTTGGAACATTTTCTTCTTGGAGAGCAATGAAGGGAGGACCGTTCAATATTATTGAGAGAGACGCAGATAAATGTCTGAGTAACAAAGCGATGAAGGTTGTCATTGGTTGGCTTGAATATGATGTTGGGACCACAGGCATATATTATCTGTAATCTTATTTAGTCGCAATTCATTGAGTGGCTAAACTACCTCCTGCTGATCGTAATTAGTATGTACACTAGGAGGGAGGAATAACCGATTTTCCATTTCGTAGACAGGTTAAGTAGAGGCGCAAGTACATTTATTGAGGGAGGAGCGGGTGGAAAATACAGAAAGTTATGGATAATGAAATGTCTCTCTCCATTTCCTGCATGTTTATTCATTTAAAAATAAATATTGCGTTTTGGGGAGGACTTGATTGCTTTGGATTAGGTTACGTATGCCATTCGGATGACTGTGTGCAAATAACCATTTGCAAGCATTTCCCCTTCCCCTCCAGGCCCCGACTGTCCGCTTGCACTCCAGCTTCCCAGACAAGAGGGCCTCAACATTCAAGTCCCAGAGGTCACTTGAAGCGAAACCAAGTGGGTTGGTGTCGTAAGGCACGCTGTGGAATGGAGTGCGATTATGTTGAAAGACAGGAAGAACGAACTGCTGACAATGCATGGCAGGAGCTGCAAAGTGGGATTCGATAATGGTCAGTTCCATGGCAACTATTTGTCACAATTTATCTTAACGTTTTGGAATTGACAGCACAATGTACTCTTTGCTTGTTTACACAGAACAAAACGGGTAGAAGTATATACCCTTGAGGAATATGACTTTAATTTTCAAAGGGATTTCAAGGGCACTGAATTATAGAATCCCTACAGTGCAGATTGAGGCTATTCGACGCATCGAGGCTGCACCAACTCTCCGAAAGAGTACCCAAGCTAGCTCCACTTCCCCACCCAATCCCTGTTATCCAGTGAAATGATCATGACCAATCCATCGAACCTGCTCATCCTTGGTACGTGAGAGGAAACTGGAACACCCAGAGTAAACTCACGCAGACATGAGAAGACGTTGCCTCACCGCACAGTCATTAATCCAAGGATTTAATCGAACCCAGGTCGCTGGCCCTGTGAGGCAGCAATGCCAACGTGTTTCTACAGTGCTACCCTCTTTCCTAAGATCCTGAAGTTAACCAGAAATCTGAGAAGAGACCCAGAGCAGAAGCTATTTCGTATTGAGTCATCGAATGCCCACATTGAATCATAGAATTCGTAAATGCAGGTGGGGAAGAAATATGAAGTATGACCTACTGAGGACATAGAAATGCACACGGGGTAGCGGAGCACCTGGTGCGGCATTATATGTGTTAAAATAAAAGATTGTGACGGAGGTCAAACGTTCAAAGGTGAAAAAGAAATAACACTCGCGCCAATTGGTGAATGACATAGAATGGCAAACTACAGATGTTATTCTGACCTTACATAGAATAGTCTGTCCTAACTCGATAAAATGCATAATTCTGGTCAAATTCCATCGTGATCTTTATATTTGCCAAAGTTGGAGCAGTGACCTCGGGTTAAAAAGACGCAATTAGTTCCTGACATACATATACTTGTGAAAACGAAAGTGCATTGAGGTATTGAATAGGATTCTCTTTTTTGAGGCAAAGATGGTCCCAGAAAGCTGAGGTTTGAACCAATAGGAAATTGAGCACAAATTAGTAGTTTTTTCGAATGATAGAAAAGAGAAATTCTGAATAGGAACTGGAAAATTATATACCTACAACATCTGTTGCTATAGCTTGCAAAATAAATGCAGTGACTTGTGAGGAGAGTAAAACTCGACTGGATTAGAATAAAAATAGCCACGGGGAAGTACATAATGCAATCGGAAGAAAATTCTGAACCCAACATGCGACAAAAATATGGCAATCACTACATAATTAATAACTCATCCGAAATATAGTTAGAATTGAAGACAGATCAGGGAACCATTCAGGGGGAATGTAATATTTTGGCATTCCTATGGATATTAATTGGAAAGTGCACGGGGAGTTTGCAACAATATGATCAGAACGGACCTACTGGAGCGAATTGCCCGTTTTGTGCTGCATAGAAGATGATATTGTTCCTACTGTGGCATGTTAGCTCAGCATCCAACGTACTTTAAACGTTTTAAAGTTAAATTTGATCATGTTTTTTTCAGAAAAATAAATTCTAATGTCTTCGACAGGATGTCATAACGCGACTTTATTTTTAGTGTAGCATTATTCTCGGTTCTATGCTCTGAACGTGTCAAGGCATCGTTTTGATCCTTGCGGACCAAAGGTATTACAGAACATGTGATCGAAACTGAACACCGTGTTATATGTAAAACCAAATAATGTTCTGTAAAATACCACACGCCAAGGAGAAATCATGATAACCATGCTTCGTAAGCAACAGAGAAAGGATAGCATGCGACCCTCAATTACTTACTGCACTTTTCCCTCAGAGATTCCAATTCTGAAGGTAAAAACAGATGATCAATTTTAAAAGGTTGACCTTCCTCGCTAATTGTGCTGTAAACCTCCCACTTTATGTTTAGTCAAATGAATATTAAATACGAATGATAAGTCTGCCGATGTTTGCTTGTTACTAATCAGTCATTCTTTACTCCGGAACGGGAATGTTACACCGAAACAAACAAACACAGCAGAATTGCAAAGGAAAGAACGTGTAACATCAGCTGAATGCGTTGTAAATTCTACATGAATTATTATCAAACCTTATTTGGGGTCCATTCTACAGTTCTGGGCACCGCACTACAGGATACCCCGGAAGGCTTGTCTTATGGGCTGGGTGAGATTGGAGATTGTGGGGTCAGAGTTTGTTAAAAAGTGAGGTTAATAATTGCAGTTGACCGAATACAAAAAACAAAAATGGATTGCAGAATTAAGTATGTTCAAGACTGACACAGCCATATTTTTAAGGATTATCACATCAGGTCAGCCAAGACGTCTGTAAGTGGCGGAGCAGACTGGATGGGTGATTGACCTACGTTTTCTAATCGTCCATGTGATGTGGGCATTTCTGGCTAGGCCAACATTATTGTCCATCCCCGAGGGCATTTTAGAATCAACCACATTGCTGTGGATCTGGAAGCACATGTAGGTCAGACCAGAGGACGACTGATTTCCTTCTCTAAAGGTGAACCAGATGTATGTTTACCACAATCGACAATGGTTCCTGGTCACCGTCAGCCTTTTAATTCCAGACTTTGAGGAATTCAAATGTCACCTTCTGCCAGAACATGAATCTCTGGATTATTACTCCAGTGGCAATGCCACTACACCACTGCCTCACCAATTCTGCACCTATGGATAATAAACCGAATTTATCGGACCAAATTGTGTGTCAAATAGCGAGACGGACTGCAGCAATCTACACATTATTTAACTACATGGATTAATGATTGAAATGATAAATGGAACGACCGGTGACAGGGAACACGCACATTGTTCCTTGCGAGAACAGTCAAGTGAGGCCGAAATGTCATTTACTCCACTTCGCTGTTTTACGATTCTCTGTCTCAATTAGTTTACAATCCAGCATAACTAGACAGGTAGCAACAGGGAACCTGCTGAAAATTGATTTATTTTAACTTTGTTATTGAAAGCAATGGAGGTTTGTCAGTTAATTAGTTATTTACAGCAGAGAAGGACGCCATTCGACCCTTGTGTGTGCACCGGCTCCCGAAAGACCAATCTAGCTGGTCCCATTTCCCAGCCGTTTCTACGAATCCCTCTGAGTTCATCAATTACGCATATGTATCCCGTTAACGTTTGAAAGCGCCTATGGAATCCACCTCCACCAGTCTCCAGGTAACGCATTCCAAACCCCAGCAACTCTCTGAGCAAATATGTTTCTCCTCATATCACTACTAGCTGTTTCGCTGACCATCTTGAAATTGTGACCCTTCGTTACTAACTGACAAATACCAACTAAAAAAAAATGATCCCAATACATCTTTCGAAGAGATTAGGACATGTTCCCTCCATTCTCCCTGTGAAGAATGAGTCTCGCAATTGCCATTTCGTAAACAAATCTCTGATCTTCAACTTTTAGTAATTTTACAAAATATTTAAATACATTTCCTGCATTACATCAATGCCGGAAATTCAAATGAAATTCCATATTTTATTCATATGCAGCATTTAATCTTCCATGCTGATAGAATTGTATTGCCACAGCATAATACGATAACAAACAGACCAACCATCAGTTGAATGAATACGAAACCATGTTGATCAAGGACCAGGATTCATATGTTCTGTCCTCCAAAGAACCACATAGCATCAAAAAGATTGGTACTCTAAATGTCAAGATTTCAATACTTGCAGTATCAACTCTTTCGTAAATGAATTCAACATATTTTTACACATTCATATGAAAGACCATAATTATTCTAAATAAACTATTTGATTTGGCTCTTACATATAGTTGAACACCGAACTTTATCTATCCTGCCTGCACTGAACGACTCTTCAAATATTGGGTTGAAACAGCATGTTGCCGGGCGGCAAATTGACAATGAGTTAATTTGGTGGCATTTCACAAAATCAAGACTGGCCTATTTCTGCACTAAATAATTTTGGTGAATTTTTGCCTGACTCAACCTTTATCAACTAAGCATTCACAACTGCTTATGTGCTCAGTTACCTACAGTTTCATCAGTGAAACTCGACCTCAACATTACACTCCTTCTTTTAAAATCGGTGCAATACATGACCCGTTCCAATATCTGTAAAAAGCTCCACCTCTGCAAGTATACTACAGCTCTAAATTCCTCCAAATCCAGCATCGTCTCATCGTCTACCTATATCGCCCCATTTTTCGAACTGTTAACCACAGCAGACCTCAAACTCTTAAATCCCGAGAAAACTTCACATCTGTCTCCTGCATTCGAACAAATTTTGTTTCAAACCATGTGCCAATGACAGACCTTGTGATCATCACCCACATATGTGAGAAGGGGGAGGTGATGGCGTAGTGGTACTGTCACTGGAATAGTGACCCAGAGTAATGTTCTGGGGATCCAGGTTTAAATGCCGCCACTGAAGATGGTGAAATTTAAATTCTATAAAAATCAGGAATTAAAAGCCTAATGATGACCATGAAACCATTGTCGATTGTTGTAAAAACCCACCTGCTTCACGAATTTCTTTTAGTGAAGGGAATCTTCCATCCGTACCTGTTGTGGCATACAGACCCACAGCAATGTCGATGACTCTAAAATGACCCCTCAAGGGCAATTATGGACTGTCAATAAACGTTGTCCCAGCCTGCGACGCCCGTGTCCCATGAACGACTAACAAAATAAAAAAAGTATCTGTTTATGAGATACGCTTTCAAACTGGTAAAATGTATTTCCTTTTTTAGGCGTGTTTTTTCGTTTGAGACATATTAATGGAAACAGTTGGTATGTGAAGAAAAAAACACGTGGTAGTTACGGGGTCCTTTACCGACGAATCGACTAAAGTGAGAGGCGAAATGAAATTCCGTTCTATGTTGTGGAGCAAGTAAGAATTAATTAGTGCCACTTTATATGAATATAATCTTACCGTTCTTTGTTTCGCTTAGCTTTTTATCTGTAGTAAAAAATTACATCGACTTAAGTAAACAATGATCAATGTCGCAACATGTAACATTTCTACAGAGTAGGTTTGCAAAAGAAACGGATCGGCAATGTTTCCCCATTTGGCACATTGGGTTCGACTGGAATAATGCAAAGGTCATTTCACAGCCAGTGCGGAATTTGACATTTTCGTGACGTGACTTTAATTGTCTTTTTAAAACAAATTTAGAGCACCCAATTAATTTTTTCCCAATTATCGGGCAATTTAGCGTGGCCAATCCATCTATCCTGCACATCTTTGCGATGTGGGGGCACAACCCATGCAAAAACAGGGAGAATGTGCAAACTCCAGACGGGCAGTGACCCGGAGCCGGTATCGAACTTGGGACCTCGACGCCATGAGGCAGCATTGCTAACCACTGTGCCACCGTGCCGCCCTGTCAAGTTAATTGTTCGCAGTGAAGTGCCTACATTGAGAATAGATTAATTGACACACGGTGGACGTTATTTTCGCGACACCGTGAGCTAGTACGAGGTCAATTACAGCATAACCTGACCTGGAGTTCCCCCACAGGTAACATTGCAATATATTTGTTGTCCTTTTCCAAACTTTTTGGGACTCTGGAGTGGACTCCTATTGATTGGAGAGTAGCTAATATAACCCCGCTATTCAAAAAAAGTAGGTGGCGAGAAAGCAGTGAACTATCGACCAGTGAGCCTAACGTCGGTAATAGCCAATTTGCTAGAGTCCATTGTCAAGGATTTCATAGCAACACATTTGGAACGCAAATATAATCAGACAAAGTCAGCTTGGATTTTGGAAAGGAAAATCATGCTTTAAAAATATTATTTCATATTGCTCCAATTAAAGGATAATTGAACGTGGGCAATACATCGACCCTGCACATATTTTGGTTGTGGGGTTCAGATTCAAACAAACACGGGGAGAATACTTGACAAACCTACTAGAATTCTTTGAAAATGTGACAAGTAGAGCTGACGAGGGAGAACCGGTGTCTGTGCTTTGTGTCGACTTTTCGAATATATTCGAAAATTTTCGCACAACAGATTGCTGTGTGTATGGCAAAGCCCATGGCAATTGTCTTGTCGTGTGGGTTGTCTTGAAATGGATCGAAAGCAGGGTAGCAGACAGGGAACAAAAGGTTGAAATAAATGGGTCTTTTTATGATTGGCAGGCAGTGACTAGTGGGGTACCACAAGAATATGTGCTCGGACCTCAACTGTTCACATTATTAATGATTTGGACGAGGGAACAAATTGTATTATGTCTAGATGTGCAGGTAATACAAAATTGGGTGGGAGGGTGAGCTTTGAGGAGGATGCAGAGACGCTTTCGCTCGCTTTAAACAGGTTGAGTGAGTGGCAATATGCACGGCAGATGCATTATAACATGGATGAATATGAACTTTGGTCGCAAAAGTAGGAAGGTATGTTATTATTTCAATGGGTGTAGTTTGAGAGAGGTAGATTCTTGCAAGACCTTTGTATGCTCGTGCATCAGTTGCAGAAAGAAGGCGCCCACGTACTGCAGACAGTAAAGAAGTCAAATGGTATGTTGGCCTACATAGCGAGAAGATTTGTCTTCAGGGACAGGGATGTTTATTGCAATTGCATAGGGCATTCGTGAGGCCACAACTGGCGTATTGTGTGCAATTACGGTGTGCTTATTTGAGGAAGGGTGATCTTGGTATGGATGGAGTGCACTGAAGGTGTACGAGGCTGCTTCCTGGTATCCAGGACTGTTATATGACGAGAAATTAAGGCTGTTAGGAATATTTTCATTGGATTTTCGAAGAGTCAGTGGATATCTCATAGAATATTATAAAATTCCAAAATGATTAGACAGTGTAGGTTCAAAATAATTTTCCCGGTGGCAGGGGAGCCCAGGACTAGGGATCATAGTTTGACAATAAGTGGTAAACCCAAAAGGACTGGGGTGAGGACAAATGACTTCAATCCGCACGTGGTGAATCTGTGCAATTCACGACACAGGACGTTGTTGACGCTGAAACATTGTGTAATTTGAAGAATAAGTGAGATATAGCTCTTCGGGCTACGTTAATAAAGGAATATGGGTGTGGGGAAGGCTGAATCAGAGTACTGAACTTGATGATCACAGGGCGGCATGGTGACGCAGTGGGTAGCACAGTTGCCTCACGGCGTAGAGAATGCGGGTCGAACCTAGCCGCGGTCACTGTCCATCTGAAGGTTGCACATTATCCGTGGGACTGCGTGAGTGTAAACCCCCAGCAAAGATGTGCAGAATTCATGGATTGGCCACGCTAAATTGCCCCTTAATTGGAAAAAAGTTATTTCAATACCAGCCATGGTTATAATTAATGGCGGCGAAGTCTTGAAGGACCGAATGGCATTCTCCTGTTTCAGTTTCTAGGTCTGTTCCTATTGCAAATTTTCAAATGCTCGGCTGAGCCCAATTCTGCATTATGTATTGTTAAAGTGACAGGAACATGTACCTGACTATCCAATTCCCCTTTCCAACCATGCCACCCATTCTATTTAGCCTCACTCTCTGAATACATACACAAGCGACACATGGGGGAACGGGTGGTTGAATGGAGAATAGCTGTTGGGGAGAGTTTAAACTAATGTGGCAGGGGGATGGGAACCGATGCAGGAAGTTGGAAGGTAGTCAACCAGGGACAGAAACAAAAGGCAGTAAGGGGGAAAGTGTAAGGCAGAGAAGTCATAGTCAAAAATCAAAAAGGGCGACAGTACAAGGTACAGTGACTGAGGGGAGCTCAGTGAATAGGACCAGGAATACTAAAAGGAATAAAACGGGAAGTGAAAAGATAAATGGTAAGCGATGCGGCAGGTAGTGACATGAAGATATGGGTTCAACGACAAGGAAAATTAGGAGAAAGGTTAAGAGGAAATATCACTTAGGAGAGGTTACTGATCGAGGTGTTAAGATTCAGAACAGAGGTAAAAAAAGCCAACATAAGTGTTCTTTACCTGAATGCTCGTAGTATTCGGAATAAGGTAAATGAGTTGATGGCGCAAATCATCGTGAATGACTATGATTTAGTGGCCATTTCCGAAATATGGTTAAAGGATGGTCACGACTGGGAGATAAATATCCGAGGGTATCAAATTATTCGGAAGGACAGAGTGGATGGTAAGGGAGGTGGTGTGCTCTGTTATTTAAGGATGACATTGGGGCAATAGTAAGGGTGCTATGGAGGATAAGGTTGAATGCATTTGAGTGGGAATCAGGTCAGGAATAAAAAGGCGAAAAAGTCACATATAGGAGCAGTCTATAGGCCACCAAATAGTAACATTATGGTGGGGCAGGCAATAAACAAAGAAATAACTGATGCATGTAGAAATGGTACAGCAGTTATCATGGGGGATTTTAATCTACATGTCGATTGGTTTATCCAGGTCGGTCAAGGCAGCCTTGAGGAGGAGTTTATAGAATGTATCCGCGATAGTTTCCTAGAACAGTATGTAATGGAACCTACTAGGGAACAAGCGGTCCTAGACCTGGTCCTGTGTAGTGAGACAGGATTGATTCAGGATCTCATAGTTAGGGATCCTCTCGGAAGGAGCGATCACAATATGGTGGAATTTAAAATACAGATGGAGAGTGAGAAGGTAAAATAAAGCACTAGTGTTATGTGCTTAAACAAAGGAGATTATAATGGGATGAGAGAAAAACTAGCTAATGTAGACTGGGAGCAAAGACTTCATGGTGAAACAGTTGAGGACCAGTGGAGAAGCTTCCAGGTGATTTTTCACAGTGCTCAGCAAAAGTTTATACCAACAAAAAGGAAGGACGGTAAAAAGAGGGAAAATCGACCATGGATATCGAAGGAAATAAGGGAGAGTATCAAATTGAAGGAAAAAACATACAAAGTAGCAAAGATCGGTGGGAGGCTCGAGGACTGGGAACTCTTTAGGGGGCAACAGAAAGCTACTAAAAAAAGCTATAAAGAAGAGTAAGATAGATTATGAGAGTAAACTTGCTCAGAATTTAAAAAAAGATAGTAAACGTTTCTACAAATATATAAAACAAAAAAGGGTGGCTATGGTAAATATTGGTCCTTTAGAGGATGAGAAGGGAGATTTAATAACGGGAGATGAGGAAATGGCTGAGGAACTGAACAGGTTTTTTGGGTCGGTCTTCACAGTGGAAGACACAAATAACATGCCAGTGACTGATGGAAATGAGGCTATGACAGGTGAGGACCTTGGGAGGATTGGGATCACCAAGGAGGTAGTGATGGGCAAGCTAATGGGGCTAAAGGTAGACAAGTCTCCTGGCCCTGATGAAACGCATCCCAGAGTGCTAAAAGAGATGGCTAGGGAAATTGCAAATGCACTAGTGATAATTTACCAAAATTCACTGGACTCTGGGGTGGTCCCAGCGGATTGGAAATTAGCAAACGTGACACCACTATTTAAAAAAGGAGGTCGGCAGAAAGCGGGTAATTATAGGCCAGTGAGCTTAACTTCGGTAGTAGGGAAGATGCTGGAATCTATCATCAAGGAAGAAATAGCGAGGCATCCGGATGGAAATTGTACCATTGGGCAGACGCAGCATGGGTTCATAAAGAGCAGGTTGTGCCTAACCAATTTAGTGGAATTTTTTGAGGACATTAACAGTGCGGTAGATAACGGGGACCCAATGGATGTGGTATATCTGGATTTCCAGAAAGCCTTTGAAAAGGTGCCACACAAAGGGTTACTGCATATCCACGGTAGCCTTGTGTATAGCACAATTGCTTCACAGCTCCAGGGTCCCAGGTTCGATTCTGGCTTGGCTCACTGTCTGTGCGGAGTCTGCACATCCTCCCCGTGTGTGCGTGGGTTTCCTCCGGGTGCTCCGGTTTCCTCCCACAGTCCAAAGATGTGCGGGTTACGTGGATTGGCCATGATAAATTGCCCTTAGTGTCCAAAATTGCCCTTAGTGTTGGGTGGGGTTACTGGGTTATGGGGATAGGGTGGCGGTGTTGACCTTGGGTAGAGTGCTCTTTCCAAGAGCAGGTGCAGACTCGATGGGCTGAATGGCCTCCTTCTGCTCTGTAAATTCTATGATACGATAAAGATGCATGGCATTAAGGGGAAAGTAATAGCATGGTTAGAGGATTGGTTAATTAATAGAAAGCAAAGAGTGGAGATTAATGGGTGTTTCTCTGGTTGGCAATCAGTCGCTAGTGGTGTCCCTCAGGGATCAGTGTTAGGCCCACAACTGTTCACGATTTACGTAGATCATTTGGAGTTGGGGACCAAGGGCAATGTGTCCAAGTTTGCAGACGACATTAAGATAAGTGGTAAATCAAAAAGCTCAGAGTATACTGGAAGTCTGCAGAGGGATTTGAATAGGCTAAGTGAATGGGCCAGTGTCTGGCAGATGGAATACAATGTTGACAAATGTGAGATTATCCATTTTGGTAGGAATAACAGCAAAAGGGATTATTATTTAAATGAGAAAATATTAAAACATGCTGCTGTGCAGAGAGACATGGGCGTGCTAGTGCATGAGTCGCAGAAAGTTGGTTTACCGGTGCAACAGGTGATTAAGAAGGCAAATGGAATTTTGTCCTTCATTGCTACAGGTATGGATTTTAAGACTAGGGAGGTTATGTTGCAATTGTATAAGGTGTTAGTGAGGCCACACCTGGAGTATTGTGTTCAGTTTTGGTCTCCTTACTTGAGAAAGGACGTACTGGCACTGGAGGGTGTGCAGAGGAGATTCATTAGGTTAATCCCAGAGCTGAAGGGGTTGGATTACGAGGAGAGGTTGAGCAGACTGGGACTGTACTCGTTGGAATTTAGAAGGATGAGGGGGCGGGGGGGATCTTATAGAGACATATATGATTATGAAGGGAATAGATAGAATAGATGCGGGCAGGTTGTTTCCACTGGCGGGTGAAAGCAAAATTAGGGGGCATGGCCTCAAAATAAGGGGAAGAAGATTTAGGACTGAGTTTAGGAGGAACTTCTTCACTCAAAGGGTTGTGAATCTGTGGAATTCCTTGCCCAGTGAAACAGGAGAGGCTCCTTCATAAAATGTTTTTAAGATAAGGATAGATAGTTTTTTGAAGAATAAAGGGATTAAGGGTTATGGTGTTCGGGCCGGAAAGTGGAGCTGAGTCCACAAAAGATCAGCCATGATCTCATTGAATGGTGGAGCAGGCTCGATGGGCCAGATAGCCTACTCCTGCTCCTAGTTCTTATGTTCTTATGAATGACAAAAGAATATTAAGAAAAATAAAACGTTAACTGATCTTTCAATGGGATGGCTTCGAGTTAATATTTTTCTGAAGTTCGAGCTTTGCTTTCGGCACTTTTTCGTTGTCTACTTTTCTTGTCGGTTCTGGATCAGTTGAAGTATACAGAAAAGATGTGTCAGACACACACTGGTTTCAGAACAATGCTGCAATGATTTGCTTCATTCTCTTCCAATGTATTAACACTTCTCCCTAATTATTCAGAGAGCGTCACACATCAAACAGTCATCGACTTTTTTCTGGCAGAGCACTGTCCCTGGACAACCTAATGTTTGCCAGTTAACCAATCCAAGTGACTTCGTCCAAAACCGGTTCCTACGATTCACTCGACGAGTCTGGTTTCTCCCCATCAACGTTCAACACCCGGAACATACCGGCCTCGCAAGCACTGTTTGAACGCTAATCTCGATTATCTGATCACGGAACAAGGAGACATTAAACAAATGGGAACAACATAATTTAGAGGAATGTCTCTAACAATATCTGCCCAAATATGAAGTCCAGGAGGTCAGAGAGTCCAAGAGTTATTACGTCACAGATGGGGGGAACAGACAGTCAATGGTGTCCATACTCGGAGCAATGCAGCTAATCAAACTCACCTGAGATTTCCCTGTAACCCCGAAACTTTATTTACTCCAAGTGCACATCCAATACTTAATTTCTTGAAATATTGATCATCTGGTCTCTTCACCATTGAGCCGAGCAGCGAACTCTCGGCTGCTGTCACAGGATCTGCATGGAAATGTTATTCAACAAAGTGCCCAAGCACATGTCCAAAACATTAAATTTGTGACACGGTATATTTTGTTATCAGCCAATAGGAATGCTTTTTTCATCCCTCTGCCTGATAATAACACATCATAATCTCTTCCACTTCTAAAACATTACCTATCAATCACTTTACGAGAAAAGCACATTAAAGCTAAAATTGCCCATCACTGGAACTATGGCACTCAATGTATTTTGCGCCGTTTCAAAGACTTCCATATCCACATTGTTCCTGAGGTGCGCTGGCCGGAATTGAATGCAATTGGCTTAACCAAAGTTTAATAAAGATTCAGCATGAAGTTCAGGCTATTTTTAAATAATGCCTCTCTTTCTGAAGCCGAAGACCCCACGTTATGTTTGCCTAACACGGTCTTAATTAATCTTTGCATAAAAGTAAATTACTGCATATGCTGGAATCGGAAACCAAAGAGAAAATGCAGGAAAATTTCAGAAGGTCTGGAGCATCTGTCGGGAGAGAAAAGAACTAACGTTTCGAGTCCAGATGACCCTTTGTAAAAGCTAAAAGACAGATAAAGTGGGAAATATTTATACTATGGAGTGAAAATGAACGATGAGTCATAGCTACAGAAGCCCAGGGAAACGGGGTGCTAATAACCACAGACAGTCAGGGGAAAGAGTGTTAATGGCAGTCCCCAGAGAGAACAAAAGGTTTGAACGGTGAAACAGCAGAGAAACTAACATCAGAGGGTAAACTGTGACAGATGTAGATGTGGGGGAGGGGAAGGGAAAAACAAAGGGGAGAAAGGGTAAGATGCGGTGGATAAGATGGGGGGTAAATAAGGAAAGACAAGAAATAAATAAATGGTAAAAGATAATTAAAATTAAATGGAATGACAACAAATGGGTCGAGGTGTGGTAGGGCTAATCATCTGAAGTTGTTGAAATCGATGTCGAGACCGGAAAGCTGTAGCGTGCCTAACCGGAAGATGAGATGCTGTTTCATTAAACCTTATACCTTCAAATTTGATGCAGATAAACCCCGAATGCTCAATTTCCCTGTACACATTTTGGACCTTTGCCATTCAGTATATATTGCCTCTCCATTTAATTTCTGCCAAACTGCGGCAACTCACGTTTCTCAACAATGACCCCGGTCTGTCACTTCAGATCATACATGGCGATTCATCAATCATGTGTCTGCATTTATGTAGTGACTAAATCTCTGGATCGGACATGGAGGTTAACACCGATAGTTAATGATGTGCAGGTTAGGTGGATTGGTTACGCAAATTGCAACTTAGTGTCAAAAGTCTGGTTGTGGTTGCTGCCTTCCAGGTACAGTTTCGGGGCGTGGGCCCAGGCAGGCTAATCTTTTGGAGGGTCGGTGCAGATTTGATGGATCATATAGCCTCCTTTTGCAGCATAGTGATTTCATGATTCTAATACAATGGGACCTCTGAAGTTTTTTTAATTACAAGGTGAATAGTGATAATGTGTAAATTCCGAACAGAAGGTGATGCGAGGCGAATTACAATCTGATTTTATGTGCTGCCCAATGAATAAAAGTTTTTCTTAACATTCTTACTGATTAATCATTCAAAATATGTAATGATGATTACAGTCCGTGTATAGCATCAACAAAGGTACAAATCAAGCTGAATGGAAAAATCTGTTTGTATAACTAAAATCCTGCGTGCACGTTTCAATGAATACGATCCGAATTATTTTAACAAATCAGTGGTTGACTTCCACCACTGTATCAAATGCGGTGCGACTGTTTTACACCTTGCAATAAAAGGTCGCAACGCTCCTCAGACCATTGGCCCACATTACCGCGGCCTACAGAATCGTTTCATTTTACACAATGAGGTCCTTAACTTTCCCGGTCACCTGGCATGAATGTTGAAGTAATGATATGCGGTTCTCCTAACCTACTCTAATTATTAACAGTTTGTGAGTAATCATAATTTTGCGCGTAACAGAGCTCCAGATTTCGACCCTGCATATTCGTGGCAGGTATGAGCCCCAGGTTCAGCCCCCAATGTAGATACAAGTCCACTGTTCTCACACAAAAAAATGCATTTCATAACATTTGGGATATCCAACGGATCATCACACGACTCCCTGTTTTGAAAGAAATCTCAGCCAGTCTGTTCACAATTTCGCCTGAATTATGACAATAATAAGAATCTTTATTAGTTTCGCAAGTAGGCATACATGAACATTGCAATGAAGTTACTGTGAAAATTCCCTAGTCGCTACACTCCGGCGCCTGTTCAGGTACACTGAGGGAGAATTCAGAATGTCCAATTCACATAACAAGCACGTCAAATGGGAGCTGTGGGACGAAACCAGAGCATCTGGAGGAAACCCACGCAGACACGGGAAGAATGTGCAAACTCCGCATAGACAGTTACCGAAGCTTGGAATCGAACCTGGCTCCCTGACGCTGTGAAGCAACAGTGCCAAACACTGTGCCACCGTGCCACCCATACGACCTGATGATCAACAATATTCTTCACTTACGTCTAATATCCTGATGGCAGGCAAATTATTTCAATTTCGCCTTGGGCTTGTGAAAAGATTTTGCCTTCATGGAAATTAAGACAAGTTGAGGGACAGCGCTGTCTGGTGTAAATTGTGCTTCATTAGCCAAACAAAGGTTTGAACTAGATTTGCAAAAAAATAGGTTTGGATGATGCACAGATCATTTAGCACACATAATGTGCTTATTCTAGAAGAAGATTAAAGATTCACTGATCATTCACTGAGCAGCACGGCAGCACAATGGTTAGCACAGTTGCTTCAGAGTTCCAGGGTACCTGGTTCGATTCCCGGTGTGGGTCACCATCTATGCGAGTCTGCACGTTCTCCGCGTGGATGCGTGGTTTTCGTCCGGTTGCTCCGATTTCCTCCCACAATCCAATGATGTGCAGGTTAAGTTCATTGGCAATGCGAAATTGCCCTCTGCGTCCAAAAAGGTTAAGTGGGGTGACTGTGTTACGGAGATAGGGTGGAGAGGTGGGCTTAAGTGGGGTGCTATTTCCAAGGGCAGTGCAGAAGCGATGGTCCGAACAGTCTCTTTCTGCACTGTAAATTCTATGAAATGTCTACTCTATAATTTTCATGCACACACGCATCCAATAAATCGAATGGATTGGATTCAGTACAGAACATAAAAACAAATGCAACATCTAGCGAAATGGACCTCTTTGAAAATTACATGTCTGCGAGATTCTGGAGTGCATTGTGGGGCAGTGATCACCATTTCGTTGCAGCGAATATGAGAATAAAGCTGCAGAGGTCGAAGAATCCATGGAATATACTGAAGAGTTTTGCGATAAACAATTTCGATGACACTAAAAATGATATTCAGCAAGCTTTGAGGAACAAATTTGTTGCTCCGGCTGACTCGATGAATGGGACAGTAGGCTGTTGGGTGGACCTTGAATGTAGAAGAGGTGTGTTTACCTGAGAATGAATGGCAAACATGCACTGGGGGAATTGAGGAAGCTATGCAAATTCGTTTAAAATAATATTGCAGGCACTGTGACAACAATGATCGGATTGATTACTGCGATCAATGGCATATTCATCTCGGAAGGTGAAGTCAGGTAATAACAAGACCTTACCAGGTAGCGCAGACATAGTCCTTCCAGCACAGAGAGTGTTGATCAGTGCTTAACTGAGCTTCGAATAAGTGAAAACGGGTTGCCTTAAATTTGCATCGTAAACCAACTGCTGCACGCAAGAAGTACATATCGATCAGTATATATAGTTCCGATACAGAAATTCTGCAATCAAGTGATAAGCAATTGCTCAATTGAATGTGCAACTTAGTCGGTGATAATTGAAGTGTTACCCAATACAAAAACGTGAACCACACCGAATTGGACGTTGTCTCTTTCCCAGCAGCGTCAGACACTGTCGGCTGCCAGAGGACTCTAACCAATCAAGAAGAAGAAAGGATGGCGACTTTAGTGAACAAGCAGCAGTCTTTGTACACAAATGTTCCTTCACATTACACGAGGCCCAACCGTTTATGCGCAAGTGCATAACGCCAACCTTGCAAGCAACATTAGATAAACCGTCCATATTGATCATACATTAAAATCTGCCTTCACTCTGTAAAGTAGCCTCTTCATATGACATCACCGCAACGGCGCTTACTGCTATTGAGCAGATCTCTGTTAATTGAATCTGTGTTAGAACACAGGATGGTTACAGTGACTTCTTTCATCCGATCCTTCACGGTTATTATTTGTACTCGCTATTGACTAGGAAGTAAGGAAGTCAAACTTAGATGATATTACATCGAAACAGATCAATGATTGAGAAATTTCGGATTTACATTTTTCTGCTGACCGAGGTGCACTGCTGAATGATCTTAACAAAACAGTCAACCAAGGTTGACATTATAGAGGGTGTTAATTATCTGTGCATATTAAATGATTTTCGAAGAACCATAAGTCAAATAAATCAATGTGAGGATAGATAAATCGGCGTCAGCTTCCAACCAAGTGAAAATTATTGCTAAAAATAATATTTTTGCATGCAAATGTGGCACATGGACCAGATCGACAATTAGTCTCCAATGTTCTATATGGAATTTGGAACCTGTCAACCTGCCAAAAAAGGAAATTGGGTGAAAACGATCGCCCATTTGAAAGATACTTGGCATACACTGGTGTGACTTTGACATAACGCAGAATTATGGATTGTTCGAAAAAAACACTTGTTCCATCCATCTTCTAAAAATTAGCTCGCGTCCACACGCCACAGTGCATCCGCTGTCCCAGCGTATCCATTACGTCATGCGACAATCCCCTCAAATACTCAGCAGAGGATAAGATGGCCCTATCTGTCACAGACAGTCTCCAGCTCGAGAATAGATGCTGAAAATACTCAAAAGGGGCGACAGAGTGACGCAGTGCTTCGCACTGCAGCTTCGCAGAACTAGGGATCCGGTTTTAATTCCGACCTTGCGTGACTGTCTGTGTGGAGTTTGTATGTTGCTTGAGTGGATTTCCTGCGTGTGCTCCGGTTTCCTGCCACAGTCCCAATATGGTCGGATTAGGTTGATTGGCCATGCTAAAGTGTCCTTTAATGCCTAGAGATATGCATGCTATTTTATGGGGTTATAGGATAGGGTTGGCGGGGATTGAAAATGGTTAGGGTGCAGATTCGATGGGTCGACTGGCTTCCTTCTGCATCACTGCGGGAGGAGCACGATGGCACAAGTGAATAGCACTATGGCTTCTCAGCGCCAGGGTCCCAGGTTCGATTCCCCGCTGGGTCGCTGTCGGTCCGGAGTCTGCACGTTCTCTCCGTGTCTGTGTGAGTTTCCTCCGCGTGTTCCATGTTCCTCCCACAGTCCAAAGTCGTGCAGGTTAGGTGGATTGGCTATGATAAATTACCCTTAGTGACCAAAAAGGTTAGAAAGGGTTAATGGGTTACTGGGATAGGGTGGAAGTGAGGGCTTCAGTGGATCGGTGGAGACTCGATGGGCCGAATGGCCTACTTCTGCACTGTATGTTCTATGTTCTGCACAGCAGGCATTCTATGAGAACATAGACTTTGTAGAGGAAGGGCTGATCGGGGCAGACTGGTGATAGATGCATTTTTATAAACAAATTTAGAGTACCCAATTCATTTTTTCCAATTAAGGGGCAATTTACCTTGGCCAATCCACCTAGCCTGCACATCTTTTGGGTTGTGGGGGCGAAACCCAAGCAAACACAGGGAGAATGTGCAAACTCCACATGGACAGTGAACCAGCGTCGTAATCGAACCAGGGACCTCGGCGCCTTGAGGCTGCAGGGCTAACCCACTGTGCCACCGTGCTGCCCAGATAGATGCATTGGTACACACAATTCCGCAGGAAGGGATAGCGTGTCCAAACCTAAGAGTGCACTGGCAGATATGGATATATATACAATTGGAAGTAATTTGATGGAGCACGAACAGCAGCGCCATTGTACGACTGGCTATATCAAGAAAATTGACGTGTGTGAATACATTAGTTTCCAGGTAGATTGTCTAAATCGAATTTCAAAATATAGTGCGCAAAATTCGGTAATAGAGAATAGCTGGACAGTTTTTGAAATCTGTACTTTGAACAGCCAACGAGAGAGCAGCATATTTTAAACTGTTAAATATGCAATGGGACAGAATTATTTAATTGCATTATGGTAACTGGCCCTCGAGGTTACCGTGATCGTAACAAGACAGAACTTAAAGTAGAGCAGCGGGGTCTCACATCAATAACAAGTAATTGCAATGATATTAATAGTTGACTCATGTGAACTAGGAATATATGTTAAAAAAATTAAAATTAGATAAATATTGACAGTTATTTAGGCACATATTCTATTACTCTCAGGAATGATTCTGCATTATAAAATACAGACTGTACGCGAAGTGGGGCTGGTTTAGCTCACTGGGCTAAATCGCTGGCTTTTAAAGCAGACCAAGGCAGGCCAGCAGCACGGTTCAATTCCCGGACCAGCCTCTCCGAACAGGCGCCGGAATGTGGCGACTAGGTGCTTTTCACAGTAACTTCATTGAAGCCTACTCGTGACAATAAGCAATTTTCATTATTCATTCCATGGCGATATACAGGTAGAAATGCAGTTTTGGAATTCAATTATGACAATATTGATGGACAACATTTGATGCCGATGCCTAGTTGTCCTTGTAATGGTGGTGGGGATCTGTCTTCTTCAATATCTGCCACCTTAAGTGTATGTGAATCCACAGTGTTACTGGGAGTTACATTCAGGATTTGTTCAAAACCGCAGTGAGGGATTGCGATAGGTTTCCAAGCCAGTATGGTGAGTGAGTTGCACGGGAAGCTCCTCGTGCTCGTTTCCCAAGGTATCCGCTGCTTCTGTACTTCTAGCTGGCAGTGATAGTGGATTTGTAAAGTGGAGTCAAACAAAACTTGCTGAGGTCTTCTCCTGCTATCTTAGGAACCGTGGAGAGTTGCTCTAGTACATCTTGTAAGTGGTACATATACTGTCGTCGGCGGTGGAGGGGGAACAATCAAGCAGGCTACTTTTTTATGGGTGTTGTCAAGAACCTTCAGTGTTGTTGGAGCTAGTAAATTGGAGAGTATTCCATTATACTCCTGTCTCGTGTCTTCTCGATGATAGACAGGCTTTGGGGAGTCATGATGTCAGTCAATGGCCGCAGGAGTCCTCGCATTAGCCCTGTTCTGGTAACCGCAGTATTTCTATGGCTATTTCGCTTCAGGTTCTGGTCAGTGATAACCCCCAGGAGGTTCACATTCGGTGATCCGGCGACGGAAGTGGCATTGCTTATCAAAGGGCGATGGTTAGACGCTCTATTGTTGTAGCTGATCATTGTCTTGCAATTGTATGATGTGACTTGCCACTTGTCAGCCCACCTTGGATATTTTCCAAAATTGCTACATTTGGGCATTGGGCTGCTTCTGTTTCTGCTGAAATTGAATGGGACTTATCGTTGTGCAACCATCAGATAACATCCTCACTTTAGACATTCTGTTGGATGGATAGCCACTGATGAAGCTGAAGATGGAACTCGTGCAATGATGCCATCCAGCTGACATGATTAAACTCCAATCATCGCAAATATCTTCCTTTGTACCTGGTGTGAATTACAACCAGTGGAGGGGTTTCTCTGTGCTTTCCATTGACTCCAGGGTTTCTTAAGGCTGATATATGCAATATTCGGTCAAATGCTGTCTGAATATCAATAGCTGTCACTTTCATCTCACCTCTTGAATTACGTTCTATTACCCATGTCCGAACCAAGGCTCAAGTAATGTCAGGAACTAAGTGACACTGGCGGAACGCAAGCTGAACGTTCGTGAGTTGCTTTAAAGCACTGTTGATAACCTCTCCATCAGTAAACTGTTAATCAAGAGGAGACTGATGAGGAGGTAATTAACAGGCTTCGACTTGTCCTGTTTATTGCGTGTATATGACATACTTCGTGAATTTCCCACATTGTCGGGTAAACGTTTGTGTTTTGGCTGCATACACTTGGCTAGGGGCGCGGAAAGTTCTAGAACAGATATATTCAGTACAACTCCCGGTACATTGTCAGAGCACATGGCCTTTGTAGTATCCAATGCCTCCAGTTATTTCTTGATATTACGTGGAGTGACACAAATTGTCTGAAGACTGACACCTATGACGCTGGTAGCCACTTGAGCAGGATTCGTGTGCCCTCCTCCTCCAGTGAATTGTTTAATTGTCCACCATAATTCACGGACGGATGTGCCAGGACTGCAGGAGTTGGACCTACACCGTTGGTTAGGGGATGGTTTAGCTGCCTATTACTTGAGGCTTAAGCTACTTGTCACACAAGGGCAGCACGGTAGCATTGGAGACAGCACAATTGCTTCACAGCTCCAGAGTCCCAGGTTCGATTCCGGCTTGGTTCATTCTCTGTGCGGAGTCTGCATATCCTCCCAGTGTGTGCGTGGGTTCCCTCCGGGTGCTCCGGTTTCCTCCCACAGTCCAAACATGTGCCGGTTAGGTGGTTTGGCCATGATAAATTGCCCCTAGTGTCCAAAATTGCCCTTAGTGTTGGGTGGGGTTATTGGGTTATGGGGATAGGGTGGAGGTGTTGCCCTTGGGTGGAGTGCTCTTTCCAAGAGCCGGTGCAGACTCGATGGGCCGAATGGCCTCCTTCTGCACTGTAAATTCTATGATAAGTGCTCCTGATCTGTTGCTACACCAGTGTGACACCATTATTTTACATATTCCTTATCCTGCTACACACATACCCTCCTGTACATCTCATTGAACGACGGTTGATTTCCTGGATTTGTGCTAATAGTAGACCGAGCGATATGGGGGATGAGGCTCGAGATTTCATTTGTGCGAAGTCCTGATGCAGATGATTACCCGCAGCGTCTCGATGATACCCAGGTTTGAACTGCTAGACCTGTTCGAAGCCTATCTGATTTTGCACGGTCGTAATTCTTCAAACCACGGTGGAGTTTAACCTCAATGTGAATATTGCACTTGGTCTCCACAAGCACTATTATTGGTAACTCCTACCACACTGTTATGGCTAGATGCCTCTGTGGCAAGCAAGGTGCTGAGGATGAGGACTAGTATGATTCCCTCTTGTTGATTGCCGAACCTGCCACAGTATCAGAGTAGCAGCTGTGCCCCTTAACACCGGCCAAGTCGGCCAGTGGCGGTACTACCGAGCGACCCTTTGTGATGGGCATTGAAGTCCACAAGCCAGAGTACGTTCTGCGCCCTTCCCACCCTCAGTGCTTCCTCGAAGTGGTTTTCAACATGGAAGAGTCCCGATTTGGTAGCGGATGGTGGACGGCACGTGGCAATCAGCAGGAGGTATCCCTTCCCATATTTAACCCGGTTTGATGGGACTAGAGTCGATGTTGAGGACTCCCAGCCCGCATACCTTCCGATTGTATACGACTGTGCCACCAGTTCTGAAATGGTGATGTCGATGTCTGTGACATTCTCTGTAAGTTATAATTCTGTGGATATGACTGCGTCATGCTTTTGCTTGACCAGCCTGTGAGACAGCTCTTCCAATTTTGGATTAAGCCCCAGATGTTGTTATGGGAACTTTGCAGCTTCAACAGGTCCGGGTTTGCCGTTGTAGTTTCCAGTGTCTAAGACGATGGTGGTTCGCCCGGTTTCATTTGTTTTTGGTCCATTTGTAGCCCTTGTATCAACTATGTCGCTTGCTCATTTCCGAGAATACTGCAGAGCCGACAGCATTCCGCTGGGTCTGGATGCACATGTCGGCCAGACCAAGTAATAGCAGCAGATTTCTTTTCGGAAAATACAATCGTAAACCTGATGGATTATTCGACAATGGTTTCACGGGCATCATTTGACTTTGACTTCCAAATATTCAATTGAGTTTTTAAATTCTAACACGTGCCGTGGTGGACCTTAAAACCTGGGTTGCGGGAAGAAAACCCTGCCTCTCTGGATTGCTAGTCAAGCGACAATTCCACTCTGCCACTCCCCTCCTCCCATCCCTCTGACAATTCATGTTACGTTTTGAAGATCATCGACTTTTTCCGGGTTCCACACACTTGGAAAGCACAATATTTATAATGCTTCAGCTTAATCTCGAATTGCACACCTTTCAGATCGTACGAACTTGCTGGTAAGATACCATATATGCCTCTACAATTTACCTGTGTCTGCAAGAGCCTGTTTTACCCGATCCAGTTCTGATCATTGGAGAGAGAAAGGATATTAGCGGTAACTAGGTCAATTAAATCAATAAAATCATAAGACCATCAGACCATAAGACATAGGAGCAGAATTAGGGCACTCGGCCCACCGAGTCTGCTCCGCCATTCAATCATGGTTTATATTTTTATCAACCGCATTCCCCTGCCTTCTCCCCATAACCCCTGATTCCCTTGTTCATCAAGAACGCATCTACCTCTGTCTTAAAGAAATTCAGTGATTTGGCCTCCATAGCCGGCAGCGGAAAAGTGTTCCACAGATTCCCCACCCTCTAAATGAAGAAATTCCTCCTCATTTCTATTTTAAAGGATCGTCCCGTTAGTCTGAGATGGTGTCCTCTGGTTCAAACTTTTCTTACAAGTGGAAACATCCTTTCCACGTCTACTCTATTCAGGCCTCTCAGTATCCTGTAAGTTTCAATAAGATCCCCCTCATCCTTCTAAACTCCAACGAGTACAGGCACAGAGTCCTCAACCGTTCCTCATACGACAAGATGTTCATTACAGGGATCATTCTTGTGAACCTTCTCTGGACCCTTTCCAAGGCCATCACATTCTTCCTTAGATACGGGGCCCAGAACTGCTCACAATACTCCAAATGGGATCTGACCAGAGCCTTATACACCTTCATACGTACATCCCTGGTCTTGTGTTCAACCCCTCTCGACATGCATGCTAACTTTGCTTTAGCCTTCTTAGCTGAATCATGAACAAGGATTCTCAAATCCTTTGTGTTTCTGATTTCCGAAGCATTCCTTATTTAGAAAATAGTCTATGCCTAAATTCCTCCTTCAAAAGTGCATAACCTCACACTTTTCCACATTGCATTTCATTTGCCACTGATTCGAAACAAAACTGTTAGACTTTAACCTCGTGTTGTAAGACTTCTTACTGTGCTCTAACAGATTTGTCAGACATGACTTCACTTTGACAAAGCCTTGCTGACTCAGTCGTATTTTACCATGCACTTCCAAGTACTCCGTGATCTTTAGAACAACTCTAGAATAACATTAGAATAATTCTAAATCTTACCAATGGCCGAAGTCAGCCTGGCAGGCCTATAATTTTCTGTCTTATGCCTCCCTTTCTTTATAAACAGTGGCGTGGCTTCCGCCACTTTCCAGTCCTCTGGTACCCTTCCTGCCTCCAGCGATTCCTACAGATCACCACCAATGTCTCCACAATCTCCTCAGCTATCTCTTTTAGTACCCTGGGATGTAGCCCATCCGGTTCAGGTGACTTATCCACCTTCAGACCTTTCAGTTTCCCCAGAACCTTTTCCTTAGTGATGGCCACTGGACTCACCTCTGTCCCCTGATTCTCCTAGAGCTCTGGTATCCCACTGGTCTCTTCCACCGTGAAGACTGATGCAAATTACCGATTCAGTTCTTCTGCCATTGCTCTTTTTTCCTATTATTACTTTTCCAGCCACGTTTCCCAGTGGCCCAATGTCTATTTTTGCCTCTGTCTTATCTTTTATGTATTGAAAGAAATTCTTCCTTATATTAATTCTTCTTGATATTTATACCTAGCTTGCACTCATATTTCATCTTCTCCCCCCGTTATTGCTTTTTTCAGTTGTCTGCTGCTCGCTTTTAAAGGATTCACAATTCTCTGGGTTTCCACAAATCCTTGCCACTTTGTATGCTTTTTCTTTTATGTTGTCCTTGACTTCCCTCGTCAACCATGGATGCCTTGTTCTTCCCTTAGCATTTTTCCTTCTCCTTGGGATGAATTACTGCTGTGCCGCCTTAATAACCCCCACATGTCCTGCCATTGCTGTTCCACTATCTTCCCCGCTAGGGTCCTTTTCCAATCAACTCTGGCCAGCGCCTCCCTCAGGCCTTTCTAGTTACCCTTATTTAATTGTAATACCATTACATCTGACACCAGATTCTCCCTCTCAAACTGCAGGGGAAATTATGACGGACGACTGAAGGAAAATTAAACTCGTGTAATCTTATTACATATCCGTCTCATTCCCCACTTCATACTCAATATTCCTGTGTACCAGACTACAGTATACTCAATTCCATTTATTATGATGCATTGTATGCAAAAGAGTAAACCTGAGCGATGGACCTCGCTCGCGGCGTTTCTTGATATGATTTTAAACCCTTGCAATTTTATCACCAGAGTCTGACTGAATACCCAGCACAAAGCAGATCATTTGGCCAAAATGTTCAACTCACTGCTACGGATTCATAGAAACCTCGTAATAGCTACATTTATTCGCATATCCGTATAATAATTTATCTTATTAATTGAATTTAAGCGAATCATCTCAAATCTACTGATGGCAACTAGTTAGCTTTTCATTAATTAATTTTCTATGCAACAGTTGCTTTAGTTTCCATTACCTTCATTGCAGAATATTTAACATTAATTGAGTACTATTTTGTTAACTGTCATATGTGTCTAAATCCGTTTGACATCCATATTAGCAAACCGGCGTTATAAAAAGTATTTATTAAAATATGCTGGTGAACTAACAGCCTTCCTATTATTTGCTTTTGACTGGTAATTAAGTGGAGGTTTTTCATAGGATAGCAGCATGTAAAACATATTATTTTGTGATTCATACCTTTGTCTGCTGCACTTGACTTTCCTCCTTTGGTACATATCAAGATTCGGTTGATGACAGAGCTGTTGGAGTTTACAAATACTTGCACGGCAGTATTATAAGAAGACAACACTATTGTTTACACCCCACGTAAGAATTGTGCTTGTCTCCAGAAATGTGAGACAAAGCTTTAACACATCAACACAAGCAAAGTTAATAACTCTACTCTGGAAACGTAGAAAAAATGTCCACATCTGTTGCATTGATCGAGATCGACATTCCGATCAGCTGCTGCCAGATGATTAGTGACAATATCGAGCAGAAATAGTTTATAACAAACTGCGTCCCGCAGCACACTGTCGGGATGAACAATGGTAGTTGGACAGGGTTCTACCGCATTCTTCATGTCTGCTTGGTAGCTGGTCGTCAGTCCGTGTACGAGAGGAACTGCAGAGTTTCCACTTGGTGTTTTGTTTTTGCAGGCATAGTATTCATTTTGATTAATAATCCAGACCACTTTTGTACAAAATCCATCATACCAAGTCATCTCGCTCAGTCATAATATCCATTTATGATATGGGAAATAACGCATGCCGCCCTTCTAATTTAGTCCATCATTCACTCATGCACGATTTTTGATCTGAACCCAGTTTGCTGGAAATTGCCGGAGTCCCTTGATGTCCTCGGGGACAGTGCAAACGTGGTGATATCCACATAACGAACATGTTATTCGTCCCCTCGAGATTTTCTGTCTCTGAGTATTACCATGCCTGATCTGATAATAATCTCAAATCTGCGCCCCACTCACTTCCAATAACGTTATAACCGCATGCTTGCCATCAATCTGGGGATGCCTACCTCACACATATTCAATTGTTCTGATGCCATCGCGCATTCATTTAGACAATGGACGCTATCACAGTGGTTAGCCAACGAACGCTAGCACAATGGTTATTACAGCTGCCTGAAAGCGCCAGGCATCCGTGTTCAAGACCTGACGTGGGTGCCTATCTGTGGGATTTGCACATTACCTCCGTGTGCCCCGGTGCCCGTAAGGTGGCCATGCCAAATTATTCCTCAGAGACCAAAGATGTCGTGGTTAAGTAGGACTATAGGGATAGGGCGGCGGGGTCTGTCTAAAAAGGTTGTTTTTTCAGAGAGAAGTTCAGGTCCGATGTACTGAAATGCCTCCATCTGCAGTGTAGGAATTGTAAGAGACTTTCCAAAGACACCGGAACCCCATAACCAATTGTGTTCTCTCGGTTTTAAATTGGCAGCTATATATTACTAGATTCACCCGTCAGAGAGCAATCGTCTCCACCTCCATCCTATCAAGTTCCCTCAGGATTTCATATATTTCAATCAAGTCACCTCTTACTCTTCTAAACACATACAAGCTGAGACTGTCCAATATTTGCGCATAAGACAAACTGTCCATTTCAGGTCTCAGTCTCGTAAATATTTTCTGAATTGCTGCCAACCCAATTACATAATTCTGTAACTAAGGCACTCAAATACTGTAACAAGCACTGCAGCTGTTTCTAGCGCCCCGCGTGAGTCAAGTGTACCATTCCTGTTGCATTCACTTTCCCTCACCTAAAGGGATCACTTTCTGTTAGCTTTCCCAATCATTTATGGTACCTGCATACTAGCTTTTGTGATTGTGGTTGATTGACAAAGAGACCAATACACCTCTACACCGCAACGTTATGTAATCTTTCACCATTTATATAATATATTTCTCTTCTATTCTTCCTTCCAATGTGGAAATTTGAAATCATCCCACTTTATTCCACATTTGCCGTATTGTTCCCCACTCATTTTATCAGTCCTTATTTTATAGCGTCCTTATATCATATTCACAACTTACGTTCCTCCCCATCATTGTGTCACCAGCAAATTTGGCAGCAATCCCTTCCTTCCCTTCGTCCATGTCAGTGATACAGATTGTAAACTGCTGATGTCCCTTAACACATCACTAGCTACATTTTGCCTAACTGAAGATGATCCATTGCTTCTTGTGAGCTAGCCAATGTATTGTAAAAGCCATTCTGTTGCTACGAAATGTTGTTTTCAACAATAATAATCCGCATCACAAGCGCTCGGCACTAGCTATTTCAATTCAGTCCACATGATATCAGAAAACAGTCGAAGGCACTGGAACCGTAAATTCCGTCAGAACTGAAACGAATCCAGGCTCTTGTTCTAAATACTTGTTCTCCTGTGTTGTTTATTCCTCAAATTAAGCTATTTCTGTGCAGATTCCATTTAACATACAATGTAAGTTATTCTTGTTGTCACGTATCCAAGAAAAATCGGGAACAATACTTTATCAGGCGAATTCTGGCTTCAATAGTCTTGTCTCAGTTTTCAGAATTGATTGATGACGACATATCCAATGCTAATAAATCGGAGTTATATTCCCATAATCTGCTCAACGGTGTTGGTTTTAGAGTACCTCAGGGCGTCTTGACACCAGGCTAATTGCAACCTTGGGTCAGAGAACGAAGAAAAAAATGAGTTGAACGAAGGAAGTGTGGTGAGGGTAAATGCGTTCATTAACAATGCAGTATCTAGCTGAAAATGTCGCCATGAAGCTCGAGACGAAAATGGGGATGGACCAAATTTTCTCCACTTGTTGAAGTCAAACGAATACCTGCACCATAGTTGTCGCTCAAACGACCTTCAGCTGCTTTATCGCTTGCCTTGCCTAATTTATAGGTAACAAATAAAGAAATGAAAAATAGTGGCCGTGCTAGGTATTATTTATGGCTTCTCAGATATTGAAACAGCATGGTTCCTTATGTAGCAATAGCAGAGAACTATAACATTTACGATCCGACAGATGAGTCGCATGCAACTTTATCATCATGCTAGTGTCATGCATATAGTTTTCCGCCAATGGTTAAGCGAATCTGCATTTTATTTACAGCGAACAGCCCTCGAATCATAGAATCATGGAAGTTTACAGCATGGAAACAGGCCCTTCGGCCCAACCAGTCCATGCCGCCCAGTTTTTACCATTAAGCTAGTCCCAGTTGCCCGCACTTGGCCCATAACCCTCTATACCCATCTTACCCATGTAACTATCCAAATGCTTTTTAAAAGACACAATTTTACCCGCCTCTACTACTACCTCTGGCAGCCCATTCCAGATACTCACTACCCTCTGAGTGAAGAAATTGCCCCTCTGGGCCCTTCTGAATCTCTCCCCTCTCACCTTAAATCTATGCCCTCTAGTTTTAGACCCCCCTACCTTTGGGAAAATATGTTGACTATCTACCTTATCTATGCCCCTCATTATTTTATAGACCTCTATAAGATCATCCCTAAGCCTCCTACGCTCCAGGGAAAAAAGACCCAGTCTATCCAGCCTCTCCTTATAACTCAAACCATCAAGTCCCGGCAACATCCTAGTAAATCTTTTCTGTACTCTTTCTAGTTTAATAATATCCTTTCTATAATAGGGTGACCAGAACTGCACACAGTATTCCAAGTGTGGCCGTACCAATGTCTTGTACAACTTCAACAAGACGTCCCAACTCCTGTATTCAATGTTCTGACCAATGAAGCCAAGCATGCCGAATGCCTTCTTCACCACGCTGTCCAGCTGCGACTCCACCTTCAAGGAGCTATGAACCTGTACTCCTAGATATCTTTGTTCTATAACTCTCCCCAACGCCATACCATTAACTGAGTAGGTCCTGGCCTGATTCGATCTGCCAAAATGCATCACCTCACATTTATCTAAATTAAACTCCATCTGCCATTCGTCGGCCCACTGGCCTAATTGATCAAGATCCCGTTGCAATCCGAGATAACCTTCTTCGCTATCCACTGTGCCACCAATCTTGGTGTAATTTGCAAACTTACTAACCATGCCTCCTAAATTCTCATCCAAATCATTAATATAAATCACAAATAACAGTGGACCCAGCACCGATCCCTGAGGCTGGTCACAGGCCTCCAGTTTGAAAAACAACCCTCTACAACCACCCTCTGCCTTCTGTCGTCCAGCCAATTTTGAATCCAATTGGCAACCTCAACCTGGATCCCGTGAGCTTTAACCTTCTGCAACAACCTACCATGCGGTACCTTGTCAAAGGCTTTGCTAAAGTCCATGTAGACAACGTCTATTGCACTGCCCTCATCTACCTTCTTGGTCACCCCCTCAAAAAACTCTATCAAATTTGTAATACATGATTTTCCACGCACAAAGCCATGCTGACTGCCCCGAATCAGCCCTTGCCTCTCTAAATGCTTGTAGATCCTGTCTCTCAGAATACCTTCTAGAAACTTACCTACTACAGACGTTAGGCTCACCGGTCTGTAGTTCCCAGGCTTTTCCCTGCTGCCTTTCTTAAACAAGGGGACAACACTCGCCACTCTCCAATCTTCAGGCACCTCACCTGTGGCTGCCGATGATTCAAATATCTCTGTTAGGGGACCCGCAATTTCCTCCCTAGCCTCCCACAACATCCTGGGATACATTTCATCATGTCCCGGGGATTTATCTACCTTGATGCGCTTTAAGACTTCCAGCACCTCCTCCTCTGTAATATGCACACTTCTCAAGACATCACTATTTATTTCCCTTAGTTTCCTAACATCCATGCCTTTCTCCACCGTGAATACCGATGAAAAATATTCATTCAGGATCTCACCCAACTCTTGTGGCTCTGCACATAGATGTCCATGTTGACCCTTAAGAGGCCCTACTCTGTCCCTAGTTACTCTTTTCCCCTTTATGTATCTGTAGAATCTCTTTGGATTCTCCCTTGCATTATTTGCCAAAGCAATTTCATGTCCCCTTTTTGCCCTCCTGATTTCCCTATTAACTCTATTTCGACAATCCCTTTCCTCTTCAAGGGATCCACTTGATCCCAGTTGCTTATGTACGTCATATGCCTCCTTCTTCTTTTTGACCAGAGTCTCAATATCTCGAGTAATCCAGGGTTCCCTACTTCTACCAGCCTTGCCCTTCACTCTAAAGGGAATGTGCTTACCCTGCACCCTGGTCTAATAAACACCCGAGAATGATAAGAAACTTAACCGGGATCGAGATTGTTACACGCCTCATACGGCGATAGTTGAACATTTGGTGTTCAACTCTGAGGTAAGTAGCGCCTGAAGCTTTTTTAGCAGCGCCTCTTCCGAACCCCTTCTGTTGCATGGAAGTGGATGCCAGAAACTTTGTAAAATGAAACAGATTTGACATTTCTTGGCCGAGATGATACGTCTTCGGAGAGGGGTTGCCTTTGGGTTCCACTCTAGGTTTTTGTCACGTTCTGCTGCATTCGCCTTCTGCTTCCACGAGTTATGCACACGTCAGTGGGTCCATTCGACTCTAGCTGCGCGCTTTCTGTACGGGTGCCTCATACTGTTGGGCCTGCAGACTGGAAGCTTGGACGCCAAGCCTCCAGCATGTTCCTCTGAAGATTTAGCATGGGACCATGAGGGAACGTGCGTCTGTGTTTCACTACGAGCAGGCACATTTAGACATTTGGTAGATAATCTTTCGTTTCGTTTTGAGCTGGCTTGCGTTTTCGGCTGAAAAATAAGAATGGAACTGCGAGACAAAATAGGAAAACAATTCTTTATCCTAACACTTTGTGCATTACATAATCCTGTTGGACAACTTTAACTGGACAAGCATGTAAAACACCTTTCCTGCCTAACCGCTCAAACTTTGGTAATTAGATGAAATTCAGCTCAGCTACGAAATTCCGAACTCGCCTTTACCATGAACACGACCAAATACGAATCAGGCAGGTGTTGGTGCATATACCTCGATCAGTGAGACTCCAACATATCTCGAAATTCGCGAACGAACCAGGACACAAGAATCATGCACCACCATGAAACCAAGAAATTAAAAACAAACACTTCCTAAAATTTCCTTACACAGTTGCAGTGTATCTCATATGCAAACAACATACGCCAACAATGAATACACTCGCCCCTTTTCCTTCAATATTCAACACCGCAGGAGATGGGCGAGGTACTCAATGAATATTTCTCCTCCGTGTTTCCCATGGAAAAATCTTGGAGGCTTAAGAACCTGGGACGGTTAGTGGCGATGTACGGGAGACAGTTTGTAGTACAGTGGAGTAGGAGAGGGATGTATTAAAATGTATGAAGCTAGATAAATGTCCTGCCCGTGGCCCGGTATATCCAAGAACATTGCGTGAGGCTAGAGAAGAAATTGCGTGTGCAATGGCTGAGATGTTTCCATCATCGTGAGCCACGGTGAGGTACCAGATGACTGGAGGATGTAAATGTTGTGCCCTTATTTAAGAAGGGCTTCAAAGAAAAAACTGTGAATTATAGACTGGTAAACGTAGCGTCTGTGATGGGTAAGTTATGGCAGGGGATTCTGAGGGATACGATAGGTAGGCATTTGGTTAGACAGCGATTGATTAGGATTAGTCAGCACAGTTTTGCGCAAGGGAGACAATGCCTTACAGTTTCATTAGAGTTTTTCGATGAATTGACCAGGAAGGCTGATTAGGGCAGGGAGGCAGACTTCGTCTACATTGAGTCAGTAAGGCCTTTGATAACCTTCTATGACTGTATGACTAACGTCCAAGTTGTAAGCTGTTATGGAAGGTAAGATTACAAGGAATCCTGGAAGAGCTGGCACATTGGATGTATAATTGCCGTGATTGTTGGAAGCACAGGGTAATGCTGGAAGGATGCTTGTCGGACTGGAGGCCTTTGGCTAGTGGTGTTCCTCAGGGATCAGTGCTGGGCCCATTGCTGTTTGATATCTACATCAAAGATTTGGATGATAATGTACAAGGAATGATCAGTAGGTTTGCAGATGGCACTAACATAGGTGTCATCGTAGACAGTGAGGAAAGTTATCAAAATAACAGCACGATATTGATCAGTTGGGGAATTGGTCTGAGAAATGGAAAATTGAGTTCAGTACAGATAAGTGTCAGGTGTTGCATTTTGAAAGACCAAGTTAACGCATGGCTTTCGCGGTGAATATGACTTTGGGGAGTAACGTCGAACAGAGGGACCGTGGAGTTTAGATGCACGATTGTTTGAACGTGGAGTCACGGGTAGATAGGGCAGTGAAGATGGATTTTGGCATGCTGGCCTTCATCAGTCAGGGTATCGAGTACAGAAGTTGGAAAGTTATGCTTCAGTTGTAGCGGACGTTGGTGCGGCCCATCTGGAGTATTGTGTTCCGTTTTCTTCGCCCTGACACAGGACATATGTTATTAAACTGGAGAGAGTGCAGAAGAGATTTTCAAGGATGTTGCCCGGGTTCAAAGGATTGAGTTATAGAGAGAGATTGGCAGGCTAGCAGTTGATTCTTTGGAGCGTAGGAGACTGAACGGTGATCATATCGAGGTGTGTACGATTATGAGAGGCAAAGATAGGGTGAATGCACTCACTTTTCCCCCCAGGGTTGGGGATCCGAGAACTACATGGCATAGGATTAAGTTAAGAGGGGAAAGAATTAATGGGAACCTGAGGAGCAATATTTTTACACAGTGAGTGATACGTATGTGGAATGAGCTGCCAGAGGAGTTGGTTGAGGCAAGGGCATTGCCAATTTTTAAAGGGAATTTAAAAGGTAGATGGATAGGAAATATTTAACGGGATATGGGCCAAATGCAGACAAATGGGATTCGCGTAGATGGACGTTTTAGGTGGAATGGACCAGTTTCGAGCGAAGGGCCTATCGCCTTGCCATAGATTCTATGTGTCGATGATTTCTTGAACGAAGCGTTTCTTCTAGATACATTCCAGGTTCCCCCCAGCAACGGAATGACAAGGGCAGCAGCTGTATGCGAATACAACCACATTGCAGTTGCCTTGTACAATCCCCCTATCCTGACTAGGGATTAAGTTACCAACTATTCACTGTAAGGTTGAAAATATGTTTCTGACTGAACTGCAGGTGTACAAAAAAACATGCAGCCAATCAAGAGGGTTCACCACTGTCATCTCAAGAGCAATTAGGTATGGAGATTAACATTTTTCCTTGGCTGAAATGCTGACATGCCATGGAGTAACAATAACAATACTTAATAATATCCCCCATTAATTCGGTTAGATCACGTGGGAACAATTGATCTCGAATTCGAATCACACAAATGCTGCCTCTTGTGTTGGTCAAAGCAAAATATTGGGCAGAGGCCTCATTATAAAAACATATTTATAACTGGTTCCACAATTGGGATGGAAGTTGATTTGTTTCTTCTCAATATTTACAGGACTCTAATTTAATATCATTTGAGACGGTGGTGACTTTCTTCTGAAAAACGTGCATTTCAATTCAGAAACATTCAATCGTGTTATTACAGAATCCGAAGTATCTCGGGGCGATTGAAAATTAGATAATTCCCCTTTACCTGAGGGATGTTCTGCATCGAGTTCTGAAGTAGAGGAGGAAACCTGGGTTAACTGGGTTAACTGTTGGGTTATGAATTTAACAGGACAACTTGAGGAACGATAATTGCGGTGGAAAAATAATAATGTACAAAATGAATCGGAGCTTAATGCTTATCATTAAACATGGGAAAGGCTGGATCAGCTACTTGTCTTATATAAATCATGGTTACAAATCCTACATTTCCAAGTGGAATCTAAGTCCAGAAGGGAGAAACGTTTGTGAGGTCTTCGATGAAGAGCTGTTATGTGAAACTTTAGGAGCATAAACACAGGTATTTAGAGTGCTCCATCCGAGAGTTGACAGCGTACACCAATTTTTCAAGAGCAACAGCAATTTATTTGCAGTTAGAATGCTACAGAGATGCTACCTTTTAAACTTGCAGGGTTAACATTGATTTATGGGGCCTTTGTGACGAGACATGCGAAGAATTGCATGATCTCGGCCTGGATCGAAATAACCAGCAGTCAAGTTCGCCAATATGAAATGGCACATGAACTGACGAAGAGTGCAGATACAATGCACGGTTGAAAAAGAAAGCTTATTTTGTTGTGGCCCTCTTTAACTTGAACGCAAGATGCAATATCTGAACTTCGGTCGCCTCATAGCAACGGGACATCCCAAATGCCGAGGTTCGATGTTGGGGTAATTTTTCCCCAGTCGAACGCACATGCGACAACAGCACAAAGGAGCACAAATCATAACGGTCGCACATCAGATGCTGCGCAAAATAATCTAATGTATTTGAAAACTTTGTTTCAATTTTTAGAAATAGATAACTGAGTATCGGACATAATCCCGAAATCACGTTTCCTTTGAACGAGCAGGTGATTTCTCAAACTAAATGCACTTTGATAATTGTGTATTCAATAGAAATTTAAAGGACTTTGTCAGGAATGTGAAATTTGAGCAAAACAAGCTTAATATGTGTGGAATAAGCAAGAAGGCTTGAATATCCATTTGCTGTTCCGAATAAAATCATTATATTATCAGGAGCCAGAAGGCTGCAGTTAGAACATTCAAAAGTGCAACTTGAAAATAAGTGAGTAGGGGGAGGGTGCAGGGGACGGGGTTCAGTGGGGTAGATAAGGGAGGTCCATTTGTTACAACTTACTGCATTTCATCTTAAGATCTTCCAATTCTAAAACAAACCAAATATTGTGCAGTTAGCGCAGTTGAACTCTGGCAAAATAATTTCACTTGATAACACAAAACCAATGTCGCTGTAGAAGGTACAAAGTGTAGAAAGCAAATCAACAATGAAGAGATTCGCCCCAAGATGGACACACGGTTGATTTGGTCTCCCTCTAATCATTTTAACACTGCCCAGAAATGAATCACATCACCGACGGTCTGCATTTGCAAGATGAACATTATGATGAGAACAGCACTTCGGTGTAGTAATGTCAGATTATTAGCGGCTGAGCCTATTCACGAAGGCACCGCATACTTGACCTTGCCGCTCACCTGAAATGTGGTGACCATCAGTTTAAATTACCATCAGTCAGTTCTCCCGCTCACTGTGGAAAGCAGTTTATGGTGCCGATAATTATGGCAACGTTACTTTTATAATATCATTATTCAGAATTTGTCCTTTCACGCTACGATGCTGCTAACTTGTGGCCAGCTTTCGAATGAAATATTCTTTAAAATGCTGGGCGATACAGGGCATTAACTTCCTCGGAGTGGGATTCAGTGTACGACTTCCACTCCGTACCCGCTGACATGCGCCAATATTCTGAATGTCTCCCTCGCCTGACTTTCCTGCATCAGGCCACGGATTATTCAAGCATTCCAGCTGGTCCCCAGCTCCACTGTCCAAAAGAGACGGAGCGAAAAGGAACAGGCCCAGGCCCCACTAGCTGCTAAAGGTTAGATGCGTTAAAAAGTTCAACTTAAAATATCAGACCGAGGGCGAAGGCTAGATCCTAAGAAGGTGCATAAGGATTGCGGGCGTGCTTTTCGGACAGGGGGAGGATGGGGATTGGCGGGATTCGACGCGCAGTGGACATGGGGGCAGCGGCTCTTCCGGGTGTCAGACGTTGACAGAAGCATAGTGTGTTGACGGACAAGGGACTTTCTGGGCATTAGAGTGGTGGGGCCGGCAATTTCGTGGCAGGAGGTTGGAACATGACTGTGCGGGTATCAGGGATGCGGTACGGGAGACAGGGCATGGAAGTTAGATAAAGGGGGAGACGTTCTTGTGTAATCTAAAGAAAGTGAAGAACGAAAAAAATGGCAAAAGAGAGTTAAAATGAAATAGGGTGAAAACAAATGGGCCGAGGTGGGGTAGAGCTAATCATCTGAAGTTGTCGAATTCAATGTTCAGACCGGAAGACGAAATGTTGATGCTCTAGTTTGCGTTGAGCTTCACTGGAACATTGCAGATGGCCAAAGACAGACATGTGGCCATGGGAGCAGGTTATTTGTTAAAATGGCAAGCAACGGGAAGATCGGGGTCCTGAATGCGCACAGACCAACGGCGCTCAGCAAAGTGATCATCCAGTCTGCGTTTGGTCTCTCTGATATAGAGGAGGCCACATTGGAAGCAACGAACGCAATAGACCAGATTTAAAGAGGCGCAGGCGAAACGCTCGATGACCTGGAATGAGTATTTTGGGCCTGGAATGGAATTTCCTCCGGGTGCCTTCCCCCTACGGCTTCCAGTCTCATAGTCTGCCAACCCCGGACAGCCCGCTTTTACCTACGTCGCAAAATCCACAACAACGACTGCCCCAGCAGGCCCATTGTGTCAGCATGCTCCTGCCCGACCGAACTTATTTCCTCTTATCTTGATTCCATGCTCACCCCCTCTGGTCTATTCACTCCCGACCTACATCCCTGATTCCTCTGATGCACTGCGTTATATTGACAGCTTCCAGTCCGCGTGGGCCCTGACCGCATCATATTCAACATGGGTGTGCAATCTCTTTACACCTCCATCCCACACCAGGATGCGCTGAGAGCTGTTCGCTTCTGTTTAGAATAGAGGCCTGGACATTCCCATCCATCGCCACTCTCCCCGCACCTGGCTGTACTCAATGCAGCTCTCAGCAATTTCTCCTTTAACTCATCCAATTTTCTCCAAATCAATGGTGTAGGAATGGGTACCGGATGGGTCCTTGCTACGCTTGCCTTTTTACGGGGTATGTTGAACATTCCTTGTTGCAGGCCTACCCGGGGCCCCTCTCACAACTCCTTTATCGGTACATTGATGGCTATTTTGATGCCGCTTCATGCCCTCGTCCGGGCCTGGAAAAATTCATCAAGTTCGCTTCCAGTTTCCACACCTCCATCACTTTCACCTGGCACATCACAGACACTTCCCTTCCCTTCCTTGATCTTTTTGTCTCCATTTCCGTCAATAGACTATCCACTAATCTCTACTACAAGCCCACGGACTCCAAGAGCAATCTGGACTATAGCTCTTCGCACCCTACACCCTGTAACATCTCCACCCCTTTCTCTCAGCTCCTTCGCCTCCCTCGCTTCGAAAATGTGTTCCTTCTTCCTCAGCCGTGATTTCCCAACTACAGTTGTTGACGGTGCCCTCAACAGTGTGCGGTCCATCTTACGCGCCACGACCCTCGCCCCTACCCCTCCCTCCCAGAACAAAGATAGAGACCCTCTGATTCTCACATTTCACCCCACCAACCTCCGTATGAAAAGCATAATCGCCTCCATTTTCGCCAACTTCAGCGTGATGCCACCACCAAACACATTTTCCCTTCACTCCCTCTGTCAGCATTCCGCAAAGACCGTTCTCTCCGAGATAATCTAGTCCACCCCTCCACCATACCCAACGCCTCTCACATCACCCATGCACCTTCCCGTGCAATCGCAGAAGTTGTAACACCTGCCCCTTTACCTCTTCCATGCTTAACATCCCAGGCCCAAAACACTCATTCCAGGTTGAGCAGCATTTCACTTGCACCTCTTTCAATCTGGCAAACTGGAGGAACAACATCTCATCTTCGGGTAGGGCACGCTACAGCCTTCCGATCTCAACATCGAATTCAACAACTTCAGATGATTAGCTCTACCCCACCTCGACCCATTTCTTTTCATCCCATTTCACTTTAACTGTCTTTTTCCATTTCTTTCGTTCTTCTCTTGCTTTATATTTACCGCCCCCCCCCCCACCCCCGCCGCCCCCATATTATCCACTATTCCTTAGCCGTTCTGCCCTTTGCTTCCCTTTACCCTCCCTCCACATCTGCATCTGTCACAGTTTACACTATTAGTCTAATTTATTTGCTGTTTGACATTTCATACCTTTTGTTCTCTCTGGGAACTGCCAATAGCACTCTTCTGTGGCTTTTGGCACTCCGTTTCCCTGGGTATCTGTGGCTATGAATCATCTTTCAATCTCACTCCACAGTATACATATTTCCCACTTTCTCTGCCGTTTAGTTTTGACAAAGAGTCATCTGGATTCGAAACGTGGGCTATTTTCTCTCCTTGCAGATTCTGCCAGACAGGCTGAGATTTTCCAGCATTTTCTCTTTGGCTTCAGATTTCAGCATCCAATTTGCTTTTATGAGGTGTTCAAAACTCTGAACAATTTTGACTGGGTGAATAAGTTTATTCTGATTTCACCAGATAGTATTTCAGTGACTCGGGCACAATTTGAAGATGGTCAGCAAGAGATGAGGGTAAATTTCGTTACTCAGAGATGTGTTGGGGTTTGGAATACGCTGCCTGGGAGATTAGTGGAGGTAGAGTTCACAGCACATTTCAAAAGAGAACTGGACATATTTTTAAAAATTATGGATCTGGAGGGCTGGCAATTGGAAGTAGGTAGGTTGCACTGTTGCGAGGCGGCGCAGACACGATATTATCTCCGAATACCCTCCTTCTCCGCCGAATGACCTCCTTATGTGCTGTCAATAACAAACAAACTTGATGGTTTTCAAATAATGTAAATATATGCGTGAATAAACACGTTAAAATATATAAATCGATAAATGAACATTTTTACGGGTGGATTCTGGAATACTTGAATTTGTATTACATAAATGGATAGATAAATAGATAGGTGGACAGACGGATAGCTAGATGGATAGATTGATAGATAGGTAGATAAATAAATAATAGAAAGATAGATAATAGATCGATAGATAGATATGTAGATATGTAGATAGATAGAAAGATATGTAGCCCATGGTTTCTTTGGTGATGAGATTTTGAATCCAGTCCGCTGCATCTTTGTGAAGCGTTTATTCTTTGGGCTGAAATAAATACCTAAAGTAATCGTCCTATTCTTTGCAATCCAATAAATGCCCGATGAACTTGGAGGGCTAAACATTTATCAGTGAATGCACAGATTCGGTTCTTTCGATGTCTTAAGAATCTTGCACACTCTAATGCACAAAACAATGTGTGTTCATCAAACATACAAACTTAGAAATATCCTTTGATCTAAAGTTGGACAGCGTGAATCTGGAATTCATTTTTAAAATTCCGAAAGCGCCTTGCCCTTCCACAGTCTTGTCGGAGTCTTAAGGTATAGGTTTGCTTATTTTACAAGCATGCCACATCAACATGCGTACTTAATGGATTCCACTATCCCACCAAATCTTTCATGAATAAGATTTGGACATTCATTTATGCCATTTTGTCGGCGTTGGTAGATAAAGCAGTCTACCCGTGAACACAATGTATTACAACATTCGGAGCAAATTCAAGGGTGTCTATCGACAGGCAATGAACGTGGCACCTAAGGAGTGAAAGGATGTGCAATTTGTAGATATGCATTAACTTAGCTCCGTCCACTTTAAGTATCAATATTATCCTGTATGCTGATTTATGCGAACAGCCAGCTCACGAAACTTCTAACTGGATAATAAATTACAATGTCTCTCCGTGGCCTTTGCATTCGTATTTGTGCCTATTACCGATATCTGACTTGAATGACAAAGGAAAAGGCAGACGTGTATATATACCTTTCTCCGAATTACTTAATCTTTGTTCTATGATGAAAAGAGCAAACAGATATCTCCTGAGAAATTCTGAAGGTCAATCTATTGAGACAGAATCAAAATCGGTTCAAATCCTTGTCGGATATTAACGCATTTTTTAAAAAAAATGGAACGTGTGCAGTTTCGAATTATTAACCTCGTATTATTCCTAAATGATGTTCGTTCAAATAACTTCGAACACACTGAATGACACATGCTGAACTGCAGGAGATGCAACCATCAAATTCTGCCTCGTTATCTGATGCAGTACCTGCGGAGTCACGGATTTCTCCAATTCCAGTCCAAGAGTAAGTTGGCTCAAATGTAACGTCCTCACTTTACAGTTTCCAATGTATTCAACAGCCAAATCAGCTGCCAATTTTCTCAGAATCAGGCGCAATATCACAAGTGGAGCTATGCCCCAGGGAAAAGAATTGCATTTGCCAGAGATGTCAACGTCCTGAAGAGGAATGAAATAGTCCTGGAAGTGCATAACTTAATAACTTACCTGATGATTCGAAAGACAATGCCATGGTTATAAATGAAATTGAGCATCATGCTTCAAATATTTACATCAAATCATTCTTAGTCATTTGTAAATCCAATCATGGGATGTGGGCTACGCTGGCCAGGACATAATTTAATAATAATAATCTTAATTAGTGTCACAAGTAGTCTTAAATTAACACTGCAATGATGTTATTGTGCAAATCCCTTGGTCGCCATACTGCGGCGCCAGTTTGAGTATGCTGAGGGAGAATTCAGCATGTACAATTCACCGAACAAGCACGGCTTTCGGGATTTGTGGAAGGAAACCGGAGCACTCGAAGGAAACCCACGCAGACAGGGGGAGGTCATAAGAGCATAAGAACATAACAACATAACATAAGAACATCCGGACATAAGAACATCCGAACATAAGAACATAAGAACTAGGAGCAGGTGTAGGCCACCTGGCACCTCGAGTCTGCTCCGCCATTTAATGAGATCATGGCTGATCTTTTGTGGACTCAGCTCCACTTTCCGGCCCGAACACTATAACCCTTAATCCCTTTATTCTTCAAAATACTATCTATATTTATCTAAAACGTAGGGCAGCACGGTAGCACAAGTGGACAGCACTGTGGCTTCACAGCGCCAGGGCCCTAGGTTCGATTCCCCGCTGGGTCACTGTCTGTGCGGAGTCTGCACGTGCTCCCTGTGTCTGCGTGGGTTTCCTCCGGGTGCTCCGGTTTCCTCCCACAGTCCAAAGATGTGCAGGTCAGGTGGATTAGCTTTGATCCATTGCCTTTAGTGACCAAAAAGGTTAGTAGGGGTTATTGGGTTCCGGGGATAGGGTGGAGGGCTTATGTGGTTGGTGCAGACTCGATGGGCCGAATGACGTCCTTCTGGACTGTATGTTTTATGTTTAATGACCTATGTTCTAAAAACATTTAATGAAGCAGCCTCAACTGCTTCACTGGGTAAGTAATTCCATACATTCACAACTGTTTGGGTGAAGAAGTTCCTCCTAAACTCATCCAAAATTTACTTCGCCTTATTTTGAGACTATGCCCCCAGTTCTGCTTTCACCCGCCAGTGGAAACAACCTGCCCGCATCTACACTATCTATACCCTTCATACTTTTATATGTTTCTATAAGTCCCGTCCCCCCCTCCCGCATCCTTCTAAATTCCAACGAGTACAGTCCCAGTCGACTCAACCTCTCCTCGTAATCCAACCCCTTGAGCTCTGGGATTAACCTAGTGAATCGCTTGAAATCAGACGCCTTTTCCATGAGGGAAACGTGCAGTCTCCGCACAGAGAGTTAGTCAAGGCAGGAATCGAACCCGGTTCCCTGAAGTTGTGAAGCAACAGTGCTCACCACTGTGCTACCATGCCACCTTCATTGCACATCCCTGACTGTTGTTGATGGTGCGCCACTTGTTCAACTGCTGTATTCCTTGAGCTGTAAGTATACCCACAGTTGGGGAGGGAGCCCCGGTTTTTGGCCAAGTGACAGTGCAGATATATTTCCGAGCCAGAACTCCGAGTGACTTGCAGGGGAACATCCAATTCATTTTGGTAAGTAACTTGCATCAAATGCTGATCAAATTGTGGTGAACGAACGCGTGGTAATAATAACATAAGAACTAGAAGCAGGAGTAGGCCACCTGGCCCCTCGAGCCTGCTCCACCATTCAATGAGATCATGGCTGATCTTTTGTGCACTCAGCTCCACTTTCCGGCCCGAACACCATAACCCTTAATCCCTGTATTCTTCAAAACACTATCTATCTTCATCTTAAAAACATTTAATGAAGGAGCCTCTACTGCTTCACTGGGCAAGGAATTCCATAGATTCACAACCCTTTGGGTGAAGAAGTTCCTCCTAAACTCAGCCCTAAATCTACTTCCCCTTATTTTGAGGCTATGCCCCCGAGTTCTGCTTTCACCCGCCAGTAAAACAACCTGCCCGCATCTATACTATCTATTCCCTTCATAATTTTATAAGTTTCTATAAGATCCCCCTCATCCTTCTAAATTCCAACGAGTACAGTCCCAGTCTGCTCAACCTCTCCTCGGAATCGAACCCCTTCAGCTCTGGGATTAACCTAATGAATCTCCTCTGCACACCCTCCAGTGCCAATACGTCCTTTCTCAAGTAAGGAGACCAAAACTCAACACAATACTCCTGGTGTGACCTCACTAACACCTTATACAATTGCAGCATAACCTCCCTAGTCTTAAACTCCATCCCTCTAGCAATGAAGGACAAAATTCCATTTGCCTTCTTAATCACCTGTTGCACCTGTAAACCAAATGAAAGAAGCGTCAGAAAAGAAAAGACCCAAATGCACCAAACGTTACAGGCTCACCTGAACGGTCCAAAGCTCCTAATGCATTCTCCAGTTCTAGGAAGATTAGAAAAAAAGGAAGAAAAACTAACTTCGATAAATCAGTTGGACCTCTTGCTCAAAAACAAACGAAACATGGATGCCTGTCACCTCGTGGAAATTAGCGAAGCTCTTCACTCTGAATTAACATCTTCAGAAGTACAGTCACTGTTGATATTTTGGAATCGTAGCAGTCAAATTGACAAGTCAGCGCCCCCGCCCCCCCCCCCCCCCCCCCCCCCCCCCCAAGCAGCAACTCGACAATTAACATTGCATCAGTTAACGGGAGAAAGATTACAGTGCATGCTGGACATCTGCAAACAAAGATGAAGATGCCTGAATGAAAGAACACAGCAAGTTTGCGAGCATCCTGGAGAGAGAAACAGAATAAAACTTTCGAGCTCGTGATACTATTCCTGTATCCTGAAAGGGTTGGGAACATATCGTTTTTTGAAGTGATTAAAAGCGAGGCTCGGATTTTTGGCCTGAAATCATTGAACTCAATGTTCCGTCTAGGCGGGACATTATTGACCCAATCAGGCCACTCTATGTATTGTTTTTATGTTTTGCTTTCAGAGAGCGCTGACCCCTGAATGGCTATTAATACACTCTAGTATCTGCTCTCCATGTTTATATTCATGTTTATCTATCATAAACCATAGTAACTCGGAGCACGGGAAGGCAATTCAGCCCATTGTGCCTGCTGCACCATTCAATGTGATCATGGCAGATCTGTCTCGGTTTCAAATCAACTGTTCTGCCCCGTTCTCCTTCACCGTTCAATCGATTACAATTGACAAATTATGTCCATCTCCTCCTTAAATGCACGCAATGTCCTCGCATCTCTCGTGCCCTGGGATAGTGAATTCCATACGTTCACGACCACTTGTGGGAAGTAATTTCCCCCCCTCTCTGTTTTAAATTTGGTAATATCTTTCTCTAGTGTCCCACACGAGAAAGATTCGATCTACGCCTATTTTGTCAACACGTATATCATTTTATATACTTCAATTAAATCTCCACTCATTCTTCTAATCTTCAGAGGTTATAGGCTTACCCTGCTAAATCCTACTTAAAATCAAACTAGTCTTATCTGGTCCCAATCTAGTAAACCTGTCCTGAACTGCCTCCAATGCAACTCCACCCCTCCTCAGGTTTGGGGGCCAAATCTGTACACAATTCTACAAATGGTGGTCTCCGCACTGCCTTTTGCTGTTGTAGCAACACTTCCCCATTTGAGCACTCTCGTTCTTTCTCAATACACCCCCTTCATTATTACTTGCTGTACTAGCATAACAGTGTTTTGCGATTCATATACATGGACAGCCAAATGCACCGAAGCTCTCTGAAGTGTCTCTCCGTTTAGATAAGAAGTTGTATTTCTGTTGGTCCCACCACAGTCGATACGTTAATCTTCATCTGCTACATTTTGCGCCACTCACATAACCCATCCATATCCACTTTTAAATTTCTCACTTCCTCGTTTTATTTTCATCAAAAAATGTACTATAGGACATTCTGTTCCTGCGTTCAAGTCATCAATAAAGGTTTGAAATAATTAAGGGCCGGGAAGAGAATCCTATGACACCACAAATGTTGTACCTTGTCAACGTAAAATAAAACATTTGTCCCGACTCTCTGGCCTATATCGGTTTTCCAGGCTTTTATCCAAGCTAATAAATGAACCCAACCCCATATGATCTATCGCTTTGCACTGCTGCTGCTATACCTGCTATCACCGCCCCCCCCCCCCCCCGGTACACCCGCACACCAGGCATTTTCCGTTCCTGTCTGTTGTTCATATGATGTTAATTCAGGATGAAAAGCTGGCCGAGATGGAGGCTATAACTTCGACCCTCTTCTCCAATGTACTGTCACTTCAATCTTTCAGTTGCGCGTTGAGATTGTCCTTCCATTTAACAGAACATCTGAAAAAGACAGCTCCAAAACTGTATGACTGTCCTGATACTGCGTTCAAGCTTTGGCATTTGTTTTTTTGCTTAAATCTGTGGCATATCTTTGGGATCGCCCCAACAACAGCAAAAGAACAGCCATTGATGATTGCATCACGATTTCTTTAAAATTGGCATGGGCGGCTTATTCCACCGTAAATAGCACCAATGAAGCGTAGCACCAGAATTACCTGTGATTGAAATGCATTATAATTGTTACCTTGCAAGCAGCTCCAGCAGATTGTTTTTGCGGTGATTTGTGAAAGAATAATTATTTCCCGTTCTGTAGCTGCCAGGTTAGCTGCTGCTCAACTTGCCTCTGAATAACATATTTCTGCTTCTGAAATACACCCTAATACACACCTCTTTAATCTGTTATTATCCCTCTCTCCAGTCGCACCGTCTCGACCTGTAAAGACGTAATTACCTACAAACGCTCGCATTCAAAATATCATCTTGTATCATTGAATTCGTCTATTAAAGTGCTTGTGGAACCTACATGTTCATTCACCTGGGGAAGGAGCTCAGCTCCGAAAGATAGTGAATAGAAACAAACCTGTTGGACTTGATGCTGGTGTAGTAAGACTTCTTACTGTGCCCACCTCAGTCCAATGCCGGAATCTCCACATCTCCCCAATTCTGACATCGAAATGCCGTGCTGAGGGAGTATTGCATTGTTTGAAACCCCGACTTTCGGATGGAATTGATGTTTTCTTCATACCTTTTTCCTTTCGAGTCAGTTTCTCTTCTGTGAACAAATAATGTTAAGGCGATAGGCAACAGATTAAGCGTCAACATGAGGCGAAAACCTCCGCCACCAGGATGTCGCCGATTTAAAATGTGTTGTCTAATAATATTGTGGGGCTGATATAAATCGTGGCTGTAAAATAAATACAATCAAATATTATCTGAGACAGGAACAACTTTCGGGCCACGGGGTGAAGGAAATGTAGTTGGGATTGTTTAATTGAATTTGCGAAGCCTGGACGAGTGCAACATATTGAATGGGGGCAGCACGGTAGCATTGTGGAGAGCACAATTGTGTCACAGCTCCAGCTTCCCAGGTTCGATTCTGGCTTGGGTCACTGTCTGTGCGGAGTCTGCACATCCTCCCCGTGTGTGCGTGGGGTTCCTCCGGGTGCTCCGGTTTCCTCCCACAGTCCAAAGATGTGCAGGTTAGGTGGATTGGCCATCATAAATTGCCCTTAGTGCCCAAAATTGCCCTTAGTGTTGGGTGGGGTTACTGGGTTATGGGGATAGGGTGGAGGTGTTGTCCTTGGGTAGGGTGCTCTTTCCAAGAGCCGGTGCAGACTCAATGGGCCGAATGGCCTCCTACTGCACTGTAAATTCTATGTAAATTCTATGTTCTGTTCAATGTCTGGAATAATTCTACGATGCTATAATTATATAAAATATTTCCTGGTTGAACATGTTATCTATTAAACGTTGTAACGTTCAGGCCTGGCACTGTATGATTACTCTGTGAATTAGATCGGGCAAATTGATAGTTACAAATCAGACACCGACATAAGTGGATCAGAGCGACTTTGAGGTGAATGTATACAGACCCCTAAAGGCGGTAGCACAGTCATGTGCTTCAGAATGTATATCAGGTACTTTTCTTTCTTAGCCAAGGCACAGTGTATAAAGCAGAGAGGTCATGATGGAGCTATATAAACGCTGGTTAGGCAAGAGCTGGAGTACATTGTGCGGAGTTGGCCGGCACATTATATCCTGGAAGTGACTGCACGAGAGAGGGTGCAGCCGAGATTCACCTGGACGTTGCCTGGGCTGCAGCGGTTCAGCTATCAAGAGGGACTGGAGACCCTGCAACTGTACTTCTCATAGCAGCAAAAGCTGATCGAACTATGAAAATTATGAAGGATCGAGATAGCGTGTATACGGCGCAACGTTTCCCCTTAGTGACTGGTCAAGAATCAGGATGCAATGCAAAAGGACAGAAGGCTCAGAGAGGAGACGAGGGGGGAAAACACTCAAGCGGGTGATTGAAATCCGCCACACATTGCCAGAAAGCATGGTAGTGGGGGATCCATCACAACATTTAAGACATTTTTAGATGAGCACCTGGAATACGCGAGCAAACAATTCTACGACCAAATGCTGTAAAATGGGTTTGGAGTAAATAGTTGCTTGATGGTCAATACGGACACGATGGGCCGAAGGATATATTTCAGTGTCGTGAAAACTCGATGACTATTTGACATTCCTCACGTTTAAGTACGCCGTTCGGGTGATTTCAGTGGAATTAAATATCGTTGTGCTTGTCTCATCCAGTCTTTTCTTGACAAGATGTACGTTTCTCTCCAGCGCTCGCTAAACTGCTTCATTTTAATTGCCGTGTAAACTGGTTTTCCGTGTTGCTGTGTGACACACATCCAGAGACCAGCGAATGAAGAATGAGGGCAATTCTCTCTTTTATAACATGAATACATTGCAAATTACGGCCGTGCCGCCGACGTCCACACGAACGAAAGAAAGTAAATGAACATGAACAAGTGAGTCTTCAGCAAAGGTCATTGGTCAGCCATTGTCAAATTACAAGCGAGTCACATGCACTTGCACGCTCGAGAGCATCTTTCAGCTTCTCTAGTTCTTAAAATAAAGAAAACATTTCCAGATATAGGCAGAATATGTACATGCACGTTTACATATGTATGGAACACGTTCATGGACGGAACACAAACCGTTAATTCTTTGTAACATTATCTGGAAGACTTTCAATATTCTGGTTCGATGTTTGTTTTGGAAGAGAGGGGGCTTCTGAGAGGACAGTTGGAGATCTCCAATAAATGCTGACCTTTTAAAGTACATTCCCATCCAGGGAACAATCAACAGATGCTTTTGCAAAACATGGCCATTCCATTTCAGCAGGAGATCATTCAGACAAATAATTTTGTTGTTTTTGTTCATTTTGGTTCAATCCAAAATGCCATTACTTCTTACAGATGCGATGACAGTCCCAACGTTAGAGATAGAAGGAAAAGTCTTGCATTGTGAAGGATTGAAGAACTCAAAAGGCACAAACAATGAATTGTGCATGAGAATCAAGAGAAGGAATCTCAATGGTAAATTATTTAGTTTTAATTTGCTCATTTGTAATTTGCAGTTAATGGTTAAGTAGCGCCTTAGCCTATTACAGGGAATAACTCTATCTGGCATTAAAACACCGAATAGGAATCATGCATTTGTTTTGTAGAACAATTCATGGTTATGTTGCCATGGATGAATAGTGTTCATGACGCACAATTCTTCCTAAAACTGATTAAATGGGGTGGACTTGCAGAACGGTTATTTTTTTTATCCAGGTGATTTCTTGTAGAAAACGTTTAAAAATAAAAGTCACACTCGGTCGGCATAACACGTACGCGGGCTGGGGCCTACCGACCTAAGTTGAAGGAAGTTTTCCATAAGTGAGATACGGGATATGAGAAATTTTAACCACCTTTCTCGGCGGTTGCGCAGATATGGTAATTAGTTAAGCCACGTCCGTGTTTGAAGACGGGTTGAATTACTATCACTGTTTTGTTTTTCAATTTATGATTATTTTCAATGTTTTGACATTTAGAAACAAAAGGTATTGAAATATTTCACCGCGAATCAAACGGATTAAATGTTCCTTTTTCAGCCATCGTCTACTGCCCAACTTCGATTAATTAAGAAAAAGATCTGTTGCGATCAAGGGACTATACTGTACTTTTGGTTATTGGTTAAGTTTACAATCGTTGAAGCAAAATGGGTTCATATGAACAAGGTTTGCTGTTTCTGGAGAAAATTGACAGTGTGCAGGCTTGCAAGAGCCGGATCCTGACGCATTATTCAACATTGTTGTGTCAATACTCGGATCGTGTTAGCTTCTGAGGAATGATAATACCAGGCAATGAAATGTCCATAGCGAGATATCCGCGGCGGTGGTGGGGTGGCTGTTGCTGTAAGTTCGGTATTAAATAATTATTAAATATTACCATCTTTATCTGTTGGATTCGTCTGCTCTGTGGAGATACAATATATTTCCAAATTTGATATTAATTATCGCTTCATCTTTAGTATCCACCATGGCATTGCAACAATATCAGGAGAATAACATTTGAATCAAAATTATACTGGAGGTCTTTTCGCGAAGCCAAACTCTCATGAAATCGAAACAAAAGTCAGGAAAAGAAATTGGAATATAACAGCGATTTCTGACAACTTATGTCATGGACCCTGGTTTACAGGACACACCCTGAGGATCTGAAGTTGGCAAGTGTAACATCGCTGATCAGGAGGAAGTGATGGAACATGAAACTTAGGGCAGTTAGTCTGGCTTTTGAAGCCGAGAAAATGTTGGAGTTTGTAACTAATTATGTTTCACAAGATAGCTAGACTATCAGAATATTGTCAGGAAAATAAAACCTGGTTTAGCAGAAAACAAATCGCGTCTGGCATGCTTGATATGCATAATTTGATGATATAACCGTCATAGATTAATGACATTAATTGGCATCAGTAGTTACAGTCACAAGAACCGTAATAGTCTGTGCGGATCTCCGAGTGACATTTGTTAATTGCCAAACAAAAGATTAATGGTAACCTTAACCGGTTTGGAATGTTCGCTAATGTATGAGCTCAGAGAGAGAAATTATTCGTGGACAGGTGGCAAACAGTCAGCATAAACGAGGCATTTTAATTGTGGTAGTATGTGTGCTGTGTTACGCATTTCATCCATGTGTCCAATGAAAGAAAAAATAATAATCTTCAAGACGATGTGTGGTTACTCTGTTCCTAAAATGTGGGTCAAGAACAGGTTTGGCAGAAAATAAATCTCCACTCACTGGAAATGCAAAAGTTATACTTCCAGCATAAATGTTTCCACACCAGTAGTTGTACCGTAACTGTCTCCTTATTTACAATGCAGCAAAATACTTTTAGTATAACTTACACATCTCGAACATCCACGTCATCATATGGGCACACCTGATCCATTTCACCCAAGCTACCAGTGCAAAGCAGGAACACCATTCCATATGTTACTGGTCACACGGCCTGTAGGTTGAAACATAACCGAATAATGTTTGTCTTAATTTTATTTGTATTGCCATATAGTGCATAGCCCATATGAAAAGTATTAAAGCAAACATCGATAACATAAGACAATACATATATAAAAAATAACACTATGTGTTCAAAAGGTCTTCGAAAGGGCAGCACGGTGGCGCAGTGGATTAGTCCTGCTGCCTTACAGCGCCGAGGTCCCATGTTCGATCCCGGCTCTGGGTCACTGTCGGTGTGGAGTTGGCACATTCACCTGGTATTTTCGTGGGTCGTGCCCCCACAACCCAATGATGTGCAGGCTAGGTGCTTTGACCACGCTCGATTCTCCGTTCATGGGGTGAAATGAATTGGGTACTCTAAATTTATAAAAAAACAAAACGTCTTGTAAAAGTCACTAAATGTTCTGCATTCACAACATTGTGTGCGCACGTGTTTTTAGAAACACGCTGATTATCCAGATTATTTTAAATATAGATTTGTTTGTATTGCCCGAAGTGACATTTTTGAACAAAGAGATAACATGATCTTTCCGCATGTCCATATCCGCGTTGGCTTTCATCATGCACCTGGTCCAGCATGCACTTATATCAAAGCCGCACGCTGTTTCTGTGCTGCATTGATCCAACCGGAGTTTCATTATTTTGCAAAACGGAGTTTCTTGACTGGCGACATCAATGGCCTGGGACACTATTCAAGAAGTTTAAGAGACTAATCGCTTCTGATCAGAATCCACTGTCATCTGCGGCAGACCATGTGATATTAATCCTGCTAAACTATTAACCGACGTCAAACTGGAGCTGACATTGGATCACAGTATAAAAGGGATAAACCTGCAGTGCAGACTTTGTTTGCACTGAGTGCTGAATTTGGTGCATGTGAGTGCTATAGTGAGAGTTTGGTTACTGAGGGAGTTAAGTGAGGAGGGAGTAAGGTGCTCCTTTCATTTCGTTTCCTACATTTTCGCAAAGAGCGAGAAGGGAGCCAGGAGTTTACAGAGAGTGCAGCTGACTGGGAGCAGAGTCGGAGGGCGGAAGTCCAGTTGGTCCACAGGGCAGCTATATCCTGTAAGGTAAGAGGGGATGGAGGCTAGGCCAGTTGCATGCTCCTCCTATAGGATGTGGGTGGTGATGGATACCACCGGTGACCCCGCTGACTATACCTGCGGGAATTGCACCCAACTCCAGCTCCTCAGAGACCGTGTTAGGGAACTGGAGCTGGAGTGGGATGAAATTCGGATCATCCGGGAGGCAGAGGGGGTTATAGAGAAGAGTTACAGGGAGGTAACCACACCCAAGGTACAGGTCAAGTGTAGCTGGGTTACAGTCAGGGGAAAGAAAACCAACAGGCAGACAGTGCAGGGATCTCTCGTGGCTGTTCTCCTTCAAAACAAGCATACCGTTTTGGATGCTGTTGGGGGGATGACGTACCGGGCCGGGCCCTAGCGGCCAGGTCTCTGGTACTGAGTCTAGCTCTGGGGCTCATAAGCGAAGCGGGGAGAATAGACAAGCAATAGTAATAGGAGATTCAATGGTTACGGGAATAGATATGAGATTCTGTGGTCACGAGCGAGACTCCCGGAAGGTATGTTGCCTCCCGGGTGCCAGGGCCAGGGATGTCTCAGATCGTGTCTTCAGGATCCTTATGGGGGAGGGGGAGCAGCCAGAAGTCGTGGTGCACATTGGTACCAACGACGTAGGTAGGAAAAGGGGTGTGGAGGTAATAAACGAGTTTAGGGAGTTAGGCTGGAAGGTAAAAGCCAGGACAGTAGGAGCTGTCATCTCTTAGCACAAGGCTAAACCGCTGGCTTTGAAAGCAAACCAAGGCAGGCTAGCAGCACGGTTCAATTCCCGTACCAGCCTTCCCGGTTAGGCGCCGGAATGTGGCGACTAGGGGCTTTTCACAGTAACTTCAATTGAAGCCTACTTGTGACAATAAGCGATTTTCATTTTCCTTTCTGGGTTGTTGCCGGTGCCACGTGATAAAGAGGCTAGGAATGGGGAGAGAGTGCAGTTGAACACGCGGCTGCAGGAATAGTGTAGGAGGGAGAGCTTCAGGTATTTGGATAATTGGAGCGTATTCTGTGGAAGGTAGGACCTGTACAAGCAGGACGGGTTGGATCTGAACCAGAGGGGCTCCAATATCCTGGGAGGGAGGATTTCTAGTACTCTTCGGGAAGGTTTATACTAATTTGGCAGGGGAATGGGAACCGGATTTGTAGTCCAGCAACTAAGGTAGCCGATATTCAGGACGGCAAAGCGTGTAGTGAGGCAGTGGGGAAGGGAACACTGACAAAGGAGAGAACTTGCAGGCACGGAGATGGGTTGAAGTGTGTATACTTCAACGGAAGAAGCATCAGGAATAAGGTGGATGAAATTAAGGCATGGATCGGTACTTGGGACTACGATGTGGTAGCCGTCATGGAAACCTGCATAGAAGAGGGGCAGAAATGGTTGTTGGAGGTGCCTGGTTGCAATAAGTTTAGGGAAGGTGGTAAAAGAGGTGCAGGGGGGTGGCATTTTTAATTAGAGATAGTATAACATCTGCAGAAAGGTAGTTCGAGGTGTATCTGCCTACTGAGGTAGTATGGGTTGAAGTCGGAAATAGGATAGGAACAGTCACCTTGTTGGGAGTTTTCTATAGGCCCCTCCAATAGTAGCAGAGATGTGGAGGAACAGATTTGGAAACAGATTTTGGAAATGTGCAGACGTCACAAGGTAGTATTCATGGGTGACTGCAACTTACCAAACATTGTGTGGAAACTCTTCAGATCAGACAGTTTGGATGGGGTGGTGTTTGTGCAGTGTGGAAGCTTTTCTAACACAGTATGTAGATTGTCCGACCAGAAGGGAGACCATGTTGAATTTGATACTTGGTAAAGAACCAGGGCAAGTGATAGATTTGTCAGTGGGGGAGCATTTTGGAGATAGTGACCACAATTCTGTGACTTTCACTTTAGTACTGGAGAGGGATATGTGCGTGCAACAGGGCAAGGTTTACAATTGGGGGAAGGGTAAGTACGATGTTGTCAGACAAGAATTGATGTGCATACGTTGGGAACATAGGCTGTCAGGGAAGGACACAAGTGAAATGTGGAACTTGTTTCAGGAACAGGTACTACGTGTCCTTGATATGTATGCCCCTGTCATGCAGTGAAGAGATGGTCGAGTGAGGGAACCATGGTTGACAAGAGAGGTTGAATGTCAGTATTAGTGAGAGGCAGCACGGTTTTGTGAAGGGGAGGTCGTGTCTCACTAACTTGATAGAGTTTTTCGAGGAGGTCACTAAGATGATTGATGCAGGTAGGGCAGTAGATGTTGTCTATATGGACTTCAGTAAGGCCTTTGACAAGGTCCCTCATGGTAGACTAGTACAAAAGGTGAAGTCACACGGGATCAGGGGTGAACTGGCAAGGTGGATACAGAACTGGCTAGGCCATAGAAGGCAGAGGGTAGCAATGGAGGGATGCTTTTCTAATTGGAGGGCTGTGACCAGTGGTGTTCCACAGGGATCAGTGTTGGGACCTTTGCTGTTTGTAGTATATATAAATGATTTGGAGGAAAATGTAACTGGTCTGATTAGTAAGTTTGCAGACGACACAAAGGTTGGTGGAATTGCGGATAGCGATGAGGACTGTCTGAGGATACAGCAGGGTTTAGATTGTCTGGAGACTTGGGCGGAGAGATGGCAGATGGAGTTTAATCCGGACAAATGTGAGGTAATGCATTTTGGAAGGGCTAATGCAGGTAGGGAATATACAGTGAATGGTAGAACCCTCAAGAGTATTGAAAGTCAAAGAGATCTAGGAGTACAGGTCCACAGGCCATTGAAAGGGGCAACACAGGTGGAGAAGGTAGTCAAGAAGGCATACGGCATGCTTGCCTTCATTGGCCGGGGCATTGAGTATAAGAATTGGCAAGTCATGTTGCAGCTGTATAGAACCTTAGTTCGGCCACACTTGGAGTATAGTGTTCAATTCTGGTCGCCACACTACCAGAAGGATATGGAGGCTTTAGAGAGGGTGCAGAAGAGATTTACCAGAATGTTGCCTGGTATGGAGGGCATAAGCTATGAGGAGCGATTGAATAAACTCGGTTTGTTCTCACTGGAACGAAGGAGGTTGAGGGGCGACCTGATAGAGGTATACAAAATTATGAGGGGCATAGACAGAGTGGATAGTCAGAGGCTTTTCCCCAGGGTAGAGGGGTCAATTACTAGGGGGCATAGGTCTAAGGTGAGAGGGGCAAGGTTTAGAGTAGATGTACGAGGCAAGTTTTTTACGCAGAGGGTAGTGGGTGCCTGGAACTCGCTACCGAAGGAGGTAGTGGAAGCAGGGACGATAGGGACATTTAAGGGGCATCTTGACAAATATATGAATAGGATGGGAATAGAAGGATACGGACCCAGGAAGTGTAGAAGATTGTAGTTTAGTCGGGCAGTATGGTCGGCACGGGCTTGGAGGGCCTGTTCCTGTGCTGTACATTTCTTTGTTCTTTGTTCTTTGTTCTTTGTCATGTCAAGAGGAAGAAGGAGACTTATGGAAGGCTGAGGAAACAAGGTTCAGCCAGGGCGCTGGAGGGATACAAGATAGCCAGGAGGGAACTGAAGAAAGGGAGTAGGAGAGCTAAGAGAGGGCATGAACAATCTTTGGCGGGTAGGATCAAGGAAACCCCAAGGCCTTTTACATATATGTGAGAATGACTAGAGCGAGGGTAGGTCCGATCAAGGACAGTAGCGGGAAATTGTGTATTGAGTCTGAAGAGATAGGAGAGGTCTTGAACGAGTTCTTTCCTTCAGTATTTACAAATGAGAGGGGCCATATTGTTGAAGAGGACAGTGTGAAACAGATTGGTAAGCTCGAGTAAATACTCGTTAGGAAGGAAGGTGTGTTGGGCATTTTGAAAATCTTGAGGATAGACAAGTCCCTCGGGCCTGACAGGATATATCCAAGGATTCTATGGGAAGCAAGAGATGAAATTGCAGAGCCGTTGGCAATGATCTTTTCGTCCTCACTGTTAGCAGTGATGGTACCAGGTGATTGGAGAGTGACGAATGTCATGCCCCTGTTCAAAAAAGGGACGAGGGATAATTCTGGGAATTACAGGCCAGTTAACCGTACTTCGGTGATAGGCAATGTAATGGAAAGGGTACTGAGGGATAGGATTTCTGAGCATCTGGAAAGACACTGTTTGAAAGACACTACAGAGTAGTGAGGCCGTGGAATGCCCTACCTGCTACAGTAGTGAACTCGCCAACATTGAGGGCATTTAAAAGTTTATTGGATAAACATATGGAGGATAATGGCATAGTGTAGGTTAGATGGCTTTTGTTTCGGTGCAACATCGTGGGCTGGAGGGCCTGTACTGCGCTGTATCGTTCTATGTTCTATGTTCTATGATTAAGGATAGTCAGCACGGATTTATGAGGGGTGGGTCTTGCCTTACAAGTCTTATTGAATTATTTGAAGAGGTGACCAAGCATGTGGATGAAGGTAAAGCAGTGGATGTAGTGTACATTGATTTTAGTAAGGCATTTGATAAGTTACCCCATGGTTGGCTTATGCAGAATGTAAAGAGGCATGGGACTGTGGAAAATTTGGCCAGTTGGATATAAAACTGGCTAACCGATAGAAGTCAGAGAGTGGTGGTGGATGGTAAATGTTCAGCCTGGATTCCAGTTACCAGTGGCGTACCGCAGGGATCAGTTCTGGGCCTTCTGCTGTTTGTGATTTTCATTAATGACTTGGATGAGGGAGTTGAAGGGTGGGTCAGTAAATTTGCAGACGATACGAAGATTGGTGGAGTTGTGGATAGTGAGGACGGCTGTTGTCGGCTGCAAAGAGACATAGATAGGATGCAGAGCTGGGCTGAGAAGTAGCAGATGGAGTTTAACCCTGAAAAGTGTGAGGTTTTCCATTTTGGAAGGGCACATATGAATGCGGAATATAGGGTTAACGGTCGGGTTATTGGCAATGTGGCGGAGCAGAGAAATCTTGGGGTCTATGTTCATTCATCTTTGAAAGTTACCACTCAAGTGGATAGAGCTGTGAAGAAGGCCTATTGTGTGCTAGCGTTGATTAACAGAGGGATTGAATTGAATGAGGGGCGACTTGACAACAGAGGTTTATAAGATGATCAGGGGAATAGATAGAGTAGACAGTCAGAGACTTTTTCCCCGGGTGGAACAAACCTTTACAAGGGACATAAATTTAAGGTGAATGGTGGAAGATATATGGGGGATATCAGAGGTAGGTTCTTTCCCCAGAGTGTGGTGGGGGCATGGAATTCACTGCCTGTGGAAGCAGTTGAGTCAGAAACATTAGGGACCTTCAAGCAGCTATTGGATAGGTACATGGACTACGGCGGAATGATATGGTGTAGATTAATTTGTTCCTAAGGGCAGCACGGTAGCATTGTGGATAGCACAATTGCTTCACAGCTCCTGGGTCCCAGGTTCGATTCCGGCTTGGATCACTGTCTGTGCGGAGTCTGCACATCCTCCACTTTTGTGCATGGGTTTCGTCCGGGTGCTCCGGTTTCCTCCCTCAGTCCAAAGATCTGCAGGTTAGGTGGATTGGCCATAATAAATTGCACTTGCTGTCCAAATTTGCCCTTCGTGTTGGGTGGAGTTACTGGGTTATCGGGATAGGGTGGAGGTGTAGACCTTGGGTAGGGTGCTCTTTACAAGAGCCGATGCAGACTCCGATGCCGAATGGCCTCCTTCTGCACTGTAAATTCTATGATAATCTGTGATTAATCCCGGACAAAGATTCTGCACAACATCGTGCTGTACTTGTGTATGTTCTAAAACCCCGTGAAGAAATCCATAGCTATTTGATCATGACGCCTCCATACAGCAAAATGTTTCGGTTTAGCAAATGAAGGGAATGGAAAATATTTCTGCTCCTTTTACATACCCGCTGAACATCAGGTCTCGTACTACTTCCTTTGAAACGGAGACCATCTTCGTTATTCTGCCCAGTCCAATTTCCGGGTAACATACAGTGCTCTTGCACTATTAAAAATAATTATGATGATCAAAGTTGCGATTAAATGCTTTTCAAACTGTCGGATTGCCGTATCCGTCAAGCTCTGCAAGAGACAAGGACATTGAGGTCATTTCTCGGATGAAAATTCATTGGAAGTCGCAATCGGAACAGAAACTTGTCATTTTTATTGAATTTACGAAGTAATAAACTGATTTTAGTTTCAATAAAATGTGGAATTACCGATTGCGTCTTCACAATATTTGACATGTGCAATCAATTTGACACTACCACGGTAGCGCAAGTGGCTACCACTGTGACTTCACAGCGCCAGGGTCCCAGGTTCGATTCCCCGCTGGGTCACTGTCTGTGCATTGTCTGCACATTCTCCCCGTGTCTGCGTGGGTTTACTCCGGGTGCTCCGGTTTCTTCCCACAGTTCAAAGACGTGCAGGTTCGGTGGATTGGCCATAATAAATTGCCCTTAGTGACCAAAAAGGTGAGGAGGGGTTATTTGGCTGCGGGGGTTGGGTGGAAATGAGGGCTTAAATGGGTCGGTGCTGACTCAATGGGCCGAATGGCCTCCTTCTGCACTGTGTGTTCTATGTTCTAATTCAATACGGTTACAATTTAATACAGTTACATAGCCAGTTAGAGGCTCTATGTAGCATACACACCAGAATGGAGGAGTTGGTTGAATTCACCAGTCTCATTGCGACACAATTAATTTCGGACGACGTCAAGCACAAGTCCAGTGGAACGTATGTATTGATACTGCACCTCCTCTTTGAACTCAAGCAATTGTTTTAACTAGTAGACCTCTGGTGGAGTTATTTTATGAAGGCTCTCATGGAAAATACAATGGGAGAAAGAAGCAACAGCAATGTTCGCCAACACAGCATGGGGCTTTGCTTAGATGGGCCTACAGATGTATTGATCCTTTTTACGGTTTGGTCGCCTCTTCCATTACCTTGTGGCCTCCCAGAGTGTTTTATTAATATTGAAGTATTAAAGTGATTGCGCTTCTGTAGTGTAAATTCAAAAGTCAACTCGTGCAGATCATGGATTAGGGGACATCACACAAACTGGCAATAGCTTAATGGTTGTACAAGTGTAAGTTTGATTGAATTTCAAAATAGCAAGATGATATAAATTAACGTTGGAAAGTTTAAGACTTAAACAATGATTTTTTTAACAAACTGTTTGAATTCAGAAATGCCTGTATTCAAAAGTTCCGTGTTGCTTGTTGTGTTGAACTATGAATTCCAAAGACAGTGATCGATAGTTTATTTCATTTTTCATGTCACGAAACAGATCAGCTAAAACGGAGCAAATGAAGGTTCTAAAAGCAAATTACTGCGGATGCTGGAATATGAACCCAAAGAGAAAATGCTGAAAAATCTCAGCAGGTCCGGCAGCATCTGTAGGAAGAGAAAAGAGGTTTTGAGTCCAGATGACCTTTTGTCAAAGTTTTATCAAAGGGTCACCTGGACTCGAAACGTTAGCTCTTTTCTCTGCCGACACAAATTAGTACGAAGTCGTACAACACCAGGTTAAAGTCCAACAGGTTTGTTTCGATGTCACTAGCTTTCGGAGCGCTGCTCCTTCCTCAGGTGAATGCAGAGGTCTGTTCCAGAAACACATATATAGACAAATTCAAAGATACCAAACAATGCTAGGAATGCGAGCATTAGCAGGTGATTAAATCTTTACAGATCCAGAGATGGGGTAACCCCAGGTTAAAGAGGTATAAATTGTATCAAGCCAGGACAGTTGGTGGGCTTTTGCAGGCCAGATGGTGGGGGATGAATGTAATGCGACATGAATCCCAGGTCTCGGTTGAGGCCGCACTCATGTGTGCGGAACTTGGCTATAAGTTTCTGCTCGGCAATTCTGCGTTGTTGCGGGTCCTGAAGGCCGCCTTGGAGAACGCTTACCCGGAGATCAGAGGCTGAATGCCCTTGACTGCTGAAGTGTTCCCCGACTGGAAGGGAACATTCCTGCCTGGTGATGGTTGCGCGATGTCCGTTCATTCGTTGTCGCAGCGTCTGCATGGTCTCGCCAATGTACCACGCTTCGGGGCATCCTTTCCTGCAGCGTATCAGGTAGGCAACGTTGGCCGAGTCGCACGAGTATGTACCACGTACCTGGTGGGTGGTGTTCTCACGTGTAATTGTGGTATCCATGTCAATGATCTGGCACGTCTTGCAGAGCCTCAACCGGGACCTGGGATTCATGTCGCATTACATTCATCCCCCACCATCTGGCCTGCAAAATCCTACCAACTGTCCTGGCTTGATACAATTTACACCTCTTTAACCTGGGGTTACCCCATCTCTGGATCTGTAAAGATTTAATCACCTGCTAATGCTCGCATTCCTAGCATTGTTTGGCATCTTTGAATTTGTCTATATATGTGTTTCTGGAACAGATCTCTGCATTCACCTGAGGAAGGAGCAGCGCTCCGAAAGCTAGTGACATCGAAACAAACCTGTTGGACTTTAACCTGGTGTTGGAAGACTTCGTACTGTGCTCACCCCAGTCCAACGCCGGCATCTCCACATTACAGAAATTAAGCTTGTAGACTGCTGGAAGAAGGACTTACCGAGGGTTATTTTCATCTTTCTATGGAAGTCATTGACATTAGGTGTTGCGTGACCTAGGTATTGTGTGGTTTGCCCTAGTTTGCAAGCCAATGCTTTATGGGATCGCACAATCTATGCTTTATCTTTCGTCCAACCAAGAGATCAATAACGTACAGTTGCAATATCACTGACCTCCTGTGTGTAATTTGTGCTGATTGATCTTGAAGGGTATCAGGACCAAAATCATAACTTGGTGACAAGGACGACGGGCCTTTGGATAATGCCACTGAAAAAGTGAAACTAAAGTAAGGAAACATTAATTTTGACCTTAACCTCATATTGGATTTGAAAGTCAGAAAATGGCTGACGTTATACATTGGGACCATGGGAGAACATTGTCGAGTATAATTGATAAGCAAAGTATTGCAACTTTTCTAAAGCTTTTATTTAAAAGTCAATGCGTACATTTTTAATTTAAGGTAATAAAACACTAGTTCATTAGAAATAATAGAAAAAAGCTAGAAAAAAAACCCACCTGTGACAATGCAGAAATTCCAGAAGGAGTTTTAAGTTAAAAAAGAAGTAGCGCAAATAGTGCAGAAAATCAGCAATAACACGGTAGCGCAGTGGTTAGCCTCGCTATCCGACACGGCCAGGGACCAGTGTTCGATTCAGACCTTCGGTGACTGCCAGTCCGCAGTGTGCACGTTCAACCCGTGTCTGCGTGGATTTTCTCCAGGTGCATCGGATTCCTCCAACAGGAGGTGCAGGTTAGGTGGAGTTGACATCCTATATTTCCACTTAGTGCCCAAGTCGGGTTACTTGGGTTATGGGGATAGGGTGGATGCGTGGACCTATGTAGGTTGACCTTTCACAGGGTCGATGCAGACTCCTTCTGCACTGTAGTAATTTTATGTTTCTAAATCAATTGACAAGCTTCACACAGTCCGCATGTGCAGATTAAAACAGAGAAATTATGCAGTCGTCCAGGAAATTGGAATACCTTGAAAAGAAGAAAACGCATTTCTGATCGCAGGTCTCCCAAAAAGCGCACGAAAACACATAGTCTGAATGGCGGCAGCCGGAGCTTATGTATGTATATTTGAAAATACATTTGAAGCACCGAATTAATTTTTTTCCCAATTAAGGGCAACCTAGAGTGGCTAATTCACCTGTCCAGCACATTATTTTGAGTTGTCGGGGTGAGAACCACGAAGACACGCGGAAAATGAGCAAACTGCACACGGACAGTAAACCTGGCGCGTGATTGAACACGGATTCTCGGTGCCGTGAGCTAGCAGTGCTAACCAGTGCGCCACGGTGCTGCAAAGGCACTTGAAGAAAAGTGATACACTTGCACCCCTACTATTTAAAACGGGAAACCAACAACTGACAGGATACAAATTCACACGTGTAAAAATAAATATTAGTTTGATCGGGTTCATTGGAAGTCGGGATAGGTGAAATATATATGACCAGTCCGGTGATGGATTAGTCCAGGGATAAAACTCCCCTGACACAATGCGGAAGGAATAATTCTTCTTCTTCAAAAAATATTTTTATTAAGTTATTTGCACGTTTTTATAATAATCACAATAACAGCGACATAAATATGGTACAATAAGCATTTCCACCCCCATCACAATCTTCACACACCTCAATCATAAAACAACAGTCCCCACTTCTTTGGAATTCTGCGTCTGCTGACATTTTAATTTTCCCCGTGAAAGTCGACGAACGGCTGCCACCTCCGGGGTGAACCCTACCATTGGCTCTATAAGGGGAACTTTATTTTCTCGAGACTGAGAAATCCAGCCATGTCACTAACACAGGTCTCTACACTCGGGGCCTTCAAGTCCCTCCACATTAATAAAATGAGTCGCCGGGCTACCAGGGCGGCAAAGGCAAAGACGTCAGCCTCTTTAGCCCCCTGTATTCACCGCTCTTCCGACACTCCAAATATCGCCACTTCCGGACTCGGCACCACCCGGGTTTTGAGTGCCTCAGCAAAACCTTGCCAAAACCCTCTAAGTTTAGGGCACGCCCAAAACTTGTGGACATCATTTGCTGGGCTTCCTGCGCACCTCGCACACCTGTCCTTGACTCCAAAAACTTGCTCAACCGGGCCACCGTCATGTGTGCCCGGTGGTCTACCTTGAATTATATCAGGCTAAATCTAGCACATGATGAGGATGTATTAACCCTGTTTAGGGCGTCCGCCCCAAGACCCGCCTCAATCTCTCCTCCTAGCTCGTCCTCCCACTTGCCCTTCAGCTCCTCCACCGGAGTTTCCTCCGCATCTAAAAGTTCCTAGTAAATACCTGATACATTCGCCTCTCCCACTCAGGTACTGGGGACTACTCTCTTCTGTATCCCCGTGGCAGCAGCAGCGGGAAGGCCGGAACCCGCCTTCTCCAGAAGTCTCGCACTCGCAAATACCTGAACCCATTCCCTCCTGGCAATTCAAATTTATCCTCCAAGGCTTTCAAGCTGGGTAAGCTCCCGTCTATAAATGTATCCCCCATCCTCCTAATTCCTGCCCTTTGCCGTCTCTGGAACCCATCATCCAGCCTACCCGGTACAAACCGATGATTATTATAAATTGGGGTCCAAACCGATGCTCCCTCCACTCTCTTATATCTCCTCCACTGCCCCCAGATTCTCAGAGCCGCTACGACCACCGGACATGTGGAGTATTGGGCCAGCGAGAACGGAAGAGGTTCCGATATCAGTGCTGTCAAACTTGTGACTTTACACCAGTCCCCCACGACCCACTTCCTTATCATGGCTATATTAGCCACCCAGCAGTCATTGCAACATTTCAGCAGCGCCAACCCAGCCTCCCCCGACTGCGATGCAGCAGCACTTCGTCACTTTTACCCACCCACACAAAGCTCGCAATAACGTTATTCACCTGTTTGAAAAAGGTCTTTGGATAATAATGGGGAGGCACTGGAAGACAAACAGAAATCTGGGGAGGACCGTCATTTTCACAGTCTGTACCTTCCCGCCATTGACAGCGGGAGCATGTCCCATCTGTTAACGTCCTCGTTCAATTCTTCTACGAGCCGGGATAGGTTTCAAATGTCCAGTGCCTCCCATTCCCGGGCCACTTGGATTCCCAGATACCTAAAGCTTCATCCTACCATTGTAACCAGCTCTCCCTGTCTCTTCTCCTGCCGTCATACCTTGATCGCGAACATCCCCCTTTTCCAAATGTTCAATTTATACCCCGAAAAATTAACAAATTCCCTGAGGATCCGCATAGCTTCCCCATCCCCTCCAACGGGTCTGAAATATGCATAAAGCGAGACCCGGTGCTCCACCCCTTCCCACCCCGAAGCAGCCCTTTCCAGTTCCCAGAGGCTCTTAACGCCATGGCCAATGGCTCTATTGCCATAGCAAACAGTAACGGGGAGAGGGGGCACCGTTGCCTCGTCCCTCTGTGTATTTTTAAATACGCCGACCTCAGCCGGTTCATATGCACACTCGCTACCTGTGCCTGATAGAGCAACCTGGCCCAGTCAATGAAGCCCTCACCAAACCCAAACCCGCCGAACGCCTCCCACAGGTAATCCCACTCCACCCGATCAAAAGCCTTCACAGCATCCATCGCTATCACCACCTCCATTTCCCATCCTTCTGAGGGCATCACAATAACATTCAAAAGCCTTCGAACATTGGACTTGAGTTGCCTGCTCTTGACAATTCCCGTCTGGTCTTCCCATATCACCCCCGGGACTCAATCCTCTATCATTGTGGCCAATATCTTAGACAGCTGTTTGGCGTCCACATTCAGTGGATAAATTGGTCAAATGACCCGCATTGCTCCCGATCCATCTCCCATTTCAGGATCAATGAAATCGAGGCCTGAGATATTGTTGGGGGATGACTCCCTTCTCTCTTGCTTCATTAAATGTCCTCACCAGAAGTGGGCTCAATATACGAACATGAGAACATAAGAACTCGGAGCAGGAGTAGGCCATTTGGCCCCTCGAGCCTACTCCGCCATTCAATGAGATCATGGCTAATCTATTGTGGACTCAGCTCCACTTTCGGGCCCGAACACCATAACCCTTAATACCTTTATTCTTCAAAAAATTATCTATCTTTATCTTAAAAACATTTAATGAAGGGCCCTCTACTGCTTCACTGGGCAAGGAATTCCGTAGGTTCACAACTCTTTGGGTGAAGAGGTTCCTCCTCAACTCAGTCCTCTATCTACTTCCCCTTATTTTGAGGCCATGCTCCCTAGTTATGCTTTCACCCGCCAGGGGATACAACCTGCCGGCATCTATCCATCTATTCCCTTCATAATTTTGTATGTTTCTATAAGATCCCCCCTCATCCTTCTAAATTCCAACGAGTACAGTCCCAGTCTACTCAACCTCTCCTCGTAATCCACCCCCTTCAGCTCTGGGATTAACCTAGTGAATCTCCTCTGCACACGCTCCAGTGCCAGTACGTCCTTTCTCAAGTAAGGAGACGAAAACTGAATACAATACTCCAGGTGTGGCCTCGCTAACACCTGATACAATTACAGCATAACCTCCCAAGTCCTAAACTCCATCCCACGAGCAATGAAGGACACAATGCCATTCGCCTTCTTAATCACCTGTTGCACCTGTAAACCTACTTTTTGCAACTCATGCACTAGCACACCCAGGTCTCTCTGCACAGCAGCATGTTTTAATATTTTATCATTTAAATAATAATCCCTTTTGCTGTTATTCCTACCAAAATGGATAACCTCACATTTGTCAACATTGTATTCCATCTGCCAGACCCTAGCCCATTCACTTGGCCTATCCAAATCTCTCTACAGACTTCCAGGAACCTCTGCGCGCTTTGCTTTACCACTCATCTTCGTGTCGTCTGCAAACTTGGACACATTGCCCTTGTTCCCCAGCTTCAAATCATCTATGTAAATTGTGAACAATTGTGGGCCCAACACTGATCCCTGAGGGACACCACTATCTACTGATTGCCAAACAGAGAAACACCCATTAATCCCCATTCTTTGCTTTCTATTAATTAACTAATCCTCTATCCATGCAACTACTTTAGCCTTAATGCTATGCATCTTTATCTTCTGCAGCAACCTTTTGTGTGGCACCTTGTCCACGGCATCAGGAAATCCAGATATACCAGATCCATTGGCTCCTTGTTATCTACCGCACTGGTAATGTCCTCAAAAAATTCCACTAAATTAGTTAGGCACGACCTGCCCTTTATGAACCCATGGTGCTTCTGCCCAATGGGACAATTTCCTTCCAGATGCCTCGCTATTTCGTCCTTGATGATAGATTCCAGCATCTTCCCTACTGCCGAAGTTAAGCTCACCGGCCTATAATTACCCGCTTGCTGCCTGCCTCCTTTTTTAAACATTGGTGTCACGTTTGCTAATTTCCAATCCGCCGGGATCAGCCCAGAGTCTAGTGTACTTTGGTAAGTTATCACTAGTGCATTTGCAATTTCCCTAGCCATCTCTTTTAACACTCTGGGATGCATTCCCTCAGGGCCAGGAGACTTGTCTACCTTTAGCCGCATTAGTTTGCGCATCACTACCTCCTTAGTGATAACATTCCTCTCAAGATCCTCACCTGTCATAGCCTCATTTATATGAGTAACTGGCATGTTATTTGTGTCGTCCCCTGTGATGACCGACCCAAAGAACCTGTTCAGTTCCTCAGCCATTTCTTCATCTTCCATTATTAAATCCCTTCTCATCCTCTCAAGGACTAATATTTACCTTAGCCACTCTTCTTTGTTTTATATATTTGTAGAAACGTTTACTATCTGTTTTTATATTCCGAGCAAGTTTACTCTCATAATCTACCTGACTCTTCTTTATAACTTTCTTAGTAGATTTCTGTTGCCCACTAAGGATTTCCCAGTCATCTAGTCTCCCACTAATCTTTGCCACTTTTTATGTTTTTCCTTCAATTTGATACTCTCCCTTATTTTCTTAGATATCCATGGTCGAATTTCCCTCTTTATACCGTCCTTTCTTTTTGTTGGTATAAACCTTTGCTGAGCACTGTGCAAAATCGCAAGGAAGGTTTTCCCGTGTTCCGCAACTGTTTCACCATAAAGCCTTTGCGCCCAGTCTAACTTCGCTAGTTCTTCTCTCATCCCATTGTAATCTCCTTTGTTAAGCACAAAACACTAGTGTTTGACTTTACCTTCTCACCCTCCATCTGTATTTTAAATTCCACCATATTGTGATCGCTCCTTCCGAGAGGATCCCAACTATGAGATCATTAATCAATCGTGTCTCATTACACAGGACCAGATCTAGGACCGCTTGTTCCCTCGTTGGTTCCATTACATACTGTTATCCCTGAAAACGTCTGATAGAATTCCACCGGGAAGCCCTCCGGCCCCGCGGCCTTGCCCGACTGCAAGCCCTCCAGCCCCTCAATTATTTCCACAATTTCAATTGGGGCTCCCAGCCCTTCCACAAACTGCTCATCCACGCTCGGAAATGTCAATTGACCCAAATACTGCCTCAACCCCTCCACCCCTGCCAGGGGTTCCGACCCATATAATTTGCTGTAAATTTCCTTAAGCACCCCATTGATCGTATTCCCGCCTTTACTCTTTCGTCTCCCTATCTCCCTGGCTGCCTTTCTTTCTCTGAGTTGGTGTGCTTGAATTCTGCTAGCCTGTCCCCACGCTCATAAATCCTCACCTGTTCCACCGCTTTCCCTGTTGTCAACAGCCAAAACTACGCATGTAACCTCTGCCGCACCCTCAGTAACCCCGCGTCCGGGGCCTCCGAGTATTTCATGTCCACCTGGAGTATCTCGTCAACTAACCTATCGCTCTCAAGCCGTTCCGCCTTTTCTCTCTGGGCCCGTATCGAGATTAATTCCCCTCTGACTACTGCCTTCAAAACTTCCCAAACTGTTGCTGCAGAGACCTTCCCCGTATGATTTGTTTCCAGGTAGTTCTGGATGGACTTGTTCACCCGCCCACAGATCGCTGCATTCATTAACAACCACATCCAGCCTCCGTAGCAGGCGTTGTCCTCTCTCCAAACTAACCCGTAGATCCACCCACTGTGGAGCATGATCCGACACTGTGAATATTCAGTGTTCACCAGCCCCGGAATTAGAACCCTGCTCAGTACAAAAACGTCGATGTGAGAGTATACCTTGTGGACATGGGATAAAAAAGAAAACTCCTTCACCCTTGGCCGTGAAAACATCCATATGTCTACTCCCCCCCCCCCCCCCCACCTGTTTCATAAACCTTTTCAATTCCTTTGCCGTGGCTGGCATCCTCCCTGTCGTGGATTTTGACTGGTCCAATTCCGGATCAATGACCATGATCAAGTAATGTGACTCTAAGTCTGGGCTCTTACCTCACACCCACCTTATGAATTCCACATCGCCCCAATTCGGAGCATATACGTTCAGGAGTACGACCCGCACCCCCTCCGGCTTCCCATGCACCATTATGTACCTGCCCTCCGGGCCTCCCTGTCTCGATTCTCCCTGTCTCGAATGCCACTCGTTTATTGATCAAGATCGCTACTCCCCTGGTCTTTGGGTCCAGCCTTGAGTGCAATACTTGACCAACTCACCCGTTTCTCAATCTAGTCTGGTCTATAGCCTTTAGACGTGTCTCTTGTAACATTGCGACGTCCGCCTTCAGCCCCCTCAGGTGCGCAAACATGCGAGCCCTCTTGACAGACCCATTCAACCCTCTAACGTTCCATGTAAGCAGCCTGGTCGGGGGGCTCCCTCCCCCCTTCGCCCCCCCCCCCACTCCCGCCGACTAGCCGTCACCCATTTTACGCCAGCCTCCAGCTCGCGCCCGCGGCCTCCTCGAGCCCCCCCTCGGGTGTTCGCCATCCCCGATCTCCCATTTGTCTGGTAGTAACAGTTCCTCCTCTGTAAGCAAAGCTGCTCCCCCCTCCCCCAGCTCCCTTACTCCCCCCTCCTGTAACAGCACTAGAAACCCAACCCACTATCTCAAGCTCCAGCTTAACACCTGCTTGCCCTCCTCTGTGCTTCCGTAGTCTACTAACTAAGCTGACTTGACAGCCCCAAACCATGGCACCAAATAGTTTGTCTCCCCATTTTTCTTTCCCATCTCCCCCCCCCCCCCCACTTGGACAAACATATTCAAAGCATCACGTTCCCCAGTAAACAAACATCAGAAAAAACAGCGACAGAGCAAACAACGACAGAAACCACCCTCCCCTCCAAGCTGCTCCCAGTACGACAAAGTTAACTTTAGTCATCGAAACAGCCCCTTATGCACATAATAGTACCTATGCAAACCAGCACAAAAATAATTTTCAACAAATCGCCACGACAACACTCTCCAAGGATTCAGTGTCTTTTTTCCTTGATGAAAATCCATGCATCGCCTGGTGTTTCGATATAAAAATCCCGTCCCTCATATGTGACGCACAGACGAGCAGGATACAACATCCCGAACTTCACCCCCTTCTTAAAAGGGCCGTTTTTGCCCGACTAAAACCAGCTCTTGGCCAAATCCGCCTCCAGGCCTTGATAAATGCGCAGCTCACAATTCTCCCACTTGCCGCTCCGTTCTTTCTTGGCCCACCACAGAACGTGTTCCTTGTCCAGGAATCGGTGTAAACGTACCACAAACGCCCTCGGCGGCTCTGTCGCTCGGTGCTTCTTCCCGAGTGCTCTGTGTGCTCTATCCACTTTCAGGAGCCGAGGGAACGCCTCAGCCCCCATCAGCTTCTCCAGCATGTCCGTCACATAGGCCCTCGCATCCGATCCCTCACTGCCTTGAGGGAGGCCGACGAATCTCAGATTCTGCCTCCTGGACCTGTTCTCCAGGGCCTCCAGTTTCTCCTGCACTCTTTTCTGGCGGGCATTCATCATCCCCACCTTGGTCTCCAGCGCGGTTATGTATTCCTCGTGCTCGGCCACCTTTTTCTCGACCTCCTGGATCCGTGTGTTTCTTGATTCTGCACCACCTAATGAACGATGCCTTGATCGGGTCCAGCCTGTCCTTCTTAGGTTCAATGAAGCAATCTTCAAAAAAACTTCACCAGCTGATCCGTAGAATACTGAGCCGTCTCCCCTCGGCCCTGCTTCTCTGCCAAGCGTTCCCGTGTTACTAGCTCTGCTCGAATCTTCCTTGTAGGACTTTGTCTTCTCACACGGCCACTTCTGGTCCAATTCTCCATACGCTGGAGGGGATTTCTCATCACTGTCTCACTCTTCATCGATTTATCCAATAAAATCTGGAAAAACCGGGAGAAAAAGCTCCAAAAGTCCGTCACAGGCGGGAGTTACCAAATGTGCGACTTACTCCTCCATGGCCGCCATCGGAAGTCTGAGGAAGGATTAATTCTGAGATTCCGGAAAGAAGTGTAAAGCACCGGTGGGTAAGTAAAATAGGTCCATGATCATGTTTCTTGTTTAAACAAAAGAAGGGTGGTGACAAAATGACGTATGGTGGAGAACGCTTTCTCCACCCTTTTCACACTTGCAGAGAATTGACACTTGCTTGTTAACAGCTGAAGATGTATTATTAATTGGGAATCACAAACCTTAAGTTTTGAATTGTCAGATATATTTAGATGAGTTGAATCACTTTGTCGCAAGCAGCATGGGTATTTGTGTTTTGCTTTACAATAAGTGCTTCAGGAATTTGAGACAGTTGGGGAGATGATATGGGTTGTATTAACTTGGCTAATGTAACAGGCACCAGCATGCCAGGGTTATATTCAAGCTCAAAAGAATCAGATGCGCAACCTGGAGAACATAGATATGAAAGGTTATAAAATATGAGATCTACTAACAGCTGTCTCACATAAGAACATAAACATAAGAACTAGGAGCAGGAGTAGGTCATCTGGCCCCTCGAGCCTGCTCCACCATTCAATGAGATCATGGCTGATCTTTTGTGGACTCAGCTCCACTTTGTGGCCCGAACACCACAACGCTTAATCCCTTTATTCTTCAAAAAACTATCTGTCTTCAACAATAAAACTATCTATCTATAACAGACGTGTTTGGCCCATACGGGAGAAGTTTTATATGAACAACACCTAACACCTGGTGACAGCAAGGACATTTTCCTTTATTTTTTCATATTAAACATTCAAAAGGCTGGAACGACAGCGGCTGATTCAGCTGTGGACCTCATGGTGGGTCTTGAGACCTCAGAACAACTACAAGCACATAAGGGCGCTGGAACATAACTGATTTCGCAACGGGCACAGGATGATCGTAGATCCACGAACTATGGGCTTTATATAATTTTACTGATGGAATATGTATCCCAGCAGCCAGAAACTGGAATAATGCTAGAAATTATTTTAATGCATGGCTGCAGGTACATTCGGGGAAAGATAGCACATGCGTACACAAAATTCTGCCTGTACTTCTCGCGGGTGCAGATGCCGGTATATTGTTCATAACATGAAATAAATATGTATCGTGCTTAAAGTAATGTTGGAATGAAGCAGGCTGCCAATGCCACGGATGCCACTAGACTTTTAGGACAGGACGAACTAGACAGGGTAAGAAGGGGATAATCAATGATGCGGTGATGGGACTTAACTTAGGAATTTCTATGGTAAAGTCAATAGACATACAAGGGTTAAAAACAAAGGTGGAACGACTTAAAGGAATATTAAACGGGATCTTACAGAAGGCAGAGGAAGGTCCAACCATCTTGGGAGAAGATGGTCTGGGCATACAATTGGATGGGATAACTGTGTTAGCGGCCCATACAAAGACAACCAACAAACTCATCGACAGAGAAAGGAAGAACCCTGGAAGGCTTCCTCAGGGGCAGCTAAGACACAACCTTGATCAGAACAAAAGGGAGCAGGTGCCTAATTGAATAGACAGCCACAACTGGCAAAGCCACCGAAACGACAAGGGACGCTGGATAACTGTATTCTGAAGGGACTAACCAGAGTATATTTAAGCGATCCTCAATTGCAAATTGGACGATATGACGGGGGTAGGCGTGGTCCCTATGATCCCTATCATCGCAGAAGAATCTGGGCCATTCTCTCACAATCACCGGGAGAACAATGGAATCGTATAGGCGAACAGCTACCTCCGGTAGTATCTCATCAAAATCTCTGCTGCACGCAGGAATAACATCCTATATGGCATCTCCCCCACGGGGTGTAAACAGAAAGGGGGAATTACAGTGTGCCCCCCACCAGTTGGCTCAGGGAGAGTTGGACGAATGTTGGTTCATCCGAACAAATGGATGTGTCTTAGAGATCACATCCACCAAAGAACAAACAAAGAACAAAGAAATGTACAGCACAGGAACAGGCCCTTCGGCCCTCCAAGCCCGCGCCGACCATACTGCCCGACTAAACTACAATCTTCTACACTTCCTGGGTCCGTATCCTTCTATTCCCATCCTATTCATATATTTGTCAAGATGCCCCTTAAATGTCCCTATCGTCCCTGCTTCCACTACCTCCTCCGGTAGCGAGTTCCAGGCACCCACTACCCTCTGCGTAAAAAACTTGCCTCGTACATCTACTCTAAACCTTGCCCCTCTCACCTTAAACCTATGCCCCCTAGTAATTGACCCCTCTACCCTGGGGAAAAGCCTCTGACTATCCACTCTGTCTATGCCCCTCATAATTTTGTAGACCTCTATCAGGTCGCCCCTCAACCTCCTTCGTTCCAGAGAGAACAAACCGAGTTTATTCAATCGCTCCTCATAGCTTATGCCCTCCATACCAGGCAACATTCTGGTAAATCTCTTCTGCACCCTCTCTAAAGCCTCCACATCCTTCTGGTAGTGTGGCGACCAGAATTGAACACTATACTCCAAGTGTGGCCTAACTAAGGTTCTATACAGCTGCAACATGACTTGCCAATTCTTATACTCAATGCCCCGTCCAATGAAGGCAAGCATGCCGTATGCCTTCTTGACTACCTTCTCCACCTGTGTTGCCCCTTTCAATGACCTGTGGACCTGTACTCCTAGATCTCTTTGACTTTCAATACTCTTGAGGGTTCTACCATTCACTGTATATTCCCTACCTGCATTAGACCTTCCAAAATGCATTACCTCACATTTGTCCGGATTAAACTCCATCTGCCATCTCTCCGCCCAAGTCTCCAGACAACCTAAATCCTGCTGTATCCTCAGACAGTCCTCATCGCTATCCGCAATTCCACCAACCTTTGTGTCATCTGCAAACTTACTAATCAGACCAGTTACATTTTCCTCCAAATCATTTATATATACTACAAACAGCAAAGGTCCCAGCACTGATCCCTGTGGAACACCACTGGTCACAGCCCTCCAATTAGAAAAGCATCCCTCCATTGCTACCCTCTGCCTTCTATGGCCTAGCCAGTTCTGAATCCACCTTGCCAGCTCACCCCTGATCCCGTGTGACTTCACCTTTTGTACTAGTCTACCATGAGGGACCTTGTCAAAGGCCTTACTGAAGTCCATGTAGACAACATCCACTGCCCTACCTGCATCAATCATCTTAGTGACCTCCTCGAAAAACTCTATCAAGTTAGTGAGACACGACCTCCCCTTCACAAAACCGTGCTGCCTCTCACTAATACGTCCATTTGCTTCCAAATGGGAGTAGATCCTGTCTCGAAGAATTCTCTCCAGTAATTTCCCTACCACTGAAGTAAGGCTCACCGGCCTGTAGTTCCCGGGATTATCCTTGCTACCCTTCTTAAACAGAGGAACAACATTGGCTATTCTCCAGTCCTCCGGGACATCCCCTGAAGACAGCGAGGATCCAAAGATTTCTGTCAAGGCCTCAGCAATTTCCTCTCCAGCCTCCTTCAGTATTCTGGGGTAGATCCCATCAGGCCCTGGGGACTTATCTACCTTAATATTTTTTAAGACACCCAACACCTCGTCTTTTTGGATCACAATGTGACCCAGGCTATCTACACCCCCTTCTCCAGACTCAACATCTACCAATTCCTTCTCTTTGGTGAATACTGATGCAAAGTATTCATTTAGTACCTCGCCCATTTCCTCTGGCTCCACACATAGATTCCCTTGCCTATCTTTCAGTGGGCCAACCCTTTCCCTGGCTACCCTCTTGCTTTTTATGTAAGTGTAAAAAGCCTTGGGATTTTCCTTAACCCTATTTGCCAATGACTTTTCATGACCCTCATGTACTTTAAAGTTACGGAGGAAACGGAAAATATTGCATCTCCACCACTGTAACCTCCAATCCCTATAATGGTCTGTTACGCATGATCCCCCAACATAACTTTTATTCCCCTTAGGCCCACCACTCTAGGTCTATCAAGGATCATTCGCGTCAGGCGCGGGACCACTGAGGCTATTGATTTTACAGATACCCTCGACAATACCCTACAGGATCACACAGAGCCAGAGACATTCCCAATACTACATCCTGCAGAAACTCTGAGGGAGCTAAGACTCAAGGTCGGTCACTCAGTTTGTCGTTACCACCAGTTACAGACAACATTGTAGGCTCTGGGAAAAGACACAGAGGACGTTTTTCAGTGCGAAAGTTGGTGGCAGCGTGTGGGACTGGGGATTGGATGTTAATATACACCCGACGATTCTAATCATTCCGCACTTAATTGTGGGATTGCAATTGCTACTAGCCCTAGCATGCATATTACGGTTTGCCGATCGTGCAATAATTGCGGCAACATAAGAGGGTTAAGGCCACTGCTAAGTTCTTTCGTGACATGACCCAGTTGGGCAGGCAAACTGATTCGGACCAATTTCATTTCATATAATCTACCGGTATTCCTGACATAACATGATTGCAGCGTGGTGAGACAGGAAATACCGAGCGGACCAAGATCTGTAATATACATACATATTTAAGGGTTCGGTTTCGGAGCCTGGGGCACAGCCGCTTACCGAAAGCGGGGATTTTTGAAGTCAGATTTAGAAAGAGGCCTTTTAGGCAAAAGGCACCCACTGACTTAGATGGCTGTATTAGAGTTAATTTTTCGGGATATATGGTGTATAAACAATGCGTGTGATTTTATAACCTAATAATTACAAATATCATAAAGGACAGACACATAATTAAAAGAAGGAACTCAAAATGGGTGTTAGCTGGGTTGACAATACTGAAGACACAAAAATGCCTTTTACATTAATTCGCCACATTCGTGAACAACCGTTAGCTGGGCAAGTTGAAAACTGGTGTAAACAACATTATTAAATTACAGACAGCATAGATAGTCAGGAAGACAATGATGAATGGTATTACGGCATTGAATGAGAAACAGACATGGGGGAATCTAGGGAGTTTTTCACCAGCAAGTGATAACGGTTCCAGAGGACAAGGAGAATTGCTCATCCTCCCTGACTCAAGGTCTCCAGATGCAGGCAGAGACAATAACTTTAACAGTTAGCATGAGTGACGTCTACATGAAGTCAGTCCAACCCACTTTGCGTAATGTCGAATTTAATTGGATATAAAACTAATGTATGTAATCTATAATCAATGTTTTTGGACAAGGTCCAGCCGAAATGGGCTGTGTAGCTGTTCAGAAAATGTATAAGAATGAAGGTTTTCCTTTGTTCGGGGGAGAGACGGTCTGGTTCTTTAACAGGCGCCTACTCTCTCCCCCCCCCCCCCCCCCACCCCGGCGAAATAAACCATTTGATCCGAGGAGCAGTCCTGAACGTTGAGTGATTTCTTTCAGATTGTCTCCCGCTAACAACCTGGACTATAAAGACGTTTGGTGCTGCCTCACAAACCTGTTATACATGTCATATCAGGAAGTTGTAAAATATAAAATAAAGAAATTAAACTGGACAGACTACCTGCATCGAACCGGGGACCAGAAACGACAACAGCAAACCCAGCCCAGCTAATTCAGCAAAGTCCTCCTTATTAACATCAAGGGGCTTGGTCCAAAGTCAAACCCAATTTTTATCTTACAACAATCCCTTATGCCATAAGACCAAAAGTTGATGCTGACCCGGCGTACTTAGTGAAGATAATAGTTCTGTACCTATCTCCAACAGTCAATGAGAATCGACCTTCATTCAAGTTCTCCAGAAATACGGTTCCATAAGCATCTGCATGGATTTCAAGTTCGGTATAAACGTCGTGCTCTTTGCTGAAGAATCAAGTTAAGTGCCAGACATATTTTAAAGGACCATGAGTCAGGTCCTGAGCGGCTTGTCTGGAGTTCATTGTGACCTTTATGGCATCTTGGTAACGGGAAGGACTCAAGAGAAGCATCTGAAGAACTTGCGTAACATGCCACCTTGAAACGGCTAGAGGTGTGTGTTCTAAGGGTTGGCAAAGTAAAACCGGAATTGTATCGACCCGTTGTGGAATACTTGTGGCATGTCATTTATTCTGCTGATCTTCACAAAGCATGCTCCAAGTTCAAAACTATTGCGGATCCCCTAGCTCCTCAAAACATCAGTCAGATTTTCTCGTTCTCAGGGCTGCTGAATTAGTAAGGGAGATACATTTCAGTGCTGCGATCCTGCTGCAATCCATGCACACGCTTCAGATTATCAACAATATTCGGGTATGAACAGAAGACTGTGACACATCCGTTCAAGAAGACAAAGTCGCGCTGAAAAAGTCCGAGATACTGTGGCAATTTGTCCCCTCATCTTCTCGAGAACGTGAATATGATGTTTTACTGTATAGAGTTAATACTGCTGTTTCACACGTAATGCCCTCTGATATGATGGCGTCCATAGCGTTTCGATTCGTGGACTTTAAATAAAGCAGATAGTCAATGCATTCACATCGAACGGAAGCAAGAGGCTGCCCTACTTTCCAACCATAGGGTCACTGCGCATAAACACAACTTTTTATTTTCACAATTGGAGAACACACTGATCACTGCAGTCCAATCATGGAGTCTACTTGAGTGGACCCAATACCGTCAAATGCAAATAACCTGGGATGCATTGCAACTCTTTCCGCAAGTCAGCAACTCAGCTGATCTTCATCCTTACTTTTCCAAGACGATGTTGTTATCAGGTACATCAGCATGTTTGCTTTGCGACTAGCGCGGTGTTCTTCTACCAACATTGGGGAAAATAGTTTTGGACGAATGTCATTTTGGACACATTTAATAGTTTGCATGAAGTAGATAGCCAAGAACTATTTATGGTGGCCTGACACAGACAAAGACAATCAACCCGAGGCAATATATTATTATTCATGTGAGAGTGTGAGGAACATTCCCCCAACTGACAACCCTCCACCCATAGGATCAGCCGACAAACCCTTGGCTGCAGATTCACGTCGCCGTTGCTGGTACATTTGAAGGAGTGGCCATATGTTCCAGTGATATCCTCCATCATTGCTGAGAGTACAATGCAAACACTCAGACAAATGTGTATTCGTTAAGAGATACCAGAACAACGTGTGATAGAAAAGGGACTGCAAATTCTCGCTGATCAGGTTGAAATGTTTTTGACACGTAGCAGAAGTCATCACATCAGCTCAGCAACATGCCACACTTCCACCAATGGATTAGCAGAGAGACTTGTTTAAACCATAGCCATGGGAGGCGTGTTAAAATCGTCGCAGGGGCATTCCTCTGTTCGCAAGTGGCCGGACATAATTCTGCTGACATGTCAAATAAAAAACACGTGTAACGACTAAAGCATCTTCAGCATTCATGCTGATAGGACGGCTGCGTTCTTCCTTTGATCTTTTGAAACCAACGAAAACACTACAGGTTGTGCACAGTCGACAGCAAGGCGAAGTGGAAAGAAGAGCACAAAAATCAAAGCCACGGATGTTCTTTTTTGGACAGGAGGTTCTAGCTCCTTATTCTGCTACTGGAAGTTAATGGGCTGCTGATTCTGTGATTGCTCATACAGAAACAGTATCGCAGACAGGCCTAACGCAAATACTTTCTACTGGTGGAGGTATGTTGACCGACTGTTGCCAAGTGAAACTCCATTTAAGTAAGGAATTAAGTCTCTCCTCCCCAGTCACGCCCGATTGAAATTGAAGTCTCCCTACCGTCACAGACATTAAATAAAACTTCGAATTCGGTTCCATGTCCTAAATTGACATCAGTGACCAATGAACATTACTGAGCAAATGCCCCAGAGGTCCACCATAACCCATAAAAGTAGAGATGATAAAAAGTGCGTCTGGATTATAGTTCAGGCGAAACCATGCATTTTTGGAGGTAATCAACGCAATGCACCTTAACACGAAAACATTTTTGTAAACACAATTTCCAACAAAGGGGAAGGAAGATATAATGTATTGTATGTTTTTTTCTGGCTTGCTGCGCACTGCAAGCCTGCTGCACTGTCGCACATTCGGATTCATGTTTCCCATTAGTTTCACACAGTCTGCATGAGGAACAGTTTAAGTGCTAATCAGTTCATGTATCCACTTACCGATTAACCCTGAAAGGCATCAGGATCAAGAGCACAACAATAGGAATGGCTCTTGATCCTGTATTACATGGTAATATGGAGATGGGGGAACTGGTAAACAACTTACTGCACTTCAGCCGAAGATCCGCCAATTCTAATTAAATTAAAGAGGAACGTTAAAACGTTTCTTAATGTAGCAGACAAGATGCCGTAGACCGTGTATTATATAACAGATGAACATGCAAATAAATCAAAAGGAACATTAATGCAGAAGTAGGACAATAACAACAGTGTCATCGCTCCATCTCTTGGAATGTTCCCACTTACAAATGAATAATCCCACTCTCCCAGCACCTTCCTTTATTTATCGTAATTAAGATGCATGTATGGAGCTAACGAAAAGGCAGGGAATTTTAATAAGGCATGTGGATGCAAGACTGTTGTTCCTATAATAGTTGACGCCGTCAGTCACTGTTCTGTAAAATTGGGAGTTAATTCCAGATTCGGAATTCGTTCATACAACAGGGTTATTGTAAATATAAGTAACGGCACCACTGAAATGTAATATGAAAACATCAAAATGGCGGTTGGGAATACAACGAGGTTAGAATTAATTAACAGCTGAATAAAGCTCTTCTAAGACAATACCTGCGTTATCATTAACAGGACAGAGCACCAAATGATGATGCATTTGCAGGCGATAGGGGAAGTGAAGCACAGATTACTCAAAATTATATCAGTTCCCCAAAGTCATCACTCTGAGGAGCGACGATGATACCTGCGTTCTCGTCACTGTAATTTGTCAGTGGAAGTGGTGACTATGCCAACATTTTAAACACCTGGAATATTTTCAGAAGTTTTGTCTTTATTCGGCAAGTCTAGATATTGGTTCATCTACTAAAATATCGAATACAAATTTCTTTGTGGAATTAAAAGATGAAACACTTCATTTTACGCACGGGATAAGTGGAGTCTAAAGCTCTGTTTGTAAAATGCAAAAGACAGTAGAACATGTGTTATTTTAAAAGAGATGTTGACTGAGTAATTTTTCATCGTAATCAATACAACCCAAAACAGTCAAACAGAAAAAAGGGAAAACATCACACATCTAATTAACTTTCAAACGAAAACGAACCTAAACCCACTAACAACTGAGGGTGATTAACTCCTTTAAAAAGTAAACAAATCGTTGCCATATTTCATACAACCACTCCACCGTCTACTTGACGGTGGACCAGATCTTCCCCAAATGCAGAAAATGACAGAAAATCACCCAAAATGTGAGATCTCCAACTAAGCAAAATTCGCTACCGAGCTATCAACAAGTCAAAGGCAAGGACATCCGCCTTCATCCCAGACTGTATGATCGGCGAATCCGATATCCTGAATATGGCTGCCAGTGGACACGAATCCACGTCTACATGGATTATATCCAACATGCTGTTTACTAATAAGCCCTAGAAGCCAGTTGTTTAAACCACTAGCACCATGAATTTATACGTATAGATAGACTCCCCAAGAGAATAACATTCACACTTGTCCTCAGCACGAACAAAGAACCCACTCAGCCTTATCCTGGGCAAATGTGTCCGATCAAAATCTTAAATTAATCAGACACAAATGAGCACATAAAAACGTGGAGTTGAGACGAAAAAGAGTTTCACTCCAAACATTGTCATTAAGAATGGGTCCCAATTCACTCTTCCATTTTGCCCTCACATCAGTCAACGTAGCAGAATACGTTGAAAGGATACAATGGTATATATTCTAAATAGACTCCCCATTTATCTAGCCAGAGCCAGAATCGTCTTCATCATGGAACATGGTGGCGCCAGCGCAAAGGCGGGATACGCGTTCTGCGACAAACTTGGAAGTACCTAAAAAGACTGGAATTGGCCAGCTCGGTTTTCTCCGCTAACTTCCCCTCCACGAAATGGTCCCCAAACCTCTCCAGACATTTCACCTCCCAATATTTAATTGTCCAGTCCAATCCACCCGGTTGGAAAAGGTGATGCTTACAAAGAGAACCTAACCAAGACAGGGAAAGAAACTTGATACTGTGCCTAAATTGCTCCAGATTCTCCCGGAGATGACCACCAATTGATACGCGAAAGATCTAACATGGAAAACGGGCAACGGTGCAGTAATTATTCCAAAATGTAGAATTACGACGGAGCTTCCGTTTATCCCGCAATGGACCTGGGATCACTAAATCACAACAATATTATTTGAACATTGGCTGCCCAGTAATAAAACAGAATATTGGTGACTGTCTGTTCCTTTGGAGTAGATCACTACGGATCATACCCGCCCAAATAAAGGAGGGTCCTAGTTTTTTGATTCGTGGAGGAAAGTGGAAAAAAATGTAAAAATGTTGAGCGAGCGTTCATTTTAATAGTCTGAATCCTACCGTATCAAGGGATAGGGGGAGATTGTTCGACCTCTGCAAGTCTGCCTCGATACTGCTAATAAAGCAGGTGTAATTTAACTTGTGAAGTGAGGCCCAGTTATAGGCCATCTGGATCCCCTGGTACTGAAAGCTTTTTTCAGCTAGGAAAGAAAGCTATCATCCCCAGTTGGGCTCTTCTTGCAGGGGGATTGGCCGGGAAACATTGTCTCTTGCCTTAGTACAATTTGTACACAGACAGGGAGTTAATCGTGCAATGCAACATCATTATGCCAAATATGGAGGGTGCTGGACAGGTAATATAAAGATGTAGGTTGTCCACCTAAAGTGATACCCGACAGTCCACCCGTCTTCCACTAATCCCCGTCCAGTTAACAGAGGGCATCAGTACTATCGTGAGTGGCACTATTGCTAGAACAAACAGGAGTGTGGACAGTGGAGAGCGCTGCCGTTTGTCCCTATTTAAAGGAAAATAATCAGAGTGCAAGAGCTTTGTATGAACAATGGAATTCGGGACCTTATACAACACAAGAATCCATTTGCATGGGCGGCACGGTAGCACAGTGGTTAATACTGTTGTTTCACAGCGTCAGGGACCCGGTTTTAATTCTCTGCTTGGGTCACTCTCCGTGCGGAGTCTGCGTGTTCTTTCCTTGTCTGCGTGGGTTTCCTCCGGGTGCCCCAGTTTCATCCCACAAATCCCAAATTACGTGCTTGTTCTGTTAATTGGACATTCTGAATTGTCTTTCAGTCGACCCGAACAGGTGCCGGAGTGTGGCAACGAGGGGATTTCCGCAGTAGCTTCATTGCAGTGTTGATGTAAGACGACTAGGAACATTAATAATAATTATTATTATTATTTGTGTCCAAAGCCAAATCTCCCACGAATCTCAAATCAATACTACCAGCCCACTGCATCTGTCGCACACTATCCGCTCCGTTCTACGCACTGAGGAGGGCGGAATGCAACATTCAACATGCGGTGGTTATTGGCCAATAATTATCGACTCTTCAGGAAGCCCTTTTGATCTTCTCAAATTAAGTTTGGGAGGCAAGGCTCCAAACGAATTTCTACGTTCAGAAGCAACGTAGTACAGTACGAACCACACTTTGTCGCTACTTTGTCCCACTGAATAAGCAGAGAGATAGAGGCTTGAATGGAGATCAAGGGCAGCGGCCCTCGGTATAGTGAATCAATTACCATGTCCAGACTTAAAGGCACAACGACTCAGAGACTGTTTCATGAATTTCAATCGGAAAGGCACCTGAAGCAAGGGTTTTGCTACATTGCGTGAGTGCAATTCATCTCTAAATTTGATATGGGCGTAACGAGGGAACCAACGCACGGCTCCTATCCACCTCAACAGTTCGGGTGGGCAGAACTCGAAACAGCCAGACATGACCCGTCCGCAGGAGGCTCCAATCTCCAAAGATCGTGGGGAAACGATACAATAGCCGCATTAACCTTTCGAGTGGCGGAAACAAGGTTACCGCTTGAATTACGTTTCCGTGTGATCTCCCGAGATGCAACCTGCCGTTTTAGCTGGTGAGCCAAAATTCGACTGGGCTTCTCTCCGTGTTAAAAGAACGTGACCTTTGAGAGTCGTGCTGACTTACTGCCCTGCTAGTCGATAATATTTGGAACTGTGTTTGAATTGTTTCCTTCTTGCCAGTTACCCCAGGGTAAAGTCCAGCAATTAGTGTTGGTACCCCTCAAGAATAGTGTCTCCCGGCCTCTGCTGCTAAGCCCTCGTTGTCCACAACAAATGTGCCCTTCAGGCGAACATTTTCCCATTCCGCAAGAGCAAACTTAAGAGCTCCCCACAACACGCAAAGTGAGATTGACTCGGTGTTCAATTTTATCTAGCCCTCTTTGGAACTGGACATACGCTCACGAGTTTTTAATCTGATAACAGTTTTGTGTCATCTGCAGAGTGGACATTTTGCGGCGCCAGACTTTAGCAAAAAATCAATGAAGTATGGGTCTTGATCCGAAATAAAAAATGCCGAGTACTCAGCTGCCAAAACTGGAGGCATGAGGGACCTGTCCCAAAGAACAAAATTATTACACCAATTTACTTGGGGGACATCCGAATACAAGGAGATATTCTCATAATTTGGCTGCGAAAAGTACCAAGTATCTACTTCCGCCAACCCCATGGAACAACACATTTTGGTTTGGAAAGATCCAATCTAGTGAACAAGAGACAAATTAGATTCCCAGGAAAAAGAAACTGATGCGAGTCCAAATTCTGATGGGAGGCTAGCAGAGAATTAATTGTCAACCATAACAACATGAGTGCTCACCAGGGAGCTGAAGACAATAACATATCGACTGTTTAGGTCGGCTAAATACTTAGATGGATAAAACTCAACCGTTTTATTGATTAAATCGCTGGATCCCTGGGCCTGAAATTTAAATCCGAATGGAAAACCTGCCCTATCAACCCTCTCCACAGCCTTGTTTGATTACTGACACTGAAGTGGGTTTCATGCAAAAACATATCCTCTGAGTTTAAACTATATCCTCGATCTCTTTAAAGGACTATTCATGCCCCTAACTTTCCATGTGACCAAATGAATTGGCGGTAAACTATCCGCCCCTTCACACACACCCTCCTCCCTCCCCCTAGCAGGACTAATTCAGCAAAGCTAGAGTGACCAAAGCATACTTTATTTGTTTAAATTTAGAATACCCAAATTATTTTTTTTCCAATTAAACAACAGTTTAGCGTCGCCAATCCACCTACGCTGCACATATTTGTGTTGTGAGTATGAGACCCACGCTCACACGGGGAGAATGTGAAAACCTCACACGGACATTGACCCAGGGCCGGGATCGAACCAGGGATCACGGTGCCGTGAGGCAGCAGTGCTAACCACTGCACCAACTTGCCAACCTTACCAAAGTATAATTAAAAGGAAAACAAAATGATTCACCCAAGATGACCACCAAGCTGAGTCAACAGACTGGACAAATAAAACTCTATAGGAACCGTCAGCAAACTACCCCCTTCCCCCCCCCCCCCCCCAACCTTTGGTCCTCACATGGCATAACAATTGAACACAACCACACCGACGTACGAATACAAACAGAAGCGAGGCAAAAACAAACTACCTAAACCTCCGTCGAACAAACCCAAACAAAATAAGAACTCTAAGCTCATTGCCTAAAAAAAAACGACCATGAGTTGCAGCACCCCTTCAAATTTGCTCGTATTACCCAATGCCTTAGGTATCGGGATGTTTTAAACTAGTTTATCTGAGAGATGGGAACCAGGACGACGGATCAGAGGACAGAGTAGCTGTTGAACGGGCAGAACTAGGATGCAGCGAGTCTGTGAGGACGGATAGAGAATTAATAGGGTAAAGTTGCGGTAAGTGGGATGGGTTAAAGTCTGTCTGTTTCAATGCAAGGAGTGTCAGGAATTAGGGGATGAAGTTAGAGCATGGATCAGTATTTGGAACTATGATGTTGTGGCCATTACGGAGGCATCGATTTCACAGGGGCAAGAATAGTCAATAGATGTTCCGGGGTTCAGATGTCGTACCAAGAATAGTGAGGGAAATAAAAGTTGAGGGGGAGTGTCACTGTTAATTCAGCTCAGCTGCAGAAAAGCAGGTAGTCGAGGAGACTTTGTCTACTGAGTCAGTCTGGGTGGAAGTCAGAAACAAGAAAGGAGCAGTCACTTTATTGGGATCTTTCTGTTGACCCCCCCGATAGCAGCAGAGAGATGGAGGAACAGATTGGGCGGCAGATCTTTAGCCGGTGCAGAAATAAAAGAGTTGTTGTCATAGGTGACTTCAATTCCCCTAATATTGACTGGAACCTTCTTAGTGCAAATGGTTTGGATGGAGCAGGTTTTGTTAAGTGTGTCCAGGAAGAATTACTGACTCAATATTTAGATTGGCCGACTAGGGGGGAGGCCATGTTGGATTTCGTGCTTGGCAACGAACACGGACAGGTTTCAGACGTCTAGGTGAGAGCATTTCGGTGACAGTGACCACAGCAGTGACAGCACCTTAACCTTTACCATAGTCATGGAGAGGCATAGGAACAGACAGTATGGGCGGTATTTAATTGGGGGAGGGGAAATTATGCTGCTATTAAACATGAGCGGAGGAACATAAATTGAGAACACATGGTCTCAGGGAAATGTATAACTGTAATGCGTGGGTTGTTGAAGGAGCATTTGCTATGAGTGCTGGATAATTTTGTCCTACTGAGACAAGGAAGGGATGGAAAGGTCAAGGAGCTTTGGATGACAAGAGAACTGGAGCTTTTAGTCAAGAGGAAGAAGGACGCTTACTTAAGGTTGAGGAAGCAAGGATCAGGCACGGCTCCAGAGGGTTAAAAGGTAGCCAGGAAGGAACTCAAAAATCAACTTCTGAGAGCGAGAAGGCGGCATGAAATTCCCTGGCGGGAAGGATTAGGGCACACCTCAAGGCGTTCTACTCTTATGTGAGGAATAAGAAGATGATCGGAAAGAGAGTAGGGGCGATCAGGGACAGTGGACGGCACTTGTGTCCAGAGTCTGAGGAGGTGGCAGCACTGGTTAGCACTGCTGCCTCACGGCACCGAGATCCCTGGTTCGATCCCAGCCCTGGATCAATGTCCGTGTGAAGTTTTCACATTCTCCCCGTGTGTGCGTGGGCCTCATACTCACAACACAAATATGTGCAGCGTAGGTGGATTGGCGACGTTAAACTGTCGCTTAATTGGAAAAAAAATAATTTGGGTATTCTAAATTTAAACAAATAAAGTATGCTTTGGTCACTCTAGCTTTGCTGAATTAGTCCTGCTCGGGGGGGGGGGGGGGGTGAAGGGGCGGGTACTTTACCGCCAATTCATTTGGTCACATGGAAAGTTAGGGGCTCGAATAGTCCTTTAAGGAGATCGAGGATATAGTTTAAACTCAGAGGGTATGTTTTTGCATGAAACCCACTTCAGTGTCAGTAATCAAACAAGGCTGTGGAGAGGGTTGATAGGGCAGGTTTTCCATTCGGATTTAAATTACAGGCCCAGGGATCCAGCGATTTTAATCAATAAAACGATTGAGTTTTCTCCTATGAGTTGTCACCTATGACAACTTTCTGCTTCTGTATTCACTAGAGAGATGGAGAATGTTGCTCGTGAAAACAGCGTGAAACAGGTTAATAGACTCCAACAGTTTGATATTAAGAAGTAGGATGTGCTGGAAATTTGGAAAAGCATCAGAATAGATAAGTCCCATGTGCCAGGCGGGGTGTACACAAGGTTACTACGGGAAGCGATGGAGGAGATTGCTGCGCCGTTGGTGATGATAGTTGCGTCCTCACTCTCCACTGGAGTTGTACCGGATTATTGGAGGGAGGCGAATGTTGTCCCCCTGTTCACGAAAGGAAATAGGGAAATCCCTGGGAATTACCGACCAGTCAGTCTGCCGGCTGTGATGAGCAAAATACTGGACAGGATTCTGGAAGAAAGGATTTCTGACTATTTCGAAAAACAAAGCTGGATTAAATGTCATTAGCATGCCTTTGTGAGGGACATGTCATGCCTCACAGACCTCATTGAATTCATTGAGAATGTGAAGAGACACATTGATGAAGGTCTGGCAGTGGATGCGGTATATATGGATTTCAGTAAGGCATTTGATGATGTTCCCCATAGTCGGCTCATTCAGAACATTAGTGGGCATGGGATACAGGGACAAATAAGAACATAAGCACATAAGAACTAGGAGCAGGAGGAGGCCATCTGGCCCCTCGAGCAGCCTGCTCCGCCATTCAACGAAATCGTGGCTGATCTTTTTTGTACTCAGCTCCACTTTCCGGCCCGTATCCATAACCCCCTTAATCCTTTTATTCTTCAAAAAGCTGCCTCTCTTTATCTTAAAAACATTGAATGAAGGATCCTCAACTGCTTCACTGGGCAAGAAATTCCATAGATTCACAACCCCTTGGGTGAAGAAGTTCCTCCTATGCTCAGTACTAAATCTACTTCCCCTTAATTTGAGGATATGCCCACTAGTTCTACTTTCACCCACCAGTGGAAACAATCTGCCCGTATCTATCCTATCTATTCCAGTCATAATTGTATATGTTTCTATAAGCCCCCCCCCCCCCCCCCGCATCCTTCTGAATTCCAACAAGTACACACCCAGTCTACTCAACCTCTCCTCGTAATCCAACCTTTTCAGCGTACCTCCTTTTTTAAACAGTGGTGTCACGTTTGCTCATTTCAAATCCGCCGGGACCACCCCAGAGTCTAGTGAATTTTGGTAAATTATCACTGGTGTAGTTGCAATTTCGCCAGCCATCTCTTTTAGCACTCTGGGATGCATTCCGGCAGGGCCAGGTGACATGTTTACCTTTAGCCCCATTAGCTTGCTCATCATTACCTCCGTAGTGAGAACAATCATCTTAAGGTCCTCGCCTGTCATAGCCTCATTTCCTCAGTCACTGGCATGTTATGTTTCTCTTCCACTGTGAAGACCGACACAATATCCCTGTTCAGTTCCTCAGCCATTTCCGTATCTTTCATTATTAAATCTCCCTTCTCATCCATTAAATGACCAATATTTACCTTAGCCACTCTTTTTTATTTTATATATTTGTAGAAACGTTTACTATCATTTTTTATATTCTGAGCAAGTTTACTCTCATAATCTATCTTACTCTTCCTTATAGCTGTTTTAGTAGCTTTCTGTTGCCCCCTCAAGATTTCCGAGTCCCCTTGTCTCCCACTAATATTTGCCACTTTGTATGCTTTTTCCTTCAATTTGACACTTTCCCTTATTTCCTTAGATATCCACGGTCGTTTTTCCCTGATTCTACCGTCCTTCCTTTATGTTGGTATATACCTTTGCTGACCACTGGGAAAACTCCTGTATCTGGATACACTATTGGCTGACCTAAATAATTCAGCGAGTGGTCGTGGATGAAAAGTATTCCGGCTGGAAGTCGGTGACCAGTGGTATCCCGCAGGGATCTGTCCTGCGACCTCTGCTCTTTGTGGTGTTTCTAAATGACTTGGATGAGGAAGTGTATGGGTGGGTTAATACGTTGCCGATGACACGAATGTTGGTGGAATTGTCGACAGTGACGAGGGCAGGTTCAGGTTACAACAGGACTTTGACAGGATGCAGGGATGGGCTGAGAAGGGGCAGAAGGAGTTCATCCTAGATCAATGTGAAGTTATTCATTTTGGAGGGTCGCATTTGATTGCTCAATGCACGGTTCAAGGCAGGATTTTTGTAAGTGTGGAGGAACAGAGGGGTCTTGGTTGTCCACGTACATAGATTCCTCAAGGTTGCCACCAAGATTGATAGGGTTGTTAAGAAGGCTTATGGTGTGCGGGCTTTCAATAACAGGGGGATTGAATTTAAGTTCCGCGAGGTTTTGCTGCAGCTTTATACAACCTTGGTTATACCACATTTGGAATATTGTGTCCAAGCCTGGTCGCCTCATTATAGGAACCTTGTGAATGCTTTGGATAGGGTGCAGAGGAGATTTACCACGATGCTGCTTGGACTGGAGGGCACGTCTTATGAAGCAAGGTTGAGGGAGCTCGGGCATTTCTCACTGGAGCGAAGACGGAAAAGAGGTGACATGATTGAAGTGCACAAGGTGTCCAAGCTCGGCCCAAGACCGCAAGAAACTTCAGAATCGTGAACACAGCACAGACCATCACACGAACCTGACTACCATCCATTGACACCATCTACACCTCCCGCTGCCTGGGAAAGCGGGCAGCATAATCAACTACCCCTCCCACCGGTTTTACTAACCAGGGGCTGGTTTAGCACAGGGCCAAGTAGCTGGCTTTGAAAGCAAACCAAGGCAGGCCAGTAGCGCGGTTCAATTCCCGACTCTCCGAACTGGCGTCGGAATGTGGCGACTAATTCCTTTTCACAGTAACTTCATTTGAAGCCAACTTGTGGCGAAATGAAAGCGATTTTCATTTTTCCTTTCATTTTACAACTTCTTCCATCGGGCAGGAGATACAAACGTCTGACAACACGCAAGAACAGATTCAAAAACAGTCTCCAGAGTGCAAAACGATCCTCTTATGGACTGACCTGATTATTACTACACCCCTGTATGCTTCACACGATGCCAGGACTATGTATTTACACTGTGTACCATGTGTTGTCCTATTATGTATTTTATTTTTATTTCCTTTTTTTCTCATGTACTTAATCATCTGTTTGAGCTGCTCGCAGAAAAATACTTTTCGTTGTACCACGGTATACGTGCCAATAATCAAATCTATCCATCCATGAGAGGCATGGATAGAGTGGATAGCCAGAGATTTTTCCCCAGGCGGGAACGGCTTTCACGAGGGGACATCATTTGAATGTGATTGCAGGAAGGTATAGGGGAGATGTCAGAGGCAGGTTCTTTACACAGAGAGTGGTGGGTGCGTGAAATGCACTACCGGCGGAGGTGATGGAGTCAGAGTCATTCTGGACATTTATGCGACATAAATTGGACAGGCACCTGGACAGCAGTAAATTGAAGGGATGTAGGATAGGCTGATCTCCGATTAGGATAAATGGTCAGCACAACATCGTAGGCCGATGGGCCTGTACTGTGTTGTACTGTTCTATGATCTATGTTGTATGTTCTATGTTCCATGTACTATGTTCAATGTATCAGGGAGGACCCCAACTGGATAAGAATAAAAAGAGATATGAACAACAAAATACAAAACCACATTTAACTTGCACATCGAAAGAAAGCTACGTATTAACACAATGAACAGATCACACATAATCCTAAACCCTCATCATTAAATATGAGAACTCACCCCAACAAGACCAAGAAAGAAAACGTGAAAAAAGACGAAACTGCAACAATGTACCACTGAAACACGACCACCAGAGAGCCAACTGGCAAATTAGAATGCGTCCAACTTATGCCATTTTACAAAAGAGTCTACCTCTCTTGGCACATCGAATAAATAGTATTTTTCATCAAAGGTCGAGGTGATTAGATCATCCCGAACCAAACTCCATTTTTATGTCGGACGACTGTCATTGGATTGTTCCAGAATCAAAGAGACGGGTGCAAAGCGGACAATGACAAAGAATATGACTGATCGATATTCCCACCTTTTTCCTTGTCACTCAATCTTTCTTCTGTGATGATAAGGTAGACAGAAGTTTAATGTGGAATTTTGGAGGGCGAATCCATTTTGAGAGCATTGGAAATAGTAATGTCCAAATGTTTATGACGTGCTCAGAGACCTTTCCACAGAGCACGTGATGTAGATGTTAGGCAGTCTGGTAACAGTATCGCCTGCTTTCCTTTTTCACTGACGGTTACTGAACTGAATATCATCTGCACCAACGCACCGACATCATACAACGTTATCAAGCGTCAGGTGCATTCATTCTGTACTTAACCGGTCTAGTATCTCTATGAGAAAAATCTAACGCCAAACTTGGTTTGTCTTACTTTTCGCTGCTTTTCGAACGAATCAGGTGCAGCAAAACTATTCAGCAGGGTCATGGAATCAGCGACACTTCCGCAATCACATAGGCAGTTGGAGCATTCAGGGAAAGCTTAATTTCTCTGCTGTGACCACATCAAGAGGAGGAACAGTCTGTTTTTCTGTGCTGCATGAGGCGATTAAAAGGAAATCAACCTAAGCTGGTGGCCGAAGGGAAGAGCGACATTAAATGTCTGTGGTGTGCACTACTCCTCCAGTGACAGAATCCCTTCACTGCAGAAGCAGGCCATTCGGCGCATCGAGTCTGCACAGCTCCGAAAGAGCACCCTTCCTGGGCACAAACCTCGTGACTCCATCTATCTTTGAAATGTAAGGGACAATGTTAAAATGGCCAATTCAGCTAACCTTCACATCTTTGGCCTCTGGAGCTTTGAACATATTACCTAAACCTATCATTGGTAACTATCAATCTAAATAATAAACAGGTCGCTTTCTGAGCGAAAACAAATGGACGCATTATAAGGAATCATTTGTACTTTTTATGAATTGATTGTTTTCCCAATCAAGGGGCAATGTGGCGTGGCCAATTCACCTAACCTGCACCTCTTTTGGTGGTGGGGGGTGAAATCCACGCAGACACGGGAGAATGTGCAAACTCCACACAGACAGTGACCCAGGGCCGGGATCGAACCCGGCCCCTCAAAGTTTTAGGGTAATCACTGCGCCTCTCTGCCGTCCCTTAAGGATGCATATATATATTGTTTTTGATCCAAGATGGCACCGGAGCATGGCGTCTCTCTGAGAGGTCTCTCCCCCAGACTCTTTTCATTTATCTCTTATTACCGTTCTGGCTTACTAAAACTCTTTTCCCTTCATATACAATGACCGATGTATTTGCTTTGGTTGACCCCGTGTTCCGCACTGTAACTAATCACTATTTGTCAACGTGCCATTTGTCAATGTACTCTGTCAATTATTTTTTCTTGTCTATTATGCATGTACTGTGTGCGTTCCCTTGGCCGCAGAAGAATAGTTTTCACTGTACGTCGGTACATGTGACAATACATCAAATGAAATTATGGAATGAATCGGAAAATACATTTGACGGAAATAAGATGGGAGTTAAACTAAGACTAGAGTTTAATCGTTGGCAAATAGCAGACTTGAAATTTGCAACACACCTGAACGTTCCAGTACACCTTTCACGTTGTCTAGTTCTAGAAGCATGAACAAGGGCAAAGACTGCATGAGAAGAATGCATTGACATGATGTTGAATCCTCAATCTAAAGGATACATTTTCAAACTGTGTTTCATGAACTCAGGGCTTATCAGCGCACACAATGGCCAATTCATTGTGTTTGAAGTTCAGTTACTGTTGAAGTAAAGAAAGCAGAAATCCAATTTCGCACAGGGAATCTTCCTCACCCCAACCAAAAAAATGTATGTCATTTCGGTGACGCTAATTGAGGAATACATATTGATTGATATACTGGAAAGAACTGCCCTGGCCTTCTTGAAAATAGTACCAAGGAGCATTGTGGCTCTCAGTCATGATCGTGATGAATGGCAGAGCAGACTTGAAAGGCCGAAAGCCCCCATCTGCTCCTATCTTCTATATATCTATGTAGGGCAGGACAGATCACGCTTCCTTTTTCGAATTGTCTGAACAAATGGCTCCTCCGATTATGTAACGCTGAGGTGGCAATGTACGTGCTTGTCAGCTCCAATGTCTTTGATCTCTCGAATGGGCCTTCAAATAATACCATTCTGACTCCAAGGTAAAATGAATACTCTCCGGCCGCAACATACGTCAAAATGAAGCCGTTTGGGCAACCGCCAGCTTTCCATGCAGAATTAGCGAGTCATAGCGTCAGAGGATCATGGGGACATAAAATGGACTGAAGCAGATGATTAATCGACGATGTTTGTGCCAGTTTTTTCTGAAGTGACTCCTTCGGCAGCCTGATCTCCTTATCACCGACCACGTAACTTCATTGCAGTGTTAATGTAAGCCGACATGTGATGTTAATAAAGATTATTATTAATATTACGTGTGTTTTTAACAAATATCTCCACAAGTCGCGTGTGAAATTCTTGATTTAATGCTTTAGGCAGACCTCTGAACAGTGTACTCAAGACCAGAAAACATATTTTATTTTTAAATGTCGTCTTCTTTCGTCAATATCCTTAAATTGCCATCCTCCTGTTCCTGACCATTTCAACTATGGTGGCAGTCGTTCATATTTACTCTGTTAAAAGCCTTCATGCTTTTGATCATTTGTATCAAATGTTCTTCAGAAATTCTCTCTTCCATAGGGGAAAAGCCTCCAGAGTCACCAATGTAACCCTGTAAGTAATGTATATCATCCCTGGAACTATTCTATGAATATTTTCTTCACGTTATATAATGCCTCTTCATCTTTCCTAACGTGAGGGCCACCCATAACTGGACACACTGCCCTTGTTGATGTCGAACCAATGTTCTACGAAATGTTTCCAATTGTTTTGGTACCCTTAACGCCTTTATATTACTTCACTGGTCACGAATTCTTTATGGGTTTTTAAAATCGAAATACACAACCACTTTCAGTACACAGAGCGAGCTCCTTCTTCCCCTTATAAATGCCTCCTTCATTTTACACCCCTCGTCCCCGCCCTTCCCAATGAACTTCGAGCTCGACATGATGCTGAACCCTTCATTCACCGCCTTCGTCACCATGCTCACGTCTGCGGGCAGATGTCCTCCCCCAGTTAAACAGATCTTTTTATAGGCTGCAGCATTCTCCCTCCAGCTATACGCCTCCCACCGGCTGTTTATCTGCTCTTGACCTTTTCATTCAGAACTGCCCGCGTGACATTTACACTCCCAATTGCTGTCCTCCTCCCACCCACTTCAATATGTCGCCTTGAGAATTTGTTCCACTCCGCTCTCTGAGGTCCAACCCTGATGTTGTCATCAAATCAGGCAGCTAGTATGGGGCTACTGTTGCCTATCGTACTGACATCTAACCCACAGATGCTGAACACCAACGCTCAGACGCTCCCTCCTATCTTTCCCTGGACAACGACCCCACAGCCGAGCATGAGATCTTCTCTCCACAGCGTCCAAGTTCATAATTTCCTGAAGCCGGACAGTCCGCTTCTACCTCCTCCCCAAAATCCACAGACAGGACTGTCCCTGCAGGCCCAGCGTTTCAGCGTGTTCTAGTCCCACCATACGTATTTGTTCCTATCTTCACTCGATACTCTCTCCTCTTGTCCAGTCCCTTCCAACCTAGATTCGTGATTCATCCGATGCCCAACAACTTATCAACAACATCCAGTTTTTAAACCCTAATCGTGTCCTCTTTGCCATGGGTGTCCAATCCCTCTATATCTCCTTCCCCACCAGAATGGTCTGAGGGTTCTCTGCTTATTCCTCGAACAAAGGCCCGAACCATTCGTATTTACCAACACTCTCCTCTGTCTGGCTCAACTTGTCCTATTACTCAAAAATGTCTCCGTCAACGTGTCTCATGTCCTTCAAAATAGAAGTGTGGCTATGGATATCCGCATGGCTTCCAGGTTTGCCAGTCCCTTTATGGGTTATGTGGAACGTTCCTTGTGCCAGTCCGACCCTTGCACCATCCCACAACCCTTTATCGGTACGTCGAACGGTTGTTTCTTAATGTTCCCCGTTGAAAAATCTATTAATTTAGTTTCTAAATCCGCACCCCCCCCCCCCCCCACCCCCACCCCTCCCCACCGCCGCCGCTACCAGCTTCGCATGTTCCATCTCTGACAGTTCCCTTTTCTTCCTTGAACTTTCTGTCTTTATTTCTGGGGATACACGGTCTGCTATTATTCATTACAAACCCACTGACTCCCATCGCCACCTGGACTATTCCCGGTCGCACCCACATTCGGTATGGACTCAATCCCATTCTCACAGTTCCTTCACATCTATCGCACCTATTCTGGTGGTGCCACAATCTAAATCGATACGGCTGATATTTCTTCATTCTTCCTTCATCATTGTTTCCCACCCACTGTGGTGGACAGGACTTTCAACCGTGTTCGACCCATCTCCCGCACCTCTGCTCTCACCCCCTCTCTTCCCTCACAGAAACACGATAGAGCCGTCAATTTTCACACCTCCAGCCTCCACATTCAAGGATCATCCGCCACCAGTGCCGCCAATTCCTGCATGATTCCACCAGAAAAACATCTCCCCTCACTCCTCCTGTCAGCATTGCGCAGGGTCCTTCTCTGCGGAAACATTTATATAGTCCTCCATCACCCCAACAACTCACCCTCTTTCCACAGCAGTTTCGCATGCAACCCCAAAAGGTGTAATATCTGGTCCTTACCTGCACTCTGCCCACCATCTCAGGCCCTTAATACTATTTTCAAGTGAGGCAGCGTTTCACGTGCACTTCCTTAATCTGGTCTAATGCATTTGCGGCTCCCAATGGGGTCTATTTTACATCGCAAAGACGGAATTCAGACTGTGTGACCGCTTTGCAGAACACCTCCCGTCAAGGTCATCCTGTCGCTTGCCATTTCAACTCATCATCCTGCTCCCGCGACCTCACGTCCGTCCTTGGCCTCCTGTAATTGTCCAGTGATGCCCAGCGCAAAGTGAAGGAACATCATCTCGTCTTCCAGTCAGGTATGTTTCAGCCTTCCTCACTTAACATTGAGTTCAATAACTTCATATTATTAACACTCTCCTCCACCTTCGCCCCATTTTCACTTCTATCAATGTATTTTCATTTTCTCCATTGAACTGATTTCCCCTAACCATTGTATCCCCCCTTCATTCCCCAGCCGACTTGGTCCAACTGTTCCTAATTGCCCTTTTACAGACTACTGAGCTCTGTTCTGCCATTCACACATTCTAATCACTTTATGTGCCACTATCAGCACCCTTCCTAGCCTTAATAACACCAATTTACATTCCTTTTGTCTTGTGTCTTCGACATCGTTGTCAGTGTCCAACTAGCATTGACCCCCATCCAACCCCACAGCTCAACCCCGCATTTCGTCAAAATCTGAACCAATTTCCAGTTAGCTTTAGCTTTGAGAAAGTGTCATCCTGATTCTAAACGTTAGCTCCCTTATCTCTCCACAGTTCCTGCCAGATCTGCTTTGACTGTCCATTATGTTAAGGTTTTTTTCTTTATTTTACATTGTTCGCTTCTCTAATTTCTCAATATGTTAATCTTTTCGCGCTTATGTCTATGACGTTTATTCAGCCATCGGTAAACACGTGCCAATCAATTTCCTATGTCTCCTTGAAGCTATTGTTGTCCTCCTCACAGCTTGCCATATTTTCTGGTTGTGTGCTCACCCAGGAACAGGTCATTTAGATGAATATACCAGAAAAATTAAGGATCCTTTTCCGACCCCATATAAGTCAAAAATATTTGTTCATCTTGTCAAAAACACAAACAATCCTTCATCGCTTCTGTATGCTTTCTGTAACTCTATTAGATAAGTAGTACGTTGATTCGGTTCCGCCATTCATTACCGTGTAGCTTAGTTGGTAAGCCTGTTAAGAGGCACTGGTTCAACTACGTTTTTCTAGTCCACAATCACAACAAAAAGCATTTCCAACGTCAATTCCTGATATTTCATTGAAATGGCCCATCACTTTAGCGCGACACAATGCATTATTAAAGAGGTGCTGACTTTTGTGTCATTTTCCATGTGAGTGCTTAGTTTGTGCCGAATTATCGTTGCTAATAACATTCCAACCCAAGAGGATTAACTTGCTGGGATGCGTTTGTTGGTCATACTTTTACATTGACGTTAAGCAAGGGTTAAAATATCCCGTTCACTTCAGCTGTGCAGAGCTCCTGCATCGAATGATGTTCGTGATTTGTGGCTCGAACATCTGAACTTTCCAATCTTGCAACCCTCCAAATGCTTTGACACCTCATGCTGTCCCAGCGACTCAAAAACTACTTCCTCTGGATCAATTAATTTTCCGCCGAGTATCTTAAATTCCGCTGTCTTCCTATATATTGCTGCACCGACCTGGAGTAAATTCTGCATATACATTAGAGTTCCAAGCTATCTTCTAATCACTGAGTTTCAGACTGAATATTGTATTGCTGTTACACAAGAATCCTGCACACTCACTGTTGTGCTTTGTAAGCGAACTTCCTTTTATCAGTCAACATTACATTAATTTTGGGCGTTACTTCAGTGACACATCCAGAAAACAGTACAGGCTGAAGTCATTTATTTGTGAAGGTACAGCATGGTAGGCGGCACGGTAGCGCAGTGGTTGGAATTGTTGTTTCACAGCTCCAGGGTCCCAGGTTCTACACCAGGCTTGGGTCACTGTCTGTGCGAAGTCTGCCCGTTCTCCCTGTGTCTGCATGGGTTTCCTTCGGGCGCTCGGGTTTCATCTCACAATTCCCGTAAGATGTGTTGTTAGTTAATTTGAACAGTCTGAATTCTCCCTCAGTGTACCCGAACAGACACCGGGGTGTGGCATTTAGTGGATTTTCACAGTAACGTCATTGCAGTGTTAATTACTTGTGACAATAATAAAGATTATGTGTTTGAAATTTGAGCATAATTCACAACTTGCACTTTTTTCGTGCTAATATGTTAAGCTATTCAGTTTCCTGAACGTTTAAAGGGCACGTGGTCAAATATGATCGATGCTGGCAAAATGGGATAGGTAATGAAAACACTGTTCTCTCGTTGGGATTTCTAAGAACCATCAGCTGAATAAAAATAATGCAACTGGATTCAGGGATGAAATTATAAAATAGTTCTTCATGTGTGCAGGATTGAAGATGGGCATTGCAATAAACAGGCAACATTGGTTTTGTGGGAGTAATGTCTTTCATAACTTAGAGAGCTGGATATAGGTTAATCAAAACAATTTGAAAGATGACTTCTGGCAGTGGCGATTGTTGAGCGGACGCACACGTGGTGACTCCCGAAGGGGTGCTCGATTTTCGGCCATTTCGAGCCGATGTGCACGCGGGAAAAAAGAAAAACGGAATAATTCAGCAGTACATAATTCTCCCATTCTTACTATGTGCAGGAAAAGCAGCTCTAACCACAAGTTGGGGAACGGGACGTCGATGGCTCTCGTACTCTTAGAGCAGCAGCAGTGGATAACACGGCGGCGACGACGGCTTCTGCTGAGACTGGGGCCCCTCAATAGTCTGCGGAGCAATTCGTTAGTTTCCTGGCCGATGCATTTAGGAAGCACCGACTGAAGGTGACCGAGGATTTAACAATGGCAATGGAGCGGCCTATGGCCCCAAATTGGGTGATAATAGAGAAGGTAGACTGGCGGATCAAGTCGACGAAGACGGCATTCAAAGGTTGGAGGCAGCGCTCTCCGATCATAGTGATCAACTTGCCTCATTGCAAGCAGAAATTATGGCTCTGGCAGAGAAGTGGAGCACGCTGAAGTTCCAAGTTGCCTATCTGAAGAACCGCTGAAGAAAGCAACACTTAAGGATCGTCAGGCTGACGAAGGGGCTGGAGGTCGCCAACCCAACGGACTGTATGTCACAGATGTATCGAAATTTGGTGGTGGGGGGGGGGGGGGGGGGGGAAGGGAGGGTGTTTTCGACTTCCCATTGATCCTGCCCACTGATCGCTGCGGAAGATGCCCAGGTTGGGCGAGACACTCTGTCTATCCTAGTCAGATTCCATCGTGTAATGCACAAGGAGCGAATCCTGTGGTGGGCGGAGGAACATCAGAACTGTACATGGGCTGGTCATGGCATCAGGTTATACCAAGATATTGGGGCAGAGCTCGCGAGAGGGTGATTCGCGTTTTATAAGACCAAGGCTGCGCTGCACAAGAACAACGTGAAGTTTGGTCTGGCATACACGGCTGGCGTTCGGTTAACTTAAAAGGAAAGAGATTATTATAATTATTTGCGAGAACAGCCAAACGAATTTGTCAGGAAAAACGGACTGTTGATTAACTAAAGTGATTGACAACAATGACGTTTCTTGTTTGTTTATGGTTAAGATAATCTGTCCTCATATCTGGTAGGGGAATTTTGTGGGGCACGATTTAGGATTGTCCTTGGGCTTGTCGGTGGTTGTTTGTAAGGGGCCGAGTTGGGATTATATTTTGGACTATTGAATATTCATTTTGGGGGTAGAATAATTGGGTATTTGTTTAGTTTGCCACTAGGCACGTGGGGAGGGGAAGAGAAATGTTCACAGTGATGATTTCTTTATTTTGGGCTTATTTTACGGTGGATGTGGCGACCATCTTGAGTTGGTCTGAAGCTGGCGTAGGTCGATGCACTGATGGAATGCCTCACAGGCATCTATGGCTGATCCTGGGCTTTGTTGGGGCCGGGGGTCAATCTGGAAGGGGAAGGGATTAAATCACCCAGTAATAAGATCCCGGATGGTTGGGCAGTTACGAAGTTTTAAGAACATAGAACATAGAAAAATACAGAACAGAACAGGCCCTTCGGCCCACGATGTTGTGCCGAACCTTTGTCGTAGATTAATCATAGATTATCATTGGATATACAGTGCAGAAGGAGGCCATTCGGCCCATTAAGTCTGCACCGGCTCTTGGAAAGAGCACCCTACCCAAAGTCAACATCTCCACCCAACACGAAGGGCAATTTTGGACACTTAGGGCAATTTATCATGGCCAATCCACCTAACCTGCACATCTTTGGACTGTGGGAGGAAACCGGAGCACCCGGAGGAAACACACGCACAAAAGTGGAGGATGTGCAGACTCCGCACAGACAGTGACCCAAGCCGGAATCGAACCTGGGACCCTGGAGCTGTGAAGCAATTGTGCTATCCACAATGCTACCGTGCTGCCCTTAAGAACAAATAAATCTACACTATATCACTTTACCGTAATCCATATACCTATCCAATAGCTGCTTGAAGGTCCCTAATGTTTCCGACTTAACTACTTCCACAGGCAGTGCATTACATGCCCCCACTACTCTATGGGTAAAGAACCTACCTCTGACATCCCCCCTATATCATCCACCATTCACCTTAAATTTATGTCCCATTGTAATGGTTTGTTCCACCCGGGGAAAAAGTCTCTACCTGTCTACTCTATCTATTCCCCTGATCATCTTATAAACCTCTATCAAGTCGCCCCTCATCCTTCTCCGTTCTAATGAGAAAAGGCCTAGAACGCTCAACCTTTCCTCGTAAGACCTACTCTCCATTCCAGGCAACATCCTGGTAAATCTCCTTTGCACCTTTTCCAAAGCTTCCACATCCTTCCTAAAATGAGGCGACCAGAACTGTACACACTACTCCTAATGTGGCCTTACCAAAGTTGTGTACAGCTGCATCATCACCTCACGGCTCTTAAATTCAATCCCTCTGTTAATGAACGCCAGCACACCATAGGCCTTCTTCACAGCTCTATCCACTTGAGTGGCAACTTTCAAAGATGTATGAACATAGACCCCAAGGTCTCTCTGCTCCTCCACAATGCCAAGAACTCTACCGTTAACCCTGTATTCCGCATTCATATCTGTCCTTCCAAAATGGACAACCTCACACTTTTCAGGGTTAAACTCCATCTGCCATTTCTCAGCCCAGCTCTGCATCATATCTATGTCTCTTTGCAGCCGACAACAGCCCTCCTCACTATCCACAACTCCACCAATCTTCGTATCGTTTGCAACTTTACTGACCACCCTTCAACTCCCTCATCCAAGTCATTAATGAAAATCACAAACAGCAGAGGCCCCAGAACCGATCCCCACGGTACGCCACTGGTAACTGGGATCCAGGCGGAATATTTGCCATCCACCACTACTCTCTGACTTCGATCGGTTAGCCAGTTCTATATCCAACTGGCCAGATTTCCCACTATCCCATGCCTCCTTACTTTCTGGAGAAGCCTACCATGGGGAACCTTTTCAAATGCCTTACTAAAATCCATGTACACTACACCCACTGCTTTACCTTCATCCACATGCTTGGTCACCTCGTCAAAGAATTCAATAAGACTTGTAAGGCAAGACCTACCCCTCACAAATCCGTGCTGGCTATCCCTAATCAAACAGTGTCTTTCCAGATGCTCAGAAATCTTATCCTTCAGTACCCTTTCCATGACTTTGCCTACCACCGAAGTAAGACTAACTGGCCTGTAATTCCCAGGGTTATCCCTAGTCCCTTTTTTGAACAGGGGCACGACATTCGCCACTCTCGAATCCCCTGGTGCCACCCGTGTTGACAGTGCGGACGGAAAGATCATTGCCAACGGCTCTGCAATTTCATCTCTTGCTTCCCATAGAATCCTTGGATATATCCCGTCAGGCCCGGGGGACTTGTCTGTCCTCAAGTTTTTCAAAATGCCCAACACATCTTTCTTCCTAACAAGTATTTCCTTGAGCTTACCAGTCTGTTTCACACTGTCCTCTCCAACAATATAGCCCCTCTCATTTGTAAATACAGAGGAAAAGTACTCGTTCAAGACCTCTCCTATCTCTTCAGACTCAATACACAATCTCCCGCTACTGTCCTTGATCGGACATATCCTCGCTCTAGTCATTCTCATATTTCTCACATATGTGTAAAAGGCTTTAGGGTTTTCCTTGTTCCTACCCGCCAAAGATTGTTCATGCCCTCTCTTAGCTCTCCTACTCCCTTTCTTTAGTTCCCTCCTGGCTATCTTGTACCCCTCCAACGCCCTGTCTGAACCTTGTTTCCTCACCTCTACATACGTCTCCTTTTTCGTCTTAAAAAGACATTAAACATCTCTTGTCAACCATGGTTCCCGCACTCGACCATCTCTTCCCTGCCTGACAGGGACATACATATCAAGGACACGTAGTACCTGTTCCTTGAACAAGTTCCACATTTCACTTGTGTCCTTCCCTGTCAGCTTATGTTCCCAACTTAAGCACTTCAATTCTTGTCTGACAACATCGTATTTACTCTTCCCCCAATTGTAAACCTTGCCCTGTTGCACGCACATTCCCTCTCCATTACTAAAGTGAAAGTCACATAATTGTGGTCACTATCTCCAAAATGCTCCCCCACGAACAAATCTATCACTTGCCCTGGTTCATTACCAAGTACTCAATCCAATATTGCCCCTCCTCTGGTCGGACAATCTACATACTGTGTTAGAAAAGCTTGCTGGACACACTGCACAAACACCACCCCATCCAAACTATTTGATCTAAAGAGTTTCCACTCAATGTTTGGGAAGTTAAAGTCGCCCATGACTACTACCCTATGACTTCTGCACCTTTCCAAAATCTGTTTCCCAATATGTTCCTCCACATCTCTGCTACTATTGGGGGGCCTATAGAAAACTCCTAACAAGGTGACTGCTCCTTGCCTATTTCTGACTTCAACCCATAATACCTCAGTAGGCTGATACTCCTCGAACTGCCTTTCTGCAGCTGCTATACTATCTCTAATTAACAATGCCCCCCCCACCTCTTTTACCACCCTCCCGAATCTTATTGAAACATCTATAACCAGGGACCTCCAGCAACCATTTCTGCCCCTCTTCTATCCAGGTTTCCGTGATGGCCACCACATCGTAGTCCCAAGTACTGATCCATGCCTGAAGTTCACGAACCTTATTCCTGATGCTTCTTGCGTTGAAATATACACACTTCAACCCATCTCTGTGCCTGCAGGTACTCTCCTTTGTCAGTCTCCCCTTCCCCACTCCCTCATTACACGCTTTGGCGTCTCGAATATCGGCTACCTTAGTGGCTGGACTACAAATCCGGTTCCCATTCCCCTGCCAAATTAGTTTAAACCCTCCCGAAGAGTACTAGAAAACCTCCCTCCCAGGATATTGGTGCCCCTCTGGTTCAGATGCAACCCGCCCTACTTATACAGTTCCCACCTTCCCCAGAATGCGCTCCAATTATCCAAATGCCCGAAGCCCTCCCTCCTCCACCATTCCTGCAGCCACGTGTTCAGCTGGAGATGGATGTGATTTTTTTTTTGCGGGAGACCTATTTAAGAAGTAAGGATAAAATGAGGTTGCAGAATGGATGGGTTGGGCAGGTATATCATTCGGTTATGATTGTAGAGTGCGGCGGTGGGGATGGGGTCGCGGTGTGAAAAAGAGGGTGTTTTTCTCGGCAGGCAATACACTAGTGAACTCAGGTGGGATCCGCGTAATGGTCAGTAGGTTACTGGTGGGCACGTCGGTGGTGCTGATTAATATGTAGGCAGCAAATTCGGATGGCACGGCTTTTATCAACACAGTGCTGGTGCCTATCCTAGATCTAGACTCTGGTCATATAATTGTGGGGTGATACCTCAATAGTGTTTAGATTATGGCCTGGATATGTCGAGTGCCAAGTTCCATGGTCCATCAGACCTGGTGAAGGAACGTTTGGTGTTCAAGGTGCAGATGGGAATACATGGTTGGTGGGCGACCCGTGGAGGTTTACGTTTCTGTGTGGATAAGGCGTTATCCGTTTTCTCTCACGTTAACCGGGTCTACTCCCGAATTGACTTTTTTGTCGTGGGAGGCCCATTCTACCGGGCGTGAAGTGGACGGGTTATTTAATGATCGGTAGTTTGGATAATACTCACATTTCGTGGACCTTTTGTTGGAGAGAGCGGTTAAGGATAAGACTTTATGTGAGCGAGTACCTTCTGCTATTGGGCAGTACGTTACATTTAACAGGACTGAGGTGGTCTCACCTCCCCTGCTCTCGGAGGCCCTGAAGATGGATAATCTTGCATAATGCAGACAAAGGTAAGTCAGAGAATTTGGAGAGTCAGAGGCTGGTGGGCTCCTTTCTCGATGTGGACCACTGGTACTCACTTGCTCCGAAGCGGAACTACTGGCAAGCAGAACGAAGTTGCAAATAGAGTTTGAGTTGTTGACAACGGGGAAAGCGGTAACACAGCAGCGTCACTCCATGGGGACTTTAAATTAAGATGCGGACAACGCCAGTCGTCTCCTGGCTCACCAGCTCAGGCGGCAGGCAGCTTCCCGGACAATAGTGGTGGTCAGGGACTCGTTTGGCAAGGTTGTTTCTGCCTCGGCGAAGGTGAATGAAGTGTTTGAGGCTTTTTATATTTGGTTGTATGAATCAGAGTTTAGATTCATCACTGAGACAATCTTTGGACGGAATGACCATACTGGAGGTGCAGGGGGAGAAAAACCAAAGGTTGAGATGCAAGAGATCATGAATTGTCGTAGAGTAATGCAGACGTGTAATGATGGAGGAACAGATGGTTTCCCATTTAGTTTTACACACAGTTTCCTGGAAAGCTGATCACCTTTTGCTAGATATGTCAAAATGATCCATAAATCGAGGGGTGTTAACTCCCACGCTTTCATAGGCGTTGATATCTTAGGTCCTGAAGAAGAACATCCATCCCATGAAATCTGCGTCATATAGGCTTTCCTCATTGTTAAACGTTGATGGTAAGTTGTTGGCGAAGGTGCTGGCAATGCGACTGGAACCGTGTCTACCAATACTGATTTCGGAGGAGCAGATATGATTTGTGAAGGACCGGTAGTTGTCAGCCAATATCTGGATGTTATTAAATATTGTGTTCTCTACCTCCTCAGAGTGCAAAACAGAAGTGATAATTTTGATGAATGTGGAGAAGGCGTTTGACAGGATAAGTGGAGATAGGTCTTCGAAATTTTCAGGCATTTCGGCTTCGGACCTAAATTTGCGTCATATATTAAGCTTTAATACAACACCCATTCGGAAGTGTACGTGCGAATGCACTGAGACCGGGTTATTTCCAATTGGGCAGGGTTACAGGGTCTCTGTTTCTTTTACTCTTGGCACTCGATCCGCTGACCATTGCATTTGAGGTCGTATACCGGGTCGGGAGGGGGGGGTGCTCGAGCGCCGGCGAAGGGGGCACACGGTGCCCTTATATGTGGACGGTCTGTTACTGTGCATTACGGACTCTCGGTTCAATGCTTGGAAGATAATAGATCTGCTCAGGTGTTCTGGCACCGTTTCGGGGTACAAGGGAAATCTGACTAGGAACAAGGTGGTTCCGGTAAACACCCCGGGGAGAAGTGAGGAGGCGGCCATTCCAAAAAATCAAGATTAGTTTTCGGTCTTTGGGTATACAGATGGCCCATGATTGGACGGGATGAAGGCTAACTTGAAAAGTTGGAATGCTGTAACCCTTGCCGTAAGGGTACCGCCAATCAAGATAAACATTTCCCCCTTTCCTCACCCACCGAGATTTTTGATTTTGATCCACTGTGTTCCCGTATTTATTCACAAGACTTTTTGTTGCAGGGTTAGCAAGTTAATTTCTACTTTAGTTTGGGCGGGTGAGACTCCTCACATGCGTACCCCATTTTTGCTAGGGACAGACATGCGGGGTGGGGAGGGGTTAGCAATACCAAAGCTGTTATGATATTACTGGATGGCGAACATTGTTAAGATGCAAGGGTGGTTCGAGTAGCCGGAATCTATTTGGGCCCAGATGGAGTAGGCTGTGTGCAACGTGTCTACTCTGAGGGCTTAGTTACATGGCCACTTCCTTTTCGTTTGGCTAGATGATCTTTAAATCCGATGACGAGAGCAACGTTGTGGATGCAGAAACAGTTCAGAGGGCATGATAAGCTGTGTTACATGTCACTTCAGGCTCCGATCTGTAGAAACCAAGGTGTGTGCCTTCTGCTTAGACTCATCCTTTAAGGCATTGGCGAAGTGATGGCTGGAGAGGTGCAGAGATACGTTTTTGGAGGAAAAGTTCGTCGACCCATAAAAGCTGGTACAGAAGTTTCAGTTGCCGAGGGGTACTTAATTTGCATGTTTTTGTCTTGCGGAAGGAACGCCCGTAATTTCCTCTGGGGCCGTCACGTTTGCTAATGGATAGGGCACTGGCCATGAGTGACGTAGGGAGGTAAGACCTCGGACATATCTGGAAGTTCATAGTGATGGAGCAGACTTATTTGGAAGGGGTGAAGAGGAAGTGGAAAGAAGAGTCAGGCGTGGCTCTGGACGGGTGTTCTAGGAGACCAGGACATTTTTTGATGTTATGGTATCGCTCTCAGCTTGTCAGCTTCTGGTTCTTCTTGTTTCATACGTTAACAGGGATTTTCAGAATTCGGTTGGAGCCGTGTGTGTTGATGGCCATCTTCGGACTGTCTGACGCGCTGGGGCTGCAAATGGGGATGAACGTGATTGCCTTAGCCTTCAACTTGCTAATCGGCCAGAGGCGAGCCCTGTTTGGTTAGAGGTCCCTGGTATCGACTCCGTCCTCGACTTGGTTCGGCAGCACGGTAGTACAATGGGTAGCACTGTTGCTTCACAGCTCCAGGCTCCGAGGTTCGATTCCCGCTTAGATCGCTGTCTGTGTGGAATCTGGGCGTTCTCCTCGTGCCTCCGGGCGATCCCGATTCCTCCCACAAGTCCCGAAAGACGTGCTTTTTAGGTGAATTGGACATTCTGAATTGTCCCTCTGTGTACCCGAACAGGCGACGGAATGTGGTGAGTAGAGAGTTTTCGCAGTAACTTCATTGCAGTGTTAATGTAAGCCTATTTGTGATATTAATAACGATTATAAATAAAATACAGTTCGCCGAAGTAAACGTGTAGTATCAGCAAGTTCGCTATTGCAACTGGCAGAGAGCAGCGATGAATAGTTTGGGCGGTTATGCAGAGTAGTCGTTAGCACTGTTGCTTAAATAGCTCCAGGGTTCCAGGTTGGATTCCGGCTTGGATCCTCTATGTACGGAGTCTGCACGTTCTTGCCATGCAGGCGTGGGTTTCCTCCGGGTGCCCGGGTTTCGTCCCACAGTACAAAGATGTGCACGTTAGGTTAATTGGCCATGCTAAACTTCCCTTAGTGACCAAAAAAGATTCGGTGGTGTTACTGGGTTACAAGGATAGGTTGGAGGTGTGGGCTTCAAAGCCGTGGTCATTCCGGGGGCCGGTGCAGACCAGATGGGCCGAATGGACATCTCCTGCACTGTAAATTCTATGATGCCTGTGGAATCACACTCCGCAGGAAAAAATTATTGACTTCACGTAATTTAGCTCGAATATTGTAGAAGCTTGAGCATGATCCTTTGGGCCATCCTTCATGTAAATACTTTCTCACTTTCTTCTAAGGCGACTTTGGACTTGTTGAACAGAAACTCTGTCACCATGTTCACATGGACCTGTACGTCCTTATCCAGCTGGAGTGATTCCTAATTACCTGTAGCTCTGGAAAGCGTGTCAGCCACAATAAGGTGTTTGCCCGGCGCATACACCAAATCAAAGTGGTACTGTTGCAACTTAAAAATCATTTGCCAAATTGTCGGCGACATCTCGTTTAGATTTTTTTTACGGAGGCGGAAGGCCAAAGGCCTGACCATAATCATGGAACTTCATTCCGCATTGATGAGCCCGAGAGACTCCTTTTCGATTTGTGCATATCGTCTTCGGTGTCAGTTATCGCCCTGGACCCACACGCCAACTGGCATCCAGTTTGCTTCCAGATCCTGCTGAAGTAGGATCGCGCCAATACATCCTGTGATGCATCAGTTGATATTTTTGACTGGGTCAAAAAACGTTAGAACTGGCGCTGTGGGAAGCGAAACGTGCAATACCTAACAGTCTTTTTCATGGTTGCTGGACCACTGGTATGCTTCATTTATGGTCTCCCTGTGCAGTATTGGCTGCCAAGTTGGGAATGAAGTTGTCCACTTAATGGCACCCAAGTCAGTCATTCTTTCTAGCTCTGCCTTCAGTTAATCCCTTTATGGCACCAGCACACATCACATCGCATGAATGTCAGGTTTTGCATCTTCCTTTAATTGAATCTTGTACGTGTGTAGTAATGCGCTAAAACCTTGGAAAATGTCAGGGAAATCATTCAGTATGGAGTCTCCTGAGGGATGAGTGCCTGCTGCAGCACAGTCTGCATTCCATTCTCGGCAAGCGAGCTGTAGCTCCTCACACGCCTCAACTGCAATTAATGTCGTGTAGTCCACCGCCACCACAAAAGATTTTTCTTGTGAATTTTGTTTTTGACATCGACATCAAGCTCGCATGCTCCTAACGAAGAGATTTCGTTAACAATGTAATCTCTCAACAATACAGTTCTGGATACTTTTCTTCATTGAATTCGCAGACTTTTTACATCGAACAGGTTGATGAGGTTGGCCCACGCACCAGTGTCGAATTTGACTGTTATCACTCTGCCATTTATAATTATGTTTCTCCGCCTTAAATTCACTATTGCTGCAGATTGGTACAAATACATTGCTGTTAGGTATGGCTTGAGCCACCTTCTCTTCACTGGAGATTATGTCGATAAAGGATGTATCCTCGAGGCATACTTCATCAATAGCACTGCTACACTTTGTTTGTTCAAGTCTTTTCCTTGAAGAACATCAGGTTGCAAAATTATTCTTGCCATTAAATATAGCACATGTCTTTCCATAAGTAGGTCATTATCATGGTAAATACCATTTGCCACATTGTGGACATAAAATGGAGGATCGGTTCGGCCCCTGAAAATGGCTATCCACATTGGGAGCATACTTCTTATTCAGCTGTATCACCACACTAATGGCGCCTGCCGCCTCTTCTGCTTTTGTGCTAAAATGCCGGACATTCAATGTGTTGAGCTGCTTTACAGCAAGCTCATTAGCGTGACATGTTTGAATTGCACTTTCAAGTTGCAAGTCTGTTTCCCACAGAAGCCGCTCGCGCACTTCATCATTGAAGATTACAAAAGCTATCTGATCCTGCAGCATTGCATGCACCGTCGATCGCAAGTCGGTGAGGAAGCTTTCGAATGCCTCTCCCGCAATTTGGGCGCGTGCATAGAATACCGTTGGAAAGTCTCATTTTTAAGTGGGAGCAACGCCGGTCGAATTGTTTGAGCAATTCTTCGAAGATTTTCCTGTCAGATACGTTTTCAAAGACAACATTGTTGAACATTTCAACTTCTTGGGGACCTGATACAGTGAGCAGTAACGCGATATGCCTCTCAGGTGGGCTGTGCCTGCAGATCAAGGGCTGCAACATAGTTTAAACTGTTCCTGAACCCCCCCCCCCCCCCCCCCACACTCATCTGCGTTACCGGTAATCCGAAGCTGTTGACGTGCTTTGATGTATTCCATCCCAAGCTTTGAAGTTTTACTGCAGGTTGAGCACCACATTCCAGCTGGTTGAAAGGTTAGAAGCAAATGTCCGTTTCTTTTTTCTAAAAAAAAATGTAGTGTACCCATTTAATGTTTTTCCAATTAAGGGACAATTTAGCGTCGCCAATCCATCTAGCCCGCCCATCTTTGGCTTGTGGGGGCGAAACCCACGCAAACACGGGGAGAATGTGCAAACTCCAGCTGCACAGTTACCCAGAGTCGGGATCGAACCTGCGACAGCGGCGCTGTGAGGCAGCAGTGCTAACCACTGCGCCACCGTGCTGCCCTGCAAAGATGCGTTTCCTTCCTTAGCCTTCAAACTTAACTTGAGTGGTTCGGATTTTTTCATTCAGAATCTTCGAGTTCTTAGGAAATCATGTACCCGGGTACCATGTCCTGTTCTGTAGACTGGCCGAAGTGAATGATGGAATACAGAACATCTAATTTACATAATTTCTTTGGAAGAACAGCATGGCAAGATAACTAGGATAAATAAAATAATAAACTAGTAACACTAATTACCTATTGTATATCTGCTGCAAGATGCAGCCATCCTCCAGCACGATCTACTCTCAACTCCCCAGCCATAGGGTAACGTGGTATGTTTACCCTGTCACCAAGTGGCTGCAGGTCGTGCATAACATTAAATACAAACTTGCTTTGTGCATATCATCAAAAATTACACCTTTATGATTCGCAGATCTGAATGGATGCAGCATGGTGTCAAGTTCCCACGAATGTCCGTGTCCTTGTCACCTTTATTTAACCTGAGCGGGATAAACATAATTCCAGTCCTTAAATCACTTTGGGAAGTCCAAAGTGTCGTGCCGAGAGTTCCTTTAAGAACCGGATGTGTAAGCAATGTACCTTTAAGAAAACAGTGATGTCATAGAGTGGGTGGTGCTCAGCTCAGTTCAGCCATTTTGGCAGGTTTTTAGTTTCAGTTTAAACGCTGTGTGTGTCTGTGCGTTTCCAGAGAGCTGTAATTTTTGCAGTTTGGTTTTTGCAGTTTTAAAAAGTGACTGGCTGTTTTGCTGTGAGCTGATTAAAAGGAGAAAGCCAGTTGGAAATAGCAGGGTGCCTGTGTGTGTCCAGAGAGTCTGCAGGAAAAAAACAAGGTGCTGGAGCTAATATATCTGTGCCATTCTACAGAAAAAATATATATCCTTTAACCTGATGTGATACTGTTTAAAGGTGTTAAGTCTCTTGGAACTTCGAAGGAACGTTTCAAGGAGTTAGTTACTGTTGCAATATTTTCGGAGTTATCTTTGAAGTAAGGGGTGTTAAGAGATCCAATGTTTATGTAAGATGTTAAGTTGAGTCCATCGAATAAACAGTGTTTTTGGTGAAGAACCCACGTGTCCATAATTGAAATACAACACCTAGGGAACAAGCCGTGTGCTAGGAAAAGCAACAAATCCATTAAAGGGAGAGGTTGGTTGAAATCCATGATACATTTTGGGGTTCTGAAAACGCCTCGCCCTGAACAATTGGAGGCTCGAGGGGGATAAAAGTCTATCTATTGGATTGGCTTTTGTGAACTTAAAGACAGTGAAGGATTGTTGCTTTTCCGGTGTGGTACTTTAGTTTAGGTGGGGAGAGTGTTGTGAACAATGGCTCTTTCAGAGGCTCAGAAGTTTTTGGGGGTGGAGAATGTCACACGTCGTACTTTACGGACAGAAACGTAAAGCAGACTGTTAGATTTGGCAAGAACATTGCAGTTAACATTACCTGACAAAATGCGAAACGATGAGGTAATTATGGCGGTGGTTAAGCATTTAAAATAGCCTGAGGTAGAGTTTGACTCATTGGAAATGGCAAAAATTCAGTTGCAAATTGAACAAATAGAACATGAGAAAGAATTAAAGCGGCTCGCATACGAGAGTGAGAGGGAGGAAAAGGAAAGAGAAACAGAGAGAGAGGAAAAAGAAAAGGAGAGAAAAGAAAGGAGAAAAGAAAGAAAGCCCTAGCAGAACAAAACGAAAAAGAAAGGGAGATACAGGTCAGGGAAAAAGATAAAGAAAGGGAGTTTGAACTTCAGAAAATGGCCGTGAAACATGACAATCAGTTAAAATTGGCAGACATAAAGGGAAACGTACAGTTGGATGGCAGTGATGAGAATCGTGAGAAAGTGTCATAGTCGACAGCTTGATGGGAATCTATTTAAATATGTCCAAGCATTGCCAAGGTTTGACGAGAAGGAAGTGGAAGTCTTTTTCATTTCATTTGAGAAGGTAGCTAAACAAATGAAATGGCCACAGAACATGTGGGTGTTACTGATTCAAACAAAGCTGGTATGTAGAGCTAGTGAAGTGTTTGCTTCACTACCGGAGGAGGTATCTGGAACGTATGAGGAGGTGAAGAAATCCATCTTAAGTGCATATGAGCTAGCGCCTGAAGCTTACAGACAAAGGTATGAAAATTTAATAAAGAATTTGGTCAAACATACGTGGAGTTTGAAAGGCCCAAACAGAGTAATTTTGATAGGTGGATAAGGGATTTTAAAATGGACCAAACGTATGAAGGTATCAGAGAAATTATACTTTTGGAGGAGTTTAAAAATTCAGTTCCTGATGTAGTGAGAACTGATGTGGAAAAACAGAGGGTTAACACTGCGAGATTCGCAGCTGAAATGGCAGATGATTATGAATTAGTTGATAAATAAAAGATTGGTCTCCGACATCAGTTTCAGCCGGTGAGGGATAGAAACTGGGGACATGAGAAATACTCAAGTGGTAAAGGTAAAGGTGATCTGATGGGAGACAATACCGAGAGTGCACCTCAGATTAAAAAGTAAATCCAGGAGGGTGGAAAAGAAATGAAAAGTTTCAAATATTTGCACTGTAATAAACTAGGCCATGTAAAGTCACAGTGTTGGTGTTTGAAGAAAAGGACTGGGAAGGCGGATGTTGTAAAACAGGATAAGACAGTGGGGTCTGTTAGAGTGGCAAAGGAAAGCCCAAGGGAAGCGAAGGAGGTGCAAACGATTGTACAGTATGTTCAATAAGTAATTGTTAAGAAGGTGCCAGATGTATTTAAAGAATTTACTTGTGTGGGTAAAGTTTATTCATGTGTATTAGGAGGAGCAGGTAAGGAGTCACAATCGTAAGAGATACAGGGGCTAGTCAATCTTCATATGTTAAGAGATGAGGAATTATGTAGTTTGGGATGAATGTTGCCAGCAAAGGTGGTGATATGTGGATTTCAGGGTGAGAGGAGTAGTGTTCCATCATATAAGGTAAGGTTGGAAAGTCCAGCGAAGAGTGGTGAAGTGGTAGGAGGAGTGATAGATAAACTATCTTGTCCAGGAATACAATTTATCTTGAGTAATGATATAGCTGGATCGCAGGTGGGAGTGATGCCTACTGTGGTTGATAAACCATTGGACAATCAGTCAACTGAAGTGTTGTCGGACGAATATCCTGGGATTTTTCCGGATTGTGTAGTAACAAGGTCGCGAAGTCACAGGTTAAGACACGAGGAGAAATCAAAGAGTGAAGATGAAGTTGAAGTGCAATTATCAGAAACGATTTTTGATCAGATGCTTGAAAAAGAACAAGAACAGGTGCAGGATGAGGCAGATATTTTTAGTTCAGGAAAATTGGCGGAGTTACAACAGAAAGATGTAGAAATAAAACGGATATATCAGAAAGCATATACGGAAGAGAAATCTGGGAGTAAACCAGAGTGCTATTACCGTAAAAATGATGTTTTGATGAGAAAATGGAGATCTGTGCAGAGCAGGCGTATGAAAAGTGTGCAGAAGTTCATCAAGCAGTATTGCCGGGAGGGTATAGAAAACAGGTGTTGCGAGTTGCACACGAGGTACCAGTGGGAAGTCATTTGGGAAAAAGGAAAACTCAAGCTAAAATCCAGAAACATTTTTATTGGCCTGGACTACATAAAGATGTAGTTAAATTTTGTCAAGCATGTCACACATGTCAAGTGATAGGGAAACCTCAAGCAGTGATAAAACCAGCGCCCTTAGTACCCATTCATGCATTTGAGAATCCTTTTACAAGGGTCCTAATCGATTGAGAAGGACCGCTTTCTAAAACAGAAAGTGGGAATCAATATCTTTTGACTGTAATGGATGTGTCTACCAGGTTTCCATAGATCATTCCAGTACGTAATATTGCAGCTAAAAGGATTGTGGAGGAGTTAGTTAAATTCTTTACTAGATATGGATTACCCACAGAAATTCAATCGGATCAAGGATCGAATTTTACTTCAAAGTTATTCAAAGAAGCTATGGATAGCTTAGGGATAAAACACTTTCAATCAACTGCGTGCCATCCAGAATCGCAGGGAGCGTTAGAAAGGTGGCATCAGACATTAAATACAATGTTGAGGGCGTATTGTCGAGATTATCCAGAGGATTGGGATAAAGGAATCCCATTCGTATTGTTTGCAATTAGGGATGCACCTAATGGATCTACCAGATTTAGTCCTTTTGAACTAATTTGGGGTCATGCGGCAAGAGGACAACTTAAATTGATTAAGGGAAAATTGGTGGGTGAGAAATCGGAAATTACACTATTGGATTACGTGTCAAATTTTAGGGTACGATTAAATAGAGCAGGTGAATTGGCTAGACAACATTTGAAAGTGGCACAAAATGTGATGAAACGGGTAGCGGTCAAGAAACCCAACGTTCGTAGTTTTGCCAGTGGGGAAAAAGTTTTAGTGTTGTTACCAGTGGTTACCAGCCTTTAAGAGCTAGGTTTTGTGGACCGTATCAGATTGAGAGGAAATTAAGTGAGGTGAATTATGTGGCAAAAACACCAGATAGAAGGAAGACTCACCAAGTGTGTCATGTGAATATGCTTAAAAGGTACTTTGAAAGTGAAGGAGAGGGAAAGGAGGTTTTAATGATTCTAACTAAAAGTGACGAACCAAATTCAGATGACTGTGAATTTGACATACCTCAAATTAAATTGGAAAATGAGGATGTTCTGAAAAATTGGGATGAATTGTTAAGTTACCTTCCAGAGGAAAAACGAACTGACCTGAAAGAGTTATTGGTATCACATGGGCAAGTTTGTAGAGATAACTTGAGAAGTACGTAAATGGCTATACGTGATGTAGCTGTGGGAAATGCTGTTCCTATCAAACAACATCCATATAGACTTAATCCTTTAAATTTGGCACAGATTAACAAAGAGATTGAGAGTATTCTTAAAAATGGCATAATTGAAGTGGATTGCAGCCAATGGAGCTCATCCATAGTGATGGTACCTAAACCAGACGGTACCCAACGGTTGTGTGTGGATTAGAGAAAGGTGAATGCGGTTACAAGAACGGACTCTTATCCTATCCCACGTTTGAAGGATTGCATTGAGAAAGTGGACAATCTGATTTTATTTCCAACTCCCAGACATGGAAAGGACATTTAAAACATCGTATGAAGTACTTCGATCGACTTCAGGTGGCGGGTTTGGTGATGAACCTAGCCGAAAGTGAATTTGGGGAAGCCCGAATCAAAGACCTGGAGGAATTTCCGATACCCTCAAGATGAAGGGAAATAATGCGATTTCTTAGCATGAGTGGATTTGATCGAACATTTGTGCAAATGTTTTGTGGCGTGGTTACTCCACTGATGGACCTGCTAAAGAAACGTAAACAATTTCAATGGACAGCGGACATTCAGCAGGCATTTGACCGCCTCAAAGCTCTGATCACCAATGCTCCTGTATTGGAGAATTGCAAGGGACTCTGTGGTCAGATTGAACTACATTCGGATTCTAAAGAGAAATGCCGAGGAGGAAAGGAATGGATGGATCGTGCAGAGACTTTGTTCAAAGAGACTGTCAATCGAGAAGGATTTCGGTTGGACGAAGAAGAACAAAGGAAATTGACTATATTATTATACCTGTTTGCATGTGTTGTTTTGTTTTTTAAATCGAAAAGGTATATTTACTGTGTACATTTCTTAGTGGATGGTGCAAAAGTGAAAAATGAAAACATCGTGAAGTTGATGGTTTTTTTTGTTTTCTTGAGGGGAGAGGTGTCATGAGAGAGTGCCTTGAAGAACTGGATGTGTAAGCAATGTACCTTTACGAAAATAGTGATGTCATAGAGTGGGTGGAGCTCAGGTCAGTAAAGCCATTTTGGCAGATTTATACTTTCAGTTTAAAAGCAGTGTGTGTCTGGGTGTTTCCAGAGAGCTGCAAGTTTTGCCGTTGAGTTTTTGCAGTTTAAAAAAGTGCCTGGCTGTTTTGCACTGAGCTGATTAAAAGGAGAATGCCAGGTGGAAAAAGCAGGGTGTCTGTGTGTGTCCAGTGAGTTTGCAGGAAAAGACCAAGGTGCTGGAGCTGAAATCACCCAAGTTAATATATCTCTGCCATCTACAGAATATATATATATCCTTTAATCTGATGTGATACTGTTTAAAGGGTTAAGTCTCTTGGCAGTTTGAAGGAACATTTTAAGGAGTTAGTTACTGTTGCTATACTTTCGGAGTTATCTTAGAAGTAAGGGGTGTTAAGAGATCCAATGTTTATGTCAGATGTTAAGTTGAGTTCATGGAATAAACAGTGTTTTGTGTTTAAAATCCCACGTGTCCATAATTGAAAATACCACAAAGAAGGAACACGCCTTGTTCATCAAGGGAAAACCAACACATCCATTAAAGGGAGAGGTTGGTTGAACTCCATGATACATTTTGGGGTTCTGAAAACACACAGAATGCAACTAATCAATAAGAATACACTGCATCACCTGAAAGAGAAATGAGCGTATGTGTAACGGGGTCGGGATGGGAGAAGTGTGCAGTTAACTCTAACCCTGAATAATCGTGAGGTCCCATAAGTAATATTAATGTTTGATCCATTCCCCAATATCGCCAGTGGTTTCCCACCGTTGCGACTATACCCATCATCAAATAAATTTGGACAAGGCTTCTTTCGCTAAGCACATATTGATTTATTTATTGTGAAACGATCTATAATTTAATAGATTTGATATATTGGTTGGCATGCAATTTGTAATCTGGAAGTGCAACGGTTTACCCTTTCAAAATCCCAACACACGCACAGACACACATTCACGAACACACATACTCAGCTATCCACACAGATATATATATATGGACACACATGCGCGCCCACATATACACTGACACATTCAAACACAAAATATAACACGTACTTAGACGGTCACACAGACACATCGACATTCACACGCACACGCTCCCACACATTTAAAGGGCATTTACAAAACGATTATGTTGAAACCCACTTAATGCTGTCGATCTGACGAGCTCTGCTCACAGTTCATGCCATAGAGTCAGAGAGCCATTGATGTTTACAACATAGAAACAGGCATTTCGGCCCAGATTGGTCATGCCTCCCAGTTTCTATCACGTGCCCGCATCTGGCCCATATCCCTCTATTCCCACCTGGACATTGTAACTATCTAACTGCTTATTAAAGGAAAGAAAATATACCCGCCTCTAACACTGCGCCTTTTTGCATCTCTGTTATCTCACCTTAAAACTATGCCCTCTAGTTTAAGACTCCACTACATTTGGGAAACAATGTCGAACTTATCAATGCTCCGCATTGTTTTATAGGCCTCCAGGAGATCACCCGGAAGCCTCATACGCTGCAGGGAAAGCAGTCCCAGCCGAACCAGCCTCTCTTTGTAGCGCAGACCATGCAGTCGTGGTGGCATCCTTGTAAATCGCTTCTGCACTTTTTCTAGTTTAACAATATCTTTCCTATAATAGGTGACCAGGACTGAACACACTATTCCATGTGTGGTCTTACCAATGTCTTGTACAACTTCAACAGACGTCCCAACTCCTGGGTTCAATATTCTGATCAATAAAACCTAACATGCTGAATGCGTTCTTAACCACCCTGTCCACCTGCGAATCCACCTTCAAGTAGCTATGAGCTTGTGTTCCAAAATCTCTTGGTTCTGTAACTCTCCCCAACTCCCTACCGTAAACTGAGTAAGTCCTGCCTTGATCTTTTCTACCCAAATGCATCACCTTATATTAATCCAAATTTAACCCCATCTCGCATTCCTCAGCCCACTGGCCCAACTGGTCAAGGTCCTGTTGGCAATCTTTTATAACCTTCTTCACTATCCACTATACGACCAATCTTAGTTTCATCTGCAAATGTACTAACTATGCCTCCTCATTCTGATCCAAATCATTTATATACATACACATGTACATATATATATATATATATATCAAAAATGACAGTGGACCCAGCACCTATGCTGGACACAGGCTTCCAGTTTGAAAAATTAACCGTCACAGCCACCCATTGGCTTCGGTCGACAAGCCGATTTTGTGTGCGATTGGCTATGCCGCCGTGGATTCTGTGAGATTAAAACTTTTGCAACAACCTACCGTGCGGTACCTTGCTAAAGTCGATGTAGAAAACGTCCACCACACTTCCCTCATCTACCTTTTTGTTACCCCCTTCAAAGAACGCAATCAAATTCGTGAGTCATGACTTTCCCTTTCCAAAGCCGTGCTGACTTTCGCTAATTAGCCTTTGCCTGTCGAAATGCCTACAGATCCTGTCCCTTAGAACACCTCCTGACAATGTACCCACTCCAGACCTAAGGCTCATCGATCTATAGTTCCCAGGCTTATCCCTACAGCCCTTCGATACAAGGGCTCAACATTTGCTCGCCTCCAATGTTCTGGCAACTCTCCTGTGGCTGTCGATGATGTCAATATCTCAGCCAAGGAGCTGGCAATTTCCTCCCTTGCTTCCCACAACGTCCTGGGATATATTTCATCAGGCCCCGGGTGTTTATCTATCTTGATGCGCTAAAATACTTCTCTGTAATATGCCCACTCCTCAAGATATTTCTTTCATTGTCCCAATTTCTCTAACGTTCGTGCGTTTCTCTGCAGTAATACTGACGAGTAATACTCAATTAGGACCCTCCGATCCCTTGTCGATTCGCGCATTGATGACCTTATTTATCCCTAAGAGGCCGTACCCTCTCCCCTGTCAATCTTTTGCCATTTTATATCTATAAAAGCTCTTTAGATTTCCTTTTGCCTTATCTTCCAAGACCATAGCATGTCCCCTTTTTGCTTCCTAATTTATCTCTTCACTTGAAAACTTCTCAGATGTAACTCTGCAGCTGGAATTTTCCTGTCGTGGTGATTCAACTTTCCCGTCACCCAGCGGGTTACCGGCTTTGTGAGGTGGTTACAATGGGAAATCCCATTGGTACTTGCCGTAAAGGTAGAATTTCACTGCCACTGAATGGTGCGCGGCTGAAAAGCACGCGGCTGGTGGACCCGAGAATGTTTGTTAATTTTGGCTTGCCACAGCTGTGCAGGTGTTCAAAATGCAGACCAGTGAAATGAGAAGAGATTGTTCTGATTGGAAGTTAACTCCATCTGGCGTTACGCCGCGGGAGAATTCGCGAGGAACCGTTTTCCCTCAATATCTGCTTCCAAGGCACACAGAGTTTTTTTAATATGAATTTAGAGTCGCAAATTATTTTTCTTTTTCCAGATAAGGGACAATTTATAATGGCCAATTCACCTAGCCAGTGCATCTTCGGCCTGCAAAGTTCAAATCCACACAGACATGGGGATAATGTGCAACCTCCACAAGGACAGGGACCTTGGCTAGGATTCGAACCCAGGTCCTCAGCGCCGCAGTCCCAGTGCTAACCACTGCGCCACACGCCACTCTCGCAAGCACTGAGTTAAACATAAAATGTTCACAGTGAACTTCTCCAAAGCTAGATAATTTCAATAAGTAATAGGAACACCAAACATGGCACCAGTAGTTGTTCTTCAAGTTAATTCAACTAAACAAAATTATTCTTCTCTAGCCTGCTGTCTCGCTGGTAAAATAGCTGAAAACCTGTGATTTTTTTCGGGAGTAAATACAGGTTCTTCGCCGGCCAGAGTGAATTTGTAGTCTTAAAATAGTCAGGGCGAGAGTTTCTAAAATGTCGTGCCTGTCCAATTATTTTTATGAAAATACATTCCTCACACATTTATGAATATCAAAGAACAAAGAACAAAAAACAAAGACATGTACAGCACAGGAACAGGCCCTTCGGCTCTCCAAGCCCGTGCCGACCATGCTGCCCGACTAAACTACAATCTTCTACACTTCCTGGGTCCGTATCCCTCTATTCCCATCCTATTTATGTATTTGTCAAGATGCCCCTTAAATGTTACTATCGTCCCTTCTTCAACCACCTCCTCCGGTAGCGAGTTCCAGGCACCCACTACCCTCTGTGTAAAAAACTTGGCTCGTACATCTACTCTAAACCTTGCCTCTCTCACCTTAAACCTGTGTCCCCTAGTAATTGAACCCTCTACCCTGGGGAAAAGCCTCTGACTATCCACTCTGTCTATGCCACTCATAATTTTGTAGACCTCTATCAGGTCGCCCCTCAACCTCCGTCGTTCCAGTGAAAACAAACCGAGTTTATTCAACCGCTCCTCATAGCTAATGCCCTCCATACCAGGTAACATTATGGTAAATCTCTTCTGCACCCTCTCTAAAGCCTCCACATCCTTCTGGTAGTGTGGCGACCAGAATTGAAAACTATACTCCAAGTGTCGCATAACTAAGGTTCTATACAGCTGCAACATGACTTGCCAATTCTTATACTCAATGCCCCAGCCAATGAAGGCAAGCATGCCGTATGCCTTTTTGACTACCTTATCCACCTGTGTTGCCCCTTTCAGTGACCTGTGGACCTGTACTCCTTGATCTCTCTAATTTTCAATACTCTTGAGGGTTTAACCATTCACTGTATATTCCCTACCTGCATTAGACCTTCCAAATTGCATTACCTCACATTTGTCCGGATTAAACTCCATCTGCCATCTCTCCGTCCAAACAATCTAAATCCTGCTGTATCCTCTGACAGGCCTCATCGCTATCCGCAACTCCACCAACATTTGTGTCGTCTGCAAACTTACTAATAAGACCAGTTACATTTTCCTCCAAATCATTTATATATACTACAAACAGCAAAGGTCCCAGCACTGATCCATGTGGAATAACACTGGTCACAGCCCTCCAATTAGAAAAGCATCCTTCCCTTGCTACTCTCTGACTTCTATGGCCTAGCCAGTTCTGTACCACCTTGCCAGCTCACCCTGATCCCGTGCGACTTCACCTTTTGTTCTAGTCTACCATGAGGGACCTTGTCAAAGGCCTTACTGAAGTCCATATAGACAACATCCACTACCCTACCTGCATCAATCATCTTTGTGACATCCTGGAAAAACTCTATCAACTTAGTGACACACGACCTCCCCTTCACAAAACCATGCTGCCTCTCACTAAACGTCCATTTGCTTCCAAATGGGAGTAGATCCTGTCTCGAAGAATTCTCTCCAGTAATTTCCCTACCACTGAAGTACGGTTCACCGGCCTGTAGTTCCCTGGATTATCCTTGCTACCCTTCTTAAATAGAGGAACAACATTGGCTATTCTCCAGTCCTCCGGGACATCACCTGAAGACAGTAAGGATCCAAAGATTTCTGTCAAGGCCTCAGCAATTTCGTCTCCAGCCTCCTTCAGTATTCTGGGGTAGATCCCATCAGGCCCTGGGGACTTATCTACCTTAATATTTTTTAAGACGCCCAACACCACGTATTTTTGGATCTCAATGTGACCCAGGCTAGCGACACACCCTTCTTCAGACTCAACATCGACCAATTCCTTCTCTTTGGTGAATACTGATGCAAAGTATTCATTTAGTACCTCGCCCATTTCCTCTGGCTCCACACATAGATTCCGTTGCCTATCCTTCAGTGGGCCAACCCTTTCCCTGGCTACCCTCTTGCTTTTTATGTACGTGTAAAAAGCCTTGTGATTTTCGTTAACCCTATTTGCCAATGACTTTTCGGGACCCCTTCTAGACCTCCTGACTCCTTGCTTAAGTTCCTTCCTACTTTCTTCATATTGCACACAGGCTTCGTCTGTTCCCAGCCTTTTAGCCCTGACAAATGCCTCCTTTTTCTTTTTGACGAGGCCTACAATATCTCTCCTTACCCAAGGTTCCCGAAAATTGCCATATTTATCCTTCTTCCTCACAGGAACATGCCGGTCCTGAATTCCTTTCAACTTACACTTGAAAGCCTCCCACATGTCAGATGTTGATTTGCCCACAAACATCCGCCCCAATCTAGGTTCTTCAGTTCCCGTCTAATATTATTATAATTAGCCTTCCCCCAATTTAGCACATTCTTCCTAGGACCACTCTTATCGTTGTCCACCAGTACTTTAAGACTTACTGAATTGTGGTCACTTCCCGAAATGCTCCGCTGCTGAAACGTCTACCACCTGGCCGGGCTCATTCCCCAATACCAGGTCCAGTACGGCCCCTTCCCTAGTTGGTCTGTCTACATATTGTTTTAAGAAGCCCTCCTGGATGCTCCTTACAAACTCTGCCCCGTCTACGCCCCTGGCACTAAGTGAGACCCAGTCAATATTGGGGAAGTTGAAGTCTCCCATCACCACAACCCTGTTGTTTTCACTCTTTTCCAAAATATGTCTACCTATCTGCTCCTCTATCTCCCGCTGGCTGTTGGGAGGCCTGTAGTAAACCCCCAACATTGTGACTTCACCCTTCTTATTCCTGATATCTCTACCCATATAGCCTCACTGCCCTCTGAGGTGTCCTCCCGTAGTACAGCTGTGATATCCTCCCCAACCAGTAGCGGAACTCCGCCACCCCTTTTACACCCCCCTCTATCCCGCCTGAAACATCTAAATCCTGCAACGTTTCGCTGCCAATCCTGCCCTTCCCTCAACCAGGTCTCTGTAATGGCAACAACATCATAGTTCCAAGTACTAATCCAAGCTCTAAGTTCATCTCCCTTACCCGTAATACTTCTTGCATTAAAACATATGCACTTCAGGCCACCAGACTCGCTGTGTTCAGCAACTTCTCCCTGACTGCTCTGCCTCAGAGCCACACTGTCCCTATTCCCTACTTCTCCCTCAATGCTCTCACTTTCTGACCTATTGCTCCCGTGCCTACCCCCCCCCCCCCCTCTGCCATAATAGTTTAAACCCTCCCGTGTGACACTAGCAAACCTCGCGGCCAGGATATTTATGCCTCTCCAGTTTAGGTGCAACCCGTCCTTCTTATATAGGTCACACCTGCCGCGGAAGAGCTCCCAGTGGTCCAGATAACGGAAACCATCCCTCCTACACCAGCGTTTTAGCCACGTGTTTAGCTGCTCTATCTTCCTATCTCTATCTCTCTAGCCTCACTGGCACGTGGCACAGGGAGCAATCCCGAGATTACAACCCTCGAGGTCCTGTCTTTTAACTTTCTGCCTAGCTCCCTGAACTCCTGCTGCTGGACCGCATGACCCTTCCTGCCTCTGTCGTTAGTACCAATATGTACAACGACCTCTGTCTGTTTGCCCTCCCCCTTCAGGATGCCCTCTACCCGTTCGGAGACATCCTGGACCCTGGCACCAGGGAGGCAACATACCATCCTGGAGTCTCATTCACGACCACAGAAGCGCCGATCTGTGCCCCTGACTATAGAGTCCCCTATTACTATTGCTCTTCTGAGCTTTGACCCTCCCTTCTGACCATCAGAGCCAGCCGTGGTGCCACTCCTCTAGCTGCTGCTGTTTCCCCCGATAGGCTATCCCCCCCGGACAGTATCCAAAGGGGTATACCTGTTCGAGAGGGGGACAACCACAGGGGATTCCTGCACTGGCTGCCTGCCCTTTCTGCTGGTCACCCATTTCTCTGTCTGCACCATGGGTGTGACCACATTTATATAACTGCGATCTATGACGCTTTCCGCCACCTGCATGCTCCTAAGTGCATCCAATTGCTGCTCCAACCGAACCATGCGGTCTGTGAGGAGATCCAGTTGGGTGCAATTTCTGCAGGTGAAGCCATCCGGGACGCTGGAGGCCTCCCGGACCTGCCACATCTCACAGTCAGAGCACTGCACCCCTGTTACTGACATTGCGTCAATTAATTAGTAAATTAAAATTAAAAGTTTAAAACATTTTTTTTTAAAAAGTTACTGTTAACTATCTGTTTCCTAGCACTAGATTTCTACTATAAATGTGAAAGCTAAATATAGTACTCTCCGATCTCTGGCTTCGATACCCCTCTAAATTATAATTAAGTAATTATGTTTAATTAGTTACCTATGCTTAATTTTTTTAATTTAGTGTCGATTCCCAACCAGCCATTCAGGTAACAGCTTTTCTGTGATGTCACTTCAGCCCCCCTCCCCCCCACCCCCCCCCCACCCCCACACACACACACGATTTGAAAAGGTAATAAAAGTAAAAATGAGAGTAAAAGCAATGCGAGAGCCAATCCGACCTAGGGTGTTTCTCGTCGAGTCACCTGTACCCTCATGACAGATTCACTCCTGAGATAGCCCAACACATTTTCAGTAAAGTATACCCCTATAACCGTTGATCTAGAAGTTTCAAAAGTTAAGATTTACTACTTACTGATATAATCTTAGTCATACAAATGATCGAAAACAAACGTATAATTTCAAATTGAATACAATGTCTAGGTCCATACCTTTTTGCTTGTTAACCAGTCTCTGCTCTGTGGTGAAAGGGCCATAAATAATTGTAATGAGGAGCGTTGGATGGTATCTAATTTCTGGTAGACTCGGAGCTATTGTCACAACATTTTATTGGGTGAACAGGAACACTGTTATAATGTCCCTCTGACAAGTGATGCATTCCCCACTTCAAAAGATGCCTAGTTACCTTCGATGAAAGCAAATTACTGCTGATGCTGGAATCTGAAACGAAAGAGAAAATGCTGGAAAATGTCAGCAGGTCTGGCAAGATCTGTAAGGAAAGGAAAGAGCTAACGTTTCGAGTCCAATCTTTGACAAAGAGTCATTGGACTCGAACGGTTAGCTCTTTTCTCTCTCTACAGATGCTGCCAGACCTGCTGAGATTTTCCAGCATTTTCCCCCTAGTTGTCTAAGTGTGGCTTTCACTGATAGTATTTTACTGAATCCATTATAACAAACGAATCCATCCCGTTTCGTTCGTAACTGCTTCTTACATCCCCCTTTTGATATATAAAATCGTCAAATTATTTGTCAGCTGTTTAAGATGCAGGTTAAGCCATACTATCACAAGCAGGATTTGGAAATACATGCCAGTGTTACCAGCTCTGCGCACATAAGAAAAAAAAGTTCACCGCCACGCAATGCTTAAATACGTACAGAAATGCGATGAAAGGTTAACATGCTTTAATTACTGAGATTGGAAACAGACAAAGTGTTGAATTTGTACCTCCCTTTCTTTTGGATAGAGCAACCCATGAGGTGCAATGGCTTGAAATATTGACATTCATGCATATATCTCGGCAATATTTGCGAAACGAATATTTAAACTAAATAAGGTAGACTTATTTTTTTTACTAAATAAGATGAATATGGCATTCAGGTGCAACCATTCTCAAGCTTTTTTCTGCTCACCTGCTCGCTCCAAAGCCACTTTTAAATACTCTATATCTGATGGAGATAATACAATAAGTATCACCTGCAGAGCATATATGGTCCACACATGCACATTGATGTGAATGATTTAATTATTGTCCGGTCAAAAACAGTCTGAGTTTATAGCCCTCTAAGGAACTCGAATGGCTATTTTCAAATAATGCATATGATGCAAGCTTCTTCCAAGTCTGCGAGAGAACAGTTTGATATCGTACCATCGAAGCATTTACCACTCATTACATCTTTCTGGAGATAGCATCCCATAATTTGGTCAGGAGACCTCCTTGCGGTGCCAGTAGAGATGATGTGTTTTGATTTCCCGCTACTGCAAGGCAGCGAATGCGACGTCTTCCAAAACATCCTACATTTCTTCAAGATGGAAGTTGCACCCATAATGGTATCCTATCACAGTATGTTGTAAAAACAGTTTCGGAACAATCCTTAATTTGCACCAAGTGTCCACTATTAAAGAAATAACCGCACAGAAAACCATTGGAGAAGTTGTTCGCAGGCGTTAGGGGCCGATACGCAGTTGACAAATTTCATTCTGCAGGCCCAAACTGAAGATTTAATTTCCAATGTTCAAATTGGAGCAACCAGTTTTGAAGATTAATTGCGTTAATACATGTAAAACGTTGCTTTTTTTACTGTGTGCACCTTCATCATTTTATAAATAGGATGTGTAAATTGTCTGCACGCTTAAAATGAAAATGTATTTTAAAATATAAATCACCAATCGTTCATTTTGACTCCGATTTTTGATCATGTTGACTCGGTGGGGGCTGGTGGTGGTGTCCAGTTGGGACTGGGGTGTCCATTATTGTTACTTTTCCTTCTACACATGCCATGCCGAAAGAGGATGCTGATAACCATGAAGGTAAATTGGATTTGCCCGTGACTGTTGCATTGGGTTTTCACTGTTTTCGGTAGGATGGACCAGCAGAAATTTCTCGTTGTTACTGGATTCCAATAGGTACAGTGCAAGCATTTAGAGCATGTTAATAGATCTGTTTGTTCACTTCATGAGCACACCTCCAGTGGTGACGACGTCTTGACGTCCGACTTCATCTGAATTCAAGGATGGTGCCAACATTTGTTTTCGTTGCATGGTTCGGTGCCGAATGGTACCAGTCTATTGAATTCTGCAGTGTGCACGGTTAATTTACGAGAACGACAGAAATGAATTCGAAGGAATGAGCTGATTTTCGATAATTACCTTCAGCATCTTTACTGTGGTCTTTGTCTACGAAAACAAACAGTTGCAAATGGGTATCAATCTGTGACCTTCGCAGTGATGTACATCATTTTCAATGAGTAATCTGCTGCTGCAGTAGAGTGGCGTAATTTTGATAATCCACAAATTAGCGAATGCAAAACAGATCATAAGTGAGAGCAATGGTGATTAATGCAATTGATTACAGGTGAACATTCACTCCAATTCCACTTAATAATGTTGTATATCTGCGCCGAGATGGCCCCACGGGTCACCTACAAATGGCTCATCGAGCTGATGACCAAAACGAAGTTCAGAAGTCTTATTTTTATTTCTAGCATGACATTTTTCATTGGAGAATCTGACTTATTTTCATGGTGTTACGAGCGCCAATCTTTTGAAATCTCAGGGACGTCATTGGTCAAGCAGATGGGGAAGGGGAAAATGTTTAACAAAACGCAGAACGGCTCATATTTCGGAGAGTGCTGTGCTCTATAGCCGGCCTCTCAAATCGGGAAGGCCGATGTCATGGTGGGATTTCACACTGCTAACAGAAGCCGCTAATTCTTCATTTCACGCATAAGGGTACAAATGTGCACCAGGCTCCGGTAGTAAGCGACTGAATAGAATTGTGTCGTTTGTTAAAAAACAATTCGCACCAAAACAAGAGTTTTTCTTGTCCCAGTTTAATTGCGTAACAATTCGCATATGTTGTGGCAGAACATTATGACATCGTGGGTGAATGAAAATTGTACGAGTAGAATTTTTGGTGCAAACGGGAAACGACGGAAAATGGCGAAAGGGCAGCATCTAGGCTGACAGCCCACACGCCGGTTAAATCATCAGGATGCGCCAGTTTAATGGGACGCCAACGTGAGAAAGGCCATTTTGCGTGCTGGGCACCTCCAATGCGTTTGGCACAAAATTGTAAATTATTTGTCACTTTTTGCAGATCATTAAAACCAATACCGGAGAATAATGTTGCTCTTGCCGAAATCATATGGAGAGAAACTATTCTGAGATAATGGCTTTTTTACCTGAGCCGTTTTCATTTGAACCGAGTTCTGCGGGAGACAGAAGGATATCGCTGCAGGTTTGGCTGCAAAGACGGTAGAGGTGATTGCAGAACAGCAATAGTTTCACTTAACGAATAGAAAATAGGTTCTGATATTGCTAGGTGTTTAGAACAACAATCCCGAAGCAAAACGTTAAAAATGGCGTTACTGGTCAATGGTAAAACGCCATTTCTGATTCAGTTCAAATGACGTATCCGATTAAGGATTACAGTGGAGTATCAGAACAATCTGCCAGTGGATAAAAAAGGACCGAAGAGCAGAGTATTCGGTTCTGTCTTTTGCATTCCATGTAATGTACTTATATTTTAGTAATGCACATTCTCAGTTATTTTGAGTCTTCCTCATTCAGCTCTATCTTTCTCTCACTCTCTCTAACTTGGGGCTCTGTCATAGCTAGCCATCGCAATGTATTTGGTTCCCATATAGCGAGGGAAATTACAGTGGCGTCTTCAACTTAGATCGCAGTGACAAATGTTAAATTCTTTACCCGTCAGTCTGGCCTCAATAAAACTCGAGATGGATTTGTAGGCATAGTAGTATTTATTTTTAACCAACTTGCAAGTCTGACTCGCTTCTCTGGGACACAGAACACAGAACCAGTCTCCTGGATCCCTTGGAAACGAATGAGGTCCGAGACAAAGAGATCTCTGCAAATACATTCAAATGGCATCAAGTTTCACATACAGATTCCATTAAGTCATCCTATACCCCTCTTGACCTGGCAATACATCCTAATTGGCTCAGTTCTCATTCCTAAACCCTGGGCCTCTTGTTACCCAGCATCCTTTTCTCCTCCTCCACCAGACACCCCTCCCCCTTCCTTCCCATGTTTTCAGAAATCCTTTGTCTGTGAACTCACTAGAATTAGACTGGCCTACATCTGTAACTAATATATTAAAGGTAACTATTTTATATCACGTTCGTCATTCCCTCCTTTTATCATTTCATGATAAACTAGCTATTCAATCCGTAGCTACGGCCCCTCATCTAAAAAGATTCGTTGCTGCATTTCCAATTCCTGTTGCAGCACTCCATCATCCGCTGCACCCTCGTGGATCCTAACAGCCAAGATTCTAGGGGCGTCTATCTGTTCCAGTGCACCCCGCATTCTAACCATCACGCATTTAAGGTTGGCGAGGCCCACAAAGATGCAGCCGAGTGCCACTGCTAAATACATGGCCATATTTATCAACCAGTCCTTCTAACCTCCCAATCCCCAGTTACCCCAAGAGCCAGGGTCCTGCATTCCATCCAAGTGATCCCGTATGCGATCCATAAATTTAGTGATGTTAGCGGTTAGGTCTTGCACTCCCATGATACACTTGCCTTGCACTATGGCGCATACCCCACCCTCACGGGCCAGAAGATAGTCAAGAGCATGCCGGTTCTGCATTGCAAACAACCGCAGCTGAAACAATTCCATGGTTATTGCCCCGAGGGCTCCCAAGGTTTCGTTTCCCAGGCTGGTAAGGCCAAAAATAAAATAATTCCTATTGCTAACCGCCATGACCCCCCCCCCCCAGCCCCCGCCCCCCACGCCACACCTCCCATCGTCAACACGCTCAGAATTCCCTTCCCGGCTGAGTGGCCCCGGTTGGGTGCGAGAACCTGAGGTTTTTCCCAGTTCTCGCAGAATTCAGCTGAGACTGCCCGGCGTGCTTACTGATGATGCAGCATCCACGCCGAGGGGCGGGGGACTGTGGTAGGAACTAGAGTTCCGATAGCAATTTGGCGCGGAAATGGGGGTGACAAAACATTGGTCGCTGTGCCATTAAAAGAAAAGTAGTATTCTTGCTCCGTGTACAGGCTAGCATCACAATCAGTTTTTCGGTTGCGTAGGGATCCCCCAGCAGCCCAGTTTCTCCAGCTTTGGAACGCCCATTCGGGGCTCCCAACAGTGATATGAGAGACATTCGCCCAGCCACAAAGGAGCTGCAGGCCGGCGTCCAATGGAACGCAGGTGGTGTTGTAACAAACGCATTGGCCCGACGCCTGAGTGATATGACACCTCCTGTCCGTACAGGTGGGGAACAGACATGTTATATTCGTTTCCACCTCTACCAGCAAACAGCCGAACCCGTTACTGCCGAAACAATTCTCGTACGACGGGGAGTCTCTATTGGGAATGAAGTGGCTAGGTATGTATGCCCTACACCGTTGCAGCCTATCATACTGTGAGTGGAAATTATCCTGAAGAAGAGGAAGGCAAATAGCCGGTGGTGCTGAACCCGGATCGTAAGGAAGAGTGACTTGCTCAGGCGGTGGCTCGGAACGCTGACAATGAACCACCGTTTGGGGAGTGCCCCAAAGCGGTGAAACAGAAAATAACCTAGGCACCGATGCGGGGTTCGGGTAGCAGACAACCCGTCCGTGGCCATACAAGCGGTGGTAAATCTGGTAGCAGAGATTCATACTACCCGGTTTTCCACAGCCTGGGTCCTAAATGAATTAAGTGTATCTCCTGTTAACCTACATTCTAGTTGTACTCCCCTCCTTACACGCCCCGTCCTCTCTCTAGTCCCCCTCTCTCTCTCACAACCTCTTCCTACCCTCTCCTGACGGTCTGATTTTACCTTTATGGCACCAATCTTAACATATCCAAAATCAAATTTACATGTCCTCCAAAAACAAGGCAATGTCTATGTAATGTTCCCTTCCCATCGCCGGGACCTGTGCAATTGCTTCATGAATCCTGCATTGTCCGTTAACCTGATGACCTTCCATAAGTCGATAACATGTCCTCGTATATGGGGGCAGCGAAGAACATCACCTCTGCATAAACGAAATGTACTTGTAGTTTGGTTGGGGTTCCTGATGCAGATGATATTTCCCTTCTCCATTTCCGTCGCCGATGTCACTCCAAGCGAGGCGAGGCCGAAGATTGCACAGTCGGTGCGCAGCCATCCCATCATTCTTCACACCTGTAAAAGTGTTTGGGGCAGCACGGTAGCATTGTGGATAGCACAATTGCTTCACAGCTCCTGGGTCCCAGGTTCGATTCCGGCTTGGGTCACTGTCTGTGCGGAGTCTGCACATCCTCCCCGTGTGTGCGTGGGTTTCCTCCGGGTGCTCCGGATTCCTCCCACAGTCCAAAGATGTGCAGGTTAGGTGGATTGGCCCTGATAAATTGCCCTTAGTGTCCAAAATTGCCCTTAGTGTTGGGTGAGGTTACTGGGTTATGGGGATAGGGTGGAGGTGTTGACCTTGGGTAGGGTGCTCTTTCCAAGAGCCAGTGCAGACTCGATGGGCCGAATGGCCTCCTTCTGCACTGTAGGTTCTATGATATGATAAAACAGCGCTGGGGAAGGGAGGCAGATTAGTAACCGATCTTTTTACAGTGGTAGAGGTGGACCCAATTTACAGTGGTGGAGGTGGACCCAAGCACTCCGCCCCTCCACTTTAACTGTAGTGGGGGTGGTAAGGAGAACTTGGAATGGCCCCTCCCATCGTGGCTCCGACCCTTTCCAAGTCCAATTTTTGACCATGACGTAACTACTGGGCTGCACTGAAAGTGAGCAAGGTAATGGGGGCGGTGGCGGGTGAGCCGCGCGGACCTGGCCATGGGGCTCCTTGAGGACCTGAGTGAGGGCTAGAACATAGTCGTATGGTGATACTGAACCAGTCTGGGAACATGCAGGTTCCAGGGAGTTCTAAGGGGAGCCATTAACGATCTCGGCAGGAGAGAGCCGGGCCGGTCCCGCAGGTGTAACCCGCAGCTGGAAGAGGGCAACGGGGAGCAACTTACGCCATGTCAGTCCTGTGTCTGCTCTTAATTTAGCCAATTTAGTTTTGTGGGTCTTATTGTGTCTCTCAACCAACCCGGCCGCCTGCGGTCTGTACACACAGTGCAACTGCTGTCGTATGCCCAACTGGGAGCAGAAATCCTAGTTAACCTATCCAATAAAATGAGGCCCGTTATCAGAACTTAACTGAGCTGGTTTACCGTACTGGGGAATGATATTTCGCATCAGAACTTTAACCACAGTAGCAGCTTTATTATCGGTAGTCGGATACGCCTCGACCCATCTGCTGAACCCATCCACTATGACCAAAACATATTTACAACATTGACATCATTCCAGCTCAATGTAATCCATTTGGAGCGTCTCAAAGGGACCACTGGGCAACGGGGTTTGCCTCATACCACAAGGGATACCTTTGCCGGTGTTATTTTGCTGACAAATCAAACACCGACTACTGATACTCTGGGCCAACCCCTGCATTTTAGGGTGCCACCAAGTGTCCAGCAACAAATAACTAGTCCCCCGAGCCCCACAATGAGTTGCAAAGTGTACACATTCGATGACCCATAAAGCCAGTACATCAGACATACAAATCTGATGTGCTGGCGTGGTCCATAAAGAGGAAACAGATTCATATGTACAACCTAACCGTTTCCACATTTGTTTGTCACTCTCAAGAGCGTCCTCATGTAACCTTATGACGTCTTGGATGGCTGGCATTGGCTTGTCAGAAGCAGACCTATTTATAGCAGATCGGTTCGTCTGACTTAACATTTTAGGCACCATCACTTGCTGAATTTGCGCGGCTGTCCGTGCTGCACAATCTGCTTGTTCATTACTAACCTCAACTGGGGTCTTACCATTTGTATGGGCAGCACATTTAATGACGGAAATCTGCGCGGGCATCAGGAGGGCCTGCAGTAGGTCATTAACTAAACCCCGGTGGGATATTTCCGTGCCGGACGACGTAAGGAATGCCCTATTCTTCCAGAGCTGTCCGAAGTCATGAACTACAGCGAAGGCGTATTGGGAGTCAGTGTAAATATTTACCCAACGATCTACCCCAAGTATACATGCACGGGTAAGGCAAAAAGTTTGGCTTGTTGGGCTGAATAAGGGGCCTGAAAAGCGGCCGCTTCTAGGATCAGACCATCATGATCTACGATTGCGTAACCGCCCAGTCTCCGGCCAGTGGGTCTTATTAATGCACTGCCATCAACATACATAATCATGTCAGGTTGTTCTAACGGAATAACGCTCAGATCGTCCCTTATTGTGATAGTTTCCTGAATCAAGGCTAAACAGTCGTGGCCAGGTGCGTCTTCATGGACAGGGGAACCGCTAAGAAAACAGGTTGGATTGATAGTGGTATAGTATTTAAATAATGTGGAGATGCCGGCGTTGGACTGGGGTGAGCACAGTAAGACATTTTACAACACCAGGTTAAAGTCCAACAGGTTTGTTTCGATGTCACTAGCTTTCGGAGCGCTGCTCCTTCCTCAGGTGAATGAAGAGGTATCTTCCAGAAACATATATATGGACAGATTCAAAGATGCCAGACAATGCTTGGAATGCGAGCATTAGCAGGTGATTAAATCTTTACAGATCCAGAGATGGGGTAATCCCAGGTAAAAGAGGTGTGAATTGTGTCAAGCCAGGACAGTTGGTAGGATTTTACAGGCCAGATGGTGGGGGATGAATGTAATGCGACATGAATCCCAGGTCCCGGTATTTAAATGTCAGACATGGATTTTTCAAAAGGTATATTTCACACCTATTCTGACGAGCTGCGGTAAGATGCTGATTCTGCAGTTGCCCCAGTAGTGCGATGACCGAGTGGGAGTTGTACACCGTAATATCCTGTTGGAGAGTTATATTGGCAGCAGCCTGCAAACTATTGTGTATCGCTGCCAAGATCTGGGTGCAAACAGGGTGGCCCAATGCCACTGGATCAAGTTTGGAAGAGTAATATGCTTCGGGCCGGTGCTTGTCCCCATGTTGCTGGGTGAGTACCGCTGTTGAACATCCTTCCAGAACAGTACAGTATATCTGGAACGGTCGGTCGTACAGGGGCCTACCGAGGGCCGGTGCTTATAACAAGGCCTGCTTCAGGCAACGGAAGGCTTCGAGTGCCTCGGTGGTGAGAGTAAAATTCCCCCTTCCCAGTGTAAGGCGGCAGCAGCTTGTATAGACAGCGATGTTTGGTACCCACTGCCTACAATAAGTTACCATACCCAGCCAATGACGGACCTCCTTGGCTGTGGTAGCGGCGGGGAATTGGCATATTGGTTCAATCCTACTGGGTTCGAGACTTTTTTCTGTGGCTTTAAGTAAAACTCCTAAGAACTTGACCTTTGTCTGAGCCACCAGGACCTTTGATTGTGAAACAACATAACGCAACGAGGATAGGTGGTTTAATAACTGGATCACATCATCTCTGTTACTGGGCTCGAAAGGACTCGCTACCAATATGTCATCTACATACTGCACTAGAGTGGAACCATACTCGAATGTCAAGGCCTGGAGTTGGGTCTGCAGACATCTGGAGAAGAGCGTAGGTGAGTTGATGAACCCCTGAGGCAGTCGGGTCCAGGTATACTGCTGTCCATTGTAAGTGAAGGCAAACAAATATTGGCTTTCAGATGCGAGTGGAAGGCCAAAGAAAGCGTGCTGAAGGTCAATTATGGCGAAGACCCGGGCTCGACCCGGAATTTGAGCCAGTATGTGGGCAGGATTAAGGACGGGAGCATGTAACGGCTGTGCGATGGCATTGATTGAACGTAAATCCTGTACTAATCGGTACTGGTCTGGTTTGACTGGTTTAGGCACAGCAAGTATGGCGGTGTTTTCTTCTGATTGGTAAGGGACCAAAATACCCTGTTGCAACAGCTCTCTGATTAATGTGTCTATAGACGGGGCAGCTTGGGGTTTCAGGGGGTATTGCCGCATGGAGTGCAGCTGTATATGGTCCTTAATCGTTCCCTTTATGGGTGTAACATTTGTCTTTCCCACTTGTGGTGGGTATTCCGCCCAGACCTGTGGATTGACATATTCCATAACGTCACGTCCCCAGTGATGCTGAAGTCGAGTGCTAATCGTTTCAGGGACCTCAAAATATTTTATGGAAGTGCCGTCTGGCGTGACTTGAAGTGCATACTCTGTTGGATCTAAATGATCCACTCCCCTCCTTACCATAGGCTCCAGATCCTTGGCATGGTACTGGTCGTGGACCTGACGTGTAATATGAGGGCCTAGAGAAGCTGACTGCGGCCATAAATGTGGTGGTATTGTAACAAAATCGGCTGTACCTTCTTTTCCCGTGACTGTGGCTGTAACCTTGACTGGCCATTCGGTCCCAATTAGAGACCGGTATATGTCCTCCAACTCCCTGTTTTCTCCGGTTCTGTCATAGGTCAGGGTAACGTCATGCAGTGAATGTTCAATGTCTAACGTCCACCACTGGGGAGTGATAGAAATATAGCACTGTTGTCTCATCCTCTATGATGAACCATTACCCCTTCGCCTCCGCACTCTAGCTGCAGCTGGAAGATACACAGTAAATCTCGGGCCAACAAGTTACAGTCCAATCCAGTAGTCACCACAAATTGATGTTACAGCATCAGAGTTTATATTTTCCTAATCGGCAACTGTCTCAGAATCTCACTAGGGGGCGCTCTAGCTGAATCCTCTGGCTCTTCAAAGACTTCGACGTCCTTCCCTTCCACTAAGGGGAGCTCCAGCTCATCAGAACCATTCCAATCCTCTTTCTTTGTTCTCATACTTTTCTTTCCTACCATCTCTGTCTGAAGGAATCCAGGTGGTTTGCGTGATTGTTTCTGGATAGGATCAGGTCCCTCTCTCATTGTCCGAGATCGGGTCCTAGAGCTAACTGGGCTTGTTGAACAGAGCTCCCTTCTCTAACAGACAGTGAAGATGCTGAAATAGGACCCAAGCTGTCAACCGAAGCGGCTGGAGAGGCTGGCATGATTTGAATAAGGGGAACAGTGACTGGACATAAATTATGATACCCTGGTGGTTCCGTAATGAGTGCAGACAATGCTACTGGTGCAGTCGGGTCTCTAGCCGACATGGTCTAATTTTCTAGGTCCTCATCTGCCTCTGTCAATGTAAGGCCAGCCATTGAACTACGTAGCTCTTTTTTTCCGAGTCCACCCCTCTCTTTACTTGCACGTTTTTTTGAATCCACATTCCTTTTTCAAGATTTCCAGAGTTTTCTGGTTCCCCCTTTCACTAATTGGCATCCCCATTTTAAGGGCATTTTCTTGCCAACTTAATAAGTTGATCTTATCCCTCTCATGTTGACAATATTGTCTCCAGAATTTAATTAAGTCTTTAGCTTTCATACTTTGGCTCTCTTTTATTAAAAAAAATGTATTTGCCTATTTATAACCAATGCCAATTTTTGCTACTTGGCAAAATTATTTAAAAGGTTTTCACAGTATTATTTGAAAACTTGAAATGTTTGAAAATTCAAATTGAATTCCTGCAACCTGCAAGCTTAGTTCTGATCTCAACTCAGTACTGAATTTGCGATTTGCTTAACACAAACTTGTATAACTTTTACAACTTAATTAATTCTTAACCTTAACAATTTTTATTTTAACAAGTTTTTCTTACATTCACAAAAATGTTGACTTCTTTCAATGAGGGAGCAGTTAGCTGCGTGATTTATACCGGAGCAAAGTCAACTGTCATCTCCAGATTTACACTTTTTAAAATGGTGTCAGTGAATTTCTTTAGGTCTCTATTAATTCACAAATAAAATGAGGTAAACATTATTTCAAATAATTCAAACTTAAAATTCTGCCAATTTCAATCAATTGCTTGCTAAAATAATTAACTTTTATCAAGGAGGTGGAGAAATCCACTGGTTTCCTTTAATTAATTCAAAATATAACTTTGCTGGAGTTTCGCTGACTCGCAAGAAAGGTATCCAATTATACCACAAGCTGTCTGTTATCTCAAGCTGCTGTTAACCTTTTGAGAGACTTCAGCTTTAACTAACATGCAGCATCCACTTCTATGGATGTTCTTTTGTTTTGAAATGTATCCAAACATTGCCCCATAATCTCTAACTAGTCCTCAAGACTGCGTTTCTTGCCACTACAGTCCAAGAATACAATTTTAGCTGAATCAACTATAGATTTATAAACACTCATGGAACTGAACCCTCCTCCCTGAGGTCCCATCAGTTCATCAAAACACTCACATATGGAATTAAACCATCAATTTCGATGTCCCACGATTCCAAAATTAACCCAAAGCCGAACTATCAATTATGATATCCTATCAGTAAAATTTTCTAATCCCCAGACTGACCTTTGATTTCGTCGACACAATATTTCCGTACCAACCGCGAGTGACCAGAGCAATCAGACCATAAGAAGAGGGGAAAACCAATGCGCGGTCATTTTCCAGCTACACATTGTGGGCCCTTTTCCACTTTCCTTGTCCAAAATCAGTCTAATTCTGATTTCGCGGTTGGTCGGTAACTGTCTGGAGAAATCCCGGGTTTCCGGCACCAAATGACAAATGTTGAATTCTTGAAACGTCAGCCTGGCCTCAATAAAACTCGAGATGGATTTGTAGGCACAGTAGTATTTATTTTTAACCAACTTGCAAGTCTGACTCGCTTCTCAGGGACGCAGAACACAGAACCAGTCTCCTGGATCCCTTGGAAACGAATGAGGTCCGAGACAAAGGGATCTCTGCAAATACATTCAAATGGCATCAAGTTTCGCATACAGATTCCCATAGGTCATCCTATACCCCTCCTGACCTGGCCATACATCCTAATTGGCTCACGTCTCATTCCTAAACCCTGGGTCTCTTGTTACCCAGCATCCTTTTCTCCTCATCCACCAGACACCCCTCCCCCCCCCCCCCCCACCCTTCCTTGCCATGCTTTCTGAAATCCTTTGTCTGTGAACTCACTAGAATTAGACTGGCCTACATCTACATTTCTGTAACTAATGTATTTAAACTAACTATTTTATATCACATTCATCAGCAGCAGCGCAGTATTTGATAGATATTCAAATAGCAATTCCGTGGCATTGCTCTGAAAGCATGCCACGTGATAGCAGTTAAAGTATTCGGCGTACATATGGAATGTTTGGATTGGATGGCGGAGATGTTTGGCCGGAATCAGTGGCCATCGACTGTTCCTCTGTGTCCCTGCGTATTTAAATGAGACGGCACACTGGTTGGTTAACGGATAGTCAAACATGCGTTGTCAGTTTATTGCTTCTTACTGCACTTAAGCTCCAGATCTTCCAATTCTAGAAGTAGAAAACATGGCGAGTGATCAGATCATTCTGGACGATTTGTATACAAATTACGCGCCAAAATAATAAGTTGTTTTGACGCCAAGGAAAAAAAATGCATATATGCTAGAAGCCCAGTTGTCATTGCAGACTCTAAGAGACTTCCGTCCATTTTATTCTGGTGTCAGAATTTAGCTAATTGCCCGGCAATTCCTTCTTGAAACTTCTATTTGGAGTTGTGAGAAACAGGAATATGATTCGAATTGTTCCATCATATTTAGAGATTCAGAATTTTTTTCAGAATGGAAGGAGGCTATTGGGCCCTTCGAATCCATGTTAATCAACAATGATATGAAGACACTGATCCAATTTTCCAGCGATTGGCTCGCAGAAGGTATTAACAGTGCAAGGAAACATGTAAACACTTCTCAGATGGTACGAAGGTTTCTAACACAACCACTTTCTCGGCAGTAAATTTCAGACTCCCACCACCCTCTAGGTGAAAATATTTATTCTCATCGCCCCACTTAGCCTTCTACCTTATACCTTAAATCGTTGCCCCATTGATTTTGACCCGTCTACGAAAGGAAACAAAAGTACCTTAATAACTACCTTATTACGCCGTTAATAATCTTATAACATCTCGCTCAGGTCCCCTCTGAACCGTTGCTGGTCGGAGGAGAACAGCCCCAGCCTGTTCAGTCACTTTTCATAGCTCAGAGCTTCCGTCGCGGACAACATCCTGATATGTATCATCTGCACTGTCTCTAGTGCAGCCACTTCCTTTCCACAATGTGTGAACTAGAAATGTACGCAACACTCCAGTTTCGTCGGAAGCAGCGTTGTGTTCAATTTCAGCATGCCTTCCCTGTGCTTTTCACTCCAACAGGGCTCTACAGTTGCAGCCTGCCCATTACGTTTCGATAGCATGCAAAGTGAACCTCAAATAATCATTGAATGAAAGTGTTGTTATTGTCACAGCCTAACCCATTAACCAGTGTTTACATGGACTATACGTTCAGAGCAATCTGAAATACAAAATGAAAACGCTCTGAAGAAGAGTCATTCGGCCTCGAAGTGTTAACTCTTTTACGTTCCGAGTGATGCTGCTACACATCTTGATTTTCTAACTTTATTTCAGAATCCAGCATCGGCGGTGTTTTGCTATTATTTATGAATTACGTGGCGTAGGATTGTTCGCCTGTGCCGAATTACTCAATAGATACCTACTTCGCGAGAATCAATTCTGTGCTGCTTACAGAAAAGAAAAGGGATTCACAAAACCATTCACCTCCAGAGGGGAAAATAAGACAAGGTATTAAACTAGCATAGAGTTGGAGGATTCTGTTCGGTGAGAGTCCAAAATTGAATCAAACCAAAATACCACGCATTATTCACCGACCCCCGGCACTGATTAAGAGTGGGAAAATAGAATACGATATTAAGTTTGCGGGGCAATAAAAATAACTGACTGTAAATGTTTCTATGGGTGCGTGAGGCGAAAACGATTGATGTCCCTTTGTCAGAAAGACAGGCATTAATAATGGGAAAGAAAGTCAGTACTAAAAGTGTATTGAGGTCATATCTTAACAAAGGAGGACACAAATCTGATGCCAGAGCTGTGAGGGAATGCCGAGTCTAGTGAGTGGTGAGATGGCGGAATCAAAGGAGATCAGTATTAGTAGAGAAATTGAGTTTCAGAAACTGGTGGGATTACAGGCTGAAAAATCCTCAGGTCCAGATAAACAACATCCCACGTTACCTTCGAAAGTTGCCAGAGAAATGGTGGCTGCATTGTGGTTAGCCTCCAAGATTCCATAAGACATAAGAGCGGAAGTAAGGCCATTCGGCCCATCGAGTCCACTCCACCATTCAATCATGGCTGATTTCAACTCCATTTACCCGCTCTCTCTCCATAGCCCTTAATTCCTCGAGAAATCAAGAATTTATCATCTTCTGTCTTAAAGACACTCAACGTCCCGGCCTCCACCGCCCTCTGTGGCAATGAATTCCACAGACCCACCACTCTCTGGCTGAAGACATTTCTCCTCATCTCTGTTCTAAACTGACTCCGTTTTATTCTAAGGCTGTGCCCCAGGGTCCTAGTCTCCCATGCTAATGGAAACAACTTCCCTACGGACACCCTATCTAAGCCATTCATTATCTTGTAAGTTTCTATTAGATCTCCCCTCAACTTCCTAAACTCCAATGAATATAATCCCAGGGTCTTCAGACGTTCATCGTATGTTAGGCCTACAATTCCTGGGATCATCCGTGTGAATCTCCGCTGGACCCGCTCCAGTACCAGTATGTCCTTCCTGAGGTGCGGGGCACAAAACTGCTCACAGTATTCTAAATGGGGCCTAACTAATGCTTTATAAAGCTCAGAAGTACATCCCTGCTTTCATATTCCAAGCCTCTTAAGATGAATGACAACATTGCATTTGCTTTCTTAATTACGGACTCAACTTGCAAGTTTCCCTTTAGAGAATCCTGAACTAGGACTCCCAAGTCCCTTTGCACTTCAGCATTATGAATTTTGTCACCGTTTAGAAAATAGTCCATGCCTCTATTCTTTTTTCCAAAGTGCAAGACCTCGCACTTGCCCACGTTGAATTTCATCAGACATTTATTGGACCACTCTCCTAAACTGTCTAAATCATTCTGCAGGCTCCCCACCTCCTCCATACTACCTGCCCCTCCACCTATCTTTGTATCATCGGCAAACCTAGCCAGAATGCCCCCAGTCCCGTCATCTAGATCGTTAATATACAGCTGTGGCCCCAACACTGAACCCTGCGGGACACCACTCGCCACGTGTTGCCATTCCGAAAAAGAACCTTTTATCACAACTCTCTGCCTTCTGCCTGACAGCCAATCATCAATCCATGTTAGTACCTTGCCTCGAATACCATGGGCCCTTATTTTACTCAGCAGTCTCCCGTGAGGCACCTTATCAAAGGCATTTTGGAAGTCAAGATAGATAACATCCATTGGCTCGCCTTGGTCTCACCTATTTGTTACCTCTTCAAAGACCTCTAACATGTTTTTCAGGCACGACCTCCCCTTACTAAATCCATGCTGACTTGTCCTAATCCGACCCTGCACTTCCAAGAATTTAGAAATCTCATCCTTAACAATGGATTCTTGAATCTTGCCAACAACCGAGGTTAGGCTAATGGCCTATAATTTTCCATCTTTTTCCTTGTTCCCTCCTTGAACAGGGGGTTACAACAGCGATTTTCCAAACCTCTGGGACTTCCCCTGAGTCCAGTGACTTTGAAAGATCATAACTAATGCCTCCACTATTTCTTCAGCTATCTCCTTTAGATCTCTAGGATGTAGCCCATCTGGGCCCGGAGATTTATCAATTTTTAGACCTCTTCGTTTCTCTAGCACGTTCTCCTTTGTGATGGCTACCAGATTCAACTCTGCCACCTGACTCCCCGGAATTGATGGGATATTACTCATGTCTTCTACTGTGAAGACTGACGCAAAGTACTTATTTGGTTCCTCAGCTATTTCCTTCTCTCCCATCACTAGATTACCAGCGACATTTTGGAGCGGCCCAATGTCAACTTTTGCCTCCCGTTTGTTTTTAATGTATTTAAATAAACTTTTACTATAATTCCTAATGTTACTGGCTAGCCTACCTTCATATTTGATCCTCTCTTTCCTTATTTCTCTCTTTGTTATCCTCTGTTTGTTTTTGTAGCCTTGACAATCTTCTGACTTCCCGCTCCTCTTTGCCACATTCTAGGCTTTCTCTTTTGCTTTAATGCATTCCCTAATTTCCTTTGTCAGCCATGGCTGCCTAATCCCCCCTCTGATAACCTTTCTTTTCTTTGCGATGAACCTCTGTACTGTGTCCTCAATTACTCCCAGAAACTCCTGCCATTGTTGTTCTACTGTCTATCCCACTAGGCTCTGCTCCCAGTCGATTTTCGTCAGTTCCTCCCTCATTCCCCTGTAGTTACCTTTATTTAACTGTAACACCTTTACATATGATTCTACCTTCTTTCTTTCAAGTTGGAGATTGAATTTTACCATGTTATGATCACTGCCTCCTAAGTGCTCCCTTACTTTAAAATCTTTAATCAAGTCTGGCTCATTACATAACACTAAGTCCAGAATGGCCTGTTCCCTCGTGGGCTCCATCACAAGCTGTTCCAAAAAGCCCTCCTGTAAACATTCAATGAATTCCCTTTCCTTGGGTCCACTGGCAGCATTATATGCCAAGTCCACCTGCATATTGAAGTCCCCCATGATCACTGTGACCTTGCCTTTCTGACTTGCACTTTCTATTTCGTGGTGCATTTTGTTCCCCCGGTCCTGACCACTGTTAGGAGGCCTGTACATAACTCCCATTATGTTTTTTTTTGCCTTTGTGGTTCCTCAACTCTACTCACACAGACTCCACATCATCTGACCCTATGTCGTTTAGTGCTATTGATTTAATTGCATTCCTAATTAACAAGGCAACCCTGCCCCCTCTGCCCACCTTTCTGTCTTTTCGATAGGTTGTGAATCCCTGGATGTTTAAATGCCAGTCCTGAACCCCCTGAAACCATGTCTCTGTGATGCCTACCACATCATACCTGCCAGTCACAATCTGGGCCACAAGCTAATCTACCTTGTTCCGTACACTGCACACATTTAAATATAGCACCTTTAATTCTCTATTGACCATCCCTTTTTGTTTTCTTAATGTGGTGGAACTTGGCTTACTGAGCCTTTCCATACACTGTGTCATATTTTGTGGGATGGGGACTATCGTACCCTCTCCTTTGTTTTGTCTTTTCGTGCTTTTCTGTATTCCTAATCAGCTACCCTTCCCACTGATTACTTCACCTGTTCGTTCCCTGACTGCCCCCCCCCCCACACACACACACACACAATCTCTAGTTTAAAGTCCTATTGACCACCCTATTTACTATTTTCGCCAGAACACTGGTCCCAGTTCGGTTCAGGTGGAGACCATCCCAACGGTATATGTCCCCCCTATCCCAAAACTGATGCCAGTGTCCCATGAAAAGGAACCCCTCTTTCCCACACCACTCTTTCAGCCAGGTGTTAACTTCCCTTATTCTTGCCTCCCTCTGCCAATTTGCACGTGGCTCGGGCAGTAATCCGGAGATTATGACCCTTGAGGACCTGTTTTTTAATTTGAATTCTAGCTCTTTATAATCTCTAAATAGGTCCTCTTTCCTAGACTTGCCTATGTTGTTGGTACCGACATGGACCACAACAATTGGACCCTCCCCCTCCCTCTCCACTATCCTTTCAAGCCGGCCAGAGATGTCCCGCACCCTAGCACCGGGCAGGCAACATACCATGCGGGACTCTTTATCCTGCTCACAAAGGATACTATCTATCCCCCTGATAATAGAAGCCCCTACAACTACAACTTGCCTATTTACTCCCTCCCCTTGAATGGCCTGCTGAAGTGCCTTGGTCAGCTGACTCATCCTTCCTGCAGCCCTGTTCGCCATCCACACAGGGAGCAAGTGCCTCATACCTGTTGGACAGGGTCAAGGGCTGAGGCTCCTGAGTTCCTGACTGCTGGTTCCCTTTATCTGCCTGACTTGCAGTCACACCCTGCTGTCCCTGGCCACTGGCAGGATTTAAACCACTTACTCTGACAGGTGTGACTGCCTCTTGAAACACAGTGTCCAGGTAAGTCTCCCCCTCCCGGATGTGCCTCAATGTTTGAAGCTCAGACTCCAGCTCATCAACTCTGAGTCGGAGCCCTTCGAGCAGCCAACACTTACTGCAGATGTGGTCTCTGCAGCTCGCAATGGGATCTGCCAGCTCCCACATCAAGCAGCTCAAGCACATCACCTGACCAGCTATCACTAATTAATTAATTAATTTAATTTAAGTTTAGCTGTGTTTTTTTAAAAATTTGGGGCAGATTTGCTATCAACCAATCAGATCACAGCTTCCCTCTGACGTCACTTTTGGAGAAAAAAAACTGGAAAACAGGAAGTTACCGTTAGGTTTTTATACTCACAGAGGCTGCTCCTCCTCCTCCGAACGGCTCCCGAAATTAGGCCCAAAGAAAGAGAGAGAGCAAAACAGTAGGGAAAAAACACCTTCTCACACTCTTCACCGAATTACCTCACTGCACCAAATTACCAAATTCTCACTCTGTCTGTGTCTCACTCACTCAGGCTGTGTCTCCATGACCTGCGCAATGCTTACAAATGTGCGCTTTCTGTCTGTCTTTTATACAGACTTTAGGATGACTCACACTAAAACTTCAAAGGGAATAATACAATGTGTACCTTTATGCCCCATAACAGGCCTTAGGTGACTGCCAGATAACTGCCTCTCAGCAATTAGGGTGGGGGCAGTTTCAGCCAATCAGACACTAATCTACACTGCACATTTAACTGAAAAACAGCAAAATTAGATTGACCACTTACCTTTCCTGGTTACCTCACTGCACCAAATTACCAAATTCTCACTCTGTCTGTGTCTCACTCATTCAGGCTGTGTCTGAAACTGTAGACTGCAACGGTTCGTGCAGATTGCCGATTAAATAATGCACTGCCACTATTTATAAATTGAGGTTGAGAGGAAGCAAGGACGCCTGGAGTAGGTCCTGGGGAGAATCCATTGCTAAATATGTTATAGAAAAGGCCTTGTAAAACAGTGGCAGAACCGGAGAGAGTCAGCATGGATTTATGAAAAGGAAATCATACTTGACAAATCTACTGCGATTTCTTCAGAACGAACCGTAATCTAATAGAAACAAATTCAATTCTAACAGGGCATATGCAGGTTAGATCGCAGAAGGATGCTCCAGATGCTGGGGTTGTCCAGAACCACGGTTCGGAGTTTGAGGATACCGGAAGACCACGTTGTACAGAGATGAGGAGAACACTCATCACCCAGGAGTAATCGGCATACAGAATTCTTTACCACATAAGGTCATTTTTTTGAATGAATTTGGAGTACCCAATTCGTTTTTCCAATTAAGCAGCAATTTAGCGTGGCCAATCCACCTCGCCTGCACATCCTTGGGTTGTGGGGGGCGGAAACCACGTAAATACGGGGAGAATGTGCAAACTCCATGCGGACAGTGACCCAGAGCCGGGATCGAACCTGGGACCTCAGCGCCGTGAGGCTGCAGGACTAACCCACTGCGCCACCGTGCTGCCCCTTCTACAGTCGATAGGTAACCAGGGCTGGATTCTCCGTCCCACCGCGCCAGATTTCTGGTTCAGCACGCAGGCAGGATGCTCCATTTCGCCTGCTGGTCAACGGGGTTTCCCATTGTGGGTCAGACCCACGCTGTCGGGGAACCCCCAGGCTGCCAACAAAATGGAGCATCACGACGGCGGAGTATCGAGCCCAGTATCTAGGCGCAGGCAGAGGCAATTCAGTCTTAGAACCTGCTCCGCCATTCATTATGATCATGGCTGATCATCCATATCAATACCCTGATCTCGCCTCCTCCCCTTCCCCGCCCCAATATTCTTTGATCTGATCTTCGTAGAAAGAGATTTCTCGGACTGCTTCTTCAAAATATTATTGGGGGGGGGGGGGAAGGGCGGGGGGGGGGGGGGGGGGGGGGGGGGGAGGGCGGGGGGGGGGGGGATTCTCCGGTTGCGGACGCCGGTATCGCGCTTTGCGATTGGCCGGAGAATTGCCTTTACTGGCAATATCAGGGGAGGCTCAGCTTTGGCGATGCTCCGCCCTGTCCAAGCGGAGTACTCTAGGTGTGTGCCGCAAGCCGTATCGATGGCCCAGTACTTTGCCTGAGCCCCCCCCCCCCCCAACCCCCACCCCCCCCCCCCCCCTTCCCCCCCCACCCCCATGCTCCGCCCCAGACCGTCGGAGACCGACGGCATGGGTCTCGCATGCCATTACATATCGGGAACTTGGCATGACTGCTGTGGAATCAGTCCAGCGCCGACACAGTCAGGGGATGGCCGATCTGCCGGCAGGGGGTCTCTGGCAGGGGATGGGGCACTGTTGGAGGGTGGTTCATGGATCACGAACTGGCCAAAAGTGGGGTACTACTTTGCAGGCCACTGCCATGCGCACGCGCGGCCACAGACCCGACAAATCCCCCGGCCCTCGGCAGCGAGAGCCGGGTGCTTTTCGCTGCCTTCCTGTCAGCCCCTAGACATAAAGAGGATCGGTGGCCGTTTTGCGCCGAATTATCGCTCGTAATAGGCCACCATTCCCATGCCAGCGTCAGGACATAGCCTGAAAATCGTAGAACCCAGCCCCATATATCTGAATGTGAAAGAAACGGGAAGAACACGAGCTGCCGCCGGGAACCCCATCACTTACCTGTGCTCCTCCCAGTTATGCATTTCGAAGGCGGAGCAAACACCTTTTTCAGTGGTGAATAAAAGTTAAGAAACAGCAACTGTGGGGAATCACTCAGCTCACAGCTTCAGTGTCACAGTGAATGGACCAGCTACCAATTTGTGAACAGGGATCACAATGTCCCATCAATGCCAGTTTGGGAGTTCAAGCTCAGCGTACGAACTTATAATGCAATGCTGTTTCGTACATATAGAAATGTTTGCAATTTTTTTACTGACAACTCGAGGGATGTATTACATCTCATAGAGAAAGTAATTTCATGGATGCTCATGTTTTATATTATGTACGGCCGGTATCATAATGGAAGTTAAAGGCCGAAGATGTAATTTCAAGTAAAATGCAGGTTTCAGGCACATACCTTGCTCCTTATTACTCAGTCTTTGTTCTGCACAGATAAGGGCAAGAGTTAAACGTTGGTTGCAAATATTAGCAAATAAATCAAATTTGACAGGGGGAGCCCCTGGAATTTATTTGTACAAATATATCTTGAGCAGAAGTGAACAAAATGTGTGAAAGATTTTCAGCAGCCTCCTTAACGCCCCAACGGATATTTAGGTGATTGATTCAAATGAAATATACCGAGTGTGACGCATGAGTCAATCCACGGGTTCCGCCAATTTCAATCATGAACGTAACGCTTATTGACCACCACCTGTAAACTAATCTAGACACACGCAACTCCGTGAGCACTATAAACTTCCCATTGTAAAGGTCGTGCTACTTAATTAAGTCAAACAGGCTAACACCGGTGCGATTGGAAGTCCCGCCATCTCCATTTCCCGGGAAGCAAGCAGAATTGTCAGTGGCTCCTAAATCCTGAAAATGAATAAAAATGTGTCTGCATTTCCCATGTATTTTATGACATGTCAAATCAAGGAAATATGCAGAAATAGTGGTGTCAGTTCATAAAAGACAACACATTGGTAAAGTATGAATACTTTCTTTCAATGTCCATGTGCACCAATAACGTGCTGCATCAACCTCAGAGAAAACAGCAATGCGAAGCGAAATTGGGGGTTCCACCAACACGCAGGCATCGGCTGAATGAAATGAATGAAACATTCAAATGAATTATCAATCAAAGCGCTCACATGGAATATAATAAAGGAAATAGACTTCCAGGCTTACCCGAACGGTCCAGAGCACCTTTCACATTTTCCAATTCTGAACGCAATTAACGAAATCCAAGAATCGTCAGAATTTGAAGTTTTTTTGCACAGTTGGTCAGGCATAATTCTGTCTTAAATTATATATGGTAGGACAGTTCACCGGTTATCAAACCTGGATATCTCACTATTACACGTAGCTGGGTTTAATTTTGCTCGCATTTTCCCTATTATTAAACAACCTGCCCTTCCTGATTATTTTCTGTCGAAGATTTGATCATTCGGCAACGTGTCATGGCGGCTTCAGTTTCGCCCACTCAAATGATCTTATACCTATAAACACAGATAAAAAATAGAAGCGGCAGAAGGCCATTCGGCCCTTCGAGTTTTCTCCGCCATTCATTATGATTATGGCAGATCATCAATTTCAATACGCCTGCCCTCCATCTCGCCTGTTTCCCACTGATTCTGCGTGAGTTCTGTGGAGATCTGGGTTGACGTTAACTGAATAAAAAGGATTCCTCCCTGCAACTCACTCTCCAACTTCCAATCCTTATCTGGTCCATTCATTTTAACACTCACTCCATTTCAAGCATTTGTAAGTATAATGAAAGGACGATGGGGTCCATAACGATATACCGTCACTTGGAGATCCACTGATCAAAGATGATAATTAAATGTTGATGTTTGAGATTCTTACCTTTTAAGACTTTTTTCATTTCTCGTTCTATAGACATAAGCATGAGCTGGATGTATCATCTTAATATTGCCCGGCCATTAGAAAATGCCATTACATTCTTTAATTAATGAAACATTTTGCATTACTGAACGCACCCATTCCAGATGAACCTTCACGAAGGGACTTTTCCTCTGGAATATATAGGAGAGAACTGCAAAATTATGAGTTGTACTTTCCCTTGAACATCTTCTGAAGAATTTCACTGTGGCCGATTGGTCCAAAAGGGTAGGCAGAGAATTAGTGTGATTTATTGAGCGTTCAATTTTTGCGGCTGAAGTTGGCGTGTACTGAAAATAAATCCTTGCATACTGAATCACGGGCATTTTATTTTTCATTCCATTTCAAACTCTGTTTTTGAAGTTAGGGCCACTGACATGTTCGTTGTGGGATGCTAGTATGCAGCAGATATGTATTTCAGATTGATCCTTCGTGATCATGTCCAAACCCAAAAGGATCGGTGGATAAATCAACTTTTGAATAAGAACTTAGCTCATCGGAGATAACAGACTATGCAGCACAGAAGAAAAGAGAGCGAGGGAAAGTGTGTGTTTCAGAGAGAGAGATTGAGTCAGTGAGAATGAAAGAGAAAGAACTAGAAAGAGTGAGAGAGAAGAAATTGAGAGGGGGATGAATCGAGAAAGCAACAAATGGAGATAGGGTGAAATAGTGAGAGAACTAGATAGGGAGAAAGATAGTGCGTGAGAGAAATATCGAGATCAAGAATATAAATAAAGAGAAAAAGAGTGATAATTAATGAAAGAGAGAGAAAGAGAGAGAGAGAGAGAACCTTGGGTGTTAGGTTGGCGATATTTCCTGGAAAAGGAGTGCAGCAGTTACCTACTTAGTTTTGCAATATTAGGTGCCCATTAAAAAATTATAACAATGTTGGCAGCACTGTAGCACATGTGGATAGCACTGTGGCTTCAGAGCGCCAGGGTTCCAGGTTCGATTTCTCGCTAGGTCATTGGCTTTGTGGAGTCTGCACCTTCTCCCCGTGTCTGTGTGGGTTTCCTCCGGGTGCTCCCGTTTCCTCTCACAGTCCAAGGACTTGCAGGTTAGGTGGATTGGCCATGCAAAATTTCCCTTAGTGTACAAAAAGGTTAGGAGAGGTTATTGGGTTACGGGGATAGGATGGAAGTGAGGGCTTAGTCGGTGCAGACTCGATGGGCCGAATGGCCTCCTTCTGCACTGTATGTTTTATGTTTCTAACCATGGTCCGAAAAATTGTCCATTACATTCAGTGAATTCGCGTATTTACTTGAATTGATCAATACACTTTCAATCGGTTTTAGACTAATAGTGTAGGAATTGAAAAGAATAGTATTGTAATAGGACAGCTTTAAAATATATAAAATTAAAGTGATTGAATGGACAATGGAGCACCTGGTTTATAAAAGTCGAGAATCATCAATTGGATCATGGATGGCAGCGTAGACCTCCCTCTTGCAACTTATCATAGATTATCATAGAATTTACAGTGCAGAATGAGGCCATTCGGCCCATCGAGTCCGCACCGGCCCTTGGAAAGAGCACCCTACCCAAGGTCAACACCTCCACCCCATCCCCATAACCCAGTAACCCCATAACCCAGTAACCCCACCCAACACTAAGGGTAATTTTGGACACTAAGGGCAATTTATCATGGCCAATCCACCTAACCTGCACATCTTTGGACTGTGGGAGGAAACCGGAGCACCCGGAGGAAACACACGCACACACAGGGAGGATGTGCATACTCCGCACAGACAGTGACCCAAGCCGGAATCGAACCTGAGACCCTGGAGCTGTGAAGCAATTGTGCTATCCACAATGCTACCGTGCTGCTAGGGTGCATATCAGCACAATTCATAAAATGTCACGAATCTCCTGCTGCTTGAGCTATAGTTCAGGCATTACCAGGAACAGTTGGGAAACTGAGGACAATTTAGAAGGTTCACGACTCCCTGAATCATGTGCTCAAGGACCTGCACAGCACAGAACGAGTGAGACTTTGTCATAGTAATTGGGTTGTCAGCCAGAAACCTCGGAAGGGCCAGCATGTGCAACATCCTTAGGACCCATTGAACTCGTATGCCAGTGCTTAGCTCACTCGTTGTATGCTGAGCAGGTCCTTGAGCACATGATTGAGGGAGACGTGAACCTCCTTAATTGTCCTCAGTTTCCCAACTGTTCCTCGTAATGCCTGGACTATAGCTCAAGCAGCAGGAGATTCATGACAGATACGGCACTTGACCATATACCAACTTCAGTGTATTTTCTACTCATGGACTGTGCGGACGAAAGATCGGCGAGCGGAATTGAAGTTGAACCAGCGTGTTTACTATTCTGGGTCCCGAACAGGTGCATTTGCTTCCTGGATATTAGTGGATCGCTGAAGGGCCTGGTGAAGACAATTTACACAGACCATGTGTGTGAATATGAAGTTTTGCGTCACGTCAATATCAGATTAAGTGTGGCAGCATGGTGGCACAATGGTTAGAATTGCTGCCTCACGAAGCCAAGGTCCCAGGTTCGATCCCGGCTCTGCATCACTATCCATGTGCAGTTTGCACGTTCTCCCCGTGTTTGGATAGATTTCGCCCCCACAAGTCAAAGATGTGCAGGGTAGATGCATCGGCCATGTTAAATTGTCCCTTAATTGGAAAAAAGGAATTGGGTACCCAAAAATTAGTTTTTAAAAAAAATCCGATTGGGAGAATAGATAGGAGAGCATAAGGTCAGATTTTCAGACGTAAGGGTTAGCGAACGTGGCTTTTGAAAAGTAGCATTTTAAGAAAGTAATAGCTACATTATCTTAACTAATTGACACGCGAAACAAATAAGAGAAAATAGCCGCACATAGCTGGCTTGAGGCATGGCGCAGTTGCACGGGTTTCATAGAAGTGGAGCATTAGGAAAAGCTGGAGCCCACAAATCACATTATCTATAAAGGCACAATATCTTAAACAGACCGGTACAAATATACTTGGATGCATAATCACCACATTGTTAGGAAAAATATTTCCATTACATTCAGAGGACGATGAGTGCCAGTATGTAGAAGAAGAATGAAGGAAAGGTGCACGGAAGAATAAGAGAGCCAGAGTATTCAAGAGCAAATAATATCATATTTCACAGGAGCAATTGAAGAAAGAAAAATTATGACCATGAAGATATGCCTACATTAAATGTGAATAAACATACAACATGTGGGTGTACCAACGGCCACCTACGTATTCAACTGGCAATGTTGGGATATCCCAGAGTCATTGTTAAGTTGGCGTGACTTCTACGTAACGAGCAATGAGTTACTACTATGAAGGATGCAATTTTTTCGATAAGGTCAAATTCCGGAGGCAGGAAGGCACCGCCGATAGGCCGAGGCATTCAATTTTCGCCATGGAGGATGTAGTTGAGAGATAAGTTGATTGATCGTCTGTCACGTGTACCGAAGAACAGTGAAAGTCCATGTATTTACTTTGTTTGGCCCCTTGTTCCGCACTGTAACCAATCACTGTTTGTCGATATACCACTTGTCAATGTACTCTGTCAATTACTTTTTTCTGTCTACTATGTACGTACGGTGTACGTTCCCATGGCCGTAGAAAATGATTTTTCGCTGTATTTCGGTACATGTGACAATAAATAAAATGAATCAATCAAGCATTTTTCTGCAGTCAAAGGCACTTACACAGTGGGTACATCGGAGACAACAAGAATAATCAACAGAATGCATTGACAAATAGTACATCGACAAATAGTGGTTGGTTACAGTGCGGAACAAGGACCAAACAAAGCAAATACATGAGCAAGAGCAGCATAAGGCACCATGAATAGCGTTCTCACAGCGAACATATCAGTCCGAATGAGATACTTTGATGAGTTGGGCAGCTGTGGGGAACAAGCTGTTCCTATGCCTGGATGTGCGGGTCTCCATAATTCGACATCTGCTGCCTGATGGAAGGGTCTGGAAGAGGGCAAAGCCTGGGTGGGAGGGGACTCTGGCAATGCTGTCTATCTTCCTAAGGCAGCGCGATGTGTGGACAGAATCAATGGGTGGGCGGCATGCTTGTGTAATGCATTGCGCTGAGTTAACTTTGTGCAGGTTCTTCCGATCTTGGGCGAGCAGTTGTAATAGCACGCTGTGATGCAGTGGGATAGGATGTTCTCTATGGCACGTCCAAATTCAAATCTTGTTGTTTAGCTTTGAGGCACACTAATGTGCTCATTTTGATGAGATTTTGATTAGATTTATTTGCACATGTACCGAAGTACAGTGAAAATTATTTTTCTGCGGCCAAGGGAACGTCCACAGTAAATATATAGTAGACATAAAAAGTAATAATTTACAGAGTACATGAACAAACGGTATATCGACGAACAGTGATTGGGTACAGTGCGGACAAAGGGGCATAACAAAGCCAATACATGATCCAGAGAAGCATGGGACGTCGTGAATAGTGTTCTTACAAGGAAAAGATCAGACCAAGGGAGAGTCGGTGTAGAGTCTAGTAGCTGCGGGGAAGAAGCCGTTCCTATATCTGGATATGCGGGTCTTCAGACTTCTGTATCTTCTGCTTGATGGAAGGATATTAAAGAAGGTAAATCCTACATGGGGGAGGGGGGGGAGGGTGGCGGGATCTGAAAATGCTGTCTGCCTTCCTTCTTAAAAAAAAAAAATTTAGAGTATCCAATTCATTTTTTTCCAATTAAGGGGCAATTTAGCGTGGCCAATCCACGTACCTTGCACATCATTGGGTTATAGGGGCGAAACCTACGCAAACACGGGAGAATGTGCAAAATGCACATGGGCAGTGATCCAGAGCCGGGATCGATCATGGGACCGCTGCGCCGTGAGACAGCAGTGCTAATCACGTGCCACCGTGCTGCCCAACTGTCTGCTTTCCTCAGGCAGGGGCAGGTAAACACAGAATCAATGTGCGAGTGGCAAGTTTGTGTGATGCAGTTTCTTGCACTCCGCAGTTTCTTGCGATCTTGGGCCGAGCAGTTGTTTTTTGTTTTGTTTTTATTGCTTATTGTCACAAGCAGTCTTCAGTGAAGATACTGTGAAAAGCCCGTGGTCGCCACATTCTGGCGTCTGTTCGGGGAGGCTAGTACGGGAATTGTATCCACGCTGCTGACCTTGTTCTGCATTACAAGCCAACTGTTTGGCCAACTGTGCTAAACCAGCCCCAGTTGCCAAACCGAGCTGTGATGCAGCTGGATAGGATGTTCTCTATCGCATATCTGTAGACGTTTGTGAGAGTCGATGCAGATATGCAGAATTTCTTCACCTTCCATAGGAAGTAGAGACGTTGTTGGGCTGTCTTGACTGTTGCAGCAACGTTAGTGTACCAGGACCTAGTGTTGGGTGGTGGTGACCCCCAGGAACTTAAAGCTATCGGCGATCTGCACTTCTGAGCCATTGATGTGTCGTCCTGCGCTTCCTGAAGTCAACGATCAGTTCCTTGGTCCTTCCGACATTTAGAGAGAGGTTGTTTTCGGTACACCATGCAACCAAGTGATTTATCTCCCTTCTGTAGCCTGATTCGTCATTGTTTGAGATACGGCCCATCAACGTTGTATCATGCACAAACTTATAGATTGAGTCGGAGTTAAATCTTGCCACACAGCCGTGTGTTTGTAGTACAGTAGAGGACTGAGCACTCATCCTTGCTGGGCCCCGGTTGAGAACTCTTGTGGACGAAGTGCTGATGCCTATCAGGGCAGATTGCGGTCTGTTGGTGAGGAAATCGCGGATCAAGCTGCACAGGGAGGAGTCAAGTACAAGATTGCAAAGTTTGGCTGTAATTCTTGTTGGGATTATGGTGTTGAAGGCGAAACTGCAGTCCATGAACAGCAGTCTCACGTAGGTGTCCCTGTTGTCGACGTGTTCGAGTGTGAATCATAGAGCCAGTGAGACAGCATCTGCTATGGGCTTCATGGAGTGTCGTCAATGAAAGAATTAGCTAATCCAAATAAAGATTTAAATATGATAGTAAAAATTGTGACATTTGAAACGTTTCTAAGAAAATGTCTTTACTCGGTAACGGGAAGTGGGCGTCACTGGCTCGGCCAACATTTATTGACGCTGAACTTCCGATGACGACGATGGGCAGAGCAGTCGCGCGTCAAGTGGCTCTGCTCCCGTGGATCCGATAAATAGCCACTTTTGAACGAATACTTGCCAAAAAACGCACCAACCCATTTCCCCAACCTTAGAATGACAGAGGAAGGAAGAAGGAGGGGGGTAATATGAGAAAAGATGCCCGAAGAAAGTCAAACTAGGGGCCGAATAGAGACCCGGCGTGGAAGGGGCCAGGAACGGCAGTACTCGGACGAGCCAACCAGCACACGAGGTGGCGGAGCATAAGTTTCGCCGGAGCACGAAGGGCAGGGCAGCCATGAACAAACCCCTCTCGCACCGAGGGGCAGGGACGGGGGGGGGGGGGGGTGGAGCTGAAGGGCATCGTTCACGGAATCACGAAGGAACCACCAGCAGGAGATAAAGGCTAAGATAAAAGTGGACATGCAAGACGCAGTAAAGGAGGTGGTAGCCGAGACCCTGGCCAAATACAACTCGCCCTGAGTAGAAAATAGAGGAGACTTTAAACGCTAGAGGCTACTATCAAGGACATGGAGCAAGATGCAACCGATCAGAGTGATCGGATTGTGGAGCTAGAGAAAGATGGGGCAAGATTGGTCGCGACACAGAGCACTCTGAGGGGTGAAGTGTAGGATCAGGAGAACCGCTCAAAGAGCAAAATGTGCGGATTGTGGGCCTACTGGAAGGAATCAAAGGCAGAGACCCCACGCTCTATGTGGCCCAGATGCTGGGCAAACTGTTGGGAAATTAACTTTCCCAACCCACCAGAAATAGACTGGGCTCAGCAGTCGCTGTGCCAGAAACCCAAAGCCGGGGAACAACCGAGGGCAATAATCGCCAGGATATATCAGGACATTGGGGCTGACCTGGCTAGAAAACGGGAGCAATGTAACAGGGCAAAAGCAGCCCTTTACAAGAACGGCGTACACTTTCGTATGCTGTACCCAGTAAAGCCCATTTCCCCAACCTTAGAATGACAGAGGAAGGAAGAAGGAGAGGGGTAATATGAGAAAAGATGCCCGAAAAAAGCCAAACTAGCGGCCGAACAGAGACCAGGCGTGGAAGGGGCCAGGAACGGCATTACTCGGACGAGCCATCCAGCACATGAGGTGGCGGAGCATAAGTTTCGCCGGAGCACGAAGGGCAGGCCACGAATAAACCCCTCTCGCACCGAGGGGCGGGAGGGGGGGTTGTGGAGTGGAGCTGAAAGGCATCCTTCACGGAATCACAAAGGAACCACCAGCAGGAGATAAAGGCTAAGATAAAAGTGGACATGCAAGACGCAGTAAGGGGGGAGGTAGCCGAGACCCTGGCCAAATACAACTCGCCCTGAGTAGAAAATAAAGGAGACTTGAAACGCTAGAGGCTACGATCAAGGACATGGAGAAAGGCGCAACCGACCAGAGTGATCGGATTGTTGAGCTGGAGAAAGATGTGGCAAGATTGGTCGCGACACAGAGCACTCTGAGGGGTGAAGTGTAGGATCAGGAGAACCGCTCAAAGAGTAAAATGTGCAAAAAGGCAAGGAACACTTTATTTACAGCCCCATCCGAGGCAGACAATGTTTGTTGTGGAGTGCAGACTGGAACAGCGACAGCAGGGGAGCGATAAAGGGTCCCTGGCAACAAACGAAAGCACGGCGACGAGACGTCGCTGTGGAGGGGGGGGGGGGGGGTGGAGAGGAAGCGCCTCTCCCCACCCAAATAAATCCTGAGTGACAAGCAGCGATGCACCACCTGACACCGGTTCGCGCGGGAGTACGTGGACTCGTTTAAGAGAACGAGAGCAGAATATAAGGGTAAGTGGAGGGGCAAGCGAGAGGTGTGCATGGCACGACGGTGAAAGAATGGGCATGAACTACAGTGAACGGGCGGGGAAGAAGCGAGACAGTAACTCCCGGGAGGGGGGTCGCCAAGCTAGCGGGCAAGCTCGTGCCGGCATCATGCAACAGAGAAAGGCCGCGGCGCACCATCAACAGGGGAATGGCGCCAGGCGGGGAGGAGGGGGGCTGTGGTGGCGGGGGGGGGGGGGGGGGAGCAAAGGGTGAAAAGAGCAGGGAGAAGGGGGCAGAGGAGGGGGAGCACGAGAAATGGTGGAAAAGAGGGGAGGGTGGGCATAGGGAGGGAGCGGAACATAGGGAAAGAGGTACCAATATGATCGGAGCGAGAGAGGCAATATGGTTACAAAAGGGCCGCAAAAAGCGGCCCGGAGCAAGGAAGCACTGCAAGCAACCACCTAGTAAGGATTCTGGGCGAAGGGAGATCAGAAGTGCAGGGGCCTACCCATCTGGCGGATGCACTTATGGCGGCCATGTTGGGTGCCCTCAGGCACGGGGAAACTCCGGAGCGCAGAAACCCGACCGATGGAGAGAGCAGTAACAGCGGCCATCTTGGACGCCCCCCGAACAAAGGTAAATCCCGGATTGCATGGGCTCGTCCACCAGATAAGCATGGCTAATACCACAGGAACGAGCGGGAGGGTTACACCCCCCCCCCCTTCCATATTGTTCACCCACCTAAGAAACAAGAAAGCCGACACAGCCTTCCTCCAAGAGAAACACCTGAGAGAGCAGGGCCGACTGCGGGTAAGGAAGGGCTGGGTACGACAGACCTACCGTTCCTGTTACGGAACAAGGGACAGGGGGTGGCAGTACTGATCAATAAGAGGACGATGCTAAGGCAACGAAGATAGTTGCAGACCAAGGGGGACAGTACGCCATGTTCAGAGTGGCACCGGTCGTACAAAACATGGAAGAACTCGAACATTGCGAAGGAATTTGGTCATTTTATGGAGGTTCACCCACCCAGGGGAGAAAGAGTTCACCTTCCTCTCCTCAGTGAAAAACGTATAATCTAGGATCGACATCTTTGTGGTGTGAAAATGGATACTACCAGGGCAGGTCAAAACAGAATACTCCGCAATCGTAATCACCAACCACGCTCCATATTATATGCATGTGACGTTGGAGATGGGCATTGCCCAACCCCCTACATGGAGATTAGACACTGCACACTGGCTAATATGGCTTTCAACGAGAGGGTACCACATGCCATAGCTGAGTATACGTAAAATAACCAAAATGGAGAGGTCTCACCCTTCATGTTATGGGAGACGCTAAAGGCCCTGATTCGAGCGGACAGCATCATCATCAACGTGCGAAGCGACAGGGAGGAAAGGATGGCGATACAGCAGCTGGTCGACTCTGCACTGGAGGTAGACCGTAAGAACTCCGAGACAACGTCCGTCGAGCTCCTGGTGGAGTGGAAAAAGCTACAAATGGGCTTTGGCCTGCTCTCCACGAGGATATCGGTGCATCAAATGCGCCAGGCACGGCAGACCCTATACGAACACTGAGACAAAGCCAGCCGCCTGTTGGCACACCAAATGAGAAAGCAGGCCGCCACTAGGGAGATCACGCATGTCTGAGAAAACAGAGGATCAATGGACACAGGCCCAGAAAAGGTCAACAGAACCTTCGAGGTCTTTTACTGGGGTCTGTATACCTCAGAGCCCCATGGGGGACTCAAGGATGACACAGTTCCTCGACGGACTGGACATGACAGTTGTGGGGGAGGACAGAATACGGGACTTGGAAGCACTGCGAGAATTGAGAGAGATCATGGAGAGTATTAGCTCCATGCAGGCAGGGAATGTGCCGGGAGCAGAGGGATGCCCGGCGGACTTCCACAAAAACCTCGCAATAGCACTGACCCTGCACCTGCGGGAGATGTTCACAGACTCGCTGGCAAGGTGCCCACTGCCACCTCCACTAGCACAGGCCTCAATCTCGCTAACACCTAAGAAAAACAAAGGCCCAATGGAGTGCGGGTCGTCCAGATACATCTCACTGCTAAACGGAGAAGTGAAAATATTGCCAAGATCCCAGCCAATGTGTTGGAGAACTGCATTGCAGAGGTGGTCGCAGACGATCAACCGGACTTTGTCAAAGGTGGACAACTAACATCGAACATTAGGCGTTTGCTGCACGTGATCATGACCCCCTCCGGGGAGAGAGCACCTGAGGTGATCGTCTCCCTGAACGCAGAAAAGACTTTCGACAAAGTCGACTGGAAGTACCTCATACAGGGATTGGATCGGTTTAGACTTGTTACAGGTTTCACCGTCTGGGTGAAGCTCCTGTACAAAGTTCCCATGGCGAGCGCACGGACAAACAACACCAGCTGCCTGTACTTCCAACTGCACAGGGGCACCAGACAGGGTTACTCCTTGTCCCCGCTGCTGTTCATCCGATCGATGGTACCACTAGCGATCGTTCTAGAGCAGGAAAAATGGGAGGGGGATCTAAACGGGATGCAGAGAGCAGTGTCCCGCTCAATGCGGGTGGCCTGCTCCTGTTCATCTCGGACTCACAAAGCAGCATGGAAGGAATCACCGCGCTCCTGACAGAGCTCTTTGCCTTCTCGGGCAACAAACTCAACAAGAGAAAAAGTGTGATCTACCCAGTAAGCCCGCAAGGGGGAGGGTCAGCAGTGGTGGGACTGCCGTAGAAACAAGCCCAACACAAATTCCGCTAACTGGAGATCCAAATCGCTGATGACCAGGCGGGGCTTCACATGTGGAACATGACCAATCTGCCAGAGGAAGTCAAAAAGGAACTGCGGAGAAGGACCATACACCACCCCCATTTCCCGTCCATGGAGAGTGCGGACGATCGAAATGAACGTGCTGCTCAGGTACCTCTTCCTACCTAGATCTATCACCATCTATATCCCCAAGGCCTTTCTCACTGGACAAATCAATCATGGCGTGTAGAAGGGGTGCGGGGGAGGGGGGTGGGGGTGGGAGAATGCTTGGTTCCCAAATAAGGTCTTACAGAAAACAAAGTCCAGGGGAGCCCTCGCCCACCCAAACCTACAGGACTACCACTGGGCAGCGACACAGAAAGAGTAATGGGATGGATTAAGGAGCCAGAAGTCGAGTGGGTGCGCGCACAAGAGGCCTCCAGCGGGGGAACCTCGCTCTGGGCCCTCGCCACGGCGGCACTCCATCACCATACAAAAAACAGCCGAGCCGCCAAGTGGTAATAGCCACCTTCCAGATCTAGAACTAGTTACGGCAGCAATTGCATGACCTAAGTGTCCAATAAAGCCCCCATCTGCAATAACCATCGGTTTGCACCAACACTCACCTTTAAAATGGCGCGGGAACACTGACAGTCAGGAACCTACACACCGACGGCAGGATCACAACACCGGACGAACTGTCGGAGAGATTCCAGCGAGCTAAGGGCAACAAACTCAATTACTTGCAGCGTAGAAACTTCATATGGAAGGAGACAAGTACGTACCTGCGGCCACTGCGACAGAAACTACTAAAATAACTATTGGATGCAAATATTCTAGGTACAGGGAACGAGCAACATGTACGAACGACTGATGGAGAGGGCCAACACTGTACTGGGTGCGATAAGTGGGAAATTGGAGGAAGACTCGGGACTCGAAGTAGGGTGGGGACTCTGGAGCGAATCACTGCATAGGGTCAATTCCACCGCCACGTCTGCAAGACTCAAGCTAACGCAACTAAAGGTGGTACATAGAGCCCACTCAACAAGAACCCGAATGAGTTGGTACTTCTTGGAGATGGAAGGCAGATGTTGAAAGGTGCCAAGGAGACCCGGCCAACTATGAACACATGTTCTGTTATTGCCCATGACTTGCTGGATACTGCACAGCCTTCTTTGAGGCAATGTCCAAAGCGGTTGTATAAGTGTCGAGCCAAATGTGGCAGTCTTCGGGGTATCAGACCAGCCAGGTCGGTTCATGTGCAGGAGAGGCTTCTTTATCACCCGCTGTAGAACCCTGTTCGGCTGGCGCTCGGCAGCACCACGTAAAGCTGCAGATTGGCCGTCTGATCTTCCGCAATTTCGCCAAATGGAGCAAATCAAATTCGCCAGCCGGGGGTCAGAAGATGTCCTCCTCAGAACATGGGAAGCATTCAGACAATTATTCTGGTACCTGTTTGTGGCCAACGAACAAACACATAGATAAACAAGTAATGGAGAGGCAGGGGAAAGTAACCAGACATGAGAGGAGAGAAGAAACGGCGGGAGGACTGGGGACGGCAGTGCAAGTGGGAGTAGCCAAACACAACGGTCGAGGGGAGGAAAACAACAGGGGGGAGCCAGAGGAGAGCAAAGAAGAGGGAACACAAATAGGGGGAGAGCAAGGAAATGACATCGGCCACAAGCACAGCATGGCAAAAATGAGCAAATGGACAACATGCACGTGACATCAGGGGCACCAGCCAGGTGCCCCTCCCACCCGTTTTTTTTGTTTGTATTTAATTTAAAAAAAAAACATCATGGGCAGGACGGTGATGCAATGGTTGGCACTGCTGCCTCACGGCGCCGAAGTCCCAGGTTCGATCCAGGCTCTGCCTCACTGTCCGTGTAGAGTTTGCACATTCTCCTCCTGTCGCCCCCCACAACACAAAAAGATGTGCAGGGAAGGTGGAATGGCCATGCTAAATTATCCCTTTACTTGAAAAAATTGAATTGTTTACTATAAATCTATATTTACAAAAGCAGAAAAGAAAAGCGGGGAGGGAAGCCCCCTTCTCCCCTTAATGGCATGTGTAATGGAACGTTCTCTTCTTTGCTTCTTTGTATATGTATATGTTTTTATTCCCCCACCGTTGCGTTTTTTAGTTTTCTAGTTTTGTAGTGTTTTTGTTATTTCATTTTGTTTTCTCTGTGCGTACATCTGTAAATGTACCATGTATAAAATACAATAAAAACATTCTTTAAAAAAAAATTATTGTCCCTTCCTCTTGCACATTACATGTGTTGGTGAGGTGCTTTCTTGAAGAACTGTACAGGACTCTGCTGAGACCACATTTGGAGTATTGTGTTCAGTTCTGGTCACCTCACTGTAGGAGGGATGTGGAAGAATTGGAAAGGGTGCAAAGGACATTTAAAAGGATGCTGCCTGGTTTGGAGTGTATGTCTTATGAGGAAAGGTTGAGGGAGGTAGGGATTTTCTCTTGGAGCGTAGGAGGATGAGAGGCGACTTAATAGAAGTTTATAAGATAATGAGGGGGATAGAGAGAGCGGACATTCAGAAACTATTTCCTAGGGTGGATGTAGCTGTGACAAGGGCGCATAAATATACGGTTCGGAGTGGAAGATATAGGAGGGGTGTCCGGGGTAGGCTCATTACTCAGAGAGTGGTTAGAACAAGGAACAAAAACAAAGAAAATTACAGCACAGGAACAGGCCCTTCGGCCCTCCCAGCCTGCGCCGATCCAGATCCTTTACCTAAACCTGTCTTCGATTTTCAAAGGATCTATTTCCCTCTGTTCCCCCCCCCCCCGTTCATACATCTGTCTAGATGCATCTTAAATCGTGTCCGCCTCTATCACCTCCGCTGGCAAAGAGTTCCAGGCACCCACTCCCTCTGCGTAAAAAGGTTTCCACGCACATCTCCCTTAAACTTTCCCCCTCTCACCTAGAAATCGTGACCTCTTGTAATTGACACCCCTACTCTTGGAAAAAGCTTGTTGCTATCCATCCTGTCCATACCTCTCATAATTTTGTAGACCTCAATCAGGTCCCCCCCTCAACCTCCGTCTTTCCAACGAAAACAATCCTAATCTACTCAACCTTTCTTCATAGCAAGCACCCTCCATACCAGGCAACATCCTGGTAAGCCTCCTCTGCACCCTCTCTAAAGCATCCACATCCTTCTGGTAATGTGGCGACCAGAACTGCACACACTATTCCAAATGTAGCCTAACCAAAGTCCTACACAACTGTAACATGACCTGTTGACTCTTGTACTGAATACCTCATCCAATGAAGGCAAGCATGCTGTATGCCTTCTTGACCACTCTATCGACCTGCGTTGCCACCTTCAGGGTACAATGGACCTGAACTCCCAGATCTCTCTGTACATCAATTTTCCCCAGTACTCTTCCATTCACTGTATAGTCCGCTCTTGAATTAGATCTTCCAAAATGCATCACCTCGCATTTGCCTGGATTGAACCCCATCTGCCATTTCTCTGCCCAACTCCACAATCTATCTATATTTTGCTGTATTCTCTGACAGTCCTCCTCGCTATCTGCAACTCCAACAATCTTAGTATCATCTCAAACTTGCTAATCAGCCAACCTATGCCTTCGTCCAGATCATTTATGTATATCACAAACAACAGTGGTCCGAGCACGGATCCCAGTGGAACACAACTAGTCACCTTTCTCCATTTTGAGACACTCCCTTCCACCACTACACTCTGTCTCCTGTTGCCCAGCCAGTTCTTTATCCATCTGCCTAGTGCGCCCTGAACCACATACGACTTCACTTTTTCCATCAACCTGCCATGGGAAACTTTATCAAACGCCTTACTGAAGTCTATGTATATGACATCCACAGCTCTTCCCTCATCAATTAACTTTGTCACTTCCTCAAAGAATTCAATTAGGTTTGTAAGACATGAACGTCCCTGCACAAAATCATGCTGCCGATCACTGCTAAGTTTATTTTCTTCCAAATGTGAATAGATCCTATCACTCAGTATCTTCTCCAACAGTTTGCCTACCACTGACGTCAAGCTCACATGTCTATAATTCCCTGGATTATCCCTGCTACCCTTCTTAAACAAAGGGACAACATTAGCAATTATCCAGTCCTCCGGGACCTCACCCGTGCTCAAGGATGCGGCAAAGATATCTGTTAAGGCCCCAGCTATTTCGTCCCTCGCTTCCCTCAGTAACCTGGATAGATCCCATCCGGACCTGGGGACCTGTCCACCCAAATGCCTTTTAAAATACCCAAAGCTTCCCCCTTCTTTATGCCGATTTGACCTAGAGTATTTAAACATCCACCCCTAGACTCAACATCCATAATATCCCTCTCCTTGGTGAATACTGTTGCAAAGTACTCATTAAGAATCTCACAATTTCCTCTGACTCCACGCATAAATTCCCTCTTTTGTCGTTGAGTGGGCCAATCTGTTCTCTAGTTAGCCTCATGCTCCTTATATACGAATAAAAGGCTTTGGGGTTTTCCTTAATCCTGTTAGCCAAAGATATTTCATGACCCCTTTTAGCCCTCTTTATTGCGCGTTTGAGATTTACTTACCCGATATTCCTCCAAAGCTTCATCAGTTTTCAGTCGCCTAGATCTTATGTATGCTTCCTTTTCCATCTTAGCTAGTCTCACAATTCCACCCGTCATCCATGGTTCCCTAATCTTACTATTTCTATCCCTCATTTTCACAGGGACATGTCTGTCCTGCACTCGAATCAACCTTTCCTTAAAAGACTCCCACATTTCAAATATGGATTTACCCTTCAACAGCTGCTCCCAATCCACATTCCCTAGCTCCTGCCGAATTTTGTTATACTTGGCCTTTCCTCAATTTAGCACTCTTTCTTTAGGACCATTCTCGTATTTGTCCATGAGTATTCTAAAACTTACGGAATTGTGATCGCTATTCCCAAAGTAATCAGCGACTGAAACTTCAACCACCTGGCCGGGATCATTCCCCAATATCAGGTCCAGTATGGCCCTTTCCCGAGTTAGACTATTTACATACTGCTCTAAAAAACTCTCCATCTAATCCTGCAACACAACATGAGCCCCTTTCAATGTTTGGGAAATTATAATCTTCCATCACGACCACCCTATTGCTCCTCATGTTTCTACAATCTGTCTACATATTTGTACCTCTACTTCACGCTCGCTTTTGGGAGGCCTTTAGTAAAGTCCCAACAATGTTACTGCACCCTTCCTATTTCTTAGCTCTACCCATAGTGCCTCAGTCCTCGAATCCTCCATTGTACCCTCCTTAATCCCAGCTGTGATATCATCTCAGACCAGTAATCCAACTCCTCCACCCCTTTTACCTCCCTCTCTGTGCCTCCTGAAGCATTTATACCCTGGGATATTTAGTTGACAGTCTTGCCACTCCCTCAACCAAGTCTCAGTAATACCAATAACATCATATTCCCAGGTACTAATCCAAACCCTAAATTCATCTGCCTTACCTGCTACACTTCTCGCATTGAAACAAATTCACCTCAGACCACCTGTCCCTTTGCGTTCATCATCTCTTCCCTGTCTACTCATCCCCTTAGTCACATTGTGTTTATTATCTAGTACCTTACTGACTTTAGTTGTTGCCTCTTTACTGACCTCTAACTTCCTAATCTGGTTCCCATCCCTCAGCAAAATTAGTTAAAAACCTGCCCAACAGTTTTAGCAAAAGGATCTCCGAGGACATTTGTTCCAGTCCTGCCCAGGTGTAGACCATCCGATTTGTAATGGTCTCACCGCAACGAGAACCGTTTCCAATGTCCCAAAAATCTGAACCCCTCCCTCCTGCACCTTATCTCAAGCCACCTATTCATTCTGACTATTCTTGAATTTCTACTCTGACTGTCTCGTGGCACTGGTAGCAATCCTGAGATTACTACCTTTGAGGTCCTACTTTTTAACTTATCTCCTAACTCCCTAAATTCAGATTGTCGGACCTCATCCCGTGTTTTACCAATGTCGCTGATGCCTATATGTCCCACAACAACTGGATATTCACCCTCCCCCTTCAGTATGTCCTGCAACCGATCTGAGACATCCCTGATCCGTGCACCCGGGAGGCAACCTACCATTCGGGAGTCTCGTTTCCGACCATAGAAACGCTTGTCTACTCCCCTTATGATTGAAACCCCTATGACTACAGCCCTGTTAGTGTTTTTCCCGCCCTTCTGTGCAGCAGAGCCAGCCACAGTGCAATGAGCCTGGCTACTACTGCCTTCCCCTGGTGAGTCATCTCCCTGTTTTGGAGGGAGATGACCGTAGGGGAAACCTGCACTGCCTCTCTGCTCTTTCTCTGCCTTTTGGTCCCCCATTCCCTGTCTCCCTTTCCAATCCAAATCTGCGGTGTGACCAACTCACTGAACGTGCTTTCCACGACCTCCTCAGCTTCGCGGATGCTCCAAAGTGAGTCCATCCGCATGTCCAGAGCCGTCATGCCGTCTAACAGGAGCTGCAACTGGACACGCTTCCCGAACATGAAGGAGTCAGGGGCATCGGCCGCGTCCATGAACTCCCACATTGAGCAAGAGGAGCATAACACGGATCTGGGATCTCCTGGCATTTTTACACTCCCAACAGTAAGGTTTTTAAAAAAGATTACTTTCCTTATCAGCAAGCACTCACTCAGCAACCACTGTGCCCCGCAAGATAACACCTCAGGAAAAAGAAAAACTACTTACCAGTCACATCCAATCACCTACCTGCAGGCTGTGACGTCACGGTTCAACTTCCTTCTACTTCTACCTGCTCTCGAGTCTCCCTCTTGATCTTTACTCGGCTGCGATGCTCACAGTGATTGCCTTTTTTTTGGTTAGAGGAGGAGGTAGGGAGGGAAACACTGAAGAAGTGTTTCTGGTTTAACTGTCACCTGCCAACAGCTCCTCCACAAACGACCTTTTGGATGCAGTGACCGCAATGCACGGATGCAAATTTCCCCACAACAGCCAATCAGCATCTCCGCTCTACTGCCCTCTGCTGGATGCTTGCCTTGCCTTGAACACCTAGAGTGTCTTGCTCAGGTACGCTTTCTGGATGCAGTGACCGCAATGCACGGATGCACATTCCCCCCTTCCCCCCCCCCCCCAACAGCCATATTTCCCCCACAACAATAGAGCTCGAGTTCCATCTTAAGGCACTGAAAATTAAATGCGATCTTCCGGGAGTTAGGGAGTATCGTAATTCTGGAACAGAACCTAGTGGCGATACGTCTACGCCCATGCAGTCCCTCACAAAGTTTGAAGAAAAGGAAGTAGAAACATTTTCTTAGGTATTTGAGAAAATAGCAACTCAAATGGAGTGAACGAAGGAAAGGTGAACAGTCCCCACGCAAAGCACATTGACGGAGTGTGGACATGATGCGCACGCTTTCCTGTGAGATGAGGTATTTAAGGAATATGAGAGCGCAAATATGACTATTGCTAGCGTATATGAATTAGTTCCCAAAGCATATCGACAAAAGTGTTGGAATTTAAGGATAGAGCCGGACAGACTTATATTGAATTTGAAAGGGTGAAGCAGAACAATTTTAATCGATGCTTAGGAGTATTAGTAGTTGAAGCTACCTCTGAGGCTGTAAGAAAAGTAATTCTCTTCGAAAATGTAAAAATTCTCTCCCTTCTGTGATTATGGATCCATGATGAAGACAAAAATATAATAGCGGCTAAACAAGTTACAATAAAGGTTGAGAATTATCAGCTGACGTATACATTTAAACCTTTGTCCCATCATCCCCATACCTTTGAGAGTGACTGAGTGGGAGAGTGAAAGGAAGGCAGGTAGCCAAGATAAGTAACGGGCAGCTGGGTATGCTCCGAGATCGTACCTTAAAACAGCGAGTCAATAATTGAGGGTGGAGGTCTGACTCGAAAGCCGAGGTGTTACAAGTGCAATAAAACATACCACGCTCATTCAGCATGTTGGAAGTCGCGAGAAAACCCCATGCGAGTTGTTCGAGTTCATAAGTACTATTCTGAAAAGGGAACATAACGTGGCAGCATAATACAGGGCAGATTGTAGCTCCAACTGAACTTAGGAGACCTGAGATAAACACTGTTGTGGGAGCATGTGTGGCGAATGAGGCAGATGTAAAATATGCAGAGTAAAGTTCTATGGGGAACGTCTCCCATCTTCATCAACATGTAGCCTACCCCGTAGCTATTTTATGGAGTAGAGGTGCTACGTAATCTCTCTTACTGGAGAGGCATTTGGTTTTCCTTCCGGGTTGTTCAACAAAATCTAAGATATTAGTGAACTGGATAGGGGAGATTATATCCGAGTCTCATTGTATAAGGCATAATTGGACTGTACTTTATTGCCAGGTACTGTAGTAGTCAGAATTTTTAAGACGTTACCAGTGGATGCAGTAGACGTACTTTTCGGGAAAGATTTGACAGGAGCGCAGGTTGTGGATTCACCTATGATTGCATTGACTCTGAGGGAAGATAAGGAGAAGCACAATTACAGGAAAAATTTCCAGATATTTACCCATCGTTTCTGGTGACCAGGGCAGTGGCTAAACATAATTCACCACCAGATATTAAAGTAACGTTGCAATCAGATAGTAAAGTAACCGAAATTATCTTTGGGAATAGGGATCGTGCCGAGGAAGTTTTTGATAGGACGCCATTGATTGAGGTCCTGAAGGAATATCCAGAGATACATAGATTAGCACAGTCAACTGTTACAGAAGTTGAGGTCAAGGTTTTTTTTTACAATTACATTAATAACAGTGTTCAGGTAAGGATATTGAGGCATGCTCATAGGCCTCAGGACGAGGCATGGAGACTGTTCAACAGACAGTGGTACCGCTCAAATATTGGAGGAAATTCTGAAGATAATGCTTTAATTACCAATGGCAAGATATGTGGCAATTCGGAAAACTCGGGTATTAGTCAACTGGCTTTTTTCCTGGCCAGAACTGCAAAAGAATTTGCTGCAAATCTGTACAACCTATCATACCTGTAAAACACAGCATTTCCTTAAACATGTACCAGTGTTTGAAGAACAATTTAGTTGAGTATCTGTAGATTACGTAGGACCATTGCCTAAAACGACGACAGCAATCAGTCCATTCTTATGGTCGGCGATATTACGACCCGATTTCAGGAAGTTATACCTTTGAGAATAATTTCAGCTCATATAATGGTTGCTACAGTTTATCACACGCTATGGCCTACCCCTAGAATGCCGGTTTTGATCAAACTGAAAACACCCCAGCTCCAAGTAATTGGCCCACATCTCTCCCTTGATGCGCTGTAATGTAAGCCGTGATGTCATTTTTATGGACTTCGCTAGAAACCAATCAACTCCATTCCAATCCCGGGGCTGGGCAGATCTTCGATACGAATTGTTGTTTTTTTTATTGTAGACTTCACTGCTGGGTTCCTCTCCGTGTGATTGGTTTCAGTTTACATTTTTTGGGTCAGAGATGAAGAAGTCTTTAAGTTCTCCCTCTTTGAAAGATGTGAATCTCTCTCAAGAGCTCCAGTTGGAGGCTGCGTTTCATCCACAGCTGAGCTGGTAGGCATTCTTTGTGAGACGGTTTCTCTACTCAGTTTTGTTTGGAGCTGTAGAGCGCATCAGAATCCTTTTGAAAAGCTCTCCCTGAAGGGGGGAATTTACTCTGAAAAATCTCGTCAAGTAAACAGAGCTGTTCGTGAGGATTCAACGTCTAAAGATCGATCTTGCAGAGGGTCGTGGGGATTTCTGAATTCCTCTCATATTAAAGGGCAGCACGGTAGCACAGTGGGTCGCACCGTTGCTTCACAGCTCAAGGGTCCCAGGTTAGATTCCCGGCTTTGGTCACTGCCTGTGCGAAGTCTGCACGTCCTCCTCGTGTCTGCGTTGGTTTCCCCTGGGTGCGCCAGTTTCCTTGCACAGTACAAAGATGTGCAGGTTTGGTGTATTGGCCATGATAAATTGCCCTTGGTTCCCAAAGAGGTTCGGTTGAGTTACTCCGTTATGGGGATAGGGTGGAAGCGTGGGCTTCAGCTGCGTGCTCTTTCCAAGGGTCTGTGCAGACTTGATTGGCCAAATGGCCTCCTTCTGCACTGAAAACTCTGTGTTCTGTGATGACCAGACTACTCGGCCTCGCGAAAACTGCTACTCTGATGATCTGTTTATATGAGGCAAGCTGCTGCTGAGCCTGCTGAAACGGACTCCGTATCGGAAAGTAAGCAGTCCTGAAGTGCATCTTCCGTGAATAAGGCTCAGCTCAACGCAAGTTGATCCCGTGCAGAGGATCCCACAGCCTGATGTTCCGACATAAGTGGCACAGATTGAAGATCCAAACCAATTGATGGTTTTCAACACATGATATTCTGAAGCGATTACCACCTGCAAAGACCTTAACCCCAGCGGTGAAGATCCTCAAATCACTCATAACTTTCAATTCCTGGTATTTTTGTAACCTTTCCTACCCCCACTATATGTCTGTATTATGTGTGTCTGGGTGGTGGGTGTGATGGGGTTTTAAAAAATAATTAGACCAGCAGACGATTATTCCATTCTTAATGATTATATATTCACCTCTTACTCTGGTTATAGCTAAACAGTTTTGTTGATAATTTACTTACAGATACGGTGTCTGTAACCCATTGGAGCAGTCAAGGTTCAAAGATCTCCGGAAAATACGCAAATTATTGGTTAATTTACTAATGTTGGGACTCCGGGGTCTGTGGGGCTGTATCTGACTGTGAACTCGCCCATCGTGTCACAACAACATCTATTGGGCTTTGATAATCTGGATTAATTTATGGCCTTGAAATATGGGATGCATAGATATTTATGCAAGATAAGATTTTAAATCCTCAGGACAAATCCTCAATGTTGGATTATGTAGATGGTACGTGGCACAATGGTTGGCACTGCTGCCTCGCGGCACCAAGGACCGGGTTCAATCAGGGGCCTGGGCCACTGTGCGTGTTGAGATTGCACATCCTACCAGTGTCTGCGTAGGTCTCATCCCCTCAACCCAATATGTGCAGGTTGAGTGGGTTGGCCACGCTAAAATGCTCCTTTATTGAAATGAAAATATTGTATTAGGTATCCATATTTCTTTAAACTTTTGCAACAGCTTGTCAGGTAGCCCAATAGTATGTCAAGGGCAAGCTTTCCCACTTACCAGAGGAATAGTGAAAAGATCTAAAAAAGGTACTGAAAAAAATAGGCTGGTTTTTGGCACACAAGCATGACTTTAACTAATCATGATATAGATATAGCGAATTGTGAACCAATGTAGCAACATCAATGTTGACTACCCCCAGAGAGACTGGCTCAAAAAGAGGCGGCAATCCGGTTCATGTTGGATATGATGCTGAAACAAACGCAAAGGCGAGACCCACAGAACGCCAAGTGGAGTTGAGGGCGTGTCAGTTGGCGAACTAGTGCTGACAACCCCAGATTTTTCAACACCGTTAAAATGGCGGTAGCCGAGAGTGATCAGGGGTGTGACAGTGCTACTGAAAATCGTTGATGCAGCAGTAGAAATGCCAGTGGGATATTTTTCAATAATAATCTAAATCCGTGCCAAATACAGAATCCACAATTGAGAAGGAAGCCTCCTTATTGCCACTAGCACTTCGGTACTGTGCCGTGTATGTCTGGCATGATAATAAGCAAAGCATAGTTTCTCGGAACCGTAATCCTCTTGCATTCATGGAACAGTATAAACCCGGAATGTAATATTATTATGTTGGAGTTTATTGTTACAATAGTTCAATGTTGGAATTGTCCACATCACCAGAGGGTTACCGTGCTAACCGATGCTTTATAATGGGTTTAAGGGTAACGAAATAGGAATGTATGCGCCGGGAATGGAAATTACATAATGAAGATGTATGAACAGATATGTCTTTGTAATTTATATATTGCGTACCTCATAAGGAAACGTCCATGCCCTTTCATTTCTTTTATGCAGGTACGGTATGTAAGGGCCATTCCTGTTTATCACATTACTTCCCATTTCTGTTACTTCGTCATTGTCATTTTTATCCATTGATATTTAATGGCCAGATAAAATTAAGACGAGCAAACGTAGTGTGGAACTCGAAAGTGTTGAAGTTCTTAGCTAGATTATGAATAGATGTTGCTCCTGACAGTAACAGCTAAAGGCTGCTACTGTCAACAAACGCCTTTGACTCAAGTAACCATACTCGTCAAGGGAAATCAAACAACATGGAGCATAAAGCCCGCCAACAATCGCTTACCCCAAGCCTGTTAGAGCGAGCGGTTATAGTATTGAATGCATCAATGCCGCGTGCAGTGACAGCTGATTCATTGCAATCATAATTGAGCACAAACGACACCCGGGTCTTTTTATGGTGAACAGGTATTATTTTTGAATCAAAAGCCTCAGGATTTTGTTTTCCAATTTGAAGGTTATGGTTGCATATCCCCACACCATAAGCTCGATAATCGCACTTCATGTCCTAAAAATAGAAGTGTTCAAGAAATCCTTATTGTTGTTTAAGCCAATCAACTAAAATTGAAAAAAATTGTTTGCTGGCAAGTCCATCAATCTTGACTGTTTAGATCAATTAACTCTGTCCTGACTCATTGGACAGCACCATCGGATCCTCCCTCAACCTTGTCTTCCAGGGAGCAATCCAACAGTCTCCAATCTACCGTCGCAACTGAAACAGATATATATCTGAAGCCTCTTTTAAGATGTTTGAATCAAGCAATTTGAGACTATGAGTGGAAGGAAAGTGAGGTGAGGAATTATTAATTGCTTTGCACTGCTTCGAAAATATATTAATACTAGTTGCTATTATAAAAAAAGCACTTGCTAAAGCATGCTAGGATTGCTTGACGTTATTTTAACACTGTGCTTAGCCATGTCATAGAATGATGGGTAAATTAAAAAGTAGTGGGAAACAACCTTTCGATTCATCCAGCATTGCTGAGAAGTTGTTTCAACCAAGGAAGCCAGGATGTGCTACACAATGTTGTCAGTTACGAGATAATAAACCAAAAGATTGTAGTCGCACTCCCATGGTTGCCTCGTATAGCTATGGACAGGCCAGGTGTTGTTTTGCACGAATAGCTGTTCATTTCGGTGTATAAAGATAGGTTATGTGCTGCTGTAACTCAGGGAGCTGGCGAATGGTCATTTGCAGGCTCTCGACGATACGGTGTTAATAAACTGAAACAAAGCTCGAAGTATCCGTCCAATATTATTTCCACACCAAATTGGCAGGATCTCTAATTTAACGAAATTCGAACAGACAGAAACAGTAAGACTAAAAAGCACATTCTCAGCTGAAAGGGAGAGAGCGACCGGCGTGTCCCAGCTGTAAGGGGGATGACGCCCGGCAGCCTGCTTACCGGCCGGTGGCTCATGATTGAACGAGATAGATGTCCATAGGTTCCATCGAGAAAGTATAGTCAAAGAGCTAAATTGAGAGGCAAACTTCGAGGGTCGCGAAAGGAGAACATATAACATACAGTGCAGAGGAGGCTATTCGGCCCATCCAGTCTGCCCCGACCCATTTTAAGCCCTCACTTCCACCCTACCCCCGTAATCCAATGACCCCTCCTCACCTTTTTGGCCATTAAGGACAAAGTTGCATGTTAAATCTACTTTACCTGCACGTCTTTGGACAGTGTGAGGAAACCGGAGCACCCGGAGGAAACCCACGCAGACACGGGGAGAATGTGCAGACTCCGTACAGACAGTGACTCAGCGGGAAATGTAAGCTGGGACCCTGGCGCTGTGGAGCCACAATGCTCACCACTGTGCTACCGTGCTGCCCCTGAGAAAACCGGTGAACGCTCGTAATATTTCTGAATAATTTCCGTTGTTGTATGTATGTACTAAAGTATCTTTGCAGGGAACTAGAACCATAGGCAATAAACTCGGACGCTCCTTTACAAGTCGTCCCGAAGCCTCGAAGAAGCATCTAGAGCGAGAAAGAAGGTGACGTCCAGAAATAAGACAGACGAGATAGTTAAAATGAGTAAGAAAACTTAAAATAGGATAAAAATAATCGTAAAGCCTCGAAATAAGTAGGAGATCCTATCGTTCCGCCGGCATCGCCATTTAGCATCTGGAGCGAGAAAGAAGGTGACGTCCAGAAAGAAGACAGACGAGAGAGTTAAAATGAGTAAGAAAACTGAAAATAGGATAAAAATAACCGTAAAGCCTCGGAATAAGTAGAAGATCCTATCGTTCCGCCGGCATCGCCATTTGACGCTGTAATAAGAGACATTGGAGACAGTCGATATGCGTGAACGTTCAGTAGCGATTTGTATGGTTGGTCCCACGGAGCAATACGTTGATTGAAACATTTGAAGCACTGACGGGAGACGGGCGTGGAGATTCTAATTGGGATATTAATTATATGTTGCGGTGTTGAAAGACATGGAAAGAAGTGGCTAGGAGATATCAGCCCCCCGAAATAACGCAAATGAAAGAATAGTGATATAAGTGAAAAGGTAGTAGAGAATGAGAAAAAGGGAGACGGTAGAAAAAATTATTCTTTTTCAAATGAATTTTGAGTCCCCAAATATTTATTTTTCCAATTAGGGAGGAATATAGCATGGCCAATCCACCTAACCTGCACATCTTAGGTTTGTGGGGGGTGAACCCCACATAGACACGAGGGGAATGTACAAACTCCACATGGACAGTGACCAGGGACCGGAATTCGAACCCTGATCCTGAGTGTCGTAGGTAGCAGTGTTGACCATTGTGCCACGTGCCGCCCTGATAGAAATAAAGATGAGGAAAACGAGGTAGAGCCCGAAACTGCAGCAGGCATGTACCCTAATGTGTTAACAGAGGCTCCTGGGGCGTCAGAAGAATTAAACAACATACTAATGGTGGCAGCTGCTTGGAGAGGACAGCATCAAGCGGCAGCAGCAGCATCCCCCCCCCCCCTTTCAATCCTCTAGCGAATCTACAAATTGATCAGATTGTAATCCAGCCCGGTGTACTCATTGCCCCAGACTACCAGCCTCCAGCTGCAGTTCCTCTCCCCTTTGCAGTCGGTGCAGGTGCTGTAGCCGCCAAGCAAATCCCCGATGACGGCAACGTTCAGCCAGATTGTACGACATCCGGTAGTTCAGAATCTCCCCGACTACGTAGGCCAAGACCGGGAACACAAAACGAGAAAGAAGAGAAGGGACCAGGCGGTTCCCCTCAGGGCCTGTTGTCCATAACCCCAAAACAATGATTGGAGGTTTACCGGTCTGAAAACCTTGGGCTCCTGCTGAAGTAAGGGCCATGGTAAATGAAAACCCTGATCCCATAAAGAAACCTACAGCATTCCACAACTGGGTAAAACAAATGTGTAATATTTATAGCTCCTTGCCAGGGGATGTTTTGCTGCTTCTAAAATGCACTTTGGCCAGTTTTGAAGGATGGATTTGCAGTTCCACCCGGCATCAATGGAGACTGGGCTCACAATATTGATCATCTGAATGAAAGAAATGAGTCCCTTGATCACTGGTTAGCAAATAGAGGGAAAGAAACTATCATGAAAGAGCGAAAAAGCACAGTGATGTAAGGGAAGCGACTCTATGTTTGGAGAAAAAGAGTAAGAGAATGCCCGAATTTGTGGCTCGAATTAAACATTGGTGGGAAGAGCATGCTGCTATTTCATTGGGTGCAAATGGACCCTTAGGTGTTCAGACATTGCTAAATTGTATGCTGCCAGAGCATGCGCAAAGTTACAAATTGATTAATCTCACCTGGCAAAACTAGACATGGTCAGAAGTAATTACCTCCTTGGTAAATGTGATACCTGCGCTACTATGTTCTCTGTACCCACTTCGTGGAAATGCCCCACCCCGTCATCCGGTGATCCTCTATTGTCACTGTGAGAATAGCCGTATTCCCATGATGGAGCCATTATCACGCTCAACAAACATGGAAATAGATAATGTCCCCCTGGTAGATACTATGGTTAGAACATAGAACATAGAACATACAGTGCAGAAGGAGGCCATTCAGCCCATCGAGTCTGCACCGACCCACTTAAGTCCTCACTTCCACCCTATCCCTGTAACCCAGTAACCCCACCTAACCTTTTTGGTCACTAAGGGCAATTTATCATGGTCCATCCACCTAACCTGCACGTCTTTGGACTGTGGGAGGAAACCGGAGCACCCGGAGGAAACCCACGCACACACGGGGAGAACGTGCAGACTCCTCACAGACAGTGACCCAGCAGGGAATCGAACCTGGGACCCTGGCGCTGTGAAGCCACAGTGCTAACCACTTGTGCTACCGTGCTGCCCTAAGATTATTTCAAGAAGAGCGTCCCTTCTCATATTCGGAAGATAGACACTCTGAAAATAGGAGCGGCAATTCATTCCAGTAATGAGGGAAATACCAACTCATCAGTTGCTAAAAATAATAGGTTTGGAGGCTGTGCCTAATCATTCCGTGCCTGTGTTGTATTGCTGGCTGCTGAACGCGAAGTCCTTTGGTAATATTGTTCAGGGAATGCAAGAAATCCTACAACAGATTAATGATCCTTGGACACTACCGTTGAAAAACCTGATAGGGTCCAGCCGAGAAAATATAGTGACTCATTGCACGGCTGGGTATGCTTGTGGGGTGAGAAAGCGCACAAAGAACAAGCGCAATATCACTTGGGAAAGCAGTCCTAATTGCAAGTCACTCCCTATTTACTTTTCGGTGTTTTGGGATTAGGAATGTTAGTAGAATTAACCCGGCTATGCAATTGTATCTCCATTCCAAGGAGTGGAAGCTTTTAATCTGCCTTCGGGAACGTCTGCTTAAGCGGTCGAGTTGTTTGCCCTCACTGGAGCATGCATTCTAGCTGAAAGCAAAACGGTCAATATCGACACCGATTCTCGATAACTTTTCGGGTAGTTCATGATTTTGGCCAATTATAGAAAAACGGGGGATTCATGACTTTCTCCGGCCAACATATTAAACATGCTTAATTACTTATAAATTTACTAGATGCTGCTTAGTTGGCCAGCAAGGTAACGGTTTTAAAGTGCGAAGCACATATTCGCGCAGAGGATGATGTATCCTGCGGCAATGGATTCGCTGATGGAATTGCAAAGGACGTGGCTCTCAAACAACAGCCACAACTGCAAGCTGCAGCAGTTGATCTTCCGTCCACCATAACAGAACCACAGTTACAACAGGCCCAGGAGCAAGACTCCCGACAGGAGCAACGCTCTTGGTTAAAAGCGGGTTGCTATAAAAACAAACATTAAATATGGATCCACGCAGATACACGCGTAGTATGCCCCAGAAGTCTGTTTTTGCCACTGTGTCGCGTTGCGCATGGGCAGGCTCCCGTGGGCAAAGGAGGGATGACACAAGCATATGTCAACAATGGTATGCTACAGGTATTACTGTAACAATTGAAAAAGTAGCCCGCACATGCATGATTTGACAAAAGAATAATCGGGATAAAACAGCTGCTGTCTTTGACCATCTATCACAGCTCGAAACGCCTTTTGAAAATTTTCCGATAGGTTTTGAACACATGCCGGTGGCTAAACGATTCAAATATCTGTTGGTGATAGTGGGTATGTTTTCACAATTGGTAGAAGCATTTCAACCAAAAGAGATGGTGCTAGAACAGTCGTAACATATTCTATTAAAATAAATAATATCTAGGTTAGAATATCAATGGGTATCAACAGTGACAGAGGAACTTAATTCACCTGCAAATTGACCATAGCCCTAACAGAAACCATGGGGTTTAACTGGAATGTGCATATACCACATCAGCCAAAATCCTCAAGAATGGTGGAAAGGCGAGTGGAATAATGAAAACAGCAGTAACAAAAGTGTGTCAACAAAATGGGCTGCTATGGCCAGATGCCATGCCTATAGTAATGTATGTCTAGAAGAATCCAAAAATTCGTAATACGGGCTTAACCCCGGATGAGATATTAATGGGACGGTCCATGACAACTGAAGCAAAACCCTCAATGACTCCAGCGGAAGTAGCCTTAATATAGACAGATGAGGTATTAGTAAAGTATGCCCAAGCCATGTGAGGAACCGCTGGAAAAATACATTAAAGAGTACGACAGGCTCAGTTGCAATCAAAAGAGTGAAATACACACCCCTTAAACCTGAACGCATTACACAAAGATTATTTTCTCCTAGGTGGAAACGACACTTCTAAGTGCTGCTAACAACCCGAACAGCTATTGAAGGAAAATAAAAACCAGATTGGATCCACGCAATTCTGCGTAAATGATATCATACGGAGCTGTGAGAATACTATAGAAACGCTGACCTAAAGGGAATGATACACCTTAATATACATGTTTCACTCGTACGTCAAGAGGATAAATAAATCCAGTTGGTGAGTTAGCACACAAATACCGAGATGCTCGGGGGAGGCATACCTGTGGAGATATCCCATTCACCAGTTAGGAGATAGCAGGATGGTCTCTAAGAAGAAATAGTACAGGACATGGCTTAGGTACACAGGACATGTTAGAATGGAAATCATCTCGATACGATATGAAGAGGTTTGAGGGATGGTGGTTGCCAAGGTTTAATGTAACACGTAGACCGCCCAGTTTGGTCCTTCCCAATCACGCTGGAGTCCCAAAAGGAGGTATGTACTTACAGCAACCTTTTTACACAGAGGGTAGTGGGTGCCTGGAACTCGTTGCCGGAGGAGGTGGTGGAAGCAGGCGAGAGTGACGTTTAAAGGGCATCTTGACAAATACATGAATATGATAGGAATAGAGGGATACGGACCCCGGAAGTGTAGAATATTTTAGTTTAGACGGGCAGCAAGGTCGGCACAGGCTTGGAGGGCCTAAGGCCGCTTCCTGTGCTGTGCTTTTCTTTGTTCTTTGAAAGAGAAACCAAATTTGACTGATGGAAAAGGAGACGTGACTGCATATAATGGCACATATTTTATCTGTGCTCATAAGGAGTGTCCTTGGTTAACGGAAATTGGGAAGGTTCCTGCTATTTGGGATAGGTTGTCCTTATGTTCATCATGTCCAGTAATTAGAGGATCATCCCCATCACAGGAGTAAACGAAGTGTTATGACATGGGCAAAATTGATGGGAATATTGATACAATCATTAGGAATAGTAACCAATAGATACGAGTTGCGTGAACTACGGGGTATCTTGAGCAAGTGGCAAATGATGCTGAAGACGCTATTAAACAGATCGACGCTGAGATGGTTGCTATAAGAACGGTTGCCCTGCAGAATAGAATGGCGCTTGATTTCTTGTCAGCTGAAAAGGGAGGTACTTGGGCCCTCATTGGAAGCGAATGTTTCCGTTACATTCCAGATAACTTGCAAAAAAATGATAATCTGTTAGATCCCATTCGTAAAGGCGAAGCAAAATTCCATGACGATGAAGGATGTGCCTTTGGGTTTGGGTGGTTAGGCAAGTCAGGACAGAACATTGTATTCTGTATTATAATCGCCCTTATAATATTAATTGTAGCATGGTTACTGTTTAAATGTTGTGCGGGATATTGTTCGAACATAAGAGGAACCCTTGCAGCATTACCACCTTGCTACCATCCTCCTAACACGCAGGAACAGATAAGCAAGGAATTTTCCTGTAATACTTCCTTTTCTCAGACATTATAAACCACCCTTTGATACGAAGGACACGATAAGGTACCACAACGTGTTGATTAAAAGATCAACAAGGAAGGAATTATACAAGGAAAGTAATGTTAGGAATTATTAATTGCTTTGGCCCGCTTCGAAAATATATTAGTTGCTATGATAAAAAAAACACTTGCTAAAGCAATCTGGGATTGCTTGACTAGATTTTAACACTGTGCTTAGCCATATCTTAGAATGATGGGTAAAGTAAAAAGTACTTGTAAACAACTTTTAGATTAATTCTATTGTGCTGACAAGTTGTTTCAGTCAAGGAAGCCAGAATGTGCAACAAAATGTTGTCAGTTAAGAGGTAATAAACCAAAAGAGAATAGTCGCACTCCCAATGTTGTCTAGTATAGTCATGGCCAGGCCAGATGTTGTTTTGCACGAAAACCTGTTTGTTTCGGTGTATAAAGATAGGCTCTGTACTGCTGCAAGTCAGAGAATGGTCATTGACCATTGCAGACTCTCCACGATATTGTGTTAATAAACTCCTGAAACGAGGCTCGAAGTTTCCGTCTAATATTATTTCCACGACACTATGCACAATTTGAATTAGGACCACCATCTAAATATACGTTTTTTTTTCGTTTTTTTAAATTTAGAGTACCCAATTCATTTTTTCCAATTGAGGGGCAATTTAGCGTGGCCAATCCAACGAGCCTGCACATCTTTGGGTTGTGGGGGCGAAACCCACGCAAACAAGGGGAGAATGTGCAAACTCCACAGGGACAGTGACCCAGAGCTGGGATTCGAACCTGGGACCTCGGCGCCGTGAGGGAACAGGGCTCAACCACTGTGCCACAGTGCTGCCCGTCTAAATATTAATCGCACCTTAAAATTCTTTGTTTTTTCATCCTATGCCACTTTTTATCAATTCAATGTCTCAGTTGCCTTTGTAAACCACGTTCCTGAATCTGTCACATTATCGGATTTATACACGGACACCAGCAGGAAGTTGTGCGCCTGTGTACTCGTCAGGTTATACAATCTCTAATCGTCCTTAATCCTAACACAATTCATTGGCTTCAGTTCGAAATTTCGTCTGTCAGATTTTGGTCAATTCTGGTAGTATTTCTAAATCGCTGTGATTAAGATAACTCCGTTCCCCATAGTTCACAAAGCGATAGAGTTTTGTGCCATATTAAAAATTGGAAAGGTAGGCCTTCATACCCACCTTTATTGAGAAAATTAAAACACAGTAGGCTTGTCCTTGGCAGAGATTCGTGTTCTTTTCCATTTCTTAGAACAAGTAACAAAGAATAATACAGCACAGGAACTGGCCCATTGACCCTCCAAGCCTGTACCGATCATAACAACCCCTGCCAAACCCTTTAGCACTTCCTTGTGCCGTATCCCTCGTACTAATCAGACCAGCAACATTTACCTCAAAATCGTTATGTATACTGTAAACAACGGACTTCCCTGCACAGATCCCTGTGGAACACCACTAGACACAAACTTCCATTCAGAAAAGCACTCTTATACTGCTACTCTTTCCCACCGTGACTGATCCAGTTCTGTAACCATCTTACCACCTACCGCTGATCCCATGTGACTTTACCTTTGGTACCAGTTTGCCACAAGGCACCTTGTCAAAGGCTTTACTGAATTCCAGGTAATAAACATCAACCATCCTTCCCTCATCAATTATCTTTGTCACCGCCACATAAAACGCGGTCAAGTTAGTGAGGCACGACCTCCCATTCTCAAAATCATGTTGTCTATCGCTAATGAATCCATTTCATCATAGAATTTACAGTGCATATGGAGGCCACTCGGCCCATCGAATCTGCTCCGCCATTCAATCATGACTGATATTTTCTCATTCCCATTCTCCTCCCTTCGCCCCATAACTCCTGATCCCCTTCTTAACCAAGAACGTATCTATCCCTGTCTTAAAGAAACTCAGTGAACTGACCTCCGCAGCCATCTGCGGCCAAGTGTTCCACAGATTCACCACCCTCTGGCTGAAGAAATTCCTCCTCATCTCTTTTAAAGGATCGTCACTTTAGTCTGAGATAATATCCTCTGGTTCTCGTTTTTCCTGCAAGCAGAAACAGCCTCTCCACGTCCACTCTATCCAGGCCTCGCAGTATCATGTAAGTTTCAATAAGATCCCCCCTCATCCTTCTAAACTCCAACGAGTACAGTCCCATAGTCCACAAACGTTCCACCTACGGCAAGTTCTTCATTCCACGGATCATTCTTGTGAACCTCCTCTGGCCCCTTTCCAAGGCCAGTACATCCTTCCTTAGATAGGCGGCCTACAACTGCTCACAATACTCCAAATGGGGTCTGACCAGAGCCTTATACAGCCTCAGAAGTACATCCCTGGTCTTGTATTCTTGCCCTCTTGACATGACTGCTTACATTGCATTTGCCTTCTTATCTGGCAACTGAACCTGCACATTAACATTAAGAGAATTGTAAGCAAGGACTCCCAATTCCGTTTGTGCTTCTACTCTCCGAAGCATTTCCCCATTTGGAAAATTGTCTATGTCTATAGTCATCTTCCAAAGTGCTGAACCTCACACTTTTCCACATTGTATTTCACTTGCCACTTCGTTGCCCACAGTCCGAGCTTGTCCAAGTACTTTTGCAACCTCCTTGCTTCCTCAGTACTACCTGTCCCTCTACAGACCTTTCTATCATCTGCAAGTTTAGCAACAGTACCTTCAGTAGCTTCCTCCAGATCGTTATTGTATATTGTAAACAGTTTTGGTCCCAGCACAGACACCTGAGGCACACCACTAGCCACCGGCTCCATTCAGAAAAAAGACCCCTTTATCCCCACTCGCTGCCTTCTGCCAATCAGTCAATCCTCTACCCACGTCAGCATTTTACCCTGAACACCATGAGCTCTTAACTTATTTAACAGTCTCCTATGGAGAGCCTTGTCAAAGCACTTCTGGCTATCTAAATAAATCACGTCCACTGGTTCTCCTTGGTCTAACTTCCTTGTTACCTCCTCAAAGGACTCTAACAGATTTGTCAGAATTAACAGATACGACCTCCCTTTGACAAAGCTGAGCTGACTCAGTCCCATATTATCATGCACTTTCAAGTATTTCACGATCTCATCTTTAATAACAGACAGTAATATCTTACGAATGACCGAAGTCAGGCTAACCGGCCTATAATTTCCCGTATTCTGCTTCCCTCCCTTCTTAAACAGTGGTGTTACATTGGCCACCTTCTAGTCCTCTGGGACCCTTCCTTCCTCCAGTGATTCCTGAAAGGTCATCACTAATGCCTCCACAATTTCCTCAACTGTCTCTTTTAGGATCCTGGGATGTAGTCAATCAGGTCCAGGTTACTTATCCACCTTCAGACGTTTCAGTTTCCCAAGATCCTTCTGCCTAGTAATGGTCACTGCACTCACCTCTGTACCCTGGTTATCCTGGAGCTCTGTCATCGCACGGGTGTCTTCCACCGTGAAACTGATGCAAAGTAACTATTTAGTTCGTCTGCCATTTCTTTGTTTCCTATTATTACTTCTCCAACCACAGTTGCTCGTGGTCCAATGTCTATTTTTGTCTGCCTCTTACCTATTATATATTGAAAGAATCTTTTCCTATCTTCCTTTTTCTTACCAGCTAGCTTGCACTCATACTTCATCCCCCCCCCCCCCACGCCCCCCCCCCCTTATTGCTTTTTTGGTTGTCCTCTGCTCTCGTTTAAGGTTATCCCAACCTCTAGTTTCCCACTACTCATCGCAATTTTGTATTCTTTTTCTTTAGCCTGTATGCTGTCCTTGACATCCCTCGTCAGCCATGGATGCCTTGTCTTCCTCTCAAGCATGTTTCCTCCTCCTTGGGATGAACTTCTGTTGTGCCTCCCGAATAACCCCCCAAAACCCCTGCCATTGCTGTTTTACTGTCTTTCCTGCTATGCTACTTTTCCAATGAACTCTGGCCAGCTCATCCCTCATGTCTGTATAGTTACCCTTATCTAATTGTAATACCGTTACATCTGATTGTAGCTTCTCCCTCTCAAACTGCAGGGTAAATTCGATCATATTGTGGTCACTGCTCCCTAAGAGCTCCTTCACCTTCGGTTCCCTAATCACGTCTGCCACATTACACATCACCAAATCGACAACTTCCTGTTCCCGAGCAGGCTCTGTCACAAGCTGCTCCAAAAATCATCTCTTAGACATTCCACAAATTCCATACCTTGGGATCCACGACCAAGCTGCTTTTCCCAGTCCACCTGCATATTGAAGTCTCCCAGGATTATTGTAATATTGCCACTTTTACATGCCTTATCTATCTCCTGATTTATTTTCTGCCCCACATGCTGTCTACTGCTAGGGGGCCTGTATATAACTCCCATCAGGGTCTTTTTACCTTTTCACCTGCACATCTTTGGACTGTGGAAGGAAACTGCAGCACCAGCAAGAATCCCACGCAGAGACGGGGAGAACGTGCAGACTCCGCACAGGCAGTGACCCAAGCCAGAAATCGAACCTGGGGCCCTGGAGCTGTAAAGCCACTGTGCTAACTACTGTGCTGCCGTGCCTCCCATCAAAATGGGTATAAATCCTGACACTGAGAATTCTCTCCAAATAATTTACCTACTACTGACGTGAGGCTTACCAGTCTATAGATTCCAGGATTTACCCTGGTACCTTTCTTAAACAGTGGTACCACATCAGCTATTCTTCAGTCCTCTGGGATCTCACCTGCAGCCAATGAGGATATAAAGATGTCAGTCAAGGTCCCAGCAATTTCCGAACTTGTTTCCCTCAGTATTCTGGGGTAAATCCCATCCGGCCCGGGAGACTTCTGTACCTTAATACATTTTTAAAACTACACAATGCCTCGTCCTTTTCGATGTCAACATGACCCAGACTGTCCACAAACCCGGCCCAAGAATCATATTCAACAAAGTAATTTCCTTTGGGTACACTGATGTGATGTACGCATTTAGTACCTCACCCATTTCGTCTGGCTTAACACATGGATCCACCCGCCACTGTCGTTAAGTGGTCCAATCCGTTCCCTGGCCACCCAGTTGATTTTTACAAAGGAATAAAATGCTTTGGGATTCATCTTGAATATACTTGCGAAGGACTTTTCATGACCCCCCCCCCCCCCCCCCACCCCCCCAGCCGTCCTAATTTCCTGCTTGAGTACCTTCTTACCTTGTTTATACCCGTCGATGTTTCCGACTGTCCCCACCCTTCTGGACCGTACACAGTCTATTTTTTCTTTTTGCCGAGGTTCACAATATCCCTCGTTATCCAAGGTTACCTCAACTTCCCTTCCTTATCGATCGTTCTCTCAGGATAGTGACTTTCAGAACGGTGGAGACACAGTATAAAAGAGCGCGAGGAGTGCGGCGGGGACACAGTGAAAGAACGCGAGGAGAGCGAAGGAGATACAGGATAACAGAGCGCCAGGAGAGCGGCGGGGTCACAGTGAAAGAACGCGAGGAGAGCGGCGGAGACACAGGATCACTGAGCGCCAGGAAAGCGTCGGGGCACAGTGAAAGAGCGCGAGGAGAGCGGCGGAGACACAGGATAAAAGAGCGTGAGGATAGCGGCGGGGACACAGTGAAAGAGAGCGGCGAGAGCAGCGGGGACACAGTGAAAGAGTGCGAGGAGAGCGGCGGGGCCACAGTGAAAGAGCGCGAGGAGAGCGGCGGGGACACAGGATAAAAGAGCGCGAGGAGAACGGCGGGGACACAGCTGCAGGGGAAGCGGCCTTCTGATTTTCGGTGGGAGCAGTGGCCAGGGGTCTGTCGGGAAGGTACGTTTACCTCTTTAAAAACGTACCTGAAGAGTGACATCACAGCAAAGCAGTGACCTGATTGGCTGGTAAGGAAAGTGCTCCAAATAGCAGTAGCTGGGAGAAATTTAACTCATCGCGTGTTGGTAAGTCTTGTGATTGGTAAGTAAAATCTTTATTCCTGTCACTTATTCATTATTTGATATTATATTTGTAATCAGTTAAGGTAAAGTGTAAAAAGGGGAGGAGATCCCAGACCCATGTTATGATCCACGTGCTTAATGTGTCAGTTCAGGGACCCGGACGATGCCACTGACTCCTTCATGTGCGGGAAGTATGTCCAGCTGCAGCTTCTGTTAGACCGGATGACGGCTCTGGAACTGCTCATGGACTCACTTTGGAGCATCCGCAATGCTGAGGAGGTCGTGGATAGCACGTTCAGTGAGTTGGTCACACCGCAGATTAGAATTGGAGAGGGAGACAGGGAATGGGTGACCAAAAGGCAGAGAATGAGCAGTAAGGCAATGCAGGTGTCCCCTGCGGTCATCTCCCTCTAAAACAGGTATATCACTTTGGTTACGGTTCGGGGAGTTGACTCACCAGGGGAAGGCAGTAGTAGCCAGGCTCATGGAACCGTGGCTGGCTCTGCTGCACAGAAGGGCGGGAAAAGACTGGCAGGGCTATAGTACAGGGGTTTCAATCGTAAGGGGAGTAGACAGGCGTTTCTCTGGTCGAAAACGAGACTTCCGAATGGTATGCTGCCTCCCGGGTGCACGGGTCAGTGATGTCTTAGATCGGCTGCAGGACAATCGGGGAAGGGTGAACAACCAGTTGTCGTGGTGCCTATAGGTACCAACGATAAAGGTACAAAACGGGATGAGGTCCTACATTCAGAATTTAGGGAGTTAGGAGATAAGCTAAAAAGTAGGACCTCAAAGGTAGTAATCTCAGGATTGCTACCAGTGCCACGAGACAGTCAGAGTAGAAAATCAAGAATAGTCAGAATGGATACGTGGCATGAGAGATGGTGCAGGAGGGATGGGTTCTGATTTTTGGGACATTAGAACCGGCTCTGGGGGCGGTGGGACCATTACAAATCAGGTGGTCTACACCTGGGCAAGACTCGAACCAATGTCCTCGGGGGTGCTTTTGCTAACACTGTTGAGGAGGTTTTAAACTAATATGGCAGGGGGATGGGAACCAGATTCGGAAGTTAGAGGTCAGTAAAGAGGCAGCACATAAAGCCAGTAAGGTGCTAGATAATAAACTCAATGTGACTAAGGGGAAGAGTAGACAGTGAAGAGATGATGCACGCAAAGGGACAGGTGGTCTGAGGTGCATTTGTTTTAATGCGAGAAGTGCAGCACAAGTGCTAGGGCTTGGATTAGTACCTGTGAATATGATGTTTTTGGTATTACTGAGACTTGGTTGAGGGCAAGACCGGCAACTAAATATCCCAGGGTATAGATGCTTCAGGAGGGATAGAGAGGGAGGTAAAATGGGTAGAGGAGTTGCATTACTGGTCAGAGCTGATGTCACAGCTGGTATTAAGGAGGGCACGATGGAGGTTTGAGCACTGAGGCACTATGGGTAGAGCTAAGAAATAGGAAGGGTGCAGTAACATTGTTGGGACTTTACTACAGGCCTCCCAAAAGCGAGCGTGAAGTAGATGTACAAATATGTAGACAGATTATAGAAAAATGTATGAGCAATAGGGTGGTCGTGATGAGAGATTTTTAATTTAAAAAAAATTAATTTAGAGTACCCAATTCATTTTTTCCAATTAAGGGGCAATTTAGCGTGGCCAATTCACCTACCCTGCACATATTTGGGTTGTGGGGGCGAAACCCACGCAAACACGGGGAGAATGTGTAAACTCCACACGGGCAGTGACCCAGAGCCGGGATAGAACCTGGGACCTCGGCACTGTGAGACAGCTGTGCTATCCACTATGCCACCGTGCTGCCCTTTGATGGGAGATTGTAACTTCCACAACATTAAGTGGGACTCATGTAGTGTTGGAGGCGTAGATGGGGCAGCATTTGTAAGGAGCATCCAGTGGAGTTCTTTTAGAGCAGTATGTAAATAGTCCAACTCGGGAAGGGGCCATAGTGGGCGTGGTATTGGGGAATGATCCCGACCAGATGGTTGAGGTTTCAGTCGGTGATTACTTTGGGAATAGCGATCACAATTCCGTAAGTTTTAGAATATTCATCGACAAAGACAAGAGTGGTCCTAAAGGAAGAGTGCTAAATTGGGGAAAGGCCAAGTATAACAAAATTCGGCAGGAGCTAGGGAATGTGGATTGGGAGCAACCCTTTAAGGGTAAATCCACATTTGAAATGTGGGAGCCTTACGAGGAAAGGATGATTAGAGTGCAGGACAGACATGTCCCTGTGAAAATGAGGGATATAAATGACAAGATTAGGGATCCATGGATGACGGGTGGAATTGTGAGACTAGCTCAGATGAAAAAGCAAGCATCTCGGCGACGTAAAATGATGAAGCTTTGATGGAATATCTGGAAAGTCGGACAAACCTCCAACACGTAATAAAGTGGGCTAAAAGGGGTCATGAAATATCTTCGGCTAAAAGGGATAAGGAAAATCTCAAAGACTTTTATTCGTATATAAGGAGCAAGGGGGGAACTAGAGGAAGGATTGGCCCACTGAAAGACAAAAGAGGGAATTTATGCGTGGAGTCAGAGGAAATGGGTGAGATTCTAAATGAGTACTTTGCATCAGTATTCATCAAGGAGAGGGACATGGCCATTGTTGAGGCTAGGGATGGATGTTTAAATACTCTAGCTCAAGTCGGCATAAGGAAGGGGGAAGTTTAGGGTATTCTAAAAGGCATTAAGGTGGACAAGTCCCCGGGTCCGGATGGACCTAGCCCAGGTTACTGAGGGAAGCGAGGGACGAAATAGCTGGGGTTTTAACAGATATCGTTGCAGCATTCTTGAGCACGGGTGAGGTCCCGGAGGACTGGAGAATTGCTAATGTTGTCCCTTTGTTTAAGAAGGGCAGCAGGGATAATCCAGGGAATTATAGACCTGTGAACTTGACGTCAGTGGTAGGAAAACTGTTGGATAAGGCACTGGGGTTAGGGTCTGTTCACACTTGGAAGAAAAAAGACTTGTTAGTCATAGGCAGCATGGTTTTGTACAGGGAAGGTCATGTCTTACAAACCTATTGGAATTTTTGAGGAAGTGACAACGTTAATTGATGTGGGAAGGGCTGTAGAGGTCATATACATGGGCTTCAGTAAGGCGTTTGATTAAGTTTCCCATGGTAGGTTGATGGAAAAAGTGAAGTCCTATGGTGTTCAGGGTGTACTAGCTGCATGGATAAAAAACTGGCTGGGCATCAGGAGACAGAGAGTAGTGGTGGAAAGGAGAGTCTCAAAATGTAGAAAGGTGACTAGTGGTGTTCCACAGGGATCCGTGCGCGGACCACTGTTGTTTGTGACATACATAAATGATCTGGACGAAGGGATAGAAATGAAATGAAAATCGCTTATTGTCACAAGTATGCTTCAAATGAAGTTACTGTGAAAAGCCCCTAGTCGCCACATTCCGGCGCTTGTTCCGGGAGGCAGATACGTGAATTGAACCGTGCTGCTGGCCTGCTTTGGTCTGCTTTCAATGCCAGCGATGTAGCCCTGTGCTAAACAGCCACTGGGGTGGTCTGATTAGCAAGTTTGCAGATGTTACTAAGATTGGTGTTGTTGCAGGTAGCGAGGAGGACTGTCAGGGAATACAGCAAAATATAGATATATTGGCGAGTTGGACAGAGAAATGGCAGATGGAGTTAAATCCAGGCTAATGCAAGGTGACGCATTTTGGAAGATCTAATTCAAGAGCGGACTACACGGTCAATGGAAGAGCCCTGGGGGAAATGGATGTACAGAGAGAGCTCGGAGTTCAGGTCCATTGTACCCTGAAGGTGGCAACGCAGGTCGATAGAGTGGTCAGGAAGGCATACTGCATGCTTGCCTTCATCGGACGGGGCATTGAGTCCAAGCTCGGCAGGTCGTGTTACAGTTGTAAAGGAATTTGGTTAGGCCACATTTGGAATACTGCGTGCAGTTCTGGTCGCAAAATTGGCGGAAGGATGTGGGTTCTTTAGCGAGGGTGCAGAGGAGGTTCACCAGTATGTTGTCTGGTATGGAGGGTGCGAGCTATGAAGAAAGGTTGAGTAGATTAGGATTGTTTTCGTTGGAAAGACGGAGGCTGAGGGGGACCTGATTGAGGACTACAAAATTATGAGAGGTATGGACAGGGTGGATAGCAACAAGCTTTTTCCAAGAGTGGGGGTGTCAATTACAAGGGGTCACTATTTCAAGGTGAGAGGGGGGGAAGTTTAAGGGAGGTAGAACATAGAACATATAGAACATAGAACGATACAGCGCAGTACAGGTCCTTCGGCCCACGATGTTGCACCGAAACAAAAGCCATCTAACCTACACTATGCCATTATCATCCATATGTTCATCCAATAAACTTTTAAATGCCCTCAATGTTGGCGAGTTCACTACAGTAGCAGGTAGGGCATTCCACGGCCTCGCTACTCTTTGCGTAAAGAATCTACCTCTGACCTCTGTCCTATATCTATTACCTCTAAGTTTAAAGCTATGTCCCCTCGTGCCAGCCATTTCCATCCGCGGGAGAAGGTTCTCACTGTTCACCCTATCTAACCCCCTGGTCATTTTGTATGCCTCTATTAAGTCTCCTCTTAACCTTCTTCTCGCCAACGAAAACAACCTCAAGTCCATCAGCCTTTCCTCATAAGATTATCCCTCCATAACCAGGCAACATCCTGGTAAATCTCCTCTGCACCCGCTCCAAAGCCTCCACGTCCTTCCTATAATGCAGTGACCAGAACTGTACGCAATACTCCAAATGCGGCCGTACCAGAGTTCTGTACAGCTGCAACATGACCTCCTGACTCCGGAACTCAATCCCTCTACCAATAAAGGCCAACACTCCATAGGCCTTTTTCACAACCCTATCAACCTGGGTGGAAACTTTCAGGGATCTATGTACATGGACACCTAGATCCCTCTGCTCATCCACACTTCCAAGAACTTTACCATTAGCCAAATATTCCGCATTCCTGTTATTCCTTCCAAAGTGAATCACCTCACACTTCTCTACATAAAACTCAATTTGCCACCTCTCACCCCAGCTCTGCAGCTTATCTATATCCCTCTGTAACCTGCTACATCCTTCCACACTATCGACAACACCACCGACTTTAGTATTGTCTGCAAATTTTCTCACCCACCCTTCTGCACCTTCCTCTAGGTCATTGATAAAAATGACAAACAGCAACGGCCCCAGAACAGATCCTTGTGGTACTCCACTTGTAACTGAACTCCATTCTGAACATTTCCCATCAACCACCACCCTCTGACCTCTTTCAGCTAGCCAATTTCTGATCCACATCTCTAAATCACCCTCAATCCCCAGCCTCCGTATTTTCTGCAATAGCCTACCGTGGGGAACCTTATCAAACGCTTTACTGAAATCCATATACACCACATCAACTGCTCTACCCTCGTCTACCTGTTCAGTCACCTTCTCAAAGAACTCGATAAGGTTTGTGAGGCATGACCCACCCTTCACAAAGCCATGCTGACTATCCCTGATCATATTATTCCTATCTAGATGATTATAAATCTTGTCTCTGAGAATCCCCTCCAATACTTTACCCACTGCAGACGTGAGGCTCACCGGTCTATAGTTGCCGGGGTTGTCTCTGCTCCCCCTTTTGAACAAAGGGACCACATTTGCTATCCTTCAGTCCTCTGGCACTATTCCTGGAGCCAATGATGACATAAAAATCAAAGCCAAAGGTCCAGCAATCTCTTCCCTGGCCTCCCAGAAAATCCTAGGATAAATCCCTTCAGGACACGGGGACCTATCTATTGTCAGCCTGTCCAGAATTGCCAACACCTCTTCCCTACGTACCTCAATGCCATCTATTCTAATAGCCTGGGTCTCAGCATTCTCCTCCACAACATTATCTTTTTCCTGAGTGAATACTGACGAAAAATATTCATTTAATATCTCGCCTATCTCTTCAGACTCCACACACAACTTCCCATCCCTGTCCTTGACTGGTCCTACTCTTTCCCTAGTCATTCGCTTATTCCTGACATACCTATAGAAAGCTTTTGGGTTTTCATTGATCCTACCTGCCAAATACTTCTCATGTCCCCTCCTTGCTCGTCTTAGCTCTCTCTTTAGATCCTTCCTCGCTACCTTGTAACTATGCATCGTCCCAACTGCAACTTCACACCTCATCTTCACATAGGCCTCCTTTTTCCTCTTAACAAGAGATTCCACTTCTTTGGTAAACCACGGTTCCCTCGCTTGACGCCTTCCTCCCTGCCTGACCGGTACACACTTATCAAGAACACGCAGTAGCTGATCCTTGAACAAGCTCCACTTATCCAGTGTGCCCAACACTTGCAGCCTACTTCTCCACCTTAACCCCCCCCCCCCAAGTCACGTCTAATGACATCATAATTGCCCTTCCCCCAGCTATAACTCTTGCCCTGCGGTGTATACTTATCCCTTTCCATCATTAACGTAAACGTCACCGAATTGTGGTCACTGTCCCCAAAGTGCTCTCCTACCTCCAAATCCAACACCTGGCCTGGTTCATTACCCAAAACCAAATCCAACGTGGCCTCGCCTCTTGTTGGCCTGTCAACATATTGTGTCAGGAAACCCTCCTGCACACACTGTACAAAAAACGACCCATCTAATGTACTCGAACTATATCTTTTCCAGTCAATATTTGGAAAGTTAAAGTCTCCCATAATATCTACCCTGTTACTTTCGCTCTTATCCAGGATCATCCTCGGCATCCTTTCCTCTACATCCCTAGAACTATTGGGAGGCCTATAGAAGACTCCCAACAGGGTGACCTCTCCTTTCATGTTTCTAATCTCAGGCGATACTACCTCGGAAGATGAGTCCCCATCTGGCATCCTCTCTGCCACCGTAATACTGTTCTTGACTAGCAGCGCCACGCCTCCGCCTCTTTTGCCTCCTTCTCTGAGCTTACTAAAACACCTAAACCGCGGAACCTGCAACATCCATTCCTGTCCCTACTCTATCCATGTCTCCGAAATGGCCAAAACATCGAAGTCCCAGGTACCAACATATGCTGCCAGTTCCCCTGCCTTATTTCGTATACTCCTGGCATTGAAGTAGACACACTTCAAACCACCTACCTGAACACTGGCCCCCTCCTGCGACGTCAAATCTGTGCTCCTGACCTCTATACTCTCATTCTCCCTTACCCTGAAACTACAATCCAGGTTCCCATGCCCCTGCTGCATTAGTTTAAACCACCCAAAGAGCACTAACAAATCTCCCCCCCTCCCCCCCCCCCAGGATATTTGTGCCCCTCAGTTTCAGATGTAGACCATCCTGTCTGTAGAGGTCCCACCTTCCCCAGAAAGAGCCCCAGTTATCCAGAAATCTGAATCCCTCCCGCCTGCACCATCCCTGTAGCCACGTGTTTAATTGCTCTCTCTCCCTATTCCTCATCTCACTATCACGTGGCACGGGCAACAACCCAGAGATAACAACTCTGTTTGCCCTAGTTCTGAGCTTCCATCCTAGCTCCCTGAAAGCCTGCCTGACATCCTTGTCCCCTTTCCTACCTATGTCGTTAGTGCCAATGTGGACCACGACTTGGGGCTGCTCCCCCTCCCCCCTAAGGACCCGGAAAACACGATCCGAGACATCATGTACCCTTGCACCTGGGAGGCAACATACCAAACGTGAGTCTCTCACGCTCCCACAAAATCTCCTATCTGTTCCCCTGACTATCGAGTCCCCAATTACTAATGCTCTGCTCCTCTCCCCCTTCCCTCCTGAGCAACAGGGACAGACTCCGTGCCAGAGGCCCGTACCCCATGGCTTACCCCTGGTAATCGTCCCCCCCCCCCCCCAGACACAAGTATCCAAAGCGGTATACTTGTTTCTCAGGGGAACGACCGCAGGGTATCCCTGCACTGACTGCTTCTTCCCAGTCCCTCTTACAGTTACCCATCTATCTCCAATCTTTGGTGTAACTAATTCCCTGAAGCTGCTATCTATGACCCCCTCTGCCTCCCGAATGATCCGAAGTTCTTCCAACTCCAGCTCCAGTTCCCTAACTCGGTCTTGGAGGAACTGGAAATGGCTGCACTTCCTGCAGGTAAAATCAGCAGGGACACTAACGGCATCCCTCACCTCAAACATCCTGCAGGAGGAACATTGCACTCCCTTCCCTGCCATCCGTCTAACTTTCTATCAAGATCTGGCTAACAACTAAATTATTTTTTTTTAAAAATAATAATAAAATATGGTACTTACCTCACACCAATGGGTTTTATTATTAGGTTAGAGGAGGAGGGCGGGTGGGAGACACTACACGTGTAGTGTCTCGGGTTTCCTCTCCACCAAAATTTATTGGTGAGGGTCTTCCCAGAAGTCCGCGGGTCGAACGTCCTGTTCCCGCCTTAAACACTAAAATTTAAAAAAAACAGCAAAGAGGGACCGAAAACGGGACCAGTTAAGGGTTTACCGCTGAAATTGACTAGTCTGCTCCTGTGAAGGTCTCCCAGAAATCACTAACGCAGCGCTGAAAATAACTAACCTGCTGCGCTCCCGCTGAAATCGACTGGCCTGCTCCTGCAAAGACAAGTGTTTTTATAGGAGAAACTTACCTCCCAGAAACCACTTGCGCACTGCTCCCGCTGAAATTGACTAACCTGCTCCGCTCCCGCTGAAATCGCCTGGCCTGCTCCTGCAAAGACAAGTGTTTTTAAAGGAGAAACTTACCTCCCAGAAACCACTTGCGCACTGCTCCCGCTGAAATTGACGAACCTGCTCCGCTCCCGCTGAAATCGACAGATTTCGTGGATGTGCGTGGACAGTTTTTTACACTGAGGGTCGTGGCTGCCTGGAATTCTTTGCCAGCGTACGTGGTAGCGGCGGCACGATAGCATCATTCAAGATGTATGTAGACAGATATATGAACGTGCGCGGAAAATAGGCGACAGGTTTAGATAAAGAACCTGGAACGGCGCAGGCTGGGAGGGCCGAAGGGCCTGTTCCTGTGCTGTAATTTTCTTTGTTCTTTGGTCATTTTTCCTAAATCCTAATCACCCGTGGATTGAAAGACATGTCACACATGTCCGATGTTGATTTACCCTCTAGCAGCCCCACCCAAATCAAGTTCTTCAATTCCTGTGCAATGTTATCCTAATTTATCTTTCCCCAGTTTAACACCTTAACACGAGATTTACCCTCATCCGTGTCGAAAGTAGCCCACAACATACGGAATTGTAGTCGTTACTCCCAAAATGTTTCCCCACTCAAACCTTAACGACCTGACAAGGCTCACTCCCCAATATCAGATCTAGTACTACCACTTTCCAACTGTACTATCTACATGTTGTATCAAAAAGCCATCCTGGATATACCTTCCAAACTCTGCCCCATCCAAGACTCGAGCACTAAGTGAGTGCCAGTCAATATAAGGGAAGTTAAAAACCCCTACCACAACAACCCTGTTACCTTTGCATCTATCAAGAACCCTTTGCCTATCTGGTCCTCGATCTCTCTCCGGCAGTTGGACGACCTGTAATAAACGCCCAGCATTGTGTTTGCCCTTTTCCTATTCCGAAACTCTATCCAGATGGTCTCATATTATGAGCCGTCCGAGGTGTCATCCGTCAGTACGGCTATATTATTCTCCTTAACCAGTGCTACTACTCTCTCCTGAAGCATTCATTCTCTCAAACTGCCAAACGTGCCCTTCTTTTAACCACGCTTCTGAGATAGCCACAACATCATAATTCCAAGAACTAATAAGTGCTCTAAGTTCATCTTCTGAATAAGATGACAAATCCACAACCGTTCTCTGCGTCAATCTTTTCTCAGCCTCATAGTCGTAATGGAACAAAACGACACGACAACAGAAAGTTAAGTAAGTTAACGAGTATAATAGTCTTCGCATCATCTGGATACCTCAAGCACCTTTTTGGACAACAGAATGGAAATTAAGCGTGTGCCCTGAATATAAATATAGACATACAAATAATTTAAATGCTATTATATGCATAATATATGATATATTGTGTATATTATATTTGGTATACATATTTATTTATTAACAGCATTGCCTCAAAGCCCCTGGTGACTGGATGGTTTCTCCAGTCACTTTTCTGCGGGATGCATTCTTCAAGGTCACAGCTTCTCTTTCCATAATGCAGATATTGGAGTTAGATTCAGTTGAAAGATCAGATGAGCTCACAGGTGCTTATCGTAGCTAAACCATCGAACCGCTGTCAAAGAAATATACCCTTCATTGCTGTACTGGCCTTCTCCTCCAATCGCTAGAACCTACAAGGTTCCGACAAAAAGAATCGAGCCTGTGGTGTGCTGGGCCACGGTTGACCTCTGTAACTTTGCAACGAATACACAGGGCAAAAGCAAAGGAACTGTGGATGATTTTACGAGTATTATTTGACAATAGATTAGGTTTTAGAAAACTGAGGGTTTTTTCACAAATAACGCCGTCGTGCTGTGGAGAGAGGGAATAATCAGCTTTACATTCGAAGAGTGTAAATAACAATGCCGGCAAATGCGTAGGGGGTATTAAGTAATTCGCCTCAGGTGCTAACTCAAATCTATTCGTGTTGCATCAATTGCTTGGTATGAACTCACCCATTTACCATTTTAACTGACTTAGCTCAGGCAAGTCGTCCAATCGGGAAATGTTGTGGGATCATCGATTTTGCTTCCCCAGCAATGGATTGGGTCTATTTCTTGTCCCTTGACATAAGTCACGGCAACATCGAAAACAGATAGGAAACACGTACCTCACAGTGTACTGAAACATGTCATGTGCATTACTCACTCAATTCTCTTATCTTCTCCTGCAGGCTTTCTATTACTGCGAAGCGAAGCAATAATAGTCAGGTTCGTATGTTTCACCCCACATGAGCAGGCATATTGACATCCAAGAGAGCGAATTTTAGATTTTTAACCCACATGTGGGTTGTATCCGGCTTCTAACCCAACGACAGTGAAGGAACTGCGATATATTTCCATTCAGAACGCTGGGTGACTTGGGGGGGGGGGGGGGTGGGGGTGGGGGGGGGGGGGGGGGGTGGTTCCAGGTGTTAGTGTTCTCCTGCCCTTTTGCTTCCATATAGTAAGGGTTGTAGTTTTGGACGGTTCTCTCCAGGGCGGCTGTATGATTGCATTTTGCAGCTGGCACACCTTGCTGTTATTGTGTGTCGGTGGTGGAGGGACTAACTGTTGTTGGTTGGGTTGCCAATTACGCGGGTTGCTTTTTCAAGGATGTAAACTTATTCGAGTGTGGTTGCAGCTGCAGTCATCCAGGCGAGCGGACAGTATTTTATCACCCTCTTTACGTGTGCCTTGCAGATTGTGGAAAGCTTTTTTGGAATCAGAAACAAAGTTATTCACCGCAGTATTTCTTGACTCTGATTAGTTCTTGGAGCTTGGGGGCTTATATGGTTATTCAGTTCAGTTTCTGGCCAATGGTAATCACTAGAATCTTGATCCTGCGGAATTCAGCGACGGCAAGACATTGATTGAACCCGCCATTGACTGGCATTTGCATGGCTCTAATGTAGCCTGCCGTTTTTAGTCCAAGCTTGATTGTTATCCAGTTCGTTCTGCATTTGCAACATTAATAACTTTTAATGGGAGGTAGTGGTGAGTGGTATTGTTGTTGGACTATTAATCCACCAACCAATATATTCCTCTGATGTTCTGTTTTCGACTCGCTCCACGGTACAAGGGGCAACGAACAAAGAACTGTACAGCGCAGGAACAGGCTGTTCGGCCCTTCAAGCCTGCGCCGACCATGCTGCCGGTCTATATTAAACTCGTCTACACTTCCGGAGTCGGTATCTCTCTACTCCCATCCTGTTTATGTATTTGTCAAGCTGGCCCATAAACGTCACTATCGTCGCTGTTTCCACCACCTCCTCCGACAATGAGTTCCAGGCACCCACTACCCTCAGTGTAAAAAACTTACCTCGTACATCTCCTCTAAAATTTGCCCCGCGCACATTAAACCTCTGCCCCCTAATAATTGACCACTCTATCCTGGCAAAAAGCCTCTGACTATCCACTCAGTCTATGCCCCTCATAATTTTGCAGACCTCTATCACGTCGCCCCTCAACCTCCTTCGTTCCAGTGAGAACAAACCGACATTATTCAAACTCTCTACATAGCCAATGCCCTCCATTTCAGGCAACATCCTGGTAAATTTCTTCTGCACCCTCACTAAAGTCTCCACATCCTTCTGGCGACCAGAATTGAGCACTATACTCCTAGTGTGGCCAAACTAAGGTTCTCCACACCTGCAACATGACTTGCCAATTTTTATACTCAATGCCCCGGCGTATGGAGACAAGCATGCCGTATGCCTTCTTGACTAACTTCTCCACCTGTGTCACCCCTTTCAGTGCCCTGTGGACCTGTACACCAAGATCTCTCTGACTGTCAATACTCTTGAGGGTTTTACCTTACACCATATATTACCTACCTGTATTAGACCTTCCAAAATTCATTACCTCACATTTATCTGGATTAAACCCCATCTGTCATTGCGCCGCCCAAGTCCCCAAACGATCTAAATTATGCTGTATCCTCTGACAGTCCTCATCGGTTTCCGCAATTCCACCAACCTTTGTGTCATCCGCAAAAGTACGAATCAGACTAGTTACATTTTCCTCCAATTCATTTATATACACTACGAACTGCAAAGGTCCCAGCACTGATCCCCGCAGAACACCACGCGTCACAGCCCTCCAATCATAAAAGCACCATTCCATTGCTACTGTCTGCCTTCTTTCACCTTGACAGTTCTGCATCCATCTTGCCAGGTCACCTATGATCTCGTGTGACATCACCGTTGTAGCGGTCTAACATGAGGGGCCTTGTCATAGGCCTTACGTATGTCCATATAGACAACATCTACTGCCGACCTGCATCAATCATCTTTGTGACCTCCTCGAAAAACCCGATCAAGTTAGTGGGACACGACCTCCCCTTTACTAAACTGTGCTGCCTCTCGCTGAAATGACGAATTGCTTCCAAATGGGAGTAGATCCTGTCTCGAAACATTCTCTCCGGTAATTTCTCTACGACTGATGTAAGGCTCACCGGCCTTTTTTCCCCTGGATTGTCCTTGCAACCCTTCCCAAACAAAGGAACAACATTGGCTATTCTCCAGTCCTCGGGGACATCACCTGAAAACAATGAGGATCCAAAGATTTCTGTCAAGGCCTCAGCAATTTCCTCTCTTGCCTCCTTCGGTATTCTGGGGTAGATCCCATCAGGTCCTAGGGACTTATCCACCTTAATATTTTTCAAGACGCCCAACACCTCGTCTTTTTGGATCTCAATGTGACCCAGGCTATCTACACACCCTTCTCCACACGCGACATCCACCAATTCCTTCTCTTTGGTGAATACTGATGCAAAGTATTCATTTAGTACCTCGCCCATTTCCTCTGGCGCTGCACGTAAATCTCCTCACCTGTCCTTCAGTGGGCAAACCCTTTCCCTGGCTACCTTCTTGCTTTTTAGGTCGGTGTAAAAAGCCTTGGGGTTTTCATTAACCCTATTTGCCAATGACTGTTCGTGAGTCCTTTTCGCCCTCCTGACTCCTTGCTTTCGTTACTTCCTACTTTCCTTATATTCCACACATGCTCCATCTGTTCCCAGCCTTCTCGCCGTGACAAATGCCTCCATTTTCTTTTTGACGAGGCCTACAATACCTCTCGGTATCTAAGGTTCCCCAAATTTGCCATTTTTATTCTTCTTCCTCACAGGAACATGTCGGTCCTGAATTACTTTCAACTGACATTTGAAAGCTTTCCACATGTCAGATGTTGATTTACCCTCAAACATCTATGTTTTTCATGTCCCACCTAATATTGTTATAATTAGCCTTCCCCAATTTAGCACATTCACCCTACGACCACTCTTATCCTTGTTTACCAGCACTTCTAAACTTACTGAATTGTGGTCACTTTTCCCGAAATGCTCCCGTACTGAAACTTCTACCTCCTAGCCGGTCTCAGTCCCCAATGCCAGATCTAGTTGCACTATCCACATATTATTTTAAGAAGCCCTCCCGGGCGCTCCTTACAAACTCTACCCCGTCCAAGCCCCTAACACTAAGTGAATCCCAGACAATATTGTGGAAGTTAAAGTCTCCCATCACATCAACTCTGTTGCTTTTACTCCTTTCCAACATCTGTCTACCTATCTGCTCCTCTGTCTCCCGGTGGCTGTTGGGACGCCAATAGTAAAGCCCCAACATTGTGACTTAACCCTTCTTATTCCTGATCTCCAACCATATAGCCTCATTGCTCTATGAGGTGTCCTCCCGTAGTACCGCTGTGATATTCTCCCTAACCAATAGTGCAACTCCTCCACCCCTTTTACATCCCCCTCTATCCCACCCGAAACATCTAAGTCCTGGAATGTTTAGATGCCAATCCGGTCCTTCCCTCAACCAGGAATCTGTAATATCAACAACATCATAGTTCCAAGTGCTAACCGAGCTCTACGTTCATCTGCCTTACCTGTTATACTTCTTACATTAAAACATGCACTTCAGGCCACCAGTCTCGCTGTTTTCAGCAAGGTCTCCGTGTCTGCTTTTCCTCGGAGCCATAGTGGCCCTATTTCCTAGTTCTCCCTCAATTTTCCCACGTTCTAACCTATTGCTCCGGTACCCACCCCCCGCCATGCTAGTTCAAACCCTCCCATGTGACACTAGCCAACCTCCCGGCCAGGATATTTATGCCTCTCCAGTTTAGATGCAATCCGCCCTTTTTATACATGTCACACCTGCCCGAAAGAGCTCTCGGTGGTCCAGATAACTGAAACCCTCTCTCCTATTCCAGTTGTTTCGCCATGTGTTTAACTGCGCTATCTTCCTATTTCTGGCCTCACCGGCACGTGGCACAGGGAGTAATCCCGAGATAACAACCCTTGAGGTCCTGTCTTATAACGTTCTGCCTAGCTCATTGAACTCCGGCTGCAGGACCTCATCCCCCTTCCTGCCTGTGTCGTTAGTACGAATATGTACCATGACCTCGGCCTTTTTGCCTTCCCCCTTCAAGATGCCCGCGACAAGTTGTGAGACATCCTGGACACTGGCACCAGAGAGGCACCAGGGAGGTAGATGGTCGAATTTAAATTCAGTAAAATATTATAGCATGTTGTCATAAAACCCTAACTGGTTCACTAATCCCCATTAGTGAAGTGTAAAAATTAACTTTCACAGAAGTCATTAGCAAATATAAAAAGAAACCGCATAGGCTGCAGCTGGCACTCCCCAAATCCCTGTGCTAGGTTGCGTTTCTCACCAGTGCTGCACACCCTGCCTCCTGATTGGTTACCTAGCCCAGGTGTTCGTCACTTTGCTGTGATTCCCTGAAAGTGCACCCTACTTGCGACTCCCGACCAGCAGCAATGGTAACACTTAAATGTCCACTGTAAGGGCCGAGACGTCATGATTGTCTTCACAAATATTGAAACAGGACGGACCACTCGGCACCCACATAAAGACAACCAAAACAATATCATCCCCAGCCCTGTCGATTCTGCAAAGTCCTCGTTGCTAACATTTGTAGGTGTGCGCCAAAATTGGAAGATCTATCGCACACAAATGTCAAACAACAGCCTGACGAAGCATACTCACGCAATAATACCTGAAGAATAATGTCCTGGACACCACTATATTCCAGAGTTATCGGGGCAGTGATATACAGTTGATAGCTCATTATCCTGGGAATCGAATCCGGACGCAGGCCAAGTATGTGCGAGGTAACATCCGCCGCTTAATAGGTCCAGTTCCCTGCCCCAACTGATGAATGTGTATTCCTCCATGTTGAACACCATCTCCAGGAAGCACTGAAGATGGCAAATGCGCAGAATGTACTCTCGATGGGGATCCTCAATTCCCATCAACAAGATTCGCTTGATAGTGTCATTACAGACCGAGGAGCCCGAGTGCTCATGGATCTATCTGCTGGACTGCACCTGAAGCAGTTGCCGAGGCAACCCGCAGGACGCAAAACACATGCATGACCCGATGCTCACCAATCTGTCTGCAGCAGATGCATCTGTGGATGAAACTATCAGTATAAGTGACCACCACGTACACCATGTGGGGACGAAGTACAGTCTTCCCTTTGATAATATCCTCAAGCGTGCTGTGTGGCACTGCCACCGTACTAAGTGCAATAAACTTTGAACAATTCCAGCAACTCAAGCCTGGGTATTCATGCGGCACTATGGGCCATTAGAAGCGGCAGAATTGTACTCAAGCATAATCTGTAGCCTGAGGGCCTGACATATACTCGCTGCACCGTTACTACTGAGCTACGAAATCAGCCTTAGTCACTGAAGTTTGCAGGAGGCTTGCCAGGACCCTCAGTAGGCATACTTAAAAATGAGTTGTTAACTTGATGAAGTTAAAACACCGGGCTATTTGCACACTGGACAAACTATGTGCAAAACAATTGGATAGCCCACCAGAGGAGGACGCTCCAAATATCCCCATCTTAAATGATGGAGTAGTTCAGCACATGATTGCCAAATGTAAGGCCGAAGTACTCACAATAATCTTGAGCCAAAAGTGCCGATTGAATGATCCATCACTGTTTTCTCCGAAGATCTCATAATCAAAGATGCCAGTCTTCAGCCAATTCCATTTACTCATCTCACCCATGATATCAAGGATGATTTCGGCGGGAGTGGAGCTGGCTGGTTAGTCAATTTCAGCAGGAGCTGAGAAATTTTCTTTTTTTTAATTAGTTTTTTAGGCGGGAACAGGAAGTCGACCCGCGGATGTCTGGGAAGACCCTCACCAATAAATTCTGGTGGAGAGGAAACCCGAGACACTACACGTGTAGTGTCTCCCAACCCACCCTCCTCCTCTAACCTAATAATAAAACCCATTGGTCTGAGGTAAGTACCATATTTTATTATATTATTATTATTTTTTATAAAAATTTAATTTTATTAAAAGCCAGATCTTGGTAGAAAGTTAGAGGAATGGCAGGGAAGGGAGTGCAATGTTCCTCCTGCAGGATGTTTGAGGTGAGGGATGCAGTTAGTGTCCCTGCTGATTTTACCTGCAGGAAGTGCTGCCATCTCCAGCTCCTGCAAGACCGAGTTAGGGAACTGGAGCTGGAGTTGGAAGAACTTCGGATCATTCGGGAGGCAGAAGGGGTCATAGATAGCAACTTCAGGGAATTAGTTACACCAAAGATTGGAGATAGGTGGGTAACTGTAAGAGGGACTGGGAAAAAGCAGTCAGTGCAGGGATCCCCTGCGGTCGTTCCCCTGAGAAACAAGTATACCGCTTTGGATACTTGTGGGGACGACGACTTACCAGGGGTAAGCCATGTGGTACGGGCCTCTGGCACGGAGTCTGTCCCTGTTGCTCAGAGGGGAAGGGGGGAGAGGAGCAGATCATTAGTAATTGGGGACTCTATAGTCAGGGGCACAGATAGGAGATTTTGTGGGAGCGTGAGAGACTCACGTTTGGTATGTTGCCTCCCAGGTGCAAGGGTACGTGATGTCTCGGATCGTGTTTTCCGGGTCCTTAGGGGGGAGGGGGAGCAGCCCCAAGTCGTGGTCCACATTGGCACTAACGACATAGGTAGGAAAGGGAACAAGGATGTCAGACAGGCTTTCAGGGAGCTAGGATGGAAGCTCAGAACTAGAACAAACGGAGTTGTTATCTCTGGGTTGTTGCCCGTGCCACGTGATAGTGAGATGAGGAATAGGGAGAGAGAGCATTTAAACACGTGGCTACAGGGATGGTGCAGGTGGGAGGGATTCAGATTTTTGGATAACTGGGGCTCTTTCTGGGGAAGGTGGGACCTCTACAGACAGGATGGTCTACACCTGAACCTGAGGGGCACAAATATCCTGGGGGGGGGAGATTTGTTAGTGCTCTTTGGGGGGGGGGGGAGTTTAAACTAATGCAGCAGGGGCATGGGAACCTGGATTGTAGTTTTAGGGTAAGAGAGAATGAGAGTATAGAGGTCAGGAGCACAGATTTGACGTCGCAGGAGGGGGCCAGTGTTCAGGTAGGTGGTTTGAAGTGTGTCTACTTCAATGCCAGGAGTTTACGAAACAAGGTTGGGGAACTGGCAGCATGGGTTGGTACCTGGGACTTCGATGTTGTGGCCATTTCGGAGACATGGATAGAGCAGGGACAGGAATGGATGTTGCAGGTTCCGGGGTTTAGGTGTTTTAGTAAGCTCAGAGAAGGAGGCAAAAGAGGGGGAGGTGTGGCGCTCCTAGTCAAGAGCAGTATTACGGTTGCGGAGAGGCTGCTAGATGGGGACTCTTCTTCCGAGGTAGTATGGGCTGAAGTTAGAAACAGGAAAGGAGAGGTCACCCTGTTGGGAGTCTTTTATAGGCCTCCTAATAGTTCTAGGGATGTAGAGGAAAGGATGGCGAAGATGATTCTGGATATGAGCGAAAGTAAAAGGGTAGTTATTATGGGAGACTTTAACTTTCCAAATATTGACTGGAAAAGATATAGTTCGAGTACAATAGATGGGTCGTTTTTTGTACAGTGTGTGCAGGAGGGTTTCCTGAAACAATATGTTGACAGGCCAACAAGAGGCGAGGCCACGTTGGATTTGGTTTTGGGTAATGAACCAGGCCAGGTGTTGGATTTGGAGGTAGGAGAGCACTTAGGGGACAGTGACCACAATTCGGTGACGTTTACGTTAATGATGGAAAGGGATAAGTATACACCGCAGGGCAAGAGTTATAGCTGGGGGAAGGGCAATTATGATGCCATTAGACGTGACTTGGGGGTGGGGGGGTGGATAAGGTGGAGAAGTAGGCTGCAAGTGTTGGGCACACTGGATAAGTGGGGCTTGTTCAAGGATCAGCTACTGCGTGTTCTTGATAAGTATGTACCGGTCAGACAGGGAGGAAGGCGTCGAGCGAGGGAACCGTGGTTTACCAATGAAGTTGAATCTCTTATTAAGAGGAAGAAGGAGGCCTATGTGAAGATGAAGTGTGAAGTTTCGGTCGGGGCGATAGATAGTTACAAGGTAGCGAGGAAGGATCAAAAGAGAGAGCTAAGACGAGCAAGGAGGGGACATGAGAAGTATTTGGCAGGAAGGATCAAGGAAAACCCAAAAGCTTTCTCTAGGTATGTCAGGAATAAGCGAATGACTAGGGAAAGAGTAGGACCAGTCAAGGACAGGGATGGGAAATTGTGTGTGGAGTCTGAAGAGATAGGCGAGATACTAAATGAATATTTTTCGTCAGTATTCACTCAGGAAAAAGACAATGTTGTGGACGAGAATGCTGAGCCCCAGGCTGATAGAATAGATGGCATTGAGGTACGTAGGGAAGAGGTGTTGGCAATTCTGGACAGGCTGAAAATAGATAAGTCCCCGGGACCTGATGGGATTTATCCTAGGATTCTCTGGGAGGCCAGGGAAGAGATTGCTGGACCTTTGGCTTTGATTTTTATGTCATCATTGGCTACAGGAATAGTGCCAGAGGACTGGAGGACAGCAAATGTGGTCCCTTTGTTCAAAAAGGGGAGCAGAGACAACCCCGGCTACTATAGACCGGTGAGCCTCACGTCTATAGTGGGTAAAGTCTTGGAGGGGATTATAAGGGACAAGATTTATAATCATCTAGATAGGAATAATATGATCAGGGATAGTCAGCATGGCTTTGGGAAGGGTAGGTCATGCCTCACAAACCTTATTGAGTTATTTGAGAAGGTGACTGAACAGGTAGACGAGGGTAGAGCAGTTGATGTGGTGTATATGGATTTCAGCAAAGCGTTTGATAAGGTTCCCCACGGTAGGCTATTGCAGAAAATACGGAGGCTGGGGATTGAGGGTGATTTAGAGATGTGGATCAGAAATTGGCTAGCTGAAAGAAGACAGAGGGTGGTGGTTGATGGGAAATGTTCAGAATGGAGTACAGTCACAAGTGGAGTACCACAAGGATCTGTTCTGGGGCCGTTGCTGTTTGTCATTTTTATCAATGACCTAGAGGAAGGCGCAGAAGGGTGGGTGAGTAAATTTGCAGACGATACTAAAGTCGGTGGTGTTGTCGATAGTGTGGAAGGATGTAGCAGGTTACAGAGGGATATAGATATGCTGCAGAGCTGGGCTGAGAGGTGGCAAATGGAGTTTAATGTAGAGAAGTGTGAGGTGATTCACTTTGGAAGGAATAACAGGAATGCGGAATATTTGGCTAATGGTAAAGTTCTTGAAAGTGTGGATGAGCAGCGGGATCTATGTGTCCATGTACATAGATCCCTGAAAGTTGCCACCCAGGTTGATAGGGTTGTGAAGAAGGCCTATGGAGTGTTGGCCTTTATTGGTAGAGGGATTGAGTTCCGGAGTCGGGAGGTCACGTTGCAGCTGTACAGAACTCTGGTACGGCCGCATTTGGAGTATTGCGTACAGTTCTGGTCACCGCATTATAGGAAGGACGTGGAGGCTTTGGAGCGGGTGCAGAGGAGATTTACCAGGATGTTGCCTGGTATGGAGGGAAAATCTTATGAGGAAAAGCTGATGGACTTGAGGTTGTTTTCGTTGGAGAGAAGAAGGTTAAGAGGAGACTTAATAGAGGCATACAAAATGATCAGGGGGTTGGATAGGGTGGACAGTGAGAGCATTCTCCCGCGGATGGATATGGCTGGCACGAGGGGACATAACTTTAAACTGAGGGGTAATAGATATAGGACAGAGGTCAGAGGTAGGTTCTTTACGCTAAGAGTAGTGAGGCCGTGGAATGCCCTACCTGCTACAGTAGTGAACTCGCCAACATTGAGGGCATTTAAAAGTTTATTGGATAAAGATATGGATGATAATGGCATAGTGTAGGTAAGATGGCTTTTGTTTCGGTGCAACATCGTGGGCCGAAGGGCCTGTACTGCGCTGTATTGTTCTATGTTCTATGACTGGAGGCACTGGATTGTTCAAGGACCATGGACCCTGACAAAATGCCAGCAATAGCATTGAACATGTGTGCTGCAGAATTTACTGCGCCCCTTGCCAAGCTGTTCTACTACAGCAACAATAGTCACATCTGCCCGACAATACGGAAAATTGCCCCGGCAAGTCCTGTGCCCAAATAAGAGGGTAAGTCTCAGCTGGCCAATTCCCACCCCAGAGGTCTACTCTCCATCATAAGCAAAGTGATGAAAGGGGTCCTCATTCATAAGATCAACCGGAAATTAATCAGCAACAAACCGCTCACAGACGCTCAGTTTGGGTTCTGCCGGGTAACTCAACTCCTGACTAAATTATAGCCGTGCTTGAAACATGGACACAAAATTTGAACACCAGAGGTGAGGTAAGAGTACCTTCCCTTGACATCAAGACTGTATTTGACCTAATGTTACGTTAAGGAATCCTCACATAACAGGAGTCAGTGTGAATCAGGGAAAACGTGTTCTGCTCGGGAAGACGTACCTGACACAAACATGGGTGTGGCGGTTGAAGATAAATGATCCCACTGCAAGTGTTCCTGAGGGTAGTGCCGGAGGCCCAGCCATCGTTAGCTGCTTTATTAATTACCTTCCTTCCATTATTAGATCAGCAGTGTGGATGTGCACTGAGGACTGCAAACTGACTAGCACCATTCGCGATTCTACGGATACTGAAAAAGTAAATGTCAAAATGAAGCAAGAGTTTGGAAACTATCAGTGGCATTAGCATCTCCGAAGCCATTGCTATCAACATTCTAGGGGATACCTGCGGCTGGAAACTGAAATGGGCTAGCCATATAAATCCCATGGTTATCAGCGATGGTGACAGGCTGGGATTCCGGCACAGAGTAACTCATATACTGAACCCCATAAACTTCCACCATCTACAAGGTAAACGTTGCCTGTGTAATATAATATTCTCCACTTACCTGGATTGAACGCAACACCACCAACACTGAAGAAACACTGCACCATCAAAGCTAAATGAGCCCATTTGATTGCTACATCTGCCACAAACGTTTAATCACTCCACCAATGACGCACAGTGGCAGCCGTGTTTACCATCTACAGGTACAAGATGCACTGCATGAACTCGCCTTGGTATCTAAGGTATTATCCTACAAACCCATGGCCACTACCATCTGGAAGAACAGGAACGGCTGATAACTTGAAACTCCACATTCTGGAGGTTCTCCCCAAAGCTATCACGTTCCTTCTCTGGTGAGCTAAATAACCTTGATTTCCCTCCCTCACAGCGCTGTGCGTGTTACTACACCATAGGGAATGCAGCTGTTCAAGAAGGCAATTTTGAAGGGGAACTAGCATTTGGAAATTAATGCCGGCCGAGCCAGCAATGCCCGCATCTCCTAAATGTTTTACATTTCTCTTTTATAAATTTAGAGTAGCCATTTATTTTTATTTTCCAATTAAGGGGCAATTTAACGTGGCCATCCACCTAACCAACACATCTTTGGGTTGTGGGGGGGGGGGGGACCCACGCAGACATGGGGAGAATGTGCTAACACCACAGGGACAGTGATCCCAGTGCCGGGGTTCGGGTCCTAATCGCCGCAATCCAAGTGCTATCCACTGCGCCACATGGCGCCCTTTGCATGAAGAATACAAATGATACTGCTCAACTCAAGCATAAATTGACGAGTTGATATCCTGAAAATATGTTCTCGTGTCCTCGTTCCCCCCCAACCAGTGGAAACAATGTTATAGCACCTACCGCGATAAGTCATATACGGAATCCATTGCAGCATAATATTACCTGCTCACCAAAGACCTTCGGCTTGAAAATGGGATTAGAATAGATTGTTGTTTGGTGATTGGAGCAGGAACGGTGGGCCGAAGCGCCTCTATTTATACCCTCATTCTTCTAAACATCAGGCGACCTGCCTCCTCTTTTGGGAACGAATCCTCGCTGCACCACATGAAATTGAAATATGTATTTAGAGGACTGTGGAGGCCTCCAGTTGACGTCTCATGAAATTCCAAATTCGATCCTGTGCTTCGGTTTTCTAACTATTATTTGTGTTTACAAGGCATGCGATGTTGACCTAAATTGCGTCGGGTTCCAGAGAATTCCTAAAATGTGGAAGGTGCCCATTCTGCCCATCGAGTCTGCACTTTTCCTCATAACCAACTATGCTTAGGCCGATTCTTCTGCCCTTTTCAAGTAGCCCTGTGCACTGATCAAGCTCAATCCACTTAATTGTACATTGATGAACACCATGGGCAATTTAGCATGGCCGATCCACTTAAGTGACGTACATGTGGACAGGAGCACCTCGCGGAAACTACTCAGACAGGGCGACAGCGTGCAAACTCCACATGGAAGTCGGAATAGAACATTTGTCCCTGGTTCTTTGAGGCTGCAGTGCCATTCAGCGTGCCTCCGTGACGCACTCGACGTTTATCATGCTGAGATATGCATAATGGCAAGGAATTTGAGATAATGCAGCTCAGATTCAAAGAAACATTACACCATATTAGTCAGACTCCCCTGGACGCCGAATTGCATGTTTAAGTGGAAAATAAACACCACCACAAGTCGAATATTCCCCATGTACATCAAAAGATGCGTAATTCTTGAAGCAATGTAACTGTATAAATATACTTTTGACTCTGAGTAATACGAACTACCCATCGAATTCCAAATCCAATCAAAACAAAATGCAACTATTATGGGCCAGGGTTTTAAAAACTCAAAAGTATATTGAGGAGTTCACCTGACCCATAACTGATTATTGATTTTGGTTGCGATTAGCACAAGAGCCTCCCTCTTAGGTGTTATTCAACAGAGTTCTGAGGCGCTTTGAATCAAAAACAAACTTTATTCTACGAAATTAGTTTACATTTGTCTAAACACACACAGTAAGGCTTTTTATAAACTTCAAACATGCAGCCCCCACACAGCGAAAGTAATCTGTGTGTGACTCTTAATGAATTCCCGCGAACTGTTCCAATTCAATAACAAGTTCTCATAAACCAAAAACTCAGATAATCATAGTATTGCAGAGAACTATAGTCATTGGGTTTATTCCTGGGAATAACTCTTTAAGATTGAAAATAGAGAGACAGGCAAAATACATCTCTGTCTGAGTCTATAGCAGCCAAATGTGAAAGCGGAAGTAAAAACTCACAGAGCCATAAAACAGCTCCAAAACCCAAAGTGAAAGCAAAAATTCACAGTGCCACAGCCCAGTTCCACCCACATACTGACATCACTGAAGCCATGAGATAAGACAAAAGCATTTCATAAAGGGACACTCCCATAATAACTGTAATGAACATTTAAAATATTTTTTGTCAGTAGAGATCTTCAAGTCAAAGCCATTTGTAACTCCATTAGACCTTGTATTTATCGAAGTAGATTGAAAATTTCAGATTTCACTTGTATGTAGTGATGCCTTTTTCACTTCATGAATACAATGACAAGTTTAACGAATTGGCATGTTTTACCTGCATTTGTGTCCTCTGCATCAGACTCTACAGGCGGCGAAATTAAAAGGAACACTGTATTACTCTCTGAGATTTTGTAAAGGGAGAATGTAATGACACACGTACAAATTGAAAACCTAAACTTTTAGCAATGTTGTATCTCATTATGCCGAAACGAGCACAACCAAAGAAGTCCAACATCTCCATCATTAGCATGAGTCCTGCATCATATCCTTCTCATGTATTTATCCAAATTCCTGAAAATGTTCCTGTTCATTGTCTCTATCCTCGGTTCAAACAAGATGTTGTAATTCATTTTTAAATACCGCTTTGTTAAAAAAGGTGCTGCAAGCAGATTATCCTTCCAGAGACACCATTTGCCAACCGTTTCCTCGTCACACAACTACGTTATTTTAAAGAGCGCTTTTTATGTTTCCAGTTGGTGTTTGCAGGCTGAGGGGAACAACTGCGGCCCCATCGTGCAAAACTAAATGCAACGGTAAACGGCACAGTTGACACGACATTCTTAAGGGCACGAAACAGATGGGAAGGAAAATATTTTTATTTGATGATGTTGGTGAAGATACTCTCTTTTGAAATTTGCATTTTACACCTCTGAATGCATTTTGTTTTGTACTCAATCTGCGCAGAACATTCTGCCTCATTCAACGCACATTGTTCGCTACTAATATTGATACAGCGCCTATATCTGGACGAGATCAGAGAATTAATTGATGATACGGCCACTAAAAGGTTTTGCTGTGGCTTTCTGGATTATGCACAAACATTATTAAACATAAATCACAATGGTTGATCACTTGTAACACGTCATTCTGTGACCTTTAGATAGTGAATGTAAAGTCGCCCTAGTCCTAGATAACCAGAGGCTGCTTTCCCTTCGGAAGAGTGAGGAGGATGATTTAAACTGAGGTTCACCACACCTAAGACAACAGGAAAGGTTGAGAAGACAGTGTGGTGCCTTCCTGAACAACATGAGCCGGTGCGGAAAAGTAACCTCTGAATCACCAACCAGCTATGTAACCAACTGAGCTAAACCTCTGCGAGGCCTATACATAGAGCACTGTTGTTCAAAACTGGCACAACTTCTGCACACTGCGTAGCTTTTCTGAGGAAGTTAAGCAGCGAATTGCAGACGGAGTCCACGTATAACAGCCAGCATTTATTTATCGTCCCAGAAGGCATTTAAGAAACAAATACAATGGTTAGCCTTGCTGCCTCACGGCGCCGAGGTCCCAGGTTCGATCCCTGCTCTGGGTCACTGTCCGTGTTGAGTTTGCACATTGTCCCCCTGTTTGCGTGGGTTTCGCCCCCACAAACCAAAGATGTGCAGGGTAGGTAAAATGGCCATGCGATATTGCCCGTTCATTGGAAAAAGATTGGGTATTCTAAATTTAGTTAAAAAAAAGAATAAACCACCTGTCATCATTAGACTTTTTCATTGCCGATTGTGTGCTTGATCACAAATTTTATCAGCTGCCATGATGGGATTCGAATCAGGGTCCATCGAACATTTCTCGGTGTTTCTGGATCACTAGTCGAAACATTAGGTCACTGCCTACCCTGTTCCATAAAACCCTCACCGGGACTTCAAACATCTTTTCACCACACCTTAAGCCAAGCATTGCCACCCTTGGTTCAGCATCAAAGACATGTGAACCTCAACATTACCCATCTGATATTGCAGATTTATTGAAAGATCAGTATAATTATCAATTCGTCCATGTTTTCCGTGGGCAATAGGTCGCTGACATCTGAATACTCTTACCGACATAACTGGAGTAATGCAGGCCTCTCAGGACGCTGTTGTGCCGGATGGTCAATACCATTTTCAAACAAAAGTGAGAGGTCTACCCTTGGATGGAGAGTAACTGTTAAAAAGTATAAATTACAGGATGCCAGGAGAATTGGACTTCATGCGAGTTACGAAGTGCACAGCAGTGTTGGACAACCTCGGCGTTCTGTTGACTAGAGCACTGGTCAAGCGGGGATACGGCAAGCATTGATATGTCAACTTCAGTGAATATGAGGTTAGGGTGAGCTCTTCTGCAGATGATGAGTGCTGACAGATAGCGCCCAGCGTTCTGTGGCGAATGCAGAGAGAACAATTGTAAGTAAGAGCATGGATATGTTGTCCAAAAGCTATCTTGGTTTACGCGTGACATTAGTTTCCCAGCAATGTTTTTCAGCCTCGTAAAAGTGCCAAAAAGAGAAAAATAAAGATGAAGGTTGGGGAACCAAGCGTTGGCGGCCTGTTAGTTTCCTTTCGGGAGACAGAAACTCTCCCATTCAGGAGTGTAGGCACATTTGGAAGAGAGCAACTGTGAGGCACAAAGCTTGAAATAATAGGTTCAGCTCATGAGCAATCCACGGAACACAGGCGTCTTCCCAAGTAGTGAAAGGGAAGTCACATATCATGTTCATTACCCAGTAACTTAGTCAGCGTCAAATAACGTGTGAATTCCGCCCTGTAGCTCAAACAATTCTAAACGTCAAAGTATGTTGGCCCTTTACCACATACCAAGAACAAGGCCAAATTATGATATCTTGCTGATAAATAAATACATTACAGCACAATAGATTAACTTGTTTCTTGAAATGTATTTTAGTACAACCATGTACAAAAGCAGGTTATAGCGAATAAACGTTCCGGGAATCATACTTCCCAGTAATCAACTATACAGTCTGCACAGATTTTCCCCTTTTTCACCCCCCCACCCCCACGCAACCCCGCGACGAAAAGCCCCTCCAACAGGGCCACAAACATCCCCCACTTTTACTCAACCACCCCTGAAGAGCCCCTTAACTCATAATTTATCTTCTCGAACCGCAGGAATCCCACATATCACTCAATCAAATCGTTACCCGCGGTGGCGATGCTGGCCGCAACTCTAGCAAAACTAGCCGCTGTGCAATCAGAGAGCCGAAGATCATATCATTGGCCTTTCTCTTCTGCATGAGCTCCGGCGCCTCTGAAACCGCAAATATCGCCACCAAAGGGTTCGGGTCCACCTCTTGCTCCACTACCCTGGCTAAGACCGTGAACACTCACGCCCCGAATCTTCCCAATGTTCAGCAATCCAATAAAATGTGCGCGTGATTCGCTCGTCCCTGCCCACACCTCTCACACTCTTACATTCTGAAAGAACCCATTCATTCTCGCCCGAGTCATATGCACCCTGTGCATCACCGTAAACTGTATCAGGCTCAACTTGCACAAGAGGTGGTCCCGTTTACCCTACGCAGTGCCTCACTACACACTCCTCAATTGATCTCCCCACCCAACTCCGCTTCCCTTTTCTCCTTGATCTTCACCATCCCCTCGCTTCACTGCTCCCTCAGCCACTGTATATATCCCCAATTCTTCCCTCCACTTTCAAATCCGGAAGCAGCAGTCGCTCCAGCAGGGTGTATCCCAACAACCTCGGGAACACCCTCTTGATCTTATGCGTAAAGTCCCTAACTTGCAGATACCTGAACTCACTCCCCCTCGGCAGCTTGAGCGTCTCCCTTAACCCCTTCAGACTAGCGAACCCTTTTCCAAATACAAATTCCTCACCTTGACCAGCCCCACTTCCCTCCACCTTCTGTATGCACTATCCACACCTCCCCCCCCCCGGGGCTTAAACCCATGATTCTCGCACAACGGCATTATTATCGATATCCCTCCCACCCTAAAATGCCTCCTCAACTGATTCCATATATTCACCGTGGACTTGACCACCTGGTTCCCTGAATACCGACTGGGAGCCACTGGCAACGCGGCCGTCACCACAGCCTTAAACTAGACCTCTTACAAGATTCCTCCTCCATCATCGCCCGTTCGGCCTTTCTCCTTGCCACCACCGCCGCACCTTATCCCCATTCGCCGCCAAATAGTAATGAAACAGGTTCGGCAACTGCAACCCTCCCTGACATCTCTGCCTCTGCAGCACGGCTCTCCACGCGCTCGGCGGCACCTTCCCCGCCCATACAAAGTCGAAATGATCGTGTCCACTTTCCGAAAAAAAGGGCTGTGGTATAAAGGTCAGGAGAGCTTGAAAGATGAACAAGATCTTTGGCAGAATATTCATTTTCACCTCTTGGGCTCTCCCCGCCAGTGTTCAGTGCAGTGTACCCACCTCTTAAAATATTTCCTGGCCTCCTCCACCAGCTTCGTTAAATTCCACTTATGGTGCCCCGTCATTTCCTTCGCTACCTGAATCCCCAAATACCAAAAACTATCACTCGCTACCGTAAAAGGCATCACCCCTAAATTAGCCTACATTCCCAGCTCATTCACTGGGAAAGCCTCGCTGTTCCCTACTTTCAGTTTGTATCACGTGAGCCCTCCAAACTTCCCCAGCAGGCCAATAGTCCTTCCCATACTCTCCAACGGATCCGAAACATACAGCCAGAGGTCATCGGCATCGAGCGAAGCCAATTCTCCCTCTATCTCCTCATAATCCTCCGCCACTCTGCCGGCCCCGTGAGAGCCATCGCCAATGGCTCTATGGCCAGCGCAAACAGAAACGGCGACAGCGGGCACTCCTGCCTCGTACCCTTGTGTAAGTCAAAGTTTCATGAACTTACATTCATCCTCACCCACGCCCTTAGTGCCACATGCCACACATCTCGGCCCAAACCCACATCTTTCCAAACCTCGAAAAAGAACCGCCTCTCCATCCGATCAAATGCCTTCTCTGCATCCACGGACACGACCACCGACGATGCCAGACGCCCAACGGATTAATCACCACGTTCAAAAGCCATCTTCTATTACTTGTGAGCAGCCTGCCCTACAAGAAGCCTGTTTGATCTTCTGCAATCACCGCTGGGATACATTCCTCCATCCTCCCAGTCAACAACTTAGCCAATACTTTCACGTCCATGCTCAGTAGTGATTGGACCTATAAGACCGACATTGCACCGTGTCCTTCCTCCTTTTCGGGATGAGTGTGATTGCTGCCTGCGGGCAACTCCCCCTCATCTAGTGCTTCATTAAACGCCCCCAACAGATGTGCTGCCAGTTCCGTCGCAAATTCTTGATAAAATTCCACTGGGAACCCATCCGGCTGAGGAGCCTTCCCCGACTTCATACCACTGATAATATCCAGTACCTCCCTCAGCCTCAGGGTCTCCTTCAGGGCCTGCCTTTTGCTTCCTCCAGCTGGGTAAATTCCAGCTCGTCCAGAAACTGCCCCAGGTCCCCCTCCTCTCCCCTACGGTATGCCTCATAAAGTCCCTGGTAGTACTCCCCCAATACCTCATTTCTCTTCCCTGTCTCTGGCACGACATCCCAAGCCGGAGTGCGTATCTTGAATATTTCCCTGGGCGCAGCCTGCCTTTGTAGCTGGTGCACCAGCATGCGTCTCGCATTCTTTCCATACTCATATTGCACCCCCCCCCCTTGCCCTACGCAGTTGCCTTACCACCCTCCCAGTTCACAGCATGTCAAACTGCTTTGCAACGTTTTCCTCCTCACCAATCCCTTCAAGGTGGGCACCCTCGAATGTTCCCTGTCCATCTCCACTATCTCGCTCATGGAACGGTCATGTTCCTCCCCCCCCCCCCCCCCTTTTTCCTATCCGCAATAACCTTGAACTAAATAATTGTCCCGCGGACCACTGCCTTCAGTGCTTCCCAAAAAATGGCCGCCGAGAACTCTCCATTCTGAATCAACTCCACATACTCCGTGATCACCGGCCGCACCTAATCACAGAAACCAACATCCGCCAACAACCCCGAGTCAAACATCCATCCCGGCCTCTGTTCTCGGCCAGATCTAAACTGAATCTCCAGCCTGTGGGGCGCATGGTCTGGGAAAACTATCCCCGCATACTCTGCGCCGTCCACCCCAACCAAATCTCCCGACTCACTACAAGGTAACCAATCCTCGAACACACCTTAGTGACGTGTCAAAAGAAGGAATACTGCCTTCCCCGTGGTTTATGAAAGCGCCATGAATTCACTATACCCATCCTCTGCAAACCCCCCCCCCCCCCCAGCTGCCCCTTCTAATACCGCACTCACAATCACATATCTCCCATACTGAAGCCTCACCTCCTTCGGACTCACAAATCCCATTTTTCTGCTCATAAAATCGGCACTCCCCTCGATTTCGAATCAAACCCTAGTGGAAACCCTACCCGAGCCACCCTTTCCTTAACCTAACCTGGTCCTTCACACGGAGGTGCGCCTCCTGCAGAAAGACCACCCCACTTTCAAGCTCCTGAGTTGTGCGAACGCCCATAAGACCATAAGGAGTAGGAGCAGAATTAGGCCACTCGGCCCATCAAGTCTGCTCCACCATTCAATCATGGCTGATATTCATCTCACCCCCATTCTCCTGCCTTCTTTCCACAACTGCTGATCCTCATTTTGATCAAGAACATATCTATCTCTGTCTTAAGGACACTCAGTGATGTGGCCTCCATAGCCTTCTGCGGCAAGCCATTCCACAGATTCACCACCCTCCGGCTGAAGACATTTCTCCTCGTCTCTGCTTTAAAGGGTCGTCTCATTAGTCTGAGATTGTGTTTCTGCTTCTAGCTTTTCCCACAAGTGGAAACAACCTATCCACGTCCACTCTATCCAGGCCTCGCATTATCCTGGAAGATTCAATATGATCCCCTGCATCCTTCTAAACTCCAATGAGTACAAACCCAGAGACATCAGCCGTTACTCATACGACAACCTCTTAATTCCAGCGATCATTCTTGTGATCTTCATATGGACCCTTTCCAAGGCCAACACATCCTTTCTTAGATACGGGGCCCCAAACTGCTCACAACATTCCAAATGGGGTCTGACCAGAGCCTTATATATCCCCAAATCTACGTCCCTGGTCTTGTATTCTAGCCCTCAAGACATGAATGTTAACATTCCATTTGCCTTCCTAACTGCAGACTGAAGGTGCACGTTAACCTTAAGGGAATGTTGTACAAGGACTCCCAAGTCCCTTTGTGCTTCTGATTTGCTAAGCATCTCCCCATTTTGAAAATAGTCTATGCCTGCATTTCTCCTTCCAATGTAAATAACGTCACACGTTTCCACATTATATTCCATCTGCCAATTTTTTCCCTACTCGCCTAGCCTGTCCAAGTCCTTCTGCAGCCCGCCTACTTCCTCAATATTACCTGGCCTTCTACGGATCGTTGAATCACCCGCAAACGGAGGAACAGTGCCTTCAGTTCCTACTTCCAGATCATTAATGTATATTGCAAAAGGTCGTGATCCCAGCACCAACGCCTCAGGCACCGGCTGCCATCCTGAAAAAAGACCCCTTTATCAGGGATAATCCAGGTAATTATAGACCGGTGAGCCTGGCGTCAGTGGTAGGGAAATGCTGGAGAAGATACTGAGGGATAGGATATATTCCCATTTGGAAGAAAGTGGGCTTATCAGTGATAGGCAACATGGTTTTGTGGAGGAAAGGTCATGTCTTTACAGCTTAATATAATTCATTGAGGAAGTGACAAAGTTGGCTGATGAGGGAAGGGCGGTAGATGTCAGATACATGGACTTGAGTAATGCATTTCATAAGGTTCCCCATGCTATGCTGATGGAGAAAGTGAAGTCTCATGGGGTCCCGGGTGTACTAGCTAGATGGATAAAGAACTGGCTGGGCAACAGGAGACAGAGAGTAGTAGTGGAAGGGAGTTTTTTAAAATGGAGAACTGTGACCAGTGGTGTTCCACAGGGATCCGTGCTGGGACCACTGTTGTTTTCGATATACATAAATGATCTGGAGGAAGGTATAGGTGGTCTGATTAGCAAGTTTGCAGATGACACTAAGATTGGTGGAGTAGCCGATAGTGAAGGGGACTGTCCGAGAATACAGCAGAATATAGATAGATTGGAGAGTTGGCTGAAGAAATGGCAGATGGAGTCCAATCCAGGGAAATGCGAGGTGATGCATTTTGGAAGATCCAATTCAAGAGCGAACTATACGGTAAATGAAAAAGTCCTGTGGAAAATTGATGTACAGAGAGCTCTGTGTGTTCAGGTCCATTGTACCCTGAAGATGGCTGCGCAGGTCGATGCAGTGGTCAAGAAGGCATACGGCATGCTTTCCTTCATCGGAAGGGGTATTGAGTACATGTCATGTTACAGTTGTATAAGAATTTGATTCGGCCACATTTGGAATACTGCGTACAGTTCTGGTCGCCACATTACCAAAAGGATGTGGATGCTTTGGAGAAGGTGCAGAGGAGGTTCACCAGGATTTTGCCTGGTATGGAGGGCGCTAGCTATGAAGAGATGTTGAGTAGATTAGGATTATTTTCATTAGAAAGACGGAGGTTGAGGGGGGACCTTATTGCGGTCTACAAAATCATGAGAGGTGTTGACATGGGGGGGGGGGGGGGGTAGCTAGAAGCTTTTATCCAGAGTGGGGGACTGAATTACTAGGGATCACGAGTTCAAGGTGAGAGGGGAAAAGTTTTACGGAGATATGCGTGGAAAGTTCTTTACGCAGAGGGTGGTGGGTGCCTGGAACACATTGCCGGCGGAGGTGGTAGAGGCTGGCACGATAGCATCATTTCAGATGTACCTAGATAGATACATAAATGGGAAGGGAGCAGGTGGATACGTATGCTTAGAAAATAGGCGACAGTTTTAGATAGAGGATCTGGATCAGAGCAGGCTTGGAGGGCCGAAGGGCCTGTTCCTGTGCTGTAATTTTTATTTGTTCTTTCTTTGTTCTTATCTCCACTCTCTGCCTTATGCCAGTCAGTCAATGCTCGATCAATGCCACAATCTTACCCTGAAATCTATGGGCTCTTAACCTATTTAAAAGTTTCCTATGTGGCAAAGGCATTCTGGAAATTTAAATAAATCAAGCCCCCTGGTTCTCCTTTGTCTAACTTCCTTGTTACTTCCTCAAATGACTTAAACAGATTTGTCAGACAGGACCTTCCCTTGACGAAGCCTTGCTGACTCAGTCCTATTTTATCATGCACTTCGAAGTATTCTGCGATCTCATCTTTAATAGTGGGCTCTAAAATCTTACCAATGACTGAAGCCAGGCTAACTGACCTATAACAGTCCGCCTTATGCCTTCCTCCATTCTTAAACAGCGGCGTTACATTAGTCACTTTATAGTCCTCTGGGACCCTACCTGCCTGGAGTGATCACTGAAAGATAACCACCAATGCCTCCACAATTTCCTCAGCTATCTCTTTTTGAACCCTGGGGAGTAGTCCATCAAGCTCAGGTGAATTAAGAACGAAGAACAAAGAACAAAGAAAAGTACAGCACAGGAGGAGGCCCTTCGGCCCCCCAAGCCTGTGCCGACCATGCTGCCTGTCTAATCTAAAATCTTCTACACTTCCGGCATCCGCATCCCTCTATTCCCATCCCATTCGTGTATTTGTCAAGATGCCCCTCAAATGCCACAATCGTCCCTGCTTCCACCGCCTCCTCCGGCAGCGAGTTCCAGGCACCCACTACCATCTTTGTAAAAAACGTGCCTCATACATCTCCTTTAAACTTTGCCCCTCGCACCTTAAAGCCCCTTGTAATTGATCCCTCTACCCTGGGGAAAAGTTTCTGACTATCCACATTATCTATGCCCCTCTTAATTTTGTAAATAAGAACATAAGAACAGAAGAATGGTTCTACCATTCACTGAATATTCCCTACCTGCATTAGACCTTCCCAAATGCATTACCTCATATTTTTCCGGATTACGATCCATCATCCATTGCTCCGCCCAAGTCTCCAAACGATCTAAATCCTGCTGTATCCTCTGACAGTCCTCATCACTATCCGCAATTGTGCCGTCCGCATACTTACTAACCAGACCAGTTACATTTTCCTCAAAATCATTTATCGATACTCTGAACATCAAAGTTCCCAGCACTGGTACCTGCGGAACATCACTAGTCACAGCCCTCCAATCAGAAAAGCACCCTTCTATTGCTACTCTCTGCCTTCTATGAGCTAGCCAGTTCTGTATCCATCTGGCCAGCTCACCTCTGATCCCGTGTGACTTCATTTTTGTACCAGTCTGCCATGAGGGACCTTGTCAAAGGCCTTACTGAAGTACATGGAGACTCATCCACTGCCCTACCTGCATCAATCATTTTTGTGACCTCCTCGAAAAACTCTATCAAGTTAGTGAGACACGACCTCCCCTTCACAAAACCGTGCTGCCTCTCGCTAATACGTCCATTTGCTTCCAAATGGGAGTAGATCCTGTCTCGAAGAATGCTCTCCATTAATTTCCCTACCACTGACGTAAGGCTCCCGACCTGTAGTTCCCTGGATTATCCTTACTACCCCTCTTAAACAAAATAAAAATGAAAATGAAAATCGCTTATTGTCACAAGTAGGCTTGAAATGAAGTTCCTGTGAAAAGCCCCTCGTCGCCACATTCCGGCGCCTGTTCGTGGAGGCTGTTACGGGAATTGAACCGTGCTGCTGGTCTGCCTTGGTCTGCTTTCAAAGCCAGCGATTTAGCCCTGTGCTAAACAGCCCCCATCACAATTATTCACCTTCAGACATTTCAGTTCCCCCACAACCCTCTCCTCAGTAATGGTCAATGCTTTCATCTCTACCCCCTGATTCTCCCGGAGCTCTGGCATTCCACTGGTGTCTTCCACCGTGAAGACTGATGTAAAGTAACTACTTAGTTCCTCTGCCATTTCTTTGTTTCCTATCATTACTTCTCCAGCCACATTTTCCAGTGGTCCCATATCTATTTTCCCTGTCTCTTACCTTTTATATATTCACAAAAATCTCTTCCTATCGTCCTTTGTATTGCTAGCTAGACTGCCTCGTATTTCATCTTCTCCCCTCTTATTGATTTTTTAGTTGTCCTCTGCTCGGTTTTAAAGGCATCCCAATCTTCTGGCTTCCCACTAATCTTCGTCACGTTTTATGCTTTGTATTTTGTTTTTATGCTGTCCTTGCCTCCCCTCGTTGGCCATGGATTTCTCGTCCACTCCTCAGCATTTTTCCTTCTCCTTGGCATGGATGTCTGTTGTGGCTCCCGAATAACCCACAAAAACAGCTGCCATTGCTGTTCTACTATCTTCCCTGCTCGGTTCCTTTCCCAATCAACTCTGGCCAGCTCCTCCCTCATGTGTTTGTAGTTACCCTTATTTAGTTGTAATACCATTACATTTGCTTGCAGCTTCTCGCTCTCAAGCTGCGGGGCACATTCTATCATATTATGATCACTGCTCCCAAAGGGTCACCTTAAGTCCCCTAATCAAGTCTGTCTCATTGCACATCACTAAATCCATAATTGCGTGTTCCCTAGTAGGCTCTGTCATAAGCTTCTCCAAGAAAACATATCTTAGACATTCCACAATTCCTTTTCTTGGGATCCACTACCAACCTTATTTTCCCAGACGACCTCCATATTCATGTCCCCCATGATTATTGCCTTGTCGCCTTTTTTAAATGCCATTGCTAACTCCTGTTTTATCCTGACTACTGCTCGGGGGCATGTACATAACTCCCATCAGTGTCTTTCTACTTTTGCAATTCCTCAACTTTACCCAGAGTTTCTAAGCCTTCTGATCCCAATCGCGCCTTGCTATTGCTTTAGTTCATTCCTACTAAGAATGCAACCTCGCCCCCTTTCCTAATCTGCTTGTCCTTCCGATAGGGCGCATACCCTTGGATCCCAGTACTGATCCCCTCACAGTCACGTCTCTGTGATGCCCGCAACATTATCCCGGTCAATTTCAATATGCGCAGCAAGCTCATTTACCTTGTTCCATATACTGCACGCATTTAGGTACAAAACCCTCAATCCCGCATTGACCACCTCCCTTCCCACACGTGTCACCTTTTTTGCTCTGCCTGTGGGTGATGTTGTTCTGTTATTTTACTTCTCTATTTCCCCTTCAGTTATTGCACTTCTCAGCTCACTGCTGGTTACCACCCCTCTGCCACACTAGTTTAAATCCTGCCATGTGACTCGAGCAAACCTCCCAGCCAGGATATTGGTGCTCTAGTCCCACCTGCTTCGGAACAGATCCCAATGGTCCATAAATCTGAAACCCTCCCTTTTACACGAATGTTTCTGCACGTGGTTAGCTGCACTGTCATCCTATTCTAGCCTCACTGGCACGTGATACAGGGTGTAGCCCTGAAATGACAACCCAAAGGTCCTGCATTTTAGCTTACTGCCTAACTCCTTCAACTCCTTTTGCAGGACTTCATCACTTTTCATACCTATGTAGGTCGTGCCTATGTGCACTACGACCTCAGCTTTTTCACCCTCCCCTTCAGGATACCCTCTGTTCGTTTAGAGACAAGCTTGACCCTTGCACCAGGGAGGCAACATACCATCCTGGAGTCTCTTTCACGTATACAGAAGCGCCTATCTGTTCCCCTCACGATAGAATCCCCTATAACTATTGCTCTCCTTGACCCTTTTAACCAGCCCATTCAGTCCCCGGACGTTCCACGTTTCCAGCCTGACCGGACGCTTGTGTCTCTAATCCCCTCTACCATCTGTCATCCTCCCCAGCTTCAGGGGTCTCGAAATAATTCTCCAGAATGTCACCCATAATTACGCTGGTAGAGTACCCCAAACTTTATCTGCCGCCGGTACAGCACCGCCTTGAACTTGTTGATGCTTGCTTGTCGTTTCGCCAACTCGACTCCAATGTCCTGATAAATTCGGACGCTATTCCCCTCCTAGTCGTAGGTGCGCTTCTCCCTTGCCCATCGCAAATTCTTCTATTTCTCGACAAATCTGTGGGGTGTCACGATCACCACCCACGGCGGCTCCCCAACTCTGATTCTGCCTCAGGGACCGATGCGCTCGGTCCAGGAAAGGCACCTTATCTAGTACACCTGCTGCCACCAGCCCCGAAAGCATCTTTGATACGTAACTCGAGGCACCCACGCCTTCTACTCCTTCAGACAGACCCACTATTCACTGATTCTACCTTCTCGATGCATTCTCCTGCTCCTCCACCTTTGCCTTCAATGTTTTAAAACGATCTCCATGGAGTCACATCCGCCTCCAGAATTACCACACGATCTCTGTGGTCCGGGATCACTCCTTCCATTTCCCGAATCTGTCACTCCTGCACCTCCAAACACTTCTATCCCCGTTGGAAATAACTCTTCAGGCGTGCCACCGCTTCTTCGATGGCATTTGCACAATCCTCCCGCATTTATTTCCTCTGCTGCTGGAATTCAGCTTTAATAAATGCCATCAAGTCAAGTTGAAGCCTGCAAACTTCCATCAGCCCTTCCCCCGCCAGAACATTTAAAGTGGCGGCTGTTGTTGCTGAAACAGAAGCCTGTACCAACTTTTCAGACAAATCTCTCACAGATTTTTGCCAGTTCTGGTAGCCAGCTTACATACCACTCCCGCGGCAAACTACTCCTCTAACCTTTTGATCAAAATGTCTACACCTTTTGATCAAAATTCCACCCAGTATTGGGTAAAAAGTGTTTTCTTTTGCGCCAGCTTCCTCGGGGCCAACGACCTTCAGTAATTTTGTTGGGTTGTTTTTAGAGCCTACTACCTTCGACGTATCTCCATGCAGTTCTCAACTTTCTGCTCTATTGACAACCACACAACCGTTGTTTCCTTGCATCCTGTGCAAAAGCCTTGTGTACAGCCACTGGCGTCTGGCACTAATCATTTAAATATATTAAATCAAAGGAAGTGACCTAATTCAGAATCTTGTGAACCCGACTGAAAAAAGGTCACCAGTCTCAGAAACTGGAACCAACAATTACATGGTTCTCTATGCCTGCCAACCAAATCTGGAACTTGATCTTTCCTTTGGATATCATGGCATATTAGGGACACGCAACCAACATCCATTTACGGTAAAATTAATAAGCAGAGGCTGCATGATAAAAAAACGGACCGGTGCAACCTACTATGCTACATCCTCAACATTTCCTTATGTTAGTCTAAAAGGGACATTTTATTTCCCATTCCTTGCAGACAGATTTTAATTGCCCGATGCTCTTTCTAACCGAAATCAAGTGCCAAAAGCAGTGCTCTCTTGCGGTACTGACGTTGCAATAACCGATCCACCAGCGTTTTCCTTATGTCCGCTAGGGCCATTATCAACTTGGAGCGTCGAGGTCAGAAAGAAAATCAAAGGTCAGATGAGATTCGATGCGCGATTTGTCAAGGGTTTTTTTGAGGAAATGCAACATCAATGAGCCAAGGTAAAATTGTTGTGAAGGAGAATCAAGTCAGTAAATCCTCACCAATGACGGGAATCCTGCCAGAGGCAAAGGGAATTTAATCAGTTTGTTACACACAATCCGTCCAGGAGTTCCTCGGAGTCTTAATAGCAAGCATTTTCTGCTGCCTCAACAATGGCTTTTCCTTCTTCACGAAATCATGTGGGGCGGGATTCTCCACTCCCACGCCGAAGTGGCCTCGCCATCGTGAACGCTGTCGAGGTTCACGACGGCGCGGAACGGCCCCGGTCCCGATCGATTCAGGCCCTGACAAATGGCCAGGATCGGGGCCGCGTCATCTACACGTGCCAGGCCTTGTTGCCCGCGTAAAAGTGGCGCCGAATAGATGACGCGGCCGGCGCCAACCCGCGCATGTGTGCTTGCGGTCCTCTCTAAGTCTGCCCCGCAAGAAGACGGGGGAAGGATCTTACGGGGCTGCGGAAGGAAGGAGGTCCTCATTCAGAGAGGACGGCCCGACGATCGGTGGGCGCCGATCGCGGGCCACCCCACATTCCAGGTAAAGGACGGTGCAGGATCCCCCCACGCCCCCCAACATGCGCCCCCCCCCCCCCCCCCCAGCGTTCACACACCGCTCACGACTGCAGCGACCAGGTGTGGACGGCGCCGGGGGAACCCGCCATTTTGGCCTGGCCGCTCGGCCCATCCGGGCCTGAGAATAGCGGGGGTTCCGGAGAATCGCTATTTTGGATGTCTCCGGCGATTCTTCGGCCTGCACACCGCGAAACTCGACCGCTTGGGAGAATCGGGGGAGGGCGTCGGACCGGCGTCCCCGGAATTTTGGCGGCCCAGGCGATTCGCCCAACCAGCGTGGGAGTGGAGAATCGCGCCCCAGATGTGGGGATGGCCCTGAAGACTACATTGTGTTCTTTGCATTCCTCCTCAGATATGCTTCAAATCCTGGACAATATATAGGCTCAGGGTACTGGCAGATAGTATTTACGTCTCACATAGGAAACAAAGAACATCTCGTCAAGAGATGATATGATGTGGAGATGCCGGTGTTGGACTGGGGCGAGCACAGTAAGTAGCCTTACAAAACCAGGTTAAAGTCCAACAGGTTTGTTTCGAATCACTAGCTTTCGGAGTGCAGCTCCTTCCTCTGGTAAATGAAGAGGTCGTTTCCATAAACATATCTATAGACAAAGTCAATGATGCAAGACGATTATTTGAATGCGAGTCTTTGCAGGTAATTAAGTCTGTACAGGTCCAGACGGGGCAACTAGAGAGATGGATAATCACAGGTTAAAGAAATGTGAATTGTCTCAAGCCCGGACAGTTGGTAGGATTTCGCATGCACAGGCCAGTTGGTGGGAGGTGAATGTAATGCGACATGAATCCAAGGCCCCTGTTGAGGCCGTGCTCATATGTGCGGCACTTGGCTATAAGTTTCTGCGTGGCGATTCTGCGTAGACGCACATCCTGAAGGCTACCTTGCAGGACGCTTACCCGTAGGTCAGAGGCTAAATGCCCTTGACTGCTGAAATGTTCCATGACTGGAAGGGGACATCCCTGCCTGGCGTTGTCGCGCGATGTCCATTCATCTGTTGTCACAGCATCTGCATGGTCTCGGAAATGTACCACGCTTCGGGACATTCTTTCCTGCAGTGTATGAGGTAGAGAACGTTGGTCGAGTCGCACGAGTATGTACCACGTACCTGGTGTTCTCACGAGTAATGGTGGTACCCATGTCGATTATCTGGCACGTCTTGCAGAGGTTGCCATGGCAGGTATGTGTGCTGTCTTGTTCGCTGTTCTGAAGGTTGGGCAGTCTGCTGCAAAAAATGGTCTGTTTGAGGTTGCACGGTTGTTTGAAGGCAAGTAGTGGGGTGTGGGGATAATGTTCGCCTTCATCGATGACGTGTTCAAGGCTGCAAATAATATGTAGTACTTATTCCACTCCGGAGAAGTACTGGACGATGAAGTGTACTCTGTCGGTTGTGTGCCGTGTTTGTCTTCCGAGGAGGTCGGTGCGGGTTTTTTCCGTGGCGCATTGGAACTGTCGATCGATGAGTTGAGCACCATATCCCGTTCATACGAGGGCATCTTTCAGCGTCTGTAGATGTCTGTTCGGTTTCTCCTCGTCTGAGCAGATCCTGTGTAAACGGAGGGCTTGTCCATAGGAGATGGCTTTTGTATTGAATTTATGGTGGAAGCTGGAGAAGTGGAGCATCGTGAGGTTATCCGTGGGCATACGATAACGCAAAGTGCTGAGGTGACCGTCCTTGATGGAGATTACTGTGTCCAGGGATGCAACCGATTCTCGAGGGTAGTCCATGATGACTCTGACGGTGGGATGGTACCTCTGCGGCGTGGGGCCAAAGGAAAACCATGTCATCGATGTAACTGGTGTATAACGCCGGTTGAAAGTCCTGTGCAGAGAGGAGGTCTCGTTCAAACTTGTGCATGAAGACGTTGGCATATTGAAGTGCGAATTTTGTCCCTAAACCTGTTCTGAGTTTATGGATGAAGAACTTGTTGTCGAAGGTGACGACGATGTCATCCAGAATGAAGCAGATAAGTTGCAGAATTGAGTCTGTTGATTGGCAATTATCGGTGTTGAGTACTGAGGCTGTTGCAGCAATGCCATCGTCATGGAAATGCTGATGTAGAGTGCCGTTACGTCCATCGTGACAGTAGAATGTTCCTTGTTCAACTGGTCCATGGGTGCTAAGTTTCTGTAAGAAGTCCGTCAATCATGACAGAAGCTGGGTGTTCCTTCAATGATGTGTTTCAAAATGCACTCAATGTATGCAAAGAGATTCTCACACAGGGCCCCATTGTCTGATACGAGAGGACGGACTAGTGTGTTGGCTTTTGAGTATTTTCAGGAGCAAGTAGAGATCTCCAACGCGGGGAGTACGTGGGATGAGAACACGTATTGTGCTCTGAAGGTCCGGATCCAAGGTCTTGATCAGTCTGTTGAGCTGACGGGTGTGTTCCTTGGTCGGATCTTCGGTAACTGTCTGCACTGTTCCTGGTTGTTGTGGTGTCTGCACATTTATTTGCAGTAGTCCGTTCTGTTCAGTATGATGGTGGCTCCTTCTTTGTCTGTTTTGGTTTGATGACGATACTGCAGTTGGTCTTGAGAGCGCAGATCGCATTGTGTTGTGCTTGGGGGACTTTTGGGGCTGCCTTGTGAATGCGACTGATGAATCTGGCATTTATGCGACTCCTGATGGCTTGAGCATAGATGTCGTGTAAGGGGCAGCAGTCTTCTGGAGGGGTTCTATTCCAATCTTTCCTCATCGGTTGCCGAACCGCAGACCTCTCGATCTGCTGTTCTGGTTCATTGGTTGTCTCATTGGGTTCTTACCGGCCTCTTGGGTTTATGGAAGAACTCCTGGAACTTCAGTCGCCTGAAGAATTCCTCCGTGTCTGCCGCGAGGCTGATGGGGTCCATTTTGGTGGTGGTGCAGAAACTGAAGACTTCGATTTCGTCTGGTTCAAGGGTGTAATCCGAAAAGTTCACAACAGATTTCCCTGTATTGTTTTCTACTTTGGTACCGGGTAGGCTTGGTTGCTGCTGGTGGTAATGCTGAGTTTCTCAAACTTCCTATTCTTGGTGTGCATATAGATGGTGTAGTATCATTGTCTCATCTGTTTGGTGGTGTTCCGCAGCTGGTCTATTGCGTAATTCCTGCAGCCAGGCAGCAATGTTCCCATCTAGTCAAGGAACACCTCCGCATGCAAGGGCCTTGAGCCTCTGGTCTTCGGGCAAGCATTCTACAAGGCGGCCTTCAGGACGTGAGACAACGCAGAATCGTCGGGCAGAAACGTATAGCCAAGTTCCGCACACATGAGTAGGGCATCAACTGGGATCTGGGATTCATGTCGCATTACATTCATCCCCCCGCCATCTGACCTGGGCTTGCGAAATCCTACCAAATGTATTGGCTTGAGACAATCCACACATCTTTAACCTGTGATTACCCCTCCCTCCAGTTGCTCCGTATGGGCCTGTAAAGACTAAATTACCTGCAAAGACTTGCATTCAAAGTATTGTTTTGCATCATTGACTTTGTCTATATATATGTTTCTGGAACCCACCTCTTCATTGACCTGAGGAAGGAGCTGCGCTCCGAAAGCTAGTGATTAGAAACAAATCTTTTGGTCTTTAACCTGGTGTTGTAAGAGATTATATGACCGGCTCTCATTCTGTTGTACTCCATTGCTAGAAGCTGAGTTCAACACTATCAACATTCAGGTGTTCACGTTGGTCGAAAAAGTAAGTGGACCAGCTAAGAATTTGGCTCAGATGAACTCGCCCTCTGACCATCGAAATTCTGCAGATCACCTACAAGGCACATGCTAACGAAAAGGAGGAGCATGCTCCTCTTTACAGGATTAGTGTGCCCCTACCAATAACGTAGAAACTCGACGCGATATAGAGAACAAAACTAACCTGGATGAATGTCACCACATGTCCCACCATAAGCATTCACACGACTATCTGCTGACATATAGTAGCAGCAGCACATCAGAAATGCACTGAAGCAAATTACCAAGAAGACTACTGACAAACGTTTGATCAAAACCATCAGGAAGGTCACAGCCGATAGATAAGTGTATCAAGCTCCTCGCCATCCTGACTTAGGCCGATGTCCACATTTCCTTCCTGCTGCTGATTCAAAATCATGGGAGAGCGTTCATTACAACACGCCATTGGAGGTTGCAGGACGCCGGCAGACCCCGCCACTTTATATTATCCCCGCTTGATATCGCCAAACAGCCCCAAATGCCATGGCTGCTTCTATCAACTTTTGTGCAGCAACTGAAACTGGTGCCCTGACAAGGCGTAGGATTCGATGACCTTAAATTACATGTCTTCATCATCTCGGTCAGCTAAAGTTTCCCTATCTCCTGGACTCCAACACTGATTTTTGAAATAGTCAGATTTGAAAATTCAGTGCTGTCAGGTGTTCCCAGTTCCCTCTTCGATAGAATCATAGATTCATAGAAAGATTACAGGACAGTAGGCGGCCATTCGGCCCAACTTCTCCATTCCAGCTCGAGGACAAGAAGGTGCCCGTCCTTGCCCCCCTTTCTGCACGAAGTTCATCGCTTTGTATCTAACAGCACTTCACGTGGAGATCCAGGTACTTCTAAAAAAGAATCTCTGCCTCTACCACCAACTCGGGCAGCGGATTTCAGACTCCCACTACCCCCCCTGTGTAAAAACGAGTCTCACCATGTCCCCTCTGCACCGCCTGCCTCTGATCTTGAATAGATGTCCCCTGGTTCTCGAATTCTCTCCCAAGTGAATCAATTTGATACCGTCTGCATTATCGCTTCCCCTAATAAATCTGTATATCTCAATGGGCAACATGGTGGCACATGTACAGCGCGGTAATGCAGTGGTTAGCACTGCTCCTTAACAGCGCCAGGGTCCCAGGTTCGATTCTTGGCTTGGGTCACTGTCTGCGCGGACTTCCATGTTCTCTCTGTGTCTGCGCGGGTTTTGTCCGGGTGCTCCGGTTTCCTCCCACAAGTCCCGAAATAAGTGCTTTGAGATAATTTGGACTTTATGAATTCTCCCTTCGTGTACCTAAGCACGTGCCGAAGTGTGGCGACTAGGAGCTTTTCACAGTAACTTCATTGCAGTGTTAATGTAAACCTACTTGTGACAATAAAGATTCTTATTATTATTTAGTCACTCCTCAGGCTACTTGTTCCAGGAAAATAACCCAACCTATTCTATCTATCCCCGTCGCTACACTTTTCTGGCCCTGGCAACATTCTTTAAACCTCCTCTAAAATCTCTCCATTCGGACCGTCCTAAATTTGGTGAGCAGACTGCACACAATACTGCAGTTGTGGCCTAACAGTGTTTTATACATATCCATAATTTTGTACTTTATATTCTATACCTCTGGCAATGGGCAGCACGGTAGCATTGTGGATAGCACAATTGCTTCATAGCTCCAGGGTCCCAGGTTCGATTCCGGCTTGGGTCACTGTCTGTGCGGAGTCTGCACATCCTCCCCGTGTGTGCGTGGGTTTGCTCCGGGTGCTCCGGTTTCCTCCCACAGTCGAAAGATGTGCAGGTTAGGTGGATTGGCCTTGATAAATTGACCTTAGTGTCCAAAATTGTCCTTAGTGTTGGGTGGGGTTGCTGGGTTATAGGGATAGAGTGGAGGTGTTGACCTTGGGTAGGGTGCTCTTTCCAAGAGCCGGTGCAGACTCGATGGGCCGAATGGTCTCCTTCTGCACTGTAACTTCTATGATAATCTATGAAGGAAAGCATTCCATATGCTTTATTTGCAATCTTGTCTACTTGACCTGATGTTTTTATGTACCTGTGTACTTGTACACCAAGATTTCTTACTTCATCTTCACTTCTGGTAAATTCTCATTTGTCATGTTCCCCGTATAACTATTTGACCTCCCTAAATGCATGATTCCCATCTGCCACTTTGCCGCCCAATCTGCCGACCCATCAATATCATTTTGGAGACTGACTATCCTCTACACTGTCCAGAACTTGTAAAACCGTTGTGGGGACCTCAATTGTCCCAGTCGTACTCCCCACGTGCACGGTGAAATCGTTAATGTATAACACAAACAGCGAGAGTCCCAACACTTAGCTGTGTGCAATACTACTTGAAACAACGCTCCAATTGCCAGGGCATCAACCATGTATCATGCTTCCTGTTATTGAGCAAACATTTTATTCAGTTTGCCATATTGCCTTGTATCCCATGGATTTTCACTTTCTTGGCCAGGCTGCCATGTGGTACTTTGTCAAACATCTTGATAAAATGCATATGCACAACATCCACTCCATTGCCTTCATCAACTATTATTGTCAGGTCCTCTAATGATTCAACCACATTTGTGACGCAAGACTTTCCTTGTACAAATCCATTTCGACTATCCTTGAATAGGCCATGTCTTCCGCTGCGATAGTTAATCATAGGATTGACTCCACTTACTTGCCGAGCACCGACTAATAACTCTCCTATACATATTTGGCATTTCTTTCGTTGCTTTTTTAATTAATGGAACCACTTGTGCAGTTATCCAGTTCTCTAGTACGTCATCTGTACCTAGCGAGGATTGGGAAATCATCCGCAGAGCATCTGTTATCTCCTCACTGTCCTCCTTTAGGAACCTTTGAAAGAATCCATCTGACCCTGGCGACGTATCAACGTTCAAGGATTTCAACCTTACGAGTGCTTCCTGTCTCTTTATAATTATCCCATCCAATACCTCACAGTGTTCCTCCTAGAGTACAGTATCGGCATAATCCAATTCCTTTGTAAACTCGGCGACAAACTACTTAAAAGCCTTCCCACATCATCTGCATCTACACGCAAGTTCCCTTCTTCATCTCTGATTGATCCCACTTGCTCCTTGTTGCAATACTTCTTGTATTCAAGTATAAACAGTTCAACCTCACCATTTTCTCTTGCTGGAAACTTTCTTACCCTTGCATCTCCTGTAATTCCAGGCCGGTCACAACATTTTTACTTCTATTTTCCGGATCTGAATTTGACCAATCTGATCCTACTCTTGGAGTCCCATCCCCCTGCCACGCTAGTTTAAATGTTTCTGTCAGTTCTTAATGGCACGCGGGTAGATCGCCTCATAGCGGCCTGATCGACACCCTGCAGAATAATACGAACCAATCCTCCCCATAAATGAAATGCACAAATCAACTAAATGCACCAATCAGACTTCATTTTGGAGAATTGAGATTTCTTTCATTTATTTATTGTCTATTATCTCACAATATTGATTTCATTGATTTGCTCCCGCTTAAAGCCTCTAGGTATTTCACGACCCCCCCCCCCCCCCCATGACAGTCTGTCATCAAATTTATCCCTCTCTATGTTTGACCATGGGGTATATATTTTCATCCCTCCAGTCCTACTGCCAGCATCCGCAATTATTGACCATTTTGAAGTTTGAAGCCAGAACGTACACAGGATCCCTTCGCTTCCCATAGTGGCATGGACACAGGCTGAGACAAATAACTTGGGTTCTGCTAAGCCTTGAGGTGTGTTATCTTTGTCCATTTTGAATTTACCAATATCGTTAGTGTCTCTGCCTCATTGTCTGATGGTTAGCGGAATGATTTTCGTGTTGAACGCAGAGGGATCAGTTATTTCCGGAATCGCAGCTCCTGCTAAGCAATGTTATGTTATTATCAGTCCCAGTAAGAAGTCTTATAGCACCAGATTAAAGTCCAACAGGTTTTTTTTCGAATAACTAGCTTTCGGAGCGCAGCTTTTTCCTCAAGGTTCACCTGCGAAAGGAGATGCGCTCCGAAAGGTCGTGATTCGAAACAAACCTGTTGGACTTTAACCTGGTGTTGTAAGACTTCTTACTGTGCCCACCCCAGTCCAACGCCGGCATCTCCAGATAATTATTAGTCCCGTTCAGCCATTAATATATGTTAACATTTCTTGAACGAACCGCTTTATGAGTTACCTTGGAAGGAGATCATGGCTGATGGGGAGAAGGCAGGAGAATGCGGATGAGACAAAATCTGACATGATAGAAGGGCGGAGCAGACTCGGTGGGCCGAGTGGCCTAATTTCGCTCCTATGTTGTCTGGTCCTCTGGTCTTATGTCAAGATTGAGCCGAAGATATTTACGTGCTCGCTCCCTACTACCAACAGAGTTCACAATTTTAGCCAACTTTCTGCAAGCTCCGCTTTCAATGAGACATTTATTGTGAAATATTGAACGTAAGAGCATATGGTCTTTCTCCATCCTTTGGGTCTCCTTGCCATTCAGATAGTTCACGAATTATCTGTGCTTTAAGTGCATCGTCGACCATGTCTGTGTACCCTTGGCAGCATCGCACAAGAAAATGATGTAGACTTCAGTTTCGAAGTTTTCACATGAACCTGAACTAAACAAATATTCTAGGGAAACGCGTTTCAGATACAATTGACTTGTCTGTCCTTCTCTAATTTCTGACGTTACACCTGACTATCGTAGCATTAATTTTAAGTGCTGCATCTTAAAAAAAAAATTCCATTAGTCCCCGAGGGAAATTGCACGCCATATTTACATTCCACTCTGAAGCTTCAATTTGTATTTTGAGCTCCCCGAAGTGATTGGTTGATAATTTAGAGACATACAAAACAGAGGCTCCATGGGGTTGGTAATTTAGTACTTACTGCTTTTCCGCAGCATTCCTTCACATTCTTAAAGCAGATAAAGAGAGCATTGAATGAATCAAACAGACTGTATTAAAAATGTCTTGTCTCGTGTCACAAAATGGATGCATTCGGATCAACCACCCGTTCTGTAGAAATATTCACTCCCGTCGCGCCCAGACAGGGTTGCTCGTCAAAGGGCTCGATTACTCTTCCTGGTCATAAACTATAATCCTCGGACTGCAATTGCGTGGAATAAAGTTCGTTTGATCAATCTTATCCGTGTTTAATAATGATGACTGCACCCTTATAAACTTGTGGGGTTAACAAGAAATCGGGTCTACTGATAGACCCAAAGGATGGAATATGAAGCCATTGACCAGTCTGGCGTACGTCTGGATAGAAAACAATGTGAATATTTAACTGCCCTCTGGTCAAAGAAAATGAGGCAGATGAACCCGATTCATCACCTCCGGAGGTCAACAGAGAGCTAAGTGGTGAAGCGTTTTAAAACAGTCAGTGGACCTGGTCTGGACAATTTGTTTCCTTTCCTCGTTACATTCAAGTTGAAACCGACCTCAGATTTGTCGATCACTTGACGGACTTCGCCCGGCAACTTTTACTTTAACAATTTTATATGTGTATCGAAGCCAATGTAAGCCTCTACTCAGATAATGATAATTGGTGTTGTCACTGGCCCATCATCAAATCTTTGGTCATCCTAGGACGTGACGCCAACGATTGGTTGAAATCTCAATGGATCTGTAATCTCCTTAGATCGATTTCAAGGCACAAATACGAGTTGACAAATCACTTTGTGCATTTCCAAGAGATACGAAACAGACTTGCCCTGAGATCAAACTTCATGGTAATAATTTGTGAAAGTGCATTCAGTTGGTTGAAATTCTTATTTACATGGCTAACGTAAGAGGACATGCAGAAATGGGTCAGGTCTGACTCGATATTTCTGGAGAGGTCATGCATGGGCGTGATTCTCTGTCCCGCCAGCCCCGTATTGTGGCACAGTGCGCCCCCTCCCCCCCCCCCCCCCCCCCCCCGGCAGCACGATTCTCTTTCCAGCAGCTGGCCAACGAGGGCTGAATTATGTGCCGTCGGAATTCTCCGCTTTTCCCGCTACCCCACACTGCGATACCCCTTTGACAGCCAGCGCAACAGACAGTTCCAATGACATGCCGCACAAGGCGCTGGATTCTCGGTTTGCCACCGCCAAAATCGTGAAATGCGATTGGGCGGAGTATAGCTTCCGATGCTGAAAACGCAGAAGACGCCGGTTTGACGCCAAATCGGGGTGCTCTGGCACCCCGAAATTGGCGTAAATGCGATGCTCGTCACGCGGGCTGAAAGCACTGTAGGCATATCATTAGTGAGTCTGATTCGCGTGATTCACCGCCTCCGGTAGGCGATTTCCCGACGGCGTTGTTCACTTGTGCTGTCACAAATCCTGAACCTGGTGTCCTGGCTACTGAGTGACAGAAAGACAGAAGCAAATGGTGTGGAGTGACTGCTGGCTGCTGCCTGCGGTGGGGAGCTGGGCATGCGACGGCCGGAGGAGGGGAAGGGGAGGAATGTGGGCGGGGTGGGTCAGGCCGAGCAGCAAGGTCAACTCCCCCCCCCCCCCATACACCCACGGTACTGGCTCATTGCCCAGGCACCGACGGCTATCCTGCTGAACACCCACTGGCCGACCACTCATCCCGGCCCCTAGTCCGACCAGTGCACCAGCAGAAAGGATGTGCTAAACCCTCACACCCGCCCCCCCGCCTCTTGCAGCCCACCCATCCCCCGACACCAAACACCACGCCCAGCCGGCAGACACCCACCGGGGGACCACTCAGGGCCACACCCACGGCAGCCCCAGTGAGGGCAATGCCAGCCAACGATGCCCCTGGCAGCTGGGAAAGGCGCCCGGACCAGGGACACAGTCAGATAACAGGCGGGGGTGAGGGGGCCGAGGGGTGTGGTTGAGGGGTGCGGGCATCCGGCATGGCCGCCTTAGCAAGTTTGCACCATCCCTTAACCCCACTGAAGCCCACATCTCCGCCCTATCCCCATCCCAGTAACCCACCAAAACGTTTTGGACACCAACGGCAATTGAGAATGGCCAACCCACCTAACCTGCACATCTTTGGAATGTGTGAGGAAACTGGAGCAGCTGGCGGAAACCAACGAAGGCACGCGGTGTAAGTGGAAACTCCACACAGAAAGTGACCCAAGCCGGGAATCGAACCTGAAACCCTCGAGTTGCGAAGCAACCGTGCCAATCACTGTGCTACCGTGCCGCCCGATGGACATGATGGACAGAGACACCAGGGCATGGAAACCACTTCGGACACCAATATTTGGGGCCCAGAACTAAAGAAGGATGTCACTCGCTATATTGAGCATGGCCTCATTTGCGCCCTGAATATTCCCCACTGTGACACCAGGAGGGGACATATACGGACACAGCCGTTCTGTGAAGGGTCCCTGCACGAATCCCCATGTAGATTACATCGGACCACTCCCACAATGCAGAAATTGATTTAGGGATGTACTGGTCACCATTGACACCTTCACCAAGCATTTCCCACATGCAAAGCAACCGTCCCACAACCACTCATATTCCCCAGTCCCCCTCTTGGACATGGGGTATTTCCGGACAGTTGGTCAGAGTAGCCGAGCAATTCGAGGACCAGGACACGGTAACGCTGAACCAAATGAACAGAAGGAACTTTCTGACGCGGGTCTGGCGAACAGGGGAGGTAGGCGATTCCATGGATGAATCTCCCATGGGGGAATTTCAAGAACACTTGCAGAGCGCAGTGTTCTGATTTCTGTGGAGCACAAACATTCTGCGGTGTACAGATGATGACAATCGGACGCCTCCCAAAAAGCGTGGCACGCAATTTCTGATGGAACCTGTCCCATCATGAGTGCTACACGTACGTACGTCTAGTTTGTTTGTGCGCTGTTTCACCCTCGTCACCCATCCTTTCTTCTAGTCACTAAATGCTATTTGCAATTCAAACTGTCCTTCGCTTCTTAGTGATCAGACTCTGAGAACACCTTCATCATCAGCACTCAAGCTAAGCCGTTTTTCCCCTGCAGGGATAACAACCACCAACGCATACTACATTGTGTGCCTGCCACACGACTGCATGATTGACCCCACTACATGCAGCAATTGTTAAATGCATTGCCGTGTGTGCATACGGTTCCAGCTTTGGAAGGTAGCATGGTCGGCGCAGGCTTGGACGACCAAAGGACCTCTTTGTGTGCTGTATTTGTACTTGCACCCTTCCCCCCATTGTATTTCATTGGGATGAACCCACGGCTATTTTCACTCCATGACCATCTTTCTCTCCCCCCCCCCGCCCCCCGATTTGATCTTCACAGTTTGATCTTCACCGTCGCTGTGACGAATTCCACGGAGTCACGCCGGCGCAGTTCACACGTGGTTCCACCTGGTGGGACCTCGGCGTTCTGCCTGTGGGTGGGGTGGGGGGGGGGGGGGGTCCCACTCCGGGGGGGGGGGGGCTCCACAATGGCCAGGCCGGCGTTCGGGGCTTTGTTACTCTGTGCCGCGTCCCTGCAGGGATCCGCCATGTTGCGCGGGGTCAGCGCGGAGAGGGCGGGCGCGGGGTCAGCGCGGAGAGGGCGGGCGCGCGCATGCGCGGACCCGCGCCAGCCGTGGAGGGCAGCCTTTCGGGCCCGCAGCAGCGCGCGGCTCTCCGGCGCTGTGTTAACCCCGTGAGCAGAGCTGAATTGCTGGGCCAGTAGCCCCGTTGATGCCGGCGTACAGCACTCAGGCGTTTACGACCGGCGTCAACACTTGCCCGAGATTTCGGACAGTCACGGCCGAGGTTTCCTATTGTGGCCGACCCAGGCTGTCGGGAAACCAGCGGGCATTTGTGCCCTGCCGGCGAAGCAGTGGGTCCCTCCGATGGAGAATCGCGCAGATGGTTGGCCTAAATCATCTAGTAGTAGATCAAGAGTAGTGAGGCCGTGGAATGCCCTACCTGCTACAGTAGTGAACTCGCCAACATTGAGGGCATTTAAAAGTTTATTGGAAAAACATATGGATGATAATGGCATAGTGTAGGTTAGATGGCTTTTGTTTCGGTGCAACATCGTGGGCCGAAGGGCCTGTACTGCGCTGTATTGTTCTATGTTCTATGTTCTAAATCACTCTGCTGCACTCTATTATTTGATAATTTCACCTTGTTCGGATATTTTGTGGAAAATGGAAATCAATAATATGTTTGAGACAATGTATGGCGCAACAATAAGAATCTTCACGTTTTGCAGAAAGATAGAAAAGAGGATCAAGCGTGGCCTTTCGGCCTTTGGAGCCTACTCAGCATTGATTATTATCATGACTCATAGTCCAACTCGATTGTCTGATCTCGCCTTCCGCCTCATATGATTTAATCCTCTTTGCCCAACGTGTTGAATCGCACGTGAGAAGAAAACGTTGGCGGCGCTGGACGCCTGACAGAAAGCTTTGGGCCGGTGCCCCGACAGCAGTGTCAATACTTTCTAGTCATCGGATACGGTAAACATCATTGGCATATCATTATCGGTACTGACTCTGGATTATTCAGGGCTTCATTAATGCTCCGCCTCCACCAGAAGAAATTTGCAATGCTGAGTTTCACTTGTGGTTTTTAAAATCTCGAAACAGGCGCCATGGCTGATGAGCGAGAAAGCAGGAAGGGCACGTGATGTGCCGAACCTGCGAATGGCATGGCTGACTGGGGGCGTCTGTCAGGCCTGGCGCGGACGTGGAGGGTGCTGGGGTGACCAGAAGATGTGCCATGGGGTCGGGTGACTCTTCACGGGACCGGAGCATCCAGGCACGGACCGCCATTGCTGCGTCCTTCAAGGCAGCCATCTTGCGGAACAGCCCACTGACCGCACCCCATGGCCCGTGGTTTCTCAGAATGACACTGCCTACCTATCCAGGCACCCCAGCCCTCACACTCCATCACAGCACGACCGCCCACAATCCCACACCTTCCACCCAGCGATCCTCTCACGCCAACCCATCAATGCGAAGAGATATCACGTAGCCCACCCAGAAGCAACACCCAGAGTAGCCCCTATAGGCTGACTACAGGCGAGGCTCACCATTGAGCGTACCACTGGCATAGGTACTGCCAACCAATGGCACCTTTGACAGTAGACGTAGGCGTCAGGGCCAGAGTCCGTCATGGTCCCTGGCAATGATGAGACCAAGTAGCGCGGAGGGCGAGAACCAGGGGGAATCTCCAGGAGTGTTTGTGGGAGTGGGTGAGGAGCGGAAGAGGTGCACATGCGGAGGCAGGATGTGCAATGCAGACCGGGCCCACCGTGTAGCCCGTTGGACATGGTTATGCATGGAGGAACTCACCATACCAATATGTCTGCCTCCAAAGCACTGCAGACAATGGCAATAAGAATGGCCATCAAGGTGATGTGCGCCCTGAACTTTTAAGCCACAGCGTTCTACGATGCGCCGGGGTTTCATACACGGGGCAATTATCAAAGAAATTCCCACCCGTAACCTCAGAATCAACAGACTACACTTGTCCCTAAACGATTTGCCTATTTTCAAATATGGGTGGTGAGATCGATGACAACAAGCAACAAGACTTACCTGGACACTGTGTTTCAGGAGGCAGTCACACCTGTCAGAGTAATTAGTTTAAATCCTGCCAGTGGCCAGGGACAGCGGGGTGTGACTGCAAGTCAGGCAGGTAAAGTGAACCAGCAGTCAGGAACTCAGGAGCCTCAGACCTTGACGCTGTCCAACAGGGATGAGGCACTTGCTCCCTGTGTGGATGGCGAACAGGGCTGCATAGAGGATGAGTCAGTTGACCAAGGCACCATGGTTCAGCAGGCCATTCAAGGGGAGGGAGTAAATAGGCAAGTTGTAGTGGATTCTATTATCAGGGGGATAGATAGTATCCTTTGTGAGCGGATAAAGAGTCCCGCGTGGTATGTTGCCTGCCCGGTGCTCGGGTGCGGGACATCTCTGACCGGCTTGAAAGGATACTGGAGAGGGAGGGGGAGGATCCAGTTGTTGTGGTCCATGTCTGTACCAACAACATAGGCAAGTCTAGGAAAGACGGCCTGTTTAGAGATTATAAAGAGCTAGGATTCAAATTAAAGAACAGGTCCTCAAGGGTCATAATCTCCGGATTACTGCCCGAGCCACGTGCAAATTGGCATAGGGAGGCAAGAATAAGGGAAGTTAACACGTGGCTTAAAGAGTGGTGTGGGAAAGAGGGGTTCATTTTCATGGGACACTGGCATCAGTTTTGGGACAGGGGGACCTATGCCGTTGGGATGGTCTCCACCTGAACCGAGCTGGGACCAGTGTTCTGGCGAAAGGAGTAAATAGGGTGGTCAATAGGACTTTAAACTGGAGATTGGGGGGAAGGGAAAGTGAGGGAACCAAGAGGTGAAGTAATCAGTGGGAAGCGTAGCTGTTTAGCAATACAAAAACGCACAGAAAGACAAAACTCAGGAGAGGTTACGATAGTCCCCATCCCACAAAATATGACACAGTGTACGGAAAGGCTCAGTAAACCACGGTCCACCACACTAAGAAAACAAAAAGGGACGGTCAATAGAGAATTAAAGGTGCCATATTTGAATTCGTGCAGTGTACGGAACAAGGTAGATGAGCTTGTGGCCCAGATTGTGACTGGCATTTAAACATCCAGGGATTCACAACCTATCGAATAGACAGAGAGGTGGGCAGAGGGGGCGGGATTGCCTTGTTAATTAGGAATGAAATTAAATCAATAGCACTAAACGACATAGGGTCAGATGATGTGAAGTCTGTGTGGGTAGAGTTGAGGAACCACAAAGGCAAAAAAAACATAATGGGAGTTATGTACAGGCCTCCTAACAGTGGTCAGGACCGGGGGCACAAAATGCACCACGAAATAGAAAGTGCATGTCAGAAAGGCAAGGTCACAGTGATCATGGGGGACTTCAATATGCAGGTGGACTGGGTAAATAATGCTGCCAGTGGGCCCAAGGAAAGGGAATTCATTGAATGTTTACAGGAGGGCTTTTTGGAACAGCTTGGATGGAGCCCACGAGGGAACAGGCCATTCTGGACATAGAGTTATGGAATGATCCAGACTTGGTTAAAGATCTTAAAGTAAGGGGGCACTTAGGAGGCAGTGAACATAATATGGTAGAATTCAATCTCCAATTTGAAAGAAAGAAGGTAGAATCAGATGTAAAGGTGTTACAGTTAAATAAAGGTAACTACAGGGGCATGAGGGAGGAACTGACGAAAATCGACTGGGAGCAGAGCCTAGTGGGACAGACAGTAGAACAGCAATGGCAGGAGTTTCTGGGAGTAATTGAGCACACAGTACAGTACATCCCAAAGAAAAGAAAGGTTATCAGAGGGGGGATTAGGCAGCAATGGCTGACAAAGGAAGTTCGGGAATGCATCAAAGCTAAAGAGAAAGCCTATAATGTGGCAAAGAGTGGTGGGAAGTCAGAAGATTGGGAAGGCTACAAAAACAAACAGAGGATAACAAAGAGAGAAATAACGGAAAGAGAGGATCAAAATTGAAGGTAGGCTAGCCAGTAACATTAGGAATGATAGTAAAAGTTTCTTTAGATACATTAAAAACAAACGGGAGGCAAAAGTTGACATTGGGCCGCTCCAAAATGACGCTGGTAATCTAGTGATGGCAGACAAGGATATAGCTGAGGAACTAAATAAGTACTTTGCGTCAGTCTTCACAGTAGAAGACATGAGTCATCTCCCAACAATTCCGGAGAGTCAGGGGGCAGAGTTGAATATGGCAGCCATCACAAAGGAGAAAGTGCTAGAGAAACGAAGAGGTCTAAAAATTGATAAATCTCCGGGCCCAGATGGGCTACATACTAGAGTTCTAAACAAGATAGCTGAAGAAATAGTGGAGGCGTTAGTTATGATCTTTCAAAAGTCACTGGAGTCATGGAAAGTCCCAGAGGATTGGAAAATCGCTGTTGTAACCCCCCTGTTCAAGAAGGGAACAAGGAAAAAGATGTAAAATTATAGGCCAATTAGCCTAACCTCGGTTGTTGGCAAGATTATAGAATCCATTGTTAAGGATGATATTTCTAAATTCTTGGAAATGCAGGGTCGGATTAGGACAAGTCAGCATCGCTTTAGTAAGGGGAGGTCGTGCCTGACAAACCTGTTAGAGTTCTTTGAAGAGATAACAAATAGGTTTAACCAAAGAGAGCCAATGGATGTTGAATTGACTTCCAAAGGGCCTTTGATAAGGTGCGTCACGGCAGACTGCTGAGTAAAATAAGGACCCATGGTATTCGAGGCAAGGTACTAACGTGGATTGACGCTTGGCTGTCAGGCAGAAGGCAGAGAGTTGGGCCAAAAGGTTATTTTTCGGAATGGCAACCGGTGACGAGTGGTGTCCCGCAGGGTTCAGTGTTGGGGCCACAGCTGTTCTCTTTATATATTAACGATCTAATTGACGGGACTGGGGGCATTCTGGCTAAGTTCGCCGATGATACAGAGACAGGTGGAGGGGCAGGTAGCATGGAGGAGGTGGGGAGGCTGCAGAAAGATTTAGACAGTTTAGGAGAGTGGTCCAAGAAATGGCTGATGAAATTCAACGTGGGCAAGTGCGAGGTCTTGCACTTTGGAAAAAAGAATAGAGGCATGGACTATTTTCTAAACGGTGACAAAATTAATAATGCTGAAGTGCAAAGGGACTTGGGAGTCCGAGTCCAGGATTCTCTAAAGGTAAACTTGCAGGTTGAGTAATTAAGAAAGCAAATGCAATGTTGTCATTCATCTCAAGAGGCTTGGAATATTAAAGCAGGGATGTACTTCTGAAGCTTTGTAAAGCATTAGTAGGCCCCATTTAGAATACTGTGAGCAGTTTTGGGTCCCCACCTCAGGAAGGACATACTGGCATTGGAGCGGGTCTAGCGGAGATTCACACGGATGATCCCAGGAATGGTAGGCCTAACATACGATGAACGTCTGAGGATCCTGGGATTATATTCATTGGAGTTTAGGAAGTTGCGGGGAGATCTAATAGAAACTTACAAGATAATGAATGGCTTAGATAGGGTGGATGTAGGGAAGTTGTTTCCATTAGCAGGGGAGACTAGGACCCGGGGGCACAGCCTTAGAATTAAAGGGAGTCACTTTAGAACAGAGATGAAGAGAAATTTCTTCAGCCAGAGAGTGGTGGGTCTGTCGAATTCATTGCCAGAGAGGGAGGCGGAGGCCGGGACGTTGAGTGTCCGTAAGACAGAAGTTGATAAATTCTTGATTTCTCGAGGAATTAAGAGCTATGGAGAGAGAGCGGGTAAATGGAGTTGACATCAGCCATGATTGAATGGTGGAGTGGACTCGATGGGCCGAATGGCCTTACTTCCGCTCCTATGTCTTATGGTCTTATGGTCTTAGCGTTGCCATTATCTTTATATGTTTTTGTGTCATTACACGTGTATATAAGTAATGTCGCTGTCCGCATTCAATTTCATGGACGAACCACATAACACCTGTTTGCATCTGTCGCCCGAAACAAACCTGAAGAAGCGTATTATGTTTTTTTCTCGCCACTGTAGTAACCAAGGTCACGGTCACGATACCTAACCCAAACTCATCATAGACCTTTGAGCATTAAGGGCAGTCATGGCTGCGAAGAAGAGAAGAATTAATGATTAAACGATATGGGCGGGACTCTCCTGTCACTGGTTGGCGGTGGGATTCTCTTTTTCCGCCGGGGGTGCACCCTCGTTCGCGCGTTTCCAGGCGGCATTGGTGACTTCAGGAGGACTTTCCGTTGACGAGCAGCGTGATTTCCGATTTTTGCCAAAGTTTTCCGCTATCGCTAGCAGCTGCAGCGGGGTGGAATGGCAACGGGAAATCTAGTCCTTTATGTTATATTGATGAACTTACCCTGATCCATTTTGTTCAACTTTTTCCCTGTGAATCAAGTCATAGCAATCAGCTATAATGTCCACATTTAACCAAACGACCTCAACGATATTCTCTGTTTTCCATATTTACATGTTTTAATCGCATGCTGATATGCAAGTTAGCTCTGCAAGTTATACGATGTAATAAAAGCAGCACAACCATATTTTACAGTTCGTTCTAGCTTGTTTTCAATTTCCCATGTGACATTATCGATTTTCCGAGACTAAAATGCCGCCTGTTCATATTCCGGAAAGATGCCCCCCCCCCCCCCCCGCCCCCAGCCAGTCATCCTCATTCCCATTGGATCGGCCACTTCACCGATTGAACAAAATCCCAATGCTCGACCTGACAAGATCGGACTAAATTATCATTTTTTGTACAATTTAGTTTTCCAATATCCAGTGTCAATTGTTGCCAGGACATTTTTCCATGACGTAGCATGGATACAATCTTTCTGTTGCTGTGGCGAACATATTTTCTTTTCAGAGTTGATAACCCTAAATCCTGAAGAATATTAGAAATGTATTCTGCTGTACAAATTTCAATAAAAAAGTCGATTTGGTTCCTTGGTCGGGGGAGGGGGGGGGGGAGTGCGTGTTGAGGATGTGGATTCAAGTGCTTTTCTTTGTAAACAGATTGCGTGATGATGTGACTATCGAACTATTCAGCGTTATTTTTCGATTGAAACGTCAAGATCTTGACAAATGCATCAGAGGATGTAATTTGACCTATCAGGTCCAGGCATACCTTATGCAACCAAAATTAGATGTCTCCTAGAATTGTGCAATGCAGACAAGATAAATCTTGCATTTACACACTACTAACATTCGATCTTTATGCTGACCCCTATTACAAGTTGGGAACCCCATCAAGAACAATCCAGCTTTTCCCGAGTACAGTGCGCATTATGAACCAAGTAATCTTATCGTGATTCAATTGGATATTTATCTGTATCAGTGAGATGTCAGCTTAATCAATAATCGGTATACCTATTTGATCAATGTATTCCTTTGAGGCAGCTTTACTCAATCTTACTATCGAGAACACGCAGAATTACAAGACATTGTTAGCTACGAAGATTATTCTAGCGTCCGAGGAGAGGCATAACTTCATGACAAATGTAATATAAAAAAGGGAATAATGTAAACGTAATGTCAGTCAGGTACATAGTAATTGGCTGTTCAGAATAAGGGCAGTTACCAGTAAACCGTTAATAAAAATACGAGTCCTACTGGCCCAATCATATGATTTCGGATTATTCTGCTCACATTTTCAGATTGATTTTGATGCACTGCAAAATGAACGTAATCGGATGTATGTTGATGACGACGGAGGGTGTCATCAGCCCTTATTTGCATTATTGGGAAAAAAAGACTAACACGGTCTTGTATTGGACCAAACTTTGCTTGTTGTACGCCGTAATTAGACTAGTACGGTGGGGCACAAGTAGTGTCATGTTCTTGATAGAAATTTCGAAATTATAGGATGATTGTGTGCTAATCCAGGAAGTCCTCAACATCGATGCATAATGCGGGTAGCAATACAGAAACGGCTGAACTCCTGTTTGCATATTTCGTATATATTAATTCACCGGTGTTGCATCGTTTGAACATTTGAAACCAATCAACTAAGAGATCTTTATGACGGATGTCATTTTTAATCGTTATGAGTGAAGATGGAGATGGTTGATTCATTTTTTTATTATATTAACGATGCGTCCTGATCCATATCAACACAGACAAGCAGAATGAGGGATGCCATACTGAACACTACATTCTGTCAGCGAGCAGGCAAATGTAACAGCAGGAACGTAAAGGTACAAATGTAATATTACTCGGGGTGACATTTAGCAGCCAGTTCAGAAGATGTGCAAGACGAAGGGGTATAAAAACTGAGTATGGACTATACATTCGATTGGGTTTACACCTCAACGGTGAAGGATTTAATACTGTGGCGAGCGGGATGCTTGCTAGGTTTGTTATGGAATATTTGAAGTAACCTTCTGGGCTATAAAACCGAAAGGGAAGGCAAAAAGCAAAGAAATACAGCAAGATTTAATTGAAAGCCACATAACTAGCAGATTCGTTTGAAATCTATTGGCTATGAAAGTAGTAAATAGACAATAAGAACGTTCTGCATTATTAATTGCCATGAAACTGAACGCAGGGAGTGCATTGATCAATGCAATGAGTTACCATCACAGATTTACACTAAGGGCGATGGCATTTGAGTGATACTGAGACATGGCAAAAAGAAATTCAGAAATAGAAGCTCAATCTTCCTGGTTACAGGGTACTGAGGTCAGATAGAGAAGGGAAAAAACACTTATTCGTAAATGTCCTTGAAGTATATACATATTGTAATGTTGTGATACTCCGTGAGCTTAGGTGAAGAGAAAAAAAGCGACAATCATGTTCCTTGTTGTGCAAAAATTTGCAAAAGCAGTTTCCGACCCTGAACGGGTTGTCCAAAAATGCAGGTTTCTCCCATTCTTCCGAGCAGTATTCGAATTGAGCATCATTCACATGTGACGATATGCAGCAATCCTCCAGGGGAATCGATGCAGAACCCACGCCGTAATTTTACTGAACTCGCTGCCGTTTTGCCTTCCGTAACGTAGTTAGATCACTCAAAGCTGTTTTTAAAAGAATTATTACAAGAGGATGCTACGCAGCAGAAATGGCTAAAGGACAGTGTGTGCAAGATTGAAGCATGGATAAGGAAACGCGTTAAGGAATACAACTTAACGAAGTCATAGAAACCCAACAGTGCAGAAGGTGGCCATGTGGATCATCGACTTGCACCGACAGTCAAAAAAACATTCTGCCGAATGCCCTTCCCTCCGCACTATCCCTGTAGTGATCATTACCAATTCACAGAAGCTGCACTGATAGCGTTGGAAAAGCGTTAGTGCTGCGTTTAATTATGCTGGCAGCTGGGAAATGCGGTAGTGCGTGAAATCAAACGTTCGGTAGGGTCGCAGGTGAATCGGTCCTTGGGTGTGTGCAGTGGATAGCGTATCACGTAGATTGTTGGTTGAGGGCTGAGTGCTAAATAGGGTGGTAGTGTGATGTGGAAAAGTGGGTGAGGCTGATGTAATATCCTGCTTGAGCTGGGAAGATTTTCCAGTGGTGACGTGCGTAGTTGGATGAGGTAGATTGGGTGGTGGGCATGTGGCTAGACTTTGGATTGGATTTGTTTTATTGTCACTTGTACAGAGGTACAGCGAAAAGTATAGTTCTGCATACTGTCCAGACAGATCATTCCATACATGAAAAAAAACATAGGGCATACATCAATACACAGCAAAATGTGGAGGCGATGTGTTTGTGCTTGAACGCCTGACAAGAGGGTGATATTGGATCGCGTAACATGGTGTATGGTTAGACGTCGTTGAGAAGATTCGTTTGGCAGTTGAATGAGATGGATCAGGTTGCATTTTGGTGAGTGGGTACATGGGTTTGATTCAGGTCGTGGAGTTATGATAATGCTTGAGTCAGGGACAAGGCAGTTATCGTATGGCTGAGGGGAGGGAGGGCGCTGATGTAGTCAGATGAGATCACAGGAGTGGCGTGTTTGCAATCGTGTCTCCAGAGTAGTTGACCACTCGGAGACGCTGGACGATTTGGAATTATTTTGTATATTTGCCCACGGGTTAGACACAGTTGTTCTCGGTACTTATGGGGGAGCAGCGCCGAACTGTCAAAGATCTCTGAATATCACGCAGAGGAAGCAGGGGGATTACAAGACGGAAGGTCAACTTTGTAGGGGAATCCCAGAGAATCATTATTTTTGAAACATCCGAAGGTTCCCATTCGACGCTTTCCGAGACAAATCTTCAATCCGACGAATAAAATAACGGAAGGTTTTGGGACACATACTTTTATGACAGAAACATAGGAATTCGCACAGCAAAAGGAGTGTACCATCTTAAACAGTTTTGACTCAACATCGATAAAATAGGAACATAAAAATAATGCATTAAAAGTGGCGGCGTCGTCCAAAATGCCCCCACTGTTTGTATATTGAATGCCTTATGCGTTTTATTAAATCAAAACGAGCGGGTGAAGCTCAAATTGCAATTAGGTTAAAATAATAACCAAATTAGCACTGCAGAAACATCATGCAGGGGATTTGGGAATCGGTGGCTAGGCCAGCACTTATTGCCCATTCAAAACCGCCCTGCAAAAGTTGGTGGAGAGCTCACTTTTTGAACCGCTACAGCCCCTGAAGGCTAGTAGAGAGTAGAAGAGAAGTGCTCCTTCGTGAGGGAGTCCATGATTTCGCCCTAACGACAAAGGAATGACGATATATTTACAAGTCTGGATGTAATAGAGTCAGTGTAATCGCGACTGCAGAAGGTGGAAACCCGGACCTTAGAGTCTACACTGATGGTCCGACAGAGCATCCTACCTCGCCCCAAAAATATGCAGGGGAAGATCGGCAGGGCTATGATCATAATTCGACAGAACTCTCTGCTTTTCTGTATTGGGACACAGGAATAGAGTTGAACTAACTGTACTGTTGCTAAAATAAACAAAAAGACAGGGCGGCACACATACTTGTCATTGAGCCTCATCTTGATGGCAAAAGCTTCAGGGGAAACAATTCTGAGGCACATGCTGAGTTTAAAATGAATTGATAAATAGAAATAGGAGAGAGCTTGTTAACATGGCCGTTATTTGGAGAGGGTTCAAGAAGGAAACAAGAAGATTTATGTACATTTTACCGAGTATTCAAATGTCATCCCTGATAGCAACCCTTCCACGAATTCAAAGCATCAGTAGATTCTAAAGAAAACGAGTGCCGTTAAATAATTTGCGAATGGCAAAGCTCGACTGTATTTCTGTCGTTGGAGCTCAATCAATGAAAGTGCTTCGGTGATTTTCCTAAACGAAAGTCCGCAGCCAATTAGATCTAATTGTGTCGTGCAAACTCATCGTTGAAATTCGGTTTGCAGTTTCAGAAATAGAACGTCTTTCCTCACCTGCATCTCTGAGCAAGTCTTTTAAGTTTTCCAGTTCTGCATTAAAGCGGGTGAATTATTCACAGTTGTTCTCAAAGCGTAATCTTGCTCATCTAAAGCATGTAAACGTCGGCATTAAAAACTATCGACCTGTCTTTTATGTTATTCTCCGTGTTTATTTTAAAACTTTCGGTATTCCATTGGCGGTGACTCAGTTGAATAAACTTGGCAAAGAATGTCCAATAGATTTTTTATTAGCTTAAAAGTAGACAATTCTGACATGTAGCTTGACTGGTAAACACTCTCCTGGATACAACGTATGCCAGACTTTGGACAAGATTTTCTGTTAAAATAAGTTTGAAATGTTCGTCGAAGTGAGAGAGCGGAAGGAGGGCTTCATCGCATAGCCATAAAATAGAGATGTCGTTATAAACTACGTTTAGTAACGGGGCAGGAGGCCGGGTGGGGATGGTTCGGGTTTAGGAGGAATGTGCCTTCTGGAATCCATTCGGGTGCACTAGGTGAAAATCGGGTTGAGCGTGCAAAGTGATAACTGAGAGAAAGAGATGACTGCGTTTGTCACCTGTCTGATTTCTGAAATATGAACGTACATAGAATTTACAGTGCAGAAGGAGGCCATTCGGCCCATCGAGTCTGCACCGGCTCTTGGAAAGAGCACCCTACCCAAGGTCAACACCTGCACCCTATCCCCATAACCCATTAACCCCACCCAACACTAAGGGCAATTTTGGACACTAAGGACAATTTATCCTGGCCAATCCACCTAACATGCACATCTTTGGACTGTGGGAGGAAACCGGAGCACCCGGAGAAAACCCGCGCACACACGGGGAGGATGTGCAGACTCCTGTAGTGCAGACTCTTGTAATTGGACAAAAGGCGAATTGCTTTCATTCTTGTTCAGTGAATTCACAGGGAAAAAACATGGAAGAGAATATTTTAAAGATGAGGAAAAGCCGCAAAACCCATCAGGTGTAAACATTGCCTTGCCTGTCTTGACAACCTCAAGAACAGAAACCATGAAACACTTTTCGACAAAATGCAACCAATATCGCTTTGCTGGTCTTGTGGATTTGTTGGGTGGATACGGATTAGGTATCACGCAGTTTTTGTTTGCGGTCGATACAGATTTATTGAAGGTCAGCTTGCGGAAATATACATTCACGAGTCTCGGGTTGTTATTGTACCAGGTGCATTACTGACAATGTGGAAACAAACAAAAATCTGAAATTACCCAAGTTCTTTTTGTCCATTTCGCCCTCTGTAATTAATATATATTTTTTAACGTGATTAATTTTCGCGTTAGAAATAGCAGTACCTTTCAACTGTCGAAGAATGAATTTCAACACAAACCTGGGCGTAAAACTGATGCAATTTCCTCCATTCATAATTTCCCGCCTGGCGAGATAATCAGTTATTCCTGGCGCAGTATAACTGCAATGCGATGCACCATACAGAGCAAGGCAAACCTCAATTTGCTTTCTGTATTCAAGTCTAAATTTGGAGTACATAATCCAATAACTGATAGTTTCATGATATGAATGCAGAATGCGTAATTAACCCGAGGAGGGGGGGGGGGGGTTTAAAAGTTAATAAAATACATGTATTGCATTTGTGTACTGGCTATACACTTCATTAAGACGTCAATGAACCCTATAATCGCAAGAAGATTAACTTTAAATTGTAGGCAGCATTGCGATGCACGTACTCACAAGAGCAGTTTGTCTCATCAAATTCAAAGTAATCCTCCTCCAGACTCAACATCTACCAATTCCTTCTCTTTGCATCAGTATTCACCAAAGAGAAGGAATTGGTAGATGTTGAGTCTGGAGAAGGGTGTGTAGACAGCCTGGGTCACATTGAGGTCCAAACAGACGAGGTGTTGGGCGTCCTGAAAAATATTAAGATAGATAAGTCCCCAGGGCCTGATGGGATGTACCCCAGAATACTGAAGGAGGCTTGATAGGAAATTACTGAGAAACCCTTGACAGAAATCTTTGGATCCTCACTGTCTTCAGGTGATGTTCAGAAGGACTGGAGAATAGCCAGTCTTGTTCCTCTGTTCAAGTAGGGTAGCAACGATAATCCAGGGAACTACAGGCCGGCGAGCCTTACGTCAGTGGTCGGGAAATTACTGGAGAGAATTCTGCCAGACAGAATCTCCTCCCATTTGGAAGCAAATGGACGTATTAGTGAGAGGCAGGGTGGTTTTGTGAAGGGGAGGTCGTGTCTCACTAACTTGATAGAGTTTTTCGAGGAGGTCACAAAGAAGATTGATGCAGGTAGGGCAGTGGATGTTGTACATATAGACTTCAGGAAGGACTTTGACAAGGTCCCTCATGGTAGACTAGTACAAAAGGTGAAGTCACACGGGATCAGGGGTGAGCTGGCAAGGTGGATACAGAACTGTCTAGGTCATAGAAGGCACTGAGTAGCAATGGAAGGATGCTTTTCTAATTGGAGCGCTGTGACTTGTGGTGTTCCGCGGGGATCAGTGCTGGGACCTTTGCTGTTTGTAGTATATATAAATGATTTGGAGGAAAATGTAACTGGTCTGATTAGTAAGTTTGCAGACGACACAATGTTTGATGGAATTGCGGATAGCGATGAGGACTCTCAGAGGATACAGCAGGATTTAGATTGTTTGGAGACTTGGGCGGAGGGATGGCAGATGGAGTTTAATCCGGACAAATGTGAGGTAATGCATTTTGGAAGATCTAATGCAGGTAGGGAATGTACAGTGAATGGTAGAACCCTCAAGAGTTTTGCAAGTCAGAGAGATCAAGGTGTACAGGCCCACAGGTCACTGAAAGGGGCAACACAGGTGGAGAAGGTAGTCAAGAAGGCGTACGGCATGCTTGCCTTCATTGGCCGGGGCATTGAGCATAAGAATTGGCAAATCATGTTGCAGCTGTATAGAACCTTAGTTAGGCCACACTTGGCGTATAGTGTTCAATTCTGGTCGCCACACTGCCAGAAGGACGTGGAGGCTTTAGAGAAGGTGCAGAAGAGATTTACCAGAATGTTGCTAGGTATGGAGGACATTAGCTATGAGGAGCGGTTGAATAAGCTCGGTTTGTTCTCTCTGGAACGACGGAAGTTGAGGGGCGCCCTGATAGAGGTCTGCAAAATTAATGAGGAGCATAGACAGAGTGGATAGTCAGAGGCTTTTCCTCAGGGTAGGGGGGCCAATTACTCGGGGGCATAGGTTTAAGCTGCGAGGGGCAAGGTTCAGAGTAGATGTACGAGGCAAGTGTTTTACACAGAGAGTAGTGGGTGCCTGGAATTCGCTACCGGTGGAGGTGGTGGAAGCAGGGAGAATAGTGACATTTAAGGGGCATCTTGAGGAATACATGAATAGGATGGGAATAGAGGGATACGGACCAAGGAAGTGTAGAAGATTGTAGTTTAGTCGGGCAGCATAGTCTGCAATGGCTTGGAGGGCCAAAGGGCCTGTTCCTGTGCTGTACTTTTCTTTGTTATTTGTTTGTTCTTTGTTTGTAATACATTCAATCCATTGATAATATCTACGTCTTTGTTCGTGACTTTAGTTTTTGGATCAACACTTTACTTTTTTTCCTCAACATGATCTCTGTAGTAGAATTTGCACCTTACTAAGGTCGTAGTGGATTTCAATTCTACATTCTATTATGCGGCTTGGGCGTGACAGTAAATGCCATGCTGATAAATGCTTCGTTGGCCACCATCCTTAATTGCCTTTCAACAATGTCATGCTGAGGAGCTCACTAATGAGTGAACCACACTGCTGGCTAACTGGAGTCACATGTATGCCAGATAGATAATGATGGCTGATTTCCTTCCCAAAATACATCAGTGATCTAGTTAAGCCTTGTTTGAGACTAGGAATTAACTTCAGATTTACTTCCCATTGGCTATCGTGGAGAGGATGGAACCCTTGTTCACGTAGCATTAAACGTGCTTCTGACTAATTAGTTCAGTAATATTGCCAGTACTCCGTCATGCTTGCACGTCTGACCCTGCAGCTGGTATTCCAAATGTGGGAAGATATGGAAACGAACACGTAAAAGGTGGTACGCGAAACGTGCCCTTGAGTGCCCATTTTCATACATCCACAACATCGTTATTTTAGTGCCATCGTCCTATATCCCCATATTCCCTGCACACCAAAAATGTGTAAATTACAGTTTTAAATAAATACATTTAATCCGCATGCAGAGCCGATGGGTGAAAATGTTCACGTTATCCCAACTCTCCCGGTATATAAAAATGTCTCTTCTATGCCAATTTTGCCTCCTTTCTAGGCCATCTAGACAATAAATGTTTCCCCGAATCATTAACATTTTAAAACTCTCTCATTTTTTTTGTTCCTCGACATCACCATTCATTCTTCTGTCTTCCAGAGAGAGAGCAAATGTCCATTGACGGAATCTGTCTGATCCCAAGACAACTCCAGATAATTTATCGACAAACAAAAATGCACTCTAGTCTCAAGAATTTTAAAATTGGAGCGAAATTGTCACTGGACTGATAACCCAGAAACCCAAGGATGACACAATGGTTGGCACGAATGCCTCACAGCGGCAGGGACCCGGGATCAATTCATGCCTTGGATGACTGTATGGAGTTTGCACTCTCACTCGTGTCTGCGTGAGTGTCCTCTGGGTGTTCAGGTTTCCTCCCACAGTCCAAGGTCATGCAATTTAGGTCGACTGGCGGGGCTAAATTGCTCTTTATTGTCTAAATATGTTTAGGTTAGTCAGGTTATGGAGTTACAGGGACAGGGCGGATTAGATGTAGAGTGGGCCTAGGTAGGGTGCTCTTTGCGAGGGTCGGTGCAGACTCGATGGGCCGAATCGACTCCTTCCAATTTCTAATACCTCCACTACTGTTTCAATTCCTTCATCTGCCTAATCCAGATGGAATTCTTTGCCTCAATTTCATAGAAGCTTGAAGGCGAATCAGGAGGCTAGTCGATAATTCTAACCTCTTTGCCAAGAATTATGATCATGGCTGATCATCCAAATCTTTAGCTTAATTCAGCTTCACATCCCCAACGCCCAATATCCTTTGATGCTCTTCGACCTAAATACTGTATCTAAACGCTTCTTGAAAACGTAAAATGTTTGGCCTTAATGAGCGGCACAGTAGCACAGTGGTTAGTACTGTTTCTTCATAACGCCAGGGACCTGAGTTCGCTTCCTGGCTTGGGTCGCTGGCTTTGTGGAGCCTGCATGCTCTCCCCCTGTCTGCACGGGTTTCCTCTGGGCGCTCCAGTTTCCTCCCACAAGTCGCAAAAGATATGCTTGTTATGTGGATCGGACATTCTGAATTCTCCCTCTGTGTATTCGAACAGGCGCTGTAGTGTGGCGATCATGGGATTTTCACAGTTACTTCATTGCAGTGTTAATACACGGCTACTTGCTATTCTCAGAAAGATTATTATTCCGGAAACAACTACTTTCTGTGGAAACAAACGCCGCCTGTACACCCATGCACATTCCTCTTTTAAGTGTTACTCGCCCCACCGATGAATCACCAGGCATCGGACCATGCACCGGACATGGCAATGGCATGCCTAACCCTGTCAACCCTGCGAGGTTTTCCTCAGGAATATTTGGGGGCTATGTGCCAAGGTGGGATACCTGTCTCACAGACGAGGTACGCAAAAGCGTGACGTTGCCATACACACATAATCACAGCTTACAGACAATGTCCCAGATACCACTATCACTATTCGCACCGATAGGAAGACCCAGCAAACGTGGTGGTACAGTGCTATACAGTCGGGAGGGTGTTGTACTCGGAGGCTTCAACATCGCCTTTTGGACCCCTTGAAATCTATTTGCTTTAGATTAAACATGGACAAGGAAACCACCTGCTGATTACCACATACCAGCCACCATCAGCTGATGAATCAGTACTCCTGCATGTTGACGACCATTTAGAGGAAACACTGAGAGTGACAAGGGCGCAGGATATGCTCTGGGTGGGGGACTTCAATGTCCATTATCAGGAGTTGCTCGGTAGAACCACTCGTGTCTGAGCTGGCCGGATTCTATAGGGCATAACTGCTAGACTGGTACTGCAGCAGGTGATGATGGAAACAAAACGAGTGAAAAACATACTTGACCTCATTCTCACCATCTGTCTGACGCAGGTGCATCTGTTCATGAGAGTATCGGTGGAGATAACAAACAAACATTCCTTGTGGAGACAAAGTTCCGTTTTCACATTCAGCATCGTGTTGTGTGGCACTACCGACATGTTAAATGAGACAGACTTCGAACTGAACTAGAAACTCAGCCTGAGGACCCAGAAGGCGCTGTGGGTCATCAGCAGCAGCAGAATTGTATTGAATTACAATCTGAAATAGCATGACCCCCATTTTCCCACCCTACCATTACCAACAAGCCAGGGGAGCAAAGCTGGTTCGATGAGGCGTGCAGGAGAGTATCGTCGGAGCAAAATTAGGTGAACCGAAACAAAGAAGTGTCAACCTGGTGAAGCTACAACAGAGGACTACTTATGTGCGAAACAGCACAAGCAGCAAGTAATAGACAGGGCTAAGTGATTACACAACGAATTCATAAGATCTAAGCTCTGCAATCCTGCCAGCTCTAGCCGTGAATCGTGGTGAACAATTAAACAATTCACTGAAGGAGGACGCGCCACCACTATCCCCATCCTCATTGATGCATTAGCCCAGCACATATGTATCAAAGACAGGGCTGAGGCATTCGCGATAATCTTCATTCAGAAGCGCCTTGTGGACGATTCTTCTTCGCAGGCCATCAGCATCAAAGATGTCAGTGGTCAGCCAATGCGATTCACTCCACGTGATATTTAGAAACGGCTGAAGGCATTTGATACTGCAAAGGCTATGGGCTCTGACAATATTCCGCAAAGTACTGGAAAAGTGTGTTCAAGAATTTGTCGCACGCCTAGCCAAGCTGTTACAGTACAGCTACAACACTGGCATCTACCCGGGAATACAGAAAAGTGCCCAGCTGTGTCCTGCACCCAAAAACAGATACATCGAACCGAAATAATTACCACCCGATCAGTCCACTCTCCATTATTGGCAAAGTGATGGATGGAGAGATCAACAGTGTTATCAAGTATCACTTACTCAGCAATAACATACTCACGGATTCTTAGTTTGGGTTTTGCCACGGCAATTCAGCTTCTAACCTCCTTACTCTCCTGGTTCAAACATGGGCAGAAGAGCCGAATGCTAGAAGTGAGGTGATAGTGCCCTTGACATCATCTCAGCATTTGACCGAGTGTGGCATCATGTAGAGACAGCTAGACCGTAGTCAATAGGAATCAGGGTGGAAATTTCCGCTGGTTGGTGTCATGCCTGTCATAAAGGCTGTGGTCGTTGGAGGCCAATCATCACAGGTCCAAGGTATCACTGCAGGGATTCCTCAGGGTAGTGTCCTCGGGCCAACCATCTCCAGCTGCTTCATCAATGACTTCTCTTCCATCATAAGGTCAGAAGTGGTGATCTTTGCAGATGACTGCACAATGTTCAGCACCATTCGCGGCTCCTCAGACAATGAAGCAGTCCATGTCCAAATGCAGCAATACCTGGACAATATCTAGGTTTGTGCTGGCAAGTGGCAAATTACATCCCGCCACAGACGTGACAGGCAGTGGCTATGTCCTCCAAGGGAGAATGCAAACGTCGTTCCTTGACATTCAATGGCATAGCCATCCCTGAACCCCCCCACCATAAACATCCCTGAATCCCCCACCATTGATCAGAAACTGAGCTTGACTAGCGACTTTAATGCTATGGCGACCAGGGCTGGTCAAAGGTGAGCAATTCTGCGCCGAATAACTCACCTCCTGACCCACAAAGCAGTCCCACCATCTACACGGCACAATTCAGGATTGTAATGGAATACTCTCCACTGGCTGGATGAGTGCAGATCCTACAACACTGAAAGCCTCGACACCATCGAGGATAAAACGGCCTGCTTGATTGTTGCCTTTCCACAAACATTCAGTCCTCCATTACCGAGGAGCAGTGGCAGCCACTTGTGCCATCTACAAGTTGCACAACAGTAACTCACCAAGTTTCCATAAACAGCATGCTCCAAACCCACGACCACTACCATCGAGAAGAACAACAGCAGCAGACACCTGGGAAACGCACCACCTGGATGTTCCCCTGAAGTCGCATTCATAACACTGAATTGAAAAAATGTCGCTGCTCCTTCACTATCGCTGGAAGTCACTAAAGGGGGAAAACCTGGAACTCGCTGTCTCACGGCACAGTGGGAGTATCTACACCTCAAGGATTGCAAACAGGCAACTTACGAACGCCTTCTGAAGGGTACCAGGGATGGGAAAGAAAAGCTGGATTAACCACCGAAGTTCACATCCCACAAATCAATAATAGCAACTTGACTATACATCTCAAATAGAAAGGAAGACCCAAGTAAACAACACAAATAAAGCTGATGGAAAATATTTCATATTTACAAATTTCACTGTAATAATCAGAATTCTTACACTGAGTAACACGGTAATTACATTTGAACCAAATAAGTCAATTTCATTTCAATTAGTAGATCCAACACAGATTATCCTCTTTGTTTCCAAGCACTGAAAGTTGCACCGTCTGCAACCTCACCATCTTCCTAAATCTGCATTCTTTGTGTAAGATTTAGTTCCTTCGTATTGAGCCTGGACTTGTCTTTCATCAGTAATAATCTATCGTAAGTTCTCTGACACAACTAACCCCGAAAACATTGGATTGGATTGGATTTGTTTATTGTCATTTGTGAAAGCAGAACGAGGGGGCATAGCCTCAAAATAAGGGGAAGTAGATTTAGGACTGAGTTTAGGAGGAACTTTTTCACCCAATGGGTTGTGAATCTATGGAATTCCTTGCCCAGTGAAGCAGTAGAGGCTCCTTCATTAAATGTTTTTAAGATAAAGATAGATAGTTTTTTGAAGAACAAAGGGATTAAGGGTTATGGTGTTCGGGCCGGAAAGTGGAGCTGAATCCACAAATGATCAGCCATGATATCATTGAATGGTGGAGCAGGCTCGAGGGGCTAGATGGCCTACTCCTGCTCCTAGTTGTTATGTTCTTATGTTCTTATATACCGAGGTACAGTGAAAAATATTTTTCCGAGTGCAGCTCAAACAGATCATTTTGAACATGAAAAGTAATAAAAAATACAGAATATGGAAACACACGGTACACAATTCAAATACCTAGACACTGGCATTGGGTGGACCATGCAGGAGTGTAGTATTAATCAGGTCAGCCCATAAGAGGGTCGTTTAGGAGCCTGGTAACAGCGGGAATATTTAAAAAAAAATCTGTTTGTGCATGTTCTCAGACTTTTTTTTAATCTGCTGCCCGATGGAAGAATTTGCAAGAGTGAGTAAGCCCAGTGAAAGGGATCATTGATTATGCTTCCTGCTTTCCCAAGGCAGCGGGAGATGTAGATAGTGTCAATAGATGGGAGGCGTATTTGTATCATAGACAGGGCGGTGTTCACGACTCTCTGAAGTTTCTTCCGTTCTTGGGCCGAGCAGTTGTCATACCAGGATGCGAGGCAGCTATATATGATGCTTTATATTCAGATGCATTGAAGATATGAGCAAGATGAGGCGTTTTGGCCCTCACCGCCTGCTCCACCATTTATCACGATCATGGCGGATCATCCAACTCAGTAGCCTAATCCTGCTTTCTCCCCATAACCTTTTATCCCATTCGCCCCAAGTGCTATATCCAGCCGCCTCTTGTACATATTAAATGTTTTCTCATCAACTACTTCCTGCGGTAATGTATTCTGCACGCTCACCACTCTTTGGGTGAAGAAATGTCTCCTGATCTCTGCCCGAAATGGCTTACCCTCAATCCTCAGACAGTGACCCCCTGGTTCTGGACCCACCACCATCAGGAACATCTTCCCTGAATCTACCCTGACTAGTCCTGTTAGAAAATTGCAAGTCGCTGTGAGATCCCCCCTCATGCTTCTGAACTCCAGTGACAACAGTCCTAACTTGGCCAATCTCTCCTCATATGACTGTCCCTTCACCCCTGGAATTACTCTGATAAACCTTCGCTGCGCTCCCTCGAGAGCAAGAACTTTCTTCCCCAAATAAGGAGACCAGAATTGCACACAATGCGCTAGGTGTAGTCTCACCAAGGTCCTGTATAATTGCGACAACATATCCCTGCTCCAGCACTCGAAAACTCTCGCAATGAAGGCCAACATGCCTTTAGCCTTTTTACCGCCTGCTGCACCTGCATGCTTACCTTCAGTGAACAGCACACAAGGACACCCAGGTCCCGCTGCACATTGCCCTCTCCCAATTTACAACCGTTCAGGTAGTAAATTGCCTTCCTGTTTTTGCTTCCAAATTGAATAACCTCACACTTATCCAAATTATACTGCATCTGCTGTAGGGTCTCTGCAACCTCGTCACAGTTCACCCTCCCAACCAACTTCGTATCATCTGCAACCATTGTGTTGTTATATTTTGCTCCCTCACCCACATTTTTTATGTATATTGTGAATAGCTCTGGTCCCTGCACCGATACCTGTGGCACCCCTGTAGTTGCTGCCTGCCAATTTGAAAAGGAACAATTAACCCCCACTCTTTGTTACCTCTCTGCCAACCAGTTTTCTAGCCACCTCAATACACTTACCCCAATCCCATGAGTGTTCATCTTGCACAATAATCTCTGATGCGGGACTTTGTCAAACGCTTCTGAATGCCCATATATACCACATCTACTGGCTCCCCTTTGTCAGCTGTACTTGTTACATCTTCAAAGAATTCCAGCAGACTTGTCAGGCATGATCACCCCTTCCTAATTCATTTCCCGCCTGCTGCACACGCATGCTTAACGTCGGAGACTCGTGCACAAGGACGCCCAGATTCCGCTGCACTCTCCCGCCTCCCAATTCACATCCGTTCAGGTAGTAATCTACCTTCCTGTTCTTGCTACCAAAGTGAATAACCTCACTCGTATCCAAATTATACTGCATCTGCCATTGATTTGCCGACTCGCCCAATCTGGCCATATTATGCTTTAGGATCCGTGCACCTTGGTCACAGTTCAAACTCCCACCCAGTTTCGCATCATCTGCAAACTTTGTGGCGTTATATATTGTTCCCTCATCAAAATCTTTAATAGATATTGTGAATAGCTGGTGTCCCACCACCGATCCATGTGGCACCCCACTAGTCACTTCCTGCCAATTTGAAAAGGACCCAATAATCCCTACTCTTTGTTTCCTCTCTGCCAACCGGTTTTCTATCCACCTCAAAACACAACCCGCAATCCAACGAGTTGAAAGCACTGCAGTTTCGGGATCCCTACATGACAACCATCAATGTTTTTTGCCCTTGGTATTCCTCAGCTCGGTATCTGACTGATCCTGACACTTCTTCGTAAACGTTCCGCTACAAAGTCGTTGATTATGGATTCAAGAATTTTCCTCAATATCGACGTTAGGCGTAGTTGTAGATAATTCTGTTTGCTCTCTACCACCCTTTTTGATTATTGGCGTGACATTAGCTACCACCCAATCTGCGGGGACTGTTCCAGAGTTTATAGAATCCCGGAAGATGACCACCAGCGCATCAACTATTTCTAGAGCCATCTCCTCGTTGTTTTAACAATTTAGAGTACCCAATTCATTTTTTCCAATTTAGGGGCAATTTAACGTGGCGAATCCACCTCGCCTCCACATATTTGGGTTGTGGGGATGAAACGCACGCAAACACAGGGAGAATGTGCTAACTACACACCGACAGTGACCCAGAGCCGGGATCGACCCTGCGCCACCGTGCTGCCCCAGAGCCATCTCCTTAAGCATTCTCGGATGAAGATTATCAGGCCCAGGGGAGTTATCCGCCTTCAAACCAATCAATCTTTCTTGCACCATTTTACGACTAATATTGATCTCCCTCAGTTCTCCCGCCTCAGTAAATCTTTCATTCGGCAACATTTTTGTTATCTGATTTGTATCCTCCTTTGTGAAGACAGAACCAAAGTATGCATTCAATTGTTCAGCCACTTCATTGTTCATTATTACACATTCCCCTGTTTCTGTCTGTGGCGTGCCTGCATTTCTCTTTACCAATCTCTTCTCTTCACACATCTATACAAACTCTTTATGTTCGTCTTTACGTATACTGCAACCTGACTTTCCGACTGTATTTTCCCCTTCTTAGTTAGTACCTAGGTCCTTCTTTGCTGAATTCTAAATTGTTCCCAATCCTCAGACTGAATATTTTTTTTGGCCAATCCGTCTGCTTCTTCTTTGGATCAGATGCTATTTTTAGCTTCTTTTGGAGCCGTGGGTTGGGCTTCTTGCCCATTTGCCTTGGTGCCAGACAGGAATGAACAGTTGCTGCAGTTCCCCCATACTTTCCTTGAGTGTTTGCCATTGCCTCTCCACTGCCACCCCTTTAAGTAACTCACCCCAATCTATCAAGGCAAACTCGCGTCTCATATCTTCACAGTTTCCTCTATTATGATTCAGCACCCTCGCCTCCGAGTCAACTACTTCACTCTCCATCTTGATAAAAAATGCTATCATGTTATGGCCGCTCATCCCCAAGGGGTCTCGCACAGTCAGATTGGCAATGATTCCCTTCTCATTACACAGTACCCAGTCTAAGATGTCCTGAACTCTAATTGGTTCCTCCACAAATTGGTCAAGCAAACTGTCCGGTTTATATGCCAGGAAATCCTCCTTTATGGCATTGTGGCGAATTTGAATTGCCCAATCTATGTGCAGATTAAAATCACCCATTAACACCGATATTCCCTGATTACATGAATCTACAATTTCCTGTTTAATGTCATTCCCAACATCAGGACTGCAGTTTGGGGTTCTATATATGACACACATTAATGATTGTTGTCCCTTGGTATTTCTAAACTCTACCCATTAAAACGCCACATTGTCAGAGCTAATATATTTTCTAACTATTGTGTTCATTTCCTCTTCAACCATAAGTGCCACGCCACCACCTTTTCTTTTATGCCTGTCATTCCTAAATACTGAACACTCTGGGACCTTCAGTTCCCATCCCTGGTCCATTCTGCAGCCATGTCTCCGTAATGCCAATTATATAGGACCCATTTATACCTATCTGCGCGATTAGTTCATCCACTTTCTTGAACTGCTCCGTGCATTAAGGCACAGAGGCGTTAAGTTTGTCTTTTTCACATTGTTTGCCTATGGTTTACCTCTAAAAGTTGGTAATAATCAGCGTGGACATGCCGGATTTCCTTAGTTTCCCGATGAAGTATAGGCGCTGTTGTGCTTTCTTGGTGGCAGCGTCGACGTCGGTGGACCAGGGCAGACTTTTGGTGATGTGCACATCTAGGAATTTGATGCTGTCAACCATCTCCACCTCGGTGTCCTTGGTGCAGACAAGGGTGTGTATAGTACTTTGCTTCCTGAAGTCAATTCCCAGCTCTTTAGTTTTGCTGGCATTGAGTTAGAGATTGTTGTCGTTACAACAAATCGACAATTTCATTCTCATTGTAGTCAGGAAAATCTTGTCACACATAATCAACATTGGCTCAATTTTAGATGTAACTAAGCTCTCTGACGGGCTCTGGAGCGCTGCAAGGAGAGAAATTGCGACTAATCAATTCATAATTTCTTGGCATTCTTGCCTTCAACGCTCATTTCTTCCCAAACATACACCACATGGTATCACGAACTGTCTGCTTTCATCTCATAGATCTACTTCCCAGGAAGCATCTGGTGAACATAAACTGTTCAATTAAAACAAAAACAAGGTTTTATTACGTTGCCATCGATTTTCAGTGTGTTATGGTAAGCCGCCTCGACACATGCTAAAATCGAAGAACAGTGCAATAACTTTTCTATTTACCCTTTGCTTCTCCCATGTTCATCCCGATGGCAACGCCAGGTGGCATCGGCATTTATTGAAAAGTAATGAACTCATAAACACTTAATAAAGTCTATTTTTCTTTCTTAAAGGGGATATTGTACAAAAGGAAGAGCAACGACAAGAGCAAATTAATTATATATCCATATAATCCCTACAGTGCCGAAGGTGGCCATTCGACCCCGCGAATCCGCACCAATCGACTGAAAGAGAACTACACCTTGGCCCACTCTCCCGTCCACCTAACCCACCTAACCTGTATATATCTCGAGACTTACGGGTAATTTAGCAAGGCCAATTCACCGAACCCACATATCTTTGGACTGTGAGAGGAAAACTGAGCACGCAGACGAAACTCACGCTGGCACTGGGTGACAGCGCAAACTCAACGCCGATGGTCACAGAAGACCAGAGTTGAAACCTTGTCCCTAGTGATGCGAGGCTTCAGTGCTAACCAGTGTGCCAATGGTGGTTACTTCAGATCGAAAACTTAATATAACATTCCTCTTTGTATATAGGTGCTGATGAGGATTTGCGTTACAGTTTGCTATTGCATTTTTTTGTTATTTTTCGTCCTAGATTCCAGTGCAATAAATCTACCCTGTTGTTTTTTTTAAAAAGTGTAATCTAAACATACGTGAATTAGCCCCTGGTGTACTGAATCCCGAGTTCCAGTGAATCTTTACAATAGTTTAACATTAAATTCGCTTGGGTCAGCTACTGCCTAGGAAATTAGTCTCCCTGTCAGGATGAAATTTCGCCGTCCTGAGTTACAATTTGCGCCAAGAAGTACACTAGCTATGCGAAGCGCGTTCATATTTGGCGACTCTGATTCCATGCTTTTGGGGTAACTTCGAACTGAGGCAACGAGTGCAAATAGGCAAATAATCGACATCGTAATGTTGACATTTCTCTCATCGAGGAATTATGGTAAGAGGTCCGAGTTTTGCAAAAGATTTACCAGAATAATTGACGGAAGATGGCGAATTTAAACACAATGTGTAACCAGTTTTGACAGAGCTCCTGTGATGATTGTCGCTGGTGTGTTATAGAAGAACATTTTGTTGAACTACATCTCGACGAAAACAACTTGGTTTTTTTAAAATGATATCGCATTATAGGTTGGCAATTTACATCAATAGAAGCTCGTAGACATTCCTGCATTTCTTGTCTTGACATTCATAACATGATTTAATAGTTGCAGGCTCGAATGTCATATGGACGTGATTTACTACGTTCCGCACTGTTCTATCTCCATCAGTAACTGTAAAACACGTGTCCACGTCAGATAAAGAATAATAATTACATAAATCAATGGGAGAAGTGCGTGGGAATAGTGACATATCATACACTGCAAAATTACAGTGCTTATGATATTATGGAACTTACTTTCTGTTTTTGTTGTCCTCTTCGGTAAATTGAAGTGCATAATAACCAAAGCAGTCTTAAGCACAATTTTTGAACAGTTAGCAAGTTTCCATTAAAATTATTTATAATACTAGTTCTTACATTGACATGTACACCGGGATTTATTCACTCGCTCAAAACAGTGGAATGGGAATCGATCATATCAGTTTTTCCGTAGCCATGGTTATTTTTCTATTTCACAGTGCACTATTGACCAAAATATGTTTGCTACTCACCAAAGGAGTTTTTATTTAGACCCAGTTCTGTTTTAAACATTATTAGTACAGATCAAACACTCATAAATGTTACATTTTGTCCAATTGATAAGATTTATGCTTTTGTGAGACGATGTACATATCTAAGTCAGAGTTCGCTTTGGGCGAGACAATTACACCTGCTTGTATTACACTGGGCAACTGTTATGTGTGCCACCTCAGATTCAGCAATACCATATCAACAAGTCTTATGATCAATCGCTTAGATGTCGTATAATCGTGCTCCTAACAGTTTGCATTATCCCGCAGATGACTATAGCCAATCCAATGTATTCCTCCTCTCATTCTTCTCATTCTAGCTCTGTACATATATCATACATGAGAACTGTTAGCTCCTCTTTCTCGTCATAATATATTTGCCTTTCATACATGTCGTTCAAATGTGGAAGGGGAATGGAGCATCCAGCAGACCTGACAGCATCAAAGAGATAGACAAAGAGTTACTGCTTTGAAGAAAAATCATACGGAATGCGAAACATTGGCCGGAAGTCTTCAGTCATTGCGATTCACTTTTCCGAAGGCAGGCCTCCATGCCCGCGGATTTCCCCGCTCCCTGTGGTGGTTGCAATTGGAAATCGATTGACTTGCAGTGGGAAGTTAGAATCCCAACTCAAACGAACGGCGCGCGACCAACAAAAACGCGGCTGACAACCAGAGAATACAGAGCGTCTGCATTTGAGACATGGCCGGCAAAAACATCAAATAGCCATTGAGTTTGCATATATTGATTAAATTCACCCCACTGTGTCTAGTTTTCTGGTCACTATTTGGAATGAGCACGGTATTTTTGGACTTTACCCTCATATCAGATTTATGTGGGCTCCAGTTGAGATCTGGACCATGAGAGGTGTACAATGAAGAGCACTGTCCAGTTTTGGTGTTATCCAGGTTCGCCCAAGAAATGTTGCATGGGCGTGGTCCCCTCATCTTGCTGAACTGATCTTTTCCATTCACAGACTAACCTGTTCCAGGAGATTTTTAAAACAACTTCTTGCCTTCTCACACGCCTTTTCCAATGAAGAGCGAGCAGTGCTATACAAATAGCCTCTATATTTTTTGGGTGTGCCAAGACTAGTTTTCGTTTTATTAAACCCTCTTCTCACAATGTGTTTCTCCAGTCCCGACAGAACTCATCCTTTCCTGCCGTCCGCTAGGGTTCACTCGTCCTGTAACAACCCATTGGACTATATTCTCCCGTCTGTTAGCCACGTGTCACTCGAACGCCCGCCATGCGCTGGCGGCTAGATTCTCACTTCCCGCCGTTAGTCAATGGGATTTCCCATTAAAGCCATTCAAGTAGTGGCCCGTGCCAGCGAAAAAATGGGAGAATCCAAATTATCTTCATTGCCGCCCAGAGCTTGCATGCTAAAGTTGCAGAGTTCAGTATCGACATACAGCATGCAAAACAACTAGCCAACAAATCTACTGCAGTGCCTTACAAATGCGTAAACCTTGGCTGGAATTTCCGATCGTTGGAATTCTCTTTTCTGTAGCAGCGCACCTCTGTCTGCGGCGTTCCAACCGGCGTTATCTGGCTTCAAAGGGAAATCTCATGGACAAGCAGCGGGAAGATATTAACGGCCACCAGCTAATGGTGCGAAGCCGAGAAACTCGCGGCTGGTGGACAGGAGAATCCTACTCAACGTTATCCGTTACATTGGACGGGTCTGAACACTAATATATGCATAATTCTTGCTTCATATTGCACGTTGTCACCAACGCTGCGCCCAGCCACTGGAAATATAACTTACCAATAAACAAGAACACACAACAAACACTCTTCAGCCCATCCACTGCTAAATAGTTTCGCAGCCGCGTTCAGGTCTCTTGGACCGAGAATGTGATGTATACTGTGATTGCTGTCATATCCGTATAGCTGTAATTCTTACCTGCTTTTCTTACATTTTCCTTTAGTTTTGCAATTTCTGAAAGCGCACGTTTAAATCTTGAGTTAAAAAATAAATTAGCATATAATAATGTTGATTATTGTCATAAGTACGCTTACATTAACACTGCAACGAATTTACTTTGGAAATTCCCTAGATTTGGACACTCCGGCACCAGTTCGGGAATACAAAGGGAGAATTAGGAATGTCCAATTCACCTAACAAACACGTATTTCCGGACTTGTGGGAGAAAATTAGAGCACCCGGAGGAAACACAGGTAAACACTGGGAGAAAGATCAGATCCGCACAGACAGCGACCCAGCTGCAAATCGAACCCGGGTTCCTGGCGCCTTGAAGCAACAGTGCTACTGTGTTTCATTTGCCTTCTGCTCTCCCTATTCCTCAAAATATTTCAGTCAGTTTAGGCCATGCTGCCTCGGTATGGTGTTGAGGAAATTATGACCCAGGACTTCTATGTCAATAAAAACATCGATACCACTTCCTGTCGGAGGATAGAGAAACCCAAAATATGCCCGATTACTGAAAAATACCTTTTCATGTACTAAACTAAAATTACCCCATTTGCTTTTACAAAAGGAAATAATTAACATGACCTAATGTGTGGAAACAGCCCTTCAGTTTACCGAAAAGCAGTTGGCAGCGGGAGTGTATAGCACAGGACTTTGACAGAGAGAGAGAGTACTTGGAGGGAGGCATGCATTTATGTCTGAAATGTTCACATTCTGCCATTGCTTGAGTCCAAATTAAAGTATTGGGCAAATGTATCGAAGCGTCAGTTTACAATATAGCTTGCCCCTGCAGTCAAGAATTAACCCCTAGCATTTTGACTAAAACGGGAATTAGGATGCGACATTATTGAATGTATAATTTCACTTCAGTGCTGCTTTTGGAGTATTTATTCTGCACTCTGCGCTCCATTCTTTGAATTTCTTCTTCTGAAATGCATTAATGGGACGTGATCGTCGCTGAATCGGTCAGCATTGATTGCTGCTGAACTGAATGAAGGCTTGGGGGAGTCAAGTATGTGCGGGAACTGGAATGGCATGTACAACAGAGCAGTTAGAGATGGAAGATTTCCTTCCCCAAATGGCATTCTAGAACAAATAATTGCTAATGTTAATTAGATAATCATTAGGCTAGAAATTCCATTTTTGAAAATTGAATATATATTCATCATGAGACGTGTGGGATTCCCGCGGGCTACCAGAGAATGATGCTGTGTTTCTGAAATACTGCCGAGTGACAATCCTGATCTGCCACCGTCTCGGCTCAAACCTAATGATTTATGATTTCAGCTAAAAATCACAAATATTGTTCTCAGCAAATCACCAAGAGATGATCACTCTCATATCAGATGTGACGACCACCTTCAGACAATATTTGGTGAATATTGTGTTTGCGTTTCATTGCTTTAAACGCGATTCTAGTTTACTTTGTCTAATCACTCTAAATCGGGAAATGTTAACAAAACCAGATAAAACTGTATTTATTACCATGTGACTTAATGTTATATTAAAATATACAGTGGCTTTACCAAAATATTGAACTGAACTTTTATACTGCACTTACTTCTGAATACCGCAACTCAGAAGGGATCTATTCATCCTGGCCGAGAAGCAGGAGATATCCATCCGGAATACATGTGACTTCGATGTGATTAAAGATGAGGACCAGTTACACGGATTAATCTTGCATGTTATTACACGTCTATATTTAAGATGCTCGTAATGAAGTGGATAAATAGTTGGCCCGAATATTTGACAATGATTACGGTAAAGTACGGTGCCCGATGTCAGACACGCTGAACATTTTTCAGCACGTTTCGTCTTTATTTTCTGAGGTTTGGCTTATTTACCTCTATCCTTGTCAAGTATGGATCTAGCTGTAAACAGATAGGCGGATCAAAATAAATTAGCATTGCTGCCAAACGCAAATGTGGCACATAAATTTTTGTTCCTTAATCAATTGAAATATAATATATGTATGGTTTTCTGAACGTTTAAACCAGTTCAACCGTGATCGAATGATACAAAGAAAATACGAAACGTATGTATCTAATCAATGAATATACTTAAAAGTTCTTCGGTGTGTTATGTAAACGTTTCAGCCAAAATGCCTTCAGCAGTGGTGGTCGAGCCCATTTTGTACGGGCATGTCACATGCTTTCATGTATCTGAAGTGCGACTTGACTGATGACCTTCTAAGTCAGAAGAATCAACCCTACCAGGAGTCGAAATGTACTGAGAACAAAACTCTGTTCAGATAAGGAAATGTGTTAGTCCTTTATCCTCCGGCTTACATGGTTAACTTTATCTTCTCTAGAACAGGTCCAGCAACCCCGAACATGTATCACAACAAACTGCCCTATTCCCACGTTAAATTCCCATGCATCTGGATGAGATATAACTCCTGCCTTTACGCCTCTTCTGTACTCACTGATAAATGTAACAGATTCGCTTCCAGTTAAAACAGTGGTTTTAGTGTCCTTCTTCAACCTAATATGTAGGTATTCAGTGCTCAGAATATGCTCCCTTCTACACTGGGCAGTTCAAGTTCAGATTCGATGAATAATTCTAAAAAAGATTATTTTCGCCCCGTGAGAAATACCCTGAGTTTCCATCGCCATTTCCCTTCTTTTTCATTTTGCAATTTGCTATCATGCTGACCTCTGTTCTCTGTATCCTTTTGTGTTCTATTCAAATTCAATTGAAGCTCAAAGCATAACAAGTATTTTTTCTCCTTTTACACGCTATGCCTGAGAACTGAAATTGACTTGTAAGAATTTGGGAGCACACTTTCAGGACTACTGGGACGATGTTAATGAGCTATGCAATCGACTGGCCTGATCTACAGTCAGCCTGTTTGGGACGACTGGCGTTTTTTCTCCAAAGAACATTACTCTATGCTTCTCTGACTGTAACCTGTGCCTCAATTTGATTTCCTTTTACTTTGCCGATTCAAAAAAAAGTACTTATGACATTCCCGTTTTGTCTTCAAACGGCAGCTGCTGTGCATTTCGCTCTGTTGTGAGATTTTACTTTTCTAGAAGAATCATTATCACAATCAAGCGCACAATCAAGTATTTTGGCATTTCTTCTCAGTGTATTACCCAGCGAATCAAAATCTTTCCATAATATCCCTTCAGCACCTTCCACCAATCGGTTGATACAACGTTATTACGTGTGTAACATTTCCACTGACGGGTCAATGAACTCACATCTAAATTATTTCTCATTCCGCAGTTGCTGCCTGCCCCTCTTGGGAAGTTTCAGCGTTTTCACTTTTGTATGAAACTGTTGCTAGCCGGGTTGCATAGAAAATGAAAGCAGAAGGTGACTATTCCGCATATCATAATGATCATGGCTGACCATCAAGTTCAATTCCATGATCCTGCCTTCGCCCCATATCCCTTGACCCTTTTAGCCCCAATTGCCATATCAGATTTATTCTTGAAATTACAGCTTTGGCCTCAACTACTTTATGCGATAATGAATTCCACAGATTCATCACGTTCTTTGTGAGGAAATATCTCCTCACCTCAGTCCTAAAATGTTTATCCCTTATCCTCAAACTATAACCCTTAGCTCTATACGTTGTATCAACGGAAACACTCTTTCTGAATCTACCCTCTCTAATCCAGTTAGCATTTTGTAAGCTTCCCTGAGGTCCCTTCGCACTCATCTGAACTCCAATGATGATAATCGTAACCGACATAGTCTTTCCTCATCTGACAGTCCTGTAATCGCAGGAATCAGACTGGTAAACCTTTGCTGCATTCCCTTCATAGCAAGAACACCCTTCCTCATATAAGAACACAAAAACTGCACACAATTCTCTATGTGAGGACGCACAAATGCCCTTTACAATTGCAGTAAAATATCTCGATTCCTACTTAAAACCTCTCGCTATGAAAGTCAACATGTTATTTGCCTTCATTCCCGCTTACACCGAGTGACTGGTCCATGAGGACACCAAAGTCTTACGGAGTATCCACCACCTTCAATTTGCACCCATTCAAATAATAATCTGCCTTCTTATTTTTCTACCAAAGCGGATATCATCGCATTTATCTGCATTACTATGCATCTGCCATGCATGTGCCCACTCACTCAGCCTGTTCCAAATCCCACTGCATCATCTCTGCACCCTCCTCACAGCTCACAGATCTTGCCTGTGAAAAAAACGAGAAGGTGTGAAAAATTATACAGAAACACAACGGGCTGAATTCTGACGTCGCCGCCGCCGAAATTACGTTCAGCGACAGGTCGGAGAATTCGTATTCACGATAGAATCTGGGGTAGCGCCGCTTTCGCGAGTCTCCACCCCGTCCAAAGTGGCGTGCTCTCCGAATACGCTGCGCCACGTATCGACGGCCTCTGGCCATTGCCTCAGGCCCACCCACCGATGCTGCGCCCCTAACCGGCCGAGTTCCCGCCGGCATGGGTCTCTCATGGTTTAACCCGTCAGGAACTCCGTCTCGCGCCGTCACAAGCCGGCCAAAAGGGGGGAGTAGAACGCGGTCCGGGTCTGTGAGTGGCATCCGCCATGAAACACGGCGTGGCCACGGACCCGGCAATTTTCCAGGCCATATCGGTAGCTGGAGCCGGGTGCTTTACCTGCCTGCCTGCTAGCACCCAGAAAAACGGGGAATCGTTGGCCGTTTTGCGCCAGTTATTTATTCCCACCCCGGTGTGGGGACATGGGGTTGGGTTATCCGCCGTCAGGATGCTCGATTTTGCCGGCAGCTCGGGGGTTTCCCAATTGTTTGGGGCTGCTTCACGATGGGATACCCAATTGGCCAGCCAGCAAAACGGAGCATCCCGCCGGCGTGCTGAAACTGAAGCCTGGCGCTGCGGGATGGAGAATCCAGCTGAACAATAAAAATAATAAAAGGAGCAAGGGGATGACTTAAATCGCAGACATGCATTGGTCGTCTGTTTACCGAACGAACAGTGTAATCCCATCTGGATAGAATACCATACATCATCTGCATCACACTGAGTGTATCGACTGTGTTTATTGCGATTAGTCTATGAAACAGTATTTTCAATGACCGAGTCAGTCTGTGGATCCATCTGCAATAAAGTATTTGAACTGTAATGTTAACTCTATTCCTCTCCAAAAAGATGACAACCAAACATGCTGAGTATTCCCAAATTTTGCTTTTATGTAAATCCTATTGACCTTGTTGTACAACTGAATATTAAACGGATGACCAAAAGCCATTCGTGTTACACCAACGTTTATGCGAATCTGGCCTTCATTCGAACGACCCAGGACGAATATCTATGGCACTGTAAAATCGACTTCTAAATCAAAATGTGCCATTTGTTTGGGCCAATATGAAATATGTATTCCTGCGCTCTCCATTACCTGCGTCTTGCAGCAGTTTGTCAAGTTCTAAACAATAATAAACATTAATGAATTTAACAGAGGATGCCATATTAAGGAAACACACAGAGATCCCTAGATGCTTTCAACATGATACAGTAGTGATCATATTAAGCATGGGACATAGGACATATTCTTCATCGGATCCGAATTGCCAGTCAAGGTGACTTTGGGGTGATATTGAAAAAAGTGGAATTACACCACGTCCTCACTGGTAGCCACCCAGATAGGGAAGAGTTACATTACAGGATGAATGTGCAGTAGATTGTTATGAACACCGACACTCTGCAGAGATGCATGATAACTGCTATTTCGTCTAGTTTTAGTAACTTTCTCATTCTCTCGGCTAAGAGTGCCTGGCCCTTCGAAGTCTTTATTGTTCCGGTGCAGGAGGAACAACATATTCAGCAAAGGGATAGACGCTAAGTTTCACTACAAAAATGTTATAATAAACAAATCAGTTATATGATATAACTGATTTGTTTATTCTAACATTTTTGTAGTGAAACTTAGCGTCTATCCTTTTGCTGAATAATTGGTTTCTCTTGCACCGGAACAATAAAGGCTTCGATGGGAATAAAGACTTGGAGTCGCCCAAGACAAGATGTTGCCAACACTCAGCACTGCAGAAAATTGGGTACTAATATGGTTGACCAAATGTGAAAATGTGTGTCATGAGCTGTAAGATTAGCAGTAGGCGGGCCTCGGGAAGGATTGGCATTTAGTCTTGGCTTCCAGCTGGATGTGGATATTTATGGTTCTGAAATAGGGAAATGAGTGTTCATTACGATTGAAGAGATCACATTAATTACTGCATCATCTTTGAATAAAACAGTGAGCGTCATCAGCCATGCCAGCTAAGCAAACACTCTTTATATATTGTCTTGTTTCTATCTTATGAAAAAGTCAGATATCCATGTTCAAATTTATTGAGTTTAGTTCTCACTGCCAACCTCCTAGCGTTTTTCAGTACTAAAGTCGATTTATGCCTCACATTGACTTCGTTGCGCATGTCGTGAAGGTATGTAATCACAAAGCTGAAGTGATCATGGCATGTGGAGCATGCTGGCACTAGCATCTGCTTATTCCCTGCTTGTAAACGTCTTTATATATGACTGGATTATATACCGTTTCTTACCTGGGTTAAAGTGGCACTGCGACAGATCTGCACGGCAAAATGTAAACGTGAATTTCAAACAGCAACGAATTACGAATGACATTGTGCAGTCCAGAGCAATCCGATGGAATGGAAATAAAAACAAATGCTTACTGAATAAGAGTTCAAAATGGATGTAGTTTTTACTCGGTAGCAGAGAGTCTTAAAAAGCAACTTATTGGGAAGCAAATTAGACGTGAGAGAGGCAGTGATGAGATCAGGACTGATGAGCATTCAAAAAATCTAGAAGTGATGTAACTCAAAACAAGGAGGTTCACAAGATGCATTTTATGACTGATTTCCCAATATGAGGGAGTACAGGATTAAGTAACACCATTTGAAAAATAGGGCTCTCTGGTTAATGTTGATTGGAGCATAATTTGATTTCTCTCAGGCGACCATATTATTGTGTGACCTTCGTCCACATGGAAGTGCGATAATGTATTCAAGGATGAATTAGATAAATTTCCGATCGACAATAAGTCTAGTATTATGCGGACACAAAAGAAAAAAAGGACTTACACCAGAACAAGGTAAACGGTGAGCAGATTGTAAAGCCTGTTAAATCTTTCTGCGTTCTGAGTTTCATTTTTTATGATTCATGCCCTGTAACATTGAAGACTTTTAGTTTTTACCTGAAACTTCGGTTTTCCGCTTTCCACGCCGGCCAACGTATTCAAGCTGCTACTGGACTGACTAATAAATTTGGGGTACAGGGCAAAGTACAATGAGACACCAAGATCGCGATTGTCCGTCGACTGACTTTGAAATCGCGAAATCGCGAAATGCGAAACGCGATTGAGCCGGGAATTAGTTTGGCGCCGAAATCTCGCCGGGCTCCGATTTCATGCCAAATCATCGGCTGGATTCTCCCTTTGCGGACGCCGAAATCGGGAAAAGCGGTTGCACGGAGAATAGCTTCAGACGCCGAAATCGCGGTTGACGCTGGTTTGACGGCAAATCGGGATGATCCGGCACAACAAAATGGTGTAAATGCAGCGCTCTCTGTGCGGCCTGAAAGTACAGTAGGCAGATCATTACCGGACCTGACGCATGGTGCTCCGGAGCCTCCGGAATTCAGCGCCTCTGATGAGCCGAGTTGCGGTCAGTGTGGTTCACTTGTGCTCTCACAAATCGTGAACGTGATGTCCTGGCTGCGAAGCGAGGGAGCGGCGGAAGTAAATGGCGTGGAGTGACTGTGGGCTACCGTGCCAGGCACTGTATGTGCAGGCTGCGGGGGGGGGGGTGCGGGGGTGGCGGTGGTGGGTGTTGGGGGGAGGGGGGCTGCCAGCGCTGGGGGAGGGGAGGCGGCCGGCCGAGCAGCCGCTGTCACTCCACGCCATCCAACGGTGCCCTTGACAGCAGGGACGGGCTGCAGGACCGGAAGAACCGGCGGATCACCTGCGGGGGTGAGGCGGGGGGGGTGGGTGAGGGATTGGGGGACGGTAAGGATGAGGGGCGCGAGCGATTCACAAAACAATGGTATTTTGGCCAACAGAGAGACACAGACAGGCTGACGTTTCCAAATATACAAGGGCTGTAGCCCCGATCTTGCAGGAACTAACACAGGGAAAAAGCCGTTGAACGGATATCCCGGGACAATGGGCCCCCAGATGGAAAGTAACAATATGTGGCAGGCTTGCTGGCATCGGTTTCCTTTTTTGGGAAGACCTACGTGCCTCGTACACAAAAGGTCATGGCCGACTGGGGCCTACCCGCCATCGAGGTGTTCACCACCAATTGTTTGAGATCGATCAGAGTGATCGAGCCCTGATCGATCTATTGGACATCTAATTGGGACCACACAAAAGTGCGCAAAATCTGCAAGGGATAAATTGTGCTGCGCAGCTCACTACCCGGTCACTCCAATAACAACAACGGTGATACCTGCACCAGTCAAGAAGAGGACTATCAACGCCATCCACAGAGGGACCAGAGCCGGGCATCTTGCACGGCCAGACGATGGATTCCAGATGAGGCCATATCTGCTCTGCACATGCCAGTCACCTGGAAGTTAAATTGGTCTTTCTTGTGTGTGAGTTTAGATTGTACCCTCCATGTGCGTGTGATTGACTAATATCCTCTGTGTGTATATTGAACTAGTATTATTTCATGAACATTCTGTGGTCAGATATGCATTGTATCCGGGTTGGAGACACACTGTGGTTCATAATGTACAACAAAACTGGCGACCCTGGTGCTACCCGGTTGGGAGTTACAATTGTTGCTCCGAGAGTGACCACCGGACAGTCTGGGATATTCCGCCTGAGCCCGGCGTAGTTAGTCAATCTATCCACATACTGGCCAGGATCCCAAGTTCATAGAAATTGAATATAAAGGTCGCTATTCTTGAGGATTATTCACAGATCGAAGATAAACCACAGTCGTGATCTCCGGACTGGACAACTCACCAGAATTCGGAAGGGCGTACTAACTTCATGTATACCTAACAAGTTAGGATAGAGTCAACCCAGCAGGAGTACGCGCAGCCTCTCAGGGATTAAGGCCAGAACACAGCCACAAGCCGTACCCGCTGCTCAATCGGCCCTCCACCCCCTTGTTCCCGAACGTCAATATGGCAGCTCGGACAACTGGTAGGGATGTAGATGCGCGAAAGACCGGAGCAGAGAGCTGTCTCATATGGCGGTGGCTAGTACGGGCATATATCAAACGGAGGGTTTCACGCACGTGGTCAGACTTTATTCGGGGCCGGAACAGGTCGAGGGGCTGCAGGAGACACTTGGTGCGAGGACGTGTCCACAGCGCATGGGAAACATCCACCGAACTATAGGTAGCCACTGGCCGTCCCTACAATATCATTGAGGCGAGGAGCCATTCCCGCAACCCCGACCCGGCAACTGCACAACCGACGCCCTAGCCAAGGGCCAGTCTCCATAACGGACAGCTCTGGCAGCCACCAGAGGTGAGCTGATGAATGCGATTGACGTCTCCCAGACTAACCTAGCCGACCTAGCTTAGTCCCAACGCACAGACGATTCACTAGGACGGATCCTGAACGGCGATTCCCTACCCTCAACGAAACATGGGAGGACGAGCTGACCATACAGGACGGATTCGTTTAAAGGGTGCGAAAAATGCTTTCCCTACCCAGGACCGAAACCAGCTTAGATACCAATCCTATGACGGACACGGACACCAGTGAAGAGAGACCACAACAGACCGCTATTATGTTGGCGCGCGGAACTAAAGGAGGATGTCACTCACTACATAGATGATGTCCTCATTTGCGCCCAGAATATTCCCGACGGTGCACCCCGGACGGATACCCACACCCACCATGTAGAGGTGGATGTAAGGATGTCCTGGTTATCAATGTCTTCTTCACGAAGCAGTTATCAATGTCTTCTCCACCCGCAACGCAATCGCCCAAAATCACTCACACTCCCCAGTCTCCTTATTGGAGATGGCAGCACGCCAGACGGTTGGTCAGATTAGCCGCACGATTCGAAGACCAGGACACGGTAATCTAGACTCCTGTACACGCAAGCAGCCGGCCGGCTAGTGTCACACGATTTATGATGCAACCTGCCCCTTCATGCCTGCTCCAGACACGCACGCACGCCTTATTTGTTTTAGTGTTGTTTGACCCTCGTTTCTCTATCCCTTGTTATCTATGCATGTTATTAGCAGTTCGAACTGGCCCTCGCCTCTCACTCATCAGACCCTGAGAGCACCTTCACCGTCAGAACTCACGCTAAGCTGTCATTCGCCTCAAGGGATAAGAGACCACCAAGCCATACTACATTGAGTGCCAGCCACACAACTTCACGATTAACCCCACTAGTCAGAGCAATTTTTATAATCACTACCTAGGGTGCAGAAATAGATTATATTCACTACCTAGGGTGCATACATCCTGGGGTGACCCTATGTGCATACATTGAATATAGAACATGGAACATACAGTGCAGAAGGAGGCCATTTGATACATCCCGTCTGCACCGACCCACTTAAGCCCTCACATCCACTCTATCCCGGTAACCCAATAACCCCTCCGAATCCCTTTGGCCACGATGGGCAATTTATCATGGCCAATCCACCTAACTTGCACGTCTTTGGAGTGTGGGACGAAACCGGAGCACACAGAGGAACCCACGCAGACACGGGGAGAACTTGCAGACTCCGCACAGACAGTGACCGGAGCACACAGAGAAACCCACCAGACACGGGGAGAACTTGCAGACTCCGCACAGACAGTGACCGGAGCACACAGAGAAACCCACGCAGACACGGGGAGAACTTGCAGACACCGCACAGACAGTGACTCAGCAGGGAATCGAACCTGGGACCCTGGCGCTGTCAAGCCACAGTGCTAATCACTTGTGCTACCGTGCTGCCCATACGGTTCCAGCTTAGGCAGTTACCATGGTCGGCACAGGCTGGGACGGCCGAAGTGCCTGTTCCTGTGCTGTATTGTTATTTGTGCGTGCACCCTTCCCCCTAGTTTATTTCATTGGGGCCAACCCGCGGTTATATTACTTTCTTCCCCCCCCCCCCCCCCCCCAATCAGACACCGATCTTCACCGTCGCTTTGCGGAAGGATCACCCAAACTTCAACAGATTAGGGGGTTGTCCTTGGACACCTGCCTTATCTGTGCCTGGTGGTTCTGACCCACCTGGCTATCCATAACTAAGAGGTAGACCCTTCCTCGGGACACACCCTCGTCCTGTAATCTGTCTTTGGACACCCAACATATTGCCATATCTGTTCTTGCTAGTTCTGACCCACCAATCTCTCCAGACCAAGGGTGTAGCCGCTCCCTACGAATGTGCACTTGTCCTGTTCTTCAACACACTCGGGTGGTGGAGTCACGGCATTTGCCCCGCCCTACCCGGGGACCCACTGAACCATTCAGAACGTTCAGGTAGTTGAGCAACGGCATTTTCCTCGCCCTACCCGGGGACCGCACACATTCTTCACCCGCCGCGGATCATACGCAGCTCCCTCAACACTAACCCCTACTTCCCTCCGATTCCGACTATCTGGAATGGCTAATTACAGTGCCAAACACTTGGCCACGTCTATTAACTAAACTGTTGTCCACACCCCACTGTTTGGTTGTTGAACGAAAAATGTATTCAGTGACTCTCGTCACAACTCATCCTCTTCTTCACTCTTCTTCAGAGATCCCTTTGGACCGACCCTCCATGCTATTTACGCTTAGCAACACTATGGTGATTGCTGTTGTGAAGGAATCGGGCTGACTTACAATTCGCCCCCCCCCCCTCCCACCCCTCTCCTCAGGTCACACCTCTGTGGTCCTTGGGCGAAACTGTATATAGATGGACGTCCTAGAGTTCGGCTGGTTAGGCCAAACCACAACAAGTATACGGTTGTGTTAAGTTATAAGTGGCTGAATGCAGGTTCTGGCCTCTCCACGCCCCAGCCAAAAGAAGGCTCTGTTGGGTTTGAACTTGTTGGGATGAAATGTTGCAAGGGGCGTGGTGGCACAGATGGTAGCAGTATGATAGAATGAACGCAGACATTAAGCTTTAAATAATAACAAGAACTGTCCTTTGTCCCCCTGGACGCTCGGAGGCAGCAAGCCCAGGATGCCCCCCCGGCAGATGCAGTATGCACAGCCAGAATTTGGTGGGATGATCCCTCGGATCGGGCCTCTGACCTTCGGTCACATCCCATTGTTCGTCTCCACCCGCACCTGGCTGTCATGCTGGTCCTGTTTACCTTGACCTACCTCATCATCCTCACGGTCCAATTCCATCGGTGGACAGCAGAGATCACAAAGCGCCAGGACATGGGACTGATGTTTACTTCACCGAGCAGTTTAATCCAGCCAGACCAACGATCCCCGGGAACTGATGCTTGTTTTCCACTCAGTAATCTGGTTGGCTTGTGTATGACTTTTGTACAACTGTAAATTATTAAGGTCAGCCAGTTTTTATTGATATGCACTATATTATAGGCCGCGGTTTCGTGAACACCAAAGCATATCATGGAGTTCACCTGACCCACAACTTTTAATATATTTTGATTATGGGGAACATGAGGGTCCACTTTACAGGTGTGAAGCAACAGAGTGTGTTGTATGTTTAAACAAAAACAATGTTTATTCTATTAATCCAGATAACATTTTATAAACAGACAGTAAACATCTTAACAACTACCAACACCGATAATCCCCACAGATAAAATACTCTATAGGTAACCCTTAATAATTTTCCTGCCAACATCCATCAGTCAAAACCCCTTTTTAACAAAGGCAGTAAGTTTTCATTCCTTACAGAAAGAGGTATCACTTTGAAATCATCAAGTGATCTGGAGACATTCTTTAGTAGGCAGTGAGAGAGACCTAAACACCTCCTTGGTTTGAATGCAGCTCCCCAACTGAAAATGAAACTAAAATTCAGAGCCAAGAAACAGTTTCCAGCTGAAACCGAAAGTAAAACGACAGAAACACAGCTCAGCTCCACCCACACAATGACATCACTGCAGCTATTTGATAAACACACTTTTCTTAAAGGGACACTCACATGACAACTACCGTCTGTATGTTCTGCAGTTTGTACTGGACAGTATTATCCACTTCTGCATAAGGTTTTCGCTACTGTTCCATCTCTGCATTGGACTGCCAATTATATCTTACAGTATGGACGTTTCCAGTTCTCTGATCGTATTAGGTCCATTATGGAATGTATATTCATATTTGACTTTGTTATTCGTATATTCTGCATTTGTGAGTTGAGCATGTAGAGTTAGGGAGCTACCTCACGGGCAGGTGACTGGGGATGCAGGCAGGTATTGGTCCGAGTGTGTCATCCACCAGGTTTCGCCTTAATGATCAGGAGAGGGATCTGTGGATTTCTGAAATGGCTGCCCGCAAACACGTTGGGTACCTCATGGATACGGGCGGACTGCAGCTTGCAAATGTTCAAAGGCTGCAGGCCAGATGGTACCTCGGGCCATAGCGGTTGAACGCAGGAGGGGACTATTCGGAGACTCGAGTATGCTCCGCCATTCGTTCTCTCGACCACCTACGGCAATAGCGGTGATACATTCACAAGACAAGGAGAGGGGCATCCTCGCCATTCACTGAGGGACCAGAGGCGGGGACACAGACGACCAGCAACGGACATCGAGTACTGCCAGACGACGGATTACAGGTAAGGTAATATGTGCTCTGTACTTTCCACTCACCTGGACTTCAATTTAGGGTCGGTTTTGTGTGTTAGTTTAGAATGCAACCTGTATGTGTGTGTTGACTGTGTGCGTGTAATGAATTATTACCGTATTGCACAACGTGTGGTCATTTGTCAACCGTCTACGGGCTACAGACACACACTGTGATTCAGAAGTGGCAACAGGGATCGGGGTGGGTGGGCTGTGGGGTGGGGTGGCGGTGAGGGGGTCTGGGGTGAGGGTGTAAGTCGAGGGGAGTGTGGGGTGGATGGGGGTGGGGCTATGGGAGTGTCTACACATGTGTGATCAGAATCCACAACGAAGCAGGAGCTCTCACTTGCTCGCCTGCCACCCACCTGCACCTCGATGAATTCCCGTTCCAGCGGGTCATCGACCACATCCAGTGCCCTCTGCTCGGGCATGATGAGTCTCGCAGTTCCGGTGGTCCCACTCTGGTCATCTCCTGCTCACGGCGGTTGTGCGTGGTCATCTCCTGGGAGGAGGGTGGGGCGTGGGCGGGGGGTTACGGGTATGTGGAGGTGGCGCACTTGTTACCGAGGGCACGGAGCAGCTGACTCACCATGCCTGAGGAGGTCGTGACTTTTTTCCCATGCTGGCCTTCCAGACAACATTGCCCACGGCGCTGACTGCCGCTGCTATCTCCGCCCAGGCACGGCAAACAGCGGCGCCATGAGGCCCTCCTCCCGAACCGGGGTAGGGTGTCATGCTTCTCTCCTCCATGGTGTCCAGCTCTGCGTCCATAAACCGTGGCGTTGCTCGCCTTACAGCAATCGTGAGTTCGAACATAGAACAGTACAGCACACTACAAGCCCTTCAGCCCACGATGTTGTGCCGACCATTTATCCTAATCTAAGATCAACCTAACTTACAACCCTTCAATTTACTGCTGTCCATGTGCCTGTCTAAGAGGCGCTTAAATGCCTCTAATGACTCTCACTCCATCACATCTGCTGACAGTCCATTCCACACACCCACCAATCTCTGTGTAAAGAACCTACCTCTGACATACCTTCCTCCAATCACCTTAAAATTATGCCCCTCGTGACCGCCATTTCCACCCTGGGGAAAAGTCTCTGGATATCAACTCTATCCATGCCTCTCATCACCTTGTCAACCTCTATCGCTTCACCTCTCTGCCTTCTTCGCTCCAGTGACAAAAGCCCTAGCTCCCTCAACCTTTCTTCATAAGACATGCCCTAAAGTCCAGGCAGCATCCTAGTAAATATCCTCTGTACCCTCTCCAAAGCCTCCACATCGTTCCTATAATGAGGCCACCAGAACTGGACACACTATTCCAAGTGTGGTCTAACTAGCGTTCTTAAACTCAATCCCCCTGTTAATGAAAGCCAACACACCATGCGCCTTCTTAGCAATGCTATCAAGCTGGGAGGCAACTTTGAGAGATCTATATACGTGGACCACAAGATCTCTCTGTTCCTCCAGACTTCCAAAAATCCTGCCTTTAACCTGTATGCAGCATTCATATTCGCCCTTCCAAAATGAATCACTTCAAATTTGCCAAGGTTGAACTCCATTTGCTACATCTCAGCCCAGCTCTGGATCCTGCCAATGTCCTGCTGTAACCTGCAACAACCCTCAACACTATCTACAGCTCCCCCAACATTCGTGTAATTGGCAACCTTAGTAACCCACCCTTCTACTTCCTCATCCAAGTAATTGACAAAAACCACAAAGCGCAGAGGTCCCAGAACAGAACCGTGCGGGACAGCACTGGTCCAGGCGGAATACTTTCCATCCACTACCACTGGCTGTCTTCTTTCGGCCAGCCAAGTCTGTATCCAGACAGCCACACTTCCCTGTATCCCATGCCCCCTAACTTTCTGAATGAGCCTACCATGGGGAATCTTATCAAATGCCTTACTAAAATCCATATACACCACTTCCACTGCCCGACCTTCATTAATATGTCTCATCACATCCTCTTAGAATTCAATGAGCCTTGTGAGGCATGACCTGCCCCTCACAAAGCCATGCTGACTATCTGTAAACAAACGATGTTTTTCTAAATAATCATAAATCCGTCCTCTCAGAATCCTTTCCAGTATTTTGCTCACCATAGACGTAAGACTGATGGGTCTGTAATTCCCAGGGATTGCCCTATTCACTTTCTTGAACAGGGGAACAACATTCGCCTCCCTAAAATCATCCGGTACTACTCCAGTGGAGAGTGAGGACGCAAAGATAATCGCCAAAGGCGCAGCAATCTCGTCCCTCGCTTCCCGCAGTAACTTTGGGTATATCCCGTCAGACCCAGGGGGCCTATCTATCCTGGTGCATTTCAAAGGTTCCAGCACATCCTCCTTCTTAATATCAACCTGTTAGAGCCTATGAACCTGGTTCACACTGTTCTCATGAGTAACACGATCACTCTCTCTCATGAATACTGAAGCAAAGTAATCATTTAGGGCCTCCGCCATCTCCTCAGACTCTCGGCTCAATTCCCTCCACTATTCCTGAGCTGCCCCAGTCTCACTCTGATCATCCTCTTATTTCTCACATAAGTGTAGAACGCCTTGGGGTTTTCCCTCATCCTTCCCGCTAGAGCTTTTTCAAGCGCCCTTCTAGCTCTCCTCAGTTCATTTTTGATTTCCTTCCTGGCTACCTTGTAACCCTCTAGAGCCGAGTCAGATCCTCGCTTCTTCAACCTTACGTAATCTTCCTTCTTCCTCTTGACAAGAAGCTCCACTTCTCTTGTCATCCAAGACTCCTTCACCTTAACATTCTTTCCTCGTCTCAGTGGGACAAAACTATTCTGCCCTCGCAGCAAGTGCTCCTTGAACAATCCCCACATTACTGTTGTGCATTTCCCCAAGAACAATTGTTCCCACTTTATGCTCCTCAACTCCTGTCTAATAGCAGTATAATTTCCTCTCCCCAAATTAAATAGCTTCTAAGTTCGTATTCTATGAGTTGATTGGTGTATGTGCGGGGAAGGATTGTTAAGTGTGGCAACGGCGTATGAATGTCATGTGCGGCAATTGCGGATCAGGCGAACCTGGCGCCGCTTTGCTTGGAACTGCGGTTCATGCCGCGACGGTGCTCACCCATTTGGAGTTGCTGAATCGGTGAAGCAGTTGCGCGGTTTTTGTCATAAAACACCACTGTTTCCACGCCAGCGTCAGCACTTAGCCTGAATATCGAAGAATTCAGCCCCACATTTCCCTATCACCTCTAAAGCGGCGTCTAAGCGTACCGGAGCGAATATGCAGTAGACATATTTTGTACATCAGTAGCGTGGCCGTCCCGGTATTCTCCGGGGCCTCCGCGATTTACTGCCTCTATTGGGCCGAGATCCCGAGAGCGTGCATCACTTGTGCTTTTAAAAATCTTGAAACCGGTGTGGTACTGCTGAGGGAGAGAAGGGGGTACGGAAAGTGTCCAACAGCACCATAGGTTGCTGACATTTGTGCCGCTGGCCGGGGGGCTACTGCCAAGGCCGAGGGTAGTAGTGCTGTATAGCCAGGAAGTGGGCAGCGTGATTGGCGTGAATGGGCATTGAACACCATTCCCGCATCCGAAAAGGCTCCCACGCAGCTGCGCACACCACAAACAGCCCAGTTTGAATCTAGTGCCACAGGTGCCAAAGGTGTACCTGCAACGCAATCCCCTGAGTGCGCTTTGGCAACAGCTGACACATCAGCTGTATGGGTGCGCTCCAGCACAACCAATGCCTTCTTTCTGGCTGGGATAAGTGTGTGTGGGGAGTTTAATGTGTATACCTGATTAATACTACAGTCCTGTATGGTTCAGCCGATGCCGCTGTCTACATGCTTACATTACGTATCTTGTGTTGCCATATTATGTATTTTCTTTTAGTTTTATTTTATTTTCATGAACTCAATGATCTGTTTGAGCTGCTCGCAGTAAAATACTTTCACTGTGCCTCGGTATACGTGACAATAAAGAAATCCAGTCCAATGTGTGGCTGCAGCTTTTCAGCCTCCTGTGTGTCCATCATGGAGCCGGTCAATCCCGCACCATTTTGTTCATTGAAATAAATTATGTCCCTCGCAGCACCAGTACGAGCCGCTCAATGGTAACGGATTCGGTCCAGATGTGGTGCAGGATTTTCTGTGGTAAAAGTTCACAGATTGTGCATTGGCGTCGGAAACGGAGAGTCCCGCCCCGTGTTTTTTCCTGAGCTGAACTGGTCGGAATTCTCTGTAAGACTCATTCTCCAAGTTAGTTTTCATTGCAACTGCAGAACTAAGCAGAATACTTTAGATTTCCTCTTCCAAATGCGGTGCAATTCCCTCTCAAAACGTTGATACAACTCCCTTCAGGCAAACAGAGCAGTCAGTGAACATTGAAAGCCTGGAGATAGAGCTATGGAGGGGAGCATTTTCCGGCTACCTCTCCGATTAAAGATACCAGACGATTCGAATTACTCATGAAAACTGCTGCTCTGATGTTCTGTTCAACTGACTGAAGCCGTTCGTGAGTCTGCTGAAGCTGCCCACAGATCAGAAACTGAGCATACCTGAACTGAATCTTCCGAGGGTGCGGCTCAGATGAAAACAGTTGGAGGCGTCCCCCAGATGGGATTCCAAAGTCTGTGAGTCTGTCCTGAGTGGCCCAGCTTGAATATCCAAACCAATCAACAGTTCAAGACCACATTTTCCGAGGAGAACAGAGCGAGCATATACCACAGCCAGAGCAGCGCTGATACTCAAATATGTTACACACAGATTATTCCCCATTATTTTCATTCTTCTCCTTTACCCCTTTCTTTCTGCCTTGTGTTATGCGGGATGGTGTTCTAGGAATAGTTAGACGAGCAGACCATTGTTCCAACATTCCCATTATATGTTCATCTTTTCGTCTTGATATAATAAACAGCTTTGCATTTTTTTACTAACAAATCTGGTGCCGGTAACTGATTGGTGCAGTTAATGGTTGATTAATTAATGTTGGAAGTCTGTGGTCAGTAGTATTGCAACCGACCGCACACATGCCCAGGCTGCAGGAACAAAAATTGGGAGCCCGTCCTGGATGGGAGAGAGCGTATGGCGAATTTCGGATACAACGCAAATTCTAAAGAGACAACAAGGGCGGGAATCTCCAGTGACCACGTCAAAATCAGCAAACCCGTTTTGTCCCGATGTGACGCCAAATCACGGGCTGGATTCTCCTATTTTCAGCCTAAGTGCTGACGCCGTCGTGAATACAGTGGAGGTTTACCATAGAAAAAGCAGCGTGACAGGTGAATGTTTTCAGCCACTCCAAAGGGGATAGCACCGGCGTCACGGGGAATGCCACAATTTCCACACGGAACGGCGGTAGATACTCCGGTTCCATGTTTGACGCAAAGCTGCAGCCGCACTTAAGATATTCTTCCCCCAACACCGCCCACCACCCCGCCCCCCCTCGCCCCACCCACGCACACACACCATTGCATGGCTGGGAAAAGAGCAGCGCTGCGCTTCTGTTATGCTGAGCTGGAGATCCAACTCAACTCCGTGGAGGAGAGGTGGATGGTTATGTCCCCCGCGCCAGGAGGAAGGCCCTCAGGCAGCGCTGCTCGTGGTGCCTGGGCGGATGTGGAAGTCACCATGAACTCGGCCAGCGAAATCACCTGGACTGGAATCAAGTGCAGAAAAGTACTGCACGACCTCCTCAGGGCGGCCAGGTGGAGTAGGCGGCGTTGTGTCCCTGGAACTACCCCTCTGCCCCCCACACAAATGTGACCCCCAGCGTGCCACACATGCCAGCACCCATGCCAACCGCAATGGCCGTGTGCACTGGTCACTGAGGCCATCAGCCACCGAACGCCTGCGCTGCATGCGCCGACTGTCTATCAGTGCCGTTGTTTGTGTTCCCCCCCCCCCCACCCCCCCAACCAGGGACAAGGCCGCGCACATCCGCCGAGAGGGGGAGAAGACCGGAGGGCGACTACCAGACCTGTGGGCCCTCACAGTGCCCGAGCAGAGAGCACTGGACGTGGTCGGCGGCCTGGAGGTAAGGGAGGTCGCTGAAGCAGAGGCCAGCGGCACGCATTCGTGCCCCCTAACCAATTACGCCCACAACACCTCACCCCAGACCCCAACACCTTTCACCCACACCCCTCACTCCCAAACCTCAGCCCTCACCCCCTCACCACCATCCGGCTGTCTCACCACACAAGACGTCTTGCGTCTTAAAGGACCTGCTGGAGATGGTGCCGGCGCATCCGCGAGCGCCCGCAGCCAGTGCCTGAACTGGTGCCCCCGGACGGCAGAGAACCAGCCCTTTTCCAAGACAAAGGAGACCCGAAGTTCGGGGCAGAGGAGGACACTGACGTTCCGTCATTGCTATGCCACTCACCATCCCAGAGACCTCGGTTGGGAACATTAGTGAAGAGGTTCCTGGGAGGTTCTCTGGTGTGCACCACACAGTCGGTCCAGTAGAGTAGGTGGAGGCAGTCGAGGGGCTGGACGGTTGGAGGGCAGGCCGGCTGCAGGAACCAGCCGCCATCCAGGACCCGGACTCCTGGAACATCCACTTCCATCCATAGTGCAGGTGCAGTCAGTAGCCCAGGCACTACAAGAGGGGATGGCGGCCGTCTTCCAGCACCTGCAAGGGCAGATGGCGGAGTCCATCTGCGTGCAGGAGCAGAGGGTGGTAGTGGCCATGTGTACCACCCTTGCCGAATCTGTCCGCGGAGAAGGCAATGGGGAGACAGTGTCGGATATGGTTCAGCGTGTGCAAGGCTTGGGGCATTCTGTGCATGCGGTGGCCGAGCACAGGCCAGGGCTGCCCTCTCACAGGTAATCATGTGCCAGAGCCAGCTGGAGATCGCATCGGCGCTCTGCAGCTGGGCCAATTCACGGCAGGCCATTGCTGAGATTGTCGGCGACAATGCCAAGGTGAAGGCCAGCATGGAACAGAAAGAGAGGCAGGTGATCCAGTCCCAGAGGAACGTGGCCCACTGACTGGCTGATGCGGCCCACACCCTGAGGGAAGTTGCCCACTGTTGTTCCTCTGTTTAAGAAGGGTAGCAAGGATAATCCCGGGACCTACAGGCCGGTGAGCCTTACTTCAGTGGCAGGGAAATTACTGGAGAGAATTCTTCCAGACAGGATCTACTCCCATTTGGAAGCAAATGGACGTATTAGTGAGAGGCAGCACGGTTTTGCGAAGGGGAGTTCGTGTCTCACTAACTTGATAGAGTTTTTCGAGGAGGTCACTAAGGTGATTGATGCAGGTAGGGCAGTGGATGTTGTCTATATGGACTTCAGTAAGGCCTTTGACAAGGTCCCTCATGGTAGACTAGTACAAAAGGTGAAGTCACACGGGATCAGGGGGGAGCTGGCAAGGTGGATACAGAACTGGCTAGGCCATAGATGGCAGAGATTAGCAATGGAAGGATGCTTTTCTCATTGGAGGGCTGTGACCAGTGGTGTTCCACATGGATCAGTGCTGGGACCTTTGCTCTTTGTAGTATATATAAATGATTTGGAGGAAAATGTAACTGGTCTGATTAGTAAGTTTGCAGACGACACAAAGGTTGGTGGATAGCGATGAGGACTGTCGGAGGATACAGCAGGATTTAGATTGTTTGGAGTCTTGGCCGGAGAGATGGCAGATGGAGCTTAATCCGGACAAATGTGAGGTAATGCATTTTGGAAGGTCTAATGCAGGGAATATACGGTGAATGGTAGAACCCTCAAGAGTATTGAAAGTCAAAGACATCTAGGAGTACAGGTCCACAGGTCATTGAAAGGGGCAACACAGGTGGAGAAGGTAATCAAGAAGGCATATGGCATGCTTGCCTTCATTGGCCGGGGCATTGAGTATAAGAATTGGCAAGTCATGTTGCAGCTGTATAGAACCTTACTTAGGCCACACTTGGAGTATAGTGTTCAATTCTGGTCGCCACGCTACCAGAAGGATGTGGAGGCCTTAGAGAGGGTGCAGAAGAGATTTACCAGAATGTTGCCTGGTATGGAGGGCATTAGCTATGAGGAGCGGTTGAATAAACTCCGCTTGTTCTCACTGGAACGAAGGAGGTTGAGGGGAGACCTGATAGAGGTATACAAAATTATGAGAGGCATAGACAGATTGGATAGTCAGAGGCTTTTCTCCAGGGTAGAGGGGTCAATTACTAGGGGGCATAGGTTTAAGGTGAGAGGGGCAAGGTTTAGGGTAGATGTACGAGGCAAGTTTTTTACGCAGAGGGTAGTGGGTGCCTGGAACCCGCTACCGGAGGAGGTGGTGGAAGCAGGGACGATAGTGACATTTAAGGGGCATCTTGAAAAATACATGAATAGGATGGGAATAGAAGGATATGGACCCAGGAAGTGTAGAAGATTGTAGTTTAGTCGGGCAGCATGGTCGGCACGGGCTTGGAGGGCCGAAGGGCCTGTTCCTGTGCTGTACATTTCTTTGTTCTTTGTTCTTTGATGTGACCCATTCACTCGCTGATGTGCTGCAGACCCTCCGGGTAGTGGCAGAGTCCCACACAGAGACGGGACGCTCCCCGTGCTCCGTGGCAGAGAGCGTTCAGACCCTTCTCGATACCAGAGAGGGCTTCCAGGACTGGCAGTGCCAGGTGTCGGGGGCCCATTGGGTTGGCTCTGCTCGCACCCCCATCCCATGACTTTGAAAGGAGACCAAGGCAGGCCAGCAGCATGGTTCGATTCCCATAACAGCCTCCCCGAACAGGCGCCGGAATGTGGCGACTAGGCGCATTTCACAGTAACTTCATTTGAAGCCTACTTGTGACAATAAGCGATTTTCATCTTTTCATGAAGAGACCCGTTGGCTGGCCACCGGGCATCCCGAGGGAGGAGGACGTGCTGGGGCCCGTGCCGGTGACCGCCCCCCCCCCCACCCCGCCAGGTGTGGTGCCGGAACACCGCAGCACCTTGGACTCCCTCCTCCTGTCACTGATGCGTCTGGTGGGCAGCGGGCTGAACAGGACGGCAGCCAGGATGCCCGTGAAGGAGCCGGGCCCATCCAGGGCGGGGCGCTACAGTTGACTCCACGTCAGTCTGTGGCCTCTGTATAGGCGTCATCAGCCACGGTATCAACGGGTAACCACTGTCGGCGAGCAACCAGCCCCGCTACTGGGGGCGGGGGAATGTCCCTCGAACATGATGCCAGCGAACCGTATGCCCAGGCATCCTGGCGGGCGCGGTCCACATGGTACTGGGTGTACTGCTCTGCCTGGCATGCAGGGCATCAGTTAATGCACAGTTGCGCCTGTGCATGGAAGCTTGTGAGATCCCGGACAGGTCCCCACTCCGCGACTGGAGGGACACCGTGGCTTAAAGTTCAGTGTGACCACCACCTTGACAGCCACCGGGAGCGCGTGTCCTTCCCCATGCACCTACAGTACCAGGTCTGCCATCATCTGTCGGAGGTGTCACACTGCCTCCCTGCTTAATGACAGTCTCCATCTGCATGCGCAGTCCGGAAGGTGCTCAAAGGACATGCGGTCGCAGTAAACGCTTGGCCTTATCCTGCACCCATTTGGCAGGTCATCCTCCTCCACCTTGGCAACTCCTCCTCCTCGTCGGCCTGTTCCGCAGCCGGCCCTCCAGCCTGAGTGGCTGCCACCTACTCCTTTTGCCGCACGCTCCTCTGCTGTAGCCGCCGCCTCCTCTCTGAGCGGCCAACACTCATGCTGCCACAGGGCTGTATTCAGGGCAGTGGCCATCGCCGCAGCGGCCAACATCGTAGGTTTTTGCCCGGTGTCAAATCTGGAAGCCAACAGTCACCCAACGCCACTTGCTACCTCCTCTCTCTGCCGCCGCAGCAGCACAACAGGTTCACGAGTTTTTCTACGCTTTAGAAACATGCTGTCGGGATATCGGCTCTCCGATGCGCTGAATCGCTGAAGCCAAGGAGAATCGGTCTTCTGGATCCATAATGATATGCCGACTGTACTTTAAGATCGCGCAGCGGGCGCCACGGTTTTGTCATTTTGGGGGGAATGGCGAATCCCGGTTTGGCGTGAAACCGGAGTCAGTCTTGATTTTGGCGTGGGAAGCTATTTTCCGCCGGATCGCGTTTCCCGATTTCTACATCAGCTGACGGAAAGTCCAGGCCCACATTACTCTATCACCTCGAAAATGACGTCCATTCGTACTGGAACGCACGTACTGTAAACACCGCTTGCATACCATTAGCGTGCAAGTCCCGGTATTTTCTGGGTCTTCCATGATTCTCTCTTCCAATGGACCGAATTCTCGATGGCGCAGTTTACTTGTGCTTTTAAAAATCGTGCAACTGGTGGTGTGGCTGATGCAGGAGAGAGTGAGATAGTAGGATGCAGATAATGATAGAATCATAGGATTTACAGTGCAGAAGGAGGCTTTTCGGCCCATAGAGTCTGCACCGACCTTTACAAAGAGCACCCGACTGAACCCACGTATGTACCCTATCCCGTAACCCAGTAACCCCAATTAACATTTTTTGGACACTGAGGGCAATTTAGCATGGCCAATCCACCTAACCAGCACATCTTTAGACTGCGGGAGGAAACCGGAGCACCCGGAGGAAACCCACGCAGACGCAGCGAGAACGTGTAGTCTCCGCACAGACAGTGAACCAGCCGGGAATCCAACCTGGGACACTGGAGCTGTGAAGCAACTATGCTAATCACTATGCTACCGCCAGGCTGGCCGCGGAGGCGAGGCCCCACCAGGGGATGGGGGGGGGGGGGGGGGAGGCGGGGGCGGGGGTGGGGGGGGGGGGGGGGGGGCGGGGGTTGATGGGTCAACAGGGTGAGTGACCATGGAGACCCCTCTACGGGACCCGAGCGGTGTGCAGGCATGGAGGTCCATTGCTGCTGCCATCTTGCTGCGCACCCCGCTGACCGTTCATGTAGACCCCTGTTTCTTCAGAGTGACACAGGCCATATGGGTGCCCCCAGCACCTCCCCCCCTCCCTGCCACCAAACACCTGCCGCCACCCGCCAGCGGCACACTCAGGGCAACACCCAGAGTAGCCGCTGCGGGGTCAGGGAACGTACCCCTGGCGAGAGCATTGCCAGCAAACGATATCTCTGACATTAGGGATGGGCTACAAGCCCCCAAATGCCTGCCATCGATTGGGTCAGGGGTGCAAGAATGGGAGGGTGAACCCTCGGGGGCAGAGTACGCAGTGCCTACGAACCGGGTTGGACACGTGGGCATGCACCATTCTAACTTGTGGGCCTTTCATGAAGGCAAACATAAAGGTTGCGGCCAGGCTGACTGGCTTGTGGTGCCTGGCCACTATGCACTTGGCCCTGAACAAGGCAGAAATGCTACTGGAGGCAGAGGGAAACATCATTAAGGAACTGGAAACAGCCTCAACAGACGAGAGCGACGGGATCGTCGCCCTCGAGGTAGTTATAGCGAGGCTGGTTGTGACATTGGGACGCCTAAAGGGGAAGTTAGAGGACGTGGAAAACCATTTGCGGCGTCAAATTCCAAGGAGTGTGTGCCTTCCATTGGAAATCCAAGTCAGAAACGCCAAGGGTACGTGGCCCAGATGCTGGCAAACTTGGAGCAGCATTCACAACCCTCCATCGTTTGACATATCCCACAGATTGCTCCTGTCAGAATCCACGGCTGCGGAGCAACCATCGGCCATAACCGGCAAAACGCCAGGTTACAAGGACAGGAAAGTAATCCTGCACTGTGCCCCAGAGGAAGTGAAGACATTCTTCCAAGAGAGCATGATGGGAAATCAGCAACTACATCAATGAGGAAAACATACCCGGAGAGACTAAAACACTAAAACCCAATATGCTCGGGACGGCGCCGCCCCCTTCACCTGGCAGCCAAAACGCAGAATAGAAGGGGCGAAAGCAGGCGAGAGTGAGGAAGAGGAGGAAGATAAACATCGTTTGAAGGGAAGGCGTGCACTGACCGCAGGAGGAGGGACACCGCTAGCGACAAGAGGTACGAGTGAGGCGGGGGTCGAGGTACATTTCCTGCCGTGACGAAAGTGCCTGGCAACAGACGGCGTCAACAGCGGGTGGGGAGGGAGGGGGAGGAAAAGCGGGGAGGGGCAACAGTGAGCAGGGTAAGAAGAGACGGGAGTGGCAGAACAATCGGGGGAACAGAGGTTGTAGGGAAGGGCCCTCGGCTGGCTTCAAGAGATCACACGTGGCAACACAAAACAAAACGGCATCGCAGGCACCACTTTGTTGAGCCGCCTAACAAAGGGAAAACGCGCAGTGGGCGACCGGACCATCTGATAAGAAGGATTGCTCCTTTGTCTCCCAGATACACAAGATTGCCTACTTTGTGGTGGGGGAAACAGTCTTTCCAATGATAGAGAGGGAAAAATAATTCGCAGTAGTATGACATTAACAGTTTTATGGTTGGAAATGGGCACTCGCCCCCCCCCCCCCCCCCCGCCCAGCCCCCCCCCCTCCCCCCGAGGAGGATGGACAGGCCCAAGGATAAAGGGAAACCCCGCCGAGCAGCGGCCCAGCCCCACGGTGAGCAGGCTTACTGTGGCCATTTTGGACGGCCCCATAACAAATGGAAACCCTGGGGTACAGGGAGCACTCTCAGGTTCACCATGGCTGATCACGTAGGAAGGCAGGGTCAAAGAAACCCCAACCCCAATCAGAATAGTTATCTGGAACGTCAGGGGACTTAATGGTCCAAAATATGGTTAAAATAACGATCAAAAATACTTTTCACTGTACCTCGGTACACGTGACAATAAACAAATCCAATCCAATCCAATCCAATCCGAAAAGATGCTGGGCGATATTCTTCATTCCGCCGCACCCCTTTTCTGGTGCGGAGCACCCCGGCGGTGCAGGATTCTTTGTCCTAGCAGCTAGCCAATGGGGTTTCCCATTGAGGGCAGCCACACACCATCGTGAAATCCACAGGTGTGAGTACACTACTGGCGAAATGGAGGACCCCCCAGTGGATAATCCAGCTGCTAGAGGTTGTGACCAAGTGCAAATTATTAAATCTAAAATAATACTCCTGCAAGAGACAAATCTGAGGGAGCAGGGTCATCTGGGGGGGTCACAAAGTGCCGGGTGCGACAAATATACCATTCTTGCAATGGGACGAACGCTACGTGATGGCCATACTATTTAACAATGGAATGGTGTTTACTGCAACATGGATGATTAAGGTCCGGGGGACGGTACTTCATGACCAGCATTGCCCTGGAAGGGGCACCAATGGTCCTTGTTAATGTGCATGCACTGAACTAGGATGAGACAGAGCACAGAAAGAAGACCATGGCGGAAATCCCAGACATAAACACGCACTGCTTAATCATGAGGGTGGGGGGGGGGGGGGGGGAGAGGATTTTACTATTTGCAGGATACCACCGTGGATCGCACTCCAAATTGGAGAAGGCCACAGATATGGTGAAAGAACTAAGCCCGTTCATGGACCAGTTGGGGGCTGTGGACCCGTGCGGACCCACACACTTGATGACAAGGATTTCTCCTTTGTCTCCCAGATACACAAGCTTGCCTTCTTTGTGGTGGGAAAAACAGTCTTTCCAATGAGAGAGAGGGAAAAATGTTTCGCAGTAGTATCACACTAAATATTTTTAAGGTTGGAAATGGGCACTCCCCCCCCCCCCCCCCGCACCCGCCCCAGTACCCCCCCCCCCCCCCCCTATTGGAGGATGTACAGGCCCTCCTTGCCGACAAGGCTTTTTGCGAGAAAATGAGACGGGTCATAGATTGGTATATTAACAATAACCAGAATGGAGAGTTCTCACCCTCCACATTCTGGGAGATGCTGAAGGCTTTGAAGAGAGGTGCAGAAACAGGAAGGAGATGGTGGCCTAGCGACTGATCAGCTCCATACCGGAGGTGGGGGCGACCGTCTCATACCACGACCGTAGATTTTCTCGCGGAGCGGGTAAAGCTACGAATGGGCATTAGGGTGCTCTCCAAAAGGAAGGTAGAGCACCACCTCCGTCATTCTCTCTGATCCCCAAGAAAGAAAATGACCCGAGCGAATGCATGTTTACAGACTCACTTCACTGCTCAGCGTAGAAAATATTGACCAAGATCGTGGCCAGCTGACTGGACACTGCGAACATGAGGTGGTCGCAGAGTATCATACACGCTTACGTAAGGTCGGCAGCTAATATCGAACAGTAAGCGCCTGCTGTACGTACTAAGTACTCTATCCAGGGAGAAAATACAAGAGGTGAACATATGCCCGGATGCAGAAAAGGCCTTTGACAGAGTCAATCGGAAGTATCTCATAGAGGTTCTGAGCGGTTCAGGCTTGGAGCACGTTTCACTGCATGTGTGAAACGTCTGTACAACTCTCCGATGGCGAACGTGTGGGCTAACACCAGCAGCTCTAAATACTTCCAGGTGAAGAGGGGCAGAAGGCAGAAATGCCCGTTGCCTACCGGTCAAATCGCTGTGGCAATTCTGCCCCTTGAGTGTGCCCGCAGAATGGCGAAAAATTGGAACGAGTTTCAAAGAGGGGACAGAGAGCACAGAGTCTCACTCTATGCGGATGACCTTCCCCTCTTCGTCTTGGACCCCTAAATCAGCTTGGAGTGGATCATAATGACCTGAAAGAGTTTGCAGGCTTCTCGGGCTACAAAGTCAACCTGAGGAAAAAGTGAAATCTTGCCGTTGAATCTGAAGGGGAGAGGGGCAGAGCTGGAGGGAATAATATTTAAACAACCCCAAAGCAAATTCCGGTACCTGGTGATCCAAATTGCCAACGACTGGACAAGAAAACGAATATGAAACATGAATAGTCTTGTGCACGAAGTAAAGAAGGACATGCAAAGACGATTAACTCTCCCTCACGGGGAGGGTGCAGCCGATCAAGATCAACGTACTGTCGAGGTTCCTCTTCCTGTTTGGATACATACTAATCTACATACCCAAGTTTTTTTACAACACGTTAAACATGGCGTTTGTGTGGAAGGGGTTGCGGGTGGAGAATCAAAGGATCCACTAACGTATCTTGTAATGATCAAGAAACCTGCAACACTATCACTGGGCAGTCACAGCGGAAGGTGAGGGGAAGGGGAAGGGAACGGAAAAAGAATGAGGAAGGATGGAGGAGAACCACTGCATAGTGATGTTGCTCCAGGCCTTGGCGACAGCAACACGCCCATCTCTGCTAGACAAGAACGCTACAAGAACAGTGGTAATAGCCACGCTCCTGAAATGGTCGGCACGGTAGCACAGTGGTTAGCACTGTTGCTTCACAGCTCCAGGGTCCCAGGTATGATTCCCGGCTTGTGTCGCTGTCTGTGCGGGGTTTGTACGTTCTCCTGTGTATGCGTGGGTTTCCTCCGGGTGCACCGGCTTCCTGTCACAGTCCAAAGATGTGCAGGTCAGGTGGATTGGCCATGCTAAATTGGCCTTAGTGTACAAAACGATTTGATGGGGTCACAGGGATCGTGTAGAGCTGCGGACCTATGTAGGGTTCTCCTTCCAAGGGTCGGTGCAAATTCGACGGGCCGAATGGCCTCCTTCTGCACTGTAAATTCTGTGATTCTATAAACGAGCTAAGTCAACATTTGGCCTGATCAAAATGTCCACCATGGCCCCCATCTGCACCAATCTCTGGTGCGCCTTTAATAGTAGAAACAGGACGGGGGACACTGACAGTTAGGAACCTGTTCCTGGGCGATAGACTTGTAACACTAGATGAGCTGATAGGAAGTTTCCATAGAGTGAACGAACTGTAACACATGCAAATCACAACTTTCTCTGTAAAAGAACGATAACGTATCCACTGACTCTCTCTGTATCTCGCACTGATAGAGGAGCTGTTGGACGTGAATGGCACAGGAAGGGGATATTCGTGCACCTGGATGGGCGACTGTTATGGGGAGCACGCGCCTCGCTGGGCGAGACAGGGAAAACTGGGAGGAAGAACTAGGGATATAAATAGGGTGGGGACTCTGGGAAGAAGTGCTGAACTGGGAATCTCCACCTCCACAAACGTACGGCTAAGCCTAATGCAGTTGAAATGCGTGCACAGAACGCACCTAACCAGAGCCCGAATGAGCAGGTTCTTACCGGAAGGTGGAGGACTACTGTGACTGGTGTCAGTGAAGCCCGGTCTGTCACACCCATAGGTTTTCAGCATTCCCCAGCCTAGTAGGGTTTTGGACAGCCGTCCTTGAGGCAATGTTCCAGATTGTGAGGGTGAGGGTGGAGTCAAGGCCCACAGTGGGCTTCGTCTGGGTATCAGACGAGCCAGACCTCGTCGTTGAGGTGGGGCGAGCGACACCCAAGCCATTGCCTCCCTAATATCCCGCTGAGGAATCCTGCTCGGCTGGCGATCAGCAGCACAATCCGAAGCTGCAGACTGGCTTCTGACCGATCAGAACTTCTACAACTGCAAAATATCTACTTTGCCATCTAGGGGCCGGAGGAGGGCTTCGAGAAGACGTGTAAGCCATTTGCCAACCTGTTCCAGGATCCCAACAGGCAATAATGTAGACATCAGAGTGGAAAGGCAGAGCGGCACACATCAACCACAGGTCGTAAAGGAGAGTGAATGGGGGGGGGAAAGGGAGCCGAGAGAGAGGGTATCTAAAATTCTTTAAAATACTGTGGGACAGAAGGAGCACAGCCGCGGGTGGCAGGTGCAAGGGCAGAGGTTGGACCATAGGGTGCAACAATACACGGGGTAGCAAAAGCTAGCGCCAACAATAGGCACGGCAAACAAGGCAGACCAGCTAACGGGGTCGATATCCTCCTAAATGGGGAAAACAGGGAAATGTAATTATGTCGAGTGATGCTAGTTTGTTTGTGCTTCATATGTTTTCAATTTCTCTTACGTAATTCTAACTTCGACTTGATTGCTTTTGTCAGGTGCTATTAGTAGCTACAACACTTGTAATTCAACGTACAAACTGACATGTGCAACCTACAGTGCGATATACAGTAAAAAGTTATGTAACCAAAAATGTTCAATGGACCATCAGGCAGTACTGTTATTGCTACATGATGAACAGGAAGAGAAAAGTGTAGTGAAGGTAGCAAAGGAGCGCACGCAATATTGCAGGGAAGCACCAGTGGGCCTTGTGTTAACTACCCGAGGGGTGGACCTCAAAACATTGGAACCACCAAAGCAACCTTCCTTTCACTAAACCTAGAGAGACTGGTTTGTTAAAGACTGAGGAACAATGCATGTTCGACACGTTGCAAATTAGGTCAAAACTGTTTTGGTCAGTGGAACGCCAAGGAGAGTCTCAGATGCCAAACGCCATGTTGGAGGAGTAACCATTGCTAGCCGTCCCCGGGCTTTTCCGAACTTCTAATGACTTGCATTTATGAGGACATTTAAAACACAAAATGCAGGATTTTACTATCGGGGTTATTATTTCAGTTTTTTCGAAAAATGATAATGAGATTGCAAGTGCTGTGTCATGTGTTTAAATGTTGAATCTTTACTAATTTCGTAACCGAGCAAAGGACTTGTGTAATGGGGCTAGCTTAAAGAGGTATGTGTTTGTGTTTTGTGCATTGGACACGTCATAATTAAACCTGGTGTCCAGGTCCTAACCTCTCATGAATTTGGGGCGGGGGCGGGGGAGGTATTTAAGGAACTTGTTACATCCTTGTCTGTTCTGTGTTTCTTTGTTTTTACATTTCTGTTCTGTAACATGACAGACTTTTGGTTTTGGGCTCAAACCCCTCATCTGCAAGCTGCTACTTCGACTGACCATGCAGATCCCTTGATTCAGTATGTTCTGTGGCACAGCCCATAATGCTACGTTGATGGATTTAGCTCCCAACCAATCACCTCCATTGCAATTTCAAAGAACAACAACAAAGAACAAAGAAATGTACAGCACAGGAACAGGCCCTTCGGCCCTCCAAGCCCGTGCCGACCATACTGCCCGACTAAACTACAATCTTCTACACTTCCTGGGTCCGTATCCTTCTATTCCCATCCTATTCATATATTTGTCAAGATGCCCCTTAAATGTCCCTATCGTCCCTGCCTCCACTACCTCCTCCGGTAGTGAGTTCCAGGCACCCACTACCCTCTGCGTAAAAAACTTGCCTCGTACATCTACTCTAAACTTTGCCCCTCTCACCTTAAACCTATGCCCCCTAGTAATTGACCCCTCTACCCTGGGGAAAAGCCTCTGACTATCCACTCTGTCTATGCCCCTCATAATTTTGTATACCTCTATCAGGTCGCCCCTCAACCTCCTTCGTTCCAGTGAGAACAAACCGAGTTTATTCAATCGCTCCTCATAGCTTATGCCCTCCATACCAGGCAACATTCTTGTAAATCTCTTCTGCACCCTCTCTAAAGCCTCCACATCCTTCTGGTAGTGTGGCGACCAGAATTGAACACTATACTCCAAGTGTGGCCTAACTAAGGTTCTATACAGCTGCAACATGACTTGCCAATTCTTATACTCAATGCCCCGGCCAATGAAGGCAAGCATGCCGTATGCCTTCTTGACTACCTTCTCCACCTGTGTAGCCCCTTTCAGTGATCTGTGGACCTGTACTCCTAGATCTCTTTGACTTTCAATACTCTTGAGGGTTCTACCATTCACTGCATATTCCCTACCTGCATTAGCCCTTCCAAAATGCATTACCTCACATTTGTCCAGGTTAAACTCCATCTGCCATCTCTCCGCCCAAGTCTCCAGACAATCTAAATCCTGCTGTATCCTCAGACAGTCCTCATCGCTATCCGCAATTCCACCAACCTTTGTGTCGTCTGCAAACTTACTAATCAGACCAGTTACATTTTCCTCCAAATCATTTATATATACTACAAAGAGCAAAGGTCCCAGCACTGATCCCTGTGGAACACCACTGGTCACAGCCCTCCAATTAGAAAAGCATCCCTCCATTGCTACCCTCTGCCTTCTATGGCCTAGCCAGTTCTGTATCCACCTTGCCAGTTCACCCCTGATCCCGTGTGACTTCACCTTTTGTACTAGTCTACCATGAGGGACCTTGTCAAAGGCCTTACTGAAGTCCATATAGACAACATCTACTGCCCTACCTGCATCAATCATCTTAGTGACCTCCTCGAAAAACTCTATCAAGTTAGTGAGACACGACCTCCCCTTCACAAAACCGTGCTGCCTCTCACTAATACAAATTTCGGGGCGAAGCAGATGCTCGGTGCGGATTGGTGATTATTACCCTGAAATGACCTGCTGGTTGACTCTGTGTATTTGGTTTCAATTTCATTTTCTGTTGGCACAGAGTTGAAGAAGGCTTTAAATTCTCTCACCTTTCAGGCGGTGTATCTCTGTCAGAACCCAATTTTTATGCTGTGTTTTCTCCTCAGGTAAGCAGAAGGCATTCTCTGTGTGTCTGTTTCTCCATGTTAGTTTTGATTTTTTTAGTGCAGAACTGAGCACAATCCTTTTGAAAGTCTCTCCCAAAAGCGGTGGAATTGTGTCCCAACTTTGAGCTGTCACTCACTTCAGGTAAACAGAGCAGAAAGTTAGCATTCAAAGCCTGAAGATAGAGCTGGGGAGGGGGAACTTTTCTGTTCCTCTCCCAGTGAAGCTCCAAGCTCACTAGAAAGCTTCGTGAAAACGGTTTCTCTGACATTCTGTTTAACTGAGTCAAGCAGTTGGTGAGTCTGCTGAAGCTGACCACAGATCAGAAACTGAGCAAATCTGAAGTGCAATCTCCGAGGGTAAAGCTCGGCTCACCACAAGTTGAAGGGTGTTCGGAGAGGGAATCCCACAGCCTGTGAATCCGGCCTGGGTCGTCCAAACTGAAGATAAAAACCAATATACTTTTCAACATCTCGTATTCTGAAGATATCACTGCCTTAAAGACCTCAATCCGTACAGAAAAGATTCTCAATTAGCTCAAAGACAGCTTAATCAGCAAAATTGTGACCCTTCCCTTTTTCCCTGTGTGCCAATCTTGTGTGTATCTGCGTGAAGAGTGGGATGGTGTTTCGCAAATAGCGAGACACGTAGAACGTAGTTGTTTCATTCATTCCAACAAATGTTCGTCTTTTAAACGTCTTATAAAAAATAGATTTTACTTCCAAATCGAGAGCCTGTAAATCATTAGAGTAATCAAGAGACAAATATCTCAGGGAAAGTGTTGGTTGATTCACTCATGTTTGCAATCCAGAGTCGGGGGCGCAAGAACTGACCATGCACTCGTTAAGGGTGTGGTAACGTTGCAGAATGGCGTAGCCGGCCTCGAGGTTCTGAATGATCTACTGCTGCTCCTACAGTGTGGTCTAGGGCTAAAGATTCCTATCCCCTGTATTGCCTTTTGAACTGGCGCGCCATTCTTATCAACGGTACTTTTCATTGATGCCACCGCACGTTGCCTGAAAACCTGCGGTCGAGGCGCTTGGCAAGCAGGAAAGGGAACCCCACGGCCGGACAATTCCTGCCATTGGGTTTCCCTGCGTCATGGAGTGGCGTCCGTGGGAAATACATTGAAAGATGTAGAAGTCAGCATTCTGCCGCAGTGTGCACGCCACCAAGAAACAGGTGGCTAGCAGACACGAGAATCCCACCCATTGTGTCTGTGTGCAGCCTCTTCGCCCACCACCCGGATATTAACGATATGCTGCGGGGGCGGGGGGGGGGGGGGTGGTGAGAAGGAGCGTGTTCCTCGATGGCGTGTCATCGCCGGCAGTGGGATTGTCCGAGCCAGCAGCCAGTCACCCCACGCCACTGGGAGCCGTACAGACAGGGGTTGTAGCCATGTAAAATGGCTGCGTTCCGATTAATCTGGCCAAAACCCAGTTTAAAATGGCTAAACCGAAAGACTGCTGGGAAAAGCAGCCAAAAAGACACAAGCAGGCAGCTGCAGACAGGTTTGCATATTCAGCTCTGGGAACGTAGCCCAGATCGATACTCAGGGCTATCAACAGCCCATCAACCCAGGTATCCGCAGTTTCATTCAGGACTGTTTACAGCTAATCTACTCAGACATCCACAGCTAAATCGGCTATCCCCGGGAACAATTGCAACATATTAGCAATTGAATATCGGGCCAGACCAGTCGGCGCCTGCAGTGGCCGAAACAAAGACAGGTGAGCGACCATCCCCCGATCAAGGAATCGCCTCACCATTGGACACATCGACCCCAGAGACTGGGGACAGAATCCAATCACTTGGGTCTCAGGGTCAAGGGCCGCCCAGGGAGGCGGGAAACCCCTGGGCCCTATAAAAGTAAAGGCCCAAGTTCAGATCTCTCTCTCTCATCTTCGCCTGCTCGAGACCTTCGCAAGACCAGCCACCGGCAGCAGTAAGTTGAATCCAGCGATCGCTATCCGGTAGAGACACCTAGCCACCGACCTGTAGCAGCCTTTTGAGTCCCGCGGGCCAGATTTGATTGGACAAGCCATTCGTTTCCCTGACCTGGTGGGCTCTTCCTAAGTTAAGTATTGGCCAGTCGTGATAGGTGTATTATATAGAAAGTAGTATTAGGGTATTAATATTGCTTGTGGTATATAATAAATGACCGTTGTTTTAATCCTTACTAAGCGGTGTGCTGTGTTATTAATCATAACCTGAACTTGAACCACGTGGCGATATCATAAAGATACCTGGTGACTCATGAGCAAAGGTGACCGAAACAGAGCAAATAGACTAAAGCTAGAAAGAGCAACATAATTGGCGACATCCTGACGGGACCCAACTTAGAAGTGGAAAACCACTCCGGGAGAACCCCAACATTTTGAATTAGAATCCAATCGGAAAAAAAAACAAAAAACCCACAAGTGTTCAAGCGGTTCTGGTTAATAATTCACAATTCGGAAGTGTGTATATGCATGCGTAACTAACAGGGTTATAAGGCAAAACTGATAGATTTTTTGTTGCGTCAAAACTGTCGGCAGTTGGTATTTCGGAAATTAGCGCAAGCCGTACTCGCGTCTACCACAGCACCTGAGCCCCCTGTTCCAAATTCGAACGTAACGAGCAGATAAGAGAGAGCCATGCAGGCAATGCAAGCGATGCAGCGCCTCATGAACCCCGAAGATTTTGCTGTCACACCAGTCAGCAGTGTGGGAGCGGGACAGTGTCCCGTTTGGGAAGTGGAAATCCGCAAAATTCTGCAGGGCAAAGGATGGCCCGTGTGGAAGGATTTCTGCTGTAACAACGACTCAGGTCCTGGAAGTATAGGGCATACTTGGTGGGAGAACCTGAGTGAGGTTCACAGAAAGAGTTTAGCGAAAGCGCGCAAGCCGATAGCAATTGTGTCCTGTCTGGTACAATTGCGAGGCACAGAGGAGGTCGTCAGGACGCTCCGCAAGGAAATAGAAGGCATACATCGGATAAGTAAAACCGACATATGTGAAATTGAGAAAGAGAACCAGGAATTGAAAGGGAAATTAGCAGCAAAGGACCAAGAGGTGGCTGACGCCAAACGGGGTCACCAATCTTGTCTGGCGCACTTGAGTAGTTTCCAGTCACAATATGAGAAGGCTTATCAGGACCTGCAGCGTGCAGTCCTGGTAAAGAAAGAAACAGAAAACCAGTTAGAGGAGCTCCAGAAACAATGCAGCGATCACAAGGCAGCCTTGAGAGCGCTCCACGCCACAACAACGGAACAAAGGCAGAGAACTTTAGACGACGCTAAGTGCCGAAAGCAAGTTGCAGACTTGAAAGCAATGCTTTCTGTCCAAAAGGGATTTCAAGAAACCTTTGGGGAAAGTTTAGAACAGGAAGACGGCCCTGATTGGGAAGAATTGCAAGAGACAGCACAGCGATATGTTCAGGGAGCATGTGCGCAGGAAAAACCTCAAAGGAGTAATGCACCCCCACCCCCCACACAACAGATAATACAGGCTCCCATGAACCCTGTAACAACGCACCGCACCGCCACAGCAGACGAAGCGGAAGTCTTATATTCCACCCCCCTCACAGTGACCCAATTACGGGACGCGTGCTCCAAAATCACACCGTTCCTCCCCGCTTCAGACCCACACCATTTCTTTGCCACCGTCAAACACCAGGCGACCATGTACGGCCTGGATGAGAAAGAGCAGGTAAAGCTTACGGTCCTCAGCTTAGACCCATCGGTCGAAGCAGCCCTTCCTGACCCACAGAATGTAGGTGGAGGCACCCTTGCAGAAATGCATACCGCCATCCTGGATGCGATCGGGTACAACCGGGGCGACCCCGTAGACGGTCTAAATAAATGCAGACAGAAAAGGTCTGAACACCCCACAGCGTTCGCAGGACGCTTGTGGATTCATTTTGAAGCCGTTTTCGGCAACGTAGATTGTGCCCATTTGTCCGCAGACAATATGGCCAAGTGGACCCACACCCTTATCTCCCATGCCACGGAAGCAGGAAAGAATGCCTGTAACAATTATGACCCTTCGGAGGAGCTCATAATGAGAATCGGGTGGTCAAGAGATTGTCCCGCGTTTGGGAACAAGCGGCTCACGGTAAATCAGCCACTAGAACACCCGAGGAAAACCAAGCCGCCACAGACGTGCAGGCAGTAAGAACCACTATCCACAACCCCGCCTGGGTAAACGAGGGAAAGAACAGCCCCCCAGCCAAACCGCAAGAGTGCTACAATTGCGGAAAATTGGGACATTTTGCTAGAGAATGCAATGGCCCGAAGAAACCACAAAGTGCCCAACCGACATGTACTCTCGATAAGAAAAAGGCAGAGCCCGTAGTGACCGAGAACTGAGGTGTCCACATGATGATTTAAAGGAGACACTTGGTGAAAAGTGTTGTCCTTTCTGATGGAGCCTGCAGAATGTTTTATGTTGTCTGTCCGTTTGTTAAATGTTGTTCGTCCTACAGGAGAATTTTCTCACCGCCCCACACCCATTTCACCTGAACTTTTTAACTTTTCCCGCTGACACCCACCGTGGCCTCACGCCCATTCTGCCGAAACCTCTGAGGACTTGCCTCAGACACCCACCACCGCCACACGCCCATTCGGCCGATACCTCTGAGGACTTGCCTCAGAGGCACACCAGACCAGACGCCCGATCATAGCTACTCTTCGGATTGGATGGTATAATCAGAACAGTAACCTCACCATGATGACTACATTCTTGTCCATTCTTTGGTCGCTCAGGCAGTGGAGAAACGGCGTGATACCCGCCCTGCCTGGGGACCCCCCCCCCCCCCCCCCCCGTTGGTCAAAAACGTTCGGTTAGGGAAGCTACGGTATTGGTAGCCGTCCTACCCGCGGACTCCACCCAAATCTTGCCCGTCGCAGCCCACACGCACCTCATTCGAACTTTACTTTCAAAAACCGTTTTATTTTATTTAGGCAACCTTTGGGTTGCTGCCACATGCTATTTACATCCTAGAGCATTTGGATGATAAAGTTAGCACTGGTCCACCATTGGGAAGTGTGCCGTGTCCAAACATTTGTTTTGAAAAGAAAAAATGGGGGGGGGGGGGCGGTTTAATTGGCCCCAAGAAGGACAGACACACTAACACACAGCTATTAAACCGAAGCATTTGCACACACTACGCTTGTCTTACAGAACTCCAGAAGCTCCAAGTCCAGAGAAAACCAGCAAAAACAGGAAAAGGAAAGAAAAAAGACAGCCATGAGGACTCCTTTCTTTGTGCTCAACATATTTATGATGGACTTTTTGTTGCGCGGGAACGCGGACCCCATTACTCCAAACCCCCCTGCCGTTAACGCTTCACTGCCCCGCAGTACCGAGGACCCAGTCACCAACCACGCTGCATTATCCTGGTGTGCCAAGCTCATAACGTGCTTCTCCCTATCGTACATCATTGAGGCTCTATTGGCATTGGCTATACTCAGCTGTGCAGTACAGACCATGCACCTCCGCAAGTGGAAAAGGAGAGCGTACCGCGTTCGAACCCCGGTCTATCGGATCCGGTCCCCGATATTCGGCTATGACCAGACCCCAGACCCCCGCGACATATAAAGAATAAAGAGTATTCACGTTCATTATTCCTGTAAATAAAGAGATATACGGAACGTTTCATAAAAATAAAAAAATGTATGATCCTGAGCTTGACTGCCAAGCCAGGAATGAGTATATTAAATGTTGTGATTGTTGTTGTATGTTTTAGGAAGATAGGATAATGCAATGTGTAGGAGTATAGAGTGTTTAGGTAAAATTAGAGGTTCCCAGTTTATTTTTTTATAGATACTAATTGTTTAGGTAAATTTTTGTGCATAGCTAGGGTCAGAGTGGTGGCCATGTGGGAGGTGCCCCCCCAGTCGGGAAACGAAGAGGACAAAATGTATGTGATCCTTCACGCTTCGCGTCAGGATCACAAGGCGGTTATGTAGCCATGTAAAATGGCTGCGTTCCGATTAATCTGGCCAAAACCCAGTTTAAAATGGCTAACCCGAAGGACTGCTGGGAAAAGCAGCCATAGAGACACAAGCAGGCAGCTGCAGACAGGTTTGCATATTCAGCTCTGGGAACGTAGCCCAGATCGATACTCAGGGCTATCAACAGCCCATCAACCCAGGTATCCGCAGTTTCATTCAGGACTGTTTACACCTAATCTACTCAGACTTCCACAGCTAAATCGGCTATCCCCGGGAACAATTGCAACATATTAGCAATTGAATACCGGGCCAGACCTGTCGGCGCCTGCAGTGACCGAAACAAAGACAGGTGATGACCACCCCCGATCAAGGAATCGCCTCACCATTGGACACATCGACCCCAGAGACTGGGGACAGAATCCAATCACTTGGGACTCAGGGTCAAGGGCCGCCCCGGGAGGCGGGAAGCCCCTGGGCCCTATAAAAGTAAAGGTCCAAATTCAGATCTCTCTCTCTCATCTTCGCCTGCTCGAGTCCTTCGCAAGACCAGCCACTGGCAGCAGTAAGTTGAATCCAGCGATCGCTATCCGGTAGAGACACCTAGCCACCGACCTGTAGCAGCCTTTTGAATCCCGCGGGCCAGATTGGATTGGGCAAGCCATTCGGTTCCATGACCTGGTGGGCTCTTCCTAAGTTAAGTATTGGCCAGTCGTGATAGGTTTATTATATAGAAAGTAGTATTAGGGTGTTAATATTGCTTGTTGTATATAATAAATGACCGTTGTTTTAATCCTTACTAAGCGGTGTGCTGTGTTATTAATCATAACCTGAACTTGAACCACGTGGCGGTATCATAAAGATACCTGGCGACTCATGAGCAAAGGTGACCGAAACAGAGCAAATAGACTAAAGCTAGAAAGAGCAATAGGGTGCACTGTCCGCGGAACGCACAATTCACCCCATGGACTCGTTCATTGCTTTCAAATATCGATTTAATTCGCCTGTTTCGTTTTCCCAAATTATTCTATTAACGTTTGCGTTGCTTCTCTGCAATTTATTTCAGCACTCACATCTGTTAATGCTGTGCACATTGATTTTCGCACTTTTGAGCATTTAATGCTGAATTCAACATTGCTCCAACACTCGGCAGCTGATAATGCTCTCGCTCTGGAATTCCCTTCCGAAACGTCATACGATTGAGATAGTTTTCCTCAATCTTTAAAAACTTTCGTCATCTGTCCAAATATGTATTTTGATGCAATGTGAAATTTTCCTTTATGGTGCCATTGTAAGGTGCATCGGTGTGTATTAATTTATTAAATGCCCTGTTTAATCAAACACATATTATCACGGTGCTTCATCGTTTCGTAAAGTGTTGCTCCGTGAGGTGTGCACTCAAATATAGACACCTCATCACTAGTATCTTTTGTCATGGCAACCGGATGTCAACGCAAACTGTGGAACTCATCACGATGCAGGAAATTTTCAATTCCAGGACAGCGCAGGACAACCTGCAAATATTTTCAGATTAGCGATTCAAAGAGTCATTAAGGGCCTGAAGAAAACTACAGCTATTAAAAGCTTTGCTCAGAGTCCTTATTGACACACTCTGGGCTCCTGAACACTCCCAGAAAACTTAAGTCGTCAATTGATAGACACACCTGCCAAAATACGGCATTTCATCGACTCTGGCATTGTCATCAGACGCTTTCAGTTAATTAGCATGGCAATCCTCGAAAAAGTTAAAGCAGACATACAGGCGGGGTTCAACGGTGGCATTCATCCTGCGAGCAGACCTGTAGGTTTTGGGAACATCATAGAGCAGCGCAGAGATGATCAAAAGCTTTCTTAATTTCACGAAGGCTAGTGATAGCTTCCCTGGGCAATCGCACTGGCACATTGCAAGGCAGGATGGCAACCCGGAGTGACAAAGTAATATTTTCAAAGCCATATACTGTAACTCCAGCTGCTGCAGAAACACAGCAGAGCAGAAAAGAAAGATTTCTTCTGTATCGTGATAATATCATGAAAAAGAATGCCTAATGTCTCCAGTGCGTTTCTTCTTAGTTACTCGTTGAGTACACTGTTTTGTTTGCACTGGAGTGCTGACTGGGTTGCATTTGAGTGTTAAAGTGACAGTCTGGTGACTGAGGGATCTTCAGGGTTTATTTTTGTCTGAAGTCTAGTCTTTCTTTCATTTTGGTAAATTAACTTAAAAGTTGCTGTTTGGGTTAGAATAAGGGAAGTTCTACTTGCAGCTGCAGCTTGTTAATTAGCTACTTGGATTACGCCGGTTTTCAGAAGCTAGATTCTGACAGCATAAAGGTGAGCCAGCTTACAGTGCTGACTTTGTTTCCACAGGAGTGATGACTGGATTGAATTACGATGTGTTAAAGTGAGAGTTTGGTGACTGATGGAGTTAGGTGAGGAGCGAGCAAGATGGTCTTTCATTTCATTCCCTACATTTCCTTAAAGAGCTTGGAGGGAGCTGGAAGTTTACAGTGAGTGCAGCTGACAGGGAACAGAGTCGGAGGGGTGAGTTCCTGTTGGTTCACAGCGCAGCTATATTCTGTAAGGGAAGAGTTGTTTGTTTTTGTTTGTTTTTTCATTTAAAAAATGTTGTGCTGTTTTCTTTTTTGGGGGCAGCAAGCTATCTTTGGATCATTTAGCAGAATCGCGCGAATTTTAGAGGGTTCACTTGAGAGAGTAGCAGCAGTACATACATATATATATACACATATACATATTTAAGGGCCTAACGGGTGTTTAATCATTTCTTTTTTTCCCTTTGGAACCTCTTTGGGAATTCAGATCAGAGGGGTTGGTGGCGAGGGCAGTTGCGTACTGCTCCTGGACGATGTGGATGGTGAGGGACACCACCCGTGTCCCCGCTGACTACGCCTGCGGGAATTGCACCCAACTGCAGCTCCTCAGATACCGCATTAAGGAACTTGAGCTGTAGGTGGATGAACTTCGGATCATCCGGGAGGCAGAGGGGGTGATAGAGACAAGTTACAGGGAAGTAGCCACACCCAAGATGCAGGATAGGAGTAGCTGGATTACAGTCAGCGGAAGGAAAATGAACGGGCAGACAGTGCAGGATCCGTCGTGGTCGTTCCCCTTAAAAGCAAGAAAATATACCGTTTTGCATGCTGTTGGTGGCCGGGGGGGGGGGGGGGGATGACCTACCGGGCAACGCCCTAGCGGCCAGGTCTCTGGCATTGAACCTGGCACTGTGGCTCAGAAGGGAAGGGGGAGAATAGAAAAGCAATTCTTATATGAGACTCAATGATTAGGGGAATGGACAGGAGGTTCGGTGGTCGCGAACGAAACTCCCGGATGGTGTGTTGCCTCCCGGGTGCCAGGACCAGGGATGTCTCGGATCGAGTCTACAGGATTCTTAAGCGGGGGGGGGGGGGGGGGGACACAAGCAGAATTGGTGGTGCGCAAACGCACCAACGACATAGCTAAGAAAAGGGATGAGAATTTAAAAAATCAGTTTAGGAGTTAGATTGTAAGTTAAAGAGCAGGACAAGCAGAGCAGTGATCTTAGGATTGCTACTTGTGCCACGTGCAAGTGAGGCAAGGAACAGAGAGCGAGTGCAGCTGAATACGTGGCTACAGGGCTGGTGCAGGAAGAAAGACTTCAGATATGTCGATCATTGTGATTACGTCTGGGGTAAGTGGGACCTGCACATGAAGGACGGATTGCATCTAAACTGTAGGGACACCAATGTGCTGTGTGGGATGTTTGCCAGTGCTCGTCGGGAGGGATTAAACTAGTTTGACAGGGGGATGGAAACCACAGCTATGGATCAGAAGATAGGGTAGCTGTTGAACACGCAAGCGTAATATGCAACGAGTTTGTGACTAAGGATACACAGTTGATAGGGCAACGTTGGAGTCAGTGGAATGGATTATAGTATGTCTCTTTCAATGCAAGATTATCAGGAATAAGGGAGATGAGCTTTGTGCATGGATCACTTCTTCGAACTACGATGTTGTGGCCATTGCGGACACATGGATTTCACAGGGGCAGGAATGGTTGTTAGATGTTCCGTGATTTAGCTGTTTTCAGAAGAATAGGAAGGGAGGTAAAATAGGACGGGGAGTGGCACTGTTAATTAGGGAGTGCATCACAAACTGCAGAAAAGGAGGTAGTCGAGGCGGGTTAGAACATAGAACATTACGGCGCAGTACAGGCCCTTCGGCCCTCGATGTTGCGCCGACCTGTGAAACCACTCTAAAGCCCATCTACACTATTCCCTTATCGTCCATATGTCTATCCAGTGACCATTTGAATGCCCTTAGTGTTGGCGAGTCCACTACTGTTACAAGTAGGGCATTCCACGCCCTTACTACTCTCTGAGTAAAGAACCTACCTCTGACATTTATTTATCTCCCTTCAATTTAAAGCTATGTCCCCTCGTGCTAGACATCACCATACGAGGAAAACGGCTCTCACTGTCCACCCTATCCAATCCTCTGATCATCTTGTATGCCTCAATTAAGTCACCTCTTAACCTTCTACTCTCTAACGAAAACAGCCTCAAGTCCCACAGCCTTTCCTCATAAGATCTTCGCTCCATACCAGGCAAAATTCTGGTAAATCTTCTCTGCCCCCTTTCCAATGCGTCCACATCCTTTCTATTATGCGGCGACCAGAATTGCGCGCAATACTCCAAATGCGGCCGCACCAGTGTTTTGTACAGCTGCAACATGACCTCATGGCTCCGAAACCCAATCCCTCTACCAATAAAAGCTAACACACCGTACGCCTTCTTAACAACCCTCTCAACCTGCGTGGCAACTTTCAGGGATCTATGTACATGGACCCCGAAATCTCTCTGCTCATCCACACTGCCAAGAATCTTACCATTAGCCCAGTACTCTGTCTTCCTGTTATTCCTTCCAAAATGGAGCACTTCACACTTTTCTGCATTAAACTCCATTTGCCACCTCTCAGCCCAGCGCTGCAACTTATCTATGTCCCTCTGTAACTTGTAACGTCCTTCCGCACTGTCTACAACTCCACCTATTTTAGTGCCATCTGCAAATTTACTCACCCATCCTTCTACGCTCTCCTCCAGATCATTTATAAAAATGACAAACAGCGGTGGCCCCAAAACAGATCCTTGTGGTACACCAGTAGTAACTGGACTCCAGTCTGAACATTTACCGTCAACCACCACCCTTTGCCTTCTTCCAGCTAGCCAATTTCTGATCCAAACTGCTAAATCACCCTGAATCCCATGCCTCCGTATTTTCAGCAGTCGCCTACCGTGGGGAACCTTATCAAACGCTTTCCTGAAATTCATATACAGCACATCAACTGCTTTACCCTCATCCACCTGTTTGGTCACCTTCTCAAATAACTCAATAAGGTTTGTGAGGCACGACCTCCCCTACCCGAAAGCGTGTTGACTATCTCTAATCAAATTATTTCTTAGCACATGATTATACATCCTATATCTTATAAACCTTTCCAAGATTTTTCCCACAACAGAAGTAAGGCTCAGTGGTCTATAGTTACCGGGGTTGTCTCTACTCCCCTTCTTGAACAAGCGGACAACATTTGCTATCCTCCAGTGTTCTTGTACTATTCCGGTAGACAAAGATGACTTAACGATCAAAACCAAAGTTTCAGAAATCTCCTCCCGAGCTTCCCAGAGAATCCTAGGATAAATCCCATACGGCCCAGGGGACCTATCCATTTTCACACTTTCCAGAATTGCTAACACCTCCTCCTTATGAACCTTAAGCCCTTCTAGTCGAGTAGCCTGAATCTCAGTATTCTCCTCGACAACATTGTCTTTTTCCTGTGTCAATACTGACGAAAAATATTCATTTAGCACCTCTCCTATCTCCTCGGACTCCAAGCACAACTTTTCACTACTGTCCTTGACTGGCCCTACTCTTACCCTAGTCATTCGTTTATTCCTGACATATCTATAGAAAGCTTTAGGATTATCCTTGATCCTACCTGCGAAAGACTTATCATGCCCCCTCCTGGCTCTTCTTAGCTCTCTCTTTCGTTCCTTCTTAGCTAACTTGTAACTCCCGAGTGCCCTAACTGAACTTTAATGTATCATCTTTACATAAGCCTCCTTCTTCCTCTTGACAAGTGTTTCGACGGTTCCCTTGCTCGACCACTTCCTCCCTGCCTGACAGGTACATACTTATCAAGGACACGCAGTAGCAGTTCCTTGAACAAGCTCCACATTTCCATTGTGCCCACCCCCTGCATTTTTCCGATCCATCCGATGCATCGAGAGTCTTGCCTCATCGCATCATAATTGCCTTCCCCCATTATAACTCTTGCCCTGCGGTATATACCTATCCCTTTCCATTACTAAAGTAAACTTAATCGAATTGTCGTCACTATCACCAAAGTGCTCCAAATCTAACACCTGTCCTGGTTCATTACCCAGTACCAAATCCAATATGGCCTCGCCTCTCGTTGGCCTATCTACATACTGTGTCAGGAAACCCTCCTGCACATATTGGACAAAAACAGACCCATCTAAAGTACACGAACTATAGCGTTTCCAGTCAATATTTGGAAAGTTAAAGTCCCCATAACAATTGCCCTGTTGCTTTCGCTCTTTTCCAGAATCATCTTTGCAATTCTTTCCTCTACATTTCTGGAACTTTTCGGAGGCCCATAAGAAAACCCCTACTATGTATCTACTGAGTCAGTATGGGTGGACGAGAGAAACAAGAAAGGAACAGTCACTTAATTGGGAGTTTTCTATTGACCCCCCCAATAGCAGCAGAGAGTTAGAGGAACAAATTGGGCAGCAGATTTTGGACAGGCGTGCAGGTAACAGAGATGTTGTCATGCGTGACACCAACGTCCCTAAAATTGACTGGACCTCCTCACTGCAAATGGTTTGGATGGAGAAGATTTTGTCAGCTGTGTACAGGATGGATTAATGACTCAGTATGTAAATAGGCTGACTAGGGGGCAGCCACATTTGACTTGGTGCTCGGCAACAAACCTGGCCAATTGTCAGATGTCTCGGTGGGAAAGCATTTTGGTGACAGTGACCACAACTCCTTGGCCTTTACTGTAGTCTTGGAGAGGGATAGGAACAGACAGTATGGGAATGTATTTAATACGGGAAGGGAAATTATGCTGCTATTGACAGGAGCTCAGGAGCATAAAGTGGGAACAATTGTTCTTGGAGAAATGCACAACAGTAATGTGGGGGTTCTTTAAGGAGCATTTGCTGCGAGTGCTGGATAGTTTTGTCCCACTGAGACGAGGAAGGAAAGGTGAGGTGAAGGAGCCTTAGATGACAAGAGAAGTGGAGCTTCTCGTAGGAGGAAGAAGGAAGCTAGCGTGAGGTTCAGGAAGCAACGAACCGGCACGGCTCGAGAGAGAGTTACAAGGCATCCAGGAAGGAAGTAAAATATTGACTTTGGAGAGCTAGAAGGGGGCATGGAAAAGTCCTGGGCGGAAGGATTCGGGAATACCCCAAGGCTTTCTACACTTATGTGAGAAATAAGAGCATGATCAGAGTGAAAGTAGGGCCGACCAGGGATAGTGGAGGGAACGTGTGCCGAGAGACTGAGGAGCTGGACGAGACCCTAAATGAATATTTTGCTTCAAAATTCACGAGCGAGAGGGACCTTGTTGCTCATGAGAACAGTATGAACCAGTTTAATATACTCGAACAAGTTCATATTAAGGAGGAGGGTGTGCTCAACATTTTGAAAAGCATCAGAATAGATAAGTCCCTTCCGCCTGACGGGATATACTCAATGTTACTGCGGGAAGCGAGGGAGGATATTACTGTTTTTTGTCGATGATCTTTGCGTCCTCATTCTCCACTGGAGTAGTCCCGAATGATTGGAGGGAGGCGAATGTTGATCCGCTGTTCAAGAAACGGAATAGGAAAATCCCGGGGAATTACAGACCCGGGGAATTATCAGCCTTACGTCTGTGGTGAGCAAAATACTGGATTGGTTCTGAGAAATCGGATTTATGATTATTTAAAAACACATTGTTTGATTAAAGATAGTCAGCATGGCTTTGTGAGGGGCAGGTCATGCCTCTCAAATCTCTTTGAATTTTTTGAGGATGTGACGAGACCGGGTAGTGGATGTGGTGCATATGGATTTCAGTAAGGCATTTGTGAAGGTTCCCCATGGTAGGCTCATTCAGAAAGTTAGCGGGCATGGGATACTGGGGAATTAGACTGTCTGGATACAGAATTGGCTGACCTAAAGAAGACAGCGAGTGGTAGTGGGTGTAAAGTATTCCGCCTGGAGGTCGGTGGCCAGTGGTTTCCCGCAGGGATCTGTACTGGGACGTCTGCTCTTTGTGGTTTTTATAAACGACTTGGCTGAGGAAGTGGAAGGGTGAGTTATTAAGTTTGCCGATGACACGAAGGTTGAGAAGTGGCAGGTGGAGTTCAACCTTGATAAATGTGAAGTGAGTCATTTTGGAAGGTCGAATTTGAATACATAATTAAAGGCAGGATTCTTGGAAGTGTAGAGGAACAGAGGGATCTTGAGGTCCACGTGCATGGATCCCTCAAAGTTGCCACCCAGTTTGATAGGGTAGATAAGAAGACGTATGTTGTGTTGGCTTTCATGAACAGCGGGATTGAGTTTTAGAGCGGCGAGGTTGTGCTGCAGCTTTATAAAACCCGAGTTAGACCACACTTAGAACAAAGGACAAAGAAAGAGTACAGCACAGGAACAGGCCCTTCGGCCCCCCAGGCCTGCGCCGATCCAGATCCTCTATCTAAAACTGTCGCCTATTTTCTAAGGATCTGCATCCCTCTGCTCCCTGCCCATTCATGTATCTGTCTAGATACATCTTAAATTAAGCTATCGTGCCCGCCTCTACCACCACCGTGGCAATGCGTTCCAGGCACCCACCACCCTCTGCATAAAGATCTTTCCACGCATATCACCCTTAAACGTTTCCCCTCTCACATTGAACACGTGACCCCCCCCTCCCCCAGTAATTGAGTACCGCTCTCTGGGAAAAAGCTTCTTGCTCTCTACCCTGCCTATACCCCTCATGATTTTGTAGACCTCAATGAGGTCCCCGCCTCAACCTTCGTCTTTCTAATGAAAATAATCCAAATCTACTCAACCTCTCTTCATATCTAGCGCCCTCCATACTAGGCAAAATCCTGGTGAACCTCCTCTGCACTTGGTATATTGTGTCCTTTTCTGGTCGCCTCATTATAGGAGGATATTGATGCTTTGGAGAAGGTACAGAGGAGATTTACCAGGATGCTGTCTTGTCTGGATGGCATGTCTTATGAAGAAAGGGTGAGGGAGCTAGAACTTTTCTCACTGGAGCGAAGAAGGCAGAGAGGTGACTTGATAGGGGTGTACAAGGTGATGAGAGGCATTGTTAGAGTGGATAGCCAGAGAATTTTCCCCACGGCGGAAATGGCTGTCACGAATGTACATAATTTTAAGATGATTGGAGGAAGATATAGGGGAGGTGTCAGAGGTTGGTTCATTACACAGAGAGTGGTGGGTACGTGGAATTCACTGCCAGCAAGGATGTGGTGCCTGAGTAATTCGGACAAGTAAGCGACTCTTGACTGGCACATGGACAGCAGTAAATTGAAGAGGTGTCGGTTAGGTTGATATTAGATTGGGATAAATGGTCGGCACAACATCTTGGGTCGAAGGGCCTGGACTGTGCTGTCCTCTTCTACGTTCTATGTACACAACCAGGACATGTATTTGATTATGTGGGTCAAATATCTTCCTTCTATACGCCTACGAGACTATGACTTACAAAGATTGCCTTCTTATTAGTCGTAAACGTATTATCTTCCAGGTAGTGAATGTTTTATTTGATGTGTTGTCACCTGTTGGTTTTTATCGTAAAGTCGAATAACTTTCTTCCTCATCTTCACCCAGTTGTTACTACTCGATTGAGCACATGGATATTTCAACAAATTATCCCAGTTCTCTCGGCGAATTATTTTTAGTTAAAGAGAGGAAATAATGGTATAACGTATGTTCATCGGAGCACGTTAAAAATCTACGACTACTGAGCTATCATTAACATGCATTTGCGCATGTCTGTTCAACAGACTGATGGTGGACCGTTAGTTGCAACGATAAAGCAATTTAAAGCACATTAAATTCTAAAACTGGATTGGAACGCATTTTAATATTTTCACTCTTAACATAATGATTGCTCTGAAATCAGCAGCCTGTCAAGGGCGTGAATCTGTTTCGCCAATGCAAAAGCTGTATGTATTAAGACGTTAATTTGTTTCAAGTTTGAAGAGACAACTGATCAAGATCCATTGCTGCAAACATCAGATCAGCTAAACTGTAAAAGTACGTTACCATTTTCCAGGATTAATAAAAGTAATCTCCGGTTTTCATTTTCCCTCACACCGTCAAATGATATTATACACATTTTACGCTTTTGCCATGCACTCGCCCTGCTTTTGACCCCACATGCATGCCATTTTACACTTGTCCGCACTAAATTTCTTTGACTTTTGACTTCAGCAATGAGACTTTTGAATTGCAGCGAAGGGCTGAGATTTACTCATATTTTGATGTGTTTACTCACGACATTCGTTGACATATATTTCTCATTCCTAATTTTCTGAGAGAAGGGGCGCATGAATCGCAGCGCAGTCTGAGTAAGTGACTCGTCTGACGAACTCCTCAAGATGCCTGAACATGAGCACTGATTTAATACGAGATTTGGGTGCTCGTATACGCGGCGTTGAGGCTGGGTTGTCAGTCTCAATGCGTGTAATGTTATTTAGAGACAAAACTAAAATCATAATAATTTAAATAAGTTTAGCTCAGGAAATTGATCGAAAATGAGAAGAAAAGTACCATCCTTGTCAATACTTTTGCCTCTGGAAATCACAAGAACTTTGGAAAATACCAACTAGTTCACTAAACAGTTCAGGGAAATGAATAATAATGCAGGTCGTAAGCCCTCTCGTTCACCAGCCCCTTTTGACAGATTCACAGAACAATTGAGTGCAGAAGGGTTTGCATGAACGCATGAAATACAATTTACATGCCTACCTAATACCATTTCTCAGCACTTGGCTCACAGTCTTGAATATTATGACGTGCCAAGTGCTCTTCCAGGTTGGTGCTAAAAATGTAAAGCAACCCGCCCTTACCACGCCTCAAGGCAGTACATTCCAGACCTTCACCACTCTCTGGGTAAAAACTCCCTCTGGGTACAAACTCTCTGAGTTTCTTTCCTGAAATCCCCCCTAAACCGCCTGCCCCTCATCTTGAACATGTCCTACCTCGTAACTGACCCGTCAACTAAGGGGAACAGATGCTCCCTATCCACATTATACATACCTTTCACAATCTTGTACAACGAAACAGTGAATGGTAGAACCCTCAAGAGTATTGAAAGTCAGAGAGATCTAGGTGTACAGGTCCACAGGTCACTGAAAGGGACAACACAGGTGGATAAGGTACTCAAGAAGGCAGACGGCATGCTTGCCTTCATTGGCCGGGGCATTGAGTATAAGAATTGGCAAGTCGTGTTGTATAGAACCTTAGTTGGGCCACACATGGAGTATAGTGTTCAATTCTGGTCGCCACACTACCAGAAGGATGTGGAGCCTTTAGAGAGGGTGATTTAGAAGAGATTTACCAGGATGTTGCCTGGTATCAAGGGTATTAGCTATGAGGAGGGGTTGAATAAATTCGGTTTGTTCTCACTGGAACGACGGAGGTTGAGGGGCGACCTGACAGAATTTTACAAAATGATGAGGGGCATAGACAGAGTGGATAGTCAGAGGCTTTTCCCCAGGCTAGAGGGGTCAATTACTAGGGGGCATAGGTTTAAGGTGCGAGGGGCAAGGTTTAGAGTAGATGTACGAGGCACGTTTTTTTGCACAGAGGGTAGTGGGTGCCTGGAACTCGCTGCCGGAGGAGGTGGTGGGAGCAGGTACGATAGTGACATTTAAGGGGCATCTTGACAAATACATGAATAGGTTGGGAATACAGGGATACGGACCCAAGAAGTGTAGAAGATTGTAATTTAATCGTGCAGCATGGTCGGCACGGGCTTGGAGGGCCGAAGGGCCTGTTCCTCTGCTGTACGTTTCTTTGTTCTTTGTTCTTAACTCGAGCAGGTCGTCCTAAGTCTTCCCTGCTCCAGCGAAAACAATCAAATTTCAACATTCCACCCAGGCAACATCCTAGTTAATCGCCTGTGTACCCCCTCCAGTGAAATCACATTCTTCCTACAATATGGTGACCAGAATTGAGCATATTACTCCAACTGTGGCCGAATCAAAGTTCAATGCATTTACAATATGATCAGCCTGCTTCAGTAATCTATACTTCGAGTGACAAAGGCAAGTGTCCCATATCCCCTGTTCGCCACCCTCTTAACGTGTCCCTTCTGCCTTGAGATATCTATAGTCAAACACAGCAGCTTCCCTTTATTCCTTGGAACGTCCCAGTGTCTGGCCATTCATTGAATACTTCCTTGCCATATTACTCATTTCAAACTGTATCGCCAGACACTCAATCGCATTGTTTTGTTTTTATTTTCAAATCAATGGGCAATTTGATATTGTCAATACACCTACACTGCACATCTGTGAACTGCTAGTGTGAGATCCACGCCGACACGTGGAGAATGCGCAAACTTCTTAAGGACAATGACCCGAGCCGACCTTTATCCTGGGTCCTCAACGTCGAGAGGCAGCAATGCTAACCAATGTGCCACTTGGCCGTCCAACATCACTGCTAACCACTCGGCCAATTTTTGTGTTATCTGCAAACATACCGCCCCCCCCCCCCCCAATAGTCATCTATATCGTTAAGAGAAACGACAAACAGTAGTAGATCCAGCATCGATCCCTGCGGTACGCCACTGGACACTGGCTTCCACTCATTAAAGCGGCCGTATGTCATCACGCTCGGTCTCCAACAGCTCAGCTAATGTTGAACCTTCTGTATAAGTCTCCCATCTGGGAATGTGTTAAAGACTTTGCTAAAATCCATGTAAACTACACCAACTGCAGTACCCTCATCTACACACATAGTCATATGCTCAAATAATTCAATCAAATTTATTTGGAATGATCTCCTTCTGACAAATCCATGCTGACTATTTCTGATTAAAGCTTGGCTCTCTAAGTGGATAAAGATTCCTTCAGTATACTGACAATGAAAATCAGATGCTATAAACTTATACTGATGAAGCCAGAATCCCGGGAATAAATGTAGCAGAATATGTGGAAAAGTTTGCTCCCTGCTGCCATTCAAAATATTCGTGGGTGAAGGTAAACATCACCTTCCTTTTGTGCAAATTTCTCTTATCTTTTGATGTCCAAACATTGGTGATCCTCGCCCCCCCCCCTCCGCCCTCCCCCCGAGAAAACAATCAACTAACTTTTCACAGATTTCACGTACAGAAACTTCAAATAATGACAGACAAAGCGTTCTAATCGCAATCTAATCGCGTTAGTATTTTCGTAACAACGTAATTTGAGATTATGACTCCTCATCATAGTCTCAATGTGTGCAAATATGCCTGCTAATATGTAGCACATAATGCAAAACTTGATCTACATATGTCCTGTGCAGCTGCGGCATGCAGATGGATAAGGCACAAATTGCCACCTATTCCGACTCCTCTGAATTATAAAATTGTGATAGATTCGACGAACAATTGACACTTAAGCAGGAGAAACGTCTTCCAAACACTCTCTTTCTGCCTCACCACAACACTCTGGTTCCTGATTTCTTGCAGCCTTGTAGACACATCCAGAGTGCGGGGAGATGGATAGCATCTGTTATCCAAATGGCATCGACACAATGATGGCGGACAGTACCCCAGCAATATAGAAGTATATTCTACAGGAATCGGGAGAAAACTCTCTTCTCAGATGCATCGTACCTGTTGGAGGTCAATAATCTCAACTTCATTACACCGTGACATGATGACTAATGAAACATGTCCTAACCATAATAATCTTCGCTGTTTCATCAATGATATCTCTCCAATTTCTGAAATGCATGTGCTCGCCAATCGTGGTCGCGTTCTTTTCCAACGCAATTCCTCAGGTAAATACGCAGTTTTTGATAACAAGGAGCAAAACAACGGCTGAGGTCAAAACTGTTCCTGTTCAATTGCCAGCAAAATTCTCACCATATAAATGGCAGGCATGACATACCCCCACCAGGATATACCGAAATCAATCTTCGTGATGTTCAATGTTATCAACATCCTGGACGTTACCATTGGAAAGAAACTAGAGTAGCTATGTTATACTAGCTCCAGAAGTAAATAAAACTCAATGATCTGCTTATATTACAAAACCTGTCTACGATCGATTAGCCACAACGGGTGAGTACTTTCTAATTTTCTTGACCTGTTCAGGGCCAATGATATTCAAGACATTTGATAAAATTAAGTATAGAGCAAACGATTTGGTTGTCACGCTCCACCACAATGAACTTTCAGGCATTTGACAAGGAATTCCTCGCGTTTTGCGATCCATCCACAATATGCACTGTAAAAACTCATCATGATTTATTCGACAGCTGCTGTTGGACCCTCGGCCTATACGACCTCAAAACAGAACGTTGGCAGACTCATATTTAAACTATGTCGAAGACATTTGCTAAGTTACACCAATTGTGTTTTGGATCTATGTCATTGTTTCTTCTGAACCCTGGACACAATCCCAGTCCAACTGGAACTGAACTGCAGCAGCAACATCACCACGTGATTCGCATCGTTCGTTTATTATGTATCTTCGCCAATTTCACCACATCTTCTCAAAGTTTTCAGTTGGTACAAAGTTGCGTGGGAGGGTGAGCTGTGAGGAGGATGCAAAAATGGACAGCCTGAGTGTGTGAGCATATGTCTGGAAACCCAATATAATATGGATTAATGTGGGATTTTCCGCTTTGATGGCAAAAATAGGAAGGCAGATTATTATTTGAATGGGTGTAAATTCAGTGAGGTAGACACTCAGCGAGATCTTCGTGTCATTGTGCATCAGTCGCTGAAAGTAAGCGTGCAGGTACAGCATGCAGTAAAGAAGACATGTGGTATGTTAGCCCTCATAGCGAGAGGATGCGAGTATAGGAATATAGATGCAGTACTATAATTGTATATGCCATTGATGAGGCCACACCTGGAGTACTGTGTGATGTTTAGGTGTCCTTATCTGAGGAAAGATTGTTTGCTATGGAGGGGGTGTAACGAATGTTTACCAGGCTGATTCCTGGTATTGCGGGACTATCATATCAGGAGAGATTACGTCGGTTAGGATTATATTGATTGAAGTTTAGAAGGATCTCGTGGGAGATTTAGAAAAGTCTCACAGAATTAGACAGGGTAGTTTGAGATGAAATATTCCTGATGGTGGGTAAAAATTGTAGAACTGAGATGAGGAGAAATCTCTGCACCAGACATTGTTGGATCTGTGCAATTCATTAGCACAGAAAGCAGTCGAGGCCAAAACATTGTATAATTTATAAAGGAATGAGATATAGCTCTTTAGGCTAAAGGGATTAAGAGAAATCAGGGGGGGGGGGCGGGATCAGGACATTGAACTTGATGATTAGCCATGATAGTAATGAATGGTGGAGCAAGTTCGAAGGGTTGAATGTTCTCTTCCTGCTTCTATTTCCTATGTATGTTTGTATTTTCACGACCGATTTGCTTTGCAAAATTTATGTTGGATAGCCGAAATCAGGTGAATGGAAAATAATAACACAGTGAGGTCTGTTCGTTCTGCAGAAATACGATCACCTCTAATCGTAAAAACTTAAGATGAGAGATCCGTTCTGCTAAACCACACGTGACAGAACAAATTCCGTTTGTCTTTTGTTTTTACGGAGGTCGACGTTCAAATTCATCTGAAAGGTAACTGTTAATTAACTTTTCAGCTGCTCAAAAGTATTCTGTTCTTCAAGTCTTTCCACAAATCTTTTTTTTTTCGAACTCATGATCAATAATGCACATTGGATTACCCAGGGTTTCATAATCAGATCACGTTCGTGAGGGGAATATCAAAAATAAATTGAACAGTAATGAGCTCTGTTGCTTCACAGCGCCAGGGGCACGGGTTCAATACGTGGTGTCTTCACGTTCTCCCCTTTTCTGCGTGAGTTTCTTCCGGGTGCTCTGGTTTCCTCCCACAATTCCAGAAAGATGTGTTTGTTGGTGAAAAGGACATTCTGAATTTTCCTTCAGTATACTTGAACAGAGGCAGCACGTTGGTGCAATGGTTAGCACTGTTGCCCCATGGCACAAAGTTCCCAGGATCGACCCCGACTCTGGGTTACTGTCCGTGTGGAGTTCGCACAATCTCCTCGTGTTTGTGTGGGTTTCGCCCCAACAACATAAATATGTGCAGGGTAGATGGGTTGGCAAGCTAAATTGCCATTGAATTGGAAAAAATGAATTGGGTACTCTAAAGTTATTGAAAAAAGTATACCTGAACAGGCGCCGGAGTCTGGCGCAGAGGGAATTTTCACAGTAACTTCATTGCAGTGTTAATGTAAGCCTATTTGTGACACTAATAAAAAATATCATGTAATGAATATCAGGAAAGCGAGGTCAATACATGCCAGAGAAAGTATTGTGCTGAGCGAAAAAATATAATGGAATGAAGCGAAATTTGATGGAACACAATATCCTTCTTCTGTAACGCTGTAAGTTTTATTAGTGACACAAGTAGGCTTATATTAAGACTGCATTGAAGTTACTGGGAAAATTCTCCAGTCGCCACACTCCTGCACCTGGCGGGTACACTGAGGGTGTTTTCTGGATATCCAATTAACCTAACGTAAGATTGAGGAAGCAAGGGATCTGGCACGGCTCTAGCGGGTTACAAGGTAGCTAGGACCGTACTCAAAATTGGACTTAGGAGAGCTAGAAGGCGGCATGAAAAAGCCCTGGCGGGAAGCCTTAGGGAAAATCCCAAGGCTTTCTACACTGATATGAGAAATAACAGGATGATCAAAGTGAGATAGGGCCAATCAGGGATCGTGGAGGAAACTTTTGCCTAGTGTTTGAGGACTTAGGGGACGCCCTGAATGAATATTTTGCTTCAATATTTACTAGAGAGAGGTACCTTGTTGCTCGTGAGAACAGCGTGAAACAGGTTAATGGTCTCGAAGAGGTTAAGGAGGATGTGCTGGAAATGTTGAAAAGCATCAGGGTAGATAGGTCCGCTGGGCCAGACGAAATGTAACCAAGATTTATACGGGAAGCAAGGAAATAAATTTGTGCGCCGTTGGCGATGATCTTTACGTCCTCACTCTCCACTGTAGTAGTACCGGATGATTGGAGGGAGGCGAATATTGTCCCCTTGTTCCAGAAAGTAAATAGGGAAATCCTTGGGAATTACAGACTAATTAGTCTTACGTCTGTGGAGAGCAAAATGCTGGAAAGGGGAGAGATAGGAATTACGATTATTTCGAAAAAGATAGTTTGATTAAAGATAGTCAGCATGGTTTTGTGAGGGGCAGGTCATGCCTCACCAGCCTCGTGAAATTATTTTAGGATGTGACGAGTCACGTTTATGAATGTCGATCAGACGGCAGCACGGTGGCACAGTGGTTAACATTGCTGCCTCACGGCGCCGAGGTCCCAGGTTCGATCCTGGCTCTGGGGCACTGTCCGTGTGGAGTTTGCATATTCTCCCCGTGTTTGCGTGGGTTTCGCTCCCACAACCCAAAGATTTGCAAGATTGGTGGATTGGCCACGCTATTGCCCCTTATTTGGGAAAAATGAATTGGGTATTCTAAATTTCTTTTTAAAAAATGAAGGTCGGTCAGTGGATGTGGTATATATGAATTTCAGTCAGGCATTTGATAAGGTTCCCCATGGTAGTCTCATTCAGAAAGTCAGGGGGCCTGGGATGCCGGGACATTTGGGCTGTCTGAATACAGAATTGGCTGGCCAAAAGAAGACAATGAGTGGTATATGATGGAAAGTATTGCCCCTGGAGGTCGGTGACCAATGGTGTCCCGCAGGGATCTGCTCTGGGCACTCTGCTCCTTGTGGTTTTTATAAATGACTTTAATGAGGAAGTACAATGGTGGGTTAGTAAGTTTTCCGATGACAGGAAGATTGGTGGAGTTGTCGTTATTATCAAGGGCTGTTGCAGGTTACAACAGGACAGTCACAGGAGGCAGAGCTGGGCTGAGAAGTGCCAGATGGAGTTCAACCGAGATAAATGTGAAGGGATTTATTTTGGAAGGTCAAATCTGAATGCTGAATAAAGGGTAAAAGGCAGGGTTATTGGAAATGTGTTTAAACAGAGGGATCTTGGGGTTCACGTACATCGATCTCTTAAAGTTGCCACCCAGATTGATAGGGTTGTTGAGAAGACGGACGGTGTGTTTTCTTTCATTTTAACAGGGGGGTTAAATTCAAGAGCGTGGGGTTTTGCTGCACATTTATAATACCCTGGTTCGGCCATACTTGAAATATTGCGTCCAGTTCTAGTCGCCTCATTATGGGAACGACGTGCATGCTTTGGAGAGGGTGCAGAGGAGATTTACCACAATGCTGCCTGCACTGGCGGGCATGTCTTTCGGAGAAACGTTGAGGGAGCTAGGGTTTTTCTCGCTGGAGCGAAGAAGAAAGAGAGGTGACTTGATAGATGTATACAAGGTGATGAGAGGCATGGATAGAGTGGGTAGCCTCAGACCTTTCGCCAGGGTAGAAGTGGCTGTCACGAGCGAACATAATTCTAAGATGATTGTCGGAAGGTATACTCGTCAGATGTCGGTTCTTGACACAGAGAGTGGTGGGGGCGTGACATGCACTGCCATCAAAGGTGGTGGAATAAGAGTCCTTAGGGACATTTAAGCGATTTTTGGACAGGCACATGGACAGCAGTAAATTGAAGGGTTGTAGGTTTGGTTGATCTTAGATTAGGATAAGTGGCTTGCACAACAAATTGGGGCGAAGGGCCTGTACTGTGCTGTACTGTTCTATGTTCTATGTTCGAACAAGCACGTCTTTCGGGATTTAATTTACATATAATTCGACATTAATTAATCGATAGAACTATTTGAACAAATACATTTCTTCAACGTTCATGAGGAATACAATGGTTTTTGTTCCATCCCTTTTTCACATTGCCTTAGTTTTTCTTCTACAAATATAGCACTTGAGTATGTCAAATCGAAGTTGCAATTAATCCGAATAATACCCAATTAATGGCAAACGTGTAATCAAGTTGCAAACAGGTTATCAGCTTAACTTCAGTCGAAATCATGTAACCATTGACTTTTGGGGATATAGTATCGCCTCGTGTAGAATGGGGTGAAATATCATTACTCAGTCGCTTCAGAATTACACATTCACTCATGCTCCCTTGAATGTGCCTTCTCACTTTGTGGCTCGATTTAAGTAATGTTAACCTTGTCATTATACTGGGGAGGAACTTATTGTATACTTTACATAAATTATTCACCCTATTCATTCACCGAAACAGGGAATGGAAACAATAATTTCCGAGATGATCCTGACTGAAAGGCAATTTCTCACGAGGTTGACATCTTGTTTTTGGATTATAATAATAATCATTATTGCCACAAGCAGGTTCCCATTAACACTGAAATGAAGTTACTGTGAAAAGCCACGTGTAACCACATTCAGGCGCCTGTTCGGGTACACGGAGGGTGAATTCAGAATGTCTAATTCACTTAACAGCACGTCTTTCGGGATGTATGGGTCGAAGCTCGAGCACTCGGAGGATAGCCAGGCAGGCACTGGAAGAACGTGCTGACTCTGCACAGACAGTGACCCAAGCTGGGAATTGAAACAGGGTCCCTGGCACTGTTAAGCAACAGTGCTACCCACTGTGCTGTCGTGCTGCCCCATGGCTGGTGGTGCTTCTCGCATGACATCCATATTCTTCATTCAGCCAGATGTCATTACCTGGCTTTCTGGTACGTAGCAGAGTGGGGGTTATGCAGGCATATGAGGTGATAGAGTTAAATGCGGTTGAGTAAAATTGTGCGGTCCTTGATGGCCCGTAGCGCCTCATGGATTTCCTGATTTGAATAGCTGGATCTGTTCAACTGTTTTCCACTTGGCAGTACAACACAAATGAATTGAGGATATCTTCAGTTTGAACATGAAACTTTGTGCGGCGGTGTATCATGGACAGATGTATCTGTGGAACGTAGATTGTTCATTCACCGGTCCAGTGTGTTTTTCCCTCTTGGTTGTTTCCTGATGACCTCTTGCAGATCCACGTAAGAAGGCATCTCCTTTCGGACGCGGCAACTTCGGTCTGAGGTTGCATTACCGAGTCACTCTTAGTGTTGAACATTGATGTCTCCGACCGGAGTATCAAGGAACGTTGCCTTTCCATGTTCAATGCTTCTTCCAAGTAATAGCCACAATGGGGGAATACTGATTGATCAGTTGAGGGTGGAGCGAATACAGTAATCAAAACGGCACGCCATGGCTTAGGAAATATATGGTATCTTACAACGCACATATACCTGATGGCGATTGTCAGTTTTGAAGGTGCGAAAACTCACCTGTTGCGTCATCTGATAGACTGCTTCCTACGAAAATCATGCACAAACAACAAGCATTATTAAATTGGCAAAGGGCAGGAAATAAACATATTGCGCAACCAATATAACAGGAGGTTGGCACATTGCTAACGACGGCATAGCCAGATATTGATGCACATGATGTGATTTGGAACTTGCGCAAATTAGTGCTTTCATCCACCTGCAAGCATAATCATTTCAAATGTGCTGTGCAGGATTCTCCAAATCCCCTGTCCCGTGTTTCTCGGCCGGTCGCCGTTCACTGTTTGCGGGATTGAATCTTCCTGCCGTTCGTCAATGGGATTTAATATTCCATTAACCCGCTGGCAGCGTCTGCTTCCGGTGGGAAAGTGTGTCGCAACAACCGTGGGCATCTGGCGATTGGGAGTTGCGAACGTAAAATGCGTCCGGGTTCCTGTATGCGATGGCACCATTCCAACCTAACTAGAGAGACACAACCTTTTGCTCGCAGTCGCATCTTTTTTAAAAAGATCCTTTGAAATTTGAATTATTTAGTTTTGAAAAAAATATTGATAAACTATGCGTTTGAAGTGGACCAAGGAAACATGCGCCAATTGTCATCGGCATAGGCGATTTTTAAAAATACTTTATTTGGTGCGTTAACTCTGATGATTAACATTTGTTTTTGAAATCCGGCCGTCACTAAGAGAGCAACGGAGACTTCAGGTCTCTGACATGATCTGACACACAAACTTGCTTATTAAACGGAAGGCAGGAAGGAGGCAAAATCTGCAAACGATCTGTCCAGTGCACTTCAACGCAGGCAATCCGTCGATAGCTGTGCTCACGACAACATAAACGGACAGAAGGTTGAAGGATGCATGCGGGGTTGAAGATGAGATAAGCAAATTTACTGCCACGAGGTTGTAAGTTCAAATTGACCATTATCCTGACCTGGTCATTTGTTCGACATAAACCATGGGAATCGAGTCCGGTGGAGCATTGTCTATTAAAACCTGCGTGGGAAATTACATTGAGTGTTTACTGAGGTAGACAGGGGTGAACGTTGGCTGAATGTACTGCCGCTTATTCTGAGGAGACTGCCAAGTGAATCTACGAGATCAGTATTTGCTGTGCCTACTATTTAATGTATAAATTGCAGTTCATATTGACTGTCAACTCATTTTCAATTTCCTTAATTTTTGTTCGATTTTCAGGTTAAATAGAATAAATTGATATTATAAAATTGTTCTGATTTTAAATATATATTGATTTTATTCAATAAATTAAATCTGGAGCTTTTACTTTCTTGATTGCCACATTGTGAATAAAACAATGAACTAAATATGGTTGTTTTCAACTGGTTCGCTGGAATTCAGGAAGTTGTGAAAACTTATCGTATTTACTTTTGTGTACTAATTCAGCTTTCAGCATTATCACATCTTTAATGGATACTCCTTACATGAAATCAATATCTTGGCTTCCACCCCCGTAAAAAATAAATTATGATGGTACAAAGACAGAAAATACTGGAACATTTCAGCATATCTGAGAACATCTGTGGAGAGAGAATGAAGCTACCGTTTCGAGTCTGAATGAGCGAACTGGATTTAGGTTCAGATTTATAGTCTTTAGGGAGGGAAGAGGAGAACGTGGCGCAGTGGGTTTGGACAGAGGGCCAGCAAAAGGTGCAGATTGACAAATATGTCGTGGACAACAACACAAAAGGAATAGTGTTGACCAAGGTTAAGATGTTTGCTGATCATGGCACATGAAGACATCAGGACTTGTTAATGACAGAAGAAAGGTAAGCAGTGTACCAAATGACAACTGGGAACAGGGAACAGATGACCCAAGTGGGGTGGGAGAGGAGAGACAATGTTGAGGGGAAAAGGGGTTGATAGAAAAAATGAAAATGAATTGATAGCTTTAACAAAAAGTCATCCAGTCACGGTGCGTTACCTCATTGTCCCAACGTAGATGCAATGAGACGTGCTGTGATTGGCCATTATTTGCTGTTTTTATTTCACAATCCAGAATCTACAGAATTTGGTTTTATCTTCGAAAATAAAGATGAAAGTGCAAAAGCATGTCGGGCAATAAATGGGCTTCAAAGTTAATGGAAGACTGAAGAGATTAAAGATTTGGCCTATACATGCAAAATGAAGAAGCGATGATTTTGCCAGTATGCAAGAAAAGGTGAAGGTTACGTAGCTATAGTCCCAGATGAGGATACAATACTTTCCCCTTTGAGGTTGGATTCACCTGAAGACCACCACACCTCAGGTGAATGGTAATGTTGATAAGGCAGGCCTTCAAGAATAACCCTAATCAGTATGAAAATTGAGCCCGCGCTGCTGGCCTTGTTCTGCATCACAAACCAGTTGTCAAGCCCACTTCCAGTGGAGATAGAGGGGAAACGTAAATTATTCTTGTTCTCAATGCCGCTAAGCAGCGGTGGATGCCTACAGAAAAAAAAAATCAGATATGTGAAAGGTAGGAAAATGTGTGTTGAGATTTGGAAAGGAGAATCAACATCATTCTCTCATGCCGAATCTCTCTCCTGAACCTGCTGCAATCCGCCAATATAGCTCAAAGCAAATTGGAGGAATAGCATCTTGCAGCCTGTTGGATTCAATATTGAGTTCAGCAGCCTTACACGGTCAACTTCCCCTTCGATTGTAACCCTCTTTGTCCTGTTCTGTCTCCTTTCTTTGCCCGGAAGTTAACCACTGCCTCTATATCCCCACAATAGCACCTCTCGCATGTCCCGTGTTTTTTTCTTTCACTGAGAACTACACTTTGTACTCCGATTAACACATAGAACATAGAACATTACAGCGCAGTACAGGCCCTTCGGCCCTCGATGTTGCGCCGACTTGTGAAACCACTCTAAAGCCCATCTACACTATTCCCTTATCGTCCATATGTCACACATTATGCATCTTTCCGTTGTGCCACGGTCAGCTCATCTTCAGACCATTATGCTACCATTACCGGTAACTTTGTCAAACGTGTATGATATCTTTGTTAATTTCTACTGAGCCCCGACCAATACCTGATCGTTCTGCGTCATCTCCTCCACTGCGCTATGCAAACATATAACCAATTGCATTGCGACCGCTCTTAGGTTCTGAAGAACTGAAGACTCGGAACGTTAACTCTGTTGCTTCTCTCCACTTTACGGTGTCCTATCTTCCAAGGTATACAGGAGTTTATCATTTTATTTCAGATTACTCGCGTTTGCAATCTTTTGGTAGTATCAGAGAAAAAAATGTGTTTGACAGCGAATGCCCATGCTTTAAGTTTGCAACTACACATTTAGAATCCCTCACGGAAGGAATGCTGACAGACTAATTCAACTATCCTGTCACTCATCATGTTCGAAATACACTTGCATCTCACCAGCGTTGATCAACATAATGTTTACATGCATTGTGAACTTGCCTTTCAATCCTTCACATTCTTGCCAGTCCTTTTTACAATGCCATGTTGTACTTTTTCCTTCTCGGTCATATCCAAGTTCCATCTATTTATCTACCTCATTATGCTTTCTTCGCATCCATCCCCCTTCCATGTCAGATTAATTTCACCCGCAAGCACTCTGTAAACGCCACCAGCTACGTATTGAATTTGAATAGATATCTAGGACACAGAACTGGTCCTAAATCTCAAGAACCTGAATTGATTCCTCCTGAGTAATCAGTAAACGCACAGATTGATTTTCACTCTTTTAAGCGCTATTATAATTCTGGTTTGTCCCCTCTTCTCTATCCCCTCCCGAGTCGAAGCAGACCACGGTAAATCATGACAAGCCATCAGCTGAGGTACCAATAAAAGTAGAAGGATGCTCGCATGTTTTACCTCCCGCTTTTAAATAATCTCTCAGTTTTGCTATTTCTGCAAATAAAAGAAAGTACATGCCGTGATTATTTTCAGGTATATATTTCGATTACTAACGATTGTTCATTATCATAATTTAACTGTGTGTGCTACGGTATCAGTTAGGTATGATCCCTCTGGAGCTTGATTATCTAATCCAGATGGATGTATTCTGCCACAAATCTTCGAAACCTTTTTTAACGAGCGTGCATATATAATGTGCAATGAGCGTTATTTGGCATGGAGCATCTATGAATTTCACATGGTAACAGAAGCGAATTGGAAATGTCCTGATATTAAAGGTCAAGTGCATTTCATTGATGGTTGGTCATATTGGGAAGGGTCACATGCGCAAATTAATTTAACTAAAGTTGAAGAAAAGCTGATAACCTCATGGGAAGCTGAACAGGTCCACAGACAGTTATTAAATGTTTTTAAAGTTTTTTTTAGTGATTTATCATTTTATCTCTCACAATTCTTTCAGCTATGATCATTCTCTATATTTGATCTCAACGTGCGGCAACACTTAAAATTGTTGTTGTTCAGTATATTATATTGCTGATTACTATTTCACAGCATTGCGCGTGAGACAGTTCTGAATATGTAACTGTAATATTTTCAAACATTTGATTGTGAGCAATTGAGAGCAAATGCGAAAAATTCGGCCTCCTCCGGCAGTCCCTCAGTGTATACCATTTATTTATTTTGTAAAGTTAGAATACCCAATTAATTTATTCCAAAAGTACTCTAACTTTACAAAATAAATTAATAGTATACACTCAGGTAGTGCCGGAGGAGGCAGATTTTTTCGCATTTCCATGTGCCACGTTGCCACAGCGACCAGGACTTTCAGCAAGGATATAAATTGCAACAGCAACACTTGTGCAGTAGGTGCAACACGTTTATGCACGCCGTGGAATCATGCGATCCAGCATATTGATTACATCAATGCAGTTTTACATAGGTATAATTTAGAGACAGACAAACACAGGAGGGCGGTTGTTGTCGAGGGCAGTTCGATGTCCCTTGAAGCAATCGAGCTGATTATGTTATTTAAATACCATTGAACACCTTTCATGGAGTTTTCTTACAGTGAGAGCGTTTTTCCCAGTTCATGGTCGCTCTACTTCCATCTCGCGCCTTCTTCTGTTATTCCCGTACCTCACATATTCCCACCATAACGCTCTCCGCTTGCTCTGTTCACTCTATGCTTAACCGGCTTCATGCCTCTTGTGAATTCTGTTCTCTTTTTATTCCTTGATCGTCCACAATACACTTGTGTTTTGTCTACGTTTTGGTCTTCCCATGCATGTTTCATACCAACAGTAGATATATACAGCAGTGAAAAAATAGAAGCACAAGTCATAATGATACCCGTGAACAAGCACCTGGTTATTCACGAACGTTTTAAATTGAACAGAAGTTTCAGGTGGGGACTTGCGACCGCGAACCTTTGCTGAAATGTGACCTCCAACAAAAAAAGCGAATGGTTTGAGACGTTCTGCTATAACTGACAAAACACAAGTTGATTTGACCACTTTGGTATCACAGGACATGTGCGCCATTGTCCACTTTATTTTGGGTAGAGTGCCTAAGTAAATCAACGGCTTGATTTTCATATTTATTTTCTGGAATTAGAAAATAATATGAGCCAAATTTAGGAGCTGGACTTGCTGGTGTAGATTTTTTAACTTGAGAACTATCACCAATCATACTTTGTATTTTCTGACATTATGATCAATGGAGTTGATTTCTGTGCATTGATGATAGCATGGCTTCGATACATCAGGCCCCCTCAACCGACCCCATCATCGGTAACTTCCGTTCTCATAGATTTCAAGCCCACGAATCTTATCCTTTAATGACATATTCACCTTTATCTTTTTGAATCATTGCTTTTGCTGCAAATATAAACATTATGGTAATTAAAATTGCATTTTAAAGTGCATTATGATGAGCTGCACCTTTTCATTAACATGGAATCATCTCAAGCATTACGATTTCTGATGTAGTTTTGGCTTCACAGCGAGGTAAGGAGAGTTGGGGATAAAATTAATCTGCCCTGGATGCGTCTCACGCTGCTCCCCATGGAATAAAAATGTCCGGCCGGGTTCTTCGCGCCGGATCCGCGTGTTTTTCTGAGATTGGCCGTTCGCTGGATGAGGGATTCACTTTTTCCGCCGCTTTTTAATGGGATTTCTCATTCAAGCCACACCAGTCCGTCGCGGAATTCAGGGGGCGGATGCGCTGCCCGGGGGTAAAGAAAATCCCAGGCCGTGTTATTTTATTTTGAGTTCCCTCTCTCTGATAGTTTGTTATTTCAAACCCGGAAATCCTTCCTAAATAGGTTGCACAGCAAATTCGATGTAAGACAATCTGAAGGTGTTGATTTAATTTTACACACGCACGAATGCACATGCACACACACACACATGCACATACATATATCCGCCCCTTTTTCACTCACAAAATAAGGCGACCATAATAGAAAACATACTGTGTGCCTACGTTATTAAAGGACCAAAAACAAGTCTAATTGAAGGTTTCTTCATTGTGGATGTTGATTGATTGTTGCAGCGTAATCCCGTTTGCTTCAGTCCAGCAATTTTGCTGCTGTCACCTGCTTGCCGGTTAAAATGATAGGCAACGGAAGTTATTTTGTCGCAGTCCGGTTCACATAGGATGGAGAACATTAACTGCCTGATGTTCTGTTTTACAGGACAGTATATACATGCAGCTTAGTGGGGGGGGGGGGGGGGAGGGGGGGGGGTTGGGAGGGGTAATGAGACGTACCTCTCACCGCTCCATCAATTTGGTCAGTAAACGCAGTACTTTTCCAGTGTTGGTAACATGAGATGTTTTATTCGAGTCACAATGCATTTTGTTCCTGGAGGTGCTGGTATTGGGTTGACTAACCGAACCCGTAGATAAAAACCATTGTTCAAGAATAGTTCATGGTTCTGCCATTTACGCCGTTCTTCGCGTTTTAGGAAATGAAAATGGCTGTCTTATATCGTAACTGACTAAGGTCGTCTGCATGTCGACTTGGGCATTGCCTGGAATTTTTATGCGATGCGCAGACCGTTATATTCGACTGTTTCAATCCAGGAATTTATTAGAATTAGCCTTGTTTCCCCTGGAAATTTCTCGAGAGATTTCCAGCGGAAATTCTCGGGAACTGAAGAAAGGGATTAGGAGAGCTAAGAGAGGGCGTGAACAATCTTTGGCGGGTAGGATCAAGGAAAACACCAAGGCCTTTTCCAGATATTTGAGAAATATGAGAATGACTAGAGCGAGGGTAGGTCCGATCAAGGACAGTAGCGAGAGATTGTGTATTGCGTCTGAAGAGATAGGAGAGGTCTTGAACGAGTACTTTTCTTCTGTATTTACAAATGAGAGGGGCCATATTGTTGGAGAGGACAGTGTGAAACAGACTGGTAAGTTCGAGCAAATACTTGTCAGGAAGGAAGATCTGTTGGGCATTTTGAAAAACTTGAGGATAGACAAGTCCCCCGGGCCTGACGGGATATATCCAAGGATTCTATGGGAAGCAAGAGATGAAATTGCAGAGCCGTTGGCAATGATCTTTTCGTCCTCACTGTCAACAGGGGTGGTACCAGGGGATTGGAGAGTGGCGAATGTCGTGCCCCTGTTCAAAAAAGGGAATAGGGATAACCCTTGGAATTACAGGCCAGTTAGTCTTACTTCGGTGGTAGGCAAAGTCATTGAAACGGTACTGAAGTATAGGATTTCTAAGCATCTGGAAAGACACTGCTTGATTAGGTATAGTCAGCACGGATTTGTGAGGGGTTGGTCTCGCCTAACAAGTCTTATTGAATTCTTTGATGAGGTGACCAAGCATGTGGATGAAGATAAAGCAGTGGATGTAGTGTGCATGGATTTTAGTAAGGCGTTTGATAAGGTTCCCCATGGTAGGCTTCTGCAGAAAGTAAGGAGGCATGGGATAGTGGGAAATCTGGCCAGTTGGATAACGAACTGGCTAAACGATAGAAGTCAGAGAGTGGTGGTGGATGGAAAATATTCAGCCTGGAGCCCAGTTACCAGTGGCGTACCGCAGGGATCAGTTGTGGGTCCTCTGCTGTTTGTGATTTTCATTAATGACTTGGATGAGGGAGTTGAAGGGTGGGTCAGTAAATTTGCAGACAATACGAAGATTGGTGGAGTTGTGGATAGTGAGGAGGACTGTTGTCGGCTGCAAAGAGACATAGATAGGATGCAGAGCTGGGCTGAGCAGTAGCAGATGGAGTTTAACCCTGAAAAGTGTGAGGTTGTCCATTTTGGAAGGACAAATGTGATTGCGGAATCCAGGGTTAACGGTAGAGTTCTTGGCAATGTGGAGGAGCAGAAAGGTCTTGGGGTCGATGTTCATACATCTCTGAAAGTTGCCACTCAAGTGGATAGAGCTGTGAAGAAGGCCTATGGTGTGCTCGCGTTCATTAACAGAGGGATTGAATTTAAGAGCCGTGAGGTGATGATGCAGCTGTACAAAACTTTGGTAAGGCCACATTTGGAGGACTGCGTACAGTTCTGGTCGCCTCATTTTAGGAAGGATGTGGAAGCTTTGGAAAAGGTGCAAAGGAGATTTACCAGGATGTTGCCTGGAATGGAGAGTAGGTCTTACGAGGAAAGGTTGAGGGTGCTAGGCCTTTTCTCATTAGAACGGAGAAGCATGAGGGGCGAGTTGATAGAGGTTAATAAGATGATCAGGGGAATAGATAGAGTAGACAGTCAGAGACGTTTTCCCAGGGTGGAACAAACCATTACAAGGGGGGCATAAATTTATGGTGAATGGTGGAAGATATAGGGGGATGTCAGAGGTAGGTTCTTTACCCAGAGAGTAGTGGGGGCATGGAATGAACTGCCTGTGGAAGTAGTTGAATCGGAAACATTAGGAACCTTCAAGCAGCTATTGGATAGGTACATGGATTACGGTAAAATGATACAGTGTAGATGTATTTGTTCTTAAGGGTAGCACGGTAGCATTGTGGATAGCACGATTGTTTCACAGCTCAAGGGTCCCAGGTTCGATTCCGGCTTGGATCACTGTCTGCGCAGAGTCTGCACATCCTCCCCGTGTCTGCGTGGGTTTCCTCCGGGTGCTCCGGTTTCCTCCCACAGTCCAAAGATGTGCAGGTTAGGTGGATTGGCCATGATAAATTGCCCTTAGTGTACAAAATTGTCCTTAGTGTTGGGTGGAGGTGTTGACTTTGGGTAGGGTGCTCTTTCCAAGAGCCGATGCAGACTCAATGGACCGAATGGCCTCCTTCTCCACTGAAAATTCAATGATAATCAATGATTAATCTACGACAAAGGTTCGGCACAACACCGTGGCCGAAGGGCCTGTTCTGTGCTGTATTTTTCCATGTTCTATGAAATCCCCCAGAGCCCGCATTTGGCTAGTTGGATTGATCTCGGCAGCGCAGTAATTTTGAATAGACTGATGAATTATTTCCGAGAAGCAGTCCGTTTGATAGACATTTTGTACCACGTGCCGGCTTCCATTTCTATGCTTGTTATGTGGGTGCCCTCCTCTCACAAATGAGCATGATTGAAGCATTACCCTCTTTAATTTTTTCAAACCGCTCTTTCACCTAATCTTTGCGGCTCTCACAAATCTTCATCAGCCGTCCGGTAAACAAGAGGTCTACCATAAGTTATTGAACGACATTTATCATACCCTATTTTAATCACTACAACATTTATGCTCATGCCTCATGTTGGCGAGACTCTGGCCGTTTAAATCGTCTCCCTAATCTCCATGCGCCATAATGTGCATGGCAGTTGAATGAACTCCTTTACAAGCGCCTTCTTTCAACAAAGAAAGACCACCAGACTACTATTTACTTCGCTTGTTTTGTGCCGTATTTTGAATTTGAATAATAATTTGCAGGTATACGATCATTGGCGGCACGCTAGCACAGTGGTTAGCAGTATTGCTTCACCGCGACAGCGACCCGGGTTCGATTCCGGGCTTGGGTCACTGTCTGTACGGGGTCTGCACGTTCTTCCCGTGTCTGCGTGGGTTTACTCTGGGTGCTCCGGTTTTCTTCCACTGTCCAAAGCTGCGAGGGTCAGGTGGATTGTTCATGCTAAATTGTCCCACAGTGTCCAAACATTAGGCGGGGTTGCTGTGGCGTTTTCAGTCAAATAGGGTAGGGTAAGCTTAAGTGGGGTGCTCTTTCGAGGTCCGGTACAGACGCGATTGGCCCAATCGCCTCCTTCTGCACTGTAAATTCTATGATATGATTCCATTGTTCGACAGAATTCTCTTGAAGTAACTGCGAAAATACTTGCAGTTCGTGGGTACCTGCATCTTGAAGAAGTTGGTCAAGGTCTTAAAATAAAGCAACAGAAGAATGTTTAGCAGTTGTAGCAATTAAATATGCAAATTTATATTTAAAAAATTCCGAAACGCACAGGGCAAAGGGATACCGTGAATTTTGTACCACAGGAAGTTGGAAGTACGCTCTCACGTTACTTTGAGGAAACCAAGGTAAACATATTGCGCTGGATTCTCTGCTTCTGAAGCTAAGTGTTGACGGCAGCTGAGGAAATGTGGCGTTTTACGAAACGCCGTGGGGCAGCACGGTAGCATTGTGGACAGCACAATTGCTTCACAGCTCCAGGATCCCAGGATCGATTCTGGCTTGGTTCACTGTCTGGGCGGTGAATCCTCCCCGTGTGTGCGTGGGCTTCCTCCGGGTGCTCCGGTTTCCTCCCACAGTCCAAAGATGTGCAGGTTAGGTGGATTGGCCATGATAAATTGTCCTTAGTGTCCAAAATTGCAATTAGTGTTGGGTGGGGTTACTGGGTTATGGGGATAGGGTGGAGGTGTTGACCTTGGGTAGGGTGCTCTTTCCAAGAGCCAGTGCAGACTCGATGGGCCGAATGGCCTCCTTCTGCACTGTAAATTCTATGATAATCTATGAAAAACCGGCGCAACACCTACACTGATTCAGCCAATTAAGTGGGCCAGCACCGTCGCCACGTGGAACACTATCAATTCCATAAAAAATTGTGCCAAATTCATCGGGCGCGTGAGTGGCCGGACTAGATCAACAAGATGGCTGGAAGTGGGGCAGCGCCATGGTTCAGGGACGCTGAGCTTTAGAACTTCCTGGATGCCATGGAGGAGAGATGGATGATGCTATACCCCGGCCCCGGATGACGGTCGCCAGGCGCCGCAGTTCACCGTGCCTGCGCACAGGTGGGAGAGGAGGTCAGCGTCGTGAGCAATGTCATCTGAACTAGGGTGCACTGCAGGAAGTAACTGCAGGACCTTCTCAGGTCGGCCAGAGTGAGTGGGCTGCTCCGTGCCCCTGGCACAACCCCCCTCCACACACACACACGTAAACCGCCCCCCCCCCGGGAGACGGCCGAATCTCCACCCTGCCCCACATGCCAGCACCAATGCCATCCGACATGGGCAGGTGCCCTGGAATTTAGGCCAGCAAATATTGAGCCCCTGGGCTGTTTGCATTGGACCAGCTAACGGTATCGTTATTTGTGTTTGTCCGCCAGCAGGAGGCCACGCACAACTGCCGGGAGCAAGTGAAGGCCGGAGGAGAACCAGCCGAAACGCAGCCCCTCACCATGCCCGAGTAGAGGGTCCTGAAAATGGTTGGTGGCCCAGAGTGTAAAGATGTCGCTGGAGTGAAGTGCCGTCATGGGCGAGAAAGTGAAACCATATTAAGTAGCGTTTTCCATGACACATTTGTAGGGAACGCCTCTCACCCCCACCCGCTCATCCCCCTCACGCCTTTTCCCCACATGCCCCCTCACGCCCCTCAACTCCAGCCTCATACAACTTCATCCCCACGCCCCACAAACACCCTCCGCCCACACATCTCAACAAACACCGTTCCCCCCTCACCCCCATACCCCACTCACTGCCCCCCTGGCCGATGACCAGTGTCTACTGTCTTCCAGGGCTTGCCGGATATCAGGCCAGTTCATCCAGACTCCCCTGCCTCCAGCTAGTGACAGAGCCGGTGTACTCTGACAGCCGTGCACTTACGGGGGGAGCACCCGAGACACAGGACACCACGATCCACCGGTCGGAGGGTGACACTGATTTTCCATTACAGCTGTCACCAACAACCTACACCATCCCAGCGACTATCACCTCGGTTGGGCACTTTAGTGAAGAGGCTCCTGGGACATTATCTAGTGTGCACCATGCTACGCATCCGGTACAGCAGGTGGAGGTAGTACCTGCCGAGTCGCCGGACAGTCGGAGGGCAGGTCAGCCCCAGGAACCAGCTGCCATCCAGATGTGTCCAGGGCCTTTGGAACATCCAGTCCCAGACAAAATGTAGATGCAGTAAGAGAGTCAGGGACTACAAGCGGGATGTCGGCGATCATCCAGAACCTGCAGCTGTCGGCGGAGGGGTCCATCCCCCTGCAGCTGCAGGGGGTGATGCTGACCATGCGTGCCACACAGGACGGGTGGAGTCCACGGTTGACGTACTGTCGGCGATGGATTCGGCTATGGATTAGCATACCCAAGGCCTAGGGCATTCTGGGCAGGCGCTGGCCGAGGCCCAGGACAGGGCTAGCATCTCACAGGCAGCCATGGTACAGCCAGCTGGAAATTGCAGTTGCGCTCCTCAGCATGGTCCACTCAAGGCAGGCCATGCTTGGTAACGTCGGCGGCATTTCCCAGGGACTGGCCAGAATTGTGCAGGCACAGAGGGTGGTGGCCCAATCCCAAGAGGGAGGTGGCCCAGTCATTGGCGGACGTGGCACAGAGCCGCATGGTGGTGGCACAGTGGCAGCATGATGTGCTGCAGTCCAAGACGGAGATGGTCCATCCGCTGTGCTCCAAGGCGACGAGCATGCAGACCCTGTTCGAGACCAGGACACGAGTGGGCCTCCAGAACTGGCAGCGCCACGTGGCAGGGAACACACACGGGTTAGCTCCTCTCGCACCCCCGTCCAAATGGACTGGTCCGGTGGTGATCAAGCACTCCGACTTAGGTGGAAATTATGGAGCCTGTGCCGGTGACGCCCGAAGGGGAGGTGCTGGAAAACCGCAGCACCTCGGATTCGTCCCTCCTGACCACAGTGAATCTGATGGGTAGTGGGCAGAACAGGGCGGCAACTGGCACACCCGGGAAGCGGCTGGGCTCATCCAGGCAGGGTTGCCCCAGGTGATGCGCTCCACCAGGGACAATAGTCGTAGGGCAGGAGTCACAGCAGCTACCTTTACTCCTGCTGCACCATCTGGGAAACTTCCTTTGCGTACCGTCAGGGCCCAGAAGGCCGGGCAGTTAGACAATAGTGTGGTTGGCACGAGTGCAGGGCGCTGTTTAGTTACTGGGGCACATTCACTATGTATTCCTTCACAATAAACACCTGTTAACAACGTTAAAACCTGCTTCAGTGATCTTTCTTTTTCTTCTTATTAAGGGGCAATTGAGCGTGGCCAATCCGCCTACCCTGCACAGCTTTTGGGTTGTGGGGGCAAAGCCCACGCAATTACGGGGAGTATGTGGAAACTCCACAGGGACAGTGAGCCAGAGCCGGGATCAAACCTGGGATCTCAGTGCCGTGGGGCAGCTGTGCTAACCACTGCACCACCGTGCTGCTCCTCGGTAATCTTTCTCATGGATGTATGGTGGGCTGATCCGGGCTGGCCGTGGTAGGTACGGGGTGGGACTCAGGTTTCCAGTACAGGCCCTATGGGAAGACCGTGCTCCCCACCGCCCCTCCCCTCCCACGCCCCGACCATCCCCAGCATCCCCACTGCAGGATTTGATGGAACCCTGTGACGGGCTGTCCAGCACACATGCAGTGTTCACCCAGGTGGGTTGCAGAGTAGCACATGGGCGGCATGGTAAATGGGTGGCACGCTAGAACAATGGTTAGCACTGTTGCATCCACAGCACAAGGGTCCCTGGTTCGATTCCTGTCTTGGGTCACCTTGTGTGTGGAGACTGCACATTCCCCCTATATCTGCTTGGGTTTCCTCCGGGTGCACCGGTTTCCTCGCACAAGGCCCGAAAGACAGGCTTTTCAGGTAGATTCTACAGTTTGATTCCCGCCCTGTGTTGCCGAACAGGCGCCCGAATGTGGCGACGAGTGGCTTTTCAAAGTAACTTAATTGCACTGCTCATGTAACACTACTTGTGACAATATTATTGTTATTAAGTGGAAGGTGCCGCCTTGGGCATAATTCAGATGTTGTCAGACGATGTGGAGCACCGGAGCTCATCGCACAGCGAGATTCGATCAGCCTCCATCCCGTGGGCCAGACGCGCTGTTACCCCCAGCTCGTAGTATGGCTGGTATTTATAACGGGGGGAGGGGGCGGTGTATAATCGGGTGGTCTGGCGCTCTGCGAAGTGAGTGGGTGGGGCTTGGGATATACTGTCCGTGCCCCTGGCAGCAGCCCCCTCCACCCCCTCTCTTCTCGTCGATCAACTTGAGCGCCCCGTGTGCACTGGCCCAGGCGGATGCATCTTGTGGCCCACCCTGCCTGCCCGGTCCCCATGTCCTGCTCATAGTCCCCCTCCCGCACATCCTCCACATCGGACGAGTCCTGCCCTTGCTCCTCATTCTCCTCTTCCAGCTCATTGCCCCTGTGCTGCGTGATGCTGTTGAGGATGCAGCATGTCGCCACGATGCGGCGACCCTCTCAGCATCATACTGCAGGAGCCCTCCAGAGTGGTGCAGGCAGCTGATGTGCATCTTCAAGAGGCCTTAGCACCGAGCGATCATACTCCTGGTTGCTGTATGTGCATCGTTATAGCAGATGTCCACTTCGGTCTGTGGACTCCGGATTGGTGTTATCAGCCATGGTCACACTGGGTAACCCTGACACCCAGAACCCAACCCTTCAACTGGGCGTGGGGGGAGCGACCCTAGAACATGTCAGGGGTCGGCGACTGTGCCAGGATGCAGGACCCGTGCATACTGCTCGTGTACCGGGCGAATAGGTGCACGATGCGCAGTTGATGGTCAGAGACTAGCTGTACGTTTATTGAGTGGTACCCCTTTCGGTTTGTGTAGAGAGGCATGTTACCCAACGGTGCATGTAGGATGACATGCCTTCCGTCGATCACCGGCTGGAGCCTGGGCATCCATGCGATGGCGGCGAACCCTGCTACCCGGGCATTCTGGTGGGTTCAGTCCACTCCATATGGAAGTTAATGCATTGCTCCACCAGGGCACAGAGTGCCTCCATGCTGGCATGCATGCACCTGTGCACCGAGGTGTGTGAGATTCCGGACCTGTCCCCAATCGGCGACGGAAAGGACCCCGTCGCGTAGACCTTCCAGGTTACTGTGTCCGTAAAGGTCAGCGGGAGTAGGTGACCTACCCCGTACCCCCCCCCCCCCCCCCCGGTGCGAGCTGTGCCATCACATGGCAGATGTGTCGCACTTTCTCTCTGCTCATCCCGAGTCTTCGACGGCATGTCTGGTCCAGCAGGTTCTCCAATTAAAGGTGGCGCTGGTACACAGGACTCATGCGGCGCCACCTTGGCACCTCGTTTTTCTTGGCCAGCTGGGCGGCCGGCCTTCCAACATGTGTGGCCGCCACCTGCCCCTTTGTAGCCCGTTCACCTGCAGCCCGTTCCGCTACTGGCCTCTCTGCTGCTGGCCGCTGCTGCAGCTGCGCCCTCCTGTACGACCGGCTCACGCTCACGCGGCCGCATGACATCTCAGTCAACTGCGACCATCACCAGGCCGGCCACCACTGCGGATTGAACAACAAACACTATTGTCTGCAGGGATAGAAAGGCCAACATGTTGACATGGGGCATACTCCCATGTCCAACCAGATTCCATGGGCTACATGGAGGCCCCTGTTATCACTGTCCTCACGAAAGGCTGCTCGTGGTTTTGCACTGGGGTTGGTAGTCAGTGGGTGCGCATCACCAAGGCCACAGTTACGGCGTCGGTGCCTGGACACCGCACCAGTCCTGTGCGGGGACACCGCTATTGCTCGAACGAATTGCCCCCTCCACGATTCTTTCAGGGGACCTCCAACCCCAGCCAGCACGGCCATGTCCGGGACGGCTACCCGCAGTCTCTCTACTCCGATTCCTCCCTCTCTCCCTTGATCAGAAGCCACGAAGCCAGGTTCACGGTTTTTGAAACCACAAGTGAACTCCGGAGTCGGGAACTCATCGCATCGGAGGAGGAGAAGCTCGGAGTCCTCGGGGAATAGATAGTCAAGCCTACTGTAATGCCTACCGTACTTTAACGCTGTGTGGTGAGCGATGCATTTACTCCATTTTTGGGGTGCCGAAGCATGACGGTTTAGCGTCAAAATGGAACCTACCCCGATTTTGCCGTCGGATGCTATTCTCAGCCCAAATTTGGCGTCGCAAGTGGAAAATCCCGACCACTGTTTCTCTGACCCGTCGCTTCAAGGGCTGGATCCTCCTGACCCTGACACCGAAAGCGAGTTCGGAGGATCCCCGATGATGCCGAAATTAGGGGCGGTGCCGCTTTCGCGATGCTCCGTCTCCTGAATTGAGGTGCACCTACAGAGTACGTAGCACGCCATATCCACGGTTCCATACGCTGGCTGCGGCCCGCCACCTGATGTTGCGCCCCGTACGGGCCGATTTTCCGTCTGTGTGGGTCTCTCATGGACTCACCAGTCGGGAACTAAGCATGATGGCTGCGAACTCAGACCAGCGCGAGTCACAATCGGAGGAGGGCCGCTTCGCAGGCAGGGGTAGACATGTTCGAGGTACTGTGGTGGGGCTTTTCGGGGTGCGTGAGCCGGTCGAAGGGGGGATTTTTTCACGGGCCATGTCCAAGAGCGGCATCCGCCATGAAGCATGTCGCGACCTCTGCATGCCGCCGCTGTGGGCATGCGTGGCCAAGGACTCTGCAATCCCCTAAGCCCTATCGGAAGCTAGAGCCACGTGCTCTGAGGTGCCTGGCTGCAAGCTTCCCATCCCGGCACAGGAATCCGTGGCTATTAAACGACGATTTTTACGTCGTGAAACACCACCGTTTTCACGATGGCATGGGGACTTAGTCTCCAGAATCAAGATTCCAGCCACAGATTTCTCTGTTTTGCCGACTGGTCAAAGGGGTTTCTTTTGGTGGGAAGCCCCATGCCATCGACAAACCCCCATGCTGCTGGCAAAACGGAGAAGCACGATGGCGGAGCATACAGCCCATGGGCGGGATTCACCGTCGCCCATGCCGATTTCCTAATTGCCGATCAGGCGGAGAATTCCATTGATGCCGAAATCTCGGATGGTGCCTGTTTGACGCAGGCTTCATATGCTCCGCGCCGTGTCATCGCGCCGTGTGTTGCATGCGTTTGGAACAGCCTTAGCGCATCTCCTTTAGGGCAAACACAATGCTTCGCTCCCGATGGGCCGAGTTCCCGGCGACGCGGTTGACGAACCCGGCCATTCTCCAGCCGTTTTTATCGTTGGTACAGGGGCGTTTCTGTAATGTGTGCCGCATAGGTGGCAGGATCAGTGAGGAGGCGCCGCTGATTTGTTTGACATAAAACGCCATAGTTCTTCGGCTCGTAGGCTCAAAAATGGTGAATCAAGCCCGTAGATGCTTAGGCACCTGGCAAGTTAGATACTGAGAGGTTGTTTCTCCTTGTGAGAAAGAGTAGGCTATCCGGTTTCATCTCAGCTAGCTTTCGCAATTTAAGACAGAGAAGAGGGGAATGTCTTATAGATCTGTCAGAAGCAAATTGTTGTGCTGTGACTGTATCTAAGCAAACTGCTCACAAAATAACGAAACATTAAGAAGTGAGAGTGAATGGCTTGCGATGATTTTCTGCCAAGTGAGGAAGTGATGTGTTTCCTGCCTTTTGTAAATTTGATCTCCCTAATAAGATTATAAAATACGGTGGTGAAATATATCGTAAACAGATGGTTCCAAACACAAGGGACTGAATTCTCCATACCGCCATGCCAGATTTCTGGGGTGAAATTATCCGGAACGGCGCGATGTCCGCCGACTGGCGCCCAAAACGGCGCAAATCAGACGGGCATCGCGCCGCCCCAAAGGCGCATGACAGCGTTCCCGCGCATGCGCAGTGGAGGGAGTCTCTTCCGCCTCCTCCATGGTGGAGACCGTGGCGGAGGCGGAAGGGAAAGAGTGCCCCCACGGCACAGGCCCGCCTGCGGATCGGTGGGCCCTGAGCGGGGGCCAGGCCACCGTGGGGGAACCCCCCGGAGCCAGATCGCCCCCCCCCCCGAGGACCCCGGAGCTCGCCCGCACCGCCTTGTCCCGGTAAGGTAGGTGGTTTAATTTACGCCGGCGGGACAGGCATTTTAGCGGCGGGACTTCGGCCCATCCGGGCCGGAGAATCGAGCGCGGGGGGGGGGGGGCGGCGCGATTCCCGCCCCCGCAGAATCTCCGGTGCTGGAGACTTCGGCAACCAGCGGGGGCGGGATTCACGCCATCCCCGGGCGATTCTCCGACCCGGCGGGGTGTCGGAGATTCTCGCCCCTGGTTCAGCACGCGGCAGGGATGCTCGTATCTGCGGCTGGTCAATGGGGTTTCCCCACTATGAGGCAGCCCCACGAAATCGGGAAACTCACGGGCTGCCGGTAAAACGGAGCTTCCAGTCCAAGCTATTGGCAGATTGATGTGGAGAGATTGCGGATTTGATTGTCATAATCTTCAATAAGTTCCTTTTCAGTTTGATGTTTCCATTTTACGAATAATTGTGATGTTTTGCTTTTACCGAAGAGGGGTCAACGGAGGATTCGTGAAATGAAATGTCAGGGCTGGATGCTCTGTTGCTTGACGCTGTAATTGGGAAAAACAATTGGGCGGAGAAACCTGGACGCTTGCCATGCTGGCTGGGTTCTGGAGGCCCAACCAAGAAAGGGAGAGGGAGGGATGGGGACGGGCATGGACCACCACTCTGACGGTCATCAAACATTGACCAGCAATCTTGGCCCCTCGATCTGCAAAGTTACATCGGCCGCTTGGGTGCCCCGTGTAGCCCCCACCCCCACCCCCTGGCAATTCGCACCACCCCCACAGCAACTTCCCTCCATCCGATCGCCTCCCACTGGCGGCCCGCCCAGGGCAGCACCCACAGTAGCCCCTGGCATGAGGGACTGGAGCCAGAGTCAGAGGGCTCCTCGGTGTCGCGCATCAACACAGCCAGTGGTGCGGGGATGGTGGGAGGCAGGGACATGTGGATACAGATCCCACAATGCCAACTTGGGCCACCGTGTGTCCCGGTGAACCCGGTGGGGCAAGGGGGTATGCCCATGGTAACATGTCGGCCACTCATCCCCTGTACACAACGGATATTGGACTTCAACCGGAAGTGGTGGCCTTCCTGCTAGTTGCCGTAGCGTTGGAGAATCCACTGTGGTTGTACAAGCGGGCTCTGTTCGTGGAGGAGTAGGAAGCTGCTGCACTGTTGTGGGCAGCAGCGGTGTGTGCACCAGAAGAGCAGGTGGCAGCCATCCAGACTTTCGAGCTGGCTCTCAAACAGGCCGAGGAGGAGGAAGTGCCAAGGAGGCAATGCATGAGGCCTCGTACGTACGTGTACTGTCATGGGAGTGTCCCATTAAGAAATGTTTTGTCTTCTCAAATGGCTTCAGCGATGTCATTGAGTGGGGGAAGTGGGCTGTGGCTCTGTGTTTTACGTTCGATTTACACTGCTGGAAGCTGGATTTAGACAAAATTTGCTTCTCTTCTCTCTCTCTCTGTCTATCTGCATGGTAAAAGGTGTCCAGATCAAATGATAGTTTAAAAGTGATACCCCTTTTCTGGAAATAATTCAAACCTACTGTTTTGGTTAAAAAAAAAAATCTGGTTTATTGGGCGCTGTTATCAAATTGAAACATTTGAATGGGAAGTGATTGAGGGTTATATATAGAAAAAACGGTAGCTGTGTGGGGTATTTCCATTTGTAGTTGATAAAAATGCTAACTGTTTTGTTGGTAGAAATGTTAACTAAATTCGTAGAATAAACTTTGTTTTTGATTTAAAATACAGAAGACCTCTGTTGAATAACACCAGAAAGGTAGGCCCTTATGCTCCTCATAACCAAAATCTATAAACAGTTGTGGGTCAGGTGAACACCATGATATACTTTGGTGTTTTCCAAGCCCCTGGACCATAACAGCACCGCCTGTCAATCGAGGTACTGCCTGACCGGGCATGCAGTTGAAGACTCCGGCTCAGCAGAGAGACAGTGCGACATATCTGCGGGATGATGGCACACCTGGCACCACGAGGGCTTGCGGGAGGACACCACATTCCGGTGCTTTTCAAGGTGACGGGCGCCCTGAACTACTATGGTCCTTCCTGGCACCGAGTGGGGAGCAGTCCGGGATATCTCAGGCCCGATGTGCCCAGGTGGATCAATACAGCCACTTTCATGTGGGCCGAGCCCTCCAGCACGCCCAGGCGGCTCGAATCGACGGCGTCGAGGGAATGCACCGAGTCCAGCGGGTGATTAACGGCGTGCAAGTCCCACTACGAGCACGGTCTGATGACAAGTCACTCTACAACAACAGTGTAGCTCAACAAAACGTGCAGCTTATAGAAGACCATCAACTGCGCATCATACACCTCCGTGCTCGGTACCCAGGCAGTGTGCATGACATTTCATTCTGGCACACTCGACAATTCCTGAACTGTTCCATACGCTCTCCGCACCCCCCCTCCCCCAACCGGGTTGTCGGGTTGACTCCTGGGTGACAGGGGCTATCTGCTACGGTCGTGGATACTGACACCCATCCTGTGGTCGCAAACCGTGCAGACATCCGCTACAGGCCATATAACAATCAAGAGCATGCTCGAAAGGTGCTTCGGTATCCTCAGGAATGGGGCTCCAATTCCTGGGCCGCTCTGTAGGGGCGCTCCAGTATGATGCTGCGAGGGTCGCCAATATCGTAGTGGCATGCTTTGTCCTCCACAATATCGCGCATCAGAGAGGCGACATCCTGGTAGAGGAGGATGTATGCCAGGCGTCGTCCGACCAAGAGGATGTGGAAGAGGGCGATGGTGGGCAGTACATGGAGCCCAGGAAGGCACTGCAGGCCGCAGGACGCGTGAGCCAGGGACATCGCTCACAGGACACTTTGATCGCCTGCGGAAGGAAAATGGGAGGTGGTAGAGGCGGGGGGGACTAGCAGGAGGCATTGACACGCGATCCCAACCCAATACCCTCCCATTTTCCTTCCGCAGCCACACCTGCCTGCAATCCCCTCTATGATACATTTCTGCCGCATAACGGGGTTGGAGCACGGTTGGCAATAACATCGGGTCTGGTCCATGGGATGGAGGATGATGACAAACCGCTCTACAATGAGCTCTGGTGCTTCACAGCATATGGCAACATCTGACTCCACGGTAGAACTTCCCACCGTCGACCTGTGTGAACACTGCAAGCGAGGTAGCCATCCCAGCACATGGTTCCATCGGCTTATTTTTTTAAAATAAAATTAGAATACCTAATTATTCTTTCCAATTAAGCTGCAATTTAGCATGGCCAATCATCATATCCTGCACATCTTTGGGTTCTGGGGGTGAAACCCATGCGGACACGGGGAGAATGTGTAAACACCACACGGGCAGTAACCCAGGGTCGGGACTCAAACCTGGGTCCTCAGCGCCGTAGGCAGAAACGATAACCACTGTGCCACAGCGGTCCCCATTCTGTTTTTATCCGCTCCTGGCGGTTGTGCGTGTCCTTTCCTTGAGGTAGGCCACTGGCAACTAGAGAGTTAGGCAATCCAATGCATGCAGCCGAGGGGGTGCGTAGCTGATGGCCTCATTGGCCATAGCACCTGGCCATGGTGTCCGGTATGGCTACCCACATGTTGGTGCAGGATGGGCGTTCGGCTGCCGTCCGGGGAGGCGCGGTGGGGGGGGGGGGGGAGGGGGGGGGGCTTAGTGGCGCAGGGTTACGGGTGTTTGGGAGAGAGGTTGGTGCCAGGGCCACACTGCCGCCTACTCACACTGGCCGCCCTGAGATGATCATGCAGTTTTCTTGGCACTGCTGCCCTGTCCGGGATGGGATTCTGCACTCCACCAGTCTCGCATTTCTCAGTGACACGTTGTTCGCTGGGGGCGGGATTTTGTCATATTCTAAATATTTACCACTATTCTTGGGCAACTCAAAGATGTGAAAAGTGCACAGCTATGATCCAGTAAGGAAGGGTGTCACGTTCTGCCATTTACTGTCTACTTCACACCTGTATACAGCTTTCAAAATGCATTACCTCACATTTGTCCGAATTAAACTCCATCTGCTATCTCTCCTGCCGATCTCTATCCTGCTGTATCCTCTGACAGTCTTCATCATTATCCACAATTCCACCAACCTCTGTGTCATAAACAAACGTACTAATCCGACCAGTTCCATTTTCCTCCCCATCATTTATATATACAAGAGCAAAGGTCCCAGCACCGATCACTGTGGAACACCACTGGTCATAGCAGTCCATTCATAAAAACATACATCAGTGCTACCCTCTGTCGCCTATGACAATGCCATTTCTGTATCCATCTTGCTGGCTAGCCTCTGATCGCAGGTGACTTCACCTTCTGTACCAGTCTGCCCTGAGGGACCTTGGAAAGGCCTTACTGAAGTGCATGTAATATCCACTGGCTTAACTCCATCAGTCAATTTCGTGACTTCCTCGAAAATCTCAAGAAAGTTAGTGGCGCACAATCCCCCCTCCACAAAACCATGCTGCCTCTCGATAATATGCCCACTTATATCTAAATAGGAGTAAATCCTGCCTCGCTAACTCCTCTCGAATAGTTTCCCTATCTTTGAAATAAGGCTCAATGGCCTGTAATTTCCTGGATTATCCTTGCTACCCTTCTTAAACAAAGGAACGATATTAGCTATTCTCCTCATCTCGGCCCTCACCGACAGCCAGTGAGCATACAAAGATTTATGTCAAGGCCCAAGCAATTTCATTCCTTGCCTCCCTCAGTGTTCTGGGCTAGATCCATCACAACCTGGGCTAAATCTACCTTAATGTTTTTGAAGATGCCAAAGAACACCTCGTTTTTGATGTGAATCTGGTTCCCACTATCGACATACCCTTTCATAGACTCATGATCCACTAAGTCCTTCTCTTTGTTGAATACTGATGAAAAGTACTTATTTATCACCTCGACCATTTTGTCTGGCTCCACGCATAGTTTACCACGCCTGTCCTTTAGTGGACCAAGTCTTTCTCTCGCTATCCTCTTGCCCTTTATATGCTTTCAAAACCCTTGGGATTTTCCTTCACTCTGTTTGCCTATGACGTTTTGTGATACATTTTAGCACTCGTAACTCCATGTTTAAGTTCATTCTTACTATCCATATATTCCTCACGGGCTTTGTCTGTTCGCAGTCTTGTCGCCCTTACAATGCTTACATTTTTTGTTTTGCGGCGGCTCACAATGTCACTCGTTTTCTCAGGTTCCCGAAACTTGCCATACTTATTCTTCTTTCACAGGAAAATACAGGTCCTCAATTCCTATCAACTGACATTTGCAATCTTGCCACATGCCCAATGTCGATTTACTCTCAAACATTCGCCCCAAATCTAGATTCTTCGGTTCCTGCATAATGTGTTAGACTTGTCTTCGCCCAGTTTAGCACGTTCAAACGAGGACTACTCTTGTCTTTACCCAACAGTACCTTAAAATTTATTGAATTATTATCAATGTTCCCGACATGCTCCCAACATGTAATTCGACAATCTTGCCGGTCTCATTCCACAATACCAGGTAGAATACGGCCTGTTCCCTAGTTGTACAATTTATATATTGTTTCCTGAAGTCCTCCTGGATGCTCCTTACAAACTCTGTCCCATCCAAACCTCGAGCACGACGTGATTCCCAGTCAATATACGGGAAGAAAAAATCAACCTGAGCAACAACCGCATTGCTCTTGCACTTTTCTAAAATCTGCCTACATATCTGCTCCTCTATCTCCCGCTGGCTGTTATGAGGCCTGTAGTAAGCACCCAACATTGTGAATGCACCTATACAATTTCTAAGCTCTACTCATATTACCTTGCTGCACGGCCACTGAGGTGTCCTCCCATACTACAGCTGTGATGGCGGCCAAAACGTTTGACCTGAACTTCGACGGTTCAGATTGTCTCCTCCCAGCGTCAGCGCAAACCCGCCTGCCGGATTCCCAGCGGTGTAGTGTGGCTTCCAATACAAGTGGAAGGAAGATAGAATCCCATTGGTAGCAAGGGCACGTTGGAGAGAAACATGTCACTGGCGTACCGATGTATCCATCCCTTTGTTGTTCAATGTAAATGACTGCTGCTGCAGGTTAACTGCGACGAGCGGAATCATTTTATCATATGAAGCATATTACCTCTTTTAGACAAGAGTTACGATGCACTTTCAGTTTTCTTGGGCCCAATTATCTGGAAAACTGTCCAACTGCTGTAGTGAGCGGGAATTGCCGCGAGTTTCCTGGCGCTTGGCGGTGAGGCCGGCAACACTATTCAACGTTAATTAGTTCATGTAACGAGGCCTCACTGGGTTCCAGTCCGAATTGCTGGCTCGCCAGCTGATTCGCCTGGACCGCGCTCGCCAGCTCTCCAGTAACAACCTCTAACAGCACTTTGGCAGCATTTGCTCAGCCAACGCCACCCAGCTCGCAAGAATGGCGTCGATGTGACCGGCCCCAATATTCGAGGATGCTGACCTGGGAAGGCACCTGGACGCGGTGGAGAACAGGAAGGATGTCCTGTTCCCTCTCGGGCACCGGAGTGTGAGCCATAAGGCAGCCATTGCTACCTGGAACGAGGAGACAGAAGCTGTGGAGAGCATGGTGCATAATGTCGGCACCATGAGTGAACGTGTCCAAGGCTTCGCGCAATCATTGATGGCCGTGGCTGAGGGTCTCAGCGGTATGTCTACCTCACTCGGGAATGTCACCCAGTACTAGGCCGAGCTTCATGGTGTTCTGCGTGACATGTCCCACTCTCAGATGGAAATGGCCGAGGCACTGAGCTGCTTGTCCCAGTCGTAGGTCTACATGGCTGACGCACTGCAGAGCACGGCGAGGTCACTGAGGGAAGTGTCCCAGTTACTCAGGAGCATCGCCAAACGGGTCTAAACGATTGTGGCGCTATGCGGAACCACCAGCGTTGGCAGAGACATGATGCAGTGACAGCAGGGACAGGAACCGCCTGCCCCTCCGTCCCAACCCAGGGCAATATGGGCATTGGCCGGGAGGAGGGGTCTTTGCGTGCCAAACCGGACTGTTCCATGGTGTGGCGACAGTGGCCACCAGCACTCCCGTGTTGCACACCTCTAATGAGGCGGCGTCTCCGGGTCAGTACTCGGGACAGGGCTGCACCACCATGCCAGGGGAATCGAAGGCCACGGGAGGAGGCAAGCATCTGGTTGCCTCCAACTCAGATATGCTACCTGGGGAAACACCAAGATGTAGTGATAGAACTAGGAGTGCCAGGTACGTTGAACATCACTGAGCGCACTGGTGGAGGGGTTCCGTAGGGGGTGGGGAGGGGGTGGGGTTGGTGCCGGTTGTTTGGGAGGGCGGCAAGCTCGCAAATGGGGTATTGTACAGAACATTAAACATGTTTTTGCACAACCATTATGATGCCTCTGCCACTTTCTTCTGAATTGCGGGCTGAGCCCCAGCCCTTTTTCCTGTCTCTCCGGACAACCCGCTCCCCGGGGCACCCACCCAACCTTAAGACCTCGTCGTGTCCACCCGTCCCCTTGGTGTTCGGATGTTGGCTGCTGCGTGAGCGGTGTTGATTCCTAGACAGTGGCCAGACATCAAGATGCGATAGGAATGCTTGGCAATGACTCCCACGTGCTGCATTGCCCGTCTACGCACGGGAAACCACTTGGCTTATGCTCACTTAACCATGGTTGCCAATTACCTATCAGTGGTTGACTTCAACCACACAGTCAGGGGCCTCAGCAGTCGGTGAGGGTTCCGGATGATCGATGGGACAGCCGGGCATGGACAGTGTTTGCCCCCAAAATGGCGTTTTGATCCAAGGGTTGGCACAGTGGTGCCCCCAGTTGCACTCCCCAGTTCCCCCACTCCCACCCTCCCATGACGGCGCACCCCCGCGAACGCCCTCCGCTGAGCACTGCCGTGGCAAGGCCAGCACCATCAGTCTCTTTGCATGTGAGCAAAGATTGTTAACCCCTCCTCGTCACCCCACGGAAGTCCTTCCATCAGGTTTACGTTTTTGAAAAGGAGGACTAATCGACGTCAGCGTGAGGACTTGCACGGGAGGCCGGTAAATGACAGGAGGTCATTGAATAACAGGTGGCTCTCGTTAATTATATGGATATGGGGCTAAAGTGGTGATAATGTTTCGCCACGCTGCAGCGAGATTCCAAATTCACCTGCAGGAGCAGGCCGGTCGCATCGCAAACTGTTTGGTGCCTGGCATGTTTCCCGGTTTAGGCCTCTCCCGCTATTCACTGGACTCGCTGCGCTTGAGTACGAGTGTAAACAGACCGGTAGACCGCAACCCTAGAATACATATCTTTGTCGGAATTTTCCGGCCGTTCGCTGGTAGCGGGATTCTCTGCATCCGCTGGCAATGCACCCGTACCGTGGGTTTCCCATCGGCATTGGGTGGCTTCAAAGTGAAATTTCATTGGCAATAGTGGTGCCGGAGCAAACGCTTCGCCCCACCCCCGCCAAGCACAGGCCCATAAAATATTAGTATGACATATGATTTTTCTGTTCATTCGACCTATCATTCACCCTACTACGTACCTGCATCGTACGCAGATATGAATCGATCTGCAATTTAAAACGTGTACATTATCAAAAGGCACGATTTCAAATGCTTGAAGGAGAAAATCAGAGGCACCAACATTGCTTCTGGACGTCCAAAATTCTTTGCTGTAATTTACTGAAGTTGGAATTGCGACAGCCAGTTGTTGCATAGCAAGCTCTCAAGAGCAGAACCGATCAGAGTGTCGTCGACGCTTGACGAAAATGAACGATAAAGTGGGGTCACTCGCCTGATATTATGTTCAAGATGGTCCATGTGTTTTTACCGACCGATATTGCAGACGGCCCTGGGCTGAAAATCCGATCGCAAAATTGTAAATGCTACAGTAAAGCACACCCTCAGCAATACAGTCGGGTCAAGAAACGATAACTGCTCTGTTCTCCGCAGCGACCAAAACAAAACATGTCGGCAACTTATACTGTATCTTTACCTTTCTCAGACTGCCTCAATCTTTCCTCTAAAAGCAACAATGATCCAAAGTGCGTGTTGTATGAATCTTGCGAAATTGCACTGATAATTGGAGTAAAACAAAGCGACGATGCAATTTAAAATCGTATAGAACATCACAGTGGTTGTGTTCCTGCTTTGAGATTGTTTAATTTGGCAATGGATATCGATAAATATCAGAATATCAATATTATACTGAAACAAATTGCCGAGCAGGAAAATGGCAATTTCACTAAACACATCCAATCTATCACCCCACTGGCTGCAGAAGCATCTACCCACAAAGATGGTACCTGCAATTGAATAAAATGTAGGTAGATATGTATACTATTCTTTTGAAAACGAGCGTTTTTACGAGGCTTGTAAGAAAGGTACGAAAATAATCAGATATAATGTTTATATTGGCAATATTGGTATTCAAATTGGCAATTGTAAACTCGAAAGCAAGTTCATTGAATGTGTTGGAGATTGTTTCTTGGAGCAAAATGCTGTGGAACCAACCGGGGAGCAGGATATTCTAGCTTTGCTACTGTGCAATGGGGAGGAATTAATTATTGAACTCACAGTTAAGGATCCTGTAGGGAAGGGTCGTTACAGCGCGATAGCATTTCAAATGCAGTTCCACGGTGAGAAACTGCAGTGCCACAATAGCGTTCTGGAGTTAAACAAAGGGAATATCGTTGGCAGGAGGAGAGAGTTGGCCCCAGTGGACTTCGCAGGAAGACTAAGAGCTAGGAGTGTTAATGAACAGAGGGCGTTTTATGTGAAGATGCTAAATTCCGCCCCACAATGGTCAGCACGGTGCACAGTGACCAGCACCGTTGCTTCACAGCGCCATGGATCCGGGTTAGATTCCATGCTTGGTTCACTACCTGCGTGTAGTCGACATGTTCTGCCCGTGTCTGCGACAGTTTCCTCCGGTTGCTCTGGTTTTCTCCCAGAAATCCAGAAGAACGTGCTTTTCAGTTTCATTGGACATTCTGAGTTATTCCCCTGCGTACCCGAACAGGCACTGTAGTGTGGCAACGAGAGACTTACAGTAACTTCATTGCAATGTTAATGTAAGGCTACTTTTGAGACTAAGACAGATGATTATTAATATAAAAAATGTTCCATGGAGAAAGAAAGATAGGGCGGCACGGTGGCACAGTGGATAACACTGCTGACTCACAGCTCCATGTTCCCTGGTTAAATTCCAGCCTCGGATGACTGTCTGTTTGCACGTTACACTTTCTCCCCGTGTCTACGTGGGTTTCCTCCGGGTGCTGTGGTTCCTCCCACAGACCAAATGTCTGCAGGCTACGTGGATTGGAAATGCTAAAATGTCCATTCGTGTCAAAGGTTAGGTGGGGTTATTGGCTTACGGGGATAGGGTGGAGGCGTGGGTTTAAGTCGGGTGCTCTTTACAATGGCCGGTGTAGACTCGATGGACCGAACAGTCTCCTTCTGCACTGTATATTCTATGATTCTATAAGATGCCGAAAATATCTCTGGCCTAGCTACGTTTTTAAAGATCACATAAAGGCAAAAGCGAAGGCATACAGTATTGCAATGCGTAGGGGCAGGCTGAAAGATTGGGAAACATTCAAAAATCAACAAAGAGTTGTTAAATAGAGTAGTGAAAAGAGCAAAAGTAAATAGTGCAAAAAACGAGCGCAAAATATTTTTTTAAAATCGCAAAATCTTCTATAATTATTTAAAGGTGAAGAGATGAGCTAGAATAAATGTATGGCCATTGACGGATGAGATGACGGAATTAATAGCGAGGTACACAGAAATGACGGAGATGCTAAATCAATATCCCCCCTTAATTTGCACGGTGGAAGACACGAGTCCCATCCCAGTAGGAACAGGCAATGCAATGGTAATAGAAAGGGCGGAACCTCGAATTATCACATCAATAGGGGAATGGTACGAAACAAACTTTTTGGATTGAAGGCAAACATGTGCTCACGGCCTGACGGGGAAAATATTGGAGGCCCTTAAAAGAAGTCGCATTGGTGATGCTGGACCCATCGATAATAATATCTCAACATTCCCCTGAAGCGGAATGTATGAAACTATAGGCCAGTTAATTTGAAACCTGTCATTGAAAAATGGCTAGAATCTATGGTTAACTAAGTAATATCGGAACATTTAGAAAGTCAAACTTTAATCCATCAGAGTCAGCACGATTTTATGAAGGTTAAATCGTGTTTGACATTTGTTAGATTTCTTCCAATATGTAACAAGTCATGCGGATAATCGGCACCCTTTTGATTAAATTAATCTGGACTTTCAGAATGTTTTTGGTAAGGTGGCGCAACGAACGTTTCGTGCACCATGTAAGATCACGTGGAATTTGTGGTATTTTGTTAGCTGGGATAGAAGACTGACTAACCGACAGAAGTTAGATTCCGGGTAAATTTGGCTTTTTCCTGGTTGACAAGATGTAATGAGTGTGGTATTACATGCTTTGATCCTCGGTACCCAACTATTTACAACAAATATAATTACTTAAATGAAGGGATAGAAGGTGCGATACCCAAATTTGCAAATGGCACTAAAATAGGTTGGGTGGTAAGTTGAAATGAGAAAATAAGAAACTTGCATACATATATACATACGTTGCGTGAGTGGGCCTATATTTGGCTGATGGAGCTCAACGTGGATAAGAGTAACCAATTCTTTTTTTCAATTAAGGTGCAGTTTAATGTGATAAATCCACCGACTTGCAAATCTTATGGGTTGTGGGGGTGTGACCCACGCAAACCTGTGGAGAATGTGAAAACTGCACACGGAGAGTGACCCGGGGCTGCGAGCGAACCCACGTACTCGGCGCCATGAGCCAGCAGGTCTAACCGATGTGCCACCATGCTGCCGTTGGATGTCCTTGTGCATGTGTCACAGAAAACGAACATGCAGTTGTAACAGATAATAAGGAAAGCACATGGAATATTGGCAGCAATAGCAACAGAAATTGAGTTTCAAGGTAAGGAAGTATTGTTTGAACTATACAAGGCATTGGTAAAACCGCACGTTGAGTATTGTGCAGAGATTTTGCCTCCTTATTTGAAGAATGGTGGAGTAACATTGCAGGCAGTTCACAGGAGGTCGACTCGCTTTACTGCTGAGATGAAGGGTTTGTTGTATGAGGAGAGATTGAACAGTTGAGGCACACACTCTCTCGCGTTTAGAAGCATGAAAGGAGATCTTTCTGAGATATCAAATATGCTAAACGGTATGGATAACGTAGACGTCAAACTTATGTTTCCTCTTGAAGACGAGAGGTCATAATCTTTGAATTAGAGGTAGCAAATTAAAAACAGCTTTGGGGAAAAGCGACCCAAAGTGTTGTGAATCTGTGGAACTCGCTACCCCAGAGTGCGATGGATGCAGAGAGTACACTGAAGGAGGAGTCAGACAGATTTTTATTGGAAATGGGTTGAGGGGTTATGGAAAACGGGCAGCACGCTGGCATTAAGGGCAGGTTGGAGTGAGGCATTGAGGGTGTTTCGGCACCGGAGGCTAAATTGCTTACTCCTGCTCCTAGGTCATGTGCTCCAGGAAGAAGATACCTTGGATGATTTTGCAATCCAGCTCTTGGTCTGTAACATTGTAGGTCGCAGATGCGGTACATATCAGCCATGGTAGAATGGCGGAGAAGACTCTATGGGCCGAATGGCTTAATTGTGCTCCTATTTCTTATGAACGTATTAAATCATGGTAAGTTTAAGTTCATCCATTTTCACCAGGAGTGCAATGGGAAGGCAACTTATTCAGAAAATGATGAGAAAATTCAGAGTGATTTGCTGCAGAGACATCTGCGTGTCCTTCAGCATGAATCTCAGAAAACTAATATGAAGGTACAGCAGATAATGAGGAAGAAAATTTGAATGTTGCCCTTTAGCCAAAGTGCTACAGCATAAAGGTAATGACGTTTCTCTGTAACCGAATAAGTTGTTGCTGAGACAGCGCCTTGAGTGATGTCTGATGCTTGGGCCCCATTGTTTGGGGAGGGTTGTAATTGCATTGTCCGGACTTCAGATTGATTTCAGAGTTGAGGGGTTTGGCGTCTGAAAATTTTGAGCAGTTTAGACCTATACTGTCGAGGATTTATAATAATGAGGGGGGGGTCTAATTGAGGTATGCAAGGTGATAAAAGATTTTGACAATGTAGATATAGAGCGGATGTTCCCTCTTCAAGGCAAATCTAGAATGAGAGGCCTCAGCTTTAGGATAAGGTGCAACAGGTTCAAAACAGAGATGAGCAGAAATTACTTCTCTCACATTGTCGTGAATCTTTCGAATTCAGTTCCCCGAGTATAGTGGAGGCCGGGATTTGAGTGTATTTAAGGAATATAGAGGCAATTTTAAAATTATGAATTGATTGAATGGTTCAGAAGAACAGAAATAAAAATTGAGTTGAGGCAGAGAAGTGGCCAGATATTATTTCTTAAAGGACGAAGCGGGATCTATCACCTATTATGCCTATTTCTGCTCTTCGTTCTTCTGTTTGAGATTGATCGGCAGAGCGATCCATGCATGTCATAGAAACATGTCTATTAGGAGGAGGAGGAGGTCATTTTGTCCATCGAGCCTGCTCCGCAATTAAACGGAGCGAGAGATGATATTCTATCTCAAAGTTACCGTCCCTGTCTTTTCCAAAACTCCTTGACATATTTTGTGTCTAGAAATCCATCTACTTTTTTATCAAATATGTTCGTTGACTTGGCCTCATGTGGTACAGAATATCCTCTGTTAATCCCCTCTGAGTCAATGCATTTCTCCTCTCCTCAGTCCAAAATAGATTTCCCTTATTAGGAGGTGGACGGTGGCACTGTGGCACAGTCGGTAGCACTACTGCCTCACAATAGCAGAGATCAGGGTCCAATTACATCTTTGAATCACTGTCTGTGCGGAGTTTGTATGTTCTCCCGTAACTGAGTGTGTTTTCTCGTACAGACCAAACGTGTGCCATTTAAGGGATTGGCCATGGTAAATTGCCCCTCGGTGACCAAAAGGTCAGGTGCGGTTATTGGGTTTTGGGAATGTAGTGGGGGCGTGCGCCGATGTACAGTGGTCTTTCAGAGCGTTGAGGCATACTCGATGCACTAATTGCCTTATTCTGCTCTGTATTGATTATGTGGTTCTGCCACATATTCAATACTACCCCTTCATCCCAACCCACCGAGGAGAAACATTCTCCATGGGTTCATTATGCCCAAGCTTCTCACAATTTTATATGTGTTTGATCTCTCATTATTCGGACTCTAGTGGCGCTAGGGCTCCTTGACCCCATCACTCAACTTACTGCAATGCTGCCGCCATAAGAATCAGCCTGGTTAACGTTTGCTGCCCTCCATCTGTTACAAACATATTTTTTACTTATTGACGGACCAAAACTGCACACAATACTCAAAGTATGGTTTTAGCAAGAACATATACAGCTGGCATAAGATATCATTGCTTTTGTAGTCGGCTTTACAATTTGCGTTCCTAACTGATTGTTGCATCGGCATGTTAATATTAACGTTGTCAATACTTACGTTGTTATCATTCACTTGTGTAATTTGCTTACCTGTAAGTCTGAGGGAATTCGTAGGTTCCTTTAGTTCTGATAACATAAAAAGAAACGTTTCAATCAACGCCTATTAGTAAATACGAGAAATGGCACCAAGTACTAAGCACAATCAAGGGGAAACAAAGGTACAGCTGTAGAGGTAAAAAATCGAAAGAAAGTATCAAGTCGGTTAGCGACAAAGCACGCAACCTCCGTGAGTAAGCTGTGCACCCGTTATCGCTTCTTGTTGGGCGGCAATGTCGCACAGTGGCTAGCACTGTTGCCACCCAGCGCCAGGGTGCCGGAGTCAATTCTCACTGTCCGTGCTTAGTCTGCACGTTCTCCCCGTGTCTGCGTGGGTTTCCTCCGGGTGTTCTTGTTTCGCCCACAAGTACTGAAAGACTGGCTATGAGGTAATTTGAACATTCTGAATTCTCCCTCAGTGTAACCGAACAAGCGTCAGTGCGTGGCAACTATGGGATTTTCACAGTAACTCCATTGCAGTGTGAATGTAAGCCCATTTGTGACACTAATAAAAATGATTATGAACATTTCCTGAACTTTTTCAGGATGAGGGAGAGTAAGGAAGACATACAGACATTTGTAGTAAAAGGGATATAGAGGTTTTCGTGGGTGGATTCATTTGGCATCTTGGAAGGAATGTGAAATATGAGTAGGCATATGAATTGTTCCGCATCCTTGAAATGACGAGGTGACCTGCCGCTGTGACATCTACCACAGATAGTTAATTGAGAAAACGGATGCCGATATACCACCTCTTTGACGATCATTAACTACTTTTTCTGTGTCTGCATGTCGTTAGAGGACTTGCACTGTGCTAAAGTTGAACTATGTACAAATAGCAGAAATACAGCACACCAGAACAGGCCTTCAACCTTTAAATAAAAGGCAAGATAAACATTTTGCCCTGGAACAGAAATTGTAGCATTGTAGAGATTGGGACATGACCTTGCAGGCTTCATGCAGATAGCAAAAAGGTATTTCAAGGCCGGATAGAGAGAAACGTTGCGTTCCGTCCAGTGAAATGTGATATAACAAATTGGGGAACAAACGCATGAACATAAAATGCATCTAGCCCGAGGTTACGACACGACACACACTCCCGTCTGCATCAATGGCTCTGAAGTGGAGATGGCCGATAGCTATAATTTCCTGGGGCTCGCCGTCACCAAAAGTCTGTCCTGGTCCACTCACATTGATGCAACAGTCAAGAAAGCCCAACAACGTCTCTACTTCCTCCGGAAGCTAAATAAATTTGCCTTGTCTGCGTCGACTCTCACAAATGGCTACAGATGTGCGACAGAGCGCATCCTATCTGGTTGCATCACAGCCTGGTACGGCAACTACTCGGTTCAAGATCGCTAGAAACTGCAGAGTGTGGTGAACTCAGTCCAACGCATCACACAAGCTTGCAACCCCCACATTGATTCTGTATCCACCTCCCGCTGCTTCAGGAATGCAGACAACATTATCAGAGACCCCTCCCACCCAGGCATTGCCTTCTTTCTGACCCTTCCATCTGAAGACTCGCACATCCAGGCATCGGAACAGCTTCTTCCCCACAGCTACAAGACTCCTCAAGAATCCCCCTCGGACTGACCTTTTTTCCCGTGAGAACACTATTGACGATGCCCTATACTGCTCTTGCTCCCTCGGCCGCAGAAAAATACTTTTCACTGCACTTTGGTACATGTGACATTAAGTCAAATCAAATTAAATCCAATCAAACGCAAATGCAGAGTAGCAGGCACAAATTTGAGCACACGATCATGTATCTTTTAAGGCAGGAAGGAAGGTTGATGGAACGAGTCAAGAGGCGAACAGGATGATTTCCTTTATTTGCCAACTTAAAAACCGTGAAACACTGGAGTGGGTATGTTCTGGCCGTACAGTTTACATATGAATGAAATCACTATTTGAGTGGTGCACATAAACTGATCACCAATTTGCATGCAGAATGTGATATAACGAGAGCAGAGCAGTAAAACTTTAGCTCTTAGGATAATTCGGATAAAGAAAACGTTCTTGAATGTTTGTTTTGATATATAGACGGCTGCTAATTGTGAAGTGTATAACGTTATGAGGGCTGCTGACAGAGCATGCAGACACATTTCCTGTGCATAGATTGAAAAAAATCTGTCTAATTAGAGTTAAGCTATGGTTGGATGAAATATTGGTAAATTGAATCGTCTATTTTTCCCAGAAAGCGCGTCTCTTTATTATGTTTTAAAAGCAGGGACGTTCACCACGCTAAAACATTATTTGAATTTGCGCTTGCCGTGCAATAATCCACCAAATTCCCGACAAAGAGGTAAAAATGTATTTGACTGGATTTTTATTTTGCTGTCTGCATATACATAGCTGGAGGAATACACTCATTATTTGGAAATTATTTCTATAGCTCGTTATATTCTATCTTTTTTAATTTTTAATTTTGCGATGCGAACCATGCAATGACATGGGGTGTTGTTTTACGAACAGACCACATGCTCTTTCTGGATGTATTGTTCACGCTACACCACACCAATGTTTCCATAGTAAAACGTTGTATATGTATCCGTTCTATGCTGACCTGCCTTTACTTTTGTCCATCATTTTTGTTCACCTAGACTAGGAAGGTTTGTCGCAAATTTCACGATCTGAACACGCAATACTTGAAGCTGAAGCCCTTGAATTGACCGCTGGATACATTGTATCTGATTTCAAAACTAAACACAAAAGACAAGCAGAAGGCAATGAAGTGTGGGTAGGGAATTTGACGTTTTACATCTTTTGTGACATTCAGGGGGAAAAATCGAAGCTTCTCATATATCGAAAGCCACGATTCCACTCTAAAGGACTTAATAAACTTAATTAGTGAGCAGAGTGTGGCAGGCGAATCACAGAGTATACATGATAAAGAAAGACTACACAAGCTGAATTTGCAACATGTGACTGCATGCACACTAAGTGATTGGGACAGCATGTTGAAGATAGCGAAGCAATGAAGCAAACTATGAATCAAATAAAAGTTGTGCTCTCCTGGCACCTCCAGCTATGAATTTCAGTAGACAATTAAACTTCCAATCAGAAGGAGGAACTGCACCAATTCCCCATCTTCAATGATAGAGAAGGCCCAGGCATCAGTTAAATCTACATTGCTGATGCGTTTGTGAGGAACTGCAAGCAAAATGAAACTTGGATAATGCATCAGGCATTGCTCTTGAGGTTCCCATTAACAAATATACAAGTGTTCAGAACGGTATTTTGACTTGGTATGATATTTTGGGAGGTTAAAGCTCCTGGGTGCTGGAAAATTCCTGTTTTTATCCACATCTCAACTTTAGTCCGCAGGACGTGCTCCCTGTACATAACGTCGCCTTAACCAGTGCGGTTCCACCACAGTTACTAAAATGACATCTATGCAATATTTTTTAAATGCAGCGGTTATTCCCTTTCAGAAAAAGGAGGACAAATAGATTGCAGACAATTATCGTCCTGTCCATCTATTTTAGATCATCGACAAAATGATGGAATGCATTTGTTATCAGTGGCACTAAATTGGCAACATATTTTTCACTGCAACTCAGGCTGTGCTCCACCAGTGACTCACTGCTCATTAGAAGCTTTAGCGTTGGTGGATCTGGTCAAAATAGCTCAATAAAAACTTTGATGCGAGTACAACGTTCCTTGGCATCAACATATTATTTTCCCAAGTGTGACAAGAAGGAGCCCGAGTAAAATTAGAAGTATGCTGCCCCCCAAAATAGCGTAATCAGATAAACCTTCAGCAAAATAAATAAAAAACACTTTCTGCAATTTTGAAAAGCAATCGGGACATGCAAGTCATTGTGACTTTCACGGTTGGCCATACATGTGCACCCTTTCTTCCTTATTTTACATGTGCGACTCGATAGGAAGAAGCGCCCAATTTTGCACATTTCTCTTCGTCTTCTTTGTTCAATTCCAATTATTAATCAATTTCTCATATAAAATAAATCGTAGAGATTTTGGAACAATTATCTGAATTATTAGAGAGGAAGGGATTGTTTAACACAAGATTTTATTGTCATACTGAAAGGGTTTCCGGATTATATTGTACATACATAGACACATACAACATGCGGTGAAGAAGGACGCCATTCGGCCCATCGTGTCTGCACCGACCCACTTAAGCCCTCATTTCCACCCTGTCACTATACCCCAATAATCCCTCCCAACCGTTTTGGACACTAAGGTTAATTTAGCATGGCCAATCCACCTAACCTGCACGCCTTTGGACTGTGGGAGGAAACCGGAGCACCAGAAGGAAACCCACGCAGTCATGGGGAGAACGTGCGGACTCCGCACAGACTGTGACACAGCGGGGAAACGAACCTGAGACCCTGGCGCTGTGAAGCCACAGTGCTAGCCGCTATTCTACCGTGCTGCCCATGCAGATTAAAAATGCAGATTAAAAATGAGACTTGTACAGGTTTTGTGCAATTGCAGCAATGGCCTAATTCTGCCATCGTCACGAATCATTTTCCCGCCGGCACTGCACTCCCATCAATGAATCTTGCGGCAGATTGGGGTGGTTTCAATTCGAAATCCCATTGACAACCGGAGGAAAGCCTACAGCGAACGGATCAATATTTATCGGGGTAAGGAGGAAGATAAATTATTTTTTCCTTTACGCAATGCCTGTTATGTACCTCGAACTTTCCACCAATAGGCGTTAGGAAAATGATCTACAATGCTTATGCAGTGCAGAATGAGGCCATTTGTCCCATCGAGTCTTCACCGGCACTTGAAATGTACATTGATTATTTCAAAAGGAAATTCCATGGAAATCTGAAGGCGATCATTTTAGATTTGTATCAGAAAAGATGAGTTAGACTGACTACATTGACTCATGATGTACCGGCATGAATTGGATAAGAGAAAATTCACGACTTTCCTGTTGTATTGACGCAAAGTGTAATAATTTCACTCTTGAATGGAAGTGTGCGTCCTGAAAATGAACAGCAAAGACGCTACGGTCAAGTGACCTTGTTTTATGGTGCTTCATGTACGTTGAATAGCACTGATACCTTTTCCAATATAAAGGGGAAAATTCGCCAGCGGGCACAGTGCTACCGATTTTGCGCGAACAGAGAAAATACATTAAGATTGTGCTGTAGTATTTTGGTGACAATTCTCGTTTGCAACCAATGCACTGGTTGTAAGGAAACCTGCAGTTAACATATATCGTAATTGTTATTGCGTTTTGCACCAATCCACTCTTTTGCTTTGCTTTATTTTAGAAGGTTAGAAAATAAGTCTAATACAACGAGAATTACTTTTGTTCTAACATGATGAACGCTTTGAAATTTCCACGAAAAATCAGATAAGAAGTGTAAACAGTGGCCGCATTGCTGGATTAAAATTTGGCTTGATCCAAAGAGTGAAAATGTTGTGTACTGCATGTGTTCAGGGCGATATATTAATTCACAAACTTGCACTCACTCAAATGACGTCACATTACTTTGTACATTGATGTATAAAAGTTGTCTTTAATGATATAACATGACATGATTACATCAATAACATAGTTTTACCAAGAACAGTAATACTTGCATACAGCCTGTAGAGTTAAGGACCTCAGTATCAACTCTCTTGAAGTTCTTAAACGCTTCACATTAGTAGCCATGACCTTACGTACTCTGGGTATAGTTGGCTGGAGTATCGCAATTCGACATGTTTCTGTTGCCACTCAGAGTGTTAAATAATATCAAGACAATTGATGATGGCCGGTTGGTTCACCAATAATGTGTGAGGATCCTGGTTGAATCATAACACAATAAATAGTCTATCAGTTTTTCAAATCTCCCATAGCAATAAGTCTGCCTGAAAGGAGTTGTTGCACGTTACATGACTTTCTCATAATTGTACCACTGTATCCACGCTTTTGTTTCTTGATCTCTGTTTTGAAAAGCACGGCCTGGTCTTAGCATATCGGCATTGCCGAACATGCCCCTGCCTTTATAATGGGACACTACCATGTCTAAATTTCCAGCACAGAATCGAACAGACCCGTATAACACTGAAAGAACCGACTACCTGATGCACCACAACGCATTTATGATTTTACTTGGCTGTTGTAATTTAAATATTGCTTCTGTACCTCCTTGCAGGGTTTCGCAGGACAGAGGCATACTCGTTCTATTGCATTTTTGTGTTCTTCATATGTCATTCAACCTCAATACTCAAAAATAGCATAAAGCATGTCCATACTGAATATGCGCATATCGTTCACCTTCATGGGTGCTTTCCAACATGTTTTCAAACACGTAATTAAACAAAACCTTTGCATATGGTAGCTTCACTTCTTCGCAACGCTACCAACAATAATGGGCACATATTTTCAGTATAGTAACCTACGTAGTTCTAGTTGGAGTGCAGGGAATGATATATTTCATCCTTCACCCGAATGAGTCCAGGTAAAATTAGACAAACATACCAACATGCTTTTCTCCTATAACACCTCGGTTCTGAAAACAGATGTTGGTGGCATCGCATGTGCGACGAATGGCTGATGCAATTCGTGGAATATCTCCGGGATACTTTTCTCCAACAATATGTTCTAGATATAACAGGGGGACAATCAATATTTGATTTAGTTTTGAGTAATGAGATAAATTTAATTTGTCGACTAACTGTGCATGAACATTTATCAGATTGTGATCACAACATTATCGAATTCAGTGGAACGTTTGAAAGTGATAAGCACGATTGAGCGAGAACTTTGCACTTCGGGAAGGCTCACTTTAACGGGATGAGACAGACTCTGCGGTAAATTGTGAAGATGTGTTACTAGGTCAAACGATCGAAGCATAATGGATAATATTTAAAGCAGCAATAAACGAATGGATTGCAACCTTCTGTGTTGGAAAATTGCACAAGGCACTACATTTTAAGATGCGTGAAAGTGGGAATCCATCAGCCTAACATCTGTGGTGGGGAAATTTCAATGTCTTTATGACTCGGACGTGACTATTTTTATCTGTATATGCAACCAGACCAAAACAAATGGTGGAGTGGGCTGCCCGGCAGCACAGTGGTTATCACTGTTGCATCACAGCGCCAAGGACCCTGGTTCGGTTCCCGGCTTGGGTCACTCTCTGTGCGGAGTCTGAACGTTCTCCCCGTGTCTGCGTGGATTTCCTCCGGTTTGCTCCCACAGTCCAAAGACTTGCGGGTTAGGTTGATTGGTTACGCTAATTTGCCCCATAAAGTCCAAATGTTAGATGGGGTTCCTGGGTTACGGGGATAGGATGGAGGTGTGGGCGTAGGTTGGGTGTACTTTCAGGGGCCGGTGTATAGTCGATGGGCTGAATGGCCTCCTTCTGCACTGTAAATTCTATGATTCTATGAGTGATTGCGATAATTCATCCATTCTGTTCTTTCTAATTATCCCATGGTTTTGCTGCTGCACTAGAACATCAACATAATGTGTCTAGTCTTGGAAGTTCCATTAGAAACCCAAAGATGTCCTTGTCCTTATTATGCTTAGGGCTGCATCAACAATATGTACGTGCCCAATAAGTTTGACTGGTCACAGTTACATTATACTGGATGACCAGTTTTGCATAATTGTGCGCACAACCAAGAATCCCTAAATTCTTGCTCATCCTTCCTGTCCTGGGTACATGCGGCACATTATTTTGTTCGGAGGTTAATTTGCACCGGTTACTGGACGGCAATTTGGAAATAACCACTACTGGAGCAACTGCAGACAACCAATGATATGTTAGCCCATACAAACGCAAAGAAATATTCACCAAGTCGGTCTGTAGCCACTGAAAGTTGAAAATTCTAAATTGGGGCAAGGCCAATTTCGAGGGTATTCGGCGGGAAGTTTGAAACGTCGATTGGGATTGCCTTTTGCAGGCACGAGGACAGCTGGAAAGTGGGAGTCTTTCAAAAAGGTGTTAACTAGGGTTGGGGTGGGCGCATTTCTCTTAGATTGAAGGGTCAGGCTAGTAGAAGAACGGAACCTTGGGTGACTCGAGATATTGAGGCCATTGTTAAAAGGAAGAAGGAGGAATATTCAATGCATAGACAGCTGGGGTCAAGTGGATCCTTTTAAGTGTACAGGACTTGTCTGTGTAGATCTAGGACACAAATCAGGAGGGCAAAATGGGACATGAGATTGTCTCAGCAGATAAGTCAAAGGAAAATCCAAAGAGCTTTAACAGATAAATAAAGGGTAAAAGTGGGACTGGAGAGGATAGGCCTTTTACGGATAAACAAGATCATCTATGTGCAGATCCACAAGGGATAATTTGTGCTTTGTGAATTCTCCCTCTGTCGACCCGAACAGACAGCGGATAGTGACGATTAGGGGCTTTTCACAGTAACTTCATTGCAGTGTTGATGTAAGACTACTTGTGACAATAAAGGTTATTATATATTTATTTTATTTCGAAGAATTCAAGTAGATTTGTTAAACTTGATTTTCCTTCTGAAATCCAAGCCGACTTTGTCTCAATACTATTGCTTTCCAAATGTTGTGTTATGAATTGTTTCGTAATCGACGTCAGCAACTTCCCTACTGCAGACGTTAGGCTTACTGGTCTATCGTTCCCTGTTTTCTCTGAACATCGTTTTTTGAGTAGCTGGGTGACATTTGCTGCACTCCAATATGTTTGAACCATTCCAGAGTCGAAAGAATTTTCACAATTGGACACCAATGGATCGATTACTTCTAGAGTCACTTCCTCAAGTACCCTGGATTAAGATCACAGGCCTGGAGCTTTGTCCTCCTTCAATCCCAGTAATTTCCCCAAAACAATGTATTTACTAATTCTAATTTCCTTCAGATGCTCAGTAACATTTGTGCTTCTCACAACTTCCGGTACATTATTGATGTCATCCTTTGCGAAGACAGAAGCAAAGTAGGAATTTAGTTCCTCATCCATTTATTTGGTCGCTGTTATCAATTCCTCGGTGTCTGCCTGTCAAGTGCCGAAATTAGATTTTATTAATCTGTTTTCTCTTTGTATACCTAGTGAAGCATTTACAGTCAGTGTTTATGTTCCACGCTTCTTTACTTTCAAATTGTGTTTTCCCCTTCTTAACCAGTCCCTTGCTCTTCTTTTGCTGTATTTTAATCTGCTCCCAATCTTCAGGATGATGTTTACTCGCTAATTTGAATACCTCTTCTTTGAAGTTAATACTATCTCTAAATTTCCTTGTAAGCCATGTTTGACTACAGTTACCTTTCATTTTCTTTTCTAAATTTAGAGTTCCCAATTTTTTTTTTACCAATTAAGGAGAATATAGCCTGGCCAATCCACCTATCTGCAGGTATTTGGGTTGTGGGGGCAAACCCTACGCAAACACGTGGAGAATGTCCAAATTCCACACAGACAATGGCCGCGAGCCAGTATCAAACCTGGAAACCCAGTTGCAGGAAAAACTAGAACCAGTCACCATCTCAGATTAAAGGGACGATCCTTTAAAATAGAGATGAGGAGGACTTGTTTCAGCCACAGGTGGTGAATCTGTGGAACTCTTTGTCTCAGAAGGCTGTGGAGGCCAATTCACTGAGTGTCTTTAAGGCAGAGATAGATAGGTTCATGATTAATTGCCCTTAGTGTCCAAAACGGTTACGAGGCGTTATTGGGTTCATGATTAATAAGGGGGTAAGGTGTTGTGGGGAGAAGGCAGGAGAATGGGGATGAGAAAAGCATCAGCCATGATTAAATGGCAGAGCAGACTCGATGGGCCAAGTGGCCTAATTCTGCTCCTCTGTCTTATGGTCTTATGATCTTAACCCGCGGCCGTGATTCAGAGTGCTAACCATTGCGCCACCATGCTGCCGTCACAGTTACCTTTCTCCTCTTGCGCCAAATAGGAAGAAACAACTTTTGGAGTTCGCCTTTTCATTTTTGAATGCCTGTCATTACATGTCCGCTGTCCTTTCTTTCAGCAATGTGTCCCAGTACGACGTGGCCGGCTCATACCTCATACTATCATAATTACCTTTATTGAGATTCAGGACCTTGATTTCAGAATCATTTCCCTCACTATTCACCTTGATAAAGAATTCGACCATATGTGCTCACTCATCCCCAATGGTTCTCTCACAACTTGATTGCTAACTGATCATTTCTCATTGCATAGCACCCAATCCAAGATAGCCTGTTCCCTTTCCCTTGTTGGCTCCTCGGAATTCCGGTTCAAAAAAGAAGCCATGCCGTATTCACTCCAGAAATTCCTCCACTTTTGCACAGTGATTAATTTGCGTCGCCCAATGATATGCAAATTATGTCGCTTATAATTACAGATGTTCCTTTATGACATGGATCCCATATTTCCTGTCTAATGCTATTCCCAACATTGACATTACAATTTAGTGATCGGTATTCCACCCCTACAAATGTTATTTGCCCTTAATGCTTCTTAATTCGACGCAGACAGATTCCACATCATCTGTACTGATACATTTTCTCAATATTGCAAGAATATCTTCTTGAAGGAACAATGCATTGTCCGGGTGAATGTTTGGGAATTATTGCTGGTTGCTAACTGCATCCAAACACGTATGAGTTTAAAAATGATAAAATAATAAGCAATAATAATATTCAACAAGTAAGTTGCTGACGAATAATATTTGATCTCTCTCTATATGCAAGGCTTATTATTGCCTCGACGGTTTCTGAATGGCAGGAGGGTATATCAGTATCGTTAAGTTTCCTCAGCCCGCTTATTAGTTTTTAACTGCTGTGAGGTTAATTACTGTGTTTGAAAATTGCTGGGCTGCTCTGACTTTTATAAACTTTGGGGAGACAGGCGCGTCTCCTGTCCTTGAGGGCTGTCGTGCAGGGAATGCCATCAGGTGCTGAAATTTGGTTCTGCGTTACAGAATTGAGCAACAAATGACTTCGTCACTGTATATCGTGAGGTTACGATTTTCAGGGACAACACGTTGCTAGATGTAGTCATTCACAAACGTCAGACTTTGAATGACACGAGAGACTGAGGTATTTCAGGGTACTCGTAACGCAGCAGACAGGTAATTTGGTAAGCCTCTGAATGCATCCTATTATCCCACCAATATTCAGTTCCGAATACTGATGGGACTGATGGTTCCTGTGGAGAAAGCAGATGGAGCCAAGCACCAAGCAACGTTGGGCCTCGTGGGAGGGGGGGGGGTTGTATTGTGGGACTCGGCTTAGACAGAAGACTGGAAGACAACGAGTGATGTGTGATTCGGGGCTGCATTCTCTTTTGAGACTCCGTCCCTCTACCGCTGCTGATGGGGAAAGTTAATATGGGTACGCCATGCACAGGCAACGGGATTCTCCACAACCGCCTCTTGCCAATGGGTAGTAAGCCACCCCAAGCCACAGTCAGACAGCGGGAGGGGGTGTTCGATCAGCAGAACAAAATAATTCCGCTGTCATTGAACGGCTGGCGAATTCAGAATTTGATTTTTATGGAAATCGGTGGGGGTTAATGTGGCTACTGACGTGAATCCAGTCTAACCTGTTATCGCTCCAGCACCAGGGTCAAGTCTGTCAATGAACTGTCGGAGAGAACTTTGTGCGGGCATTGGAACAGCAAATATTCATAGTCCACAGTGAATGCAGTAAATTAAGAGGGCGAGTGTCCCTCTACACGTGGCACTTGTGCTCTCCGGTTCAGCTGCAGATAATGGGAGATTTGGCTGAGAGCTAAACTCTCCTTCCTCGCTAACGCCGGTAGCAAGGCGGACATGCATCAGAAAAACTCGGCCTAAAATGTAGCAGAACGCAATTGTATCCTCTGCGTTATATCCCTCACCATGCGACTGTGAGCATGTAAACAGGAGGAGTAATCGGACGAAGGCACGCCGGGGGGGGGGGGGGGATGATGGTGCAGGGCAAAAGTGTTTAGCAGTCGTTCAACAAAAGAAGCCACTGCGGGCAATTTGCACCTCAACACAAGAAGTGCCTTCCTGACTGGAATTTTGGTAGCGCCATTCGGAAGGCGAATATAGAGTGCATAGAGATCATGGATCATACAGTGCAGAAGGAGGCCATTCGGCCCATCGAATCTGCACCGACCCACTTAAGCCCTCACTTCCACCTTACCCCCTGAACCCAATAACCCCTCCTAACCTTTTGGACACTAAAGATTGAGTGGTGCAAAGCATGGCCAATCCACCTAACCTGCACGTCTTTGGACTGTGGGAGGCAGACGGAGCACCCGGAGGAAACCCACACATACACGGGGAGAACGTGCAGACTCCGTACAGACAGTGACCCAGCAGGGAATCGAGCCTGGGACCCTGGCGCTGTGAAGCCACAGTGCTAACCACTATGCTACCGAGCTGCTCTAATTAAGCTAATTAGGCAGAGGCATGGGAACAAATACATAATTGGCGGGATTCTCCAGTCCCCCAGCCGCATGCTTCTCTGCGGCGTCTGGTTTGCGTGGGTATTCATTCTTCCCGTAGCCTGTCAATGGGATTACCCATATAAAACACAGCACGCGGCCGGGAATCCATCAATGTGGGGTGCAGTAACAGTGCAAAGCAAGAATCCCAAAGACTAGATCATTCCGGCCAATATTACACAGGGATATTAATATAAATGAATTAGTTCGAGATAGTTATTGCACAAGACGAGGACATAATGGCCACATATTTCCGACCGTTGTGATTTTCTTCTCCCGCTGGAAACCAACGACTGACTATGGGTTTCTAATGGCGTGGTATGTCTTGATTGGAAAATCTCATTGGTCAGTTGTGGTCCGTGAACCCCTGCTCTCAGCAAATATGTGTCACATGGAACAACGCGGCTGGAGGATTGCAAAGTCCAACCCAATAATTTCAGTGCTGTGGACAGGTTGAGTGGTGCAAATAATAGGCTCCGGATTCGGGTCCTTGTGCATGTATTTCAATGCACAGTCTTGTAAATAAGATGCAAATTGTAGTTAAAAAGTACGTAGGAAAGTTATTTGGTTTCCCCCACCTTCAGCCGTACGCTTTTCGCCAGCTGTCGGATTCTACACTCCCACCGCTAGTCAGTGAGATTTATCATTGATGCCACCACACGCACCGTGAACCTGCAGGTAGCGGTAGTGCTGCTGGTGGGAAAAGTAAATCATAGCAATCAGAGAATTTCGCGTCAATGAATGTTAGCAAGGACACATTTATTTCAGACGTCAGCGTCGAGGTGTTAAATAATCCTGGACAGTTCCCGAAACATGTGGGGCAGCGACGCTGGAATCGCGAATCGCAGGCCAGCTGCAAATTGAGATTGATGCCAGGCGTACAAAGGAACAGCATGTACTTGCCCCTCGATATTAGTGTGGATAGGGGAGGGGAGGCTGGAAGTTGCGCAGTTTTCTCCTCAACTGGCGGAAACATGCGCTGTGGTCATCGACAACCTCCCAGGCACACTGCCCCTCGCAGGGCAGACCACACTCAGTGACACCCTGAGCTAGCCCATCTCACAGAACCTTCGACTGTCACCAAACCCTGCCTGTCGACTGTGCCACTAAACACACCATCCTGCCCCAGACAAGTAAAGAAAGGTGGTGCACCGCGCAAATATTCAGGTCACATAGCACCTATGATAGTTAAAGGTTCATACACCCTGGCTGGCCCATAGCCGTGGGCCATGCCCGCACACATGCTTCCAAGTATGGCGCTAGTCGTTGGTGCATGCGTTCACAGCGGTTGAAGTGCACGTTAGGGCCTGTAACTGTTAAGGTGGACCTGGCTGGGCAGTGGAATACTCACGATGCTAACATGTCAGCCCTTTATCTCAAGCAGTGAATGGACTTGGTATCGAACCGGGTGTGATTGGCATCTGCCTAGGGGAAGCACTGTGGCTGCATGAGTAGGAACTGCGCGGGGACAGTCACTCACAACCGGAGCCTAAGCCTTGATTGGCTGGAGCCAGATGGTGAAGATGGAGTGCCGGCTATCCAACGGGCCGTGGTGGAGGAGGGATGGAGGTATCGCCTCAGGCTTCGTCTGTATCAATAGTGACTGTCAGACGATGACTTGGTGACCGCGAGCGACCCTGATGGCTGTGGCTGTGCAGACAGACCTTGACACGTCTGTGCCCCATCAAGTCGGATCTGGCAACATGGGCTTTAGAAGAGGACTGCCTCTCCTGCTATCTGTCAAGGCAACGGTCGCCCCATACTTCAACCAGGTTCTTCCAGGCCCCCTGCAAGGAGCTGTATGGGCTTTTCCAGACCTTCGTGCACAGGTGCATCAATGCCTTTACAGCAGCCCTGCATGCCCGCATGCCAAAATGCACCAATCTGGATACGGGCCGAGGCCACCAGGATACCCATGCAGCGGGATTGGCTGCTTTTGCCGGGATACGACAGATCAAGTGGTGACCGATGGGATGACCCCCCCCCCCCCCCCCATGGGATGACCCCCCCCCTCCCCCCCCCCCCCCCCCCCCCCCGCCCACTAGATCCCCTTGCATGAGGGCGTGTCCTTATAAAAACTGAACGGGATTTCATTCGCTGAATGTACAGCTGGCGTGTTACCTCTGGCTCCACACTAAGCGATACTGGGGCAGCGTGCACAATGGTATCAGCCTCGCGCACTCGAGGGTGGCCGACACATTGAGAAATATCTCGTTGGGTGATGGGTTGTCTCCTGGACGAAAGCGGTTATCTGTTTCAATCGTTATTGATGGCGTTTTTCAGTCAGCTACAGACCAACGTGAAGAACGACTCTCACAATGCAAATGCTGCGACGAGCAGCGTGATTGAGCGATGTATCGGCGTGTAGAAGATGTGGTTCACGTGCCTCGACTACTCGCTGGGCGTGGAGGCGGCGTCGGTCGACAACAGTATCACGCTAGAATGGCCTCCCAGATCATGGTGACCTACTGCATCCTCACCCAAAAGTGGGGCGAAATACTATATGAGGAGAATGAATGCCAGCCCCGTCCGATGAGTGCGATGCGGATGAAGTTCAGGATAGGATGGACATGGGGCCCCTGCAGCCTCAGTGGGCGCACAACGTGAGCGCCAGGGCCATAGCACATGTGACAATCTGAACACCTTCAGGTTCACTGACTAGTGGCCCTGTCTACCGCAGATCGAGCGTCCCATAGCACGCCCCATCACCTGCACGCCCCAATATGCGTCCGACCTACTTCACTGCAGGATCTTGGCACTGGGTTGACAGTGTCAGCGGGTCTGGTCCATGGATAGAGGATGGTGACTATCTGCTCCGCGATGAGCTCTGATGCTCTACATCGTTGAAAGAGGTCTGAATTCTGACCTAGGGTGATCCCTGCAAACATGCCGGGAAGTCCATCTCCTGGTCTCATCCAACCCCTGGCGTGGCTGGGTGGGGGCTGGTTCGTTGGTGGGGACGGGGGGCGACGGGGAGACGGTGCCCGCGGGGGGGGGGGGGGGGGGGGGGCCTTGGGTAGCGGAGCGGTATGATGTGCAGAGTCACTCTTCGGATAGACCCTAACACATGGCACCTCTTCATATCTCGCTGCATCCCCTGCCGCCTCCGAGTGCGAACCCGGATGTGGCATCGGAATACAGAGGGGCCCTGTCCTCTGTTCCCCTCCAACACCTTTTGCCCAGCACCACCGGCATAATCTCCCCGGCTCATCTTCTGAATACATGCCAGCCGATCCCCAACACCGTTGGGACAGAGGACCGAGGCAGTTCAAAACATTGGTGAACATCTGTTTATTGAGATATATAAAATGTATTGTGACCTAGACCTAACGCCAAAAATTATACTTCACCCGTGCCATTTAACTGGTGGTTAATTTTCTATTCATTTGACTTTCTCACCTTACGTTTCAGTACTTTCATTCTCGTTGGTCCCCATGCGGTACATTATAATTAGAGGCAGCCTGCTGCGCATCAATCACTGCAACGTAGGTCCCAATTTGCGGCCATCCTCTGGAGTCACCTGGGCCTGAGTGACCATTGCACATGGCTTCCTTTTACCCTGTTCAGACCGCCGACCATCGGATCTGCGAGGACAGGTGGAAAGGTTCAGAGGTGCTGACGTGTTATGGTACCTGCTCTGCGGGAGTTCCAGGCATGCAGCTATCTTGATGTAATGTTTTTCTGGACAATGCTTGACTCCACTTAATTCAGAAAATAAATGTTCTTGCACCACCAAAAGTTACCTTGGACCCTTGTAGTTGTATGTACTATCCATAGTTCTGAGTCCTTTGCCTTTTCACCCGAAACAGACTCAAAATGATCACTGTGCTGGAAATGTTCTCTGAATAACTTGCATTACATTTGACCCAATTCAGTCTTCAGCTTCATATTTATTCGTGCTTCATTGTTCGTTGAATTTGAGAGGTTTTGGCATGCGGGTTGAAACAAATATAGAGTATTGCAGACACATGCTAAGATAAACGGAAGAGTGCAAGATTTTTATTGCATCAAAGTAGAAAACAAGAATTTAATTGTGATCAGATTAAGTGAGGAAAATAATAGGCAGTAAAATTTTAAAAATGTAGATACTTTGCGAAGTCTTAACCGTCACTCTTGTCGACAAAACGTCTATCCTAATGTATATGCAGGGAATTCACGTTCCCAATTATAAGCTCCCGATAGTGCTCCACGTTTCTTGAAAATATGGGGCTGGATTCATTGGTTTGCCAACCGCGTGTTCACTAACCATCGAATTCTCTCTTGCAGCAGCTTGATAATCGGATTTTGGATTGAAGCTGCCCCACGACGCCGGGAATCTAGTTCGCCACCGTCCGCAGCCAGAGAGAAAAGAGAATCCCGACGACAAGGGAATTCTGCCCACAACCTTCCATGGTAATCTCATTGGTCAATTACCCATCGGAAACATCTAGGAACTTAATGAAACATTTTTCTTGGTTATCTATAATCATATAAGGTCTGGAATGCAACGCCTGAGATTGTGGTTGAGGCAGATTACATTGAAGCATTTCAAGGAGAAAGTGGTAGGTAACTGAAATGGAAGTGCCTGCAATGTCGCTAGGGGAAGGCTGGAAGCTAATTTCTCATTCAGGAATGCGGTGCAGACACAATGGGATAAATTGTTTTCTCCTAGCTGCAACCATTTTGAGATTCCGTCGACGTGACAATGTTGCTCTCCCATTCATTTTGGAGAGTATTATTCAGATGACATAATATTCCCGTCAGTGTGACATAGTTCAAGGATTAACATGCATAGATTGGGCCCAAGCTAACCCACGGTTATGTCATCAGTTGCCTCCTCCAGGCATTGAACAACCATAGGGTCATACACATAGAGTCATAGTTATTTAGCATGGAAACAGGCCCTTCGGCCCAGCTTGCCATGCAGCCCAGATTCTATCACAAAGCAAGTCCCACTTGCCCGCATTTGGTCCATATCCGTCTATACCCACTCTACCCATGTAACTGTATAACTGTTTTTTTAACGGAAAACATTGTCCCCGCCTCTGCCACTACCCCTGGGACCTCTTTCCAGATACTCACCGCCTTCTGTGTGAAAGAAAATAGCTTTCCCAATAGGTTACCCCATCAAAAAACTCAATCAAGTTCCGTGAGACATGACTTTCCCCTTACAAAGCCACGCCGAATTTCCCTTATTAGCCCGTGTCTGTCCAAATGCCTGTAGATCCTGTCCACAGAATACTCTCTGACAATTGGCCCACTACATAAGAAAGGCTAACCGGTGTGTAGATCCCAGGCTTATCCCCACAGCCCTTCGTAAACACGTGCGCAACATTTGCCACCCTCAAATCTTCAGGCACTCTTTTATGGCTGTCGTTGATTCAAATATATCGGCTAGGGGGTCGGAAATTCCTCCCTGGCCTCCCGCAAAGGCCTGGGATACATTTCATCAAGTCCTGAGGATGTATCTATCTTGACGCTCCTTAATACCCCCAGCACCTCCTTCTGTGTAATCTGTACACTCCTTAGAACATCACTTTTCATTTCCCAAATTTCCCAATATTCATGCAGTTCTCAACAGTAAATACTGAAGAGAAATAGTTATTTCGGACCTCTCCCAAACTTGTGAATCTGTAGAGAGATGACATTGTTTATCCTTACGGGATACTATTACACGTGAGAACACCACCCACCAGGTACGCGGTACATACTTGTGCGACTCGGCCAACTTTGTCTACCTCATACGCTGCAGGCAAGGATGTCCCGAAGCGTGGCACATTGGCGAGGCCATGCAGACGCTGCGACAACGAATGAACGGACATCGCACAACAATCACCTGGCAGGAATGTTCCCTTCCAGTCGGGAAACACTTCAGCAGTCAAGGGCATTCAGCCTCTGATCTCCGGGTAAGGGTTCTCCAAGGTGGCCTTCAGGATGCGCGACAACGCAGAATCGCCGAGCAGAAACATAGAGCCAAGTTCCGCACACATGAGTGCGGCCTCAACCGGGACCTGGGATTCATGTCGCATTACATTCATCCCCCACCATCTGGCCTGCGATATCCTACCAACTGTCCTGGCTTAATACAATTCACACCTCTTTAACCTGGGGTTACCCCATCTCTGAATCTGTAAAGATTCAATCACCTGCTAATGGTCGCATTCCAAGCATTGTTTGGCATCTTTGAATTTGTCTATACATGTGTTTCTGGAACATACCTCTTCATTCACCTGAGGAAGGAGCAGCGCTCCGAAAGCTAGTGACATCGAAACAAACCTGTTGGACTTTAACCTGGTGTTGTAAGACTTCGTACTGTGCTCACCCAGGCCAACGCCGGCATCTCCACATCTTGCATAATGGCAGGGGATATATTTTCTTTGGGAGACAAGCTATGTCGACATGGCATGGCGGAGGTTTTAGACAACTTGCGGTCCATAAAGTCATCAGCCACAGAACGTTTGATGAAAGATTACCCTGTTAATGGGCACAAAGGTACACATTGTATTCTTCTCTTTGAAGTTTTAGTGTGAGTCATCCTAAAGTCTGTATAAAAGACAGACAGAAAGCGACAGAAAGTAAGCATTGCGCTGGTCAAGGAGACACAGCCTGAGTGAGTGAGACACAGTCAGAGTGAGAATTTCGTAATTTGGTGCAGTGAGGTAATTCGGTGAAGAGTAGGAGAAGGTGCTTTTTCCCGACTGTTTTGTTCTCTCTCTTTCTTCGGGCCTAATTTTGGAAGCCGTTCGGAGGAGGAGGAGCAGTCTCTGTGAGTATAAAAACCTAACGGTAACTTCCTGTTTTCCAGTTTTTCAACGTGGGCAAGTGCGAGGTCTTGCACTTTGGAAAAAATAACAGAGGCGTGGACTATTTTCTAAACGGTGACAAAATTCATAATGATTAAGTGCAAATGGACTTGGGAGTCCTAGTCCAGGATTGTATGACGGTAAACTTGCAGCTTGAGTCCGTAATTAAGAAATCAAATGCAATGTTGTCATTTATCTCAAGAGGCTTGGAATATAAAAGCAGGAAGGTACTTCTGAAGCTTTATAAAGCATTAGTTAGGCCCCATTTAGAATACTGTGAGCAATTTTGGGCCCCACACCTGGCACTGGAGCGGGTCCAGCGGAGATTCACCCGGATGATCCGAGGAATGGTAGGCCTAACATTCGATGAACATCTGAAGATCCTGGGATTATATTCATTGGAGTTTCGGAGGTTGAGGAGAGATCTCATAGAAACTTACAAGATAATGACTGGCTTAGATAGGGTGGACGTAGGAAAGTTGTTTCCATTAGCAGGGGAGACTAGGACCCGGGGGCACAGCCTTAGAATAAAAGAGAGTCACTTTAGAACAGAGATGAGGCGAAATTTCTTCAGCCAGAGAGTGGCGGGTCTGTGGAATTCATTGCCACAGAGGGCGGTGGAGGCCGGGACGTTGAGTGTCTTTAAGACAGAAGTTGATAAATTCTTGCTTTCTCGAGGAATTAAGGGTTATGGAGAGAGAGCGGGTAAATGGAGTTGAAATCAGCCATGATTGAATGGTGGAGTGGACTCGATGGGCCGAATGGCCTTACTTCTGCTCCTATGTCTTCTGGTCTTCTGGTCGTATTGCGTGTTCTTATCCCGCCGGAGTGCGATGGCTTAAATGGGAGACTTCAATGACAAGTCTCCAGGGAACGGCGCGCCGTCTAGTAACATATTGATCGGGGACTGGAGAACCCCGCCCGACATGTCTGAATATATGTCCCCGAGAGAAGAAGTTGTTGTGGTAATATGGTGCTTTGTTACTTGGCAGATACTTGAGAAGGAACCAGTCAAGATCAATCGACAATAATGCAACCCAAAAAATGTCGAACGAAAACCTAAGTCACATTCAGCCTTCACGGATTCCTGTATGACAAGCCGCACTATGGCTGGCAATTTGTGAAGGGGGTATCGCTGTCAAAGTGACTGTCTCCACTTAATCATCCAGACTTTTGGTAACTAGTCTTGTAGGTCGTCCGACTACATCTTCAGTATGGATATTTCTGGGGCCAGCAAGATCTCTGACTGAACCATTGCATTTGAAGTACCCTTTTCTCACCGAAACATGAGGCATCTGAGTAACCGTGGCATAAGCAAACGCTTCCCTGCTCTCTTCCGTTCGATGTCTAAAATAAATTGTGCACAGCGCCAGTTCTAACCATAGTAAAATTAAGTAAAACATAGTAAAACAAGGCATTCCGAGTCGGATTTCATCCAATGGTTAAGGGATTCTGAGAAGCATCTATTCCTGAATTCCGGCTTAATCTCCCATATACTGTTTATTGACCCGCCAATCCAGGATCAAGAAATTGCAAACGCATCGCTGCCTTCGTGCGCATGACCAAAGCATTTGCCTCAGAAAATCGCGTTGATCTGTGAATTGTGCTTCAATTATTTGAATTTGGGGGGCAAACTGCAATCTATCAATTTCTTCACGATATTCCGATTGAAGGAGAGCTGCTTTGGAAATGTGCCTTTAAAGCGGACATAGTTGAAGCAAAGGTCGCGTCGTAAATCTTCCTCTCACTCCCCCCCCCCCCCCCCCCCGTCCCCCTCCCTCACCCTCATGATAGTAGATGGTGGTTATCGAACTCGGGAAATATCACCTGGAATCCCTTGCCAGATCTGAAGCCGCTTAGAAAGGAAAATGGTTCAATCCTGATAATAATAACAATCCTTATTGTCAAAAGTAGGCTTCAATGAAGTTACTGTGAAAAGCCACTAGGCACCACATCACATCTAACCTGCAAACCTTTGATATATATCATATCCCGTTTGAGCAGGAGTGAGTTTCTATGGGAACTCAGATGTAATTGTGCGTCCCACAGTTTATCACTTAAGCCGTCCATACAATACATCCTGAACTATTGCCAAACAAGACGATTTCATGAGGGAGAGTGTGGTTTAGTGATCTTCTCATTTGTACCGTAATCTCAAGACTGAGGCTGAAGACCAGGGTGCAGGCGTTCAAAGACCATGGGAGCTGATGGAATTTCACTTGAATGAATGAATCTTGATTAAAACGCTTAGTCGGAGCAAAGATAGCCAAAAAAATCTGATTCACAGCCTGGAAATCTGGTTTACGTTGAGCAACTTAGGGAGGTAGCTCAGTGCTATTTTTACTGAGTTCAGATATTCAGGTAGTTCTCTGAGGAAACGGTTTGGGGTTCCAACGCAGCACACAGTGGAATTTGAATTTAAGTCAGTTCTGGAATTGAAAGCCTACTGATGCCACGAAACCACTGTCGATTATTGTAATATCAGGTTCAAGTCCAACAGGTTTGTTTCGAATCAGGGGCTTTCGGGGCACTGCTCCTTCCTCATGTGAATGCCTCAAGAGCATTCACCTGAGCAAGAAGCAGTGCTCTGAAAGCTAATGATGCGAGACAAACCTGTTGGACTTTAACCTGGTATTGTACGACTTCTTACTGTGCTCACCCCAGTCCAACGCCGGCATCTCCACATCATGATTATTTTAATAACGTACCTGGTTCACTTATGGCCTTTCGGAAAGCAAACCCACCTGTTCTTGTCTGATTTACTAATGCCTCAAGAGCAAATTAATCTGGTGCATTTTTAACTGGTCTCGGGAAGGCACTCAATTTGTGGGCAAGTACGAATGGGCAATAAACACTTGCTTTGTGAGCCCAGGCATCTCGCGTTTGACATAATAGAAAATCTACAAGTAAGCACGCATTTTACGCCACATGGTAAATGTCATCACCACGATGCTGAACACTGAGAAAAAATACAACAATTATTCTGTTGCAAGTTCCGTACAGTTGCTCGGTTAGCTATGGTAGACTGTTCGACAACTATTCGAGGATAGCGCCTGCAAGTTGAAATTCTAGGGGCAGACGGCTGGGTCAAATGGCCGAGTTCTCTCCAACCTGCCGTGCCCCTAATTCAATTAGTGGGAAGGACTTGCTGCCATTTGTTCAGAACAGGCAGGATTACCTTCAGAATGCACCACGTGGCGTTGGAGCACTTAAACTCAAGGCAGTTAGTAAACATCACCCTCGATTCAATGGTTCAGCAGATGACATATCTTGGCCTGTTGTCAGTATCACTATTTTGCGTTTCAATCGTTTTGCAATAAAGCCGTAGACAACTTCAATACAAATGCGGGAAATGCTCAGCGGGCTAAGCAACTTCAAAAAGACCACGGCTTGAATCTTCAAAATAATATTTCTTTCAATAGTTACTCGGTGACCTGCTGATCATTTTCTAACCACAGAAAATAGGTTTCCGATTGCATGTTGCTTTCCTGTAACATCGATGTTCAAATAAGTGGCATTGGTATTATATTTGTGTAATTATACATCTTTAGCCAGGGTGATTCTTTTCTTTCTCCTGCTACCCAACCATCATCGCTTAGGAACATAGTAATTATTTGGTTACGCACAATGGTTTAGCACACTGGGCTAAATCGCTGGCTTTTAAAGCAGACCAGGCAGGCCAGCAGCACGGTTCAATTCCCGTACCAGCCTCCCAGAACAGCCGCCGGGATGTGGCGACTAGGAGCTTTTCACGGTAACTTCATTGAAACCGACTTGTGACAATAAGCGATTTTCTTTTTCATTTCATTTCATTTCATTAGGAGCAGCATAGGGTATTTAGCCCTTCGAGTCTGTCCTGCAATTCAATAGAATTAAGGCTGATCTGGTTGCGCTGCATGCACATTTGTCTTCATCCCGTCAGTTGTTGAGGAAACCTCAGGTGAAATGCTGCTAATTTAATTATATATGTGTTCATTTTGTCCAGAAGAGGGTCTTATACCGTGCAGACTATTTCATTTTTGCTGTCACCATTGCCTTGGGCACGAATTACCTTTCATGAAATCAGAAAAAATTGAGCTATTGCACTCGGGTATCAGCGGAAGGACAAAAGGGCATATGTTATTTCCAATGTTCATTTGTCATTGGAACTAATTGTGCTGTTTTTCAGTTAAAAGTGCAGTGTAGATTAGTGTCTGATTGGCTGAAGCTGCCCCCACCATAAACTTAAATTAAACTAATGAATTAATTAGTGATGGCTGGTCAGGTGATGTGCTTGAGCTGCTTGATGTGGGAGCTGGCAGATCGCATTGCGAGCTGCAGCGACAACATCTGCAGTAAGTGTTGGCTGCTCGAAGAGCTCCGGCTCAGAGTTGATGAGCTGGAGTCTGAGCTTCAAACACTGAGGCACATCCGGGAGGGGGAGACTTACCTGGACACTGTGTTTCAGGAGGCAGTCACACCTGTCAGAGTAAGTAGTTTAAATCCTGCCAGTGGCCAGGGACAGCAGGGTGTGACTGCAAGTCAGGCAGGTAAAGGGAACCAGCAGTGAGGAACTCAGGAGCCTCAGCCCTTGACTCTGTCCAACAGGTATGAGGCGCTTGCTCCCTGTGTGGATGGCGAACAGGGTTGCAGGAAGGATGAGTCAGCTGACCAAGGCACCATGGTTCAGCAGGCCATTCAAGGGGAGGGAGTAAATAGGCAAGTTGTAGTTGTAGTGGATTCTATTATAAGGGGGATAGATAGTATCCTTTGTGAGCAGGATGAAGAGTCCCGCATGGTATGTTGTCTGCCCGGTGCTAGGGTGCGGGACATCTCTTACCGGCTTGAAAGGATACTGGAGAGGGAGGGGGAGGATCCAATTGTCATAGATTATCTTAAAATCTACAGTGCAGAAGGAGTCCATTCGGCCCATCGAGTCTGCACCGGCTCTTGGAAAGATCACCTTACCCAAGGTCAACATCTCCACCCCATCCCCATAATCCAGTAACCCCACCCAACACTAAGGGCAATTTTGGACACTAAGGGCAATTTATGATGGCCAATCCACCTAACCTGCACATCTTTGGACTGTGGGAGGAAACCAGAGCACCCGGAGGAAACCCACGCACACACGGAGAGGATGTGCAGACTCCGCACAGGCAGTGACCCAAGACAGAATCGAAACTGGGACCCTAGAGCTGTGAAGCAATTGTGCTATCCACAATGCTACCGTGCTGCCCTCAAATTGTTGTGGTCCATGTCGGTACCAACAACATAGGCAAGTCTAGGAAAGAGGACCTGTTTAGAGATTATAAAGAGCTAGGATTCAAATTAAAAAACAGGTCCTCAAGGGTCATAATCTCCGGATTACTGCCCGAGCCACGTGCAAATTGGCATAAGGAGGCAAGTTAAGAGGGTAGTTAACACGTGGCTGAAAGAGTGGTGTGGGAATGAGGGGTTCCTTTTCATGGGACACTGGCATCAGTTTTGGGACAGGGGGGACCTATACCGTTGGGATGGTCTCCACCTGAACCGAGCTCGGACCAGTGTTCTGGCGAAAAGAGAAAACAGCGTGGTCAATAGGACTTTAAACTAAAAATTGGGGGGGGGGGGGGGGGGGGAGTCAGGGAACCAAGAGGTGAAGTAATCAGCGGGGAGCGTAGCTGCTTAGGAATACAACAAAACACGAACAGACAAAACTCAAGAGTTGTTACGATAGTCCCCATCCCACAAAATATGACACAGTGTATGGAAAGGCTCAGTAAACCAAGGTCCACCACACTAGGAGAACAAAAAGGGACAGTCAATAGAGAATTAAAGGTGCCATATTTAAATGCGCGTAGTGTACGGAACAAGGTAGATGAGCTTGTGGCCCAGATTGTGACTGGCAGGTATGATGTGGTAGGCATCACAGAGACATGGTTGCAGGGGGTTCAGGACTGGCATTTAAACATCCAGGGATTCACAAACTATCGAAAAGACAGAGAGGTGGGCAGAGGGGGCGGGGTTGCCTTGATAATTAGGAATGAAATTAAATCAATAGCACTAAACGACATAGGGTCAGATGATGTGGAGTCTGTGTGGGTAGAGTTGAGGAACCACAAAGGCAAAAAAAAAACATAATGGGAGTTATGTACAGGCCTCCTAACAGTGGTCAGGACCGGGGGCACAAAATGCACCACGAAATAGAAAGTGCATGTCAGAAAGGCAAGGTCACAGTGACCATGGGGGACTTCAATATGCAGGTGGACTGGGTAAATAATGCTGCCAGTGGACCCAAGGAAAGGGAATTCATTGAATGCTTACAGGAGGGTTTTTTGGAACAGCTTGTGATGGAGCCCACGAGGGGACAGGCCATTCTGGACTTAGTGTTATGTAATGAGCCAGACTTGATTAAAGATCTTAAAGTAAGGGAGCACTTAGGAGGCAGTGATCATTATATGGTCGAATTCAATCTCCAATTTGAAAGAAAGAAGGTAGAATCAGATGTAAAGTTGTTACAGTTAAATAAAGGTAACTACAGGGGCATGAGGGAGGAACTGACGAAAATCAACTGGGAGCAGAGCCTAGTGGGAAAGACAGTAGAACAACATTGGCAGGAGTTTCTGGGAGTAATTGAGGACACAGTACAGAGGTTCATCCCAAAGACAAGAAAGGTTATCAGAGGGGGGAATTAGGCAGCCATGGCTGAGAAAGGAAGTTAGGGAATGCATCAAATCAAAAGAGAAAGCCTATAATGTGGCAAAGAGTAGTGGGAAGTCAGAAGATTGGGAAGACGACAAAAACAAACAGAGGATAACAAAGAGAGAAATAAGGAAAGAGAGGATCAAATATGAAGGTAGGCTAGCCAGTAACATTAGGAATGATAGTAAAAGTTTCTTTAAATACATTAAAAACAAACGGGAGGCAAAAGTTGACATTGGGCCGCTCCAAAATGACGCTGGTAATTTTGTGATGGGAGACAAGGAAATAGCTGAGGAACTGAATAAGTACTTTGCGTCAGTCTTCACAGTAGAAGACATGAGTAATATCCCAACAATTCCGGAGAGTCAGGGGGCAGAGTTGAATATGGTAGCCATCACAAAGGAGAAAGTACTAGAGAAACTAAGAGGTCTAAAAATTGATAAATCCCTGGGCCCAGATGGGCTACATCCTAGGGTTATAAAGGAGATAGCTGAAGAAATAGTGGAGGCGTTAGTTATGATCTTTCAAAAGTCACTGGAGTCAGGGAAAGGCCCAGAGGATTGCAAAATCGCTGTTGTAACCCCCCTGTTCAAGAAGGGAACAAGGAAAAAGATGGAAAACCATAGGCCCATTAGCCTAACCTCGGTTGTTGGCAAGATTCTAGAATCCATTGTTAGGGATGAGATTTCTAAATTCTTGGAAGTGCAGGGTCGGATTAGACAAGTCAGCATGGATTTAGTAAGGGGAGGTCGTGCCTGAAAAACCTGTTAGAGTTCTTTGAAGAGATAACAAATAGGTTAGACCAAGGAGAGCCAATGGATGTTATCTATCTTGACTTCCAAAAGGCCTTTGATAAGGTGCCTCACGGGAGACTGCTGAGTAAAATAAGGGCCCATGGTATTCGAGGCAAGATACTAACATGGATTGACGATTGGCTGTCAGGCAGAAGGCAGATAGTTGGGATAAAAGGTTCTTTTTCGGAATGGCAACCGGTGACGAGTGGTGTCCCGCTGGGTTCAGTGTTGGGGCACCAGCTGTTCTCTTTATGTATTAACGATCTAGATGACGGGACTGTGGGCATTCTGGCTAAGTTTGCCGATGATACAAAGATAGGTGGAGGGGCAGGTAGTATGGAGGAGGTGGGGAGGCTGTCGAAAGATTTAGACAGTTTAGGAGAGTGGTCCAAGAAATGGCTGATAAAATTCAACGTGGGCAAGTGCGAGGTCTTGCACTTTGGAAAAAAGAATAGAGGCATGAAGTATTTTCTAAACAGTGACAAAATTCATAATGCTGAAGTGCAAAGGGACTTGGGAGTCCTAGTCCAGGATTCTCTAAAGGTAAACTTGCAGGTTGAGTCCGTAATTAAGAAACCAAATGCAATGTTGTCATTCATCTCAAGAGGCTTGGAATATAAAAGCAGTGATGTACTTCTGAAGCTTTATAAAGCATTAGTTAGGCCCCATTTAGAATACTGTGAGCAATTTTGGGCCCCACGCCTCAGGAATGACATACTGGCACTGGAGCGGGTCCAGCGGAGATTCACACAGATGATCCCAGGAATGGTCGGCCTAACATATGATGAACGTCTGAGGATCCTGGGATTATATTCATTGGCGTTTAGGAGGTTGAGGGGAGATCTAATAGAAACTTACAAGATAATGAATGGCTTAGGTAGGGTGGATGTGGGGAAATTGTTTCCATTAGCAGGGGAGACTAGGACCCGGGGGCACGGCCTTAGAATAAAAGGGAGTCACTTTGGAACAGAGATGAGGAGAAATTTCTTCAGCCAGAGAGTGGTGGGTCTGTGGAATTCTTTGCCACAGAGGACGGTAGGGGCCGGGACTTTGAGTGTCTTTAAGGCAGAAGTTGATAAATTCTTGATTTCTCAAGGAATTAAGGGCTATGGAGAGAGAGCGGGTAAATGGAGTTGAAATCAGCCATGATTGAATGGTGGTGTGGATTCGATGGGCCGAATGGCTTTACTTCCACTCCTATGTCTTATGGTCATGGGAAACTTACAAATTCGTGATCCCTTAATTAACATTGGGTTTCTCCGCCATGCCACTGTTCTGAATAATGCGTGGATGGCTATGTTAATATTAGAATAGCGCCCTACTTAGAAAGGATGATATGCTTTCATCTCCAACAATTAGAGCAGCACGGTAGCGCAAATGGATAGCACTGTGGCTTCACAGCCCCAGGGTCCCATGTTCGATTTCCCGCTGGATCACTGTCTATGCGGATCCTGCATGTTCTCCCCGTGTCTGCGTGGGTTTCTTCTGGGTGCTCCGGTTTCCTCCAACAGTCCAACGACGTGCCGGTTACGTCGATTGGCCATGATAAATTGCCTTTACTGACCAAAAAAGATTGGGAGGGGTTGTTGGGTAACGGGTATAGGGTGGAAGTGAGGGCTTAAGTGGGTCGCTGCAGACTCGATGGGCCGAATGGCCTCCTTCTGCACTGTCTGTTCTATATTCTACAATAGTAGCCAATTGGTGTATTTGCATTCCTGTCCTTCTATTCCATACGTCACAGTTTACGACCGGTGTATTGTGAGGGATGGCGTGTCGTCTCCTTGTCAATACACCGTGTTCAGCCATAAAAAAATAAATTTTGATGAACGATAATCCCCAAACTCTGTAGGTAGAATGAAAATTCCAAGAAGATTAAAATCGTCATTGGCGAGCCCTTATCCTCCAATCCTGAATGTGGTCACGTGCCATACATTATATCCAAGTCCTTTATTACTCGATACCTAGGATTCAAAAGTTAATTGTCATTAGTTACTTGTTACATAACTAATTTTCACTTACGTCACAGTATTCAATGTTCTAGCGCATCTTCGATTCAAGACTATCTTAGTGTTTTTTTATATTTCGGGACGTGTACACATGATCACCATCCGATTCAGTTACCACTAATCAGTAGCTCACTACTTTGCATCAATTGTGTGGAACGTACCCATGTCGGAGCTAAGACGATGTGAGACAAATCTCCTCACCCATCCTACATGGATTTTATGCCATTTGTTAATTGGTTAATGAGGCGCTAACTATCGTGATCAATTCGCAGAATGATTGATTTTGAAAAAAGATTTATTGCATCTGTTTGTCGCTCGGTAAACTGGCATTTATTGCCTTTGACAGGGTGGGAAAAGTTGTCTTCTTTAACCGCTGCGGTCCTTGTGTTGTATATCCAACCACAGTGCTTTTCGGGAAGGAGCTCCAGAAATTTGTCACAGCGCCCGTGAAGCAAAGGGCGATGTATTTTCAAGTCAAGATGTTGAGTGTTTTGGAGGGAAACCTCCAGATAGTGGGCTCACATGTTCCTGTTTTTCTCGTCCTTCTAGGTGCAATTTTCGTGTGTCTGGAAGGTGCTGCATAAGATTACTTGGTAAGTTCCAGTAGTGCATCTTGCAGATGGTACACAGGCTGCCATTATTAACATGTGGTAGAATGCTTGGTGTCAAGTTTCGTGTATGCTTTTAGAGCTGCGTTCATCCAGCCACTGTGGAGAATATTCTCTATTAACTGCTCTTCCAACAGGGGATTTCCTCCATAAAAGGTGGCACAGTGTTGGTGTTGTTTAGTGTATACCTTCGTATGCCGTTCAATTCAGCATTACAAAAAACTGCGCCATTTCGTATATTTTATCGATCACTCACGATTGGTGTGTGCGAGGTCGTGTTGCTGTCGGTCACAGGATCGATAATTAGAGTCATAGAATCATAGATGTTTACAGCATTGAAACCGTTCCTTCGCTGCAGCTCGTCCATGCCACAAAGTTTCCATCACTAAGCTAATCCTACTTGCCTGCATTTGGCACATATTCTTCTATACACACACTGCCCATCTAACTATTTAACTGTTTTTTGAAAGACAAAGTCATATCCGCCTCTACTCGTGTCTCTGGCAGCCCGTTACAGCTGCTGACCACAATCTGTTTTAAGAAAATTCCCCTCTCGTCTCTTCCGTATATCTCCCTTTTTACCCCTCTTGTTCGAGACTCCTCTATGTTTGGGAACAGATGTCGACTATCTACCTTATCTATGTTTCTCGTTACATTATATACCTGTAGAATATCATACCTAAGCCTCTTGCGCTCCAGGGAAAGATGTCCCACACTATCCAGCCTCTCCTTATCACCCAGACCACCACGTCCTGGTAACATCCTCGTAAATCTCTTCTGCAATCTTTCAAGCTGAACAAAATCCTTCGTTTCATAGGATGACCGGAACTGAACACAGTATTCCATGTGAAGTCTTACCAATGTTCTGAAAAACTTCAACAAGGCCTTCCAACTCATGTATTTAACATTCTGACCAATAGAACCGAGCATGCTGAATGTCTTCCTCACTACCGGCAGCACGGTAGCCTTGTGGATAGCACAATTGCTTCACAGCTCCAGGGTCCCAGGTTCGATTCCGGCTTGGGTCACTGTCTGTGCGGAGTCTGCACATCCTCCCCGTGTGTGCGTGGGTTTCCTCCGGGTGCTCCGGTTTCCTCCCACAGTCCAAAGATGTGCATGTTAGGTGGATTGGCCATGATAAATTGCCCTTCGTGTCCAAAATTGCCCTTAGTGTTGGGTGGGGTTACTGGGTTATGGGGATAGGGTGGCGGTGTTGACCTTGGGTAGGGTGCTCTTTCCAAGAGCCGGTGCAGACTCGATGGGCCGAATGGCCTCCTTCTGCACTGTAAATTCTATGATTCTATGATTCTGCCCTGTCCACCTGCGACTGAATCGTCAAGGAGCTATGAACCTGTATCCTTAATCTCTTTGTGCTGTGATTATCCCCAAACGCCTCCCATTAACGGAGTACGTCCCGCCCTGATTTGATCTTCCAAAATGCATCACCTCACATTTATCCAAATTAAATTCCATCTGCCGTTATCGGCACAGTTGCCCAATTGGTCCAGATCCTGGTGCATTCTCATATAAACTTCTTCACTATTGTGATCAGTTTAAAATCATACTGCAGTCAAACCTCAAGACGTCTGTCGTTCGTAGCCCAGATCGAGCCAGACTTTCCGTCACCAAGAGTATGTACTGTTACCTTATCTGGGAACAGGTCATCTGCAGCGCTTACCACTAGAGATGGGATACCTGGGACGGGTTCAGGCGGCCTGTGAAACGGCCATCAACCGGACCATTGGCTGCTGCGACGCCCTCCCGATAGCTCATTAAGCAGTTTCTGGAAAGGCGGGAAGGGGAATAAAAGTAGGCATCTCAGACACCCGAAGCAGAAGACTAGCAGTTGTTTCGAAGCAAAGACTCGGTGTGTAAGGTGGCCCTGACCGGACCCGGAGGAAGCAAGCAACCAAGAAACAGCCAGAGAGAATAACCTTTGCAAATAGGAATCAGAGAGACTCATGGATTGATTCTACAACTTACCAAACCACCTTTGCGGATAGTACATTCGAAAACTGCGTGTTTGTTGTATGTACAGTAGGTAATTTACGGGTTAATTATATTTAAAAAGTGTGTTGAACATAGAATGCTGAACAGCATAGCACAGTGCAGGCACTTCGGCCCACGATTTTGTACCGACCATTTGCCCTAATCTAAGATCAATCTAACCAAAACACCTTCAATTTACTGCTATCCATCTGCCTGTCCAAGAGTCGCTGAAATGTCCCGTGCATTCAACGCAGCCACCGCTCTGTGTGTAAAAAATAGCACTGACATCTACCCTATACCTTCCTCCAGTCACCTTATAATTATGTTCCCTCGTGACAGACATTTCCGCACTGGGGAAAAGTCTCTGGCTAGCCATTCTATTCATGCCTCTCGTCACCTTGTACACCTCTACATTGTCACCACTCTCCCTTCTCCGCTGCAGCGAGAAAAGCCCTGGCTCCTTCAATCTTTCTTCATAAGACATGCCCTCCAGTCCAGGCAGCATCCTTGTAAATGTCCTCTGCACCCTCTTTAAAAAAATCCACATCCTTCCTACAAAGGGGCGACGAGAACTGAATACAATATTCCAAGTGTGGATTAACGAGGGTTTTATAAACTTGCAGCAACACCCGGCGGCTCTTAACCTCAATCGCTCTGTTAATAAAAGTCATTTCTTAACAACCCTATCAACCTGGGTGGAGACGGTGAGGGAACTATGTACGTGGACCCCAAGAACCCTCTGTTCCTCCACACTTCCAAAAATCCTGCCTTTAACCCTGTATTCAGCATTTATATTCGAACGTCCAAAACGAATCACTTCACATTTATCGAGTTTGAACTTCATCTGCCTCTGCTTAGGGCAGCTCTGTATCCTGTCAATGTCTTGTTATAACCTGCAACAACTGTCGACACTATCTACAGCTCCACCAACATTCGTGTAATCGGCAAATGTCTTCACCACACTTTCACTTCATCGTCCAAGTCATTTATAAAAACCACAAACAACAGAGCTCCCAGAACAGATACCCCAGTTGTCATCAACCTTCAGGCGAAATACTTTCCATCCACTTCCACTTGCTGTCTTCTTTCGGCCAGCCAATTCTGTATTCAGAAAGCCACAGTTCCCTGTTTCCCATGCTGCTCCTGTCCTTGATGGCAATGGTCAGTAATTTGCAAGGTACTATCTCAGGAAATCTTTGTGATTTACTGTACTGCATCTTGTAGTTGGTACACACGGCTGCCACTATTCGTCGGTGGTGGATGGGTTGAATCATATAATCATAGAATAACAGAATTTAAAATGCAGAAAGAGGCCATTTTTCCAATTGTGTCTGCACCGGCCCTTGGAAAGAGCATCCTACTTAAACCTATGACTGGGCCATTTCCCCGTATCATAACCGAACCCTTTGTACACAAAGGGCTAATTTAGTATGGGCAATCAACCTCATCTGCGCCTTGTTGGACTGTGAGAGGAAGCCCCAGTACCCATGGGAAACCCACGCAGATACAGGGAGAATGGTCAAACTCCACACAGTCACCCAAGGCTGGAATTGAAACCGGGTCCCTAGCGCTGTGAGCCAGCTGTGCTAACAGCTGTGCCACCGTACCGCGGTTTGTGGACAGATGATAAATCAAGCGGGCTGCCTTGTCTTGTATGCTGTGGAGCTTCTTGAGTATTGCTGCAGCTGCGCTGATCCATGCAAGTGGTGAGTTTTCCATTACACTCCTGACTTATGCTTTGTAGATGGTGGACAGGCTTTGGGGGAGGGGGTGTCAGGAGATGAGATATTCACCGGAGGGTTCCTAGCCTTGGACATGCCCTGTGGCCTCAGTATTAATATCTCTCGTCCAGAACAGTTTCTGGTCAATTGTAACTCCCCAGGATATTGGTTGTGGTGGATTCAGCCATGGTAATGTCACTGAATGTCATGAGGCCACAGTGAAATCCACTCTTATAGGAGATGATGATTGCCTGGCACTTGTATAGCGCGAATGCAACGTGCCACTTGGCATCGCAAGTCTGGATATTGCCCATGTCTTGCTGCTTTTTGACATGGATGTGTCATTTTCTGAGGAGTCAAAAGTGGTGCTGGTCACTGTGCAGTCATCCGCTATCATCCCCAAATCTATCCTTATGATGGAACGAAGGTCAGGATAATTAATGCGTTTCTTCAGTATTAATACTGTGGAGCTTGGGGCCCAGTTGTTTTGGATGACAACTTCCAAGTTGTCGATATTGCCTGGATCATCGGCGGTAATTTCAGCTACATTAAACGAAGGAGGAAAAGTTATATCCTTGGTTAAAATGTCAATCAACGTCTGATGGTATGTCAGCACTTGATCTGCACATGGACTAAGTGGATGAACGTGAAGCGTGATCATAGAGCGACTGTCCATACATCAAGCAGGATTTGAACAAGTAATGTATCAAGGAAAACTACAAAAACTGTAGTGAAGGTGAATCAGAGGGGCAATTCTCACAGGCTTGTCGTATACCTCATTGAAGGTTGCTTCGCTCAACCCCCGGTCAAAATTCCAGGCTTTACTCAGTGTTGTACAGTGGGCCTATCGACTTTCTGCTGTTTCATCAATTACTTCCTTTGTCAACTGATAAATAAGAATGCTCGTGTATGACCACTCCTCCCCAAAACCTATTCACCATCAAAAAGTCATAAATCAATAATGATTTAGAAGCATTTTCGCTCGCCTGGATGTGGGAAAATTGAAAAATACTGAGGAAGCTTGGCACCTCACAAGTCAAAGGAGCCAGTTGACTCGAAATCTATCCACCACAATCAACAAACATCTGCTGAATCGCGGAGGCAAGGTATTTACTCTCAATACTTAACTATATACCAGCACATTCTTGCAGCCATGGCCTACAGCTGTGAGGTATGAGCTCCAGCTAACAGAGAGATTTTTGTTTGTCCTAGCTATGAACCAAATCAGTGTAGATTCTTCGCTCCATTTCTTGTTGAGTTCAGAAGTGCTCTTGCAGCAACATGTGACACTGGGCCAGGGCAGCACGGTGACGCAGTTGGTTAACCCTGTTGCCTCACGGCGCCGAGATCCCAAGTTCGATCCCCGGCTCTAGGTTACTGTCCGTGTGGAGTTTACACATTCTCCCCGTGTTTGCGTGGGTTTCGCCCCCACAACCCAAAGATGTGAGTCTAGGTGGATTAGCCACGCTAAATTGCCCCTTAATTGGAAAAACAGAAGGAATTGCGTACATTAATTTTTTTTTAATGTGCACTGGGTGATATGCTGTACTGCTGTGAAGTGGAGGCACTCTCAATTAAACTTTTTAGTTGTGGTCTATTCGCCATGCTTGGAGCAAGACAGGGGTGACTTTTGTGAGTCAGGAAATGAGAGGCTTAGGGAAAGCCCATAAAATAGACGTTTTGCAGATTTTCAAGGAATTATATGCAACTTTTCGACACTGTTCCCATTACCTTGGATACGTTTCTGATGATCGAAAGGTGGTTTGTAGTTTGTTGTGCCTTTTTACTTGTTTTATTGTGACGAGGACATATCCGGGACCAGATTTGTCATTGGAGCAAAGGAATATTGGAGCATGTAGAGGCTATTCGGCCCCTCGAACCTCTTCCACCATTGACCAAAATCCGGTCTTATCTTTGCCCTCAACGCCGATTTCCAACATCGTTCCCATCCCTTGATGTCTTAAATATCTGGAAATGTATTCATTTCCATGTTGACCGTTTTCAATGATTGAGTCTGTTGAGCAATCTGAGAAAAACAGTTCTAAACATTTAGCAGTCTCAGATTTATGAACTTTCTCCTTGCATCAGTCCCAAGTGACCTACCGCCTAGTTTGATACTGTTTCCCCTGATTATGTACCAGATAGCTAGGGGACATATCTGTGCTGCATTTGTTTTGTCACGCTCTGTACGAACTTGGTTCATTACAACGATATCATCATTCGTTCGTCTCAACTCGAGAAGAATGCCCCGTTCTCCTCAATCCCATCTCGGAGGTCAAATCTATCGATCGGCGGGAGCGTACGTCTAGCGTGCAGTATTCAAAAAAAGGTAATGTTCGTTTCGCATCACCCTGTTTCCCTTCTATGAAACCGTCAAAAGCTAGCCGTTTCCTGTGGTATAATTTCATGCAAGATCAGCTGATTCAATGTTGCACATTTGCATCATCCTGATACAACATCAACGCTTCAAACCGTTTTCCCAAGTGAAACAGCCATTTAAGTCCCTCACTATGGCATTTCATATTCACTGCTCACTCTTTGGCATTGTCAATATTTGGGAGAAAAAACGCAGGATCTGCGTTGGTGGAACAGGCCATTCAATCGACGACAATCACCCTGAGCTTCGTGTCGCTTCTCATTCTGGCTTCCCGCCGTGATTCCGCGATTTTGATTTTTGAGAGTTTAATTTTTGACTTACTCCAATCAAGCTCAGTGCAATGTAAACGAGCAGCGCCTCGACACTCTCTCGATTTCTGTATTCAACACACATTTCTAGCTATCTTTGTAATCCCGTTTCCCTCTTTGGTCTAAACGCCATTCTTGGTTTCGAAAGACAAGGGGCGCGATTCTGCACTCCCACGCCGGTTGGGAGAATCGCCTGGGCCGCCGAGATTTCCGGGGACGCCGGTCCGACGCCCTCCCGCGATTCTCCCAAGCAGCGGGAACGGCCCGGTCGAGTTTCGCGGGCCACAGGCCGAAGAATCGCCGGAGACACCCAAAATGGCGATTCTCCGGCACCCCCGCGATTCTGAGGCCCGAATGGGCCGAGCGGCCAGGCCAAAACGGCGGGTTCCCCCCAGCGCCGTCCACACCTGGTCGCTAGAGTCGTGAACGCTAGGGGGGCGGCCTGTGGGGGGGGGGCGGGGGCGAGAGGGGATCCTGCACCGGGCTTCACCTTGAATGTGGGGTGGCCCGCGATCGGTGCCCACCGATCGTTGGGCCGTCCTCACTGAAGGAGGACCTCCTTCCTTCCGCTGCCCCGCAAGATCCGTCCCCCATCATCTTGCGGGGCGGATTTGGACAGGACAGCAACCACGCATGCGCGAGTTGGCGCCGGCCAACCCGTGCATGCGCGGATGACGTCCGTTATGCTGCGCCGGCCGCGTCATCTATGCGGAGCCGCTTTTACGCGGGCGACAATGCCTGGCGCGGGTAGATGACGCGGCCCCGATACTGGCCCATTGTCAGGGCCTGAATCGGTCGGGACAGGGGCCGTTCCGCGCCGTTGTGAAACTCGACTGCGTTCACGACGGCGCGGCCACTTCGGCGTGTTGGTGGGGAATCCCGCCCATTATTTCTTCAATTCACATTCAAGAGGCTGTCATCTAACCATTCACGAAAAGTTTTGCACATTTCTTTCAATTTATGCATTTCCCTCTTGCAAGGTGACGTCCTGTTTTTTCTCTTATTTTTCTTTCATATTATTTTGGCCGTGGCGGTTTTGATCCATTGGTCATTAATGGACAGATCTCTTCAACACAAAAGGTTGTGTCTTTAATTCAAGCCGAGGACTCAAGAAGTAACAGGAGATATCATTTGCTGGATTGAATTGGACCTGTTGGAACTCGTGTGAAAGATAGAGATGGCACTGTGATTAATTGATTGGCTGGTGGTCAATGAAGTGGCCCAACAGGTTGTTTTTTTGCCAATTAAGAGGTAGTGATTGGATCCTATCAGATTATCATGCTTTTCAAAGTCCCTAGATTTCTGATAGCACGGAGAAAAGATCCAACTCACTCTCCCCAGAACTGTGCTGCAAACATCATCTCTCCCTCTCCAGAAAGCATGTGAGGCTATATTCCTGAAATAACTGAAGCCTGAACACAAACCATGAGCTGAAAGCAATGTTTGAAGATAAATAAGGTGCCTTTCCAGGAACGTTGTGAGTGCTGCAAATATAAACTACAGAGAACTAGAATGAAGGATCTACAGAGAAGATCGTTACAGACTGCAAACGAAAGATTTTAATCTGCAATCTTACGGCGAAGAAACGTGTGCTAGAACAAGAATCTGAAACAAAAAGTAATGTTCTTTAATTTACGACTTTAGCCATTTTCACCTCTTTGTTTGCAATCTGCGTGTGTATAGAGTCCTGGTGATTCCCTTATTTCCCTTTTATATTATTTGGGCCGTGGCTCTTTTGTAAAAGCGGGAGAGTTTTCTGTGTGTGAATAGTTAGCCAAATTTGTCTGCTGTGTATTTCACCATAATTCTTTTTATGAATAAAAAGTAATTCTGTTTACATTTACAAACCACATGATTGTAATTATTGGGCAGCCAAGTGCCAATGCTTTCGCGCATTTTTACGCAAATCATTGGTTACTTAACAGTGTTGTGAGTCCGCGGCACTAGGAGCTCAAATTCACCATGCACTGGCTCAGCTTGCTGGAACACATTTTGGCAAGCACCTTAGTATTGGCACCATGACGTCTTTCGTCATGTCATTTTTACCGCCTTCCACCCAATTGCAAGCATTTTGTTTTGCTCTTCGCTGTTCTCCTCTCACTTACATATACTTCAGCGTTCAAAGTGGCGTCATCAATCTGACAGATGTGAGGTTTTTTTTCATCTCCAACGATTCCCCCTGATCTTCGGAGTACCACTACGACCGTTATCTGATTAAAGTCAGATATAGTAGATTTGTGGTAGTACAAAACGGGAGCTATTTGATTAAACTCTCATTTATATAAAAATATGGAAAGATGGAGAAGGAGCCGGCCATTCGGCAATTCAATCCTTCTCCGCCATTCTAGAGGACTATTGCTGATCGTCTATTTCAACGCCATATTGCTGGTCTCTCGCAATATCCCATGACACATTTAATTATAGGAAATTTACCGATTCCCTTCTTAAATATATTCAATGATGTGGCCTCCCTGAACTTTGGTTCTCAAAAATTCAACACGTTCAGCATCCTGTAAGTGACTAAATATATAGCAATATCCGTCTCAAATTGTCATTATCGCATCTTGAGACTGTGGCCCCTTCTTTTAAGCCCTCAAGCGAAACGAAATAACACCCCTTCATGTAGTCTACCCAGCCTCCTCAATAAGATAAACGTTCAAATCATATCCTCGAACACTTTTCAAACTTCAGTGACTAGAAGCCCATATCTCTTCTCATACGCAAATGCGTCCAGCCCAGACATCAAGCTGCTGAACCTTTGCTGCACGCCTTCTCGGGAAAGTATATTATTTCTGGGAAGTGAAGACAAAAACTGTGCAGCACAATCCATGTGTGGTGTCACCAAAACGGTCTGCAACTACAGAACAGCAAGCCTGTTCTCATACTCACGTCCTCTTCCAAAGAATCGCGACGTACTATTTGCTTTCAGAAATGCTTTCTGTTTTTGCATGTTAGCTTTTATTGACTGGTTTACTAGGATACCCTGGATTGCGTTTGGATTTTGGATTATTGTCAAGTGTATCGAGGTATAATGAAACCAATTGTTCTGCGTATCGTCCAGACAGATCATTGCACACATGGAAAACATCGGACATAGGACAGATACACAATATAAATACATAGACACAGACATCGGGAGAAGGACATTTTCAAATCCCTTTTAAACAACGACTGGATTCACTCCGAATTGATACCTTCAAAAAGGTCGTGTTGTGCAAAATGTTTGCACTTTTGCCAAATATTTATATCCGCAGGGTGTAGAGTTTAAAATCAATCAGTGCATTTCTATGTAGCACAATTCTAGAATCTAGGAATTAATAATTTTCGGTGTGAATTAGGTTTGCGGGTACGCTGCCTGACACAAGTGAATTACACATCCCGTCGAGTAATCCGGGTCATGCCACAGTATCCTTGAGCCACGCGAATTGCGAGCGAATGAATATCTTTCCTTATCTCATTTATTGGGGTTTAAATTTCACCTTTACATTTATTTCCTACTTCATGGTACGCATTGTGGGTACAGTGCACTAATTATTTTCATATTTCACGTGAATCTGCATATGGTTTGCGCACTCAGCTCACGGCCCTAATGTTTCTTCAACAGCCAATGCTAGGTATCGGCATTAATCAGCATATGTACCATCACCTTATCTGCCTTAAATAAAATCGCAGCGGGCCGTTACCTGAATCAGGTCTAGAGGACAGACGGCCTGAAAGGCAAAAAACAAACACGTTCGTGCAGCTGCAAGGTTAATATTCTGGAAGAAAGACTGACAACGTTAACATAATTGAAGTAGATAAGTTCCGAATAAAGAGGACAAATTGATTGGGTTTGAACGGTGTTCAAGGAATAACTTAGCAGCAGGAACGTCCGATTGAATATCGTGTTGTGCAAAGGAATGTAACACGGTATGATAGGTATTGGAAGAAAGTTGGAATTTTGGTATATGTTCTGCGTAATCTTAAAAATGGCCGTTAATTTTCAAAGAGTAAGTAATTGACGTAACGTAACTAATTATCACTCCGGCTTTAAAGCATTAAACCTTGACTTAGATAAATAGCATATTGACCAGATTTCGTGGTGTTCCTCTGAATTTGGAAGGATGTGGCGTGATGTATTCGGGATTCGAATGATAAAATCCCTCAAGAAAAACAGAGGTAAAGTACATATTGCATTTCGTGAAAGCACAATAAATGGGGGCATGCAGGCATTCATGCAAAGGACATTGGAATCCTGGATTAATCTGTTGTCACTCAAAAGAATCTATATATGCAGAGCACTTGGACCCTTCAAAATTGATGACAATGGATTTATGTTGGACAATGAGTGCCAAAAGGGTGTGAATCAACACACATTTGGACTGGATTTCCCAGTACCAGAGCCGTATATTTCTTCTCAGCGTGTCCTTTGCTGCCGGCGGGATTATGTCTTTCAGCTGTTTCTTAATGGACTTTGCCATTGTAACCACCCTATGCCGCCGTGAAACTCGCGGCAGATATGGGCTGCCGGCGGAAAAGTAAATCGCTGCAATTAGAGAATTCCGCCCATGAAGTCGAAGTAGTTAGTATGTACTGTGTGACTAAATGGAAAATGTGGGTTGATTGGCTTCAACTCTCGTTGTTCTGTTTCGTTAATTTGAAGTTGGAGTGTGCCAACTAAAGCAGCAACCACTTGTATTTATGTAATATTCTGTGACACAAATGTAAGTAAAGTGACTTTTCTCACGTACGACGGAAACCAGGATAGCATTTCCGGACGGAGTCATTGGAGCGCTGTATTTCCTAGGCAAGCATTTTCGCGACTTGAGGCGTTACCTCCGCCACTATACATTGCAACATTTCCACAAATGGGCAGGTCTTGATTACCGTCTGACAGGCCAAATGGGAATGCACGGAGTCTGCACATACTCCCTGAGTCTGCGTGAGTTTTCTCCAGGTGTTCCGGTTTCCTCCCACAGACTGATGATATGCAGGTTACGTGGATTGGCCGTGCTAAATTGCCATTGGATGGGGTTACGGGGATATGTTGGAGGTTTGGGCTTAGGTAGGATGGTCTTTCCATGGGCCAGTGCAGATTCGAATGGCCGATTGGCCTCCTTCTACAGTGTAAATTCTATGTTTATGTCTTCTATTCGCAGTCCAGATGGAGCCAGAGTTTCTGTCACCCAGAGTATCTACTGTTGCCTCATATGGAAACAAGTCATGTGCAGCTCAAACCACCAGAGACCGGACATCTGGGGCGGGCTCAGGTTGCCTGCCAAACAGTCATCAACCGGACCATTGGCTGCTGGGTCCCCTCTGTGAGACCTCGTTGGCCGCAAGCCAAAGGATTTTCTGGAAAACCGAGTGGAGGGAGGATAAAATTATACATCTCAGTGACACCAGACGCAAGCGGAAGAAGCAAAAGAGCAAGCAGAGCAGGCAAAAGAGGCAGACGGAGCAGAAGAGCAAAAGACAAGCAGAAGACGATAAAAAAAAGTCAAAGCACGGACTCGGTGTGTGACGTGACCCTGACCAGACCAGAAGGAAGCTACCAAGCAAGAAACAGCCCGCGAGAATCGCCTTTTCAAAGAGGAACCAGAGGGTCTCAGGGATCGGATCTACTACTTACAAACCACCTTCGTGGGAAGTATAGTCGAATCCTGGGTGTTTCTTGTACGTTTAGTGGGTAATTTACGGGTTAACTATAGTTAATTAATGTCCGTATCCTTACTTTGTTATAATCATGAATAAAGACACCTGAGTAAACTTTAATCAAGGAGCTGGTTGACGTATTTTAATTGGACAGAATCAATGTTTTGGCACCCCAGATGGTCCTTCGAAAAGAAGCGATACATTGCTCCAAAGTCGAACTTTCAACACAGCATCTCCAACTAGCCATCTGAGCCTGAATTAACAGGACTGAAGTCACACGTAAAGGCCAGTCCTAAGAGAGAGAAGGACGAATAGAGATTCGACCAGCTGATTGGGCCATAAACCAGCCGTCAGGAACGTCAGAATTACAGACTTTTCAAAAGGTCTAGGATAGCTTCGGGATTTGAAAAAAAACTTTGTGCATGGGAATTCAGTGTAAACTAGACGCTTATCCCAACTGTTTCCTCACACCACTACCACCAAACCCTAGCAGAAAAGTGATGGTTAGTCGTGCCGTGTGGGAGTATGTCTTCCACGCTTATATTGAATGTAAATGGCCCAAGTGGGCACAGTGGGGCGAAATCCGGAAACCGGATCTCGATCCGAAGATGAATATTTCTGGAGTGAATCTCTGGCTCTGTTTTTCCATCCTTCTTTGTAGTTGTTGCTGGTGATGACGATTATTGTGGTAACTCGTGGTAGATCTAATCAAATTAAAACAGGCAAGGATAGCCAAATAATTAATAGAGGAGGAGCCTCACATATGCCTGATTTCCGCACTGTAGGATCCCAAGGGGTCATTTCTGCCTAATCAAATGGTGGGCGGGGGAGGGGGTGTAGAAAGCGTGGTAGCTAGTCAGACTCAGAACAGCTTAAAGATTTATGTTGATGGATTCTTCATGGTGGAGGACGAAAACAGGAAAACGGGTTGCGGCGTGTATGTGGAAGGCCATGAAGACAAGCCACTGAGGGAGATAGCCCTAAAAAGTCCTACACACATGAGTGCCCATGCTTCAGAGCAATAGTTTACATAGTCAGCCAACCCGACCTCTTTCCCACGCTAGCAGACATACATTCGGATATTACGAATGTCTGCAACAGTTTAACGGATGTTCTGCCTCTATGGGCAGCGAACGGATTTATCTCGGAGCGTGGAAAGCGTTTGCCATCAGCCCCACTATTGAGATTCATTTTCCAGACCACCCAATGCAGAGAGTATGGAAGAATAAACGTCAAGGACCACCACCGCACCACTTAGGAATGGAAGACAGGATGGATTACACAAACAAGATGCCCGGGCGGGGGAATGTTGGCAACCACACGTCACTGAATGTATTGAGGCTGTTAGTGTCCGTCAGACCAACGTCGAAGATCTGACACAGGCCTAAAGCAGCGACCAGCACCTGAAACGGATTCAGGTAGGAGTATATCCCGCCCCATTTGTCAAATGGCTGAGCACTCGGGCTAGTCCTCAAGGATGGCAGATACGTGGTTCCGACCAGCGATCGAAATCAAATTATTTTCGAAAATCACGATGTCCAGGGCCATCAGTCTTACAACACCAGGTTAAAGTCCAACAGGTTTGTTTGAAACATTAGCTTTCGGAGCACTGCATCTTCCTCAGGTCTGCGTCGGGACCACAACCTTTCATAATATACATTAATTATCTGAAAGAAGGAACTGAAGGCACTGTTACTGAATTTGCAGATGATACAAAGATCTGTAGAGGGACAGGAATTATTGAGGAAGCGAGAGGGCTGCAGAAAGATTTGGACAAGCGAGGAGAGTAGGCAATGAAGTGGCAAATGAAATACAATGTGGAAAAGTGTGGGGTTATGCACTTTGCAAGGAGGAATTTGGGTATAGACTAATTTATAAATGGGGAAATGCTTAAGAAATCAGAAGCACAAAGGGACTTGGGAGTCCTTGTTCACGATTGCCTTAAGTTTAATCCGCAGGTTCAGTCGGCAGTGGAGAAGGCAAATGCAATGTGGGCAGTCATGCCAAGAGGGCTACAATGCAAAACCAGGGATGTACTTCTGAGGCTGTATGAGGCTCTGGCCACACACCATTTGGAGTTTTGCGAGCAGTTTTGTGCCACGTATCTAATGAAGTATGTGCTGGACTTGGAAGAGGCCCAGAGGAGGTTTAAAAGAATGATGCCTGGAATGAGTAACTTGTCGTATGAGGAACGGTTGCGCACTCTGGGTCTGTACTGCTGGAGTTCAGAAGGTTGAGGGGGATCTTATTGAAACTTATAGAATAATGCGAGGTCTTGATAGAGTGGATGTGGAGAGGATGTTTCCTCTTGCAGGAAAAAAAGAACCACGGGCCACCATCTCAGGCTAATGGGATGATCCTTTAAAACAGAGATGAGGAGGAATTACTTCAGCTAGAGTAGTGAATCTGTGGAACTCTTTGCCGCAGTAGGCCGTGGAGGCCAAATCACTGAGTGTCTTTCAGACAGAGATAGATAGGTTCTTGATTAATAAGGGGATCAGGGGATATGGGGAGAAGGCAGGAGAATGGGTACGAGGAAATATCAGCCATGAAAGAATGTAGCAGACTCGATGGCCCGAGTGGCCTAAATTCTGCTCCTATGTCTTATGGTCTTATGGTTTCACTCCCCACGTCATTATTACCGGGCGATCGTTGCGGGTTGGACTTCTCAGTTCCCGAAGTCATGTTTCTTCATTGTTATTTTTTCAATGTGTTGTTATTGTTGTGTGTTCGGGATAATACTGTAAAACCCGGATTCGGGGTACTTGCTCTTTGAGATAGTTTGGTAATTATTATATGATCCGCTTTGCTGACGCTCACTGGATCAAGAGGAGGGACTGTGGTCATTTAAAAATCATACTGCAAACCTCAGGAAGTCTGTTTGTAGCCCAGATCGAGCCAGTCTTTCCGTATCCGAGAGCGTCTACTGTTGTCTCATATGGAAACAGGTCATATGCAGCCCACACCACCAGAGATGGGACACCTGGGGCGGGCTCAGGTGGCTTGTCAAACAATCATCAACCGGACCGTCGGCTGCTGGGAACCCCCTCCTGAGGCCTCATTGGTCGAAAGCCAGAGAAGTTTCTGGAAAAGCAAGTGGAGTGGGGTTAAAAGTAGACATCCCAGAGACTCCAGAGCAGAAAGAGCAGAACACATGGAAGAAGCAAAAGAGCAAGCAAAGATAGCAAAAGAGGCAGACAGAGGAGAAGAGCAGAAGACACACAGAGGACAAGCAAATGAGTCGAATCAAAGACTCTGTGTGAGGTGACTCTGATCAGGCCAGAGGTTAGCAAGCAAGCAAGCAACAGCCATTGGGAATCACCTTTACAATGAGGAACCAGAGAGACTCAGAGATCAGATCTACAGCTTACCAGATCACCTTTGTGGATAGTATAGTCGAATCCTCAGTGTTTCTAGACATAGTACCTTATAGGCATTGGGGTGGGTGGGACAAGGGTTGGTCTCAGTGGGATATCATACGTCATGCTTTAGGATAAACAACAAGATAACTTATTGTCATGCTTTTCAGGTTACAATCACGTAGTAATGCAACCTACTAAGATTAATCCCACCCAGTTTGTTGGCCATGGAGTGATATTGGAGAACGTGTGCTAGGCCATTTAAAAGACTGGACAGATCCAAACACGAGGACAGAGGTCATCTTATTTTTGAATTCATTTAACGCATTGCCCGGTTTTGCAATGGCTAGGTGCTGTTCGGGTAGAATGGCAAGCGAAGGTTCCTGATTGGAAGAGTCGCACGTGGGAACCCGTTTGGTGTTGCGCCAAAGCAGTCTTGGATGTTGGTGTGGAAAAGACGGTTATCAACGAAACGGTATTTTATGGCCTATAACTTAAAGTCTTGGTTCTTGACGAATGAGCTGAAGACGGCCGAATTAAAGGGGAAAAGGCAATGCCATGACGGGTAGGCAAATCTATACTAACGTGAGGGTCGTTTGAATAACCTTTTTTTTGGCAAATGGTCTGCCGATTATGGGTCTCATTGGGACAGGTGTACTGTGCGAAGTGGGCGGGGGGGGGGGGGATTGTGCCATTGGCAGCTAACGGAATTGCGCTTGTGACAAAGAAGGTAATGAGCACTTCGCATGTGTTCCTTGGTATGAGTCTGTAACGAATAGAGAGCAGGTCTCTAAGAAGATGAATAGCTTAGACTAAAGCACGTGTTGCGTTATTCTGGCTTTGCTAAACCTTGCTGAATGTTTGGCTAAGATTGTGCATTTCCATTTATTTTATTCTCCTGTCCCTCCTAGATACGGAACTTCCGTGCGATTTGTGGCCTTCGTGTTTCTCCTTCCACTGAAAGCGCCTCATAATTGTCTTTGTACATAATTTCCCATAGTCTTATTCATTCTCAAGGACCCTATTCCAATTGTTCATCGCTTCAGTCTTAACTAATTCCACAATCCTGTGTCACCTGCGCATTAATAATTTGTGTTTTTAGTCGCAAATTCCAAACTATGAACATAAATTGCGAAGTGATAATCCCTGTGCAATGCTGAGAAAATCCAGAAAAATTAAAATGATACTCTACCACGTTGACAATTGGCATATGTAGTGCCAGCTGCACATGGCTGACTGAACCATTTAAAAACAAATTTAGAGTACCTAATTCATTTATCCAATTAAGGGGCAATTTAGCATGGCCAATCTACCTAATCTTCACATCTTTCGGTTGTGACGGCGAAACCCACGCAAAGACGGGGAGAATGTGCGAACCCCACACGGGCAGTGACCCAGAGCCTGGATCGAACCTAGGACTGCGGCGCCGTGAGGCATCAGTGACATCCACTGTTTCACCGTGCTGCCCTCGACTGAATCATTTTGGGTAATAATTAGTAGGATTGACACTTCGGACGCGGCGATGATGAGATTGCTCCAGGTTTAGAACATATATTTTAAGATTATATTTAGAAATCATTTAATCCAGTGCCATGCTGCGCACCTATCTCTCTTTTCTTTCTTCCAAATATGTTCATATCTGAAAATAATAGATGAAGAAACGTTACTCATTTCCTTCAATCTAGGATTCCGAGTCGCAATGCCGTCATGACTGGCCAATTGATACAATGGATATTTAACGTATATTTTGGTTGAGAGCTATATTTGCTGGCAGAGCCTGTGTCATTACTGAGAGCGCACTCAATGACAAGATTGTTGCAAATGAATCTTTAAACTTACACCATTCAACATCGTTAGTATAAAATTAACGGTGCGATTTTGGAGACAAGCATTTAGGCAGGATACGTCAGTCTAGCCCAAGTAAAACAAATAAAATAAAAACAAAAAAGTGCTGACGCTCGAGAAAACAAACAGACAATGTGGTTTACTCATCAGGTCTGACAGCATCTGTTGGGAACTAAATAGCGTTCATGTTTCGAGAGCCTATGTTTCATCTTTAGACCTAGATAGAGGGAGACATGTGATGAGTTGTTTATTGTATAACCGGGGATGGAGAAACTGGAGCAGTGTAAAGGTCAATGATAGTTACAGTTGGGAGAGAGAGCAAGAAATATGTATAGTTTACGGGCAGTGGAACATTTAACGACAGTAGATGTAGAAGGTGCAGGAAATGCAGCAATATGAGATATAGTACTGCGTTAATGGGAGAGCGCACTTCAGTCTTCAGTGCAAGAAAAACAAATGAACAAATGACAGATGGCCCAGTGGGGGAGGAGAGTGGATGCTTCATTGGGAAACATATGTTTTTGATACAAAAGGGTCGGAGTAAAACTGTTGAACTGATTGCTGAGGCCTCTCATCTGCGGAAACGGAAAATGAGGTGCTGCTGCTGCTTTTTACGTTGGGCTGCACTGGAGCATTTGCAGAATGCCAAGGACAGACATGTGCGCAAGACAGCATGGTTCTGAGTGAAAATAGTAAGCCACAGGAAGGCTGATACCATGCTTTCTTAATGAACGTGCGAATTTTGAAAACTACCCAGAGTCTGCAGACTGCACTCCCCTCCACCCCCTCCCCCACACACAATAATGGAGAGAAGCCCACATTGGGGCAGTAGATACACGGGGCAGTAAATACTCTGGACCAAATTGACGGAGGTTCAAGTGGAGTGATTCTTCATCTGAAGCGACTGTTTGGTGCATTCAACTGTGAGGACCGAGGACGTAAAGGGCAGAATGCGTGTTTGGTGCCTTGACAGTTGAGAACTGAGGACGGAAAGGGCAGTTGGTATCACTTATTCTTCGGTGAATATTGTAGTTTACATTGTTCAATCATAGTGTATGACTGACCGTAAATAATGTGGCACATTGTATTATTGCTGCGATTACACTTCAATTAGATTTAACGATATGTTAACATACTGTGTCAACAGTTTTGGTTTCAAATGCCGTTCAGAAGGTGTTGGTGTGTTGTCTGCTTGTTATTGAGCTGTTGGCACAGCCGCTATGCTGTGAGGCAGGAAGTTTCAAGATTTTCCCCAAGTGACAGTGATGGAGCGGCAAAATATTTCCAAGTCATGGTGTTGAGTGACTGGAAGGTGAACCTCTAGCTAGTAGGGTTCCCAGGTATCTGCGGTTCCTGTCCTTCTAGATGGCAATGGTCGGTAATTTGCAAGGTGCTGTCTCAGGAAACCTTTGTGATTTACAGTACTGCATCTTGTAGTTGGTACACACAGCAGCCGCTGTTCGTCGGTGGTGGATGGGTTGAATCATATAATCATAGAATAACAGAATTTAGAATGCAGAAGGAGGACATTTTTCCAATTGTGTCTGCACCGGCCCTTGGAAAGAGCATCCTACTTAAACCTATGCCTGGCCCATTTCCCGTAACACAACCGAACACGTTGTACACTAAGGGCTAACTTAGCATGTGCAATCGAACTCATCTGCGCCTCGTTGGACTGTGAGAGAAAACCCCAGTACCCAGGAGAAACCCACGCAGATACGGGGAGAATGTTCAGACTCCACACAGTCACGCAAGGCTGGAATTAAAGCCGTGTCCCTAGCGCTGTGAGGCAGCCGTGCTAACAGCTGCGCCACCGTACCGCTGTTAGTGGAAAGATGATAAATCAAGCGGGCTGCCTTGTCTTGTATGCTGTGGAGCTTCTTGAGTAATGCTGCAGCTGCGCTGATCCATGCAAGTGGTGAGTTTTCCATTACACTCCTGACTTATGCTTTGTAGATGGTGGACAGGTTTTGGGGGACGGGGTGTCAAGAGATGAGATACTCGTCGGATGGTTCCTCGCCTTGGACCTGCCCTGTGGCCTCAGCATTTATATCTCTCGTCCAGAACAGTTTCTGGTTAATTGTAACTCCCCAGGATATTGATCGTGGTGGATTCAGCCATGGCATTGCCACTGAATGTCATGAGGCCACAGTGAAATTCACACTTATAGGAGATGCTGATTGCCTGGCACTTGTAAAGCGTGAATGCAAGGTGCCACTTGGCAGCGGAAGTCTGGATATTGCCCATGCCATGCTGCTTTTTGACATGGATGTTTTATTTTCTGAGGAGTCAAAAGTGGTGCTGGTCACTGTGCAGTCATCCGCTAATATCCCCACTTCTATCCTTATGATGGAACGAAGGTCAGGATAAGTGATGCGTTTCTTCAGTGTTCAACTGTGGAGCTTGGGGTCCAGTTGTTTTGGATGACAACTTCCAGAATGTCGATATTGCCTGGATCATTGGCGGTAATGTCAGCTATATTAAACGAAGAAAGAAGAAAAGTTATATCCTTGGTTATAAGGTCAATCAACGCCTGATGGTATGTCAGCCCTTGATCCGCACATGGACCAAGTCGATGGACGCGCAGCGTGATCATGGAGTGACTGTCCATACATCAAGTAGGATTTGAACACGTACTGTATCATGGAACACTACAAAACCTGTAGTCAAGGTGAATCCGGGGGAACTTCACACAGGCTTGTCGTATACCTCATTGAAGGTTGCTTCTCTCAATCCCCAGTCATAGTTGCAGGCTTTACTCAGTGTTGTACAGTAGGCCTAACGACCTTCAGCTGTTTCATCAATTACTTCCTTTGTCAACTAATAAATAAGAATGCTCGTTGTCGATCATTGCTCCCCAAAACCTATTCACCAGCCAAAAATCATAAATCAATAATGTGATAGAAGCATTTTCGTCGCCTGGATGAGGGAAAATTGAAAAATACTGAGGATGCTTGACACCTCACGAGTCAAAGGAGCCAGTTGACTCGAAATCTATCCATCGCAATCAATGAACATCTGCAGAATCGCGGAGGCAAGGTATTTACTCTCAATACTTAACTATATACCCGCACATACTTGCAGCTATGGCCTACAGATGAGATGAATGAGCTCCAGCTAACAGGAAGAGTGTTGTTTGTCCTAGCTATGAACCAAATCAGTGGAGTTTCGTCGCTCCGTTGCTTTTTGAAGTGTTCATGCAGCACCATGGGACACTGGTCATGGGCAGCACGGTGGGGCAGTGGGTTAACCCTGCTGCCTCACGGCGCCGAGGTCCCAGGTTCGATCCCCGGCTCTAGGTTACTGTCCGTGTGGAGTTTCCACATTCTTCCCGTGTTTGCGTGGGTTTCGCCCCCACAACCCAAATATGTGAGTCTAGGTGGATTGGCCACGCTGAATTGCCCCTAAATTGGAAAAACAAAAGGAATTGGGTATACTAATTTTTTTTTAATGTGACACTGGGCGATATGCTCTACTGGTGTGAAGGGGAGGCACTCTCAATTCAACTTTTGAGTTGTGGCCTATTCGCCATGCTTGGAGCAAGACTGTAGTGAGTCAAGAGTTGAGAGGCTAAGGGAAAGCCCATAAAATAGATGTTTTGCAGGTTTTCAAGGAATGAAATGCAACTTTCGGACACTTTTCCCATTACCTTGGATACTTTTCTGATGATCGAAAGGTGGTTTGTGGTTTGTTGTGCCTTTTTGCTTGTTTTATTGTGACGAGGACATATCTGGGACCAGATTTGACATTGGAGCAGAGGAATATAGGAGCATGGAGAGGCTATTCGCCCCTCGAACCTCTTCCACCATTGACCAAAATCCGGACTTATCTTTGCCCTCAGCGCCGATTTCCAACATCATTCCCATCCCTTGATATCTTAAATATCTGGAAATCTATTCATTTCCACCTTGACCGTTTTCAATGATTGAGTCTGTTCGGCAATCTTAGATAAATACTTCTAAACATTTAGCAGTCTCAGATTTATGAACTTTCTCCGGGCATCAGTCCCAAGTAACCTACCGCCTAGTTTGATACTGTTTCCCCGCATTATGGACCAGATAGCTCGGGGACATATCTGTGCTGCATCTGTTTTGTCCCGCTCTGTACGACCTTGGTTCATAGAACATAGAAAAATACAGCACAGAACAGGCCCTTCGGCCCACGATGTTGTGCCGAACCTTTGTCCTGGATTAATCATAGATTATCCTTGAATTTACAGTGCAGAAGGAGGCCATTCGGCCCACTGAGTCTGCACCGGCTCTTGGAAAAAGCACCCTACCCAAAGTCAACACCTCCACCCAACACAAAGGGCAATTTTGGACACTAAGGGCAATTTATCATGGCCAATCCACCTAACCTGCACATCTTTGGACTGTGGGAGGAAACCGGAGAACCCGGAGGAAACCCACGCAGACACGGGGAGGATGTGCAGACTCCGCACAGACAGTGACCCAAGCCGGAATCGAACCTGGGACCCTGGAGCTGTGAAGCAATTGTGCTATCCACAATGCTACCGTGCTTCCCTTAAGAACAAATAAATCTACACTATATCATTTTACCGTAATCCATGTACCTATCCAATAGCTGCTTGAAGGTCCCTAATGTTTCCGTCTCAACTACTTCCACAGACAGTGCATTCCATGCCTCCACTACTCTCTGGGCAAAGAACCTACCTATGACATCCCCCCTATATCTTCCACCATTCACCTTAAATTTATGTCCCCTTGTAATGGTTTGTTCCACCCGGGGAAAAAGTATCTGACTGTCTACTCTATCGATTCCCCTGATCATCTTATAAGCCTCTATCAAGTCACCCCTCATCCTTCTCCGTTCTAATGAGAAAAGGCCTAGCACCCTCAACCTTTCCTCGTCAGACCTACTCTCCATTCCAGGCAACATCCTGGTAAATCTCCTTTGCACCTTTTCCAAAGCTTCCACATCCTTCCTAAAATGAGGCGACCAGAACTGGACACAGTACTCCAAATGTGGCCTTACCAAAGTTTTGTACAGCTGCATTATCACCTCACGGCTCTTAAATGCAATCCCTCTGTTAATGAATGGTAGCACACCATAGGCCTTCTTCAAAGCTCTATCCACTTGAGTGGCAACTTTCAAAAATGTATGAACATAGACTCCAAGATCTCTCTGCTCCTCCACATTGCCAAGAACTCCACCTTTAACCCTGTAATCCACATTCATATTTGTCCTTCCAAAATGGACAACCTCACACTGTTCAGGGTTGAACCCAATCTGCCACTTCTCAGCCCAGCTCTGCATCCTACCTGTGTCTCTTTGCAGCCGACAACAGCCCTCCTCACTATCCACAACTCCACCAATCTTCGTATGGTCTGCAAATTTACTGACCCACCCTTCAGCTCCCTCATCCAAATCATTAATGAAAATCACAAACAGCAGAGGACCCAGAACTGATCCCTGCAGTACGCCACTGGCAACTGGGACCCAGGCTGAATATTTGACATCCACCACCACTCTCTGGCTTCTATCAGTTACCCAGTTCGTTATCCAACTGGCCAAATTTCCCACTATCCCATGCCTCCTTATTTTCTGCAGAAGCCTACCATGGAGAACCTTATCAAATGCCTTACTAAAATCCATGTACACTACATCCACTGCTTTACCTTCATCCACATGCTTGGTCTCCTCCTCAAATAATTCAATAAGACTTGTAACGCAAGATCTACCCCTCACAAATCCGTGCTGACTACCCCTTATCTAGCAGTGTCTTTCCAGATGCTCAGAAATCCTATCCTTCAGTACCCTTTCCTTGACTTTGCCTACCACCGAAGTAAGATTAACTGGCCTGTAATTCCCAGGGTTATCCCTATTCCCTTTTTTGAACAGGGGCACGACATTCGCCACTCTACAATCCCCTGATACCACCCCTGTTGACAGTGAGGACGAAAAGATCGTTGCCAACGGCTCTGCAATTTCATCTCTTGCTTCCCATAGAATCCTTGGATATATCCCTTCAGGCCCGGGGGACTTGTCTATCCTCAAGTTTTTCAAAATGCCCAACACATCTTCCTTCCTAACAAGTATTTCCTCGAGCTTACCAGTCTGTTTCACATTGTCCTCTCCAACGATATGGCCCCTCTCATTTGTAAATACAGAAGAAAAGTACTCGTTCAAGACCTCTACTATCTCTTCAGACTCAATACACAATATCCCGCTACTGTCCTTGATTGGACCTACCCTCGCTCTAGCCATTCTCATATTTCTCACATATGTGTCAAAGGCCTCGGGGTTTTCCTTGATCCTACCCGCCAAAGATTGTTCATGCCATCTCTTAGCTCTCCTAATCCCTTTCTTCAGTTCCCTCCTGGCTATCTTGTATCCCTCCAACGCCCTGTCTGAACCTTGTTTCCTCAGCCTTACATAAGTCTCCTTTTTCCTCTTAACAAGACATGCAACCTCTCTTGTCAACCATGGTTCCCTCACTCGACCATCTCTTCCCTGCCTGGCTGGGACATACATATTAAGGACACGTAGTACCTGTTCCTTGAACAAGGTATCATCACAACGATATCATAATTCGTTCGTCCGAACTCGAGAAGAATGGCCCGTTCTCCACAATCCCTTCCCGGCGGTCAAATCTATCGATCGGAGGGAGCATACGTCTCGCGTGCAGTATTCAAAAAAGGTAATGTTCGTTTCGCATCACGCTGTTTCCCTTCTCTGAAACACTCAAACGCTAACCGTTTCCTGTGGTATCATTTCATGCAAGACCATCTGATTCAATATGCACATTTGCATCCTCCTGATACAACATCAACGCTTCAAATCGTCTTCCCAAGTTAAACAGCCATTTAAGTCCCTCAATATGGCATTTCATATTCACTGCTCACTCTTTGGCATTGTCAATATTTGGGAGAAAACACGCAGGATCTGCGTTGATGGAACAGGCCATTCAATCGACGACAATCACCCTGAACTTCGTGTCGCTTCTCATTCTGGCTTTGCGCCGTGCTTCCGCGATTTTAATTATTGAGAGCTTAATTTCTGACTTACTCCAATCAAAGCTCAGTGCAATGTAAACGAGCAGCGCCTTGTCATTCGCATCGACACTCTATCGCTTTCTGCATTCAACCCACATTTCAAGCTATATTTGTAATCCCGTTTCCCTCTTTGGTCTGGACGCCATTCTTGGTTTCGAAAGACATTATTTCTTCAATTAACATTCGAGAGACTGTCATCTAACCATTTACGGGAAATGTTGCACATTTCTTTTAATTTATGTATTTCCCTCTTGCAAGGGGACGTCCTATTTATTCCCTTATTTCCCTTTTATATTATTTTGGCCGTGGCTGTTTTGATCCATTGATCATTAATGGACAGATCTCTTTAACGCAAAAGGCTGTGCCTTGAATTCAAGCGGAGGACTCAAGAAGTAACAGGAGAGATCACTTGCTGGTTTGAATTCGATATGCAGGTCTTTTGGAACCAGTGTGAAAGATGGAGATGGGACTGTGGTTAATTGATTGGCTGGTGGTCAATGAATTGGCCCAACAGGATGTTTTTTTGCCAATGAAGAGGTAGTGATTGGATCGTATCAGATTATAATGCTTTTCAAAGTCCCTAGATTTCTGGCAGCACGGAGAAAAGACCCAGCTCACTCTCCCTAGAACTCTGCTGTAAGTATCATCTCTCCCTCTCCAGAAAGCATGTGAGGCTGTATTCCTGAAATTACTGAAGACTGAACACACACCAAGAGCTGAAAGCAATGTTTGAAGAGAAATAAGGTGCCTTTCCAGGAACGTTGTGAGTGATGCAAAATAAACTACAGAGAACGAGAATGAAGGATCTACAGAGAATATCGTTACAGACTGCAAACTAAAGATTTTAATCTGCAATCTTACGGCGAAGAAACGTGTGCTAGAACAAGAATCTGAAACAAAAAGTAATGTTCTTTAATTTACGACTTGAGCCATTTTCACCTCCTTGTTTGCAATCTGCGTGTGTATAGAGGGGACGTCCTGGTTATTCCCTTATTTCCCTTTTGTAGTATTTGGGCCGTGGCTCTTTTATAAAAGCGGGAGAGTTTTCTGTGTGTGAATAGTTAGCCAAATTTGTCTGCTGTGTATTTCACCATAATTATTGTTATAAATAAAAAGTAATTCTTTTTACATTTACAAACCAGATGAGTGTGATTATTGGACAGCCAAATGTCAATGCTTTCGCGCATTTTAACGCAAATCATTGGTTACTTAATGGTGGTGTGAGTCCGCGGCACTTAGAGCTCAAATTCACCATGCATTGGCTCAGCTTGGAGGAACACACTTTAGCAAGCACCTTAGTATTGGCACCATGACACCTTTCGTCGTGTCATCTGTACCGCCTTCCACCCAGTCGCAAGCATTTTGTTTTTCTCTTCACAGTTCTCCGCCCTCTTACATGTACTTCAGCGTTGAAAGAGGCGTCATCAATCTAACAGATGTGAGTTTTTCTTTAACTCCAATGATTCTCCCTGATCTTCGGAGTACTACTACGATCATCACCTGATTAAAGTCAGATATAGTAGATTTGTGATAGCACAAAACGGGAGCTATTTGATTAACTCTCATTTACATAAAAATATGGAAAAATAAAGTAGGAGCCGGATATTCGGCAATTCAATCCTTCTCCGCCATTCAACAGGACTATTGCTGATCGTCTATTTCAACGCCATACTGCTGGTCTCTCGCAATATCCCATGACACATTTAATTATAGGAAATTTACCGATTCTCTTCTTAAATATATTCAGTGGTGTGGCCTCCATGAACTTCGGTTCTCAAAAATTCAAAACGTTCAGCATCCTGTGAGTGAATAAATATATGGTCATCTCCGTCTCAAATTGCCATTATCGCATCTTGAGACTGTGGCCCCTTCTTTTAAGCCCTCAAGCTAAACGAAATAACATCCCTTCATGCAGTCGACCCAGCCCCATCAATAAGATAAACGTTCAAATCATTACCTCACATACTTTTCAAATTTCAGTGACAAGAAGCCCAATTGACCATATATCTTCCCATATGCAAACGCGTCCACCCCAGGCATCAATTTGCTGAACCTTTGCTGCACGCCTTCTAGGGAAAGTATATTATTTCTGGGAAGCGAAGACAAAAACTGCGCAGCATAATCCATGTGTGGTGTCACCAAAACGTCTGCTGCTACAGAACAGCAAGCCTGCTCTTATGCTCACGTCCTCTTCCAAAGAATCGCGACGAACTATTTGCCATCAGAAATGCTTTCTGTTTTTGCATGTTTGCTTTTATTGACTGGTTTACTAGGCTATCCTGGATTGCGTTTGGATTTTGGTTTATTGTCAAGTGTATCGAGGTTTAATGAAACCAATTGTTCTGCGTATAGTCCAGACAGATCATTGCATACATGGAAACATCGGACATACGACAGGAACACAATATAAATAGATAGACACAGACATCGGGAGGACATTTTCAGATCCCTTTTAAACCACGACTGGATTTACTCCGAATTGATATCTTCAAAGATGACAGGCTGTGCACAATATTAACACTTATGCCTAATCTATATACCGGCAGGATCTAGAGTTTAAAACAATCAGTGCATTTCTGTGTCGCACAATTCTAGAATCTAGGAATTAATAATTTTCGGTGTGAATTAGGTTTGCGGGTACGCTGCCTGAGACAAGTGAATTACACATCCCGTCCAATAATGCGGGTTATGCTACAGTAACCTTGAGTCACGCGAATTGTGAGCGAATGAATGTCTTCCCCTATTTCATTTATTGAGCACAGTAAGAAGTCTTACAGCACCAGTTAAATGTCCAACAGGTTTGTTTCGATGTCACTAGCTTTCAGAGCGCTGCTCCTTCCTCAGGTGAATGAAGAGTTATGTTCCAGTAACATATATATATATAGACAGATTCAAAGATGCCAGACAATGCTTGGAATACGAGCATTAGCAGGTGATTAAATCTTTACAGATCCAGAGATGGGGTAACCCCAGGTTAAAGAGGTGTGAATTGTGTCAAGCCAGGACAGTTGGTAGGATTTCGCAGGCCAGATGGTGGGGGATGAATGTAATGCGACATGAATCCCAGGTCCCGGTTGAGGCCGCACTCGTGTGCGGAACTTGGATATAAGTTTCTGCGTCCTGAAGGCCGCCTTGGAGAACGCATACCCCGAGATCAGAGGCTGAATCCCCTTGACTGCTGAAGTGTTCCCCGACTGGAAGGGAACATTCCTGCCTGGTGATTGTCGCGCGATGTCCGTTCATTCGTTATCGCAGCGTCTGCATGGTCTCGCCAATGTACCACGCTTCGGGACATCCTTTCCTGCACCGTATGAGGTAGACATCGTTTGCCGAGTCGCACGAGGATGTACCGCGTACTTGGTGGGTGGTGTTCTCACATGTAATGGTGGTATCCATGTCGATGATCTGGCACGTCTTGCAGAGATTGCCATGGCAGAGTTGTGTGGTGTCGTGGTCACTGTTCTGAAGGCTGGTTAGTTTGCTGCAAACAATGGTTTGTCTGAGGTTGCGCGGCTGTTTGAAGGCAAGTAATGGGGGTGTGGGGATGACCTTGGCAAGATGTTCATCTTCATCGACGACGTGTTGAAGACTGTGAAGAAGATGTCGTAGTTTCTCCGCTCCGGGAAAGTACTGGACGACGAAGGGTATTCTGTCGGTTGTGTCCCATGTTTGTCTTCTGAGGAGATCGGTGCGGTTTCTTGCTGTGGCGCTTTGGAACTGTCGATCAATGAGTTGAGCGCCATATTCCGTTCGTACGAGGGCATCTTTCAACGTCTGTAGATGTCTGTTACGCTCCTCATCGTCTGAGCAGATCCTGTGTATACGGAGAGCTTGTCCATAGGGGATGGCTTCTTTAATGTGTTTAGGGTGGAAGCTTGACAAGTGGTGAATCGTGAGGTTATCCGTGTGTTTGCGGTAAAGCAAAGTGCTGAAGTGACCGTCCTTGATGGAGACGAGTGTGTCCAAGAATGTAACTGATTTTGGAGAGTAGTCCATGGTGAGTGTAATGGTTGGATGGAACTTATTGATGTCATGTGTGCGGAAACTGATATAGTACCTCGGTACCTCGGATTCATGACGCATTACATTCATCCCCCACCATCTGGCCTCCGAAATCCTACCAACTGTCCTGGCTTGACACAATTCACACCTCTTGAACCAGGGGTTATCCCATCTCTGGATCTGTAAAGATTTAATCACCTGCTAATGCTCGTATTCCAAGCATTGTCTGACATCTTTGAATCTGTCTATATATATGTTTCTGGAATATACCCCTTCATTCACCTAAGGAAGCAGCAGCGCTCCGAAACCTAGTGACATCGATACAAACCTGCTGGACTTTCGCCTGGTGTTGTACTCACCCCAGTCCAACGCCATAATCTCCACATCATGGCTACCATCGACACCGCAAACTGCCGGCTAAAAGTGGAGAGGAATCTCCAGGAAGCTCACGCATATAGACACTGACATTAAGTTTCTACAAAGATGCAACAAAGCAGACAAGATCCCGAAAGGGCTACAGATCACAATCCCACTCAGGTCGACCAACAACACAGACTCCGCTGAGGGACTCTGCCATCGCACCTCTCTCACACTCCTCAACCACCTCGTACGCCAGCTCTACAGCAGATGACGCAACCTGGGAACCAAGATGGAGGCCATATTCTCAAACTGCGCTCTGGACGCAGCATACCAGCTGCGGAACACCGCCAAAAGATGAGACAACAATACTATGCCACCTATATGCATACCAAGAACAGAAAGCTTGACAAACTCGGCATGAGCACCAGCAGCAACCAACCCACCTCCGGTAACACAGTAGAAAACAATACAGGGAAATCTATTGTCAACTTGCCAGACTACATCCTTCAACCAGACGAAATCGAAGTCCTCAGCAGAGGGCTAAATTTCTGCACCACCGCCAAAATGGACCCCATCAGTCTCGCGGCAGACACGGAGGAATTCATCAGGCGAATGAGGCTCCGGGAATTCTTCCACAGACGCCAAGAGGCCAACAGCGAACCCAAGCAGACTACCAATGAACCGGAAGAGCTGACCGAGAAATCTGCGGTGCGGCAACCGAAGAGGAAAGTGTCGAAATGGATCACTCCGGAAGGCCGCTTCCCTGGACTCGACATGTATGCTCAAGCCATCAGGAGTCGCATCAATGCCGGATTCATCAGTCGCATACATAAGACAGCCCCGAACCTCACCCAAGCACAATGCAATGCCATCCTTGCTCTCAAGACCAACCGCAGAATCGTCATTATAACAGCAGACAAAGGAGGGGCCATTGTCATACTGAACAGAACGGACTACTGCAAAGAAGTGTACCGACAACTGAACAGCCAAGAACACTACAGACAGTTACCCGCAGATCCGACCAAGGAATACAACCGCCAACTTAACAGACTGATCAAGACCTGGGATCCAGATCTTCAGAGCATCCTACGTGCTCTCATCCCATGTACTCCCTGCATTGGAGATCTCTACTGTCTCCCGTAAATACACAAGGCCAACACACCAGGCCGTCCTATCGTTTCAGGCAATGAGACCCTGTGTGAGAACCTCTCTGGATACATCGAGGGCATCTTAAAACCCATCGTACAAGGTACGCCCAGCTTCTGTCGCGACACGACGGTCTTTCTACAGAAACTCAGCACTCATGGACCAGTTAAACCAGGAATATTCCTCGTCGCAATGGACGTCTCGGCACTCTATGCCAGCATCCCCCATGACGACTGTATTGCTGCAACAGCCTCAGCCTCAGTACTCAACACCGACAACTGCCAATCACCAGACGCAATTCTGCAACTCATCCGCTTCATTCTGGATCGCAATGTCTTCGCCTTTGACAACAAGTTCTTCATTCAGACGCACGGAACAGCCATGGGGACCACGTCCGCACCCCAATACGCCAAAATCTTCATGCACAAGTTTGAACAAGACCTACTCACCGCACAAGACCTTCAACTGACGTTCACCAGATACATCGATGACATATTTTTCCTTTGGACCCACGGCGAAGAATCTCTGAAACGACTACACGATGACATCAATAAGTTACATCCACCCATCAGACTCACCATGGACTACTCTCCAAAATCAGTTGCATTCTTGGACACACCCACCTCCATCAAGGACGGTCACCTCAGCACTTCGCTTTACCGTAAACCTACGGATAACCTCACGATGCTCCATTTCTCCAGCTTCAACCCTAAACACATTAAAGAAGCCATCCCCTGTGGACAAGTTCTCCGTATACACAGGATGTGCTCAGACGAGGAGGAGCGTGACAGACATCTACAGACGTTGAAAGATGCCCTCATACGAACGGGATATGGCGCTCGACTCATTGATCGACAGTTCCAATGCGCCACAGCAAAAAATCGCACCGATCTCCTCAGAAGACAAACATGGGACACAACCGACAGAATACCCTTCGTCGTCCAGTAATTTCCCGGAGCGGAGAAAGTACGACATCTTCTTCACAGCCTTCAACACGTCATCGATGAAGATGAACATCTTGCCAAGGTCATCCCCACACCCCCACTACTTGCCTTGAAACAACCGCGCAACCTCAAACAAACCATTGTTTGCAGCAAACTACCCAGGTTTCAGAACAGTGACCACGACACCACACAACCCTGCCATGGCAATCTCTGCATGACGTGCCAGATCAGCGACATGGGTACCACCATTACACGTGAGAACACCACCCATCAGGTATGCAGTACATACTCGTGCGACTGGGCCAACGTTGTCTACCTCATACGCTGCAGAAAAGGATGTCCCGAAGCGTAGTACATTGGCGAGCCATGCAGACGCTGCGACAATGAATGAACGGACATCGCGCGACAATCACCAGGCAGGAATGTTCCCTTCCAGTCGGGGTACACTTCAGCAGTCAAGGGCATTCAGCCTTTGACCTCCGGGCAAGTGTTCTCCAAGGCGGTCTTCAGGTCGCACGACAACGCAGAATCGCCGAGCAGAAACCTATAGCCAAGTTCCGCACACATGAGTGCGGTCTCAACCGGGACCTGGGATTCATGTCGCATTACATTCATCCCCCACCATCTGGCCGGCGAAATCCTACCAACTGTCCTGGTTTGACACAATTCACACCTCTTTAACCTGGGGTTACCCAATCTCTGGATCTGTAAATATTTAATCACGTGCTAATGCTCGTATTCCAAGCATTGTCTGGCATCTTTGAATCTGTCTATATATATTTTTCTGGAACATACCTCTTCATTCAGCTGAGGAAGCAGCAGCACTCCGAAAGCTAGTGACATCGAAACAAACCTGTTGGACTTTAACCTGGTGTTGTAAGACTTCTTACTGTGCTCACCCCAGTCCAACGCCGGCATCTCCACATCATTTATTGGATTTTAAATTTCACCTTTACATTTGTTTCCCATGTCATGGTACGCATTGTGGGTATAGTGCACTAAATATTTTAATATTTCACGTGAATCTGCATATGGCCTGTGCTCTCAGCTCACGACACTAATGTTCCTAAAACAGCCAGTGCCAGATATCTGAAATAATTAGCAGATGTACCATCACGTTATCTGCCTTAAATAAAATCCCAGCGGGACGTTACCTGAATCAGGTCTAGAGGACAGACGGCATGTGAGGCAAAAAAAAACACGTTCGTGCAGCTGCAAGGTTAATATTCTGGAAGGTATACTGACAGTGTTAACATAATTGAAGTAGATAAGTTCCGAATAAAGTGGACAAATTGATTGGGTTTGAACGGTGTTCAAGGAGTAATTTAGCAGCAGGAACGTCCGATTGAATATCGCTTTGTGCAAAGGAATGAAACACGGTCTGATAGGTATCGGAAGAAAGTTGGAATTATGGTAGATGTTCTGCGTAATCTTCAAAATGGCCGGTAATTTTCAAAGAGTAAGTAATTGGTGTGAGTAATGTATCGCTCCGGCTTAAAAGCATCAAACCTTGCCTTAGAACAATAGCATATTGACCAGATTTCGTGGTGTTCCTCTGAATTTGGAAGGATGATGTGTGATGTAATCGGGATTCGAATGGTAAAATTCCTCAAGAAAAAAAGAGGTAAAGTATATATTGCATTTCGTGAAATCACAAAAAATGGGGTCATGATCTGATATCCAGCTTCAGACAACATTGGAGGGAGATCTGAAAGCAGGCATTCAGCCAAAGGTCATTGGAATCCTGGAGCAATCTGCTGTCACTCAAAATAATCTATATACGGCAGAGCACTTGGACTCTTCAAAATTGATGACAATAGATTTATGTTGGACAATGAGTGCCAACAGGGTGTGAATCAACACACATTTGGACTGGATTTCTCAGTACCTCAGCCGTATATTTCTTCTCGGCGTGTCCTTTGCTGCCGGCGGGATTATGTCTTTCAGCTGTTTGTCAATGCACTTTGCCATTGTAACCACTCTATGCCGCCGTGACACTCGCGGCAGATATGGGCTGCCGGCGGAAAAGTAAATCGCAGCAATTGGAGAATACCGCCCATGAAGTCGAAGTAGTTAGCATGTACTGTGTAACTAAATGGAAAATGTGGGTTGATTGGCTTCAACTCTTGTTGTTCTGTTTCGTTAACTTTAAGTTGCAGTGTGCCAACTGAAAAATGAAAAAAAAAAGAAAATCGCTTATTGTCACAAGTAGGCTTCAAACAAAGTTACTGTGAAAAGCCTCTTGTCGCCACATTCCGGCGCCTGTTCGGGGAGGCTGTTACGGGAATTGAACCGTGCTGCTGGCCTGCCGTGGTCTGCTTTCAAAGCCAGCGATTTAGCCCTGTGCTAAACAGCCCCTAAAGTAGCAATTACGTGGATTTATGTAATATTCTGTGAGACAAATGTTAGTAAAGTGACTTTTCTCACGTACGTCGTAAATCAAGATAGCATTTCCGGACGGAAACATTTGAGCGCTGTCTTTCCTGGTCAAGCATTTTCGCTACTTGAGGTCCAACTCCGTCACTATACATTGCAACATTTCCACAAATGTGTAGGTCTTGATTACCGTCTGACAGGCCAAATGGGAATGTACGGAGTCCGCACATGCTCCCTGAGCCTGCGTGGGCTTTCTCCAGGTGCTTCGGCTTCCTCCCACAGACTAAAGGCATGCAGATTACATGGATTGGCCTTGCTAAATTGCCCTCAGATGGGGCTACGGGGATATGGTGGAGGATTGGGCTCAGGTAGGGCGATCTTTCCATGGGCCAGTGCAGATTCGAATGGCCGTTTGTACTCCTTCTTCACTGTAAATTCTATGTCTATGTCTGTATGAAAACAAACTGCTGTTCCCAGTCCAGATGGAGCCAGAGTTTCTGTCACCGAGAGTATCTACTGTTGCCTGAAATGGAAATAGGTCATGTGCAGCTCAAAGCACCAGAAATAGGACACCTGGAGCTGGCTCAGGTGGACTGCCAAACAGTCATCAACCGGACCATTGGCTGCTGGGTCCCCTCTGTGAGACCTCGTTGGCCGAAAGCCGAAGAATTTTCTGGAAAGGCGCGTGGCGGGAGGATAAAAGTATACATCTCAGAGTCACCAGGCGGAAGCGGAAGAAGCAAAAGAGCAAGTAGAGCAAGCAAAAGAGGCAGACGGAGCAGAAGAGCAAAAGACAAGCAGCAGACAATAAAAAGACTCGAAGCACAGACTCGGTTTGTGAGGTGAACTTGACCAGACCAGAAGGAAGCTAGCAAGCACGAAACAGCCCGCGAGAATCGCCTTTTCAAAGAGGAACCAGGGGGACTCGGGGATCGGATCTCCAACTTACAAACCACATTTGCGGGAAGTATAGTCGAATCCTGGGTGTTTCGTGCACGTTCAGTGGGTAATCTACGGGTTAACTATATTTAATTAATGTCCGTATCCTTACTTTGTTATACTCATGAATCAAGACACCTGAGTAAACTTTAATTAAGGAGCTGGTTGAAGTATTTTAATTGAACAGAATCAATATTTTGGCACCCCAGATGGTCCTTCGAAAAGAAGCAATACATTGCTCCAAATTCGAAACTTCAACCCAGCATCGCCAACAAGCCATCTGAGCCTGAATTAACAGGACAGAAGCCCCACGTAAAGGCCAGTTCGAAGGCAGCGAAGGCGAATAGATATTCGACCAGCTGATTGGGCCATAAACCAGCTGTCTGGAACATCAGGATTACAGACTTTAGAAAAGATCTCGGATAGTTGCGGGATTTGAAAAAACTTTGTGTGTGGGAATTCAATGTAAACTAGACGCTTATTCAAACTGATTCCTCACACTACTACCACCAAACACTAGCAGAATAGTGATGGCCAGTCGTGCCGAGTGGGAGGATGTCTTCCACGCTTATATTAATAGTAAATGGCCCAAGTGGGTACAGGGGGCGAAATCCCTAAACCGGATCTGGATCCGAAGGAGAATATTGCTGGAGTGATTCTCTGGCTGTTTTTCCATCCTTCTTTGTACATGTTTCTGGTGATGACGATTGTTGTGTTCATTCGTCATAGATCTAATCAAATTAAAACAGACAAGAATAGTCAAATAATTAATACAGGAGCAGCCTCACAAATGCCTGATTCCCGCACTGTAAGATCCCAAGGGGTCATTTCTGTCTAAACAAATGGTGGTGGTGGGGTGGTGGTGGTGGTGGTGGGGGGGGGGTTATAGAAAACATGGTAGCTAGTCAGACTCAGAACAGCTTAAAGATTTATGTTGCGGTATTCTTCATGGTGGAGGACGAAAACAGGAAAACTGGTTGCGGCGTCTATGTGGAAGACCATGACGGCAAGCCACTGAGGGGGATAGCCCTAAAACGTCCTGCACACATGAGTGCCCAGGCTTCAGAGCATTAGTTTACGTAGTCCGCCAACACAACCTCTTTCCCACGCTAGCAGACATACATTCGGATATTATGTATGTCTGCAACAGTTTAGCGAATGTTCTGTCCCCTATGGCCAGCAAGCGCATTGATCTCGGCGGCTGGAAAGCCTTTACCATTAGCCCCACTATTGAGATTCATTTTCCAGACCACCCAATGCAGAGAGTATGGAAGAATAAACGTCAAGGCTCGCCACCGCACCAGGTGGGAATGGAAGACAGGATGGATTACTCAAACAAGATGCCCGGACGGGGGAATGTTGGCAAACACCCGTCACTGAACGTATTGAGGCTGTTAGTGACCGCCAGACCAACGTCGAAGATGTGAAACAGTCCCAAAGCAGCGACCAGCACCTGAAACGGATTCAGGTAGGAGCATATCCCGCCCCATTTGTCAAATGGCTGAGCACTAGGGCTAGTCCTCAGGGACACCAGAAACATGGTTCCGACCAGCGATCAAAATCAAATTATATTCCAAAATCACTATGTCCAGGGCCATCAGTAAGAAGTCTTACAACACCAGGTTAAATTCCAACAGGTTTGTTTAAAACACTAGCTTTCGGAGCACTGCTCCTTCCTCGGGTCTGTGCTGGGACCACACCTTTTCACAATATACATTAATTATCTGGAAGAAGGAATTGAACTCACTGTTACTAAATTTGCAGATGATACAAAGATCTGTAGAGCGACAGGAAGTGTTGAGGACACGAGAGGGCTGCAGAAAGATTTCGACAAGCCAGGAGTGTGGGCAATGAAGTGGCAAATGAAATACAATGTGGAAAAGTGTGGGGTTATGCACTTTGCAAGGAGGAATTTGGGCATAGACTATTTTAGAAATGGGGAAGTGCTTAGGAAATCAGAAGCACAAAGGGACTTGGGGGTCCTTGTTCACGATTCCCTTAAGTTTAATCCGCAGGCTCAGTCAGCAGTTAAGAAGGCAAATGCAAAGTTGGCAGTCATATCAAGAGGTCTAGAATACAAGACCAGGGATGTACTTCTGAGGCTGCATAAGGCTCTGGTCACACCCCATTTGGAGTTTTGCGAGCAGTTATGTGCCCCGTATATAAGTACGTATGTGCTGGACTTGGCAGGGGTCCAGAGGAGGTTCACAAGAATGATGCCTGGAATGAGTAACTTGTCATATGAGGAACGGTTGAGCACTCTGGGTCTGTACTGCTGGAGTTTAGAAGGTAGAGGGGGGATCTAATTGAAACTGACAGGATACTGCGAGGTCTTGACAGAGTGGACGTGGAGAGGATGTTTCCTCTTGGAGGAAAAAAAGAACCATAGGACACCATCTGAGATTAAAGGGATGATCCTTCAAAATAGAGATGAGGAGGAATTACTTCCTCCAGAGTGATGAATCTTTGGAACTCTTTGCCACAGCAGGCCGTGGAGGCCAAATCACTGAGTGTCTTTCAGACAGAGATAAATAGGTTATTGATTAATAAGGCCATCAGCGGTTATGGGGAGAAGGTAGGAGAATGGGGATGAGGAAATATCAGCCATGATTGAATGGAGCAGATTCGATGGCCCGAGTGTCCTAATTCAGTTCCTATGTCTTATGGTTTCACCTCCCACGTCATTATTACCGGGCGATCTATGCGGGTTTGATTTATCAGGGCCCCAAGTCACGGCGCTCACCCACGAGAATACCAACAAAGGGATAATAAAAAACTTACAGGCAGCAAAACAGTTCGCCGCGATTAAGGTGGGCAAACGGAAACAGCAAAGCAACGCCTTCTTCGACGGGAAAGTATATCCCGTCGAGAACGCGGTAGGAGAAAAGGTAATGCTTCGAGTTCTTCAGCAAGGCATCTCCTCATCCCCAAAATACGTTGGACCCTATCCGGTGACAGGTAAGGCCAGCCCCTCGGTATACAAAGTATTGGCAGGCCCCAGCTAAGCCGGATGGCAGCCTATCAAACAGATGAACGCATTTCGTCCACAGCAGAAGTTCCACCAATGCCACGATCCACTAACGTGGATCATCGAGCCCCGAGAACCACTTAACACACACCCTGTACTCCAGGCCCCAAACCTCGGCTTTATACCTCCGGAATCTACCCCCCCCCCCCCCACCCAGGTTCCAGCTCCGATTTACCAGACGTTAGGAGTAGACACGTCTGAGCGGACCTCGGCCAAAAGGACGAGGGATAACCAGTAAGGGTCACCTGCTATGACGTCCCTGGTAATCCACAGAACTACCTGACCAGGCGCTCAATACCAGAGGGGGTAACGCAGAGGGTATCCGGTAGCCACGTATGTTCCCTCCGCTGGGAAAGAATCAGGACATCCCGGTCCAAATTGTAAATAGCTTAATCCGACTATTCCATGCATCACCTAATTTGAAAGGGCATTTATCCGCCACATTGTATTGTTTCCATAATCTCCCGACCCACCACAATTTGGCTGTTTGGTGAAAGATATAAAATGTTACTGATTACTGACCAACCCTCCGAATGGCCTTCATTATTCATTTTCTTATTTCTTTGGTGATTAAAAAATGGGCCATACGACATTCTATTAAATAAAAGGGTAAAAAAGAACAGATATGAATAATAATTAGCAGGTATTACCTTGATCTCGCCAGAACTACTCGAGAATCAAGAACATTGATGTTCATTGATGATCAAGAACATTGATGAACATTGATTGTTTTTTATTTCAATGTACTGTTATTACTGTGTGTTAGGGATCATACTGTAAAACCCGGATTCGGGGTACTTGCTCGTTGAGATGGTTTGGCAAGTATTATGTGATCCGGTTCGCTGACGCTCACTGGATCAAGAGGAGGGACTGTGGTCATTTTCAAATCATACTGCAAACGTCAGGGATTCTGATGTTTGTAGTCCAGATCGAGCCAGTCTTTCCGTATCCGGATGTATCGACTGTTGCCTCATATGGAAACAGGTCATGTGCAGCCCACACCACCAGAGATGGGACACCTGGGCGGGCTCAGGTGGCTTGTCAAACAGTCATCAACCGGACCGTCGGCTGCTGGAAACCACCTCCTGAAACGTCATTGGTCGAAAGCCAGAGAGGTTTCTGGAAAAACGAGTCGAGGGGGGATAAAAGTAGGCATCTCAGAGACTCCAGGAGCAGAAGGAGCAGAACACGCGGAAGAAGCAAAAGAGCAAGAAAAGATAGCAAAAGAGGCAGACAGAGCAGAAGAACAGAAGACACACAGTCGACAAGCAAAAGAGTCGAAGCAACGACTCTGTATGAGGTGACTCTGACCAGACCAGAGGTTAGCAAGCAAGCAAGAAACAGCCATTGAGAATGACCTTTACAACGAGGAACCAGAGAGACTCAGAGATCGGATCTACAGCTTACCAGATCACCTTTGCGGGTAGTATAGTCGAATCCTGAGTGCTTCTAGGCATAGTGTCTTCTAGACATAGGGGTGGATGGGGCAAGGGTTGGTCTAAGTGGGATATCGTACGTCATGCATTCGGATAAAACAACAAGATAACTTATTGTCATGCTTTCCTGGTTACAATCATGCAGTAATGAAACGACATGAGATTAATCCCACCCAGTCTGTTGGCCATGGAGTGATATTGGAGGACGTGTGCTAGGGCATTTAAAAAACTGGACAGATCGAACACTAGGACAGAGATCATCTTATTTTTGCATTTATTTAACGAATTGCCCGGTTTTTCAATAGATAGGTGCTGTCCGGGTAGAGTGGCAAGCGAAGATTTCTGATTGGACTAGTCGCACGTGGGCACCCGTTTGGTGTTGCGGCAAAGTAGTCTTGGATGTTGGTGTGGAAAAGACGGTTAGCAACGAAACGGTATTTTATGGCCTATAGATTAAAGACTTGCTTTCTTGATGAATGAGCTGAAGACGGCCGAATTGAAGGGGAACAGGCAATGCCATGACGGGTAGGCAAATCTAAGCTACTGTGAGGGTGGTTTGAATAACATTTTTATAGGCAAAGGGTCTGCCGATTCTGGGTCTCATGGAAATAATGAGCTCAGTTATGGGACCAGTGACGGATAGGTGGCAGCTGACGATAATATGTGCTAGGGTCTCGGGCAGAACGCTTCTTTCATTAAGTTAGGACAGGTGTACTGTGCGAAGTGGGTGGGGAACGATTCTGCCATTGGCAGCTAACGGAATTGCGCTTGTGACAAAGAAGGTAATGAGCACTTCGCATTTGTTCCTTGGTATGAGTTTGTAACGAATAGAGAGCAGGACTGAAAGATGAATAGCTTAGACTAAAACACGTGTTGCTTTATTCAGACTTTGCTAAACCTTGCTGAATGTTTGGCTAAGATTGTGCATTCCCATATATTTTATCCTCGTGTCCCTCCTAGATACGGAACTTCCGTGCAATTTGTGGCCTTCGTGTTTCTCCTTCCACCTAAAGCACCTCAGAATTGTCTTTGTACATAATTTCCCATAGTCCTATTAATTCTCAAGTACCCTACTCCAATTGTTCATCGCTTCAGTGTTAACTGATTCCACATTCCCGTGTCACCTGCGCATTAACAAATTGTGTTTTTAGTCGCAAATTCCAAACTATGAACATACATTGCTAAGTGGTTATCCCTGTGCAATGCTGAGAAAATCCAGAAAAATTAAAATGATACTCTATCACATTTGCAATTGGCATATTTACTGCCAGCTGCACAAGGCTGACTGAACCATTTTAAAACAAATTTAGAGTACCTAATTAATTTTATCCAATTAAGGGGCAATTTAGCGTGGCCAATCTATCTAATCTTCACATGTTTGGGTTGTGATGGCGAAACTCACGCAAACACGGGGAGAATGTACGAACCCCACACGGGCAGTGACCCAGAGCCTGGATCGAACCGAGGACTGCGGCGCCGTGAGGCATCAGTGACACCCACTGCTGCCCTCGACTGAAACATTTTGGGTAATAATTAGTAGGATTGAAACTTCGGACGCGGCGATGATGAGATAGCTCCAGGTTTAATACATATATTTTCAGATTATATTTAGAAATCACTTAATCCAGTGCCATGCTGCGCACCTATCTCTCTTTTCTTTCTTCCAAATATGTTCATATCTGAAAATAATAGATGAAGAAACGTTTCTCATTTCCTTCAATCTAGGATTCAGTACTCGCAATCCCGTCATGACTGGCCAATTGATACAATGTATATTTAACGTATATTTTTGGGGAGCGTTATATTTGATGGCAGAGCCTATGTCATTGCTGAGAGGGCACTAAATGACAAGATTGTTTCAAATGAATCTTTAAACTTACACCATTCAAGATCGTTAGTATAAAATAAACGGTGCGATTTTGGAGACAAGCAGTCAGGCAGGATACGTCAGTCAAGCCCAACTAAAACAAATAAAATAAAAACAAAAAAGTGCTGACGATCGAAATTTGAAAACAAACAGACAATGTGGTAAATCTCATCAGGTCTGGCAGTATCTGTGGGGAACTAAATGGCGTTCATGTTTCGCAGCCTATGTTTCATCTTTAGACCTAGATAGAGGGAGACATGTGATGTATTGTTTATTGTATAACCGGGATGGAGGAACTGGAGCAGTGTAAATGATTGTTACAGTTGGGAGAGAGTGCAACAAATACGTATAATTTACGGGCAGTAGAAACTTTAACGGCAGTAGATGTAGAAAGTGCCAGAAAATGCAGCAATATGAGATATAGTACTGCGTTAATGGGAGAGCAAAGCTCAGTCCTCAGTGCAAGAAAACAAACGAACAAATGACAGATGGCCCAGTGGGGGAGGAGACTGAGTGCTTCAGTGGGAAACATCTGTTTTTGAGACAAAAAGGATCAGAGTAAAACTGTTGAACTGATTGCTGAGGCCTCAAATCTGCGGAAACGGAAGATGAATGCTGCTGCTGCTTTTTACGTTGGGCTGCACTGAAGCATTTGCAGCATGCCAAGGACAGAATTGTGGGCAAGACAGCATGATTCTGAGTGGAAATAGTAAGCCTAAGGAAGGCTGATGCAATGCTTTCTTAATGAACGTGCGTATTTTAAAAAGCAACCATAGTGTGTAGACTTCACTCCCCTCCACCCTCTCCCCCACACACAACAGTGGAGTGGAGCCCGCATTGGGGCAGTAAATACTCGGGACCAAATTGATGGAGGTTCAAGTGAAGTGATGCTTCATCTGAAGCGACTGTTTGGTGCATTCAACTGTGAGAACCGAGGACATAAAGGGCAGAATGCGTGTTTGGTGCCTTGAACGTTGAACACTGAGGACGGAAAGGGCAGTTGGTGTCACTTAGTCTTCGGTGAATATTGCAGTTTACATTATTCGATCATAGGCTATGATTAAAAATAAATTATGTGGCCCACTGTATTATTGTTGGAATTACACTTCAATTAGATTTAACGATATGTTAACAGACTGTGTCAGCAGGTTTGGTTTCAGTATTTAGGAAACCAGTTAAATGGGTTAGATGTAGTTCAGAGAAGGTTTAGTCTGCTGGTACCTTGGATATCTCAAAGAGTCCGTATTTATTAAGTTGGACTTCTATCCACTGGAGTTTAGAATACTGAGTGGTGATATTATTAATACGTATAAGATCCAGAAGGGTTTAACAGGGTGAAAGCCGACAGGATGTTTTCCCCTTGTGGGAGAGACGATAACAAAGCGCCACTGTTGGGAAATGAAGTTACTGTGAAAAGCCCCTAGTCGCCACACTGCGGCGCCTGTTCTGATACACCGAGGGATAATCCAGAATGTCCAATTCACCTAACAAGCACGTCATTCAGAACTTGTGGGAGGTAACTGGAGCGCCCGGAGGAAACCCACACAGACACAGGAAGAACGTGCAGACTCCACACAGACAGTGACCAAAGCAGGAGTCGAACCTGGGTCCCTGGCGCTGTGAAGAGACAGTGCTAATCTCTGGGATACCGCGCCGTCCACAGTGTTATTCCATTCATTTAAGACGATGTGGCGTGTTTTCCCCCTCCTCTGTCTCAGTGGGTCGTACGTCTCAGGAAGACAAATCGCTGGAAAGTAGTGGAGTCATTATTGTTTGATATTATTGTGAGGTAGTGTTGGATATATTTCATAGATACCTATCTATCAAGTGGTAGGATGGGAGGCAAGTAGAAGGTGAAACTGGCTTTCAACAATATTAACGATAACTTTAGTGACTGGTGGAGAGATCTACAGACATCCTCGCCTGATAGTCCTCCCAAATTATATCTTGCTACAAAACATGTCGGGCCATCCACAGGTCTTTATACGCGAATTATGTTCCACTTTCTCTTTCTACTTCCCGTTATTGGCATTTTACATTTGGCTCATGGTCCACAAATATGCAGATTTTCAATAATCCACCATTCACCATATTCTGATAGGCTCCTTCTGAGTTCACGTTTTCCATGGGTCTTACTTGTTGCATTCAGTATATCATTCAGACGTTTAGGTTAGTGACGTTGTTCATTAAGTGAATGTTTTTTTCAGAGCTGCAGTCTTAAATTGTCATAATCGTTACTTGTCAAAGTTCCAACCTTTCTTCCATTTGCAGACGTCCACGTCTTCAATAATTCTTTCTACCCCTCTGTTCAGTACATTGAAATATATTGCCAGCATGGTGGCATATATCCTCTCATTGTTTTCTCCATGTAGGAAATTCATCCCAGACTCTATAGTTCCTCTGGTCCTTGTTACAACGCAGCTAAAGTGACAACTAATAGCCGATTCAAGTGAAGTGACTTTGCCTAAAATGCATCTCTGTATGCAAGTCTCAAAGAACCAAGAAAAATTACAGCACAGGAACAGGCCCTTCGGCCCTCCAAGCCTGCCCCGATCCAGACCCTCTATGTAAAACTGTTGCCTATTTTCTAAGGATCTGTATCCCTCTTCTCTCTGCCCATTCATGTATCTGTCTAGATACATCTTAAATGATGCTATCGTGCCCGCGTCTACCACCGCCGCCGGCAATGCGTTCCAGGCACCCACCACCCTCTGCGTAAAGAACTTTGCACGCATATCTCCCTTAATCTTTTCCCCTCTCACCTTGGCAATTATGACCCCAAGTAATTGAGACCCCCCACTCTGGGAAAAAGCTTCTTGCGAAGCACCCTGTCTATACCTCTCATGATTGTGTTGACCTCAATGAGGTCCCCCCTCAACCTCGGTCTTTCTAATGAAAATAATCCTAATCTACTCAACCTCTCTTCATAGTTAGCGCCCTCCATACCAGGCAACATCCTCGTGAACCTCCTCTGCCCCTTGTCCAAAATATTCACATCCTCTTGGTAATGTGGCGACCAGAACGGGACGCAGTATTCCAAATGTGGCTGAAACAAAGTCTTCTACAGCTGTAACATGACCTGCCAACTCTTGTACTCCATACCCCTTCCGATGAAAGAAATCATGCCGTATGTCTTCTTGACCACTCTATCGACCTGCGCATCGACCTTCAGGGTAGAATGGACCTGAACCCCCAGATCTCTCCGGACATCAATTTTCCCCAGGGCATTTTTATTTACCGTACAGTTCGCTCGTGAATTGGATCTTCCAAAATGCATCACCTCGCATTTGCCCGGACTGAACTCCACCTGCCAGTTCTCCGCCCAACTCTCCAATCTCTCTATATTCTGCTGTATTCTCTGACAGTCCCCTTCACTATCTGTTACTCCACCAAACTTAGTGGCATCTGCAAACTTGCTAATCAGACCACCTATACCTTCCTCCAGATCATTTATGTACATCACAAACAACAGTGGTTCCAGCACGGATTCCTGTGGAACACCACTGGTCACAGCTCTCCATTTTGAGAAACTTCCTTAAACTACTACTCTCTGTTTCCTGTTGCCCAGCCAGTTCTTTATCCATCTAGCTAGTACACCCTGGACCCCCATGAGACGTCACTTTCTCCATCAGCCTACCATGGGGAACCTTATCGAATGCCTGACTGAAGTCCATGCATATGACAACTACAGCCCTTCCCTCATCAACCGACGTTGTCGCCTCATCAAATAATTATATTTAGTTGGTAAGACATGACATTCCCTGCACAAAACCATGTTGCCCAGCACTGATAAGACCATTTTCTTCCAAATGGGAATAGAACCAATCGCTCAGTATCTTCTCCAGCTGCTTCCCTCCCACTGACGTCAGGCTCACCGGTCTATAATTACCTGGATTATCCCTGCTACCCTTCTTAAACAAGGGGACAACATTAGCAATTCTCCAATCCTCTGGTACCTCACCCGTGTTCAAGAATGCTGCAAAGATATCTGGTAAGGCCACAGCTATTTCCTCTCTTACTTCCCTCAGTAACTGGGAATAGATCCCATCCAGACCTGGGGACTTGTCCACCTTAATGCCTTTTAGAATACGCAACACATCCTTCCTCCTTATGCCGACTTGAAAAATCCAACATCTATCCCTAACCTTAGCATCCTTCATGTCCCTCTCTTCGGTGAATACCGATGCAAAGTACTCGTTAAGAATCTCACCCATTTTCTCTGACTCCACGCATAACTTTCCTCCGTTGTTCTTGAGTGGGCCAACCTTTTCTCTAGTTACCCACTTGCTCCTTTGGGATTTCCCTTAACCCTGTTTGGTAACGGTATTTCATCACCCCTTTTAACCCTCTTCATTCCTCGTTTCAGATTTGTGCTACATTCCTGATATTCTTCCGAAGCTTCGTTTGTCTTCAGTCGCTTAGACCTTATGTATGTTCCCTTTTTCCACTTAGCTAGTCTCACAATTTCACCTGTCATCCATGGTTCCCTAATCTTGCTATTTCTATCCCTCATTTTCACAGGAACATGTCTGTGCTGCACCCTAATCAACCTCTCTTTAAAAGCCTCCCACATGCCAAATGTGGATTTACCTTCAAACATCTGCTCCCAAGCCACATTCCCCAGCTCCTGTCGAATTTTGGTATAGTTGGCCTTCCCCCAATTTAGCACTCTTCCTTTAGGACCACTCTCGTATTTGTCCATGAGTATTCTAAAACTTACGGAATTGTGATCACTATTCCCATAATAATCCCCGACTGAAGCTTCAACCACCTGGCCGGGCTCATTCCCCAACACCAGGTCCAGTATGGCCGCTTCACGAGTTGGACTATTTACATACTGATTTAGAAAACACTCCTGGATGCTCCTTACAAATTCTGCTCCATCTGGACATCTGACACTAAGTGTATCCCAGTGAATGTTGGGAAAATTAAAATCTCCTACATCTTTCCATAATCTGTTTACATATTTGTACCTCTATCTCCCGCTCGCTGTTGGCAGGCCTGTAGTACGGCCCCAACATTGTGACCGCACCCGTCCTATTTCTGAGCTTTGCCCATATCGCCTCACTGCTCGAGTCCTCCATAGGGCCCTCCTTCAGCACCGCTGTGATATCCTCTCTGACCAGTAATGCAACTCCTCCACCCCTTTTACCTTCCTCTCTATCCCGCCTGAAGAATCGATATCCTGGGATATTTAGTTGCCAATCCTGAGATACTACCTCTGAGGTCCGACTATTTAACTTGACTCCCAACTCCCTAAGTTCTGCTTGTAGGATCTCATCCCGTTTTTTACCTATCGGTGCCTATATGCACCACGACAAGTGGCTGCTCACGCTCCCCCTTCAGAATGTTCTGCAGAAAATGTGCGACATCCCTGACCCGTGCACCTGGGAGGCAACATACCATTCCGGAATCTCGCTTTCGACCACGGAATCGCCTATCTACTCCCCTCACAATTGAATCCTCTATGACTATAGCCCTTCCACTCTTTTTCCCGCCCTTCTGTACAGCAGAGCCGGCCACGGTGCCATGAACCTGGCTACAGCTGCTTTCCCCTGGTGAGCCATCTGCCCCAACAGTATCCAAAACGGTATACCTGTTTTGGATGAAGACGACCGCAGGGGACAACTGCACTGCCTTCCTGCTTTTTTCTCTGCCTTTTGGTCACCCATTCCCTTTCTCCCTCAGCAATCATAATCTGTGGTGTGACCAATTCGCTAAAGGTCCTATCCTCGACCTCCTCAGCATCGCGGATGCTCCAAAGCGAGTCCATCCGCAGCTCCAGAGCCGTCATGCGGTCTAACAAGAGCTGCGACTGGGCACACATCCCGCACGTGAAGGAGCCAGGGACATCAGCCACGTCTCTGGGCTCCCACGTTGAGCAAGAGGAGCATAACACGGGTCTGAGATCTCCTGCCATTTTTAATCTTAAGCTTAACTTAGTCTAACTTTGGGCAACACGGTAGCATTGTGGATAGCACAATTTCTTCACAGCTCCAGGGTCCCAGGTTCGAATCCGGCGTGGGTCACTGTCTGTGCGGAGTCTGCACATCCTCCCCGTGTGTCCGTGGGTTTCATCCGGGTACTGCGGTTTCCTCCACAGTCCAAAGATGTGCAGGTTAGGTGGATTTGCCATGATAAATTGCCCTTAGTGTCCAAAATTGCCCTAAATGTTGGGTGGGGTTACTGGGTTATGGGGATAGGGTGGAGGTGTTGACCTTGGGTAGAGTGCTCTTTCCAAGAGCCGGTGCAGACTCGATGGGCTGAATGGCCTCCTTCTGCACTGTAAATTCTATGAAAAATGCTATGAACTACAATATCAAATAACAGATAAATGAAAAAGGGAAAAAAATTGTTACCAATCACACGATGAATTTAAAAAAAAAGGAACAGAAAAAACTTACCTTATCAACACAACTCATGGAAAAGAGGTCACTTGACAACAGCTCCTCCACAAACCACCTTCTGGATGCAGTGACCGCAATACAATGACGCCAATCTTCCCCGAAACAGCCAATCAGCGGCTCCGCACTGCTACCCTCTGCTGGATGCTTGCCTTCACATGAACACGGATGGTGTCTTGCTCAGGTACACCTTCTGGATACAGTGACCGCAATGCACTGCTGTAAATGTTCCCCGCAACAGCCAATCAGCGGCTCCGCTCTGCTGCCCTCGGCTTGCCTTCACTTGAACACTGAGGGTTTCCTGCTCAGGTACACCTTCTGGGTACAGTGACCGCAATACACTGATACACATTTTCCCCGCAACAGCCAATCAGCGGCTCCGCTCTGCTGCCCTCTGCTGGATGCTTGCCTTCACTTGAACACGGAGGGTGTCTTGCTCAGGTACACCTTCAGGATACAGTGACCGCAATGCACTGATGCTAATTTTCCCAGCAACAGCCAATCAGCGGCTCCGCTCTGCTGCCCTCTGCTGGATCATTTAGTCTCACTTAGAAAGGGAACTAACAGATATAAGGTGAATTCAAAAAGGATGTTGCCGTTCTATTTTTGTTTTGTTGTAAAGTTTGTGATTATTACCAAAGAGAAAATGCTGGAAAATCTCAGCAGGTATGGCAGCATCTGCAGGAAGACAAAAGAGCTAACGTTTCGAGTCCATATGACTCCTTGTCAAACCTGACATTTGTCAAAGTGAGATTTTTACAATTTTTACAGATTAGCTTGGAATCAGTGCACGTTAAAACTTCCCGTCATCACAGATGAGAAAGGTTCCATTATGGCACGAGGCACAATTTCTCACTACAACTTACCATCATTCCCATTCGTTGTCTCTTCCCCTAAATGGAATTATTATGAACATAAAAGAGAAAATAAATATCAGAGGAGTTGTTGACACAAGTGCCCTGAATATGAATTAGCAGTGTCATTGCTTCCCGCAAATCGAGATTCTGACAAATTGATAGGGAGATTCAAAAGCTATGCATATACGGAATACAAATTGTTCGGCTCAATTCGTCACCTGAATTAATCAGATGTTATGTTCTTTCCATAAGCGATGGTTTTGCATTGACTCTCACAGAGATGATTAGCAAGTAAGCCACATTTCTAAGAACATTTCGAAATTATTTTTTATTTGTGTTCAACATCGCTAAGAACATTTCTCCGCATATTCTTAATTACCTGACGCAAATTCTCTTTCACGTTCTGTAATTTGGGATACATATTTTTAGCACACGTTATAAATGTGTCAAATCAATGAAGGTGTCTCCGGTCATCTCAAAATGCACTAACACCTTCACAGCCAATGAAAGAAATCAGAACAGTAGTCTTTGTCGTTTTTGAGTTTTGTGCTTAAAACATCTCACGAACAAGGACGTGAATAAGAACTGGAAATTTAAAGATTTTTTGATAATTAACACATATTGTGAACATTGAAATAAGGAGTTCATCGGTTTAATTGTTCCAAAGTTAAATTCGCGCAAGTGCCCGACAATGGCGGCACCAAGAGAGATCATCTAACTATCGCCTCTTGGCATTCAATGGCATTGCCATTGCTGAATCTCCCAGTATCAACATCCTGGCTGTTACCATTGACCAGAAACTGAACTGCACTAGCCATATAACTGGTGCGGCGAGCAGAGCAGGATAAGACATCGATTCCTGCGGCGAGGAACTCATATCTGAACCCTCAAATCCTGTCCAACATTTACAAGGCACAGGTCATGATTTTAATGGAATTATCTACACTTGTTTTGATGAGTGAAGCGCCAAAAACATCATGAAGGTCGATACCATTCACAACAAAGAGGTCGGCTTGAGTGGTAACCATTCCGAAAATAAGGAATTCCTGCACTAACAACTCATAGTGGCAACGTGTGTACCATCTGCAAGATGCACAGCAGGAAATCAGCAAGGTTTCTTAATCAGCACCTTCCAGACCCAGGAACATCACCATGTAGAAGGACAAAAGCAGCATGAGAGGTTTGCCTCCATGTCACTTGACTGACCAGCAAATATATCGCAGCTCCTTCACTGCCGTCCGGTCAAATCCTGGGAGTCCCTCCATAAGAGCACTGTGGGAGCAGCTACGCCGACGAGACTTCAGCGGTTAAACAAAGCAGCTCACGACTACTTTCGAGTGGGCTGTAAATGCTGGTCGAGGGAATGACGCTCGCGTTCCTGAAATACTTTTTTTCTGAAAAGCCGTGCTCCCGTTACTGTTCGCGTGAGGAAAAGGACACTTTTTCGTTTTTCCTTCTTTTCCACAGGGAGGCAACACCCAGAGAGCGAAGTCTGAAATACTGGCACTTTGAATGGCATCTGAGACGTTGGACGGAATTTCAAGCCCCCATTTCTGCGGGAACGTAAACAAAAAAGTCGGCCAGCATTGAAACATCCTTCAACGTAATTTGACGGGATCGTTTTTTAGGTTCAGGAGGCTGTTGCTAATAATAGTTGCAGTGATATTGAGGCCATACTCTCTTGCAGGACTGACACATAGCCAATCCCCTTCTTAACGTTCATTACATCTAACTGTGCAACTATTATAACGCAATAATATCGAAACGTTAACGCTAGGCAATTGACCGTGCCCATATATTGGCTTAATTGCTACACAATGTGGCATAAATAGTACAACATGAAGATAAATAGACAATGACGAAACTCTTCGAATCCGAGATTCACGTAGCGGCACACGCCCGATTTTTGCACGTACCCCTGCACATTCTTCTGGCACAAATAATTGTACCAATCTCTATTGAGTCCTTCCACTCAAACTTCCTCCATTGCCCTCTAAGATATGCATTCCGGATCGTAACTATGCACTGTTCGCTCATGTTTCTCGTTTGTTTCCATTACTTCTTTGGGCAATTACAGCAATTGTGCCAATTAACCTTATTGTATTGCATAGCAATCTACGGAGCCCTGCGCGATAACCCAAAATGTTAATAAAATTGATTGCCAAACATCTATTCCATTCAGTTTTGCAATTTTGAAATGAGATAGCCTCAATTTAGATTTTCGTGGAATTGCATTTTCCATGAATTGTACAGTCCATAAATAGTTACACTTAATAATTACTCTCAGTAATATACGGAAGGCTTTTGAGTGAAAATTCCGGTGACTGTGAATACCCTTTGACATACGGGTGTAATTAGGCATAATGTGGAAAATTCAAAGCTTAACTCTACTTTATGAATAATCAAATTTAACTGGAGGTTTATGCATAATTCTATTCAATCCACTGAGTTATACATGTATTCCTGGAAAAACAATTGTGGGAACTTGATGATGCTGAAAGCTGATCAATCCCCAGAGCCTCATAATCTACATACCAGAATATTTAAGAATGTGGCTCTAGAAATAGCGGATGCATTGCTGATTATCTTTCGAGAGTCTATAGACGATGGAACAGTTCTAACAGATTGGTAAGTCGATAATGTTTAAAAAACAATTTTTAAAAGGAAGTGGAGAGAAAACAGGGAGTCATGGACTAGTCCTCCTCACGTCGCTGGAGCCATTAGCAAATATTTTTATGACAGAGAACGTGGTGAAAATTGGTATGATCGGCCAGAGTCAACATGGATTGAATAAAGGAAATAATGCTCGATAAATCAACTGGAATTTTTTGAGGTTGTAACTCGTAGATATGATGCAGGAAAGCCAGTGCAAGTCGTGTATTTGGGATTTCAGGAGGCTTTCGACAAAATCCCACATAAGATATTAGCCTGTAAAATTAAATTGGATGGAATTGATGTGTTGTATTCAGATAGATAGAACTGAGATAGAAAGAACTATGTAAAAATCGGAATGAGGTCCTACATGCTGAATTAACGGAGTTAGGAGCTAAACTAAAAAGTAGGATTTCAAAGATAGTAATCTCGAGATTGCTACTAGTACTACGTGCTAGTTAGAGTAGGAATGACAGGACAGACAGGATAAATGCGTGGCTTGAGAGTGGTGCATGAGGTAGGGAGTCAGGTTTTGGGACATTGGAACCGGTTCTGGGCGAGGTGGGACAATTACAAATCGGACTACACCTGGGCAGGACTGGAAACAATGTACTTGGGGGAAGGGGGCGTTGTTTGCCAGCGCTGTTCGGGAGGGTTTTTAATAAATGTGGAAAAGGGATGGGAACCAATGCAGACTGTGGTAAAGAAGAGATAGAAACAAAAGCCTGTATGGAGAGAAGTGGAAGGGAGAGAAACAGATTGAACTGCATTTATTTCAATGCAAGCGGCCTAAATGGCAAAGAAGATGCACTCAGGGCATTGATAGGTACATGGCAATGGGGTTTTATATCTATTACTGGGCATGGCTGAAGGAGGGGCAGGACTGGCAACTCAGTGTTCCTGGATACAGATGCTACAGGAAAAACAGGCCAGGGGATAGGAGTTGCGTTTTGATTCGGGCAACACCACGGCAGTGCAGAGGGAGAAGATATCCAAGGGTTCTCCCCTGAATCTATATCGGTTCAACTGAAAAATCAGAAGGGTGAGATCACTTTGATAGGACTGTACAATCAGCCTGAAAATACTCAGAGGGAAATCGAGAAGCAAATATGTAAGGAGATTACAGATAGCTGCCGGAACAATAGGGTGGTAATAGCTGGGGACATTTACTTTCCCAGCATTAACTGGGACAACCATGGCACGAGGGGTTTATCTGGAGCGATATTTGTCGAGTGTATTCATGAAGAATTCCTCAATCAATACGTAGGTGCCCGACTAGAGTTGGGGCAAAACATGACCTCCTCCTGGGAAATTAGGAAGGCCATGTGACAGAAGTGTTCACTTTCGGACTATTGACCATAATTCCATTCGTTTTAGATAGCTACGAAGAATGATAGTTCTGGCCCAAAAGATATAATTCTAAAGTGGGATAAGGGCAATTTCGATGGTATTAGGCGGGAACGTTCAAAAATTGATTGAGCAGCCAGTTTAAAGGCAAGGGGACAGCTGGTAAGTGGGAGTCTTTCAAACGTGTGAGAATTGGGGTTCAGCGTGAGAACATTTCTCTTAGAGAGAAGATAAGGCTAGTAGAAGCAGAGAGCCTTGGATGGCTCGGGATATTGAGGACATGGTCAAAAGGAGGAAGGAGGCTTATGACATTCATAGGCATCTGGGATCAAGTGGATCCCTTCAAGAATATAGTGCTTGGCGAAGTAGAGTTAAGAGAGAAATCACGAGGGAAAGAAGGAGACATGAGATTTTCTTGGCCGATAAGGCAAAGGAAAATCCAAAGAGCGTTTAAATATACATACAGGGCAAAGAGGGAATATGGTCAGAGTAGGGTCTCTTAAGGGTAAACAAGGTCATCTGTGTCCGTGCCGACAGGGCATGGGAGAGGTCCAAAATGAATATTTCTGGTCAGTATGTACTGTTCAGAAATGCACTAATGTTAGTGAAATTGGGGAAATAAAAATTGATGTCTTGAGGAGGTGTACATATTACAAAGAACAGGGTGTTGGTGGTATTAAAGCCAGTCATGGTAGATAAATCGCCTGGACCTGACGAAATGTATCTCAGGATATTGTGGGCGCCGAGGGAGGAAATTGCGGGCCCCCCTGGTTGAGATTGTTGAATCATCGACAGCCATATTAGAGGTGCCTGAAGATTGGAGGATAGAAAATGTTATGCCCTTGGTTCAGAAGAGCAGTCGGGATATGGCTGGGAACACTGGACCGGTGGGCATTACGTCTGTAGCCGGTAATTTGTCAGAAGGTATCCTGAGGGAAAGGATCTACAGGCATTTAGACAGACAAGGGCTAATTTGGGAAAGTTCCGTAAGAAGTCTTACAACACCAGCTTAATATCCAACAGGTTTGTTTCGAATCACCAGCTGCCGCAGAACTGCTTCTTCCTCAGGTGAATGAAGTGGTGGGTTCCAGACACATATCTATAGACAAGTCAAAGATGCAATACGATACTTTGAATGCAAGTCTTTTCAGATAATAACGTCTATAGGTCCAGACGCAGCAACTGGAGGGAGGGGTAATCACAGGTTGAAGAGGTGTGAATTGTCTCAAGCCAGGATAGATGGTAGTGTGTGTGTGTGTGTGTGTGTGTGTGTGGGGGGGGGGGGGGTTGAGGGGGGGGGGGTGAGGGGGGGGGGGCGGGGGGAGGGGGGAGGGGGGGAGGTCGCGCGTCCTGAGAGCCGCTTTGGAGAATGCTTACCCGAAGATCAGAGGCTGAATGCTCTTGACTGCTGAAGTGTTCCCCGATTGGAAGGGAACATTCCTGCCTGCCTGCCTAGGAAAAGTCAGCATGGCTTTGTAAGGGGAACGACATGTCTCACGAATTTGATTGACTATTTTGAAGGGGTAACCAAGTTGGTAGATGAGGGCAGTGCGGTCGCCGGTGTCTACATGGACTCGACGGCTTTGACAAGATACCGCATGGTAGGTTGTAGCAAAACGTTGAAGCTCAAAGAATCCAGGGCGCGGTAGCCAATTGGATACAAAATTGGCGTGACGATCAAAACCAAAGTGTGGTTGTGGCAGGTTGTTTTACAAACTGTAGGCCTGTGACCAGCGGTGTGCCTCAGGGATCGGTGCTGATTCATTTTTATTTCGTGTGTATATAAATGTTAAGCATGAAAATGTAGGAGGCATGGTTAGGACGTGGAGAGTGGATCGAGAAGAAAGTTATATAAGATTCCAACTGGATCTTGAACAATTGGGCCAATGGACTGATGAATGGCAGATAGAGTTTAATATGGATACATGTGAGGTGATGCATTTTGGTAGATCAAATCAGGGCAGGAACTCCTCAGTTAATGGTAGGGAGGTGGAATATGTACAGAAAAAAACAGATCTACGAGTACAGGTTAAGAGCTCCTAGAAGGTGGAGTCGCAAGTCGACCGGGTGGTGAACAAGGCATTCAGCATGCTAGGTTTTATTGGTAAGAATGTTGAACACAGGGGTTGGGACGTCTTGTTGAAGTTGTGCAAGGCATTGGCAAGACCACACATGGAATACTGTGTTCACCAATGGTTACCATTTTGTAGGAAGGATATTGTTAATCTAGGAAGTGCGCAGGAGAAATGTACGAGGATTCTACCAGGACTTGATGGTATGAGTTTATGAAGGGGCTGGATGGAGGGGGTGGGGGTAGGGGGGGGCGCGGGGGGGGGGGGGGGGGGGGGGGGCGGGCGTGTCCTGAGAGCCGCTTTGGAGAATGCTTACCCGAAGATCAGAGGCTGAATGTTCTTGACTGCTGAAGTGTTCCCCGACTGGAAGGGAACATTCCTGCCTGCCTGCCTAGGAAAAGTCAGCATGGCTTTGTAAGGGAAAATACATGTCTCACAAATTTGATTGACTATTTTGAAGGGGTAACCAAGATGGTAGATGAGGGCAGTGCGGTCGCAGGTGTCTACATGGATTCGACGCCTTTGACAAGATCCCGCATGGTAGGTTGTTGCAAAACGTTCAAGCTCAAAGAATCCAGGGCACGGTAGTCAATTGGATCCGAAATTGGCTTGACGGTCAAAACCAAAGGGTGGTTGTGGCGGGTTGTTTTACAAACTGTAGGCCTGTGACCAGCGGTGTGTCTCAGGGATCGGTGCTGATTCACTTTTATTTGGTGTACATATAAATGTTAAGCATGGAAATGTAGGAGGCACGGTTAGTACGTGGAGAGTGGATAGTGAAGAAAGTTGTATAAGATTCCAACTGGATCTTGAACAATTGGGCCAATGGACTGATGAGTGGCAGATAGAGTTTAATATGGATACATGTGAGGTGATGCATTTTGGTAGATCAAATCAGGACAGGAACTCCTCAGTTAATGGTAGGGAGGTGGGAGAGATACAGAAAAAACAGATCTACTGGTACAGGTTAAGAGCTCCTTGAAGGTGGAGTCGCAAGTCGACCGGGTGGTGAACAAGGCATTCACAGCATGCAACGTTTTATTGGTAAGAATATTGAATACAGAGGTTGGGACGTCTTGTTGAAGTTGTGCAAGGCATTGGCAAGAACACACATGGAATACTGTGTTCACCAATGGTTACCATTTTGTAGCAAGGATATTGTTAATCTAGGAAGTGCACAGGAGAAATTTACGAGGATTCTACCAGGACTTGATGGTATGAGTTTATGGAGGGGCTGGATTTTTTTCCCCTGGAGCGCAGGAGGATTAACAATGATCTTGTACATGTCGATAAAATAATGAGGAGCATAGGTGAGGTCAACATCTTTTCCCAAAGAGAGAGGAGTCGAAAGCTAGAGGGCCTAGATTTAATGTGTGAGGGGAGAGATACAAAAGAGATGAGAACACCTGGAAGGGGCTGCTAGAGACGGATGTTTTGTTTTCAAAAGTAGTTAGACAATTGCATGGGCAGAGTGAGTATAGAGCGATATTGGCCAAATGCAAGTGGCACCAGCTTAGTGATAGAAACTGTACGGCATGGATAAGCTGGGCCTAAGGGCCTTTTTCTATGCTGTAAACATCTGTAACTCTATGATTGGCAGACAGGAAACAAAGGATATGATTAATTGGATATTTTTGCAAGTGGCATACAGTGACTAGTGGGATATCCGAAAGATCGGATAGGACTCCTGATATTTACAAGTTATATTCATGATTGTTATATGGAAACTAAATATATTGCCTCCTCGTTTGCAGATGGCACAAAGCTGATTGGGCTGGAAAGCTGTGAAGAGGATTCAGAGGCGTTTGAGTGATTTGGAAAAGTTTAAGTGTAATTTGGATTAATGCGAGTTTATCCACTTTGGTTGGAAAAACAATCCACTTTGGTTGCGGGTTAGTATCTGACGGGATATAAGTTATGGGATGGAAATGTGCGACAATATCTAGGTGTCCTCTTACTCCGGTTGCTAAAAGTAAGCATGCAGGTATAGCTGGCGGTAAAGAAGGCAAAAGGTAATTTGGCCTTCGTACCGAGAAGGTGAGAGTACAGGAACAGGGATATATGTCAGCTTGCAATTGTACATGGCTGAGGTGAGGACACACCTGCAAGACTGTGTGCCGTTTTTGTCTGCTTATCCGAGGAATAATTTTCTTGCTCTAGAATGAGTGCTCAGAAGGTTTGCCAACCTGTGTCCGGGTATGACAGAACTGATGTGTGAGGAGAGATTGAGGAGGTCACGGTTATATTTCCTGGAGTTCAGATGATAGGGGGGATCTCGTAGAAACCTAATGAAATTCCCGCAGACGAGGCAGCATAGATGCAGGACGGAGGTTCCCGATGTGGTGGTATCCCGAAGCAGCGGTCATAGGCTAACGATATGCAGTAAACCTTTGACGACGGAGATGAGGAAAAATATCATCACCAAGAGAGTAGTGAGCCTGTGGAGTTATCTAGCACAGAAATCAGTTGAGGAAAAACCTTGTATGTTTTCAAGAAGCGATTTGGTATATTTATTGGAGCCAGAGGGATCAAAGGATAGGAGGGAGGCGGCACGATCAGGCTACCCAATTCAGTGGCCAGCCGTGATCAGAATTAATGATGGAGAAGGCTCCCAGGCCGAATGGCCTACTCATTCTTCTATGTTTATAGCACCATTTCAAAAGGTCTCCTAGAAACGACACCAACATCAGATCATAATTATAGGTTTTAGTTCTAATTTACGAATTGCAACCGATTATTTTGGCGAAATAATGTGTAGCCATTGGTGCACGAATTGTTCTCAGAACCTCAAGTGTATCACTGCTTAATTTAGCATTAACAATAATCTTTACTATTTTCACAAGTAGGTTTACATTAATACTGCAATGAGGTTATTGTGAAAATCCCCCATTCGCCACACTTCGGCGCCTGTTCGGCTACACTGAGGGCCAATTAATAATGTTCAATTCACCTAACAGCACGTCTTTTGAGGCCTGTGTGAGGAATCCGGGGCACCCAGAGGAAACCCACTATGATACAGGAAAGCTTTCAGACTCTGCACAGACAGTGACCCATGTCGGGAATCGAACCAGCAACCCTGGCGCTATGAATCAACATTGCGAACCACTGTGCCCCCTATTAGTGATATCAGCTTTGTGTGGGCGAGCTATCTGTATAATCTATACTGACATTCTCGGTATCCTCATCATACATTTGTGCGCCACCCTTATCTTGGCCAATACCGTCCTCCTGAAGAGCATCATAGCATCCCTGCAATGCAGAACGTGGCAATTGAATCCATCGAGTTTGGATCCCACCACCGAAAGATAACATTGCCTAGGCCTATTCCACCGCCCTATCCTGTAACTAAGCGGATTGACCACGGCCAACCTGCTCATCATTGGACACTAAGGGGCAATTTAGCATGGCCAATCCACCAAAGTTGGGCATCCGATGAATCCGCAGATCTGGATGACGAATATATAGCTATAACCTGAAGCTCAGTTTTAAACAGGTTGAATAAAATATAAAACTGGAGTTTGAGAGGCCCAGTAATATCGGCAAAATGTCCACGGGATTATCATTGCGCCTGATGGAGAGCTTTGGAGGAAACCATGTGTTGCGTTGCTCAATGCTAAAGTTCACGTGAATCGTAACATCGTTGGCATTTCAAAAATAGCATTACTTGGGTCGTGTTTTATCAAGTTGTTCATCAGGCACATATACGTTTCACAAATTGTCAGCCGCAATTAGAAATTCAAAAACATGCCGTTCATTTTTGTGGGCGGGTTCACAAAGCGCCGATGCATATAAACAAACATCAAACAATGCCACTGTGATGTTCTCATCGGCCATATTCAGTCTTCATTCACCTGACTCCGCCAACTTCTTTTTCAAAATTTCAATCTCTGTAACGGAAGTATACAAGACCGAGATCAGTTCAACTCAAGAACCGGATAAGCAGCAAGAACAACGACTTATTTGCTCACATTCGCGCTCATAACAGCCCATTTCGTCTCTAAGGTGCTCTGGTGTTTCCAGATATATATGGTAATTTGAAAATAACAAGCATTTCAGCACAATTAACCAGTTAGGACGGGGCCCGGGACTGAACATGAAGCGCAATAGCAAACGAGCGACTGATTGGATGGAGCGAGGAAAGGTTAATTGCAGCGACAACGGGGAATTACAGAAAACATTATTGGAGGGCTGTTTCCCGGATAATCCGGAGCGGCGAAAATAATGTGCGCGCAGAGACGACTCGGCGAGACATGATTGACCTGCGAATATGAGGTTCTGACGATGAAAACACTCCACAATCATCGTCCAATATTGAAGGAAGAGAGATCATAAAAAATCCCGCTCAGCCCCTTGCCCTATTAAATGAGGGAAGGGAGGGGAAGGATGCCACTTATGCCAGCGTTAGATCAATCGAGGGAAAGCAATTTTTAATTTCAGCAGCTCACATTGGGCCGACATCATCTGGAGCAGTAAGGCTGAGAAACTCGGAGAGCACAGTAAGTTTCTTCTCGGCGATTCTGCGTTGTCGTGCATCCTGAAGGCCGCCTTGGAGAACGCACGACAACGCAGAATCGCCGAGCAGAAACCTATAGCCAAGTTCCGCACACATGAGTGCGGCCTCAACCGGGACCTGGGATTCATGTCGCATTACATTCATCCCCCACCATCTGACCTGGGCTTGCGAAATCCTACCAACTGTCCTGCCTTGAGACAATTCACACCTCTTTAACCTGGGATTACCCCATCTCTGGATCTGTAAACACTTAATTAACTGCAAATGCTCGCATTCTAAGCATTGTCTTTCATCTTTGAATTTGTCTATATATATATGTTTCTGGAACACACCTCTTCATTCACCCGAGGAAGGAGCAGTGCTCCGAAAGGTAGTGTTTGAAACAAACCTGTTGGACTTGAACCGGTGTTACTGAACTCTCCAGGTTAGTAGTATTGGTTGCAACTCAAATCATGCGACTTTAGTAACACTGCGTTGCGAGAGGGAAGTTTTTTTCGAATCGTCAGTATTCGGTTGTGTTTATCTTCGGATGTGTTTGCGCATTTCAATAGCGCTCGTCAAAGCGTGAGTTCATGCGTCTGAAAATACGAGCCAATATTTCGATGGTGTGTTGAATGGAAAAGACTGAATGGACGAATATAACGCGGGTATGAATGTGATTCGCGTGGGTAGGGTTTAGAGGAAAACTTTGACAGACAGCGGAGGTTGTGCGGTTGGCGACAATGACGTGTGAAGTAAGGAATGATGAGACGTGTCAGAAGAGATCGAATAAAGTGATAGGAAAGGTGTCATAGGAAAATTTCAGTGACACAAGCGAACTGATAAGAGCAAAGTGAGAATGGTAGGAGTGGAAGTAGACATGGATGGAGTATATATCAAGAACATTATAACGACACTTGTTTGTGTAACAATAGCTTGGGAAGCCGGAACAGAAGGAGGAATGGAATATGTGAAGAGAGGGGGAATAGGAACAATGCTGGGTGAGGGGCTAGGGTTAGATTTTTTTTTAGCGCTGCAGGAAAATGTGAATAGAGAACATCTAGAATGTATCGAAATATTATGTGTAAAGTCCTTTGGTGTTACACAAGTCGCTGGTCTGGAGGTGTTGCAGACGTTTGAACGAGTTAAGGAGGAGCACCTTGCAGATATTAAGCAATTCAACCACGGTTTTGTGGTCCTGGAGGGAGTTGATTTTTAACAGGGCGAGGAAGTAGTTTGCAGCGAATTAATCGTGTCCGTCCTGATGTAGGCCTTCTTCACTGCTCTCTGGGTTTGCCTGATTTGGCCGGTGAGGATTTTCAAGGCTATTCATAAAATCTCCCCTGAGATTTTGGATATCTAATGCGCAGGCAGCTGGTTTGTTTTCCGATGCAGAATTCCCAACCTTGACCTCTCCCTGACATAATATTAATACAACCGATCCAGTTAATTTTCTATTTAATTTTAACGAACTATACGGCAGCACGGTTGCGCAGTGGTTAGCACTATTTCCTCACGGCGCCGAGGACCCGGGTTCAGCCGCGGGACACTGTCCGTGTGGAGATTGCGTATTCTCTCTGTGTCTATGTGGGTCTCACATCTACAACCCAAAACATATCATAGAATTATCATAGAATTTACAGTGCAGAAGGAGGCCATTCGTTACATCGAGTCTGCACAGGTTCTTGGAAAGAGCCCCCTACCCAAGGTGAACTCCTCCAACCTATTCCCATAACCCAGTAACCTCACCCAACACTAAGGGCAATTGTGGACACTAAGGGCAATTTATCATGGCCAATCCACCTAAACTGAACATCTTTGGACTGTGGGAGGAAACCGGGGCATCCGGAGGAAACCCATGCACCCACGGGGAGAATGTGCAGACTCCGCACTGACAGTAACCCAAGCCGGAATCGAACCTGGGAGCCTGAGCTGTGAAGCAATTGTGCTATCCACAATGCTACAGTGCTGCCCGGTATGTGCATGGTAGGTTAATTGTCCATGCTAAATTGCCTCTTAATTGGAAGAAGAAGAATTTGTACTCTAAATTTCATTTTGAAAAGTGTTAGATTGTTACTGGGAGATTCGTGATGCAGATGCCTCTGGATGTTTCTGGCAGACGTTCAGATCGTTCCTTTTGGGTATTGTAATATGTTGCCACTTTTTAGCGTGAAAGTTAACTGCTCGTTGCCAGCCTATTCCGTATTACTGCACAGCTCTTCCTGCATGCGCGAATGGACGGCTTACCCAGTTATGGAGTGAGGACTTCAGACGAACATTCTGAACATCCCCACATCAAATTCCATGCCTATGGCCATTGATTCCGCAACTGAAGATGTTTCTTCGCAGGACAATGATGTAAGATAATCAGAAAGATATCTCCCTGCAGTTAAGAGGTCTGGCATATTCATTTATGTGCATTATATTCCCTTCCTAATAGTCCTGAAAATCGATTTCGTTCGTGCTTTTTGATGTCGCACTGCTTCCTTGACGTCAAGCATCAGAACATCTATGACCACAGCTATCGTTCCCGTGCTCGACATAAGAGGCATAGACGTTTGAATACATAGAACATAGAACATAGAACGATACAGCGCAGTACAGGCCCTTCGGCCCACGATGTTGCACCGAAACAAAAGCCATCTAACCTACACTATGCCATTATCATCCATATGTTTATCCAATAAACTTTTAAATGCCCTCAATGTTGGCGAGTTCACTACTGTAGCAGGTAGGGCATTCCACGGCCTCACTACTTTTTGCGTAAAGAACCTACCTCTGACCTCTGTCCTATATCTATTACCCCTCAGTTTAAAGCTATGTCCCCTCGTGCCAGCCATTTCCATTTTCGGGAGAAGGCTCTCACTGTCCACACTATCCAACCTCCTGATCATTTTGTATGCCTCTGTTAAGTCTCCTCTTAACCTTCTTCTCTCCAACGAAAACAACCTCAAGTCCATCAGCCTTTCCTCATAAGATTTTACCTCCATACCTGGCAACAACCTGGTAAATCTCCTCTGCACCCGCTCCAAAGCCTCCACGTCCTTCCTATAATGCGGTGACCAGAACTGTACGCAATACTCCAAATGCGGCCGTACCAGAGTTCTGTACAGCTGCAACATGACCTCCTGACTCCGAAACTCAATCCCTCTACCAATAAAGGCCAACACTCCATAGGCCTTCTTCACAACCCTATCAACCTGGGTGGCAACTTTCAGGGATCTATGTACATGGACACCTAGATCCCTCTGCTCATCCACATTCCAAGAACTTTACCATTAGCCAAATATTCCGCATTCCTATTATTCCTTCCAAAATGAATCACCTCACACTTCTCTACATTAAACTCCATTTGCCACCTCTCAGCCCATCTCTGCAGCTTATCTATATCCCTCTGTAACCTGCTACATCCTTCCACACTATCGACAACACCACCGACTTTAGTATCGTCTGCAAATTTACTCACCCACCCTTCTGCGCCTTCCTCTAGGTCATTGATAAAAATGACAAACAGCAACGGCCCCAGAACAGATCCTTGTGGTACTCCACTTGTAACTGAACTCCATTCTGAACATTTCCCATCAACCACCACCCTCTGTCTTCTTTCAGCTAGCCAATTTCTGATCCACATCTCTAAATCACCCTCAATCCCCAGCCTCCGTATTTTCTGCAATAGACTACCGTGGGGAACCTAATCAAACGCTTTGCTGAAATCCATATACACCACATCAACTGCTCTACCCTCGTCTACCTGTTCAGTCACCTTCTCAAAGAACTCGATAAGGTTTGTGAGGCATGACCTACCCTTCACAAAGCCAAGCTGACGATCCCTGATCATATTATTCCTATCTAGATGATTATAAATCTTGTCTCTTATAATCCCCTCCAAGACTTTACCCATTGCAGACGTGAGGCTCACCGGTCTATAGTTGCCGGGGTTGTCTCTGCTCCCCTTTTTGAACAAAGTGACCACATTTGCTATCCTCCAGTCCTCTGGCACTATTCCTGTAGCCAATTATGACTTAAAAATCAAAGCCAAACGTCCAGCAATCTCTTCTCTGGCCTCCCAGAGAATCCTAGGACAAATCCCATCAGGACCCAGGGACTTATCTATTTTCAGCCTGTCCAGAATTGCCAACACCTCTTCCCTAAGCACCTCAATGCCATCTCTTCTATTAGCCTGGGTCTCAGCATTCTCCTCCACAACATTATCTTTTTCCTGAGTGAATACTGACGAAAAATATTCATTTAGTATCTCGCCTATCTCTTCGGACTCCACACACAACTTCCCACCCCTGTCCTTGACTGGTCCTACTCTTTCCCTAGTCATTCGCCTATTCCTGACATACCTAGAGAAAGCTTTTGGGTTTTCCTTGATCCTACCTGCCAAATACTTCTCATGTCCCCTCCTTGCTCGTCTTAGCTCTCTCTTTAGATCCTTCCTCGCTACCTTGTAACTATCCATCGCCCCAACGGAAACTTCACACCTCATCTTCACATAGGCCTCCTTCTTCCTCTTAACAAGAGATTCCACTTCTTTGGTAAACCACGGTTCCCTCGCTCGACGCCTTCCTCCCTGCCTGACCGGTACATACTTATCAAGAACACGCAGCAGCTGATCCTTGAACAAGCTCCACTTATCCAGTGTGCCCAACACTTGCAGCCTACTTCTCCACCTTATCCCCCCCCCCAAGTCACGTCTAATGGCATCATAATTGCCCTTCCCCCAATCCGATTGAGCCCAGCGAAAATCAAAGCATGCTATCGTCGTCCATTTTTCTGCTTTGTAAGTACTGTCTGGTAGCACTGTTCACGACACATACTAATACTTTGTTTTTGTTATTTTAGACATATTTGTTGGTTCATGCGATCTCAGCGCCATCGAGCCATGGAGTCCGACAGCCCGATGGAACAGAAAACGCCCTTTAGCGCATCAAATCTGAGCCGTTCTAGATCAACCATCCAACATTTCCTGCACTGGGCCATAGCCTTGTATGCCTTGGGATCGCAAGAACATATCTAAACACTTCTTAAATATTATAAGCGTTTTCGCCTCCACCACCCTTTCAGGTAGCGACTTCCAAACTCCCACGACCCTCTGAGTAAAACAGTTTTTTCTTCAGATCCCCTCTGAACCCCCTGCTCGTTACCGTAAAGCTATGCCTACTGGTCATTGATCCCTCCAGCAAGAGCAAATGTTTCTTCCTGTCTACTCCCTCTATGCCACTCAATTTTATACATCTCAATCATGTCGCGTCCCCACCTCAGATTTCTTATATGCAATCTATTTTCATTTTTAAAATTCTCCAGCCGAGGCAACATGCTAGTGACTTCCCTCTGCACCCTTTCCAGTGCTATCGCATCCGTCCTATGATGTTGATTCCAGTACTGCACACAATACTCTAGCTGTGGCCGAACGAACTCTTTGTACAGTTTTAGCTGAACCTCCTTGCCCCTAAACCTTTTGCGTCGGCTAATAAATTCAAATATACTATATGTCTTCTTAATCACTTTATCTACCTGTTCTGCTACCGGTGTACGTGCACAACAATTTCCCTCTGATCCTCAGTGCTTCCCATGTTTCTGCGGTTCCTCGTCCGTTCTCTTGCAGTGTTTGTCCTGTCCAATCCATGACTTCACACCTATTCAGATTGAAATCCATTGGTGAATATCGCCGGCTGCTCCAGGATTAATTGCCCTTGAGAAGGTCGTCATCAGGTGCTTTCCTGATGCACTAAAATCCATGTGGTTGGTGCGTGAAATACCCAGAGTGTTCGTGCGTGGATTCCAGACGTTTGATCCAGCGACCGTGAAGAGCAGGCGATATATTTCGAGGTCAACGTGTTGTGTGGCCTGGAGGTATAATGCCGAGTGGCGATTTTCAGATACGTATTCTCCTACTCCTTGTCGATAGGAGCGGACGTGGGTTTGGAAGCGACTCACTGCGTTTTGGTGCGCACACTATTGCAACTGTACATCAATGTGGGAAGGAGTTGATGTTTGTGGATGGGGAGCTAATCCAGCGGGATGCTTTTCCCTGCAAAGCGTCGAGCTACTTGTATTTTGTTGACATTCCCACATCCGGGGAAGTGGAGGGCATTCCACCACACGAATAACTTTTGTCTTTCTGATGCAGAAATTGTGTTGATGAGTCATGTTTTCTCGCCGGAGTATTCCTTAGTCCTACCGTCTCTTGCACCGATCGAACTTATTGCTCATTATATTTTTTGGTCAATAGTAACCCCGCGGACGTTGACAGTGGGAGATTCAGCAATTGAACGTCCTGTTAGTATTAAATTATGTTGGTTACATGTGTCTTGCTCGAGATGGTCATTTTCTGGCACTTGCATGCCAGGTCGGGCATGCGCTGCCGCACATTACAGTGGCAAGCGAATGTCGGTCTGTGACCTATGCGTGATATTTTGAGAGACATGAGTAATTAATTACCACCTTGTATACGTGAGAATTCACGTATATATAGAGGACCCTGATAACACTTCGGGAGAATAGGACATGCTGATTGAAACTGTATTGCCAGGATTTATATATAGGCTCGGTTATGCTGTGAATGGATAAGATGCCTTCTCGAAATAGATTTCATCGCAGATTTCTCAAGAAAGTCACAGCAGAGGAAGTGAATGTATATTCATCAATTGATCATACTGGGATAGACACAGGCGATCGGTCGACTGATTGGCAAGGAACATATTATTCATGAAAGTTTAAAGGGAATTTGCAGAAACTTAAGGTCGGTCAATTTAACGTGAGAAGTTCAAGAAACGTGAATGAATTAGAATTGAGCTCAATAAAGTGAATCATTCTCGGGTCAAATAAAAGGAAAATCCTGTTTTAATAAGTTCATAGATTTTTGGATAAAATGAAAAGTGGAAAGGATGATCGAGGTAACGCATCTGAGGACGTCTTCGTGGAAATTCAACAACCAAATAAATGGATTAATAAAAAGCTGGCAATGCCCCACATGATGTGCAGGTTAGGGTGATTGGACACTCTAAATTGACGCTTTGTTTCCAAAAGATTAGGTCGGGTTACTAGGTTACGGGAGGAGTTTCGCAGAAGTTGTGAACTGGAATAAAACACTATTGCAGTAAACAATAAATTGATAGTCAACAAGTATTGGATTTTGAACTTCATAATTGAGGTATTGACGACTGAAGCAGACCAATTGACTGAACATTTATAATCTCTCTTTAAGCCACAATTGGAGCATTGAATCTTATTCTAATCACTACTGGTCAGGAACTAGATAATTGAAACACGCAGCGAAATGTAGTTGAATCATTTCAGGGAGGAAATGATGCAACTGCAAGTCATACACAACAGGCTGTCGCTGTTCCCTCCAAGCTCAATCAATGAACGGAACATGTTATGGAGGTTTCCATCAGTATGGCGGATTAGATAATATGGGTAAGAAAACAAAGTGTTCGGGGAGGCTCTGAGGAAGAATTATGTTATCCAGTGAGTCGCATTGGCTAAGAGGAAACAGAGGCGACAAATGGTATCAATCGGAAATGTCTGGACAAATGAAGAAATACGATGGCCGAGGAGCCGAGAAATAAATGAGAATTGAGATCTACCTCTCATTCAATGGAGAGAAAGTATGCATTCAATGAACCTGATTACCTCTTGCGGTGTCACAAAGGCGCCTTGACGTTAAATGAAATGCAATGTCCACGTACCTATCTCTTTTGCAAGGATTGATCTAGCTGAAAAGAAACAGTACAATTAATACAACAGACCTTTATTCGTCATTCGTTCTAAAGAAAATTGAAGTTATAGGTTTTAGTGCATTAGAGAATACAAAACATGGAATCGCTTCAATTGGCTCACCAGCCCGCATATCCCCGAGCTGCAAATTTGGAACTGTATCTCATCGGGCAGTACTTTCAGAACTACTATGTCTCAGATCGGCTGCAGGATATACTGAAGCGGGAGGGTGAACAGCCAGCTGTGTGGTGCATATAGGCACCAATGATATAGGTAAAAAACGAGATGAAGTCCTGCAATCAGAATTTTCGGAGTTAGGAGATAAGTTAAAAAGTAGGACCTCAAAAGTAGTAATCTCAGGATTGCTGCCAGTGCCACGAGACAGTCAGAGTGGATATTCAAGAATAGTCAGAATCAATAGGTGGCTTGAGAGATGGTGCAAGAGGGAGGGGTTCAGATTTTTGGGACATTGGAACCGGTTTTGGGGACGGTGTGACCATTACAAATCAGATTGTCTGCACCTGGGCAAGGACTGGAACCAATGTCCTAGGGGGTGCTTTTGCTAAAACTGTTGGGGAGGTTTTAAACTAATGTGGCAGGGGAATGGGAACAAGATTAGGAAGTTAGAAGTCAGTAAAGTTGCAGCAACTAAAGCCAGTAAGGTACGAAATAATAAACTCATTGTGACTAAGGGGAAGAGTAGACAGGGAAGAGATGGTGAACGTAAAGGGGCATGTGTTCTGGCGTGCATTTGTTTCAATGCAAGAAGTGTAGCAGGTAAGGCAGATGAATTTAGGAATTGGATTAGTGCCTGGGAATATGATGCTATTGGTATTACTGAAACCTACTAACTGAACCTAATAATTTTTTTTGAGGAAGTGACAAAGTTAATTGATGAGAGAAGGGCAGTAGATGTCATGTACATGGACTTCAGTAAGGCGTTTGATAAAGTTTCCCATGGCAGGTTGATGGAAAAAGTGAAGTCGCATGGGATTCAGGATGTACCCGCTAGATGGATAAAGAGCTGGCTGGGCAACATGAGACAGAGAGTAGTGGTGGACGGGAGTGTCTCAAAATGGAGAAGAGTGACTAGTGGTGTTCCACATTTATCCGTGCTCGGACCACTGTTGTGTGTGATATACATAAATGATCTGGACATAGGTATAGGTGGTCTGATCAGCATGTTTGCAGACGACACTATGATTGGTGGAGTTGCAGATAGCGAGGGGGACTGTCAGAGAATACAGCAAAATATAGATAGATTGGAGAGTTGGGCAGAGAAATGGCAGATGGAGTTCCATCCAGGCAAATGCGAGGTGATGCATTTTGGAAGATCCAATTCAAGAGCGGACTATACAGTCAATGGAAGTGTCCTGGGGAAAATTGATGTACAGACAGATCTGGGTGATCAGGTCCATTGTACTCTGAAGGTGGCACAGCAGATCGATAGAGTGGCCAAGAAGCCATGCTGCATGCTTGCCTTCATCGGACCGGGTATTGTGTGCAAGAGTCGGCAGGTCATGTTAAAGTTGTATAGGACTTTGGTTAGGCCACATTTGTAATACTGCGTGCAGTTCTGGTCGCCACATTACCAGAAGGATGTGGATGCTTTAGAGAGGGTGCAGAGGAGGTTCACCGGGATTTTGCCTGGTATGGAGGATGCTAGCTATGAACAAAGGTTGAGTAGATTAGGATTGTCTTCGTTGGAAAGATGGAGGTTGAAGGGGCGGTCCCGATTGAGGTCTACAAAATTATGAGAGGTATGGACATGGTGGATAGCAACATGCTTTTTCCAAAAGTGAGTGTGTCAATTACAAGGCGTCACGATTTCAAGGTGAGAGGGGAAAAAGTTTAACGGAGATGTGCGTGGAAAGTTTTTTACGCAGAGGGTGATGGATACCTGGAACGCTTTGCCAGCGTCGATGGTAGAGGCGGGCACGATAGCAACATTTAAGATGCATCTAAGCAGATATATAAACGGGCGGGGAACAGAGGGAAGTAGATCCTTGGAAAATAGGCGACAGGTTTAGATAAAGGATCTGGATCGGCGCAGACTGGGAGGGCCAAAGGGCCTGTTCCTGTGCTGTAATTTTATGTGTTCTTTGTTCTAATTCTGAGAGGGGCGAGTACACAGGGTGAAACGTGCATTTTGGTGGTGCATCGTGAGAGTTCAATGGATCTTCGAACAGATTCATGAAATAATCAAACATAGATGCATTCAATTGCGAACAAACGGATGCATTGTTGATAGCCTTGTCGGAAGCACTCGCTCAGAAAACACTTTGACAAGTGTCACAATCTTGAAAAGAATCGCATGACGCCAAGATTCCTCGATGCTGATGTTGATCAAAACTGTTCACCATGAGGTTAATGACACTGTGGCGTGTTTCTCCTGTGCCTGTCTGTAATTTGCAATTCATATTTTACGGTCCACGCTCCAGGCAACCGTATCTGTGCACTCTCCCAGTGATACGCTTGGGACACACTTCCACCTTTCATTCCCTCCCTCCACCCGAAGGTCCACAGATAACGGTACCATTGCAACCGCCCGTAAAATCAAACTTCTGCAGCACAAATTCCGTGCAATTAAAAACTTCTGAAAATTCGAGTTAGTTGCAAATGTCAGATGGTCTCAACTGCCATACACCAATAGTTGCTCACAAACATTTTGAAGAAGGAGAAGTATTCCTAGCTTATAAGGTAACAATTGCAGTATCGTACTCCGAACCTCCCTGGATTCTGAGCAAGCGTAAACGCCACCACCGCCACCCACCCCACCCCAATGGAACGAACCGAGCAGATACCTGACCGCATAATAGCATCCCGCCACCGCACGAGACCCCGACAACACCGCACAATATCTCCGAATTTAAATCATTGGATGGAATCCATCTTACAATGTTAACTTTATCGCATTGGCAGAACCGCCAGTATTGCTTGCTTCTCATGTATTACGAAATATTTCAACTATATTTGATCTTCCTGGAACTTCAACTTTGTTTGCTCCATTATTCCCTCTCTTGCATTCAAGTAGCAAATAAAATTAATGAACAGCCACATGTAAATGGTCGCCAAGTAAAAGCGTTGTGGAAACAAATGAAAAAAATACTGTTTACCTGTGTCATGAAGAAGTACGTCAAGATCTTGTGATAATGAGAAAGGAAAAAAATAAATGTAAAATTAAGTGTTGCAGGCACCAAATACACAATGCGAATTTTCCATTGCATTTGAAATTATTTTTTACATGTGCTTTGATGGATCAATTTCCAAACGGATGGGCGATCACTGCTAAATTTTCTAAATTATAATATTATTTACCATGTGTGGTAATTAGCCAGCACCGAGATTTAAAGCTGATTAAATTGGATACCTCAAATTAACGAATTGGGCACTTTTAAATCTTTCTGCAGTCAAACCTCAGGAAGGCTGTTGTAATTCAGACTTGACAAAAGTCAAACACACAACCAACACATAAACTGTCAGAACCAGTCTTAACCTGACCCGGGAATCATCCATCAGGAGATCATGCGACACTAATTACATTCACAGTTCTGTTGTCAGGAGCGTAGCGGGGGGGGTGGGGGGCAGAGTTTGGGAAACCTAGGAGGGACTCTGGTCTCCTGTCAAACGATCGTCAATCGGACCATTGAGTCCTCGGACACCTTCCAGAGATGATGTGAAGATGCCGGCGTTGGACTGGGGTGAGCACAGTACGAAGTCTTACAACACCAGATTAAAGTCCAACAGGTTTGTTTCGATGTCACTAGATTTCGGAGCGCTGCTCCTTCCTCAGGTGAATGAAGAGGTCTGTTCCAGAAACACATATATAGACAAATTCAAAGATGCCAAACAATGCTCGGAATGCGACCATTAGCAGGTGATAAATCCTTACAGATCCAGAGATGGGGTAACCCCAGGTTAAAGAGGTGTGAATTGTATCAAGCCAGGACAGTTGGTAGGATTTCGCAGGCCAGATGGTGGGGGATGAATGTAATGCGACATGAATCCCAGGTCCCGGTTGAGGCCGCACTCATGTGTGCGGAACTTGGCTATAAGTTTCTGCTCGGCGATTCTGCGTTGTCGCGGGTCCTGAAGGCCGCCTTGGAGAACGCTTACCCGGAGATCAGAAGCTGAATGCCCTTGACTGCTGAAGTGTTCCCCGACTGGAAGGGAACATTCCTGCCTGGTGATTGTTACGCGATGTCCGTTCATTCATTGTCGCAGCGTCTGCATGGTCTCGCCAATGTACCACGCTTCGGGACATCCTTTCCTGCAGCGTATGAGGTAGACAACGTTGGCCGAGTCGCACGAGTATGTACCGCGTACCTGGTGGGTGGTGTTCTCACGTGTAATAGTGGTATCCATGTCGATGATCTGGCACGTCTTGCAGAGATTGCCATGACAGGGTTGTGTGGTGTCGTGGTCACTGTTCTGAAGACTGGGTAGTTTGCTGCAAACAATGGTTCATTTCAGGTTGCGCAGTTGTTTGAAGGCAAGTAGTGGGGGTGTGGGGATGACCTTGGCAAGAAGTTCATCGTCATCAATGACGTGTTGAAGGCTGTGAAGAAGATGACGTAGTTTCTCCGCTCTGCGGAAGTACTGGACGACGAAGGGTATTCTGTCGGTTGTGTCCCATGTTTGTCTTCTGAGGAGGTCGGTGCGGTTTTTCGCTGTGGCGCGTTGGAACTGTCGCTCGATGAGTCGAGTGCCATTTCCTGTTCGTACGAGGGCATCTTTCAACGTCTGTAGATGTCTGTTACGCTCCTCCTCGTCTGAGCAGATCCTGTGTATACGGAGCGCTTGTCCATAGGGGATGGCTTCTTTAATGTGTTTAGGGTGGAAGCTGGAGAAGTGGAGCATCATGAGGTTATCTGTGGGTTTGCGGTAAAGCGAAGTGCTGAGGTGACCGCCCTTGATGGAGACGAGTGTGTCCAAGAATGCGACCGATTTGGGAGAGTAGTCCATGGTGAGTCTGATGGTTGGATGGAACTTATTAATGTCATTGTGTGGTTGTTTCAGTGATTCTTCACCGTGGGTCCAAAGGAAAAAAATGTCATCGATGTATCTGGTGTATAACGTCGGTTGAAGGTCCTGTGCGGTGAGTAGGTCCTGTTCAAACTTGTGCATGAAGATGTTGGCGTATTGGGGTGCGAATTTGGTCCCCATGGCTGTTCCGTGCGTCTGGATGAAGAACTTGTTGTCGAAGGTGAAGACGTTGTGATCCAGAATGAAGCGGATGAGTTGCAGAATTGCGTCTGGAGATTGGCAGTTGTCGGTGTTGAGTACTGAGGCTGTTGCAGCAATGCCGTCGTCATGGGGGATGCTGGTGTAGAGTGCCGAGACCTCCATTGTGACGAGGAATGTTCCTGGTTCAACTTGTCCATGGGTGCTGAGTTTCTGTAGGAAGTCCGTTGTGTCGCGACAGAAGCTGGGTGTACCTTGTACGATGGGTTTCAAGATGCCCTCGATGTAGCCAGAGAGGTTCTCACACAGGGTCCCATTGCCTGAAACGATAGGGCGGCCTGGTGTGTTGGCCTTATGTATTTTCGGGAGGCAGTAGAGATCTCCAATGCGGGGAGTACGTGGCATGAGAGCACGTAGGGTGCTCTGAAGATCTGGATCCAAGGTCTTGATCAGTCTGTTAAGTTGGCGGATGTGTTCCTTGGTCGGATCTGCGGGTAACTGCCTGTAGTGTTCTTGGTTGTTCAGTTGTCGGTATACTTCTTTGCAGTAGTCCGTTCTGTTCAGTATGACAGTGGCACCTCCTTTGTCTGCTGGTTTGATGACGATGCTGCGGTTGGTCTTGAGAGCGTGGATGGCATTGCGTTGTGCTTGGGTGACGTTCGGGGCTGTCTTGTGAATGCGACTGATGAATCTGGCATTGACGCGACTCCTGACGGCTTGAGCATACATGTCGAGTCTGAGGCAGGGGCCTTCCGGAGGGGTCCAATTCGACTCTTTCCTCTTCGGTTGCCGCACCGCAGATCTCTCGGTCTGCTGTTCCGGTTCATTGGTAGTCTGCTTGGGTTCGCTGTTGGCCTCTTGGGGTCTGTGGAAGAATTCCCGGAGCCTCATTCGCCTGATGAATTCCTCCGTGTCTGCAGCGAGACTGATGGGGTCCATTTTGGTGGTGGTGCAGAAATTGAGCCCTCTGCTGAGGACTTCGATTTCGTCTGGTTGAAGGGTGTAGTCTGACAAGTTGACAATAGATTTCCCTGTATTGTTTTCTACTGTGGCACCGGGGGTGGGTTGGTTGCTGCCGGTGGTGATGCCAAGTTTCTCAAGCTTTCTGTTCTTGGTATGCATATAGGTGGCATAGTATTGTTGTCTCGTCTGTTTGGCGGTGTTCCGCAGCTGGTCTGCTGCGTCCTGAGCGCAAGTTGAGAATATGGCCTCTATCTTGGTTTCCAGGTTGCGTCGTCTGCTGTAGAGCTGGCGGACGAGGTGGTTGAGGAGTGTGAGAGAGGTGCGACGGCAGAGTCTCTCAGCGTAGTCTGTGTTGTAGGTCGACTTGAGTGGGTTTGTGATCTGTAGCCCTTTCGGGATCTTGTCTGCTTTCTTGCATCTTTGTAGAAACTTAATGTCAGTGTCTATATGTGCGATCTTCCTGGAGATCCTTTCCACTTTGAGCCGGCAGTTTGCGGTGTTGATGGTAGCCATGATGTGGAGATGCCGGCGTTGGACTGGGGTGAGCACAGTACGAAGTCTTACAACACTCTGGATCTGTAAGGATTTAATCACCTGCTAATGGTCGCATTCCTAGCATTGTTTGGCATCTTTGAATTTGTCTATATATGTGTTTCTGGAACAGACCTCTTCATTCACCTGAGGAAGGAGCAGCGCTCCGAAATCTAGTGACATCGAAACAAACCTGTTGGACTTTAACCTGGTGTTGTAAGACTTCGTACCTTCCAGAGATATCATTGGCATCAATCCAGAGGAAATAGCAAAAATGTCCGACGGAAGGTGGATAGAAACAGGCACCCAAGGCAATTCAGCATCGAAGACACGGGGTGTGAGGTGACCAGAGCAGACCAAACGTTTCGAGGGAGGGGAAGAAGGAGGCAGGGAGGGAGGGCGGGAGGGCGGGAGTGAGCGTGAGATGGAGGGAGTAAGGGAGGAAGGGAAGAAGGTTGGAAGGCAGGAAGGAAGGAAGGAAAGAAGGAAGGAGGGAAGGAATGAAGAAAGGAAGGAAGGAGGAAGGCACCTCCAGCGAGGAAGGAACGAACCGCGAGCGAGAACCACATTCGTCAAGGTGTTCCAGAGGAATTCCAGGGTTCATATCGATAGCCTGCCAAGCCATCGTTGCATCTAGTATGCACAGACCTTGGAAACTTTTCTATTTTGTGGGTAATATAATGGTTAATTGCGTTACAAAATATTGTTGAATTTTAAACTTGTGTTTGTGATTTATTCCTCCAAAATAAAGACAAATCCGGTAAAAGAATTGCATAAATAAACTGGTAAAAATGCCTAAAGTTTTGGCAGCACGGTGCATTGGTTAGCATCGCTGCCTCACAGCTCCGAGGTCCCAAATTCGATTCCGGTTCTGGGTTACTGTCGGTCTAGAGTTTGCGCATTCTCGCCGTGTTTACAAATGTTTCGCCCCCACAACCCAAAGATGTGCAGGGCACGTGGATTGGCCAAACTAAATTGCCCCTTAATTGGAAAAAATGAATCGGGTACTCTAAATTTATATGTAAAAAAGTAAATACCTGAAGTTTGACAGGTGCAACATATTCGACGATCTGGAAGGGTTGCGTGCACATTGTGTTTTTCTGGCGCATATCCCTGCTTTGTTCTTCCTGTATGACCTCCTCTGTTCGTAGTTTTAAAGAGGGGCAGTAGTCAACGTGAGGGAAATACCACAGAGAGAACAATGAGGTAGTAAGTGTGAATTTCATATCAAATTATTTGGCAGACGTATGGCATTGTTTGAACAATAGGAGAGTAGCGGCAGGAGCATGGGGAAGTAATTCAAGCAGGATGAACGGGAGGGATATCGACGGTTCCGGAGGTCGTTCTTCGATTTGGACATGGAACTCTGGATAATGACCGACTGACATGGCTGCATAGACATTGTCGGCACCATAAATGGCAATCGTCAGGAACCCAGAAGTCCATGAGCATTCAGATACTAAACACTGCACCATTGGAGGCCAGAATTGTAAAATTATTGAAGAGGCATTTGCGATGGTTGAGTTATGGTGGTACAGCGAGGTCAACTCGAGGATCTTTCAACAGTTCACTAATTTCCAGGTCTCGACGTGCACCTGGGTGGCCCTGCGGTTTACCGAGGTCATTGAGCCGGTTTATAGTCATTTGGCAGGGTGGATCACATCCGGATGGAGCACTGCAAAAGGGAAACATAGGCAATGCACTATAATCGATGAAGAGAGAAAGACATACGAATATGTAATGCGGCCTCGGCAAAAAGCGAATGTGCAATGTTTTGTAGATGTTTGCAGTGCAGAGATATGAAAGCACATGCGCGACAAATATCAAACTCGTCCACCTATGTCACAGAAGGAAAACGACAGTATGAAATGTTATGCCATAGAGCAGACCTAAACTTTAAATAACGTGTACTATTTGATAAATATTCTCTGTTGCAGTGTCAGGGATGGCGGCAAGCATTGGAAAGATAGGATGTGCATTGTATAAAAGTTTACAAGAGCGAGAAGTTATCCTCCACCATTGAATTGCAGTATCTAACTGAGGAACAATTTGTGTTACTGTTTAATCTACTGAATATCATCATCTTAACAGTGCCTGATAGAAACATTGTTTCCTAACCTCTTCAAGTATTATCAGATGAATTTTCGGTCTGATTTGTGCGACAAACCGGTGGGGTATGTGGTAGGTTCCTGTCGCGCGTGGGGTCAATCAAATGCATGATTTGGTAGTGCAGATTGTTTGTTGGACAGCACAATACGGACGTAATGACATAAAATAAACGTGCGGACGCACAATTTAAGTGGGGTGAATTTGCAGCTGACACTGGTAAATTGCAATCAAAGAACCGCAGATATATTTTAGGGAGCAATGAGCTTGCTTTGAGAAAAGAACTGCTGGTGAACATTCGATATTCATTTTGCATTCAATCATGATTTGTGGATATAACTGGCAAAACAATTATTATTTGTCCGTCCATAATTGCTTCGAGAATATGGTGGCGAGATTTTTTTGTCATGTCGCTGCAGTGCATGTGACGTCGATAAACCTGCAGTGGTGTTTGGACGATAGTTTAAGAAATTTGACGCCGTATCTTTGAAGAGCCGGCAATGCATTCCAAGAGAGAATCATTTGTGTTCTTGAGGTGAATCTGGAGTTTCGCGTATGCTCGTATACTTGCTGCACATGTCGTTTTAGATTGGAGAAGCTTTGTATTCGGAAGATGCTGCTCAGGATTCTTAGTGAGTTCCAGTCTGCATCTTTCCGTGGTGCACACTTCTGCAACACTGCGTCCGTGGTCGAGGAGCAGACTATTTGAGGGTGGGTTTTCCAATCAACCTTGTGATATCTCCTGGATGATGGACAGTACCTTGAGTGTTGTTGGTGCTACCAATATTCAGGTAAGTGCCTTATTGACAAGAACAAAGAAAAGTACAGCACAGGAACAGGCCCTTCTGCCCTCCAAGCCTGTGCCGACCATGCTTCCCGCCTAAACTAAAATATTCTGCACTTCCGGGGTCCGTATCCCTCTATTGCCATCCTATTCATGTATTTGTAAAGATCTCCCTTAAACGTGACTATCGTCTCTGCTTCCAGCAGCTCCTCCGGCAGCGAGTTCCAGGCACCCACTACTCTCTGTGTAAAAAACGTGTCTCCTACATCTCCTCTAAACATTTCCCCTCGCACCTTAAACCTATGCCCCCTAGTAATTGACCCCTGCAGCCTGGGAAAAAGCCTCTGACTATCCACTCTGTCTATGCCCCTCATAATTTTGTAGAGCTCTATAAGGTCGCCCCTCAACCTCCGTCGTTTCAGTGAGAACAAACCGAGTTTATTCAACCTCTCGTCACAGCTAATGCCCTCCGTACCATACAGCATCCTAGTAAATATCGTCTGCGCCCTCTCTAAAGCCTCCACATCCTTCTGGCAGTGTGGCGACCAGAATTGAACACTATTCTCCAAGTGTGGCCTAACTAAGATTCTGTAAAGCTGCAACATGACTTGCCAATGTTTATACTCAATGCCCCGTCCAATGAAGGCAAGCACGCCGTATGCCTTCTTGACTGTCTTCTCCACCTGTGTTGCCCCTTTCAGCGACTTGTGGACCTGTACACCTAGATCTCTCTGACTGTCAATACTCTTGAGGGTTCTACCATTCACTGTGTATTCCCTACTTGCCTTAAACCTTCCAAAATGGGCAAGTGTTGGGTTTCGGGAGGTGAGCTCGTCGGTTCCCTTTCCTCTGAACCTCACTTGTTTACACGATTTTTAGAAGGGACATCCAGTTCAGATTCTGGTCAAAGATAACTTCCATGATTTTGACAGAAGGTTTCAACGATGATACCCGAGTTGAAGAAAGGAAACAATGTTAGAATTCTCTCCTTTTGGAGATAGTTATTCTGTGGCAATTGTGAGCTCACAGGTTAATTGTCATTGGTAAATCCAAACTAGGTGTTGCTGAATTCGGGCATTGACTGGTTCGGTCTATGAACCCCGTGGACCATGCTGCATTGTGCAATTATCAGCGAACATCCCCAAATGGAATGGCTGAAAGAAAGGTCATTGGTGAAGCAGCAGAAGAATGTTTAGCTTGTGAGAGACTCCGACAGGGATGCCTTGCAAAAAAGACGATTGGCATCTAACAAAAACAACCTGTGCTTGTAATGAATGCATTCATCGGAGATTTCCTCCGTTTTCCCATTTATTCCAGTTTTGTTCGGACAGTTTTGCAGGGCAGCACGGTAGCATAGTCGTTAGCACAATTGCTTCAGAGGTCCAGTGTCCCAGGTTCAATTCCCGACTTGGGCGTCTGTACGTTCTCCCCGTGTGTGCGTAGGTTTACTCCTGGTGCTCCGGTTTTCTCCCACGGTGCAAAGATGTGCAGGTTAGGTGGATTGGCCATGGTAAATTGCCTTTAGTGTCTCAAATTTCCCTTAGTGTTGGGTGGGGTTACTGGGTTGTGGGGATGCGATGTAGGATGCTCTTTCCAATAACCGGTGCAGCTGCGGAAGAAGAAGGGTAAAATCACAATGTCAGTAGTATACTATAGGCCTTCCATTGGCCCGCAGGATACAGAGGAACAGTTGTGTAGTCAGATACTGAAAACGTGTGCAAAAAGCAAGGTAGTTGTGATGGGTGCCTTTAACGGCTCCATATTGACTGGGAATACCTTACAACCAGGGGATCGGATAGACAGCAATTTATTGGATGTCTCGAGGTTTTTTTTAATACAATAAGTGGACAATCCAACCAGGGAGGCGACCATTCTCGACTTGGTATTGATAGAATGAGCAAGATCAGGTGGTTGATGTTTCAGTGGGAAGCATTTTGGACTTAGCAAACATAGTCTCATACGTTTTCGAGTATTCATGGATAAGAACAAGACTGGTCCGCGGGTGTGGCTGCTTATTTTGGCGCATTTGAAAGTAACTTGGGAATGTAGATTGGGAGCGGCTATTTGTGGGCAAATCCACGTCTGACATATGGGATGTTTTTAAAGACCAGTTGATTGAATGATAAGCATGGCTGCTTAAAAATGAAGGATAGATATGGCAGGATTCTGGAAACATGGCCGACCAGTGAAATTGTAAGCTTTGTCAAAAGGAAGAGGGAAGCAAAAGATGGGTCAAGAAATCTCATAATTGTCAAAGCCCTCAAGGCGTAGAGAAAGTAGGAATTAACTTAATTGTGGAAGTAGGAGGTCTAAAAGGGGCCATGATTGTCTTTGTCTGTGGACATACATTATTAGAATCAATAACCCATTTTATTCTAACTTATGCTTTGAGTACTTGCAACAGAGGCATGGCTGCGTGATACAGCACCTGCATTATTGCAGACAGGGACCAGAAATGCGCGAACCATTATCAGGAATGTAAAACTTTCATATGTGATCACGTGTTCACCATTCAATTCACTGATGCTTTTCTTCTCCAAAGATATTTCAAAACAACAGCATTCAGATACAGTAACTGTGCATGTTTAATTTTCATGGCAGCCGGTCTAACTCTGATTTAGCCCAGCAAGAAACAAAAAAACAGCTATCGAAATTTAGCCTTATTGCATAAGTTCACGAAATGGTTCTATGTGGCAGACAACTGGAGAACTTTTGTACCTCCGATGTAAAGGAAATCGAAGGGCATCACGAATATATCCACCAGTGACTCCATACAAATGTGTTCATACGACAGATACATAACATGTGCAACGGAATGGTAAAAATGAGCAAGTCAGGCAAATACGAAGGCGGTATTCACGTCAGGGACATATGAAACGATGCTGATCGTGTCGATACATTGCATTGGTATGGCTGGAGAAATGCCATGCACACACAAACCGATGGTACGCTCAGGTCCCGAAGTGTGGTACATTGGCGCGACCATGCAGACGCTGCGACAATGAATGAACGGACATCGCGCAACAATCACCAGGCAGGAATGTTCCCTACCAGTCAGAGAACACTTCAGCAGTCAAGGGCATTCAGCCTCTGATCTCCGGGTAAGCGTTCTCCAAGGCGGCCTTCAGGACGCGACAACGCAGAATCGCTGAGCAGAAACTTATAGCCAAGTTCCGCACACATGAGTGCAGCCTCAACCGGGACCTGGGATTCATGTCACATTCCAATCATCCCCCACCATCTGGCCTGCGAAATCCTACCAACTGTCCTGGCTTGATGCAATTCACACCTCTTTAACCTGGGGTTACCCCATCTCTGGATCTGTAAAGATTTAATCACCTGCTAATGGTCGCATTCCAAGCATTGTTTGGCATCTTTGAATTTGTCTATCTATGTGTTTCTGGAACATACCTCTTCATTCACCTGAGGAAGGAGCAGCGCTCCGAAAGCTAGTGACATCGAAACAAACCTGTTGGACTTTAACCTGGTGTTGTAAGACTTCGTACTGTGCTCACCTCAGTCCAACGCCGGCATCTCCACATCATATAATATAAATTGTTGTTTCTTGCTGATAATTGCATTGGTGCGAAATGTCTTAATGAATGCAGGATGGAGCTTTTTTCTGCAATACCCATAATTAATAACGGAAGGGGAAATTATGCATTCAAATTTTCATGTTTAGTTTAAAGCTGTTCAGATATGCAGAGAGCAAACTCTGACGTGCAGTGATACCTGTTGACATCTTGGGTGGGATTTCGCCTGTAAGATAAATTACAGTAACAACAATTTTATGCCAGGAGGGGAAATGAAGACTTATATTCATCGGTTGCTTTTCGAAACGACTGACGTACAAAATAATTTCGAACCGACTTAGGACGTTATAAAAATTATTTCCTGCTTTAAGTCTGCTACCGTTCACAGGTCGGAGGCAGTCCGACGAGGTGATGTTAAAATGCGTTCCTTGCTAGTTGATCAGACAATCACATTCACCAAGTCTCTTATTCTTTTTCTTTTGATAATGTGAGGCGGTGTCTATTGCGTCTGCCTGTACACTCAACTTCTTTCATCTAATCACATAAATCGGCATAACACACCTTTCGAGCTGACACTGGAAAAGCATGTTGCCTTACGTAAAACAGATGAACTGGGATAAAAGCAAATTACTGCGGACGCTGGAATCTGAAACCATGAGAGAAAATGCTGGAAAATCCTGCCTGAGTTACTGAGATTGTACAGCATTTACTCAGATGAACTGAGTTCTTGGATTATCGCATGGAACTATTATGTAATTGCGATTATGGAGATATGGTTAAACGTGGGGCAGGACTGGCAACTTAACATTCCGGGATATCGTTGTTTTCGACGGGACAGAAGGAGAAACAAAAGAGGTGGGAGAGTTGAATTGCTGATTACGGAGCATATCACAGCTGTGTTGAGGGAGGACACATTGGAGGGATCGTGTCCTGAGGCATTATGGATGTAGCTGAGGAAGAAGAAGGGTAAAATCACAATGTCTGTAGTATACTATAGGCCTCCCATTGGCCCGCAGGAAACAGAGGAACAGTTGTGTACTCAGATACTGAAAACGTGTGCAAAACGCAAGGTAGTTGTGATGGGTGCCTTTAAGGGCTCCATATTGTCTGGGAATACCTTACAGCCAGGGGCTCGGATAGACAGCAATTTCTTGGATGTCTCGAGGTTTTTTTTTTATACAATAAGTGGACAATCCAACCAGGGAGGCGACCATTCTCGACTTGGTATTGGTAGAATGAGCAAGATCAGGTGGTTGATGTTTCAGTGGGAAGCATTTTGGACTTAGCAAACATAGTCCCATACGTTTTCGAGTATTCATGGAAAAGGACATACTGGTCCGCCGCTGTGGGTGCTTATTTTGGCGCATTTGAAAGTAACTTGGGAATGTAGATTGGGAGCGGCTATTTGTGGGCAAATCCACGTCTGACATATGGGATGTTTTTAAAGACCAGTTGATTGAATGATAAGCATGTCTGCTTAAAAATGAAGGATGGATATGGCAGGATTCTGGAAACATGGCCGACCAGTGAAATTGTAAGCTTTTTCAAAAGGAAGAGGGAAGCAAAAGATGGGTCCAGAAATCTCATAATTGTCAAAGCCCTCAAGGAGTACAGAAAGTAGGAATTAACTTAATTGTGGAAGTAGGAGGTCTAAAAGGGGCCATGATTGTCTTTGTCTGTGGACATACATTATTAGAATCAATAACCCATTTTATTCTAACTTATGCTTTGAGTACTTGCAACAGAGGTATGGCTGCGTGATTCAGCACCTGCATTATTGCAGACAGGGACCAGAAATGCGCGAACCATTATCAGGAATGTAAAACTTTCATATGTGATCACGTGTTCACCATTCAATTCACTGATGCTTTTCTTCTCCAAAGATATTTCAAAACAACAGCATTCAGATACGGTAACTGTGCATGTTTAATTTTCATGGCAGCCGGTCTAACTCTGATTTAGCTCAGCAAGAAACAAAAAAACAGCTATCGAAATTTAGCCTTATTGTGTAAGTTCACGAAATGGCTCTATGTGGCAGACAACTGGAGAACTTTTGTACCTCCGATGTAAAGGCAATCGAAGGGCATCACGAATATATCCACCAGTGACTCCATACAAATGTGTTCATACGACAGATACATAACATGTGCAACGGAATGGTAAAAATGAGCAAGTCAGGCAAATACGAAGGCGGTATGCACGTCAGGGACATATGAAACGATGCTGATCGTGTCGATACATTGCATTGGTATGGCTGGAGAAACGCCATGCACACACAAACTGACGGTACGCTCAGGTGAACTGAACAGCAACTATTATATGCTGAAGTATCATGCATTGCACTGAAATAGATATTGCAATTCACAGAATGTTCACAGAATCAAAGATCTATGGTCATTTGCAGAACAGAGAGCTGGCCATAATAATCGCACGTTCCGGTTTTTGGACCATGACTCTTTAGTTTACGACAGCGCAAGTAATTATCTATCCACATATTCAATGTTAGGAGAGGTTCTGACTCAACCGCCATTTCAGCACCTGCTTTCCAGACACCTGCACCCGTTCCATGAAGATGTGTCTGAGCCTTCTCCAATTTTGCTTGAATCTACGCCGCTTGGTTAAAAAGCCACTCAACTAATGAAAATGGGTGCCTTCTTATCCAACCTGTTTATTGCCCTGATAATCATATGCACTTACAAAGAACATAGAACAGTGCAGCATAGTACAGGCCATTGAGCCCACAATGTTGTGCCGACCAGTTATAATAATCTAACATCAACGTAACCTACAGACCTTCAATTTACTGCTGTCCATGTGCTTGTGTAAGAGTCGCTTAAATATCCCTAATGCCTCTGGCTCCACCACCTCTGCTGGCAGTGCATTCCACACACCCACCACTCTCTGTGTAAAGAACCTACCTCTGACATCTCCCCTGTACCTTCCTCCAATCACCTTAAAATTATGTCCCCCCATGACAGCCATTACCACCCTGGGGAAAAGTCTCTGGCTATCCACTCTACCGTGCCTCTCGTCACCTTGTAAACCTCTATGAAGTCACCTCTCTGCCTTCTTCGCTCTAGTGAGAAAAGCCCTAGCTCCTTCAACCTTTTTCCATAAGACATGCCCTCCAGTCCAGGCAGATTCCTGGTACATCTCGTCTGTACCCTCTCCAAAGCATCCGCATCCTTCCTATAATGAGGCGACCAGAACTGGACACAACCTTCGAAGAGTGGTCTAACTAGGGTTTTCTTTTAAAATTGTTTTTCTGAAAGCTTTTTTCAAACAGAAGTTTTACATAAGTAATAACAGAAAAATAAACGAAAAATATTTAACAAAACTAAGTGGCTGTTATCATTATACAAAAAGAAAATATACATTAAATAGGCAGTTCCCTCACCTCAGCCCACGTCCCCCTCCCCCCCCCCGACCCGCCCCCTCTCCCCTCCCGATTGCTGCTGCTGCTGACATTTTACCGCTCCCATAGAAAGTCAAGGAAAGGTTGCCATCGCCGGCAGAACACCAGCAAGGACCCTCTGAAGGCAGATTTTATTCGCTCCAGGCTGAGGAACCCAGGCATGTCACTAACCCAGGTCTCGACATTCGTTGGTTTCGAGTCTCTCCACATTAACAAGCTGCGTCTCCAGCTACCGGGGAGGCAAAGGCCAACACCTCGGCCCATTACGCTTCGTACACTCCCGGATCCTCTGACACCCCAAAGATCGCTATTGTTGGACTTGGCTTCACCCGCGTGTCCAAAATCCTGAACATAGCCCTCGCAAAGCCCTGACAGAATTCATTGTGCGCCCGGCATGCCCAGAACATATGGACATGGTTCGTCGGACTCCCTGAACACCTCGCACACCTGTCCTCCACCCCAAAGAACTTGCTCATTCTTCCGTCGTCATGCCTGCCCGGTGTACCACCTTAAACTGAATTAAGTTGAGCCTGGCACATGATGACGAAGAATTCACCCTGTGCACAGGGCATCAGCCCACAGGCCCGCGAATAGCTCCTCACCTCGCTCCTCCTCCCACTTGCCCTTCCGTTCCTCCACTGAGGCATCCTCCACCTCCTGCAGCTCTTGGTAGATGTCTGACACCTTCCTCTCTCCTACGCAGATCCCAGACACCAGCCTATCCTGTATCCTTCGAGGGGGTAGCAACGGGAATGTCCCTACCTGTTTTTTGAGAAAGTCGCGGACGTGGAGATATCTGAAGTCATTTCCCGGGGGTAGGCTGATCTTCTCGACCCGCGCCTTGAAGCTAGGGAATCTTCCATCTATAAACAGGTCTCCCATCCTTCTAATGCCTGCCCTATGCCAGCTTTAAAACCCTCCGTCTATCTTGCCCGAGCAAATCTATGGTTGTTCCGTATCGGGGTCCAAACTGAGGCCCCCTCCTCCTTCCTCTGCCTTCTCCACTGACCCCAGACCCTCAGTACCGCCGTCACCATCGGGCCTGTGGTGTATTGTGACGGCGAGAACTGCAGTGGTGCCGTTACTAGTGCCCCTAGGCTGGTGCCTTTGCATGACGCCGCCTATAGCCGCCCCCACGCCGACCCCTCCTCCATTACCCAATTCTTAATCATGGCCAAATTCGCCGCCCAATAGTAGCTACAGAAGTTCGGCAGTGCCAACCCTCCCACTATCCCCACCCCCACCCCCCCCCGCCCCACCCCCGACTGCGCTCCAAAAACAGACTTTTAACTCGTTTAACCTGTTTGCCCAGTCAAATCCCGTGATAAACCTGTTCACTCGCTTGAAGAAGGATTTGTGGATGAAGATGGGAAGGCACTGAAAAACGAACAGAAGTCTGGGGAGAACCGTCATCTTCACAATCTGCATCCTTCCCGCCAGGGAAAGTGGGAGCATGTCCCACCATTTAATGTCTCCCTCCATCTGCTCTACAAGACGAGATAGATTGAGCCTGTGTAGGGTGTCCCAGTTCCTAGCCACCTGTATACCTAGGTAACGAAAGCTTCTCTCCACCATCTTGAGCGGGAGCTCCCCCAGTCTCTCCACCTGACCCCTAGCGTGGATTACAAACAGCCCACTTTTCCCCAGGTTCAACTTGTACCCCGAGAAGCTCCCAAAGTCCCTTAGGATCCGCGTGACCTCCCCATCCCCTCTAGTGGGTCCGAAATAAACAATAGCAGGTCGTCTGCGTGGAGGGAAACCCGGTGCTCCTCCCCCTCCCCCACCCCAGACCTGCCCCCTCCAGTTCGTTGAAGTCCTCAGCGCTTTGGCCAACGGCTCAATTGACAGGGCAAACAGTAGCGGGGATAGGAGGTACTCTTGCCTCGACTCTCGATGCAGTCTACAATACTCCGACCTCAGCCGGTTCGTGGATACACTTGCTACGGGGGCCTGATACAGTAGCTTGACCCACCCTATGAATCCCTCACCAAATCCAAACCTACCTAACACTTCCCACAGATATTCCCATTCCATCCTGTCAAAGGTTTTCTCTGCATCCATTGCAGCCAGTAGTTCTGCGGCCCTCATTCTGAGGGCATCATAATAATATTCAGGAGCCTCCTCACGATTGTGTTCAATTGCCTGCCCTTGACGAAACCCGTCTGGTCCTCCTCAATCACTCCCGGGACGCAGTCCACTATTCTGGTAGCCAAACATTTTGCCAGCAGTTTGGCATCCACATTCAGGAGCGATATCGGCCTGTAGGATCCACATTGACGCGGATCCTTCTCCCTTTTCAAAATGAGCGAGATCAATGCCTGCGGCACCGTCGGGGGGAGGGTTCCTTCTCTCTTTTGCCTCGCCAAAGATTCTTACCAGGAGTGGGCTCAGTAGCTACGAGAATTTCTGATAAGATTCTACAGGGCAGGGGTCCGGACACGTGGCCTTGCCCGACTGCATACTTGCTAGGCCCTTAACTATCTCCTCCAACTAAGTAAGGGCCCCACTCCCTCCACCAGATCTTCGTCCACCCTTGGGAACCTCAATTTAACCATAAATTGCTTCATCATTTCCCCTCCACTCGGGGGTTCTGACCCGTACAGTTTACAATAAAACTCCTTGAAGTCTTCATTGATCTTCTCTGGGCCCAAGACCGTATTACCTTCCTTATGCCTCACTCCCCCGATCTCCCTGGCCGCCACTCTCCTGCGAGGTTGGTGCGCCACCATCCTACTTGCTTTCTCCCCATACTCGTAGACTGCCACTTTCACCTTCCTCAGCTGCGCTTCCGCCTTTCCAGTGGTCAGCAAATCGAACTCTGCCTGCAATCACCGGCGCTCCTTGAGCATCCCCTCCTCGGCGGTCTCCACGTACTTCCTGTCTACTCTAAGTATCTCTCCCACCAGCCTCTCCCTCCCGTCCTCTCCATCTTCTCTCTGTGGGACCTAATAGAAATAAAATCCCCACTGATAACCACCTTCATAGCCTCCCAAACCGTTGTTACTGTTACCTCCGCTGTGTCATTTGTTACCACATAGTTTTGGATGCTCCTCCTTATCCGCCCACACACCTCTTCATCCGCTAGCAGCCACACATCCGGTCCCCAGAGAGGGTGACGCCCTCGCCCCGCCCCCTGTCGCAAGTCCACCCAGTGCGGGGCATGGTCCGTGACTGCAATGGCCGAATACTCGACCCCCTCCACCCTCGTGATTAGTGCCCTGCTCAACAGCAAAAAGTCAATCCGCGAGGACACATTGTGTATATGGGAGAAAAAGGAGAACTCCTGCGCCTTTGGCCGCGGGAATCCCCATGGGTCCACGCCCCCCATCTGCTCCATGAACTCCCACAGGGTCCTGGCCGCCGCCGGTCTCATTCCCGACCTGGACTTAGACCGGTCCAGTGCCGGATCCAGGACAGTTTTAGATCCCCCCGCACCCCCCCCCCCCCCCCCCCACGCACCCCCACCCATGATCAAGTTACTTGATTCCAAGTCCGGGATTTTACCCAACATGCGCTTCATGAATTCCATGTCATCCAAGTTCGGGGAATAAACGTTCACTAACACGACCCGGGCCCCCTGCAGTTTGCCACTTATGTACCTGCCCCCTTGTCCGCCACAATACTCCCTGCGTCAAAGCCGCCAGTTTACTAACCAGCAATGCCACCTCTCTGGTCTTTGATTCTAGCCCCGAATGGAACACCTGACCCACCCATCCCCTCCTTAACCTTGTTTGGTCAGCGAGTTTTAAGTGCGTCTCCTGCAGCATGGCAACCTCCGCCTTTAATCCCTGTAAATGCAAGAAACCACGGGTCCTCTTGAGCAACCCATTCATACCCCTCGCATTCCACGTCATCAGCATGGACGGGGGTGGGGGGGGGGGGTGGGGGGGGGGGGGAAAGGGGGGGTTGAACCCTCCCCCCTCCCTGCCGACTGACCATCTCCCTTTGACGGCCAGCAACGTCCCCGTGCCCTCCCCCGCTCTCTCCAGCCCTCCCGCCGGAGGCCCCACAACCCGACACTCCATCCGTCCCTAACAGTTGGCTCCCCCTCAGTCAGCAACGCAGTGCCCCCCCCCAACCCCCAATCCCAACCCCCGTGCCAAGCACCCGCTTAGCACTGCTCCCCCCCATTATGATTTCGTAAGTCAGCTGACCCAGGCTGACCCATGCTCACCCCGGCCGCTCCTGCCTCTATCTGCAAACTTACTATTTTCTCCTCTTTCGCCCCACGCCCCCCCTCCCCCACTGGGTAAGAGGGCACGAGCCAGCCAGATTCTTCCCGTGCAATGAAAAACATAACCCGGGCGTTACCCGCCCCCTGAGAGAAACACAGTAAAAAATATAGAAAAAACCCGGAAAAAGAAAAGCGAACTTAAAATTCTACTACCAATCTTAAATCAGGCCAACAACCGGTTTCACATCCCCACCAGACCGTTTCACCCAAGTGCAGCTGCCGCTTAGTTCGAGTCCAGCTTTTCATGCTTAATAAATGTCCACGACTCGTCCGGTGTATCAAAATAATGGTGCCTGTCCTGGTACTTTACCATCGCTGGATGCAGGAGCCCGAACTTCACCCCATTGCTGTGGAGGACCGCCTTAGCCCGGTTGAATCCCGCACGCCTCTTAGTCAGTTCAGCTCACAAGTCATGGTATATGTGAATCTCGTTGTTCTCCCACTTACTGCTCCGCTCCTTCTTTGCCCAACGTAAGACACGCTCCCTGTCTGTGAAGCGGTAGAACCTTATCAACATCGCCCTCGGTGGTTCATTCGCCCCAGGCTTCCTCGCGAGGTCCAGTTCTGAGGGCCACGGGAAGACTCCCGTGCCCATCAGCGTCCCCAGCATTGTAGTCACATACGTGCTCACGTCCGCCACCTCCACACCTTCAGGGAGGCCCAGAATCCGAAGATTGTTACTCCAAGACCTATAATCGAGGTCATCCAGTCTCTCCTGCCATCTCTTGTGTAGGGCCTCGTCCGCCTCCACTATGACCGCCAGACCCAGGATCTCATCCTCATTATCAGATACCTTCCTCTCCACCTCTTTAATCGCCTTCTTCTGCACCTTCTGAGACTCTACCATCTTTTCCATTGATGCCTTCATAAGGGCCAGCATCTCCGTCTTCAGCTCTGTGAAGCAGCTTCTCAGAAACTCATGCTGCTCTTTCGACCACTGGGCCCACGCTGCTTGGTCCGCGCCCGCCGCCATTCTGTCCTCCCGGACCCACTCGGCTCCTGGTTCCCTCCATACAGCAGTGGGGGAAACCTCTCCAGCGTCCTTTGCCACGCCGGGAATCACCGCTCCGTTTAAAGGCCCGAAACTCCGATCCCGGCGGGGGCTGCCGTGTGCGCGACCTATTCGGACATGGCCGCTTTCGGAAGTGTCTAACTAGGGTTTTATAAAGCTGCAGCAAACCCTCGCGGCTCTTAAACTCAATCCCCCTGTAAATGAAAGCCAACACTTCTTAACAACCCTATCGACCTGGGTGTCAACTTTGAGGGATCTATGTACGTGGACCCCAAGATCCCTCTGTTCCTCCACACTTCCACGAATCCTGCCTTTAAACCTGTATTCAGCATTCGAATTCGACCTTCCAAAATGAATCACTTCACATTTATTAATGTTGAACTCCATCTGCCACTTCTCAGCCCAGCACTATCTCAATCCTCAACACTCTCTTCAACTCCCCCAACCTTCGTGCCATCGGAAAACTTATGAACCAGCCCTTCCACTTCCTCATCCAAGTCATTTATAAAAACCACAAAGAGCACATCTATCAGGTCCCCTCTCAGCCTTCGCTACTGCCAGAATAAAAACGTCCCAGTCGATACAATCTACCCTCATCGTTCAGAATGTACATATGAGGACAGCACGGATGCGCAGTGGTTAGCACTACTGCCTCCCTGGCAGCGAGGTCTCACGATCAATCCTGGCTCTGGGTCACTGTTGGTGTGATGTTTGCACATTCTCCCCGTATTTACTTGGGTTTCGCTCGCACAACCGAAAAAATGTTCAGGGTCGGTGGATTGGCAACGCTAAATTGCCCCTTAATTGGAAAAAAGTTATTTTAACAAAATGTACATGTGAGAAAGCATCCTAATAGGTCCCTTCTAAACCCGCTTCATTGCGTCACATTCTCCTATTACGTGGCGAATAGACCTGCACGCAGTAGTCCAATTGTGGCCTAGCAAGTTCCAGCCGGACTTCTCCGATACCTTCGATAATAAAGGCAAGAATCTCATATGCAAACTGAAACACATAATTTCCCTGCCCGATCACATTCAGGGATCTCTGGGTATGGAGATCAATTTCAATCTTTTCTTCAGTATTTTGCAGGGTTCTATCATTCTTGTGTAATCCTTTGTCTTGTTAGCTCTCCCAAGTGCATTTCCTCACATTTTTCCAGGTTGCATTCCCTATCCCACTGAGTTGAATATCTGGCCAGTTGATTGACCTCTTCCTCCACTCTAAAAATAATCTTTATTTGTGTCACAAGTAGGCTTACATTAACACTGCAATTAAGTTTCTGTGAAAAGGCCTTAGTCGCCACTCTGCGGCGCCTGTTCAAGCAGACTGAGGGAGAAATAAGAATGTCCAACTCACCTGACAAACATGTCTTTCGGGAAGAAAGCGGGGCATTTGGAGGAAATCCTCACATACACGGGAGAACGTGCAGACTTCGCATAGACAGTGACCCGAACCAGGAATCGAACCCGGTTTCCTGGCGCTGTCAAGCAACAGTGCTAACTACTGTGTCACCATGCCGCCCTACGTCTATACTCCTAACTATTAACCAAGTACTAATTTGCGTATCGACTGCGAGCTTCTTTCTTAGCCACTCCATGTAAATTACTCACAAGAAAAAGACCAGGAACCCCAGTGCCAAGCCTTCTGGAGACTACTACAAACAGACTTCCAGTTGCAGAAATATCCCACTATCAATAACCACTGCTTCTTGGCTCAACCAATTTGGGATCTAATGTGCCACGTTCCCGTAAATTATCCGCTCCCTTTCATTCTTGACATGTCTGCCATGAAGCAACTATCGAAAGCTTTGCTGCAGTTCACATGGCCCATTTGAACTGCATTATCCTTCTCACCATATTGAATTACGTCATCAAATTAATCGATTAACATTGTCAAACACGACCTTGCGCTTACAAATAAATGCTGACTGTCTCTGATTAATCGGTGTCTATCAAGGCAGAATTATTCTGTCCCCCAGAATTCGTTTCTGTGAGCTCACGGTCAACGAGATTAGACTCTATATAATGACCTTGCCTAGATTAGTGGAACTTAGTTCGATGAACCAATAACCCAAACACGTCTTATAGGTCAGGCACACTGAAGGCGAATTAGGAATTTCCAATTCAACTGGCAAACATCTCTTTCGGGAAGAAAGCGAAGCATTTGGAGGAAATCCTCACATAAAAGGGGAGAACGTGCAGACTAGCCAAAGACAGTGACCTGAGCCAGAACCGGGTTTCATGGTTCTGTGAAACAACAGTGCTAACCACTGAAGGGCACCTCGTGTATGCTTAAGTCACAGGCGCGTTTGTTTTACATTGCAGAGCCAACATGAAACGACCATTGGTTTATAAACATCGACATAATTCTTTGTATGCAAACATGCAGTGGCAATTGCAGACATGTAACGAACGTGAAATGGTTCTTGCTGTCGTTGTCATTACCGTTGTTGATCTTATCCAGTTTGTCTTCTAAATAATTTAAAGTAAAATACTTTATCATTTGAATGTGACGCCAAAGGCTTTCGCATTTAACATAATATTAATCGTCACATGGAATCAATCAATTCAGTTTTCGTGCCAAATCTGTCCTCCATGTTTTAGTCTTCCAGTCAGGAAGATTGGGACCCATCAATTTTTGGATCCGACGCTGGTAGGCATTTCTTCCGGGACCTACCCATCCTGGCTCAATGCCAATTATGTTTCTCAGGCGTTTTTGCAATACACAGCAAGCGCAGTTAAATCGGGAGGGGACGATTCTTTTCTCCAGTGAATCGTTGTGAGTGAATGAATGTTTGAGATAAGACGTGAGTGGGTTAATAAATAAATGGGCAATTGTTTGAGTGAGTGAGTGAATTAAGTTTTATGACTGAGATGGTGGTTCAGGAGCGCAGGTGGATGAGTGTGTGAGAGGATAGTTGTGTCGCTGGATCAGGTTAACAAGTGAGGAGGTGGTTAGCTCGTATGTTGATGACTTTACTTTCTAAATAGTGTCGCTGAGGTGGCGAAATTGGTCGCCTGATGGATGGTTTACGTAGATGAGATAGTTCGGTGTGTTTTTGGATGAGAAGCTTGAGGTGGGGAAGGGGACTGTTGGCTAGACGTGGCTTTTTTCTGAATGGTACGTGGTGATATAGTGATCATAACTTTCCTGTGCCGATGAGGGTGCAGTGTCGTGCTTGTGGATTCTGTCGGGTGGCTAGTTTGGTCGGGGGAAGGCGTCGTCGGAACATCTCGGGATCTGCTTGACTGACGCGGATGTTTACGGTCGGTGGGCTGGTAATCGGGTCGGGATTTAAGTCAGATGGGGGCAGTATGTTTGTCCACGCGACGAGGGTGGCGAGGGGCGCGGCGGGTTAGGGTAATTTCGAGACTTATCGGAGGAAATCCTGTCATCCTCGTGTCTGGTGTCGGCTGATGATTTAGTGTGTAGGTAGGTATAGGGGCCGGTTTAGCACAGGGCTAAATCGGTGACTTTGAAAGCAGACCAACGCAGGTCCGCAGCACGATTCAATTCCCGTACCAGCCTCCTCGTACAGGCGCCGGAATGTGGCGACTCGGGGCTTTTCACAGTAACTACGTTTGAAGCCTACTTGCGACAATAAGCGATTTCCATTTCATTCTTTTTCAGTGGTCGAGTGCCAGCTGTTGACTCAGCCTATTGCGTTTGATCAGCTTATATTCTGCAGAGTATTTCCTGAATAATTCTGAAATGAAGTCGTGTAGATTTGGTCTATGTCGCAGACTGGAGGACAATAATGTAAATTTGCCCAGGGTCCCGGACAGAGTGGGCGGGGTGGGGGTGGGGGTGTGTGTGTGGGGGGGGGGGGGTTTGGGTGGAGTTGAATCCCGCCCTACGCTGGATTCTCAGCTGAGAGTCCACCTAGCCACCACTGCCATCAAGAACGGATACATCATTTTCCATTCTTTGCAGCAGCACCGGAGAATCTTGTTGTGAAGGAACGGAGAACCTGATCCCGAACACAATTTAATACATTCCCCAATGAATTCAATGTGTAATTCAAGGAACACAACGTAATTACTTTGATTGTGTGCAGAATATGTTGTTACCCCGAGATGGTGTTATTCGCGTGAACAGCCGGGACACAATGAGCAGAAGCACAGTAAATGCAGGCAAGAACTGGTGGATAGCCGTTGCAGACCTAAGCTGGCTTGTATCGAGCATCAAACGAGGCCTAGAGCATCTTTCATAAAATGGCCCCTTGTGACATTGAAACTGCAATTAATTAATTTAAGAAAAATAACATGTTTACTCACTTGCATACTTAATTTGCTGCTTCAACTCTTCTAGTTCTGCAAGAAGAAACAATAAACTTTCATGCCTTCAGTGTTAAATACCAAACATTTCCTAACTTTAAGTCAAATTGATCACATCTTATAATTGCAATTATAGTTTGATTTGAGAAAATTGATCAAATGTTGGTGCTAGTGTACGAATACTATGTAGACAATTTACTGCCATGAATGATAATGCATCTATTTTTATTCGCTTGCCGAATCAATAGTTTAAATGACTGAAATCCAAATCACGTAATGTTGTGAATCAATTAATATTGATTCTCATAACAACCGAACGACAAGCAGTCGGCAGCACCACTGCTACTGCACCACAGTACCAGGTACCTTGCTTCGATTACGGCCTGTGCTGTGTGTGGAGTTGGCACGTTCCCCACGTGTCAGCGTGGGTTTCCTCTCACAGGCGAAAGATATGTAGGTTAGTTGGAGTGGCCATGTTATATTTCCCTTAGTGACAGATGATATGCAATGTTGTTGGAGCTACAGGTATACGGCGTGAGAATGAGCCCAGGTCGGGTGCTCGTTTCCATGGGCGAATGGCTACCTTCTGCACTGGAGTGATTCTATGCATTCTATGAAACCTGCTCAATATTTATTTTCGGGAAACAAATCTGCCGTCCCACCTCGCCTTCTCTACATGTGATCCTAATGGCAAATAACTATGTTTGACTCTGCAACGTTTTCAACGACAATTAAAAATTGCTTGCTCTGCGGCTGATGGGCAGACACCAGGAAATAATCCACATAGCTTTCAAAGGACAATATTCGATAGTAGTATTGATAGTTCCCGCACTTGTCAGTCGATAAACGATAATATCACTGAGATAACCAAATAAGAAAAGTTTTGTGAAAGTGGTATAGATAATTACGGCTAACTTTCACCTGAGAAAAACGACTTCAACACATCAAAAAAAGTCATTATTGGAAATGCATTCAGAGCTGTTTTTTTTAAATGAACATTTCAATTTCCAGCTGGCTTGCTGGATGGCACAATAGTTCGCACTGCTACCTCACGGCGTCGAGGAGCCGGTTTCGATACCTGCTCTTGGTCATTGTCCGATGTGCAGTTTGGACATTCTTCCCGTGCCTGCTCGAGTCTTACCCCCGTAACTCAAAGATGCAGGGCAGGCAGATTGGCCACTCAGAATTGCCCCTTAATTGGAAAAAAATGTTTCGGTACTTTCAATTTCATGTTGTGAGCCAATTAATGGTCCAATCTGGAATTGCATTCGGACGCATTTAGGAATTCTGGGATGGTTCCTGAACAAGAACATTTGCTGATAATTAGATGGGATTCTCTGGTCCCCGGGTCCAGCGGTATTGTGCCGTGTGTCATTCGCTGGCGACGGGATTCAATTCACCTGGCGATTGACAGTGGAACCATCTAGCGGCCGCTGACTGTTTCCCGCGCATGCGCAGTGGAGGGAGTCTCTTCCGCCAAGGAAAGAGTGCCCCCATGGCACAGGCCCGCCCGCGGATCGGTGGGCCCCGACCGATCGCGGGCCAGGCCACCGTGGGGGCAGCCCCCGGGACCAGATCGCCCCGCGCCCCCCCCCCCCCAGGACCCCGGAGCCCGCCCACGCCGCCTTGTCCCGCCGTTCCAAATGTGGTTTAATCCACGCCGGCGGGACAGGCAATTCATCGGCGGGACTTCAGCCCATCCGGGCCAGAGATTCCAGCGGGAGGGGGGGGGGGGGTGCGCCAACCGGCGCGGCCCGATTCCCGCCCCTGCCGAATATACGGTGCCGGAGACTTCGGCAACCGGCGGGGGCGGGATTCACGGCGGCCAACGGTCATTCTCGGCCCGCTGGGGGGGGGGGGGGGGTCTGAGAATGACGCCCCACAAGTGATTCATACAGTCGGGAAGTCGACCCATCTGGCGCGGGGCATGGGGGGGGGGGGTGGGGAGCCTTCAGGTGACATCTAGAGTCTATCCCAACGGCGTGCAGAGTACTCACAAATGACACGAATTTGGAGGGAGTGGAGCATCAAAAACAGGCGTCGCCCTTAATGTCGGTGTCAAAAGGTATTCTCCGCCCAATCGCCGAAGTGTGATTCCGGCTGTGGCAATCGGAGAATTCCGCCCAACTTGTCAGCAACCCGAGTATCAATTGCAGGCCCGGCAAATGTCACACCGATTGTCATTGGGATCGATTCTGTTCCGCAGCATTGGTGCTAGACCCTCAGCGGTAGTGGAATCGGGCCAGGGGCGACGCTGGTTTTTGTGTCGCACCTGACGCATTAGCGTCACAGAATCGGAGAATCCCACGCTAACCCTTTTTGTTAACCAGCGCAGAGCACCACAAAACAAGCTGCCAGTAGTGCGCTGTCTGCGGGAAACGTGTTGTCTCGGCTGTTGTCTCTTGCTGTAAGTGGACATGGTTGGTCGTCTTCGAATTGTTGAGGTTTTATGCACATTGCAAGGGTTGACATACCCATGGTGTAACAGTATCACGTTTGCAAAAGCAAGGCACATAGCACGAGAAAGTAAAATATTACGAGAACGAATGTAGAGGTCCAAGTCCGAGTCAAAGCCTAAAAAAAACCTGACAATGTATGCATGTGAGCACAGCAAATCCTAAATGTGGCATTAGCAGGTGCGGACCTGGTTATTTCTAACTGCCCCGATAGCAGAGAAGAGCTTTAATAATAATAATAATGATAACAATCTTTATTGTCACAAGGACGCTTACATTAACACTGAAAATCTCCTATTCGCGACGTTCCAGCGCCTACTCGGGTACACGGAGGGAGAATTCAGAATGTACAAATTACCTAACTGAACGTCTTTGGGGACATGTGGCAGGACACCGAAACGCCCGGAGGAAAACAATGCAGACACGGAGAAAACGTACAGACTCCGCACAGATAGTGTGCCAACCCGGGAATCGAACCTGGGATCCTGAATTTGTAAAGCAACAGTGAACAGTCTTTAGAGAAAGAGAGCACTGGATGCTTAACTTTTTCTGTATCAAAGATGTTCAGGACCTGTGGGAAACAAATATAAATAGTGCTTCGCAAAAATCAAAAGGAGACATGGGGCGAGATTCTCCGACCCCCGCCGGGTCGGAAAATCGCCGGGGGCTGGCGTGAATCCCTCCCCCGCCGGTTGCCGAAATCTCCGGCAACGGAGATACGCGGGGGGCGGGAATCGCGCCGCGCCGGTTGGCGGGCCCTTCCCCCGCGATTTTCCGGCCCGAATGGGCCGAAGTCCCGCTGCTAGGATGCCTGTCCCGCCGGCGTGGATTAAATCACCTCTCTTACCGGCGGGACAAGGCGGCGCGGGCGGGCTACGGGGTTCTGGAAGGGGGGGGGGGGTGCGCGGGGCGATCTAACCCAAGGGGGTGCCCCCACGGTGGCCGGGCCCGCGATCGGGGCCCACCGATCCGCGGGCGGGCCTGTGCCGATAGGCACTCTTTTCCTTCCGCCTTCGCCACGGTCTCCACCATGGTGGAGGCGGAAGAGACTCCCTCAACTGCGCTTTCGCCGCCCGGTGATGTCATTTCCGCGCCAGCTGGCCGGGCACCACCGGCCTTTTCCGCCAGCTGGCGGGGCGGAAATTCGTCCGGCGCTTGCCTAGCCCCTTATGGTTGGGTCTAGGTCCCCAAAGATGCGGAGCATTCCGCACCTTTGGGGCAGTGCGATGCCCGACTGATTTGCGCCGTTTTGGGCGCTAGTCGGCGGACATCGCGCTGATACCGGAGAATTTCGCCCCTTTACCGATAGCTGGAGGGGCGGAAATTAGTCCGGCGCCGGCCTAGCCCCTCAAGGTTGGGGCTGGTCCCCCCAAGATGCGGTGGATTCCGCACCTTTGGGGCAGTGCGATGGCCGACTGATTTGCGCCGTTTTTGGTGCCGGTCGGCGGACATCACGGCGATACCGGAGAATTTCGACCATGCAGTTCAATGAAATTATGCGTTTAATGAGAGCCAATGAAAAATATCTCCCGGAACCATTATGTCATTGAGAGTATATGAACAGTTTGGAAAGCAACCAGCACAGAGGCACATACAATGAATTGTATCTCGAAAAGGCCTTAATTAATTACATAATGAAAGCAGGGCTAGATAAAATACATAAGGAGGACTGTCTCTGAAGACGTTCAGGCGAATGTCCTTTCAGTTATTTTCGGGACATTGGGGAATGGTAATAATTTTGCCTCTGGTTGGAGAATAATGCGGGGCAAGTGCATCCAGTCACAAACGGAGCGCAGTTAGACAACAAAACCGTATGATTATAATGTTTGCCTTTCTTGAAAAAAACGAGACAAACGTGCAAAAAAAGTAATTATTCTACTCGTCGCCCAGCCGTGTGCATCTCTGCCGACCGTCGTTCATTTGCGATGGGATTCTTCACACTCGCTGCTTGTGATTTGTATTGAAACCACCCCATGCCCTCCAGAAACCAGCTGACGTGGGTGCGGTGCCAGTGGAAAAATTAATTCCGACGACCGCCCTGAACTTTCCAATTCTGCTTTTTTATAAAATGTTTTGAGGCATTGCGCGCGCGTGTTCCTTTGTGGAAAAAATATTTCTGAGAATGAATCCAGAGATGAGTGACAGAGTGCAGAAGCTCTGACTGTCCTTATTGGAAAAGGAAGATTCACTAAATAATTGATAGAGCTAGGCCATATTGCAGGTGTGGTAAATATCAGTTGGCTCGTAATTGCTGCGATTGACAGAAGTTTTGGATTTAAAAGGCGACTGGCAAAAGAAGCAACGGCGACAAAAGGACAGTCTTTCACGAGACAAACATTGTTTTGGACCAGGAATTCTTTGTTTGTGAGCAACGTGAGCAGATACTCCTATGTGAGAGTAGAAATAAAAAAATGAATAGACTGATGTTTTCGTATTTTTCAGTGGAAGGAAAATTGTGTATTGAGCTTGTGGCAGAATATTAAACGTGGACTGAAAATCATCTTGACTTAGCGCCGTTTCCTCAGAATAGTTCTGTCCCTTGTTTATTCCACATCTGCGTAATGGGAATTAATTTACCTATAGATTTCTCAAGGAGCAGTCGGTCTGTAACACAAGGAAGTAAAAACTAATTAATTAGTTGAAAGTGACTTAATCTCTGATTGAATACAAATTTCTGCAGAAAATTAGACAATACTTTTGAGCTCGTCGATGCTGGTCGGTTAAGAATTATTCTTTTTTGTTTAATTTTGCGGAGGACGAAATTAAGCTCATGATTAAAATATTCACAGTCAGAATATGAAGCTCATGGTGCCATTTTTCTTCTCTTTTTGGAGTAACCAAACTGAGGGGGGGAAGAGTGGTAAAGTGCTCAGTATCACTAACAATTCTGGGGACGTGAGTTTCATTCCGGCCCTGTGTGACTGTTTGTGTGGAGCTTTCACATTCTCGCCCGTTTGTACAAATATATAAAACAAAAAACAAAAACAAAAAAGAGTGGCGAAGGTAAATATTATTCCTTTCGAAGACGAGAAGGGAGATTTAATACTGGGAGATGAGGAAATGGCAGAGGAACTGTACATGTTGTGTGGGTCGGTCTTGACAGTGGAAGACACAAATAACATGCCAGTGACTGGTAGAAATGAGGCTATGACAGGTGAGGACCTTGAGATGTTTGTTGTCACAAAGGAGGGAAAGCTAATGGGGCTAAAGGTAGACACATCTCATGGCCTGGTGGAATACATTCCAGAGTGCTAAAAGCGATGGCGAGGGTAATTGCAAATGCAGTAGTGATAATTTCCCCAAATTCACTAGACTCTGTGGTGGGCCCGCCGGATTGGAAATTGGCAAACGTGACATCACTGTTTAAAAAAGGAGGTAGGCAGAAAACGGGTAATTAATGGCCAGTGAGCTTAACTTCGAGAAAGGGAAGATGCTGGAATCTATCATCAAGGAAGAGATACCGAAATTGTCCCATTGGACAGACGCTGCATGGGTTCATAAAGGGCAGGCCGTGCGTAACTAATTTAGTGGAGTTTTTTGAGGACATTACCAGTGCGGTAGATTACGGGGAGCCAATGGATGTGGTATATCTGGATTTCCAGAGAGCCGTTGACAAGGTGCCACACAAAAGATTGCTGCATAAGATAAAGATACATGCTATTAAGGGTAAAGTAGTAGCATGGAGAGAGGAATGGTTAATTAATAGAAAGCAAAGACTGGGGATTAATGGGTGTTTCTCTGGTTGTCAATCAGTAGCTAGTGGTGTCCCTCAGGGATCAGTGTTAGGCCCACAATTGTTCACAATTTACATAGATGATTTGGAGTTTGGGACCAAGGGCAATGTGTCCAGGTTTTCAGAAGACACTGAAATGAGTGGTAAAGCAAAATGTGCAGCGGATACCGGACGTCTGCAGAGGGATTTGGACAGGTTAAGTGAATGGGCTAGGGTCCGGCAGATGGGATACAATGTTGACAAATGTGAGGTTATCCATTTTGGAAGGAATAACAGAAAAAGGCATTATTATTTAGATGACAAAATATTAAAACATGCTGCTGTGCAGAGAGATCTGGGTGTGCTCGTGCATGAGTCGCAAAAAGTTGGTTTACAGGTGTAACAGGTGATTAAGACGGCGAATTGAATTTTGTCCTTTATTGCTAGAGGGATGGTGTTTCAGACAAGGGAGGTTATGCTGCAATTGTATAAAGTGTTCGTGAGGCCACACCTGGAGTATTGCGTTCAGTTTTGGTCTCCTTACCTGAGAAAGGACGTACTGGCGCTGGAGGGTGGGCAGAGGATATTCACTAGGTTCATCCCAGAGTTGAAGGGGTTGGATGACGAGGAGAGGTTGCGTAGACAGGTGCTGTACTCGTTGGACTTCAGAACGATGAGGGGGTATCTTATGGAAACATATACAATTATGAAGGGAATAGATAAGATAGATGCGGGCAGGTTGTTTCCACTGGCTGGGGAAAGCAGAATTAGGGGGCATAGCCTCAAAATAAGGGGAAGTAGATTTAGGACTGAGTTTAGGAGGATCTTCCTCACACAATGAGTTGTGAATCTATGAAATTCCTTGCCCAGTGAAGCGGTTGAGGCTCCTTCATTAAATGTTTTTAAGAGAGAGATAGATAGTTTTTTGAAGAATAAAGGGATTAAGGTATTGGTGTTCGGGCCGGAATGTGGAGCTGAGTCCACAAACGATCAGTCATGATCTCATTGAATGGCGTAGCAGGCTCGAGGGGCCAGATGGCCCACTCCTGCTCCTAGTTCCTATGTTCTTATCTTGTTATGTTCTTATCTCTCTGTGGGCATCCTCCCACAGTCCAAAGATTAACTCTTTAGATGGGTTGTCCATGCTAAAAATTGCCCCTTTGTGTCCGAGAATGTGCAGGATCAGTGGATAGGCCATGGTAAAAATGACCCATTTGTGTTCTACGATGTTCAGGTTCGGTGGATTGGCCATGGTAAAATACATTGTTGCCACTTACCGTCTGCTTTCATCTTTCCATCCTTTCCTTGAGAAAAAACCCAAAACATAGTTGCTCATATTTGCGAAATTTGAGTTCATTATTTGAAATTTACACTCGAATAATACAAACCAGCTCTCCAACATTGCTGATGACATGCCCTCATGTCAGAAATACAAGTTTGCCACCAGCTGAAAAAGCAGGCAGTCACGAGGGAAATAGCGCAGGTTACCGATAGCAAAGGCAGATTGGTAACAGACCCAAAGGAGGCCAATCGGGCATTTGAGACATTCTACGGGAGACTGTACACCTCCGAGCCCCCCGACGGGAATGCGGGAATGAAACAGTTCCTAGACAGACTGGAACTGCCAGTGGTGGGGGAAGACAGACGGGGGGAGCTGGAAGCACCAATAGACCTTGGAGAACCACGGAGCATCAGTTCCATGCAGACGGGTTCCCGGCGGGCTTCTACAATAAATTCGCACCAGACGTGGACCCACACCTAAGGGACATGTTTGCGGACACGCTGGCAGGGGGCACCGTGCCCCCAACGCTAGCGCAGGCCACAATCTCACTAATACCCCAAAAAGATAAAGACTGATGGGATGTGGATTGTACAGACCTATTGCACTACTGAACATGGATGCGAAAATACTCGCAAAGGTCCTGGCGAAAAGACTGGAGGGCTGCGTACCAGAGGACCAAACGGGCTTTGTCATGGGTAGGCAGCTCACAGCGAGCATCAGGCGGCTGCTGAATGTGATAATGACCCCACCTCGGGGAGAGAACACCAGAGGTGATCGTCTCTCTGGACGCAGAAAAGACCTTTGACAGAGTCGAATGGAGCTACCTCCTCGAGGGACTGGAACGGTTTGGGATAGGAGCGGGATTCCCCGCATGGGTGGGGCAACTGTACAACACTCCCAAAGCGCGTGTCCGAATGAACACCACCAGCTCTGAATACTTCCAGCTACAGAGCGGAACAAGACAGGGCTGCCCCTGTACCTACGTTTGTTCGCGCTAGCGATCGAACCCCTGCCGATAGCCCTGCAGAAGCAAAAAGGTGGAAGGGAATCTGGAGAGGAGACAGAGAGCACAGAGTCTTACTCTATGCAGATGACCTGCTCCTCGATGTCTCAAAGCCACGGGAGGGACTGAAGGCAATACTGCAAATACTGAAAGTGTTTGGAACCTTCTCGGGCTACAAACGTATCCTGGGCAAAAGAGAGACATTCTCAGTGACCCCCAAAGCGGCAGAGATGAGCTGAAGGGGCCACCGTTCAAAACGGCGTAGAACGGATTCCGTTACCTGTGGATCCAAATAGCCAGAGACTGGACACATATCGACAAGTGGAACCCGACGAGCCTGGTGGAGGGAGCAAGAAAAGACCTTCAATGGTGGGGCTCACTCCCACTCTCCTTGGCGGGAACAGTACAGACGATCAAACTGAACGTAGGGCCTGGGTTTCTCTTCCTGTTTAGATCCATCTCGATCTTCATCCCCAAGGCCTTTTTCCAAAACATAAACAGGCTAATCATGGCGTTTGTGTGTGTCTGTGGGGGGGGGGGGGGGGGGGGCGGGGGGGGCAAGAACCCGAGAATTCCCAAACCGACACTGCAAAGAGGGAACGCCAGAGGGGGCCTGGCTCGACCGAACATACAAAACTAAGACTGGGCAACAACGGTGGAAAAAGTGATGGGATGGGTACAAGAACCCGACACAAATTGGGTAAGTATGGAGGAGGCATCCTGTAAAGGAACAACCCTCCGGGCCCTGGCCACAGAAGCAATCCCATTCTCTTCAACAAGTTACACAACGAGCCCAGTGGTAGCGGCCACGCTGAGCACGTGGACCCAGTTTAGACAACACTTCCGGATAACCAAAGTGTGCCTTATGGCGCCCATCTACGGCAATCACAGATTTCCCCCAGCCACGCAAGATACCACTTTCAAAAGATGGAGGCGGGACGAGGGCACACTGCCGGTCGGGGTCTTCTACGTGGGGCACCGACTGGCGACAATGGACGAACTGACGAGGAAGTGCAAACTATCAAGAGGACAGGAATTGGGACACCTCCAAATAAATCACTTCCTCCGCAAAGAGACAGTAAGGCACCCAGGGCCCCCAGAAAGCACCCTACTAGAGGACCTGACAGGCACAAGCAGAGCGAAGGGAGGGGGGGAGGGGGCTATATGGGAAAATATACGGACAGCTACTGGACACAGCCCGAATACCACTGGACGGGACCAGCCAGAAATTGGAGGACGAACTGGGTACAGAGGTGGGATGGGGACTTTGGAGCGAAGCACTGAGTAGGGTGAGCTCCACCTCCTGCGCAAGGCTAAGCCTAATGCAGCTCAAAGTGGTGCACAGATCGCACCTGACCAGAACCCAACTGAGCAGGTTCTTTCCGGAGATGGAGGACACATGTGAACGGTGCCAGAGGGACCCGGCCAACCACACTCGCATGTTTTGGGCGTGCCCCAAGCTTGACGGGTTCTGACAGCCTTCTCCGAAGCAGTGTACAAGGTTGTGGGGCGAGGGTGAAGCCATGCCCAATAGTGTCAATCTTTGGGGAGAGGAGCAGCCAGAGATACTCATGGGGAAGGGGCCAACGCTCTTGCTTTCGCTTCCCTAATCGCACGCTGGAGAATCGTGCTCGGCAGGCGATCGGCAGCACCACCCAAAGCTGCAGACTGGCTCGTTGACCTCTCGGAATTTCTCCACCTGGAGAAGATTATGTACGCCATCCGAGGGGCAGAGGAAGGCTTCCTGGATATTTGGAGGCAGTTCGTCGGCCTGTCCCACAACCTGTTCGAGGCCAGCGACGAAGAGTAAGCCAGAGAGAAAAAAAGATGAAGAACCAAAGGACTGCGCAACCCGGGGAGAGAAAAATGGGGAAACCAGGGAGAAGAGGAAGGGTGCTGAAAAAATGGGGAGGGGGGGGGGGGGGGGAGGAGGAAGGAGGGGATATCATCGACCGATCCAGACGGCGGCAAAATATACATACAGTTAGTCAACTGACGGACAAAACAAACTTCTCTGTAAAATAATGCAAATTAGGACAGGCAAGAAAAATGTAATGTATATAAGTAACAACTGTTTATAAATATGAGAAAAGCCAATAAAAAGATTGTTTTTAAAAAGAAAGACATGTTTACCTGTTAAGTGGTTTGAAACTCTTTGCGGTTATAGAACCTCCATGTGGATGCAACAAAAAATATGGTCCATTCTCCAAGAATAGATGCTCGCCATTAATCCATCTTTATCATATTTGTGATGGAGACAGTGGTCAATAGCCTTTGGATACAATCTCCATCCAGTGTCGATGGTACTATGCCTCTCAAATTTCACATCTCAGAACAAACATTACATGCAGACGTCTGGTTAAACCAATGTACTACTCGCTAGATAGTAAAATAAAACATAAATGTATGCCTTACCCATGCCCTGTATTATATCTGTCAGTCTCTTCACCTCTGAAATAAATACAAACGTCCCCGAATTAGCACGCTGCCGAGAACTAAAAAGGAAATTTGAAAATAAGAGAAAAATAAATAAAATGGGAAGAAGCAGCAGGAAGTAAAAAGAAAGACCTGACGGAAAAAATGGATGGATGGAACAAAGGATAGAAAAAATGAACGAAAGAATGAGTGGAATCAAAGAATGAAGAAAGGAAGAAAGAAAGATGGAAATGAATAAATGGACGAATGAAGAAATAGACAAATAAATTAATAAATCATGAAAATATAAAGAAAGAAAAACATAAATAAAGGAAGGAAGAAAGAGAAAGAAAAAAGAAAGAAAGAATACAGTAAAGCGCACTGCAGATTTAGTATGAAGAAAGAGAAACAGTTTAGAGGTTATCAGTGGCAAATTCACCTCATGCTCTTCAAAACTATCCACGATGCAATTTTGCCATGGTTTACGAGCCTCTGCGATTTCTTCATCTGACATATTTTGCGACACGATGAGGTAGTGAGTTGGTCAAATATGGCTTCGATTACAACTGGGAGTTGGGTGCACCTGACGTAAAACAGTGTTAGATAGCTCGATATGTAGTATGTTTAGACAGAGAAAGAAGCTGATCTCTGTTTACGTCGGTGGTAATATACATGGAGTGGACAACAGAGTAGTTAGGTACCTTGATAAAAATAAAGTAGCAACGTAGTTGTAAAAGTTCTAATGCTGGTGGTTCTGGAAGCCTCACACCGAGGGTAGCTGAGTCCGAGGTCTCGTTTTTATATTTATTACGTGACACGAGAGTGGCTCGATAGGCCAGCATTTATTGCTTTCCCTGTTACCCTCAGAAGGTGGCTTTGATTTGCCTTCTTGAACCGCGGAAGACATTGAGGTATAGGTACTGTGCTGTTAGGGAAGGAGTTCCAGGGTGTTGCCAAGCGGCAATGAAGCAACTGCCAAATATGTCCAAGTCAGTGTGGTGATTGAATTGGGCGGGGATCTCCAGGAGGTGTGGTTCCCAGGTATCTGCTGCTTTTGATCTTCTTGATGGTAGTGGTCGTGAGTTTGGAACGTGCTGTCCGTGAAACCTTTGTGAGTTCCTGCCGTGCATCTTTTTGATGGTACACACGGCTGCCACTCTTCGTCAGTGGTGGAGTGTGTGTATGTTTGTGAAAGGGGGAGGAATCGGGCGCGCTGCTTTGTCGCGGACGGTGCCGAGCTTCTTATAATAATCATTATTGCCACAGGTAGGCATACATTAACACTGCAATGAAGTTACTGTGAAAAGCCCTTATTCGCCACATTCTGGCGCCTGTTGGGGTACACAGAGGGAGAATTCGGAACGTCGAAATTACATAAACTTCAGTGTTGTTGGAGAAAACCTCTCCCAGCCAGCGGGGGCGATTCCCTGCACTCCTGACTTGTGCCTTGCAGATGGTGGACTTGCATTTTATTGGGGGCGACAGAGGGGGGGCGGGTTCGGAGATGAGTCACTCCTCGTAGGATTACCAGCCTTTGACCTTCCCTGGTAGCCATAGCATTAATAGCGCTGGTCCAGTTCAGCTTTTGACCAATGGCAACCGCAAGTATGTTGATTTTGGAGGTGGCAGCGATGCCAATGCCATTGAATGTCAAGAGATAGTGGTTAGATCATCTCTTCTAGGAGCTGGTCATTGCCTGGCATTGTGTTGCGCAAATGTAACTTTTGTGCCCAAGCCTGGATATTGTCCAGGTCTTGCCGCATTTGTACATGGTCTGCTTCATTATCTGACGTGTCGCAACTGGTGCTGAATATTATGAAGTCATCCACAAACATCGATATTTCTGACCTGATGATGGAAGGGAGTTAATTGATGAAGCACTTGAAGATCATCCCGTCCAGGACACCACCCTGCGGAACTCTAGCTGTGATGCCCTGTAGCTCAGATGATTGACCTCCAACTACTACAACCATCGGCGTATGTTCCAGGTATGATTCCAACCAGCTGAGTGATGTCGCCCAAATTTCCAACGACTCCAGTTTAGCGAAGATTCTTTCATGCCACGTTCGCTCAAATGCTGCCTTGATGTCAAGGGCCGCCTCTCCCACCTCACCTCTGGCATTCAGCTCTTTTTTCATATTTGCAGTTAGGTTTTAATGAGGTCAGAAGCTGAGTAACTCTGGCGGAACCCAACTGAGCATCCGTGAGCATGTTATTGCTGAGTAAGTGGCGTTTAATAGAACGGTTGATGATTTATTTCACCACTTTACTGACAATGGGCAATAGACTGATTGGCGGCTGTTCTGTTAACTCGGGTGTAAATGGGCTCGATTTCCCATGACTTCCAGCGGCGTGATTCTCGGTGGTACGCCTTCCGCTGGTGCTCTTCCCCACGTTTGCCAAAAGGATGTCCGAGTGAAACCATTCCAGGCATTGCGAAACCCATGAATGGAGGTGCGCTTGCAGTGGAAAACAAATTTAAACGACCAGAGAATTCAAAATATGTTCGCTAAGTAACTTGTAGTTTGGAGCAGGAAGAGAGGCTGACGGAACATTCCGATGGATAATCAACGGTGGGCGGGATGGAGGTTCGCTGATTGTCGATTACTCAGTGTGGGGACGGATTTGGGAATTGGTCAGTGGGAAACTCCAGGGTGGGTGGGGTGTTCAGTAGGGGTTTTGTCAGTTGGGGGGGGGGGGGGGTGGCGGCGTCACCGACGAGAGTTCCCGTTCGTCAGGGGTGGGTTCTGCAAGGAGTCTGGAAAAGTCGTCGGGCCGTTAAAGTTGGAGGGAGCACGAGTGTTTAGGGCCAATATTAGATGGCGTGACAGTGGTGGTTACTGGGGAGGACAGGTCAGGGATCAGGGTGTTGTCAGAGTACGGGTACGTATTCATGGAGCGGCTGAGTCGAAGAGTGGGGAGGAAAGTTGGGCGGGTGGCTGTGCAATCTTTTTTTTAGCGAAGGGAGTGCCAGCGCGAGTGCTCGTGTCGAACAAATATAAATGAGCGGGGATAGTTGGGATATAATTGTGGTTGGTGAGTGCAGGTGCCTTGATGTAGTCATGCCAGTGGTATGTCGCCGTCGAGTGTATAAAGCTGCTAAGTGGGAAAGACAGTTTGGAGATGGGGTTTCAATCCGGTGCTGGGGATTGCTGGAGGTGCAGTCAGGAATGCAAATGTGTCGTCGGTGTAACGGGGCGCAATGCATGGTGAGGATGGTGGAAGCGGACGGCCATTACCGGCAGGTTAGTTGTCTTCGGAATTGCGGGCAGCAGGGCATCTGGTATAAATTCACACAGACATTGGCAGTGTTCTCACCTCTTCAAACAGTTTTTCGTGTCACTATTATTGGATAGCAGTCAGAATATTCTGATAATGGGAATTTTAAACGAAGTAATGAATTTTTCCCATTGGAGGGCAACTGAAGTTTGTAATTCCCGGGAAATTGCTGCTAAATCGTCATCCTGTGTGCCGCCTCCATACCTCATTCTAGCCAAGCCACCACTCTCCCACCCTCCCCAGCTTGGAACATCCTGAGTACCGATTTTATCGGCTATCGCACCCGGCAATCTACTGTCATAACACAAGCACACTAAGACTTGAAAAGTATAATTAACTAGGCGTGATTTTCTTATTTATAATTCTGGAATTGTACAGATCTAAGCGCAGAGTATGTCACAATTATAAATACGTTTAAAGCACATACACTTGCGAATCGTTCCAATGAGTTCAGTCCATAGAAAAATCAGCCACTGCATTTGGTGATTCCCGTAGACCTGGAAGTTGGTTTGCTCTCTTATTAATTTCAAGTATGTATAAAATTTCAGCTATCAATTAAAGATCCCCTCTACTTCCACTGCCGTCGCAATCATCGAGTTCACAGTCACTCGCAGAGCATCTGTAAAATAAAATCTGTGACATCCATTGTGCATCTCCGCAGAAGACCATTGAATTGTTAGTTATTGTGCGACAACCTCTGACGACATAACTGCATTTTATAACCCATAAAACAGGACAGAATATTGTACACTAGTATCAAATCACTCATCAATCTCATTCGTGCCATGGAGACGAGGCTAAGATTCTGCATGTTTTTCGGCGGCGCGCTGTTCGTGGGGCGTATGGCGTGGCGGGCGGCGCTGCTGGCGGGACTTGCAGTCATGACTTGCTGACTATAAGCTCACTATATGCTTCCACCATCAAATATCTAAGAATATGCAGCCACCTGCCTGGTCCATACCTACAGGAAACAGTTTAGAAGTCTTCCGCTAAGAAAACATGACAGTCGCCAATATTTTCTGCGAAATTTAATCACCTGGCGCATCAATCGGTGTAATTAAATGTGTCATATGTGTTACAATTCTGCTGCACCTATTCCGTGTTCAATTTCAATTGCAATCGCTCAAACACACACGCGCACACACATAGGGTCATCTTAATAGATAACACCTTTGGCTGCAGTCTGAATTGTTGTCAATCTTGTTTACTGTGTTAGGAGTTGATTGATACTTAATTCTTTACTTACAGTGGCACATGCAGAACACATGGTGTTTGACCGTCAAGTATATGAGTGGGCTTTGCATTCTCTTCAACATCGGGTTTTCCTCTCCACGTGTTGCGGATGGAGTCGAAGGACGCGTTGAGTGCCTTCAAAAATAAACGTGCAAAGTGCAGCATTTTGATCATCGACGGGCCAGAGCCGGGCAGGAGGTAGCAGCGAGAGTATTTTCACTCTTTCCCAAAATATTTCGGATCACCCCAACGCGTGTTCCTTGTCTTGCTGAAGGATCCTCAGATCCCCGCCGTCAGAGTACAATCGTTGTTTCGGGAGTGTTATCTTTGCCATTCGAGAGACATTTCGTGGCCAGCGGGTTTGGTTGAAGTGGCAAACGGCTCAATTTTTTGCATGTCGGCATGTTCGAGTCCTCTCCTCTTTTTTGGCCTGTCTTACGACTGAACTTGCATCTGGTCCTATCAAGGAACCTGGAGAACCATCAGCGCCGTCGATCCTCTCCATGGAAAACAAATGCATCTTGAACGGATTGTTAGCTGCTTTCCTGAAGTCATTTTTTTGACTAATTCAAGCTCGCACTAAACCCTTTTTACTTCAGGCTTACTGCCGTTAAATAATCTTTCGTGTGGTGCTTTGATCGACGCTTTCGTAAAGGGCGCATTTAAAACAGGCAGCAGTTTCCCTCGAACATCCTTGTTTGTTTCTTCATCAGAACAATAAATTCTATTGGACAACCATGATCTGGCGTTAAGCAATCCGTTACGGATATTCTTCATGAACTCAAAAACGTCCACGTCTCTGTTACTCTTTGCGGTAGCGAAACATGCACCACTGTGTAATGTTTGATCCACTTATCAAAGGCAAGATATGCTTACGAGAGAGAAAGTGTAGCAAAGGCTCATTCGACCGATGGCCCTTTGAGGGGATATTGGGTTCTCCAGAATTTTGAATGCTTAGAGCTGATGTCATTGATGAAATCACAATTCGTCAAAACTTGACAGAATAGATATTGGAAAGATGTTTCAGCTGGCTGAATGGTCTATGAAAAGAACATAGTGACTCAGAATGAACAATTCGATATTTTGGGCTGAGAGGAATAGGACATTGTTCACTCGGAGTGTGGTGAACATTTCGATGCTCCACATTGGCGAGACATTGGAGAGTTACTGACTATGTTTATGCGAACCGAATATTGACATAAGAACATAAGAACTAGGCGCAGGAGTAGGCCATCTGGGCCCTCGAGCCTGCTCCGCCATTCAATGAGATCATGTCTGATCTTTTTTGTACTCAGCTCCACTTTCCGGCCCGAACACCATAACCTTTTAATCTTCAATAAACTATCTAGCTTTTTCTTAAAAACATTAAATGAAGGAGCCTCACCTGCTTCACTGGGCAAGCAATTCCATAGATTCACAACCCTTTGGGTGAGGAAGTTCCTCCTAAACTGAGTCCTAAATCTACTTCCCCTTATTTTGAGGTTATACCCCTAGTTCTGCTTTCACCCGCCAGTGGAAACAACCTGCCCATATCTATCCTATCTATTCCCTTCATAATTTTATATGTTTCTATGACATCCCGCCGCATCATTCTAAATTCCAACGAGTACAGCCCAGTCTACTCAACCTCTCCTCGTAATCCAACTCCTTCAGATCTTGGATTAAGCTAGTCAATCTCCTCTGCCCACCCTCCAGCGCCAGTCCGTCCTTTCTCAAGTAAGGAGACCAAAACTGAACATAATACTCCAGGTGTGGCCTCATTAACACGTTATACATTTTCAGCATAACCTCCTGAGTCTTAAACTCCATCCCTCTAGCAATGAAGGATAGAACTCCAGTCGCCTTCTTAATCAACTGTTGCACCTGTAAACCAGCTTTTTGCGACTCAATCACTTGCCCACCCAGGTCTCTCTGCACAGCTGCGTGTTTTAATATTTTATCATTTAAATACTAATCCCTTTTGCTATTATTCCTACCAAAATGGATAATGTCACATTTGTCAACATTGTATTCCATCTGCCAGACCCTAGCCCATTCACCTAACCTATCCAAATCTCTCTGCAGCCTTCTGGTATCCTTTGCACTTTTTGCTTTAACACTCATCTTAGTGTCGTCTGCAAACTTGGACACATTGCACGTGGTCCCCAAATCCAAATCATCTATGTAAATTGTGAACAATTGTGGGCCCAACACTGAACCTTGATGGACTCCAGTAGCTACTGATTGCCAACCAGAGAAACACCCATTAATCCCCACTCTTTACATTCTATTAATTAACCAATCCACTATCTGTGCTACTACTTTACTCTTAATGGCATGCATCTTTATCTTATGCAGCAATCTTATGTGTGGCACCTTGTCAAAAGCTTCCTGGTAATCCAAATATTCCACATCCATTGCCTCCCCATTATCTAGCGCACTGGTAATGCCCTCAAAAAGTTCCACTAAATTAATTAGGCACAACCTGCCCTTTATGAACCCATGCTACGTCCGCCCAATGGAACAATTTTCTTCCAGATGCCTCGGTATTTCTTCCTTGATGATAGATTCCAGCATCTTCCCTATACTGAAATTAAGCTAACTGGCCTATAATTACCCGCTTTTTGCCTACCTCCTTTTTGAAACAGTGGTGTCACGTTTGCATATGCATCTTCTTGACTGGCGGAACTGGCTCGAGAGACAGAATGACATACGCTTGCACCTATTTTTGGTGTTCGGACGTCTGTTGTAATATTTTGCCATAGGCTGAACGGCATTCAATTCAAATTGCCGCCGTTCCCAGCAGCCTCTCGCATACACACCGAAGTCGCCTTTACTGCCTATTCCGTTCTATTCTTCTGAATGATGACCGATCTAACATTCTGAATTTTTACTGTCTGATGGTTAGCCAAGTAACACACAGACCATAATTATTTATCTTCTGATGCATTGTGGAGACTTTCATTGCTCCTCAATCTCGGCAATCCAGAGCTGTAACTGAAGCAGCTCTACCCATTTCCTAGACCCCTATTCCCCGAAGACACGTGAAGTGTGCTGAAGCAGGAAATGGTCTATGGATTAAAATCAAAACTATCAGACGCCCCTCCATTACACGGAACCACCCACCTTATCCATGGATAATTTAGTTTGCAACAGTTTGTACATTGTCAGTGTCGTTTCTTGTCTCCCTGCATGCTGAAGTATGTTACAAGCCGTATTGATGCATTTAAATTAATAACTACTGTGACTGATACATTGAATTTATCAGTTGCTCATTTGAGTGACGACCGCAGTTTAAAGACTGGCAAGCTAAATCCCCATCACATGGTCATTTTCCTCCTTTGCTGTGACGTGGCAATTTGATTTTTAATTCTAGAATGGAGACGTCCGGTAATCTCCTACTGCTCCAGCCGTCTGTTAAACATCTTACATGTTACCAGCCCATGGTGCATAGGAATCATAGAATACAGCGCAGAAGGTGGTCATTCAGTCCATCGGGTTTGCTCCGGCGCTTTCTTTCGTAGAGCACCACTTCTCGGCCCAGCACCCCACTCCTAGCCGCGTAACCCCACCTAACGTTTGGGCAGTTGAACGTGGCCAATTCACCTAACCTGCACGTCTTTGGTCTGTGGGAGAAAACACGAGTACCAGGAGGAAACACACGCAGAAACGGGTAGAACGTGCAAACTCCACGCAGACAGTATCCCGAGGTCATTGCTGGCGCTGTGAAGCAACCGTGCTTACCAGTTGATCCGGTATAGCACGCTGGTCCAATTCATTTCAATTGAACTCTTCTCGGCACTTTTCCGTTCTGCCATAAAGCTAATTTAACGCCACTGTGCCTTTTTCTAAGGATGATTTTTCTGATTTCACAGTTCGGTGCTTAGCCCCAATTGTACGTAATGAAATTGCGTCTGCAATTGCAAGCAGAACAAATCAATTATTCATGTCCAGCTTAGTCACGTTTGAATCCTTGAATACATTCTGCAAGTTTCTCTTTCATCAATGTACTCTATGTTGCATTGAATATAACTTAGAATATGTTCCGAAGGGAGGCAATGCTGGATTATCTCAGCCGGTTTTACAGCATATGTGGCGAGATAAAGGAGCTAATTAGCTAGCAAATAACTTAGCTTTGCGCAGGTCAAGGAGACACATCCTGAGTGAGTGAGACACATCCAGAGTGGGAATTGGAACTTGGTAATTTGGTGCAATGAGGTAATTCGGTGCAGAGAGAGAGAAGGTGCTTTTCCCCTACTGTTTTGTTCTCTTTCTTCTGGCCTGTAACTGTTAATCTGCAGGGAGAGAACCAGAGAGTATCCTGGGAAGGTAAGTGATTTTTATTTTTATATTTGTTACCTTTTCAAATTGTGTATGGGGGAAACCTGAAGTGACATCACAGTAAAGCTGTGACCCGATGGGCTGGTTGGGAATCGGCACTATATTTAAAAATTAAACATTGTTAAACTAATTAAACATAATTACTTAAATACTTAATTATAGTTTAGAGGGGTATCAAAGCCAGAGATCGGAGAATACTGTATTTATCTTTCACATATAGTTACCAGTAAGTTAAAAAAAACATATTTAATTTAATTAACTAATTAATTAACGCAATGTCAATTAAAGGGGCACAGTGCTCTGACTGTGAGATGTGGCAGGTCCGTGAGGCTTCCAGCGTCCCGGATGGCTTCATCTGCAGAAAGTGCACACCACTGGATCTCCTCACCGACTGCATGGTTCGGCTGGAGCAGCAGTTGGATGCACTGAGGAGCATGCAGGTGGCGGGAAGCATCATAGATAGCAGTTATATAAGTGTGGTCACATCCAAGGTGCAGGCAGAGAAACGGGTGACCACCAGCAGGGGCAGGCAGTCAGTGCAGGAATCCCCTGTGGTTGACCCTTTCTCGAGCAGGTATACCCCTTTGTCGGTGGGGATAGCTTATCAGGGTAAAACAGCAGGAGCCAGAGCAGTGACACCACGGCTGGTTCTGATGTCCAGCAGGGAGGGTCAAAGCACAGAAGAGCAATAGCAATCGGAGACTCTATAGTCAGGGGCACAGATAGGCGCTTCTGTGGACGAGAAAGAGACTCCTGGATGGTATGTTGCCTCCCTGGTGCCAGGGTTCAGGATATCTCAGAACGGGTAGCGGGCATCCTGAAGAGGACGGTAAACAGGCAGAGGTCGTTGTGCATATTTCTACCAACGACATTGGCAGGAAGGGGCATGAGGCCCTGCAGCAGGAGATCAGGGGGCTAGACAGAAAATTAAAAGACAGGACCTCTAATCTCGGGAATACTCCCTGTGCCACGTGCTAGTGAGTCTAGAAATAGGAAGATAGAGCAGCTAAATACGTGGCTAAACAGCTGCTGTAAGAGGGAGGGTTTCGGTTATCTGGACCACTGGAAGCACTTGCGGGCAGGTGCGACCTGTATAGGAAGGACGGGTTGGATCGAAACTGGAGAGGCATAAATATCCTGACCGCGGTGTTTGCTAGTGTCACACGGGAGGGTTTAAACTAGTATGGCAGGGGGGTGGGTACCAGCGCAATAGGTCAGATCGTGAAAGCATTGAGGGAGAACTAGGGAGTAGGGCCATTCTGGCTCTGACGAAGAGCACACAGGGAGATGTTGCTGAAAACAGCGGGTCTGGTGGCCTGACGTGCATATGTTTTAATGTCAGAAGTATTACGGGTAAGGCAGATGAACGTAGAGCTTGTATTAGCACTTGGAACTATGATGCTGTTGCCATTACAGACACCTGGTTGCGGGAAGGACAGGATCGGCAGCTAAACGTTCCAGGATTTAGATGTTTCAGGCGGGATAGAGGGGGGTGTAAAAGTGGTGGCGGACGTGCGCTCCTGGTTAGGATGAATATCACAGCTGTACTACGGGAGGACACCTCAGAGGGCAGCGAGGCTATATGGGCAGAGATCAGGAATAAGAAGGGTGCAGTCACAATGTTGGGGGTTTACTACAGGCCTCCCAACAGCCAGCGGGAGCTAGAGGAACAGATAGATAAACAGATTTAGGAAACGAGTAAAAACAACAGGGTTGTTGTGATGGGAGACTTTAACTTCCCCAATATTGACTCGGACTCACTTTGTGCTAGGGGCCTGGAAGGGGCAGAGTTTGTGTGAATCATCAGGAGGGCTTCTTAAAACAATATGTAGATAGTCCAAATAGCGAAAGGGCTGTACTGGACCTGGTATTGGGGAATGAGCCCGTCCAGGTGGTAGAAGGTTCAGAAGGGGAACATTTCGGGAACAGTGATCACAATTCAGTAAGTTTTAATGTGCTGGTGGACAAGGATAAGAGTGGTCCTAGGGTGGATGTGCTAAATTGGGGGAAGGCTAATGATTACAATATTAGGAGGGAACTGAATAACTTGGATGGAAGGTGGCTGTTTGAGGGTAAATCGACATCTGACATGTGGGAGCCTTTCAAATGTCAGTTGAAAGGAATTGAGGACATGCATGTTCCTGTGCGGATGAAGGATAAATACGCCAAATTTCGGGAACGTTAGGTAACGAGAGACATTGTAGGCCTCGTCAAAAAGAAAACGGAAGCATTTGTCAGGGCTGGAAGGCTGGGAACAGACGAAGCCTGTGTGGAATATAAGGAAAGTAGGAAGATACTTAAGCAAGGAGACAGGAGGGCTAAAAGAGGTCACGAAAAGCCATTGGCAAATAGGGTTAAGGAAAATCCCAAGGCGTTTTTCACGTACATAAAACGCAAGAGGGTAGCCACGGAAAGGGGTGGCCCACTGAAGGATAGACGAGGGAATCTATTTGTGGAGCCAGAGGAAATGGGCGAGGCACTAAATGGATACTTTGCATCATTATTCATCAAAGAGAAGAATGTTGTGTCTGGATAAGGGTGTGTAGATAGCCTGGGTCACATTGAGATCGAAAAAGACGAGTTGTTGGGCGTGTTTAAAAATAATAAGGTAGATCAGTCCCCACGGCCGGATGGGATCGACTCCAGAATACTGAAGGAGGCTAGAGAGGAAATGCTGACGCCTTGACATAAATCTTTGGATCCTCACTGTCTTCAGGCGATGTCCCGGAGGACTGGAGAACAGCCAATGTTGTTCCTTTGTTTAAGAAGTGTAGCAAGGATAATCCAGGGAACTACAGGTCGGTGAGCCTTTCGTCAGTGGTAGGGAAATTACTGGAGATAATTCTTCGAGACAGGAGTCGTCCCATTTGTAAGAAAATGGACGTATTAGAGGGAGGCAGCATGGTTTTGTGAAGGGGAGGTTGTGTCTCACTAACTTGACAGAGTTTTTCGAGGACGTCACAAAGATGATTGATGTAGGTAGGGCAGTGGATGTTGTCGATCTGGACTTCAGTAACGCCTTGACATGGTCCCTCTTGGCAGACTGGGACAAAAGGTGATGCCACACGGGGTCAGGGGTGAGCTGGTAAGATGCATACAGAACTGCCTAGGTCATAGAAGGCAGAGAGTAGCAACGGAAGGGTGCTTTTCTGATTGGAGGGCTCTGAGTAGTGGTGTTCCGCAGGGGTCAGTGCTGGGACCTTTGCTGTTCGTAGTATATATAAATGATTTGGTGGAAAATGTAACTGGTCTGATTAGTAAGTTTGCAGACGACACAAAGTTTGGTGGACCTGCGGATAGCGATGAGGACCGTGAGAGGAGACAGCAGGATTTAGATCGTTTGGAGACTTGGCCGGAGAGATGGCAGATGGAGTTTAATCCGGACAAATATGAGGTAATGCATTTTGGAAGGGTAATGCAGGGAGGGAATATGCAGTGAATGGTAGAACCCTCAAGAGTATTGGCAGTCAGAGAGATATAGGTGCACAGGTCCTCAGGTCACTTAAAGAGGCAACACAGGTGGAGAAGGTAGTCAAGAAGGCATACGGCATGCTTGCCTTCATTGTCGGGGCATTGAGTATAAGAATTGGCAAGTCGTGTTGCAGCTCTATAGTACCTTAGTTAGGCCACATTTGGAATATAGTGTTCAATTCTGGTTGCCACACTACCAGAAGGATGTGGAGGCTTTAGAGAGGGTGCAGAAGAGATTCACCAGGATGTTGCCTGATACGGAGGGCATTAGCTATGAGGAGCGGTTGAATAAACTCTGTTCGTTCTTCCTGGAACGACGGACGTTGAGGGGCAACCTGATAGAGATCTACAAAATTATAAGGGGCATAGACAGAGTGGATAGTCAGAGGCTTTTTCACAGGGTCGAGGTGTCAATTACTAGGGGGCATAGGTTTAGAATGCGAGGTGCAAGGTTTAGAGGAGATGTACGAGGCAAGTTTTTTACACAGAGGGTAGTGGGTGCCTGGAACTGCTGCTGGAGGAGTTGGTGGAAGCAGGGTCGATTGGGACATTTAAGGGACATCTTGACAAATACATGAAGAGGATGGGATTAGAGGGTTACCGTCCCAGGAAGTGTTGAAGATTTTAGTTTAGACGGGCAGCATGGTCGACACAGGCTTGGAGGGCAGAAGGCCCTCTTTCTGTGCTGTACTTTTCTTTGTTCTTTGTTGTTCTTTGAGTCTAAATTACTCTTTGTCAAATTTAGAGGGAAGTGGGATTAGAATGGTATTTCAACTATTTGGGGATGGTGAGGGGGGAGGGCGGTGCGTGGGACAGTGGGGCGGCATATTGGAGCAGCAACATGCGGATATTGGAAAGGTGTGATGGACAAAAAGACAAATCTTTTTTCCAGTTCTCTCCATCTTTGACAATGAGCCATCCAGTTTCGAAACTTTGGCAGATCTCTACACTCTCAGCAGATGTTATCAAACGATCTATGACTGTGGTCCTGTGTCGGTTTAAGATTCCAGAATCCGCAATAATTTGTTTTTATCTCTGCTTTACCCTGAATATTTCAACATAACCTCTCATTCCAATTCTGCTAAATCCGTATCTTTTTTTAAAAATTGGTGCCGCAAACATTGGAAGGATAATGTAGTTGTCGTCGTCTTCACTTTCCTTAAGCATAACGTCGCTTTTGTTGATGAAGATGTCTAAACCTAATAATATCACTTTGAAAATCATGATCAATTGCATTCCATATAATTTATGCAAATCATTTGTCATAAACGATTTACCTAGTTCTTTCGCAAGCACTGATTTGCCTAGGGTGAAATATGCAGTTAATGGCACCAATATAAGATATTGCAGATGTAAAGAATTTTATCTGATCATAAATCCTTGTATTTTGCTCGAATTCTTATTTTGCATTTTACAAGGGGAACGACCACAGTTTTTCTTTGTATTCAACTGTAACAAGCAATTTCAGGTCATAATGTAAAGCACGACAAATAACCAGGCTACATTTTTAGATCTTTACGTTCGTCAGCATGTAGATTGCAAAATTGTTCCGAATGTACTGGAATAAAGTAAGCTAGGAGCCCCACCAGTAAGCCCTAATTGGCACGGCAATGGGTTTCTGGGATATTGTAAAAGAGTAAAGGGATATGAACGAAATTGCGCGCGTTTTCTTCCCATTCACTCATTTTCGGTGTCTGATGTTTCCGAGGCAAGGACTACCCGAGTTGGCGGGACGGTCAAATGCACTGATTGATGCTGCCAGTGTCTGTTAAAACATTTCATTGTCACACAATCACTCCAGAATCCTGAGAAGATTTCCAATTTGTATCGATAATTGCAAACTTAAAGTGTGTGCACCCTATGGCACACGATAAAAGTAGAAACATTGAAAACATCTGCAGGGTTAGCCATTCGGTCTTTTCAGCCTGCACCACCATTCAGTATAATCATGGCTGATTATGAAAAATGAGTAACCCATTCCTGCTTCCTCTTCATATCCCTTATCCATTTAGCCGCAAGGGTCACGCTCAGCCACCTTTTAAAAATATCCACCGAACTAAGCCGAACAATTTCCTGTGGTAGAGAATTCCACAAGTTAAGAACTCTCCGGGAGATGACGTCCTTCTTCACCTCAGTTCTGAATGGCTTACCCCGTATTCTGAAGCTATGACCTCTAGTTCTGGACGTCCACAATATTGGGATCATTCGTCCCGCATCTAACCTGTCCAGCCCCAGGAGGATTTCATGTTTCTATGAGATCCCCTCTAATTCTTCGAAACTGAGGAAGGAGCTGCGCTCCGAAAGCCGTTGGACTTTAACCTGGTGTTGTAAGTCTTCTTACTGTGCCCACCCGAGTCCAACGCCGGCATCTCCACATCATGGCTTCCAAGTTATACTTCTTGCACTGAAGCTAACGCACTCCAGACCTACAGTCCCGCGGATCCCGATGGCTTCGCTCTGCCTGCTCTTACTCCATCCTACGATTATCTCAGTCTCACTTTTATCCCCAGACTCTACAACTACTGATCTGTTTTTCTCGTCCCCACCCTTTTCCACACGAGTCTAACCCTCCTGAACAGCACGAGCAAACCTTCCGCCCCGGCTATTGATACCCCTCCAGTTCAGGTGCATCTGGCCTTCTTGGACAGGTCCCACCTTCCCCAGAAGACATTCTAGTGATCCATAAATCTAAAGGCCTCCGTCCTACACCAGACCATTAGCCACATATTCACCGATATTATGTCCCTGTCCCAAGCCTCACTAGTACGTGGCACGTGACGTAAACCTGTGATTACTACCCTAGAGGTCCTGCTTTTTAGCATGCGCCCTAGCTCCCCGAGCTGTCTTTGCAGGACCTCTTCTATCTTCCTGTCTATATCGTTAGTACTAATGTGGGCAATGGCACGCATCGGTTTACCCTCCTATTTCAGGATGCCCTGTAGCCGTTTACAGACATGCACACAGGCACCAGGGATGAAACAAACCGCACAAAAGTACTGTTTGCGGCGACAGAAACGCTTGCCTGTGTCTCCGACTATCGAGTCCCCCAATACAATCACGGATTTGGACTCAGCCCAACGCTGCTCTACAGCAGGACTAGTTTGTGGTGCCACAAGGCTGGCCGCTGCTGGTATCTTTACCTCAGAGGCTATCCAAAGCGGTATACCTGTTTGAAAGGGTAATAGCCACCGGAGGCTCCTGCTTTACCTGCGTGCCTCTATTGGCGGTCACCCATCTACCTGTCTGAACCTGTGGTGCGACCACCTCACTGAAGCGAATGTCTATCACATTCTCTGCCACCTCTATGCTGCGCAATGTGTCCAGCTACTGCTGCAACCGAATTACGCCGCCTGAGGAGATGCAGCTGGTCACACATCCGCACATATAGTCGTCAGGTTGTATCCTTGTGTTAAATCTGTTTTCATGCATATCCTGCCACCAGATGTCACTATCCGTGAGGCAGCAATGCCAACCACTGCGCCGCCGTGCTGCCCTCAGACTATGATATTTAACAGAGCCATTCAAAATTACAAATGATTTTGCTCGTTTCCTACAAATATATTTACCCGGCCTGAAGATGATATACAAGTCGACATACGTTTAAATACATTGGCAAAATAATAGAGCTGATACAATAATATCTTTCCTTAATTCAGGCAGCCATTATCTTCGTATTAGCACGCAGCCTTCCGTGGCAGAGTTATCAGATCCATCAGTCTTCACACCGCTTTCAGTGTGCCAGTTGGAAATAAACCCGTCTTGTGCTGCCTTATTATGTTTTTCTAAAAGTACTAATACAGCCGTGTAGCTTCACTAAATTCGGATATATCATTCCATGCACCACCACCCAAGTTCTATTTTCCGCAATAAGCCTGGTTGCTTATTAGACTTGCTAGGAGAACTGGGAACATTTTAAATTTGGACATGTCTTCTATCCGTTCTGCCTAAAGGCATGCTATAATTATTTCACTTCTGCAAAGATACATACCCCTTTTAATATTCGACGTCGCAGACTGTAACGAAATGGGAATCTGTTCGTCTGAAAGAAGCACCTGGGTGAATGCATTAGTTGTGTTCCTTTTTATGAGCCTTGACATTTGACTGACCTTCGGAACACTAAATATTCAACAGAGGGTACAGATGTTAATGTTACTGCCCTAGAACAATTGTCACCAGCTGCATCAGGTTTCTCAAATTCATGGCGGGATTATAATGTATACCATTAGGAGAGAGGTAGGACTGCCTGTCTGCCTTTTATATTGCTTCACAATACACGGAATTCATGGACGACGATTATCTCCACAAAATGATTGGCTGCTGTTCCTTACTCAAGTCTTGAAGTAGTTTCTCGATGTCTGAAATTTAAAGAAAGTTCAACAGAGAGTAGGAAATTGACATACAATCGTCCCCTTTTAACGTCTAATCATATGAATTCATCACGATTGGTCTGCCGCTGTCAATTAAAAAAATAAAATATGATTTAGGTCCGTTCCTCCAACAGATGCCAAAGATTGTAGAATTTCTGCAATTGTATTCGATTTAAATCAAAGAGCTCGCTCCGGTACACAACGATCTTCATCGTAGATTAATTGCAGCAGTTGATAGTCATTCCATCCACAGCAGCAGAAAATATTACCTTCATTTTAGTTAATTTCAGTTAAAGTCCTCTTCTACTACACCGATGCCCTTTTTATATTCAATAATCTTTTTTTTTAACTCTAGGGTACACAATTCATCATTCCAATTAAGGAGCAATTTAGTGTCGCCATCCATCTACACTGCACATCTTTGGGTTGTGGGGGCGAAACCCACGCAAATACGGGGAGAATTTTCAAACTCCACACGCACAGTGACCCAGAGCCGGGATCGTACCTGTGACCTCGGTGCCGTGAGTTATATTCAATAATTGACCACGTTCCAGCCAAATACTTTAATTTCACTGGTATATGGTAGGATTGTGATTCTTCTTTGGTCGAGGTGTGCGAGCAGCTATCAGGCTGCACTTCACGTTTGCCACAGCAATGGAGCGTGCTGCCTGCAGTATTGGTTGCAGCACTAACAGCTGATGCTCACATAACAAAAACATTCTCAACATATCAATTGCATTGGCACCTTATGTCATGAGCACTAAATTTTGAACTACAGCAAATCCTTGAACTTATCGTAGGATCTTTAGGATCATACCATGGCAGAAACGGCTACAGAACCATGGAAAACTGTTGACCGTTGCCATTCCGTGCGTTGAAAATTAACGTGGATATATATTTGGAGGAATATTGGAGTGGGGAAAGTAAGTGTTGGTGAGATTACAAGATCGATTCGTATGATTCGCTACTGCATTGACTTCACGTAGGCTTCTGATACTATTGTATTTAGTATTTCCTGGTACGTTGGTGTCGTAGGCCCACCTCGAATGATTTGAGTGAATTATTTGACATAACACAGAAAGATCAGGAAGCAATCACATTGATGTAGGTCTAGAGTTGCATATATTACGAACCTGAAGGGCATTCGTGAACGAACAGGGGGGTTCAGATAATCCATTGGGGACACGGCTAATGATTCATGTTTATTAATTGAAATTAATTTCCGCCATGGTAGTAGAGCAATTTGAAGTAACTTCCCCAAGTATGTGCATAAACATCCGCATTGCGAATCTCTGGGCACAACTACTAAGCCATCCCTCGTAGTTATGACGCTAGTTCAGCCAGCAAGGGTAACACAATCCCACAGAGTGGCCCAGCAGGTATTCCAACATACCGCAGACATGGATATATTAATGTTACCTGGATCGTATACACCTTTGCACTCTCCTTTCATGAAAGACATAATTTTAGAATTCACGTACAGACACATAATTTACTGCATGGATTTTACTCTGGCCTTCGCCGCTGTTTATAGCCCATAATACAATAAACCTCTCACAACATCTGCCACGATATGTAGATTTTTTAGAAATTGTCTGACCCTCCTGCATTTGGCATAACGCGCATCACTTTTTCTCAATCAATACTTTCTGTGGATTGAAGTTCGAACTTCAGACAGGTGTCTGTATTTAACAGTCCTCGCTGTGAAATATATATTGAGTTTATACACTGAGGTTGTTTTTGTTTTGTTTTTCAGGTAGTTGAATGCGAAAATACTGGCAAAGGAGATATTTTTATTTGCCATGAAGTGTGGAGAACTACTTTGCGACATATATTCTTTATTACTTCATTATATCTTTTTGAAAATCTGCAACCGGCGACGAATCACCATGGCATGAAGATCTCACATAAACTTCACAATTTGTCCCAACCAAAAATGTCTAATTTAACACGTAGCTGAAGTTCGGTTGTAATTATTGTCCGGATTCATCACACCAACGAACTGTCTGAAACCATCTTCCAACATGGAGAGAAGGAAAATCGGGGATTAGCATTTACAGTTGTGTGTTTGGTTCAATTATACCAACACAATCAATCGAATACAAGACCGATTGGCCCCGGCCCTTGGTCGCTGACCTTTTGGAGTTTGCACGTTCTCCCCATGTCTGCGTGGGTCTTTCCCCACGACCCGAGGATGTGCAGGGTGGGCGGAATGGCCACGTTATGTTGCCCTTTACTTGTAAAACCTTTTAAAAAATAAAATAAAATATATTTATTTGTTTTTCTCCACAGATGCTCCTAGAGCTGATAAGTTTTTTTGCATCTTTTTCTGTTTTTTTCTCCAATTTATGATCGGCTTCAGTTTTGTTCGTAGGGACATGAAAACAAGGCGAAGAGGATGCTCGTGCATTTAACGCAAGTAGTTAAGTTGCAACCTGAACATAAATCTACACAACTGTGAAGATATTGATAGAACGACGAGTACATTAAAAGTACCAGTTGTCGCGTAGTTGGGCAGCAGAGGAAAAGCATTTCTTGCAATGGACAAAATAATCAGATCGCATGGCAAAGTCACTGTGCGCGTTGCGTCCTTAGGAACAGGAACATATTGACGGCTTCGGGACTAGGAGCACACTTTATCGTTTAATGAAGAGTTCCCAGGGATGTCTGGAAGGAGTCTCTTATTGGTACTGTTTGTATATAGCTTCAAGAAATGCAGGAACAATGGCCGATTGCAGAGGACGATGCAATTACCTGTTTAGGGGATGTTAAGCACAGGGGCTAAATCGCTGGCTTTGAAAGCAGACCAAGGCAGGCCAGCAGCACGGTTCAATTCCCGTAACAGCCTCCCCGAACAGGCGCCGGAATGTGGCGACTAGGGGCTTTTCACAGTAACTTCATTCGAAGCCTACTTGTGACAATAAGTGATTTTCATTTCAATTAGCGTCCTCTGCAGAGAAACACACATTGCACGAACCCCATTTCGTTTTATTTTGGAATGGATTAAGATTCAACAGATGTACGCAAAAACATCTTGTTCTCCCGTGTCTGCGTCGCTGGTGCTCCGGTGTCCTGCCACAATGCAAAGACTTGCAAGTTAGATGGATTGGCTGTGATATGTTGTCCCTTTGTCTGTGCGTGTGAGTGTGTGTGTGTGCAGGTGTGTCAGTGTATACGAGTGTGGCTATGCTTGATGCGGTATAATACCTCTGAATCCATAAGTCCCGGGCAGAGAAAAACGAAACCTGTTACAGGGAACATTTGCTACAGAAAAAGACGGAAGTCTGAAATATCTGCAGTCAGGGTGAGAAAAGTTTGAGAGCCATACATACGCACACGCCAGTAAATCGAAAGTACTTAAAGATGTATACGTTGCTTCGATATTTTTCTCACCTGAATTAATAGTCATCTTCAGCCTCTCGACCTCTGAAACAAAACAGTAAAATGTGCCGTCTCTTCTGGAACACCCAGGTAGAAATATCCGTCAGCTCGAATCGCTGAACTGTTGGTATTGTGTCGCTTAGTAGTTGTTTTTATTTATTTATTGTTTGACGTTTTTGAATGGACTGACCGATTATATTGGGCGTGGATTGAACGGAACATGACCCTTCCTTCCAGCGTTAATACCAGTCACATAGATAGATTGTTCATAGAATTTACAGTGCAGAAGGAGGCCATATGGCCCATCCAGGCTGCACCGGCTTTTGGAAAGAGCATCCTACTCAAGCCCACACCTCCACCCTATCCCCATAACCCAGTAACCCCACCCAACTCTAAGGGCAATTTTGGACACTTTATCATGGCCAATCCACCTAACCTGCACATCTTTGTACTGTGGGAGGAAGCCGGAGCACCCGGGGAGAAGCTACAGAGTCCGCACAGACAGTGACCCAAGCCGGGAATCGAACCTGGGACCCTGGAGCAGTGAAGCAATTGTGCTGACCACAATGCTACCGTGCTGCCCAACTTCTGTCACGACTTCTGTACCTGCAAGTTTTTATTAAATGCTTCTCACCATTATCTATTAAATACAGAGCATTATGTGCTGGGTTGTCAAATGGGCCAGATGCTTTGAACATTGAGCAACTGTAAAGTTTTCCTTTGCACTAAGAGTCCAAGTGTTTCAGTCTCCACTGTGTTAAACAACAGGATCCTTACCTCAAGTTGTTGCATCTGAGTGAAAAATACACCTTTACGTCTATAACTGCATGAGTATTGGCTTATGTTGATTAGTTGAGTTTAGCAGATGCTCATTTGCAGTGTTTAATTTACATGTTTTCAGTTTCTTTGGAAGAATGCCTGCCTTGGAGGATGTAAAGGAAGAATTAGCGACGGGATTTCAAATGTCTACCACATGTTTGTGTGAGAATAAAGAACACATTTTGCCATTGTATGGAGACGTGAATCAACGAGCTTACAAAGTGTGCCGTGAACAAAAATAGTAAAACGAAAACAGAGCTTTAAAGAGAATCCAGAGAATGTACGATTGTTGCCCAGGGAACAAATGATGTGAAAATTAACAGCCATTCAAAATTGTGAAATGTTTTTTGGCAATACTTATTAAAACGAAGCAGTTTCTAGTGGACTGGGTGTGGAGGTAGGAGGATTGTTGATAGTTAATAATAGGGGAGGAATGGTTTGTTGAGGAATTCATACTCGCTGGCAGATGGGAAAATGCTCTGGAAGAGAGTTTGACGATATTTGTAATCCGCTTGAGTTATTGAAATCACTATTTTTAGCTGCGTATTCAATCGCGATTCTCAAAAAATAATTGGAAATGGAGAAACAAAAAGTAATTAATCATCTCGACTTTTGAAGACTTTCAGAAATATAACTAGTTGAGTGGTTCTGTCAAGGAACCAACAACGGCACATGCGGTGGATCGTCTGCATTTGCGCTAAAGTATTTCCCAGTGTGAAATATTTATTGTCACCTGCAGCTGAATTCCTTGTTACACAATCTCCCAGTTCGCCTGTCTTCCTCATCGTTGAACACGCCACTGGAAAGTTGGGGAATTCCAACTATCGTGCAGTGCTTCACCTGAGTAAGATTGCAGTGCCAGAAATTGTGTCTTATTATAAACGATCAAGAGATGAACTTCGCATTTTGATCTCAATGGTTCAGTCTTGAATCGCGCTTCAAATTCTGCTCCATTGAGCCAAAGGAACGGTATGTCTCGAGCGTCTAATAAATAACAAGAATTGTTACAAATATCCTTTGTTGTGATGACTTCAATAGCCAATTTCTATATTTCACTGTACAATCTATATTGAATATCATAGAAATCTAGCTTCACAGCCTTTTCTATCGGCTGAATTGGATGTGGAAGGATATAAATTGTTAAATAAGATATTGAGTTTGAAGTTTGAAAGACATCTGATATGGCTGAAGCTTTCAAAGCCATTTTTGCACAATTTGATTGCAATAATGGGTAGTCACAAAAGCCTTACGCTACATAAAGTAGTACTGTTGCTCTTCCAAAATATGTATCTCCTTGTTTCAATAGTGACACTGTAAATATTTGGTGTAGAGTGAAATGAGAGTGAATACTGGACGGACTGTAATTGAAAATAATGTCATCGTGTACCAATCAGCTACTCTGAATAATTTTCATTCAGGAATTGGAAACACAAGCCACAGACAGTGGATGTTCAACAGAGAGCATAACTTCAGTTTCGAACCTATCTCTTTTTTGAGAATAAAGAACGATATTATCTGAAGCGCTGCATGGTGGACGTGAGGAGAATACTAATGAGTGGTTGCGGAGTTACTATTCCACTAAAAGTTGCCAGATGTTCTTCGCACTGCGTAAATTTAGTCCAACCCTTCTTTTCACACGATGGTCATTATTCTTCAACACGTTTAGATTATCCACCATTAATTGCTGAGAATTTCTTACGAAACGAGTAGCGTATAAAACGGAGATAGAAACCCTGTGGCCGCTCGTTAATTTATTTGACATCAATGGCGCGACGCACGGTGGCGCAGTGGGTTAGCCCTGCTGCCTCACGGCGCCGAGGTCCCAGGTTCGATCCCGGCTCTGGGTCACTGTCCCTGTGGACTTTGCACATTCTGCCCGTGTTTGCGTGGGTTTCGCCCCCGCAACCCAAGGATGTGCAAGGTATGTGGATTGAACACTTACTTAGCAATTAGCCCTTACTTGGAAAAAAAATAATGGGGTACACTAAATTTATTAAAAACAAAATGACGCAAGGCATAGGCATTTTTATTTCATAAAAATAAACACATAGCGTGATATAAAGTTGGCATAATTTAAACAATTGATATACAAATAGCAACGCATAAAACTCAATTGACACCATTTCTTCTGGGTGACGAAGAGTATATTTCACAAATGGCATAATCGATTAACGACTTCAGTTATGTGAAGAAGTGAGAGCAATAACGAGAGTAACTGAATTCGACCGAACTTCCTCCTTTGACGATGTACCACTTTAAAATGTTATGGATCTAATTCCACCAAGAGGGGTAATTTTAGATCGCTTTATAAACACTGACGACAACATGATTTTTCTGAAGGAATTTACCTATTTCTCTTTCGGTCAGCCTTTCATCTGCGTGGATATGAAGACACATAGCTCTTTGAAATTAAAAAAATGTATATTGTACGTCATGGGCAGTGCAACATATCCAACGTTAGCCATATGGTTGACAACAAGAAGAGCAATCTTGATGACTATTCCCACTAAATTCAGTGAATCAAGCCATGGTGCGAACCAGAAAAGATTCAGAAATAAAATTAGAAATAGAGCCAAATTGTTCTACCATTGCAGGGGACACAAATTCCTAAACAAAATAGGAGTTAAACAATATGTGACTGAAGAAGCGGAAGTGCAACGAGTTGGGTTGGTATTCATGTTCTGCTATTTTGGAAGCAAACTCCACGTAACTGAAGAGAGAAACAAATCGGTGATTACCAACTGACCAATTTCGAACCAGGATGGTATTGTTGCAAGCATTTGCTGAGTACGGATAAGGAAAAATAAACAAACGTTCTGTGACTTCTGCACGGCACCAAATGTCGACTCACATCGCGCAACGTTATCAATCAAACAGTACATTCAGTAACTGAAATTCCGACTTGACACATTGATTTATTCCGCTAAAAATGAATGAAATAAACACACTGATTTCCAACGTAATTAGAATGCGTAAAGCAAGATAATTTATTCGCAGACGTTATGGCACCCGGTACCCACACGGAATTATTATTATTGAACACGTGCCAGAAATTCCACTGAAACGGAATTTGCAATGGCGTGTTGTTAGACTCCCCAGTGCTTATCGAATTCTGAGGGATTATATTAATCCGCCGAGGTTTTATTAATTTCACCAACACAGCATGTAAAAGAGCAGATAGCAAAGATAGTTTCATCCGTTTAAGAAACTTACAGTTTTAGCGAATCATTCTCAAGACATTACCACATATTCTCTAATCATTGACACCACAGGTATCACCTCACATTAGAAAGTGTGACCGAACAGATGATGTTCCTCTGTTGACTTTTTTCAGCAACAAAGTGCATGCTAGTTTACTTCACCTTGTTTTTGCATGTTGTTGTATGCTCAAGATTCAGTGTAATTGTATTTCTAGTTAAAAAATAACTTAAATGTTAAGACGTAACTGTTGGAATGGTCGCACGCACAACTGCAAAGTTTCGGTTTTCTGTACAATTCGGAGAAATTCATCAATGAATGGTACTCTGACCGATTGACAGGGCCGATTTATGACCGCTTTAACTCAGACTGACACCTATTATCTTCATCCAATCACAGTCAAAACCAAGGAAAAATACAGGACAGGAGCAGACCTTTGTGGCCCTCCAAGTCTCTCCCAAGCACGATACCCTGACTAAAAAAATGGAGAATTCTGCCCTTACTCAGTCCATATCCCAAATTTCCTCCATGTTTATGTAGCCATTAAGGTGCCTCTTAGATATTGCTAATGTGTTTGCTTCCACCACGTCCTCTGCAGCACCTTCAAGGCACCCGTCACTCTCTGCATGAAAAACCTAACCCGCACATCTCCCTGAAACCCTCTCCCCCTCTCACCTTGACCCTGTTCCCCTTGCAATTGAAATGACCACACGTTCAAAAAGCCTTTGGCAATCCAACCTGTCTATGCCTCTCATAATTTTGTAGACTACTGTCAGGTCACCCCGGAGCCCCAGTCTTTCCAGTGAAAACAATCCTAGTTTATTTAACCTTTCCTCTTGTTCAATACCCTCGAGACCAGGCAACATCCCGGTGAACCTTGTTTGCACTCTCTTCAATGCGTCCACGTCTTTCTGATAATGCGGTGACCAGAACGGCCCGCAATACGCCAATTGCGGCCTAAACAAGGTGTTATCCAGCCGCAATATGATTCTTGAACTCCAGTAGTCAATGTTTCGACTGATGAAGGCAAGCATGCCATATGTCCTCTTAATCAGCTTGGTTACCTGTGTTGCCACTTTTAGGAAACGGTGGTCCTGCATGCCCTGTTCCCTCTGCATGTTAATCTTCCCGAGGATTCTGCCATTTTCAGTATATTTCACACCTAGATTTGATCCTCCAAAATGCATTACCTCACATTTGTACGGAGTAAACTCCATCTGCCATTTGTGTGCCCAAGTCTCTTGTCAGTAACTCCCCAAACTTGGTGTCATTCGCAAACGTGCTAATTATACCACTCACATTTTCCTGCAGATCATTGATATACACTAAAAAAAACAGAGATCCTAGCACTGATCCCTGCAGAACACCACTAGCTACAGATATCCATTTTGAAATCATCCTTCCACCGCTTTACTCTGTCTTTTATAATCAAGCCAGTTTTGTTTGCATCCAGCCAGCCGACCCCCGGATCCCATGTTATTTTAGTTTTTGTACCAGTCTGACCTTTGGGACCTTGTCAAGCGTCTTACCTAAAGTCCATATAAAGTACATCCACAGCCCTTCCCTCATCAATTTTCTTTGTCTCCTCTTCAATAAACTCAATCAGGTTGGTGAGACATGACCTTCCCATGCTGCCGGTCACTATCAAGCCCAATTTCCTCCAAATGTCCCTCGGTATATTTTGCAAAAGAATCCCCACCACCTATGTACGGCTCGCCGACTTATAATTTGTTGGGTTATCCCTGCTCCCTTTCTTAAACAGGGAAACATCATTGGCTATTCTCCAGTCTTCTGGTACCTCGGCTGTGGTTAAGGAGGATGTGAACATATTTCTCCCACTGACCTCCTGTAGTAAGCTGGGAGAGATCCCATCAGACCCTGAGGACTTCTCGAATTTAATGCAATATGAGAATGCTGAACACTCCCTCCTTTGATATACTGACGTCCTCCAGAGCGTTAGCACACATATCCATGACCTCAGTACCCGTCATGTCCTTCTCCCTAGTGAATACCGAGAGAAAGTACTCATTAAGGACTTCACACACTTCCTGTGTTTTGATGCATATGTTCCCATAAATTCAACTGATTGTTATTGACTGGGCCTACCCTTTCTCGTGCTTCGCTCTTGCTCCTAATATGCATAAAACGCCTTGGAATTCTTCTCGACATGGGGTCTTGTAATGTCTTGCTAAAGACATTAAATGGCCCCTTTGGGCCCTTCTATTACCCCGTTTAAGTGCCTACCTACATTCAATGTACCCCTCAAGGGCTTCGTCCGTTTTTAAATGCCTCGGGTCTATCATATGCTTCCTTTTACCTTTTGAGCAAGTTTACAATTTCTCTTGTCATCCACGGATCCAGAATCCTTCCCATCATGTGCTCTATTTTTGCGGGGACATGTCTGGCCTGCTGTTCAATCAACTGGCCTTTAAATACCTCCCACATGTTAGACGTGGACAGCACAATAAACCTGGATTGAAAAGAAAAAAAACATGCGTAGCTGAAATCCTGTATTGGCTTTTGACAGCGTAATGCAGCAATCTCGAACAAAGTGACCAAAGAATCACATCCATCATATTGTCTCTGTCCTTGCAACTTAATAGAAAAATTAACGGCCAATAAAGTTTCCAATGTGACTTTCTACTGCAAAGAACTATTCCCCAAATTTCTCACATCCATTGTGACGCATTGTAACATTACTTTTGTAAAATCATGATGAAATATTTAAATTTGATTTGATACATGCTGTGACCAGTGCAGGAGGATAGCCTAAACAAAACTGATCTGGTGATTAATTAATCGTATTAATCGATACATCTTTATAAATCACTGGTTAGATGTCAGCAGCAGAATTGCGTCCAATGCCGGCCACAGCAGATCAGTCATAATATGCCGAATTTAGAGAAGATGCAGAGCAGAATTCTTCCAATGCTTACAACTCACTTAGAATTCAATAACGAAGGAGCACTAGAAAATGTGCCGCTTTATTCCTACCATTACGAAGGTTCGCATGCGAATTAAAATATAGAACATAGAACATAGAAAATACAGCACAGAACAGGCCCTTCGGCCCACGATGTTGTGCCGAACCTTTGTCCTAGATTAATCATAGATTATCATTGAATTTACAGTGCAGAAGGAGGCCATTCGGCCCTTTGAGTCTGCACCGGCTCTTGGAAAGAGCACCCTACCCAAACTCAACACCTTCACCCAACACCAAGGGCAATTTGGACATTAAGGGCAACTTATCATTGGCCAATTCACCTAACCCGCACATCTTTGGATTGTGGGAGGAAACCGGAGCACCCGGAGGAAACCCACGCAGACACGGGGAGGACGTGCAGACTCCGCACAGTCAGTGACCCAAGCCGGAATCGAACCTGGGACCCTGGAGCTGTGAAGCAATTGTGCTATCCACAATGCTACCGTGCTGCCCTTGAGAACAAATAAATCTACACTATATCATTTAACCGTAATCCATGCACCTATCCAATAGCTGCTTGAAGGTCCCTAATGTTTCCGACTCAACTACTTCCACAGGCAGTGCATTCCATGCCCCCACTCCTCTCTGGGTAAAGAACTTACCTCTGATATCCCTCCTATATCTTCCACCTTTCACCTTAAATTTATGTCCCCTTGTAATGGTTTGTTCCACCCGGGGAAAAAGTCTCTGACTGTCTACTCTATCTATTCCCCTGATCACCTTATAAACCTCTATCAAGTCGCCCCTCATCCTTCTCCGTTCTAATGAGAAAAGTTCTAAATATAACATCACAAATGTTAAACGGCTTGGATCCGATAAATGAGATTCGTCTCATTCGACGACGAGGCCGGCAATAACATCTGTGTTAATGTAATAACAACGTTGACGTTAACAGGCGATGTGTGGTTACATGACAGCATGGCCAATACAAAATGCAAGCGAAAGTTAATAGACCTGTTTCAAATATTACCATGACAGATAGAGAGGGCAAATTCAATTGATTAGACTTCAAAGCAATTTTTTAAACATTCAGTAATATTGGACATGAAACTGGTTAATTTGCTTACAATAGATGGATTCACAAAGGACGGAAGCTTATTGCCGTCATAGTAAAGGCAATGTCAGCACTGCGGTTTCACAGGGCCAGGGTCCCAGGTTCGATTTCCGGCTGGCTCACTGTCTGTGCGGTGTCTGCACATTCTCCCCGTGTCTGCGTGGGATTGCTCCGGGTGCTCCGGTTTCTTCCCACTGGTCCCTAAAGGCGTGCTGTTGAGTAATTTGGACATTCTTAATTATCTCTCTGTGTGTCCGAACAGGCGTCGGAATGTGGCGACTGGAGGCTTTTCACAGTAACTTCACTGCAATGTCAGCCATTGTCACAATAAAGATTATTATTATTATGAGATTCCCATGTGGGTGCACACGATCAAAACGGTGTGATTGCCTTTCAAGTTCTTCTGAAACGGCAGCTTCGTTTCAATGAATAATATGCCTCATGGTCTCAAATGAAATTGAAGACTTCCGGAACAAATTAATTGCAAAACGACTAAAGGCGTGTTCGGGAGAAATTATGATGAACGCCATTGAGTTTGTAATTAAGATTTGGTAACCACAGCTTCCAAGTCCAGCACAAAGCAAAATAAAGTATATATTTCGGGAATTAATATTGTGTATGTTCAAAAGGGAGATCAGCATATCGGGCAATGGAAGAAGATAGGTAGCGTGTTGGTGTTAATCGTTCAAACAGCTGGAATGTTTGTTTCATCATCTGTTGTGAAAATATATGCAAAGAACGCGGTGCTAAAATATCTTTGGAGAACGCGATAATGTAAATTAATGCCTTACAAATTGTTTGATTATTGATAAAATGCTTCTGCTACAGGAAACTCATTCGATTTTATGTTTACTGCACATCCACTATACTAAGCAGACACAAACACTTACTTGAACAATTACGTGTTTTAGCTAGATGATTGATATTCCCTGCCATCATGTAAAAAATAGTTACTCACACCTCAATTACAGCTTGGTGCAGGGCGGCACGTGGCGCAGTAGGTAGCACTCAAACTGCGGCCGTGAAAACCCGGGTTCGAATCCCAGCCCTGAATCACTGTCCGTGTGGAGAGTTTGCACATTCGCCCGTGTCGGCGTGGGTTTCACCCCCACAACCCAAAATTGTGCATGTTAGGTGGATTGGCCACACGAAATTGCCCTTTAATTGGAAAAAAAACAATTGGGTACTCTATTTTTAAGAAAACTATTGATAGTTGCTGCTTTCTCCACGTTCTTTTATTAAGACGATAATGGTGTCAGGATTTGAGACGTTCTGTGGTAAATCAAACTGAGCATCCGTGGAATGTTTATTGATGATTAATTGTCGCTTGATGATATTGTGGCAGAACAATATCATCTTTTTGCAGATGATTCAAAATTGACCGTGTGGCAGTGGACATGTTTGTGCGCGAGTGGCTTTCAAATTTCTGGAGCATAGTTATTTACTACAACTGCTGGAATTCTTTGAATGCCAATAGAATTTGTAGTGTTGAATGCTTCATATCTGATCGATTTATACGTAAAGCAATGTTGCCATCTTTTCAAATTCTCATATGTTTCCATCCACTTTGGCGGGGAGGGGGGCTGGTTGCTGATTGGTGTTGATTTAACCTGAGGATCACCAAACCGCAGGCGATGGACAATGTTGAGAAGGCATAACATCAGCCATGACAGGAATTGAGCCCGCGGTGTTAGCATCCCTGTGCAGCACAAAGCAGCTCTCAAGCTAACTGAGATAAGCAGGCAACTGAATTGGCTGGACACTTCGGATGCAGATCGGTCAACAATAATCGCCTGGTAAGTAATCATTGTTTTCCGATTCAAAGCATGCCCAAAGGAAGCCGGTTCCGGTTTATGAATGTCAAATTCTCGCTGTATTAGCTTTACTGCATGGTTTGCTTCGTAAAGTCATCAGTCATTAACAGCTTCCTTATTATAGCAATTCCAGAAGGGCAGATGTTCACTGACGTCATAAAACTTTCAGTAGCTGCAATGCTCAAAAGATGTGTGCCTACGCCATAAAACTGGGCAATCTTCACATTGAACTGATACCTGAACAGTAACATCCTCTTGAGATAATTTACAGGCAATGTGAGTTACCAAGAAGAGAAAATCTATCCAGCTCTTTCATGGGGAACATACCTTAATTCATAAGTACTATGAGTGTGACCATTTAGAAGAATGGAACCGATTTCTATTTCCTTCGGCAATAAGCATCTCTTAGCAAACTGAATACCGAATTGTTCAGCGTGTGACTCATCTGTTTTCTCACAACTATTGTCCTTCATCTACCTCAATTCAGACATGTGATGGAAGACCATCACCGTGCCTGCATGAGTTCAACGGCAACACAACTTTGGAAGCTATATGCCTTCCAGGACAAAGTAGCCCAATTGACTAGCACGACAGACAACATATAAAACATGCACACTCTCACACCTCGCTCCACCCTGTTCCCAAAGTCCACTAAGTGTAATCAGTGAATGTTAAATAAGGTACACTCGAGATACATAGCTGGGCTCCTAGGATAACCTCTTCAAACTGCAAACTTGATCAATTAGATGCACAAACACCTGAAAGTTCCTCTCCAGTATATACATCATTTTGATTGGATGCTGTCCGTTTTGGAGTCATGGACAGCATCATTTTGACCTTTACATTGTTTTATTACAGTAAGAAGTCTTACAACACCAGGTTAAAGACCAACAGGTTTGTTTCGATGTCACTAGCTTTCGGAGCGCTGCTCCTTCCTCAGGTGAATGAAGAGGTATGTTCCAGAAACATATATATAGACAGATTCAAAGATGCCAGACAATGCTTGGAATGCTAGCATTAGCAGGTGATTAAATCTTTCCAGATCCAAAGAACAAAGAACAAAGAACAAAGAAATGTACAGCACAGGAACAGGCCCTTCGGCCCTCCAAGCCCGTGCCGACCATACTGCCCGACTAAACTACAATCTTCTACACTTCCTGGGTCCGTATCCTTCTATTCCCATCCTATTCATATATTTGTCAAGATGCCCCTTAAATGTCCCTATCGTCCCTGCCTCCACTACCTCCTCCGGTAGTGAGTTCCAGGCACCCACTACCCTCTGCGTAAAAAACTTGCCTCGTACATCTACTCTAAACTTTGCCCCTCTCACCTTAAACCTATGCCCCCTAGTAATTGACCCCTCTACCCTGGGGAAAAGCCTCTGACTATCCACTCTGTCTATGCCCCTCATAATTTTGTATACCTCTATCAGGTCGCCCCTCAACCTCCTTCGTTCCAGTGAGAACAAACCGAGTTTATTCAATCGCTCCTCATAGCTTATGCCCTCCATACCAGGCAACATTCTGGTAAATCTCTTCTGCACCCTCTCTAAAGCCTCCACATCCTTCTGGTAGTGTGGCGACCAGAATTGAACACTATACTCCAAGTGTGGCCTAACTAAGGTTCTATACAGCTGCAACATGACTTGCCAATTCTTATACTCAATGCCCCGGCCAATGAAGGCAAGCATGCCGTATGCCTTCTTGACTACCTTCTCCACCTGTGTAGCCCCTTTCAGTGATCTGTGGACCTGTACTCCTAGATCTCTTTGACTTTCAATACTCTTGAGGGTTCTACCATTCACTGTATATTCCCTACCTGCATTAGCCCTTCCAAAATGCATTACCTCACATTTGTCCAGGTTAAACTCCATCTGCCATCTCTCCGCCCAAGTCTCCAGACAATCTAAATCCTGCTGTATCCTCAGACAGTCCTCATCGCTATCCGCAATTCCACCAACCTTTGTGTCGTCTGCAAACTTACTAATCAGACCAGTTACATTTTCCTCCAAATCATTTATATATACTACAAAGAGCAAAGGTCCCAGCACTGATCCCTGTGGAACACCACTGGTCACAGCCCTCCAATTAGAAAAGCATCCCTCCATTGCTACTCTCTGCCTTCTATGGCCTAGCCAGTTCTGTATCCACCTTGCCAGTTCACCCCTGATCCCGTGTGACTTCACCTTTTGTACTAGTCTACCATGAGGGACCTTGTCAAAGGCCTTACTGAAGTCCATATAGACAACATCTACTGCCCTACCTGCATCAATCATCTTAGTGACCTCCTCGAAAAACTCTATCAAGTTAGTGAGACACGACCTCCCCTTCACAAAACCGTGCTGCCTCTCACTAATACGTCCATTTGCTTCCAAATGGGAGTAGATCCTGTCTCGAAGAATTCTCTCCAGTAATTTCCCTACCACTGAAGTAAGGCTCACCGGCCTGTAGTTCCCGGGATTATCCCTGCCACCCTTCTTAAACAGAGGAACAACATTGGCTATTCTCCAGTCCTCCGGGACATCCCCTGAAGACAGCGAGGATCCAAAGATTTCTGTCAAGGCCTCAGCAATTTCCTCTCCAGCCTCCTTCAGTATTCTGGGGTAGATCCCATCCGGCCCTGGGGACTTATCTACCTTAATATTTTTTAAGACACCCAACACCTCGTCTTTTTGGATCACAATGTGACCCAGGCTATCTACACCCCCTTCTCCAGACTCAACATCTACCAATTCCTTCTCTTTGGTGAATACTGATGCAAAGTATTCATTTAGTACCTCGCCCATTTCCTCTGGCTCCACACATAGATTCCCTTGCCTATCCTTCAGTGGGCCAACCCTTTCCCTGGCTACCCTCTTGCTTTTTATGTAAGTGTAAAAAGCCTTGGGATTTTCCTTAACCCTATTTGTCAATGACTTTTCATGACCCCTTCTAGCCCTCCTGACTCCCTGCTTAAGTTCCTTCCTACTTTCCTTATATGCCACACAGGCTTCGTCTGTTCCCAGCCTTTTAGCCCTGACAAATGCCTCCTTTTTCTTTTTGACGAGGCCTACAATATCATTCGTCATCCAAGGTTCCCGAAAATTGCCGTATTTGTCTTTCTTCCTCACAGGAACATGCCTGTCCTGTATTCCTATCAACTGACACTTGAAAGCCTCCCACATGTCAGATGTTGATTTGCCCTCAAACATCCGCCCCCAATCTATGCTCTTCAGTTCCCGCCTAATATTGTTATAATTAGCCTTCCCCCAATTTAACACATTCATCCTCGGACCACTCTTATCCTTGTCCACCAGTACTTTAAAACTTACTGAATTGTGGTCACTGTTACCGAAATGCTCCCCTACTGAAACATCTACCACCTGGCCGGGCTCATTCCCCAATACCAGGTCCAGTACCGCCTCTTCCCTAGTTGGACTGTTTACATATTGTTTTAAGAAGCCCTCCTGGATGCTCCTTACAAACTCTGCCCCGTCTAAGCCCCTGGCACTAAGTGAGTCCCAGTCAATATTGGGGAAGTTGAAGTCTCCCATCACCACAACCCTGTTGTTTTTACTCTTTTCCAAAATCTGTCTACCTATCTGCTCCTCTATCTCCCGCTGGCTGTTGGGAGGCCTGTAGTATACCCCCAACATTGTGACTGCACCCTTCTTATTCCTGATCTCTACCCATATAGCCTCACTGCCCTCTGAGGTGTCCTCTCGCTGTATAGCTGTGATACTCTCCTGAACAAGTAGCGCAACTCCGCCTCCCCTTTTACATCCCCCTCTATCCCGCCTGAAACATCTAAAACCTGGAACGTTTAGCTGCCAATCCTGCCCTTCCCTCAACCAGGTCTCTGTAATGGCAACAACATCATAGTTCCAAGTAGTAATCCAAGCTCTAAGTTCATCTGCCTTACCCGTAATGCTCCTTGCATTAAAACATATGCACTTCAGGCCACCAGACCCGCTGTGTTCAGCAACTTCTCCCCCCAGAGATGGGGTAACCTCAGGGTAAAGAGGTGTGAACTATGTCAAGCCAGGACAGTTGGTACGATTTCGCAGGCCAGATGGTGGGGCATGAATGTAGTGCGACATGAATCCCAGGTCCCGGTTGAGGCCGCACTCATATGTGCGGAACTTGGCTATAAGCTTCTGCTCGGCGATTCTGCGTTGTCGCGCATCCTGAAGGCAAACTACCCAGCCTTCAGAACAGTGACCACGACACCACACAACCCTGCCGTGGCAATCTCTGAAAGACGTGCCAGATCATCGACATGGATACCACCATTATACGTGAGAACACCACCCGCCAGGTACGCGGTACATACTCGTGCGACTCGGCCAATGTTGTCTACCTCATACGCTGCAGGAAAGGATGTCCCGAAGTGTGGTACATTGGCGAGACCATGCAGATGCTGCGACAATGAATGAACGGACATCGCACGACAATCACCAGGCAGGAATGTTCCCTTCCAGTCGTGCAACACTTCAGCAGTCAAGGGCATTCAGCCTCTGATGTCCGGGTAAGCATTCTCCAAGGCGGCCTTCAGGACGCGCGACAATGCAGAATCGCCGAGCAGAAGCTTATAGCCAAGCGGGCTTGTAGAACACCGCCCACAGAGAACTAAGCGCCACCGACCATTTTCCGTTTAATGTTGCCCTGTTCGATAAACCTCTGTGTTGATTAGGTAGGAATCACATTTCATTGGAGTGGATTGGATTTGTTTTATTGTCACGTGCAGCCAGGTACAATGAAAAGTATTGTTCTGCTTGCACTCCAGACAGATCTTTCCATATATGAAAAAAACACAGGATATATGTAAATACACAATGTAAATACATAGCCACAGCCAAAGGGTGAGAAGAGGTTGTAGTTTTGTTCAGCAGAGAAGATGTGTGATGGGATCAGTTCTGGCCATAAGAGGGTAATTCAGGAATCTAGTTGAAAGGGGTGTCCAGCGATGAGACCTCTTAAAACTGAACAGCTAGGATGACACTAGAGTAGTTTTAGATATGTTACTTTATTTAGGATTGAGAATAATTACAGAAAGTATACCGGGTAATCATTACTAACCATTAAACAATTTAGGACAAAGCAGTGATGATTTAAATGGAATTATAGAATTTACAGTGCAGACTCACGTAGGCTATGGCTACAAGCAGTGGCCACAGTGCATGATGGAATTTGGCTAGATAACTTTCCCGTGTTTTTGAGACAAACGAGATGTGTGCAAATCAGCTTACGGAGTGGACTGAGATAACAGGTTTTATCAGTGGCGCCCAATATCTTCTGAAACGATCCATGAAGGAAGAGGAAGCCAGTTCCGATATCCTATCACTCTGAAACAATCTTTGGAATAAAGAGGATGCCAGTTCTGACATCCTCTCCCTAGCTGGACAATGGGTGACAGAATATTAGGATGGGGAATACAACTTAAAATGGACAGAGACCCTTGCTAAACAGCAGGTCACAGGATGAGGTTAAATCATGTCTTGATCGCAATTTTATTGGATAGTTTGAGCATGACAGCTTCAGGGATTGGATCACGTCCAATTGAGGTGGGCGATTGGCTGTTGAAAATCGTACAATTGATGTGTTTTTAGCAGTGTTTAGTAGATCGATCTTGGCATGATCCAGGTCCACCTCTCTTGTGCACGAAACCAAGCTTAGGATAATAAAAGCCGTCTCATCCAAGGTTGTTGTGTATCTGCTTTGTTTATTAAGCTAAGGCCTAACAATGAGGGACGAACCCCACGTTAAGGTTGGCTCAATACCCAGGCCTTGGAAAACGCTTCTACAATTTTTGGCGCAGCGACCATTGTCGTCCACAGGATTCTGACAGAATTATGTCCCTCCTATACGGGTAAGAACATTATCTTTTAACCTTATGAGGAAAATTATCGTGTTTAGTTTGTTTTGGGGAGATTCGCAGAATAATGATATCACTATGGTTTATCTTTCTGGGGAATTCATGTTGAGTTTCTTACATTTCAGATGCCAGAAGTGTAGAGAAAAAAATGCAAAGGCATTTATGTAATTCATGTTGGTTAATTTCGTTTCAAAATACTTGCTGTCTGAAGTTGCGATTTTTGAAGTTTAATTATTTAAGTGATTTAAGTCAAAACAGTTGATAAAAACCTGCAGTCATGTTTCCTGGCCGGGACCATGATTCCGTATATTTTTGAACAACATGTGGGAATTTTAATCAGCATACAATTTCACAAAAGTAAGAACGAGACCAGTTTAATTCAAGACGATTGATTGGAGTTTAGGATTTCTAAAATGATTATGGCTGATCCTCTATTGGATTAATTTTGTGTTCAAACTTCGGGTCAGGTTGAATAATAATTATTCCTGACACTACTGATATAACTAAGAGAAATGAAACTAGGAGAATTTAGAGGGAGGAAAATTGCTGTAAAATAGAGATTAATGGCAAAACCGTGTTTTTGGTTATGTCACACAAAGGTGGGTGGTGACGGAATGACGTATTTTCACCCAGCAGAGCATTGACCCTTACCTATTAACAGCTGAAGATGTTTTTAATACAGGAATTGAGAATTTCAACTTTGAATTATCAGATATGTCCAGACTAATTAACCCTTGGCTGTTTACAGCTGAAGATTCTTTTTTTGAATAGGAATTGAGAATTTTAACTTTGGATTGTCAGGGACCTCCAGAGTAATTAGCCTTTGCCTGTTAACAGCTGAAAATGCTTTTTTTTTACATGAATTGACACTTTTCACTTTGAATTGTCAGATATGTCCAGACTAATTATCCCTTGCCTGTTAACAGCATTCACCTGAGGAAGGAGCCGTGCTCCGAAAGCTCGTGTTTGAAACAAACCTTTTGAACTTTAACCTGGTGCTGTGAGACTTCTTACTGTTAACAGCCGAAGAGGCTTTTTGGATTGGATTGGATTGGAGTGGATTTGTTTATTGTCACGTGTACCGAGGTACAGTGAAAAGTACTTTTCTGCGAGCAGCTCAACAGATCATTAAGTACATGAGAAGAAAAGGGAATAAAAGAAAATACATAATAGGGCAACACAAGGTATAAAATGCAACTACATAAGCACTGGCATCGTATGAAGCATACAGGGGTGTAGTGTTAAATAGGTCAGTCCATAAGAGGGTCATTTAGGAGTCTGGCGACAGTGGGGAAGAAGCTGTTTTTGAGTCTGTTCGTGCGTGTTCTCGGACTTCTGTATCTCCTGCCCCATGGAAGAAGTTGGAGGAGTGAGTAAGCCGGGTGGGAGGGATCTTTGATTATACTGCCCGCTTTCCCCAGGCAGCGGGAGGTGTAGATGGAGTCAATGGATGGGAGGCAGGTTCGTGTGATGGACTGGGCGGTGTTCACGACTCCCTGAAGTGTCTTGCGGTCCTGGGCCGAGCAGTTACCATACCAGGTTGTGATGCAGCCCGATAGGATGCTTTCTATGGTGCATCTGTAAAAGTTGGTAAGGGTCAATGTGGACATGCCGAATTTCCTTAGTGTCCTGAGGAAGTATAGGCGCTGTTGTGCTTTCTTGGTGGTGAAACAGGTTCAACAGATTTGTTTCAAACACTAGATTTCGGAGCACGGCTCCTTCCTCAGGTGAATGCTGTTAACAGGCAAGGGATAATTAGCCTGGACATATCTGATAATTCAAAGTGAAAACTGTTTTTAAAATATGAATTGAGAATTTTAACTTTGAATTGTCAGATATGTCCAGACTAATTAACCCTTGTCTGCTAACAGTTGAGGATGCTTTTTTTTACAGGAATTGACAATTTTAACTCTGAGACGTACGAGATGTGAGGAAAGCAGATTGGACGGCAACAATATACGTGAATGTATTTTAGAGGTGGATGGGTTTCAAAAAGAGTGCGGAGAAGTGCTGCAACGTATCGAATAACATGGAATCCACAGGTGGTCGAGAGCAGAAAATTCTGTGTTGGAGTACAGGGAGTGTAGAGATAACGAAAACATTCAGGAATGTTTATTTGCGGGAGACCTGAGACTGGAGTGAAGTTAACAATCTACAGTGCTCTATGTAGGGTTATTATTGATGTAAATATGAGGTTCGAAGAAAATCACGAGGTCTAACCTGCCAGCCATTCTGAGTGTATACTTGTTGAACAGCGGTGGCACGGTGGCACAGTAGTTAGCACTGCTGGCTCACGGCGCCGAAAACCTGGATTAGATCCCTGTCCATGGTGTGGAGTTGGCACATTCTCCCTGTGTCTACGTGAGTCTCACCCCAAAACCCATAAAGATGTCCAGGTGGATTGGCCATACTAACTTGCCACTTAATTGAAAAAAAAAAGCATTGGGTATTCTAAGTTGATATAAAAAATATTTGGTTGGAAATCCCAACAATCGTTATCCAGAAGGAAGGAGTCAGTGTCTACCGCACAGGCATTGGAGCGTGCCTGAGATACAAAGGCCATGGTTCAGAGAATCCAAGAGTCGTTACAGCATGGAGAGTGACCACCGTGGCTTGTGCAGACTCTCAGATTTCTTTTTGCATCTGGTATAATTCCTCATGCCCTCCCTATTTAGCCATGCACATTGGCAAATTGGTTAGAATTGCTTCTTCACAGCGCCAGGGACCAGGGTCGCATTCCAGCCTTGAGTTCCTGCCTGTGTGGAGATTGGACGTTCTCCCGTTGTCTACGTGTATTTTCTCTGGATTCTGAAGTCGCCTCCCACAGTCCAAAGATTTGCAGGATAGATGGATTAACCATGCTAAATTGCCCCTTAGTTTAACCAAAGATGTGCAGGTTCGTTGAGATTATGGTGTTACAAGCATAGGGTGTGAAGTGGACCTAGGTTGGTTGCACATTCAGAGGGTCAGTGCGGACTCTATGGGCCGAATGGCCTCCGTATGCTCTGCACGAATTATATGTTTCTATTCTTCTATTAATTCATTTCAGTTAATGATCTACGTTTGTCCTGAATCCAGGCTTCGCATTGCCATCATGCAGCACATGATAATTCTTAAAAACATTCTGCAAGAAAGAAACGTTTATCCTCATGTGCCCATTGTTCTAGTTTTGCAAGTTTCCTGAAACAAATGCCATTTCATCCCTGATACTTCCACAAGTGACAATAACGTATCCCGATCTACGTTGTATGTATTTCATGAATTTCAATACCTCCATGGAACCACACCGACCGTCTGAAAGAGCACAATATGGAGGCCCAATCCATCACTCTGTCCCGTTAACCCGGAAATATTGGACACAAAGGGGCAATTTAACATGGCCAGTCGATAGAACCCCTACAGTGTCGGAGGGGGCCATTCGGATTACCGGGTTTGCACTGGCACTTGACTTTATGTATCTCACTGCCTGGGCCCAATCCCCGCCCCTACTCCATAACCCCGCCACACATTTTGGGCAATATTAGCATTTCCAATCCACCCAGCCTGCACCACTTTGGAGTGTGGACGGAAACCAGTGCACCCGGAGGAAACCCAGGCAGACACAATGAAGACACCCGGCGTCGAAACTGAATCCGTGTTCTTGGCGCTGTGAGGCAGCCGTGGTACCAACTGTGCCACCGTGCCGCCCTCCTCGTCAAATCTCATCCCACATTTTTCTCCTCCAAGTGACGAAAAGATCCAAATCTCTGCAATCCACCTAAACACTGAAGCTCATAAGCTGTGGAACAATGGTCATCAATATTTGCTGCACTGTCTCTGGCTCTCCCTAAAGCCTTCACAAATATCATGAACTGATGCTCAACAGCACAAGATGGTTCCACAGCACAAGATTGGTTCAAAACTGCTTTTCGGGCCCAAGCCGTGTAGTACTAAGGCGTAACTGGTGGAACATTCTGCATATCGTTCCCTGGCCATCTGACCAAGATTCCCAGGGTGCAGAAACAGTACTGAAGTTGAGAGAGATAGTGGAGAAGTAGATTTAGAGTAGTCAGAACTCTTGCGAACATCAATGGCAAACGTTTGGATGATGGGTCCAAGGGGATAAAATGGATGTGAAATATAGTTCGTTTGGCGATTTGTCCTTGGAGAAGCAAGGGGCAACAGTCTGGCTGCAGGAAATGCTGAACATATTTATCAAGCCATGATCTGATGTATGATAATCGAAACAGCTGAAAATAATTCACCCAATTGGACATATTGGACATGTAGGCGTGACAGAAACGTCCACGTTTGTCATAATTCCGTCTAATTTCTCACCATGCATCGAGTTAAATTGTTGCTCTGACAGGCGGAAAAAAACGGATGGGGCGGAATTGAACATATGATTCGTTGAAGCAAAAATGTGAACGGATTGGAACGTTGATACGCCAAGCAGGAGCACGGCAAAGGAAAGAGGGTTAAGCATGGAATGGTGATTTGAAAGCACAGTGGGATGAAGAATGTTTTGAATCTATACTTTTGATGCTTGCTTCAAACAGAGTTTCACAAGCGCAAGCCATACTTTACAGCCAAGGAAGTATGTAGATGTGCAGCAACTCGGATATTATCGTATTCGACGTAACATATCAAATTTAAGCCCAACACGCTCTCAGGATCAATAATATGATTATTGGCAGTTTTGTGATGTAGATTATGTTGTGGAATATTCATAAACATTGTTGCAGTCGCTGAGGATGCTTCCCCTGACCGCCTTCGAAGCTTTTTCGATTGGGTACTTTAGGTAATCCTCAGACCAGTGCAGGGTCTCATTTGGCGAAGCATCCAGAGGATATTGCACGGAAAAGTCCAATGCTCCGTCACCGATCCGTTTGCGAGATCAATAATTTGGGACGGAATTCAAAACCTATGAGAAACCTGCAGAAAAGTCATTTGCAATTCATTACTCACCTGATTTATCGCGTTTCCCGCCTTCTTTACAAGTGCAGTATCTTATGCACAGCGTTGCTGCCGACGTACGACCTCCGATCAATCAGATAGGGAGGCAACTGTTTCACAACTCTGGTGTAGTCCTGCACCAAATGCCCCTCTGCAGAAATAATATTTACAAACATTTTTAAAAAAATCACATTGCCCCTTTCTTGCCCAGAAATCTGAATGCATGCAAGCAAGAACAAAAACTCCAGCAGCCCAGCATCATTCCGATGTTTTTGCAGAGTTGATAAATGTTGACCCGATACCAAGTCCTCTGCAGCAGTTGTATATCAATGAATCCCTAATCTAATTTTCCCCATAGAGTCCCCCAAAATTCTCAACTAATGCTACCATTCAACAATTTCCATACAAACCTCCATACGAGACTTAGAGAAACATTTGTCCTGGGTGTCGCTGCCTCTACTGCATGCATTGACTGCTCATGCCCTGTTGCACGTCTTGTGCTGTTGTCGCGCCAAGAGGTCTATGAAGGAGAGAGTTTCAGATTTTGAGCAAGGGAAAAGGAACGACGAATATTGCCTCGTCAAGATGGTTGTTTCCTTCGGGAGGGGGAGGGATACAACGAGTCTGGTGTTCCCAACTGCCTGTTGCCCATGTACTTTGGCATGGTAATGGCCGTGGTATACGGACACTATCGTCTAATGTTACTTCCAGGTTTGGTCCAACATTGTGTGGAAATGTGATATTCATTCTGCTGCCCCTCTCACCAAATCTATGGCGGTAATTCACTTTTCCCACTGGTAGCACAACCTCGCCATCGGGTTTCGTGGTGGCGTTGGGGAGTTGTAAAAATTGTCCCTTTTGACAAGCGGCGGGAAGTTACAATTCCGCCGTCGGCGAAAATCGCGCCGCCGAGAATCACGGCGCTTGGTTGACCTCAGTGTCTCGCTCAAAGGACGGGATTGTCCGTTGGCCGACGCTGAAATCTGGAAAGGCAATTGGGCAGAGAATCGGTTCCGACGACAAAATCGCGGCAAGCAGAGATTTGACGATAAATTGCGACTCTCCATCACCTCGACAGAGGCATCAATGTTTACCAGAATGGACATACAGTAAACACTGTTTGCATGTCATTAGCGGACCCTATCCAGTATTCTCCGGGTCTTCCGCGATTCTCCATCTCCAATTCCATCTCCATCTCCATTCCCTGCAGTGCGGTTCATATGTGCTTTTAAAAATCATGAAACCAGCGTGGTGGCTACTGATGGAGAGAGAGAGAGGAGGTAGGACGTGGAGAGGAGCAACTGCGTGATTACACCCGGACACTGACCATGGTGGCTGATGTAGAGTGGGGTCGAGGGAGGGGTGCGGATGCCACCCACCGGCGGTGCACCCAGAGCAACACGCAAAATAGCCTCTGGCGAGGGCTGTGCCAGTCAACTCTCCCTTGGCAGCTGAGATGGAGCCAGGGTTAGAGGCCCCAATGATGCAGCGCTCCGACGGGCTACTGTTGTGAAGATAGGGGGAAAGGGACATGCAGCAGCAGAGCCAGCAGGGGCAACTGGGGCCACCATGCAGCTCGGTGGATCTACTTAGGCACGGGTTATGCTAACATGTATGTCTTTTACCCCCTACAGACAACGGATAATGGATTTGAAACGCAAAGGTGGCCTACCTGCTAGTCAATGCAGACCTGGCGGATGCCCTGCGGCACTGCTCGAGGAGGTGTAGGAAGCTGCAACAGCGGACCGCGCTGTAGCGGTGCGTTCAGCAGAGGGGCAGGTGCCAGCCGCCCAGGTAGGAAAAGCGGCTACCCAACAGACTAAAGGGTGGCAAGGTGGCGCCGCATAAAGCCTCGTGTGTACCGGAACTGGCTGTCATTCGAGGACCTGCGGGACGGTGCAAGCCGTCAAAGATTCTGCTGACCATAGAGACAGTGCAACATACTTGCCAGTTGATGCCAGCCCTGGCACCACGGAGATATGGGCGAAGACCGCATCGCGGCACTTGTTGTGTCCTCCACAACACCGAGAAGCAGACGGTAGATGTGCTGGAGGAGGGGGATGAAGGCCAGGACTTGTAGAATAAGGAGGATGCGGAGGAGGTCGAGATTGGGCAGAATATGGAGACCAGGCAGGCACGGGAGGCCGCACGATGTGTGCGGCAGGGCGAACTTGCATGGCATACTCTGACGACCTCCTGGTTAACTGACTAGGAGAGAGGGGTAGGGGGGGTCTGGCCAGGGTCATAGACCTGCATCCTAACCCCACTCTACCCCAGCAGCATGCCACCACTTGAAAATCCTCTGTTACACACACATGCCACACCATAAGGTGTGCACCTTGGGTTCGTAGTACACAACGGCTGGTCGACGGGATTGAGGATCATTACAACCCTCTCTGCATTGTGCTCGGATGCTTCGAATCATTTGACAACGTCTGACTTCTGCCCATGGTAGCAATTTCTTCCGTCTACTTGGGGATCCCTGCATTGGAGCTGGTAATTCCATCACACGGTGGCATTAGATCCCTACGGTGGGAAGTGGGGATGGTCCGGGGTGGGGAAGAAGGCTCGGGAGTCCGGGCTACCTAGACGGCCCACCAATTACCCACTCGAACATCCGACCATTTCCCCTGCCCCCACGGCCAGGACAGACCAGCCCATCATTCACACCCATATGGCAGAGCATCGAGGCAGGTTTTAACCTCATTAACCGCTGTTTATTGTAGAGAAAAGCATGCAGGTTTGTGGCCTATCCCCTATAACTAAAGTGTGCCTTGCACCCATGCCAACTTAACTGCTGCCTACTTTTCTGGCCTTAGCGGGCCTAACGTTACGCCCAGTTGAACCACCAGACGTTACAGCAGGAGTAGAAGTGGCATGCTGTGATTCCAGGCCTGCGACCTTGACCACCGTCTGCGGCCGTATTCTGCGGCGACAGCGCCTGGCTGGGTCCGGATTGTGCTCGGGTGTTCCGGGTGGTATAGTGCCGCCGTGTTCCGTCCGCTGCCAAACGGATGCGTCAGGGACAGGGGGAGGGGTGAACCTGGTGCTGCCGATTTCCGGCGCATCCCCTGTGGCAGTCACCTGCACGGGCCCCTCACCTCCTCCTCCCTTGGGATACCGGATGGCCGTCGGGCTAAGCCATTGGACCGGGTTGCCAGCGGAGTTATCCGCTGCGGCTCGCCCGACATCTTGTGTAGTCCTGGATGACCGCTCTCGTGTCGACCATGATCTTCATGCATGACCATGGAGCACAGGGAGTGGACCATCACTGTCCGCAATTGCACACATAGCTGCGACTGTGCCATCAGCGCCTGGGTTTGTGTCATATCAGCCAGTGACTGTGCCCTTTCCTTCTGGACTGCGCCACGTTGCTCAGCACCTTGGCAATGCTGCCGACATTCAGAGCCATGGCCTGCTGTAACTGGAACATGCTCAGGAGCGGCGCCGCAATTTCCCGGTGGCTCTGGACATGATCGCCTGTGCAGCAGCAGCCCTGTATTGGGCCTAGGCCAGCGCCTGCACAGAATGACCCAGACCATGGACATTCAGATCCATCGCCGAAAACGTCGCCCCTCCATGCCTTCACGCAGATGCCACCAGTGCACTAGTGGTATGGGTGGCACGCATGAGAGGCACCACTCCCTGCTCCTGCAGGAATGTAGACTTATCCAGCTGTCCTTCAGGTACTGGATGCTCTCCGACAAGCCCTCGTGACCCCACTGGCTGTGCGGCTGTATCTCCACAATCGATAGGATTGTGTTCCGGGAGCCGGACAGCCGACTGGGTGACAGCTAGATCCAGGAGTTGGGATCCCCTCAGCCTATCTGCCCACTCGCGTGTTCCTAATTCCACCTGCTGTATCGCAGCAGTTGTGTGGTGGGCACCAGAGAGTGTCCCAGGAGCCTCTTCACTAAAGTGCCCAGCCGAGCTGAGTGTCTCTGGGTGGTGGATGGTGTTGAAGATAGCTGTGCTGGGAATTCGGTGTCACTAAGCGACCCGAGCCCTGGGGTGTCCAGAGTCTCGACTGGAGGATGGTGTCTCCTCGTCAGTTCTCGACTCATGGGGGGCGCCAGCTCTGGCACCGGCTGTGGCACTGTCTGGGGGCGGTTGACGCCAGATTGACCGGCCGCATCTCCAGCATATCTAGCAAGGCACAAGACAATACACATTATTATACGCTGGCCGGTGATGGTGGAGATGGGAGTCGTGGCGTGGGTTTGATTTAGGGTGCAGATTTGGGTGTGGTTAAGGATGGTGTGGGATGAGGATGGTACAGGTGTGTGGGTAGTGTATGGGTGTTGTTGGGGGTGTGTAGGCTCACGTTCATAGGGAACCACATCTCAGCAGGGTCTTACTTCCTCGCCCGTGGCTGAGCTCCACCTGGCAATATCCCTTTCCTCTGGACCGGGCAACACATTCAAAGCCTTCTGCCCTGCCACGGTCATGGACAGAAGGTCGGGTGAACCCTCCGGTCTTCTCTCGCTCACGCCGGTTCTGCGAGGCCTTCTGTTGGCGGGGGGGGGGGGGGGGGGCACATAAAACAACATTGTAAGACAATCAGACACACACAGCCCAACGGGTGGGCATGCGGCGGCGTCAGTGGCCAGGAAAGCTGGCCATGTCATACAGTATAGGTACCTACATGTCGGCGTGGGGTTCGGCAGCCTGCTGGAGGATGGTAGGGTTACGGCTGTATCGGGCGGGGTTAGTGCCAGGCGCATACTACTTTCCTTATCACCCTGGTCACCTTGAGTAGGTCGTGAATTTTTGTTCCGCCACTGCTGGCTCTACTGGAAGGTGTTGCCCTTGGCGCTCACGGCCTCTGCCACGCCACTTCTGTCCAGGAACGACGATTGGCGACGAGTGAAACATCTTCCCGGGCTCGGGTGCAGCGTTACCCTCCTCCGCTTCATGATGTCCAGGCGTGCCTCTAGCTCAGCATCGGTAAACCTCAGGGCTTCTCTCCTCGCTGCCATCCTATTGGCTGGGATGCTGTGTATGGAGAGATAATTGTGTATTGGTGGCTTCAGCTTGTCAGCCTTTGGGTGACATTCGCTATACCGGCAAATCTGGCCCCATTTAACATTTGAATCAATTGAGTTCCACGTGGCGCTGGTGTTAGCCCCTTCGCAACAGTGGCGTCGGTATTGGTGTGGCGCCAGTTTCTCTGGCGCCAAAGTCGACAAATTCTGCGTTGGCGTCAGGACTTAGGAACAGAAATGGAGTATCCTGCCCAATGTTTCTTTGGGAAACTAGAGTTAATTCTCCCGGGGCGGGATTCTCCATTTGGAAAAATACAAATTGTGAAACGCGAATGGGTGGAGAATAGCCATCAATGACAAAAGGCACCGGTTGGACGCCAGATTGGGAGTCTCTGTCACCCCCAAAATGGCGTAAATGTGTTGATCACCGTGCGCCATTAAAGAACAGCACTCATGTCATTCGCAGGCCTGGCACCCTGTTCTCTGAGATTCACGGCCTCCGATGGACCGAATTCCGATGCTGTGTTTCACTTGTGGTTTCAAACTTCATGAACTTGATGTGGGGGCAACTCAGCGAGAGAGAGAGGTGGTCGGACATGGAGTGGAGTGACAGCTTGCTGCCGGCCCTGACACTGGTCGTGCTGGCTTTGATGGCGGGGCGCCTGGCAGGGTTTGGCGAAGGTGGAACAGCCTGAGCATCCTCGATGCCCCCCCCCCCATGGGACTGGGGTGGTAACCAGGCACTGACCGATATTGCGGCGGTCAATTTTTTTTCATATAAATTTAGAGTCCCCAATTATTACCAATTAAGGGGCAATTGAGCGTGGCTAAACCGCGAACCAGCACATCGTTAGGTTGTGGAGGTGAAACCGACGCAGACACGGGGAGAATGTGCAAACTCCACACGGACAGTGAACGAGGGCCGGGATTTGGACCCGGGTCATCAGCACCATGATAACCACTGCACCACATGCCGCCCTCTTTCGGCGGCCATCCTGTTGTGCACCCACTGACACCTCGGCCCCTAGTTCTACACAGTGACACCGGCCCTATGGGTGCGCTCAAACCGCGCCCACTTTCCCCCTCCACAGCGCCTTCCCCCCGCCCCACAAATTCCACCTAACCGGCCGCTAATCCCATCTGACCGGCAAACGGTACCCCTGGCATCAGGGATGTACTGTCCGCTGAGACCAGGGCCTCCAACGGTGCTGGACACCGGCAGGGCAGTAGTGAGGGGGTGGGGGACGGGAATGCGGGAGCGGGGCCCACAATGACAACCGGGCCACCGTGTAACCCATAGAACCTTATTGGCCACATGCTAACATGCTGGCCCTTCACCCCCTGCAGACAATGGCGTTTTGAGGTCAACAAACAATTGTGCCCGCCCTGGTGATAGTCGTACGTCTGCGAGATGCCCTACGGCTGCGTGAGCGGGAGTCGCTCGGAAAAGAGAGGGAAGCTGCAGAGTTGGCAGCTGCAGCGCGGGCAGCAGAGGACCAAGCTGCAGAGAAAGGGGTTCCAGAAGGGCAGGTGGCGGACGCACTGGATGGAGAGCAGGCCGCACAACCCACCTAGGAGGAGGAGTTGGAGGTGCCAAAGATTTGCCGCATGCGGCCTTATGGGTAGCGGCACCACCTGTCGTTCGTGAACATGTCGGTCCAGACATGCCTTCGGAAGACTTGGGATAAACATAGAAAATTCGGCACATCTGTCTATGATGGGACACCTGGCACCGCGGGGAAATAGGAAAGGTCACACATTCCCGGTGTCGGTCACCCTGGACGTGTTCATGAAGGGTTACGTTCAGTCGCCGAGTAGCGACCTGTCCGGGATCACACAAACCTCAATGCACAAGTGTATTCACGTGGTCACGGTGGACGTATATATTCAGATGGAGCAATACATCCAATTCCATGTGGACCTAGCCCACCAGGATGCGCGGGTTGTGGAGTTTGGTGCCATCGCCGGGATGCCCCGAGTCCAGAGGGCGATAGACGGGAGCATGTAGATAACAGTCCGCTCTACACGTACCGAACGTCTTCCCAGTCAATGAACGTTCAGCTGGTCTGTGACCATCAGCTGCGCATCATACACCACTGCGCCGATACCCGGGCAGTGCGCACGATTTATTCCTCCTTGCATACAGGTTAATCCCTAACAGGTTCGACGGGCATCCCACTTACTCAAGGGCTGGTTCCTGGCTGACAGGGTTTACTGATGACACCTATCCAGAGGCTACAGAACAACGTGGACACTGGCTACAACGGGGAGCATACAGCGATCAGCAATGTGATCGAGGAATGCTTCAGACTATTGAAGATGGGCTTCAGGCAGTTGATCCGCTTTGGAGGAGCCCTCCAATATGAGGCTGAGAGGGTCGCCGGCATAGTGGCGGCCTGCTGCATCCCTCAACACATCGCGCAGCAGAGGTGTGTTGTGCTGGAAGAGGTTGAGGAGGAAGGGTAGGCCCCGTCCAACGAAGTGGGTACGGGAGAGGTGGCGATGAGGAGGACATGGGGCCCAAGCAAGGTGGGAAGGGCGCACAACGCGTGTGCCACGGCCAAAGTGCACGGGACACTCTTTTCACCTCCAGTTCAATTGACGAGGTGGGAGGGGTTGGAGGTGGGCTGCTGGCCAGGGGGACGGACACCACTTCCCAAATCACACCCGCTCACTTCCCACATGGCCAAAGCCCCGCTTACACATCCCTTCGTTATACATACATGCAGTGCTACGAGGTGGGGGTCCTGGGTTGGCAGTAACAGGTGGTGTGGTCCATGGGATGGAGGAAGATGATGACAACCCTTTTTGCGATGAGCTCTGGTGCTCCACATCGTGAGGAAACGTGTAACTCATTCCCACAGTAACGCCGTCCACGTTAGTGGTCCCTGCATGCGAGCTGGCCAGGCCACCACAGGGCCCCGACCAATCCGTGGCGTTGGATGCTGTGGACGGACGGGGCGAAGAGAGGGGTGGGGAGGGAGGGTTGGGAGCATGGCCATCCCAGATTGCGGGCACTAGTCCCCTTCCCCCACACACATTCGATCAGCCCGGACCAACCCACCCCCACACACATCAGATGGAGCACTGAGGCAGGTTTTAACGGTGTTAACAGTTGTTTATTGTGAAGAAAGATATACCGCAATTTTCTCTAGCCCCAAATCTAAAATATGCCCTGCTATACCGTGCTGTCCTAACTAGTTCTAACATCCTGGCCTTGGGGGGCCTTTACACTAAGCCTGGGAGGTTCACCAGCCGGCAGAGCACTGTGCAGGCAGCCTGCTGTGACTCCTGCCCTGAGACAATGGACCACGTTGGCGCGTGTTTCCTGGGGTGACACGGCCTGAATGGACCAGCCACTGATCGGGTGTCCCGGCTAGCATGGGGCCGCCATGTCCTTCTCGCTGCCCACCAGATACATCAAGGACAAGATGGGGCAGTCCTAACTGCTGCTAGAGCTCCCGCATCTCCCCCGCGGGAGTCATCGGCGTGCACCACATCACCTCCTCCTCCCTCGGGGTGCCCGATGGCCCCGGCTACTCGATGAGGCAGGGTTGCGATCGGTGCCATCCCCTGAGGCCGCGTATCCGTCTGGGACTACACCATACCACGCTGCGACAGTGCCATAGCCTGGGCAATGTCGCCGACGTTCCCACCCAAGTACTGCTTTGGCTGGACCATGCCGAGGAGCGCCGCTTCAATGTCCACGTGGCTCTGGTACATGGCTTTTTGTGAGATGACAGCCCTGTCCGGGGCCTCGGCCAGCGCCTGCACACGATTCCCAGGCCTTGGACACGCTGATCCATAGCCGAAATCGTCGCACCAGTGCCTTTATCACGGAAGCAACCGTGCGATGTCGGCCTGGGTGGCATGTATGGCCGGCATGCCATCTTGCGCCTGCACGTGGATGGACTCCTCCACCTGCACCTGCAGCCATTATATGCTAGGCGCCATCCACCCTTACCGTCCCTGGGCCGCTTACTGCTTCTGCAATGTGGCTGGGCCTGGAAGTTCCTGAAGGCCAAGACTCGTCAGGACAACAGCTGGCTCGTGTGGCAGGCCTGCCCTCCTACCGTCCGCTCCCTCGTGTGTTCCTGATCAATGTATGGTGCGCACCAGATAGTGTCCTGGGAGCCTCTTAACTATAGTGCCCAATCGATGCGTTAGTCTCTGGGACGGTGGAGGGTGTTCGAGACAGTTGTGACGGGAAATCACGGCATCCTCCGACCGGAGCTCCACGGTGTCATGAGTCTCCGGCGGAGAGCTAAGTTCGGGCTTATCTCTTTGTCTGTGCTCGGCTGTCAAGGTGGCACCGGCTCTGTCACTGGCTGGGGACGGATCGCTCCGGATTGGCCGGCCCCTTCTCCGGCAGGCCCTGGAATGCACAAGACGACATGTATGATAGACATAGGGAGTGAGGGAGTGAGGATGGTGATGGCGTGGTGGTGGGGGGGGTGGGGTTGATGTGCTGATAGGGTGGGGGTTATAGGGTGCGACGTCAGGAGGTGAGAGGGTGAGGGCGTGAGGGGGTCAGGTATTGAGGGGCATGGAGGTGTGGGGCGAGGGGGTGGGGGTGGGGGGGGGTGGGGGTTAACGATACATGCCTCATGGGCAACTGCAACTCAGCAGGATTTCACTTGTTCGCCTGTGGCCGTGACTTAGGGGAAGAAACAGAGACAGGTTCCCAGCTGTGTACTCCTACTACAATTTTTTTTTCTTTTATTGACTCCCACTTGAACTTTTTTTTAAATTGTTCTCTTTGTCACCCCGGCGATATCCCTTTCTCCTGGACCTTCGGCCACGTTCAGGGCTCTCTGCACGGGCATGGTGATGGCCCACAGTTCTGTTGGTCCCCCCCACGGTCGTACGCGGCCTTGTTCTGTGGTGGCGGTGGGATGATGGAGGGAAACACAGACAACAAAACCGTAAGATGGTCCGACGCATGATTTCCATGAATTGGGCAGCTTGTGGACTCAGTGGCCAGGGCACCCGACCATGCCGGCTGGCATGTGTGCTAGCATGTGTAGCAGTGTGGGGGTTCGGCCGACACCGTGGGGGGAGGGGAAGGGAGGGTGGGAGGGGACCGGGCAACCGGTGTGCGGGAGGGCGGGGGGGGGGGGGGGGGCGGGGGTCGGTCGCCATAGGTACGGGGCGGCCGATTCACCCTGGCCGCCCTGATGACTTTGTATATTTGCTTGCAGCACTACATGCCAGTACAGGCGACGTTGCCCGCGGCACGACTAGCGGCGGCGCCAGGCGGCCTTCCTCCCGCACCGTGTATAGGGTCACCCTTCGCTCCTCCACCGCATCGAGGAGGATGGGCAGCTCAGCGTCCCTGTACCGTGATGCTGCTCTTCTTCCAGCCATCCTGTTGGCTGGGCCGGTGTATAGTGGGCGGGGGGCGGGTAGCACGGTCTAAGTGCGCCGTCTAAGTCTCAGGAGTGCCAATCACGGGCCCGACGAGTCCGTCACCATTTGTCATGGAGTTTATTGTGATCCATGTGGCTACAGTGCTGGCCCATTTAAAGTAGCGGAAGCAGTTCAGGTGTTGCGTCAATTGTCCTGTCCTAAAACGCCACACATCGTCCGTGGGCGTCATCACTTAGGCTCAGAAACCAGGAATCCATCCCCCCATTCTTCGTCGATCCTGTGTCAACATGATAATTCCATTGTGGTTCTTCGTTTTCCATCAGTCTCAGTTCATCAATTATTCTGTCGCCGAAGCCAGCTGCAGCTGTGTACGTCATGTTTAATACTAGTCCCAGTGCACCAGCATCATTTTCTAATACATTATAACGATTGAATTCAATCTCTTTCCACTCTCATTGTAGTTTTTTTCTCCTGGCAATGAATGGTCTTCCCTATGTTATTTCTTCATCTTCCACCAAATTCTCTTCTTTTAAGATGTAGCTTCCTGAAGTTATAAGTAGACATTTCACCCCTCTTCTCATGTAAGTCCTTTGCACGTCACAATTACCCTTGTCGGCAAGGACGATGTTCACTTCCGTTGCAGGTGTACCATATGCCTTCTTATTTCCCCATATTTGGTGCCATGCAAGCAATCTGACCGTTTGATTGCTCCAATACCGCTCCAGAAAGAAGGACGTTGCCTGGTCTCTCTTCACCCCGACATAATTGAAAACAACAAATTCTTTTTACCTCCCACTAAGATGTAAGTTTTCCACTGATGAATACGTTTTTGTTACTCACCGTAATCTTTACATTTCTGCATATGCTCTACGGATATATATATAAAATGTGGTTCAAACGCACGAAGCAAGAATTACAATATCAAGTATTCAGTTTTGCGAATTGAGGAGAATCAAAGTCCACTGCCTTCTTTTACCTTGCTGACACTGGTACAGCTTTTGCTCTGAGAAAATAAAAGGTATTTAAACACTCCACAAATAGATCTTCGATGTAATTACACAAGCATAACATATCACCATCACGATGGAACAGTGGTGCACAACTTTCCCACAGCTCTAGGAACCCTGGTTCAATTCAAGACTTGGCCGACTGTCTTTGTGGAGTTTGCGCATTCTCCCGCTGCCTGTGTGGGTTTCATCCAGTGTCTTCGGTTTCCTCCCACAGTCTAAAGTTGTACCGATTAGGTGGACTGAGGACGCTACAATTGCCCGTTAGTGCCCAAAATGGGTAGGTTAGTTGGTGGTACGGGGATAGGGCGAGTGAGAGGGCCTAGATAGTCTGCTCTTTCAGAGGGTTGGTGTAGACTGGATTGGCGAATGTCCCTTCTTCACTGGGGGATTATATAGTAACTCGCTTCAGGCAAAATATGACAAGGAACTACGTGAGAAATAATTAAGTTCAACAATGCGGTAGTGAGACAGATATTTTCTAGGAACATTCTTTAACAAGGCTAGATATATAGATAGCCCAAGCAGGATGGAGATCAATCGAAAACATTGCGATCAAGGGTCGTACGTTAGTGGTTGCAGCGTGTGAAATTGAAAATGGTCCTGAAAAAGGCACTAATTGGAAGAATGGTCACAATCGTCTTCAAACAAAAATGCGATTTTCTTAACTAAGTCCAAGGAGAATCATTAAAAATAATAATAAGAAGAAGCTAATTCTTCACTTTCAAAAAGGCAGATTGCGCGATTAATACCCACAGGCGCAGTGCGATGATCTAATTTCCTCTTTGCAGTTTTGACGCGTGTGTTTACTCCTTCTCGAAAGGAAGTATTTGTGTTGCACTGTTGTCTCCTATGGGACCTGACAATTCGAAATACGCACTCACTCACTAAAGTGTCAGGCGTTCAATTCATAACTTGCAATGAGAACGAACATGGGTTTGACTCAGACTAGAGTGTTTCAACATAAAATCAAGACTGACGTAGGGAACATTTGACAACATAATTTAAACGGACACCTTATTCGATGATCATTTTTGACTATTCTGCCACCTAAAAATATGAGACCATACGTTGCATCGCCTTCCTCTTGTGATTCATTAAAGATTAATTATCATGCAGAAAACATATTGACAATTTGTTATATAATTATTTTGACACACCTGTGAATGTCAAAGCTTGTCTCAAATGTTCCAATTCTGAAATGCAAAAATAAAACATAGATGTATTTTCTTTATCTATTTCGAATCCAATAACAGAAATTGCCACTACATCAACGGCAGTGACAGAGTCACCATGCAGGTATTCTCTGTCTTATCGATAAAGAATCGAAAAAGCAATCGTCGGTCAGTAGTGATGTGGAAGCAGACACTGCTGATGATGAGCAAAAGTGCTGCCTGACATTTTTTTCCCCATGGGTTACCAATCTTCATATCGAAGCTTCTAGAATCCACCAGGGACAAAGAGAGCCCGGAAATATTGTTGTCTCCATCGGCCCACACCTGAAATGGGAAACACGTTGGGTGCCGATTTCATTCCAAATCACAACTCTCCATCGCCGCGAGACTTGAGTCAATACATTCCGAAATGCACGTTCAGTGAAGACCTGTTGCATATCATTATCAGGCCGAACCCATTATTCTCGGAAGCCACCATGATCCACTGCCTCTAATGAGCCAAATGCTCCAATGCTTCACTTTTGCTCTAAAACATCATGAAACCGGTGTAGTGGCTGATGGGAGAGATAAAGGAGGTACGAGACGGAGAGCAGTGACTGTGAGCTGCCGGGCAAGGCATTGGCTGGGGGATGAGGGGGGGGGGGGGGGGGGGTGAGGGGATAACGGGGTGATGAGCCCGGTGGCTGTGGTTACGCCCAACGAGAATGTGGCGGTGGCCAGACATGGACCAATACTGTAACCTGGAAGGCAACCATCTTGCTGCGTACCCCACTGACCAGCAAACCTGGTCCTTGGTACTGCAGAATGACACTTTCCGTATGGTTGCCCCCACACACCCTGCCCACTTCCGCAACCTTCTGACATACACGCCATCAACAACCGGCTGTCACAGCACGGTGGGGCATCAGACGGCCCACCCTCGGACAACATCTCCTGTCGCACCTTTGGGGCACGCTGGTCGGGTGCGCCGGCGCATACTGTTGGCAAGGGCAGCACCAGCCGATGTGGCCCCTGCCTGCAGGATGGGCACCAGGCCCAGAGTCGACATGGTGCCGCGGACAAATGGGGCAAGGGTGCGAAGGTGAGGGGCATCTTGCCTGCAGTACCAGCCGGGGTGACCATGTAGCCCGGCGGACCTTGATGCACAGGGGGTACACAAAATGCTAACATATCGATCTTTCAATCACTAAAGACAATGGCTATTCAAATTCAACCAGCAATGCTGGCTCTCCTGCTGGTCGCCGCAACCCTGAGAGATGCCACGCGGCTGTACGAGCTGGGGCTGTTCGAGAAGGAGCAAGCTGCAACAACGCAGAGTGCAGCAGCGGAGCATGTAGCAGTGGAGACTTCCCCGGAGGAAAAGGAGGCTGCCGCCCATGATGGTGAGCTGGCCACCAAACAGACCGAGGAAGGGGAGGTGCAAAGGAGGCACCGCATGAGCGCTCATGTGTACCTCCAGTGGCAGTCATTAGAGGACCTGCCGGACCAAGCATTCCGTTAAAGATTCTATCTGCGCACGGAGACAGTGACACATATCGTCCAGGTCATGGCGCAGCAGGCACCATGGGAGAATAGGGAAGGATACTGTCAAAGTGATGGTGGGCTTTTACGCCACGGTATCCTTCCAGAAGCCAACTGGGGACCTGTTCGGGACGTCACAGAGCTCGATGCACAGTAGTATTCGTGCCTTTATGGAGATCGTATATGGCCAGTCTGCTCATGACATCCATTTGTATGTAGACCGGGCACACCAGGATGCCCGGGCAGCAGGGTTATCCACCATCACCAAAATGCCCCGGGTCCAGGAGGTGATCTACGGGGTGCATGACCCCCCCCCCCCACACCCCGATGAGCATCTGCAGATGACATGCCATTCTATAAACACCAAATGTAATTCCACTCGGTGAGCGTGCAGATGATATGTAATCATACGTTGTGATTCATACATGTCTGCACCCCATATCCGGACAGTGCGCATGATGCCTACATCCTGGCACACTCAACGATTCGTGAAATAATTTGGACGCCACACCCCCAACCCCCCCGGCTTGGTCCGGCTCGACAGGGGCTATCCACGGCGGTTGTGGCCGATGACCCCTCTCCGGAAGACACAGTCGGAAGCCCAGACTCACTGCAAAGATGACCGTGCAGCGAACAGTGCTTCGGCCTCCAGGAGATGCCGTTCACGTGCCTGGTTAGCTCTGGCACAGAGTGTTACCCCCAGCATGGCAGCCTGCTATGTCCTCCACAACATTACGCAGTAGAGGGGCGACGTGCTGGAGGAGGAGGATGAATGCCACGCCTCGACCGACGAGGCGGATGCGGGGGAGTGTGGGGACCAACTGAAAATGGGGCCGGCAGGCAGGGGAGACAGCAGGACGTGCGCCATTGCAACCGCCCATGGGGTGCTCTGATTGCATCCAGGTTCACCGACTGGGGGGGGGGGGGGGTGGTAACATGTCGTTTGGCATGGATATAGTACCCAATCCCCACACCCCACCCCTCTCCACGTCACACCGATAGCTTCAACTCCCTCTGTGATTCATATCCGCCGCAATGCAGGATGCGGGCTTTGGGTTGGCAATGACACCTGCCATGGTCCAAGGGATGTAGGATGACCCACTCTTTGATTAACTCTGGTGCTCCGTATCCAATGACAATATCTGACAGCTGTCCACGGTAACACTTTTAATCATCCAACAGGGTGATCCTTACATGCGAGCTGGTCATTGCATCAGTCAGTGCCATCAGATCACTGGGGTGACGGTGGTGTGGACGGTCGCTGAGGGCAGTGTGGGGAGTCCAAGCCACCCACAACGTCCGTCGATTCGCCGCTTCCACATCCCTTAGTGGCCAGACCTGACCAGCCCACGCATCACACCATTCTGGCAGATCTTCGAGGCAAGTTGTTACAGTGTTAACAGATGTTAAATATGCGCAAATGTTTACAGATACGTGCTCCAGCAGTGATACGTAAACTCTCTTGAACCCGTGCTGACATAAATGGTGTCTACCATTCTGGCCGTACAGGCCCTCACATTATGTCTAGGTGGACCCCCAGACGAGACAGCAGGAGTGAAGGCCTGATGTGATTCCGGCCTCGCAATCTGGTTCTTTATTGGGGCTCAGGGGCCTGGATGGACCCGGATTCTGCATGGGTGCCACACGTGGCGTTCTGCCATCATTTTGTGCCCGCTGCCAACCAGATGCAACAGGAAATGCGAGGGGGGGGGAGGGGGGTTGGCAGTCCGAAATGCTTCTGTGTTCTGGCACCTCACCTGCAAGGTCAGCGGCATGTACCCCATCACCTTCTCCTCCACCGGGTGTACGGTGGTCCCCAGGTTACTCTATAAGATGGGGTTTCACATGGGGCTATCCGCTGAAGCTCTCCTGACATCTGGTTCTGCCTGTCCTGGAGGCCCTCTCTGGTGCCGCCCAGGATCTGCATGCTGCTACAGAACATCACCATCTGGGACTGTTCCACATCACCCATTCATTGCGGCACCTTCTTCTGGGCCTGTGTCACAACAACCAGTGGTTGCACCATCTCCCTCTCCGCCTGGGCCACATCCCTCTGTTTCATCCAGTGCCTGGGATATGGCGTCGACGTTCCCAGGCATTGCCTTCTGTGACCGGGCCACGCGGAGAAGCACCGCTGTCATTTCCAGCTGTCTCTGACACATGGCATCATGTAAGGCGGCAAGCCTACCCTGGCCTTTGGCCAACGCCTGCACAATACGCAAGTCTTGGAAATGCTGATCCATAACCCAACTCCTCGCCTCCAAAACCTCCAAAGCAGACTGCACACGTGCAATGTTTTCCTGAGTAGCATGGATGGTCGGGACCACATCTTGCTGCTGCACGCAACTGGACTCCTCCAACTGTCGATGCATGTACTGGATGGTCACCGACAACCGCTCATGTAGTCCCTGACGCTGCGACAGCATCTCCATGATTAATTGGCCTGCCCGTTCCAAATGTCCGATCCCCGTCTGAATGGTTGCACGGCCTTGGTGTCGGCCCACCCTCTGACTGCTCACTGTTGTGTTCCTACCACCACCTGTTGTACCGGATCAGTACTGTGGTGCCCACGAGAAATTGTCCGAAGTGCTCCTTTACTTAAGTTCCCAACCGACGTTCAGTGGCGCTGGAGGGGAGATTAGTGGCGCTGTTAAATGTATACGGTCCCAATTGGGACGGTGTGGGATTCACGAAGGTGTTTGTGGCCATCCGCGACTTGGACACACACGAACTGATTGTTGGGGGGGGGGGGGGGGACTGGAACTTGCTGCAGGAGCCAAGGTTGGACAGATCACGGCCGCGCTCGCTGGTCCCATCAGGGGGGTGGGGGCGGAGGTGCTGGTGGTAATGGAAGGCGTGGACTCTTCGAGGTTCCTGAACTCAAGGGAGCGGGAGTACTCGTTTTTCTCTTCAGTCCATAATGTATACTCGCGGATTCTTTGTGGTGGGGAAGGCTTTGCTGGCTGAGGTTAAGGGGACAGAATACTCGGCAATTGCAGTGTCAGATCATGCTACGCATTGGGTGGATGTGGTACAGGAGATGGGGGTAGCGCAGAGGCCGGGGTGGAAACTGGATGTGGGGCTTTTGGGAAACCAAGTGTTCTGTGAGAAAATTGAAAAGGTTATTAAGGAATATGTAGGTTTCAACTGTACAGGTGAGGTGTCGAAGGCAGTTATCTGGGAGGCTCTAAAGGCGGTGGTGAGTGGTGAGGTAATTTCGTTTAAGGTCAGGGTGGGCAAAGAGGAGAGGTTGGAGCGGCAGAGAATGAAGATGAGATGTTGGAGGTAGATAGGAGTTATGCAGAAGATGGGGGCCCAGCAAACCTGGAAAAGAGGAAGGAACTACAGGCGAGCTTCGACCGACTGTCTACCAGGAAGTCGGTGCGACAACTGAGACGAGCAAGGCGTGCAGTTTATGAACATGGAGATCAGCATGTTAGCAGCTCAGCTCCGGAGGGAAGGAACGGCAAGGGGAATTCTTCAGGTGAGGGATAGTGCAGGAAAGTTGGTGGTGGCTCCCGAGCTCATTAACAAGATTTTTGTGGAGTTTTATGAGAGGTTGTACAGGTCAGAGCCACGGGGGGGGAGGCCGTAAGATGCAGGAATTTCTAGATGGGTTGGAATACCCGAGAGTACGGGGGGGGGGGGGGGAACAGGGCGACATTAGAAGGAGCAATAGTAGAGCAGGAGATAAATAATGCGATTGGGAAGATGCAGTTGGGGAAGATGGCAGGGCCGGATGGGTTTCCAGTGGTATATTATTAAAAAATCTTGGATAAGCTGGCACCCCTGATGGTGGGGATGTTTGAAGAGGCGATAGGGAAGGGGGTGTTGCCGCAAACCTTGGGCCAGGCATCGATTTCACTGTTGCTAAAAAAAAGATGAGGATCCGACGGATTGTGGGTTGTATGGGCCCATGTCACTTCTGAATGTGGATGCAAAAGTATTGTCGAAGGTACTGGCGGGTAGGCTGGAGGAGTGCCTTCCGAAGGGAATAGGTGAGGATCAGACCGGTTCGTGAGAGGGAGGCAGCGTTTTTCGAACATTAGGAGGGTTTTGAACATCGTTTTGGAACCGGCGGAAGTGAAGGGAACAGAGGTGGTTGTGGCACTGCACGCTGAGAAGGCGCTTGATCATGTAGAATGGGGGTACTTTATGGCAGTTCTGGAGCGGTTTGGGATTGGGCCAAGATTTGTGATCTGGGTAAAGCTACTGTATAAGGAGCCGAAGGCGAGTGTTCGCACATACAACGTCAGCTCGAGATACCTTTCTCTCCACCGCGGGACGAGGCAGGGATGTCCTAACTCCCCCCCTCCCCCCCTGTTTGCACTTGCGATTGAGCCGTTGGCCATCGCATTAAGAAGTTCGGGAGCATGGAAAGAAATAGTGCTGGGGGAGGAGGGGGGGGGAGATTGGGATAGAGCATAGCGTGTCCTTATATGCCGACGACTTGCTGTTGTATGTGTCGGAACCGAGTGTGTCGATAGGGGGAATATTGGAGCTACTGCGGGTATTTGGGTCTTTCCCGGCCTACAAGCTGAACCTAGACAAGAGTGAATATTTTGTGGTGTCTCGGACGGTGGTGCGGGCAGGGTGGGGGAGGGGGCTGCCATTCCGTAGGGCAGGGACTCACTTTAGGTATCTGTGGGTGCAGGTTGCCCGGGAGTGGGCGAGACCCCAGCGGCCGCGCCGTGCTGCCGTCCCCTTAGGCCGGCTCGCGTGCCCCAGACCTCCCCCACAGTGCCCCCAGCCCCTAAAAAGGTCCTACCCCTGCCTGTGGAGCTACCCGACTGTGGTGGCGCTGGACTGGGTCCGCAGCAGCGTCGTGAGTTCCCGACATCATGCGATCACATGTGACCCACCAGTCGAGGGCGGGGCATCGGGAGCGGGCCTCAAGCAAACTCCTGTAGCCTTCGATACGTGCCGAGGCATACTCTGCGAGACGCCGCTTTGGAGGGACGGAGAATCGTCAAAGCGGCGCCGCCATCAATTTGTTCGGGAACTCTGCGGATCACCGAAAGCGTTTTCAGAATGGGTCACCAGAGAATCTAGACCCAGTTTTCTGGTGCGACGCATTCCCGCCGGCGGTGGGATTCTCCGTCCCCCAGCCGGACAATCAGGGGCTAGATTCTCCAATTTTCAGACTAAGTGCTGGCGCCGGCCTGGGAACAATGGTGCTTTACACCAGAAACGATGGCTCAAAAACTGCACCGATCATCCATCGATTGCGGGGGGGGGGGGGGCGCTAGACCCAGCCTGCCATATACTGTTCGCCAGTAGCCACATCGGCACGTCCGGACTAACCGCCGCCAGTGCTCCCAGCCCCCTGCCAACGCCCCGTCAGCCCGCGGAACGGCTCCACCCGCCCCTCCCCGACTGTAGGTGTGCTTGACTCATTTCGCAGACTCCATGTTGGGTTCAATAGATAAAAGGAAATTGTCCCACACTGTCGGGAACTTACCGCATCTACTGCAGACCTCAGTTGATGTCCTGTGGCTCTCCTTATGGCGTGCGGCATACTCTTTGAGTACGCCGTTCTCTGGGCGTGGAGCATCGGAAAAGCGGTGCCGCCCCTGATTTCAGCACAAATGGAGGTTCGACGACCAAGCTGCGAACAAGATTTTGGCGTCGGCCACTGGAGAATCACGCCCGAACTTTCCCATTGTGTGAAGCCTTGATGGCCACCGGGTGTGGGTGTCCTCCCTCATACACCGCGAAGCCAGCAGCACCATCGTATGGCAAATATGTCGCACCTTCCACATGCTCAGCTGGATTCTTCGACGGCATGCCCGGTCTGGCAGATTCTCGAGTGACGGTCGTGGCTAGTGCACACAAGGCCTTATCTAGCGCCACTTTGGTACTTCCTCCTCCTCGTCCGTTTGGGCGGCTCGGATTCCGTCCTGGACGACTGCCAACTTTTCGCTGCCGCATGCTCCGCTGCTGAACGCTCCGGTGCTGCAGCTTCCTCCTCCCCCTCGAGCAACGTCCGCTCCTGAAGCTACAGGGTTTCCTCCAGGGCTGCCGCGACTATTGGTTGAATAATAAAGTAAATTGTCTGCCGAGGGTGAAAGGCGAACTACTTAGCATGGTTTGTACCCCCTAGCACAACCAGGTGGCAATTATATGGAGGACATGTGCTCCAGAACTTGCCACTCCCCCAGCTAAGCACTTACAGTACAGCTACAACACTGACGCCTATTCGACAATGTGTAAAATTACCCATGTATGTCTTGTACACATAAATCCAATCAATCAATCACGAGAATATCAGTCTACTCTCAAGTCATCTGTTATGTAATGAAAGAGGTTCACAAAAGTGCTATCAAGCTGCAATTACTTAGCAATAACCTGCTCACTGGCACTCAGGATGCGTTCTGCCAGGGTACCAAATGACATGACCCCATTACAGCCTTGGTTCAAGCATGAATAAATGAGGCAATTTCCAGGGATGACTTGAGAGTGAGTCCCCTGGGCAGGAAGGCAGGATTTCCATTGAAATAGCAACTGGAATCAATGGAAATGCAGAGACAATTCTCCACTGTTTGTCGTCATGCTACCACATTGGGTGATGGTTGTGGTTGGTGGACGTTAATCATCTAGGTTTAAGACCATCACAGTAAGATGTCTTACACCACCAGGTTAAAGTCCAACAGGTTTGTTTCGAATCACTTGCTTTTGGAGCACTGTTCCTTCCTCAGGTGAATGAAGAGGTAGGTTCCAGAAACATTTATACAGGCCAAGTAAAAAATACAAAGCGATACTTCGAATGAGAGTCTTTGTAGGGAATTACGTCTTTTCAGGTCCAGATGGAGCAGGTTAAAGAGGTATGAATTGTCTCAAGCCAGGACAGTTGGTAGCACTTTCAAAGCCCAGGCCAGATGGTGGGGGGTGCATGAAATGCGACATGAATCCAAGGTTCCGGTTCAGGCCGTACTGATGTGAGTGGAATTTGGCTGTAAGTTTCCGCCCGGCAAACCTGCGTTGTCGCGCGTCCTGAAGGCCACCTTGATTAGCGCTTACCGGAAGATCAGAGGCTGAATGCCCTTGACTGCTTAAGTGCTCCACGACAGGAAGGGAACATTCCTGCCTGGCGATTGTTGCGCGATGTCCATTCTTCCATTGTCGCAGTGTCTGCATGGTCTCGCTAATGTACCACGCATCAGGACATCTTTTCCTGCGGCTTATGAGGTAGACACCGCTGGCAAAGTCGCACCAGGATGTACCCCGTACCTCGTGGGTGGTGTTCTGAACTGTAATGGCGGTACCAATGTCGATGATCTGGCACGACTTGCAGAGATTGCCATGGCAGAGTTGTGTGGTGTCATGGTCGCTGTTCTGAAGGTTGGGTGGTTTGCTGCAAACAATGGTTTGTTTGAGGTGGCGAGGTTGTTTGAAGGCAAGTAGTGGGGGTGTGGTGAAGACCTTGGCAAGATGTTCGTCTTCATCGATGAAGTGTTGAAGGTTGCGAAGAAGATGTCATAGATTCTCCACTCCGGGGAACCACTGAACGACGAAGGGTACTCTGTCGGCTATGTCCCGTGTTTGTCTTCTGAGGTGAGGTTTGCTGTGGCGTGTTGGAACTGTCGATTGATGAGTCGAGCACCATATCCCTTTCGTACAAGGACATCTTTCAGCGTCTGTAGATGTCTGTTACGATCTTCCTCGTCTGAGCAGATCCTGTTTATATGGATGGCTTGTCCATAGGTGATGGCTTCTTCAATGTGGTTAGGGTGGAAGCTGGAGAAGTGGAGAATCGTGAGAATACCACCCACCAGGTACGTATTACATACTCGTGCGACTCGGCCAATGTCGTCTACCTCATAAGGAGTGATATCTTACAGTGGAGAAACGTTCTCTTGCTGCTGGTTGCCCACAGCGCTTCATAGATGCCAAACTTAACTGCTACAAATATCTGCAATTGTGCACAATAGTCTTGCAACTCAGTAATTTGGAGTTAATCCGCCCTAGGAAATGGTAATAGTATTCGTCACGGACAATGTGTTGGTTCTTCCTGCCACATCTATAATTCGCAAGTGTGTGAATTATTTTTTTTCAGACTCATTTTTTTTGTACGACCTGCTGATTGACCATTTTAGCCTTTAAGTTGCTATTTTCTGAGCCTCTGTCGAGTCACTGTTGGTAATGGGACATGTTGAGACACCCAACGTACTTTATGTACCATTCTAATCTCAGTGCCTCTTCAAGGTAGTTATCCAGATGATATAATACAATTTTATATTGTTCATTTACAGGGTAAGGAGTGTCGCGTGCCGGACCAGCGTGTATTGTTCATCCTTAGTTTCCAGTGAGAAGACGCAGTTGAATTGCGTTGTTCAAGACTGCAGTCTCTAATCTGTGGCACACCCGCAGTTCCGTTCGGGAGGGAATTACAATTTTTTTTTCACCCAGGGACAATGAAAGAAAGGCGATATATCGCCAAGTCGACGGGTTATCCAACTGGTGGTGTTCATATATATATTTTAGCCTTCCCCACCTCGATGGAAGCTTTCCTGAGTTTGGAAGAAACCTACACATGACACCTTGGAGAATTTCTGTCTCCATTCTGTACATAATGCACACTGCTGACACTGTTGTTCGGTGGTGCAGAGATTAAATGATGAACTAATCATACAAGCTGCTTTGTCGAGGATACTTGTGAGTTTATTGAGTGGCGTTGTAATTCACCAAAAGAATAACATGATTAGCAACTTAATTTGCTGATTTATCACCGACTGATATACAACCTCGTTAAGTGTGGAACTGATGGTAAATTGAGAACAACTACCTCACGGCTATGCATCGATTTGCAATTGTAGTATGGTGCCTATTGCATCCACAAACCAAGGGATGTTGGTGGATGTGTCTGCGCCGTTGGTTGAAACCATAATGTGTGACGTTGTTACAACTTGTTTAGTGCCTTTCGAGAACTCAAAGTGTATTTCCTGCCGTTGATGGCGCAGCTTGCCAGGGTTTCGTGAGAAAGACATAGTTCACCCATGCATTGTTGTCATGCATGCGTTCAGCGGTGCTGATTTGTCTTCTTTAATTTTAGCACAATGTTTCAGATTAAGTATCATCTGTAATCAATACATGGAACATAGAATTTACAGTGCAGAAGGAGGCCATTCGGCTCAACGAGTCAGCACCGGCCCTTGTAAAGAGCACCGCACTTAAGCCCCACACCTCCATCCTATCCCCGTAACCCTGTAACCTCTCCCCCCCCCCCAGCCGTTTTGGGCACTAAGGGCAATTTAGCATAACCAGTCCACCTAACCTGGACATATTTGGACTGTGGGAGGAAACGGGAGCCACCCGGAGGAAACCAACGCAGACACGGGAAGAATGGGCAGGCTCCACACAGAAAGTGACCCAAACCGGGAATGGAACCTGCGACCCTGGATCTGTGAAGCAACCATGCTAACTACTGTGGTTCCGTACTGTCCAAAATAATAAGTAGAGTTGTGTGGAACTGAACGCACAATAATTGGCCCTTTATTAAAATTGTGAGATGCCTGTGTTTTCGGGCCACTCTCAACATTTGTGATTGGTAAATGATGTTTGTCATCTAGTATTTGCCTCAACTGCTTCTGTATTTTTTGCCACGACCACACGTTGTGATACGAAACTGTATGTTACAGCACGGCGTGAATAAATGAATATTTCTAGATTATCTTATTGTTCGTGGCGACCTTCCGTGTATGCTCCATGACTTCGGGCTTTCACACAGTCTCCTATAATGAAGGCTTAAAAACCAACCACTCAATCATTTCGTCTGTAATTTCGTCCCGTGGTATTTGACAGCATGCAAGACAGCGACTATATCTTTGCGGCCTTCCCTGAATATAAATGCCCAACAACTCTAAGGCACATGTCGCTCCCCGGAATGCTACAACACTTACGTTCGGATAATGCAGCTGCAACCAGTCGTTGTGGGCATTCGTATCGGGGAACGTGGTTTAGAAGCCGTGCCTTCTCTCAGGTCCTGGTTCACCACGGTGTTTAGCACCCTAATTAAGCATTACAGTCAGAAAACGTTCGTTTGTTTAACTAAAGCGTTCTTTATGGCTGCAGAAAAAATTATTTCAATGTCCTACTTGAGCCAGACGACTCACGCTGCCATCCCACTCCCCCCACCCCTACGACAATTATCAGTAGAAGTTACATGTTCAAATTCCGCCACTGCAGATGATGAAATCTGAATTCAATAAAAATCTGGATATTAAAAAAAATTCTAGTAATGACAATGAAGCCATTTTCGATTGTGTAAAAACTCAATTGATTCACTAACGCCCTTTAGGGAATGTTATCTGCCATCCTTACCTGGTCTTGCCTATATATAACTCCAGCCTACTTCAATGTGGTTGACTCTGAACTTCCCCTCAATGGCAATTAGGGATGGGAAATAAATGTTGGCACAGTCTGCGACGCCCACGTCCCATGAACGTTTTAGAAAGAGAAGGCTAGCATCGAAGCATAGAGATGAAGGACGGTTATCGGTTAGCCCCGTCCGCCAGTATCGAAATTTGAACTTCAATGGAAAAACTGAATCAGCAAATATCATGCAGATAAACGCAAATTACTGGAATCTGAAACACAAATAGAAAAGACTGGACAATCGAGGCAGGTCCGACCGCATCTGTGAATATGGAAGGGAGCTAACGTATCGAGACTCGATGATTCTTTGTCAAAGATATTGCTGAGTTTATGCAACCACATTAGTGAGATCTAGAATACCAAACCAAAGCGTGGGGTCAAATTTTATCAGGAGAGTTCAAAAATATGTTTGCCAGTAAAAATAACCACGGGAAATAAAATAGCTATCATGAAGCAAATTTTCAAAAATGAATCTTATGTGTTGTCATAAATAAAGCAATAAATCAACCATGTTTAAGAAACTCGTTTACGGGATGTGGGCTCGCTGCTTATGCCAGAATTTATTGTCATATCTGGGTACCCTTTAGAAGATGGTGGTGAGTTTCCTCCTTGAACCGCTGCAGTCCCTGAAATATAGGGACACCCACTGTGCTGTTATGAAAGAAGTTCCAGGATTTTCCCCAGCGGCAATAGACGAACAGCGATATATTCCTAAGTTAGAGGACTGATTGACGTGGATAGGAACCTCCAGGTGGAGAGGTTCCCAGACGTCTGTTGCTTTTGTAATTCAAAGTGGTAGTGCTTCTGGGTTTGGGAGGTGCTGGTGAGTTACTGCAGTGCATCTTGTAGATTGTGCACATGGTTGCCATTGTTCATTCGTAGCGGAGGGTATGTCTGTTTGTGGACGGGGGAGCAATCAAGCGGCCTGCTTTGTCCTGCATGATGTCGAGCTTCTTCCGTGTTGTTGGAGTTGCACTAATTCATGCAAGTGAAGAGTATATTGCACTCCTGTCTTCTGTCTTGCAGATGGTGGACGGCTTATGGGGAGTTAGAAGACGAGTTAGTCGCCGTAGGATCCCTACTGTTTAATCTGCCCTGTTCGTCAGCGTATCACCCACATTTCACAAGTTAGCCGCAGAAAGTAGTAATATAATCACAGAATCTCTACAGTGCAGAGTGAGTCTGCAGCGAAGCTGTGAAACAGCACTCTATCTAGTGCCCAGCCCAACCTATCCCCTGAACGCAGCAGTCCCACCTGAACGTTTGAACGCAAATGGACATTCTGGCATGGAGAATCCACTTCACCTGAACATCGTTGAACTGTGAGAGGAATCCGAAGCAGCCGGAGGATGCCTTCTCTGATACGGGGAGAATTTACAAACTCCAGACACAGTCATGAAGGCTAGGTTTGAACGCAAATCGCTGCAGTGAGACAGCAGTACGAACTTTTGTGAAACCGTGCTGTCTATGTTGAACATTCTGAACAGATTATTTATTCATGTAAGTCGAGAAAATATTTGGCTGCAGTACTGGGGAGCACGCCCTTCACTGTCATCAAAATGTTGGCACCCGAACATTGTGTTACTTACGAGGGCATATGCATCCTGGCTTGACCACATCTTTCAAAATTGACTTTCCGGCGGTGCTACGCTTCTAACAGCGACGAACTCTGTAGCATTTGTGGAAAAGACATAAAGAAATGGCTAACCCTCATTATACATTATCAATGGCTTTGCGGATTATGTGCACATACATAATGTACAAGAAACACGTGTTACCTATATTTTTTTCGAGCAGTAATTTATCTGTAAATGGTGATGAAGAGCAAGTCAGTGTTGACATAAATACATTAAATTTCATTTTAGCACAAAGTATCTTAGATTTTTTAACACAGCGAACCAGATCCAAAACTATTTCGGTGGACTCACCAAAACTGATGAAATTTCCAACCTGTCTCGAGAAGCTAATCTGAGGTAGGAATCTTTTTCAAGCAATAGAACATGCTATTCTTATTTGCTGAATGCAGAAATAATGAAATAATCCGATGCTTATAATGAACGTGTCATTGGGCTTAGCCGTGAGGCACTACAGATAGAGAGAAGACATTTGAATTCCTAATGCCTCCACAGAAATGTACCGATGGTCAACATCTCAAGAAGCATATGGTTAATACACTCCAACCAATAGGGGACACGTGCTTAATGGTGTTTAGCACGATGGTCTACTCGTGAGTTACTGCTGCTCATAACCTGGTAACTCAGGATGGTTACCCACCCCTCATTCTTTATTGTTGCAGCCGAACAAGTAGACTGGACGGTACATGGCATATTAGTTAGGACTATTGCCTGACAGCGCCGGGGACTAGGGTTTAATAGCCGGCTTGGATGATTGTTTGTGTAGACTTTGTATGTTCTCCCCGTGTCGGCGTGGGTTTCCTCCAGGTGTTCGGCTTTCGTCCCAACGTTCAAGGATGTGCAGGTTAGCTGCATTTGCCCAGCTACAAATCGCCCTTTAGTGTTCAAAGATGTCTATGTTAGATGGGGTTATGTGTTCATGGGGATAAGGTGGGGAAGTGAGCATTGGTAGGAAGCATTTTTAGAGGGTCAGTTCAAACTCTATGGGTCGAATGGCCGCCTTCTACACTGTAGGAATTTTATATGTGGTGTCTACTTTTGGAACTTCAGCCAATTGACATTTAGGAAAACACACATTCACTGTCAAGTCAGAAGAACCGACAACTGGCTGCATCGCAATGTCCATGCAAAACTGAATTTCTATAGCTTCTTTCGCGACTCCTTAGAAGCAACGAAGGCCCAACATTCAAAGCTACATGTTCCTGTGGGACACGAAGCACTTATACAATATTACCTGCCTCAGATGAGAGATTGGGAATCGTTTGATATAAAACTTGCCCACTTCAATGCAGTCAAAGTGCAGTGTGTGCAGCAAACAATATGAACCAACATTTATGAATACACAGCTTGTGCCAATGGCATGATATGTGGAAATATTTATTTCCCTGCCATAATGATGCGCACACACACGATCTCAGGCTCATGGTCAACTTCCAAATGCCTGGAACAATATATTGTTCGTATCGTCATAAGCCGACTGATTAAACGCTATTAGGAAGAATGCAGTTATCACCAACGTGGAAAAGGGGAGAAAAATAAAGGATAAACATCTTGCAGTCAACGACTCAAGTTGGTCAACTTTCTTTTTCTCCTTTCTGACTTATAATTGGAAGAAACAAGAACACTCCAAGTATAATATTAAGATGTGGATAACTTGGAAAAGCGAATTTAAGGCAATCACAATAATTGCGTAAAATTGCCAATTAAACTAATAGTGCTGAATGTTAACAAGCCTTTCAAGTCTGAAAATAAATGAATAAATACGTAATGAATTGATTTCAACATTCCAATCCGTTCTTCATTGATTTAGAGTCTCAGTAATTGTTGAACCGGGTGCACGTAGTACCTGTGTATTTGAGAAAGTCGGAGGCAGAAAGCAGGAGCACATTGAAAATGCACATTGAATAGCGTTAGTTGTTTAAAAATGGCAGAATCCATTATTAGAATGGTCGTAGTAGCTTATTGCGAAAATCAGAACACGATATTGCAGCTCAATATGTAGGAGTGATATCTTAGCGTGTGTTGCCTATTGGAATGCGAAAAGGGAACAGACTGTTTATGTAAATGCAGTTTTCAGGTTTCAAAAACAAAAGTAGTGGAGTGAAACAGGGACCATTGCTGGGACATTTCCTCTGCAAAATATCATCTCTTTCATCAGGACAATGAAGGGTCCAACTGCACAACAGCCAAGTTTGCTGATAATTCAATGATAATAAGGACAACACGCTCTGATACGAATTCAAGAAGTCTACTGTGGCCACCCAAAATGTCCAGCAAGGGATGCTGGGAAAAGTGGTCAAGGGTATGGAGAAGCAAGCCGCAGGCAGATTAAATAAAGCTACACGAAAAGGCTTGGCAGACTAAAAACAATTGCACAGCTTGATGCGAATAACATAAGTAAACTGCTATCTCCAGACCACCAACTGGATTAATAGAACTGTTAATCACAATTGTTTACCAGGCACAGCGGCACCTGACTTTCTTATTTGGAACGGCCTACATTTTTGCAACAACCTCAAGTATGGCCACTGAGTGCCCACCAAGAAATTGATGTGGCAGCCCCTGATTGGACTTTATCGTTCAGGCTGATCGAGCCCTAGTCAATTGATTGACAAATGACCCAGAGACCGACAACCAAAAGAGTCACGAAATTCAAACAGCATAAGAGTTACTGCATGATTCATTATTTCTTTGAGCAGCAGTAACTAACAACGATTAAGGAGACCATTCACACTACCAACAGAAGGAAGACCAGAGCCAGAGGAGAACAAAGTTTAAAACCAACTAACAGAGGACTACAAGACCGGAACTACAACTAATAGGCCTGGATCTGCCAAGTTATTGCGGGTCACTGCCCAGTTAATGTCTTGGAACGATGGGTGTATAGTGTACCATATGATAGGAAGTGTGTGTTTGAATAACCATATCAATTGTGTGTGTGTGAATAAATATTGTTCTGCTTCATAAACTGAGTCTCATAGTCATCTGTCCACCGTTTACGATTTGAGAAACACTGTGGTTTAATAAGGGCAACAATACAAATATAAATAAATAACATTCATTCATTATTTAAACAATAGGGCCAATACAGCACCTTTCTGGAAAATGTGGCATTGACATTTTCGCACGTTGAATATAAATGCAGAATATTATTGTCAGGCAGGGGGCTTGCAGTATGCTTCGCTAAAGACGGGTTAGCCTACACGTACACTGGATCACCAAAATAAAGGAATGTGTGGTAAAGTATTCTGAATTTATTGGAATTTATTACAAGAGACATGAAACAAAATTGGAGACGCAGTGCCAGAAATGCGAAGGTTAATGTTAAGACTGCACCCAGAGTAATGAATATGCTTTGGTGGGTTGTCAATAGTGTAATTAACGATGTATAAAACCTGCATCGTGGGATCGTAATGAAGATAATCATGAACGAATTACATTCCGATATGAACATATCAAACTGACTAAGTTCAGAAAAGCCCTGTGGGAATTAAGTTAATTTGCGTAATTGGGGCTTAATATCAGAGAATCGGTATTAACAGCTCAATTGGGCAACATTCGTCGTTCAGCGCTACCACAGTCGTCGGAAATGTTGCCACACTCTTCGGGACTGCTCTGCTGTTGTGATCTTGTGCAACACATTTGATGAAATCTCTATGTTTGGGTTTCCAGGGGCGGGATTATCCGCAATCAGCGCGATGTCTGCCTACCAGCGTCAAAAACGGCGCGAATCAGTCCGGCATCGCGCCGCCCCAAAGGTGAGGAATTATCCGCACCTTTGGGGGCCCGTGCCCTCACCGGACTGATTTCCGCCCCGCCAGCTGGCGGGAAAGGCCTTTGGTGCCCCACCAGCTGGCGTGGAAATTACTTTGCGTGCGGCGCATGCCCGGGAGCGTAAGCGGGCGCTCACAGAATCCCGGCGCATGCGCAGTGGAGGCGGTATCTTCCTCCTCCGCCATAGTGGAGACCATGGTGAAGGCGGAAGGAAAAGAGTCCCCCACGGCACAGGCCCGCCCGCGGATTGGTGGGCCCCACTCGTGGGCCAGGCCACCGTGGGGGCACCCCCCCAGGGCCAGATCGCCCCGCGCCCCCCTAGGACCCCTGAGCCCGACGGTGCCGCCTTGTCCCGCCGTTCGAAAGGTGGTTCAATCCACGCCGGCTGGCGTGGGTTGACAGCGGCGGGACTTTGGCCCATCGAGGACCGAAGAATCGCCGGGGGATTTCTGACTGGCGCGGCACGATTCCTGCCCCCGCCGAATCTCCGGTGGAGGAGAATTCAGGACACGGCGGGGGCGGGGCTCACGTCACGTCAGTCCGCGGAAATCCTATGGCGATGCTCCTGTCCGCGATGGGCCGAAGTCCCGCCGCTGTCAACCCACGCCAGCCGACATGGATTGAACCACCATTCGATCGGCGGGACAAGGCGGCGCGGTCGGGCTCCGGGGTCTGTGGGGGGGGGGGGGGGGCGGGGCTATCTGGCCCCGGGGGGTGCCCCCACGGTGGCCTGGCCCGCGATTGGGGCCCACCGATCTGCGGGTGAGCCTGTGCCGTGTGGGCACTCTTTTCCTTCCGCCTTCGCCACGGTCTTCACTATGGCGGAGGCGGAAGAGACCCCCTCCACTACGCATCCGCGGGGCTGCCGTGAGCGGCCGCTGACGCTCCCGCGCATGCGCCGCCCGCAATGTCATTTCCGCGCCAGCTGGCGGGGCACCAAAGGCCTTTCCCGCCAGCTGGCAGGGCGGAACTCAGTCCGGCGCGGGCCTAGCTCCTCAAGGTTAGGGCTCGGCCAGTCAAGATGCGGAGGATTCCGCACCTTTGGGGCGGCGCGATGCCGGACTGATTTGCGCCGTTTCTGGCGCCGGTTGGCGGACATCGCGCCGATTACGGAGAATTTCGCCCCAGGCATCCACAAAAAACAACATGATTGCAAAAACAAAAAAAAAGAAGAATGTCTGCTAGTACTGTTGGCTTAGCCGTTTGGTGTCCTCTAAAAAGCGCCGTGGCTTTGCATAATTTTCAAATCTTTTCTGGAGGTGTGTATGACACAATTTCTCTCTGGTTACCTGCCCTAAATTTCGTTGACATCAATTGTTTATTCTCCCAACAAGCATTCCTGAATTTCGATTGCACTCCAAGCACATTTGAACCAAACTGCTGCCTTGATTCTCCCTAATCCTTTCGAGTGGCAAATGTAAACATGAGCATGGTTTGCTTTTTTCGTTTCTTACAGAACGTTTAACTTTTTTTTGCAGCGACTGCTGCTTGACATCACTTGAAATGCGATTACACGGCGACAGATTCAGCGATTGTATAATGAACATAGATGCATGACAAATAATAAAAACAATGTATACAGCCAATACTTCTCGGCTATCTAAAACATATTCATGAAAGCCTGTCGTTTGAAAACATCTCTGAGCACATTCATCCTTTGCAATTCACATCAGAGAATCATACAGTACAGAAGACACCCTACAGTCCATCGTGTCTTCACGGACAGAACTAGACTAAACCTATACAAGTCCAACGTTCCATGATTTGGCCCATAATTTTGAATGTTATGGCATTATAAGTGCTGAACCAGTTTACGTTTTAAGGCTTGTGAGGTTTCCCCCCTCTGTTACACTGTCAGGCAGTGTATTCGAAATATTTAACACCTTCTGGGTGAAAGGGTATGTTCTACGATCCCGCCTAAAACGCCTCCCCTCAACTTAAACTCATGATCCCTCGCTGTTGACGCTTCAACTACAGGAACAGCTGCTTGCTACATACTCTCATAATGCTCTTCATGAGCTTACCCAGCTCAGTTAGGTCCCCTCTCGGCATTCCCTGCTGCAAAGACAACTGTCTGAGTCTATCCAGCCTCTCTTCATAGCTCAAGTGTTCCAGATCAGGCAACTTCCTGTTGAATCTCCAGTACACCCACTCCAGTACGACCAGATCCTTCTTATTATGTGGCAACTGGAGCTGTACACAGTATTGTAGATGTGGCATAACCAAAGATGTGTCTTGCTTCAGGTGATACTTATAGGGTGTAGGCGAGTTAAGTGGTTATATTATACAGCCATTCATGAATTCAATTGGTATTCCATGCAGCATGAAATAAAACATGATACACTTATGTGATATATCGTGGAACATATGTGTAAATTGAGGACTGTAAGAGAAAATACCACAGGGTGAAATTTGCTGAACTGTGTGTGAATAGTAAGTGGTGAAGAAGGCTCTTCAGGTCCTTTCAAATTTCAATGACATTCTCCGATGCATGATGAAGAGTTGGTAGTGCATTACACACTACAGATGTTCTCTTTGAGAAACTGCATTTGCAAGCAAATTGGTGCAGTGTGCAGACTGATTAGCTAATTCAATACCTTTAGCTTAGGACCCGCGATGAAGATTGATCTCGCAGACTCATACAACAGTTGCAATTCTGCAGTAATTTAGGGCAGAAAGAATATTAACTTTCACTCACCATCTGTTTTACACTTTTCTCCAAATTCTGAGAAGACAAGCGTGACTACATGAGACATAGTCCAGAAGCAATCGCTCGGTTCGATTTCAGAACGAACCATTCCGCGTGGGCATTCGTTTCATAATTCGTTACCTTTCTGACACTGCCTCAGCATATCTTCTGCAAGAAGAAAAGCAAAAACAGGAAAACATCAACATGTTCAAAGCATCAGCCGCGTATCTTTAGGGAACGTAATTTAGTTTGGCAATCACATACCCCCTGACTGAGGCAGCAATGTCGGATATGACAAATTTCAGTAATTACATGAATTCAAAATCTATTCTCACATTCAGTGCATCCGTTCAGGATAATATTTTAAAATATGAACGATGCTAATAGAAATTATTTGTTGTACCATTCCGGTTCTCCGAATTCATGTCCTACACTGATGTGAAAGTACAGCTGTTATGAAGGTCAGGAAACTATTACGAGGATATATAATTTATTTTTGTAACAAATGAATGTCTGAGTGACGCAGCCCTCTAAGCTTGTAAAAAGCATTGTTATTTAAGAAAGAGAGTTTACTTTGCAGTGTAGTCAATAAAGCCAACAATCTGCAAGATTATAATACAACAAAGGGGCTGGTTTAGCTCACTGGGCTAAATCGCTGGCTTTTAAAGCAGACCAAGGCAGGCCAGCAGCACGGTTCAATTCCCGTACCAGCCTCCCCGAACAGGCGCTGGAATGTAGCGACTAGGGGCTTTTCACAGTAACTTCATTGAAGCCTACTTGTGACAATAAGCGATTTCATTTTCATTTTTTCAAATACATTCAATTGCAGGAAGATATGCAGCCTCAACAGCTAAAGTGATATAGTGTTAATGATTTAGAAATTAACACAAATAGAAGTAGTGTTGTAAATATCACAGGATTATTCAATGATAGACTATGCAAATACATGAGGGAGACATTGAAAAAATGCTGTATAAGAAACGACAGCAGATTAAACGAAAGATTCAGAAATTGTTCATGCTGGCAGACTTTAAGGTTGGCGTTAGCACAACAATGAGGTCTTAGATTGTCAAGGTTTCACACCAGCCGTGGAAATTATGGGAAAATTCAGATCGAGTATTGGCGCCTGTTGCCGTATGAGTCAATAAACATAACAGAGCCTGATTAGAACACACGTTTTGTGTCAACCGCTGAGCGGAATTTTGAAATCGGACTGTGCAATGGCAGATTCCAGACCGCTACTACAGGATTATAGATAAAACGAGACCTACATGACTGTCTTTACTGTTTAAGACGGACGGCAAAACAGCTGCCGAAACATTTCCATCGGATTAAGGAGATTTTCCAGGTGAATAATAAATCATCGAAATTACGGTGTAGCACGGTGGCGCAGTGATTAACACTGCTGTCTCAGGGCAACGAGCTCACATGTTCGTTCCCAGCTCTGGGTCACTGTCCGTGTGGAGCTTGCACATCCTCTCCGTTTTTGCATGGATTTCGCCCCCTCAAACCCAAAGGTGTGCAGGCTAGGTAGACTGGCCATGCTAAATTGCCTCTTAATTGGAAAAAATGAATTGGGCTCTCTAAATTTAATTTTTAAAACATCCAAACTTCAGACAGCAGTTCCGAAACAAACAAATGGATAGAAACATAAACTGGACGGCAGAGAATGTGAAATCACAAGTATCAACGTTAGAGTTTTGTAGGACGCGTGCAGGAGACAATATTATGTTTTCTGCAAACCTCCGCACTCGTTTTCCTCTCGATTCTAAAAGCAGAGATGATCAATTTTTTCCAAATAAATTGCAGAGGCCCGTGTAGGAAATTTAATTTACTCGGCGACGGGTGCAATCAGAACGACTGCTTTATTCAACAGAGAAAATGCCATCGATGAGTAGCTTTAATCAGTTCCCTAAATTGCCTGTAATGTGAAGATTACACACTCTCGCCTGACTAGAGGACGTCTCCTACATAGCGACGGGCGGCATTAATTGTTGCAAGCAGCACGAACGCTAGCTTTGATGCGCCTTAAACCTTTAGTGGACAGGAAATGTATCATATGAGTTAAATAAAAAAGCACAAAGAACTGAACACTAATTAAAATAAAATATTTTTAAAATCAGTTTTTGCCACATTCTAATTTCAAGAGTTTGATTCTGAATAGGATGATCTGTATTCCAATCTTTGGAGGCAAGTAGCTGAAGCACAGCTGCCAATTATTGATTGATTCGAACAGATCTCATGAGCCAGAAATCACAGTTGAACGATCACAGGGAATGTGCAACCTTGCAAAGCTTGAGAAGCTCCACCAGATAGAGACCGTGAAAATCTTCAATAACGTTCATTGCAATCCTGACAGTAATTAAGGACACAAATATGATGATCATGAGGAAGATGATAACCCTTAGATAACGCCAGGAAATAAATTAAACCGTAACACGCTGCAAACACTACGAATGACTGGCAGAAAGTATGCAACGTGTGAAAGGTGAACAAAATTGAATATGTCATCAAGATGGCACGTGAAGTCCATTTTTGTCTCTATTCAGCTATGTTTCCATAACTATTGAGGGTTTCCAGCATATTCGGTACATATTGACCGGCTCAGATCTTGGGGCGATGCAACCATGCGTAGTGCGGATTTTACAATAATGCAGGGCTGTATATGTCGGATCTGTGTATTCACATATATATTCAATTTGGCTTATGTCTGACCTGTATCTTTTAATCTTCTTTCCAGTGCTTCCATTTCTGTATATCAGTGGAATAATAGTAATAATATCACCATTACCATAATCGCCATTCCCGTCATTATCATTGGGCAACACGGTAGCACAGTGGTTGGCACTGTAGCTTCACATCACCAGGGTCCCAGGGTCGATCCCAACTTGGGTCTCTGTCTCTGCGGAGTCTGCACCTTCACCCTGTATCCCTGTGAATGTCATCAAGGTTCTCCTGTTTCCGCCCACAATATTCCGTCATGCTCTACCAGGTACGAATGGCATATTCCTCGCCTTGGGATCAATTGTTGCACTTCTAAACTTCTTAACGTGTTTTGGAATTGATGTCAGAGACTCTACAGGACATTTCTACTTAGCACATTTCTGGTCCTTTTATTTTATCCCTTTATTTTATCTCTGTATTATCTCTCTAGCGGGAGACGTCAGCGGTGCCTTGCTAAATCCTCCACACAAATAATCCAGAGACCCAGAGCAAGGTTCATCGATCCAGATGCAAACCTCTTCACGGCAGATTGATTCAATAAAAATCTGTAAGAAAGTCTAATAATTCAGAAAAAAACAGTGTCGTAATTACCTATCTGGCTCACTAAGATCCTTTTCGGAAAGCATTATATGGAATCGTTGTTTCGTGCGGATTACATCTGCAGATGTGACTTCAGATCCACATCTTTGCTTTCGCACTTTATCCTTTCCCTTTTGGAACTAATTCCTTTGAACGCATTAACAATACGCTATGGGTTAGCACAGTGGCGCTGTGTTTAGCAATGCTGCCTCACGTCGCAGAGACGCTGGTTCGATCCTGGCCCAAGTCACTGTGCATGTGACGTTTGCAAATACCCCCTGTGCTTGCGTTGGTCTTATGCCCAAACCCAAAAAATATGTGTAGGGTGGATGAATTGTCCCCCCTAAATAAAACCATCATTAAAAAAAAAGGATTGGGTAATGTAAATTATAAACAAATCAATATGCTGTGCTCTGTGGTATGCCTCCTCATGTCCCGAACTTCCATCGCAAATAACATGCTCTTACTTCATAAACGTTAACTCTCCGCTGCTACAAGCCAGTCCAAAGTTGCTATCAGCGGTCCTTGTCAATTTGCACTTTTCCTACAGCTGTTCTAGCGGCACGCCGTTACGGTTTCTACTTATTGTACAACTATCTCGACATTAAAAAATGTTGAACTGAACCCTTTTCTCCACCACGTTAAAAATTGCACAGTCTCGTCACCCGTTTTGAAATGGGAAACCACGTCATAAAAGATTGAATAAGGCTATTCTGGCTTCTGTGCATCCCTGCAGATTGAGGTCGCTGCTTAAAACCATTCAACTGCATATTAAAGGGTGCACAGGTCAATAAGAAATGTGCAACTTATATTAGCGGTCGGTAGCTTTGGACAGGATGAATGAAACTGGTTTGATATCTGTTGACTTCATTTCTGTGAAGTGTTTTGTGCTACGTTCTGCATGATAGTGTCAACGAAAATTTCACTTTTAAAACATTGGTATCCTCACACAAAGATTAAAATGTTTGTCATTCCTTCAGAACGTATATCAATCTAGACCACATGTGTTCCTGGCAGCCAAAATGCAACAAAAAACAGGAACGGGGGTATGTCTAAAAGTTTCATTCAACACCCGAGTGGGTAGGGTGCAGACGCTCAAGATGAAGGCGGTGCTCAGATTCCTGTTCAGATCCACACAAATCTAGATCCCCAAGACTTTCTTTAACACAGTTAATGATCTGATTATGGCGTTCGTTGTGGGGGTAGGGTTCGAGCGGCTGGTAGAGAGGAGGATTCATTTTTTCCGAAAAGGATCCGACCAGGAAAAAGGTGTAAGGGAGCCCTAGCCCTCCGAAACGTTCAATACTGCCACTGGGTGGCAACAGCAGAGAGTGAGGTGATGGGTGAAGGAACCAGACGCAGACTGTGTGAGGATGGAGGAGAGTTTCTGTATAGAGACGTCCCTTCGAGCCTAAGACACAACGGCATGCAGCCCCCTCCAGCCAAACACACAACAAGCTCAGTGGCAATATCCACACTCTGAATCTGGGAACAAATCAGACAACACTTCAGTCTGACCGAAATGTCCAACCATGGGCCCCATCCGCAACAACCACAGTTTTGCCCCTGTCATGATAGTCGGCATATTTAAAAGGGGGAACCGAGACGAGAGGACGCTGGCAGTCAGGGACTTCTATACAGACAACAGACGTTCAACTTTAGAGGAGCTGACGGAAGTATGCCAATGTCCAAACGGGAAGAACTGTAATACGTAGAAGTCAAAATCTTCCTTCCCAAGGAGATGACATCATACCCACGGACATCAAGGAACGAAATGAATAGCAAATATCGAACGTGAGCGCCCTTGCCTTTGTTTCACCGATAGCCCGCGGGAAAATCGTGCCCGGCTGGCCAGCAGCAGCACCATAAAAGCTGCAGACTGGTTGACTAATTTGTAGGCATGTAACACATGGATAAACCCAAGTACACCATACGCGAGTCGGAAGAGAGATTCCGCAAGACGGGGAAGCTACTCACCAACTTGTTCCAGGTCCTGTTTGAACCAAAAGGCCATGGGTGGAGTGGGCGGAGGCGGTGGCACTGCAGAGGGGTCATAAAGGCGCCAAAGAATAAGGGGAGAGAATAATGAGAGGGGGACGGGGGAATGGAGGGGGAAGGGTGTGACGGAAACCTAGCAGGCTGAAAACGGGGACCGAGAATAAGGACACAAACAATAAGAACAGGGGAATGCTCGCGCCTAATTGACATTTTACGTGGAGGGTTACGAACATCCTCTATTCCGTCGATGGTAACATGAAAAGAAACTGCGCGGCGATCCGACAAGGGGGACATTGATCGAGGCGACGTTATATAGGCACACTGCATGGAGCTTATTCCTCTCAAGTTTTCGAAGAGTGTGTCACATGCAAATAATTAAAGCACTAAAAACATGTAATATAAAATAGGAATCTAATAAAATATTAAATTACTTAACTAGTCGGGGAGGTTGGGGGGGGGGGGGGCGAGAGACAGGGGAAACTGCGATTTGTGCCGGGTCGGGGGTGCAGCGGATCATTCCTGCTACTATCTGTGATTATATGTGTTTATTTCTTTTTCGTAAACTTATATTTAACGGAAGGGTAACATTTAATTCTGCTATGTTTGATGCCTTCTCACCGTCGATTTATTAATATGCCGTTGTCAAACAATACAATGGTTCTGCCGCAGCTTCAAAACAAGTAATTCATTTTTCACGACGCTCCTGCAATTAACACGAGCACCTGATGTTTATGTTTGATTGGCGCTTCTTGCATTCAATGCTTAGGGTTTTACCAGGTCAGTGCTGAGTTGCTGATGCAATGTTCTGCGTTTTACGCTCACATCCAAGAGGATTTTGGAACACTTTAAGTCCTCTTTTTGCTAAGTGATAATTCAAATCCACCATTGAATGAAACATTTCGCGCACTTTATCATCGATTGTGGTACATTGCAAAACGGAAGTAACAATCTATTTGATTGAACGTCTTGGCAAAGCACTAGAGTGTGCAAAAGTAACTGAGTTGAATCATTGCTCCCGGAGAAAACGCGAATCTTCAATTGTTTACAACTTGCTCAGTGAACTGGCACTGGGGCGAAGCTGGATTAGTTTCATTGTTTGATCCCATTCACAAAAGCTGACTTGTCCAACCGTCTTGCATTCGTATATATTGCCCTCCAAAGATATAGGCCGTGGAAAGTTCATTGGTAGTGGTGGAAATGGGAGTATTGGCATATTTTAACACTGCATATTTTGCTTCTTTTATTTTAATTGGTGAGTATCATCGAATTGGCGAGCAATAGTTGCTTTCTTATCGCAGTATCGTTTTTCACATATGCAAACATTTATCCACAAACAACAAATCGTTGAAAATAAATAACAATTAACATATCCGCGAATCGCAGGATATTTACAGTGCAGAACGAGGCCATTTGGCCTATCAACATCGCATTTGTTATCAGAATGGGCATTCTAAATGTTAGGACTCCCCTGTCCTATCCGCGTAACCCTGAACATTATTTATTTTGAAATAACAATCCAGTTACCTCCTGCATACCTCGATGCAACCTGCCTCAACCAGACTTTCAGTTACTTCGTTCTGTACTTCATTGACCCTTTCGGTGTTTTGGTTTCATCAAATGCTGTTTTCTTTTTTTGCCAATCACCCTTTTCTGAATAAAAAATGTATCCACTCGTCATTTATGCTCTCTTGCATGGAAACACTTTCTTAGTATTTTGTATGTCCACGTCCGCAACGATCTATCACATCTCTTTGTCGCCGACGTTTCTCCAAGGAATGCAATTCCAACCTTCACAATCTGTCATTGCCGCTATAGTTCATTATCACTAGACATTCAATTTTACGCTTGCCAATGCCTTTCTAGAATTTCTCAAGTTTGGCACTCTGAACTTGATGCAAAAGGCCAGATGGAGCCCAACTAATGTCTTGCACAATTCAACGTGATCTCCTTTCTGAGGTACTGGACGCTCCAATTAATAAAGCCTAAGGTGATATATATATGTAATTAAAAGAAAATACCCCGAACCTGACGCTTGCAGATTCCCCAATGGCCATTGCTCCAATCTAAATAGCATCCATATATGATTAGTCTGTTTGCTGTAACCCCACGCAATTTCTTATCCAAGTGCCTACATCCCCCACACAAAAAAAAACATATGCAGGCAGTTCAGCCGATTGGAGCCGTAATATATTTGCCATCAAGTTATATAAGACAATACAAGGACTTCCGTTCCTATAGATTTGGCGTTTCTTCCATCTAAAATAACTTTTCTAGATATATTCTGTGATTTCTAATTCATATTTGATCTCAAAATCCTGCATGACCTTATCCCATAAGTCTCCAAACCAGTCGCCAAACCGTCAGGTTCTGTACAGGCCTCCATGTTGGGCAATTTCTATCACAGCTGTCTTTTTACCTGCCGATTTCTATGGTGCTGCAGTTTCTTTCATAAGCGTCTAAACGCATGAGATCACCTCCCGTGCTTCAATAACACAGCGAAAATTATATTTTTGAAAAAGCACTCATTTGCTTCAGGAAATATCTCTGTGTGTGGTATCATGACAGGGTTTGTTTAGAAATTCTTCCCTAATATGCCTTGAGACGTTTAATTATGCCAAATGCGCCGTGCGAATTCAAGTTGCTGAAAGTATCTTCCTGCTCTACGTTCTGCCCCTCGTTTTACGTTGTAATAAACGGACACCTAGGAAGTATATTTAGGCACTTGGCCTCAGTTCGCTTTCACTATTGTTGATCTATTTAGAAAATACACCGTCACACCCTTTGTGCTGCACCTCGCTTAAACGTATTCTGTCACCGCTAAACGCAATATTAAAATAGGCTTGCCATATGCTTATTTCCCTACTTCATGCAAACCTTTTCGTAGCTATTTCTTCGTTTCTAGTGATTAAACGTACCCATCTGTTCTCTCTTTGTATTGCAATAGTACGAAATTCCACAGCATCCACGGTTTAAACAAAAATGCCAACACGAATAAGTCGTCGCCTGATTCTGATTCGTTGTGTCCGCAAGGGTTTTGAGATGACACTGACATTCCACGAGAGTTTTGAACGTGGGTTATTAATTGTGAATTACATTTTGGTTACACATAGTGTCTCTCCGTGATTTCTGCTGCTAAGTCATGACAATGTGTAATCCTTCATTCTCTGCGCCTCGAATGTTGCAAAATAAGACAGAATAAATTGTCCTCTCCAATGTACAAAAAGCGTAACATTGTCATAATAAAGCTGCATATTGTTATTCTGGTCATAGATAGCCTGTACAGGGCAACGGAGGATAAATTCTGCTTCTTTGTGGGAATGTGAAAAACAATGCTGTCATTGCCTACAACTGGAGTTTGTTGCGGAAATTGTATCCCTCCAAGAGGCTTACACTTAATTACTGATTACAAGTAAACAGTAATGGCCTGCAGCATCTGTAACAGTATGAGGGAGCGCATTGAGCTATTTTGTAGGAAAGAAAATGTGAAAGCAAAGTTTACAGCCTACATAAATAATCAATGTTGGGGTAACGAAGCTATATCACGAATCGTTTCACATTTGGGACGAGCAAAGGTAAAGGAGTAAAGTTTGCAAACATATAATGTCTTAGGAAAACCTCAAAGCGTTTTGTTTCTCATGAAGTGCCCTTCTGAATGGCAATGACTTCAGAAATGCAATAGAAATCAGAAAGCCTGAAATTTAGCCACCGCTGTAACGTAATAAGCATATAATTTAATTTTAAATGTTACTAAAAATTAGAATTATGCAATGGTCAGGCCTTATTTTAGTTGATGTCATTTGTCAAACTCATTGCAGTTCAATTAATGAGTGACATTTGTGCAGATGTTCCACCAAGACTTGTGTTTTGAAGACACGGTCAGTCTACTGCCGGAAGCAAATGTAATCCATGTGATTCGAAGGGGTTAAAATAAATCATTGATACGATTCCTCAAAAGAGTTTTGAAACATAAACTTCGTGATGTCACAGCGTGAGGGCTTTGAAATCTGGCATCAAATTCAGACACTTTGTTTTAAAAAGAGAAACCACAGCAAGCCGTTGCATTTACATGTTACAGAAAGTGTCCACGCCATTTACAGACAATGACGTTCTGTTGACGTTTAACATGGGTTCTAATTTGGGGGTAATGGCAGCAAAACGATATGTCCAGGACGTCTCTACAAACGCGGATGTGATGAAGGCCGGATAACCTGGTTATGTGATTTTCATTGAACCAGATTGGAACCAGTCGGCACACCGTGGCTCCTCCTCTGTTTTTTTGTTATCTAGCACAATGGGATACTTTCCACTACGTCGGAGAACAGACATGATTGCACTTTATCATCTCATCCAAAACAAAAACTCCGACCGACTACAGAATTCCCGCTCATGATTACCTGTAATGGGCTTGCTTTGTTGACTTTGGTAATGGATTGCAATTAGAACGGATCAGGATAGAAAAGTAAAGAGAAATTACAGGAAGTGAAAGAAAGGACACAGTTGATGCGAAAGCACTCATCTCAAACACTTTACAGAAACAAGAAATAGCTTCGAAGAATATTCCATCCTGCAGCGCAGGAGAATGCGATAGCTGATTGATGAAGTGAAATTCCCCTCGTCAACACATAGAAATGGTATTATCTGTTTATTCAAGGGGCATTTGAGCCAGCCTACCTACCGACTCGTCATATTTCCAATCCGCGGCTGCCCTCTTCCGACAATTCGCTTCTGCTTCCCAGCGTTACTGATCTGTAAATTGCACTGTGATAGCAGAAATGAAATAAGTTCAGGCATGATCAGGTGTCTCTATCCCCTTCTTTGGCAGCACCTGCATCATTGCGAGATGACGCCAAAGTTACAAAATAAGTAATAGAATGATAAGTTTGCCAAAATAAGTATTTCCACCCTGGATGAATGAGCTCTATAGTGTGCTATTCCGAACTCATGAACTTTTATTTTTTTTCCAATAGGATACAGAGGGTACGCATCATTTAGCAATTGCTCTTGCTGCCGCACTTCGCTGAGGCAGCAGGGCACGGACACACGTACTTTCCAGTGACAAGGGCAGAAAATGAAGGAATTGTCGAAACGATTGGATTCTCCCAACTGAAATATCACAGTGGGTATTCATCACTCCATTATCAACGACGAGTAACGCAGATGTCACTGTTGCAGAGGCCAATGCCGAACTATAAAATTATCTCGACAGTTCCAATGTCCTCAAATGGCGTTGGTGATCATTAAAATCGTTGTTCACGGTTCATATTGGAAAGAGACTGCTTCTGCAGATCGCGGCCGAGGGAACTCCACCGCGTTTATAATCTGCCACGTGATCAAAGAACAAGAACAAATAACAATGTAGCACAGGAACTGACCCTTCGGCCCGTCAAGTCTGCGCCGATTACGTATTCTATCCAGAATAACCGCCTGTATATTTGTGTACGCCCGTGGATTCGTGTGCCTATCCAAGTATGATGTGCAGATGCCGGCGTCGGACTCGGGTGAGCACAGTAAGACGTCTTACAACACCAGGTTAAAATCCAACAGTTTTGTTTGTAATGACTAGCTTTCGGAGCACTGCTATTTCCTCAGGAGAATGAAGATGTAGGTTCCAGAAACATATATATGTAGACAAAGTCAAATATGCAAGACGACACGTGGAATGCGAGCATTTGCAAGTAATTAAGTCTTATCTGACCCAGAGCGAGGGGTATTCCCAGGTTAAAGAGGTCTGGATCTGCGAAGTCTTGATTACCTACAAATGCTGGCATGAAATGAAAATCGCTTATTGTCACGAGTAGGCTTCAATTGAGTTACTGTGAAAAGCCCCGAGTCGCCACATTCCGGCGCCTGTTCGGGGAGACGGTACGGGAATCGAACCGTGCTGCTGGCCTGCCTTGGTCTGCTTTAAAAGCCAGCGATTTAGTCCAATGTGCTAAACTAGCCCCCACTGGTTTATTTCGCCCAGTGTGCTAAACCAGCCCCCACTGGCTCCCATCTGCATTGGATCTCCCAAAATGCATCAGCTATCATTTGTCCGGGTTAAATTCCATCTGCCATTCCTCCGCCCAATTTGGCAGGTTATCAGCATTTAAAGTATCGTCTTGCATCATGGATTTTCTCTATATACATGTTTCTGGAACCTACCTCTTCCTTCACCTGAGGAAGGAGCAGTGCTCCTAAAGCTAGTGATTTGAAACAAACCTGCTGGACTTAAACTGGTGTCGTTAGACTTCTTACCCTATACAGGTAAGTCTTAATGGTCGCTAACATATCTGCCTCAACCACCTGAATTGGCAGTGCATTCCAGGCCACCATCACCCTCTGTGTAAAAAAGTCGCCCGCATGGCACCACTGAACCTTTGCCCCCTTATCTTGAATTTGTGTGCCCTTGTAATTTTGAATTACGCCCTGGGAAAAAACCTCCAACTGTTCACCCTATTTATACCACTAATAATGTTATAAATTTCTATCATGTCGCTTTTCAACCTCTATCTCTCTAGGGAGAACAATCCCAGTTTATTCAACCTCTCTTCGTGGCAATCCTCTCCCTACGAGTCAGCATCCTGGCAAACCGTTTCTGCACGCTCTCCAAAATCTCCATGTCCTTCTGGTAGTGTGGTGACGAGAATTGCACAGAGTATTCAAAATGTCTCCTTACGAACGTTCTGAATAACTAACATAATTTTCGAGGTTTGTTTACTCTCTATGCTGTCCTATGAAGGAGAGCATGCCATATGCGTTCTTTACCACAATTTTCACCTGTGCTGCCACTTTTAAGGATCTGTGTACCTGCACGTTCAGATCTCTCTGTGTTTCTATGCTCCTGATGGTTCTGCCATCTAGTTTATAGCTCCTACCTTCATTGAATCTCCCAAAATGCATCAGCTATCATTTGTCCGGGTTAAATTCCATCTGCCATTCATCCGCCCAATTTGGCAGTCTATCAGCATCCTCGTGTAATCTCTGAAAATCATCATCACTATCCGCAACTCTTGCAATCTTAGTATCATCCGCAAACTTACTAATCAGGCCCGCAACGTTTTCTTCCAACTAATTTATACATATTACAAACAGCAGAGGTCCCGGTACTGATCCCTGTAGAGCACCATTAGTTACAGACATCCATTCGGAAAATACACCATTCCTCTGCTGCCCTCTTCTTCTATGTCCAGAGCAGTTTTGAATCCATCCAGCTAGTTCACCCCTGACCCTGTGTGATTTAATCTTTTGCACCAGGCTGCCATGAGGGACCTTACCAAATGCTTTACTAAAGTCCATGTCCACAATTTCCGCAAACCTTTCCTCATCAATCATTTTTGTCACCTCCTCAAAAAATGCAATTACATTTGTGAGACATGACCTACCGCGTCCAAAACCATGCCGCCTGTCGCTATTAACATCATTGACTTCCAAATGTGCATAGACCCTATCTCTGACAATCTTTTGCAACAATTGAACTACCACTGACGTCACTCTCACTGGCCTATAATTACCTGGGTCATCCTTTCAACCCTTCTTAAACAATGGTACAACATTTCTATCCTCCAATCCTGTGGGATATTTCCTGTGGCCAACGGAGACTCAAACATTTCTGTTAGAGCCCAGTGATTTCATCTCTTGTCTCCCTCACAAACCTGGGATAGATGCCACCTGGCCCTGGGAATTTATCTACCTTAATGCATTTTGACACACCTTCCTCCCCCGCAATAACGATCTGCTCTGAATTGTTTACTCATCCGTCTGACGCACCACTAATCAATGTGTCCCTCTCCTTTGTGAATTGCGATTGAAAATACTGAAGAAGGATTTCACCTACGTCCTTTGGTTTGACATAATTTCCCTCCTTTGTCCTTGATGGGCCACCTCTTTCTCCAGCTATCCTCTTGTTCCTAATATACGTATAAAATGCCTTGGGGTTCTTTTTACTCCTGTCTGCCATGGACATTTCGTGATCTCTTGTTGCCCTCCTAACTCCTTGCTGATTCTTTTCTACTTTCCTGGTATTATTAAAGTGCTTCATTTGTTATTAGTTGCCTACACCTCACGTATGCATCATTTTTTCTGTTTGCCTATAGTCGCAATCCCTGGTCATCCACAGTTCCTGAATCCTGCTCCCCTGTCCTTCCTTTTTACCGGCACATGCCTGTCCTTCACGCCCATCAACTGCGCCTTAAAAGACTCCCACATGCTAAATGTGGATTTATCCTCAAACACACTCTCCCAGACAACGGCCTTCAAATCCTGCCTGATCCTGGAATATGTATCTGCCAGTCCTGGACCTTTTGTAATCAGGCCCCCATTGTAGCAATCCCATCCAAGTTCCGCGCATGAATGAAGGCTTTAAGTTCATCTGTGTTATCTGTTTACTCCGTGCATTAAAGCAGAAACAGTACAGACACCCAGGCCCACTGAATTAGACCTCCCCCAGCCTGCCTTTCCTCTGAGCCAGTTTGGCCCTGGTACCATGCTCATCCCCAGTCTCAAAACTTGCTGGTTTATTGTTCTGAATGCTACCCACTTGCGACATTAGTTTAAACCAACCCGAACAATACAAGCAAACCTCCCAGTCAGGATATTGGTGTCTCCAGTTCAGGTATAACACGTCCTTCCAGTACAGGCCCCACCTTCCCTGAAAGATATCCCAGTGATCCAAAAAACTGAAGGCCTCCATTATGCACCAGTTCATTAGCCAGGTGTTCAACTTCACTACATGCATATTGCTATCCTCGCTAGCAAATGGCAAGAGGAGTAATCCTGAGAATACAACCCCAGAGATTCTGCTTTTTAAAATTCTACCTAACTCTCTAAATTGTCGTTGCAGAACATGGCTATATTTTCTACCTTTGTCATTCGTGTAAATTTGGACAATGCTCTCTGTCAAATTTCCCTCCCGTTTTAGGATGTTTTCTACCCGCTCAGAGACTTACAGTACCCTGACCCCAGGGAGGCAAACTAACATCCTGGAGTTTGTTTCGCGGCCAAAGAGGAGCCTATCTGTGCACCTGACTATTCAATCCCCTACTAGTATTGTTTTTTTTACGCTTTATACACCCTGTCTGCGCAGCAGGACTACTCTTGGTGTCTTCGCTCTGATTTCTGCTGCTCTTGTCCCCTAACGGATCTTCGCCCTGATCAGTATCCAAAACGGCCCACTTGCTAAATTGGGGGACAGCCATTGAACATAGAACATAGAACATTACAGCGCAGTGCAGGCCCTTCGGCCCTCGATGTTGCGCAGGCCTGTGAAATCACTCAAATGCCCATCTACACCATTCCCTTATCGTCCATATGTCTAACCAATGATCATTTGAATGCCCTTAATTTTGGCGAGTCCACTACTGTTGCAGGGAATGCATTCCACGCCCTTACTACTCTCTGAGTAAAGAACCTACCTCTGACATCTGTCTTATATCTATCTCCCCTAAATTTAAAGCTATGTCCCCTCGTGCGAGACATCACCATCCGAGGAAAAAGGCTTTCACTGTCCACCCTATCAAATCCTCTGATCATCTTGTATGCCTCAATTAAGTCACCTCTTAACCTCCTTGTCTCTAACGAAAACAGCCTCAAGTCACTCAGCCTTTCCTCATAAGATCTTCCCTCCATACCAGGCAACATTCTGATAAATCTCCTCTGCTCCCTTTCCAATGATTCCACATCCTTCCTGTAATGGACGTGCAGAGTTGCACGCAATACTCCAAATGCGGCCGCACCAGAGTTTTGCACAGCTGCAACATGACGTCATGGCTCCGAAACTCAGTCTGTGTACCAATAAAAGCTAACACAGCGTACGCCTTCTTAACAACCCTCTCAACCTGAGTGGCAACTTTCAGTGATCTATGTACATGGACACCGAGATCTATCGGCTCATCCACACTGCCAAGAATCTTACCATTAGCCCAGTACTCTGTCTTCCTGTTATTCCTTCCCAAATGAATCACCTCACACTTTCCTGCATTAAACTCCATTTGCCACCTCTCAGCCCAGCGCTGCAGCTTATCTATGTCCCTCTGTAACTTGTAACATCCTTCCGTACTGTCCACAACGCCACCGACTTCAGTGTCATCTGCAAAGTTACTCACCCATTCTTCTACGCCCTCCTCCAGGTCATTTATAAAAATGACAAACAGTAGTGGCCCAAAAACAGATCCTTGTGGCACACCGCTAGTAACTGGACTCCAGTATAAACACTTCCCATCCCCCACCACACTTTGTATCCTTCCAGCTAGCCAATTTCTCATCCAAACTGCTAAATCTCCCTGAATCCCATGCTTCCGTATTTTCTGCAGTAGCCTACCGTGGGGAACCTTATCAAACGCTTTACTGAAATCCATATACACCACATCAAGTGCTTTACCCTCATCCACCTGTTTGGTCACCTTCTCAAAGAACTCAATACGCTTTGTGAGCCACGACCTACCCTTCACAAAACCGTGTTGACTATCTCTAATCAAATTATTCCTTTCCAGATGATTATACACCCTATCTCTTATAAACCTTTCCAAGATTTTGCCCACAACAGAAGTAAGGCTCGCTGGTCTATAGTTACCGGGGTTGTCTCTACTCCCCTTCTTGAACAAGGGGACAACTTTTGCGATTCTCCAGTCTTCTGGCAGTATTCCTGTAGACAAAGATGACTTAAAGATCAAAGCCAAAGGCTCAGCAATCTCCTCCTTAGCTTCCTAGGGAATCCTGGGATAAATCCCTTCCGGCCCAGGGGACTTATCTATTTTCACACTTTCCAGAATTGTTAACACCTCCTCCTTATATGGACCTCAAGCCCTTCTAGTCTAGTAGCCTGAATCTCAGTATTGTCCTCGACAACATTGTCTTTTTCCTGTGTGAATACTGACGAAAAATATTCATTTAGTACCTCTCCTATCTCCTCGGACTCCAAGCACAACTTCCCACTACTTTCCTTGACTGGCCCTACTCTTACCCTAGTCATTCTTTTACTCCTGACATATCTATAGAAAGCTTGAGGGTTATCCTTGATCCTACCTGCCAACGACTTCTCATGTCCCCTCCTGGCTCTTCTTAGCCCTCTCTTTAGGTCGTTTCTAGCTAACTTGTAACTCTCGAGCGCCCTAACTGAACCTTCATGTCCCATCTTTACATAAGGCTCCTTCTTCCTCTTGGCAAGTGTTTCGACTGCCTTAGTAAACCACGGTTCCCTTGCTCGAACACTTCCTCCCTGCCTGACAGGTACATACTTATCAAGGACACGCAGTAGCTGTTCCTTGAACAAGCGCCATACTCCCATTGTGCCCATCCCCTGCAGTTTTCCTCTCCATCCGATGCATCCTAAGTCTTGCCTCATCGCATCATAATTGGCTTTCCCCCAGATATAACTCTTGCCCTGCGGTATATACCTATCCCTTTCCATCACTAAAGTAAACTTTAGTTTTCTCATCTATTTTCACACTTTCCAGAATTGTTAGTCTGCTTTAGGGGATCATTGAACTCTCTGCCTACACATCTGACGGTCACCCAAATATCTGCTTGTACCTTAGGTGTGGCCACATCTCTATAGCTTATATTTATGACAATTTCAGCGAATTGTGTGCTTCCAGCTGCTGCCCTAACCGAGCCATGCAGTTGTTACTGAATACCCTTTCCACAGATGTAGTCCTCAGGGACACTTGACGTGTCCATGATTCTCCACATCATGCAGGAGTAGCATACATTCCCTCAAATTGACGTATCTTTCCCTGTTTTGGTTGCAAGGTTAACGAAAAACTAAATTCTTGTTTGCACGTTAATAAAAATTTACGGCTGCTGCTTTAGTGAATCGAAAAGAAAAATAAACAAACTCTTACCTTACAAAATGTAGCTCCGAATCTACTCCGGTGAACCTAGGAATGAAAGGGTTAAGGACACGAGTCACCTGATTTATTGGGAGCCAATCAGGAGTGGCTCACTCTTTTGCAAGTCTGACGTCCGCAGAGGTTCCACCGGCTGCTCAGTTTAAACACCGCGATTCCCAGCTGCTCCTGGCGTTGCTGTGAAGGTACGATCCCGAGCGAGACTAGGCCCTACATCCGCCCGCGCTCGATTTAAACACTTACCGGTCGTTAGGCTCCGCCCTTGGGACACTGCTCTCGCGATTCTAGGCTGCTACTGGGGTTCCTGTGAAGGTACGTTCCCGAGCGAGATTCACAGTGCCTTCATTGCAGTGTCAATGTAAGCCTATTTGCGACACTAATAAAGATTTTATTATTATTAGTCGGGACCGAACTTCGTCCCAAACAGCACAGTGGGTCGACTTATACCTCAAGGTCTGCAGCGGTTCAATAAAGCAACTCACCCCCACCCTCTGAAGGGCAACTAGTAATGGGAATATATGGATGGCCTAACAAGCTAAGCCCACTTTCCAAAAATTAAAACAAAATGTCGTTGGAACATCTATTTTAGTTGATACCCAACCGGCCTGACCAGAATGTTAACGCTCCTTTCATGGCTGATGCGTTCCTATGTCGGACCTTTGACTTGTCCTTCTGGCTCAGAGTTACTGATCCTACCTACTGTTGCGAAATAACTCCATGAACGCTTTGAAAATACGTTCCTGAAAGTGATTATTTCGATGGCTTTGGCATCTTGTTCTGAACAAATCGAGTGCTGTCTCTTCCAAACTCACGACTTATACCAGTAGAAGGGCACGGGCCGCACCTGCATGAAAACACCACCACGTACAGGTTCCTCTCCAAGCTACAGATCATCTTTTGTTCGCTGCCATTTCACTATCCATAAGACCATAAGACATAGGAGCGGAAGTAAGGCCATTCGGCCCATCGAGTCCACTCCACCATTCAATCATGGCTGATTTCAACTCCATTTACCCGCTCTCTCTCCATAGCCCTTAATTCCTCGAAAAATCAAGAATTTAACAACTTTTGTCTTAAAGACACTCAACGTCCCGGCCTCCACCGCCCTCTGTGGCAATGAATCCCACATACCCACCACTCTCTGGCTGAAGACATTTCTCCTCATCTCTGTTCTAAAGTGACTCCCTTTTATTCTAAGGCTGTGCCCCCGGGTCCTAGTCTCCACTGTTAATGGAAACAACTTCCATACATCCACCCTATCTAAGCCATTCATTATCTTGTAAGTTTCTATTAGATCTCCCCTGAACTCCAATGAATATAACCCCAGGATCCTCAGACGTTCATCGTATGTTAGGCCTACCATTCCTGGGATCATCCGTGTGAATCTCCGCTGGACCCGCTCCAGTGCCAGTATGTCCTTCCTGAGGTGTGGGGCCCAAAATTGCTCACAGTATTCTAAATGGGGCCTAACCAATGCTTTATAAAGCTTCAGAAGTACACACCTGCTTTTATATTCCAAGACTCTTGAGATGAATGACAACATTGCATTTGCTTTCTTAATTACGGACTCAACCTGCAAGTTTACCTTTAGAGAATCCTGGACTAGGACTCCCAAGTCCCTTTGCACTTCAGCATTATGAATTTTGTCACAGTTTAGAAAATAGTCCACGCCTCTATTCTTTTTTCCAAAGTGCAAGACCTCGCACTTGCCCACGTTGAATTTCATCAGCCATTTTTGGACCACTCTCCTAAACTGTCTAAATCTTTCTGAAGCCTCCCCACTTGTAGGAAAAACTAGATCCAGAGGATAAAATCTCAGACAAAAGGGACCATCCGTTAAAACAGAGATGAGGGGGAATTTCTTCAGCCAGAGGGTGGTGAATCGGTGAACTATTTGTCACAGAAGACTATGGAGGCCAAATCACTGAGCGCCTTGAAAACAGAGATAGATAGGTTATTGATTAGTAAGGGGATCAGGGGTTACAGGAGAAAGCAGGACAATGGGGATGAGAAAAATATCAGCCATGACTGAATGGCAGAGCAGACTCGATGGCCCGAATCGCCTAATTCTGCTCTAATGTCTGATGGTATTATGCTCTAATTGTTTTACTTAATTCAAATAGGATAAGTATCCAAGATATCACGGAAAGAATGTCCATGGCCATAATATTCTCCGTTAGACAGGCGATGCCATATTCTATTTGAAGCAAGGCTCTTGATTCAATCTGACCTACAAGATACCACCACACTCACTAAATTAAGTAAGACGTCTTACAGCACCAGGTTAAAGTCAAACAAGTTTGTTTCGAACCACTGTCTTTCGGAGCACTGCTGTGTCCTTTTGTTTGCATTAGATTGTTTCTTTCAATGGTTGTGGGGGGCGACGGTTAAGCCAGCATTAATTGCTGATCCATAATTACAATTGAGAAGATAATGATCTATCAACCCTTTGAGCAACCTCTGGCCATACCATTCCCATCACAGCACAGTTATGTCCGGAAGGGCATTGGCCAACAAGAGTGAAATTACAGGGAAACAAGACCTGCGGAAGGAGCAGTGCTCCGAAAGCTAGTGATCCGAAACAAACCTGTTGGTCTTTATCCTGGTGTTGTAAGACTTCTTATTGTGCTCACTCCAGTCCAACGCCGGCATCTCCGCTTCATCACTAAATTAAGCCTGCTTTTTATTGTTTGCATTATATTGTTTCTTTCAATGGTTGTGGGGGACGACGGTTAAGCCAGCATTAATTGCTGATATATAATTACAATTGAGAAGAATATGATGAATCTTCCCTTTGAGCAACCTCTGGCCGTACCATTCACATCGCCGCACAGTTCTGTCCGGAAGGTCTTTGGCCAAAGAACTGCACAGTCGAAAAACTTTATTTGGTTAAAACCGAGTTGTGCGTCCGTATTATCGGTTTACTCCATCCACTCCTGATATCTGAACGCCTCTTCATAACCTTCGGGATAAGCACCTGGACGGCCACTCAAAACAGTTAAATCTCAGTTCATGACACAACCCCAAAGGCAACAATAAGCCTCGTGAAATTTATATGAATTGCTTCCAGAACAATTATAATCCCTCATTAATACAGGTTACAAAACTATGCCTGGCACTGTACGTTTGCCGACCAATGGTCTGCTGAGCTGCAGCAAACATTCCTGACGTTTACAATTAAGCACCTTACAATAATGTACAGCATTTTTCTTACCTTCGGAGTTGTTTATTGAGCCTGTTTAACAGCATTTCGGCAGTCATAAACTAAACCATCATGACCCCTACTTATTGTAGAACATGTGAGTGTGCCTGCGAGTATACAATATTCTGATTTGCTGCATGCCCTGCCAATTTCAGCAAGATAACATCATTTCCACATAATCTAGTCAGTGCCAAATGTCCCTCATTCATTTGAAGGATCTGCCTTGCAAACTCTTTATATCGTTCATACAACGTATTGTCTCATCAGTCTTTGTATCATCACAAGGTCTAACTAAATACTGTCGGTTCCTTCATCTCAGCATCTCATCCGGAACGTAAATATTTAATGTGCTGTACTTTTATTGCTGTCAGCTCACGTTGACATATTGTAAATGGTCCATTCATATATTGTTTCCAAGAGTCAGCCAGCCATTTGGCAACGCAAATCGACGACACCTGCCGTCCTTTTCGACCCAACCTGCTGCTAACATTCTCAGAGGATTCAAATATATTTATCAAACCCGGTTTCCGTTCCACAAACCCATGTTGAGTCTACCTGATTTTAATATGATTTTGCCAAATGACCTACGACTACCGCGAGAATTGGGTGTTACGTGATAACTGCGTATATATATGTTAAACTAACATGTCTCATTTTGTTCTGCTTCATTTATGCTCTCACCCCTCGCTGAATGGTGGCGGAAAATGCGTTGTTATTTAACGCATTGCGATCCTCCAATATGAAGAATATTGAAGGATTGCAACTGATAAATACACAATCTAATGTTTCCAATTATCCTCAGAACATTTCACATCGCGCATGGTTCCTGCTTTTTATTATCGGCTCTGCAGCTCCCACATGCATCTATTCACATTCACCTTGTTTTCTGCTATTTCGCGAGGCAAATCATTTCTGAATTGTTAGAGCTTGTATTCTCCTTCTTGCGAACCTACCGCAGATTTACAAAGCATTCTCATTTTTAATGGCAGCCTTTTATTACGTTATGTCTTGACCTGATTTTAATTACCCGCACAAGATCCGTTCTCGACCCGCTGGCGATTTTCCTCCACCAATTAATGGTTCTGACAATGGATTGACGTTTAGTATTTTGAATAGAGAACCTAAAATTTACTTTAAAAAGGTCTCATTTTCATCTGATGCTCAACTCAATTTGCAACATTATAACAAAGAGACATTTTCAGGAATGCCTCCTATCGCGGTGGACGGGAGACAGACCACTTTAGAACATTCTCCTGGACGTGCTGCAACACATCTACTACCCTATCGCCTTTACACCGTTACGGTCAGAGTCTTGGTGAGGAAAAGTAAAGTCACCCAATATCCTCGAGTATCATAATCTCTGTAAAATGCTTGCAAATATGTTCCGAAACATATTTTCCCACAATTTGGTGACTCTTGCAAATCAAAGCTTTATGTAGTTACACCTGACAACTGTTTCCTTCCCGATTGAACTGATTATTTACTTGAGCAGTTTGAGACGTTCTCTCTCCAGCACTGCAGCACTTCCGTTCCACCAGCTTTTTACTATAATAATAACAAAGAACAAAGAAAAGTACAGCACAGGAACAGGCCCTTCGCCCCTCCATGCCCATGCCGACCATGCTGCCCGGCTAAACGACAATCTTCTACATTTCCTGGGTCCGTATCCCTCTATTCCCATTCTATTCATGTATTTGTCAAGATGCCCCTTAAATGTCACTATCGTCCCTGCTTCCACCATCTCCTCCGGCAGCGAGTTCCAGGCACGCACTAGCTTCTGTGTAAAAGACTTGCCTCTAACATCTACTCTAAACCTTGCCCCTCGCACCTTAAACATGTGCCCCCTAGTAATTCACCCCACTACCCTGGGGAAAAACCTCTGACTATCCATTCTGTCTGTGCCCTCATAATTTTGTAGACCTCTATCAGGTCGCCCCTCGACCTCCGTCGTTCCAGTGAGAACAAACCGAGTTTATTCAACCGCACCTCATAGCTAATAATAATCTTTCTTGTCACAAGTAGGCTTACATTGACGCTGCCATGAAGTTACCGTGAAAAGCCCTTAGTCGCCACATTTCGGTGCCTGTTCGGGAACATGGAGGGGGAATTCAGAATGTCCACATTGCCGAACAGCAAATACTTCTGGACTGGTGGGTGGAAATCGGAGCACCCGGAGGAAACCCATTCAAATACAGTGAGAACCTGCAGATTCCGCACAGACAGTGACCCAAGTCGGGAATCGAACTTGGGATCCCGGAGCTGTGAAGAAACAGTGCTACCGTGCCGTCCACTGCCTTACTTCCAATTTCTATCTTTATTCTTCACTTATTTACAAGTATATTTTGTCCCCAATCCTGTGATTCTTGCATCTCTTTTCGTAATATTTGCAAATAAATAAATCGGATCTTCTGACTCAGCCGGTGCTTCCACTCTATCAAGCATCACAATATAAATTTTAATAACAGGGCATTACTTCCTCCATTGATTGCTGCAGGGTGTTTACTGAACAACTTGTTTCCAGGAATATTTGATCACCGCTCCTGCTCATTCTTGGACAGCGTATCTGTTACCGCAACTTGCACAGCACACTCAGTCATTAAACACAAAATACAAAAATGCGTGGTAAGAATATAAGCTTACCATATGGCCCCTTGCGTCTTCTGCACACAAAATAATACATCCTTCAACTCAACTTTTCTGCCGACCACCCATACATTTGGAGTCCCTGTAAATCAATAGTCTACATATATCTGCCTGAAAAATAAATACTGTGGCCATGTAACCATCCTTCTGTTAGGGAACAGGTATCTGCAGGCGCATGACTCTGTGAGAATGCAAGATCGTCTCCTCTCCGTTTTAAATGGGGAAAACACTATTCTTTTCAGCTCTGTAACGTTGTTCTGGTTTCTGCAACAGATGGAAACACCCTTTCAGCACATATTCTGTCAAATCACCACAGGACTCTATATATTAATTCTTGAAACTGAAATAGATAAAATTCCTACTATGCCAATCTTTTCTCTTGAGATAATGCCTTCATCGCAGAAGTAATTCTACTCTCCCTTCTTATAACTGATTCTAAAGCAACGATGTTATTTCTTATATTGGAAGACGAACATTTATGAACTAATACGGATGTGACCTCACAATTGTGCTACATGAATGGATTAACCCTGAAAAACACATATATTGCTTTCCGCTATTAAAAAAACAACAGCCATTTGCCACCAAAACCGCTTACTGGTGATGCAAACGTTTTATTGGCTATCCGTATACCGCCGCACTCAAATCCCTCGGTATTACAGAGGTCTTCAATGTTCCGCAAGTTAATTAACTTTGCGTTTCTCTACTCTTCCTTTTACAGCTGACAAACTCAGAGTTTCCATTCGTATATGCCATACGCCAAACGTTGGCACAAATCTAACCTATCTATATCCGTTTGCAGCCTTCCCGTGTCTCCCGCATTATAAACGTCGTGGCTATCGTGGCTACCAACCCAAAGTCTCAACGGCGAATTCGAATCAGTTATGCAAATCGTTCTTCCAGATTTTGAGAAGTTGACGCTCCATCGCTGATCCTTTTGACATTCTTGCCAACCCTAAAATGATCCATTGATTCCGAGTCTGTTTCGGGTTATCTAAAATATCCGCGGTGTATTTTAATAGCTTAACCCTCAGATCAAAGCACATTATGTTGTGCAATAACTGTTGATGTGGTGAGGTACCTTTTCGAGTACCCTTTGGAAATCCAAATAGGTCACATCTGCAGGTTCCCTTTTTCTGAAAGTTCCTTGCCACATTTTCAAACACAATTGCTCAAAAATAATTAGATGCAGTGCTTGTGTTGAACAAACATGACAATTCTACAAGTCAGTCGCTCCGTAAAAATCACAGATTCCATAAATGTGCACAAACGCACTTTCTCGCCTTGTTATTAAATATGTAACTACAATGTCACACTGAAAGGACACAGCGCGATTTCGTTAAATTATTGCACAGAGAGCAGCATTAAAACTTCATAATCAGTACTTTGAATTCACAACCCAAAAACTAATTATATCATGAAACAGATGAGACAGCGAATGCTAGAAAAGGTGCAAAACATAACCTCCTCTTGGGGAATAAGGAAGGCAGGTGAGGGATCACTTTGGGACCAGTGACCATAATTCCATTAGTTTTAAGATATCTGTGGAGACTGATAGGTCTGGCACAAAAGTTAAAATTCTAATTGAGGGAAGTCCAATTTCGATGGTATCAGCAGGGAAATTTCAAAAGTTCAATGGGGGAGCCTGTTCACATGCAAGGGAATAGCTGGTAAGTGGTAGTATTTCAAATGTGTACTAACCAGGGTTCAGGGTGAGAAAATTCCTCTTAGAGTGAAGAGTGAGGCTGGTAGAAGAAGGGAACACAGGATGACTCTGGATATTGAGGCCATGGTCAAAAGGAAAAGCAGACATATGACATGCGTAGACAGCAAGGTCAAGTGGATCCCATCAAGAGTATAGGACCTGTCGGAATAGAGTAAAGAAAGAAGTCAGGAGGGCAAAAATGGGACATGAGATTGTCTTGGCAGATAAGACGAAGGAAAACCCAAAGAGCTTTTACAGATAGATCAAGGGCTAAAGGGTGACTGGGGAGACGATAGGACCTCTCAAGGATGAACCGGCCCATCTATGTGCGTATCCACAAGGAATGGGGGAGGTTTTAAATGAATATTTTTCGTCAGTATTTACTGTTGAGAAAGGCACGAATGTTAGGGAAATTGGTGAAATAAAAAGTGTGTCTTTAGGATTGTACATATTACAAAAAAGGAGGTGCTGGATGTATTATAGCGCATCAAGTTAGACGAATCCCCGGGACTTGATGCAATGCATCCCAGGACGTTGTGGGAGGCTAGTAAGGAAATTTCCGGCCCCTTAACTGTGATATTAAATCATCGACAGCCACCGGAGAAGTGCCAGAAGATTGGAGTGTAGCACATACTGTGTCCTAGTTTAAGAAGGGCTGTTAGGAAAAGCCCGGGAACTACCGACAGGTGAGACTTACTTCTGTAGTGTGTAGGTTGCTAGAAGGTATTCTGAGGGACAGGATCTACATGCATTTAGACAGGCGAGGGCTAATTCTGGGAAATCAGCATGTCTTTGGAAGCGGAAGGTCATGTCCCACGAATTTGATTGAGTTTTTTGAAGGGGTTGCCAAGAAGGTCGATGAGGAAAGTGCGGTCGACGTTATCTACATGGACTTTAGCATTGCCTTTGACAAATCACCGCACGTTAGGTTGTTGGAAATGTTTAAATCTCACAGAAGCCGAGGCCAGGCAGCCAATTGGATACAAAATTGGCATTGCGACCGAAACACAAAGGTGGTTGTGGAGGTTGGTTTTTCAAACTGGAGGCTTGTGACCAGCGTTGTTCCTCAGGTTCTGTGCTGGGTCCTCTATTATTTGTGATTATATATATAAATGATTTGGATGGGTATGTACGAGGCATGGTTAGTCAGTTTTCAGATGACACTAAGATTGGGAACATAGTGGATAGTGAAGAAGGTCATATAAGATTCCAACAGGATATTGGCCAATTGAGCCAGTGGGCCGATGAATGGCAGATGGAGTGTAATTTGGATAAATGTGTGGTGATGCATTTTGGTAGATCAAATCAGTGCAGGATGTGTTCAGTTAAAGGTAGGGAGTTGGGAACAGTGACAGAACAAAGATATCCAGGAATACAGCTCCATAGCTCCCTGAAGGTTGAGTCGCAGGTGGACAGGTTGGTGAAGAATGCATTCAGCATGCTAGGTTTTACTGTTCAGAATATTGAATACAGGAGTTGGGACGTCTTGTTGAAGTTGCACAAGGCATTTGTATGACCACACATGGAATATTGTGTTCAGTTCTGATCACTCTATTATAGGAAGGATATTGTTAAACCAGAAAGAGTGCAGAGGAGATTTTCGAGGGGGCTGCAAGTGTGTTGTTCCTTATGTCTTAATAACACTCGTAGTCTTGAAGTTGAAGTAGATGCTTTATTGTGAGTTCATTCTCTCTTCGGTGCTTAACTTGTTGCATCTGTGCTGCCTGTCATTGTCTTGCTACCAGCTCCCGTTCCTGTGAAGTGTGTCCTGACGTCTTGTTCGTGTGTTTTTATACCTCCCGTGCTCCCTCTAGTGCTTCCTCAGTTGTATTGCATCTACACAGATATACAATCACCACATCCTCCCTTTATTCTTTACATATTTTCTGTACAGTGTTAAAGAAAATTGTAAAAAAAACAGTTAGATGACTTATGATATGTGTATCTGTACAAGTTATGATGATCTTGGATATTTTACAAAGCCAATTAATATTTAAGAGCCCAATCTTAATAAACACATTTATGAGTCCAAACTTGACGAATTTGCTCGTTAAGTTTTTTCTTTTTTTTCGTTGTTGACGTGGTGATATTGAATGTTGTCGGTGCTCTTGTTTTTAAGTAACCAACAAGTCATCCCGAGGTGTTTGAGTGGTCGAACCATTGATGTTGACTGACGTGAACTTTTTTCTGTGCTTGTGGTATCGATTTAGTGTGTCTTTTGCCTTGAAAGCTGGTGTGCTTGCTCGTTCTGGAGCAGATGTGAATTCGTGCGATTCTTTGTCATGCCATGGCATGTTTGTAGTCTTGTCATTGTTTTGCAGTGTTCTGTGGCATTGTCCTTCATGTACAGAGTTGTGCCATTTTGTACAGGTCGTTGTTTCATTGTTGTTGTTTCTGTCATTTCTGGCTTTGTTTTTTTCGTTGGCGTTCTTGTTTCTGTTTTTGTCGTATCTGTCTTTGTTGTTTTAATTGTCGTTCTTGTCGTTGTTTTGTCGTTTCTGTGGTGCTTCTTGCGGTTTTTGTTGTTCTTGTCGCGCTTCATGTTGTTTTTGTTCTTGCTGTTGTCTAGCTGGCTTGCTGAAACCACACCTGGTACTATATGTTGTTCCTTGTGTCTTAATAACACTCGTAGTCTTGAAGTTTAAGTAGATGCTTTATTGTGAGTTCGTTCTCTCTTCGGTGCTTAACTTGTTACATCTGTGCTGCCTGTCTGTGTCTTGCTACCAGCTCCCGTTCCTGTGAAGTGTGTCCTGACTTCCTGTTCGTGTGTTTTTATGCCTCCCGTTTTTGGGGATTTTTTAAAGTAGATGTTCCGTGTGGATAATTTGCGTAATTGTCACAGTTATTGGTGTGAGTGTCCTCCGTGGCATCTGTTGCATTGAGCGTTTCGTCTGGAAAATGGTCTGATGTTGCATTGATATTGGTGACATCAGTCATTTGTGGTGGATTTGATTCCTCTCCTTTGTTTCCTTGGTGCCCCTATTCTGGAGTCATTTGTGGTGGACTTGATACTGGAGTCAAAATCTTCCTGATTTCATTTTCTTGTTGGTCTTGGTGCTCCTCTTCTGGAGTCAAAATCTTCACGATTTCATTCTGTTGCCGGTGTTGGTTCTCTTCTTCTGGAGTCAAAATCTTCACGATTTCATTCTCTTGTGGGTCTTGGTGTTCCCCTTCTGGAGTCAAAATTTTAAAGATTGCAATTGATGTGGTCTCTCTGGACACGTGGGTAGCCCTACTCTGCGTTCTGTCAGTCTCGCTGTGATCCTGCACATCCTGTATGTCGATTGTGATCACATTGTCACTCTTTTCACATCCAGTTGGTCGCCTTACTTTGTCTTCTTGTTGATTTTGTGAGCTTTTTAGACTTTCATAGACTGCTTGTGGTTGCTCAGATACGGTGGGTTGACCTTCATGGTCTTGCTCATGCATGCTGTTAGCAATGGAGTGTTTGTTTGCTTCCATTTCTGAGTCTGTCAACGAGCTGTCCGTGGAGGCTTGCGTTATTCCCTTTGTGGAGTCTTTCATCGCTCTCTCTGTGGAGTCATGCAGTGTTCTCTCTGTGGAGTCAATCTGTGCTCTCTCAACGGAGTTGTTCTGTGCTCTTTGTGTGGCGTCGTCTTCTTCTTGGGGATTGCTGTCATCCAATGTCTCGACGATCTGCCATGGCATCATGGTATTGGATTCATCTACCATGAGTAGAGTCGCGTTACGCTTTGCAACCGTGTTGCTGATGCTGTGATCAGCATATCCGAATACTTCAGACATGTCTGGGTCGTCTTATTCGAAAAACATATCATCTTTTTTTGTTTCGGATATGGTATCATTCTGTTCATCTTTTTTTTCGGATTGGTTATCGTTCTCTTCACTTTGGGTGGTGCAGACTGCTTGTTCCAGGTGTTGTGAGAGTTATATTCCACAGCTGGCATAAGTTCATGATGTGGAGATGCCGGCGTTGGACTGGGGTGAGCACAGTAAGACGTTTTACAGCACCAGGTTAAAGTCCAACAGGTTTGTTTCGATGTCGCTAGCTTTCAGAGCGCTGCTCCTTCCTCACCTGTTGGACTTTAACCTGGTGTTGGAAAACCTCTTACTGGGCATAAGTGCAGGCATTGTTCTGTCTTTTGAGGTAAGAAAATTGGGTTTTACAGTTTTAAGTTTCGGGCACTGCCCTTTTCAGTGGGGGTGGTCCGGGTGCTCTGACGTCATAACGTTAGAGCCGTCATGCGTGGGGCTCGATTGCGCATGCGCAGAACGATCTTCTGTTACTCTGAGGGTTGTTGTACACTCGGCCTGCGCGGCTTGCGCATGTGCAGAGGACAAAACTGCATAATTTTTGCTGCGCGTACACGGCTTCTGTTTCCTGCGCATGCGTAGACGCAGAATTTCGTCTCTTGTGCCCCGGAGACGGTAAAATGTGCTCTGACGCCATTTTAGTGTGGATTTCAGCGTTTTTGCTTTGTAAAACATTAAAGTTACTTTTTTCTTTCGATCTGGTCTTTTCAATCGCGATTTTCAGAGTAAACCCTTTCTGTTCAGGATTTGATTGTTTGAGTTTTACATCACTCATTCCCTGTGCAATTTGGTCTGTGGGCATTGAATGTTTTATAGCAGCATTGTTACTGATGTTACAGTAATCTTCAAATTTTTTCAGTCTGACTACTAATTTCGTGCTGTCGTCACCTTTCACGTATTTAAAGCCATTATATATTTTTCTAGCTTTCTGTGCTGTTGCGAGTAGCAGCGCTATTTTATTGCGTCAGAGATTGCTTTCATATCATTTGCTCCGATACATATCTCGAACATTTGTTTAAACGTTTTCCAGTTATTATTTAAATTACCGGTTCTTTCCAGCTGCCGTGGAGGTCCAAATTGCAGTAAATCAGCGAAGTCTTCCAACGTCTTTCTTGCCATTTTGGTCTTTCTTTGTCTGCAGCTTGTGTAATCTTATCGTTCAGGAGATCATGAAATAAAAGCCGCTGCATGTCGGCTGAAGGCCTACAACGGCAATCAGATCGCCTCAAAGGTACGTGCCATCTCCGGGTAACAACAAGCCAATAAGCAAGCCGCTACGATTCGCGATTGTAGATGACAATAAATCATCATTGTTAGGCGCTGAGGCCTGCAAAGACGTGCGACTGGTGCAACGCATTTACATGCACACCCAGGATCCATCAAGCCTGGAAGCTAACATCCACAGCATGCTTCAAGAACACCCCGGCGTATTCAAAGGCATGGGCACCCTATCCTGCAAATACAAAATCGTGCTGAAGACAGACGCCAAACCAGTCATTCAGCCACCCAGGAGGGTTCCAACTCCACTGCGGGAGAAGTTGAAAACGGAGCTCAGCAGACTGCAGCCACAAGGCGTAATATCGCGAGTTACACAGCCGACTGACTGGCTTAGCTCCATTGTCTGTGTTCAGAAACCTTCTGGAGATCTTCGCATATACATAGACCCGAAGGAGCTGAGCCAGAACATTCGCCGGGAACACTGCCCCACTCCTGGTACCATAAGTTATTCTCTAATTCTGAATAACGACTGTAGACTTACCGTTAACACAAACACTTTATTGTGAGTTTGTTCTCTCTGCAGTGCTTAACTTGTTACATCCAGGCTGCCTGTCTATGTCTTGCTACCAGCTCCCGTTCCTGTGAAATGTGTCCTGACTTCCTGTTTGTGTGTTTTTATACCTCCCGTGCTCCCTCTAGTGCTTGCTCAGTTGTATTGCATCGACACAGAAAAACACTCACCTCAGCAAGGACTTGAATGTCTGAGTTATAAGGAGAGGCTGGATAGTCTGGCACTTTTCCTCCTGGAGCTTAGGAGGCTTAGGGCTTCTCGTACAGCGTTCTATAAAATAATGAGGATCATCGATAAGTCAGCATTTGTGGAGATAGGACCAATGTCCAAATTATGTGTTGAAGTTGATTCTTCTTCTGAAAATTTCAAACTGGAGGCCTGTGACCAGCGTTGTACCTCAGCGATCGGTGCTGCGTCCACTGTTATTTGTGATACATCCAAATGATATATATGAAAGGTCGACACCTCTTCCCAAAGTCAGAGGAGTCTTGAACTGGAGGGCATAGGATTAAGGTGAGAGGAGAGAATACAAAAGAGACCAGGGGGAAAATTTGTTCACAATGAGGGTGGTGATCATCTGCAACGGGCAGAGGCGGGTACAACTGTGTCCTTTAAAAATCAGCTAGACAGTTACATGGGAAGGGTAGGTATAGACGGATATGGGCCAAATTCAGGCAAGTGGGACTAGATTAGTGATAGAAACTGGGCGGCATGGACCAGCTGGGTGATGTCCTTGTTTCCATGCAGTATACATCTATGACTCTAATACAACTCAAAGAGTGGTAAACAAATGCTTAAACATTTCACATAAAGCATGTACAGACGTGCACTTTTAATATAGACGCCTATCCTTATTAGCATGGAAATCATACCTCGGCAAACCATCTTCATCATTATTTGTTACTGACCACTTATTCAGCACAGGTACCATTTTAGCTTCCATTTCATAAATTAAAAAACGTAAAATAATACACAGTCACAGGAATTCGACCAATCTTTTTTTCATGCATTGAAAGTGTTATATAATTACTGTACCTATATACATACGAGGACACTCACACATACAATCCCACACTCAGGTACACATACACTCACACACAAAGGTACACATTCCCATTTTCGTCCTGATCAGGTTAAACATGTAGCACATAATTTTTTTAAAAATCACAACCTTTTATTTCGCATAACTCAGTTATTGCAGCTGTGCTCAGTGAGTGCCGGCATCACATTGACATTGCAAGACACAATCGTCTCCCTTACAGCAGTTATGAAGAGCAGCATAATGGTCTCCCATGAATCATATTATATATTCATGCGCACACGCACACCCCACTCTCATTCAGTAAAGACGCTGGATACCCCTCAAGGAGGCTTCCATCTACCTTGAAATTTGGCCCCTATTCCACTTTCTACAGTTGTTGCCGAAGATACGAGATAGACTAATTTAATTTAGAATTGATGAATATTTGAGTGCATATCTCTCCCGCTTAAACCAGGTCATGGGCAAATTATTCACTCACGATATGTTAAGATAGCATACAACAATATGCAAATGCAAATCGTTTCCAATTTCTCCAATCACCGCTCCGGTTGCGAATTAATGATTGATCATCAGGAAACATAATTCCCCCAAAAATCGCGAAACATATTGAATAATACAATTTATGATGAGAGGAATTTAAAAGATAGTCAGCATCTTCCTGCTTCGGATGAGTCGAGTATATTGAGAAGTTAAGATGCAACTATTCCACTGGAACTGTAATTTTATATTCACTAAATGTAATTACCGGTCAATTACAGAGGAGCCATTGATAGAGGGGAGTAAAATGTTCTGGAATACTGAATTTAAATTATATATATATTGACCCATTACTACATATACTGAAGATAATGTTCAAATACAGCTACATATATATATATATATATATATATGTATCTTATGTATATATACATATACATATATATATATATATATGTATGTATATATATATACATAAGATACATATTCATCAGGGCTGGCAGCTCTCTGCAGAGAGAGAAGGAGTTGATGTTTCGACGCACCTCATCCATTTGTCAAAATTTTCAGAAGAGTCAACTTCAACATATAACTTTGACATGTGTTCAATCTCCATAGTTGCTGCTAGACCAGCTGAGTATTTCCAGCAATGTCTATTTCATATTATGAACTAATTTTAAATTCCACCCACCTCTGAGTGTAACTGGGACTAAACGTGAACATGAAATAATATATTTAAGCACCCAAGGAACTTTTACTCAGTTTGTATGGCAACTGTTTTGTTGCTGCCGTAAATCAGTGGGACTTTAACAATCACACTGTTCTCAAGAATTCGATGGAGAATAAAACATGTATATTGCTACTGATCCAAACAGAGCTGGATGCTGGCAAGTCTTCCCTGTGCAATGTGATGTGTCATCTGATCTCAGCTGCTGTGGTTGTGCCGTATTCTGTCGTTTGCGTTTCTGCAGTTAGATGGGGAACATTCGAGGAAAGTTTTGAATCCAACTTCCCTGGAAGTTTACAATATAATTTGAATGATAAGCCACTGGAGCCAGGCATTAAGCTCAGTCCCCTGTTGTGCGTCAGTTCGGAGCACGTATTTTTCTTTCTTACTCGGTAATTTGTGTTTCCACACCAGGACATCTTAACCACAATCTAAGGACGAGTCCAAACGTTGTTATGCTAGAGCACTTTACTTACATGAACATCCATGTTCTGGATGAAACCTTCAACAAAGATATGATCTGCACTTTATGGTGCCCATGTGGAGTTCAACCACCACATTATTTTGAAGGAAAGAAGAGCAGTTAATGTCTAACCCTCAGGCCGTCTCGCAGCAAGACATGAAGCAGTCATGAATGCATTTCTATTTTGATTTCCCTTGCGCGCCTGCGGCATACTTATTTCGTTCCGCCATGCTTTGCTTCTCGCCTGTGAATATAATTTGCTTACCACAGATTTTTTATTACATCAGGGTATGGTAACAATTCTCCACACAGATGCAGAACCAAAGCAGCGATGCACGTACAATGTTGACGGAGCTGTACAACGTTTTAGATACGTTATCCTAGTGTCTGCGTGGGTCTCACCCTACAAGTCAAATATGTGGAGGGTACATGGAGTGGCCAAACCACATGATTTTCCACTTGATTGGAAAATCTTTAAAAAACATATTCGTGTAAAAGAAAATAAATAGCGTTCTTCTTCTGCTCCCCAGGCCAATAATTTTGCTGAAAAATATCCAATAAGAAAATGCAGACGATACATTTTTCATCATGTCGCCTCTGCAGGACTTCGTTCTGCAGGCGTGGGTTCCCACGTGTTGGAAACTTAACAGTGGTTGCATCTAATATGATCATCGTTCTGAACTTGCTGGCAAACGAGAGCATTTGGAACGGATAATGCGGAAATCAGAGACGAAATAATGAAAATGGAACATACAGTGCAGCAGGAGGCCATTCGGCCCATCGAGTCTGCACCGACCCACTTACACCCGATCCCCGTAACCCAATAACCTCTCCTAATCTTTTTGGACACTAAGGACAATTTAGTATAGCCTATCCACCTAGCCTGCACGCCTTTGGACTATGTGGGGAACCAGAGCACCTGGAGGAAACCCATGCAGACACGGGGAGAACGTGTAGATCCCGCACAGACAGTTACACAGCGGGGAATTGTACCTGGGACCCTGGCGCTGTGAACTTGTGCTACCGTGCTGCCCTTATGCATTTGGGACTGTAACTGCAGAAGGAGGTTAATCCAGTACCACTTGAGCACAAGCAAATTAACCAATATTTCTTACAAAAATATCGGAAGTGTTTGGCCCTTTGTTTACCAATAATTAGAATCACCACGTTTGTAAATGTAAAGACATTTACTCTCATAACAAGAACTATAATGGCATATGCCGCAAATACAACTAGTTAACAATGATCTAATGACTATTTCCCCACTTGTACTTGCCCCCCTCCCCTCCACCCTCAACCCATAGTCTTCTCAATTTGTCATCCCTTTTCGGAATCCGTGTGAACTCCTACCAGTCCCATGGACTTTTGTTGAAACGGCCAACAGGTTGAACGGACGTGTCCTACCTTCTGGCACCTACGCTTTCGAGTCTTACCTCCACTCTCAGTATCTTCTTCCATGTTCCGAAGAGGAGATGACGGGCATTCCGCATATTTTTACCTTTTCTGCCCGCCTTCCTTTCACTCATCCACTTCCCATCATTTGCAAAGTTTTGGGGGTGATGGAACAAATGTTTACCTTCATGGATTTGCTCATAATCGATATCCATAATTGCTGCCTGCCTAGCCGTCTTCACCCACTTGTACTCAGCATGTGTTCTTCTTATGGACGGGAGGGAATTATTAAATTACTCTAAGGGAATGATATCTCTCAGAACCTCATCGGTAATTTCAATCCCAACCCTCATGCCCATTGATCCAAAGTGTCCTGTTTAACACTTTTCAATTTGGCATTCGCCTGTCACACCTGTCTTGTTATATTAAAAAAACAGTTTCCTATCTGCTTCGGGGACAATTCATATGCACCAGAATAAGTAATTTTGTACCTCGTCATAATTCTTAGACACCCTCACTGACGGGTCGTCATAAAATTGTATTTTCCGACCCGATAATGTACTCTGCATGGGTAATGTCCACCTTTCTCCTGGCCACTCCATTTGAGTTGCAATTTTCTCAAGGGAACTAAAAAATGATTCTAGATCCATCTGTACAAATTTTGGCAGTACCTCTATACATTTAAAATGCGCCAGTGGGCATTTTATGCAACCCATACAACTGGTTAGCGATTACCTAATTCCATATTCCCACTTTAATCTCCTCCCGACCTCTGTACAAACACACAAGACAGGCAAACACAGAGCGGAAAAAAGGAGTAAAACCATAAATAAAACGGAATCATTGTTTTTGTTATGAGTTTTGTTTTACAGCACTTTACTCCTCTTCCAAATCTACTTAAAGTTCGTGGCTTTACTGTAGATTCAACCAGGACTTTGCAGTTCCAGAAGGGCTGCACTCACAGGCTTTCCGAAGGGAGAGGATCCTAGTCTTTGTTTGCAGCCTGTGATTATCTTCGCGTACACGTACTCATTCAGTTCCTCTGCAGTTGCAGAAATTCAGCACTCCAAGCCTTTCTGTATAAACAGGGAACAAAATGCGCAGGTCCTTGAACCTGTGCTTTCAGGTGGCAAACTAAAATTCTTGGGACTCTGAAAATCAGCCCACTGAGACAGTGGCTAATCACAAGCTGCTACCGGGCAGAGCACGGACTTTTGGGCGAATTCCTTGACCCACAACCAATCAATCAAAACGAACCCCATCCCATTACTCAGGTGCCTGAAGCGCTTGTTCAAAATACCAGAAGCCAGTGGGGTGTTCTTTCCTGTAACTTCTGATTTCCTCATGCTCTCTGCTGATTGATCGAAATCTACATGCCCATTAAGCATTCATGGTCTGAAATGATCATGGTAACATAATAGAATGGCGAAGTAGGGAATAAACAGGAAGGAAACATACAGAGGGACACTTTTAAAATATGATTAGAGTACCCAATAGATTTTTCTACTAAAGGGGCCATGGCCAATCAATCAACCCTGCATATCGTAGGGTTGTGGGGGCGAAATCTACGCAAACACGGGGAGAATCTGAACATTTTGCACGCACAGTGTCCCAGAGTCGGAATCTAATCTGGGACCTCGGCGCCGTGAGGCAGTAGTGCTAACCACTGCGGCGCCGTACTGCCACGACAGAGAGGAACCTAATGGCATATTGCACCCAGTTAACAGCTGGTTTAAATGCATTACATTTTGCGGTAAAATTGCTTGGTTTATATGCGAATAGTGAAAAATAATTGTGATGGACCGATTCAGCACATTTTTTCCGAAAAGGTACTCCGTCTTCAGATTAACATTTTTAGTTTGATGATGTTTTTGAGTTATTAAACTATACATGTAATATGTTCGAGGAATTGTTCTCTCTGACTTCGAAAACATTTTTTTCTTTTCAAAAATTTTTTTAGAATACCCAATTATTTTTTTCCAATTAACGGGCAATTTAGTGTGTTCAATTCACCTACCTTGCACATCTTTTGGGTTGTGGGGGCGAAACCCACGCAAACGCGGGGAGAATGGGCAAACTCCACACGGACAGTGACCCAGAGCCGGGATCGAACCTGGGACCTCGGCGCCGTGAGACTGCAGTGCTAGCACTGCGCCACCGTGCTAACCGATGACTTCGAAAAATGACCTGCATGTGATTTCGGGGACAGTTAGAATACACATTTGCGATAAAACAGCCGATTCTCAGTAATTACAATATTATTGATTTAAAAATAGTTAATGGCAGGCAGGAACGCTAAAATAAAAGCAAACCGCCAATGTTGAACAAAATGGTAAATTTCCTTCAATCAAAAATGTTGAAACAGAGACATCTGAAGACATAGGACAGTAGAAACTGTACATTTACAAATCAGTGCGTCAGTAGGTCAGTGAACCATTCACAGTCTTGATAATGGGATGACAATGTCTGTTTCCATGGAATTGGAAATACAAGTGAGATCCAACCATTGTCAACTATGACCCGGTGAAACTTATTATGGATTGTGCAGGAGGGGAAGGTGCAATTGCACTTACAATGGGATGGCAATGCTGGGCTTTGTTTTTCTCTTCCGCAGTGTTACCGTTGCATAGTTTTCAAAAGCAGAATGCATTGTGAGCGCAAAACATTTGCCTTAACACTCTTAGTGAGAGAGCAAAAATCTCCCCCCCCCCCCCCCCCCTCGTAACTTTGTCAAAAGCATTGGGGGTGAACATGAGGTGCGAGATTTCTGACTTACTTTGATGGAAGCTTCAGGAAAATACATGTTAGCCTCAACCTTTCGCTGCTCACTTCTCTTGTTGCTTCGTAAATAACAGAACATTTCTCGTACCCAGAAATAGTGTATTAGAAAGCATGGAAAGGTTAAGGCACAGAAATAGGCCGTTCAACATATTGCGCTCTGCTCCGGCATCGGAAAGACACATTGCCACCCATTGCAGTCCCACCTTTCAGCAACCCGGTCTTTACTGCCTTGGTTTGCTGATTAAACCAATTTGGCGGCAGATCCGAATGTCGTTAAATGAGCCGAGTGGTTTCTGACTCAACCAGCAATTTCGGAGCGAGTTGTCTACACACACCACACTTTGGGTGAACCTATTGTTATGAATGTCTCCAAAATCTTTCCAGCGATCACATTTAAATTTGTTATTCCCGTGTACCTAACCTCTCCGCTAGGGGAAACAAGTGTTTCCTGCCTACCCTATCTCGGTCCGGCATAATTTTGTACCATTCAATTAAAACATCAGTCTCTCTGTTAATCAGAAGACAAGACCAGCCTGTCCAAACTTTCCTTAGCGCTGTAACCTGAATATTTTCGACGCATTGAAAACACGTAAAGGAAGGGTGAAATGATCCGTTCCCGCCTGCATCGCAGCTATCATGAGATGAGCTGGGCCATTTTTAATTCTGCACGCTCTCCACGCTCTTTTTTCTCAATGATACCACGTACTTACACACGGAACTTGTGCGGACATGACGCTGGCAGGAAAGCAAACACTGGCAGGCGTTATCCACTCTCCACGAGACATAGCGTGCGGCAGCACAGCGGTGAGCAGTGTTGCTTCGCGGATCAAAGGTCCCAAGGTCGATTCGACCTTTGGGTCACTGTCTGCACGTTCTCTCCGTAGCTGCGTGGGTTTCTTCCGGATGCTGCGTTTTCCTCCCAAAAGACGCGCTGTTCGGTTAAGTGGACATATTCAATTCTCCTTCAGTTCCCCAGAAGAGTTGATGGTGTCTGGACTGGAGAAGTATAACGATGTGGGAAGATTGTTTAGGCGACTAGGCGATTTTCACAGTAAATTCACTGCGGTATTTCTGTAACCCGACTTTTGACAAGAATAAAGATTGTGGCAACATTACTCCATCATCAACAATGGCCAAATACAAACAAACACGAAACAGAGGCTGAGGAAATGTTGACATTTTGATTCGGAAAACAATAGAATATTTATTCGCATTTTTACGCAAATCTCAATGATGGCAGAAATAACATTAAAACAACAATGCATTTAAATTTGAAAGTCATTGAGACAACAGACAAGTTTCAAGTTTGTCCTCCAATTGGACATTGTCCACGCCGCCCTGTAGAACACATAATTTCAATTTCATACGACACCTGATGTGGCAAGGCAGGCAAATCGCCAAGCTAAGCACTTAGTTTGGCAACAGTCGATGGGCGTTTGCTTCTGGTGGGACCCCCCCCCCCCCAGAACTGGTATTGAATACTTCTGAGGCAGTTAGAAGATTGCAGCAGATGGTAAACAGGAGGCACATTGGGCCTTTTAAAATCACCTACCTCTGACCTCATCTCTTCCTCCAAACGGATTTACTTATCTGCGAAGAGAGGGACTCTGAGCGAATGCCTACTGATTAACGAAGGTATGAGAACAGATCGATGAGGTCGCTTGGAATGCAGACATGATATTGTCGTTTATTGAATGATTTACAGAATACCGGAATAAGACAGTTTTGCTGGAACTGTGTAAACCACTAACTAGACAATACTTAGGGTAGAGTGTAGAGCTCTCGTCAACAAATTACAGGAATACTGTGACTGACACAAGAAAGGAAACAGTGGCTATTTACAATAGATGGTGTCTGGAGTGGAGAATTAGAAGGATGTGGTGAGATTGAACAGGCACGTATTTTGTTCGGTCACATGAAGATTGCTTTTATATTTGGAGGCGGGTGAGGATTAAAAAAACTTATGGGCACACAAGAACAGAACAATTGGAGGAATGCATGTTCCACATGAGCTCTATCCCATCATGTGATGTACAGCAGGGAGAAAAGCTTCTTTTGAACTGTGCATGGAGTTGCGAATAATCTAGGTCACTTACGTACCGAGGTCAAACTAAGACTAATTTTCCTCATCCACTAAGTAGTTCTTCTACCACTGCAGAGTACACAATTGGAGGGATCATGTAAAAGAGGCAATCACACACATAACTAAAGGGACTCACGCACACAGAAACACACGCACACAGAGACACGCGCACTCTGAGACTGTTTCTGAGGGAGACAGCTACTGAGGCACATAAACTTATAAATATCGAGCAGGAAGGCACGCATGACATGCATGCTAGCACAGAGATTCCAGATGCCAGTCTGTGGCACATGCGCACACACACACAAACAAATTCACACACGAGAGGTTATTACAATTATCAGGAAGTAATCGCAGACCTTATTAAAATGCGCGTTCGGCTTCATATGCTGTGCTGTGTCCAATTCTGGCCATGAGACCTTAGGAAGGACGTCAACACTTTCTTTAATGTACGGAAGATATTTACTGAAACATTCGCGGAACAAAGAACAAAGAACAAAGAAATGTATAGCACAGGAACAGGCCCTTCGGCCCTCCAAGCCCGCGCCGACCATGCTGCCCGACTAAACTACAATCTTCTACACTTCCTGGGTCCGTATCCCTCTATTCCCATCCTATTCATGTATTTGTCAAGATGGCCCTTAAATGTCACTATCGTCCCTGCTTCCACCACCTCCTCCGGTAGCGAGTTCCAGGCACCCACTACCCTCTGCGTCCAAAACTTGCCTCGTACATCTACTCTAAACCTTGCCCCTCTCACCTTAAACCTGTGCCCCCTAGTAATTAACCCCTCTACCCTGGGGAAAAGCCTCTGACTATCCACTCTGTCTATGCCCCTCGTAATTTTGTAGACCTCTATCAGGTCTCCCCTCAACCTCCTTCGTTCCAGTGAGAATAAACCGAGTTTATTCATCCGCTCCTCATAGCTAATGCCCTCCATACCAGGCAACATTCTGGTAAATCTCTTCTGCACCCTCTCTAAATCCTCCACATCCTTCTGGTCGTGTGGCGACCAGAATTGAACACTATACTCCAAGTGAACACTATACTCCAAGACGGAATAAGATTCTAACCATCCGTCGGGGGGACTGGTGAACCTGGGGCATTACGACGAACAGTAGCAAGTAAGGAAGTTTGATATGGCTGTTCCAAATCATCTTTAAAATCACATCAATTCCTAGACTCCAAAACCAGTCCAAAGTGTTGTTCTCTCTCAAACCCTCTCAATTACTATTATTATTACATTGAATTCACTGACCAAATAATTGCCTTACCTAACCCCAACGTGTGATAATCTTCATCTGATCTGTTGATAAAGAACTCCTAACCCAGATACAGTGTGGAGTTCTTTACAGATCACAATTTCCCCGACCTATCGCATTGTATGATGTGGAGATGCCGGCGTTGGACTGGGGTGAGCACAGTAAGAGGTCTTACAACACCAGGTTAAAGTCCAACAGTTTGTTTCGATGTCACTGGCTTTCGGAGCGCCGCTCCTTCCTCAGGTGAATGAAGAAGTATGATCCAGAAACATATATATATAGACAGATTTAAAGATGCCAGACAATGCTTGGAATGCGAGCATTAGCAGGTGATTAAATCTTTAGAGATCCAGAGATGGGGTAAGCCCAGGTTAAAGAGGTGTGAATTGTGTCAAGCCAGGACAGTTGGTAGGATATCGCAGGCCAGATGGTGGGAGATAAATGTAATGCGACATGAATCCCAGGTCCCGGTTCAGGCCGCACTCATGTGTGCGGAACTTGGCTTTAAGATTCTGCTCGGCGATTCTGCGTTGTCGCGCGTCCTGAAGGCCGCCTTGGAGAACGCTTACCCGGAGATCAGAGGCTGAATGCCCTTGACAGCTGAAGTGTTCCCCGACTGGAAGGGAACATTCCTGCCTGGTGATTGTCGCACGATGTCCGTTCATTCGTTGTCGCAGCGTCTGCGTAGTCTCGCCAATGTACCACGCTTCGGGACATCCTTTCCTGCATCGTGTGAGGTAGACAACGTTTGCCGAGTCGCACGAGTATGTACCGCATACCTGATGGGTGGTGTTCTCACGTATAATGGTGGTATCCTTGTCGATGATCTGGCACGTCTTGCAGAGATTGCCATGGGAGGGCTGTGTGGTGTCGTGGTCACTGTTCTGAAGGCTGGATAGTTTGCTGCAAACAATGGTTTGTTTGACGTTGCGCGGTTGTTTGAAGGCAAGTGGTGGGGGTGTGGGGATGACCTTGGCAAAATGTTCATCTTCATCGATGACATGTTGAAGGCTGTGAAGGAGATGTCGTAGTTTCTCCACTCCGGAAAAGTACTGGACGACGAAGGGTATTCTCTCGGTTGTGTCCCATGTTTGTCTTCTGAGGAGGTCGGTGCGGTTTTTTGCAGTGGCGCGTTGGAACTGTCATTCGATGAGACGAGCGCCATATCCCGTTCGTACGAGGGAATCTTTCAACGTCTGTAGATGTCTGTTACACTCCTCCTCGTGTGAGCAGATCCTGTGTATACGGAGAGCCTGTCCAGAGGGGATGGCTTCTTTAATGTGTTTACGGTGGAAACTGGCGAAGTGGAGCATCGTGAGGTTATCCGTGGGTTTGCGGTAAAGCAAAGTGCTGAGGTGACCGTCCTTGATGGAGACGAGTGTGTCCAAGAATGCAACTGATTTTGGAGAGTAGTCCATGGTGAGCCTGATGGTTGGATGGAACTTATTGATGTAATTGTGTAGTTGTTTCAGTGATTCTTCGCCGTGGGTCCAAAGGAAAAAAATGTCATCGATGTATCTGGTGTATAACGTCGGTTGAAGGTCCTGTGCGGTGAGTAGGTCTTGTTCAAACTTGTGCATGAAGATCTTTGCATATTGGCGTGCGAATTTGGTGTCCCCCCCCCCCCCCCCCCACCCCCAACCCAGCTGTTCTGTGCGTCTGGATGAAGTACTTGTTGGCGAAGGTGAAGACGTTGTGATCCAGAATGAAGCGGATGAGTTGCAGAATTGCGTCTGGAGATTGGCAGTTGTCGTTGTTGAGTACTGAGGCTGTTGCAGCAATGCCGTCGTCATGGGGCATGCTGGTATAGAGTGCCGAGATGTCGCGACAGAAGCTGGGCGTACCTTGTACGATGGGTTTCAAGATGCCCTCAATGTAGCCAGAGAGTTTCTCACACAGGACCCCATTGCCTGAAACGATAGGACGGCCTGGTGTGTTGGCCTTGTGCATTATGGGGAGGCACTAGAGATCTCCAATCCCGCACAATTGCTGCAACAGCCTCAGTACTCAACACCGACAACTGCCAATCTCCAGACGCAATTCTGAAACTCATCCGCTTCATTCTGGATCAAAACTTCTTCACCTTCGACAACAAGTTCTTCATCCAGACGTACGGAACAGCCATGGGGGATCACATTCGCACCCCAATAAGCCAGCATCTTCATGCACAAGTTTGAACAAGACCTACTCACCGCACAGGACCTTCAACCGACGTTATACACCTGGTACATCGATGACATTTTCTTCCTTTGGACCCACGGTGAAGAATTACTGAAAGAACTACACGATGACATCAATAGGTTCCATCCAACCATCAGACTCACCATGGACGACTCTCCAAAATCAGTTACATTCTTGGACACACTCGTCTCCATCAAGGACGGTCACCTCAGCACTTCACTTTACCGCAAACCCACGGATAACCACACGATGCTCCACTACTCCAGTTTCCACCCTGAACAGAGTAAAGAAGCCATCCCCTATGGACAAGCTCTCCGTATACACAGGATCTGCTCAGACGAGGAGGAGCGTAACAGACATCTACAGACGTTGAAAGATTTCCTCGAACGAACGGGATATGGCGCTCGTCTCATCGATCGACAGTTCCAATGCATCACAGCAAAAAACCGCACAGACCTCCTCAGAAGACAAACATGGGACACAACCGATAGAATACCCTTCGTCGTCCAGTACTTTCTCGGAGCGGAAAAACTACAACATCTTCTTCACAGCCTTTAGTACGTCATCGATGAAGATGAACATCTTGCCAAGGCCATCCCCACAACCCCACTACTTGCCTTCAAACAACTGCGCAACCTGAAACAAACCATTGTTTGCAGCAAACTACCCAGCCTTCAGAACAGTGACCACGTCACCACACAACCCTGCCATGGCAATCTCTGCAAGACGTGCCAGATCATCGACATGGACACCACTATTATATGTGAGAACACCACCCATCAGGTACGCGGTACATACTCGTGCGCCTCGGCCAACGTTGTCTACCTCATACGCTGCAGTAAAGGATGTCCCGAAGCGTGGGACGTTAGCGAGACCATGCAGACGCTGCGGCAACGAACGAACGGACATCGCGCGACAATCACCAGGCAGGAATGTTCCCTTTCAGTCGGCGAACACTTCAGCAGTCAAGGGCATTCAGCCTCTGATCTCCAGGTAAGCGTTCTTCAATGCGGCGTTCAGGACGCGCGACAATGCAGAATCGCCGAGCAGAAGCTTATAGCCAAGTTCCGCACATATGAGTGCGGCCTCAACCAGGACCTGGGATTCATGTCGCATTACATTCATCCACCACCATCTGGCCTGCGAAATCCTACCAACTGTCCTGGTTTGACACAATTCACACCTCTTTAACCTGGGGTTACTCCATCTCTGGATCTGTAAAGATTTAATCACCTGCTAATGCTCGTATTCCAAGCATTGTCTGGCACCTTTGAATCTGTCTTGAGATATGTTTCTGGAACATACCTCTTCATTCACCTGAGGAAGAAGCAGCGCTCCGAAAGCTAGTGACATCGAAACAAACCTGTTGGACTTTAACCTGGTGTTGTAAGACTTCTTACTCTATCACATTGTAGGTTGAGAGAATTTCCAACATGAAAGCAACTCAATTTCACAACTTCACAGTGTGGTAATCTGGTGTTTCCTCCTCACTGAATCTTTACATGAAAGCACGTGGCGAATATTAACATTCCCGACAATGTTGTCTGTCTGACTCACTGATTGTATGTTGTCTCCTTCTCTCGTTGTGATACCGGTCTGAGGATATATTTTTCTTATTTTCTTTAATATAAATTTAGAGTGCCCAATTCATTCTTCCAAGTTCCACCGTGCTGTCTCAACAGTCTGAGAATTACCACCAGCCATAGCGGCTACAGTAACCAGCCGTGCTGAACACAGAGACCACCAGCTGCCCACACCCTGTGCTGCATGCATCCAGCTGCCGAATACTTTGCTCGTTATGTCACACGCGTTCCACAATCAGGAGAAGGCAGTGCATAACAGTCGGGAGAGAGAGAAAACCAGACGGGACAAACTCATCCCAGCAGAGCGGCAAGCACTGGACCTGGTTGGTGGTACTGGTGAGGGGGAGCTCGGCAACGGGCGAGCAAGCCACCACATGTCACCATTCCCCCCTTCCAACTGCCTCATTCCCACGACAAGCACCAGCCATTCCCTTGGAACAAGTCCTCCTCTTCTCACCGCTGTCGCTCCCGGCGGCCGGTACAGCGCATGCCTCCGGCTCCATGGAACGTCCCTGCGGGCGGGGGAATTTTTGCTTGTCCGTCTGGTGCACTCCAAAGAGGCTACTGTACGCATTGCCTTTCCATTTACTTCGTCATGCCCCGTGGCTGATAGTGCCTGTTTGGGGCAGCGCAGTTAGTATGGCAGTAGAGGAGTTGGCTGTGTGTGTGTCTGTGTGTGTGTGTGGGGGGGGGGGGGGGGGGGGTTGGACTACAGGTTACGGAGGTATTGTAAGTGTTGGTGCTGTGCAAGGTGCGGGGGGGGGGGGGGGGGGCGGTGTACATTGCTGTGGGTGGTGGGTTGGCGGTACCCATTGGGCCAACATCACTGTGCGCAAGCACTGCCCACGGTGAGGACTGATTGGAGTTTGCAGCAAGATGGCACTTCAGCAGGCTCTGGCAACGGCGGTCCGTTCTGGGCGCCTCGGGAGTAACCACGCCAATACGGCAAATCCCCGGACAAGGTTAATGCACGACCCCCACCACCCCTTGCCTCGCCTGCCAGCTGCAGGACAACCGGCCCACCGTCGCGACTCTGCATGTAGTATCTCTTCTCTCTTCCCTGAGCAGCGATGAGCCTGTTACCCAATTTTTTAAACCGGAAGTAATGATCGCCTTCAGTAATTCCTCCTGGTGGCAGAAGCGTTTCGCGGAAGCCCCTTAGAATACTGGCTCGGGCTCCTTCTTCACCTGTAATCAACGTTTATTGTGCATTCAGAGTCGAATGCATTGACGTCATTGACCATATCCCGAGCATTGCATTATGTCGGACACCGCCGCGGTCCGCTATTTTTCACTCGCGCACGAATCAAGTTTCACGACAATCCTGCCCCCTGGCTTTACATTCAATGATCTCAGAATGGCACGGTGGTTCAGTTGTTAGCAGTGCCGCCTCACGGTGCTGAGGCTCTGGGTTCGAGACCGGCCCCAGGTCACTATACATGAGGAGCTTGCACATTCTACCCGTGTCTGTGTGAGTCTCACACCCACAACCCAAAAATACGTGTCGGGCAGGTGGATTGGCCATCGAAAATTGCCCCTTTATTGAAAAACAAATTGGACACTCTAAGTTTCTCAAAAATAATCAGTTATCGTATAACAAACTAACTATGCGTTCCAATTCAGGCAAGACCCCGAATTTAATTTCAGGACGCGGGTCGACACCAATTTATATTAGGAAAGTGGACGAGAACCCGGCAAAACTTTGAATCACGCTACTTCCCTCCAGAAGTGATTCCAGTGACAACTAAGGATCTTTTGCATTGGAACAAACATTACAATTAACAGAGCAGTTACCCCATTCCCCTCCAAGGATTTTTTAAATAAGTGGTAAACAGTTCACACAAATCAATAAAGTAAGGTCCTTGACCTTACATTCCCGTTAAATCTATGCCGGTACCCGTCGTTTGAGAGACATAGTGCTGTAGCCAGGATTGAATTAGGCGGTGTGGGGGTCGGACAGGGGAGGGGGGTTACGAAGGCGCCATTGTGGTGCAATTGTCAGAGCCATTCAAAATGTGCTAATGGACCAACACACACGCCACGTTGAATTAGTGGCCAACGCGCAAAAGCTTTTGACTTTCTGTTGTTGGGAATGTAACTCGAGAGTCTGACAAGCCGCAGCTGTATGTTAGCTCTCCTCTCGACACACACTGCCATTTTAACCAAGACGGTGGTACCACAGGCGGCGGCCGCGATGTTCGCAGTGGTACAGCTCGATGTTTTGCTGGGTGGCATGGCTGCGCTGTGTGAAAATGCACTCCAAATGTGGGGAAGGAGTCTACCACCCATCTATGTTAACCTCGCCGGATGTGGCACAGTCTCTGAGCGCAGTGGGCCTCACCGCGAGGACAGGACAGTCGGGCCGAAAGAAGCTGCATGACATCGTCAGGGTTGGCTGGGTGAGTCACCAGCTCAGTGCTCCTGCAACACCTTCGTCACCCACAGCTTAACCCCACAGACAGCACCCCGTCCCATCATGTGGCCTAATCAGGTGGACCGGTAAGCAGTGCTGGCTGAACATGTGCAACCACCCAGGCATAGTGACTCATTAGCGCCATGTCGATGGCAGCACCCATCCCAAATTCCAGTAACACACCCATTTCTGGGGGGGGGGGGGGGGGTGGCGACCAAACAGCACTCACTGGCAGTCCACACGCTATCCACCCCGCACCACGTGCCAACACCATACCAGTCAGCATGCCGGGTACCCTTCACACACAGGTCACTCGTTGCAGCCACCTTGCGCTGTCGCATCCAAGTGTCTAACACAGTGCGCTATCTGTACCCCCAGGAGAAGGCGCACATAACCGTTGGGAGTGGGTGAAGACTGGAGGGGGCCTGTTGGACGTGCGACTCCTATCGTCATGGAACAGGGGACGATGTATCTAATCGGTTGGGTGGGAGAGTGGGCAGTCGCAGAACCTGAGATCGGCATTAAGCAACAAAGTGAGCCCCGATTGCGTTGCCATGTCCCATACAAAGGTTTACAGCGATATCAGCATGTGTTATGGGCCGGGGTTTAGAAAACTCCACGACGAAGTTCACCTGACCTACGACTGTTTATTGATTTTGGTTACGATGGTACAAGAACCTGCCTTTGAGGTGTTATTCACAGAGTTCTTAGGCGTTTTTCATAAAAACCAAATGTTATTCTCCGAAGTTAGTTAACATTTTTATAAACACACAGTAAGCTTTTTTATCAACTACAAACATAAGTACCCCACAGAGCTACAGTAATCTATACATAACAATAAATGAATCCCCCTTTACTCTTTCAATTTAATAACAAGATTCAAACAGGAAGCAGTAACCCGTTTTTCAAAGGTGTGGACCAGCAGGCAACACTCAAGACCTGGTATTGATACTCTTGTTTCCTTTCCAAAACAGCAAATTTGAATTACTGCCAGAAAGTAATTATCTCTTTTCAAGGTATCAAGCAGTCTGGAAACAGCTTTTAAAATGAAGATAGAGAGACAAGCCAAGATACCTATCTGTCTGAGTGCAGCAGCCAAACGTGAAAACGAAAGCAACAACTCAGCGACAAACCAGTCCCAAACCAAAGCGAAAGTAAAACAACTCAAACGAAAGTGAAACCAACCCCCAAAGCCACAGCCCAGCTCCACCCATATAATGACGTCCATCAATGAAGTCATGTGATAAGACAAAAACATGTGTTGAAAGGGCACGCACAAGACTCCCGCAAGAAAAGAAATAAACCATAAATTCAAAGATGGTTTTATTTTTCACTTTTTCACTTTTCCCTTAAGAAAAATTGACAATAAATACACATTTTTAAAAACAAAAACAAAACTGACAAGCATTGATAATGATACAGTCCATTTCAGTTATTTTCTTACTACCATCGAAACTGCTTATTTTCATCACATTCGTGACAAAGCACCGGCTAACACATTTTCTCGTCCTGCCACGTGCATAATCTGTAAATGCAATGGCTGTAACAATGAACTCCATAGAAACTGTCTGGCATTTTTAGTCCTGAATCGCTCCTTTAACGACAATGGATTATGATCAGTATCTATTCTAAAAGACACAGCTCAGGAGATTGTGGAGGCAATGGTGGTGATCTTTCAGGAATCACTGGCGGCAGGAAGAGTCGGAGAGAACTCTAAAGTGGTTAATGTAACACCACTGATTAAGAAGGGAGGGAGGCAGAATACGGGAAATAATAGGGCGATTAGCCTGACTTAGGTCATTGGTAAGATTTTAGAGTCCATTATTAAAAATGAGATCGGGCAGCACGGTGGTGCAGTGGGTTAGGTCTGCTGCCTCATGGCGCCGAGGTCCCAGGTTCGGTTCTGACTCTTGGTCACTGTCCGTGTGGAGTTCACACATTCTCCCCGTGTTTGCGTGGGCCTCGCCTCCACAACCCAAAAGATGTGCAAGGTAGGTGGATTGGCCGCACTAAATTACCCCTTAATTGGAAAAAAGTAATTGGCTACTCTAAATTTTTAAAATAAATTAAAGATGAGGTCGCAGCGTACTTGGAAGCGCATGATAAAATAGGACCTATTCAGTACGGATTCGTCAAGGGAAGGTCATGTCTGACAAATCTGTTAGAGTTCTTTGAGGAAGTAACAAGGAAGTTAGACAAGAGATGGACAGTGGATGTGAATTATGTAGATTTCAAGCAGGCCTTTGAAAAGATGCCGCATAGGAGACTGTTCATTAAGTTAACAGCTTATGGCGTTAAGGCTAAGATCCTGGCATATATAGAGGATTGGCTGACTGGCAGAAGGCAGAGAGTGGGGATAAAGGGTTTTTTTTCAGGATGGCAGCCGGTGACTAGTGGTGTGCCTCAGGGGTCGGTGCTAGGTTCACAACGTTTCACAACATACATGAATGATCTGGAGGAAGGAACTGAAGGCGCTGTTGCTACCTTTTCAGATGGTACAAAGATCTGTAGAGCGCACGTGGTATTGAGAAAGCAGGCGGGCTGCAGAAGGATGGATTGTAACAGGTCAGGAGAGTGGGCAAAGAAGTGGCAGATGGAGTACAACGTGGAAAATTGTGAGGTTATGCACTTTCGAAGGAGAAATGGAGGCATAGACAATTTTCTAAATGGGAAGATGCTTAGGAAATCAGAAACACAAAGGGACTTGGGAGTTCTTGTTCGCGATTCTCTTCAGGTTAACGTGCAGGTCCAGTCGGCAGTTAGGAAGGCAAATGCAATGTTATCATTCATGTCGAGAGGACTATAATGCAAGGCATGTACTTCTGAGGCTGTGTAAGGCTCTGGTCGGACCCCATTTGGAGTATTGTGAGCCATTTTGGGACCGGTATCAACGGCAGGATGTGCTGGCCTCGGAAAGGGTCGAGAAGAGGTTCACAAGAATTATCTGTGGAATGAAGAGCTTGTCGTATGAGGAACGGTTGAGGGCGCTGGCTCTGCACTCGTTGGACCTTACAAGGATGAGGGGGGGGGGGGGGGACGTATTGAAACATACAAAATACTTGTTGGACTGGATAGAGTGGACATGGAGAGGATGTTTTCACTTGTAAAAAAACGAGAAGCAGAGGACACAATCTCACACACAAGGGTCGATCATTTAAAACAGAGATGTGGAGGAATTTATTCAGCCAAAGGGTGGTGAATCTGTGGAAGTCTTTGCCGCAGAAGGCTTCGGGGGCCATGTCACTGAGTGTCTTTAAGACAGAGCTGGTTTAGTTTTTGATCAATAAGGGGATCAAAGGTTATGGGGAGAAGGCACGAGAATGGGGATGAGCAAATTACCAGCCATGATTGAATGGTGGCGCAGACACGATGGGCCTAGTGGTCTAATTCTGCTATTGTGTACTGTGGTCTTTTATAATTGTTTCAGACGAATTGCTGGTGACATAAATATTAAAATGTTGCAAAGCCATTTCCAAGCTCAAAGTCTGCTTTTCAATTGTTGAATACTTCCTCTGTTGATCATTCAATTTCTTGGAAAAATATCCAATAGGCCCGTTTATTCCTTCGTCGTCTTCTTGTAAGAGCACAGCACCTGCGCCCACATCAGTCGGGTCGAAAGCCACCTTAAATGGTTTTGTGTAAGTTGGTGTGACCTACACAGGAGCACTGGTTAACGCATGTTGACACTCCGCCATGCACGGAAATTTGCTATGTTTCTTCAGCAAGTCCGTCAGTGGAACAACCATGTTGCTAAAATTCGGTCCAACTTTCGGTAAAAGCCACTCATGCCAAGTATTCGCATTATTTCCCTTTGTCTCGAGGGTATTGGAAACTCCACAATAACTTTTCTTTTCACATCCCGTGGGACAATTTGTCCTTGTTCAATTGGATGGCTAAGGAACGTGAGTTTGGCTTTTCCAAATTCACTTTTGGCGAGGTTCACCATCAAACCAGCTTCCTGAAATCGATCGAATAACTCCATCAGATGTTTCAAATGTTCTTTCCACGGCTGACTAAAAATCACCAGATCGTCTATGTATACCGCACAATAGGGTAATCCTGAAATGACTTTGTCAGTTAACCGTTGAAATGTGGCTGTGGCGTCTTTCATTGCAAACGGCATAACCTTGAATTGGGATACACCGTTTGGAGTCACAAAAGCTGAAATCTCCTGCGTCCTTTCGGATAAAGGTACCTGTCAGTAACCTTTAAGTAAATCCACTTTGCCAATAAAAGCTGATTGTCCCACTTTCTCAATGCAGTCCTCCAAGCGTGGACTAGGATAAGAGTTCGGTCATGTAATTGCACTCACTTTTCTATAACCCTGACATAATTATGGTAACGGTCACGTTTTGGTACCGTCACTGTGGGTGAGCTGCATTGGCAGCAACCCACTTCATTTATGCCATTTTAAAACTACTTTCAATGTCTTTTAAAATCTGTACCAATGTTAAAGGTTTAAGTCTGTATGAATGTTATTTAATTGCAACAGCATTTCCCACATCCGCATCATGTTTAGCCATTTTAGTACTTCCCACATACTTTCACAAAATTGCCCATGTGGTATTAATAACAATTCAGGTCTGTTCATCTTTCCTCTGGAAGTTAACTCAACATGTTATCCCAGTTTTTAAGAGCATCCTCGTTATCCAATTTAATTTGAAGAATATCAAATTCAGAGTCACCTGGATGCGGCTCTTCACTTTCATTTGCAATCAATAACACCTCTTCCTTTGCTCTCCTTCCCTTTCAAAATACACTTTAAGCGTATTCACATCACACACTCGGTGAGTTTCCCTTCTATCTGGCGTTCGAACCACATAATTCACCTCACTTAATTTCCTTTTAGTCTGATTAAGGTCCACAAAACCTTGCTTTTAAAGGTTCACCTATCACTGGTAACAATACTAAAACTTTATCTCAACTGGCAAAACTACGAACTTTGGATTTTTTTTCCGCCACCCGTTTCATCACATCTGGTGCAACATTTAAATGTTGCCTACCAATTCCCTGCTCTATTTAATCGTTTCCTAAAATTTGCCACGTAATCCAATAATATAAGTTCCGTCTGCTCACTCAACAATTTTTCCTTAATTAATTTAAGTGATTCTCTTACCTCATGACCAAACATGAGTTCAAAAGGGCTGAATTTGGTTGACTCATTCGGTGCATCACGAATTGCAAGCAGTACGAATGGAATTCCATTATCCCAATTCTTTGTATAATCTTGATAAGAAGCCCTCAATATTGTCATTAACGTCTGATGGCACGTTCTAATGCTCCCTGCGATTCTGGATGGTACGCAGATCATTTAAATTGTTTTACTCCTAAACTATACATAACCTTCTTGAACAACCTCCAGGTAAAATTTGATCCTTGATCCGATTGAGTTTCTGTGGGTAGTTCATATCAAGCAAATAATTCAAGTAACTCCTCCACAATCTTTTTAGCTTTAATATTGCGTACTGGAATGGCCTCTGGAAACCTAGTAGACTCATCCATTACAATCAAAAGATATTGATTCCCAATTTTCACTTTAGGAAGCGGTCCTACGTAATCAATTAACAGCCTTGTAAAACGTTCCTCAAATGCTCGAATCCGCATTAAGGTCGCTGGGTTTATCACCCCTTGAGGTTTCCCTATCACTTGACATATGTGACATGATCGACAAAATTGAACTTAATCTTTATGTAGTCCAGGCCAATGAAAAGGTGTTTGTATTTTAGCTTGAGTTAAAGTTCAAATGACCGACTAGAACGTCATGTGTTTCTCGCAATACCTCCTTTCTATACCCAACCGGCAATACCACTTGATGAATACCCACTTTCCATCCGCCTGCACTTGCAAAGATCTCAATATTCTCATTAAGATCTCATTTTAACGCAATAAGATTCTGGTATACACTCAGATTCGCCTTCCGTGTATGCTTTCTGCTACATCCGTTTTATTTCTGTATCTTCTGTTGTAACTCCGCCAATGTTCCTAACCTAAATATACCTGCTTCATCCTCCAACTGTTCTTGTCCGTTTTCAACCATCTGATCAAAAATAATTTCTGATAATTGGACACGAAATTTATCTCCGCTCGTTAAGTTCTCATCTAGTCTTAACCGGCGACTTTCCGACCTCGTTACTACACAATCCGTAAACATCCCAAGATCTGCGTCCTTCAACAATTTGGTTGTTTGATTTTCAACTGGCTTATCAATCATAAGACCACAAGACATAGGAGCAGAATTAGGCCACCTAGCCCATCGAGTCTGCTCCGCCATTCAATCTTGGCTGATATTTCCTCATCTCCATTCTCCTGCCTCCCCCCCCCCCCCCCCATAACCACGGATCCCTTTATTAATCAATCACAGGAGGTATTCCTCCCACCTGCGATCTAGCTATATCATTACCCAAAATATACTGTATTCCCGGACAAGATAATTTCTCTATTAATCCTACTACGACTTCACTACTCTTCACTGGACTAACCAACCTCAGCTTACATAATGGAACACTACTTTTCTCACATTCAATTCCACATATTATCTCCTTTTCTGACAATATTCCTCCCAAACTGCATAGCTTTTCATCTCTTACTATTAACGATTGACTAGCTCCCGTATCACTTAATATTCTGACATCTTTACCTACTCCTCCTGGTACACATGAGTAAACGTTACCCACACAAGTAAATTCTTTAAAGATATGTTGCACTATTTGATCCATGAACTGTTGATCAGGCTGTACATTCTTTTGCACCTCCTTCGCTTCAATTGGGCTTTCCTTTCCCAGTTTAACAAACCCCACAGTCTTATCCTGTTTTACCACATCAGCCTTCGCAGTGCTTTTCTTCAACCCCCAACACTGACTTTACACGACCTACTTCATTCCAGTAAAAACATGAAATGAAATGAAAATCGCTTATTGTTACAAGTCGGCTTCAATAAAGTTACTGTGAAAAGCCCCTAGTCGCCACATCTGAAACTTTTCAGTTCTCTTCCACTCACCTGGATTTTTTTTAAATCTGAGGAGCACTCTCCTTAGTCTCTCCCATCAGATCCCCTTTACCTTTACCACTTGAGTATTTCTCTTTGCCCCACTTCCTATCCCTCACAGGCTGAAACTGATGTCGGAAACCAAACTGTGATTTATGAACTAATTCATAATTATCTCCCATTTCTGCTGCCAATCACGCAGTTTTAACCCTCTGCTTTCCACATGAGTTTCCACCTATCAACATTTCTCTGGTTGATCCTTTCAAACGTCATGTGCGTTTAACCAGGTTCTTTCCTTAAATTTCTAAACCTTTGTCTGCAGTACATATGCACCAAAAATTGTTTTTTTCACCTTCTCATACGTCCCAGATACTTCCTCTGATATGATGCAAACACTTCAGCAGCTCTACCTCCCAACCTTGTTTGAATCAGTAATATCCACATGTCCTGTGGCCATTTCATTTGTTTAGCTAACTTCTCAAATGAAATGAAAAACGTTTATACATCCCTCTCATCAAACCTTGGCAATGATTGGACATATTTAAGTAGATCCTCACCAAGCCTTCGACTATAACGCTCTTGCTCACTATCCTCATATCTATCCTCAGATTGTACGTCTTTCGTTACCTCTGCAAACTTTAACTGACTTTCACGTTTTGGGGACAGTTTCTGAAGTTCAAAGTCTCTCTTTTTTCTTTTTCCCTGATCTGTACCTCGCGTCTCTCTCTTTTTGTTCTGCCATGGTTATTCGGTTCCTTTCCCTCCTTTCACATTTAAGCAGCTTTTATTCTTTGTCATTTTCAAACTGCTTGATATGTAATTAAATTTTTGGCATTTCGAATCAATCTGACTGTATCAGGCAATTATAGACGCTCAGCTACCGCCGCGATTACCTCTTATTTTCGTATTTTGTCAGGCAATGTTAACTGCAATGTTTTAGCCAAATCTAGAATTCGTTTTTAGTCTCCGTTTGGTAGGTACTGCGTGTGACTTTCTCCAACTCCAAAAACGTCTGAGCCTCTGAAAGAATCATTGTCCACAATACACTCCCTATTTGACCTGGAATATAACACTTGAAAAGCAAACACAAATATGCATCACCCATCACTGAATTTACGTTCACACAACCAACCTAATCAAGAAATATATACTTTTATCCCGGAAGAGCCCCCGGTTTGTTATGGATCATTGTTTATTAAACTCCAGAATATATCATACAGTTCACCAGACCGACAGCTCTTTATTGATATTGGTTACGATAAGCACAAGACCCTACCTTTCAGTTGTTATTCAACAGAGTTCTTCGGTGCTTTTAATGAAAAACGTGACTTTACTCTCCGGATTTAATTAGCATTTTTATAAACACACACGGTAAGCATTTTTGTCAACTACAAACATAAATACCCCATACACCTACTATAATCTATGTAAAACCCTGAATGAATCTCCCTTTACAGTTCCAATTTAATAACAAGATTCAAGTGGAAACCAGAAACCCCTTTTCAAAAGTGCGGCCCAGCACACAGCACTCAAGACCTGGTATTCATACCCTTGTTTCCTTACTAAAACAGCAGTTTTGATTTCCTTCCAGAAAGCTCTTATCAGCGTGTCTGGTCAGTGGGATGGAGGAAGAAAACGACCCACAGTGTGATGAGCTCTCCTGCTTCGCATCGCTTGGCACAATCTGGCAACTACCGGCAGAAGATGTGCTGGGGCGAGGGTGGGGAGCGTCAGGGAATTCGATGATTCAGGATGCGTATATTGGAGTACTTGCCATGGGCCAGGAACCCAGGGACATTTGGGGTTAGCACTCGGTGTCGCCCTCGGATGCAGCAGGGGACTGGGACAATATATGGGTGTCCAATGTAATGGGGCCTTCGCGGCGACTGACCCATCTTCTCTCCTCAGCCAAGGAACATCCGTCTCCCATACCCGTCCCAGATCCCAGCCCACCCCTGTCTCCCCTGAAGGTCTGTGGACCCGTGCGATATAATGACCAGCGTGCATGCAGGGATCACTTGGGCCGACAGTGGAATGTTACATAGGATAGATGCCAGGTTGTGCCAAGCGATGCGAAGCAGGAGAGCTCATCACACTGTGGGTCGTTATCTTCCTCCATCCCACTGACCAGATACGGTGATACAGGCAAACCAAGGCCTTTCTCTGTGGTGAAGCTGGTGGGAAGCTCGGGGGCAGGCGGGGGGGGGGGGGGGGGGAGTGTTAAAATGCGGGAGGGTATGTACTGCAGGAAGGCACGACATAGGAGGGGCCTTGCCTATCAAGGGGGTATATGGGCGTAAGACGGCACTTCTTTTCCCAGGGTACCTGGCCATCTAGGCAGCAAAGCTGAATGCCATTTGATTATCCCATGCATCTCGCACTGGCGTACACATCCTGCGCAGGCCCCCAGCCCTGTTCATCGTGCCCTCTTCACATTCTTCTTGCCAGATGAGGCGTGGACGTCCTTCTCCTCCTCCTCCAAAATGTCTCTCCTCTGCTGCACAATTGTTTGGAGGATGCAGAACTATACCATGATATTGGAGACCTTCGAAGTGCTAAAATATAGGGCCCATCCAGAGCGGTTCAGGCACCGAAAAAGCACATTCAGGACCCGACGATTCCCTGGCTGCTACATTGGCGTCGTTATACCGATTCTAGGCGTCGGCCTGGGGCATTCTGACAGGGGTGATTAGTTAGGTCTGCAGCAGACCATGCCTGTCGCCCCAGAGGCAGTGAACACACGAGGCCGAACCTCAAAGGTGTTGGGCAACGACGGTGTTCCGGAACAATTGTGTTCTGCACACCGCCTCTACATTGGGCACACACGTGCACGACGTTCAGCCAGTGGCCACACATCAACATCACATTGATGGAATGGGAACCCTTCCAGTTGATAATTGGCACCCACACATGTGTCGATGGTCGTAGTGGGATATGGATCACATTGCTCAGCGCAGAAATTGGGGCATGCCAACGATTCTGGTGAAGCTTGCTCCCTGGGAACTCTGATGGGCTCGGTCCACATTCAATCTGATCAAGTCTGCCGCTCGGGCATATAGCGCATCCATAAACAACGCATATGCCCCTGTGTATGGAAGTCTGCGAAAACCCTGTCACGTCCCCAGTCGATGGTTGGAAGGACTGTGCCATAAACGTTTGGGGAACGCATGACATTAGTGGCGAATGGCGCACGTTCCTCATCCATAGGTTCGAGGTTCCATGTGTTCCATAATTCGGCAGGGATGGTGAATTGTTTCCCTGCTCAGCCGTAGGTAGAGGTGACACTTTCGCTCTGGCATGTCCTCAGAGAACACGCATCGCCGAAACACATGAGGGCTTATGGGACTACAGGATCATAGAATGATAAAATCATGGACTTCTAAGTGCAGAAGGAGGCCATTCAGCTCATCGGGTCTGCACCGGCCGTTGGAAAGAGTACCCTAGGCCTGCATCCAAACCGTGTAATCCAGAAACATCACCTAACGTTTTGGAACCTCTGGGGCAATTTAACATGACCAATCCACCAAACCTGTACATTTTTGAACTGTGGGAGGAAACTGGAGCAACCAGAGGAAACCCATGTAGACACGGGGAGAAAGTGCAATTTTCACACAGACACTCACCCAAGGCCGGAATTGAACCTGGGACCCTGGTGCTGTGAGGTAGCAGTGCTAAGCACTGTGCAACCAAGCTTTATTCCCACCACCACACCGGTCATATGGACGGACGGCTGTCCAGCATAATTTACTGGTCCCTGCTCCTCTGGGCCAGGCTCCTCTACAGAGTCATCTCCAAGAAGCCACTGTTCCGGCAGCTCAGTGCATCTGTAAGGGCTGCCACGGCTAGGTGCATGCGAACCATACCTCTCTGAACTCCGAATTGCATATTCTTCAGTAGTAAAGGGGGGGGGGGGGGGGACATGTTAGCATGGTGAGTACTACTACGCCCATCCAGGTCCAACGGTGTACACAATTACCCTAGCTGGCAGGGCAGCCCCTTCCCCTGCATGTCCCTCCTGCAATGCTGCACGTCCCACCTGACATATTTCTGAAGGGCACTCCTGTCCCCACTAGCGAATGGCAAGTTGATGAAGTTTGTCACCCGGCCATATGGGACATCCGTGAAAGCGCACAAAAGGAGCACGGCATTAAAGTTATGGGATATGGTCATCTTGGTGGCCATCGGAAGAGTTTGCATCCCCCATAACCCCGAGGTTCTAAGTACACTGTCATTCTGCAGCGATGGTGAATAGTATCTCTGCTCAGCCATAGTCATTGGCGACACACTATGTCCGACAGGTCGCCAAAGGACAAGCACTGCCGATATAAATGAGGACGTTTGTGAGCCCTTATTCCCACCACCTCCCCAGCCATTTGTGCAGTAGACCCTACTACCTCAGGGACTAGCCCCTGCTCCTCTGGGCAAGGCACTTTTTTGTAGTGTCCCTCCGCCACTACAAGCTGCTGTTCAGGCAGCCTCAGTGCATATCTATTGCCGCCGCGGTCACGTGAGTGCCAACCACTGCTAGCTGAGCTCCGTATTCAATGGTCGGCAGAGGGTTTAAGAGTGGACATTTGAGAGTGGTGAGTACTGCCATTTCCATCCATGTCCACGAGTCTAAACGGTGACCTTGGCTGGCACTCCAACCTGTCCATTGCATGTCACTCTCCCATTCCCGGACGTTCCCCCCTGAGAAGCGTCCACCTGGAGCACACGTCTGTCCTCGCAAATGCCTGGCAACGGGGAGCTCTGCTAACATGTTGGCTCTAACATGCGAGCGATATGATCTTCGTCGCCTGTCTTGTGTCCACCTGTGGCGTCTACTGTGGTTGTCCTCCTTGGGTGGACCGTGCGATGCACCGCTAGCAGAATAGCACCTGGTTGTTGGGAGACTATGGAAAGGACAGTCAATGCCATGCGTGGTGGCATGCATGCAGGCAAAACCCACGGATTGGGCTCGGTAGGGATTGTGGGCACAGGTTGGCACCATAGATGTAGTGTGCTGTCATTCCTTGTGTGCGACCCACGGGTTGTATATATCGGTACGGGGGCAGGTTGGAAGTGAACAGAAGCACAATGGGCAGACGGGATTGGTGACCATCGGTGGTCCTGTGGGATGGGTTCGAAGATAGTATTACTAGTGGGCATCAGAGCTGAGACGGCTAGTGTGCCAAGGTGTGTGTCAAAGGACTCGGTAGATCCGGCTGTGCTCTCTGCTCGCCCTTTGCAATGTAGCAGCGCCTCCGATGGGGGCAGTGAGAAATGACAGCACCTGTTGAGCCATCGGCTGCGCAGGACAACGCCCTTCCCGCTGATACGTAGACTGGGGTATGAAGGTCACTGGGACGTGGCCTTGTGAGCGTGGGGGGGGGGGGGGGGGTGGAGGGCATACAGCAGTAGCGCTCTGTATTTTTACAGGACAAGAGGGCATTCGGCGGAGCGGGCAGCCAAAAGGCTGCTTTCAGACTGTTGCAATGGACAACTGTGCCCAGGCATTCAGGTCCCACTGGGACACTTCTGAACCACGGCCCATCCCATGGTCGACCCCCTCTTCTCCCCCTGCCTGTGGCAGATGCCTCCAACCCAGCAGCACAACTGCCCACCACAACTGCCTTTGGAAAATGTTCTTTCCTCGTCCCTCTTGTGTACTGTGGTACACGCACTCACACATATTATGACACCCACCGACAGATACCGTGTCATGCACACACAGCAACACATACTGTGACAGCGACGTTCAAACACGCAGATCCTGCGACAGACACACACGCCCACAGATACTGCGATAGACATGCACGCCCACAGACACTGATACACACAACGACAGTGACACACAGAAGCAGATACTGCGACAGACAGTCACACATACTACAAAACACTCACGAGTGATGTGATACATACACATAAACACATATGGATGAATACAAATCACTGCGTATGTAGGAATCAGAATGAAAATCAAATTTGCTGCACCAGATCAGCAGCTCTGACAGCGTCTGTGGAGATAGAAGGGAGCGAATTTTCCGAGTCTGGATGACTCTTTATCAAATTCTGAGAGATCTGGGCGGGCGTGGAGGAGGGGGGTCGATAGAGGGCCAGCGATATGTGGAGAGCAGCACATATGTCGTTGATCGAAGCACATAGTGAATGTAAGCGAGGGTGATAAAGATTAAGAAAGTTGGTGACAGTGACAGGTAAAGAGATGAGAATGTGTGAATCGCAGAACAAAGGTAAACAATGTGTCAAAGGGCAACAGAGAACAGGTGGCGACACGTGATGTGGGGTACCGGAAGGGGGGAAATGGCCAGGGAAAACAAATCGATGGAAGAAATGAAATAAATTAACAGAAATACAAATGGGTAAAGGTGGAGAGAATTCACAGGCTGAAGTTGTTGAACTCAGTGTTACGTCCTAAGGTCTGCAATGTCCCCAATCGGAAGATTAGGTGCTGCACGTTTAGTTTTCCCTGGGCTTCGAGGTAACATGGCAGCATCCTAAGGACGGACAAGGACGGGCTTGCAGCCAAACCGATGGTGTTCTGCTCAGCGGTCGCCCAGTCTTCGTTTAGGCACTCCAATATGAAGTAGACCGCAGTGAGATCAGCTAATGCTGATTCAAGGTCGTGCGCATGAAGCACTGCCTCACGTTAAAAGATTGTTCAGGCCCTTGGACGGAGAGCAGGGAGTAGGTAAATTCGCAGATATTACTCCTTCTGTGATTGCATGAGAAGGTGTCGTGGGGTACTCTCTTCTGGTTCAGTGAGGGGGGAGTAGGATGAGTGCAAATGTGTGGGAGAGGGTTCGGTCAGGAATGCGAGGCCTGTTGACCACAATGTGTATGAAACCACGATTGAAATAAACCTGTTGGACTATAACCTGGTGCTGTAAGACTTCCTACTGTGCTCATCAAACGCCTGCATCTCCACGTCACGATGAAGGAAGAGTGAAGACCTGGCAGCAGCACTGACTTTGAAAGTGGCATCATTGGAACAGTTATGATGGAAGCGAAGGAACTAGAAGAATGGGATGGAGTCCTTACAGGATGTCGGGTTTTAAGAGCTGATGTCCAGGTGGATATGGTAGCATATCTACAGTTAGATAGTCTCTCCTTAGAAATTGCAATAGAGAGGACAGGGAACAAAATGAAATGTCGGAGATGGACCACGTGATAGAGAGGTGGAATTTGAAAACACAGGTAATATTTTTTACCACGTCCAGGCGGGAACATGAAGGGGCACCGGAACATTCATCGATTCGCTGACAAAAGTGTTGTGGGATTGAGACGGAGTTACAATGGAACAAGGACTGTCCAACATACGCCGTCTTGCGTCAGGCGAAAAAGGGACCCGTGTGAGTCCCCAGAACCAAGCCACTGCTTTCGAGGAAGTTAGACAAGATAAAAGATACATCTTTCAGCCAGAGGACACGTCCAGGCAGAGACAGGAGTGTTGTAGTGGATGGTGATTGGGAGGCCTCTGTCCGAGAAAGACGCAGAGAGCCGTCAGACCATTCTGGTGGGGAATGGAAGGATAGAGCGATTATCATAGAATTTACAGTGCAGAAGGAGGCCATTCGGCCCATTGAGTCTGCACCGGCTCTTAGAAAGAGCCCCCACCCATGGTCCATACCTCCACCCTAACCCAGTAATTCCACCCAAGACTAAGGGCAATTTTGGACACCTTGGGAAATTTGCATGGCCAATCCACCTAACCCGCACGTCTTTGATTAGTGAGAGGAAACCGGAGCACCCGGAGGAAACCCACGCACACACGGGGCGGACGTGCAGACTCCACATAGACAGTGACCCAAGCCGGAATCGAACCTGGGATCCTGGAGCTATGAAGCAATTGTGCTATCCACAATGCTACCGTGCTGCCCCCTGATGTACGCTATCAGAGAGATCGCGAATGTAGCTGGAAGGGAACTGAACAAATGGGGGGAAATGAAGTCAAGATAGGGAGAAGTCAGTTGCGTAGGACAGATACGGGTTTGGGAGATTATGAGATGGTGAGTCTGTGGGGGAAGATCACCGGAACAGATCACCAATCATATTCTTGGAAACAATAATTTGATGCTCGGTGGTTGAGCCTTGTTTCGGGGGAAGATACGAGTTAACGTTTAGCTTCTGCGAGGTAGAGGTCAGCATTCCAGACAACAACAACCCGACCAGTTCGAAGGTTTAATGACAATGTCTGGGTTGACGCTCAGAAAGAGGAGTACAGCAAATTCAGAAGGTGACAGATTAGAGTGGGTGAGAGAGAAGCAGAGAAGCACTTTGAGAAATTGCGACATATGTACATTAAGATACTGCAGCACACATACAAACGAATTCTCGAACACACACTTCCTCACAGATATAACGTCACGCACACCTAGAAAAATACTGCAGACACAGATATTGCGACACACACAGCGAGGCACTGCGAAACACAGACACAGATACACCGACACTTACACAGGCAAATACTGCGCGCACAGGTACTCGACAGACACACAGGTACTGTGACACACATAGATACTGTGACACATGCACACAAAAAAAATTACGCACGCACAAAAAGTACTGCACACAAAGATAATGCGACATACACATACAGATGTTGCAACCTTCACTCGCGCATACAGTTACAGCGATACACGCATAAATACTGCAACACACACACTGATTGATGCGTATTCACACAGACATAGACACTGTAACACACACACGTGCACACACAGATACAGTGATACACACACGCAATTATTGTGAGAGACACACATGCACTACGATATGCACCCATGCACAAAGAAAGACAGAAATACAGGCACATGCTGCGACTGACACACTGAAGCTGCAAGGGAAATACATTGTTGCTCTGACACACATTCAAAGAAACAGCTACTTCGACACAGATACTGCGACTTTGCACAAAGAAACATCGACATACGCACTCACATATCATGTGACACACACACAAGCACATAATGGGACACACATTCGCCTATACTAACACATACACACACACACAAAGATACTGTGACACACACAGACATTTACTCCTGAGGACAGATAAATGTAATATTCTGCAGAGGAGGCAAAGGATTTAATTCGGAAGGGGAAATAAAATACGAGAGCAAGCTTGAAGAAAACATTATCAACTAAATGTAAACACGTCTATAGATCGGTGAAGAGAACAGAACTGGTGAAGAAAATGTAGGTCCCATACACTTCGAATGAGGTGAATTCGTAACGCGCAACAAGGAGATGGCAGGCCATTTGAACAATAACTTCAGATCTGTCTTCACTACGGAGTACACAAATAACCTTCCAAAAATGCTGGGGTACAGAGGGTCCAGCATTAAGGAGGAAATTAAGGAAATTGAATTGGGGAAATTGATGGGGTCCCTTTGTTCAAAAAGGGGAGCAGAGACAACCCCGGCAACTATAGACCGATGAGCCTCACGTCTGTAGTGGGTAAAGTCTTGGAGGGGATTATAAGAGACAAGATTTATAATCATCTAGATAGGAATAATATGATCAGGGATAGTCAGCATGGCTTTGTGAAGGGTAGGTCATGCCTCACAAACCTTATCGAGTTCTTTGAGAAGGTGACTGAACAGGTAGACGAGGGTAGAGCAGTTGATGTGGTGTATATGGATTTCAGCAAAGCGTTTGATAAGGTTCCCCACAGTAGGCTATTGCAGAAAATACGGAGGCTGGGGATTGAGGGTGATTTAGAGATGTGGATCAGAAATTGGCTAGCTGAAAGAAGACAGAGGGTGGTGGTTGATGGGAAATGTTCAGAATGGAGTTCTGTCACAAGTGGAGTACCACAAGGATCTGTTCTGGGGCCGTTGCTGTTTGTCATTTTTATCAATGACCTAGAGGAAGGCGCAGAAGGGTGGGTGAGTAAATTTGCAGACGATACTAAAGTCGGTGGTGTTGTCGATAGTGTGGAAGGAAGTAGCAGGTTACAGAGGGATATAGATAAGCTGCAGTGCTGGGCTGAGAGGTGGCAAATGGAGTTTAATGTAGAGAAGTGTGAGGTGATTCACTTTGGAAGGAAAAACAGGAATGTGGAATATGTGGCTAATGGAAAAGTTCTTTAAAGTTTGGATGAGCAGAGGGATCTAGGTGTCCATGTACATAGATCCCTGAAAGTTGCCACCCAGGTTGATAGGGTGGTGAAGAAGGCCCATGGAGTGTTGGCCTTTATTGGTAGAGGGATTGAGTTCCGGAGTCAGGAGGTCATGTTGCAGCTGTACAGAACTCTGGTAAGGCCGCATTTGGAGTATTGCGTACAGTTCTGGTCACCGCATTATAGGAAGGACGTGGAGGCTTTGGAACGGGTGCAGAGGAGATTTACCAGGATGTTGCCTGGTATGGAGGGAAAATCTTATGAGGAAAGGCTGATGGACTTGAGGTTGTGTTCGTTAGAGAGAAGAAGGTTAAGAGGAGACTTAATAGAGGCATACAAAATGATCAGAGGGTTAGATAGGGTGGACAGTGAGAGCCTTCTCCCGCGGATGGAAATGGCTAGCACGAGGGGACATAGCCTTAAACTGAGGGGTAATAGATATAGGACAGAGGTCAGGGGTAGGTTCTTTACGCAAAGAGTAGTGAGGCCGTGGAATGCCCTACCTGCTACAGTAGTGAACTCGCCAATATTAAGGGCATTTAAAAGTTTATTGGATAAACATATGGATGATAATGGTATAGTGTAGGTTAGATGGCTTTTGTTTCGGTGCAACATCGTGGGCCGAAGGGCCTGTACTGCGCTGTATTGTTCTATGTTCTATGGGATTAAAACTCGAACGTCCGGAGATTTAAAAAGAGCAGGAGCCGCGAGTCGGAGCGGAGATTTACAAAGCGCAGGAGCTGCGAGTCGGAGCGGAGATTTAAAAAGCGCGGGGGCTGCGAGTCGGAGCGGAGATTTAAAAAGCGCGGGAGCTGCGAGCTGGAGCGGAGATTTAAAAAGCGCGGGAGCTGCGAGTCGAAGCGGAGATTTAAAAAGCACGGGAGCTGAGATTCGGAGCGGAGATTTAAAAAGCGCAGAAGCTGCTAGTCGGAGCGGAGATTGAAAAAGTGCGGGAGCTGCGAGTCGGAGCGGAGAATTTAAAAGCGCGGGAGCTGCGAGTCGGAGCGGCGATTTAAAAAGAGCGGGAGCTGCGAGTCGGAGCGGAGATTTAAAAAGATCGCGGCCTAGTTTCGGGAGCCGTTCGGAGGAGGAGGAGGAGCAGTCACTGTCAGAGAGAGAACCTGAGAACATCTGAGACCCTCAGAAGGTAACTAAGTCATTTTTACTCATTTTTACTCTTACTTTTATTACCTTTTCAAATTGTGTGTGTGTGTGTGGGGGGGGGGGGGACTGGGGTGACATCACAGAAAAACTGTGACCTGAGTGGCTGGTTGGGAATCTACACTAAATTAAAAAAATTAAGTATTGGTAACGAATTAAACATAATTACATAATTATAATTTAGAGGGGTATCTCAGCCAGAGATCGGAGAGTACCATATTTAGCTTTCACATATATAGTAGAAATCTAGTGCTAGGAAACAGATAGTTAACAGTAACGTTTTTCAAAATTTCAAATTTTTTAAACTTTTAACTTTAATTTACTAATTAATTGACACAATGACAGTTAGAGGGGTGCAGTGCTCTGACTGTGAGATGTGGCAGGTCCGGCAGGCTTCCAGCGTCCCGAATGGCTTCATCTGCAGAAAATGCACACAACTGGAGCTCCTCACAGACCGCATGGTTCGGTTGGAGCGGCAATTGGATGCACTTAGGAGCATGCAGGTGGCGCAAAACTTCATAGATAGCAGTTATATAAATGTGGTCACACCCAAGGTGCAGGCGGAGAAATGGGTGACCACCGGAAAGGGCAGGCAGTCAGTGCAGGAATCCCCTGTGGTTGTCCCCCTCTTGAACAGGTATACCCCTTTGGATACTGTCGGGGGGGGGGGGAGGTAGCCTATCAGGGGAAAACAGCAGCAGCCAGAGCAGTGGCACCACGGCTGGCTCTGATGTTCAGAAGGGAGGGTCAAAGCAGAAGAGCAATAGGAGCTCTTCCGGGGCAGGTGTGACCTATATAATAAGGACGGGTTGCATCTAAACTGGAGAGGCATAAATATCCTGACCGCGAGGTTTGCTAGTGTCACACGGGAGGGTTTAAACTAGTATGGCAGGAGGGTGGGCACGGGAGCAATAGGTCAGAAGGTGAGAGCATTGAGGGAGAAGTAGGGAATAGGGACAGTGTGGCTCTGAGGCAGAGCAGACAGGGAGAAGTTGCTGAACACAGCGGGTCTGGTGGCCTGAAGTGCATATGTTTTAATGCAAGAAGTATTACGGGTAAGGCAGATGAACTTAGAGCTTGGATTAGTACTTGGAACTAAGATGTTGTTGCCATTACAGAGACCTGGTCGATGGAAGGGCAGGATTGGCAGCTAAACGTTCCAGGATTTAGATGTTTCAGGCGGGATAGAGGGGGATGTAAAAGGGGTGGCGGAGTTGCGCTACTGGTTAGGGAGTATATCACAGCTGTACTACGGGAGGACACCTCAGAGGGCGGTGAGGCTATATGGGTAGAGATCAGGAATAAGAAGGGTGCAGTCACAAGGTTGGAGGTTTACTACAGGCCTCCCAAGAGCCAGCGGGAGATAGAGGAGCAGATAGGTAGACAGATTTTGGAAAAGAGTAAAAACAACATGGTTGTGGTGATGGGAGACTTCAACTTCCCCAATATTGACAGGGACTCACTTAGTGCCAGGAGCTTAGACGGGGCACAGTTTGGAAGGAGCATCCAGGAGGGCTTCTTAAAACAATATGTAGACGGTCCAACGAGGCAAGGGGCGCCCCTGGACCTGGTATTGGGGAATGAGCCCGGCCAGGTGGTAGAAGTTTCAGTAGGGGAGCATTTCGGGAACAGTGACCACAATTCAATAAGTTTTAAAGTGCTGGTGGACAAGGATAAGAGTGGTCCTAGGGTGAATGTGCTAAATTGGGGGAAGGCTAATTAGAACAATATTAGGTGGGAACTGAAGAACCTAAATTGGGGGCGGATGTTTGAGGGCAAATCAACATCTGATATGTGGGAGGCTTTCAAGTGTCAGTTGAAAGGAATTCAGGACCGGCATGTTCCTGTGAGTAAGAAGGATAAATACGGCAATTTTCGGGAACCTTAGATAACGAGAGATATTGTGGGCCTCGTCAAAAACAAAAGGAGGCATTTGTCAGTGCTAAAAGGCTGGGAACAGACGAAGCCTGTGTGGAATATAAGGAAAGTAGGAAGGAACTTAAGCAAGGAGTCAGGAGGGCTAGAAAGGGGTCACGAAAAGTCATTGGCAAATAGGGTTAAGGAAAATCCCAAGACTTTTTACACGTACATAAAAAGCAAGAGGGTAGCCAGGGAAAGGGTTGGTCACTGAAGGATCGGCAAGGGAATCTATGTGTTGGAGCCAGAGGAAATGGCGAGGTACTAAATTAATACTTTGCATCAGTATTCACCAAAGAAAAGGAATTGGTAGATGTTGAGTCTTGAGAAGGGTGTGTAGATAGCCTGGGTCACATTGAGATCCAAAAAGACGAGGTGTTGGGCGTCTTAAAAAATATTAAGTTCGATAAGTCCCCAGGGCCTGATGGGATCTACACCAGAATACTGAAGGGGGCTGGAGAGGAAATTGCTGAGGCCTTGACAGAAATCTTTGGATGCTCGCTGTCTTCAGTTGATGTCCCGGAGGACTGAAGAATAACCAATGTTGTTCCTCTGTTTAAGAACGGTAGCAAGGATAATCCAGGGAACTACAGACCGGGGAGCCTTAATTCAGTGGTAGGGAAATTACTGGAGAGAATTCTTCGAGACAGGATCTACTCCCATTTGGAAGCAAATGGACGTATTAGTGAGAGGCAGCATGGTTTTGTGAAGGGGAGGTCGTGTCTCACTGACTTGATAGAGTTGTTCGAGGAGGTCACAAAGATGATAGATGCAGGTAGGGAAGTGGATCTTGTCCATATGGACTTTAGTAAGGCCTTTGAGAAGGTCGCTCATGGTAGACTAGTACAAAAGGTGAAGTCACACGGGATCAGGGGTGAGCTGGCAAGGTGGATACAAAACTGGCTAGGTCATAGAAGGCAGAGAGTACCAATGGAAGGATGCTTTTCTAATTGGAGGGCTGTGACCAGTGGTGTTCTGCAGGGATCAGTGCTGGGACCTTTGCTGTTCGTAGTATAGAAAAATGATTTGGCGGAAAATGTAACTGGTTTGATTAGTAAGGTTGCAGACGACACAAAGTTTAGTGGAATTGCGGATAGCGATGAGGACTGTCAGAGGGTACAGCAGGATTCAGATTGTTTGGAGACTTGGGCAGAGAGATGGCCGATGGAGTTTAATCCGGACACATGTGAGATAATGCATTTTGGAAGGTTTAATGCACGTAGGGAATATACAGTGAATGGTAGAAACCTCAAGAGTATTGAAAGTCAGAGAGATCTAGGAGTACAGGTCCACAGGTCACTTAAAGGGGCAACACAGATGGAGAAGGTAGTCAAGAGGGCATATGGCATGCTTGCCTTCATTGGCCGGGGCATTGAGTATAAGAATTGGCAAGTCATGTTGCAGCTCTATAGAAACTTAGTTAGGCCACACTTGGAGTATAGTGTTCAATTCTGGTCGCCACACTACCAGAAGGATGTGGAGGCTTTAGAGAGGGTGCAGACGAGATTTACTAGGATGCTGTCTGGTACGGAGGGCATTAGCTGTGACGAGAGGTTGAATAAACTCGGTTTGTTCTCACTGAAACGACGGAAGTTGAGTGGCGACCTGATAGAGGTCTACAAAATTATGAGGGGCATAGACAGAGTGGATAGTCAGAGGCTTTTCTCCAGGGTAGAGGGGTCAATTACTAGGGGGCATAGGTTTAAGCTGCGAGGGGCAAGGTTTAGAGTAGATGTACGAGACAAGTTTTTTACACAGAGAGTAGTGGGTGCCTGGAATTCGCTGCTGGAGAAGGTGGTGGAAGCAGGGACGATAGTGACATTTAAGGGACATCTTGACAAATACGTGAATAGGATGGGAATAGAGGGATACGGACCCAGGAAGTGTAGAAGATTGTTGTTTAATCGGGCAGCATGGTCGGCACGGGCTTAGAGGGCCGAAGGGCCTGTTCATGTGCTGTACTTTTCTTTGTTCTTTGTTCGTTGACTGCGATCTATTTCCAAGTCAGGGTGTTGAGTGACTTGGACGGGAATCTGCAGTTGTTAGTGTTCCCAGGTATCTGCTGCTCTTGCTCTTCTGGATGTTAAAGTTCGTGGGTTTGGAAGGTGCTGTCGAAGGAACCTTGGTAAGTTACTCCAGTACATATTCTAGATGGTAACCAAGGCTGCCACTGTCCGTTGGCGGTGGAGGGTTTGAATGTTTGTGGAAGGAGGAGCAATGACGCGGGCTGCATTGTCGTGGATGCTGTCGAGCTTCTTGAGTGCTGTTGAAGTTGCACTCATCCAGGCAAGTGGAGAGAATTACATTACACTCCTGAATTTTGCCTTGTGCGGTCCGCAGATGAGTTTCCCCCACGTAGGATTCCTAGCCTTTAACTTCCCCTGGTCGCCGTAGTTTTAACTACTCCACACAAAACACACACGGGGATTGCGAAACGCGCTGATATTGCGACGCATACATATATACTGGGGCACGCTTGTAATTACCCATGTTTTTCGCGATTACGTAAGGGAGATATTTATCTTCGTCTGTTTAAACAGCTTTAAATTCAGTAAAATCGATATCAAACTGCAATGTATAAAGGACAATCCACAATGAAAATGTCGATCCTCTCTTGAGCAGATTATATATTTTGGGAATTTCCTCACCGAGCATTCAATGGCATAATTCATAGCAGCTTCAAAACTGATGGAGTCCTAAAATAATTTACCGCAGAAAAATAGAACATCGGTTTATTCAACTGACAGCATCCCTCCAACGGTTGTATTCCAGTGTAATTGGAAGTACATGTCTTTCAAATTTACCTTCAATTACTTTTGAGAAAGTTTGCAGGTTTTCACAGCAAGCCAGCGAGATCCTGATATTGCCACTCGCTCTGTAAAAAGAAAGGATTTTGTTCACATCAACTTTGCATCCTTGGACAAACTGCGCCCTCAAATTATTGTAACAATGTTATTGTAAGGTATCCTCCATGCCTATATGAATGAACGCGCTCATAAGCTTGTCCCTCTCTATCAATTTTGCCCGAAATATTTTTGCAAACTATGCTTTGGCTATGGACCACGCTGACGACATATACAAGGAGATCAGCAAACACAGAAGGGGAACTTGGAACATAGTGACGTATGTGTTTTTTAACGCTGGCCATAATGTGAGGAACGGGGTATAACCCAATGAGAAACAATCCCGGTGTGTCACTCTTCCACCTTCTTCCAACGGGCAGGAGATACAAAAGTGTGTACATGCGCGAACAGACTCAAAAACAGCCTCTTTCCTGCTGTTAACAGACTCCTAAACGATCCTCTTATGGACTGACTTGATTAACCTGTACGTTTCACCCGATACCGGTGGTATGTTGTTACATTGTGTACCTTGTGTTGTTCTATTATGTATTTTCTTTTTTTTTCATGTACTTAATGATCTGTTGAGTTGCTCGCAGAGAAATACATTTCACTGTACCTCTGTACACGTGACAAAAAACAAAATCCAAACCAAATCCAAATCCAGAAGCAGGCCATTCGATATTTTGATATATGAATAGGCCACCGAGTCTGCACAGGCACTTGGAAAGTTCCCGTGCCTCGGCCGAATGCCCAGCCCTATACCCGTAACCCAACCTAACCTGTTGGACACAAATGGCCAATCCACCTAACCAATACATCTGCGCCTGTGGGAGGAAACCGGAACATTGGGAGAAAGCGTAAACTCCAAACTGTCGCCCGAGCTTGTAACTTTGAAATTTTTTAAAAAATATATTTAAAAAAGACAAATTTTAATTTTAATTTTAATTAATTTACGCAATGTCAGTTAGAGGGGTGCTGTGCACTGACTGTGAGATGTGGCAGGTCCGGGAGGCTTCCAGCGTCCCGGGTGGCTTCATCTGCAGAAAGTGCACCCAACTGGAGCTCCTCACAGAACGCATGGTTCGGTTGGAGCAGCAATTGGATGCACTTAGGAGCATGCAGGTGGCGGAAAGCGTCATAGATCGCAGTTATGTAAATGCGGTCACACCCAAGGTGCAGGCAGCGAAATGGGTGACCACCAGAAAGGGCAGGCAGTCAGTGCAGGGATCCCCTGTGGTTGTCCCCCTCTCGAACAGATATACCCCTTTGGATACTGTCGGGGGGGGGGGATAGCCTATCAGGGGAAAACAGCAGCAGCCAGAGCAGTGGCACCACGGCTGGCTCTGGTGTTCAGAAGGGAGGGTCAAAGCGCAGAAGAATAATAGTAATAGGGGACTCTATAGTCAAGGGCACAGATAGGCGCTTCTGTGGACGTCAAAGATACTCCAGGATGGTATGTTGCCTCGCTGGTGCCAGGGTCCAGGATGTCTCCGAACGGGCAGAGGGCATCCTGAAGGGGGAGGGCAAACAGGCAGAGGTCGTTGTACATATTGGTACTAACGACATAGGCAGGAAGGGGCATGAGGTCCTGCAGCAGGAGTTCAGGGAGCTAGGTAGAAAGTTAAAAGACAGGACCTCGAGGGTTGTAATCTCGGGATTACTCCCTGTGCCACGTGCCAGTGAGGCTAGAAATAGGAAGATAGAGCAGCTAAACACGTGGCTAAACAGCTGGTGTAGGAGGGAGGGTTTCCATTATCTGGACCAGTGGGAGCTCTTCCGGGGCAGGTGTGACCTGTATAAGAAGGATGGGTTGCATCTAAACCGGTGAGGCATAAATATCCTGGCCGCGAGGTTTGCTAGTGTCACACGGGAGGGTTTAAACTAGTATGGCAGTGGGGTGGGCACGGGAGCAATAGGTCAGAAGGAGAGAGCATTGAGGGAGAACTAGGGAATAGGGACAGTGTGGCTCTGAGGCAGAGCAGACAGGGAGAAGTTGCTGAACACAGCGGGTCTGGTGGCCTGAAGTGCATATGTTTTAATGCAAGGAGCATTACGGGTAAGGCAGATGAACTTAGAGCTTGGATGAGTACTTGGAACTATGATGTTTTTGCCATTACAGAGACCTGGTTGAGGGAAGGGCAGGATTGGCAGCTAAACGTTCCAGGATTTTGATGTTTCAGGCGGGATAGAGGGGGATGTAAAAGGGGAGGTGGAGTTGCGCTACTTGTTCGGGAGAATATCACAGCTGTACTGCGAGAGGACACCTCAGAGGGCAGTGAAGCTATATGGGTAGAGATCAGGAATAAGAAGGGTGTAGTCACAATGTTGGGGGTATACTACAGGCCTCCCAACAGCCAGCGGGAGATAGAGGAGCAGATAGGTAGACAGATTTTGGAAAAGAGTAATAACAACAGGGTTGTGGTGATGGGAGACTTCAACTTCCCCAATATTGACTGGGACTCACTTAGTGCCAGGGGCTTAGACGGGGCGGAGTTTGTAAGGAGCATCCAGGAGGGCTTCTTAAAACAATATGTAGACAGTCCAACTAGGGAAGGGGCGGTACTGGACCTGGTATTGGGGAATGAGCCCGGCCAGGTGGTAGATGTTTCAGTAGGGGAGCATTTCGGTATCAGTGACCACAATTCAGTAAGTTTTAAAGTACTGCTGGACAAGGATAAGAGTGGTCCGAGGATGAATGTGCTAAATTGGGGGAAGGCTAATTATAACAATATTAGGCGGGAACTGAAGAACATAGATTGGGGGCGGATGTTTGAGGGCAAATCAACATCTGACATGTGGGAGGCTTTCAAGTGGCAGTTGAAAGGAATACAGGACCGGCATGTTCCTGTGAGGAAGAAAGATAAATACGGCAATTTTCGGGAACCTTGGATGACGAGTGATATTGAAGGCCTCGTCAAAAAGAAAAAGGAGGCATTTGTCAGGGCTAAAAGGCTGGGAACAGACGAAGCCTGCGTGGAATATAAGGAAAGTAGGAAGGAACTTAAGCAAGGAGTCAGGAGGGCTAGAAGGGGTCACGAAAAGTCATTGGCAAATAGGGTTAAGGAAAATCCCAAGTCTTTTTACACGTACATAAAAAGCAAGAGGGTAGCCAGGGAAAGGGTTGGCCCACTGAAGGATTGGCAAGGGAATCTATGTGTGGAGCCAGAGGAAATGGGCGAGGTACTAAATGAATACTTTGCATCAGTATTCACCAAAGAGAAGGAATTGGTATATGTTGAGTCTGGAGAAGGGGGTGTAGATAGCCTGGGTCACATTGTGATCCAAAAAGACGAGGTGTTGGGTGTCTTAAAAAATATTAAGGTAGATAAGTCACCAGGGCCTGATGGGATCTACCCCAGAATACTGAAGGAGGCTGGAGAGGAATTTGCTGAGGCCTTGACGGAAATCTTTGGATCCTCGCTGTCTTCAGGGGATGTCCCGGATGACTGGAAAACAGCCAATGTTGTCCCTCTGTTTAAGAAGGGTAGCAAGGATAATCCCGGGAACTACAGACCGGTGAGCCTTACTTCAGTGGTAGGGAAATTACTGAAGAGAATTCTTCGAGACAGGATCTACTCCCATTTGGAAGCAAATGGACGTATTAATGACAGGCAGCACGGTTTTGTGAAGGGGAGGTCGTGTCTCACTAACTTGATAGAGTTTTTCGAGGAGGTCACTAAGATGATTGATGCAGGTAGGGCAGTAGATGTTGTCTATATGGACTTCAGTAAGGCCTTCGACAAGGTCCCTCATGGTAGAATAGTACAAAGGGTGAAGTCACACGGGATCAGGGGTGAGCTGGCAAGGTGGATACAGAACTGGCTGGGCCATAGAAGGCAGAGAGTACCAATGGAGGGATGCTTTTCTAATTGGAGGGCTGTGACCAGTGGTGTTCCACAGGGATCAGTGCTGGGACCTTTGCTCTTTGTAGTATATATAAATGAGTTGGAGGAAAATGTAACTGGTCCGATTAGTAAGTTTGCAGACGACACAAAGGTTTGTGGAATTGCGGATAGCGATGAGGACTGTCGGAGGATACAGCAGGATTTAGATTGTCTGGAGAATTGGGCCGAGAGATGGCAGATGGAGTGTAATCCGGACAAATGTGAGGTAATGCATTTTGGAAGGTCTAATGAAGGTAGGGAATATACAGTGAATGGTAGAACCCTCAAGAGTATTGAAAGTCAAAGAGATCTAGGAGTACAGGTCCACAGGTCATTGAAAGGGGCAACACAGGTGGAGAAGGTAGTCAAGAAGGCATACGGCATGCTTGCCTTCATTGGCCTGGACATTGAGTATAAGAATTGGCAAGTCATGTTGCAGCTGTATAGAACCTTAGTTAGGCCACACTTGGAGTATAGTGTTCAATTCTGGTCGCCACACTACCAGAACGATGTGGAGGCTTTAGAGAGGGTACAGAAGAGATTTACCAGAATGTTGCCTGGTATGGAGGGCATTAGCTATGAGGAGCGGTTGAATAAACTCGGTTTGTTCTCACTGGAACGAAGGAGGTTGAGGGGCGACCTGATAGAGGTATACAAAATTATGAGGGGCATAGACAGAGTGGATAGTCAGAGGCTTTTTCCCAGGGTAGAGGAGTCAATTACTAGGGGGCATTGGTTTAAGGTGAGAGGGGCAAGGTTTAGAGTAGATATACGAGGCAAGTTTTTAAGCAGAGGGTAGTGGGTGCCTGGAACTCGCTACCGGAGGAGGTAGTGGAAGCAGGGACGATAGGGACATTTAAGGGGCATCTTGACAAATATATGAATAGGATGGGAAGAGAAGGATACGGACCCAGGAATTGTAGAAGATTGTAGTTTAGTCGGGCAGCATGGTCGGCACGGGCTTGGAGGGCCGAAGGGTCTGTTCCTGTGCTGTACATTTCTTTGTTCTTTGTTCTATGAACCCGGGTCCGTGGTGCTGTCAGGCAGCAATGTTAACCACTGTGTCACCGTGAACCATAAAACCATAAGACATAGAAGCGGAAGTAAGGGGATTGGAGAGTGGCGAACGTCGTTCCCCTGTTCAAAAAATGGAATAGGGATAACCCTGGGAATTACAGGCCAGTTAGTCTTACTTCGGTGGTCGGTAAGGTAATGGAAAGGGTACTGAGGGATAGGATTTCTGAGCATCTGGAAAGACACTGCTTGATTAGGGATAGTCAGCACGGATTTGTGAGGGTAAGTCTTGTCTCACAAGGCTTTTGAATGCTTTGAGGAGGTGACCAAGCAAGTGGATGAAGTTAAATCAGTGGATGTAGTGTCATGGATTTTAGTAAGGCATTTGATAAGGTTCACCATGGTAGGCGTATGCAGAACGTAAGGAGGCATGGGCTAGTGGGGAATTCGGTAAGTTGGATAATGAACTGGCTAACCGATAGAAGTCAGCGATGGCGGTGGATGGCAAATATTCAGCCTGGAGTGCAGTTACCAGTGGCGTACCACAGGGGTCGGTTCTGGGTCCTCTGGTGTTTGTGATTTTCATTAATCACTTGTTTGAGGGAGTTGGAGTGTGGGTCAGTAAATTTGCAGGTGATAAGAAGATTGGTGGAGTTGTGGATAGTGAGGAGGGCTGTTGTCGGCTGCAAAGAGACATAGATAGGATGCAGAGCTGGGCTGAGAAGTGGCACATGGAGTTTAACCCTGAAAAGTGTGCGGTTCTCCATTTTGGACGGATAGATATGAATGCGGAATACAGGGTTAACGGTAGGATTCTTGGCAATGTGGAGGAGCAGATAGATCTTGGGGTCTATGTTCATAGATCTTTGAAAGTTGACACTCAAGTGGATAGAGCTGTGCAGAAGGCCTATGGTGTGCTATCGTTCGTTAGCAGAGGGATTTAATTTAAGAGCCGTGAGGTGATGATACAGCTGTACAAAACCTTGGTAAGGCCACATTTGGAGTACTGTATGCAATTCTGGTCGCCTCATTTTAGGAATGATCTGGAAGCTTTAGAAAAGGTGCAAAGGAGATTTAACAGGATGTTGCCTGGAATGGAGAGTAGATGTTACGAGGAAAGGTTGAGGGTGCTTGAACTTTTCCTCATTAGAACGGAGAAGGATGAGGGGCGACTTGATAGAGGTTTATAAGATGTTCAAGGGAATAGATAGAGTAGGCAGTCAGAGACTTTTTCCTCAGATGGAACAAACCATTACAAGGGGACATAAATTTAAGGTGAATGGTGGAAGATATAGGGGGGGGATGTCAGAGGTAGGTTCTTTACCCAGAGAGTAGTGGGGGCATGGAATGCACTGCCTGTGAAAGTAGTTGGGTCGGCAACATCAGGGACCTTCAAGCGGCTATTGTATAGGTACATGGATTATGGTAGAATGCTCGGGTGTAGATTGATTTGTTCTTAATCTAGGAAAAAGGTTCGGCACTGCATTGTGGGCCGAAGGACCTGTTCTGTGCTTTATTTTCTATGTTCTATATCGAATGGGAGATAATAAAGGTAGTATACCTCACATGTAAAAATAATGTCAGGAGGGTGCAAGAGAAATTAAAAGATTCAGATATTTTTACTGTAATAAACTAGGCAGTGTAAAATCACAGTGTTGGGGATGACGAAAAGCACTGGGATGGCTGATGTGGTAAAACAAGTTTAGCCAGTGGGCTTTGGTAAAGTGGAAAAGGAAAGCAGAATTGCACGAAGGACGTGCAAAAGAATGGATAGTCTTGTCAAGAAGCATTTAAAAAGAAGGTGCCATATCTCTTTAAGGAATTTACTTGTGTGGGTAAAGTTTACTCATGTATGTCAGGCGGAGTAGGTAAATAATCCACAATGTTGAGAGATACGGGAGCTAGTCAATCGTTGATGTTAAGAGACGTGGAGTTTTGCAGTTTGGGAGGAATATTGCCTGAAAATGTGGCAATATGTGGAATTTAGGATGAGAGGAGTGTCATAGAATCATAAAATCATAGATGTTACAGTGCAGAAGGAGGCCACTCGGCCCATCGAGCCCGCACTGTCCCATGAAAAGAGCATCCCACCCATGCCCACAGTATCCCCGAAAGCAAGAACCCCACCCAACGTTCCTGGCACTAAGGGTAATTTAGCGTGGCCAATCCTCCTAACCTGCACATCATTCGACTGTGGGAGAAAACCATCGCACCCGGAGGAAACCCACGCAAACACGGGAAGAGTTGGCAGACTCTACACCGACAGTGACCCAAGCCAGGGATCGCACCTGGGACCCTGAAGCTGTGAAGCACATGTGCTAACCACTGTGTTACCGTGCTGGGTTCCATTATATCAGGTGAGGTTGGAAAATCCTGTGAAGAGTGGTGAAGGTGCAGTAGAAGTAATAGAGAAACTATCTTGCCCAAGAATACACTGTGTTTTGGTTAATGATACACCTGGGTCACAGGTGGCAGTGATGCCTGCTGTAGTTGATAAGCCAGTGAAAAATCAAACAACAGAATTGCTGAAGGTTGACTATCCTGGTATTTTTCCGGATTGTGTCGTAACAAGGTCGCAAAGTCACAGGTTAGGACACGAGGAGAAATCAACGAGTGAAGATAAGGTTGAAGTCCAATTATAAGAAACCATTTTTGATCAGATGTTTGGAAAGAACAAGAACGGCTGGAGGATAAGGCGGATATTTTTTGTTCAGGAATGTTGGCGGAGTTACAACAGAAAGATATAAAAATAAAACGGATGCATCAGAAAGCATATACGGAAGACGAATCTGAGTGTATACCATAATGATATTACCTTCAAAATGATGACTTAATGAGACAATGAAGACCATTACATGTGCTGGTGGATGAGGCAGGTGTTAATCCAGTTGTCTTGCCGGTAGGGTAAATAAAGGAGGTGTTGCGTGTAGCACATGAGGTACCAGTAGGAGTTAATTTGGGTGTAAGGAAAACTCAAGCTAAAATACAAAAACATTTTTATTGGCCTGGACGACATAAAGAGGTAGATAAAGTTTGTGGATCACGTCACACATGGGCAGCACGGTAGCACAGTGGTTAGCATAGTTGTTTCATAGCTCCAGGGTCCAAAGTTCGATTCCCGGCTTTGGTTACTTTCTGTGTGCAGTCTGCACATCCTTCCCGTGTCTGCATGGGTTTCCTCCGGATGCTCCAGTTTCGTCCCGCAGCCCAAAGATGTGCAGGCTAGGTGGATTGACTATGTTCAATTGCCCTTAGCGTCCAAATAGATTAGTTTGTGTTGCGGGGATAGGGTAGAGGTGTGGGCTTAGATGGGATGATCTTTCCTTGGACCGGTGCAGACACGATGGGCAGAATGGATTCCTTCTGCACTGTAAATTCTATGATATTCTCTGGACTGATAGTGCAACCTCAGGCGGTGATAAAACCAGCACTGTTAATACACATTCCAGCAGTTGAGAAGCCATTTGCAAGGGTCTTAATTGATTACGTACGACCGGTTCGTAAAACGAAAAGTGGTATTCCATATCTTTTGACGAGAATGGATGTGTCTACGTGATTTCGAGAGGTCATTCCAGTACGCAATATTACAGCTAAAAATATCGTGGAGGAGTTACTTAAAGGTTTTACTATAGATATGGACTACCCACAGAAAAACAATCGGATCAAGGAACAAATTTTACCTCGAGGTTATTCACGGAGGGTATGGATAGCTTGGGAGTAAAATCATTTCAATCAACTGCGTACCAACCAGAATCGCAGGGAGCGTTGGAAAGATGGCATCAGACGTTAAAGACAATGTCGCGGGCTTATTTTCAAGATTATCCAGAGGATTGGGATAAAGAAATTCCATTTGTACTGTTTGCAATTATGGATGAACCTAATGTGCCAACGAAATTCAGTCCCTTTGAATTAATTTTTGGTAAAGAGGTAAGAGGACCACTTAAATTGTTTCAGTAGAAATTGGTGAGCGATGAATCTGAAATTACATTATTGGATTACATGTAAAATTTTAGGGAACTATTAAATAGAACCGATGAATTGGCTACAAAAATAAATTGAAAGTATGCTTAAATGGCATAATTGAAGTGGCTTGCAGCAAATGGAGCTCACGCAGAGTGATGCTACCGAAATCCGACGGTACCCAACGACTGTGTGCGGACTTTAGAAAGGCAAATGCAGTTACAAGAACAGACTTTTATTCGATCCCACAGTTGGTGGACTGCGTAGAGAAGGTGGGGCAATCAGTTTTTATCACCAAACTGGATTTACTTAAAGGACACTGACAGGCACGTTTATCCGAAAGGACGAAGGGGATTTCGGCGTTTGTGACTTCAAATAGCAGATACCAATTCCAAGTTATGCCATTTGGCATGAAAAACGTCCCAGCCACATTTCAATGGTTAACTACAAAAAATCATTTCAGGATTATCCAATTGTGCAGTTACATAGATGATTGGCGATTTTTAGCCAGACATGGAAAGCCCATTTCAAGCATGTGATGGAGTTATTCGATAGACTTCAGGGTGCGGGATTGGTGTTAAACCAAGCCAATAGTGAATTTGGAAAAGCCCAAGTCACGTTCCTTGGCCATACAATTGGACATGGACAAATGATCCCACGGGATTTGAAAACACACTTTATTGCGGAGTTTCCAATAATCTCGACACAAAAGGAAATAATGCGATTTCATGGCATGATTGTTTTTTTTTTCCATTTAGAGTACGCAATTCATTTTTTTCCAATTAAGGAGCAATTTAGCGTGGCCAGTCCACCTCGCCTGCACATCTTTGGGTTATGAGGGCGAAACCCACGCAAACACAGGGAGAATGTGCAAACTCGAAACGGACAGTGACCCAGAGATGGTAACGCACCTGGGCTCTCGGCACCGTGAGGCATCAGTGCTCACCACTGTGCCACCGTGCTGCCAAATCTTCAGGTATTTCGACCAGTCTATTTAATCAAGTGTCTTTATTTGGCATGAAACACGCCCCTGCCACTTTTCAACGGTTAACTAACAAAGTTATTTCAGGATTACACAACTGTGCGGTGTACATCGACGATGTGGCATGTTTTTATTCAGACATGGAAAGAATATTTGACGCATCTGATGGAGTTATTCGATCGATTTTAGTTTCCAATGCCATCGACACGAAGGGAAGTAATGCGAATTCGTGGTATGAGTGGTTTTCTTTACAGCAAATTGGTGCAAAATCCTAGCAACGTGTTTGCTAGACTGATGGACTTGCTGAAGAAGCGTAGCACATTTCTGTGCACGCCGGAGTGCCAATAGGCATTTGACGGCCTTAAGGCTGTGTTAACCACTTCTCCCTTGTTGGCCACCACAAATTACACAAAACTTTTCAAGGTGGCTATCGATACAAGTGATGTGGACGTAGGTGATGTGCTCTTGCAAGAAGACGACAAAGGAATAGCGCGACCAATTGGATATTTTTCTAAGAAATTCAATGATCACCAGAGGAAGTATTCAACAATTGATAAGGAGACTTTGAGCTTGGCGCTGGCTTTGCTACATTTTAAAATTCATGTTACCAGCAGTTCATCTGAAACAATTATATATTGGTCATCATTCTTTGACGTTTTTGGAACGATTCGGGGATAAAATGCCAGAGTGTTTCGATGGATGCAGCACGAGAAAATATTACAGTCCATGCTTTGTCACAAATGGCATGAAGAGAAGCAGGTTCGATGGTGGTAAACAAAGAATTAAAAATGGACTGCATTGTTGGAAATGCTTGCCTGTTTTGTTTTTGTTTAAAACATGTATGTTTATTGTCAATTGTTATTAATGGGCAAACGAAGAGGTGAAAAATAAAACCATCTTTGAAGTTCATGGTTCATTTGTTTTCTTGCGGGGTGATGTCATTGGATGTGTCCGTTTTAGAAGTGATTTTGTCTTATAACGTGGCTTCAGTGATGTAATTTGTGTGGATGCAACTGTGCTGCGGCACTGTGAGTTTTTGATTTCACTTTGACTTTTAGATTGATTTGAAATGACAATTGAAAGATTTGTCTTTCTCTACTTTCATTTCAAAAGCTGTTGCAGACTGCTTGGTAACTTGAAATAGGTTATTGCTTTCTGGAAGTAATTCAATCTGCTGTTTGAAAAGGGGAACAGAGTATTAATAACAACCGTGTTATACCAGTTAGAACGCCGTGTGCTATTCCACGTCTTTGAAAAGGGATTTCTGGTTTTACGTGGATTTTCGAATTGAATTTGAGCAGTTAAGGGGGAATCCATTCAGGGTTATACGTCGATTACTGTAGCTATATGAGGTCTTTATGTTTGTAATTGATAAAACTTGTTGCTGTGTGTTTTTTTTTTTACAAACGTTAACTAAATTCTTTGAATAAAGTGTGTTAGTTTTATTGCAAGCATCTACGTAGTCCGTTGAATAACACCGAAAAGGAACACTCTTGTGCTGACCTCAGCCAAAATCAAATAAAGCGTAACAGGTAAGGTGGACTTTTTTCTCGAAAAACACTAATTATGTAGTTTCTTTATGAGATAAAGGCAGGAAGTAATAAGCACAACCATTTTATGGTGGTCACATCTGGGAAACTGCCCTCATAATCATCGTGGCGTATTTCGGGAGATCAAATCTGCAGGGTGTGGCAGATTTGATGTTTACTGTCTTACTCTGCTGAACTCAGTTCCAACGTTATGTTTGACTTTCCGTTTGCTGTTACTCAACTGTAGAATCATCTTTTGGAAGGTACGGATCCATTATTTCATTTTGACGATACCATCTCGAAAACTCCGGGCGGGATTCTCTGATCCAACGGCAGAGTGTTGACGCCGTAGTAAATGGTGGAGCGTTTTGGACCACAACCGATGGACCGGCGAACAGTGTCACAAAAATCTGCACGACCTAACGAGGGCAGCCAGGGTGAGGACACAGCAACGAGCCCCTGCTACCACCCCCCTACCCCCACACATGTGAAACTCCCCACGTCCACCAGGAGGACCACGCAACCACCTCCCTGACTCGCATAGGCTGCATTCACACATCCCGGCCGCATTGGCCGGGTGCCCCGTGCTCCCATGCCATCATATACCCACCAGCTGCATTGCATGCGTCGGACTGCCTAACACTTATATTTGCTCTCCTCCGCCCCCCTTCCCCCCCCCCCCCCCCCCCCCCAGGATCAAATCGCCTACTACCACAGGGAGCGGGAAAGATCCGGAGGGGGTCCACCCGAACTGTAGCCCCTCACTGGCCATGAGCAGAGGGCACAGGACCTCGCAGGCGGAGGCGAGGACCTGGAGGTTGCCAGTTGCCAGGTCGGAGGCGTACCACCAAGTGAGACTTCCCTGCTGGTCTCTACCTCCTCACCCCAGCCCCCATTCCACCTCATCACACCAGCCTCCACTCCGCACCCTCACCCCAGCCCTCATTCCAGTCCCTCACCCCAGCCCGCGCTCCACCCTTTCATCCCAGCCCCCCACTCCACCTTCTCACCTCTACAGCCCACTCCACCCCCTGACCGCAGCCACCCACTCCACCCCGTCACCTCAGCCCCACTTTATCTGCTCGCCCTCGTCCGCCTGTCAGACGATACATGCTGTCTTGTGTCTTACTGGAACAGCCGCCAGTCGTCCCGGGCCTTGTGACGTCCCACGCCCACGGCCAGTGCCAGGTCCAGTGGCCCCCAGGGGTGCAGGCAATGGCGGGGAGAGCAGACATCGCGGAAGCCGTGCCATCATCACAGAGACCCAGGACGCGGACATCCAGGACACTGACACCCAGAGGACGGACACCCAGGACACTGACACCCAGGACACAGACACCCAGGATACTGACACCCAGAGCACTGACACCCAGGAAACTGACACTCAGAGGACTGCCACCCAGAGGACGGACACACAGATGACTGCTACCCACAGGACGGACACACAGAGGACTGCCACCCAGAGGACGGACACACAGAGGACTGCCACCCACAGGACGGACACACTGAGTTCTGCCACCCAGAGGACTGTCACCCAGTGGACGGCCACCCAGACCACCGCCATCCAGAGGACGGCAACCCAGAGGACGGACACCCAGAGAACTCTGCTGCTCCGCAGATTATGACAACATCTGGTTTGGTGCCTTGGCAGTGCTTGCCACCGGTCACCTGCGTGATTCCTGCATGCGAACTGGACATTACTACACGCTGTACGATCGATTCCCTGGGTTGGCGGTGTGGGGACGGCCGTGGGTGTGTGAAGAGGGTCGGGAGCCCAGGTCACCCACAGGATCCGCGCCATTCCTCCGCCACCCGTCCCCTCCCAAAGTCTGCCTGTTACCCCCACCCCCACCCACTCCGTCCAGCCCTGACTAGCCCACCCCTCACAGGCATCAGGCAGAGCAGTTGTTCACTGTGAGAAATAACTAAAGTGTGCCCTGCAGCCGTGCCAACATAACTGGTGTCTAGCTTATGGACCTTACGCGTTCTTCCGCTACATCTATGTGGCTCCCCAGACAGTACAGCAGGGGTGGATGCAGCGTCCTGTGATTCCTGCCATGGCACCTTGGTCCCCGGTGGCGGGCGTCTTAGGAGGCGACGGGGCCGGGAATGGCCCGGCCGCTGCTAGGGTGTGACGGGTGGCGCGGCGCCGCTCTGTCCTGCCCGCTACCCACCAGATGCGTCAGGGAGAGAGGGGGGGAGACTGAGGTGCTGTGCTATTCTGCCACATCCGCTGTGGTCTCACCAGCACGGGTCCCATCACCTCCCCCGCCCCTTGGGTACCCACTGGCCCCTTGGTTCATCCATGGGACGCGGTTGACAAAGGCTAGGTTTAGCATTACAGCCCGGGAGGCCAGAAAAGTAGACACCAGTTAAGTTGCCCTCCAACCCCAGCAAGTCCTGGACACCGGCTCTGGTGACGACCAGGATGTGCGCACTCGGGGCCATGAAGCACAGAACGTGAACCATCTCTGTTTGCGTTTGCGCCACATCAGTCTGCGACTGTGCTGCGATCTTCTACGTGTGTGTCACGACAGGCATTGGCTGTGCCATCAACCTCTGGGGCTGCGCCACCTCCCTCTATGCCTGCGCCACATTAACCAGTGCCTGGGCAATTCTGACGACGTTCCCATCCATGGCTTGCGATGACCCAACCACGCTAAGAAACGCTGCTGCAATTTCCAGGTGGCTTTGGGGCATGGCCGACTTTGAGACAGCAACGTGTCCTGGGCACCGGACAGATCAAGCACAGAATTCCCCAGGCCTTTCACATGCCGATCCATAGCAAGAACGGTCACCCACAATGCTTCTACCGCGGACACCACCCGTGTAGTGTTGGTCTAGGTGGCACGCATTGTCGGCACCACATCTTGTTTCTGCAGGATATTGGACTTCTCGAACTGTGCGTGCAGGTACTGGATGCGCACCAACACCCTTCATCTAGACACTGGCTCTGTGACTGCATCTCCACTATCGATGGCACTGTCTGTTCCATAAGTGCGAGACCCGTCTCGATGACAGCTAGTTCCTGGGTTCGGACTGCCCTCCACTGATCCACCTAACTCCACCTGCTGTAATGGGGCAATTGTTGGTGTGCACCAGATAGTATCCAAGCTATCTGTTCACAAACAAGTCCAGCAGAGGCGAGTGCCTCTGGGATGATGGAGGGTACTGGAGATAGATAGCTGTGATGGAAAATAAGTGTCATCCTCTGCCTCGAGCTCTGGGATGTCCTGAGTCACGGGCGAATGGTTGATATCCAAGCTCCAACCATCACCGCTCGGCTCACGGCGGGCGTGTTAGGTAGGAGAGGGAGGGTTGCGGTTGTGGTGGTGGTGGTGGGGGGGGGGGTTGGCTCTGTCTGTTGCACTGGCTGGGCACGGAGCACGCCATATGCACCTACCCGATCTCTAGCAACTACTGCAAGACGCAAGAGAAAGTGCATGATAAGACTATGGACTGTTACTGGTGGCGTGGCTGTGGGGGATGGTGGTGTGGTGGAGGTGTACACTGAGGCTGTTAGTGGGGGTGAGGGTGCTGTGAGGGTTGTGTGGGGTGAGTGTGGTATAGGGTTGGTGTTGGAGTGGGTGTTGACACACGACTCATGAGAAGCTGCAACTCTGCGGGATCTCACCTCCTCGCTCGTCGGCGAGCTGCACGTTGACGAACTCGTTTTACTCCAAGGCGCTGGCCACTTCCAGGGCCCTCTACTCTGTTATGGTGAAGGGCTGCAGGGCTGGTGGTCCTCCGCCCGGCGGTTGTGTGCGGCCTTCTCCTGGCGGGGGGGGGGGGGGGAAGAAAACAACAGTCTCAAAAAATCCGAAACATACAGCGCAGGGGGTGGCTAACTCGCGGTCTCAGTGACCAGGACACCCGCCCATGGCGGCCGGTATTGGTGCCGGCATATGGGAAGGGTGAGGGTTGGGCCGCCCTCCGTGGCGGTGGGATAGGGGTACGTGCGTGGTGGGGGGGGGGGGGGGCACAGTTAGAACTGTGCTACCTGCTCACCCGAGCCGCCCTGAGGAGGACGTGCAGCTTCCTCCGGAACTGCTGGCCATTTGGGACTAAGTTGGCCATGGCGCTGGCCACATCTCCCACCTACGCCCAGACACAACAAATAGCGACGGCTGGCAGATTTCTTCCCGGACCGGGGTACCGGGTCGCCCTTCTCTCCTCCAGAGCATCCAAGAGTGTTTTGCGCCCTGTGTCCGTGCACCTTGGTGCCACTCTCCTTACAGCCATCCTGTTGGCTGGGACCGGGTGAGGGGGGGGGGGGGTGGAATGTTTCTGTGCGACCGCTGCTTGTCAGCGACCTGAGTATCAATCACGGACCCAGCGCATTCCGCCCGTTTTTCATGAGAAACGATTGAGTTCCAAGTAGCTCCGGTGCTAGCTACTTTATAGCTGCAGAATTGGTGCAGGTGTGGCGCGGATGTTTCTGTCATTCATGCAAGTCCATACTAAGAGCGGGATTCTCTGTTGCCGACGCCCATATCGTAATCGGCGATAGAGTAGTTAATTCGTTCCAACGCCCAAATCGGGGGCGGCATGGTTGTCGAGTCTTCAACCCCTACGAAATTGCGTCACCGTGTTGCGCAGCACACGCTGTTGCGCAAGCGCAGGCACGTCAACGGCAGTCCCTCCCACCAACTCTGCTCCAATGGGCACTGTTCCGACCAAGTGTTCGATGTCTGGTCCGACTGTCTGGAACACAGCTGCAGACTGTGCACAGCGCCGGTTTTTTTTTTTTTTGGGGGGGGGGGGGGGGGGGGGAGGGGGGGCGTTGTCTGCGCCGGTGCCGAGAGTTTTAACTTGCGCCGCAGCTTGGCCCTCACCATTCCCTGAGGTTGGCGCAGGTTTTGGCGTCGTAAAACGCCCGCGAATTCTTCATTTCCGCCGGCACATGGCCGCAGAAATAGAGAATCCAGCCCTCAGTCTCATAAATGGAGACTCCCTCCCCATGCCTTTCTCTCTGTGTATCTGTCTGCCAGTGTGTGAGATTGCTTATGGATTTCTGTGATTATGTGTGTTTGTGAGATAATCTGTGTTTCTGTGTATGTCTGTCTGAGTGCGTGTGAGTGTGGTTGTGAATGTGTGTTTGAAGGTGTGTGACGTTGTGAAAGCACCTTTGTTTGTGATTAATTGCATGTGAGCGTGTCTGTGAATTGGTGCGAGATTGAGACTTCAAAATAGAAACCAATTTTTGAACATAAAACGTTTGAACAGAATCAGTGTAACCAGCCAGTGCAATCTGAAAGGGAAGAGTTTCTAAAATAACCGAGGTATCATTCAGCCTATGTGTGTACATTTTATGTTTGGGAACAGTCCACATGTTAAAATCAGAGTCCACGCTGCCATTTCGGGTCTAACTTTAGCTGATGATTTGACCTGGCAGGGTAAATATGGGCAATAGCCTTTGGATTCGAACTCAGCTGCTCCCTGTGCATTGCCGATGCAAATATGACTGCAGTCCAAGAGCTGCAAAGTGGCAATGGTGTGTAAAGCTCTCCTTGCCTCGTACAGCGCAGATAAAATCTGGATTAATGCTATGAAGATGTAAAAGATAAATTGGGCTGGAGTGCCAGCTGTACGGATTCTCCATTGCCCCGGTAACCGTGGAATTTTCCGATGGCATGGCCTGCCCACAATGGGAAACCCTTTGGTTATCTGGCGAGATGGAGAACCCCGTGATAACATGGGTACGGTTTTGCGTTCGGACAGAGAATCCTGCCCAATTGGGCCGGCACAATGGCTAGCACTGCTGCCTCACAGCGCCAGGGAGCCTGCATCACTTCCGACATCAGGCGACTGTCCGTATGTATTTTGGATATTCTTCGCACGTCTTCTTGTGTTTACTCAAGGTGCTCCGGGGCTAGATTTTCAGCCGCACCGACGCCGAAATCGCATTCGGCGACGGGGCGGAGAATCCGGTTTGGCGGAGGAAATCTGGACTTGCTCCGGTTTCGCAAATTTCCACGCCCCAAAATTCGGCATACTCGTGCAATTTGACGCGCCGAATATCCACTGCCTCAGGCCATTCTCTGAGGTCCGCCCCGCGATGATCCATCCCGAGCACCCGAATGTCAGATGGCGTCGGGCTCGTGTGGTCCCACCGTCTGTGATTCTCGCGTGGTGTCAGCGGACTAAATCCTAGGCCGCCGCAGTTGCGGGAGGGCAGGTCGGCGGGCAGAGGGGGCTTTATTCGGGGCTGGGGGCAATGTGTGTGTGTCGTCCGGGGTGCACGTGTGGCCATCGCGGGGCACTATTTCGGTGGTTCAGGTCAGCCGGCTGAGTCCGCCATTGAGCATGGCGCGGCTGTTGGAGGCCGCTGCCGTGCGGATGCGTGGCCTCTGACCCGGAAGTGCGGGGCTGAGCCGTATCCACAGCCAGAGCTGCGAGCTCTATGACGACTGCCTGCTAGCCACCAGCAAAACTGTGAATCTGCAGCCTTCTAAAATACTACAGTTCTCCCGACGGCGTTGGGACTTAGTCCTGAAAACGGAGAATCCGACCCCAGGTTTCCTTTCACCGTTCAACGATGCGTCGGTTATGTGGATTGGCTTTGACGAGTTGTCCCTTAGGGATTTGTTGCAGGAAGGGGATGGGGAATGCACCCGGGTGGGGTGCAATTTCGGGGGTCCGCTCAGACTTGATGGGCCTCTCCACTGCCAGGCTTCTGTGATAAATTATTTGCCTTCCAATATTTTGTCTGCAACGTTCAACGAATCAATGTACGGAACTGGGAATCATTTACAAAAGTTTTTTTTCAAGACCACTGCAAAGATGGGGTTCTCCATTGGCCGACTCGGAAATCGGAACATGCAATTGGGCAGAAAATGCAATTGGGCGGAGAGTCGGTTCCAAAGCCAAAATCGCAGAGGGCGCCGATTTGATGCCTAATTTCAATTCCATGTCACCTCGACAGGGGCGGTAATGCATTCCGGAATGCACGGACAGTAAACACCGTTTAAATATAGTTCATAGGCCTGGCCCGTTTCTCTCTGGGGCCTCCGCAATTGTGATTTTAAAAATCGTGAAACCGGCATTGTGGCTGATAGGGTATGGGAAGTCACCAATATTTTCATTGTTTTTTTTCCGTCAGGCCACTGGCCATGGGTCTTCAGCCAGGCCAGAGGGAGTGGAGGGACGTGGCCAGACGGTGGCCTGTCGGGTCGGGGTTAACGGGCATGAAACACCATTACCGCGGTCTGAAAGGCAGCCCTGCTGCTACGCATGGCTGTCCACTATGAACTTTGGTCCACAGATCTTATGGCTGTCCCATCAAGGCACGCCCTTAGGTGCCCTCAGGACCCCGCCGTCCCATCAGCAAATGGCTGCCCTCCAATGCAACCAGTGCCATCTTGTTGGCTGGGATGAATGTGTGTAGGGATGTAATGTATATATGCGGCTGCAGCTTGTCAGCCTCTTGAGTTTCAATCGAATCCGGCACCGTTTCTCATTGGAATAGATTGTGGTTCACGTGACGCAAGTGCTAGCCCCTCCAAAGTCGTTGCATTGGTCCAGGCGAAGCGTCACCTTTGCTGTCGTCGAACTCCACGTATCCCGCACAGGCATCAACATTTAAGGTTGAACTCTCTGCCGTCGGTATTCTCCAATTTGCAGACAGTCCGAATATTTCCCGATGGCGTTGGTCTGCGCCACAATGGGGAAACCCAGTGACCATTTTTCGTTTTCCATCCGGCAAAAAGACTCCCGACGCATCAGAAATCTGGTGCAGCGGGATGGAGAAACCAGCCCCCATGTCTTAGGAATGTTGAATCCAGCCGAACGTCTGGAAAATGTCTGACAGAGAAATTCCAGAGTGCAGAAAGATTTACTGACTCCCATTCGAAATGCGATTGGTGTTTCTTTGCTGCACTACGTACAAACAATGAGCCTGAAATAACTCAAGGTCACTCTCCTGCCAACGGGATGGGTTCTCCATTCATGCGTCTAACTGGTGACGTCAACGGATGGTGTCACACAATGGGAAAATCGGCACTCTACTTGCACCGATTCTGGTACCGGTGAGGGCCTGGCAACCGAACATGTGGAAAATTGAGTGAGGATCGCCATGTCCGTGCTGGACATGCGCAGGGCTGACAATTTGCAAGTCAGGGCCGACAAGTGGAGGGACGTGGCCAGACGGTGGCCTGTCGGGTCGGGTGAACGGGCATGGGACACCATTGCCGCGGTCTGAAAGGCAGCCATGCTGCTACGCATGACTGTCCACTATGAACTTTGGTCCACAGATCTTATGGATGTCCCATCAAGGCCCCCTTAGGTGCCCTCAGGACCCCGCCGTCCCATCAGCAGATGGCTCCCCTCCAATGCAACCAGTGCCATCTTGTTGGCTGGGATGAATGTGTGTAGGGATGTAATGTATATATGCGGCTGCAGCTTGTCAGCCTCTTGAGTTTCAATCGAATCCGGCACCGTTTCTCATTGGAATAGATTGTGGTTCACGTGAGGCAAGTGCTAGCCCCTCCACAGTCGTTGCATTGGTCCTGGCGAAGCGCCACCTTTGCTGTCGTCGAACCCCACGTATCCCGCACAGGCATCAACACTTAAGGTTGAACACTTAAGTGAGGATCGCCATGTCCGTGCTGGACATGCGCAGGGCTGACAAGTTGCAGCTGCACATTTGCCTTTACCGCCACACAGGCACCGACCGCGCCGGAAAAGATGGCGCCGATTGTGCTTCTCCCTATACCCGCCCATTTGGACCCCACAGCCCATTTTCTCGCTATCTGCCACAACACCCCCGGCAATGGTAGAAGCCCCCTGGCCAGTGGCACGGTATCGGTGTAATATGGCGGTGCCAGACACTGTGTGCACGCCCTCTCTCTCCCTCCGCAGCCGCCACGCCAGGCTCACGACCGCTGAGACCACACATGGCAGTGCCATCAGGAACTTGCCCAATTGGAGTCGAACCATCGCGGCTGGGCCTGATAATTATATTCAAACGGAGTTATGACAGTGCGCGGCCCGCATATCAATTACGCCGAATTGGAGGGTGTGGAGCATCACTGCCCAGCATCAAACAGTCGATTGCCCCGATTTTGGCGTCAGCAGCTTTCTCTGTCCGATCGCTGATCCTGATTTAGTTGTCGGGCAACGGAGAGTCCCGCCATACATCTCTCACAGGCAAATAGGAAAAAAGGAAATGATTCTCCACTTGCTGGCGCAGAAATCGCAAAACGCGATTGGGCGGACAATAACCTCTGTCTCCGAAATCAGTGTAAGCACCGGTTGCTCAGGCACCCAGAGAATGGCGAATGCGTCGCTTGACACGCGGGTTAAAATTAGAGTAGGCTTCTCATTATCGGGCCTGACACACTATGCTCCGGGGCCTCCGTGATTCACCTCAACTGATGTGCCCATTTCTCGACGGCGCAGTTCACTAGTCGTTTTCAAAATCGGGAACATGACATCCTGGCTGCTCACCGAGAGAGAGGATGTAGAAAATGGCGTGGACTGACTGCGGGATGCAGACCCGGACACCGGGATTGCTGGATGCGGCAGTAGGACACAACCAGGGCCTGGGGAGAGGGGGCAGTAGAGCAAAGTGGAGGGCATGCCGACCAACTGGGTTGCCACTCACCAGGCTGGGACGGTGCCGTGGTACCGACCGCAATCTTGCTAATCACCAACTGACCCCTCAGCCCGCTCCCTGGCACAATACAGTGGCATGGCCGTATGGCTGTGCACCGAGTTCTGTGAGATGCTGCAGAGGTCACTACGTGCTGCTTGGAAGGAGCCCATGGCATTGACGTTCAGGGCGACTTTGACCTTGCCTGGCACCGGAAGCTGGTCTCCTCCCCCATACCACCGTGTTGTCAGGTGTGCCATCATATGCCAGTTGTGTCTAACTGTCTGTCTGCTCAGCCGGAATCTTCGACGGCATGCCCGATCCGGCAAGTCCTCGAATGCCTCCTTGCCAGCTCCACCTCCTCCGCTTATTGGGTGAGACAGCCTTCCAGCCTTTGAGGCTGCCACCTGCCCCACTGCCGCCCTCTCAGGTGCTCTGCTGCTGCAGCTTCCCCCTCCTCTTCGAGTGGCTGCCGCTCATATGGCCGCAGGGCATTCCGCAGAGCTGCGTCTGGCCACTAGGGCGGCAACCATAGCTGGTCGAACTCCAAAAGTTTTCTCCAGGTGTGAAAGGCCGACATGTTCACATGATGCATACTCCGGTGCCGAACCAGGTTCGATAGGCTACAAGATTGCCACGTTTGACAGTACGGACTCCGCCCCCGCATGTCCCCCACCACACTCTCAGCCCTGCCATGTCGGTAGCCAGCACCCTTGAGGCCTCCAGCATTGTGCGTTTCTCTGATGCAAGGGACACCGTTCGCTGTCACTGCTCTCGCTGAGGGCTGTCTTGTGTGTGGCCCTGGGTGGGCGGCGGCCGGTAGGGCCGGGGTTTTGGAGAGGGGGATACCATATGGCCCGGGGGTGAGATGCGTGGGTGGATGCCCCCATAGAGCCGGTGTCAATGTGTAGAACCAGGGGCCGGGCGTGTGGTCAGGACATTGGCCACCGTAATGGCGGTCGGTACCCCAGCACAACCACAGTGCACTGGTGGTTCTGCCACGCCGCTCAGCCTGTCCCCCTCCTCCACCGCCCGCCCCCATCAACCAGCACTGTCAGTGTCCAGGGCGCAACCCGCAGTCTCTGCTCACCATATCTGACCTCTTCTGCTCTCTCTCAGAGGCTACAACGGCAGGTACACTATTTTTGAAACCACAAGTGAACCACGTCATCAGGTACTCGGCACATCGGAGATGCAGAATCGCGGAGGCCTCGAAGAATAACGGGTCAGGCCCTCTAATTGTATGCAAGCCCATTTTCAACGCTGTGCGTTTACCGTTGAATTTACCCTCCTCCACCCCCAACCCCAACCAACAACTGTCACTTTGATTTTCGATTCCTGCTTCTTCTGCTTTGGGGTTATATCCAACCTACCCACACTCCATATTGAATAGCGAATGCAAACTAATTTCGCTTTCCCTCTGTATATTAACCCAATGCGAGCTCAGCTCAGGCGCGAAAAGGTGCTGCACAGACCGTGGGTGTCAAATGCCTTTTCTCCCAGAGCTCTGAAAATAAATACATTGCATCTCTACGCACTCAATAATCTATCTATTCGTGAATATTTTCACCTACAAAATATCGTACTTTAAAAACCAGTCTTTTTACATATTTATTCATTTCACCGGGACACAATTTTTATTCCAGTTTAAGGGGAATGGCACGGTTGCAAAGTGGTTAGCACGGCTGCGTTGGAAGGCCAGATACCCGGGTTCAGTTCCAACATTGCGTTACTGTCTGCGTGGTGTTTTCACGTTCTTCACATGTCTACTGGTTTCCACTGGGAGCACTAGTTTTTCCCCATAATTCAAATACGCACAGCTTCGGTCATTGACCATGCTATGATATGTGCAGATTACGTGGGGATCCATGCATTGATTGGGCAACTAGGCCGAGGTAGAATGCTCTTTCAGCGAGACTCGGCAATCACTATTGGCCAATTTGCCTCCTTCCGTAGAGGAGTAATTCTGTGCATTCATCCTAACAGAACTGTCCACTATTTGCCCTCTGCTAGATCAAATATTTGAGTGGGGTTCTCCATCAGCCGACGCGGAATTCAGGAAGCACGATTGCCCAGAGATCGCGGAAGGTCGGGATTGAGATCGTGCAGAGAATCGATTCTGGCTCGCAAATCGTGCCGGGCGTTTGACGCCGATCATCCTTACAGGCTGGAAGGCTGTCTCACGGTTCACGTGTGTTCTAAGAGGTGTGGGCACGGAATTCCCCGGCGGTGGCCTGTGACGTCGCCTTTGATGAGTCGGTTCCACGCACTGCATGCACCATGTTATATCGCACGACCGCTCCAGTATGTTGGCATGCGCATGTGCGGCTACGGAATCGGCCATTCTTCAGCTGTTTTATGTTTGGGAGCCGGAGGTTCACTCGGCACCGCTGCTAGCCCAAACTGGTCCCGGAATCTGTGAGGGTTCGCCCGCCAATTGTCGGTTTCAGCCAGCATTCAGCCAGTGAAACAGAGAATCCAACTCAATATGTTCCAAAGCGATTGTACAGTAAACACCATTCGCATGTCATAATCGGCCGACTCCGTTTAGGTCGGGGCCTCCGCGATGCTCTGCCTCCACTGGGGAGAATTTCCGATGGCAATTTTCACTATTGCTTTTAAAAATTGTGAAACTGGCGCGGTGATTAACGAGGGAGAAAGAGGAGGTATGGAAAGCGTCCAACATTGCCATAATTTGCTGACAGACAGGCCGCTGCGGGGGTGGGGGGGTGGGGGGGGGGGCTCCTGCGAGGGCCAAGGGTAGTAGAGAGGGGTGGCGAGGATGTGGGCTGTAGGGTCGGGATGGACGCGCACGGAACACCATTGCCGCAGCCTGCAAGACAGCCCTATGGCTATGCCCGCTGCTCGCTACCGACAGTGAACATCGGGCCACAGGTCCTATGAGTATCCCGCCAGGCCACCCGCTTAGGTGCCCTCTGGCCCCAGCAAACCACTTAGCCGGATGTGCACGCTCCAGCGCAAGGGCTGCAATCTTGTGGGCTGGGATGAGTGAGGGTGGAGAACAAACTGTGCATACGCTGCTGCACTTTGTCAGCCTCCTGGGTATAAATCACGCACTAGCGAATCCTGTAGCTTTGCTTTAAAATCGATCGTGTTCCAGTTGCTAGTCCATCCATGGTCGTCGAATGGGCCCAGATGCGGCTCCAGTTTTGCTGTCGTGGAATTCCACGAATGCTACCCCGACGTCAGAACTTAATCTTAGGAACGGAGAATCCAGCATCTTATACCCAATCCAATTGGCTCTTTCTGTTTCATATCGGCTGATCCGCTTATCACCATTGCAATTGCCTTTCGATTTTTTTTAAAGCCCATATAACAGATTTGAAGAAAATGTTTAAAACAGTCAACACTGTCTCCACAAAGTATCTCAACGCTATACCATTTCTGATTTTACGTTTTCCTGTATGTGTACATACTTTCTCGTAGTTTTACTCCATAACTGACGTGAGGTTAATATATTTGGTACCGGAAATGGTAAGGAATATTGAACCAGCTTGTGCTTGTTGTCAACAGTTCCTAGTTTCCGGTCCGTATTGTGATTCATTGCTGCCGAATCCCAATGCACTGCAGCAATTTAAAGGTCTCGAACATTATGCTGTCACAGTTCGCTGCCAGATTGTCTCTTCTGCTGCAAACAAGTTAATCAACTGTACAATATACTCGTGTTAACAATCATAATCTTAAATAATATTGTTGCTTTTATTGTTCCTGTTCTATTTTGTTGTTTTTGATAGATTTTCCTAATTTTCAGAATGTTCAGACCGTGTTGAGGCCAATTATTGCGTCTTATAGTGATAACCTTTTGGACCTTTAATTCTTTTGCTATAGTTATTATAGCTTTACCTTTTACATATTTCTTCATTTTAATGAAAACTGATGATGCATAATGTGCTTATCTGGGATTGAGTTGTAAAGTGGGAGAGCATTTGCCTAAACCAGGAAAACAGAAAATAATGTATGAGATTAAAGGCGGATGCATGGGAAATTGACGTTGAAATAGCTCACAAATCCGATACCCGTTGTAAGCGCTTGGATTTTAATAAGTGTGTGTTATGGAAGCTTGAGAATTGCTGTTTGTTTCGATACATTATTGTGTTCCCAAGATAATGGTAGCATTATCCCAAGACGCATTTATTGTCATACTGTCCTTTAATTAATTACGCACAGTGAATCTCTCACCGCATTGAGCTTACATGCTTATTTAAAGCATAATAAGGATTAACGCTGTTGGTGATTCATAAGATGAGAATATTTCTTTAATGTGCAAGTTGTATTATCTCTGCTGGTGTTAAATGGCGTGCCATATTAAAAAAGAAATGCAACGAAAAACTGATAACACTTTTTTTTACCTTTTATTAATTTCCTTTATTTGCAAAGCCAGACCAGTAAAACAGCAAACGATGCAATATTGAAGCAAAATATGCAAAGCGATGCAGAAGAGTCGCATCTTCAGCAAAAATGCAAATTTCGTGATAGGTTCTGGACTGCTCACCATTGTGCTGCCGTGATACGTTGATATCACGCTGGCAATGTAGCCTGAATATTGTGTGGGCTTATTGTGTGATTTTCCCCCAGTTGCCTTTGAAGACCTGAAGTTAGGAAAACTAACGTTTTGGAGAGGGAGGAGATTCAATGACAGGGACGGGAGATTGTCGGGATATGGTGCTGTCAATGGATTCTGACGTGCAATTATGTGAAGTGTTAGCATAGAACGTTGAGTGAAAACGTGGAGTCTCTCGTGAAGGAAATGAAGCGCTTCAATTTACCAACTTGCAACTGCAGCGAGATGGAAAAGGAAAATCCATCAGGACACTGGAATTGTGTGTTGGAAGGAGCGAGGACAATCCTGTTTTCTATTGATGATTCAGGTTGAATGGCAATATGATCTCTCGTCCATGATATTTGTTCACCCAGAAGAGTCGAAACTGGGATCTGTCACTACATCACTGTGAGTGTGCCATCGTTCTCAGTGATAATCCAGAGTATGAAAACAGGATTAACTTCACCACTGAATGTGTCAGTGATGGTGTGCAGGAGGCAGCTGTCACGAACACTGTAAAAAGACAACTTCCCCGCTTCATAGTCCAGGAACATTCCAACTGTGCTCACATCAGACAATACGAGAGAAGTCCCAAACGTTCTAACTCTATTGTCCGTGTTTTTAATATTCCACAACATGAGAGTCCAAAAGCCCTTAGTGGTTGAAGGCCTTCTCCACCTAGTCATGGGGGCATCGGGCTTTGCTACTCCTACACTCCATACTGTGCCCTTAGTCACCACGACCTCCCAGTAATGCTTGCCAGATGTGAACCGCTCAGAAGCTCTGATGGTCCATGAGTCGTGGTACGTCTCCTCCTTCGTTGACACTTTGCTCGCTTTGGGGTTCCAAGAGGTGTTCTTTCCATCTCCAGACACGTTGAACCGGGAATCAGACTTCTTGGCATCTAGATGTAGGTGGACTGTAACGAAAAAACATGAGTTAATCACGAATCTCCCTTCCTTAATCTGATTGACCATCAGAATATCGCTTGCACGATATGTATATGTTCCTCGAGCACCTCATCCAAGTGACATTCCCATTTTCGCCACTGGAGGAATGGCAGCCAGAGGGTGTGTGTTATTTACTTCATATTAACGGGAGGTGTGGTAGCACAGTGGTTAGCACTGTTGGTTCACAGCGCCAGGGTGCCAGGTTCGATTCCCAGCTTGGGACACTGTCTTTGCGGAGTCTGCACGTTCACCCCGCAACTGTGTGGGTTCCCTCCGGATGCTGCGGTATCCTCCCATAAGTCCCGAAAGACGTGCTTGTTAGATGAACATGTTCAGTGTATCTGAACAGGTGCCAGAATCTGGCGACGAGGGAATTGCCACAGTAAATTCATTGCAGTGTGAATGTAAGCCTACTTGTGACAGTAATAAAGATTTTTATAATTTATATCGATAGTCTTTCTAATTACGGCCATCCAATTGATATTTCAGGCCTTGGGCCACCAGTGTACGTTTGTTGCAGTACGTAGATTTGAACCACAGAGTAAAAATCAGAGGGATTAGAAATCTGAAATCGCAACACGAATTTCAGAAAAATGCACAGCTGGTCATGCCTCATCTGTGGAGACAAAAATCCATTCGTCAAACGTTCTTTTGAAATGACAACAACTTGATTTGTTCGCTGTGCTTCGTTCATCTAACCTGCTGCCAAACCTTCATTTATCAATTTTACAATCCGAGAGAGTTACTGATTGAACTGTCAAAAATTGTAAATACAATTCCGTGGATCCTCTTAATGTTATCCCCCTGATGGAGTCGTTTCCAATGGCAGAAGCACAGCCACTACAGCCGCATGGATCGATGCTGGTGCATTCACCCCACCCCTCCTATTCATGATAATGTAACTAGAAACGCGTTTCACTACATCAATGTGGAATCTTAGCAATTTGGAATATTTGAATCGCATTATACGCCTTTCGATCAATCGTTTGAATTATTTCTTAGGCAATACAATCTCCACATTGGAACCATTGTCTGAATTAATGCTTTGTGTTGATTTCAAAACGTGATACATTGATACATGTCAATTTCTTCATGTTCAATCCATAGGGTCTGTTCCCAAATAGAGACTTTTTATAAAATCATCGATATTTCTTGCGGTACAGGTTCAGCAAGGATTTTAGATCACGGAACGCGCATTCCGCAGTGAGTATCTTCTGAGCTGCTTCAATGACCATAATCGGATGGATAGTCTGTCGCTTGCATAAAGGCCTTCGCTAATAAATAGCATAGAATTTACAGTGCAGGAGGCCTTTGGCCCACAGAGTTTGCACGGGCCCGAGGAAAGAGCACCCTACTTCAGCCCATGCCTCCACCCTAGCCCCGTAATCCAGTAGCCAACATAAACTTTGTTATGGACACAAGGCAATTTATAGAACATAGAACATAGAACAATACAGCGCAGTACAGGCCCTTCGGCCCACGATGTTGCACCGAAACAAAAGCCATCCAACCTACACTATGCCATTATCATCCATATGTTTATCCAATAAACTTTTAAATGCCCTCAATGTTGGCGAGTTCACCACTGTAGCAGGAAGGGCATTCCACGGCCTCACTACTCTTTGCGTAAAGAACCTACCTCTGACCTCTGTCCTATATCTATTACCCCTCAGTTTAAAGTTATGTCCCCTCGTGCCAGCCATATCCATCCGTGGGAGAAGGCTCTCACTGTCCACCCTATCCAACCCCCTGATCATTTTGTATGCCTCTATTAAGTCTCCTCTTAACCTTCTTCTCTCCAACGAAAACAACCTCAAGTCCATCAGCCTTTCCTCATAAGATTTTCCCTCCATACCAGGCAACATCCTGGTAAATCTCCTCTGCACCCGCTCCAAAGCCTCCACGTCCTTCCTATAATGCGGGGACCAGAACTGTACGCAATACTCCAAATGCGGCCGTACCAGAGTTCTGTACAGCTGCAACATGACCTCCCGACTCCGGAACTCAATCCCTCTACCAATAAAGGCCAACACTCCATAGGCCTTCTTCACAACCCTATCAACCTGGGTGGCAACTTTCAGGGATCGATGTACATGGACACCTAGATCCCTCTGCTCATCCACACTTCCAAGAACTTTACCATTAGCCAAATATTCCGCATTCCTGTTATTCCTTCCAAAGTGAATCGCCTCACACTTCTCTACATTAAACTCCATTTGCCACCTCTCGGCCCAGCTCTGCAGCTTATCTATATCCCTCTGTAATCTGCTACATCCTTCCACACTATCGACAACACCACCGACTTTAGTATCGTCTGCAAATTTACTCACCCACCCTTCTGCGCCTTCCTCTAGGTCATTGATAAAAATGACAAACAGCAACGGCCCCAGAACAGATCCTTGTGGTACTCCACTTGTAACTGAACTCCATTCTGAACATTTCCCATCAACCACCACCCTCTGTCTTCTTTCAGCTAGCCAATTTCTGATCCACATCTCTAAATCACCCTCAATCCCCAGCCTCCGTATTTTTTGCAATAGCCTACCGTGGGGAACCTTATCAAACGCTTTGCTGAAATCCATATACACCACATCAATTGCTCTACCCTCGTCTACCTGTTCAGTCACCTTATCAAAGAACTCAATAAGGTTTGTGAGGCATGACCTACCCTTCACAAAGCCATGCTGACTATCCCTGATCATATTATTCCTATCTAGATGATTATAAATCTTGTCTCTTATAATCCCCTCCAAGACTTTACCCACTACAGACGTGAGGCTCACCGGCCTATAGTTGCCGGGGTTGTCTCTGCTCCCCTTTTTGAACAAAGGGACCACATTTGCTGTCCTCCAGTCCTCTGGCACTATTCCTGTAGCCAATGATGACATAAAAATCAAAGCCAAAGGTCCAGCAATCTCTTCCCTGGCCTCCCAGAGAATCCTAGGATAAATCCCATCAGGTCCCGGGGACTTATCTATTTTCAGCCTGTCCAGAATTGCCAACACCTCTTCCCTACGTACCTCAATGCCATCTATTATATTAGCCTGGAGCTCAGCATTCTCCTCTACAACGTTATCTTTTTCCTGAGTGAATACTGACGAAAAATATTCATTTAGTATCTCGCCTATCTCTTCAGACTCCACACACAATTTCCCATCCCTGTCCTTGACTGGTCCTACTCTTTCCCTAGTCATTCGCTTATTCCTGACATACCTATAGAAAGCTTTTGGGTTTTCCTTGATCCTTCCTGCCAAATACTTCTCATGTCCCCTCCTTGTTCGTCTTAGCTCTCTCTTTAGATCCTTCCTCGCTACCTTGTAACTATCCATCGCCCCAACCGAAACTTCACACTTCATCTTCACATAGGCCTCCTTCTTCCTCTTAACAAGAGATTCCACTTCCTTGGTAAACCACGGTTCCCTCGCTCGACGCCTTCCTCCCTGTCTGACCGGTACATACTTATCAAGAACACGCAGTAGCTGATCCTTGAACAAGCCCCACTTATCCAGTGTGCCCAACACTTGCAGCCTACTTCTCCATCTTATCCCCCCCCCCCCCAAGTCACGTCTAATGGCATCATAATTGCCCTTCCCCCAGCTATAACTCTTGCCCTGCGGTGTATACTTATCCCTTTCCATCATTAACGTAAACGTCACCGAATTGTGGTCACTGTCCCCAAAGTGCTCTCCTACCTCCAAATCCAACACCTGGCCTGGTTCATTACCCAAAACCAAATCCAACGTGGCCTCGCCTCTTGTTGGCCTGTCAACATATTGTTTCAGGAAACCCTCCTGCACACACTGTACAAAAAACGACCCATCTATTGTACTCGAACTATATCTTTTCCAGTCAATATTTGGAAAGTTAAAGTCTCCCATAATAACTACCCTGTTACTTTCGCTCATATCCAGAATCATCTTCGCCATCCTTTCCTCTACATCCCTAGAACTATTAGGAGGCCTATAAAAAACTCCCAAAAAACTTATCATGGCCAATTCACCTAACCTGCACATCTTTGGACGTTGAGAGGAAAACAGACCACCTAGAGGAAACCACGCAGCAACGGGGAGAACGTGCAGACTCCGCATAGACAATGACCCAAGCCGGGAATCGAACGTGGGGGACCCTGGGGCCGTGAAGCAACTATGCAAACCACAGTACCACAATCAGTTGAAATAATCTTGGGTGGCCACGTTTTCAGCTGACAAAACTCCTCTGCAATGGCCAAGCTGCAACCAAGGTACATAAGTGACATTGCCCCAATCTGACAGCGGTGCTTGCCACCGGCAGCGCAGCCCCGCCATTGGGTCTCGCAGCGAGGGTGGGTGGGTGGAGGTGGGGGGGGGGGGGGGTTTAAATGGGAAATGCCACTGATCAGCTGTCGAAACTTCAATACTGCAACCAAAGAACTACGCGAGGCTGCTGCGGGAGCGGAGAATGCAGTCCATTACTTCTCAGTGCACTGATTCCCTCTGAAGAACGGTGGCAGACACTGTCCTTACTGATTCGGATTCGAAAGTTAACTCTGAAAGACGCTGAATCATTCGTCTTTTTGCGGGAGTAGGAATTGAGAGGGGGGGGGCAGGCTGATGTTTCGGTTCGTCTGGTTCAAATGCGCCTACGTGCAGCTATTGCAATTTCAATTCAATAAATAATACATAGAAACATAGAAAACCCAGTGCAGAAGGAGGCCATTCGGCCCATCGAGTCTGCAGCGACCCACGTAAGCCCTCACTTCCACTCTATCCCCGTAACCCAATAACCCCGCCTAACCTTTTTGGACACTAAGGGCAACTTATCGTGGCCAATCCACCTAAACTGCACGTCTTTGTACTGTGGGAAGAAAGCGGAGCAAGCCCATGCAGACCCAGGTTGAACGTGCAGACTCCGCACAGACAGTGACCCAGCGGGGAATAGAACCTGGGACCCTGGCGCTGTGAAGAATCTGTGCTAACCACTCGTGCTCCCGTGCTGCCCTAATATCTGCACTTTAAACATAGTAGCATGGCAAAAAAATAAGCGCCCGATAAGGTTATTCGGAACTTCAAGTCCGCCGCGCCAATCATTATGATGAAGACTGACCTTCCAACTCAATAGTCTAATCCTGCTTTCCCCCATATTCTTTGATGTCCTTCGCCGTAAGTACTGTATCTAACTGCATCTTGAAACTATAGAATATTTTGGAGTCAATTACTTCCTGTAGCTACGAATTTCTGTGGCGCACCACTCTCTGGGTGAAGAAATGTCTCACCATCACTGTCCTAAAAGGTCTACCCCATATACTCAGACTGTAACCCTTGGTTCTGGACACAACCACCATCGGATCTACCATGTCCAGTCCTGTTAGAATTTTATAGGTTTCTATGCGACCCCCCCCCCCCCCCCGCCACCCCTCATCCTTCTGAGCTCCAGCGAATACCATGCTAACTGATTCAATCTATCTCGTACGTCAATCCTACCATCCTAGGAATCAGTCTGGTAAACCTTCGCTGCAATCTCTCCATAGCATGAGCATCGTTCCTCAGATAAGTAGAGCAAAACTGCATAAAATGTTCCAGGTATTACCTCACCAAGGCCCTGCATATTTGCAGCAAGACATCACTGCTCTTTACTCGAACCTTCTCGCAATGAAGACGAGCGTAGTATTTCCCAGTTTCATCGCCTGCTCCACCTGTATGCTGACATTCAGCGATTGGTGTAAGAAGATTCCCAGGTCTCGTTGCACGACCCTCTCTTCTACTTTATGGCCATTCAGATAATAGTCTACCTTCTTGTTTTTGCTACCAAAGTGGATAATTTCGCATTTATCCAAATTATATTGCATCTGCCATTCATTCTGTGCTTCACCAGTGACAGGACAAAAGCCTGTCTTCGGTTGCTCAGCCATTTCTTTGTCCTCAGTTATGCATTTCACTGCTGCTGACGGTAAGGGGCCGACATGTGGCTTCACCAATCTGTTTATTCTTCACGTGCCTGCAGAAACCTTTACAGTGAGTTTTTATGGAACATGCAAGGCTACTTTCGTATTCTATTGTCCTCTTCTTAATTCATTCATTTGGTCCTTCTCTGCTGAATTCTGAACAGCGGCTAATCTTCAAACCTGTTGTATGTCTTTGCCAAATGCATGCTTCTTCCTTGGATCGAATATTATTCTTAATTTCCCTTGTAAGGCATGGATTCGACATTTGTTCCGTTTTACGTTTGTGCCAGACAAGAATAAACAATTGCTGCGGTCCCGCCATACGAACTTTGAATGTTTGCCCTTGCCTATCCACTGTCGTCTGCTTGAGCAACATCCGGAAGTCGATCATAACCAACGCACGTCTCATTTTATCGCAGTATCCTTTGTTACGATTCAGGACCATAGTCTCAGAATCAACTACGTCACTCTCCAGCTTGATGAAATCATCCATCATTGCATGGTCGTTCATCCCTAAGATGTCTCGCATAACTGGATTGCCAATGATTTCGTTCTCAATACACAACACTCTGTCTAGGATGGCCTGTTCTAGTTGGCTCCTCAACATATTGATCAAGAAACCATCCCGCCTACATTCCAGAAATTCCTCCTTTACGGGATTGTGGATAATTTGATTTTACTATTCTATGTGCAGATTACAATAACCCATAATTACAGTTGTTCCTTTATCACATGCATTTCTAATGTCCTGTTCAATGCCATTCCCAATAATATCAGTTCAGTTTGTGGGTCTAAATATACCACCCACTAAGGTTTTTTGTCCCTTGCTGTTTCTCACCTCTCTCCATACATTATCTACATTGTTGCAGCTAACATCCTCCCTCAGTATTGTGCTAATTTCCTCCTTGACCAGATATGCTACCCTACCTCGGTTTGCGTTTTGTCTGTCTGCCATCAATGCTGAATACCCCAGGCCATTCAGTTCCCATTCCTGGTCATCCTGCATCCATGTATCCATACTCCCGACTATATCATATCCGTTCACGTCTTTGTGGTGATTAGATCATCCGATTTTTTGCAAACGGTCTGCGTGTTAAGGCACAACGCACAAAACCTTGCCTTTTTAGCATTACTTCCAATATATTTCACTCTTTCATTATGTCTCTTAGTTGATCTGCCTATCACTTTTCTTATTCCCCTTTCTGTTTTTTTGTCTTCTGTTTTTGGCCTTATTTCGTCCTCTTCTGATTCCTTGCAAAGATTCCTACCCCCATGTCATATTCGTTTAGACGCTCCCCAGCCACTCTCGGAATCTCCTCCTCCTGGAACATCAGTCCCGGTTCTGCCCAGATTAAACCCGTCCAGTTTGCACTTGTCCCGCCCTCCACCACAACTGGTCCCAATGCTCCAAGATTTTCAAACGCTCCACCTGACAACATTTCTTCAGCCATGTATTTATCCAATACATCCTGCTATTTATACTCTGACTAGTACGTGGCACTTGTGTAATCCGAAAATAACAACTTCTCAACGTTCTTCAAAACGCCCCATCTTCTCCTTTCAGGACCTCATCCCCTTTTTTGTTACCTGTGTCGTTGGTACCATGCGCCCACTACTACTGGCTATTCACCCTCCCCCGCCAGAATGTCCTCTATTCGGTACAAGGTACCGCGCAGGTCAAGGAGACACAGCCTGAGTGAGTGAGACACAGACATAGTGAGAATTTGGTAATTTGGTGCAGTGAGGTAATTGGGAAAGGTAAGTGGTTTATCAAATTTTGCTGTTTTTCAGTTAGAAGTGCAGTGTAGATAAGTGTCTGATTGGCTGAAGCTGCCCCCACCCTAATTGCTGAGAGGCAGTTATCTGGCAGTCACCTGAGGCCTGTTAAGGGGCACAAAGGTACACGTTGTATTCTTCTCTTTGACGTTTTAGTGTGAGTCATCCTAAAGTCTGTATAAAAGACAGACAAAAAGCGCACTGAGTAAGCATTGCGCTGGTCAAGGAGACACAGCCTTAGTGAGTGAGACACAGACAGAGTGAGAGTTTGGTAATTTCTTGCAGTGAGGTAATTCGGTGAAGAGTGGGAGAAGGTGCTTTTTCCCGACTGTTTTGTTCTCTCTCTTTCTTCGGGACTAATTTCGGGAGCCGTTCGGAGGAGGAGGAGCAGTCTCTGTGAGTATAAAAACCTAACGGTAACTTCCTGTTTTCCAGTTTGTTTTCCAAAAGTGACATCAGAGGGAAGCTGCGATCTGATTGGTTGATAGCAAATCTGCCCCAAATTAAAAAAAAACATAGCTAAACTCGTAAACTTAAATTAAACTAATTAATTAATTAGGGATGGCTGGTCAGGTGATGTGCTTGAGCTGCTTGATGTGGGAGCTGGCAGATCCCATTGCGAGCTGCAGCGACCACATCTGCAGTAAGTGTTGGCTGCTCGAAGAGCTCCGGCTCAGAGTTGATGAGCTGGAGTCTGAGCTTCAAACACTGAGGCACATCCGGGAGGGGGAGACATACCTGGACACTGTGTTTCAGGAGGCAGTCACACCTGTCAGAGTAAGTAGTTTAAATCCTGCCAGTGGCCAGGGACAGCAGGGTGTGACTGCAAGTCAGGCAGGTAAAGGGAACCAGCAGTCAGGAACTCAGGAGCCTCAGCCCTTGACTCTGTCCAACAGGTATGAGGTACTTGCTCCCTGTGTGGATGGCGAACAGGGCTGCAGGAAGGATGAGTCAGCTGACCAAGGCACCATGGTTCAGCAGGCCATTCAAGGGGAGGGAGTAAATAGGCAAGTTGTAGTTGTAGGGGATTCTATTATCAGGGGGATAGATAGTATCAATTGTGAGCAGAATAAAGAGTCCCGCATGGTATGTTGCCTGCCCGGTGCTAGGGTGCGGGACATCTCTGACTGGCTTGAAAGGATACTGGAGAGGGAGGGGGAGGATCCAGTTGTTGTGGTCCATGTCGGTACCAACAACATAGGCAAGTCTAGGAAAGAGGACCTTTTTAGCGATTATAAAGAGCTAGGATTCAAATTAAGAAACAGGTCCTCGAGGGTCATAATCGACGGATTACTGCCCGAGCCACGTGCAAATTGGCATAGGGTGGCAAGAATAAGGGAAGTTAACACGTGGCTGAAAGAGTGGTGTGGGAAAGAGGGATTCCTTTTCATGGGACACTGGCATCAGTTTTGGGACAGGGGGGACCTTTACCGTTGGGATGGTCTCCACCTGAATCGAGCTGGGATAGTGTTCTGGCAAAAAGAGTAAATAGGGTGGTCAATAGGACTTTAAACTAAAGATTGTGTGTGCGGGGGGCGGGGGGGGGGGGTGGTGGAAGTCAGGGAACCAAGAGGTGAAGTAATCAGTGGGAAGCGTAGCTGCTGAGGAATACAAAAAAGCATGAAAAGACAAAACTCCGGAGAGGTTACGATAGTCCCCATCCCACAAAATATGACAGAGTGCATGGAAAGGCTCAGTAAACCAAGGTCCACCACACTAAGAAAACAAAAAGGGACGGTCAATAGAGAATTAAAGGTGCTATATTTAAATGCGTGCAGTGTACGGAACAAGGTAGATGAGCTTGTGGCCCAGATTGTGACTGGCAGGTATGATGTGGTAGGCATCACAGAGACCTGGTTGCAGGGGGTTCAGGACTGGCATTTAAACATCCAGGGATTCACAACCTATCGAAAAGACAGAGAGGTGGGCAGAGGGGGCGGGGTTGCCTTGTTAATTAGGAATGAAATTAAATCAATAGCACTAAACGACATAGGGTCAGATGATGTGGAGTCTGTGTGGGTAGAGTTGAGGAACCACAAAGGCAAAAAAACCATAATGGGAGTTATGTACAGGCCTCCTAACAGTGGTCAGGACCGGGGGCACAAAATGCACCACGTAATAGAAAGTGCATGTCAGAAAGGCAAGGTCACAGTGATCATGGGGGACTTCACTATGCAGGTGGAGAGGGTAAATAATGCTGCCAGTGGACCCAAGAAAAGGGAATTCATTGAATGTTTACAGGAGGGCTTTTTGGAACAGCCTGTGATGGAGCCCACGAGGGAACAGGCCATACTGGACTTAGTGTTATGTAAAAGAGCCAGACTTGATTAAAGATCTTAAAGTAAGGGAGCACTTCGGAGGCAGTGATCATAATATGGCAGAATTCAATCACCAATTTGAAAGAAAGAAGGTAGAAACAGATGTAAAGTTGATACAGTTAAATAAAGGTAACTACAGGGGCATGAGGGAGGAACTGACGAAAATCGACTTGGAGCAGAGCCTAGTGGGAAAGACAGTAGAACAGCAATGGCAGGAGTTTCAGGGAGTAATTGAGGACACAGTACAGAGGTTCATCCCAAAGAAAAGAAAGGTTATCAGAGGGGGGATTCGGCAGCCATGGCTGACAAAGGACGTTAGGGAATGCATCAAAGCAAAAGAGAAAGCCTATAATGTGGAAAAGAGTAGTGGGAAGTCAGAAGATTGGGAAGGCTACAAAAACAAACAGAGGATAACAAAGAGAGAAATAAGGAAAGAGAGGATCAAATATGAAGGTAGGCTAGCCAGTAACACTAGGAATGATAGTAAAAGTTTCTTTAAATACTTTAAAAACGAACGGGAGGCGAAAGTTGACATTGGGCCGCTCCAAAATGACGCTGGTAATCTAGTGATGGGAGACAAAGAAATAGCTGAGGAACTAAATAATTACTTTGCGTCAGTCTTCACAGTAGAAGACATGAGTAATATCCCAACAATTCCGGAGAGTCAGGGGGCAGAGTTGAATATGGTAGCCATCACAAAGGAGAAAGTGCTAGAGAAACTAAGTGGTCTAAAAATTGATAAATCTCCGGGCCCAGAAGAGCTACATCCCAGAGTTCTAAAGGAGATAGCTGAAGAAATAGTGGAGGCGTTAGTTATGATCTTTCAAAAGAGTCACTGGAGTCATGGAAAGTCCCAGAGGATTGGAAAATCGCTGTTGTAACCACCCTGTTCAAGAAGGGAACAAGAAAAAATATGGAAAATTATAGGCCAATTAGCCTAACCTCGGTTGTTGGCAAGATTCTAGAATCCATTGTTAAGGATGCGATTTCTAAATTCCTGGAAGTGCAGGGTCGGATTTGGACAGGTCCGCATTGATTTAGTCAGGGGAGGTCGTGCCTGACAAACCTGTTAGAGTTCTTTGAAGAGATAACAAATAGGTGAGACCAAGGAGAGCCAATGGATGTTATCTATCTTGACTTCCAAAAGGCCTTTGATAAGGTGCCTCACGGGAGACTGCTGAGTAAAATAAGGGCCCATGGTATTCGAGGCAAGGAACTAACATAGATTGGCGATTGGCTGTCAGGCAGAAGGCAGAGAGTTGGGATAAAAGGTTCTTTTTCGGAATGGCAACCGCTAGCGAGTGCTGACCCGCAGGGTTCAGTGTTGGGGCCACAGCTGTTCTCTTTATATATTAACGATCTAGATGACGGGACTGGGGGCATTCTGGCTATGTTTGCCGATGATACAAAGATAGGTGGAGGGGCAGGTAGTATGGAGGAGGTGGGGACGCTCCAGAAAGATTTAGACAGTTTAGGAGGGTGGTCCAAGAAATGGCTGATGAAATTCAACGTGGGCAAGTGCGAGGTCTTGCACTTTGGAAAAAAGAATAGAGGCTGGGCCATCTTCTAAACGGAGACAAAATTCATAATACTGAAGTGGAAAGGAACTTAGGAGTCCTAGTCCAGGATTCTCTAAAGGTAAACTTGCAGGTAGAGTCCGTAATTAAGAAAGCAAATGCAATGTTGTCATTCATCTCAAGAGGCTTGGAATGTAAAAGCAGGGATGTACTTCTGAAGCTTTATAAAGCATTAGTTAGGCCCCATTTAGAATACTGTGAGCAATTCTGGTCCCCACACCTCAGGAAGGACATACTGGCACTGGAGCGGGTCCAGCGGAGATTCACACGGATGATCCCAGGAATGGTAGACCTAACATACGATGAACGTCTGAGGATCCAGGGATTATATTCATTGGAGTTTAGGTGGTTGAGGGGAGATCTAATAGAAACTTACAAGATAATGAATGGCTGAGATAGGGTGGATGTAGGGAAGTTGTTTCCATTAGCAGAGGAGACTAGGACCCGGGAGCACAGCCTTAGAATAAAAGGGAGTCACTTTAGAACATAGATGAGGAGACATTTCTTCAGCCAGAGAGTGGTGGGTCTGTGGAATTCATTGCCACAGAGGGCGGTGGAGGCCGGGACGTTGAGTGTCTTTCAGACAGAAGTTGATAAATTCTTGATTTCTCGAGGAATTAAGGGCTATGGAGAGAGAGCGGGTAAATGGAGTTGAAATCACCCATGATTGAATGGTGGAGTGAACTCGATGGGCCGAATGGCCTTACTTCCGCTCCTATGTCTTCTGGTCTCCTGGTCTTAAAGGTAGCCTTCATCCTCGCAGGAGGGAGACAACATACCATCTTGGAGTCTCGTTTGCAGCCATAGAAACGTCTATCGATTCGTCTTACAATTGAATCCCCTATAATTATTGCATTTACACATATTTTATTCCCCGCCTGTGCAATAGAAGCAACCGTGGTGCAATTAATTTGTCTACTGTTGTTTTCCCCAGAGAAGTTATTCCCCTCAACAGTTTCCAAAGCGCTATATCTGATTTCGAGGGGAATGACCACAGGAGATTTCTGTATTGCCTGCCTAGTTTTTGACACTTGTTCTGCCTCGTGGTTTCCCATTTCCTTCTTGCCTGTGGAGTCTGTGCCTCCGGTGTCACCACCTCACTACACGTGCAATGAACGACGCTCTCCGCCTCGTCGATGCTCCACAGTGTCCCCACCCGCCAGTCCAGCTGCGAAACCCGGGCTTCCAAGGGCTGCAGCTGGATGCACTTCCTGCAAACAGGCGAGCTCCAGGCACTGAAAATGTTCTCCGCCTCCCACAACAAGGCGGAGAAGCAAATCAAGTCTTTGAAAACTTCTGCCATGACGTAACCTTATAAATTATACCTTCAGAAGATGCTTAATATCTGATTGTATTCAATACTCTAGGGCCCTTCATTCCTTGTCCCCGTTACTAGCATCTGTAGACCTTACATATTATGCAGATTGTGAACCCCACAACGGATTTTCAAGCTATATCAATGATTTAAGTTGTAAAGAGTTACGGGCCTTGCCCACTACTTGTAAATCAGCTCTCTCTCTCTTGAAACACTTCGGCAGTGATTCCCTCCCTACCCCCTCCTCTAACCAAAAAAACAACAACCGCTGTTAAGATCTAGAGGAAGGCTCGATGGCAGGTAGAAGTCGAAAGAAGTTGAACCGTGACGTCACAGCCTGCAGGTAAGGGACTGGCTGTTGACTGGTAAGTAGTTTTTCTTTTATTTTCCCTCAGATATTATCGTGCGGGGTTTGCTGAGTGAGTGCTTGCTGAGAAGGGGAGTGAATAACAGGTAAGCTCTTTCTTTTTCTTTTTTATCTGGAGGAGATGGCAGGGAAGGTTGTGCAATGATCCTCCTGCAGAATGTTTGACGTGAGGGACGCCGTCAGTGTCCCTGCTGATTTCATCTGTGGGAAGTGCACCCATCTACACCTCCTCTGAAACCGCGTTAGGGAACTGGAGCTGGAGCTGGATGAACTTCGGATCATTCGGGAGGCAGAGGTGGTCATAGATAGAAGCTTCAGGGGTGTAGTTACTCCGAAGAATAAAGATAGATGGGTGACGGTGAGAGGGTCTGGAAGGAAGCAGTCAGTTCAGGGATCCCCTGTGGTCGTTCCCCTTAGTAACAGGTATACCGCTTTGGATACTGATGGGGGGGGCTTACCAGGGGTAAGCCATGGGGTACAGGTCTCTGGCACAGAGTATGTGCCTGTTGCTCAGAAGAGAAGGGGGAGAGGAGTAGAGCATTAGTCATTGGAGACTCCATAGTTAGGGGCATAGATCGGGGATTCTGTAGGAACCAGAGATACTCGCGGTTGGTGTGTTTCCTCCCAGGTGCCAGGGTGCATGATGTCTCGGATCGTGTTTTCGGGATCCTTAAGGAGGAGGGGGAGCAGCTCCAAGTCGTGGTCCACATAGGTACCAACGACATAGGTAGGAAAAGGGATAGGGATGTAAGGCAGGAATTCAGGGAGCTAGGGTCTAGGAAAAACAGAGTTATTATCTCTGGGTTGTTACCCGTGCCACGTGATACCGAGACGATGAATAGGGAGAGAGAGGAGTTGAACACGTGGCTACAGGGATGGTGCAGGATGGAGGGCGACAGATTTCTGGATAATTGGGGCTCATTCTGGGGTCGGTGGGACCTCTACAAATGGGATGCTCTACATCTCGATCAGATGGGTAACAATATCTTGGGAGAGGGGTGGGGTGGGGGGATTTGCTAATGCTCTTCGGGAGGGTTTGAACTAGTTCAGCAGGGGCTTGGGAACCTGAATTGTATTTCCAGTGTACAGGAGGGTGAGAGTAATGAGGTCATGAGTAAGATTTCAAAGTTGCAGGAGTCTACCGGCATGCACGAAGGTGATTTAAAGTGTGTCTTCTTCAATGCCAGGAGCATCTGGAATAAGGTGGGTGAACTTGCGGCATGGGTTGGTACCTGGGACTTTGGTGTTGTGGCCATTTCGGAGACATGGATAGAACAGGGCCAGTAATGGTTGTTCCAGGTGCCGCGGTTTAGATATTTCAGTAAGCTCAGGGAAGGTGGTAAAAGCGGGGGGGGGGGGGGTGGCATTGTTAGTCAAGGACAATATTACGGTGGCAGAAAGGATGTTTGATGAGGACTCGCCTACTGAGGTAGTATGGGCTGAGGTTAGCAACAGGAAAGGAGAGGTCACTCTGTCAGTGGTTTTCTATAGGCCACCGAAAAGTTCAATAGATGTAGAGGAAATGATTGCAAAGATGATTCTAGATGGGAGCGAAAGCAACAAGGTAGTTGTTATAGGGGACTTTAACTTTCAAAATATTGACTGGAAACGCTATAGTTCGAGTACTTTAGATTGGTCTGTTTTTGTCCAATGTGTGCAGGAGGGTTCCCTGACACAGTATGTAGATCGGCCAACGAGAGGCGATGCCATATTAGATTTGGTACTGGGTATTGAACCAGGACAGGTGTTTTATTTGTAGGTAGGTGGGAACTTTGGTGATAGTGACCACAATTCGATTAAGTGTACTTTAATGATGGAAAGTGATAGGTATATACAGCAGGGGAAGTGTTTTGTCTGGGGGAAAGACAATTATGATGCGATGAGGCAAGACCATAAGACCATAAGACATAGGAGCGGAAGTAAGGCCATTCGGCCCATCGGCTCCACTCCACCATTCAATCATGGCTGATTTCAACTCCATTTACCCGCTCTCTCTCCATAGCCCTTAATTCCTCGAGAAATCAAGAATTTAACAACTTTTGTCTGAAAGTCACTCAACGTCCCGGCCTCCACCGCCCTCTGTGGCAATGAATTCCACAGACCCACCACTCTCTGGCTGAAGAAATTTCTCCTAATCTCTGTTCTAAAGTGACTCCCTTTTATTCTAAGGCAGTGCCCCCGGGTCCTAGTCTCCCCTGCTAATGGAAACAACTTCCCTACATCCACCCTATCTAAGCCATTCATTATCTTGTAAGTTTCTATTAGATCTCCCCTCAACCTCCTAAACTCCAATGAATATAATCCCAGGATCCTCAGACGTTCATCGTATGTTCGGCCTACCATTCCTGGGATCATCCGTGTGAATCTCCGTTGGACCCGCTCCAGTGCCAGTATGTCCTTTCTGAGGTGAGGGGACCAAAATTGTTCACAGTATTCTAAATGGGGCCTAGCTAATGCTTTATAAAGCTTCAGACGTACATCCCTGCTTTTATATTCCAAGCCTCTTGTGATGAATGACAACATTGCATTTGCTTTCTTAATTACGGACTCAACCTGCAAGTTTACCTTTAGAGAATCCTGGACTAGGACTCCTAAGTTCCTTTCCACTTCAGTATTATGAATTTTGTCTCCGTTTAGAAGATGGCCCAGCCTCTATTCTTTTTTCCAAAGTGCAAGACCTCGCACTTGCCCACGTTGAATTTCATCAGCCATTTCTTGGACCACTCTCCTAAACTGTCTAAATCTTTCTGCAGCCTCCCCATCTCCTCCATACTACCTGCCCCTCCACCTATATTTGTATCATCGGCAACTTAGCCAGAATGCCCGCAGTCCCGTCATCTGGATCGTTAATATATAAAGAGAACAGCTGTGGCCCCAACACTGAACCCTGCGGGACACCACTCGTCACCGGTTGCCATTCGGAAAAAGAACCTTTTATCCCAACTCTCTGCCTTCTGCCTGGCAGCCAATCGTCAGTCCATGTTAGTACCTTGCCTCGAATTCCATGGGCCCTTATTTTACTCAGCAGTCTCCCGTGAGGCACCTTATCAAAGGCCTTTTGGAAGTCAAGATAGATAACATCCATTGGCTCGCCTTGGTCTAACCTATTTGTTATCTCTTCAAAGAATTCTTCAGGTTTGTCAGGCACGACCTCCCCTTACTAAATCCATGCAGACTTGTCCTAATTTGACCCTGCATTTCCAAGAATTTAGAAATCTTATCCTTAACAATGGATTCTAGAATCTTGCCAACAACCGAGGTTAGGCTAATTGGCCTATAATTTTCCTTCTTTTTCCTTGTTCCCTTCTTGAACAGGGGGGTTACAACAGCGATTTTCCAATCCTCTGGGACTTTCCCGGACTCCAGTGACTTTTGAAAGATCATAACTAACGCCTCCACTATTTCTTCAGCTATCTCCTTTAGAACAAACAAAGAACAAAGAACAAAGAAATGTACAGCACAGGAACAGGCCCTTCGGCCCTCCAAGCCCGTGCCGACCATACTGCCCGACTAAACTACAATCTTCTACACTTCCTGGGTCCGTATCCTTCTATTCCCATCCTATTCATATATTTGTCAAGATGCCCCTTAAAAGTTCCTATCGTCCCAGCCTCCACTACCTCCTCCGGTAGTGAGTTCCAGGCACCCACTACCCTCTGCGTAAAAAACTTGCCTCGTACATCTACTCTAAACTTTGCCCCTCTCACCTTAAACCTATGCCCCCTAGTAATTGACCCCTCTACCCTGGGGAAAAGCCTCTGACTATCCACTCTGTCTATGCCCCTCATAATTTTGTATACCTCTATCAGGTCGCCCCTCAACCTCCTTCGTTCCAGTGAGAACAAACCGAGTTTATTCAATCGCTCCTCATAGCTTATGCCCTCCATACCAGGCAACATTCTGGTAAATCTCTTCTGCACCCTCTCTAAAGCCTCCACATCCTTCTGGTAGTGTGGCGACCAGAATTGAACACTATACTCCAAGTGTGGCCTAACTAAGGTTCTATACAGCTGCAACATGACTTGCCAATTCTTATACTCAATGCCCCGGCCAATGAAGGCAAGCATGCCGTATGCCTTCTTGACTACCTTCTCCACCTGTGTAGCCCCTTTCAGTGATCTGTGGACCTGTACTCCTAGATCTCTTTGACTTTCAATACTCTTGAGGGTTCTACCATTCACCGTATATTCCCTACCTGCATTAGCCCTTCCAAAATGCATTACCTCACATTTGTCCAGGTTAAACTCCATCTGCCATCTCTCCGCCCAAGTCTCCAGACAATCTAAATCCTGCTGTATCCTCAGACAGTCCTCATCGCTATCCGCAATTCCACCAACCTTTGTGTCGTCTGCAAACTTACTAATCAGACCAGTTACATTTTCCTCCAAATCATTTATATATACTACAAAGAGCAAAGGTCCCAGCACTGATCCCTGTGGAACACCACTGGTCACAGCCCTCCAATTAGAAAAACATCCCTCCATTGCTACCCTCTGCCTTCTATGGCCTAGCCAGTTCTGTATCCACCTTGCCAGTTCACCCCTGATCCCGTGTGACTTCACCTTTTGTACTAGTCTACCATGAGGGACCTTGTCAAAGGCCTTACTGAAGTCCATATAGACAACATCTACTGCCCTACCTGCATCAATCATCTTAGTGACCTCCTCGAAAAACTCTATCAAGTTAGTGAGACACGACCTCCCCTTCACAAAACCGTGCTGCCTCTCACTAATACGTCCATTTGCTTCCAAATGGGAGTAGATCCTGTCTCGAAGAATTCTCTCCAGTAATTTCCCTACCACTGAAGTAAGGCTCACCGGCCTGTAGTTCCCGGGATTATCCCTGCCACCCTTCTTAAACAGAGGAACAACATTGGCTATTCTCCAGTCCTCCGGGACATCCCCTGAAGACAGCGAGGATCCAAAGATTTCTGTCAAGGCCTCAGCAATTTCCTCTCCAGCCTCCTTCAGTATTCTGGGGTAGATCCCATCCGGCCCTGGGGACTTATCTACCTTAATATTTTTTAAGACACCCAACACCTCGTCTTTTTGGATCACAATGTGACCCAGGCTATCTACACCCCCTTCTCCAGACTCAACATCTACCAATTCCTTCTCTTTGGTGAATACTGATGCAAAGTATTCATTTAGTACCTCGCCCATTTTCTCTGGCTCCACACATAGATTCCCTTGCCTATCCTTCAGTGGGCCAACCCTTTCCCTGGCTACCCTCTTGCTTTTTATGTAAGTGTAAAAAGCCTTGGGATTTTCCTTAACCCTATATGCCAATGACTTTTCATGGCCCCTTCTAGCCCTCCTGACTCCTTGCTTAAGTTCCTTCCTACTTTCCTTATATGCCACACAGGCTTCGTCTGTTCCCAGCCTTTTAGCCCTGACAAATGCCTCCTTTTTCTTTTTGACGAGGCCTACAATATCATTCGTCATCCAAGGTTCCCGAAAATTGCCGTATTTATCTTTCTTCCTCACAGGAACATGCCTGTCCTGTATTCCTTTCAACTGACACTTGAAAGCCTCCCACATGTCAGATGTTGATTTGCCCTCAAACATCCGCCCCCAATCTATGTTCTTCAGGTCCCGCCTAATATTGTTATAATTAGCCTTCCCCCAATTTAGCACATTCATCCTCGGACCACTCTTATCCTTGTCCACCAGTACTTTAAAACTTACTGAATTGTGGTCACTGTTACCGAAATGCTCCCCTACTGAAACATCTACCACCTGGCCGGGCTCATTCCCCAATACCAGGTCCAGTACCGCCCCTTCCCTAGTTGGACTGTTTACATATTGTTTTAAGAAGCCCTCCTGGATGCTCCTTACAAACTCTGCCCCGTCTAAGCCCCTGGCACTAAGTGAGTCCCAGTCAATATTGGGGAAGTTGAAGTCTCCCATCACCACAACCCTGTTGTTTTTACTCTTTTCCAAAATCTGTCTACCTATCTGCTCCTCTATCTCCCGCTGGCTGTTGGGAGGCCTGTAGTATACCCCCAACATTGTGACTGCACCCTTCTTGTTCCTGATCTCTACCCATATAGCCTCACTGCCCTCTGAGGTGTCCTCTCGCTGTATAGCTGTGATACTCTCCTGAACAAGTAACGCAACTCCGCCTCCCCTTTTACATCCCCCTCTATCCCGCCTGAAACATCTAAATCCTGGAACGTTTAGCTGCCAATCCTGCCCTTCCCTCAACCAGGTCTCTGTAATGGCAACAACATCATAGTTCCAAGTAGTAATCCAAGCTCTAAGTTCATCTGCCTTACCCGTAATGCTCCTTGCATTAAAACATATGCACTTCAGGCCACCAGACCCGCTGTGTTCAGCAACTTCTCCCCGTCTGCTCTGCCTCAGAGCCACACTGTCCCTATTCCCTAGTTCTCCCTCAACGCTCTCACCTTCTGACCTATTGCTCCCGTGCCCACCCCCCTGCCATACTAGTTTAAACCCTCCCGTGTGACACTAGCAAATCTCGCGGCCAGAACTCTGGGATGTAGTCCATCTGGGCCCTGAGATTTATCAATTTCTAGACCTCTTAGTTTCTCTAGCACTTTCTCCATTGTGATGGCTACCATATTCAACTCTGCCCCCTGACTCTCCGGAATTGTTGGGATATTACTCATGTCTTCTACTGTGAAGACTGACGCAAAGTAATTATTTAGTTCCTCAGCTATTTACTTGTCTCCCATCACAAAATTAGCAGCGTCATTTTGGAGCGGCCCAATGTCAACTTTTGCCTCCCGTTTGTTTTTAATGTATTTAAAGAAACATTTACTATCATTCCTAATGTTACTGGCTAGCCTACCTTCATATTTGATCCTCTCTTTCCTTATTTCTCTCTTTGTTATCCTCTGTTTGTTTTTGTAGCCTTCCCAATCTTCGGACTTCCCACTACTCTTTGCCACGTTAAAGGCTTCCTCTTTTGCTTTGATGCATTCCCTAACTTCCTTTGTCAGCCATGGCTGCCTAATCCCCCCTCTGATAACCTTTATTTTCTTTGGGATGAACCTCTGTACGGTGTCCTCAATTACTCCCAGAAACTCCTGCCATTGTTGTTCTACTGTCTTTCCCACTAGGCTCTGCTCCCAGTCGATATTCGTCAGTTCCTCCCTCATGCCTCTGTAGTTACCTTTATTTAACTGTAACACCTTTACGTCTGATTCCACCTTCTTTCTTTCAAATTGGTGATTGAATTCTACCATATTATGATCACTGCCTCCTAAGTGCTCCCATGGTGCCTTGGTCAGCTGACTCATCCTTCCTGCAGCCCTGTTCGCCATCCACACAGGGAGCAAGTGCCTCATACCTGTTGGACAGAGTCAAGGGCTGAGGCTCCTGAGATCCTGACTGCTGGTTCCCTTTACCTGCCTGACTTGCAGTCACACCCTGCTGTCCCTGGCCACTGGCAGGATTTAAACTACTTACTCTGACAGGTGTGACTGCCTCCTGAAACACAGTGTCAAGGTAAGTCTCCCCCTCCCGGATGTGCCTCAGTGTTTGAAGCTCAGAATCCAGCTCATCAACTCTGAGCCGGAGCTCTTCGAACAGCCAACACTTACTGCAGATGTGGTCGCTGCAGCTCGCAATGGGAGCTGCCAGCTCCCACATCAAGCAGCTCAAGCACATCACCTGACCAGCCATCACTAATTAATTAATTCGTTTAATTTAAGTTTATGAGTTTAGCTGTGTTTTTTTTAAATTTGGGGCAGATTTGCTATCAACCACTCAGATCACAGCTTCCCTCTGGATGCATCGGATGGAGAGGAAAACTGAAGAGGATGGGCACAATGGAAATGTGGAGCTTGTTCAAGGAACAGCTACTGCGTGTCCTTGGTAAGTATGTACCTGTCAGGCAGGGAGGAAGTGGTCGAGCAAGGGAACCGTGGTTTACAAAAGCAGCCGAAACACTTGTCAATTGGAAGAAGGAGGCTTATGTAAAGATGAGACATGAAGGTTCAGTTCGGGCGCTCGAGAGTTACAAGTTAGCTAGGAAGGAGCTAAAGAGAGAGCTAAGAAGAGCCAGGAGGGGACATGAGAAGTATTTGTCAGGGAGGATCAAGGATAACCCTAAAGCTTTCTATAGATATGTCAGGAATAAACGAATGACTAGGGTAAGAGTAGGGCTAGTCAAGGACAGTAGTGGAAAGTTGTGCTTGGAGTCCGAGGAGATAGGAGAGGTGCTAAATGAATATTTGTCGTCAATATTGACACAGGAAAAAGACAATGTTGTCGAGGAGAATACTGAGATTCAGACTACTACACTAGAAGGACTTGCGGTTAATAAGGAGGAGGTGTTAGCAATTCTGGAAAGTGTGAAAATAGATAAGTCCCCTGGGCCGGATGGGATTTACCCTAGGATTCTCTGGGAAGATCGGGAGGAGATTGCTGAGCCTTTGGCTTTTATCTTTAAGTCATCCTTGTCTACAGGAATAATGCCACAAGACTGGAGGATAGCAAATGTTGTCCCCTTGTTCAAGAAGGGGAGTAGAGACAACCCCGGTAACTATAGACCAGTGAGCCTTACTTCTGTTGTGGGCAAAATCTTGGAAAGGTTTATCAGAGATAGGATGTATAATCATCTGGAAAGGAATAATTTGATTAGAGATAGTTAACACGATTTTGTGAAGTGTAGGTCGTGCCTCACAAACCTTATTGAGTTCTTTGAGAAGGTGACCAAACAGGTGGATGAGGGTAAAGCAGTTGATGTGGTGTATATGGATTTCAGTAAGGCGTTTGATAAGGTACCCCACGGTCGGCTACTGCAGAGAATATGGAGGCATGGGATTCAGGGTCATTTAGCAGTTTGGATCAGAAATTGGCTAGCTGGAAGAAGACAAAGGATGGTGCTTGATGGGAAATGTTCAGACTGGAGTCCAGCTACTAGTGCTGTACCATAAGGATCTGTTTTGGGGTCACTGCTGTTTGTCATTTTTATAAATGACCTGGAGGAGGGCGCAGAATAATGGGTGAGCAAATTTGCAGATGACACTAAAGTCAGTGGAGTTATGGACAGTGCGGAAGGATGTTACAAGTTACCCAGGGACATAGATAAGCTGCAGCACTGGGCTGAGAGGTGGCAAATGGAGTTTAATGCAGAAAAGTGTGAGGTGATTCATTTTGGAAGGAATAACAGGAAGACAGAGTACTGGGCTAATGGTAAGATTCTTGGCAGTGTGGATGAGCAGAGAAATCTCGGTGTCCATGTACATCGATCCCTGAAAGTTGCCACCCAGGTTGAGAGGGTTGTTAAGAAGGCGTACGGTGTGGTAGCTTTTATTGGTAGAGGGATTGAGTTTCGGAGTCATGAGGTCATGTTGCAGCTGTACAAAACTCTGGCGCGGCCGCATTTGGAGTATCGCGTGCAATTCTGGTTGCCGCATTACAGGGCAGATGTGGACGCATTGGAAAGGGTGCAGAGGAGATTTACCAGAATGTTGCCTGATTATGGAGTGAAGATCTTATGAGGAAAGGCTGAGGGACTTGAGGCTGTTTTCGTTAGAGAGAAGAAGGTTAAGAGGTGACTTAATTGAAGCAAATAACATGATCAGAGGATTGGATAGGGCGGACAGTGAAAGCCTTTTTCCTCGGATGGTGATGTCTAGCAGGAGGGGGCATAGCTTTTAATTGAGGGGAGGTAGATATAGGACAGATGTCAGAGGTATGTTCTTTACTCAGAGGGTAGTATGTGCGTGGAATGCCCTGCCTGCAACAGCAGTGGACTCGCCAACACTAAGGCCATTGGCTAGACATATGGACGATAAGGGAATAGTGTAGATGGGCTTTAGAGTAGTTTCACAGGTCGGCGCAACATCGAGGGCCGAAGGGCCTGTACTGCGCTGTAATGTTCTATGTTCTATGAAGCTTTTTCTCCCATTTCTACCTATCTACCTGTTTCCGCCCAAATGCTAAAACACCCTGACTCAGCCAATCAGCTCTCACAGTGCAGATAATTTAGCACTTAGACATCTCCGCTTTTATCGGTTTCAAATTTAAATTGTCTAGAAATGGTTTGAACCAGTTGAACAATTAACCTGCCAACGCTAAATTTGAGTATAACTTAACCGACCCCTGTGTTAAGAATGGAAGACACTAAAGTGCAGGTTTTAGTTACCCAATTAAAGAACTAATTAATCTAATGTGGATGCAAGTTTAACTACAATTAATTTCCTTATCACTCTCCACTTGAAATCCCTCTTTCCCCTAACTCGAAAAGCAATGCCACACTATCTACCAGCAATGACAGTGCACACATGGCATCAGTAATGCTGACTGCCAATGAAGCAATCGTTGACTGTTGTAAAAAGCCATCTGTGTCACTATTATCTATTACGAAAGGCAATTTGTTATCGTCTCTAGCCTAAATGTGAATCCATATAGCATGTTGTCGACAGTTAACTGTATTGGGAGAAAATTCTGATCTTGCTATTCGAATAAAATCGACGGATATTTGTTGAAATGAAAGCGCAAAACGTCGGTTTCTGATAGACCGATGCGGAAGGGAAATATTACCTTTCCTGGATTGTAATTCCTTTGGATCTGAAAAATAAATTGGTGCAGGTACATCAGCAGCGATATTGATAATTTCCCGAAAAGAAATTGCTGGTATGACGACATGGGAAGAAGCTGAAACTTGTGTCTATTACCATGGCAGACTTTTATATCCCCTGCTTGATGTCCAGTTGTATTCAAGACCATTGGTCTCAATAGTTGCACGTGGCGTTTAACGGGTGGTTGTTCCGCCTGTTTGCACGGTTAGCCAATTGAATCATATACTGCCAGCCTCTCAGTTCTATTGCATAACCAGTGATGTAACTCATTGTGGACGACAACCCTTTTAACCTCTCTTTGAGACTGTCATGTGAATCCAGATTTGTGCAACGATTAAATAAGTGTTTACACGTGCTTACGTCAATATGTGTAACACACCATCTGGAGTGCTTTTGTTGTGAAACCCAACTGTCATACTCTTCAACATATATCCATGTTTCTTCTTACTGGAGCCCACAGGACAACAGAATTGCAATGCAACGTTCATTATATCAATCAATCAGAAATTGGCAATCCCCGTTTTTCGAAGAAGTAGCCATATTGGATCCATATCACCGTTCTTAAAACATTTTTATCCGTTGCAAATTAATTTCCACTGGGTCTAATTAAAGCCACAGTGAATTTAGGAATATAATGTAAACTTGGCCGAGCGACAGTGACTAAACTGCGATATTTTTAAAAGACAGGTTGTGAGTGACTTGGAGTGGAACCTCCTGAGTATGATCTTGAAGTGTATCTGCTAACTTTATAGATTATATACGGTTAGAAGGTGTGCCTAAGGAGCCTTGGTGAGCCTCTGCAGTGCATCTTGCAGATGACACATACTTCTGCTAATGTGCATCGCTGGTGGAGGAGGTGAGTGCTCGCGGATGGGGTTACAGTCGAGAGGTCTGCTTTGTTCTGGATGTCGTTGAGCTTGTTGACTATTGTGAAAAGTGCACTCATCCAGGTAAATGTGTAGTAAATCATGACTTGTGCCTTGTAAATGGTGGGCAGGGTTTGATGAGTCACGCAGTGAAGCTTTGGCCATACGATTTAACTTGCTACATTTCAGAATGCTCATGTATCTGCGCTCAACTGAGTTTAAATTAATTGTAGAGTGCCATTGTTGAGTAAACTGATTTAAGCCCACTGAACCGCAAAACAATACGGACACGTTGAAAAATCAGTTTACACTGTTTTATATTGCAGTTAATTACATAACGGTGGGGTGTCAATTATATTATGACTATTCACAATAGTCAACAAGCTGTTTCTCAGCAGGTTCTGCTTTCAACGCTAGAAGCATTCTGATCTGGTGGAGTGTTTGTCCTATCCCCGTGATCTACAGCATTTTGCACTTCATCGAGTAAATTATTCGCACAGGAGAGCAACGCCGCTCTCTCGTAGGCTCTCCTACAAACCGCCAAAAAGGCACTGCCTCTGTAAAATTAAACCATGTTTAGAAATGCCGCCAAAATATGTGACTGGTTCACTGAATCCTTTGCCATTTAACAGTTAGAAAAAGGACGAATGGCTTCGATTGCCCATTTTCGTTTCTCCTTTCTCAACGACGGGTTGGAGGGTTTCTCACCGGTCTTATGGCATGTCTGATTCGCTTCCAAAGATATGAATGGCTTTCGACAGCTGCTGAACAATACGCTGTAGTTCACTTTTCTATTCAGATATGAGCCCAATAACCAGGCAATGAAGCTGATTGCCTCATATCAACATTTATTTGAGTTATTTTCCGAAAAATGCGGAACCATACGCACCCCATCAATATCGTTGGCACTAAAATCAGGCATTGCGTTTCTAACAACAATACTGCGGTAATACATTTCATTCGTGGTTTGCGGGCGCAGAACTGGCATTCGACACACTAATTTGTATCCCGAGAATTCCACCGACTGGAAATTGGGTCGTAGTACCCCACTATCGGGAAATATATGTTATTCCAGTTACACAAATGCCTTACCTGCTTTAACTCCCTTGCAACCTGCAGTTGGGCGGAGATGCAGATTAAGAGGTGAGGAAATTGCAAGTGCGATTGAAAATTATATACCTAGGATCAGAATCTTAACTTCTGGAGTTTGAACATTGTGCGTTGCAAGATACTTGGGTTACTGTAGAAGGTAGGCAATTGCCTTGCAAAGTCAGAAGTATCAATTGGTGTCCTATGTTTTACCTGTTCCCGACCCAGTTTACTACTTGGAGCGCCCGGTTGATTGGTACAGGCTGTTATTTCTTCCTCGCAATTTACTTATCAGATGGCATATATACAATACACAACCATAAGGACATATGTTTCGTCATAAATAATAGGTATTGCATACATCGCAGCAATGTGGACATAAAATAAAGTTTCATGAGAAAATGTGAACTGGTCACTTTGTAGTCTTTTAACATTTTTCTCTGTTGACCAAGACACGGAATGCATTGAAATTTGCCTTTACGATGGTTCATCAACACTATTTATCGTGTTGTTAAGCTTCACTCCCATTCACTTCATGCTAAATTATACTTTATGGCACCTCTACACAATGAAAATTTTCTTCAGGTTTTCCGAAATGTCCCCAGCTAGATTTTCGTTCAGAAAGACTGCTGTCTTCTAACTCCAGAGCGGTGTACCTCCTTGAACCGGTGTTCCTGAACAGGGACATAAAAGAACACTCCCCCCATGTTATTGATCGCTTTTAAATATCCAATCCCAACACTTTATTGGTCCAAGTTTCACCCGATTTAAACTGGAAACGTAGCCGAAAGTTACGGGTCAGTTTGGAAACCAATCTTTCATCGCGGCACAGACAGGATTGCATTCCTCAAAGTTTTGATGCTCATTCACCTTCAAGATATATTAATATGGGATATGTTATTCTTATTTGCTCCTGGCACAAAGAACAGTGTGTATATGCTAATTAAAGAGTCATCCAATTTAAGTCCTTCAATGCAGTAAATAATTTGGTCGGATTCTACCTTACCCAAAGAATCGGACATACAGCTGGAATCAAGTTGCTCCATCCGAGTGGACATTTCTTACAACGGAAGACATTAAAGATGCAATGTCTGCGATAATCAACGTGTAAAGACATTGACGTGAAATGTAAATTCACTAACTGAAATTATTTTAAAGAGTGCATTAAGTTAGAAGTATTTTGTTCGAATTCATTCTGGTTGGGCCAGCATTTAATGCCCATCCCAAGTTGCCATGCACATGGGATTAAAGGCGGTTCGTGGGAGTTAAAATTGATCGAAACGGATAGTGGAGAGGATCGTCTGACTACACTGCTATTCACATATCTTCCTGATAAGCTTCAGTGTGAACATGTCCATACCAACCTCAACACTTGGGGCGGAACGGTAGCATAGTGGTTAGCACTGTGCCTTCACAGCGGCAGAGTTCCAGGTTCGTTTCCCTGCTGGATCACTGTCTGCGTGGATCCTGCACATCCCCCCGCCCCCCCCCCCCCCCCTGTTTGCGTGGGTTTCATCCGGGTGCTCGGTTTCCTCCCACAGTCCAAAGACGTGCTGGTTCGGTGGATTGGCCATGATAAATTGCGCTTAGTGTCCAAAAAGGTTAGGAGAAGTTATTGGGTTAAGTGAATTGAGTTGAAGTGAGGGCTTAAGAGGGTCGGTGCAGACTCGATGGGCAGAATGGCCTCCTTCTGCACTGTATGTTCTATGTTCTTTGTTCTGACAGGTTGGTCAGAAATGCATAATCTGCAGACTGATTAGTTGATAACTATGTCACGCCTGGATTTCAAACGCCACCCTTGTAATCCTATTGGACTGAATATTAAGAATTGCATGGACTGCCTCCAATTTCCCTGTGTACATCAGTACATCATTTAGACCAAGATTACTTATAGATTCAATGGAAAGCGGAAGCCCTTGTGTGTCGCCCATTCGCTGAACACAGCTGCAATTTTGAGAGAACTTGCTGGAATAAATATGGCCGGAGAATGTCCATGAGGAGAATGGCATCTGTTTTGGAAAAGGCGGAAGCTACATCAGCTCTGACGTCGCAAATTAAACTTTCTCCGCTTAGACGGCGAAATACTCGTATCATACATAAAGGGCATCGGGGGATCTCTCCTGAAACGGAGCGTATGTGAAATTGCACGTTTTCATGGCGCGAATACTCTTACTCGTTGGTCTGTCGTGCTCCTGCAATGCATCCTTCCTCCTTATTTCCTATGATGTCAGGCAAGCGTGATTCCTGCACTTCTCTGGTTCTGGCTCATTGTATTATACTGAATTAACTGGTTCCTCTGTTGGAACTCCTGACCTTATCCCTCTCCTGAGCCAATGTTTCGAAATTTCAACGCTATCCTACATCTATTCCTAGTGTCAGTCCGCTCCATCGCCAACCATTTAAAAAAATAAGTCTTTCACACATTCTCCCCCTGTCCGTGTGCGATTCGCCCCCACAGCCCAAAGATGTGCAGGGTAGGTGGATTGGCCACACTAAATTTCCCCTTAATTGGAAAAAATGAATTGGGCACCCTAAATTTATATTTAAAAAAATGTCTTGCACCAATTTTCAATACTTGCTCTGGTACCCCCTCTGTGGCATCTGTGAAGCGCCTTGAACAAACTATACTCCGTTCTGGGAAATCAAATTTGAACTCCTTTAAATCAATGTTATTGTCCGGTAATGGATATTCTAAATTGTTCATCCGGAATTAACAATATCTCTTATTTGAGGTCGGCAACAGTTAAAATTCCCGTTTTGTACACAGAACATATCGTCAAACGTTCCAGTGTTTAACAAATTATTCGTCAGTTCCGAGACTGGTGAAGGTGTGCCTGTGATCCTGGCAATATCCAGGGGAATATCAGTATAGGGGGTATACTGATAAATATGTACATGAGATTGCTACATTCTCCACTGAGGGCTAGGTTTCAGAAGGAGCGTGTGTGTAATTCCGACATTGTGCACTTGGTGGTAGATTGGTGTAGGTTCGTGCGTTTGTGTGTGAGAGAGAGTCTGAAATTATCCACTAATGGGTAGATTGTGAAAGGTATTTGTCTGTGATACTGACATTCTTCACGAGGCGGTAGGCCGGTGAAGGTGCGTGTACGATTCTGACATTCTCCAGCAGAGGCAGGCTCATTAACATATGTGCGTAATTTTGAACAGGCTACACACGACTGCAATTGTTCGTCGGTGGTGGAATATTTGAATGTTTGTGGAAGAGGCAGTAGTCAAGTCGGTAGCTTTTCCCTGGAATGTGTTGATCTTGTTGAGTGTTTTTGGAGCTGCATTCTTCCAAGCAAATGGAACGTATTCGATTTTGCCCCTGACTTCTGCATTGTAGATGGTGGACAGTCTTTGGTTGTCAGGTGGTGAGTCACTCGCCGTAAGACACCCAGACTTTGACCTGCCCTGGTCGTTACAGTATTAACTGGCAAGTCCAGTTCAATTTCTGATCAATGGTAACCCCCACGGATGATCGTGCTGAATGTCAAGGGACGATAGTTAGATCCTCTCTTGCAGGAGATGAACATTTTCAAGCACTTCTTTGGCACAATTGTACCTTGCCACTTGTCAGCCCAATCCTAGATAATATCCAGGCCATGCTCCATTTGGACATGGACTGCCTCGTTATCGGAGGAGTCACAAATGTTGCAGAACATTGTGAAATCATCTGCGAAGATCCGACGTCTGACCATATGAAGGGATGGAAGGCACTCATGAAGCAGCTGGAGATAGTTTGGACCATCCTGAGGAATACCTGCAGTGAAATCCTGAATCGCAGATGATTGATCTGCAACCATCACAACCATGATCTTTTGTGACAGGAATGACTCCAACCAGCGGAGAGATTTTCCACTGAATCCCAATGACTCCAGTTTAGCTCCGTGATGCTATAGTCATGCAAATGCTGCGTTGGCGTGAAGAGTAGCCAGTTTCACCTCACCATTGGCATTCAGCTCTTTTGTCCGTGATTAAACCCAGGCTGGAATGAGGTCAAGATTGGAGTCATCCTGGCGGAACGCAAACTGAGCGTCCGCGAGCAGCTTACTGTTTAGTAAGTGTTGCTTGGCAGACCTGCTGATGATTCCTTCCATCACTTTGCTGCTGCCGAAGAGTAGACTGATAGGGTAGTAATTGGATGGAATCGATTTGTCATTTTACTTGTGTAATTTTTAGGCAACTTTCCACAGTGCTGGTCAGATGCAAGTGTTTTAATTGTACTGAACAGTTTGGCTTGTGGTGCGATGAATTCGGGAGCACAATTCTTCGGTACTATTGCCGGAATATTGTCAGATGCCTTCGTATTCTCAAATGCCTTCAACCGTTTCTTGATATCACGTGGAGTGAATGACATTGGCTGAAGACTGACATCACTGATGCTGAGTGACCTCTGGCGGAGAGCGAGATTAATCATCCACACGGCACTTCGGTTTGAAGGTTGTAGAGAATGCCTGAGTGTTGACGTTTGCACAGATGATCTGGACTCCGCCATCATTGAGGATTCGGAAATCTGTGGAACCTCTTGCTCCAGTGAGGTGTTTGATTGCCCACCACCATTCAAGGCTTCATGTGGCGGAACTGCGGATTTTACATCGAATTTGTTCGTTATGGATGCACGTTGCTCTTTCCAGTGTTACATCTTATGCTGGTTGCACAAAAATAGTCCTGTGTTGTAAATTCACCAGGCTCAATCTTCATTTCTTGGTATGCCTGGTGTTGCTCCTCGAATGCGCTCTCGTACTCTTCAGCGAACCAGGATAGATCACATGGCTTGGTGGCAATGATAGAGTGGGGGTATGCAGGGTCACGCTTTGCAGACTTTGGTGGAATACAATTCTGAAATTCTCCAGCGACGGGCATACTGGTGAAAGTGTGAGTATGATTCTGACACTCTCGACTATGCGGTAGATTAGTGATGATGCTTGTGTGCGATTTTGTAATCCAGCCCAGGATAAGATGGAACAAAATATGGTTGCGTTTATCGTTTATTATTTTTTCATGTACAAAAATGTTTCGTTTTACAAAGTTCAACGAAGAATTCCATTCCGAATTAATATGATATAACAATATATTCATCGGGAAGTTGAGGTCCAATAAACTGAATTAAATTGAATCAGTAAGGCAGCTCCTTTTAAATTTCAGGAGTTTAAATTAATTTATATTAAGCTAGTATTGGGCAGTGTAGGTTAACAAGGGCTGTCCCTCCCACTCACATAACTGGTTGGCAGTTAAGTGTCAGTCACTTTAATCTACTTTGATCTGAAAGCAAGTGGGAGAGGGGAGTCAATTCAGGACAGTTTAAAAAGAGCCACTTGTAAACTCACTCCCAGTGAGTTCTCCCAGTGAGCCAGAGAGAAGACAGCCAGGAGTGAGACACAGCAAAGAGTGAGTTTGGGAATTTGAATCGAGGTGGGAATTCGAAGCTGGGTGGGGAGGAAGTGCTTTTTATCCCTGGAAGTGCTTTTTATCCCTGGTAAGTGACTGGTAAATAGTGTTTCTGTTTCTTTTCATTGGTATAATTATTTATTTTTTTCTTCATTGTTTATTTGTTTATTTAAATTTTTTTGGGGGGAAATTGAAATTGTTGAAGTTAACCGAAGGTTTAAGACATGGCAGGAGATCTCAGACCCGTGTCATGCTCCTCGTGTGCGATGTGGGAGCTCAGGAACACGTCCACTGTCCCTGGCTCCTTCATGTGCATGAAGTGTGTCCAGTTGCAGCTCCTGTTAGACAGCTTGACGGCTCTGGAGCTGCGGATGGACTCACTTTGGAGCGTCCGGGACGCTGAGGTCGTCGTGGATAGCACGTTTAGCGAGTTGGTCACACCGCAGGTGAAAGGTACTGAGGGAGAGAGTAAATGGGTGACCAAAAGACAGAGCAAGAGTAGGAAGGCAGTGCAGGTGTCCTCTGCGGTCATCTCCCTGCAAAACAGATATGCCACTTTGGGTACTGTTGAGGGAGATGGCTCACCAGGGGAAGGCGGCAGCAGCCAGGTTCATGGCACCGTGGCTGGCTCTGCTGCGCAGCTGGGCAGGAAGAAGAATGGCAGGGCTATAGTGATAGGGCACTCAATTGTAAGGGGAATAGGCAGGCGGTTCTGCGGACGAAATCGAGACTCCACGATGCAATGTTGCCTCCCTGGTGCAAGGGTCAAGGATGTCTCGGAGCGGCTGCAGGATATTCTGGGGAGGGAGGGTGAACAGCCAGCTGTCGTGGTGCACATAGGCACCAACGATATAGGTAAAAAACGGGACGAGGTCCTACAAGATGAATTTAGGGAGCTAGGAGTTAAACTAAAAAGTAGGACCTCAAAGGTAGTAATCTCAGGATTGCTACCAGTGCACGAGCTAGTCAGAGTAGGAATGTCAGGATAGAGAGGATGAATACGTGGCTCGAGAGATGGTGCAAGAGGGAGGGATTCAAATTCCTGGGACATTGGAACCGATTCTGGGGAGGTGGAACCAGTACAAACCGGACGGTCTACACCTGGGCAGGACTGGAACCGATGTCCTAGGGGGGGTGTTTGCTAGAGCTGTTGGGGAGAGTTTAAACTAATGTGGCAGGGGGATGGGAACCGATGCAGGAAGTTGGAAGGTAGTAAAACAGGGACAGAAATAAAAGGCAGCAAGGGGGGAAGTGTAAGGCAGAGAAGCCATAGTCAAAAATCAAAAAGGGCGACAGTACAAGGTACAGTGACTGAGGGCAGCTCAGTGAATAGGACCAGGGATACTAAAAGAAATAAAACGGGAAGTGAAAACATTAATGGTAAGCGATGCGGCAGGTTGTTACAGGAAGATGTGGGTTCGACGACAAGGAAAATTAGGAGAAAGGTTAAGAGGAAATATAACTTAGGAGAGGTTACTGATCGAGGTGTTAAGATTCAGAACAGAGGTAAAAAAGCCAACATAAGTGTACTTTACCTGAATGCTCGTAGTATTCGGAATAAGGTAAATGAGTTGATGGCGCAAATCATCGTGAATGACTATGATTTAGTGGCCATTACTGAAACATGGTTAAAGGATGGTCACGACTGGGAGTTAAATATCAGAGGGTATCAAACTTTTCGGAAGGACAGAGTGGATGGTAAGGGAGGTGCTGTAGCTCTGTTATTTAAGGATGACATCCGGGCAACAGTAAGGGATGACATCGGTGCTATGGAGGATAAGGTTGAACCCATTTGGGTGGAAATCAGGAATAGTAAGGCGAAAAAGTCACTGATAGCAGTAATCTATAGGCCACCAAATAGTAACATTATGGTGGGGCAGGCAATAAACAAAGAAATAACAGATGCATGTAGAAATGGTACAGCAGTTATCATGGGGGATTTTAATCTACATTTTGATTGGTTTAACCAGGTCGGTCAAGGCAGCCTTGAGGAGGAGTTTATAGAATGTATCCGCGATAGTTTCCTCGAACAGTATGTAATGGAACCTACGAGGGAACAAGCGGTCCTAGATCTGGTCCTGTGTAATGAGACAGGATTGATTCAGGATCTCATAGTTAGGGATCCTCTCGGAAGGAGCGATCACAATATGGTGGAATTTAAAATACAGATGGAGGGTGAGAAGGTAAAATCAAGCACTAGTGTTTTGCGCTTAAACAAAGGAGATTACAATGAGATGAGAGAAGAACTAACTAAGGTAGACTGGGAGCAAATACTTTATGGTGAAAAAGTTGAGGAACAGTGGAGAACCTTCCAAGTGATTTTTCCAAGTGCCCAGCAAAGGTTTATACCAACAAAAAGGAAGGACGGTAAAAAGAGGGAAAATCGACCGTGGATATCTAAGGAAATAAGGGAGAGTATCAAATTGAAGGAAAAAACATACAAAGTAGCAAAGATCAGTGGGAGACTAGAGGACTGGGAAATCTTTAGGGGGGCAACAGAAAGCCACTAAAAAAGCTATAAAGAAGAGTAAGATAGATTATGAGAGTAAACTTGCTCAGAATATAAAAACAGATAGTAAAAGTTTCGACAAATACATAAAACAAAAAAGAGTGGCTAAGGTAAATATTGGTCCTTTAGAGGATGAGAAGGGAGATTTAATAATGGGAGATGAGGAAATGGCTGAGGAACTGAACAGGTTTTTTGGGTCGGTCTTCACAGGGGAAGACACAAATAACACGCCAGTGACTGATGGAAATGAGGCTATGACAGGTGAGGACCTTGAGAGGATTGATATCACCAAGGAGGTAGTGATGGGCAAGCTAATGGGGCTAAATGACTGTACTGGGTCTCCTGGCCCTGATGGAATGCATCCCAGAGTGCTAAAAGAGATGGCTAGGGAAATTGCAAATGCACTAGTGATAATTTGCCAAAATTCACTAGACTCTGGGGTGGTCCCGGCGGATTGGAAATTAGCAAACGTGACACCACTGTTTAAAAAAGGAGGTTGGCAGAAAGTGGGTAATTATAGGCCAGTGAGCTTAACTTCGGTAGTGAGGAAGATGCTGGAATCTATCATCAAGGAAGAAATAGCGAGGAATCTGGATGGAAATTGTCCCATTGGACAGACGCAGCATGGGTTCATAAAGGGCAGGTCGTGCCTAACTAATTTAGTGGAATTCTTTGAGGACATTAACAGTGCGGTAGATAACGGGGAGCCAATGGATGTGGTATATCTGGATTCCCAGAAAGCCTTTGACAAGGTGCCACACAAAAGGTTGTTGCATAAGATAAAGATGCATGGCATTAAGGGGAAAGTAGGAGCATGGATAGAGGATTGGTTAATCAATAGAAAGTAAATAGTGGGGATTAATGGGTGTTTCTCTGGTTGGCAATCAGTAGCTAGTGGTGTCCCTCAGGGATCAGTGTTGGGCCCACAACTGTTCACAATTTACATCGATGATTTGGAGTTGGGGACCAAGGGCAATGTGTCCAAGTTTGCAGACGACACTAAGATAAGTGGTAAAGCAAAAAGTGCAGAGGATACTGGAAGTCTGCAGAGGGATTTGGACAGGCTAAGTAAATGGGCTAGGGTCTGGCAGATGGAATACAATGTTGACACATGTGAGGTTATCCATTTTGGTAAGAATAACGGCAAAAGGGATTATTATTTAAATGATAAAAAATTAAAACATGCTGCTGTGCAGAGAGATCTGGGTGTGCTAGTGCATGGGTCGCAGAAAGTTGGTTTTCAGGTGCAACAGGTGATTAAGAAGGCAAATGGAATCTTGTCCTTCATTGCTAGAGGGATGGGGTTTAAGACTAGGGAGGTTATGCTGCAATTGTATAAGGTGTTAGTGAGGCCACACCTGGAGTATTGTGTTCAGTTTTGGTCTCCTTACTTGAGAAAGGACGTACTGGCACTGGAGGGTGTGCAGAGGAGATTCGCTAGGTTAATCCCAGAGCTGAAGGGGTTGGATTACGAGGAGAGGTTGAGTAGACTGGGACTGTACTCGTTGGAATTTAGAAGGATGAGGGGGGATCTGATAGAAACATATAAGATTATGAAGGGAATAGTTAGGATAGATGCGGGCAGGTTGTTTCCACTGGCGGGTGAAAGCAGAACTAGGGGGCATAGCCTCAAAATAAGGGGAAGTAGATTTAGGACTGAGTTTAGGAGGAACTTCTTTACCCAAAGGGTTGTGAATCTATGGAATTCCTTGCCCAGTGAAGCAGTAGAGGCTCCTTCATTAAATGTTTTTAAGATAAAGATAGATCGTTTTTTGAAGAATAAAGGGATTAAGGGTTATGGTGTTCGGGCCGGAAAGTGGAGCTGAGTCCACAAAAGATCAGCCATGATCTCATTGAATGGCGGAGCAGGCTCGAGGGGCCAGATGGCCTACTCCTGCTCCTAGTTCTTATGTTCTTATAAACCACAGCTGCACATTAAACGGCAGGTGCAACAATGATAGGCAGCACATATTTCTAAGCGTATTACTGGACGTGGATTGGGTGTCACACTGTCACCGTTCGCCTGCTGCCTCACAGCGCCAGAGGCTCGTATTAAATACCAACTTTGGGAACATGTCTGTGGATTTTGCACATTCTCTGCGTGTCTGTGTGCGCTTCATTCAGATGCTTCGGTTGCCTCCCACGGCCCAACGATGTGTTGGTTAGAAGAATTGGTCAATTGCCCCTTCGTATCGTAACGTTTGGTTGGGATCCGGCGATAAAATGGGGGAGTGGGTCAAGATGCGGTGCCATTTCGGAGGACTGGTGCAGACTCGATAAGCCGAATCGCCTCCTTGTGCACTGTCGGGAATTTCTGATTCGACGGCGTCAGGAAACATGGCGCGACCGCAAAAATATTTGCGTTCTCTTAATCAAGATGGATTTCAGCTGCTCCAACGCGATGCACAGCCGCAGATATCCCTCACCAGTTGCTGCAGTTGAAAGTAGAAGCGTTCTTGCTTCTTCAGCTTGTAATGTGTTGTCCGTCCGTCCTACTTAATCTCTGACTGCCCTGAAGAGGTTTCACCTCCCAAACACTGAAATAACGTCTACGAGCCTGCCCTCAATCCCCGCGCCAGCACCCCCATACATCACTCCGCATCCCACGATATTTGGCATGTGTGGTTCAATGTTTTTATTGAAGGAAACTTATCCTATACGTCCCCAAATACAGGCATTATACTTTCCTATTCTTGTTAACCGTTCCTGTCAAATTGGACGTAATTGCTGACAGGATTTATTTTCGCATTTTGTTTAGCTGGAGAGCATAAATGGAAAGGACAGTCCTTTGCACATCCGGTCCTTTGCACATCATTTCAGATTACATTTAATGCAATGATCAAAGTTTGCGATCAGCAGCACAGCAAAGGCAACGTAGCCAAAGCAGATGGATCCAACCGATCATCCCTTTAGCATGGTCCTGAAGCCATGCACATGACAGTGAATTGCCGAGTACGCTGAAAGAGATTGAAAGAGTGGAGGTACACTGATACCAAACATCCTCAGCAGCCAAATTACCGAAGCATGCAAGAAGTAAAATTGTTAACGTAAAGTAACCTTGTAATTTGCTTCTATGGAGCACTGCAGAGCAACACCATGGAGGCGCTGGAAGAACAACGAGCTCCACGAAGGCGAGTTACCTTCAAATACGAACCTTCCAACGTCCCTCAAGTAAAACCGTGATTCCTATTGTGAGCGCAACATCATTAACAAGTGACTCACCTTTTTCTTCTGTTTTTTCCTCTTGATCTAATATTGAAGATTAGTCTCATTAGTCTTGCACCCAGGGAAATACGAGCCAATTTTTGCTTTCATTGATACAACAGTGCACATCCGTTACTTTGAATGCCGCTATAACTGTGCGTGTATGAGAGCGTGTGTGCCGATGAATGAAAGTGTTGGAGTGATTACATTTGTGCATGTTTGAGTGTGCGTGGGTGCATGGTTGTATATATGGACCTGCCTATCTGCGAACATGTGAGTCAATGCGTATTTTATACTGCGAGCATGTCCTATCTTATCCAAATGGCGGTTTAAACATTGCAGGAGTTCCATATTAATGAACTTCTGACGGTGTTGCATTTCTGCTGTGCTGAATGACAAATTACCAATCTAAAATTCACGGATGTCTGTAGTTTCCTTTCACGCTGTCCCCAGATATGCAAACCACTCTCGACGTCGAGAAACCTGCATATGCTAAACCGAGACAGATATTTGCTAAAACCTATAAATGCATCACAGAAGCAACCATTATCTTAATTGCCAAAGTCAGGAATAGACCAAATTCCACTGAGAACAGGATAATTCAACAGATTGCTAATTAACGGAAAATAGAGACAGGATGCAAAGTTCTGATGAAAACGAAAGTTCGCAATATTGTACTAAAATGAAATTAATATTTTGGAACAAGTTAGGCATTTGTTGCGTTCTGTCACCAATTTCTAATCAATGAGGTGTTTAAAGTAAAAATGGGAAAATATGTAATTTGAAACATGGGCGTCTGGCAAAATCAGACTTGAGGATACATGACAAAATGTAACGAAAAATCCCACTAAGGGTTAACAGCAGCTGCAAAAGAAGGTTTTCAAATGCAGATAGTGTTTATCAAACAGCCGTTAAGAAAGCAGATTGTGACTGTTCAAGCTGTAAAACCTGTCTTTCCAAGCAGATTGACCTTTTAGATCCATGAAAAGAAACAGTATTTCGCACCTTCTTTGAAGTTAATTATTTTAGTAAGCAGCTGACAAAAAATTGCAAGGACCCTCCGTTGAATTAGGTGGAAAATATTTAGGTGTGAAATCCTGCTGAAACCAGTTGAATATGGAAAGCCGGAGACGACGTATCCACGAGAGCACAGGTTAACCCCCAAATCGGGGCCAGAGTTCTGACAAGCTCCGGGCACTATTTGGTAATAAAGCAACTTTAGAAGTGACAGGAATCAGAACCCCTCTAGGATGAAAGCACGTTTGAACATTACAAAGGAAAAAAATGTAATCAAAGAGCTAAAGTCATACTCAACATGAATACATCGTCATGTTAGAAGTAATTCAGATTAAAGGTACCTTGAACAATCAAGAGCAAAACAAAGTTACTTTATGATAATGTCATATAAGTCTAATAGCTGCGGCAAGGGAAATATAAACCCTAATTCGGTAACACCAGCAGAGTCAGTTCTCAAAGCTGCTCTCGGTCATGGGAAGGATAGAACACAGACCGAGCATAACAGAGGATCCATCAGGAGAAAAGCAAAAGATGAAGAAGAGCGATTGTCAAGGTAGACCTGAAGGTCTTTACAGCCAACCAGGAGAATCCAACAGCAAGATCTTTTACTTTTTTCTCAAGACAGTGATTTTATCTTTTAAAAGAAAAAATAATAATAAACTAACTTATTAAGTTTTAACCTGAAACAGTGGTTATTACAATGTCTACTTTACTTACTTAGCAACACGGGACCCAGGCTACTAAGCGGTAAGTAGATGAAATCTTCTATAAAGATATTGGTTATACCGGAGGATAACTTGAAAATATAGATCGACCCGAAGAGCACCCACTTAAGGAACAGAAGTTAGAGATCCAGAAAATGGCAATTAGAGCAATCCTCTTGCTCTGAAACACGGTCAAGAGAGAAGAAGCAATGGAACAAGAGTGGAAAAGAGGCAAAAAAAACATCCTGGATGAGCGAGACGCACCAGAACGGTGGGGTCTCAATTTTTGTTAGCTTATCTAAAACCCTAGAGAATAGAGATCCAATATTTCGTTGGATAAATGGGTGTATGTTTAATAAGGATTTGTGAAGCCCTACAGAGTCGAGATCCAACATCTGGGTAGATGAATGAGTGCATGTGTGTGCTTGATAAGGATTTATGAATTGACTTTGGTGCTTCTAGTTTTTAAAATGTATTTTAAAAAAACGATTTTCACATCAATTAGAAGTTACAATGGCAGACAGAAATGTGATCAGTATTCTGAGGTAACAAATCAGTATGTTCAGAACTAAATTGTCTCAGCATAAACACAAGAAGATGTTTTACTCGGTCGCAGTCAGAGCTGTGTGCAGGAAATTACTTTGAAACTAACGCGTTGAAATTGTCACGGCACAGCTCCACCAGGGTCCTAGTGCCCGTTGGAAAGCGACGAACAGGAAAATGAATGTTTCGAATGTGAAACATATGATAGAAGGAACATTAGGGAATAAAGATATTAGACCAGAAATTAGATTGGGAGAATTACTTGGAGTATCAAGAAATGAGAATCTGATGGCAGGTAACGATTTAATAAAATTAGATACAGGAAAAATTAAGATATTAAAACCAATTGATAACACAGAGGAAGTTTGGGTGAAGCTACCAACTAAAACCACAGGCAAAGTAATCAGTGAAGCTGTAAAAGGTAAAGACAAGATCGTTCAGAATTTGGGTGAACATACAGTTGAATTAGATAAGCCATACTCTGTGTTATCAAGAGCCCGGAGGAAAACTTTACGGGTTAGAAACAAATCAAAATATCAAATTATTACTGAGCAGTAAAATCTTCGGTCACACATCTCTAACTGGATATGTGTCCTGGACATCAGTTGCTGGATTTTCTGCGGTCTCCACGGGGCACGTACTACGCGGTGGAGTTATTAAGGGTCTCGGCAGACAGCAACAACTGATGAGGAATCCCCACATGCTGAATGACAATAGTTTATAATTTTTTTCAGTTTGATGCCACGGCGAGAAATGTATTTGTAACCAATGCAGCAAACAACATTATATTTGAGAGCTGTAATAGTTATTAAGGAATAAATGTCATGTTTATTCTTAGAGACTATTATATATGTATGAGAAAGGGACTTAACATGGCTTGGCATAGAGATGTCCAATTGATAAGGAAAGAATGCAGGAATTGTGTCGTTTATTTTAGTAAGAGGGAGGTTTAAGCGCACTAAATTAAAATAGGTGGCAGTGAGTTGAGTAATAAAACAGTTAACATAGGATTGGGTGATGTTAGACAGTAACTCATGACAAAGAGAAGAGTGAGGTCTACATACGATTGATAAGCTTCTAGGTAAAAGCATCAGAACAGAATCTGACAGAGTTAAATAGAGTTCGAGCAAGAAGTGCAGCATAAGATGAACCATCACGAGGATTTCAGTATGTATGATAATGGGGTATGTGTACCGTTTAAGAAATTGATGAACAATCACCAAGTGTGAGGAATTTTCTAAACTGTGTGAATGTTTTAATAGAGGGGGTAAAAATGGGATAAATTAAAAAAGAATAAAGTTTACTGTGCTTTTGTGATTTAACTGCATGCAACATCACGAATAATATTGATGTCGTTAACGCGCCATATTTTTTATGTTATAACTATTGGTCCCAAGTGCTGGCTCATAAAGTACTCGGATAGAGCCAGGAAGGGATGTGTCGATATTGTACTTCATCTTTTAGTGTTGAAATTGTGATAACTGCTGAAAATATGTTAAGTTGTAACACACAAACAATTTGTGTGGTTAGGTAATGAGCAATGTGTTAAGATAAGACTTTTTTTTTGACTGTGTATTTAACAAGAGGGAGAATTTATTTGGAAGAAGAAAAAGTGGTGGTTCGAGGTGACTAAAGAGGAGTCAATTGGGTTGTACCCCCAATGCTGAATGCATTAAATGTGCCTACTGATGTTCTAGGGTGGTTTTGCGACTACTGTTGGCTTATTATGTTAAAAATGTTCAAATGGCAAATATGCACTTCATGTCGTAAAGGAAATGATGACAGCAGAAAGGGATTTGAAGGAAATTTGGCAGCAAGTCATGATCTCATGTAAAGCAGGAGCTGGCAGAGGTACATGGTTCAGAACAGTATTAGACATCAATGTGAAGCAGTCAGGAATAGAAGCGGGATCGATTTAACCTTTTAAATAGATGAAGCAAGGGAATCAGTACATAATATCATAATTTACGATTCCAATGAGAAATGGAAAGCAATTTGGACGATGGAAAAATGGGACACCAGGCAGCCACGTGGACAAAAGTCCTTTTTGGTTACTGATGGACTGAGTTGGGTGGTGTTTCTAAGGGACGCGAGGAAGCTTCTACGGTGCTGCTACCCCAAGGAAGTAAAATGCTTTGGAGCTGGTGAAACACATGGATACAGCTATTCGGTTACCATCCTGAGCAGCTACAGCTATGGTTCACGGTGATTGGGCTTGAGGAAAGAACGAGAAAGAGTCTATCAACACTGCTCTGAGACATGGATAAATTTACGATTGATTTCGGTGCACAATTTAAAATCACGCCATGTACAGACAAATGACAAAGATCGGGGATATATGTTAGTCAGTACAATTCGATGGGGGGGGGGGGGATAATTGACCGAAAGATATAGTTATGTTTAAAATGCCAAGAGGGGGTGTAAAGTAAATATGGGAAAACATGTCATTTAAAACATGGAAGTCTGGCACAACCTGACCTGAGGGATCATGAGAAAATGGAAGGAAAATCCCACGAAGGGTTAACAGCAGTTGCAAAAGAAGGTTTTCAAATGCACATAGCCTTTATCAAACAGGCGTTAAGAAAGCAGCTTGTGACGGCTCAAGCTGTAAAACTGATGCCTGTCTTTCAAGGCAAAGGAGATTGAACTTTTAGTGAAAAGAAACAATATTTCTCACCTTCTTTGAAGTTAATTATTTTAATAAGCAGCTTAAAAATGATTGCCAGGATCTTCAGTTGAATTAGGTGGCAAATGTTTAGGTGTGAAATCCTGCTGACACCAGTTGAATATGGGAAGCCGGAGACGATATGTCCACGAGAGCACAGGGTAACCCCAATCGGGGCCAGAGTTCTGACAAGCTAAATGCACTATTTGGTAAAAAAAACAACTTTAAAAGTGACAGGAACCATAACCCCTCTAGGATCAAAGCTCTTTTGAACACTACAAAGGAAAAAAAAAGTAATCACAGTTCGATGAGCTAAAGTCATGCTGAACATGAATGCATAGTCGTGTTAGAAGTAATTAAGATTAAAGGTAACTTTAACAATCACAAGCAAAACAGAGTTACTTTACGATAATGTCATATGAACTTAATTGTCGTAAGGGAAATATAAACCCTAAATCGGTAACAGCCAGCAGAGTGAGCTCTCAAAGCTGCCCTCGGTCATGGGAACGATAGAACACAGTAACATAGCAGAACAGCGAATCCATCAGGAGAAAACCAAAAGATAAAGAAGTGAGATTGTCAAGGTAGACCTGAAGGTCCTTCCAAACAACAGAAGAATCCAGAACCAAGACCTTTTTAATTTTTTGTCAAGTCAGTGATTTTATCTTTTAAAAGAAAAAATAATTTAAAAATAACTGAAAGTTTTATCCTGAAACAGTGGTTATTACATAGTCTACTTTACTCACTTAGCAACGCCGGACCCAGGCTACTAAGTGATAAGTAGATGAAATCGTCTACGAAAACATGGGTTATACCGGGGGATAACTTGAAAATATAGATTGACCTGAATACCACCCACTTAAATCTGCATAGGAGTCAGGGAGTGAGAATCCCTGTTCACCATTTAGAATGCCTTCTTGACCATTTTTGGTATAGGGGAATTTTAAGAATAGTGTTGTGTATTTTACTTCAGGTGCTGTCACATCACAAATAATCTCATACACTGTACTGCATCAGGGGTTAGGTTTTAATCAAAAATGCAAATGATCAGATGTGCGGTTCATAAAATGGACTGTGTCACCACAATCTACCGGATGAAGCTCAGAAAAAGTAAAATTGGTTGCAAATAAACTGAACTCAGAGCTGAATTTAACATAGAGTGGAGCGCAGACCCCTAGTTGATCGCCATCATGAAATCCTTAATGACGTGAACGGAACATACCTTCAGCTATTTTTTTCTTGTGTGCTTCTGAAAACAGACATAGTAATATTTGCGTTCTGTTGAATAAACAGTGCATTGTCAAAGATAAACTCGTAATACCTGATGTGCTGAAGATAAAATTGGCAAATCTTCATGACACTGTGACCCCCCCCCCCCACCCCCCCCCCACCCCCCACCCCCCGCCCCCAGCAATATAATGTCAACACATCTTTTGAAGCGGAATATCAGAATATTGTGGTTCGCCACGCAAAGCGAATGCACGACGGTTGGGCGGTTAAAGCAGAAACAACCAGACCTACTTTTGGATCGTTTTCTTTTCCTCAGGTATCTCCACTTCCATTAATGGGTGAGACGTTTGGGAAGGCGTTGTGACGAGTTGCACTCAAATTATATTTTTTACCACTAAAATCAAAGCACTCCTACTTGAAGTCTTCCGTGCAATTGATCGGTTGGCAAAAAATTTATGTCGACCTATCAACGGGACGGACCTAATGCTCTGCGCAATGCTGGGAATGCTTCGAATCCCGCCTTTGAGCATGAGCAATGCCGAAACCTCTCTCGTACTCACGACACACCCGACCTCTTAATAAGACCTAAAGACGCAGGAGTAGATGTATGGCATTCGACCCATAGTGTCTGCTCCGGTATTGAACCAGTCCACGACAAATCTGACAGAATCCTCAGATCCCTTGCGTTCCATACTGATTAGAACTGTTAATGGGGGCAGCACGGCAGCATTGTGGATAGCACAATTGCTTCACAGCTCCAGGATCCCAGGTTCGATTCCCGTCTTGGGTCATTGCGGAGTATGCACGTTCTCCCCGTGTGTGCGTGGGTTTCCTGCGGGTGCTCCGGTTTCCTCCCACAGGCCAAAGATGTGCAGGTTAGGTGGATTGGCATGATAAATTGCCCTTAGTGTCCAAAATTGTCCTTAGTGTTGGGTAGGGTTACTGGGTTATAGGGATAGGGTGGAGGTGTTGACCTTGGGTAGGGTGCTCTTTCCAAGAGCCGGTGCAGACTCGACGGGTCGAATGGCCTCCTTCTGCACTGTAAATTCTATGATAATCTATGATGTCAGCCATGAACACACGTAGCAATCCAGCATCTGCAGGCAGCACGGTAGAACATGTGCATAGCACTGTGGCTTCACCGCGCCAGGGTCCCAGGTTCAATTCCCCGCTCAGTCACTGTCTGTGTAGAGCCTACACGTTCTCCCCGTGTCTGTTTGGGTTTTTTCTAGGTGCTCCGGTTTCCTCCACAGGCCAAAAACGTGCTGGTTAGATGGATTGGCCATGATAAATACCCTTATGACCAAAAGGGTTTTGAAGGGTTATTGGGTTACGGGGATAGGGAGAAAGTGAGGGTTATGTGGGTCGGTGCAGACTCGAAGGGCCGAATGGCCTCTATGTTCTATGTACAGCATTCTGTGATACATCATTCCACAGATTCGCGACACTGTAGCAGAACAAATGCGTCCTCAACTCTGTCTCAAATGAGCGAACCCTAACTCTGAGATTATGTACTCTGCTTCGGGACTATCCCACAGGAGGATCTGCCCTCCCAACATCTAGAACGTCAAGCTCTCTGAGAACGGATAGGTCTCAATAAGATGGTCTCACATTCTTGTAAACTCCAAAGTGTTCAGTCCCAACCTACTTAACCTCTCGTAGGAGCACAGCTTCATCAAGGATAAAGATCATGAACATTATCTGCGCTGCATTCAATGGCAGTATATATTTTTATGGCCCAGGGTTCAGAGAACCCCAAAGTATATCATAGAGTTCACCTGCCCCACAGCTTTTACTAGATTGTGTAATCGCTCTATAGGTGTGGTGCAGTAGAAATTTAAAAGTATTTTTTTTAAAGAAAAACAATGTTTATTCTATAAACTCAGTTAATCTTTTTCAAACATACAGTGAACATCTTACCAACCATCAATTCAAATACACCCCCAAAGAATACAACACTCTAAGCAATCTTAAACTGTCCTTTTAACATCCATAAGACAAAAAGAACCCTTTGTACAGAAAGACATCATGTTTAACTTCACTGCTGAGAACAGTTACCACGTTGAAATCACCAAATGGACATTCAGAAGCTTGCAGATATTCACACACATCCTGCTGTGATTGCAGCTTCTCCAAAACTAAAACAAAACTAAATAACACAGACACACACAAGCTTTTTCTCAACGCGAAACTAAAAAGCAGAACCAGAGCTCAGCTCAACCCACACTCTGACATCACTTTAGCCACATGAGCAGACAAACATTTCTTAAAGTGACATTCCCATGACACCTCTCCCCAAGAAAAAAATAAAAACCATCAACTTCAAGAAGATTTCATTTTTCAACTTTTCACTTTCCTTTCAGAAATGTAGACATTAAATATACTTTTTCGTTTAAAAAACAACAACACACGCAAACAGGTATAATACCACAGTCCATTTTAGTTCTTCTTCCTCCAACTGGAATCCTTCGCGGTTGACAGTCCTTTTGAACAAGAAGGTCTGTGCACGATCCGTCCATTTCTCTACGCCACGGCATTTCTCTTTAAAGTCAGATTCTTTAGTTCAATCAGATCACAGAGCCCCTTGTAATTCACCAACACAGGAGCATTGGTTATCACAGCTTTCAGGCAGTCAAATGCATGTTGAGAGTCTCCTGTTCACTGAACATTTCGCCGTTTCTTCAGCAAGTCCATCAGTTGCGTTAAATGTTCTGTCCATGTCTGGCTGAAAATTGCCAAATGGCATATCTTCGAATTGGCATATACCATCTGGAGTCTCAAAAGCTGAAATCTCTATCGCCCTGTCGGGGAAACTTACCTGCCAGTAACCTTTGAGTGAATCCAATTTGGAAATACAAGCTGATTGTTGCACTTTCTCATTGCAATCCCCCAAACGTGGGATCGGATAAGGTCCGTTCTTGTAATGCATTAACCTTTCTATAGCCCACACACAAGCGTTGGATACCGTCCGGTTGTGGTGCCATCACTATGGGTGAGCTACATTGGCTGAAACCCACTTCAATTATGCCATTTTTAAACATGCTTTCAGTCTCTTTGTTAACCTGTGCCAATTTTAAAGGTTTAAGTCCATATGGTCGTTGTTTAATTGGAAAAGCATTCCCCACATCTACATCACGTGTAGCCATTTTAGTGCTTCCCACCATATCTCCACAAACTTGCTCATTTGATATTAATCACTCTTTCAGGTCAGTCCATTGTTCCTCTGAAAGGTAACTCAACAATTTATCAAATTTTTAAAGAACTTCCTCGTTTTCCTATTCAATTTGAGATATGTCAAATTCAGTCATCCGGAGTTGGTTCGTCACTTTGAGTTAGAATCGTTGAAACCTCCTCCTTTTTCTCTCCTTCCCATTCAAAGTACCTTTTAAGCATATTCACATGACACACTCGTTGAGTTATCCTTCTATCTGGCGTTCTTACCACATATTTCACCTCACATAATGTCCTTTCAATATGATAAGGTCCACAAAACCATGATTTTAAAGGTTCATCTACCACTGGGAACAGTACTAAAACTTTATCTCCATTGGCAAAACTACGAACTTTGGATTAATTGTCCGATACCCATTTTATCACATGTTGGGCGACTTTTAAATGTTGTCTAGCCTATTTCCCTGCTTGATTTAATAGTTCCTTAAATTTTGACACGTAATCCAAGGATGTAAGTTCTTATTTCTCACTCACCAATTTTTCCTTAATAAATTTAGTGACCAAAAATTAGTTCAAAAGAACTGAATTTGGTTGACTCATTAGGTGCATCCCGAACTTCAAACTGTACGAATGGAATTCCTTTATCCCAATACTCTGGATAATCTTGGTGATAAGCCGCAACATTGTCTTTAATTCTGATGCCACTTTTCTAACGCTCCTTGCAATTCTGGATGATAGGCAGTTGATTTAAATTGTTTGATTGCTAAGCTATCCATAACTTCTTTGAATAACCTTGAGGTAAAACTTGATCTGATTGTATTTCAGTAGGTAATCCATTTCTAATAAAATAAATTAAGTAACTCCTCCTCAATCTTTTTAGCTGCAACATTGCGTACTGGAATGGTCTCTGGAAACCTGGTAGGCACATCCATTATAGTCAGAAGATATTGATTCCCACTTTTCGTTTCAGGAAGCGGTCCTACGCAATCAATTATGACCCTTGTAAAAGGTTAATCAAATGCTGGAATGGGTATTAAGGGCGCTGGTTGCATCATTGCTTGAGCTTTCCCTATCACTTGACATGTGTGAAATGATTGACAAAATTAAAATACATCTTTATGTAGTCCAGGCCAATAAAAATGTTTTTAGATTTTACCTTGAGTTTTCCTTACTCCCAAATGACCTCCCACTGGTACCTCATTTGCTGCTCGCAACACCTCCTTTCGATACCGTACCGGCAATGCTACTCGATCAACTTCTGTCCACTTTTCACCCGCCTGCTGATGTGAAGGTCTCGACTTTCTCATCAAGACATAACATTTACGGTTCGCAACACTCTGGTATACACTCTAGATTCCTCTTCCGTATATGCTTTCTGATACATCCGGTTTATTCCTACACCTTTCTGTTGTAACTCCGCCAATTTTCCTGAACTAAAAATATCCGCCTCATCCTCCACCTGTTCTTGTTCTTTTTCAATCACCTGATCAAAAATCGTTTCTGATAATTGCACTTCAACTTTATCTTCACTCTTTGCTTTCTCCTCTTGTCTTAACCTGTGGCTTTGCGACATTGTTACTACACAATCCGGGAAAATCCCAGGATACTCGTCCTTCACCACTTCAGTTGACTGATTTTCCACTGTCTTATCAACCACAAAAGACATCACTCCCAAGTGCGATCCAGCTATATCATTACCCAAGATAAACTGTATTCCTGGACAAGATAGTTTCTCTATTACTCCTACTACCACTTCACCACTCTTCACTGGACTTTCCACCCTTACCTTATATAATTGAACACGACTCTTCTCACCCTGGATTCCACATATTACCACCGTTTCTGGCAATATTCCTCCCAAACGACTTAACTCCTCATCTATTACCATTAAAGATTGACTAGCTCCCGTATCTCTTAAAATTGTGCCTTCTTTATTTGCTACTCATGACACACATGAGTAAACTTTACCCACACAAGTAGATTCTTTGAAGAGATCTGGCACCTTCTGATCAACCACCTCTTGAGCAGGATCTACAATCTGTTGTACCTCCTTCACTTCACTTGGGCTTTCCTTTGCACCTGTTTTACCATATCAGCCTTCCCAGGGCTTTTCTTCCAACACTGTGACTTTACATGGCCTAGTTTATTGCAGTGAAAACATTTTAAACTGTTCATGTCTTTCCACCCTCATGGATTCCTTTTTTAAATCAGAAGTACACTCACATTATTATCTCCCATCAGGTCATCTTTGCCTCTACCACTTGAGTATTTCACTTTACCCCAGTTTCCATCTCTCACAGGCTGAAATTGATGTGAAAAACCAAGCTTTGATTTCATAACTAATTCATACTTATCTACCATTTCTGCTGCTAACCTCGCAGTTTTTACCCTCTGCTCTTCCACATAAGTTCTCACTACATAAGGAATTACATTTTTAAACTCCTCCAAAAGTATAATTTCTCTGAGAGCTTCATACGTTTGGTCTATTCTCAAAGCCCTTATCCACTTATCAAAATTACTCCTTTCAAACTCCATGTATGTTTGAACAAATTATTTCCTTAAATTTCTAAACCTTTGTATGTAGGCTTCATATGTAATTAAGATGGATTCATTCACCTCCTTATACGTCCCAGATGCCTCCTTTGATAATGATGCATACAGTTCACTAGCCCTACCTACCAGCTTTGTTTCAATCGACAATACCCACAGGTCCTGTGGCCATTTCATTTGTTTAGCGACTTTCTCAAATGAAATGAAAAAGGCTTCTACCTCCCTCTCATCAAACTTTGACACTGCGTGGACATATTTAAATAGATCCCCATGAAGTCATCGTCTGTGACGCTCTTTCTCACTATCTTCATCACTTTCCTCCAACAGTGCGATTCCCTTTACGTCCGCCAATTTTAACTGACTGTCATATTACATGGCCATTTTCTGAACTTGAAACTCTCTCTTTTTATCTTTTTCCCTGATCCGTTTCTCCCTTTCTCTTTCTTTTTGTTCTACTAGGGCTATTCTTTCTGTTTTCCTTTCGTCTCTCTCTCTTTCTTTCTCCTCTCTATCTCTTTCTTTTTCCTCGCTCTCTCTTTCTTATTCAAGCTGATTTATGTTCCATTCGTTTAATTTTTAACTGAATTTTTGCCATTTCCAACGAGTCAAATAGTATCTCAGGTAATTTTAAACGATTAGCCACCGCCATAGTTACCTCATCTTTTTGCTTTTTGTCAGGTAATGTTAATCGCAATGTTTTTGCGAACTCTAATAGCCTGCTTTTCATCTCTGTCTGCAAGGTACTGCGTGTGGCCTTCTCCACCCACCAAACCTTCACAGCCTTCAAAAGAACCGTTTTCCACAATACACTCCCTACTCAAACTAAAATACCACACCTGAAAAGCAACCACAATATGCTCACCCCTCACTGTCTTTAAGTTCACTAAGCCAATCTAATAGATAGACTTTAATCCATACGAGCCCCCAATTTGTTATAATAATTAGAATAATAATCGCTTATTGTCACAAGTAGGCTTCAATGAAGTTACTGTGAAAAGCCCCTAGTCGCCACATTCAGGCGCCTGTTCAGGGAGGCTGGTACGGGAATTGAACCCGCGGTGCTGCCATTGTTCTGTATTACAAACCAGCGATGTAGCCCACTGTGCTAAACCAGCCCCTGTGTGCTAAAAGAGCCCCTTATTGTCCAGGGTTTAGAGAACCCCAAAGTTATATCATGGAGTTCATCTGACCCACTACGTTTACTAGATTGTGGTATGGGGACCACACACGGTCCACTCTACAGGTGTGGTGCAGCAGAAATGTAAACGTAATTTTTTGAAAGGAAAACAATGTTTATGCTATGAACTTAATGAACCTTTTTCAAACATACAGTGGACATCTTAGCAACTATCTATTCAAATACACCCCGCTAAGAACACAACACTCTGAATAATCCTTAAACCTTCCTTTTAAAACCCATAACACAAAAAAGAACCTTTGGCCAGAAAGACATCAGGCTTAACTTCACTGCTGAGAACAGTTACAACGTTCCACTTTGAAATCACCAAATGCACATTCATAAGCTTGTAGAGATTCCTATGCATCCTGCTGTGATTGCAGTTTCTGCAAAACTAAAACGAAACCTAAGAAACACAGACGCACCCACGCTTTTCCTCAAAGCCAGAGCTCAGTTCCACCCACACTCTGACATCGCTGCAGCCACTTGAGCAGACAAACATTTCTGAAAGTGACATTCCGATGGCAGTATTTCCTGAAATAAGATGATCAATACTGTTCATATTATTGCAGGAATGGTCCAACTAGTGCCTTGTATAGTTTTAGCACGACGTCCCTATTTTATGTTCCATTCCCTTTGAAATAAAGGCCAATGTTCCACTTATCTGTTGAATGTGTATGATAGATTTTTGAGATGCATGAATATGAACCCGAATTTACTGTGTGCTGCAGTTATCTACAGACTTTTCTCCCATTTTCCCACTTTACACTGTCGATGCTGCTCACTCAGATCCCTCTCAGTTGGGTAGTGTGTACATTTACCTCCTTAAATAACAAAGATCACCTTGTGCCGCACCGCGAGATACTGGTCAAGTCAAACGACAGCTGGTAGTCCTCGCCTATCACCCCCACCTCAGGGCAATTATTAATCAACCTCTTATCCCGAACAATGTTCGTGCCATTTCCACATACCGGACAGGGCTCAACGTCTGTAAAAAACACGGCCAGATCTCCAACGCCTACAATGTTCACCAATTGACCAAAGCTCCAAGTGTTTTCCATTGTGACATTAACCAGTCAATGCCCACCTTCCGTCTCTGCTGCCCGCACCTCACATTTCATTACCCTTGATAACGCTGCCACTGTCACAATGTGGCCAAAAGCAGAGCAAGATGTTGCAGTATATTGAGATTGGATTTGCGATGTGTGTTGTGAGCATTGTCACCACTAGTAGAAGATGACTTATGTTGGCCGGATAGACGGTTAATTTGCCAATCCGCATTCGGGGTGTGGGAGGGATTCAATTGCGTTATCATGGAAGGGGCCTATGAGCATTATTCAGGACTTCAAAATCGTGTGAATAACTTTATGCGCACTGCAATTAATTTGTGAAAATAGGTTTGTGAGGGCGAGTGTGTGAGGGTGAGTGTGGATAAGGGTTAGAATGGTTAAGGATTAAGGAGACTGAATTAGAGTGGAAAAGCGGGCTAGGGTGAAAGTAGGCAGTGGTAAGTGTGAGTCAGTGCGAGCTAAATAAGTGAGGGTTAGATTCGGTGAGATTGTGAGAGAGTGGGTGAAGGTGAGAGATGATGTGGAGATGCCGGCGTTGGACTGGGGTGAGCACAGTACGAAGTCTTACAACACCAGGTTAAAGTCCAACAGGTTTGTTTCGATGTCACTAGCTTTCGGATCGCTGCTCCTTCCTCGGGTGAATGAAGAGGTATGTTCCAGAACCACATATATAGACAAATTCAAAGATGCCAAACAATGCTTGGAATGCGACCATTAGCAGGTGATTAAGTCTTTACAGATCCAGAGATGGGGTAACCCCAGGTTAAAGAGGTGTGAATTGTGTCAAGCCAGGACAGTTGGTAGGATTTCGCAGGCCAGATGGTGGGGGATGAATGTAATGTGACATGAATCCCAGGTCCCGGTTGAGGCCGCACTCATGTGTACGGAACTTGGCTATAAGTTTCTGCTCGGCGATTCTGCGTTGTCGCGGGTCCTGAAGGCTGCCTTGGAGAACGCTTACCCGGAAATCAGAGGCTGAATGCCCTTGACTGCTGAAGTGTTCTCCGACTGGAAGGGAACATTCCTGCCTGGTGATTGTTGCGCGATGTCCGTTCATTCGTTGTCGCAGCGTCTGCATGGTCTCACCAATGTACCACGCTTCGGGACATCCTTTCCTGCAGCGTATGAGGTAGACAACGTTGGCCGAGTCGCACGAGAACGTATCACGTACCTAGTGGGGGGTGTTCTCACGTGTAATAGTGGTATCCATGTCAATGATCTGGCACGTCTTGCAGAGATTGCCATGGCAGGGTTGTGTGGTGTCGTGGTCACTGTTCTGAAGACTGGGTAGTTTGCTGCAAACAATGGTTCGTTTGAGGTTGCCTGGTTGTTTGAAGGCAAGTAGTGGGGGTGTGGGGATGACCTTGGCAAGATGTTCATCGTCATCAATGACGTGTTGAAGGCTGTGAAGAAGATGACGTAGTTTCTCCGCTCCGGTGAAGTACTGGACGACGAAGGGTATTCTGTCGGTTGTGTCCCATGTTTGTCTTCTGAGGAGGTGTGTGCGGTTTTTCGCTGTGGCGCGTTGGAACTGTTGATCGATGAGTCGAGTGCCATATCCCGTTCGTACGAGTGCATCTTTCAACGGCTGTAGATGTCTGTTACGCTCCACCTCGTCTGAGCAGATCCTGTGTATATGGAGCGCTTGTCCATAGGGGATGGCTTCTTTAATGTGTTTAGTGTGGAAGCTGGAGAAGTGGAGCATCATGAGGTTATCCGTGGGTTTGCGGTAAAGCGAAGTGCTGAGGTGACCGTCCTTGATGGAGACGAGTGTGTCCAAGAATGCAACTGATTTTGGAGAGTAGTCCATGGTGAGTCTGATGGTTGGAAGGAACTTATTAATGTCATCGTGTAGTCGTTTCAGTGATTCTTCGCCGTGGGCCCAAAGGAAAAAAATGTCATCAATGTATCTGGTGTATAACGTCGGTTGAAGGTCCTGTGCGGTGAGTAGGTTCTGTTAAACTTGTGCATGAAAATGTTGCCGTTTTGGGGTGCGAATTTGGTCCCCATGGCTGTTCCGTGCGTCTGTATGAAGAACTTGTTGTCGAAGGTGAAGACGTTGTGATCCAGAATGAAGCGGATGAGTTGCAGAATTGTGTCTGGAGATTGGCAGTTGTCGGTGTTGGGTACTGAGGCTGTTGCAGCAATGCCGTCGTCATGGAGGATGCTGGTGTAGAGTGCCGAGACGTCAATTGTGACGAGGAATGTTCCTGGTTCAACTGGTCTATGGGTGCTGAGTTTCTGTAGGAAGTCCCATGGGTGCTGAGTTTCTGTAGGAAGTCCCCACACCCCCACTACTTGCCTTCAAACAACCGCGCAACCTCAAACGAACCATTGTTTGCAGCAAACTACCCAGTCTTCAGAACAGTGACCACGACACCACACAACCCTGCCATGGCAATCTCTGCAAGACGTGCCAGATCATTGACATGGATACCACTATCACACGTGAGAACACCACCCACCAGGTACGCGGTACGTTCTCGTGCGACTCGGCCAACGTTGTCTACCTCATACGCTGCAGGAAAGGATGTCCCGAAGCGTGGTACATTGGTGAGACCATGCAGACACTGCGACAACGAATGAACGGACATCTCGCAACAATCACCAGGCAGGAATGTTCCCTTCCAGTCGGAGAACACTTCAGCAGTCAAGGGCATTCAGCCTCTGATCTCCGGGTAAGCGTTCTCCAAGGCAGCCTTCAGGACCCGCGACAACGCAGAATCGCCGAGCAGAAACTTATAGCCAAGTTCCATACACATGAGTGCGGCCTCAACCGGGACCTGGGATTCATGTCACATTACATTCATCCCCCACCATCTGGCCTGCGAAATCCTACCAACTGTCCTGGCTTGACACAATTCACACCTCCTTAACCTGGGGTTACCCCATCTCTGGATCTGTAAAGACTTAATCACCTGCTAATGGTCGCATTCCAAGCATTGTTTGGCATCTTTGAATTTGTCTATATATGTGGTTCTGGAACATACCTCTTCATTCACCTGAGGAAGGAGCAGCGCTCCGAAAGCTAGTGACATCGAAACAAACCTGAAGGTGAGAGAGATTGAGAGTGGGTGCCGGCGGCATGTGGCGTCGTCGTTAGCATTGGGACTGCGGCGCTGAGGACCCGGATTCGAATCCCGGTCCTGAGTCACTGTCCGTGTGGCGTTTCACAGAATCATAGAATTTATAGTACAGAAGGAGGCTGTTCGGCCCATCGAGTGTACACGAGGCCTTAACCCCACCTAACCCCGCACCATCACCCGATACCCGTAACCCAATAACCCCACCTAACCTTTTTGGTCATTAAAGGAAATTTATCATGGCCAATCCACCTAACCTCCACTTCTTTGGACTGTGGGAGGAAACCGGAGCAACCGGCGGAAACTCACGCAGACACGGGGAAACAGTGCCACCTCCATACAAACAGTAACCAAAACCGGGAGTCGAACCTGGGACCACGAGCTGTGAAGCAACCGTGCTAACCATTGTCCTCCCCACATTCTCCCCAAGTCTGCGTGGGCTTCTCCTCCACAACACAAACATGTGCAGGTGAGGTGTATTCGACACGCTAAACAGCCCCTTAATTGGAGAAAAACATAATTGGTACTCTAAACCTATTTTAAAAAAGAGAGTTGGTGTGAGTGGGTGACGGTCAGATTGGGGAGAATGAGTGAGGTGAGAGTGAGAGGGTGTGAATGGGTGACGTTAAAATATTGTGAAAGTCGGTGAAAGTGGGTGCAGGTGAGATTTACTGAGAGCGGTTGTGTGTGCGCGCTGGTTTGGTCTGAGTAGTTGGGAGTGGGTGTGCGTGAGAGTGAATGAGTGAGAGTAAGTGTGTAAGTAGTTGACACTGGGTGTGCCTGAGAGCATATAAGGGTGTGAGTGGACGAAAGTGAGTGAAATAATAATAATCTTTTTATTCTCACAAGAAGTGGGCGGTGTTGAGAGTAGGTGAAACTGGGTGGGGGTGAGAATGGGTGAGGATGAGTATCAGTGGATGAGGACGATTGTGTGATTGGGTGCTCACATAAAAATAATCAGAAGGAAACTTAGAGTTTGAATTATTTGGAGAATAAAATTACGTATGTATTGTAATACATGTACACATATATGGCAAATACACATATTTTATGTTTGTTTCAACATGTTTGTAGATATTGCGAAATTCATCAAATTTGCAACCGTAATGACACATCGAACATAGAACATAGAAAAATACAGCACAGAACAGGCCCTTCGGCCCACGAGGTCGTGCAGAACCTTTGTCCTAGATTAATCATAGGTTATCATGGAATTTACAGTGCAGAAGGAGGCCATTCGGCCCTCGAAGTCTGCACCGCCTCTTGGAAAGAGCACCCTACCCAAGGTCAACTCCGCCACCCTATCCCCATAACCCAGAAACCCCACCCAGCACTAAAGGCAATTTTGGACACTCAGGGCAATTTATCATGGCCAATCCACCTAACCTGCACATCTTTGGACTGTGGCAGGAAACCGGAGCACCCGGAGGAAACCCACGCACACATGTGCAGACTCCGCACAGCCAGTGACCCAAGCCGGAATCGAACCCGGGACCCTGGAGCTGTGAAGCAATTGTGCTATCCACAACGCTACCGTGCTGCCCATAAGAACAAATTAATGTACACGATATCATTCTACCATAATCCATGTACCTATCCAATAGCTGCTTGAAGGTCCCTAATGTTTCAGACTGAACAACTTCCACAGGCACTGCATTCCATGCCCCCACTAGTCTCTGGGTAAAGAACCTACCTCTAACATCCCGCCTATATCTTCCACCATTCACCTTAAATTATGTCCCCTTGTAATGGTTTGTTCCACCCGGGGAAAAAGTCTCTGGCTGTCTACTCTATCTATTCCCCTGATCATCCTATAAACCTCAAAAAAGTCGCCCCTCATCCTTCTCCGTTCTAATGAGAAAAGGCCTAGCACCCTCAACCTTTCCTCGTAAGACCTACTCTCCATTCCAGGAAACATCCTGGTAAATCTCCTTTGCACCTTTTCCAAAGCTTCCGCATCCTTCCTAAAATGAGGCGACCAGAACTGTACACGTTGCTCCAAATTTGGCCTAACCAAGGTGTTGTACAGCTGCATTATCACCTCACAGCTATGAAATTCAATCCCTCTGTTAATGAACGCTAGCACACCAAAGGCCTTCTTCACAGCTCTATCCACTTGAGTGGCAACTTTCAAAGATGTATGACCATAGACCCCAAGATCTCTCTGCTCCTCCACATTGTCAAGGACACGACCGTTAACCCTGTATTCCGCCTTCATATTTGTCCTTCCAAAATGGACAACCTCAAACTTTTCAGGGTTAAACTCCATCTGCCACTTCACAGCCCAGCTCTGCATCCTATATATGTCTCTTTGCAGCCGACAAAAGCCCACCTCACTATCCACAACTCCACCAATCTTCGTATCGTCTGCAAATGTGCTGACCCATCCTTCAACTCGCTCATCCAAGTCATTAATGAAAATCACCAACAGTAGAGGACCCAGAACTGATTCCTGCGGTACGCCACTGGTAACTGGGATCCAGGTTGAATATTTGCCTGTTTGCCATCCTCCACCACTCTCTGACTTCTATCGGTTAGCAGTTCGTTATCCAACTGGCTAAATGTCCCATTATCCCATGCTTCCTTACTTTCTGCATAAGCCGACCACGGGGAACCTTATGAAATGCCTTACTAAAATCCATGTCCACTACATCCACTGCCTTACCTTCATCCACATGCTTGGTCACCTCGTCAAAGAATTCAATAACACTTGTAAGGCAAGACCGACCCCTCACAAATCCGTGCTGACAATCCCTATTCAAGCAGTGTCTTTCCAGATGCTCAGAAATCCTGTCCCTCAGTACCCTTTCCATTACATGGCCTACCACCAAAGTAAGACTAACTGGCCTGTAATTCCCAGGGTTATCCCTATTCCCTTTTTTGAATAGGGGCACGACATTATCCACTCTCCAATCCCCTGGTACCACCCCTGTTGACAGTGAGGACGAAAGGATCATTGCGAACGGCTCTGTCATGTCATCTCTTGCTTCCCATAGAATCCCTGGATATATCCCGTCAGGCAAGGGGGACTTGTCTATCAAATTTTCCAAAATGCCCAACACAGCTTCCTTCCTAACAAGTATTTCCCCGAGCTTACCAGTCTGTTTCACATTGTCCTCTCCAACAATATGGCCCCTCTCATTTGTAAACACTGAAGAAAAGTACTCGTTCAAGATCTCTCCTATCCCTTAAGACTCAATACACAATCTCCCGCTATTGTCCTTGATCGGACCTACCCTCGCTCTAGGCATTCTCATATTTCTCACATATGTGTAAAAGGCCTTTGGGGTTTTCCTTGATCCTACCCGCCAAAGATTTTTCACGTCGAGATTGTGGTTATGCTCGATCTAAAATCTCCTCTTCGTCGGACAAGGACTGTGGGTTTTCCACCCCTACGGAGACTGTCTTGGACCGCAACTTCTGCAATCGGCAGATTGATGTAGACATCGTCGAGGCTTGTTATGCTCCCATTATTTTGATGCCTATGCCATCTCCAACAAACCCACCCAACAGTGCGATGATGTCGGACTCATCCAGCACAGTCTGATTTGGTGACTGGATGCAGTCCCAATTATATGGAATAACGTCCTCCACGCGTCTTCAGTTCTGTGTTTCTGCTTCTAATTGTAGTTAAACATTGAGCGGAGGTGGATTATAGCTCTACTAGATAAGGATCATTTTTTGGTGGGGCTGTCGGTAGTGACGAGCAAACGTTTTTCTCTCCAGTGTTTTAATAGATTTAGTGAGAACTAGTTGCGTCCAGAGTCACTGATGAGGACCGCCAAACAACTCCTGTATTTCATTTCTGGTGTAGGCCTGCTGGTACAGCAGAACATTGCCATGACTGGCCGTGGTAACTGTTTAGTCATTGTCTGTCAGATATGATACTCGGTATGGCTATGTTCGGCTTTTGCTTGACTAGTCTGCAGATAGCCTCACTCTGATGATAATTGATGTTGGGGGAGGAGGAGGTTGATCAGCGAAGGATGTGGGGCGAATTTGTGAATTTAGTTGGGTTGGGCTTATATTTGTAATTTCTGGTGTAATGTCGATGATTTTTGTTTTGTTCCATTACAATTCGTTATTTCAAAGAACATGTAACGGTCAACCAAATTTCTAGCATTCTGGAGTCATGTCTTGGCCAATATAGGCAAGGACGCCATATTTCTTTCACACAAATGCACCAGTGAAACATGTTTGATTTTACAACAATCATATCGTCGTGACCATTTAACAAGATTTTATCTTCCGATTCATGAATTTAATTGTACGTGCCTCAGCAATGTTGGGAAGACTTCAACGCGTGTCCGAGGCACCATCGCTATGGCTATTAATAACAAGTCGAGGAATCCACGTGAGCCCATCCCACTAATTGAAACCCACACATTGAAAACAGCGCGGGAGGAGAGACAGCCGGCACATTGAAAACAGCGCATGAGGAGAGACAGCCGGCACAGTGAAAACAGCGCGAGAGGAGAGACAGCCAGGAGAGTGAAAACAGCGCGGGAGGAGAGACAGCTGGCACATTGAAAACAGCGCGGGAGGAGTGACAGCTGGGACAGTGAAAACAGCGCGGGAGGAGCGACAGCCGGGACAGTGAAAACAGCGCGGGAGGAGAGACAGCCGGCACATTGAAAACAGCGCGGGAGGAGAAAGAGCCGGGACATTGAAAACAGCGCGAGAGGAGAGCGAGCCGAGACATTGAAAACAGCGCAGGAGGAGAGACAGCCCGCACAGTGAAAACAGCGCGGGAGGAGAGACAGACGGGGCAGAGAAAACAGCGCGGGAGGAGAGACAGCCGGGACATTGAAAACAGCGCGGGAGGAGAGACAGCCGGCACATTGAAAACAGCGCATGAGGAGAGACAGCCGGCACAGTGAAAACAGCGCGAGAGGAGAGACAGCCAGGAGAGTGAAAACAGCGCGGGAGGAGAGACAGCTGGCACATTGAAAACAGCGCGGGAGGAGAGACAGCTGGGACAGTGAAAACAGCGCGGGAGGAGCGACAGCCGGGACAGTGAAAACAGCGCGGGAGGAGAGACAGCCGGCACATTGAAAACAGCGCGGGAGGAGAGAGAGCCGGGACATTGAAAACAGCGCGAGAGGAGAGCGAGCCGAGACATTGAAAACAGCGCGGGAGGAGAGACAGCCCGCACAGTGAAAACAGCGCGGGAGGAGAGACAGACGGGGCAGAGAAAACAGCGCGAGAGGAGAGACAGCCGGGACATTGAAAACAGCGCGGGAGGAGAGACAGCCGGCACAGTGAAAACAGCGCGAGAGGAGAGAAACCCGCGACAGTGAAAACAGCGCGGGAGGAGAGAGAGCCGGGACAGTGAAAACAGCGCGAGTGGAGAGACAGCCGGCACATTGAAAACAGCGCGAGAGGAGAGACAGCCGGGACAGTGAAAACAGCGCGAGAGGAGAGCGAGCCGGGACAGTGAAAACAGCGCGAGAGGGGAGCGAGCCGGGACAGGGAAAACAGCGCGGGAGGAGACACAGCCTGACATTGAAAACAGCGCGGGATGAGAGACAGCCGGCACAGTGAAAACAGCGCGGGAGGAGATACAGACGGGGCAGAGAAAACAGCGCGGGAGGAGAGACAGCCGGGACATTGAAAGCAGCGCGGGAGGAGAGACAGCCGGCCCAGTGAAAACAGCGCGAGAGGAGAGAAAGCCGGGACAGTGAAAACAGCGCGGGAGGAGAGAGAGCCGGGACAGTGAAAACAGCGCGAGTGGAGAGACAGCCGGCACATTGAAAACAGCGCGAGAGGAGAGACAGCCGGGACAGTGAAAACAGCGCGGGAGGAGAGCGAGCCGGGACAGTGAAAACAGCGCGAGAGGAGAGCGAGCCGGGACAGTGAAAACAGCGCGGGAGGAGACACAGCCGGACATTGAAAACAGCGCGGGAGGAGAGACAGCCGGTACATTGAAAACAGCGCGGGAGGAGAGGCAGCCGCACAGTGAAAACAGCGCGGGACGAGAGACAGCCGGGAGAGTGAAAACAGCGCGGGAGGAGAGACAGCCGGCACATTGAAAACAGCGCGGGAGGAGAGATAGCCGGGACAGTGAAAACAGCGCGGGAGGAGAGAAAGCCGGGAGATTTAAAAAGCGCGGGAGATTTTAAAAAGCGCGAGAGGAAAGAGAGACGGGACATTGAAAACAGCGCGGGAGGAGATAGAGCCGGGAGATTTAAAAAGCGCGGGAGATTTAAAAAGCGCGGAGCTGCGAGTCAGAGCGGAGATTTTAAAAGATCGCGGCCTAGTTTCGGGCGCCGTTCGGAGGAGGAGGAGCAGTCTCTGTCAGGGAGAGAACCTGAGAGCTTCTAAGAAACCCAGAAGGTAAGAAGGTAAGTAAGTGATTTTTATTCATTTTTACTTTTATACCTTTTTCAAATTGTGTGTCGGGGGGCGGGCGGGGGGTGGGGGGGGGGGGGGAACTGAAGTGACATCACAGAAAAGCTGAGACCTGATGGGCTGGTTGGGAATCTACACTAAATTTAAAAAATTAAGCATTGGTAACTAATTAAACATAATTACTTAATTATAATTTAGAGGGGTATCTAAGCCAGAGATCGGTGAGTACTATATTTAGCTTTCGCATTTATATTAGAAACCTTGTGCTAGGAAACAGATAGTTAACAGTAACTTAAAAAATATATATTTTCATAGAATTTACAGTGCAGAAGAGACATATGTATATATATAATTTAAAAAAAAAACTTTTAATCTTAATTAATTGACGCAATGTCAGTTAGGGGGGCGCAGTGCTCTGACTGAGATGTGGCAGGTCCGGGAGGCTTCCAGCGTCCCGGATGGCTTCATCTGCAGAAAGTGCATCCAACTGGAGCTCCTCACAGACCGCATGGTTCGGTTGGAACAGCAATTGGATGCATTTAGGAGCATGCAGGTGGCGGAAAGCGTCATAGATCGCAGTTATATAAATGTGGTCACACCCAAGGTGCAGGCAGAGAAATGGGTGACCACCAGAAAGGGCAGGCAGTCAGTGCAGGAAGCCCCTGTGGTTGTCCCCGTCTCGAACAGGTATACCCCTTTGGTTACTGTGGGGGGGGGGGGCGTAGCCTGTCAGGGGAAAACAGCAGCAGTCAGAGCAGTGGCACCACGGCTGGCTCTGATGTTCAGAAGGGAGGGTCAAAGCGCAGAAGAGCAATAGTAATAGGGGACTCTATAGTCAGGGGCACAGATAGGCGCTTCTGAGGACGTGAAAGAGACTCTGGGATGGTATGTTGCCTCCCTGGTGCCAGGGTCCAGGATGTCTCCGAACGGGTAGAGGGCATCCTGAAGGGGGAGGGCAAACAGGCAGAGGTCGTTGTACATATTGGTACTAACGACATAGGCAGGAATGGGCATGAGGTCCTGCAGCAGGAGTTCAGGGAGCGAGGCAGAAAGTTAAAAGACAGGACCTCTAGGGTTGTAATCTCGGGGTTAATCCCTGTGCCACGTGCCAGTGAAGCTAGAAATAGGAAGAAAGATCAGCTAAACACGTGGCTAAACAGCTGGTGTAGGAGGGAGGATTTCCGTTATCTGGACCACTGGGAGCTCTTCCGGGGCAGGTGTGACCTATATAAGAAGGACGGGTCTCTAAACTGGAGAGGCATAAATATCCTGGCCGCGAGGTTTGCTAGTGCCACACGGGAGGGTTTAATCTAGTATAGCGGGGGGGCCGGCACGGGAGCAATAGGTCAGAAGGTGAGAGCATTGAGGGAGAACTAGGGAATAGGGACAGTGGGCCTCTGAGGCAGAGCAGACAGGGAGAAGTTGCTGAACACAGTGGGTCTGGTGGCCTGAAGTGCATATGTTTTAATGCAAGACGTATTACGGGTAGGGCAGACGAACTTAGAGCTTGGATTAGTACTTGGATCTATGATGTTGTTGCCATTACAGAGACCTGGTTGAGGGAAGGGTAGGATTGGCAGCTGAACGTTTCAGGATTTAGATGTTTCAGGCGTGATAGAGGGGGATGTAAAAGGGGTGGTGGTGTTGCGCTACTGGTTAGGGAGAATATCACAGATGTACTGCGGGAGGAAACCTCAGAGGGCAGTGAGGCTATATGGGTAGAGATCAGGGATAAGAAGGGCGCAGTCACAATGTTGGGGGTTTACTACAGGCCTCCCAACAGCCAGCGGGAGATAGAGGAGCAAATAGGTAGACAGATTTTGGAAAAGAGTAAAAACAACAGGGATGGGAGACTTCAATTTCCCCAATATTGACTGGGACTCACTTAGTGCCAGGGGCTTAGACGGGGCGGAGTTTGTGAGGAGCATCCAGGACGGCTTCTTAAAACAATATGTGGACAGCCCAACTAGGGAAAGGGCGGTACTGGACCTGGTATTGGGGGATGAGCCCGCCCAGGTGGTAGATGTTTCAGTAGGGGAGCATTTCGGGAACAGTGACCACAATTCAGTAAATTTTAAAGTGCTGATGGACAAGGATAAGAGTGGTCCTAGGATGAATGTGCTAAGTTGGGGGAAGGCTAATTATAACAATATTAGGCAGGAACTGAAGAACATAGATTGGGGGCGGATATTTGAGGGCAAATCAACTTCTGACATGTGGGAGGCTTTCAAGTGTCAGTTGAAAGGAATTCAGGACCGGCATGTACCTGTCAGGAAGAAGGATAAATACGGCAATTTTCGGGAACCTTGGATAACGAGAGATATTGTAGGCCTCGTCAAAAAAGAAAAAGGAGGCATTTCTCAGGGCAAAAAGGCTGGGAACAGACGAAGCCTGTGTGGAATATAAGGAAAGTAGGAAGGAACTTAAGCAAGGGGTCAGGAGGGCTAGAAGGGGTCACGAAAAATCATTGGCAAATAGGGTTAAGGAAAATCCCAAGGCTTTTTACACGTACATAAAAAGCAAGAGGGGAGCCAGGGAAAGGGTTGGCCCACCGAAGGATAGGCAAGGGAATCTATGTGTGGAGCCAGAGGAAATGGGCGAGGTACTCAATGAATACTTTGCATCAGTATTCACCAAAGAGAAGAAATTGGTAGATGTTGAGTCTGGAGAAGGGTGTGTAGATAGCCTGGGTCACATTGAGATCCAAAAAGACGAGGTGTTGGGTGTCTTAAAAAATATTAAGACAGATGTCCCCAGGGCCTGATGGGATCTACCCCAGAATACTGAAGGAGGCTGGAGAGGAAATTGCTGAGGCTTTGACAGAAATATTTGGATCCTCACTGTCTTCAGGTGATGTCCCGTAGGGCTGGAGAATAGGCAATGTTGTTCCTCTGTTTAGGAAGGGTAGCAAAGATAATCCAGGGAACTACAGGCCGGTGAGCCTTACTTCAGTGGTAGGGAAAATTCTGGAGAGAATTCTTCGAGACAGGATCTACTCCCATTTGGAAGCAAATGGATGTATTAGTGAGAGGCAGCATGGTTTTGTGAAGGGGAGGTCGTGTCTCACTAACTTGATAGAGTTTTTCGAGGAGGTCCCGAAGACGATTGATGCAGGTAGGGCAGTGAGTGTTGTCTATATGGACTTCAGTAAGGCCTTTGACAAGGTCCCTCATGGTAGACTAGTACAAAAGGTGAAGTCACACGGGATCAGGGGTGAGCTGGCAAGGTGGGTACAGAACTGGCTAGGTCATAGAAGGCAGAGAGTAGCAATGGAAGGATGCTTTTCTAATTGGAGGGCTGTGACCAGTGGTGTTCCACAGGGATCAGTGCTGGGACCTCTGCTGTTTGTAGTATATATAAATGATTTGGAGGAAAATGTAACTGGTCTGATTAGTAAGTTTGCAGACGACACAAAGGTTGGTGTATTGCGGATAGCGATGAGGACTGTCAGAGGATACAGCAAGATTTAGATTGTTTGGAGACTTGGGCGGAGAGATGGCAGATGGAGTTTAATCCGGACAAATGTGAGGTAATGCATTTTGGAAGGTCTAATGCAGGTAGGGAATATACAGTGAATGGTAGATCCCTCAAGATTATTGAAAGTCAGAGTGATCTAGGAGTACAGGTCCACAGGTCACTGAAAGGGGCAACACGGGTGGAGAAGGTAGTCAAGAAGGCATACGGCATGCTTGCCTTCATTGGCCGGAGCATTGAGTATAAGAATTGGCAAGTCATGTTGCAGCTGTATAGAACCTTAGTTAGGCCACACTTAGAGTATAGTGTTCAATTCTGGTTGCCACACTACCAGAAGGATGTGGCGGCTTTAGAGAGGGTGCAGAAGAGATTGACCAGAATGTTGCCTGTTATGGAGGGCATTAGCTATGAGGAGCGGTTGAATAAACTCGGTGTGTTCTCACTGGAACGAAGGAGGTTGAGGGGCGACCTGATAGAGGTCTAAAATATAATGAGGGGCAGAGACAGAGTGGATAGTCAGAGGCTTTTCCCCGGGGTAGAGGGGTCAATTACTAGGGGGCATAGGTTTAAGGTGAGAGGGGCAAGGTTTAGAGTAGATGTCCGAGGCAAGTTTTTTACGCAGAGGGTAGTGGGTGCCTGGAACTCGCTACCGGAGGAGGTGGTGGCAGCAGGGACGAAAGTGACATTTAAGGGGCACCTTGACAAATACATGAATAGGATGGGAATAGAGGGATATGGACCCAGGAAGTGTAGAATGTTGTAGTTTATTCGGGCAGCATGGTCGGCACGGGCTTGGAGGGCCGAAGGGCCTGTTCCTGTGCTGTACATTTCTTTGTTCTTTGTTCTTTGTTCTAATTCCCACGCTGCATACTGTGCAAGTACGACATAAAATTAAGACAATTTGCATTGCTCAACCATCGTCGTACCTGAAAAAGGTAAGCACAGTTCTAAACGATTGTGCATGACTTAACTATTTCTGCGAAATCTATCAGCAGTGCAGAAATGTAGATCCGAAGATTAGAATCATAAAATCACGACATTGCAGAAGGAGGCTATTTGGACAATCTCGTCTGTACCGAACCTCTGAAAGAATACCCTACCTAAGTACAATCCCTGATACCCTGTACAGCTTTGGACACTAGGGACAATTTAGCATTATCAATTCACCGAACTTGCACATGCTGACCGGTGGGAGGAAACCGTAGCACCCGGAGGAAAGCCACACATATACGGGGAGAATATACAAACTCCAAAGAGTCACCCAAGGCCGGAATTGTCTCTGGGTTCCTGGCGCTATGAGAAGGCAGAGCTGAACACAGTGCCACATTGCCGTCCTCATAGAATCTCTACAATGTAGACGGAGGCCATTTGGCCCATAGAGGCATCACAGACCCTCCGAATGACTCTTCAAATGAACACTTTGTCCATGTTCAATCCCACCATATCTCCAAAGGCCCATACCAAACATTCACCCGTCATCATGGTTATCGCCGTGTCCAATGGTTGCTGGCATTGGGGAATGGAGAGGACAGCAGATCCTTTGCTAAGCAATGAGAAGATAACCGCCACTATACCAGTTTCGAGACAATGGACGTCAAGAGCCCGTGTTAAAGGGTGCATCTTATGTAGAACACTGGCGAGACATTTACTTCTTTATTTCACGATTTGACAAACATTGTGGTGCACGTACATTCTTAAATATTGACATGAGTAACAGGAATAAGCATTCGCTTGGATATAGAATAAACTAGATTCACTGGGAAGAAATGAAAAACATTTTCGAAATGTAAACAACATTCGAAAGAACGTAGAACAGGCACACCTAAGCATGAATGATGCTGCAGCTACCACAGAGACATAGAGCGGGAGTAACGTTTCCCGCCGTCAGCGCAGCCTTGACCGTGGCATTCCCGGCGGCAGCTTCATAGAACATAGAACATACAGTGCAGAAGGAGGCGATTCTGCACCGACACACTTAAGACCTCACTTCCACCCTATCCCCGTAACCGAATAACGCCTCCTAAACGTTTTGGTCACTGAGGGCAATTTATCATGGCCAACCCACCTAACCTGCACATCCTTGGACTGTGGGAGGAAACCGGAGCAGCGGGAGGACACCCACGCAGACACGGGGAGAACGTGCAGACTCCGCACACACAGTGTCCCAGCAGGGAATCGAACCTGGGACCCTGGCGCAGTGAAGCCACAGTCCTATCAACTTGTGCTACCGTGCTGCCCTGGGGAAAGCTTCAGTGGGAAATATTTACAAGCGGACCGGGGTATAGAATCCCACCATCAGAACATGGGCGCCGCCGACTAATACATCATAAATATGTGCAGGTTTGTTGGATTGGTCATGGCAAATAGGTATGGTGAAATGTGGTTACGGTGATAGAGTGGAGGAGTGGTCCTCGGTGGGTTGGTGTTCTCGAAGCTCGGCAAAGACTTGATGTGCCAAATAGACTCCTCAGCACTGCAGTGATTCTATGATTTCATGTCGAATTTTCCCTTGCCTTGACAAATAAGAAAAAGAATCACCGACCCCCAGGTTTGCCTTAATAGCATAGGTGGGCACATATTTTGATTGGAAATCTCTCCCGCACAGTTCTAACACTGACCCGCTCGACACTATTCACTGCCTTCAGCCAGGAGTAATATTGTAATCGCACCCCTGGCATAGACTGTGTCACACCTTTACCTCCTGCACCAAGTCACTTCCCTAACAACAACGAGAATTCTGAGCATCACTTTATTGCTTAACAATCGTCATCGCCGGCCACACTGGATACACCGCTCAATGTACCACTGGACGGTGTGTCATGTTGCAGCGGGGCCTCTCGGGGCGTTGGATATTTTAGGAAGGTTTAATAACTCTCTGCAAGATGGACAGAGACGCTGGTCAGTGAAAGAGGATGGAGAATTGGTTGGCATTGTCAGCGGCCGGGGCATGGTGCCGAGGATTGCCCCGCGTGAGGAGGGGTTTGAAGGAAGACTCAGATGCAGTTTAATGGCTGCTTGGACGCGCTGACTCCTCTTCGGAGCCGGGAGGGTCCTGAACGTCGGAGATGTTTGAAGACATTTTACATTCTCCCATACGGGGTAGGAGCCTCAAGCATGTATTGGATATGGGGTGAGAGGATGAAAAAATTTTGGATTGTTGGCAACCAGACGGACCATTCTTTGGGTTCGACAAATATGTTAGGCACTGGCTGGGATGAGCGTATTTGCACTGCTCAGTATGGTTTCTGTTCTATACGTGTTGCTTGATAGCAATTTTTAAGCTGTCTTCCAGGATTTAGATGAAGATTGAGAGGAAATTGATACGACAGTTATTGCGGACTTGGATCCACGGGATTCGCATGGGAAATGCTACGTGTTGTACAGAGGAGGATTGGTTAATCCTGTGTCTGATTGTATAACGTAAGGACTACGAATGTGCAGAATCTATGCATTTCTTTGCTTTCCACTATTGATTTCGCAGCCCCTGGTTCCAATTAACCAACAATCACTCCGGCTACCACTTTAGTTTTTATGCACATATAGATGCTTATTCTCTGAAGTCATATTGTTTGGAAGATAAAAGCAGGGTGGTTATGCTGGTGTTGTATGAAGCGTTCGTTAGGCGATAGAGACAGTAATGTGTGCAGTCCTGGACCCCACACTATAGGAAGGTTGAGATTGTACTGGACAGGGTGCAGTGAAGATTCACTAGGATGCTGTCTGCTCTGGTGCATTTCAGCGTTTCAACAATGAAAATGGGCTGGTTATGCTGGGTTTGTTTTGTTGGAGCAGAGAAGGCTGTTGTGACTTGATTGAATTTACAACATTTTGAACGGCATAGTGTAAAGATAGGAATAAATTCTTCCCCTTATTTGAGCGGCCAGCAATCATGTAAGTTAGATTGAACGTCGTGGGCAGGTAGTAAGGAGGTGATTTGAGGAAAGTCTTTTTCACCAAGAGGGTGGTGGGAATCAAGGTAATGGAGGCGAATGATTAGTAATGTTAATACAAAATAATAATCTTTATTATTGTCAAATGTAGGTTTCGATTAACACTGCAAAGAAGTTACTTTGAAAATCACCGAGTCGCCACACTCCGGCGCTTGTTCGGGTACACTGAGGGAGAATTCAGAATGTCCAATTCACCTATCTAGCACGCCTTTCGGGGCAAGAATTAAGAGCGCATGAACCATGATACTGGCTGTTTTGATCAGCTGTCTGATGGTCACGTCTTTCCGTTTGTTCTCATGAACCATTAATAATGAAAGGGGAGGGGTTATGAAGTATACTGTTAGAATTTGATGTAGTCACCATCTCTGTGGGAATGATGCCCAGCAGTCAGCGTCAGAGTGAAACAGTAAAGGGAACTGCTGGCTGGTATGCCGGAACTGCTGAGAATCGAGTCTTCCGTTTCGTGGTATAATTATAACATAGCAAGTTCTGTTGTTACACAGTAAGCATTTGGAGTGGATGAAGGTCCTTAGTGTTGTTAATGTTCTCGAACATGGTAGTCCCAAGGGGAACGATGTATGGGCATGCCATTTCAGGACGACGTGGACATGTGGAATTCTCCTCCTGATCATTGTGGGAAACCAGGTACTGTTCCTGAAACACATTTGAGAATACGGCAGGAAATGTGTCCATCTTCAGCGCTTGGAAATCTGTGTACCGAGCTGCAGTGGGACAACGAATGGGTCGTTGAGAGGGGTGGTCACATTACAGGCTAGGTCGACACAAGTAGAAAGGGAATTGCTGAGTTCCAGATAGAATTCAGGGAGGCAACTAACGTAGGAGGGTACAGACACCTCTCAATCAGATACGCTTTTTTGGCGACTGTTTGAGGTAATTACATCTGAGGGGAATACAATGGCACGCATGCCCCTGATTGTGCCACGGTCAAATGCATACAGGGAGGAAAATGCGGTTTAAGGCTATTTAAAATTATTCAATTGCAAGGGTTTCGGGCAGATAAGCGTCGCTCTGGTGACAAATGTTATTACAGGGTCAAATGTTGCTTTTCTGGTGCGCTTGTCAAGGTAAACACAGAAATGCTGTAGCCGATTTCGGTGTTGGCAGGGGAGGAGTTGAAAGTCGTATAGCACGCCGTTACAATTTAGTTAGGCATAAAAAAGACAACATGACGCACTGAAAGCGGACTACAGATATTCAGTCGATAAATTAAGAAGCACTATCTCTGTAGGAGTAATCTTCGCAATACTTTCAGTGCCATGCGCAAGCGAGAGCAGATATCGGCGGAAAGAACGGTGAATACATCGGTAGAGGGTTGGAATGCATGGTGGGCAACATAATCCTGACGAATTGGGATAGGATCTGGGGAAATGGTGCCTGTAGAAACCTGAATCGTTACATAAAATACGACCGGGACCACCATCCTTATGTATTTGACAATGCTGCTGGGCAGCCGTTGAACTAGAATGGCATGGGTATGGTCCTGAGCAGCGAGATAGAAGTGTTGAAAACTGGGTTATACACAAAATGAAGCCAACGTGAAAGCCTCAGAGGAAGGTGAGTAAATAAACGGCGAAATAAAACAAAAACAGTGGCCCCTTTGTCCCGAGAGACATGATTAGTGTGAGGAAAGTTGGCAGGAGAAACCAAATTAAGATGACTGCATCTTAATACACGTGGCATAACATCCAAGATAAATGAACTGATTGTACAAATAGAGTTAAATGTGTGCGATCGGAAAGCCATTACTGAGACATGGTTGTAAGGGGATAATGTTTTGGAAGTCGATGCTCAGGGTTTTATTCAGGACAGTCTGGAATGCAAAGGTGATGGCGTAGCTCTTCTGAGAAGAGACGGAATATAATTGTTCTGAGTGACGATCTAGGCTCAAAGCTGTGCTGTCGATATGGCATGAAGCGACAAATAGTGACGGAAGCAGCAGCGTGGACAGAGGCTTCTGAACAGTGGTCATTTGGTAGGAAAGAACTAAAACCAAGAAATAAGTAATCCGCATAACAAGAGTACTGCATTAATGAAGGAAGAATTATTTTACATATAGGTTGAACAAATCAAATTTGAAATGACAGACAATAGATTGAACCTGCAGAGAGCATTCGGTATGGTGCGTTAAAGCTATATGCTATGGACCTAACTAAGGATCAGGCTATTTTTGATCTGGCAATGTTTCAGAGGTAGGCTGATTAAATGGTTTCGGGTTAACGTCTACGAGCAAATAATGATCTTGTGTGATTAAATTTACCAATCAACTTTGGTGTCAGAACATTGGCATTAAAATATATGTGTTACACCTAAAGAATGGAAATTACGACGGCATGAGGATGGCGTTTACCAAAGTGCACTGGTCAGTTGGATTAGTCGGTAAGGCAATCCATGATCAGTGGCATCCATTCTTGGAGATAATTCCTGACTGCCAGAAAAAAAATCCATCCCAATGACGAGGTAAAAAGAGGCTACCAAGTTACAACCGTAAACGAATAAGGTCCAAAAGTTAGAGGTAGGCCAGAGGAGGTCGGCAAATACCGAATGTACAAAAATGTGCAAAACGGATAATCACGAGGTGAAAATATGCGATGGAGTCCAGCTAGCAGGAAACATAAAAAACGGACAATAAGATATATTTCACGTGCATAAAAGGACGATAGAATTATTAAAAACGGAGCGCTAGGCCCTCGGAGAATGAAATTGGTCATTAATTATTGGGAACAGGGAATTGACACAAGAACTAAATGAATGGTCTGCATCGCTTTGTACTCTGGAGGTAATACAAGCATCAGTAAAATCGTAACAAAAACGGAGTAGGGATTAAAAACGGTCACCATCACTTAATAATTCGTTTGCGGCAATATAATGTGGTTAGAAGTTGACAGCTCCCCTGGACCTGATGGTTTGCATTGAAGGACATTGCAGAAGGTAGCTGCAGAGATGGTCGATGCATTAAAAGTGATTGTCGCATAATCCTTGGATTCTTGAACTGTTTCAACGAATTGGAAAACTGTCATTACGATACCCTTGTTCACAAAAGGAAGGCGACTAAAAGCAGAAAACTATAATCTAAGGCTTGTTATTGAAAAAAAAAATCAATCGATTATTAAGGAGAGAATAGTAGTGCATTTGGAATGTCATAATCTGATCAAGCAGTGTTAGCATGCTTTCATGAAGCAGCAATAATGTTGCACCAATTCACTATAGTTCTACGATGCAGCATTAGCTCGAGCAGATGGAGCAGATCCAGTCGATTAAGTATATTTTAATTTTTAAATGCATTTGACACTGTGCCACACGACAGGCTTCGACGAATCAGGGGAGCCCATGGCGTTGGAGTTAATATTCCGGTATGAATGGAGGATTGGCTGAGCAACAGAAAACAAATAGTAGCGATAATTTGGTATTTCTCAGGTTGAAGAGCATTCTCCACTGGAGTGCCACAGTCAGCAGTGCTGGGTTCGCAGCACTTCACAGTATATGCATGAATTATTTGGAGAAAGGAAGAGTGTGTACTGTAGCCAGAATTACGAATGATACCAAGGCGGGAGGGAATGCTCGTTGTAAAGAGGATAAATAGCTTGCAGGGATATATTAACATATTAGATCAGTGGGCAGAACGTTGGCAACGGAATTTATTGAGTGAACATGTGACATTGTTATTTTGGAGGAAGGAATGGCAAGGCACATAATTATTTAATTGAAGAATGACAGCAAGTCGGAGAACGGTGGCGCGTGTTCAGGCTGCCAATAGAGCTAGAATTCAGGTGTGGAAGTTAATCGGGAGGCAAATGCAATAGTGGTTTTCATTTCCAGGGCGCTGCAGTGTAAACTCGACGCAACACTAGAAAGTAATGTTATCATTGGAATCAGTACAGAAGAGGTTTACCAGGATGATTCCTTCTATGCAGCAATAAAATATGAACGAAGAGTCAACTCTGTGAAGTTGAGCAGAATAACAGGTGATATTCTTGAAACATATAAGACTCTTAGCGGGACAGACAGGGTAGGGTTTGTGTAGATTTTCCCGCTCTTGTGAGAGTGTGCTCAGGGTGTGCTCACTGCAGATGGATTTGTGGAGCAATTACTTCTCTGAAAAAGTGTTCGCTCTTTGGAATTATTTGACCCTGGAAGCTGTGGAGGCCGAGTAGTTTTCGAGGAAGTGATCGCGAAGATTTTCGTCATTACGGGAATAAATACTAGGAGATAATGCAGGAAAATGAACTTTCGGTCAGCAATAGTCTTCTTAAATGGCGTAGCAGGCTCGAAGCGATGAACAGCACAGTTCTATTCCTATTTCTTATAGTCAGCTGGCCAGTGAGTGGATATAGGCGCCCAACACCTCCTTCTTCCCCAGAGTTTTTCCACAAACCGCAATGTTGAGTGGTGGAGCGCCATGCGATAATCTCCAATCGCGTGTATGCCTGAAGCTACGAACACTTGCATGGAATGAAGGAGCATCACCGACAAAGCAACTCTTCCAATGGACACACTATCAACCATATTAACCACTCACCCCTGACACAGCGACCCACTGCGACATGATGATGTAACATATGCAGGAACAATCCCAGCAACTCAGGGAGGCTCCACCAAAACACGAGTTCTGCACCAGCTAGAAATTCAAGAGCAGCAGATTCATGAGAACAGCATCACCGGCACGTTTCACATTCAAGCCTCACACCATATTCACATGCAATTATTTCGCTATTCGTTCACTGTCCTGGGAAGAAAATAAAAGTAACACTTTTTTTATGAGTATTCCCGCGCCAGGTGCTCAGACGAGGTGGCTCACCACTTCCTTCTCAAGGTCCATTTGAAATGAAGAAAAAGTGCTGGACTTGAGAGCGGTACTCCTAATCAGCAAAATAATAATAACTACACATGCTTGATATGCACTATTAATATTACTTTCACTGGCACGGTAAATAGCCCAACCTCGGTCTCGAAGCTTGTCCTCATGTTCTGGAAGCACAAACGTACAAATTAGTATCAAGTGAGCATTCTATCGCGGAGAACCCCATGCTGGCTTGATATTTGCACGAGTCCCAGTGAGTAGAAAACATCGTTCTTTTTACCAGTTCCATTAAAATTTTATTAACTTAACTCTTCAATCTAGATCATTTTAACGTATCCCTTTTGACTGACGTTGAATTTCACATTTTGACGTGTCCACTCAATTCAAGTTATCAAGTTCCAGATGTAACTTGACATAAATATTTTGATTAATTCTCTTCATATTTTGCAATTCGTCTTAGATCATCAATGTACCACGGGTTTGTAACGTTGTCTATTCCAATGCTTGCAACTGTGAGTACATCCACGTTTCTCAATATGTGTTATGTGTAGAGACTACGGAGTGCTCGGCAAGGTCCACAGATTTGTAATAATCTCTTCTACTTCAATTATATCTAACGTTCCGTGTTGTTGTCAAGTTCCTGCTTTATTGCCATTGTCAAATTTCTACAGTATGCATGTTGTGTTTTGTTGAAAAATACAGTTTTCATATTTTAAGATTCACATTTATCATCGAAGGATTTTACTCAGGTAATTATTCCCTCTCTTGATCCTGCTCCAGTTCTAAATCCACCATTCGCTTTACGATTTTCTAATCAGCAAGTTAATTTTCAGACTTTACTGAGCAATTTTGCGTCACATCAGTCACATATTTACGACCACAGACTAACGTGGCCTGATCCAAATCGTTGCTGGCAGTATTGCATTGACAATATAATGACCCATCCCAACTGTGCTTGATAGCTGATAGGAAATATGTGTCTGACAAACCTTCGAATTTAAAACTCTGAATCCTCGATAATCATAGAATTTACAGTGCAGAAGGAGGCCATTCGGCCCATCGAGTCTGCACCGGCTCTTGGAAAGAGCACCCTACCCAAGGTCAACACCTCCACCCTATCCCCATAACCCAGTAACCCCACCAACACTAATGGCAATTTTAGACACTAAGGGCAATGTATCATGGCCAATCCACCTAACCTGAACATCTTTGGACGCACTCATGGGCTGGTCCTCATATATGTCACCTCCTTTAAACACCAATCCTCTGAGTTATCTACTGCTCCCGTACTGTGTATAATGATCATCCCAGTTTTCATTGCTGCAACATCAGCTGCCCTGCCTTCAGTTTATTGAGGTATAACATGTGCAAAATCGTTCACAAGTCCCTCCGGATTGCAATATTTCCTCGACGTTGCATTCGACGCTCTGTGGGGTCTGTCTCCTTGTCCTACACTTCCGTGGCAGGTTCTAAGAATCTTTTGTGCAAGGTTATGCAAACAAGAAAAGGTTGAGACTACTGTGATATGTCCACAAGCTGTTTGGAAGTTCTGTGGTTTTAAAAATGCAAGGGCGTTTTTATCGTGAAAAAGACGAATTGAATCTTTATTATGGTCCGTATTGGATGCAGGAACTGGTAATATAAACGTAATCTTGTCTGCTGCGCTTAAATAGGACATCAGGTTATATGATTCTATGTTTACCTTTTAACTTGTAGCAGACGTCAACTGATTAATAGGAAGAAACAAAAGCTATCACTTCAATGATGTGAAAGTGGAATAAAAATATAATCTCTTCAGTTGCAATATGAATACCAATGTTGCAGTGTAGTAATACAGCACGGTGGAACAATGGGTCGTAGTACTGCCACACAACGTCATGCTGCAATTCCTGCCTTGGATGCCTGTCAGTATGGAGTTTGCACTTTCTCCTCGTGTTTGTCTGGGTATCGGGGTGCTCTCGATTTTATCCCATTATCCAAAGATGTGCAGGTTAGTTGGTGTGACGAGTAAAGGGTGAGGGAGTTAACCTCTTTCAGAGGGCGAGTGTGACTCGATTAGACGAATGGCTTCCTTCTGCATTGTCGGAATCCTGTGGCTCAATTATATGGTGCATGAGGGTATTAAGACCAGGAGAGTGATGTATGCAAGAGATAAAAAGACAATAATGACGACAAATAAAATCAGAAATAAAGCCATTTTCCGTGCAGATCAGAGGGTGGTAAGTTTTTTTTAATCAATGAGGGACACTGCGTTGTCTCACGTAGACCAATGCGTGGTGACGTCTGTAGCTAATCATGGTATCGGACCACTTGTAAATGTTCAAAAGATCAGGCAGCATTTTTGGTTTGTCAAAGTTTACAGTCACATGTTGACAAACGTGGATCATGCTGGCTGAGGGGCAATGTTGGGATGCCACGTCGGCAAAGGTGCAGTGGGAGTGACTTTTAAGTTACTGAGTAAGTCATTGTGTGTCTAAGTGGGTCGCATGTGTAAGGTAACTTGGGAAAGTGGTGCGTTTGTGAAATAAATGTGTCAACGGGTTAGGTTTTTTTTTTTGGGGGGGGGGGGGGGAGGTTAGGTAAAGACGTGGCAACGCAGATTGTTTGGGCAAAGGTCCAGAGTGGATGATGAGACAGGTGGATTTAACAAATATGTCAAAGGGAAAGGAGGCAGCTCGTTATATTGCTGAGGAGAGATGAGGCAGATCGTGTGGCGGGTTGCGGAGAGTACATGTCGGGTGTTAGGTATTCGAGAGCGTCTCTCAAGCTGGATGCAGCAGTTAAGTTGGTAACGAGGGTCAGGAGTTGGGGAACTCGGAGAGGGATGCCGAATAAGAATTCAGCGGGTGGAACCGTGAGCTGTACCTGGGAGATTTCTGCAGTCCTGGCACATTAGCGATCCATGGGACCATCGGGTGGTGTGATCGTGTCCGGTCGGTTCCGGAGCGTGGCACAGGGAGGGGCGTGGGGTGGGGGGTGGGGGGGGCGGTTTAAATTAGTACTGGACCGATAGGCTGTCGTATGTCAGTCCACTTAACTGTCTGGTCAATTTGGACACTTTCGCCGGGCTGAGACTAGAATTATTTTCTTGTCTCACACATCCTTGTATCCAGATATATAAACCTGGACTGTCAGTATTCTTGGAATGTGCTTTTAGAATAAAGAGGTTTCCGAGCTTCCCGCAATCAAAAACAAATCATGTAATTGACCGGTCAAAATTCACTTGCAACTCCCAAGTACTCCACGGGCTAAGACTTTTCTATTTGCCCGTAGCTGATCTTGTGGGGCACATCTGGTCTCCAACTATTTGGAGACTGCAAAATAGGTAAAGAAGGTTAATTGGAATACATTTAACTTTCGACGAGATATGAAACGAGATCCACTTGCCGCCCCTTGTGTATATCGATCAATTTGAACTTATATTAAATCTGCAAGTAAGTGCAGCGCTGGATTGTTCAGTCTTCATGTTGTAATCTCGCAAGTGGCATTTCGCAATCAATATCACAACTTTACTAGGTATGATTCATATCATACAATGATGAAACAAGCATTAATCTACCATGTGTTTAATACACGAAATCAGTTATGCATGTCGATCGTGAGTCTAGATCTTGGTGCCCTGAAATTCCATTTGCCAGATGTTTTAAGATCACATCCATGTGCACCTCCTTGAATCCAGATATGAGCACGTGAAATTGCTAAAATTTCTGACACCTCGGTATTCTTTTAACATAGATGTTGGCGCTAATTGCAGCACGAAATTGAATTTTGATTGATATAACTGAAAATCCGGTGGGTTTACAATGGCCCGCCGATGGAATTTTCTTTATTCTGCGTCAAAAAACTCTTTCAAATTAATATTGTGCAGCTCAAGGACTAAATTAAAAACAGAAATAGCTGGATCCGTGAAGAGAAATAAAGTTAACATTGCGGATCTCTATGATCGGTTCACAGGACCATAGGACCAAAGATCTGACATTGCAGAAGGAGACCATTCTCCCCATCGAGTCTATACCGGCCCGTGGAAAGAGCACGCTACTTAAGCCCACACTTCCCTGCCCCAATAACCGAGACCTTGGCGAGGACTCTGTAATCTCTACGCATAACAAAAGGGCAATTTAGCATGGCCAATCCACCAAACTGGCACATCTTTGGACTATGGGAGGAAACCAGAGCCCCCGGAGGTAACCCACGCAGGCACGGGGAGAACGTGCAGACTCCGCACAGATTCCCAAGGCGGGAATCGAATATGGGATCCTGGAGCTGTGAAGCAACTGTGCTAACTACTGTGCTATCGTGCCGCCCCACCATTGTGATACCGTGCCGTCCCCACTGTGCTACCTTGCCGCCCCACAGACGTGAATAAGGTAGACATGGACAGAATGAGAAAGGTGGAAAGGTATCGGAGGATTTAGCGCAGGATGGCACACAAGTGATAAGACGGAACAAATGAGAGATGGACATATTCGTTTTCGTGGAGTAAGACAAGGTGGAATGTTAGTTAAATCCCTCGAGTGAATTTATGTCATGATTTACGTTGTAGAGGAAGTTTACTGTTTCAATTTGTTGAAATCAATCTTTGTCGTAAAGGTTCTAACGTGTCGGAAAACAAGGTGTTGATTTATTTAGTTTGCGTTGGGCTCGCTGGATAATTGCAGCAAGGCTAGGATTAATTTGAATTAAATGATTGGGTAGTGAAATATTGTCGGAGAACGATGACATAGGCAATTAGGATGCACATACAGACGCATTTAATTTAGTTAATAAGATATTTACCATACTTTTGCCGGAGAATTGCCAGTTCTGAAACAAAGAGGATTGAAAGGTGCCAAGATTGAAGCGAAGATAATGCGGATGTAAAAACTAGACCTGTTGAAAATGGGATACATTTCTTTAGACTTTAAACAAATATTTGCATGAGGCAGACATGGACGATGTGCCGGTACATTACATATTTTACATGACATTCCACGGTACCTTATAGGTCATGACATTGTCTTACATTGAACATTCTTCCAAAATAAGAAACCTGGCGGCAATTATGCGCAAACTGGATCACGTACAAAGCAGTGAACTCATGCCGGCATGCACCGAGAGTGTTGATGTTAACGGAGGGAGCAATACTGGAAAGCAAAACTGTAAAATGTGGCTTGTCGCCTCCGAAATATTGCTCTGGAAGTAGTTAACTTCCCTTGATAGCTTCGACATTTCCTCGCCTTAGTATCCTGAAATTTGCAACAATCACGCAAACTTACATGACTTGAAATATAGTGGACGCTAAATGTACAGGGTTCTGACTCACAGACGATAGTGACTCCCATTGAAGTGGTGTTGATAAATACGTTGATTTATGAACGTTGCAGTTTCATTTTTCAATGTATGGTTGATATACGAGATTACGACTCCAGCCCCAACATATTCACCGTATTGTTCACATCGATATTATAATTCATAGCATATCTCGAAATGCAATGATATACAAACACTCAAAAAGTCACACAATTGGTCCCGATCACGGAGCAATCGAGGAGATTATGCGAATGAGACATCAAACAACAAACCGAAGTACAGCTGGAATAGGAACTTCGGCACTCCAAGCTGCGCCTACCAGGCTGACCATCTGGCCTAAAACCTTTACACTTTTGTGGCCCGTATCCCTCGATTCCCACGCTATTCATATATTTGTGAAGCCACCCCTTAACCGTCACTATCGCACTTGCTTCCACCAACTCCTCCAGCAGCAGATTTCCAGGCACCTACTACCCTCTGTGCAAACAAACGTCCTTTGCACATCTCCACTAAATGTTGCCTTTCACACCTTAAATCCATGCTCCCTAGTAACAGTTTCTTCCACCCTGGGAACAAAGCGTCTGACAATCCAGTCTGTCCGTGCCTCTAATAATTTTGAAGACTTCTATCAGGTCGCCCGTTACCCTCCTTTGTTCCAGGGGGAATAAACAGAGTTTACTCAACCTCTCATTATAGCCAATGCAACTCACAGAACAAAGGTTCTGGTAAAACTCTTATGTACCAACTCTAAAGCCTCCATGTCCTTCTGGTAGTATATTTCAAGTGTGGCCTAACTCAGATTCTATTCAGCTGCAACATGACTTGCTAGTTTGTATACTCAATGCCCCGTTCGATGAAGGCAAACATGCCATATGCCTTCTTGACTACTTTTCCACCTGCGTTGCCACTTTTCGTGACCTGTGGACCTATACACCTAGATCCATCTGATATTTACTGTATATTTACCACCAGGATTATATCTTCCAAAACAAAATACCTAACATTTATCCGGAGAAAACACCACCTGTCATCTCCCTGCCCAAGTCTCTAACTGATCTCTCTCCTGCTGTATCGTCTGACAGCCTTCATCACTATCCGCAATTCCACGAAATGTTGTGTCATCCACAATCTTACAAATCAGAGCAGTTGCAACTTACTCCAAATCAATTATTATAAATATTGCAAACAGCAAAGTTCTTGGTTCTAATCGCTTTGCAACACCGTTAGTCACAGCCCTCCATTCAGAAAAACACCTTGCCACCGCTACACTCTTTCTGCTCTGGCCGAGCCAGTTCTGTAGCCATCTTGCCAGCTGACTTCTTATCCCATGTGACATCGCCTTCTGTACCAATCAGCCATTAGGGAACTTTTCAAAGGCCTTACTGAAGTCCAAGTAGATAACATCCATTACCCTACCATCTTCAATCATCTTCGCCACCTCCTCGAAAAACTCGATCAAATTATTGATACACGGCCTCCCCTTCAAAAAACCATGCTGTCCTTTGCGAATACGTCCACTTGCTGCCAAAGAGGAGAAAATCGTTCCTCGAACATTCCTTTGCAATAATTTCCGTACCAGTGACGTAAGGCGCGCCGGTCTGTAATTTCCTGGACAATCGTTTCTACCCTTCATAAATATTAGCTATTCTCCGGAGTTCTAGAGCCTCACCTTTAGTCATAAGGATACAAAGATTCCTGTCAAGGCCCCACCAATTTCCTCCCGTGCCTCTATCAGTAATGTGGGTAGATTCCATCAGGCCCTGGGAATTTATTTGCCTCAATGTTTTTCAAGACGCCTCCTCGTTTTTGATCTCAATGTGAGCCAGACTATCTACACATCCTTGCCTAGACTCATCATCCACCAAGTCCTTTTCTTTGGTGAGTACTGATGCAAAGTATTCATTGTGTACGTTGCCCATTTTCTTCCATTGCGTTAAATCTCATGGGATCCAGGGTGTGGTAAGCAATTGGATACAACGTTGGCTTTAGGACAGACGACAAAGGGTGGTTTTACAGGGTTGTTTTTCAAACTGCAGGAGTCAGGACGTTTGCTGAAATTGTACAAGGCATTAGTGCGCCCACACTTGGAATACTGTATACAGTTCTGGTCACCTCAGTATACAAATTATATTAGTAAACTAGAAAGAGGGCAGAAAAAAATTACTAAGAAGCCACCGGGACTTGATTGTTTGAGTTGCAAGGAGAAGCTGGATAGACTGGGGCTTTTTCCCTGGAGCTTCAGAGGCTCAGGAGTGATCTTATTGATGTCTTATAAAATGAGAGAAATAGATCAGGTAGATGGTCAACTTATTTTCCCAAAGATAGAGTCTCAAACTAGAGGTCAAAGGTTTAAGGTGAGACGGGAGAGATACAAAAGGATATTTTTCCACACAGAGGGTTGTGTGCCTGGAAGGAGCTGCCAGAGTAGAGACGGTTACAATTTTGCCTTTTAAAAAGCGTTTAGACAGTTATATGGGAAATATGGGTAAAATAGTGATATGGGCCAAATGCGGGCAATTGGGACGAGCTCAGTAGTAAAAGCTGGGCGACATTTTCAAGTTTGACCGAAGGGCCCGTTTTCATGACGTAAACCACAACAACTCTATGATGCATAGATTCGCTCTGCTGTTCATGAGTGGGACATGCATTTCCCTGGCTGCTCTCTTACCCTTTATATACCTATAAAAAAATTGGGCTTGTTCTTAAGCCTTTTGGGCTTGTTCTTAATGACTTTTCGTGATCCCGTTTTAGTATTCCTGAAACCTACTCCCAAAATATTCCTCACCAGCCTTCCAGCTCTTACAATTGCATCCTTTTGCTTTTGGACCAGACTCAGAATATCCCTCGGTATCCAAGGTTCCCGAAACTTGCCATATTTATCCTTCTTCCTCACAGTCACATACCGTTCCTGAATTCCTATTAACTGACATTTGAAAGCCCCTCACAACGCCTCCAGATGTCTATCTAACCTCAAAGATCCGCCCACAATCTAGATTACTCAGTTCTTGCCTAATAATGGCCTGGAATTAGCCTGCCCCAAATGTAGCACTGTCACCCGAGAACTACTCTTATCTTTATCCAACAGTATCGTCAAACCTACTGAATTCTGGCCGCTGTTCTCGAAATGCTTCCCTCCTGAAAACTCGAATACCTTGCGGGCCTAATTTCTCAAACCAAGTCCAATGCGGCCGATTCCCCAGTTTGACTATTTGCACATTGTTTCAAGAAGTCCTCCTGAATACTGATACAAACTTTGCCCCATCCAATCTCATAGTACTAAGTGAGTCCCAGTCAATAGAGAAGAAGCAAAAATCACCCACCAAAACAACCCTGTTGATTTTATACCTTTCCTAAATCTGTCTACGTATCTGTTCCTCTATCACCCGCTCGCTTTTGGGAGGCCTTTAGTAAACCAGCAACAATATGGCTGTATCTTTCCTATTCCAGAGCTCTACCCATATTGACGCACTGCGTGAATCCTCTGAGGTGCCCTCTCGCAGTGTGGCTGTAATATTCTCCTTCACCTGTAGTGAAACTCCCCCACCCCTTTTACATCACCCGCTATCCCGTTTGGAACATCTAAATCCAAGAACGTCCAGCTGCCAGTCCTGTCCCTCCATCAACAGAGACTCAGCAACGGCAACATCATTACAGTTGCAAGTATTTTTTCAACTCTAAGTTGACTTGCATTACCTGTTATAATTCCCGCAGTGAAACATATGGACTTCTGACCAGCAGGGGTGCTATGTTCAGCAACATCTCTTTGCCTGCACTTTTTTCTGAGGCTTGGTAGCCCTATCCTCTAGCTACCACTCAGTTATTTCACCTTCTGATCTATTGATCTGGCCCCTGCCATACTAGTCTAAACCCTCCCGTGTGACTGAATTAAACCTGATGGCCAGGATATGTACGTCCCTCAACTTTAGATGTAACCTGGCCTTCTTAGAGAGGTCCCACCTTCCCCAGAATAGATCCCAGTGGTCTAGGTGTCTGAAACCGTCACTCGTACACTAGCATTTTAGTTACGTGTTCAGCTGTACGGCCGTTCAATTTCTATCCTCACTGGCACGTGGTACAGGGCGTACTCCCGAAATGACAACCCGCACACTGCTGTTTGACTTCCTACTTCACTCGCTGAACTCCTGTTACAGTACCTCGTCATTTTTCCGACCAAATTCATTCGTATCAATATGTACCACGACCTCTTACAAGATGATCAGAGGATTGGATAGGGTGGACAGTGAGAGCCTCTTTCCTCGGCTAGTGATGTCTAGCACGAGGGGACATACCTTTAAATTGAGGGGAGATATATATAAGACAGATGTCAGAGGTCGGTCTTTTACCCAGAGAGTAGTAAGGCCGTGGAATGCCCTGCCTGCAACAGTAGTGGACTCGCCAACACTAAGGATATTCAAATTGGATCATTGGATAGACATATGGGCAATAAGGGCCGAAGGACCTGTACTGCGCTGTAATGTTCTATGTTCTATGTTCTGGCTGTTCACCCTCCCCCTTCAGAATGAGATCAGCCTATTCAGAGACATTCTGGACCCTCGCACCAGCCTCTGACTATAGAGTCCCCGATCACTATTGCTCTTCTACGCTTTGTCACTCCCTGCTTAACAACAGAGTTAGCCGTGATGGCACTGTTCTGTGTGCTCCTGCTGTTTTCTCTTGATAGATCATTACCCCAACAGTATCCACACTTGTTAGAGAAGGGCACAGGTGCAAGGGATACGTCCACTGCCTGTCTGCCCCTTCTGGCGGTCATCCCTCAATATTCGTGCACCCTCGTGTAACCACGGCTCGAAAGATCCCGCCTTTGGCGCTTTCCGTCACCTACTTGCTCCTACTTGCATCCAACTGCTGCTCCAACGGACCCATGCCGTCTGCGAGGAGTTGCAAATTGGAGAACAGCCTCCAGATGCAGTTTTCAGGAACTGTAGAAGCTTTACTGACCTGCCACATCTCACAACTGAAGAATTTTGCCACTCTATCGGTCCTTTCGAAAACTAATCAAGACATGAATGCAAAACATATATACTTTCGAGGTTAAGAACAGTTCTACTATATTTGACTCACTCTATTCTTTCAGCTTGGTACCTTAACTGTTATCTTTTTAGTTCTTTCTGTTACAGCTATTTATACACAATCCGTAATATAAGGTACTGCCCAACCACTCCACTTAGCGCTTTCCTCGGATGTCCCTATTGATGTTGTTATTTGCGTCCCAAGAGAGTTTCGAACAGCTTCCAGGGCAGCGATCCCGGGTCGAGTAGGGTTTACGTATATAGAAATAGATTGCAGGAGGAAGCCATTCGGTCCATCGAGCCTACCCGGCAATTCCTTATGATCATGGCTGATCATCGAGTTCAATATCCTAATCCCACCGCCCCCCCCCCCATATCCCACAAAACATTTAGTCTCAAGAACTTTATCTAATTCCTTCATGAAATTGCACAACACTTTCACCTCAACTGCTTTCTGTGGAAGCGAAATCCACAGATTTTCCACGCTCTGTGCGAAGACATTTATGCTCATCTACGTCCCGGAGAATATTATCATAGAATTTACAGTGCAGAAGGAGGCCATTCGGCCCATCGAGTCTGCACCGGCTCTTGGAAAGAGCACCCCACCCAAGGCCAACACCTCCACCCTATCCCCAGAACCCAGTAACCCCACCCAACACCAAGGGCAATTTTGGACACTAAGGGCAATTCATCATGGCCACTCAACCTAACCTGCACATCTTTGGACTGTGGGAGGAAACCGGAGCACCCGGAGGAAACCCACGCACACACGGGGAGGATGTGCAGACTCCGCACAGACAGTGACCCAAGCCGGAATCGAACCTGGGACCCTGGAGCTGTGAAGCAATTTTGCTATCCACAAGGCTACCGTGCTGCCCACCCCTTATAATATACCCCTTATACTCAAGCTATGACCCCCCAGTTCCAGACTCCGTCACAATCGGGAATCAATATTAGCCTGACTAATCCTGTTAGTATTTTATAAGTTGTTGTGAAATTCCCCCATCACTCTTAACTCCAATGAATATCATATAACTGAATTCCCCTCTCCTCATATGATCGCGGCAATCAACCTCTGAACCTTCGTTGCACTCCCTCCATACCAGCGCATCATTCGTCATATAATGACACCAAGACTGCACACAATACTCCAGCTGTGGCCTCACCAATGTCTTTAAGAGATCTTGCAAAATATCCATCTTCCGATATTGAAATTCTCTCGCTATGAAGGCCAACATTTAATTTATCTTCTTTACTGCCTGCTGTACCTGCACTATGTCTTTCAGCAACTGATGCACGAGGGCACCAAGCTCTCACTGAATATCCACCTCTTTTAACGTACACACATTCCAATAATAATCTGCCTTCGTATTATCGCGACCCATGTGGATGACCTCACATTTATCCACGTTATACTGCATCTGTCATGCACATGTCACCTCACTCAGCCTGTCCAAATCCCGCTGAAGAATCTTTAAATCCTCCTCAAAGTTCAGCATCCCACGCAACTTTCGATCTTCTGGAAATTTCGCAATACTGCATTTACTTCCCGCGTTGAAATCAGTAGCATATAATATGAACAGTTGGGGTTTTAGAACGGAACCCTGCTGTTCCCCACTAGTCACCGCCTGCCAATCAAAAAAAAACATTTATTCCAACGTTTTGCTTGCTTTATGCTAAACATATGAGTGCCCATCTCAAGACACTACCCACAATCAATTACGCTTTAACTTTACACAGTAATCTACTGTGTGTGAGAATATGTCGACAGCCTTCTTAAAGTCTCAATAAACCGCATACACCGGTTCGCCCTAGTCAACTTTTTGAGTTATTCATAGAATTTACAGTGCAGAAGGAGGCCATTTGGCCCATCGAGTCTGCACCGGCTCTTGGAAAGAGCACCCTACCCAAGGTCAACACCTCCACCCTATCCCCATAACCCAGTAACCCCACCCAACACTAAGGGTAATTTTGGACACTAAGGGCAATGTATCATGGCCAATCCACCTAACCTGCACATCTTTGGACTGTGGGAGGAAACCGGAGTACCCGGAGGAAACCCACGCACACACGGGGAGAATGTGCAGACTCCTCACAGACAGTGACCCAAGCCGGATTCGAACCTGGGACCCTGGAGCTGTGAAACAATTGGTCTATCCACAATGCTACCGTGCTGCCCCCTTAAACTTATCAAAGGGCTCGTCCGGTATATCTTATGTCTTATGATAATAATAATAATACTCTTTATTGTCGCAAATAGTCTTACAATAACAGTGCAATGAAGGTATTGTGAAAAACCCCTCGTCGCTACATTCCGTCGCCTGTCCGTGTACACAGAGGGGAAATTCAGAATGTCCAAATTACCTATCAGCAAGTGTTTCAGAACTTGTGCGAGAAAAGCGGAGCACCCAGAAGAAGTCCCCGCAAACACGGGGAGAACGTGCAGAGTCCACACAGACAGTAATCCAAACCGGGTTTTCGAACCTGGGACCCTGGAGTTGTGAAGCAACACTGCTATCCACTGTAATACAAAAGGATTTTCAAAACATAATTTACCTGTCATATATCCATTCTGACTTCCTCTGAATATACATTTTCTATCCAAATGCCGTGCTATGAAATCCATGATAATGGACTTCAGCAACTTCCTTATTACCGACATTTGGCGCACTGGTCTCTAGTTCATTTTATTTATTTCTACCTCCCTTTCTGAACTGCGGGGGTTTATTAAATCTTTAGAAACCATCCCAGATTTCAAATAATTTGGCAGAAGGACAGCCAATCGATCCAATATTGTTAGGGTTACTTCCTTAAGTACTCTGGGGTGAAGATAATCGAACTCTTAAGAGTTACCTGCCTCCAATGCTGCTAATTTCACGTATACCCTGTTACGACTAATATTATTTTCCTTCAGCGCCTCGCTAAAACTTGTATTTCTGACAACCTCCGGTACGTTATCTATGCCTTCCTTGGTGGCTGTGTATGCCTCTTTATTGTATATAATACTATCCCCGATTTCCCTTGGAAGCCATGTTTTGGCCACGGCTTCCTTTCTCCTTTTGTGCCAAACAGGAAAAATCAACTTTTGAACTTCATCAATTCGTTGTTTGAATGCCTGCCATTGCCTGCCCACGGTTCCTCACTAATGTTTCCCAACCCATCACAGCCAACTCATACCATCATATTTACCTTCATTGGACTCAGGACCCGAGTCCTAGTATCAACTATCTCACTATCCACCGAACAATTGTATCATATTATGGTCACTGATTCGCAAGCGGTCTCTCGCAACGAGGTTACCAACTAACGCTTTATCATTGCACAACGCCAAGTCCAAGGTCGGCTGTTCCCTTGTTTGTCAGCAAGAATTGTTTCAAAAACCCATCCGGTACACACTCCAGAGATTCCTCCTCTTTTGTACTGTCACTAATTTTACTGACAGAATCGTTATGCAGATTAAAGTCAGCCATATTCACAGATGTTCCTCTCATGTATGATTCTCTGATTTCTTCTCAAATGTGTTCTCAGCATTACCACTGCAATTTAGTGGCCTGCATACCACCACTAGGAATGTTGTTTGACCTGTGGTGTTTCTTCCCTCAACTCATAGAGGTTACACACATCATCAGTGCTCATTTCATTGTTCAGCATTGTATCAATATTTGTTCAATCAACAAGGGAACTCGACCACCTTTTCCTGTCTGACCGTCCTATAAACCGAACAGCCCTCAATATGGAGATCCCATCCGTGGTCACCTTGGAGCGTTGTCTCCGTAATCTCAACCAAATCACACGCCTTTACATCTTTCTGCGCAAAGAATTCAGTAATTTTATTTCGAATGCTTCGGACATTCAAGTACAAAATCTTAAGCCTAGTCCTTTTAACACTTCTTGACCAGTCCCTACTATGTTTTAAAGTGCCGTTATCGGATGCTGGCCCTTGATTTCTCTGCTTTGACTTTTCTCCATATCTTTGCTGTGTTTTCTCCTGTTCTTGATTCCACCTGCTGTGAATCCTTACTTAGATTCCCATGCGACAGGTTTGTATTTCTTCCAAATCCAGCTCAAATTTCCTCGAAAGGAGGGAGAGTGTATGGTAAGAGAGAGCAAAATGTAAGATGTAGTAATTTAGTGAGGGTGAACAGGAATTTGCAACAAAGGAAACAGTGTAGATGTGTCGATAATACGTTTCTAGTACTGGAGAAGCTAATATTGAGGGGACATCCAATCTCAAAAGGACAGTTCCATGTATTTCAATGTAGTCAATACAACGAAACAGGCAAAGTCTACCGCACTGGGTAGTAAGCATAACGATTATTAGTGATAGCTTTCAGAATCCCTCCACGTCCCTAAGGCCATTTTTGAAGGACAGCATATGTTGATTCTCCGAGGCTGCGAGAAAGTTGCATTCCTCAAACTGATCATTCGCTTGTTTCACGGCAATTGCATAGTATATATCCATAGATTTGACACTTGGCTGCAAATGGAACTGTCCTCACAGCTAACAATCTATAAATTTGATTGAGACGTTTTAGCATCTTCGTGAGGTCTCACTTTTATGTTCTCCACTGACAGAAGGAACGTGCAAATATAAATGTAATTACTTTTAAATCATCTTAACTAAATGCGCATTTTATCGGGCAGGAACAGAGCACACACTATTTTTGCCCTTATTATCTCGAAGAAAATAGAGGATGATTTAAAATTGTAGCACTACATGTTGATGTCAAATACATGTTGGGTAATATGCAAGCTACCTGATGATTCATCGCTCTCATTTTTCTCTGCAATGCAAAAATGAATAAACATCTTTTGAAAAGATAAAAAAGTTAGATAGCACCAAACTGATTTTGAAAAATGTTCGGAATCATTTTGCATGTAAATGCAATTAAAATATTGAAACATAAAAAGGACAATTGGTTTTAGCTGCATGACGATGTTTCTTTTGTTCAAAGTCCACATTGCATCTGGTTTCAAAACGATTTAAAATGCACAGTGGGTGGTTTTCGAATAGTCATGAAATAATGTACAGTAAGAAGTCTTGCAACACCAGGTTAAAGTCCAACAGGTTTGTTTGGAGACTCCAGCTGGAGACTTCAGTTGCTGGAGCGGGCCACAGATTGCAGGCTTGATGGCAGACGTGAGTGCATATTTAAAAGTGCTTAGTTTGCAGATCGAGTGGCAGTTGGAAACTCCAGTTCCTGGAGCGGGCCACAGATTGAAGGTTTGCTGGGAGAGGTTCGTGCATATTTAAAAGTGCTTCGTTTGCAGGTCGAGTGGCAGTTGGAGACTCCAGTTCCTGGAGCGGGCCACAGATTGCAGGGTTGCTGGGAGAGGTGAGTGCATATTTAAAAGTGCTTAGTTTGCAGGTCGAGTGGCAGTTGGAGACTCCAGTTCCTGGAGCGGGCCACAGATTGCAGGGTTACTGGGAGAGGTGAGTGCATATTTAAAAGTGCTTAGTTTGCAGGTCGAGTGGCGGTTGGAGACTCCAGTTCCTGGAGTGGGCCACAGATTGCAGAGTTGCTGGGAGAGGCAAGTGCATATTTACAAGTGCTTCGTTTGCAGGTCGAGTGGCAGTTGGAGACTCCAGTTCCTGGACCGGGTCACAGATTGCAGGGTTGCTGGGATGGGTGAGTGCATATTGAAAAGTGCTTAGTTTGCAGGTCGAGTGGCAGTTGGAGACTCCAGTTCCTGGAGCGGGCCACAGATTGCAGGGTTGCTGGGAGAGGTGAGTGCATATTTAAAAGTGCTTAGTTTGCAGGTCGAGTGGCAGTTGGAGACTCCAGTTCCTGGAGCGGGCCACAGATTGCAGGGTTGCTGGGAGAGGTGAGTGCATATTTAAAAGTGCTTAGTTTGCAGGTCGAGTGGCGGTTGGAGACTTCAGTTCCTGGAGTGGGCCACAGATTGCAGGGTTGCTGGGAGAGGCAAGTGCATATTTAAATGTGCTTCGTTTGCAGGTCGAGTGGCAGTTGGAGACTCCAGTTCCTGGAGCGGGCCTATTGGCCCATTGGAAATCAGGCAGGGTACAAAAGGTGTGGCAGGAGTGCCTTTAGACACGGAGTGCTGATTGGAATAGAGTGCATCTGAGTTTAGGTGAGTGACTGAGTTCGGATGAGTGGCGAGAGAGGACTGTGTTTTTGTTGGTGTTCGGGTTTATCCTTGAGGTTGAATTAAAACAAATATTTAAATTAATTAACTAGTTGAATATGGATGGACAGGTGATGTGCTGTTGCTGTATGATGATGGAACTGGTGGATCCCATTGAGACCGTCAGTGACCACATCTGCAGCAAGTGTTGGCTGCTCGAGGAACTTCGGCTCAGAATTGATGAGCTGGAGACCGAGCTGCACACACTGCGGCACATCAGGGAGGGGGAAAATTACCTGGACGCTTTGTTTCAGGAGGCAGTCACACCCGGTAGAATAAGTACTGATAATTCGGACAGTGGTCAGGGACAGAGTGGTGTGACTGCAAGGGAGGCAGGTAGGGGGATCCTGAGTTTAGGAGTTGAGGAGCCTTAGCTCTTGACCTTGTCCAACAGGTATGACGTACTTGCTCCCTGTGTGGTTGAGGAAGAGGGCTGGAGGGAGGATGCGTTGACTGACCCCTGCAACGTGGTACAGGAAGCCATTCAAGAGGGGAGCAAAAAGACAAGTGGTAGTTGTAGGGGATTGTATAATTAGGGGGATTGATGGCATCCTTTGTAAGCTAGATCGTGAGTCCCGCATGGTATGTTGCCTGCCCGGTGCCAGGGTGAGGGACATCTCTGATCGGCTTGAAAGGATTTTGGAGAGGGAGGGGGAGGATCCAGTCGTTGTGGTTCACGTTGGGACTAACAACATAAGACTACGAAAGAGGACCTGTTTGGGGTATTATCAAACACTAGGGACTAAATTAAAGAACAGGTCCTCTAGGGTTATAATCTCTGGATTACTACCCGAGCCACGTGCCAATTGGCATAGGGTTTAGAAAATTGGGGAAGTTAACACGTGGCTAAAGGAGTGGTTCGGGAAAGAGGGATTCCATGTCATGGGGTATTGGCATCAGTACTGGGGCAGGAGGGACCTGTACCGTTGGGACGGTCTTCAACTGAACCATTCTGGGACCAGTGTTCTAGCGAATAGGATAAATAGGTTGGTCACAAGGACTTTAAACTAGCAAGTTGGGGGAGGGGGGGGGGATGGGTAAAGCTATGGACAGTATAATGATTTATGGAGAGCAACGCAGCAGGTTACGTGACAGGTTATTATGTAGAGATATGGCTTCAAGGACAAGGAAAATTAGGAGAAAGGGTAAGAGGAAAAATAATTTGCGAAACGTTACTGATCAAGGTGTTAGGATTCATAACAAATACATAAAAACAGCATAAGTGTACTTTACCTGAATGCTCGTAGTGTACGGAATAAGGTGAATGAATTAATGGCGCAAATCATCGTGAATGACTATGATTTAGTGGCCATTACTGAAACATGGTTAAAAGATGGTCACGACTGGGAGTTCAATATCCAAGGGTATCAAACTATACGAAACGATCGAATGGACGGTAAGGGCGGTGGTGTAGCTTTGTTGTTTCAGGATGGCATCCGGGCAATAGTAAGGGATGATATTGGTGCTATGGAGGACAAGTCTGAATCAATTTGGGTGGAAATCAGGAATAGTAAGTCGAAAAGGTCACTGATAGGAGGCCACCAAATAGTAACAGGATGGTAGGGCAGGCAATAAGCAAAGAAATGACGGACGCATGTAGAAATGGTACAGCGGTTATCATGGGAGATTTTAATCTGCATGTCGATTGGTTTAACCAGGTTGGTAAAGGCAGCCTTGAGAATGAGTTTATAGAATGTGTCCGGGATAATTTCCTGGAACAGTATGTAATGGAACCTGCAAGGGAACAAGCGATCCTAGATCTGGTCCTGTGTAATGAGGCAGGATTGATTAATTATCTCATAGGTCGGGATCCTCTTGGAAGGAGCGAGCATAATATGGTGGAATTTAAAATACAGTTGGAGGATGACAAGGTAATATCAAATACTAGTGTTTTGTGCTTAAACAAAGGCGATTACAATGGGATGAGAGACGAACTAGCTAAGGTATACTGGGAGCAAAGACTTCATGGTGAAGCAGTTGAGGAACAGTGGAGAACCTTCCGAGTGATCTTTCACAGTGTTCAGAAAAGGTTCATACCGACGAAAAAAAAAGACGGTAGAAAGGGAAAAATCGACCGTGGATATCTAAGGAAGTGAGGGAGAGTATCAAATTGAAGGAAAAAACATACAAAGTGGCAAAATTAGTGGTAGACTAGAGGACTGGGAAGTCTTTAGGGGACAACAAAAAGCTCCTAAAAAAGCTATAAAGAAGAGAAAGGTAGACTATGAAAGTAAACTGGCTCAGAACACAAAACCAGATAGTAAAAGCGTCTCCAAATAAAAAAGACAAAAAAGAGTGGCTGAGGTAAATATTGGTCCTTTGGAAGATGAGAACGGAGATATAATAATAGGAGACGGGCAAATGGCTGAGGAGCTGAACAGGTTTTTTGGGTCAGTCTTCACAGTGGAAAACACAAATAGCATGCCAGTGACTGATGGAAATAAAGATATGATAGGTGAGGACCTTGAGATGATTGCAATCACTAAGAAGGCAGTATTGGGCAAGCTAATGGTGCTAATGGTGGACAACTCTCCTAGCCCTGATGGGATCCATCCCAGAGTGTTAAAAGACATGGCTAGGGAAATTGTAAACGCACTAGTGATAATTTATCAAAGTTCACTGGACTCTGGGGTGGTCCCAGAGGATTGGAAAGTAGCAAACGTGACACCACTGTTTAAAAGAGGAGCTCGGCAGAAATCGGGTAATTATAGGCCGGTAAGCTTAACTTCGGTTGTAGGGAAAATGCTGGAATCTATCATTAAGGAGGAAATAGCGGGGCACCTGGAGGGAAATTGTCCCATTGGGCAGACGCAGCATGGGTTCACAAAGGGTAGGTCGTGTCTGACTAATTTGGTACAATTTTTGGAGGACGTTACCAGTGCAGCAGATAACAAGGTGCCACACAAAAGGTTGCTGCATAAACTAAAGGTGCATGGCATTGAGGGTAAAGTGGTAGCACGGGTAGAGGATTGGTTAACTGACAGAAAGCAGAGAGTCGGGATAAATGGGTGTTTCTCTGGTTGGCAACCTGTAACTAGGGGGTCCCTCAAGGATCAGTGTTGGGCCTGCAGTTGTTCACAATTTACATCGATGATTTGGAGTTGGGGACCAAGTGCAATGTGGCAAAGTTTGCAGGCGACACTAAGATGAGTGGTAAAGCAAAAGGTGCAGAGGATTCCGGAAGTCTGCAGAAGGATTTGGATAGGTTAGGTGAATGGGCTCGTGTCTGGCAGATGGAATTCAATGTTGCCAAGTGTGAGGTTATCCATTTTGGGAGGAATAACGGCAGAATGGATTATTATTTAAACGGTAAGATGTTAAAACATGCTGCTGTGCAGAGGGACCTGGGTGTGCTGGTGCTCGAGTCGCAAAAAGTTGGTGTGCATGTGCAACAGGTGATTAAGAAGGCTAATCGAGTTTTGTCTTTCATTTCTAGAGGGATGGAGTTCAAGACTAGGGAGGTTATGCTTCAATTGTATCGGGTGTTGGTGAGGCCACATCTGGAGTATTGTGTTCAGTTTTGGTCTCCTTTCCTGAGAAAGGACATATTGGCACAGGAGGGAGTGCAGAAGAGATTCACTAGGTTGATCCCAGAATTGAGGGGATTAGATTATGACGAGAGGTTGAGTAGACTGGGACTGTACTCATTGGAGTTTAGAAGGATGCGGGGGGATCTTATTGAAACATATGAAATTATGAAGGGAATAGATAGGATAGATGCGTGCAGGTTGTTTCCACTGGTCGGGGAAAGCAGAACTAGGGGGCATAGCCTCAAAATAAGGGGAAGTAGATTTCCGACCGAGTTTGGAAGGAACCTCTTCACCCAAAGGGTTGTGAATCTCTGGAATTCCTTGCCCAGTGAAGCAGTTGAGGCTCCTTCTTTAAACGTTTTTAAGAAAAAGATAGATACCTTTCTAAAGAACAAAAGGATTCGGGAATATGATGTACGGGCCGGAGAGTGGAGCTGAGTCAACAAAGATCAGTCATGATCTCATTAAATGGCGGAGCAGGCTCGAGGGGCCAGATGGCCTACTCCTGTTCCTAGTTCTTATGTTCTTATGTTTCAAACACTAGCTTTCGGAGCATTGCTCCTTCCTCCTGAGGAAGGAGCAGTGCTCCGAAAGCTAGTGTTTGAAACAAATTTTAACCTGGTGTTGTAAGACGTCTTACTGTGCACACCGCAGTACAACGCCGGCATCTCCACATCATGAAATAATGCGGCATTGAATGCAACAATTTCGTTCATCACGTGCGGATTTATTCTTTGAAATGGCTGCCTAATTTAAACGCATACGCCAGTCCTTCGGCCAAGTCGCTGAAATGTAATAGTTCAAAACCATGGTAAATTAACTTTTTTGAAAAATCTGATATATAAATTCACCAGGTAATGCATTCTAGACCTTTCCCATTTTGGTTGTGCATCACATTCTTTCCCAAGTCCCCTCTGAAATGATTTCGAATCACTGAAAATCTATGACGTCGTGCCTTATATCTATTTTCCACAGTGGCCAGTATCTCGCTAGTGAATCATATAATTTGCAGCGCAGAAAGAGGCTATTCGGCCCCTCGAGTCTGCACCTGTCTTGGAAAGAGCACCACCTTTTAGCCCACGCCTCCACCCTTTCCCCGTAACCCCATAACCCAGTAACCACACGCATAGTGGCTCAATCAAACACCTCTTAGTATTGAACTGATATGTTATGTTTCCCTGCAGCCACCGCGGTAAGGTTCTTTTGCTCTTTATATCTCGAAATTCTTTCTAATTTCTTAAAACATCCAGGCAGATTCGTTCATTGCTCGGCCTATTGCCTTTACATGGATGATATAGGCACCACACAGAATTGCACAACACACGCTAGTTAAAACCGGTGCTTAGTTACATTAATGCTTAAATGTGTTTTTCTTTTCTCATTGACCCCCAACAATTGTCAAACCATCGTATGCCATCGTAAACGAGTTATAAAATAGTCCTCTACCACAATTATATATGAAGCGTGTGTCTCCACTGAACATTATGCCCACGATGCCTCAAAGTAGTATCCTAGAGATCACATATAAAAGCAATATTGCGGTTTCTCACACAATGCATGACAATATTTTTGCAAAAAATCTACACACTTTGAATTTGTACTGCCAATTACAGATCGTGTTTTTATAATAATGAAGTCAAATGCGTCGGAAACAATATCTCGAGAACGCAACTGGAGACTTATCCCTTGTAGGAAGCATTTAAATAAGCACCTGGAACACCACAGTATAGAAGGCTATGGACCGACTCGTGTAGAATGGGATTATAAGGAAAAGGTGCTTAATGGCCAGCGCAGAGACGATGGGCCGACGGGCCTCTTCCTGTGCTGAACAACTCCATGACTCTAAAAGTGTAATCGGTTTAATATCATGTGCATTTGAGCTATCCCTTACGTAATTTGTCTCCACTATAACGTCAATCTGTTTATACTACGTCTGGCGCTTCAAAACTCATTTGTTTTCAGATGGTTGTTGACAATCCGTACATTATTCTGTAAAAATACGTTTCCTTGTGACTTCATCATTATCCAAACCAATTGTAAAACACTACTTATGTTTAAAAGTTCCAGACTCGGTGTCATTTAATAATCCATGGTTTTTGAACGGTAGATAATCAAAGTTTAAAACGGCCATCAATTTCTTGGCCATTTATACTCCGATTTATTGGCCTGCACTGAACAGTTTCATTGTAATCTCAGTCGTTAAGAATGTGCGTCATTGGAAAAACTATATTTCGTTAACACTGATCCAAACCATTCTGAAAAGGATTTCGGGATTGCAACAGATTTCGGCCTTACTGCATGACTATGTGCAATGCAATAACAATAATTAAATTTACCACATACTAGGAAAAGCAATTAGATCTATTGATCTAGTTGTTTCGTGTCCTGACTCAGCAGGCCGACATAATCCTAACTGTTGACGTCTACTGTTCAGTGCTCTCACTTCTTTTTCCTATGTTTCTTAACAACTGCATCAGCATTGCGTTAACCACTCCGGCGTTTACTTCCTTTTCCTTTTTCCTGAAGAAGACCTCAAAGTGCTGATTGAGCATGTCAAGCATTCGCTTTCACGTGAGGCGTTGGTCTATCTCACCTTAACGTCCAATGGAATTGCCATCGTTGAGTCTCCAGTGTCAACGTCCTGGGTGAAAATATCACCCAGATTCTGTAACGGAACAGCTATATAAATAATTGCAAGAGGAGGTCAAAATTTCACGACAATACGTAAGCTCCTGCCTCCCCAACGGCTACTTATCATTTTCATCGCATCTGTCAGTAGTTTAATGGAAAACGCCCACATTGTCTGAACGCGTGCAGCTCCAATAATGATAAAGAAAATCCACATCTTTGGTGGACTGGCTATTTCAGTTTCCGCTCGCAAGGATGCACAATGGCAGCAGTGTGAATCGTCGACAAGGATCAATGCAGCAACTCATGACCAGCACGTGTTCACGGCCTCTATTATCTGCAACGGCTAGCGCAGCTTTTAAGGGAAATATGTCATCTGCCGGTTCCCTCGCAAGCCACACGCTTTCCTGACTTGATACAAAATGCCGTTTCTTAAATTATAATTTTTCGAAATCCTGGAACTAACAACGGTGTGAGAGACCACAGCGCGTCGGCTGCAGTAGTTAAAGAAGTGAAATTCCCGATCCCGTCCTCAAGGACATTCATCGGCAGGCATGAAAATGCTATACTTGCCAGCCCACGACATGTGAAATATCTTTATTGACGTATCTCCAAGCAAACTACTTGGTTCATTTCACTCTCCATTTATTTAAATGCATCTATGTGGTTTCTGTGTTCCATGCCATACGACCTGTTTATCGTTTTCCTCTTCTACACTGTTGGAATCATGCAAGAACAATATAAATAAGTAATGTTGGCATTGCGACTTCGAGGTTTGTCGTAATTGGCTGATATTCTGACAATAGGTTAGCTGCTCCGTTTCCTACGTTGCAATATTTTCCCAGACATTAAACACCATTCGTTTTCTGTCACAGGTTAGCTGTTTGTGAAAATCCGCAAATAAACGTTGGCATTTATTCATGCTTTGCTCTGTGGTCGCTCCTTGATGTCTGCTGTTGACGCAACGACCGTTACCCATTTGCGGTCAAGCTCCAACCTCCCTCCTAAATCCTAAACCCTATACTTCCTCACAAACCATTTTATAACTTTTCCCGGAAATCAAAGTTTGAGCCTATCCAAATATGCCCACCCCCTACATCAACTGAATATTTTTCTTTAAATGCCTCGTCTGCAGCTATTGACATCGCATGCACCACTATCATTGCCGAATTCGTTATGCTATAAACCAGCAGGGTGAAACAATTCTGAAGAATTTTTCTTCGTCCCTATTTAAAACAAACAGGTGACAACTTGTAATGGCTCCGTTCCTGCACCGCAACCGACTGTCTGCTGCGGCCAATACATCTTTCCTTTTCTGGCACCTGCTGTTTCTCGTCTGCTCGCCGCCCATTGGCAATTTAATCAAAAGGCACACTCCTTATTTTCACATGAATGTAAACGGCACTCTTTTCAAATGAAATATCACCTCCCTCAACTCTTCTGCTTTGCTCAGTTCTCAGACTGCTTAACAGACAGACAGTGAGCAAAACGAATTCATTTCCTACAGGCAAACATTGGCAAAGCTGAAAACATTTTTTTACGTTGCTGTTCCCGCCTCTGTTCTCCAAGGGAGTGATCCACCGCTATAACACAGAATAGCCTGATATTAATCCGGAACATTTGCGATCTTGAAATGAATGAAAATGATTATCCCTTACTGTCACAAGTAGGCTTCAAATAAAGTTACTGTGAAAAGCCCATAGTCGCCACATTCGGGAGCCTGTTCAGGGAGGCTGTTCCGGGAATCGAACCGTGCTGCTGGCCTGCCTTGGTCTGCTTTCAAAGCCAGCGATTTAGCCCTGTGCTAAACAATCTTGGTCTAGCAAATGACAATGCGTTTAAGAAGAGATCATATTCCGAATTATCCGCTTCTGTTCCCAACGGCACGCTCCCCCGCCCGCGGTTTCTCGGCATCGTTCGATGCCTTCAATTGAAACTTTCTTTGATAAACGAGGGGGGGGGGGAGGGGGGAAGCACCCAGCTTACAGTGACCGGCATGCCGCCGGGAACATCCGCGGCTGGGGTGTGTGTGTGTGTGTGGGGGGGGGGGGGGGGTGCAGAGAATCTAACCCCTTGTTTTTGCCCTGATTTTAACCGCCTGTCCTCTTCAGCTGGTCGTTCGCGATATATTCACTACTTTCGGTCATCTGATGATGAAACATTCATGTATGCCTCCAGACCTGGTTCTGCCAACGTATCCTGAGTGGTCTCCTACATTGTATCCACCGTACACGTGAAGACAGCCAATAATCTTGTTTTCACGTTAATTCACATACAATCTTGATTGCTTCTGACTCCAGTATTGGAGAATTCCTACTGGCTCCCACACAATCAACGCCTTGTTCCTAAAAGTCCCATGCTTGACGAAATCCCATACTATTCACCCCTGCCTCTGCAATCTACGCCAGCCCCTCAATCGACAGAGTTATCTGCACTCCTCTAGTGCTATCTGCGCTCGTCCATATGTACTAATTCAATTCATTTAATTGTATTTAGCTTTTCCTCAGCTAGTTAATTCAATTGAGCGCCTATTGTCGTTTAAAATAAATACATAGGCAAGAGGCTTTCGCCACTCACCGGAAATGACATTGAATGCAATCCATTTAAACACTTAAGGCAATAAGATATTAATTAGCCGTGAAAGATAAGGAAGTGCAAGTAACATTAAAAAGAATCACTTCCCTTCGGTGAAAGGCATCCACGGTAATAAAGTTAGATACTTTCAGCTTCAGTTCTACCTCGTTCCTCTCATAGCACAACATGCCGTTGGCGTCCAGGCCCACTCGTTGCTTGTCGTCACTTCCCTACTTATCGCTTTCAACTTCAAAGCACTTGTTAAAACAACACTCTTTGCACGAAGCTCAGTTCACTTGTTATAAAAGCAACGTATCAAATGCACGGCATGGGTTGCTTCAAAACGATCCTGAGAAGTGACTTGCGGCAGTTAATTTCGTTAAGATGAAAACATATCGCGTCTCTATGAATGTGAGTGATTTGATTCTGTTTGTAGCATTTATGCTGAGATGATCGGCCTCTGTCCACTGCTTCTCTCGTCTTCTATTCCTTTTCTCTTCAATCAGTAATAAATCTAATGCCGCATTGTTCCTCCTCCTGGTAATACTGTAGACTTTAATTCTACAGTCTCAATATCATTTTTAAAAAAATAAGTTGAGAGTACTCAATTCATTTTATTCCAATTAAGAGGCTATTTAGCGTGACGAATTTACCTTTCCTGCACATCATTCGGTTGTGGGGCGAAACCCACGTAAAGACGGGAAGAATATGCAAACTCAACACAGACAGTGACCCAGAGCCGGGATCGAACCTGGGACCACGACCCTATGACGCAGCAGTTCTAACCACTGCACCACCATGCTGCCCTACAGCCTCCATCTTGATGACATACATTTGTTCATTCCATCTTTACCTTGACAAATAAGCTTGGTGCAACAATGCAAGAAGTTTCTGAAGTCATTTAAATCGGTTCTTTACAGGTTGATCAATTTCAGTTCCTTTCTTCTTGCATTACATCAATGCGGATCTCTATTGATAGTATCTTCATATTTCCAATGAAATTGTCTCGCTCAAGCATGTTTCACGCGTTCCATTTCGTTGCACACCAATAACTCATTCCTTCTCGCTGGGCGACTAACAAAGGAAGAGAAGTAGAGTACATATTCTCTCACTACGTTTTCGCTGGTTTGCAAGGCAGTGAGATTACGCTGACTGGTCATATACACGTTAGAATCTTTTCCCATGTCGATCAATATTATTGTACCAAGCGGATGAAGTATCTGTATGAAGATCTGATTGACACAATTGATCCAGCACCAAATTGCCGGAAAAGGAACAGAGATCAGAGATGTGCCGCAATTGATCGGAACTCAAGGCATGTGAAACATGTAAAGAATGGTCGGCATATTTCCGGAAATGCTGCAAGTTGGCTGCTCTTTATTCACTGTGCCTTCTCAATTCCACATTGTAATATATAATTTTGCGTAACATAACAAATTGATTTGATTATTGAATTCCCCTTATGCAACGGCACGTTTATTGTCTCATCTAATTTTTATACACTAAAAATCCAATAGGTCCACTCATTGATTCTGCACTTTGATTCCATGTACATCTACACATGCTTTCCACATTTCGTTGTCAGGTTTCTGTGTCGAAAAACGATATTTCCATCGAACAACAGGATCACTGCGTCATTAAAACCCTCAGGGGGAAGTCACCTCTGAACTTTGCCAAATCCCATCAGGCAGCTTAATATATCGCGGGCTCAGAGTTTTGACAACACAAAAATTTAGTATTTTTGCGGTCATTGTGGAAACGGTACAACCCCTGCATACAAACTCAACATCCTTCTGCAGTGGACGTGTGTCTCTTCAACTACGCTCTCGGAACGGGAAGTACAATAATATCGTACGTTCTTCGTTGAAGTTGTTAATCAAGGATTAAGTCAGAGGATGGGAAAGGGAAAGAGCAGGGTGCGACTTGAAGTAATGGAAAGGGAGAATCTGTACCTCGCCGGTCAAGACAGCACTTTGAGCAATAACGCCTTCCTCATTTTTGTATACATAACTTGTCGTCCGGGTATGCACTGGTGGCAGTAATAGTTCGTCCTCATTTCCGCCCATAATTAAGTTAATATTCAATAATTGCCTGTCGGTTGTAGACAGTTGGCTTGACTCCTCAACGGGTGAATTGAAGAATTGTGGAGCAATTTTACCCCTCTCACCCTAAAAAGTAGCAGAGCACACCTGATTTTAATTTAATGCAACATATAATTTATTTTGCTTACTGCACTGTTCTTGAAGACTTTCAAGTTCTTGTAAAATATTGGAAAGAAAATTGAAAGTATTTTATCATGAATCGTGTTGAATTAGATAGCATATATTAACATTTTTTTCGCAACAGAAGATCTGAAGGTCGCACCAATATATAACGTGCAATATTTCAGGATGTTCCAATTCGCTATGCAGCTCCAAAAAAAATGCAACCGGAATTGCAACGTAGTGGACTGGACAATCCGTGTAGAAAAGAAAACACAGGAGACAACATAAAACGATGAGAGGATTTGATTATACCTTGGAACATTTGTCACTGATCCCATTTAACTGAATATGCGAGCTAAACTCCCTTTTCCTCGGTTTAAAATACAATACACAGCTGTGAACGTTGGCCCGGCAGACTCGCAAATGAGAGACGGGAACCTTCCCGCTGGGCTATAGAAGATAACTTTTTTACAAATATAGAACATTGACGTTTCTGCAACGTAATGCGCCGGTCCACAAAATGTGGTATGCAATGCTATTCTGTGTTGATGGGAGGTGAGTGGCTTGGGGACTGGCACAGAATGGAAGGCGTTGCTGTACACAGTTCAGACAACCAAGATTTTCAGAAAATCTTGAATGCCAGAATAGGAAGACTCATGATTAAATCACGATGAGCAGAAGAGGAGATTATTCTAATAATGTATATAAAAATAGAGTGTAAGAACGTTGTTAAATATACTTCGCAATTAATTGGGCATCAAAAATAAATTATTGCCCCTTGGACGTTGGCATTGGAATTACTGGAAAAAGAAACCGGCAGATATTTTCGGCAACAATATTCAGCTGTTCACTTGGTTCCAGACACATTACGTGTAGAAATTATCAAACAAAATCATGTGGCAAAATCCAGGGGATAATTTTGAAACACTTCGTATGGTTGGAGGACGGCCCTGACCAATGGTAGTGGGCGAATGGATGATCGGCCCTGTGCTCAGAATTCTCCGCGTCTTATGGTCTTGCACTAGTTCCCGGCAGAAACTGTGGTCGGAGAGGGTTCCATCGTCGCACTCCCAGATCGGCAGCATTTAACGCTTCGTTTGAAATGCATTATGGGGAATGTTGACTTCGGATCATGCCGTTTTCTGATAAGACAACGCCCGATCGTGGCAACGTGTTGGAACACACCCGCCTTGTTCACATATTAAACGCAACGAACTTTGAGCGATTCATTAGCCCGTCCATAAGGGATATTACGGTGACAAACGAATCCTAGGACTTCAGCGGCGTATTTATAGGGTGCATTTTCTTTCAAAGGCAAGCTTGTTTTGGTATATAACTGAGCGTATTCCCGACTTTTTACAGTTAATGGTCAATCCGCTGCAAGCCATGCTCATTTGAGAGTGCAGGATGACATTTCGTAGATATTTCCATGGACGTATTTGCTCTCATTCAGGTATCTCTTTCGATTGCTCAATTGACATTTTATTGTTGGTAGCCCAGGAGCGAGGGATAAAAATAATCTGCGAAAAGTGGTTATTTCTGCTTCAATTGATTGCACAACCTCCACTGTGGAGTGGAGAAGGCTTCGGCGGTGGAGATGGAGAGGTGTCGGAAGAGGTGGAGAAGGATATAGATTAAGGCGCATTACGTAGTCCCGCAGGACGGAGGAACAACAGTTTCAGACATCTGAGGTCAGGAGGAGCCAAACAAAACATTATCACAGACGCAGCTTCGAGTAATTGACCCAGGGGTATAAAGCTGCGAACAGCTGATTCAAACTTCGTGTGGAAGAAGACTGGGACTTTCACGGGCGATCAGACATTGGTATTGTGGTAACCTGACAAGCATCAGTTTTGACCCCAATTAAATTGTATATTTTAAGTTAAAGAATTGGTCACTTTAAATCAAACTGAAGTTAATCTCTTCAGGCTGTGGACATCTCAGGCTTGACCAAATTTAAAAAGAAAACCCAGACACCAACTGCCAGAAACATGTCTGAAAAGCACCCGTCACTCACCCATCAGGACATCATCGCATCCGATTGGTGTGTACGTGTCTATTGTCAGTAGCCCCATCGAACGAGACTCTCGTGCACCCAAAATATCTGCTGTTACCTTACGTTATCTACAGACCGTACCACCAGAGATGGGACACCTGCGAAGTTCCAGGGTATCCTGGTCTGCGGTCATCAACAGGTCTATTGGGTTCTGACCCCCCTTCCCCCCTCTCCCCCCCCCCCTCCCCCAGACATCATTGGCAGAAAGCCAGAGAAAATGGCAAAAGGGCACTGCTTTAGCCTGCCTGCTTACCACTGGCTGGGGTCTAATGACTATCTCACAATCCTTAGGCAGTATGGGTTTCCCCAGTGAGGGGGGGGGGGACGGAGAAATCAATAGCAGGATCCTGCATAAATAAAGCTGGCCAATATGGAACCAGCTAGAGAGGAGTGAGCAGCCAGTGTGTTACTGCTGCTGTTGTATATATATATATTTTATTGTAAATAAGGCTTTCTTTCTGCTCTACAACTCTTGCTGGAATCTTCGTCGCCCTTACAAAACTGGCGACGAGAGTTAAAGTGGATAGCTGTCGACGCTGCTAAAGCCACATCCCTCGATTGTTGTTGGATACAGGTTGGAAGTTGTTTATGTTGCACTATGCCTCTTTATAGACGTTCGGATGCCTTTGATGCTGCACTTGAAAGTTGGAACAAGTACGCACAACGGATTCGATACTACTTCTGTGCAAACAACATCACCGATGACGAGCGCCAGGTGGTCATTTTGCACACTGCCAGCGGCCCGCATACGTTTGGAGTGATTAGAAGACTTACGTACCCAGCTGTGCCAGACACGAAGACATTTGATGAACTTGTGACCTTAGCGGGGCAGCATTTCATCCAACCCCGTCCACGATCGTCCAGCGTTACATGTTTAATACCACTGAGAGGACCCTAGGACAATCCCTTGCAGTGGTTCTATCCAGGCTACGTAAGATTGCAGAGTACTGTGACTATGGCGAGACATTGTCCGAAATGTTACGTGGCCGTTTGGTTTGCGGTATTAACAATGCTACCACCTAGAGAAAGTTGTTAGATGAGCCAAAATTGACTTTTCAACAGGCCATTCAGAAAGTATTGACCCGAGAGAGCGCAGAACGGCGAGTGCAGGAACTACAGGGAATGGAGGTGCACGCCTTGGGGCGCAACCCCTTCCATCCAAAAGCGTCTCCCCGCACCCCTGCCGTAACTTGAGCGGGACTTGTCCGGATCGACGGCAGTAGCCGCCGGACGTTCCTCCCCGAATGAACCCTTCTCCAAAACCGATGACTGAGGACCGATGTCAGTGTCTGACTTGTGGACGCTGACCCCGTCGCGGCCGCCAGTCCTGCGGGCGCCAGTCCTGGGGGCGCCAGAGGCGCCGTCATTCCGACAGAAATTGGTGCCAGCCCAGGGACCGTACCTTCCATTTGGATGCACATGCGGGGAATACTCCCGAGGGCGTGGATATGGAGGACGACTGCCTGCAGCTGCATTGTGTGGCAGCTCCCCGTGTGGCTCCCTTTAAGGCGACAGATCGGGTCAATGGTCACCCGTTTGAGATGGCGTTGGATACTGGTGCAGCAGTCTCCATAACCGCCCAGATGTCATTCGGTCACACCAAGCAGGGCATACAGACCCTTACATTAACCGATACACAGGCCAGGTTGGCCACCTACACGGGGGAACCACTGGACTTCGCAGGAACTACGATGACTCCTGTTGTTTATAGACGCCAGGAGCGGCGTTTCCCACTTACCGTGGTGTGCAGCCATGGGCGCAGCCTGTTGGGTCTGGGCTGGATGCGCCATTTGCGTCTTAGTGGCAACACATCCTTCAAACAGGTTCTTGAGGGTTGTCGGTGGTAGTACGACGGTATCCAGATGTATTCCAGTCCGGTTTGGGGAATATAAAAGGGGCCATAGCCCGTATCCAGGTCGAACCAGGAGCCACGCCGCCCTAATTCCGGGTGCGCCCGGTGCTTTACGCCTTGCCCGAGAAGCTTCAAGGGGAGCTCACTCGTTTGGAGTCCTTCGGTATTATCAGGCCCGTCCGTTTCGCTGACTGGGCAGCGCAAATTGTACCTGTAATGAAGGCAGATGCCAGAGTTTGCTTGTGCGGCGACTATAAACTTACTGTGAATACGGCTTCCTGGCTCGCCAGATATCCAATGCCCCGAATAGAGTGATCTCTGTGTGAAGATTGCAGGTGGACTCTCGTTCGCAAAATTAGATATGAGTCACGCGGACCTACAGTTGGAGCAGGACTTTGCCTTCCAGCCATATGTAACTATCAATACACACAGGGGCCTCTATAAATATCCACGGTTGCCCTTTGGGATATCTTCTGCCTGCACTATCATTCAACACATCATGGACGGCCTCTTGAGTGGATTACAGCGTGTCGCTGTCTACTTCGACGACGTTTTGTTCACAGGGAGTTCGGCGCAGGAACATTTGGAAAATTTGGAGGCTGTCCTTGGACTCTTCTCGGAGGCTGGAGTCCATTTAATGTTGTATAAAGTGCATCTTTCAGGTGAAGGAGTGGTCTACCTGGGTTATCGGGTGGCCCGCAAAGGTTTGCAGCCCATCGCAGAGATGGTGCGCGCAATTCAACAGGCTCCCGCCCTGACTGACACTTCGCATCTTGGTTATTTTCTCCGCCTCGTAGTAAACAGCAATTGTCGTCGTCGGGGTTCCTAACTCACTTCGTTCCTGGAACGCCTTTGCTCATCACGTGTGATGCATCCACAGGCAGCACGGTAGCATTGTGGATAGCACAATTACTTCACAGCTCCAGGGTGCCAGGTTCGATTCCGGCTTGGGTCACTGTCTGTGCGGAGTCTGCACATCCTCCCCGTGTGTGCGTGGGTTTCCTCCGGGTGCTCTGGTTTCCTCCCACAGTCCAAAGATGTGCAGGTTAGGTGGATTGGCCATGATAAATTGCCCTTAGTGTCCAAAATTGCCCTTAGTGTTGGGTGGGGTTACTGGGTTATGGGATAGGGTGGAGGTGTTGACCTTGGGTAGGGTGCTCTTTCCAAGAGCCGGTGCAGACTCGATGGGCCGAATGGCCTCCTTCTGCACTGTAAATTCTATGCTGATATGGTCTTGGGGCCGTCCTGATGAAGAACGGGTCCGAGCAGCCCATAGCTTTCGCCTCCCGGACAGTGACAGCAGCGGAAAAGAAGTAAGCACATATCGAGAAGGAGCGCCTGCCGGTGTTTTTTGCGGTGAAACGCTTCCACGAGTATGTGTATGGCCCCCACTTCAGTATCATGACTGATCATAAGCCTCTGCTGGGATTTGTCTGAGAGGATAAGCCAATACCGCCCATTGCTTCTGCACGGATCCAGCGCTGGGTCTTGTTGTTCGCTGCCTACGAGTATTCTCTGGAGCACACACCAGGGACCCAGGTAGCGAATGCTGAAGCAGTGCACCGATTACCTTTGTCGCCCGGCCCCATGTCGACCCCCACGACAGGTGAGGTGGTTGCAACACTAAATGTACGGGCTCCTTGCCTGTTACGGCATCACAGATCCGTGAATGGACTCAAATGGAGCCAGTCCTGTCAAATGTTCGGCACCATAGTGCTGTACGGTGGGCAACATAGACAGCTTCCAGGCGAGTTTTGGGCATTTCCCTCCAAAACTGTCAGAATATAGCGTGGAAGACAATATACTCTTGTGGGGGACGTGTGTGGTCGTCACGGAAAAAGGAGAGGACCTAGCACTACAGGACATGCACAATGGGCTTCCGGGTGTGACCAAAATGAAAATGTTGGCCCGGAGTTATGTCTGATGGCCAGGCCTCTACATCGACATTGAGAAGGTAGCCCAAAACTGCTATATTTTCCAGGAGCAACGGAAGCTTCCGCCTCTATGTCCCTACATCATTGGGAATGGCCAGGGCGGCATGGGCGCGCTTGCATGTCGATTTCGCAGGCCGTTTTCAAGGATTCATGTTCCTCCTGTTAATCGATGCCCAGTCTAAATGGTTAGAGGTGCATAACATGGTAGGCACAACGTCCTGCGCAATGATCGAGAAGATGCATTTGTCTTTTCGTACGCATGGCCTCCCAGAGGTGCTGGTCACGGACAATGGCACCCCTTTCAGAAATAAGGAGTTTGCGAGCTTCATGAAGATAATGGCATACGCCATATCAGCACTGCACCATATCACCGGCGTCCAATGGGTTGGCGGAGCGCACAGTGCAGACAATCAAATGGGACCTAAAGAAGCATTCTTCCAGGTCGATGGACACGAGACTGGCTCGTTTTTTGTTTTCATACAGGACCACTGCACATGCAGTGACTGGGGTAGTTCCCGCGGAACACCAAAGGGGTCGGGGACTTCGCGCCTGCCTTAGCATGGTTTTCCCGGATATTGGCGCAGAAGTACGCCGCTCTCAAGAACGGCAGGGACATGGCCTTTATTGGCATCGTCCAATTCGGCAGTTTGCGCCTGGTGACCCGGTGTTCGTTCGAAATTTTGCTGGTGGTGCCCAGTGGGACCCTAGCGTTAACTTTCGACGAACGGGCCCGGTCTCTTACCAGGTGCAAGCCCAGGATCGTCTCCAGCGCAAGCATGTAGACCACGTTCGGTCCAGACGGCCGCATCTTCCAAAGATTCCCTGCCCCCGGAGCTCACTTCTACAGCCGCAGAGACCAGACACAGTGGAGGGTGTTCCTCACTATCTTCATCTTACGCCGCACTCAAAGGCTGCACAGGCCATTGCAGAACCACGTGGAGATAGGGACGGCGAAATGACAGAGGCTTTGGACTCCTACTCCGAGATCGAGACACAGGATGCCTCAGAAGGTGAGTCCTCGATCCCACGGGTCGTGGATGCACAACCGTTATGCCATTCATCACGGAAGTGCTGTTCTCCGTCTCGTTACATTCCGCCCGATCCAGCGCCTCATGTAAATGGTGTCCGGCCTGCGGCAAAACGAATCCGACGCCCTCTTTCGCCAGAGTCTTCGGTGTGTTCCTTGGACATTGGGGGGGGGGGGGGGCGGTTGGAATGCTATAACCTGCTTACCAGTGACTGGGGACTAATGGCAATTCCACAATCCTTAGGGAGTACGAGCTTCCCCAATGAGGGGGGGCGGGGGGGGGGGGGGGGTTTGTGGGGAGGGGGGGGGGGGGTGGAGGAATCATTAGCAGGTTCCTGCATGAATACAGCTGGCCCGTATGGAACAAGTTAAAGAGGTGTGAGCAGCAAGGGAGTTACTGCTGCTGTTATATATATATATATGTGTGTGTGTTATTGTAAATAACGCTTTTGTTCTCTTCTACAAACATGTGCTGGATTCTTCATGGCCCTCAAAAAAGGCACGAAGCGATGGAGGATAAAAAGAAGCACCCGAGGCACACTAGCAGCGGACACTCAGGCAGAGGCAATCGAGACATTTAAACCTCGAGAAGGAAGGAAGGAGCTACCAACGAGACTCATCTTCATAATGACAGACCAGAGGAACTCAGGAATCCCACTCACTGTTCAATCAAGCCATCTTTGCAGGTTGCATAATTGAATCTTGGGTATTTCTAGGATTATGCTTTATTGGTTCCTTCATGGGTTAATTGTGCGTTTAATTAAGATTTTTGAATTTTTACTTGCAGATGTCCTTTGTTCTCCTTATATCAAAATACACCTAGTTGAACCTTTGAATACGTGGACTGGTCGATCGTATCTGAAGTGGACAGGTACAACATTTGGGTACTGTCAGATTGGACTTCAAAAAGAAGTGACCAGGTTGCTCTAAATTAGGACCCATCAACCCTGTGCTCTCCAATACGCCATCTGAGCCTAAATTAAGAGGGCAAATATCTCACGTGAAGCGCACTCTGAAGTGACTGAACGACTGATAGAGATTTCGACAAGTACATGCAGCTATAGTCTCGGTGTCTGGACTGTGATGTTTACAAACGGTACTCAAACTTAGGACAGTCGAGCGAATTCGGACTACACTGCGACAGTGAATTTAGCGCGAACCAGACACCATCCCAATTGCTTTTGAATACACCCGCGACTAATCCTAAACATAACAATGGATAGTAATGACCTTTCCTGCCAAATAGGAGGTCGTCCTACGTATACATTTAAATAGTGCACGGCCCAAATTGGTGCAGTACTGTAACACCGAAAATTGGATGGAGGATCCAAAGAAGAAAATTGTTGGAGCATGCCAATACGGAGGTGGGTAAACGGGCTCCCAAACCCAGTAAGACGATCGTGATTGCAAGTTGTTTAGAGCAGCAGCGTGGAAGAGAGATGGAGATAATCAGAAGTTAACGGGACAGAGAAGTCCAGTTGGCCAAATTAAAGGAAGGCTTAGAAGAGCAGCCTAATCAAATAATAAAAGAGAACGAGAGTCAAATAATGCAGTTAAAATAGGGTCGTGTGGGCGCGACAGCGCAGATTCAGCAATTAGAAGCTGAAGTAGGAATGATGGGCGAGAGTAATCGTGTCGATGTAATACATGCACCCCAGTTCCATGCTCAGTGCGACAAAGACAATCAAAAACTACAGCGAACTTTCGGCGAGAGAGACGCCATGCTGAAGCATTTAGAAGATAGCAAATTAGAATACAGTCACCTGCAAACCAAAGGAGAAGTCTTGAAACAAGCAGGGAAAGATAATACAGGGGATGGTTTAGCATAGTGGGCTGAATAGCTGACTTGCAATGCAGAACAATCCCAGCAGCGCGTGTTCAATTCCCGGACCGGCCTCTCCGAAGAGGCGCCGGAATGTGGTCACGAGTGACTTTTCACAGAAACTTCATTGAAGACCACTTGTGACAATAAGCGATTATTATTATTACAACGAACCACTTCAAATATATGCTCGAGATAGAGGGATTACAGTCCGATTAACCAGACACTGGGGCAATGTGCGCCTTTTCTGCACGTTCCAGGGACAATGGCCCAGGGGTAGAATGGGAGGAATTAGAAGAGAATGCCTGTGCCAATGCAATGGCAAGCCCCGCGAACGATTGGGGCACCTCGCCTCTGTTAGCCAGAACAGTCTAGCACGGCGAATGCTTATGCTTCTGGGCCGAGACATTGCAGTGGAACATACACGAATCCGAACTTTCCTGGCAGACAACTGGACCAACCGACCGGAGCCCCACAAATACCTGGTCCGATCCATTAATATGCCCAAGGTTCAATTTCTGCTCAAACAAAAGGGCGGAGCCAAGGGAAATAGCCAGGACAGACACACATTAAAATATATGTGGATGGATCTTCACTCTGGCAAAGGGATCAAGACAGACCAGGAAAGAAAATCGCTGACGGAAACAGCCTTAGAAATTCCCACACACATGAATCGCCAGGCTGAAGAGCTAGCAGCCATATGTTATGTAGTCAGCCGCCCCGACTATTTCCCCACACCAGCAGACATAGATGCAGAGAGTATCTATGTCTGGAATAGCTTAACGGACTTCCTACCTCCTTGGTAAGCAAGAGGATTCATCTCCGCAAGTTGATAAAATGTTTTTATTCAGAATGCCCAAAGCCGTAAGTATAGCATTATAAATGTCAAAGCCCACTACTCTATCTCCCCACTTTGGAACATTAAGCCGTACTCATTCGCCATAGTGGCTGCCCGCAAAAGGAAATTGTGGCAACCCTACTCCTCCTACCGAACACCTTTGTGGTCGAACCGGTAGAGAGACAAACATCGACGAACTTAACCAGGTGTAAAACCGTGAACAGTATCTAAAACAATTTCAGGAAGGTATAAACCACACCTCCTTTGAGAAATGGCAGAACGCCATCACCGTGCATGATGGACTAGTCCTCAAAGATTGCCGTACGTGCTCCTGAGCAGAGACTGCAAGCAAATGGTTTATCCAAATTATGCTGTCCAGGGCCATCAAGGGAAACAAACCAGCAGTGAGGATATTAAAAGGGTGACCAAATCGGAGCATGATATATGACACCACATCCATAATTGTACCATCTCTGTGCAAAACAACACTGACAAATATGCTCACAAAGTCCAATTAAGACGCACTAGCCCTGTTGGAGACTCCCCTATCTCCTGGGGCGGGTGTTTAGAAGAAGATCTTGGTCATTGTAGACACCTTTAACAAATGGGTGTTAAAGCATTCCCAACTGGCACCAAAAAGGCTATGGTACTGTCGACCACTCAGTGCAGATATATTTACATTTCCGCCGCATCGAATGTGACCAGCGCACACATTTCGCAATCCAGGCAAAGGAAAGAGTGATAGAACATAGAACAGTATAGCACATAACAGGGCATTCGGCCCTCGATGTTGTGCCGAGCATTGTCCGAAACCAAGATCAAGCTATCCCACACTCTGTCTTTCTGGTGTGATCCATGTGCCTATCCAATAACCGCTTGAAAGTTCCTAAAGTGTCCGACTCCACTATCAAAGCAGGCAGTTCATTCCACACCCTAACCACTCTCTGAGTAAATAACCTACAACGAACATACCTCCTATATCTCCCACTCTGAATCTTATAGTTATGCCCCCTTGTAAGAGCTACATCCACCCGAGGAAATAGTCACTGAACGTCCACTCCATCTATCCCCCTCATTATCTTATAAACCTCTATTAAGTCGCCTTTCATCCTCCTCCGCTCCAAACTGAAAAGCCTAGCTCCCTCAACCTTTCCTCATAAGACCTATCCTGCAAGGAAGGCAACATCCTGGTAAATCTCCTTTGCACCCTTTCCATAGCTTCCACATCCTTCCCATAATGAGGTGACCAGAACTTCACACAATACTCCAAATGTGGTCTCACCAGGGTCATGTATAGGTGCAGCATAACCCCGCGGCTCTTAAACTCAAACCCCCTGTTAATAAACGCTAACACACTATAAGACTTCTTCACGACTCTATCCACTTGAGTGGCAACCTGCAGAGCTCCGTGGACATGAACCCCAATATCTCTCTGTTCCTTCTCATTCCTCAGAACACCTGCCGTTGACCCTGTAATCCGCATTCAAATTTCTTCTACCAAAATGAATCACCTCGCACTTATCAGGGTTAAACTCCATCTGCCATTTTTCGGCCCAGCTCTTCAGCCTATCAATGTCTCTTTGCAGCCTACAACAGCCCTCCATCTCATCCACTACTCCACCAATCTTGGTGTCATCAGCGAATTTACTGACCCACCCTTCAGCCCGCTCCTCCAAGTCATTAATAAAAATCACAAATAGCAGAGAACCCAGCACTGATCCCTGTGGTACACCACTGGCAACTGGTCTCCAGTCTGAAAATTTTCCATCCACCACCACCCTCTGTCTTCTATGTGATAGCCAGTAACTTATCCAATTGTCCAAATTTCCCTCTAGCCCACACCTCCTTACTTTCTTTTTTAGCCAACCAAATTGATAAGAAGAACCTTATCAAACGCCTGACGAAAATCCATGTATCTGACATCAACTGCTCTACCTTCATCTACACACTGAGTTACCTCCTCAAAGATTCAATCAAATTTGTGAGGCAACAACTACCCTTCACGAATCGGTGTTGACTATCCCGGATTAAGCTGCATCTTTCCAAATGATCATAAATCCTATCTTCAGGAAATCTCCCATGATCTTACCGACCACCGAAGTAAGACCACCTGGGCTAGAATTACCATGCTCATTCCTATTCCTTTTCCTGAATAGAGGAATAACATTCGCCATTCTCCAGTCCTCAGGCACTATCCCCGTGGACCCAAAGATCAAAGCGAAAGGCTCTGAAATCTCACCACTTGCCTCCCAAAGGAATCCTTGGATATATCCCATCTGGCCCAGGGGACTTGTCGACCGTCAGGTTTTTCAAAATTCCTAATACATCCTTTCTCAGAACATCTACCTCTTCCAGTTTACCTGCCTGAATCACACTCTTATCCTCAAAAACATGGCCCCTCTCCTTTGTGAACACTGAAGAAAACTATTCATTCAACGCCTCTCCTATTTCTCCTGAATGCATGCACAAGTTCCCACGGCTGTCCTTGGCCGGCCCGACCCTCACCCTGGTCATTCTTTTATTTCTCACATAAATGTAAAAAGCTTTGGGGTTTCCCTTGATCCGACCCGCCAAGGGGTTCTCATGCCCCCTCCTAAGGCCTTTTTTCAGCTCATTCCTTGCTACTTCGTAACCCTCAAGCGTCCCTACTGAACCTTGTTTTCTCAACCTTACATACTCTTCCTTTTTCCTCTTGACAAGACATTCAACCTCTTTTGTGAACCATGGTTCCCTCACACGGCCATTTCCTCCCTGCCTGACAGGGACATGACTATCAAGGACACGCAGTATTTGTTCCTTGAAGAAGCCCCACTTTTCATTTGTGCCTTTTCCTGACAGTTTCTGTTCCCATTTTATGCTCCCTAATTCTTGCCCAGTCGCATCATAATTACCCCTCCCACAATTATAAAACTTGCCCTGCCGTATGACCCTATCCCTCTCCATTGCAATAGTGAAAGACACAGAATTGTGGTCTCTATCTCCAAAGGGCTCTCCCACAAGCAAATCTAACACTTGGTCCCGTTCATTACCCAGTACCAAATCCAATGTGCCCCCCCCCCCCGTCTTGTCGGCCTATCCACATATTGTGTCAGGAAACCCTCCTGCACACACTGTACAAAAACTGCCCCATCCGAACTGTTCGACCTGCCGAGGTTCCAATCGATATTTGGAAAGTTAAAACACCCATGACAACTACCCTGAGACATCCACACCTATCCAGAATCTGTTTCGCAATTTCTTCCTCCACATCTCTATTACTATTTGGGGACCTAGAGAAAACGCCTAACAATGTGACCGCTCCTTTCCTATTTCTAACTTCGGCCCATATTACCTCAGTAGGGAGATCCCCTTCAAACTGCCTTTCGGCAGCCATTATACTATCCTTGATTAACAATGCTACACTTCCATTTCTTTTACCACCTTCCCCACACTTCGTGAAACATCTATACCCCGGAACTTCCAGCAACCATTCCTGCCCCTATTCTAACCATGTCTCCGTTATGGCCACAACATCGTAGTCCCAAGTAGCAATCCACGCTCCAGGTTCACCTACCTTATTCCGGATGCTGCTTGCATTGAAGTAGACACACTTCAACCCACCTTTCTGTCTCCCGATGCACTCCTGCGACCTTGATACCCTCCTCAGTAACTCACTACTCTCAATACTGGCTTCTAGACTACAGCTCGTTTTCCCAGCCCCCTGACACATTAGTTTAACCCCCCCCCTCCCCCCCGAAGAGCAATAGCAAATTTCCCTCCCAGATTATTGGTGCCCCACTGGTTCAGGTGCAAACCGCCCTCCCTGTACAGGTCCCACCTTCCCCAGAATGTGAGCACATTCACGTATTATCCACGTACCTGAAACCCTCTCTCCTACACCACCCCTGCAGCCACGTGTTTATCTGCAGTCTCGCCCTGTTCCTAACCTCACCAGCACGTGTCACCGGCAACAAACCAGCGCTGACAACATGGTTTGTCCTGGCTCTCAGCTTCCACCCTCGCTCCCTAAATTCCTGCTTTAAACCACCGTCCATTCTCTTACCTATGTCGTTGGTACCGATGTGTACCACGACATGTGACTGTTCCCCCTCCACATTAAGGATTCTGAAAACATGGTCCGAGACGTCACGGACCCTGGCACCGGGGAGGCAACATACCATCCGTGAGTCTCTTTTGCTGCCACGCAACCGTCTATCTATCCCTCTAACTATCGAGTGCCCAATAACTATTGCTCTCCTGCTCTCCCTCCTCACCTTCTGAGCCACAGGGACGGACTCAGTGCTCATTACCGGGATTGATCCGACAATCTCCGGGCGTCTGCGAATATCTGCCTGCATTTCTGAAGACGAGGCGCACTTGTACTGTTAAAAATCGAAAAAACAGGCGCCATGGCTGACGGCGGAGAGAGAGGAGGTGTGACCATTGGGTGCCGATCTTGACACTGACACTGGTCGGGTTGGCTGTGCTGTGTGGGGGAGATGGTCTCGTCCAGTGCCGACACTGAGGGGGACCAGGGGACGGGCGTAAGGCAGGGGCCACTCGCACGGAATTCAGTTGGTGTTCAGGCATGGAACGCCAAAGCTGCAGACTGCAAGTTTATCATCTCGCTGCGCACAAGGCTGCCCATCCTCATTGGCCGCTGGTTCCGCAGAATGCCACCGTCTGTTAAGTACTCCCACCCCGCACTCCAGCGCTCACCCCCAACGCCACCGCCCCAAGCATTCCTACCCCTACTTGCCATACACCACCCCCGCAGCTGTCATCACGCCATACTATCTAAGCCAACCGGCCGACACCCGCTATTGGGACATACACGCGGCCCACAGGATATCAAAGCCCTGAGTAGCCCCGACAGGAGGGTGCCGGACTGGGCCCGCGGTGCGTACAGCTGGCAAGGGGAGCGCCATCCAACAGTACTCCTGGCAGCATTGATTAGCGCCAGGGCCAGTGTGAGGGCATGGATGTGGTGGAGTGGGGTGGACATGCGGAGACCGAGACTGCTCTGTCGCCCGGTGGACCTGGTTGGGAACGTGGGTACGCACCGTGCTGACAGGTAGACCATTCTTCCCATGTATACAATGGAACATTGCAATTCAACCAACAATCGTGGCCATCCTCCTTGTCGCCGCAGCCCTGCAGATGCATTGCGACTGTACGAGCTGCAGCTGCTGCACGACGAGGAAGTTGCAGTGGCGAAGTGTGCAGATGCGAATCTTCCCCAGAGGAACAAGAGACAGGCCCTGAGGATCAGGAGCCGGCCGGCAAAGATGCCAAAAAGATGAGGTAGGAGGTGCATTGGAGGCGTGACATGAGTATCCATGTGTGCTGACAACGCCTATCGCTCAAGACCTGCAGAACCTTACATGAGTTCGAAGATTCCAGCTCAGCAGGAGGACATTGCAACATATCTGCCAGATCATTGTGCACCGACCACCAGGTGGAATTTGGGGAGGTAGCCAGCTACAGGTGGCCGTCAAGGTGATGGTCGCCCTGAAATTCTATGTCACGGGATGCATTAGGGCGCTAAGTGGCAATTGTCTGGAATCTCACAGACCTCGGTGCACAAATGCCTGCTCGCCGTCACGGAGGACCTACATGACTAGTCGGCACGATACATCCTTTTCAATGTGGAGCAAGCATACCAGGGTTGCTGGGCAGTGGGGCTCACTGCCATTGCAGAGAATCCCCGGGTCCAGTGGGTGATCGACGGGATGCATGTCGCCCTATGGAGAACTGCAGCAACCAGGCCTCTTAATACAAACCAAAATAATTTCTGGACAAGAAAATCTATGTGACCATCAGATGTGCAACACATACATCTCGTCCCGGTACTATGGCAGTGTGAACGACGCCTTCATCCTGGCATACTCGAGGATTCGTGATCTGTTTGAGACGCACACCTGGCTGTTCAGGGGAGGGGGATTGACGCCTGGACAACACTTTATATCCGCTGCGGTCGTGGCTGATGGCAATACCACAGGTCATTGACCGACGCGGAGACCGTCTACAATGATGCCCATGCAACGGTCAGGTGTGTGATCGAGCCTCCTGCAGTTGCAGTCCAGGCACCAGGGCCACTCTGGAGGGGCCCTCCAGTATAACGCTGGGACGGCCGACCGCATCGTGGCGGCCTGCTGTGTGTTCCACAACATTGCTCGGAAGAGGGGCGGCGAAGTGGACGTGGAGGATTAATGCCAGTCCGAGTCCAACGAAGCGGATGGTAGGGACGGTGTTTATGGACTGGACATGGGGCCCCGGCAGGCACTGGAGACCGCATCATGCGTGAGCCATGCCTGACACGTCCGGGACGCTCTGACAGCCTCCACGCTCCCCTACTAGACAGGGGGATGGTCTGTGGCACGGACACTCAATCCCGCCACCTCAAACCCAGCCCCAGCCATCCCTTACTTCCTGCAATGCACTCCATGAAATATACCTATCGACCACATGGGTTGGCTGTAAAGGTGGGTCTGGTCCATGCGAAGCAGAATGATGAGCTTTGCTGCTCCACAACATTTGGCAACATCTGACTCCTGCCCACATAAGCACCAACCATAGTCCACATGGCTGAATCCTAAGTGCGGGCTGGCCTTTCCATGACATGGTCCATCGAATCCCTGGGAGGTAGGGGTACAAATGGGGATGTGGGTCTGGACTTCCTTATTGTCACGTGTACCGAGGTAGAGCGAAAAGTACTTTTCTGCGAGCAACTCAACAGATTATTAAGTACATGAAAATAAAACAAAATAAAAATAAATACATAATAGGGCAACACAAGGTACACAATGTAATTACATAGACGCCAGCATCAGGTGAAGCATACAGGGGTGTAGTGTTATCAGGTCAGCCCATAAGTGGGTAGTTTCGGAATCTAGAAACAGCGTTCAAGAAGCTGCTTTTGAGGCTGACGGTGCGTGTTCTCAGACGTTTGTATCTTCTGCCTGATGGAAGAAGTTGGAGTAGTGAATTAGCCAGTTTAGAGGGGCCTTTAATTATGCTCCCGCTTTCCGCAGGCAGCGGGAGGTGTAGATGGAGGCAATGAATGGGAGGCAGGTTTGTGTGATGGACTGGGCTCTGTTCACGACTCTCTGAAATTACTTGCCGTCTTGGGCCGAGTAGTTGACATACCAGGCTATGATACAGCCTAATAGGATGCTTCCTATGGCGCATATGTAAAGGTTGGTAAGAACTAATGCGGGCATGCCGAATTTCCTTAGCTTCCTGAGGAAGTATTGGCGCTGTTGTGCTTTCGTCGTGGTAGCTTCGACATTGGTGGATCAGGGCAGATTTTTGGTGAAATGTAACCCTAGGAATTTGAAGCTGTTAACCATCCCCACATCGGCTCCGTTGCTGCTGACAGGGGTGTTTTGCTGGCATTGAGGTCAACATTATTGTCGCTGCACCATTCCATTATGTTTTCTATCTCCCTCCTGTATTCTGACTCATTGTTAATCGATATCAGGCTGACTATGGTCGTATTGTCTGCAAACGTGCAGGTGAAGATGAAACCAAACTTTGCCACGCAGTCGTGTGTGTACAGGGAGAACAGTAGGGGGTAAGTACGCAGCCTTGTGGGGCCCCGGTATTGAGGACTATGTTAGATGAGGTTTTGTGTTTATTCTTTCTGATTGTGGTCTGTGGGTCAGAAAGTCGAGGATCCAGTTGGAGAGTGAGTAGCCAAATCGTTGGTTTTGGAGCTTTGATAGGAGCTTGGCTGGGATTATGGTGTTGAAGGCGGATCTAGACCATTGAACATAGAACAGTACAGCACAGTATAGACCCTTCAGCCGACGATGTTGTGCCGACCATTTATCCTAATCTGAGATCAACCTAATCTACAGCCCTTCAATTTACTGCTGTGCATGTGCCTGTCTAAGAGTCGCTTAAATGTCGCTAATGATTCTGACTACACGACTTCCGCTGGCAGTGCATTCCAGACACCCACCACTCTCTGTGGAAAGAACCTAACTCTGACATCTTCCCTAGACCTTCCTTCAATCACCTTAAAATTATGTTCTCTCGTGACAGTCATTTCCACCCTGGGGGAATGTCTTTGGTTATCCACTCTAACGATCCATCTTATCACCTTGTGCAACTCTATCAAATCACCTTTCTGCCTCCTTCGCTCCAGTGAGAAAAATCCCAGCTCGTTCAACCTGTCTTCATAAGACATGACCTCCAGTCCAGGCAGAAACCTGGTAAATCTCCTTTGTACCCTTTCCAAAGCATCCACATCCTTCCTGTAATGAGGCGACCAGAACTGGACACAATATTGCAAGTGTGGTCTAGTGTTTTATGAAGCTGCAGAAAAACCTTGCGGCTCTTAAAGTCAATCTCCCTGTTCATGAAAGCCAAGACACCATACGCCGTCCGAACAACCCTATCAACCTGGGTGGCAACTTTAAGGGATCTATGCATGTGGACCCCAAGATCCTTCTGTTCCTCCACATTTCCGAGAATCCTGCCTTTAACCCTGTATTCGGCATTCAAATTCGACCGTCCAAAATTAATCACTTCACATTTATCATGGTTGACCTCCATCTGCCTCTTCTTATCCCAACTCTGCATCCTGTTAATGTTCTGCTGTAACCTGCAATAACCCTCAGCACTATTTACAATTCCCCCAACATTCGTGTCATCGGCAAACTTAGTAACCCAGCCTTCCACTTCCTCATCCAAGTAATTTATAAAATATCGCAAAGGGCAGAGTTCCCAGAACAGATCCTTGCATGATTCCACTGGTCACCGACCTCCAGGCGGAATACTTTCCATCCACTACCACACGCTTTCTTCTTTCAGCCAGCGAATTCTGTATCCAGACAGCATACTGTCCCTGTATCCCATGCCCCCTATCTTTCTGAATGAGCCTACCATGGGGAACCTTATCAAATGGCTTACTGAAATCCATGTACACCACATCCATTGCCCGAACTTCATTAGTGTGTCTCGTCACATCCTCAAATAATTCAATGAGGGTTGTGAGGCATTACCTGCCCCTCACAAAGCCATGCTGACTATTTTTAATCAAGCTATAGTTTTTCCAAATAACCATAAATCCTATCTCTCAGAACCCTTTCCCATATTTTGCTCACCACAGACATAAGCCTGATGGGTCTGTAATTGCCAGCGATTTCCATATTCCCTTCTTTGAACAGGAGAACAACATTCGCCTCCCTCAAATCATCCGGTACTACTCCAGAGGAGAGTGAGGACGCAAACATTATCGCCAACGGCGCAGCAATCTACACCCTCTCGTCCCGTAGTAACCTTGGGTATATCCCGTTAGGCCCAGGGGACTTTTCTATCCTGATGCTTTTCAAAATTTCCAGCACATCGTCCTTCTTAATATCAACCTGTTCGAATCTATTAACTTGTTTCACACTGTTCTCATGAGCAACAAGGTCCCTCTCTCTAGTGCATACTGAAGAAAAACATTCAACCAGGGCCTCCCCATCTCTTCATACTCACCGCACAAATTCCCTCCACTATCCCTGATCGGCCTTATTCTCACTCTGATCATCCTTTTATTTCTCACGTAATTGTAGAACACCTTGGGGTTTTCCCTAATAATTCCCGCCAGGGCTTTTGAATGCCCGCTTCTAGCTTACCTCAGTCCATTTTTGAGTTCCTTCCTGGCTACCTTGTAACCCTTTAGAGCCGAGTCAGATCGTCGCTTCCTCAACCTTACGTATTCTTCCCTCTTCATCTTGACTAGAACTCCAGTTCTCTTGTCATCCAAGGTTCCTTCACCTTACCATTCCTCCCTCGTTTCAGTGGGACAAAACTGTTCAGCACTCGCAGCGAGTGCTCCTTAAACAATCCCCACATTACTGTTGTGCATTTATCCAAGAACAATTGTTGCCACTTTATGCTCCTCAGCTCCTGTCTAATAGCAGCATAATTTCCCCTCCACCAATTAAATACCTTCCCATTCAGTGTGTTCCTATCCCTCTCCATGACTATGGTAATGGTCAAGGAGTTGTGGTCACTGTCATCGAAATGCACTCCCACAGAGCTATCTGACAACTGGCCTGGTTCGTTGCCGAGCACCAAGTCCAAAATGGCCTCACCCTTGTTCGGCCTATCTAAATGTTGAGTCAGGATTCCTTCCTTTTCACACGTGACAAAATCTGCTCCATCCGAGCCATTTGCACTAAGGAGGTTCCAGTCAATATTAGGGAAGTTGAAATCACCCATGACAACAACTCTGTTACTTCAGCACTTCTCCAAGATCTGCCGCCCAATCTGTTCCTCCATCTCTCTGTTGCTATTGTGGGGTCTATCGAAAACTCCCAATAATGTGACTGCTCCTTTCTTGTTTCTCACTTCCACCAATACTGACCCAGTAGACAAACCTTCCTCAACTACCTCCTTTTCTGTAGCTGTGATGCACTCCCTAATTAAAAGTGTAACTCCCCCTCCTCTTTTACCTCCCTCCCTATTCTTCTGAAAACATCCAAACCCCAGAACATCTAACAACCATTCCTGCCCCTGTGAAATACATCTCTCCTTAAGGGCCACAACATCGTAGTTCCAAGTACTGACCCATGCTCTAAATTCAAATGCTTTATTCCTGACACTCCTTGCATTGAAACAGACACACTTTAACCCATTCCACTGGGTGCAACTTTGTCCGATCAGCTGTCCATCCTTCCGCACAGACTTGCTGCATATTATTTCTGCCTGTCCAACAGCTACCCTATCCTCTGATCCATAGCTCTGGTTCCCATCCCCCTGGCAAAATAGTTTTAACCCTCCCGAAGTGCTCTAGCAAACCTATCACCCAGGATATCGGTGCCCCACCAGTTTTGGTTTACTCGGTCCTTCATGTATAGAAGATAACCTTCCCCAGAAGATAACCCAATGATCCACATATCTGAAGCCTTCCCTCCTGCACCAGCCCTGTAGCCACGTGTTCAGCTGCACTCGCTCTGTGTTCGTTGCCTCACATGAACGTTGCACCGGCAGCAATCCTGAGATCGCTTCTCTGCTTGGACTGCTCTTTGGCGTCCAACCTAACACCTTAAATCTCTTTTTAGATCCGCATCCCTTTTCTTAGCTATGCCGTTGGTGCCTATGTGCACGACGACTTCTAGTTTCTCACCCTCCCCATTAAGAATCCTGCAGACTCGATCCGAGACACCCCTGGCCCTGGCACCCGGGAGGCAACTTACCTTCCGGGAGTCTTGCTCGCGACCACGGAATCTCCTATCCATTCCCCGAACCATTGAGTCTCCTATCACTATTGCGTTTCTATTCTCCCCCTTCATTTGTAAGCGACAGAGCCAGCCTCAGTGCCAGAGACCGGGCCGCTAGGGTCTTCCCCCAGCACCGCAGCTCTCCAACAGCATAAAAAACGGTATACTTGTATTGAAGGGGAACGGCCACGAGGGATCCCTGCACTGACTGCCCGTTCGTTTTCCTTCCCCTGACTGCAACACAGCTACTCTTGTCCTGTAACTTGGATGTGGCTAGAATATAGGATATTACAGCGCATTACAGGCCCTTCGGCCCTCGATGTTGCGCTGACCTGTGAAACCACTCTAAAGCCCATCTACACTATTCCCTTATCGTCCATATTTCTATCCAATGACCATTTGAATGCCCTTCGTGTTCGCGAGTCCACTACTGTTGCAGGCAGGGCATTCCACGCCCTTACTACTCTCTGAGTAAAGAACCTACCTCTGACATCTGTCTTATATCTATCTCCCCTCAATTTAAAGCTATGTCCCCTCGTGCTAGACATCACCATCCGAGGAAAAAGGCTCTCACTGTCCACCCTATCCAAACCTCTGATCATCTTGTATGCCTCAATTAAGTCACCTCTTAACCTTCTTCACTCTAAAGAAAACAGCCTCAAGTCCCTCAGTCTTTCCTCATAAGATCTTCCCTCCATTCCAGGCAGCATGATGGTAAATCTCCGCTGCACCCTTTCCAATGCTTCCACATCCTTCCTGTAATGCGGCGACCAGAATTGCACGCAATACTCCAAATGCAGCCGCACCAGAGTTTTGTACAGCTGCAACATGACCTCATTGCTCCGAAACTCAATCCCTCTGCCAATAAAAGCTAACACACCGTACGCATTCTTAACAACCCTCTCAACCTGGGTGGCAACTTTCAGGGATCTATGTACATGGACACCGAGATCTCTCTGCTCATCCACACTGCCAAGAATCTTACCATTAGTCCAGTACTCAGTCTTCCTGTTATTCCTTCCAAAATGAATCACCTCACACTTTTCTGCATTAAACTCCATTTGCCACCTCTCAGTACAGCTCTGCAGCTTATCTATGTCCCTCTGTAACTTGTAACATCCTTCTGCACTGTCCACAACTCCACCGACTTCAGTGTCATCTGCACATTTACTCACCCATCCTTCTGCGCCCTCCTCCAGGTTATTTATAAAAATGACAAACAGCAGTGGCCCCAAAACAGATCCTTGTGGTACACCACTAGGAACTGGACTCCAGTCTGAACATTTCCCTTCACCCACCACCCTTTGTCTTCTTCCAGCTAGCCAATTTCTGATTCAAACTGCTAAAAGACCCTGAATCCCATACCTCTGTATTTTCTGCAGTAGCCTACGTGGGGAACGTTATGAAACACTTTACTGAAATCCATACACACCACATCAACTGCTTTACCCTCATCCACCTGTTCGGTCACCTTCTCAAAGAACTCAATAAGGTTCGTGAGGCACGACCTACCATTCACAAAACCGTGTTGACTATCTCTAATCAAATTATTCCTTTCCAGATGATTATACATCCTATCTCTTACAAACCTTCCCGAGATATTGACCACAACAAAAGTAAGGCTCACTGGTCTATAGTTACCAGGGTTGTCTCTACTCCCTTTCTTGAACAAGGGGACAACATTTGCTATCCTCCAGTCTTCTGGCACTATTTCTATAGACAAAAATGACTTGAAGATCAAAGCCAAAGGCTCAGCAATTTCCTCCCTAGCTTCCCAGAGAATCCTAGGATAAATCCCATCCGGCCCAGGGGACTTATCTATTTTCACACTTTTAGGAATTGCTAACACCTCCTGCTTATGAACCTCAAGCTCTTCTAGTCTAGTAGCCTGAATCTCAGTATTCTCCTCGACAACATTGTCATTTTCCTGTGTGAAAACTGACGAAAAATATTCGTTTAGCACCTCTCCTATCTCCTCGGACTCCAAGCACAATTTCCCGCTACTGTCCTTGACTGGCCCTATTCTTGCCCTAGTCAGTGGTTTATTCCTGACATATCTGTAGAAAGCTTTAGGGTTATCCTTTATCCTATCTGCCAAAGATTTCTCATGTCCCCTCCTGGCTCTTCTTAGCTATCTCTATAGATCCGTCCCAGCTAACTTGTAACTCTCGAGCGCCCTAACTGAACATTCATGCCTCATCTTTACACAAGCCTCGTCTTCCTCTCGACAAGTATTTCCACTGCTTTAGTAAACCACAGTTCCCTTGCTCGACCACTTCCTCCCTGCCAGACAGGTACATACTCATCAAGACACGCAGTAGCTGTTCCTTGAACAAGCTCCACATTTCCATTGTACCCATCCCCTGCAGGTTTGCTCTCCATCCGATGCATCCTAATTGCCCTCCATCCGATGCATCCTAATTGCCTCATCGCATCATAATTGCCTGTCACCCAGATATAACTCTTGCCCTGCGGTATCTAGCTATCCCTTTCCATCACTAAAGTAAACGCAATGGAATTGTGGTGACTATCACCAAAGTGCCTACCTGCCTCCAAATCTAACACCTGTCCTGGTCTATTACCCAGTACCAAATCTAATATGGCCTCGCCTCTCGTTGGCCGATCTACATACTGTGTCAGGAAACACTCCTGCACACATTGGACAAAAACAGACCCATCTAAAATACTCTAATTATAGCGTTTCCAGTCAATATTTAGAAAGTTAAAGTTCCCCATAACAACTACCCTGTTGCTTTCGCTCCTATCCAGGATCATCTTTGCAATCCTTTCCTCTACATCTCTGGAACTGTTTGGAGGTATATAGAAAACCCCTAACAGGGTGACCTCTCCTTTCCTGTTTCTAACCTCAGCCCATACTACCTCAGTCGACGAGTCCTCATCAAACGTCCGTGCTGCCACCGAAATACTGTCCTTGACTAACAATGCCATCCCACCCCCTCTTTTACCACCTTCCCTGAGCTCCATTCTTGTCCCTGCTCCATCCATGTCTCCGAAATTCCCAGTCAGCTGCATTCTCTGTAACCTCCGTGCTTCCTACACGATCTTTGAGGAAATGTAGGAAATGAAATGAAAGGAGCTCTTCTCTTCCTCCTCACCTAACTCCCTCAGTCACCAGACTCTCACTATAGCACTCAAATGCACTCAAATTCCGCACTCTGTGAAAACAAAGTCTGCACTGCAAACTCTAGCCTCTGAAAACTTACCTAATCCAATTAACCAATTAACAAGCTCCAGCTCCAAGTAGCACCTCTCCTTAAAGCTGATTGAAAACTCACCTTCTTCTAAACCCAAACAGAAACTTTTAAGTAAATTAACTAAATAAAAGAAAGACTAGACTTTAGATAAAAATGAAGCCTTAATATCCCTCAGTCACCAAACTCTCACGATTGCACTCACATGCACTCAAATTCAGCACTCAGTGCAAACAAATAGGAGTCTGTAATAAATAAATAGGAGTCTGATGCACGAATCCTTGTTGTCGAGATGCTCTAGAGATGAGTGTGGGGCCACGGTGATGGCGTCTGCTGTGGACCGATTGCGGCAGTATGCGAATTGCAGAGGATCATAGAATATACAGTGCAGAAGGAGGCCATTCCTCCCATCGTGTCTGCACCGGGCTTTGGAAAGAGCACCCTACCCAAGCCCACAGCTCCGCCCTATCTCCGTAATCTTGTAAATCCAGCCGACCTTTTTGGACACTAAGCGCAATTTAGCATGGCCATTCCACCTAACCTGCACATCTTTGGACCGTTGTAAGAAACCGGAGCACCCGGAGGAAAAACACGCCGGCGGCACGGGGAGAGCGTGCAGACTCCACACAGACAGTGACCCAAGCCTGGAACCGAACCTTGAACCCTGGAGCTGTGAAGCAACTGTGTTAACCACTGTAGTACGCTGCTACCCACAAGGATTTCTGGGAGTATGGAGCACTTCATGACCAACCTCTCGAAGAACTTCATCATGATTGATGTCAGGGCCACTAGCCGGTAGTCGTTGAGCCATGTTGCCGGTTTCTTCTTTGCCACCGGTATGTTGGTGGTCTTGTTGAAGCAGGTGGGTACCTCGGAGCGGAGTAGCGACAGGTTAAAGATGTCTGTGAAAACATTTGACAACTGGTCCGAGCAGGCTCTGAGTGCACGACCAAAGACCGCGTCTGGACCCGTCGCCTTCTGAGGATTCACTTTCAGGAAGGTCGCTCTGACTTCGGTAGCAGTGATGATGGGTATGGCTGTGTTATTAGCTCCTGCGACAATCGACAGCGGACCGTTGGTTTCCTGTTCGAACCGAGGGTAGAATGCATTGAGTTCATCAGGGACGGCGACGCTACTGCTGGCGAATCTGTTCGTATTCACTTTGTAGCCCGTGATGTCGTTTCGGCCTTGCCACAACTGCCCAGAGTCTGTAACGCTAGTCTGTGACTCTGGCTTGGTTTGCTTTTCTTTCCTGGCATCTCGGATGGCTTTGCGGAGGTCGTACCTGGATACATTATATTGGACGGGGTCGTCTGACTTGAACGTCTCAGACCTGTCCTTCAGTCGGGAGTCAATGCTGCAATTGAGCCATGGTTTCTGGTTGGGGAACGTACGTACTGCTTCCTTTGGCTCGCAGTCGTCCAAACATTTGCTGAGAAAGTCTGTGCCGGTGGTGGCATACTCATTTAAGTTGGTCGATGAGTTCTTAAACATGGGCCTGTCCGCTGTCTCTAAGCACTCACCGAGGAGCTCTTCTTTTTTCGCTGACTAGCAATGCAAGGCCTTCTTAGCTGGATTCTCCAGCTTGAGTGTCTGCTTCTATGCCGGGAGAAGGAGCACCGTCTTTTGGTCTGATTTTCCAACGTGCAGTCAGGGCATGGAACAGTGTGCCCCTTTGATGTTTAAGTCATCAGGTGTGTTGTCGTCCCTGTTGGGACAGGAGATGTGCTGGTGAACTTTTGTCAGCGCACTCTTGAGGTTAGATTTGTTGAAGTCCCCGGCAACCATGAACAACGCTTCCGGGTATTCTCTTTCGTAGTTGTTTATACATGTGTACAGTTTGTCCAGCGCCTTCTTTACATCTGTCTGTGGTGGGATGTAGACCACTGTGATAATGGCTGAAGTGCACTCACGTGGAAGGTAGTATGGACGGCACTTCACGGTCAGGAAATCCATGTCTGAGAAGCAGTAGGTCGCCAGGATCGCCACATCCAAGCACCAGTGTGGAGATGGTGAGGTGGAGGATTCGGGTGAGACATCGGAGCAGTGAGCGCTGTGTGAACTGCAGGCACTGAGCCAAGCTGTCCCACATAGTCCACGAACTTCTTCACTCCCCAACTGCATCCACCCTGCGACCTGCCCTGACTAGAGCAGCTCTCACACCCTTCCGACAGACCGCGGAGGCAGGTTGCAACATTGTACACAGGTGATTAAAGTGGAAACATATATACAGATAAGTGTCCTCGAAGCTAGCTCTACACTGTGCCCCGCACGCATGTCCACATAACTTGTGTCTACTTTTCTGTCCCTATGGGCCCTAACGCTATATCTACGTGGGCACCAGGTGAAGTGGAGTTGAGAAGGCCACTATGATATTAGCCCTACGACCAAGGTACCCTCCAGTGGCTGTCTTCAAGTGTGACCGGGTCTGAATGTACCCGGCTGCTGTTCGGGTGTTCCATGTGGTGTGTAGATTCCCTGTTCTTTCCACTGTGCATCAGATCCCCCAGAGAAAGGACTACAGAGTGTTCCGCACCTGCACTGCGGGAGTCATCGGCAAGTCCGCATCACCTCCTCCTCCATCGGGCTGCCCGATGACCCCCGGACTGCTGCATGGCTGTACTGCACGACCTTTTTAGTTGGAGGGTAGCTACGAGAGGAGCTAAGCCATGAGGCTCCCCATTTCTGGAGTGCCAGTGCTGCTGTCTCCACCAGTGTCTACATTCACGAGGCCATGAAGCACGGGGAGTGGACCACTTCCTCCATCGACTGTGCCACATCACGCTGTGACTGTGCCATCAGCTTTTGGGTCTGTGTCACTTCAGCCGATGATTGAGTCATCTACATCTGCGATTGCACCATATCCCTCTGCATCTATGGCGCCAACACTCTATGCCATGGCTCAGGCACATGACAGCCTGTGAGAGGGCAACCCTACCCTGGGCATCTGCCACCGCCGACACAGATTGCTCTCGACCTTGGACATGCTGATTCATAGCCGAAACACTCTCCCCCAAACCGTGGACGGCAATCATGCTGTGTTGGCCTAGATGGCGCGCATGGCTGGCACTACTTCGCTGATACTGCACGCCTTGGAGACTCAACCACATGCGCCATCAAGTGCTGTATCTCGCCTCAACCCTCATGTCGTTGCTGGCTCTGGACCTGTATCTCCACGATCGGTAGGGTCTGTCGGTTCCAGAACCTCGAAATCCGTCTGAATGGCAGCTACTCTACTGTAACCAGACTGTCCCGTGTGCCGCAAGGTCCAGAGCATAAGGTGCATTCCACAGAGACCCTTTCTTCCGGGATAATCTTGTCCACTCCCCCCCCCCCTATACCCAACGTCTCTCCCATCACCCATGGCACCTTCCCATGCCAGCGCAGAATGTGTGACACCATGTTTAACGGCTCAGGCCCAAAAGACTCATTCCAGGTTAAGCAGCGTTTCATTTCCACCTCTTTCAATATGGTCTATTCCTTTCGCTTTTCCCAATGTGGTCTCCTCTGTATCGGAGACACCAAACGGAGACGGGATGATCGCTTCTCTGAGCACTTTTTGTCTGTGCGAATTCAGGACCCTGACCTTCATGTTGCTTGTCATTTTAACACAAGACCCTGCTCCCGTGCCCACATATCTGTCCTTGGCCTACTTCAATGTTCTAGTGAAGCTCAACGCAGACTGGAGGAACGACACCTCATTTTCCGGTAAGGTAGCGTTCCGGTCTCATCATCGAATTGAACAACGTGAGATGATTGGCCCCTTGACCCCTTGTTTTCATCCCATTTCATTTTTACTGTCTTTTGCTATTTCAGTCTATCTTGTCTTTCTTTATATATATTTAACACCGCCCATATCTTATCCTCCTTTCCATACCTTTTCTCCCCGTTGCTTCTCCCTTTCCATCGCCCCACATCTACATCTGTCACAGTTTACTCTCTGATGTTAGTTTCTCTGCTGTTTCGCCTTTCACACCTTTTGTTCTCTCTCTCGAATGCCAACAGGACTCCTTTCCACTGTTTCTGTGGCTATTGGCACCTTATTCCCTTGGTGTCTCTGGCTATGAATCACTTTCCATTCTCTCACTCTACAATATAAATATTTCACACTTTCTCTGTCTTTTAGCTTTGACAAAGTGTCATCTGGACTCGAAACTTTAGCTCTTTCCTCTCTCTCCAGATTCTGCCAGAGATTTTCCAGCATTGTGTCTTTGCTTTCAGATTCCAGCATCCGTAGTAATTTGTTTTAATTAGTAAGGCGACACTTGGAACACTGCGTACAGTTCTGGTTACCCTATTATAGACAGGAGATTGTTAAATTAGAACGAGTGCAGAAAAGATGTACTAGGATACTACCGGGACTTGATGGTGTGAGTTACAAAGGGAGGCTGGATGGACTGGAACTTTCTTCCCTGGAGCATAGGAGGCTGAGGGGTACTCTTATAAAATAACCATGATCATCGCTCAGAAAGTAGTTAACATTTTTTCCAAAGTTAAGGGACTCAAAACCTAGAAGGCAAAGGTTTAAGGTGAGATGGGAGCTGTACAAAACCGTGCAGAAGGGCAATTGTTTTTTCACACAGAATGTGTTGAGTGCTTGGAAGTAGCTTCCAGAGGAAGTCGTAGAGGCGGGTACAATTTTGGCTTTTAAAAAGCATTTGAGCACATATAAGGTGGGTAGTGAGGGATATGGGCCATTTCCGGGAAATTGTGACTGGCTGAACGGTAAAAACTCGGCGGCATGCACAATTTGGGCTGAAGGGCTTATTTTCGTGATGTAAACCTCTTGACTCTACGACTCTATTACCTAAACGTCACGTGACAAATCGAATAGTTCAAATCAAAGAGAATGTTTCAATGAGAAAGGACATTGTGTTCAATTACACAATTCAACCGCATGTTGTCGTTCGTTAGGTAAAAACAGAAAACCCTGGATAACTCAGCAAATGAGAAAGTATCTGCGAAGAGATGGTTATCGTTACAATCTGACTTTCTTCCTGAACTATGAAGAAAGAGTAGTGCGAATGGTTTATATTCTTGGATGACGTTGGAGAGCATGTGAAGCAAACGAGACGGTTACCAATAAATCAAAGGGCACAGAGGGTGAATGGGCAGTATGTCATGTAATCAAAGGCAAATGGAGTGTTCATGTAGTAAATTAACTTTAAAAAAAATACTCTAAGGGTTCTGGGCATCCCTGGTTATGGCATCTTTAATTACTCGTCGCTATTTCCATTCAGAAGGTGGTGTTGGGCTGCCTTATTGAAAAGCTGCGGCGGGTTTAATTCTTGCTTTGCGTTACCATCGCGGCTAAATCCAACATGATGGCTCGCTGGGCAATTTGGGACGGAATTCAAGAGCGAATTACATTTCTGTGGGTGGAGTCACATGTTGGCCATCCCAAACCGGACTTTGTTTTTAAGAGATAATCGATCATAGTGGTCAGATATTTTATTCAGTTTAAATGCCACCACCGGACCTTGGAATGATTCCAACCCGGGTCCCCAGATCAATACCCTGGCTGTCTGTATTACTCGCCGAGTTGTAATCGTATCCGCCATCTCCTCACCAGAATTACTTTGAAAACTAATTGTTGCAATCGCATTATTAAACTCGAGGGCAGACATGAAAACCAATGAATGTTGATGAAAAAATAGGCAAAAGGAAATCACGATGACAGAAAGCATAAGAATTTCAATGTGGGCACCCCTGCAATATTAGATTGTACTATTGCTTAATTATCTGCCACTTGTTCTCACTCCACCAATGTCACTTGATCTGTTGAGTTTTCACAACACTTTCTGTTTTGACTTCAGACCTCTGTAGTCGCAATATTTTACTTCTATCATGACATGATCACTCTCTGATATTTTCAGAGTCAGACCATTTGGCCAGTGGGCGACTGAAGTCGATACGTGTTCCAACACAATGCAGGAGAAAATAAGTTTGGTGTTTTTGTGTTCCACGCAACACACAGTGGCATGAGAAAATGTGTTTTCTGAACTGCATGCTTGCCAGTTTGAAGTGAGGAGGGCGTAGATATGCTATTGGCGTTAATAGTTGAAAACAATACACAGATTATTGATCGCATGACAATAATGTGTGTTTACGTTTAAAAGAGCTCTCAACACTTTGAGACATTTCGTGATAGATATTGATATTGTGTGTATAAACAGGGTAGAGGGTAATTTGGGGACGGTCGGTTCATTGTTTGTGTTGATATGTCTGTTTCCTAAATGCAGATAGGTTCTATTTTGTATTCTACATGTGTTTCAATCGAAAGAAAAATGTCTGTTGAATAATGCAGTTTTCCAACCATCCTGCCTCCAGTTGCATATTCTGCCATGTCAGGATGATGGATGAAGCAAATAATGCAACTTTTAGAGTTCTCCATGTACTGCACACAGATGTTACTATCTCTTCATTTTCTTCATCTTAACTAGTCCCACGGAATGGACTATGACTTTCTTTTCCAAGAAACATGAAAATCCCAAGGTGACTAAAAATGCCGCGTGACCTTCAGTCTCGGTCAAAGGCGGACAGAAGGTGGGAAGAGGAGCATGACAGTGGGTTGTTTGAGATGCCACGTATTCGCTTGGCTGCCGACAGTTGGCTAGAGTTCAGAAAGGCCTTCAAACTCGAGGTGTTCAGCAGCTTGCCAAATGCTTTTCCTCTACATCGGCTTTCGGCCAGGGATTGCCTGGTGTTGCACATTTCCAAGGAGCCTTTGAAGGTTTCCCTGAAGCGTGTCCACTGCCGTCATGGGGCTCGCTTACTTTTTCAGAGGTAGAAATAGAGCGCTTCGTTCGCGATGCTCTTGTCAGGAATGCGGATGATTTGGCTCACCCATTGGAGTTGATTGAGCGTGGCCGTTGCTTAGATGCTGGCGATCAGAAACTGAGCGAGAATACTGTCGTTACTGCGCCTATGCTACCGCACAATTTGAAGCATCTTATGGAGGCAGCTCTGGTCATACTTCCAAATTGGTTTGAGGTTCCTGCTGCATATACGTTCACCTTTTGAGCCAGACATTAAGTCAGTTACCTCGCGTTTGTTAACGCGTCATTACAATGGAATAGCTACACACATTGAAAATTAAGACGGCATCAATTTAATACTCCTTAAGAGAACATGGTTTTAGTAGATAATAAACCCCCAAATTCAGAAGAAACGGGGACGTTGATGACAGGTATGCCCATGAATACCATTTATCACAGAAAAAAGCAAATCAGAAATGCCATGTGTTCAATGTCCCCTTGTACAAAAGTGAAGTATGAGGATAAATAAGAGAATCGTGATCGATTAGTTGTAGCAACAAAACTGCAAAGGAGCGTTATTCTGGACTGGGGCTTGTTCGTTGCGAACCTCGTAAATCTCGTGCAGTTAGATAGTGCGTGCACCTCGGCAGTATGTTGAAAGGGCAGAAAGGATCGAGGTACATTTCAGAATTGCCAAAGAATGATTGCTTCAGTATCTTCCTCGGCCGGCCTTCCTGTCTCAGACACAGTGATGTATTAGCAGCGCAGCGGGTCGATCTTCAAAGTCGATAAGAAGAAACTCCTTTTATGACGGCAGTAGGTCCTGGAAAGCTCGTGAGTTGAAATATATGATTGAAAATGACACGCAAGCGAGATGGTAGCTTTACAAATTAACTGAACGGGACGTGAGCGATGGAGCGGTCAGATTTCGGGATGGATGTTGTTTCGGATGGTGGTGGGTGTGGCATCAGAGCTCAGGTATTGGAATGTCGGACAATTTGGATGAGGTGTATGAGATCGAGAGCTTTGGAGATGAGTTATTAGTGGGTCTGAGTAGTTGAAAAGCGGGGAGGTGCTGGGTTGGCGGCAGGACATCGACGGGCTGCAGGGCTTAGGCTTAAGTTTCCAACATGGGACAGGTGGGGGCCCGATGTATTTGGATATGGAGTATTTGAGGCAAGAAGCACGGAGACAAGTTCGCTGACATAAATGGGGTATGTGGCAGCTACCTGTTATTGGGCGGGCGAATGTCGGGGAGCGTATGCTGTCGGAAATTAGAGGGAGTGGAGACCTGAACATTGGGGATCGGGGGCCGTGCAGACTCGTGTGACGGAGCAACAGGTGGATCCGATCGAGTTGTGGGCTAGGAATTCCACGAGGTGGAAGATAATAGTGCAAATGCCAGGATTAGTGTTCACATTGATGAAGGTAATTTAAGTGTAAGCATTGTGACATGATTCATGAAAATAACAGATAAATTGGACAAGGGCATCTGTTTCAGGGTAGATGCAAACAAACAAATCAATAAGTACAAGTGTGAGGCACAATCGAGATCGGTCCAAGAGTGTGGACTAATTTCAATCTCTATCAATAACTTTGCTGAATAGGTGCTGTGAATTACTGCCGAATTTGCCGATGACAGTAAACTCGATGCAAATTGAAATTGTGAAGGAGACAAAATTGTCCTTAAAGGTACAAATATAGGCCAAATGAGGGTAAACATAGACACACAGAAAATAGTAGTAGGATGACGCCATTTGGCCTTGCGAGCCTGTTCCACCTTTATGATGATCATAGACCACCCAACTCAATATCGAACTCCTGTTGCCCCATTTTCGTTGTTACCCTTCGCCCTCAGTTCTAAGTTTAACTGCATCTTGAAAACAGGAGAGGAGGGATGCAATATGTTCATAGCATCAAATGATCATGTTATCCTAACAGTGGAAAAGACCATTCGGCCAGTCGATTTTACACCGAAACTCCAAAATAACACCCTACTTAGTTTCCCCTACCGTATCACCGTCACCCCACAAAACCTGTTGACACTAAAGCACAATTTGCAATGGTCAGTCTACATAGCCAACACTCCTTTGTGCTGTGGGAGGAAACCTGAGCACGTGGAAGTAACCCACTGGGAGAGTGTGCAAACTCGACACTGTCATCAAGTCCACAATTCAACCCGGGTCCTGGCGCTGAGAGGAAGCAGTGTGCAACACCGTGCCAATGTGCCGCACCAAACCCATCATCTACAGGGCTGGATTCTCCGGCCCCCGGCCGCATATTTCTCGGCTGCACGCCATTCGTTAGCGGCAACATTCTGTCGTCCCATAACTTGTCATTGTAACTATCTACGCCACAGGGAAATACATGTGCAGGGGTGCGCTGCCTGTGGCGAAAGGAATCACGACGATCAGCGAATTCTAGTCCATGTTTCCACGTGCAACGGTGCATTTGTACTACAGACAGTTACGGGAATACTCACTGACGTGACTCTCGATGAATTGTATATTCCAATAAGGGTTCACAGAATGAGATGATACTTTCAAATCTTGCTGAAACTCTGAATGGACATGGCAGGATAGGTGATGTATGGCCGTTGATTTCATAAGCCAATTCTAGATCCACGCTGCATTCAAATGAGATAAGGTCAAACTTTACCTTTGCTTTTCTTTCGCAGGTTCTCCTCTATAGGAACAGTACAGAAGTACATCATTGGGGGTGTCATAGATCAGGCCAATTATCCTGTGTGGGAGTTGAGGAAGTTTTCTTTCAGCATCTACTTCAAGAATTTAAGGTCCGCTTTCCAATCATTAAATTCTTCACCTTTCTTTTAAGCAAGTAAGTTGTACGTCATATTTTCGTTATCTTCCTGTATAGTTAGAGTCTTTTCGCAATTGTTCCCATGCAGTATCTGCGAAAGAGGTAGCTGACGAATTTCAACTTTGATAAATTATGTTTACTCCCCTCCCGTTGCCCATTAAAGATTCGGATAAAACCCAGAGCTACAGATCTTCGGCCGTTGGAATTCTCTGTTCGGGCCGTCAGGGCACCTCCGCCCGAGGTTGCACTGTTGGCGTGGGGTGATTTCAAGTGGAGATCACAATGTGAAGCAGCGGGAGTAGAAAATCCGACAAGCGAAAGTGGACCCGCCGATAAACATGCGAACCTGGGTCTGGATTATTCAGCTCAGGGATACATTATACTGAACTTAGCTGCAGTGCTGTTTACGGGTGCAGGTGTAGACCATAAGCACATTATCACTGAATCCCTGCAGTTCAGAAGGAGGCCATTCCACCTATCCATTCAGAATCAACCGTCCAAAAGAATACCTCAACCTAGGCCCACTCCTCCACAACAGCACACAGCCCCCCAACCCCCCCCCCCAAAAAAAAAAAAACCTTTGGACACTAAAAGTAACAAAATCGGCCAACCCAGCGAACTTGCACATCTTTCGACTTTAGGAGGAATCTGGAGTACCCAGAGGAAATAAAACGCCCACGGTCCACACCATCACAGAAAGCCAAATCGAAATCTGGGTCTGTAGCGCAATCAGGCAGCTGCGTGAACCAGTGTGCCTCTGTTCCAGCTCAACACATGCATTCATCCATGCGTGGCAGCACGGTAGCACAGTGGTTAGCACAATTGCTCCACAGCTCCAGGGTCCCAGGTTCGATTCCCGGCTTGGGTCACTGTCTGTGGGGAGTCTGCACGTTCTCCCCGTGTGTGCGTGGGTTTCCTCCGGGTGCTCCGGTTTCCTCCCACAGTCCAAAGATGTGCAGGTTAGGTGGACTGGCCGTGATAAATTGCCCTTAGTGTCCAAAATTGCCCTTAGTGTTGGGTGGGGTAACTGGGTTATGGGGATAGGGTGCGGTTGGGAAGGGTGCTCTTTCCAAGAGCCGGTGCAGACTCGATGGGCCGAATGGCCTCCTTCTGCACTATAAATTCTATGACTATGACTCTATGACAGGTGGTCAAACCGTGTGTCCATCCATCAGTTTATACACCCACGTTTCGGTTCGCCAGTGTGTCATAGAATAATAGAATCATAGCATTGACAGTGCAGAAGGAGGCCATTCAGTCCATCGAGTCTGCACCGGCTCTTTTGGAAAGAGCACCCCACCCAAGCCCACATCTCCACGCCACCACCATAACCCAGCAACCCCACCTGACACTAAGGGCAATTTTGGGCATTAAGGGCAATTTAGCATGGCCAATCCACCTTGCCTGCATATCTTTGGACTGTGGGAGGAAACCGGAGCACCCGGAGGAAACCCACACACACACGGGGAGAACGTACAGACTCCGCACGGACAGTGACCTAAGCCGGGAATCGAACCTGGGATCCTGGAGCTATAAAGCAATTGTGCTAACCACTATGCTACCGTGCTGCCCATCCATCCATCCAACCGTCCGTCCGTCCATCCATCCTTCCTCTCAACCACCCGCCCGAACGTCCGTGCCCCCGTCCAAGAACAACAAAGAACAAAGAAATGTACAGCACAGGAACAGGCCCTTCGGCCCTCCAAGCCCGTGCCGACCATGCTGCCCGACTAAACTACAATCTTCTACACTTCCTGGGTTCATATCCCTCTATTCCCATCCTATTCATGTATTTGTCAAGATGCCCCTTAAATGTCACTATTGTCCCTGCTTCCACCACCTCCTCCGGTAGCGAGTTCCAGGCACCCACTACCCTCTGCGTAAAAAACTTGCCTCGTACATCTACTCTAAACCTTGCCCCTCTCACCTTAAACCTATGCCCCCTAGTAATTCACCCCTCTACCCTGGGGAAAAGCCTCTGACTATCCACTCTGTCTATGCCCCTCATAATTTTGTATACCTCTATCAGGTCTCCCCTCAACCTCCTTCGTTCCAGTGAGAACAAACCGAGTTTATTCAACCGCTCCTCATAGCTAATGCCCTCCATACCAGGCAGCATTCTGGTAAATCTCTTCTGCACCCTCTCTAAAGCCTCCACATCCTTCTGGTAGTGTGGTGACCAGAATTGAACACTATACTCCAAGTGTGGCCTAACTAAGGTTCTATACAGCTGCAACATGACTTGCCAATTCTTATACTCAATGCCCCGGCCAATGAAGGCAAGCATGCCGTATGCCTTCTTGACTACCTTCTCCACCTGTGTTGCCCCTTTCAGTGACCTGTAGACCTGTACTCCTCGATCTCTTTGACTTTCAATACTCTTGAGGGTTCTACCATTCACCGTATATTCCCTACCTGCATTAGACCTTCCAAAATGCATTACCTCACATTTGTCCGGATTAAACTCCATCTGCCATCTCTCCGCCCAAGTCTCCAAACAATCTAAATCCTGCTGTATCCTCCGACAGTCCTCATTGCTATCCGCAATTCCACCCACCTTTGTGTCGTCTGCAAACTTACTAATCAGACCAGTTACATTTTCCTCCAAATCATTTATATATACTACAAAGAGCAAAGGTCCCAGCACTGATCCCTGTGGAACACCACTGGTCACAGCCCTCCAATTAGAAAAGCAAAAGCCACCCATGCATTTATCCATACAGCGATGCAACTTTTCTTCCATCCATGGATTCCTCCATCGGCACACCTGTTCTCTGGCCCGTCTATCCGTCCTTCCATCGACCCATATTGTCATGCACCTGCCTATCCTGCCTTATTTATGCATTTCCATGCGTCCGTCCGTCCATACAATGATCAATCAAACCATTAAAACAATGTAGGTATGGATGAATGGATGATTGGATGAACGGACACACGGACGAACTGATATAGAACATTAGACAATACATCACAGAACAGGCCCTTCGGCCCGTGATGTTGTGCCGAGCTTTGTCCGAAACGAATATCAAGCTGCCCCACTCCCTGTCATTCTGGTGTGCCCCATGTGCCTATTCAAGAACCGCTTGCATGTTCCTGAAGTGTCCGACTCCACTACCACAGCAGGCAGTTCATTCCACACTCTAACCACTCTCTGAGTAAAGAACCAACCTCGGATATCCCTCCTATATCTCGCACAGTGAACCTTATAGTTATGCCTCCTTATAACAGCTACATCCACCCGAGGAAATAGTCTCTGAACGTCCACTCCATCTATCCCCCTCATCATTTTATGAATCTCTATTAAGTCGCCTCTCATCCTCCTTCGCTCCAAAGAGAAAATCCCTAGCTCCCTCCACCTTTCCTCATAAGAAAAACCCTCCAATGCAGGCAGCATCCTGGTAAATCTCCTTTGCACCCTTTCCAATGCTTCCACATCCTTCCAATAAGGAGATGACCAGAACTGCACACAATACACCAAATGTGGTCTCACCAGGGTCCTGTACAGTTACAGCATAACCCAACGGCTCTTAAACTCAAACCCCCTGTTAATAAATGCTAACACACTATAGGCCTTCTTCACGGCTCTATCCACTTGAGTGGCAACCTTAAGAGATATGTAGACATGAACCACAAGATCTCTCTGTTCCTCCACATTCTTCAGAACCCTGCCGTTGACCCTGTAATCCGCATTCAAATGTTTCCCACCAAAATTAATCACCTCGCACCCATCAGAGTTGAACACCATCTGCCATTTTTCGGCCAGGCGCTGCACCCTTTCAATGTCTCTTTGCAGCCTACAACAGCCCTCCACCTCATCCACCATTCCACCAATCTTGGTGTCATCAGCAAATTTACTACCCACCCTTCAGCCCCCTCCTCCAAGTCATTTATAAAAATCACAAATGGCAAGGACATGCACTGAATCATGTGGTGCACTGCTGGTAACTGGTCTCCAGTATGAAAATTTTCCATCCACCCCTACCCTCTGTCTTCTATGTGAAAGCCAGTCACTTATCCAATTTGCCAAATTTCCCTCTAACCCACACTTCCTTACATCCTTCATCAGCCGACCACGGGGAACCTTATCAAACGCCTCACTGAAATCCAAGAATACGGCATCAACTGCTGTACCTTCATCTACACACTTCGTTACATCCTCAAATAATTCAATCAAATTTGTGAGGCAAGACCCTTCACGAATCCGTGTTGACTATCTGGATAAAGCTGCATCTTTCCAAATGGTCACTAATCCTATCCCTCAGGACCCTTTCCATTAACGTTCCGACCACTGAAGTAACACTGATCGGCCTATAATTACCAGGGTCAATCATATTCCCTTTCTTGAACAGAGGAACAACATTCGCCACTCTCCAGTCCTCTGGCTCTATCCCCGTTGACAGCGAGGACCCAAAGATGAAAGGCTCGGCAATCTCATCCCAGGCCTCCGAAAAAATCCTAGGATATATCCCATCTGGCCCAGGGGACCTGTCGACCCTCGAGTGTATCAAAATTGCTAATACATCTTGCCTGAGAACATCTACCTCCTCCAGCCAACCCGCCCGTATAACACTCTCTTCCTCAAAAACATAGCACCTCTCCTCGGTGAACACTGAAGAAAAGTATTAATTCAACGCCTCTCCTATCTCTTCTGATTCCATGCACCAGTTCCCACTACTGTCCTGGACCGGCCTTAACGTCACCCTGGTCATTCTTTCATTTCTAACGTAAGAGTAAAACGCCTTGGGGTTTCGCTTGACCCGCCAAGGACTTCTCGTGCCCCCTCCTAGCTCTCCTATGCACTTTTGTTAGCTCATTCCTTGCTACCTTGTAACCCTCAAGCGACCCAACTGAAGCTTGTTTTCTCATCCTTAACTTACGCTTCCGTTTTCATCTTGACAAGTAATTCAACCTCTTTTGTGAACCATGGTTCCCTCACACGGCCATTTCCTCCCTGCCTGACAGGAACATACCTATCAAGGACACGGAGTATTTGTTCTTTGAACAAGCTTCACTTTTCATTTGTGCCTTTCCCTGACAGTTTCTGTTCCCATCTTTTGCTCCCTAATTCTTGCCTAATCGCATCATAATTACCACTCCCCCAATTATAAACCTTGCCCTCCCGTATCACCCTATCCCTCTCCATTGCAATAGTGAAGGTCACTATCTCCAAAGTGCTCTCCCACAAACAAATCTAACATTTGGCCCGGTTCATTACCCAGTACCAAATCCAATGTGGCCCCACCTCGTGTCGGCCTATCCACATATTGTGTCTGCAAAACCCTCCTGCAAATATTGTACAAAACTGCCCAATCAGAACTGTGCGACCTACAGAGGTTCCAATCAATATTTGGAAAGTTAAAGTCACCCATGACAACTTACCTGAGACCTCCACGCCTATCCATAATCTGCTTTGCAATTTCTTCCTCCACATCTCTATTACTATTTGGGGGCCTATAGAAAACTCCTTACAACGTGACCGCTCCTTTCCTACTTCTAACTTCAGCCCATATTACCTCAGTTGGCAGATCCCCCCGAACTGCCCTTCTGCAGCCATTAAACTATCCTTGATTAACAATGCTACTCCTGCACCTCTTTTAACACCTTCCCTACTCTTACTGAAACATCTATACCCAAGACATTCCAACAACCATTCCTGTTCCTGATCTAACCATGTGCCCGTAATGGCCACAACATCGTAGTCTCAAGTACCAATCCACGCTCCAAGTTCATCTATCACATTGCGGATGCTCCTCGCATTAAAGTAGACACACTTCAACCCACCTTCCTGCCTGCCAGTGCACACCTGCGACCTTGATATCCTCCTCAGTAACTCACAACTCTCCAAACTGGCTTCTGGACTACAGGTCCGCCCCCCCCCCCCCCCCGGACAAATGAGTATAATTCCCCCCCCCCCCCCCCCCCCGCCCCTCCCGCCCCCCCTCCTCCAAGAAGAGCCGTAGCAAATTTTCCTCCCAGGATATTTGTGCCCCTCTGGTTCAGGTACAAACCGTCCTGTTTGTACAGGTCCCACCTTCCCCAGAATGTGGTTCAATTATCCACGTAACTGAAACCCTCCCTCCTACACCACCCGACAGCCACGTGTTTAGCTGCACTCTCTTCCTGTTCCTCAACTCGCTAGCACGTGGGACCGGGAACAAACCAGAGATGACAACATGGTTTGTCCTGGCTCTCAGCTTCCACCCTCGCTCCCTAAATTCCTGTTTTAAACCCCCGTCCATTCTCTTACCTATGTCATTGATACCGATGTGTACCACGACTTGTGACTGTTCCCCCTCCCCTTTAAGGATTCTGAAAACACGGTCCGAGATGTCACGGACCCTGGCACCCGGGAGGCAACATACCATCCGTGAGTCTCTTTTGCTGCCTCAGAACCGTCTATCTGTCCCTCTAACTATCGAGTGCCCAATAACTATTTCTCTCCTGCTCTCCCTTCTCACCTTCTCAGCCACAGGGACGGGCTCAGTGCTGGAGATCCGGTCACAGTGGCTTACCCCTGGTACTGATTGCTTCCTCCCAGCCCCACTCACCGTCACCCATCTATCTTCTTTCTTCAGAGTAACTACATCCCTGAAGCTACTATCTATGACCACCTCTGCCTGCCGAATGATGCAAAGTTCATCCATCTCGTGCTCCAGTTCCCTAACGTGGTTTCTGAGGAGCTGGAGATGGGTGCACTTCCCACAGGTGAAATCAGCAGCGACACTGACGACGTCCCTCACCTCAAACAGTCTGCAGGAGTAAGATTGCACTGCCTTCCCAGCTATCCACCCTAGATAACTAGGAACCGTCCAACTTAAATACAGCTAAATATATAACACTTAGCCAGAAACCACTGCATCACCGGGCTGACTCCCCTCTCGCGCTGTTTTCACTCTCCCGACTGTTTCTCCTCTCGCGCTGTTTTCAGTCCCCGGACCGTCTCTACCCTCGCGCTTTTTTCACTCCCTAGGTTGTCTCTCTCTTTCCTCTCGCGCAGTTTTCAATGTCCCGGCTGTCTCTGCTCTCGCGCTGTTTTCACTCCCCCGACTGTCTGTCCTCTCGCGTTCTTTTAAATGTCCCGGCAGTCTCTCCACTCGCGCTGTTTGCACTATCCCGGCTGTCTCCCCTCATGCGCTCTTTTCACTCTCCCGGCTGTCCCTCCTCCTGTGATGTTTTCACTCTCCTAGTTGTCTCTCCTCTCGCGCTGTTTTCACTACTCCGACTGTCTCTCCTCTCGCGCTGTTTTCAATGTCCCGGCTGTCTCTCCCCTCGCGCTGTTTGCACTCTCCCGACTGTCTCTTCCCTCGCGCTGTTTTCAATGTTGTGCGTGTGCGTGAATAAGCACATGGATGGCTGGGCAGACGGTTTCATCACGAGTTGAATGGATGAATGAATGAGTGTGTTGAGCTAGAACAGAGGCTCGGTAGCCCTGTGGTTATCACAGTTTGTTCATAGCTCCCGTGTCCCAGATTAGATTCCCAACTTCTGCCGCTGTCTGCGCGGAGTTTGCACATTCTCCCTGTGTCTGCCTGGATTTCCTCTGGGTGCTCCTGTTTACTTCCACAGTCCAAAGATATGCTGACTAGGTGGATTCGCCATGCTAAATTTCCCTAAATGTCGAAAAAGGATAGGCTGGTTTACGGGATAAGGTAGAGGTGTGGGCTTGGGTGGGGTGCTCTTTTCAGTGACCGATGCAGTGTGCATGGGCCGAAAGGGCTCCTTCTGCACTGTAAATTCTATGATTCTATGTCTTATCTGTCTTCCCATCTACCCATCTATCCATGCATCCGCCTATCATGCCGCCCATACATATAACCGTTTACGCCCGTTCATCCACCATCCATTGCTCTCTGTTTTGCAGCATCCTTGAATTGCACCAGCTTGTTGATGCAACATCTCCCCATACGTGCAATAAAAATTGTCCCTTTCTTCAATGCCGGCGTTCTGATGCATCTTGCACTTTCCTGCCCATCGAAACAGCATGTCACACATTCTTAAAATTAAAATTTGAGCACTTCGGACTTCATGATCCATCCAGGCTTTTACGGAGCTTCAAATATCGGAAGAGTGCCTCTGCACGCAAACATATCAAGATAACCAGTCAGTTTAGTGTTCATTCAGCTAAGAACTCACATTCACAGATACTGTTATTAATGACCGACAGTCATCCAGCCTATTTTTTTGCACTGAGTGCTGAATTTGGTGCTTTTTGAGTGCGATAGTGAGAGTTTGGTGACCGAGGGAGTGCTGAATTTGGTGCTTTTTGAGTGCGATAGTGAGAGTTTGGTGACCGAGGGAGTTAGGTGAGGAGGGAGTAAGGTGCTCCTTTCATTTTGTTTCCGACATTTCCGCAAAGAGTGCGAAGAGAGCCAGGAGTTTACAGGAAGTATAGCTGACTGGGAGCAGAGTCGGAGGGCGGAGATCTAGTTAGTCCACACAGCAGCTATATTCTGTAAGGTAAGAGGGGATGGAGGCTAGGCCAGTTACATGCTCCTCCTGTAGGATGTGGGTGGTGAGGGATACCACCGGTGTCCCCACTGACTATACCTGCGGGAAGTGCACCCAACTTCAGCTCCTCAAAGACCGTGTTAGGGAACTGGAGCTGAAGCTGGATGAACTTCGGATCATCCGGGAGGCAGAGGGGGTGATTGAGAAGAGTTACAGGGAGGTAACCACACCCAAGGTACTGGACAAGAATAGCTGGGTTACAGTCAGGGGGAAAAAAACAAACAGGCAGACAGTGCAGGGATCCCTCGTGGCCGTTCCCCTTCAAAACAAGTATACCGTTTTGGATGCTGTTGGGGGGGGGGATGACCTACCGGGGGAAGGCCCTAGCGGTCAGGTCTCTGGCACGGAGTCTGGCTCTGGGGCTCAGAAGGGAAGGGGGGAGAATAGAAAAGCAATAGTTGTAGGAGATTCAATGGTTAGGGGAGTAGATAGGAGATCCTGTGGTCGCGAGCGAGACTCCCGGAAGGTATGTTGCCTCCCGGGTGCCAGGGCCAGGGATGTCTCGGATCGTGTCTTCAGGATCCTTAAGGGGGAGGGTGAGCAGCCAGAAGTCGTGGTGCACATTGGTACCAACGACATAGGTAGGAAAAGTGGTGTGGAGGTAATAAACAAGTTTAGGGAGTTAGGCTGGAAGTTGAAAGCCAGGACAGACAGAGTTGTCATCTCTGGTTTGTTGCCGGTGCCACGTGATAGCGAGGCTAGGAATAGGGAGAGAGTGCAGTTGAACACGTGGCTGCAGGAATGGTGTAGGAGGGAGGGCTTCAGGTATTTGGATAATTGGAGCGCATTCTGGGGAAGGTGGGACCTGTACAAGCAGGACGGGTTGCATCTGAACCAGAGGGGCACCAATATCCTGGGAGGGAGGTTTGCTAGTACTCTTCGGGATGGTTTAAACTAATTTGGCAGGGGAATGGGAACCGGATTTGTAGTCCAGCAACTAAGGTAGCCGATATTCAGGACGCCAAAGCGTGTAATGAGGCAGTGGGGAAGGGAACACTGACAAAGGAGAGTATTTGCAGGCACGGAGATGGGTTGAAGTGTGTATACTTCAACGCAAGAAGCATCAGGAATAAGGTGGGTGAACTTAAGGCATGGATCGGTACTTTGGACTATGATGTGGTGGCCATCACGGAAACTTGGATAGAAGAGGGGCAGAAATGGTTGTTGGAGGTCCCTGGTTACAGATGTTTCAATAAGATTAGGGAGGGTGGTAAAAGAGGTGGGGGGGTGGCATTATTAATTAGAGATAGTATAACAGCTGCAGAAAGGAAGTTCGAGGAGTATCACCCTATTGAGGGAGTATGGGTTGAAGTCAGAAATAGGAAAGGCGCAGTCACCTTGTTAGGAGTTTTCTATAGGCCCCCCAATAGTAGCAGAGATGTGGAGGAACAGATTGGGAAACAGATTTTGGAAAGGTGCAGAAGTCACAGGGTAGTAGTCATGGGTGACTTTAACTTCCCAAATATTGAGTGGAAACTCTTTAGATCAAATAGTTTGGATGGGGTGGTGTTTGTGCAGTGTGTCCAGGAAGCTTTTCTAACACAGTATGTAGATTGTCCGACCAGAGGAGGGGCAATATTGGATTTAGTACTCGGTAATGAACCAGGGCAAGTGATAGATTTGTTAGTGGGGGAGCATTTTGGAGATAGTGACCACAATTCTGTGACTTTCACTTTAGTAATGGAGAGGGATAGGTACGTGCAACAGGGCAAGGTTTACAATTGGGGGAAGGGTAAATACGATGTTGTCAGACAAGAATTGAAGTGCATAAGTTGGGAACATAGGCTGGCAGGGAAGGACACAAGTGAAATGTGGAACTTGTTCAAGGAACAGGTGCTACGTGTCCTTGATATGTATGTCCCTGTCAGGCAGGGAAGAGATGGTCGAGTGAGGGAACCATGGTTGACAAGAGAGGTTGAATGTCTTGTTAAGAGGAAAAAGGTGATTAATGTAAGGCTGAGGAAACAAGGTTCAGACAGGGCATTGGAGGGATACAAGATAGCCAGGAGGGAACTGAAGAAAGGGATTAGGAGAGCTAAGAGAGGGCATGAACAATCTTTGGCGGGTAGGATCAAGGAAAACCCCAAGGCCTTTTACACATATGTGAGAAATATGAGAATGACCAGAGCGAGGGTAGGTCCAATCAAGGACAGTAGCGGGAGATTGTGTATTGAGTCTGAAGAGATAGGAGAGGTCTTGAATGAGTACTTTTCTTCTGTATTTACAAATGAGAGGGGCGATATTGTTGGAGAGGACAGTGTGAAACAGATTGGTAATCTCGAGGAAATACTTGTTAGGAAGGAAGATGTGTTGGGCATTTTGAAAAACTTGAGGATAGACAAGTCCCCCGGGCCTGACGGGATATATCCAAGGATTCTATGGGAAGCAAGAGATGAAATTGCAGAGCCGTTGGCAATTATCTTTTCATCCTCACTGTCAACAGGGGTGGTACCAGGGGATTGGAGAGTGGCGAATGTCGTGCCCCTGTTCAAAAAAGGAACTAGGGATAACCCTGGGAATTACAGGCCAGTTAGTCTTACTTCGGTGGTAGCCAAGTAATGGAAAGGGTACTGAAGGATAGGATTTCTGAGCATCTGGAAAGACACTGCTTGATTAGGGATAGTCAGCACGGATTTGTGAGGGGTAGGTCTTGCCTAACAAATCTTATTGAATTCTTTGAGGAGGTGACCAAGCATGTGGATGAAGGTAAAGCAGTGGATGTAGTGTACATGGATTTTAGTAAGGCATTTGATAAAGTTCCCCATGGTAGGCTTATGCAGAAAGTAAGGAGGCATGGGATAGTGGGAAATTTGGCCAGTTGGATAACAAACTGGCTAACCGATAGAAGTCAGAGAGTGGTGGTGGATGGCAAATATTCAGCCTGGATCCCAGTTACCAGTGGCGTACCGCAGGGATCAGTTCTGGGTCCTCTGCTGTTTGTGATTTTCATTAATGACTTGGATGAGGGAGTTGAAGGGTGGGTCAGTAAATTTGCAGACGATACAAAGATTGGTGGAGTTGTGGATAGTAAGGAGGGCTGTTGTCGGCTGCAAAGAGACATAGATAGGATGCAGAGCTGGGCTGAGAAGTGGCAGATGGAGTTTAACCCTGAAAAGTGTGAGGTTGTCCATTTTGGAAGGACAAATATGAATGCGGAATTCAGGGTTAACGGTAGAGTTCTTGGCAATGTGGAGGAGCAGAGAGATCTTGGGGTCTATGTTCATACATCTTTGAAAGTTGCCACTCAAGTGGATAGAGCTGTGAAGAAGGCCTATGGTGTGCTCGCGTTCATTAACAGAGGGATTGAATTTAAGAGCCGTGAGGTGATAATGCAGCTGTACAAAACTTTGGTAAGGCCACATTTGGAGTACTGTGTACAGTTCTGGTCGCCTCATTTTAGGAAGGATGTGGAAGCTCTGGAAAAGGTGCAAAGAAGATTTACCAGGATGTTGCCTGGAATGGAGAGTAGGTCTTACGAGGAAAGGTTGAGGGTGCTAGGCCTTTTCTCATTAGAGCGGAGAAGGATGAGGGGCGACTTGATAGAGGTTTATAAGATGATCAGGGGAATAGATAGAGTAGACAGTCAGAGACTTTTTCCCCGGGTGGAACACACCATTACAAGGGGACATAAATTTAAGGTGAAAGGTGGAAGATATAGGAGGGATATCAGAGGTAGGTTCTTTACCCAGAGAGTAGTGGGGGCATGGAATGCACTGCCTGTGGAAGTAGTTGAGTCGGAAACATTAGGGACCTTCAAGCAGCTATTGGATAGGTACATGGATTACGGGAAAATTATATAGTGTAGATTTGTTTGTTCTTAAGGGCAGCACGGTAGCATTGTGCATAGCACAATTGCTTCACAGCTCCATGGTCCCAGGTTCGATTCCGGATTGGGTCATTGTCTGTGCGGAGTCTGCACGTCCTCCCCGTGTCTGCGTGGGTTTCCTCCGGGTGCTCCGGTTTCCTCCCACAGTCCAAAGATGTGCGGGTTAGGTGAATTGGCCAATGATAAATTGCCCTTAATGTCTAAATTGCCCTTGGTGTTGGGTGGAGGTGTTGAGTTTGGGTAGGGTGCTCTTTCCAAGAGCCGGTGCAGACTCAAAGGGCCGAATGGCCTCCTTCTGCACTGTAAATTCAATGATAATCTATGATTAATCTAGGACAAAGGTTCGGCACAACATCGTGGGCCGAAGGGCCTGTTCTGTGCTGTATTTTCTATGTTCTATGTTCTATTATCCTTGTTGGCTCTGACAGATTTATCATGTTTATCTCTCGATCCTGTTATGTTTCTGGAACACAAGCAGATGACGGTATGAAGGAAGCATTTCGGTTATTGATAACATTAGTAAAATGACAATGTTATATATATGATAATTGATTAACTAATATTTTCCAGTGAGCGAATGAATTTGTGCACCTGTATCATGAAGGTTTTTTTTCAAGCTTGTTAAATCTGAGATTAAACAGGATAGAACGAATAATGCCTCATCACGAAGTGCACAAAACCCGACTATGTGTCAACAGAGACATGTATTTTCGAAGTCACGCCGTAGGGTTCTGGGGCAGAAAGGGAGCAGCAAAATCGGCGGATATTTCCATTGGCGGTATAAAATATTTTATTTTAATGGCAAGAAGCCGGGGATTGTGGGTGGCACGGTAGCACAGTGGATAGCACTGTTGCTTCACAGCGCCATGGTCCCAGGTACGATTCCCGGCTTGGGTTACTGTCTGTGAGGAATCTGCATGTTCTCCCCATGTCTGCGTGGTACACCTCCTATGTGCTCCGGTTTTCTCCCAAATATCCCGAAAGACGTGTTGTTCGGTAATTTGGACATTCTAAATTCTGCCTCAGTGTACCCGAACAGGAACTTAAGTGTAGCGACTCGGGGATTTTCACAGTAACTTCATTGCAGTGTTAATGTAAGCCTTCTCGTGGCAATTATACAGCTTATTATTATTATTTCCTCCGATAACTTAATCATGGAAGTTGCGTAAAGCAGCCTGTACTGTCACATTTCATTATCTGTCCAGCATTCATGTGTAGTTGGGCGATACAGTGACCGAACCGTTAGCAGTGCTGCCTCACAGCGGCAGGAAACTCGGTTCCATTTCATCCTGGGTGACTATCTGTGCGGAGATTGCATGTTCTCCCCAAATCTGCGCGGGTGCTTTTATTTTTACAGTTACATTGATATGCATGCTAAATTTCCCCTTAGGTTCTAAAGGTGTGCGGGTTAGGTAGGATTACAAGGATAATGCTCCTCTTTTGGAGGTTTGCAGCAATTCAACCGGCTGTGTAGCCTACATTTCCACGATAGGGCTTCCATAATTCTTTGATTAACGTCTGTAGACGTGCAAGCAGACCTCAACTGAGGTTTAAAAAATAGAACACTGGTATTATTAGCTGGCTGCCAGAAAAAAATCGGATGTATTCATTTAGTATGTGATTGGAGGATGTTTTTCAACATCCCATACTGATCCCGGAAAAAAGTCTGATAATTTTGGTAAATGAAGGATTCTCTGTAAGTGCTGGTGAAATGGTGCTATCGTCACTGTGCAGAGAAACATTAATAATCTGCGTTACGGTGTTTTTTTTAAGGAAAGCATATAGCTTGTAATAAGAAGCGGGATGGAATGATCCTTCGAGTACAGCAGACAGACAGAGAATGATGAAGTTGGAACGTTTACCTTTGCTAAAATCGTTTAGAAAGCCTTTTCACTTTTCACTGGACCAGTGGTGTGACAGTGAGGAAAACTAGTTGAATGGCCGGAAGGAACTGGCGTTTTGTAAAACAATTAACAGTTCTTTTCCGAAAAAACGTGTTGAGAATTGGACAGCCATATAAAAAGACGTTGGTTTCAGGCGTATATCGCGATGGCGTTCGGAAAGAGAGAAATATATATCCTGAATGGAAAGAATGCCTTGCAAAGTAAGTAACATGTGAAATATCTCCAGGTGCCTCATTACCACTTTCGAATTCCATCAAGTGCACATAATGCGCTCTTTCGACAAGATGGGCTCAAAGAAGGCAAGCTCAGAGACCGGAGATATCCTAAAGGTGAATAGGAGTTCAGCGTGTGCAGACACACTTTTGGCCAAATGGATTCCAGAAGGAATGGAGGAAGAAAGATTAAATATTTTTCAAAGCTGTATCGCCACTCCGTGAAGTACTTTACCTGCATCTTTCTCACTTGTGCCTTCATCTGCCGGTGCACAAAGAGAAATTATAGACTACAATGCGATTCAATAAATACGGCTCACATAAATGGTTTCGAATTCGCCAAAGTATACATTCAATTATAAAATTTCTTCCACATGCACAGTTTATTATGGAGATGCGGAGGACGCTATTTGTGTTCCTCCGTTTTGTCACAGGAGACGACATTTCAGTGTTCCAAGATGCAATGAACACATCAAAAATTAGGGACATGAGTATCATTTATCCACAGCATAATCACTACAACGGACACTGAAAAACTAATAATATTTACCAAGATATAATTCAGTTTTTCATTAATAACTGCTGCTCAGCCTCTGGCAGACGAAAAAAATGGCAGATATTGATCAAAATTAAATTTGCAATCGCTGTCGTTGTCCCTTTCTGTTGCCTTTTTAAAGGAACATTTCCAATTCCTCCGAATGTGTGATGCACATTCATTTGACTTGTATTTCTCTTTGTGAACTCACATAGTCACGCGACTCCTTTCAACCCTTCAGGGTACTTTTTCCAACCACATAGTTGGATGGAGTCTGATAATCCTTGGAATGCAGCGGAAACTAGCCACAAACGCGATGGACGGATTGCATACTTTGAACCTAGCCCGCACTTGCATCAATTTGCTTCTCACAGAATGTTACTTTTAGCAAGGAGTATAGATGACGTAGCTTCCATTTTAAATTGGGTAGATATACATTTTTTTAACAAAATATTTTTATTCTTCATTTTCACATTTTCTTCAGAAATTACACCCCACCAACAAACAGTAAACGGTAACGAATACAATGCCAATCCCCGTATTCACAACAACGATCTCATCCTCCCACCACCCCAAAGAACGGCCCATCTGTCAATATAAGCATGAAATAAAACAAACTCTCTCAAGGTTGAAAAAATTGGAAAAAAGGAAAAAGGGATCAGGAATCCTCTGTGGTGACCATTGAAATATATAGTCCACCCCCAACCCGCCCCCTGATATTCAACGCCATCCAATCCCCGAAAGAGTACCGTGAATGACACCCATGAATTCCCCCCACCACCCGTAGACTCCTCCCCTCCACTTCCTCTTGTAAACTCCTCCCCCCAAACTCGATTGGTTCCCCCGAATTTGTACCCCAGCTAGACTCACCAAAACCTGTTCTACCAGGCTGTGATGCCCGCAGTCTCTCCCCTACCTCACTCCCGTTCACTGGCCGGCTTAAACCAGCCAGCGTGGAGGCCCCCGCCTGAGTCTCCTTCCCCCTTTCCCGGACCCAGGTAAAGCAAGAAATACCCTTTCGCACACAACCCCAGCATATACACCCACACCCCAAAGACCCATCATTGCAAATAAAAGTCACATCTCTTCACTTGTCCAAATATATACAGAATCGACTCATTTAGTATATACACCAACATGCAGTGAAAAAACAAAGTTACATGAGTCAACATCGGTACACAACCATTTCTCAATTCTGCTACAGTCCTTCTGCCTTCGCAAACTCCTCCGCCGATTCTGCCGTCCCAAAATAAAAGTCCTTGGATTAGTAGGTCACCCTCAAGTTATACTATGCCACACTTCTCCTAGCTGATGTACAGTGCCTTCTTCACCCGGCTGAAGGCAGCCTGCCACCTCGCCAGCTCCATCATAAAGTCCTGGTATATGCCTCTACCAGCTCCAGCCCACTGCAACATCCGCTTCTGCTTTGTCCAACACAGTACTTTCTGCTTCACGTGGTATCTACGGAAACACACAGTTACTACTCTTGGATGCTCACTAGCTTCTGCTATAGGCCTCCCTGACCGACGAGCCCGATCCAGTTCATATCGAGAGGGTTCGTTCCCCTCCCCTAATAGCTTCGCCAACATCGTGGCAAAATACTCCGTCGGCCTTGGGCCTTCCACCACTTCGGGCAGACCCACAATCCTCAGGTCCTGTCACCCAGGTCTGCTTTCCAGGTCCTCAATTTTGGCTCGCAATTCCTTGTTGGTCTCTGTCACCCTCCGCAACTCCTCCCCATCGAGGTGAGTTGATTACTGTGCTGCGATAATGCCTCTTCCACTTCCTGCAGTGTCTCCCACCTTGCTCCCGCACCTCTGCGGCTGCGCTTCATACCGCCGCCCTCACCAGGCCAATCGCCTCCTCCACCTGCACTTTCAGTACCACCCCCATCTCCTTTTTCATCGCATTCATGTGTTTTGTGAACTGTTGTTCAAGTTTCAGGGCCATCACCTTGGTCATTTCTTCTGCTGTGAGAAATGCTGCCTTCCCTGGTGCTCCAGCCTCCGCTTTCCTTACAGTTCCTGCGCTGACTTTTTCACTCAACGGCCGACTTTCATTAACTCCATTTTCAAGGCAGGTTTTCTCCTAAACTTGGACATTTCACCTCCCTGTGCATTATTACAGCTATTTCAGCCTCTGTTGCACCCGGAACCGGGAGTTAAAACTCCGAAATATCTATTCTCCAGAAGGAGCCCTCCAGTGTGCGGCTGTCTCCCGCCCGCCATCACCGGAAGTTCGGGTATATATGCATTTAACAGGACATAACATAACCATTAACGTTATGTCAATCATTACGAAGATAACGAAGGAGGTAGTATTAGATGTCATAAATGGCAGTGATATCAAGAAAACGCCATTATAAATACAACCCCCCCCCCCCACATTTTTCATTCGATTAATTCACTCCTACTCAAATAGATTGATTTTTAGATCATTTGATTTTGAATCAAAGTTAGGAGGTGGAGTCAGCTATGTAGGTTTCCAAAACACGTTAATAATGTACCTTGGACTGATATTTCCCAACAATATGTGCGTTGTTGGTGCGAGTATGGTTACAATTACACATGATATCGCCAGATGTGCAACACTTAAAAACGCAATTCAACCCACAACGACGTTGTCTTACTCGGAGTGCAGGACAACAGACAGCAAACTATATTTAATATTGTATATTCTATGTCATGCATGCCAAATAGGAAACACGCATCACTCACACGGGCTGAGGTTGTAAGATATCTGGCGAACGGAAAATATATTTGGTGGTCTTGTGCGACTTCCCTTAAGATTCGTCATCAATGTCTGCTTCTGCGGAAATGTCTCAGGATTGAACACAATTCGCTTACCCTCTCTTGGACAAGTTCTGCGATGGCGCATAAGTCCAATGCATGCCCTCCAGACATTGCTACAATTTTCGGCTGTTGGTGTACTTCGGTAGAGCTCTGGTTGAAAAGTAGTTGGGACTTCTGTTCTACCTGTCTGAAGTCTTAATTTTAGCATTGCGCCTCGCCGACAAAGTGAATCGATGTGTTCTAGGCCGCTCAGAACGAACGTCCTCCACTCTTTCCTGTCATAAAAAAGGCATTCTAAAGTTCGGGGACGGGGGCGTGGGAAGAGGAGGACATATTTAACGTGTTCTGGGATTATATAAGTGCTTCAGATATCCCGTTGTGTGTTTTCCGTCACCACCATGTGCAGAATTGATCAGTTAACACAGGACCTTGAAGCTAGGCATAGCATATCCCCATGACATTCTTGTGTTAGCATGGCAGGTACCTGCTCTTAGAGCTATTTTATCCTTCTGGATATGTAGGTCCGTGGGAAGGCATCGCTGGCCGCATATCAACGCTGCTTTGGTATGCTTCCTGTTGATTATCCAAGTCTCTCATTTATGCAACTAATAGGCAGTAAAATGTAACCATGCTCTCAGATTGTAAAGCTGAATTTGTTCGGCCGTTGTTGCAGTGTTGACGTTCCAGACTTGTAACAGTGATGCATTTCGTCGTATATGATTACCTTCATCTCCTGCTGTCTCCAAAAAATGGATATTGTCCACATTTTGCAAGCTGTCATTGTTCATCGCAATGGATGCGGGGGGGGGGGGGGGGGGGTCGCATATTGCACTGTTCAGATAAATTTAAATATACCATGGTTAGCGGCAGCACGGTGGTTCAGTGGGTTAGCCCTGATGCCGAGGTACCACGTTCGAATCTGGGTCACTGTTCATGTGGAGTTTGTACATTCTCCCTGTGTTTGCGTGGGTATCGCTCCTACAACCCAAGGATGTGCAGGCTAGGTGGATTGGCCACGCTAAATTGCCCCTTAATAGGAAAAATAAATTGGGTACTCTAAATTTTTTTTTTTTTTAAATATATACCATCGTTATAAAAGTTGTAAGGGAAGTCGCATTTCTCTAATTGCTTCGTGAAGGATATGCCAATGTAGGGTCGATGTACAGCGGCTGTCAGTACTCGAAAAGAAGGACAAGTAAATATCACAAAACTATTGACTCGAAGGGACATCTTTTGTCAGCACATTCACGTAAACCAGAATCTGAAATATTCTGCCAACTTTTGCGCCACCCATGTAATGTGCTTCCAAAATGCGCAGGTGTGAGCGAAAAAGGGCAGAATCAGAACAAGAGCGTGAATGTTTGGACTTTAGGACAACATTTATATTAGAGATTGTTGTTGGACAAGAAGCAATGAGTTGCATATTTCGTCTGTTTCTCGATTTACCAACCCGTCGGACGGGTTGGACGTGGAAGGTGGAAGGTCCACATTGCTTTCATTTTTGCCTGCTTGGACTGAAGTTAAATGCTAGAGCTCTCCCCTTTTGATTGAAGTACTGAGATGTTTACGAGTATCGGCATAATCTGAAGTGCGTTGTTTTTCCATTAAAACATAAAAATCGAGTTGGATAATATCAAGACAGAGGAATATGTTGCATGGCGCACATTTGATATTTTCTACCACATATTACGGATCTGCACAAATTGCCTCTTGTTATTAAATTTATTATCTGCATGAGTCGGCGAAGATTTCCGACAATATTTCTCAATATTATTCTTTCTCTTTCTCCTGCAACTGACGCAGGTCACACGGTGGTCTAGTGGTTAGCAAAGCTGCATCACGGCGTTGCGGTCCCAGGTGCGATCCCGGCTCTGGATCACTGTCCGTGTGGAGTTTGCACATTTCCCCCATGTCTGCGTGGGTTTAGCCTCCACAGCCCAAAAATGTGCAGAGTAGGTGGATTGGCCACGCTAAATTGAACCTTAATTGCAAAAAATAATTGGGTAATCTAAATGTATTAAAAACAAGGAAGGAAATCTCTCCATCAATTCGACAGTGAATTCAATACGTTCAGAAGATCTTCCAGCAGAATACGGCCATTCGGTTAAACGAGTCTGCTCCGCCAGTTTATCATGGCTGATATGGCTCTCATCTGTTACTTACAATGCTGCAGACCAAGAGCTGGATTGCAAAATCAGCCAGATCATCTCCTCCCGAGAAGGCGTGAACCAGAAGCAGGAGTAGGCAATTCAGCCTCACGAGCATAAACACTTCAGTGTGATCATGGCTGATTCGATCATGACCTCAATTCCACTATCCTGCCCGTTCTGCACAACCTTTCATCCCATTACCAATTAAAAATTTGTCAAATTCCTTCTTAGATTTATTCACTGTTTTTGCATCCATCACACTCTGGGGTAGCGAATTCCGGTGTTTCACTACCCGTTTGCAGAAGTAGTTGCTCCTCAAATCTGATTTAAATTTGCCAACTCTTATTCGAAGTTTACGATGTTAAGTATTAGGATGGCCACAGGGGGACTCATCTGTTTCAAGTCTACTTTATCCATACCTTTCCGCATCTTGTACATTTGTTTTGATCTCCCTCATTCTTATAAACGGTGGAGCGCATGGGAGTTAACTTATCAATCTCTCCTCATATCACAAACCCCTCATCTCTGGAATCAACTTCGTGCACTTCTTTTGAACTGCCTACAATGGCACTACGTCTTTTCTCAAATAAGGGGAATAAAACTGTGCACAATACTCCAGGTGCGGTCTTAACAATGAGTTCTATGTTCCAATACTCAAATACGATAGACACTGTAAACATATCATAAGCGGTTCCAACCCGCAAATTTCCTGGAACTCAGCGATTCTCCGCCTCCAATGGGCCGAATTCCTGACGGCGAAGTAATTTGTAATTTTAAAAACCGGGAACCCGGCGTCCTGGTCGTCGAGGGAGAACGAGGATGTACAACACGGTGAGGCGCGACTTCGGACTGTTTTGCCGGGCACTAGCTGGGCTGGCGGGGTGGTGGGGCGCTGCCATGTCCCCGGATGCTGACAAGGGCACGGCCGGTGTGGCCAGTGTGACCCCCCACGGTACTGGACCGGCATTGCCACGCTCTGCAAGACAGCCATCTTCCTGCACACCTCATTTACTTACCACCGTGACCCCTGGTTCTGCTGAATGACACCGGGCAGATGGGTGCACCCATCTTGCCACGTCAGCACACCAGGCCCGACCTTACACCACAGTAATCCCGCATGCCACACTTCGCCATACCACCCCGCCCCCCACTGCCTCCCTCCTCCTCCTCCCCCCCCCCCCCGCCCCCCCCAACCTCTCCCCTCCCCACCCACTAGCTGGGCAGTACTCACGCACTGTGCCTTCCGTAGCGTCTATCGGGGGCGCAGGACGTAGACCGTACACTGTACTGCTGTACATGCTGACGGTACCCCTGGCAGCAGGGACATGCGCCGGGCCAAAGGCCACCATGGACGCGTGCATCTTCGGGTGACGGTGGTGGGGATGTTCGGCATCAGAGGCAGAGCCCGCAGTGCCAACCCGGGTACCATGTAGGCCGTTGGACGTGATTGGGCACGATGGTACGCACTATGTTAACATGTCTGCCTTTTACCCCCTGCAGACAATTCATTTTGGAATTGAAACAGCAGTGGTGAACCTATTTCCAGCCGCCTTAGCCCTGGAGGACGCCCTGCAGCTGTATGCGCCGGCGTTTCTCGAGGGAGAGCAAGCCGCAGCAGCACAGGTAGCAGCCACTGAGGATGGAAAGCCGACCGCACAGCAGACCAAAGAGGTTGAGGTGCATGAGGCCTCGCGCATACCGGCAGCACCTGTTATTAGAGGAACTGCCAGACCGATCATGCCGTCGAAGTCGCTGGCTGAGCAGTGGAGACAGTGCAGCTTAGCTGGCAGACCAAGGTGTACATGGCACCGTGAGGAAATGGGCAGCATACACTCTACCGGTGGCTGTCAAGTTGGCGGTCTTTCTGAACTTTGACACCTCAGGATCCTTCCATTTGCCGAGTGGAGTCCTGTTAGAGATCTCGCGGATTTCATTACACGATGATGTGGAGGACCCGTATGCCCTGTTGGCACAGCACATGCATTTCAAAGTGAAACGGGCCCTCCAGGATGTTCGGGAAGCCTATTTCGCCACCATCGTTGACATGCCCAGGGATCAGGGGGTGTTCAACGAGATGCATGCCCCCCACAGGCATGTGAAGATGACAGGCTGCTCTTGACAACAATACAGGTTTCCACTCGATGAACGTGTGTCTAAAGGTGAACATCAGATGCACATCATGCAGGCCTGTGCCCGATTACCGTTCAGTATGAATAACACCGTCACCCTGGCACATTTGACGATTCGTCACATTGGCCTGAGGGATGGATTCCAGTCGACAGGATTATCCACTGCGGTCGAGGTTGATGATGCGTACCCGGCAGCTACAGACTGACGACGATATCTGCTATAACGCGGCCCATGCAGCGTCCAGTGTTGTGATCGAAAGGCCGTTCGACATCCTGAAGATGAGTAGCCGGTGTCTTGGTCGTTCAGCATGTTGCTGAGAGGGTTGCCGCATCGTGGTCGCCTGCTGCGTCGCCTGCAACATCGAGCAGCCGAGGTACGATATTCTGGAGGAGGAGGATGAATTCTAGGCCGCATCGGACGAGGAGGATTCATTGTAGAGGCAGGGTGAGCAGGAGATGGGCCCAAAGCATGGCACGACAGGCCAGACAAACGTGGTGCCAGGACCAACGTGCACGGAAGCTCTGATCATCTCCCGGTTTATCGACTGGTGGACGCAGGAAACTGGCCATTTGCACGGATACTACCTCCCACCCCAACACCACCGCTACCGTCTTCCCCACAACGCGAAGTCCATCCGCCTGCAAGGCCATCCGTGTTACATACGGGATGTAGTCCCTGGATTGGCAGTAAGAACAGGTCTGTTCCATGGATGGAGGATCATGACAACCCGCTCTGCGTTGATTGATGGTGCTCCGCATTGTATGACAACGGCAGCACTTTCAACCGTCCACCTGGATAATATCTGCAAGCCAGCTGATCAATTCATCACAGGGTGCCATCGGATCCTCGGGGTAGCCGTGGTGCAGACAGTCCGTGGGGTGGGGCGAGGAGGATACGGAGGCAAGCGCACCCAGAACCACCCCCCATCAAGCCCCCCCCCCCCCCGCAGCCCTTCCGCTCTCTGGCATTCCCAGACCAGTCCACCACTCACGTCCATCTGACAGAGCACAACGGCAGTTTGGAACAGTTTTAACAGATGTTTACTGTGCACTAGTATATATGGATACGTGCCCTAGACACTATAACTAAATTGTGACCTGCGCCCGGGCCAAAATTGCTGGTGTCTTACTGTCTACCTTACGGGCCTTAACGCTACGTCTAGGTGGAACCTCAGCTGGCACATTAGGAGTGGAAGGTGGTTCGTGCCCTGGAACCTGGCTCCCCGTTGACGGGATTCTTCTGGGACAACCTGCCTGGATGTGCCCTTTTGATGCTTGCGTATCCCAGGTAGCTTGGGACCCCTCTTCTGCCCGCAGCCTGCCAGATGCACCAGAGACAGGAGGCAAATACGAGATGTTGCGGTGTTCTGACACCCCCAGTGCGGGAATAACCCGCAGCGGCCCTATTATTTCCTCCTCACTCGAGGTGCCGATGGCGCCCCGGATACTCCAAGATACCGGGGTGCGAGCGAAGCTATGCCCTGAGGTTTTCCTGCCACCGGGCGCTTGAAGCCCGCGAGGCAAACTGTTTTCTACAACAGGATCTGTCTGCTTGTGGCCATGGAGCACAGGATGTGGACCAATACCGTTTGAGACTGCACCACATCACGCTGTGACTGTGCCACCACCTTCTGTGTGTGTGACGCATCGGCCAGTGACTGTGGCATCTCTCTCTAAGAACGGGCCTCTCCGCCAGCGTCTGCGCCAAGTCAGGCAGCGTCTGGGACGTGCCACTGAAGTTCCCAGCCGTGTGCTACTATCATTGGGCCACACTCAGACTGTCCCTGCAATTTCCACGTGGCTCTGGCACATGGCTGCTGTGAGACGGCAACCCTGTCCTGGTCCGAAGCCAGGGTCTGCAGAGAGAGATCCAGGCCTTGTACATCCTGATCCAAAGCCGCAAACCCCGCCCCCAGGGCCAACAGCAAGATGCCACATGTGCAATGTTGGCCACGGTAATACGCATGGTCGGCACCTACTTCTGTTTTTTCAAGTTGCTTGACTCCACCAACTGCACCTGCAGGTGCTGCATTCCCGCCAACAACCCGCGATGTAGCCCCTGATTCTCGGACTGCCTCTCCATGATCGGCGGGATTGTCCATTGCGGAAGCCAGAATCTAATTTGGATGGTACCAAGTCCCTGGTTTCGGCATACGCTCGGACTGTCAATCCCTCCGAGAGTTCCTCACTGCACGTGATGTACCGGAGCAACTCGGTGCTGCGCACCAGATAGTGTCCCAGGAACGTCTTCACTATACTGCTCAACCATGCAGAGTGTCTCTGGGATGGTAGAGGGTGTAAGATATCAACCCGGACTAGAGCTCCGGTCTTCCTGGTTCTCGATTCGAGGCATGCTTGACTTGCTGTTGTCAGCATCACTGCTTGGCACACTGGCTGTGGGTGTGGACACCGGATGGAACCGCCCTATCGTCAGTCGGTCCTGCAAGACAATTTGCATGATCAGTCAGCGGACCGAGGTGTGTGAGGGTATTGTGAGTTAAGGGTGGTGTGTGGTGTTGCTTGGGTGAGGGTTGTGTGAGGGTGAGGGTGGAGAAGATGTTGCTGGCGGTTTTCCGGTGATTGTGGGGTTGAGTGTGGGTATGAGGGTCATTGTGGTGTTGGGGCAAGGATTGGGTTGAGGGGGTTGTGGGAATCAGGGTGGTATGGGAGTGAGGGATACGAGAGCTGTGTCGAAGTGAATTTGCAGGTGTGGATGAGTGTGTTGTTGAGGTGAATCTGGGGGTATGGGTGAGGTTGCCTGTGATGTGGCGGTCATGATAGCGGTGAAGGTGGTGTGAGGTGAGGATAGTGTGAGGTTGGTTTGGTTGTGGTTTTTGGGCTAGGTCGACACACGTGGCATTGTGTGCCTCAACGTAGTGTGGTATCACTTCCTTGCCTGTGGCTGATCTGAACCCACGCGACTTGCTATTCAACTGGGCCGCCCACAACATCCAGTGCCCTCTGCTCAGCCACGTTCAGGGACAACAGTTTCGGCGGTCCACGTCCAGTCTTCTTTCGCTGCAGGCGGTTAAGACGTGCCTTCCTCCGTGTCGGTGGGGCGCCATTGGAAGAGACAGTGATAGACAGTCTGAAGCATGCATCCCAGGAGCAGGTGGCCTATGGCACTGTGCGATAGCGGCCAGTATGGGTGCCAGCACGTCGTGCAGGGCGGAGATTCGGATGCCCATCCATGGTCGGTTAAAACGCGGTGTAGAGCTTGGGACTCCGTGCTGGCGACTTGTCCTGGCCTCCATGAGCAGGTGGTGCAGTTTCCTCCAACACTGCAGTCTGTTCTGGATATTTGTTGAGCCTATCACACCAGGACCCAGGCAGGGCGAACGACGGCGGCTGGCAGCCTCCTTCCCGGGCCGGGATACAGGGTGGTATCCTCTCCTCCACCATGTTCAGGATGGTCTGCAGTTCGGCGACAATGAAATGGGGTGCCACTTTCCTCACTGCAATCTGGATGGTTGGGATGATATCAGCGAGGACTGAAGTGTGTACATGCGGCTGGAGCTTGTCAGCCTCTTGAGTATTAATTCTTGAGCGGTTCTCATTGGAATTGATTGTGATCCACCTGGCGCTGGTGCTATCCCCTCAACAATGGATGATCCGGTCCATGTGCGGCATCCGTTTTACAGTCGTGAAGGACGGTGATTCCGACCGTGGCGTCAACACTTTGTATGAGGATCACTTCAGTTATATTAAGAATTTTACACCACCTACTCTTATTCACATTAAGTACTTACAATTTGGTACTTAAAGGTAACATCTTATTCCCCTGATTCACTGAAAAATATAACAGATGAACGCATCTGCAGTGTTTCGTAGAGCAAAGGATGTATTTGTGTCTTGGAGGAATTACGCCAGAGATTTTGTGCATTGGCACATCCAGTGTTGCCAATGGCCCTTTTTACTAGCATTCTTACAGGATTTTCCTCGTCCATTTTCGTTTTAATTTTAGTTTTGTAATTATTATTCGGTTGTATTCTCCACAGCGATTCCAGTGTCACCAACAATTTATGTGTGAAAGACAGAAAAACTATCCTGCTTTATCTTTCCAACATAAAATGTTACTTAATTTAAAAAGGAAACATCTGCAATCCTTTTGAAAATCCTCATAGGTTATCCTCAAGGCACACAAAAATCTCCAAGAGCCTTTTTATATTTCCCTAGAGTATTGTTCCCAGCACCTTGCAAACCATCGGTGTCAAACTGCCTAGCCTGCAGTCACTAGGACAGATGTTTATTAAATATTGATGTCATATTTGCCAGTCAACTCTTTTGTCCAAAGTCCCTCAGCCTGGCACGATTTGCAGATGATAGCAATCCTTCCTGCATCTCCACTAATAACTCCCTCAGCACTCTAAGATACGATTCGTCGGGACCAGGATATTCTATTTCATTTTGTATTTTTAGAGATTGCTGTGCACAATACCTATGTGTATAGCTGGGAACGTATCAGTATGAAACACAAAAGATGCACCATCTCTGATCCATAAATTAGGTCGGTTGATTTTTATTCATCTGTAAGTTTGTCTGGAGCCACTTCCAAAAACCAATAGTTTTCTCTGAGATTGCACTGCATGGTTGATTTCATTTTGTGAATTCATGGCAGTGAATCGACGATGAAGATCGGATAACGAACGTAGTATATTGATGGTAGGCTTTCTTCTTCGGGCATTCGGTGAAAGGGAATAGTGCTGCATAAATTAAATCATGTATTATCGTTCTTCGGAGAACAGCAAAACTGCGACGTTTCTGAACTGGCTTGGCGGTTTGCCTGTTGTATAATACACCACGCAAATTATTTTTGTGGCAAAATATCGTAATGTATTCATCATATCGCTTTAAAATTGTAGCAGACGTCTATAACGTCAGTTTGATATTTGACTGGTTGCTTTGCAACATCAATGAAAGAAGCTCATAGATAATTCACAATCACAGGGGCAAATTTGCATTCCTAAAACTGGTGGATTATTTAATCAATTTACTTTCCAATTTGCTTTTGCCTTCCAACTTCTTTTCTATTCCGGATAATCACAGATAAAAAGAACACCGAATGAATTCAAGTAGTGCACAATGTTTCGTTGTCGTTACGTGCATGGTAGGAATCATCCAAATGATATTACATTGCTGCATTTACATATCTGCTAGGCGGATTGCAAAATTTAAGGATATTTTGCGCAAGGCGCACAATGTCGACCAAGTTATCAGGTATACGATCTACTGAAAACAATCTCATTATTCCTCTTCATGTACAAAATTAGCGAAAAATTATAAACTGGATAGCTATCAGTGAAGAAACACACACACAGTTAATACTAATTCACATAGACCCATATGCAATGTCAATGTGGATGATTGAAACAGATCTACGTCATATTCCTTGCCTAATCTGTTTATCGCGTACAGGCATGTGGATAATTCTAAATCACAGAACAAAACGATTTCGTAGGACAAATCATCTTCTCGCCATTATAATATTCACTTATTGTCACGAGTAGGTATCAATGATGTTACTGTGGAAAGCCGCTAGTCGCCATATTCCGACGCCTGTTTGGGGAGGTTGGTCCGGGAATTGAACCCGCGCTACTGGCATTGTTCTGCAATTAGAAGCCAGCGATTTAGCCCACTATGCTAAACCAGCCCGTATGCCATTATTGAATCGATTTCAAAATTCAGAAAAAGTATCCAGTCAGAGGGAGACCTAAATCGCTCATTCCGCCACGTGTTCGATGCTTCTAACTGCATAATATTTTAGATTATGTGAAAACATATTAAACGTTTAATTTCCATGTAACCTACCTTACTTTAATGCAAGTCGGCAATAAATATTTACTTACTCGTTGTTTGGGCTAGTTTCTCCGCTGTCGGGATTATACGTTATGACGGCAGCCCTGGCATTTCCCGACGGCTTGGGGCTGTCCACAGTCGGAAATCCCATTGGCATCTGGCAAAACAGAGAATCCCGGGCCACCGGCACCCACAATGTTTCTCCTCAGCCAGGAAGAATAACTGATGCCTAGTTTCACTTGCGGTTTTGAAAATTGGGAAACAGGCCACGTGGCTGCTGATAGAGGGAGAGGATGCAGGATATGCAGAAGCGTGACCGTCGGCTGCAGGTTCTTCCGCTGGCAGGCTTGGTTGGAGCGGCGCGGCGTCCGAGGGGTGTGGGGTGTGATTAGCAGGAGTAACAAGGCGACGGGCTGCGTAATGGGGTACCCACTCCAAGGGACCGGGAAGTCCGGACAAGGACCGCCATTGCCCCAGCCTGCAAGGCATCCATCTTGCTGCGCACCCCACTAACTGCCCTCTGTGGCCCATGGTTGCGCAGGGTAACACTAGTCATCTGGGTGTCCTCACTGCGCCACCCCCACAACACAGCCCACACACTCCACCCCGCCACGCCCGCACCTAACCAGCACCCTCCACCCCACACTCACTTCACATGAACCCCTTCACATCAACCCCCATCCTGCCCCGACCAACTCCCACTCATCCGGCTGCCACCCATCATTGAGAAATCGCGCAGTCCACCAATGACAAACCCCACTCAACGTCCTGCAGGAGGCCCCCGGACAGGGGCCATGGTGCGTAATGCTGGTATGTGACGCGCTATCCAATGGTAACGCTGGTAGAAAGGACGGGCACGATGGAAAGGGCCCTCCAAGTGCCTGAACACTGCCGGGGTCAGGGGTGCGGAGGATCGCGTACCAGGGGGTACGGCATCGAGTGGGCATCCGGTTGTGGGTTCAGGATGGGAGGGCGTGAAGCGGGACAAGATGGACAGCGACTTCCCGGTGGACCTTGCGGAAAATGAGGTTACGCACCTTGCTAACACCACCTGCAGAAATAACTGTCGTAATCCAAACTAGAATTATTGCCTTCACCCTGACCAGCGAAGCTCTGGAGGACGCGTTGAGACATTACGTGTAGGGGTTGCTATGGAGGACTATGCATCAGTGGAGCTAGCTCAAGTGGAACAGGAGACAGTTGGTAAGGATGCAGAGACAGGCGCTCAGCACGCCAAGGAGGTGGTGGGAATGAGGCACTGTATCAGACCTTGTGTGTTCCAGCTGCGGCTGTCATTCGAGGATCTGCCGGAACAGGAATGTCGGCTAAGCCTCTGGCTGACCGGTGACCCAGGGCCGGGATTCGGTCCCAGGTCCTCAGCGCCCTAGGCTGTAGTGCTAACCACTATACCACGTGCCGCCCCGATGACTTGCCAATTTTTAAACTCAATGCCCCGCCGATGAAGGCAAGCATGACGTATGCTTTCTTGACTACCGTCTGCACCTGCGTTGCTACTTTCAGTGGCCTTTCTACCTGAACATGCAAATACTACTGCCTATCAATACTGTCATAGATGTTTCCTTTGAGAAAAGCTTTTGGCTTATCACATGGCTTCAGTGATGTCATTCTTTGGTTGGAGATGGGCTGTGGCTATGTGAGGTTTTTGGTTTCGATTTCATTTTTTGGCTGCTATGGACTACAGACAATGAGAAATACGTGTTTTAGTCTGTCTCTCTCTATTTTCATTTTAAATATTTGTTCTAGAAGTAAACAGGTTGTGCGTACCTGGTAGCAACGACAAAAAGAAATTTTCTGGGAAAGCCATTCCTAATCAAGCGAGAATACAGGGTGCTGGGCCACGCCCTTGAATGAAGATTATTGGTTTGTGGGATTTTGTTTTTGCATTGGAACAGTTAAGGGGGAATTCATTCAGTGTTACAGAATGATTACTGCAATGGGTGGTGTATTTATGTTTTAATTCAGAAAGAATTTTGCTGTGCTTTATATATATGTATATATATATATGTGTTAACTGCGTTCTTATAATAAAACATGTTTTGACTAAAGTGTGTTGGAAGACAGGTGAATCAAACCTGAAGGGAAGCTCTGGTGCTCAGCCTGCCCACATTCAACATAAAGGTTATAGGTCAGGTGGACTTCATAATACATTTTTGAGATTCTAAGCCCTGGCCCACAACAATACACTTAAGGGTTCTTCGATTTATTGTCTATTTCTCATCTCCATTAGACCTTCCGAAATGCACAACTTCACATTTCTCGGGACTAAACCCCATGTGCCATCTCTCCGTCCAAGTTTCCGACTGATCTATATCCTGCTGTATCCTCTGACTATCCTCACGGATATCTGCAATTGCACCTATCCTTGTGTCGTCCGCAAACGTAGTAATTAAAACAGTTATATGTTCCTCCAAATAATTGAGATAAATTGCAAACGGCAAATGCCCCAGCTCTGATCCCTGAGGAACGCCACGAGTCACAACTCTTCCTTCAGAAACTATACTTTCCACTGATACCTTGTCTTCTGTGACCGAACCAGTTCTGTATCCACCTTGCCGACTCACCTGTTTCCCCATGCTACTTCACTTTTGTAGCAGTTTGCCACGAGGGTCCTGGTCAAAGCCTTACTGAAGTCCATGCAGACAACATCCACTTCCCTACCCTCATCAATCACCATCGTCACTTCCTCGAAAAACCAGATCACAGTAGTGACACACGACGTCCCCTTTACAAAACCACATTGCCCCTCGCTAATGCGTCAGCTTATTTCCAAGTGGGAGTAAATCATGTCTCGAAGAATTCTCCGCAAGAATTTCTCTATCACTGCCGTAAGGTAACCGGCCAGAAATTACGTAGCTTATCCTTATTACCCTACTAAAACAAAGGGGCAACATTCGCTATCCTCCAATTCTCTGGACCACCCTTGTAGCCCGTGTGGATACAAAGATTACTCTGAAGCCCCTAACAATTTACTCTCCTTGCCTCTCGCAGTATTCTGGGGAAAATCCTACCACGCCCTGGTATTTTTATTGTTTTTCAGGACTACCAATCTACTTTTTGATCTCAGCATGGCCAACTAACTGCACACTTTTCCGCAGACTTATCACCGAGCATGCCCTTCCCTTTGGTGAATACTGATGCAAAATACTCAATGAATATTTCGTCCATTTACTCTGGCTCCACTGATAGTTTTCCTCCCTTGTCCTTGAATGGGCCAACCCTCTCCCTGGCAACCATCTTGTTCTTTATACATGTATCAAAAGCCATGAGATTTTCCTTGATCCTCCTGTCCAATGACGTTTTGCCCTCCAGACTCCAAGCTTAAACTTCTTTCTACTGTCCTTGGATTCCACACTTGATTCATGTGTTCCCACCCTCCTAGCCTTGATAAATGATCATTTGTTTTTGATAAGGCTTGCAATACGTCTCGTTATCCAATGTTTCCGAAACATGCCATGCTTATCCTTCATCTTTGCTGGTAGCAACGTGCCAGTCCTGAAATAACACTTGAAGACTCCCGCATGCCAGATGTTGATTTGCCCTCAAACATCTGCCCCAATCTACACTCCTCAGTTCGAACAACCAGTGCAGTACAACCTATCCATGCGGACTGTGAGTAGCTGCAATTGATGCGCTTCCTGCAGATGTAGTCGTCCGAGGCGTTGGAAGCATCACGGATCTCCCACATCTCACAAGTGCAGCCCTTAGCCCCACTGACCCACATTTCTTTCGCCAATTAAATTCTTTCAGAATATATATTAAACTGTTACCATCCCTTATCGCTGCATACTCTATTTATTCACATAGCACATAGGACAGTACAGTACAATGCAGGCTCTTCGACCCACGATAATGTGCCGAACATTTATCCGAATCTAAGATCAGCCTATCCTACACCCCTTCAATTTTCTGCTCTCCCTGTGCCTGTCCAAGAGTCGCTTAAATATCCTTGACGACTCTGACTCCAACATCTGCGCTGGCAGTGCATTCCACGCACCCACCGCCCTCTGTGTAAAGAACCTATCTCTGACATCTCCCCTAACCTTTCTCCAATCATCTTAAAATTATGTCTCCTCATGACAGCCACTTCCACCATGGGGAAAAGTCCCTGGCTATCCATTCTATCCATGCCTCTCATCACCTTGTACATCTCTATCACGTTACCTCTCTGCCTTCTTCGCTCCAGTGAGAAAATCCCTCGATCCCTCAACCTTCCTTCATAAGATATGCCCTCCAATCCAGGCAGAGTCCTGGTAAATCTCCTCTGCACCCTCGCCAAAACATCCACATCCTTCCTATAATGAGGCGACCAGAACTCGACACAATATTCCAAATGTAATCTAACCAGCGTTTTATAAACCTGCAGCAAAACCTCGCGGCTCCAAACCTCAACCCCCATGTTAATGAAAAGTAACACACCAAAGGCGTTTTGAATAAACCTATGAACCTGGGTGGCAACTTTGAGGGAGCTATCTACGTGGACCCCACACTTCCAAGACTCCTGCCTTTAACCGTGTATACAGCATTCAAATTCGACCTTCCAAAATGAATCACTTCACATTTATATAGATTGAACTCCATCTGCCACTTCTCAACCCAACTCTGCATCCTGTCAAAATCCTGTTTGTAAACTGCAGCAGCCGTCTGCACTATCTACAACTCCACCTACCTTCGTGTCATCGGCAAATTCAGTAACCCACCCTTCCACTTCCTCATGAAAAACATTTAAAAAAACACAAAGAGCAAAGGTCCCAGACCAGATCTCTGCGGGACACCACTGGTCAGCGACCTCCAGGAGGAATACTTCCCTCCACTATCAATCGCTGTCTTCTTTCGGCCAGCCAATTCTGTATCCAGACAGCATGAGTTCCCTGTATCCCTTGCCTTTCTGAATGAGCCTACCATGTGGAACCATTTCAAATGCCTTACTGAAATCGATATACGCAACATTCACTGCACGACCTTCATCAATGTGTCTGGTCACATCCTCAAACAATTTCATGAGGCTTGTGAAGCATGACCTTCCCCTTACAATGCCACGCTGACTCTGTTTAATCAAACTATTTTTTTCTAAATAATCATAAATCCTATCTCTCAGAATCTTTTCCAGTATGTGGCTCACCACAGACTAAAGACTGACTGGTCTTTGATTCCCACGAATTTTCCTATTCCCTTTTTTGAACAGGGGAACAATATTCACCTCCCTCCAATCATCCGGTAGGTACTACTCCAATGCAGAGTGAGGATGCAAAGATCATCAGAAACGTCACAGCAATCTCCTCCCTCGCTTCGCGCATACACCTTGGGTATTTCCTGTCTGTCCCAGGGGACTTATCTAACCTGATGTTTTTCAAACTTTCCTGCACCTCATCCTACTTAAGATCATAAGACCATAAGACCATAAGACATAGGAGCGGAAGTAACGCCATTCGGCCCATCGAGTCCACTCCACCATTCAATCATGGCTGATATATCATATCAACCTGTGACATATAAATTATCTTCGTTAACGTATACCATCCTGCTTCCGAGATCAATGTGATACTAGATCTTTAACGGTACTTGACTTTCCTGTAACTCCATTCTTACGCTCATGGTTTCTACTCAACAACAAACCCACTATTTCCCTCCTGCGGGTGGTTGTAAACGATTTTAACTTCCACAAATATATCTGCCTTTATAGAACTTGTCTTGGAAACTTGGAGGATCTTAGTATTTCTGTGGATGGACAACATTATCCCCATCATTATCTGTTGGGTACAGCGAATTAGAAGAAGAAAGTTAGATTTCTGGATGAGTAAAGTGCAAGGTCAACTAAAGTGCGATGAAAGAGGGCAGCACGGTAGCATAGTGATTAGCACAATTGCTTCACAGCTCCAGGGTCCCAGGTTCGATTCCCGGCTTGGGTCACTGTCTGTGAGGAGTCTGCACGTTCTCCCCGTGTCTGCGTGGGTTTCCTCTGGGTGCTCCGGTTTCCTCCCACAATCCAAAGATGTGCCGGTTAGGTGGATTGGCAATGCTAAATTTGCCCTTAGTGTTCAAAATTGCCCTTAGTGTTGGGCGGGGTTACTGGGTAATGGGGATAGGGTGGAGGTGTGCGGTTTGGTAGGGTGCTCTTTCCAAGAGCCGGTGCAGACTCGATGGGCCGAATGGCCTCCTTCTGCACTGTAAATTCTATTCTATGAAAACTATGAAAGGTTGATCCAAGAGCGAAACGCAAAGCAGATTCACCTTTGAAAAATCTGAGCATAGAAGAGAGGAAGTCAGGGCTCTCTACCTATTTTGTTGCTCCCCAAATCACAAAGGAAGCGACCTGCAGAAATGAAACACTCTTCCACTCCAGTGAATACGGTCACAGTTCTATGGTTGAGTGCTGGGTAGAAGACTGAAAATGTATTGCAGATCTGTAATCAAAATGAACTTAAATGGCGAATGTAAACATGGCCTCATTTCTGGAACCGACTTCTGTGAAGGATCTTGGAATTACTGCCCAATTGTATTTCTGGAAGACACTTTCGATCAGCAAGGATAGAACGTCATGCTTCAGTCGCTGTGTGCCTGCTTCACTCGGGGGCGGGAGAAATATCGCTCAGGACATGGAGAGAAGAAAGCACCATCGTCTTGCTCAGTTCAATTATTCGGTAGGCCATTGACATGGGTCAAATATTGTCTGTGAAGATTGTAAAACTCCAGAAGTGTTAAGCATTATGCCGTAGCTTGTATGCCAATGTCCAATTCTTGAGCGAAGAAGATTTTCAGCTGGAACTGCGCAGTTGATATAAATTGAATCGAACCTGGGTGCGACCAGCTTTTGCGCAGCTATAACCCTAACCGTAACCCTGCATCAACTCAGATATGGTTTCCGGCAACATGTTCCCTTCTAAGTGTTAGTAGAGGTAATGTAATGGTAGATTGAAGGGTTGTTCAGCCCTGAGAATACTGCAAACGTTAATGAGCAGATGACAGAGCTTGCATTTGGGAGTACTTCAACTGAATTGGCGAATCGCCATTGAGGAACCCCACCTCCAGCAGATTATTCTGTGCTCCAACGGTCCAACGGTCTATTCCTCCATTTTCTGTACTCAGAATTGCTGTGAATGCAGTGCAGGTGCTCGTTATCTGTATGTTCAACGTCTTCCAGTGCCTCTGCCATCTCTGTTGTCACTGAACCAAGAACTGACAGGCACAGTATTTGAAGATTTTTGAGGGGCCTTTTAGAGGTCTCGAGACGTGGTCAGCGGCACGGATGAACCCGAGCTCGCCGGGATGGAGATCAGCCGTTCTCGACGAAGAGAGAGCCCGCTTAGTTGTGGTTCACTTTGACATGTGAGTCATCACACCTCCAACCACCCCACACCAATCTGACATCCACATTACCCTCACCCCCAGCATCACCCATTCACAACCTCACCCCACCCCACCCTGAACATTGTCCCGCCCTCGCACCCACACTACCCCACCCTTACCCACACTCTCACCCCACATTATTTTTATCCCCACCACCCATTTCTGGCCAATAGTTCCAACTTAGTTCTTGACATGTGTCTCACAGGGCCTGATGGTCGTGGGGCGTGTCCATCTGGTGGGCCCCGCCCCAAGCCAATGCCACAGTCAGTGTCCCTTGTGCTGACCAGTGATGAGGATAGCAGCACGGGGAAAAGCCATGTACCTAAAACCAAGGCGCACCGGTGCTCATTTTCCCATTTATACAGTAGTCTCCAAAAATCTCCACCATCCCAAAGACATTAAGCCCAGTTGGGCACTTTAATGAAGAGATTCCTGGGACACTATCTGGTGCCTACCGCACAGCTGATCCTAATGTCAGGTGGAGGTAGGAACAACCGAGGAGGCGGACGGTCGCATTGCGGGCCAACCCGGGAACTAGCTGCGTCCAGATAGGTGTTGGGCTTCTGCAAAGGACAGCCCATCGATTGAGGAGATGCAGTCACAGAGACAGGGACTACTAGAGGGAACTTCGGTGCGAATCGAGCACCTGCAGGCGCAGCTGGAGGAGACCAACCACGTTCAGGAAGTAGAGGTGGTGGGATGAACCCAACAAGCCCCCCCCACCCCCACCCCTGGCCCTCGCAGGCCCATCATACCCCTGCCAGACTGGCCAGTATCCGGCTCTGCAGCCCACGGTCACACCTCTCCGCTATCGACCTCTTGTCTCTCCCTCATCAACCATTATTGCGCTTTCATATTAGCACAAGTGAACATTGCCATCGGGAATTCGGCCATTAGGAGATTGACAATCGCGTAGACCCCATGGAATACTGGGTCAGACCCGCTAATGAGGTGCAAACGGTGTTTGCTGTACGTGCCTTCTGCAACTCATCGCACCGCTGCCAAGCCGACGCAGAATTGTCACTTGGCATCAAATCAGCGCCCACTGTGATTTCTGCAATGGAATCGATTCACCGCACTACCGCGTTTTCCGATTTTGCCGTCAGCCGACGGAAAATCCCGCGAAGGGAGTCGTTCAGATACTGGACACCTTCAGAGATTGCTGATATGCCGAGAAGCATGACAATCTCACCAATTCAGAACAATATCCATTGGTTGTCAAACGTGCCAACAGAATCAACGAAAGGTTTCCCCTTGTAAGGTACATAAGTAATAACAGAGGTTTAACTGAAAGGTCTGCACCGCCTGAGCCCTGAAATGTCATACGTAGGAATGATTATTCGCCCCGCCGCAGCTGGTTCTCTCTCCGACCAGCCGGCTAATGGGGTTTGCCAATATGGGCAGCCCCTTCGCCGCAGGGAAATCCCCGTGTGTTCAACGAAAAATCCTGCCAGTGGAGAATCCAGCCCATAATGTCTTATAGGTCATTCGTTTACGTCATGACAGAATCATAAGTATTGCTTAGATATCAATCTTAAGAGCGAGATCCACGACTTGAATTCGCAATGCAACTGACAAATAATCGGAGCCAAGATTATTTGTGTTGCAATATCGTAGTCATCTTGATTTCCATGTTGTTGGATGAACTGTGTTTCATAAATAGTTCCTTGCTTTTTGTTTTGATTTAGTTTCGTATTGCATGAATGCATTCAATGTTCAATTCTGCTACACCGGCAGCGTCAGTACTAGGCCGCCTTATCTAAAGAAAATGTGTTCTGGCAAAGAATTTGAGACGTTTTGCTCCTTGGTTCCCATAACTACACGATCACGGGTGAGCTCGCCCTTCAGAGCCCTCTGTCGGAAAACAAATGGTCAAGTAATTTAGGCCATTTTAAAACCATTCAATTGATTATGGAGGTTGTATACTTTCTCTAAAATGTCGGCATTCTATAACTAAGGTCGGTTTCTGGTTAAAATAGGTGAATACAACTTTGGGTAGGGTTAGAAAGACTCGTGCAATGCCTGCATCATAACGATGACGTCTGAAACTGGCCCTGCAGCAAAATGAAACAAATAGCCTTGATACTTCTGTCTTCGGAATCAAGATATGATGCTGCTCAATATCTGAGAACTGTTGTTTCAGTAACAGGGAATGTTGGCCTCCCTGAGGGAAGCTGAGGCTGACAGACGAGGGCAGAAAAGCTTGTGGAAGATGCGGTGACTGCTGACCATGTGGAGCCATCATTTCTTTTCTCACTTTTGCTCCGTCCTTCTGTCCATGTGTTACACTTCCTTAATTTTATCCCCATAACAGCAATATGTTAAGCACGTACACGTCCCCACTTCTGCTGCAACATTCTCAGATGACCCGTCTTATCTGTCGATTCTCGGAGTTGACAGTCGACAAGCTGCTTGTCTGGAAACAGCTTAACAGTTGTTTATTGGCATTTCTTAAAAATAGGTTACAGAGTCGACAATGCAGAAGCTTGCGCTGTTATCTTGGGCAGAGTGTTGCAACCTTCCTCTTGATCACCTGAACACATGACTGATTTATGCCAATCGCACATCACCATTTATGCCACGCATTTGCAAAACTCATCTGTAAACTTTTTATACTTTTTTGAGCATGACTCAATGCCAAATTGTATGACAACTTGTTTAATTTGCTCAATCACACTTGGTTTCTTGAGGCTCAGCTCTCATTGCTTGCAACAATGAGATTAACGGGGCACATATGCATTCAAATGCATTCATGTCACGTTTGTATTTAAATGGTGGAATGTGAGCGTATCTGGCGATGTCACCATTTATTCTCTATCTGCAGGTGCCAAGGAGATATTGGCGTTGAGCTCCGTTCTGAAACCGCTGCAATCCATCTGATGTAGTTATACCCACAGGTTTCTGCTGAACGGAGTTTCACACAATGACTCAGCGGTACTATGGGACAGAAGAAGCGTATCCTGCTTGAGAACAGGGTGACGCACATAATCATACTAGGCGTCCACTATTATACTGCTCCACTATTATAACAGAGGTTGAAGGTGACGATTGTTGTAAAAGCATCAGATTTCGAAACTTGATTAAATTCAATTTTTTCTGATTTCTTGTTCCACTTTAAACATCTAGATGTGAATTAGAAAGTGGGAAAGATAAGGGTAAGATTAATCATTAAGCATTGTTGCTGTTGTCATTTTACTATCACCTTTCCTTCGTGTATGAAATACGGCTAATGTTTATTGCGCTTTTCCTGAACTGGGTTTCATCTGTGGTTTGTCTTGCATTTCCCTTGTTACGTTCTTTGGTCCCATGTTGTCCGCGAAGCATATCTTATTCTCCATCGATCCTATTCCCACAAAGATAGCATTGAAGAGTCCATCCCCTGCTTCTGATGTTTATCCATGTGTTAACAAGTCTCGCAATCGATATATACAACAGATAATGCTTTGCCATTCAATATTGTCATCCTCCAGGCTAATCGTAAACATGTGATCTTTTCCAAAAACATTTTAAAAAAATGCTTTGTTGTCTTTTAGATTGGCCCCAACTGCGTATTTAAGCGTCAGGCTTAAATACCTGCAATTAGCTTCAGTGAAAACTTACCGAAACGCTGCTGACCATTGTGGAAAAGACTGCAATAAAACGAAACTTTCCAAAGTCAACATTCCCGACAACATTCACTTCCGAGGTTTCCTCTTCCTGTTCATCCATCGTTTACTTTTGTGTCACCTGAGGATTCTTATATTGCACATTCCATTCGTCCCCTGCAAGCTACACCTCGCAAATATGGTTGAAAGCAGAACATTTCATTTGCGCGACTTGGGAAACCAAACTCTATCGCACGACTTTCTCCACTGCATCAACAATTTTTGATTTCCAAATGTGTGAGGAACCGGTATGAGTACTGGATGCGGAGAAATTACTTTCAATTGAGAATATTTAAGCCGTTCCTTTCTGACAACATTAGAAACTCTTGAATATCCCTATCAACATATTCATCTGTTTTACAACTCATCGTCTGACCCGAAAACAGCTCTCATATGCACTGCTGCTAACGTTCAGGTATGTGCCTTGCTTAAGACTGTCTTGATCTACCTCCTTCGTTCATTCCGGACTATGTTCATCTGCTGCTAGATTCCTCAGTCTTGTCTTAAATTACTCCGGAATTGTTTACACCCACTGACGTCTGGCGGTTATTGAACAAGTTGTTTTACGTTAAGTATGAGGGCATATACAGTTATACCACCCATGTATAAAACTGAAGTCAGTTCATTGATGCTTCTCATCGGTTTGATTGGACAACAACGATCAGTGGGCACGCAATCGGTGAATGTGCTATGCCAGCATCGGGGCGAAGCTTTCGGAGTGACGGTAAACTAACAAAATTCGTGGACACTAAGTTATCGCTCGAAAAGCTAACAGCGATGCCTGTTTATAAATATTCTGGCATCCGTTAGCCTAATTTCAAAACAAATGCATGCACATGGGAAGAATTCTGATGTATAAAGTGTATATTTGTCCACTTCAAGAGCATCTGGATGTATTGTTTCAAGAAATTGACAAAAGGCAGATGAAACACACCGATGCCGGAAAATGACATGATTTGTAAGACGATACATGATGTGCAAATTAAGTTACACGACTCTTATTCGGGTGCAGCACCAAGAAGGTAGAAATTAGTTTCCGTACACACATAGCACAAGTTGTAACCGTGACTGCCAAGGAAAAAGCGTCCTGTGATCTATTAACATATCGATCGAGGACAAAAGCAGCAAATGGATTTTGTGAAATCCTCGTTTTCCGATGCAGGATGAGGATCAAATCAGCTGTGCAAGAATTTATCAACATCATGAGCACTCTTAGATTAAGGGGATGGTTAAAATTTGGCATATTTTGGAAGAGTCGATAAACAGAAAAGACCCTAATCGGCAGATTGTCTGTTCAATTCCAGTAGGTTTCAGAGAACAAAACAATATATTCATTTTTTCACATTTACTTACGGGATGTCGTAGTCGCTGACTAGGCGAGAATGTGTTGCCCATGCCTAATTTTTCTAAAGAAGATGGTTGAGCCGCCCTTGTTTCTGAGGTGTAAGCACATCTAACATGCTGGTAGGAAGAAATTGCAGACTATGGACCCTGCGTCAGTGAACAAACGGTGATATATTTCCAAGTCAAGACAGTGAGGGGGTTGAAGGGGAACCCTTCAGGTGCTGATGTTCTCATGCGCCTGTTACTCTTTGTTTTCGATGACAGTGATCGTCATTTTGCAAGGTACTGTCGAAAGTGCCTTGGTGTGTTCCAGTCGTGTCTCGTGTAAATGGTAAATGCAGCTGCCACTGTTATTCAGTGATGGAGGTACTGACTCAGAGTGTGCCGTTACGAATGAATTCAGCCGTCTGAGAATATGCTGGTGCTATGTTCAATGGTGGCCATCATGAGGCAACTCGATAACTAATTAAAGAAAAAGAAACTCAAATATGTACAGGGAAATATCGGGAGTGTGTGCAGTGAGTGAAGTTAATTTATTAGATGTTTTGTCCAAATAAAAACAAATAAATTAATAGGCAGGTACATATAAATGTACACGAACACCAACCTCGCCTCTATTAGAGAAGGCGGGAAAAATAATACAATGTGGAAACATTCCGATTCTCCATTGAACCCTTATTTGCTGCTCCTTCCCTGTTCCAAAGTCGGGTTAGTTCATACCGACCTGGTCGCTTTCACAAGTACAACATTCAAAAGTTACTGTATTCCATCAATTCAGTCCCTTCCACTCATCCTTCGTCCAATTAAAGTCCTGCCTTCATCTCTTCATATAATTCGTTTTGGCTTTTCTCCAGATATTACCTCCATTTCACGAATTTTAAATGTAATTGTGACCATATCTCTCTTCTCAGAACTTTTTGCTCTAACGTACTTGAACTGATATTTATGCTGTATGTAATTTCAACCTGATTGTAAGGCTGGTAATATTGTTCAAGCATGTTGCCATTTAAAGTGCGTCTTTATATAAAAAAACATACTCTGGATTTGTTGTTGGAATTAGGCTTCTCTAATTTTGGAAATACAATTACACTTGAAAAATAACATGTTTTGCATATGGTCCACCACATTATTGTCGCAATTATGTTTCTCTATCTCAGATGAAAAGCTGAAAGATAAAGAGAAAGGTATGTGTTGACACTGCTTCAGAGTTCAGTTGCGGAAATCTACTCCATCATCACAAGCAACGTCACATGCTGTGGTGTCAATCTGTTAGGATGGAAATTGTCGCTGAGCAACAGAATTGCCGAATTGTTACGGTGCAGAAGGAGGACATTAAGCCCTTCCTATCCACACCGCTCTCCAAATGAACATTATGCTCACCTATCCATGCAAATTGTTTCTATTAAATAATCATTAAATGCCGTCTTGAATGCCTCAATTGAACATGACTCCACCACGAATCCAGGCTGTGCATTGTAGTTCCGAACTACTAGTTGTGGAAAAGTCACTTCAACAGCACATTTGCTTCTTTCAAAATCAAATTAAGTGTGCACTCCATTGCTTGATCCTTATATACCAGGTGTCCGTTTCTGCCTATCTGTTTTCATCGGCCAATTATGAATTTGAATAACTCTATTAAATCCCTTCTTCTGTTTCTCTCTCAAAGGATAACAGTGCAGCACTTTCCTATCCATGCTACTAACTGAGACTTTTCAACGCTGGAACCGTTTTCCTCAACATCAACAGAAATTTCTCAAATCTGTTTACATGCTGGCGATAGTGTAATGCTCAGACTGTACACAGTACTCCAGCTGAGGCTTCTTTATAATCAGCATAACGTCCTTACTCTTGAACTCTCTGTCCACAAAATAGACGCCCAGGATCCATTTTGCTTTATAATAATAATCTTTATTGTCACAATTCGTCTTACATTAACACTGCAATGAAGTTACTGTGAAAAGCCCATAGTCGCCATATTCTGGACACGGGGAGAACGTGCACACTCCACACAGACAGTGACCAGAGTCAGAAATCGAACCTGGAACCCTGTAGCTGTGAAGCAACGGTGCTATCCACTGTGTTACCGTGCTGCCCCTTGCTACCATGCTGTCATTATTCACTCATCTGTTCAATTGTTCCGCACCTTCAATGACGTATGTACATATACATGCAGGTCCCTTCGTTCCGTGAAAACCTTTCGCGTTCTACCCATTAAGTTATATTGTTCGGCCATGTTTTTCCCTGCCAAAATGCAGCACTTCATTGCGCTAACGCCATTTGCTGCAAATCTTTTCACTGCATCAAATTTCTATATTCAGCAAAACAGTTCACAGTTGGCAGTGCTTCTGCATCTCCTGTCGTCGACTAGATTTCAAATTTACCCCTACGCAAAGAAATCCAGATCATTAATCCACTTCAGAAGAAGCATATTTTTACCATACGACCCCATTCCATGCATGTCTCCTGGCCGAACAATATTAATTGACACCTGTTTCCAATTATTTCTCCAAAAATACAAACACATTATTATGCCCAGTTCATGAAAATAAATATAAGCCTTCGCACACGCCTGTCCTGTGGCACTACATCTATTATATTTGAAATGTGATGTACGTCATCGGCCTTAACCTAAAAGGCACTCTCTGTTACCTCTTCAGAATACTTCATCAACTCACATTTTTAATGAAAATTCGATTACTACCCCGAATGCTTCTGACTAGAATCCTGTCCACCGTTAAAATTAAACTGAGCGTTGTACATTTTCTCACCTTATCCTTATAATCTTGTTTGAGAAAAGTCGTTATATATGTACATTTGCAGTCGCCTCCCATGAGTCGGGTGCAGATTTAAAGACCATGATAGGTGCCGTTGCGATTTGCATTCTCATTTCTTTCATAACCATGCGCTCATCACATCCGGATTCTCTGCATTGTTAACTTTTAAAACTTTTGTCCAACGATTCCTGTTTATTAGTTTTGAAGACTTATTAAATTGACAGTTACTATATCTGTGAGGTCATCGCTGATTATCCTCATATCATAGGAAAGTGTTGCATTTCTACCGCTCAATGCCGTAAACATTGTGCAGAGCCCACCCAACATGAACAAAACATGGTCGAGAATGCCACAATGTCCAAGTTTGTAGGCCAAAACATTTTCTGAATTCTTTAACAGACAGATGTAATACCGATTGTCAATCTTTGCCTTCTGATGTGCATCAGAACAAGGCAGATGCCATTCACTGCATATCTCGGTTGCTTTCAAGTGACATTACTAGATAGTTCAAGCCATTCTATCCGACAGTCACTACTACCTTTGATAGTTTGGAGATGCGCTCAATGATCCAAGCGGAACTGTGCAAGTGCAATTTCAACATTTAGGCAGAACAGTCCAGGTTCACCAGTCGCCGTTCGCTGGCGCCGTGATTCGCTCAGCTTGCCGCTCGTAAATGGGGGCTGGAGGGGGAGGGTACGGGGTTGGGGTGTTTCTTTGCAGGTGGCATTTTCCACTGCGCAAGCATGTCCCCACGCCCGCTTGTTTCCTGGCGGTGTGGGGTGGCCACAATGGGAAAGTGGCGGGAACGGCGAGTCCTCGTGTCGGCCAGGGTGCCCTTAACAGGGAAATTCAGCTGGCGGAATGGAGAATCCCATATTGTAGCCACACTGCACCGCCAGGAAACCCATTGGCGGAGATGTACTGGCGGTGCGAACAGAGGGATCAATAAGGTGATCTGGGTTCATGGGCAGAAGGCAGGAGAATGGGGATGAGAAAAAAATCAGCCATGATCGAATGGCGGAGCAGACTCGATGGGCCGAGTGGCCAATTTTTCTCCTATGTCTTATGGTCGGATGGTTTGAATCAGACTATTTCACACATGTAGCCGATAACAATATGTATTCACCAATTAGCAGTTTGGTTATAGGCAGGGCCAATTGCTATCGGACCACCTTTCATTTTTGGTCAAAACAAGAGAGCGGAAATCAAGGGCAAGTTTAAGATTGACAACAATTAGCATTGCACTATAATATGGCAGTTGTTGCTGTGGGACAACTTTGTCAACATAAACGTATTGCTGCAGCAGACCCTCTGGGTTCATTGTCAGCGGCCTCATCAATTTCCTTCCATCCAGTGGGATTTCAAGTTAAGAGATGCTCACCACGCTGTCATGGCACGGGGACCAGACAAGGGGCAGAAAATGTCGCTCTCCCTCAGCAGAAATCTCACACAACTTACTCGAACTTGCCCTGCAGTAAACCTCACTATTTCCACACCATTAAATTCCAAATGCTTGAACTGACACAAAATTATGAGGGGCACAGACAGAGTGGATAGTCAGAGACTTTTTCCCAGGGTAGAGGGGTCAAATAGAACATAGAACATAGAACATACAGCACAGAACAGGCCCTTCGGCCCACGATGTTGTGCCGAACCTTTGTCCTAGATTAATTATAGATTACCATTGAATTTACAGTGCAGAAGGAGGCCATACGGCCCCCTGAGTCTGCACCGGCTCTTGGAAAGAGCACCCTACCCAAACTCAACACCTCCACCCAACACCAAGACAATTTTGGACACGAAGGGCAATTTATCATGGCCAATCCACCTACCCTGCACATCTTTGGACTGTGGGAGGAAACCGGAGCACCCGGAGGAAACCCACGCAGACACGGGGAGGACGTGCAGACTCCGCACAGACAGTGACCCAAGCCGGAATCGAACCTGGTACCCTGGAGCTGTGAAGCAATTGTGCTATCCACAATGCTACCGTGCTGCCCTTAAGAACAAATAAATCTACACTATATCATTTTACCGTAATCCATGTACCTATCCAATAGCTGCTTGAAGGTCCCTAATGTTTCCGACTCAACTACTTCCACAGACAGTGCATTCCATGCCCCCACTACTCCCTGGGTAAAGAACCTACCACTGATATCCCTCCTATATCTTCCACCTTTCACCTTAAATTCATGTCCCCTTGTAATGGTTTGTTCCACCCGGGGAAAAAGTATCTGACTGTCTACTCTATCTATTCCCCTGATCATCTTATAAACCTCTATCAAGTCGCCCCTCATCCTTCTCCGTTCTAATGAGAAAATGCCGAGCACCCTCAACCTTTCCTCGTAAGACCTACTCTCCATTCCAGGTAACATCCTGGTAAATCTTCTTTGCACCTTTTAATACTGGGGTGGGGGGGGTGGGGGGGGGGTGGGGGGTGGGGGCATAAGTTTAAGGTCCGAGGGGCAAGGTATAAAAGAGATGTACGAGTCATGTTTTTTACACAGAGGTTAGTGGATGCCTGGAACTTGCTGTCCGAGGAGGTGGTGGAAGCAGGGACGATAGTGACATTTAAGAGGCATCTTGACAAATACATGAATAGGGTGGGAATAGAGGGATACGGACCCAGGAAGTGTAGAAGATTTTAGTTTAGATGGGCAGCATGGTCGGCACAGGCTTGGAGGGCCGAATAGCCTGTTCCTGTGCTGTACTTTTCGTTCTTCTTTGTCCTTTGTTGATTAGAAGGTGTTGTTTCTGATTAAATTAACCGACTTAATGAATTCCCAAAATATGCCCAACACGTTACAAGCCTGGATTGCTCGAGAATAATCTCCATTTCCGTGGGCGAGATTCGGTGCAAAATGACCCCGTGATTTCGACATAATCGTAAACAAAGCTGCCGGCTTGAACGACACTCTATCTAGCACAGTTGATATTCAAGGCTTCAAAAGCAACATACAGTGACCGCAATCAAAAGATGCCTAGCAGTAACTCGACATAGATTATTCGACAGCACCACTCACGTCAAGTGTATTTACAAACCTGAAGGACAAAGGTATCAGATGCTGAGAAGACCACCACGCAGAAATATGTCATTCTCCATTCTCTTCCGTTCGACACTGCCCTTTTTACAATACAGTTGGTGCACCTGCATAACAACAACTGTTTTGATTCAAGCGACCAGCTCGCTACCCTGCACCATGCCCCCTCCAAACGTCGTTTAGTGCAGTTGCAGATGGCTAATCTATACTGAATTTCCCTCGAACACTCACATTTCATGAATAAAGTAAAACATACATCATGTCCTGATTCAAGTCTGTTGGATTGTTCGCCATGCGAAAAAATCACAGTGTCTCCTTTGCTAATATGATTAATAAAGATATGTGGTGGGATTCTCCTCTCTCGTGATCCTCCACATCGGCGGAAGCGCACCAGCCACACCCGCGCTTTTCCCGGTGGTGTGGGATGGCCACAATGGGAAATCCCGGGGTGGGATTCTCCGAACCGGCGCCGGCACGGACAATCGGCGTTTACGCCGAAACGGCACGCAATGCCGTTCTGACGCCGGTTGGTGAAAATCCGAACCCCCAAAAATCGAGCGATCGCGGCGAGGGCCCCACGGCCCGGAGAATCGCGACAGGAGGCCGGACAAGCAATTCTCCAGGCTTCCAACGATGCTGCGCCGAGGATTGGCCGAAGTCCCGACGTGTTTCTAATGTGGTATAAGAAATCGTAAGCCACTCGTGCTGGCTGACGATGCTGCCGGAGGAGGTAGGGGTCAGTCTGGGGGGGATGGGGCCTCGGGCTGGCGAAATTGGTAAGGCGTGGCAGCGGGGCTGCGGGTGGCGGGGCGGGGAAGTGCCCCAGGGTTAGGGGGGAGTACGGGGGGGGGGTGGGGGGGTGGCAGCCACGGTGGCCGGCAACGGATCGCCATGAAAGGGCCGTACCAACGACACAGAAGCTATTACGGCGGCCACGCTGAGGGCCACCCACCCCTTGCTTTGGCTCAGTCCAGGACTCTCGGTCGCGCAGGTGGGTGCCGGATCCTCCCATAGGGCACGACACCCAGCCGCTTGCAGCCACCGCTGGGTAGATCCAGGGCCGCACTAACGGCAGCCCCCAGTGAGGACACTGCAATCCAATGGTGGCCCTGGCCGGAGGGACGGGAGACAGGAGTCGAGGCAACGACAGGGCGGGCTGGTGTGAGGGCATGCGTGGTTGCGGCGTGAGTTTCCATCCGGGGCATGAATCCCTGTGGGAGCTGGCGCTGGGGCGTCTCAGAGAGGAGGCGGAGGCTGCAGCTGTGGAGCGGGCCGCAGAGGGAACGTGGCAGCCGATCAGGCTGGAGGGCCGCCCGACCGACAGGCCCGACTGGTCGAGGAGGAGGAGGTGGGCCAGACTGCAATCTGGGCCTCCTGGTTGGCTTGCTACCAGCCTGTTCTGCCCGCTGCCCACCAGTTGCACCAGGGACGGCAGGGAGACGAGAGGGGGGTGGGATCTGAGGTTCCGCGGTGTTCCGGGACCTGCCCTGTAGGAGGCATCCGCCCGGGCTCGAGCAACTTCACATTCCTCGGGTGCCCGATGGCCCACGGGATTCTCCATGGGACGGGGGCGCTAGCGGGGCCAATCCCGAGGGACGCCTGACACATGGCGCTGCCAGTCCCAGAGGCCCGCTCTGCTATCGACCAGGGTCCGTAAGTTAGCGGCCATTGAGTTCAGAAGTTGGCAATTTCTGTGCCCATCTGTGTGACGCCGGAAGGCATCGGCAATGGCGCCGATGCTCTCAGCCATGGGCTGCTGAGACTGGGCCACGGTGAGGAGCGTCGCTGCAATCTGCAGCTGGGTCTGGCTCATACCTGCCTGTGAGTGGGCAGACCTGTCCTGGGTCACGGAAGTCGCGTGCACAGGTAGCCCCAGGCCTTGCATACACTTGCCGATGTCCGACACCGTCCCCCCATTGCCTCCACCGCGGATGCCACCCGTACGGCATTGGCCTGTGTGTCAATCACGACCGGCACCATTCCCTCCTCCTGCACGTGGATGCACTCCTCCACCTGCGTCTAAGCTGCTGAAAACTGGCCGTCATCGCTTTCTCTCGTCCCTGGGTCTTTGAATGCATCGGATCTGTGGGTGGGTGTGGAAATTCCAGGTACCTGGACACGCCTGGGCCACAGCTCGCTCCTGGGGCCGTGCTTTGCTCCGTCCGTCCGGCCCCACGGCCTGCTGTGCCAGCGCGGCTGTATAGTGCTCAACAGTGAGTGTCCCAGAAGCCGCATTACTAATGATTGCAACCGAGGTGATAGTCTGTCCGACGGTGGAGGGTGCAGGAGATATCTGGGACGGCAGATCTAAGTCTGTGCCCTCATCAGTGGCAATGTTCGGGTCTCCTGTGGCGATCCATGGTTCGATGGTACCTGTGTCACCGTCCCCTGTGTGTCCGTCCTCTGTGAGGCCGTCCTCTGCCTGTCAGTTCCCTGTGTGTCCATCCTCTTTGTGTCCATCCTCAGTGGGTCCGTCCTCTGTGTGTCCGTCCTCTGCGTTCCTTTGTCCTGTGTCTCCGTGTCCTGGATGTCGGTCCTCTGGATTAATCCGCCCCAGGTTTCCGTATTGGGTACAGGCCTACTGTGCCTGCTGCCCTCCCCGTCGCTGGCTGCATCCCTGGGGGACACCGACCCTGACACTGGCTGGGGGCGGGGAGTGCAGGTTGAGCCTGGACCACCGCCGGCTGCTCCTGAAAGACACAACACAGCATGAATAATTACACGGGTGGGCGGGGGGCGGGGTGAGGGACTGGGGTAAGGGGACGGGGTCAGAGGCTGGGTTGAGGGGGTGCGTGGCTGGGTGAGGGGTGGGATGAGAGGATGGTGTGAGGGGTAGGGGTGAGGGGATGGGTGAGGTGCCGTGGTGAGGGGGTGGGGTGAGGTGCTTGGGTTTGTGGTGCGGTGAGCGGGTGGGGTGAGGGCCTCGGGTGCGGGGATAGCGTGAGGGGATGTGGTAAGTGGGTGGGGTGATGGGCTGGGGTGAGTGCCGATTTCCTCGCCGATAAATGGTTTGTGAGTCTACTGCTTAGAGGCTGCAGTACATTTCGTTGGAGGAGAATCCACACTGCAGATGGGTAGGGATGTCCAAGGTGTTGACATGTTGGAACGGCGATTTATTTTGAAACGATGGTGTTATGCAGGATGTAGGTGATCGCTACCCACTTATGCTTATGCTTCCTGAATCGGTTGAGCTGGTAGAAGTCGCCGGAAAATACAAGCAGAGGTAACTGTACAGCTTTCTGCATGACATCACGTTGATGATTTGCATTGTTGCCCATTGGAGTCTGTGATGGAGGGACTGATATATTAAAACCGGGGAAGTAGTGCTATACAGATGTGATGTTTTATTCTGAATGAGATACATTTCCAGAGGGTTTTTAGAGATGCACTAAGAAAGGCAGGCGGAGGGCATTCCATCCTATTCGTCATGATGGTATCGTAGATGTCAGACTGGCATTGGAGATTCAGCACGTTCGCTGCAGAATTCCCAATGCCTGCACTACCCTTTTAGCCAATTAATTGATGCGGCTGGTCCTATTCGGTGGCTTGCCATTTGGATTAATTGTGTGATTTTGTTTTATTGGTTAGCTGGAAATTGAGGCAGATTTTGGTGTGAGTTTCGTGATGGTGAATGGGAGCCTGGATAGGATGGCTGTGGTTTTGCTATATGTTTATGCCCCAAAATGGTACGATGTGGAGTTTATGAGGCGGATGCTTGGGAAGATCCCAGACTTTGAAGCGCACTGGGTGATCATGGGAGGAGACTTTAACGAGTTAATTGAACCAGGTTTAGTCCGGTCGAGCTTGAGGTAGAGAAGGTGGTGAAGGAGATTAAGGAGGTTTAGGAGGTGGAGGGAGGACTTCTCGTCCTTCTCCTATGAGCACTGGCTGTACTCTCAGATTAATCTTTTCGTGGTGGACAAGAAACTGCTGACGGGGGTGGTCGACTCAGAGTACTCGACGATCATGCTTTCAGATCACGCACTGCGCTGGGTGGATTTGTAATTCGGTCTGAGGGGCCCACTGCCCGCAGTGGAGTCTAGACGTCGGGATGTGAGTTATGGTGTGCGGTGAGATGTGCGAAGGTGAGGGCAGCCATCCGTGGATATGTGAAACTGAACAATACGGGTGTGACCTCGGCCGCCACTCTATCGAAGGCGGTCAGGGCAGTGAAAAACGGAGAATTCATATCAATCCGCACACACAAGGAAACGCTGGATTGAGCAGAGAAGACAAGGTTGGTGGACGAATATCTACAGGTGTACAAGAGGTATTCGGAGGCCCAGGAGGCGGGATTTGTGAAGTAGAGGCAGAAGCTCCAGATGGAGTTCGGTTGCCGTCCAGGGGAAAGGCGCAGATGCGGATGGATAGGGGTGCAGTGTATGAATAGGAAGAATAGGGGAGTAGGACGTTGGTCCCACAGATTCAGGAAGCAGGAGGCAGCAATCTTGTCAGAGTGAAGGACGGGAGAGTAGATGGTGTACTGGTCACGTTGGGGGTGAATGCGATATCCGAGGAGGTTTACAGGAGGAATTTTAATCGTATTCTACGTGGGGAGGCAATCCGGCTGTTCCTGGACTGTTGTCGGTCCCCAAGGTGGAGTAGTACCGCGTGGAGGGGCTGGGGCCGTAATAGGACTGGGAGAGATGATGAAGGGCTTGGGAATGGTGCAGGTGTGGACGGCCCTGGGCCCGGACGGGTTTCCTGTAGAATTTTATAATTTGTTTGGGGGGAACCGGGTCCCCTGCTGGTGAGGGTATATTATAAGGCGAAGGAAAAGGGAGGGTTTCCAACCTGCATTACAGCAGGCACCTGTATCCCTAATAATAGAGACGGAGAAAGATCCGGAGAAGTCCTATCGTCCAATATCGTTTTTAAATGTGATCGTAAAGCTTCTGGCAGCGATCCTGGCCCCCTGAATTGAGGACTGTGCCACTGGGGATTAGCAGACGGACCTGTGAAGGGGAGGCAACTGTTGACGAACGTTCCGAGACGACAAATTGTGATAATGATTCCTCCGGAGCGACAGGACGCGACGATGGTAGTGAATGGGACGCAGATATGGTTTTAATCGGGTAGAATGGGAGTATTTGTGGGCAGTGTTAGATAACTTCGGATTCGAGCAGGGCTTTCTGAACTGCGTGCGATTGTTGTATCGGCCGCCGTTAGCGATCATGTGGATGAATCAGATGCTCAGGGTACTTCGGGCTACAACATGGGAGTGGTGGGTCTGTGGAATTCATTGCCTCAGAGGGCGGTGGAGGCCGGGACGTTGAGTGTCTTTAAGACAGAAGTTGATAAATTCTTGATTTCTCGAGGAATTAAGGGCTATGGAGAGAGCGCGGGTAAATGGAGTTGAAATCAGCCATGATTGAATGGTGGAGTGGACTCGATGGGCCGAATGGCCTTACTTCCACTCCTATGTCTTATGGGACCAGGCAGGAATGCCCACTCCCGCCGTTCCTTTTTCCCTTGGCAACAGAGCCATTGGAAATGGAGCTTAGAGCGTCGAGGAGCTGTAAAGGGATTGAACGGGCTTGGATATGGGTGGGGGTTGAGCACAGGGTCTCGCTATACGTAGACTACCTGCTGCTTTATATCTCGTACTCCTGGGAGGCATAGGGGGAATTATTGTGTTCTGGAGGAGGTTGGCCGATGCCTCAGAAAAACGCGAAGCATGGGGAAGAGTGAGGTTTTCCCGGTCGAGGCCAGCGTGCAGGAGAGGTGGTTGTGTAAGCAGCCTTTCAAGGTGTTGGGCGCGGGCGTCTGATATTTGGGAATTCACGTGACGTGGGGATGGGAACAGCTGCACAAGTTGAATAAGGCCGGTGGTCGAACAGATTAGAGGGGGTTTAAGACTTGGATATGCTGACACTTTTGCTGTCAGTCAGGGTGTAGACAGTGAACCTGATGGTGTTACCGACGCTCTTATTTGTCTTTTAGAACTTCCAGATTTTCGTCCGAAATGACTTATTTAAGAAACTCAATACTTTCAATTTAAGGTTGTGGTACTGTTGGGACGGGGACGAGGGCGGGTCGCACGTTGGCCTTGTCAAACATAAGGAATTATTATTGGGCAGGAAACATGCTGTGATGAAAAAGTTGGTATTGTGCAGTGTTCGGCGTGGGAGTGGGTGGTGGCGGCCGCTTGCAAGTGTACGGGATTAGCGGAATTGTTGACGTCGCCTCTGCCCTTCCCGTCGGCCATGCACTCCATAAGGCAATGGTGGTAACTTGGTGGTGCGAACATTCAATGCTGTCTCTCTTCCACAGTGGTCACTGGGCGCAACCGTTGCGACTGCTGTGCGAAACGTTTTCCAGAGAGGGCCAAGCAGATTTTCATTAATCTTGGAATGGTTTAACCGCAGGAAATACCTGCCCGCCAGATAATTATGTCAAATCTTGAATCTGAAAGTTATCTCTGGTTCGGTGATGGCAGGAATTGTTTATGAGTGTCATGAAATTTCCGCACATAATCTCATGCCCGCGGGTAGACCAATACGACAGGAACCGGGGAAGAACAACCTCAGTTTCCAGTGCATGAGTGATCATATCTTATAGGAGAATCGTTTGCGAAATATTGTCAGAGGGCTGCACATATCAAAAGTGGTCGAAGAGGGTTTGCAATATCTTAGGATACGAGTTGTGAATGTAACTACAAAATCGCGACTACAGCACGTTCTGAACCTGATGCGAGGAATTCCGGCAGCAATTCGCAAAAAGATGAGAAGATCAGGTGAGGAGTTGTTAAAATCAACGCTTCAAACTATTATCTTAGCAGCAGTGATAACGATTTAATTTCATGAGCTCCGCAACTCCATTAGCTTGCAAGGAACTGACTAACAAGTCGACCAGCAGCAGGCAGCAGAATTGATATACCTATTGCTTGTTTCCTTATGATTTTGCTTCTGTCTTTATTTCCATACTTCTAAATTGCTCCTATTATTTTGGAAGTAAGACGATGTTGTTGAAAAAATAATTGTCAGGTGTTTGCTTCATGTCGGGGATACAATGCTTGGACTCAAGCAAGATGCTTCTCACTTTTTCCACTTTTGCAATAACATGCATTTCTATTGTTCTTCCTTCGCTTTTCTGAAATGGCCTCTCTATCACCAGGAACAAAAACACAAAACATCCATTTAAATTGCACTCTTAACGCATTAAGACGTCGAAAAGAAAATTTGAGGAGTGAATTGCTTAAAAAAAGGTTTTAAGGCATTTGGGTCCTCTGGCCATAGAGGCCACATGTTGCCTAACTTGTACTGTATACTTCCGAATCCCAAACACTGTATGTTGTCTGCACCCCCACCCCCCCCCCACCCCCCTTCCCATCCCCGTTTTCGCAGGAGAAGGCGGTGAAGACCCGCTGGGACAAGCACACATTGGAGGTGAACAGGCGATTGACGCCAACTCAGCGCACAGGAGTAACATGAAGTGGACCTGGTCGATGGGCCCGCAGAAAGAGCAGTCGCTGAGACGTAGGTCGGCATTGAGTTGAAAGACTGAATTGTGGTTCACTAGGGCACATTTGATTCCCCACACCCACCCAACCAGCACGCTCACACATCTCTGACCACCGTCCACCACCCCCAAACCCCCGGCACCAACCCAACATCGCCTACAAAAACCCACCACCGCCAAACACTCCCACCTCCATCCAGCACCTCACGCATCTCTCTCAATTCACCCAACAACATTTACAATACCCAGACTGCCATCACCATGCCACACCACCGATCAGTCCAATCGTGCATCATACGTTGTGTTTTGCAGAATAACCAAGAAACATGGTCTATTCTAGTGCTCCCTTCCAGGTCCACAACCCCAAGCAGATAGCAGCAACCTATCAGAAATGTACAGTCAGGGCAGCCGGCGAACCACAACCCGATTCACCACGGAGCACCTGTCCTGGAATTGCACTGACTTGTCGACACTTCCTTCTCCAAGGCCCTGCAGCATTTCACGGAAACATACCTCCGCTGGTCCCTTCAGTGACGAGGCTTCTGGGGCACTATCTGTTGCGCACAGCATGCGTGCGATGGTCCGTAAAGTGGAGGCAAGAATTTCCCAGGGGACGGACGGCCGGAGAGGTGGTCGACCCAGAGTCGACCTGACATCCAGACGACATCGGGGTATCTGGATGGAGTGGTCCCCTAGATAGTGGAGATGCATCGGAGAGTCGGAAACATCGTGAGTGGTAGACAGCAACGACCCACCACCTGCAGGTGCAGTTGAAATAGTCCAACCACCTACAAAGACAGAAGGCGATGCCCTTAAAGTATGCCACACAAGCCAACACCGATCGATTGAGGTCCTGGTCGAGGCGAAAGTATCGATCATTGTCCGGATGTCCGAAGCCTGTGACACTCTTTGCGGACAGTGGCTGAGAAACAGGATAAGGCTTCCCTTCTGCAGATAGCCATTATCGAGGCCACCATGACACTATTGTGGCGCTCCAAGTCATGGCCCTTTCAAAGAGGGTTTTGGCTGAGTACGTCAGTGAAATATCCGGTTGCTGCTGACCAGAGTCAGGCACAGAGGGAGGTGGCACAGTCCATAACTGATGTGGAACAATCCCATATGGAGGTGGTCCACCCGCTATTCCCCTTGACCGTGTGCATTGAGACCCTATTCGAGACGGAATCGTGTCTCCAGGACGGGCAACGTCTGGTGGTGGTGTTACCAGCGGGGTTACCTTCTCTCGCACCCCTGTGAAAAGGATAGAGCAGGCGCCACCTGCACCCCGAGTAATGAGAAAGTGATGGGGCCCGTACTTTTGATTCCAGCAGGGGTGGTGCCAGAACACCACAGCGCGTTGGAATACCTGACTACTTTTTCTGGCACATCTGCTGGGCTGTAGTTAGAATGCGGTAGCACCACGCAACCTGGGACACCCGAGCAGCAGCCGAGTCCATACAGTAACGGTTTCTCCAGAAGATGGCCGTCAAAGCGGATCGAGTCACAGGGCGGGAAACGGAACAGACCACCCCCACTTCTAATGTGACTTCCGGGAACCCACCTGGACATGCCGACAGGGTTCATCAAGTCGAAAATGTAGACAGCCGTTAGGTTGGCACAGGTGCAGCATTAAGTATAGTGTTAACATCCAGGGCCCAAACCTTGACTCAAATGTTCACCATTTCACGAGAAACACTTGTTCACATTATTTCAAACTACCCCGGTGGTATATCTGAACGGTGCGATCGATGGCCTGGAAAGGGGTTCTGGTCGGAGGGGATAGAAGACCGGGCCCTGTGTCTCAAGATCAGCATGCGCTCAATTGCCCGGTGTCCCACCCCCATACCGCTGCACCCATAACTCCCGCATCCCCAATCCCATCATCCATACCTCTGCCAACCCTGAGCTTCAATGGGACCGTGCGATGGAATGCTCCAGGTAGGCGATAAAAAGTGCTTCCAGGGCAGGGGTCAGACGTCGTCATACAATGCCCAGCACCAAAGGTTATCGCAGAACGTAACACCATCATCCTCAATCCCATGAACCAGACTCACTGCTACTGTGAACGCAGCTCCCATAGTCCATAGTAACGCAAGTAGGAATCATGGAGGGGGTGGCAGGGGGGGGGTGAAGTTGGCATACGGAGTGTGGTCTTTGGAGGGGGTTGTCGGCCAGTGGCAGCGGGGATGTGGGCATGGATAGGGTGCTCTTGCCGCTTACCATGTCCACAATCAGTGAACCTGGACACGATTAAAACGTACCGTTTGAGATGGCCCAGGCGCAAACATTGTGCGGCCAGGTGTCGCTGATCGAGCCCGATGCCCAGCCCATCCTCCTCCACCCTCATATCCTCCCACTTTTGACAAGACCTAGCATTCATCATCCTCCTGCCGCAAATCACTCCTTTGCTGCACGCTTTTGTGGAGGACGCAGCAGCCTACTACGATATGGGACACCATCCCATTAGAGGGGCCATAGAGCATGCTGCAGGCACGTCCTCCAATTCATCTGCAGTAATCGATGCACAGTTCCATCACGTTCCCTGGTCCCTTCTTCGGCGTCGTTGTAACATGTCTTCACGCCCGCCTGTGGCCTCTGGGTAGTCGTCATCAGCCAAACCTGCTGCCGAAAACCCCTGCCGACCAGGACAAAATCCCTCAGCCGCGAGTGTGCCCGAGGATGTAAGAAACCGTCGAGTGGTCCAGTGTTAAGGCGCCATGCACACTGCCCGATTATCGAGTGCAGACCTGTTTATCTATATATATATATATATTTAATTTAGAGTACACAATTGATTTTGCCAATTAAAGGGAAATTTAGTGTGGCCAATCCACCTACCCTGCACATTTTGGGTTGTGGGGGGGGGGGCGATCCCCACGCAACACGGGGAGAATGTGCAAACACCCCATGAGCAGTGACCCAAAGCGGGGATCGAATCTGGGACCACGGCGCCATGAAGCTGTAGTGCTACCAGTAGTGCAGACGTGCGTGATGTGCATCTCATTGTCTCACCAGCAGCACATGCATAGCGGGGAACCCCTTTCGGTTCGTGAAAGCTGGCCCGTCCTGGGCCAGTGCTCTTAGAGGGAGTTGATTGCATGCGTCCCCCTGGATCTGGTGCATCTCGACGAAAAGGGAAGCCCCGCTCCCCGTGTATTCTGGTGAGTTATGGCATTGACTTCGATATAATATGCAGACCTCGCATAAAGGGCCGATGTGACAGCACAGGTAAATCTGTGCCCCGACGTCCGATATATCCCAGGCAGGTCTCCATTCGATGCCTGGAAGGACCCCGTGGCTTACAATTTCAGGGAAACCATTACCTTGACGACCACTGGAAGCAGGTATCCTGCCCCATAACCCCGGGGAGCCAGGTGCCATGATCCAGATGATATGTATTTCCACGATAGGTATTTCCAGTTCCCGTAATGCAATCACTTCTCTCAAAGTGCCTTTTTGATTTCCCCTCGATTACAGTACACATCTTGGCGACCACTGATGTGAAGCTTTCTACTCTGGAGGTCTCTCAAGTTCTTCATTGGATCAGGCCATTACAGGGACCACTCTTTAATCTTCCGGCACCTGTACCGTATCGCGGAATGATTGAACCATCATGATAAGACCTTTCAGTATCTTCCTTTGGTAGTCTCATTCTCCAGCAGTCCGGCCCATGCGATCCAATTTATTTTAGCCTGGTCAGTTTTTGCAAGACATCAGATTTATTTTCGGTTTGAAAGCGGTCGACACAGAAGGTACACGAGGAACGACACCAAAATAATACCTGAGATCAAGATTTAGTGCCTAGACATCTGGTTTGCTACGATCCGGTAGGTGCTGCTACATAAGTGCAAATATATATTTCCCATGCTTGCCAGGCACTCAAAATAATTTAATATGTACAACTGTCGTGATAGTTTGTCTGCTATATTTACGAAACCGGCAAGATGTAATTAACTCGCAATGTTACAAAGTACATTGAACGTGTCGATTTCAAATTACAGCAGTCGCTCTTCAGATATATTATGAGTCAAGCTGGATTTTAGAATCAGGAAACAACGCACACGAATAAATCACAATTACATGTTCAATATTTTGTCCGTCAACGTGGGTTCTTTGAACCGGTTACCTTTATCTTTTTCGTCCAGCTTTTCCTCTATTAAAATGGACGGCAAGAGTTCAAAGAATGTCACAGAATCACAGAATTTACAGTACAGAAAGGGGCCATTCAGCCCATGGCGGTTGCACCATCCCATGGAAAGTGCCCACGCCACCACCCTATCCCCGTAACCCAGTAAGCCCGCCAACCTTTTGGACGGCGTGGGCCAATCCACCTAACCTGCACATATTTGTACTGTGGGAGGAAACCGGAGCACCCGGAGGAAATCCACGCAGACACGGGGATACATTGCAAACTCCACGCAATCACTCCAGGCCGGGAACCTGGAGCTGTGAGGCAGCAGTGGTAACCAATGTGCTTCCCCTAAATTAAGGCAAGTACTGCACAAGCAATCCTACGCTAATTGTCACTGTGGGTAGAATTCAACTAACGTTGCATTGACAAATATGTAATGATATCGCACTGTACTACAAATTGACGGAAAGTTAGGACCGACGTACAATCTTTCAATGTCTACGCTTGACATTCTGTTTGAGTTGTTAGTTTAATAGAATGAAAACTGTTGGACCTTGGAGCTGTTGAATATTCAGAATAACGTTCATCACATGGCTCACCTAATTCCTTGAGCGACTTTCGGCAGGCAGATAATTCTAAAGAGGAAGACATAAAAATCGTACAATTATTCGTCTCAGCCAGAAAGTCAGGTGATTCAATTTTCAGATTCTGACTGATTGCGAGGAATATCCTGAGCCCACACACTTCATTCCACACTTGGAATTACGCGTGCTTCTAGTCCACTCCATGTTTATCATATCTAATCATTTGACAGATACATTTCACTTGGTTTTCTCTACTTTCCTCCGTAAAATCTCTGCAATTAACGCTCAATACTTTACTGGTCAGTATTTTTCAGACTTAGCGCAGAGAAAATAAAGCTGTTTCTTTTCAGTTGTTCACTGAAAAATGGAGACTGGATTGCAAATTCGATGATCATTGTTTTCTGTGTCGGTGAATTTGCAAGCATCACTTTAAAATCATTGTTAATTCAAAAGTCAATTGCACGTCAGCAGTATCCATCCCCCCCCCCCCCCCCCCCCCCCCCCATGAACGAGGTTCAGCCTGTTCTACATTTCAAGATAGCTTTAAATCTTTAAATTCTGTGGTTTCGTTGCGGCCAAGCGTATTGACAAGTAAACATATGACATTTAACATGCTTTTTATCACCTACTTTCTTTCAGTTCACGTTCTATGTCCACTAACGAAGGCAAAAGACACATTTAAACAACAACATATAACATCGAAAATTATAAACAATTTTCGATCCGAGTAATCAATTTATTTTGCAAACGGACGAAATTATTTTTAACGACATGAAAAATATAGTATCTTTCAAGACGGAATATAGCCGGCCTTCTGTGGCTGGCGGGGATTTATATTAGGTCTTTTGCAACTTCGTGTAAGTTAAAACACGTGGTGTGCGTGTGTGTGTCTTTGGGTATGCTAGTGGATATGTTGAGGTGGAATTTTATTTTCGGTGGCATATTGCTGCTGATGTAATAAACGGTTGCTCCCCTTGCGTCCAATCCATAATATGTCGGTTAGGCACATCGTCTTTCAAGGTTGCATCTCTTTCCAATTCTGTTCCTTTTTTTTTCTCCTCTAGAAATGCACATTGAAGTTCCATTTTCTAAAGCGATGTTGTCAGTCAAGGACACAATCAATGTTTGTGGGCAAAACCGTGAAAACGAAGAGTATTAAGGATACGTTAGCTACGTATTTCATAGGTTCAGTGAGAATCATAATGGAAAATGGGGATTTGGCGATTAGGAAATTAGGAAAGTCCGTGTGATGTTTATGAAAATATGTTGAATACTTTCTCATTTAAAAAAAATTTAGAATGCTCAATTCATTGTTTCCAATTAAGGGACAATTTAGCGTCGCCAATCCACCTACCCGGTACATCTTTGGGTTATGGGGGCGAAACCGATGCAAACATTCAGAGAATGTGCAAACTACACACGGACAGTGACCCAGAGCCAGCATCGAATCTGGGATCTCGGAGCCGTGAGACAACAGTGCTAACCACTGCGCCACCGCGCTGTCCCCAAATGTTCGATACCATTGACAGGAGTCAGCAGGTGTTTTACAGAAAAAAAAATCCCCGAAGAGGCATTTCTCCACTTCCTTTATATGGCAGGTGTGTAAAATGTATCAGCTGTAAAGTTTTATTAATTATTCTAAAATTTAATCAATTATTCTTATTCCTGGCTATCTCCCCTTACAAATCGTGCTGAAGGCAGCCATGAAAAGAGTTCAGGTCAACAGATCGAACACACAACATGTAATTTGATCGAGGCGGCGGATGTTGGCACAATGGTTAGCACTACTGCCTCACAGTGCTAGATAATCATGTTCAATTCCGGCCATGAGTCACCATTTGTGAGGCTTCTGAAAGTCCCCATGTTTACACACTCTGAGAGTTCCGGTTCCCTCCCACAATGCACCATGTGCAGGTTAGGTGAATTGGCCATGCTAAACCTCCCCTTTTTGCCCAAAGGTTAGGCCATGTCAATGGTTTATAGGGATGGATGGGGCGGCGACGTGGACCTAGGTGTCGTGCTTTTCAGAGAGTCGGTGTAGACTCGATGTGCCGCACGGCGGCCTTCTGCACTGTAAGGATTCCAAGATTGTACACATCTAGCTACGCATCCATCCATTCATCATCGATCGATGCACCAAACTATCTCCTGTCCATCCATCTCCTTCTTTGTTTCTTTCTTTCTTTCTATCTTTTTTTTTCTTTCTTTCTTTCTTTCCTTCTGTCTTTCTTTCTTTCTTTCTATCTATCAATCTATCTATCTATCTATCTATCTATCTATCTATCTATCTACCTATCTATCTATCTATATATCTCTCTATCTATCTATATATATATGTATGCATATTTATATCTATCTGTCTTTCTATCTATTTCGCTATCTATCCATTGATCTGTCTATCTATCCATCTATCTATTTGTCTCTCTCTCTATCTTTCTCTCGAACTACCTATCCATAGAGCTGCCATTCAACGTATCTGTATGACTGTTGATATATGTTTTTTTGTTGTACTGTTGATTGTCTACAAGCAATTTAAGAAGTCTTATGACCCGCAATCCCGTGATCTAAATTTGTTTCAATATCTTGCATTCCCTTTCATTCTTTATCCAATTATTTTGTGGATGTCACTATTGCAATTGACCCACAGTATTTAGTAGTTTCCTGCCTCCACCACTGATGCATTCTCGCAGAAAAATGAATCACCAAAAGGGTTCATAGCAGGAACTCATCGATCCTCCTAAACTCCATGTTTTGTGTGCACAACCGCGAACTTACCGGAAGAAAAGAAGGCAGCAGATGAATAGAATGCCCACAACCTAATATTTCCCCTCCAAGATACTCACCGTTGGACGTGGAACTATACACCGTCCCTTCAATGCCTTTGGGTCAAAATCCTGACACTCCTTCCGTAACCACATGGTGCTGTACCAACGCCGCATGGATTATAGCAATTCAAGGAATCGTCTCAGCACCACATTCTCAAGGACAATTTGGGACCTGTAACACATTTTGGCGACGCCATGTACCAAAAATATGTATTCGACAGTGCATTGCTCTTGTATACTCTTTACTCTTCACAAGTTCCGTTAAGATTCATCCTCTCTCTGCATACTTTGTTTATCGAATGTTCACGTATCTGCCAATAATCATCATCAGTTTGGACACCTCGCACAAAACCCATGTCAAGCATATCTTCTCTTGGCAGAACACTCCTGTTTCACCAATCTACTGCGGTCAGTGATGTCCCCCGTTCGTTCTCACATGAACCGAAATATATTATACTCCTTCCCTGTAATGTTCCATTGTTCCTTTGAACTGGTTAGCACAAGTGGATAGACGGTATCAAATTACGATGAATCAGAAATTTTTAAAATTGTCATCATAAATTCCTTGTTTCCGTTTTGAACATAAGTATACACCGATACAGTTCACGATCCAATGTTCCTGTTAAACCACAGTGGACGACTGCCCTGTTACATTTATAGCTCTCCACATACACTTCATTTTCGATATTGATTAACCTTCCCATGAATTTCAACGTTTACCTGATGTGGCATATCTGCCAATTTCCATGCTCCATTTCATATGTATCAACATCCCAAGTGTCTGTCTATCCAACTCGGGTGCACTTGATCTGTTTGTGTCACCCAGTATCTCAATTACAATTCATAATACATCATTGATTGACGTGTTTTTTTTTCAAAAATGTGCTGTGCCACAACTAAAAAGAAAAAGTGCCTCGATCCTTAGCTTCCAAGTATTAACACGCGTTCACAAAATGCTATTTCGGAAGTTAATATACATGCATGATTTTTCTGAGAATCGATTCGTAGATTTTATAATCCTGTGCAGAAGGATGCCATTCGGCCCATAGAGTCTGCAGAGACATCTCACCGAGGTCCACTCGCCTTGCACCCTGCAACTACCTAACACAATCTCAACTTCCCTCGAAAATAAAGAGCAGTTTAGCATGACCAATCTATCGAACTTGAAGATATTTAGGCTGTGCGAGGAAAACGGAGCACCTGAATCAAATCCAGGCGGAAACCCCAGAGAGACAAGGTCTGAATCGAACCCGAATCTCTCGCACCGTGCGGCGCAGTGTTAAGAAATGTGACTTCATAGTTTGGAACGGGAAGTAATGTATGGTACTGTGGAAGTGCGCACCTGCAGCTTCGTGTGTTTTCTTCATATTCGCGAGATCTGCGTTTAAAAGAACATACAGACCCTCCTTGGTGAGAACTAAAAGCAGCAAGATAACATTCAGCCAGTGGCTTTATTGGTAACGACATTGCCTTTTGTGAATGATTCTACACATCAGTCATTGGCTCAGGCGCAAAATTAATTTATTTCCTTGATGTAAGGCACAAAATAACAAATCAAATGGAAAATAGAACTCTGCTGTAAGCAGCGGCAGATTAGGAAAGCATGATCGCATAGTTGATTAAACGGAAATCTGTTGAAATTCTATATTTTAAAATAAGCAAGTTCGTTGTTTCACTAAGATCAACGCTAAATAAAGGTATATGCCAATTAATTCATGACAGAAAGGAGCATCAGCTCAGTTTTGATATTCACTGCAATCCCGTTTAATGTGCATCTCAGATCTGCTCGTGAGAGGAAAGTGTATGAGTAATTATGCTTCTTGATTTTCTCAAGGAATATTGGAGTCCAAACTGTAATTGTATTTTTGTTTAATAAGACACCGAAGTTGAGCATCATTGCACCAATGAACCATAAAATATTGCTGCTACTACAGATCTGTGTTTTTGCACGGAAAGAGACCCTGGATTCTATATTTTGAGGAAAATTTCATAAATCAGCCAGAACTGGGCTGATTTACCTTTCGTCCAAAGTCCATTTCAGTTAATACAGGTAGAGTTGTCTTTTGGGCGAGGTGTCATCCAAACATTGAATTTTTCCAGTGCATTAATATGTCCTTTAGCGCATGGCGTTCCTGATGGCGGTGCTGCCGCAGAATTAGACAAAATGCACGATTCTCCCTGCTCTCCAGCCCTAAAATATACATTATTTTCGTTGGCTGCACAGCGACTCGTACAATAACCATTGCAAGAGAAATTTGCATTCTTAATAGTCATTAGTTATGCATTTTTTGAAGTTATAAACAGGTGTGTGTTCGCACAGTGATTCTGGTACACCGTGAGAAATGGAATTTGTCTCGACAAACAATCCAAAATAGTAAATGAGTTCTGAGTTTTCTAATTTCACTTTAGAGTACCAAATTATAATTTTTTCAAATAGGGGGAAATTTAGCGTGGTCAATCCAATTGCCCTGCACACAATTGGATTTTGGGGGTGAGACCCACGCAAATACGGGGACAATGTGCAAACCACACGGACAGCGATTGTGGATTAAGCTCGAACTCGGGTCCTCGGCGCTGCGAGGCAGCCGTGCTCAAAACTGCGCCGCCATGCCGCTCATAAATGTGTTCTGAAGATGACTGGTGGAAACATAATTTTCTATTATTTAACTAAACCTTGAAGACAACGAATATCTACTGTCTTTCAAAGGAACCATCTGGGTAATAGGGAAGTGACAATACTTTGGTTTCCAATGTCCTTTAGCCAATGTTTTTGATTTTTCACACGTGATCTGCGGTACCTTTTCCCACAGTCCCTGGGCAATCTGGCCATTCTCACTTGGTCTGCAGATTCGGACCATTATAATCAAGATGTGCCGATGCAGGCGTTGGACTGGGGTGAGCACAGTAAGAAGTCTTTCAACACCAGGCTAATGTCCAACAGGTTTGTTTCAAATCACTAGCTTTCGGAGCACTGCTCCTTCCTCAGGTGAATGAAGAGGTATGTTCCAGAAACATACATATAGACAAAGTCAAAGATGCAAGACAGTGCATTGAATGCGAACATTTGCAGATGAAGACTTAAATACCTGCAAATGCTCGCATTCAAAGCATTGTCTTGCATCTTTGAGTTTGTCTATAGTATATTTCTGGAACATTGCTCGTCATTCACCTGAGGAAGAAGCAGTGCTCCGAAAGCCAGTCATTATAATCAAGGAGACGAATTACAAGCAAATTCCTCAGAAAATGCATAACGGTAATTTATCGGTGCTCTTGACAATCAGATCGATAACGTAAAACAAGAATAATCAGGGAACCACGGTGACGCAGTGGTTAGCTCTGCTGCCTCACGGCGCCGAGGTCCCAGGTTCTATCCTAGCTCTGGGTCACTGTCCGTGTGGTGCACATTCTCCCCGTGTTTGCGTCGGTTTTCCCCACAAACAAAAAGGTATGCAGGGTAGGTGGATTGGCCACGCAGAATTGCCACTCAATTGCAAAAAACTAATTGGGTACTCCAAATTTAAAATAATAATCTATATATTGTCAAACGCATGTAACGTAAAACAATCGTCCCAAAGAACTTAACAGGATGAGTCAAGATAAAAAAAAACAGCACAGCAAATACATCGCTATTACGGCTGTTGATGAAACATTTGGGGAAATAGTAAGATTTTAAGCAGTGCACGAATGAAGAAAATTGAGAACGAAAGGTGGAATCGTTGATGCACGGTGTGCAGCACTTTATTTTTCTCATGTATGTGCAATTAAGTGGGCCTATCCACTCACCCTGCTCACCTTTGTGTTGTGGGATAGGCCCACGGAGGCCCCGAATGTAGCAATCGCTATATGGGCAATGACCTCGGGCCGGAGTAGGATGTTGGTCCTCGCCGCGAGGCATCAGTGCTAATCAGTGCGCCACCATGCCACTGTTGTGGAGTTTAATTAACCAATGATGCGTCTAAGAATCGTAAGGCAATCATAACTGAGGCACTGCGAGTGGCCAGCATCAAAGCAATATAGACAACTCGAAATGTAGTTGTCTTTCAACCAGCTGGACAGCCGAACAAGGAAGCATTTAAAAGCAAATACGGAATGCTGCAAATCAAGAGGGCATCTTTTCTGTCCGGACCCATTATTGCCCACTGAGCTGACGAATGTCATTTTAACAAACTTTAGGCAATTTAATACATGGACAACCGAGTTTTGTTGGCCCTGAAGTTTAGAGTTGGTAAATTACGGGACATATACCAGGAATAATTATGTGTAATCAATTTCCGTAATGATTAGTGAGTCATGCAGCAGAACGTAGTCCTGGATGAACTAGGTCAATATTATGAGGGCAGGAAAATTTAAGTTGATATCGGGTGGACATATGGGTTCATATGCCCATTTCGAAGTCAGGACAAGACATCATTGATGCCAAAAAAGGCTGTCAGGGACCGGCTGAAAATTTGGTCAGGGAGAGCGGTATAGACTGGACACCGACGAAAATGGGTTTATGTATGTAATCTAGATATGTGATTTGGGAGAAATGTCCACTTAAGCAATACTGATGCTACGAAATTACACTGCGAACTTGCAACAGGGGATGATTCATTGACTATGATCGTGCAATCAATTGATGTGTCTTCAATGCACACGTACAGATTGCGGCTGCGCATTCAGCAGATTTAGCGAGTGGTAGCATGCCGATTAGAAATAGGATGCGGCAAATAATAAGCCGCAGAGGGCAGCAAGGAAACCACGGCACAAGTAGACCGATAATCCGTTGCAGGTGGTGGGGATTTATCATGATGAAGATGGAATGTTTCGTTTGTTGCACACCTATTGTATTCTGTTTCCGATTTTGATCATTGCAGTTTGCGAACGTGCTTGCTTAAATGAGCCGGGACCAGATTTTCGGGTTACAGACATGAGATTCAGGTAAGGGTTATGGTAGGCGATAACATATAAAGATATTCGGTGTGGGGGACGCATGTTGGTGTTTGGTAGGTTGTATGAAAAGCTACTGGGGTGTTCTAAGGTTTCGGTTTGAGGGTAGGTCACGCGAGGTAGTTATAACACATGAAGGAGAAAGTTGCCTATTTCGGTCATTTGTTTGAAAATGGCACTGAGGGAGCAGACGATCAGCCTCGTGGATGAAAGAAGGGACACACAGGGCAGATGGAATATAACATGATGAAGTCGAGATTAACAGATGCGAAACATCTGTTAACAGTAACAAACAGTTTGCCCAGTTGTGAATCAAAAACAATTGGGGTAATGAGAACGGATCCTATTTCCAAGTAACGTGGTCAGTTCATGACTATTTTACCTGAATCCTTCTCACTCGTTTCTTCATCTGCACGGAATTAAAATGAGTTACAATTAACAGATATGCATTTTCATTTGTAAAGGCGCATACTCATTGTTTCACAAATTGCTGTTCTTTTAACGGAGAAAAAGGATCACAGTCAATGCTTCGACACATCTAAGACATGTTATTTCTTTTTTCTTTCCCCAGGCAAAATAAAGCACACACGTGCTAATTCAATGTCCGAGGCATTCTGTTGGGGCACGTGATACACTATTCCTATATTTAATGACCACAGACTGCGTGAATGCGTGTTAATTTCCTGTTACACATTATTCTCATAGCAATAATGAACGAAAACATAGTTAGCCTTATTCCAATGTTGCAGTAATTAATAACTATCGCAGAAGAAGACATCCGCACCTGAAAGAGAAACGGAAAAAAATAGTCTGGCTTGACTTTGCCAGAGTTGACTATGGAACCAATGTTTTTTGTGTCTTATTAAACGACTAGCCTTTCCCCAAATTATTTATTGCGGGGTTGTTTTTGCAATACATCGCTTCTACTGCTTTGTGACTTCAAGGACTTCAAAGGGTCTAAACAATTAATTAAGCACATTGAAGTCCACCGACGCTTGTTAAGAAGGGTATCTGACAAAGATTTTTAGATGGGTTCTCACTGGATTGCATCAACATGTTCAACAATTCTCTTTGTTTCGCTGTCCTAAATGGTATCTGATGTAGCTCCTATTTCGAAAGGGACGGACACATCTGTATCATCGTGCTTCAGAAATATTACACTGACATTAAATTCAAAAATATGATAGAGTTTATCAACACATATTGTTTAAATGTGAGTGGTGCAGCAACATGTCTACCCGTATTTTAATGCACTCATTGAAAGCCTCTGGTTTGTGCGTACAGCTTGATAGATTACCTGAATGTTGTCAATCATTGATGTTAGATTGGTTACACGACTTTGTCTTTCAACATGACTTTGAAAATGTATCGCGAAATGAATGTTTCATGTGGCACTTTAATTAGGTATGGAAAGAAACGCACAAGGCATCAGTATCTTGGCAACATTTTGAACCCCTAGTGTGGAACATTCAGTAGCTGTACTCAGATTGTTGCACGTATAATGAAAAAAAATGCTTAAGTCTGATAGGTTTTATATCATTCTTGGTGATGCAACCAACACTGCAAACAAGGATCTTTTCGAATGTTTAAAATTTTAAATTTTTTAAAAAATGAGTTCAGTGTACTCAATTCATTTTTCCAATGAAGGGCCAATTTAGTATGGCCAATCCACCTAGCATGCACATCTTTTGGGTTGTGGGGGTCAAACCCACGCAGACACGGGGAAAATGTGAAAACTCCACACAGACAGTGACCCAGAGCCAGGATCGAACCTGGGACCTCGGCACCGTGCTGCCCATCATTTCGAAAAATAATGTTTTCTGTCATCTAGCAAAGGGAATGCAAATATGGTACTCCTGTGCAAAGACCATTGGAGATTCAATTTCAATGCTTTTGCATCGATCGTGCCTTTGCATTGAACGAAACTTGCATTCCTTGTTGTTCGACGGATTCTTATTTGATTGATTAGCCCAATGTACAGATCCGCCAAACTCTGGTTGGGTGGAGTTTGCGCGGAATGTGCAGTGAATACTTGGCATGTCTGTTGGGTCTCTTTGAAAACTCGACATTGGCTTTGTGTGTTTTAGACAAAGGCCTCCTGATGTTTTAACTGAACTACTCTTCTTTACTGGAGCATGTCAGACATCCCTAAGAATCGTGTGCATGGCTACCTCTACAGATGTCCGTCTGTTAAAGAAGGCACATTGATCCATTTCACGTGAGAGCCCATATATCAAAGGTGTTCTCGCACAAGGGACCAATGAGACCATTTCAGAGGGAGAATGTTTGGCACAATATTAATGAAAACGCAGGTATTAATTAAACAAATTGCTGAGAAAAGGGAGACATTCAGAAATATGTGTATTAGAGTATAACGCGGTAAGCATTTGTGTTTACTGATCACTCGCAATTGAGGATGCATACTGAGAGTGCAAAGAATCATCGACGTTACAGTGCAGGAGGAGGCCATTCGGCCCATAGAGTCTGAAGAGGCTCTTGGGAAGAACACCCTATCAAAGACCACATCTCCACCGTATCCCCGTAATCCAGTAACTTCAACGAATTTTTTTTGGACACGGTGGGCAATTTAAAATAGCCAATCCTCTTAATCTGAACATCTTTGGACTGTGGGAGGAAACCGGAGAGCCCGGAGGAAACCCACGCTGGCACGAGAAGAACGTGCAGACTCTGCACAGACAGTGACCCATGCCGCGAATCGAACCTGGGACCCGGAGCTGTGAATCAACTGTGCTAACCACTGTGCTACCGTGCTGCCTATAAGACTGCATGACGATGTTGTCGGCAAGGGTCACTGCGAACCATGATACTGCGACTTAGCTGAGTAGCTGCATACAATCTACTGTTGCACTATTATCACCCACTTTATTTTACACCCTAAATCTCTGTTACGTCCAACACATCTTCTTACCCCACACAAAACCTCACAGCTTTTCAAAACCTCGAAATTCTCTTACCCACACAAATTATCCTCCTCCTCGCACTCAGTATAACTTACAAACCGTGTTGCACAAATTTCGCACTGGGCAAGGGGCAACGTGATGCGAATATTACAATTTTTGTATTGTTTGTATAGTTTGGAACAGGTGGGGTGAGCGTCAATTCTATCCCCTGATACGTGTCTGATTATCTGTTACCGTCAGAGAAGCATTAAAAAAGATATCTCTTTTATAACGTGACTCTCGTTTTCCTATCTTTTCTATTTGATCCGTTGCTAAAAGGTGTGAGGCAGATACGGAGATTCTAGTCTTTGTTGTACGTGAGTAGTAGTTGGTCAAAGGAATTAGGTATAATGTGTGAGCCACCTGAGTGTGATTATGAATGGATGAATAAGTTTACATTTTCATGCGCATTATTTTGTTTTGTTGTGGAGCAGTGAGTTCACATCCCAGAAGTAAATAATTCCGCAGCAGTTACTTGGCTCCGAGCGATGTTAATTACGTGACACTTTGGCAGTATTCTGGGTAGATCGACCATCGCTATCCTCAGAAATAATGACAATCTGATATATTTTTCCCATGTCAGAGGAAAACCAGAACCTTAGTTTGATATTTCATTTGTAAGACGTAACCATAGACAGCAATATGTCATTAATGACACCGCACTGTCTGGAATTTGAAGGCGGCATTAACAACATTGTCATCATCGTTCGTTAATGGGATTTCAGCGTCGCTGAAAGGGCTAGTTATTACTGTCCAGCCTTAATTTCTATTTAGATGAGCAGCATTCTCGGGCACATCAGCGAGCCGCTGGACAAGAATATAGATATGAGACCAAAACTCGGCCAGAACAGACGAGGACAACATCGGCAGGTCTGAAACACGTGTTTATGTTTGAACAGTCGATAATATCTTCCATGAGAAACGTTATTGTGCTTTATGTGAAAATACCGATGCATCAATGTACTCGAAATTCGACCAGTTGGCGGGTAGAATAGGCCCTCCACCTACTAAGATCAATATTCAACTACTAAGCTGGAATTTACAGTTACATGAGAACTGTGTCCATTTGTATGAAGAGGATCACAGATTTCTCGCAAGAAGAGGCAGCGTTATGAACTTACAGGGTCATTTAGGTGGTTAATGACAATTCCACCAGACACTACACCTCGTTGCAATCATGTCCTTCTTATTCTTCTGTACCCGCGTTTCAAATTCATTGTACGTGCAACTGCATATTCATTTCATTTATAAAATTATTAGTCGATTGCATTTGAGCATCCCGTTTCTGACGTATCGGCCGGCGTTATCATTCCGAGTGAAGATCCTCCCCCACCTAACATTCGCCACATCAACTAGTATTTGATAAGAATTGTCAAAGATATTAGTCATCGAAGATATATCGTTATGTATCAATGATAATTATCCAAAGATCACTTATAATTCTCCGGATGCCGATTCTCCCGATGTCGCTTGCTTCCCGCCCTCGTACATTGCTTCGGTCATTATACCGACCACATAAGTCAAACAGCCCTTTCTTAATCGGATTGTCCTTTCCTGAAAGAAAAGTGCCGCGTTTGCCAATCTTTAACATGCGGCACTAGGGTTGGATAACAATCTGGCAAGGCCGTTCATTGTCTCCACCACTAGCAGTCTTGCATGTGAGCGCTCCGACCCAGTCAATCTGATTTTATTCCATGCTTGACGTGCACAGAATTTACTTGTGACTTCGATGCTGAAAGATGCATGAGGTACGAGGCTGAAGGGACGAAATTGAAATAGTTTTATTTTATTTTGTATTGGGACTAAATTAATTTTATCCAATTAAGGGGCAATTTAGAGTGACCAATTCACCTACCTACCCTGTACATAGATAGATGTCACAGATGTTTACAGCATGATGTTATGGGTGAGGGGTTTTCAGAACCCCAAAATGTATCATGGAGTTCAACCAACCTCCCACTTTAATGTATTTTATACTTTTCCTAGCACACGTCTTATTCCCTAGGAATGGGATTACAATTATGGACACGTGGGTTTTTAAACACAAAACAATGTTTATTCCATGAACTCAACTTAACATCTGAAATATACATTGGATCTCTTAACATCCCTTACTTCAAAGATGACGCCGAAAATATTGCAACAGAAAATAATTCCTCAAAATATTCCTTCAAACTTCCAAGAGACTTAACACCTTTAAACAAAATCACATGAGGTAACAGGCTTTATTATTATGAGTTTAAATCACCCGAATGATCCAGGGATAGTCTTTCATGGCAGAGTTCCAGGTCCCTGCAAACACAGACACTGCCAAGCTCTTTTCAAACTGCAAAACTAAACTGCAAAATGGCTGACCTAAGCTTAGCCCCACCCTCTCTCTGACATCACTGTTTTCTTAAAGGTACATTGCTTAAACATCCATGTCTTAAAGGTACTCTCACATGGCAATGGCAACAGGCCCTTCGGCCCTGCTTGTACATGCTACCCGGTTTCTATCACTAGGCTAATCTTAGTTGCCCACATTTGGGCCATATCACTCTGCACCCACCCAGCCCATGTAACTGTCTAAATGTTTTTTAAAGGAAATACTATACCCGCCTCGACCACTGCCTCTGGCAGCTCGCTCCAGAGGCGTACCTCATTCTGTGTGAAAATATTTCCCCACTGGTCGCTTTTGTATCTCTCCCCTCTCACCTTAAACCTTTGCCCTCTAGTTCTAGGCTCCTCTACATTTGGGAGAACATGTTGACTATCTACCTTTTCTATGCTCCTCATTCTTTTATTGACCCCGTTAATATTGACCTACGCTCCAGGGAAAAAAATGTCGCAATCTTTCCAGTGTCTCCTCAGAACTCAGACCATCAAGACCTGGCGGCATCCACGTAAATTTCTGCTGCACTCTTTCTAGTTTAACAATATCCTTCCTATAATGTCTTTGAATTGTGACGGCTTAACCCAGGAAGACAGAGGGAGAACGTGCAAACTTTTCACGGACAGTGACCCAGGGCTGGGATCGAAGCTCTGTCCACGGCACCGTGAGGCAGCAGTGCTAACCACTGCTCCACCGTGTTGCCCCGACAGTGAAAGACTGAGCAATAATATGGCGATTTTAGTTAAGTATTCAGCATTCTATTCTTTCAACAGCAGGATGTCTGCTTTCATACCTCCAGGGGCACAGGCTCGTGGAACGGAAAGGTAATGTTAAATCATGTTGGACAGATATATAAACCAAAAAGATGTTGTTTAATCAGGTTAACCTTACCTATCCGTTCCAGCTTTCTTTCTGTCAGGGTCAACACAATTCCAAAGAGTTCCGATTTAATATAAGAAAAAACAATTAACTGTGTAGAGTAGAAATCGGCCAACCGACGTTAATTTGCTGCGTTTACAAATATGTCATGTCTGAAAATTGCTACAATATTCTTCAAATTGTGTATCAAAGCACTGAATTTGGAAACAAGTTAAGCTGTGTGCGTTGTTATGATTTATATGTAATAGATAGTTATAGATATTTATAGAGAGAGAGTAAGGGAAAGTTGGAGAGAGAAACGGAGAGACGTACGCAGAGAAAGAGAGAGAGAAACCGACAGATCTGCAATGAAACATTAAACGCATGGGCCTCGATTTGTCTTTTTTTTGTAAATCTAAGCGGGTTCCTTGCTCACCTAATCTTTTCAGCGTCTGTTGGCACGCTGATAATTCTAAATCACATAATAAGTAAAAATAAGTATGTTAAATAAATAGACTAAACGATCTTCTCCTCCTAAGGCATGAACGAATCGATTAACATACTCTACCGTCTGAGACTGAGGAGGTTCATTCACTGTTATCAATTCCTGCTTGTGGGATGTATAAATGGTCCAACATATTCCCGACCAGCCTTCGATATATTATGGGTTTCATTTCGATTTACTTTATCAGCCTTAAATGCATCGATTGTCTGCACTTCACTTACTCTTCATCGTACTGATTCTGCAGTACCAGTGCATTTATTTAATAAAGCTACCTCTATAGAATTTTTACTGCTTAATGAAAAACAACGTTTCCAAAATAGTCGCCATGAATTTAATCCGCACAGGTGTATTGCATATCAATAAAAAGTAATTTAAAAAATATATGTGGCAGGTCACTAACGTTCATCCCTTTCCGATTGGAATATATTTCATCCTATTGAATGTAACTATATTCTAAATACCCTTTTTTTCTAGTATGCATCTTACTCATATTACCTTGCCTGTCTTCTCGAATCCCTGCATTCCGTGTTCGTAATTTGAAGACCAAATGCTGCACATTCTCCTATAAGGAATACAATTAATGCTAACGCACTCCTAAACGATGTCTTTCGATTATTTTTACGCAACGACTGTAATACAACAATTTCAGTTGTGTTATTATTCATGTTCATTGATACGTCTCTACAATAGACAGAGAGAAGGGAGGTGACATAATTAATCCAGCACACGAAAACGGACGGAAAGGTCAAATATCGCTTCTGAAAGATTACCGTCTTTTAGTCCACGTATTGTGTCGCCTATTTGAGGCAAAGAAGCATAAAACAGTATTACAGCAACTCTTCCTGTCACAAATCAGTCTCTCCCACTGTGATATGGATACATTATCGCGCTTTTTCCTTCACGCCCATATTGCAGCTTTGTTCAAGCTTGGGCGTATCCATAACCAAACCTTATCCACTGTCAAAGAACAACGAAGGGTACAGCACAGGAATAGGCCATTCGGCCCACTAAGCTTGCGTCACCATGCTGCCTATCTAACCTGAACTGCCCTACACTTCTAAGGTCCCGTTCCCTCTATTCTGATCCTATTCATGTATTTCTCAAGACGCCCTTAAACGTCAATATAGCACCTGCCTCCGCCACCTCCTCCGGTAGCGAGTTCCAGGCATCCACTACACTCTGCGTAAAAAAAGCTGCCTCGGCAAAAACCTCTCAACTTTTCTCCTTACACTTGAAACCTATGTCCCCATGTAATCGAATTTTAGACCCGGGGAAAAAACATCTAACTATCCACTCTGTCAATGCCCCTCATAAATTTGTAGACTTCTAACAGGTTGCCTCTCAAACTCCGTCCTTGCAATGAGAACAGACCGAGTTTGTTGAACCTCTCCTCTTAGCTAGTGTCCTCATTACCAGGCAACATCCTGGTGAACCCCTTCTGTACTCTCTGCAAAGCGTCGATACCCTTCTGTTCGTGTGGCGATCAGAATTGAACACTCTAATCCAAGTGTCGTCCATTTAACTGCGAATGTTCCCAACATTGAGTATCTAATTTCCTGCAAGAATCTGTTGAAATAATTCCTCTTCACACTCAAAGACAGATGCCTCCGGCGTTGTGCACGATTGTTACATGCTGCCCTAGACGGCACAATCTTAAAGAAAAGCATTAGAAATCGAACGTAAAGTGATGACCCCCCCCCCACCACCACCAGCTACAAAGCATCACCAATTCTCGGGAGATCTGTCTGACAGTCCATTGAACAGATGATCAGGTGTCCGAAGTGAAAGGAGCTGCTTTGCTCTCTGTGCTACCTCCTACCCGTAGGTGAAGATTATTAAAAGGTATATAAAACTGATTTGCATTTCAGAGGCTGAAGAAAGAGAACGTATCTATTGTTGGGAAAACAGTGAGTGTTTAACATATTCTTTGCAGTGAAGATGTAATGATGTTAAGTCTGCAGGGAAGGTAAAAATCTTGCCTCAGATAAAAATTCTGAAAAGTACTCTGATTACCTATTTTGGACGAAGAAAAGGATAGAGCAGAGTAGTTTCTAAATGCCAAGGGGTTAGATACAGATTATTCCCAAAGAGACTTGTGAGTTCTGGTACCGAGATCCTTAAAATTCCACGAAAAAGTGCAGAAAATATTCAAAAAGGCCAATGGAATAACAGCATGTATTTCAAGAGGATGGAGCAAAAAGGCACCAAATTATGCAGCAGCTATATCGAACCCTGGTTAGACTCCATTGTAGAACTCTGAGCAGTTATTGGCACCACACATTAGAAAGGATATTTGAGAATTGGAGGGAGTGCGATGTCGGTTCATGAAAATCTGGACTACGGGAGCTAAGTTAAGAGGTGAGATTACACAACCCATCCCTGTTTTCGCTAGAATTTTGAAGAGTAAGGGGTAATCTGGTAGAAATATCTAAGATATTAACAAGGAAAGGCAAAGTAGTTAAAGATAAAGTTAAAGACTTACCTTCCGGGAGCAGAGCGGAACGGACCTGCGCGGGTCACTGCTGCAGGGGAGAGGATAAAGGCAGCGCCAGTCTCGAGGCCTTCACTTATCTTCCGGGGACAGAGAGAAGCGGATCTGAGCGGGACTCTGTTGCAGGTAGGACAGCTGTTTGTCTGTTTGATTATTTCAAAATTGAAAAAAAATCAGGTAAAATGAAGTCACAGGGGACTGTGACCTGATTGGCTGAAAGGCAGACTGGGCTAAATTTGAATATTTGAGGAGTTACTAATTTCAATTTGATTTAAATTACTATTTTTAACTTGGTTTGAATTTCTATTTTTTTTAAATTTGGCTTAGATTACTATTTTTCAGTTGATTTGAATTACTATTTTATAATTCTTAAATCTCACATAAATAACTATTTTAGATTTATCTAAATTACAATTTTTAAGTTGATTTAATTAACTTTTAAAAATGTAATTAAATATATTTTTAAATTTCAATTAGACAACTATGTAATGTGTTGTCAGGTCAAGCAAGATAAATACGCAGGGACCAAGTAAATTAAATAGTATCCAGGAGGTTGGATATAATCCTACACAAAAAGATCTTTCTAAAGCTAAATTTCAAAAGTTTAATTTAAAGGAATAAATCATGGCAGGAGAGCTCCAAGACATGGTCTGCGCCTCTTGCCCCATGTGGCAGGCTGGGGACAGTTCCAGTCCCCAGGCTCAGAGCGTGTGCAGGAAGTGTCTCCAGTTACAGCTCCTGGAAGCTCGAGTTTCAGAGCTGGAGCGGCGGCTGGAGACACTGTGGATCATCCGCGAGTCGGAGAGCATCGTGGCTATCACGCAAAGAGAGGTGGCCACACCGCAGGCTCAGAGTCCGCAGGCAGGAAAGGAAATGCTGACCATCATACAGAGCAAGCGAGCGAGGCAGGTAGTGCAGGAATCTCCTGTGGTCATTCCCCTGCAGAACAGAGGTACCACTTTGGATATTGTTGAGTGGAATGGCCTCTCAGGGGAAAACAGCAACAGCCAAACCCGTGGCACCACGGTTGGTTCTGCTCCTGAGGGGAGGGGTAATAATTGTGACGGTGCAATAGTGATAGGGGATTCAATTGTAAGGGGAATAGAGAGACGTTTCTCTGGCCGCAAACGAGACTCCAGGATGGTATATTGCCTAGCTGGTGCTGGGCTCAAGGATATCTCGGAGCGGGTAGAGGACATTCTGGAGGGGGAGGGTGAACAGCCGGTGGTCGTAGTACACATCGGTACAAACGACATAGGTAAAAAAAAGGGATGAGGTCCCAAAAGCAGAATACAGGGAGCTAGGAAGTAGGTTAGGAAATCGGACCTCGAAGGTAGTGATCTCAGGATTACTACCGGTTCCACGTGAGAGTCAGAGGAGAAATGACAGGATATATAGGACAAATACGTGGCTGAAGGGATGGTGGCAGGGGGAGGGTTTCAGATTATTGGGGCATTAGGACCGATTCTGGGGGAGGTGGAACTGTACTAACTGGACGGGTTACACCTGGGCAGGACTGCAACTGATGTCCCAGGGAGTCTAATTGGTAGAACGGTTGGGGAGTGTTTAAACTAATGTGGCAGGGGGATGGAAACCGATACAGGAAGTCGCAGGGACAGAAATAAAAGACCGTAAGGGGGAAAGTGTAAGGCAGAGAAGCCATATTCAACAAAAAAAAGGGCGACGGTACAAGGTACAGTGACTGAGGGGACCTCAGTGATTAGGCCCAATAATAATAAAATAAAGAAAACGGGAAGTAAAAGCATAAATGGAAAGCGACGCTGCAGGTTGTTACATGAAGATATGGGTTGAACGACAAGGAAACTTAGCAGAAAAGTTAAGAGGTAAAATAACTTAGGAGATCATGGTGATAAGATTCAAAACAGAGGTTTAAAAGCCAACATAAGTGCACTTTACCTGAATGCTCGTAGTATTCGGAATGAGGTAAATGAGTTGATGGTGCAAATTATCGTGAGTGACTATACTTTAGTGGCCATTGCTGAAACATGGTTAAAGGAAGGCCATGACTGGGAGTTAAATATCTGAGGGTATCAAACTGTTCGGAACGACAGAGTGGATGGTAAGGGAGTGGTGTAGCTCTGTTATTTAAGGATGACATCCGGCCAATAGTAAGGGATGACATCGGTGCTATGGAGGATAAGGTTGAATCCATTTGAGTGGGAATCAGGAATAAAATGGCGGAAAAGTCACTTATAGGAGTAGTCTATAGGCCACCAAATAGTAACATGTTGGGGCAGGCAATAAACAAACAAATAACTGATGCATGTAGAAATGGTACAGCAGTTATCATGGGGGATTTTAATCTACATGTCGATTGGTTTAACCAGGTCGGTCAAGGCAGCCTTGCGGAGGAGTTTATAGAATGTATCCGCGATAGCTTCCTATAACAGTCTGTAATGGAACCTACGAGGGAACAAGCGGTCGTAGATCTTGTCCTGTGTAATGAGACAGGATTGATTAATCATCTCATAGTTAGGGATGCTCTCGGAAGGAGCGATCACAATATCGTGGAATTTAAAATACAGATGGAGGGTAAGAAGGTGAAATCAAACACTAGTGTTTTGTGCTTAAGGAAAGGAGATTACACTGGGATGAGAGAAGAACTAGCTAAGGTAGACTGGGATCAAACACTTATGGTGAAACAGATGAGGAACAGTGGAGAACCTTCCAAGCGATATCTCACAGTACTCAGCAAAGATTTATACCAACAAAAAGGAAGGACAGTAGAAAGGGGGGAAATCGACCGTGGATATCGAAGGAAATAAGGGAGATATCAAAATGAAGGAAAAAACATACAAAGTGGCAAAGATTAGTGGGAGACCAAAGGACTGGGAAATCTTTCGGGGGCAACAGAAAGCTATGAAAAAAGCTATAAAGAAGAGTACGATAGATTATGAGAGTAAACTTGCTGAGAATATAAAAACAGATAGTAAATGTTTCTGCAAATATATAAAACAAAAAGGAGTGGTTAAGGTAAATATTGGTCCTTTAGGAGATGAGAAAGGAGATTTAATAATGGGAGATGAGGAAATGGCTGAGGAACTGAGTTTTTTTGGGTCGGTCTTCACAGTGGAAGACACAAATAAAATGCCAGTGACTGATGGAAATGAGGCAATGACAGGTGAGGACCTTGAGATGATTATTATCATTAAGGAGGTACTGATGGGCAAACTAATGTGGCGAAAGGTAGACAAATCTCCTGGCCCTGATGGAATGCTCTGGAGTGGTCCAGGCGGATTGAATTTAGCAAACGTGACACCACTGTTTAAAAAGGGAGGTAGTCAGAACGCGGGTAATTATAGGCCAGTTAGCTTAACTTCGGGAGTAGGGATGATGCTGGAATTTATCATCAAGGAATAAATTGCGAGGTATCTGGATGGAAATTGTCCCATTGGACAGATGCAGCATGGGTTCATAAAGGGCAGGTCGTGCCTTACTAATTTAGTGGATTTCTTTGAGGACATTAACAGTGCGGTAGATAACGGGGAGTCAATGGATGTGGTATATCTGTATTTCCAGAAAGCTTTTGACAAGGTGCAACACAAAGGGTTGCTGCATAAGATAAAGATGCATGGCATTAAGGGGAAAGTAGTAGCATGGATAGAGAATGGGTTAATTAATAGAACGCAAAGAGTAGTGAGTAACGGGTGTTTCTCTGGTTGGCAATCAGTAGCTAATGGTGTCCCTCAGGGATCAGTGTTGAGCACACAATTGTTCACAATTTACATAGATGATTTGGAGTTGGGGACCAAGTGCAATGTGTCCAAGTTTGCAGACGGCACTAAGATGAGTGGTAAAGCAAAACGCGCAGAGGATACCGTAAGTTTGCAGAGGGACTTGGATAGATTAAATGAATGAGCTAGGGTCTGGCAGATGGAATATAATGTTGACAAATGTGAGGTTATCCATTTTGGTAGGAATAATAGCAAAAGGGATTATTACTTAAGTGATAAAATATTAAAACGTGCTGCTGTGCAGAGACCTGGGTGAGTTAGTGCTTGAGTCGCAAAAAGTTGGTTTAAAGGTGCAACAGGTGATTTAGAAGGCAAATGGAGTTGTGTCCTTGATTGCCAGAGGGATGGAGTTTAGGGCTAGGGAGATTATCATAGAATTTACAGTGCAGACGGACGCCATGCGGCCCATCGAGTCTGTACCGGCTCTTGGAAAGATAACCCTACACACAGTTAACACCTCCACCCTATTCCCATAACCCAGTAACCCCACCAAACGCGAAGGGCAATTTTTGGACACTAAGGGCAATTTATCATGGCCAATCCACCTAACCTGCACATCTTTGGACTGTGGGAGGAAACCGGAGCACCCGGAGGAATCCCACGCACACACGGGGAGGATGTGCAGACTCCGCACAGACGGTGACCCAAGCAGGAATCGAACCTGGGACCCTGGAGCTGAAAGGGTTGGATTACGATGAGAGGTTGCGTAGACTGGGACTGTCCTCTTTGGAATTTAGAAGGATGCGGGGGGGGGGGGGGGGGGGGGCGGGGGGGGGGGGGATCTTATAGAAACATGTAAAATTATGAAGGGAATAGATAGGATAGAAGCGGGCAGGTTGTTTCCCCTGGCAAATGAAAGCAGAACTAAGGGGCTTAACATCAAAATAAGGGGAAATAGATTTAGGAATGAGTTTAGGAGAAATTTCTTTACCTGAAGGGTAGTGAAACTATGGAATTCCTTGCCAGTGAAACAGTTGAGGCTCCTTCTTTAAATGTTTTTCAGGTAAAGACATATATTTTTTGAAAGAATAAACGGATTAAGGGTTATGGTGTTCGGGCCGGAACGTGGAGTTGAGTCCTCAAAAGATCAGCCATCATCTCATTGAATGGCGGAGCTGGCTCGAGGGGCAAGATGGCCTACTCCTGCTTCTAGTTCTTATGTTCTTATAAACGAATTCCACTGATTGTAGAATCTAAAACTAGGGGTTCAGGTCTGCAAACTAGGGCGAGACCGTTGAGGCGAGATGTTATGAAACACTTATTCACTCATGGGGTGGCATAAGTATAGAAATCTCCCCCATAAACAGCAGTTGAAGCTGGAACAGTTGTTGCATTTAGATACGTGAAAGATAAACTTTGTTGATCAGATATGTTAAGGGATATTAGTCAAGGACAGTTATGTCGAGATCGACTGCAAATCAGCCACGACATGATTAAATGGTGGGCAAGCTCGAGAGGCTGAATTACCTACTCCTTTTTCTATATTCATATTTTCCTATTTCCTGTAATCATATGGACCCCGGAAGAAAGGAAATAGGCACCGGAGGCCTGAACTACAGAAAGTCCTTGCCTATATCATCCCTCTGAAGGAAAGATCCCGATCCGTTTATTTTATGATCATTTTAATTCATTTTTCTCCACCTTTCCACTTCTACCTGATTTGTCCGTGTGTGCTTTGAAAGGGTGGAGAGAGAGAGAAAAATGGCAATTGGTGGTAGATATCAAACTACATTTCGATATGTTTAATACAATATACTGTACACATTAAAAGGCTAGTCGTGTTTTAAATATATAAAGCTGGTGACTGCACTTTATTGGATTCAACTAAAGACGAGTTTTGAAATAGATCTAATTTCGCTGAAGTTGCGTCCACCAGCCAAGTGGGTTGGAATTAACGGCGCACTTGCCAAGGATGTCGTTACAGGTTGGACAACGCATGCTGTCCTAGCCATCAAAGTCAGCAGATTGTGAAATAAAGACAATACACTTTCAATTGTTAAGCGTGTGAATCTAAGTCAAAGAGCTGTGCACCTTTGCATATCTTGTTTCCGTTGTGGATGTTCAGTATTGACGCACACATTGATGAGTCACTTCATTATCTTTGTATTGTTTTATTGAGCACATGGTGTTACATTTGAGTCATGGATTGTTAGGCGGTTACAGTACAGACAAGGCCCTTTAGCCCATGGCAATAGTGGCAGTCAAAAACATGGAACTATTCTTATACATTCTTCCAGCACTTGGCCTTGGATGTCTTGGAATCTCAGGTGCACATCTAAGTCCTTCTTAAATGTTATGAGGTTTTCCTCCACCACCCCTTCAGGTGACGCGTTCCAGACTCCCCCCTACCCGATGAGGGAAAATGTTTTTTCCGCACATCTCCTCTCAACATTGTACCGCTCGCTCCCGGGACATTGATCTCTCCACCAAGCAGACATGTTAATTTCTATGTATTCTATCTATGCCCCACATAACGTCAGACACCGGAATCATGCACCACCAACCTCCACCGTCACTCTCCTCAGTCTATCTAATCTGTCGTCATGACTAAAACTCTCCAGTCCAGGCAATATCATTTCAAATCTCCTCTGCACACTTTCAAGTCCCATTACACACTTCATATGTTTCCAGAACTGCACCAATACTGGAACGGATGCACGGGCGATTCACCAGGATGTTGCCTGTGATGGAACAGTTACTTTTCGAAGAGAGGCCGGATAGGCCGGATAGGCTTGGTTGTTTTCGCTGGAGCAGAGAAGACCTGGACTGGTGACCTGATCGAGGTGTACAGGGTTATGAGAGGCATCGGCCGGGTGAATCTGGAGCACTGTTCCACTTATTTGAAGAGCCAGTCACCAGGGGACACACGTTTAATATGTGGGGCAGTAGTCTTGGAGATGTGAGGAAAAACGTTGTTTCCCAACAGGGGTTGACGGAGTTGAAGGCACGGCCCATCAGGGTGGTAGAGGCTGGCAGACTCGCATGCTTTAAAATTTGCCTGCCTGAGAACGTGGCACGTCGTAACATTCTAGACTATGGGTCAAGAGCTGGCAAAAGGGATTATGTAGACAGGTCACGTGGCTTTCATGCATCGGTACAAACTAGATTGATCGAAGGGCATCTTCACTGTATCCCCTGTGATTCTATGGATCTATCTGTGGCATAATGAACGCTTTACGCAGTTTCAGCATATATTTCCAGCACTTAAACTCTTCGGTTCGAAGAGCAAAAGCAACGATACCATATTCCCCTTGACCGCTGTATTCAGCTGCTCTGCTGCCTTCAGCGACCCGTGCACATGCGCACCAATGACGGTCTGAACCTCGGTGTATTCTAGAGTCTTGCCGTTCAACATATCTGCCCTGGGGCGGCATGTAGTGCAGTGGTTAGCTCTGGGACTGCTGTGTTGAGGACACGGGTTCGAATCCCGGCCTAGGTCACTGTCCGTGTGGAGTTTGCACATTCTTCCCATGTCTGCGTGGGTTTCACCCACAAAACCCAAAGGTTAGGTGGATTAGCAACGCTAAATTGCCCCTAAAAAATTGGGGAAAAATTAAAATTGGATAAAGAAAAAAAAACGTGTGCCCCAACCGGTTTTCTCCAGACCAAATATGTCACCTCACACGTATTCAGATTTAAATCAGTTGGCCACTGATTAACCCAGCTAACCAGTCCGTCCATATCTCCCTGTCATCTATGGCTAGCAACCACACTATTTGCCAGCCCACCAATCTTCGTATCATAATGTCTGAATCATAGTAGGGTGCCACAGTGGTTAGCACTATTGCCTCACAGCGCCATGTTCGCGGATTCCATTCCTTTCCTGGGTGACTGTCTGTGTCACGTGTGCCTTTTTGTCCCCTTGCCACCTTGCGTTTTATCCATTTGCTCTAGTTTCCTCCATCAGTCCAAAGATGTCCAGATTATTTGAATTGGCGTTGCTAAATTGCCCCTTAGTGTCCAAAGATATTCATGTGAGGTGGGGTTACGGTGATGGGGCGGGGAGTGTACCGAAGCAGGGTACTCATTCAGAGGGTGGGTGCACACCCATGCAACATAGAACATACAGTTCAGAAGGAGGCCATTCGGCCCATAGACTCCGCAACGACACACTTAAGCCCTCACTTCCACCCTATTCCCGTAATCCAATAACCCCTCCCAACCTTTTTGGACACGAAGGCCAATTTAGAATGCCCAAATCACCTTACCTTTGGACCGTGGGAGGAAACCGGAGCACCCGAAGGAAACCCACGCAGACACGGGGACAACGTGCAGACTCCGCAAAGGCAGTGACCCAGTGGGGAAACGAACCTGAGACTCTGGCACTGTGAAGCCACAGCCATTTCCACATGTGCTACCGTGCTGCCCATAATGGGTCTAATGGCCTCCTTCTGCACTAATGGAGTGTTATTGTACTACTCTATCGTTCTTTTTTGTATAGTGTGCTTCATTACTTCAGTCTTCATCACCTCGCAACATTAAACACTGTTATGTTGCTATATGATTGACGTTAGCTTGGATTGTTCCCTCAGGCTGCAGATTAACCTCCAACAGTACATCCTTGAAGAGCCCTCAAATATTAATCACTTCCACTGTTAAAACTAGAGAGCAGTCCTGTGCAGGAAGACGACCATTCAACCTATCGATTCTTTCTCATAAACAGTCATGAAATTTCCTCTTTGCACTCTCTTCGCAGTTAACTGGAATGTTTGTCCCGACCAGCTTATTAATCGTTGCTTCCAAAGCAAATTCTATTTGTTACACTGTACCCTATCTTGTACGAAAACACACATTCTAATACATGCAACAACCGTCTCTGTTCGGAACGGCAATACCGCTGAAGACTTTAACAAATCACAACAAATTACGATTTTTTTTTTGAGTCGGTAGTTATCTGGGAATGGAAATTTCTACCCTGATCAGTGTGAACTGTCATGATTCCCACGTAAAAAAAATCATCTTATTATTTGGAAAAAAATTAATTATGTGAACACACGCAAACTGCTTACGCTCTTTGCATAATAACCAAGAAAAACATGTGGTAGCATACAGGCGGTGTTTCAATTGACGCCTTCTTTCGATGAAATGATCACACAAGCAAAGTTTACACTTTGGCTCTACTGAACAGTTTACAGCATCGATGAAAATGAATCGATCAGTGAACAAAGGGGAATAGTGTTTATTCAGAGATCGACGAGAATTACCAACTCGCTGAACCGGCAGTAAATTCAGCGATAACATAAAAACGATGTAGCTATTGTTCTCACCAGACTTTTGAATCAAGTTGCTGCATTCTATAAATTATGAAAAGGAACGGATCAATACTGATCTACACGTGTTACGGGGCAGTAACGAGACCTTAGCCGTTATGTGTTAGAAAGAAATCCACGTGTTTTAACAGCATGAAACAGTGCATGCATTGAGGATTAATCTCAAGAGCGGTTGATGCAGAAATCGTGAGGTTAATTGTAGTCTTGGGATACAACTGCATTTCATTTATCTTTTTTCTGAGCACCCATTTGAACAGTATTTTTTTTTCTGCAAATGTGACACATTTGGCACTCCTCAGCCCTGAAGAAGAGTTAGGCAGTTTCGAAACGTCAACTCTGTTTTTCGCTCCACAGGTGTTTGTATCGCTCTCGTTTTCAGGAAATGAAATGAAATGGGAATGAAAATCGCTTATTCTCACAAGTAGGCTTCGAATGAAGTTACTGAAAAAAGCCCCTAGTCGCCACGTTCCGGCGCCTGTTCGCAAGGCTGGTACGGGAAAATGTCTTTGAAAAATATAGCATTACAATGCGCGAGACTTACCTACAACTCCTGGTTTATCTCCGTACTCATTGAACTTTGTTTCACTGGGGCTTATTGATTTCACGTTCGGTGAGATGTGAAAAACAGTCACATTCAGCTGATCTATTGAAGAGAGCACTTTTTTCCATGTTTCGTAAAGGCGGAAAATGGAGCCCAAACTGATTGGTTGCTTTGCTGGACGAGTTTCACGGCTATGAACGGAGAAAGCCGAGTTTTTAGTTTTGTTAATAATCTTTATTGTCACAAGTAGGCTGACATTAACACTGCAATGAAGTTACTGTGAAAAGCCGGTTCGGGTACACTGAGGGGAATTCAGAATGTCTAATTCACCAAACAGGACGGTACTTGTGGGAGGAAAGCGGAGCACCAGGAGGTAACACACGCAGACACAGGGGAAAACGTGCAGACTCCGCACAAACAGTGACCCAAGCGGGGATCGAACCTGGCAGCCTGGCGCTGTGAAGCAACATTGCTAACCACTGCGCTATCGTACCGCCCACGTTTGGTATTGTGACTCCAGATTATTGAAAACGCTTTACATTTGCACTAATGTGATAGACTCCCTTCGTGTCCATAATGGTCATATTTGTAGAACATTCACCACGAATAAGTTATTTGCTTTGCACGAACATTCTCTACTTTTATTTTTTAATTTTGAGCACTCAATTTTTTTTTCAATTGAGGGACATTTTGTAACGCGGCCAATTCACCGATCCTGCATATTTTTGGGTTATGGGGGTGAAACTCTCGCAGACTCGGGGAGAATGTGCAAACACCACATGGAAAGTGACCCAGGTCGGGGATTCAAACACGAGTCTTCAGCGCCGTAGGGAGCAATTCTAACCACTGTGCCACCGTGCAGCCCCTAGCATTCACTACTGAATGTGACAGGACTGCAGAATCTATATAGGATCCTCTAATTCTAAAATTGTGTCAGTGCTGCTTGGCACGTAACTGGCCTGCGTTGTAGCAAAGCAGATTGATACTTATTTTGATTCACATGCCAGTTCGATGTATGTTACATTTACCACGGTTTCTACAAACAATACATTGAAGGGTTCCCGCTATCAGACGCCAGGGCCTTGTCTCCACAAAAACTGTTTTGTGGTAACTTCAAAAGATACGCTCATATGCATAAGAATAACTGCTGTAGGTAGGTTGGCAACAATTAGATCATGTATCTTTTTATTCCCTTCAACAATGTCGCAGAAACATCAATGCCCTTCAGGAGCCAGCCTGCACCTTATGCAGTGGTGCATCTGAGTCATACTAGTTGCGGGAATGTCACTTTAAGAAATGTGTGTCTGTTCAAGTGGCTGTAGTGATGTCAGAGTGTGGGTGGAGCTTAGCTCTGGTTCAGCTTTTTAGTTTCGCTTTGAGGAGACGCTTGGGTGTGTCTGTGTGTTTTGGTGTCGTTTTAGTGTTGGAGCTGAAGCCAGCCAAAGCAGGTGTAATTTCAATCTCACTGCCATCCAAAAACTATCTCTAGATCATTTGGTGAATTCAGAGTGATAACTGCTCTCAGTAGAGAATCTAAACTTGATGTGCTCCTGTAAAATGGGATTTTTGTCCTTTGGATGTTAAAAGGAAAGTTTAAGGATTACTTATAGTGTTATATTCTTTGGGGGGGGGGGGGTGTATTTGCATTGATGGTTGCTAAGATGTTCACTGTATGTTTTAAAGAGGTTAACTGAGTTCATAGAATAAACATTATTTTCCTTTAAAAATGACTTTAAAATTTCTGCTTCACCAAACCTGTAGAGTGGGCCGTGTGCTCCCCATCCCACAGTCTAGTAAAAGTCGTGGGTCAGATGAACTCCATGATACACTTTGGGGTTCTCTAAACCCTGGCCCATTACAATTGGGGGCTCGAGAGGGATGAAAGTCTATCTATTGGATTGGCTAGTGAACTTGACGACAGTGAAAGGTGAGCATATTGTGGTTGCGGTGAGGTATTTCAGTTTAAGTAGGGAATGTGCGGTTGACAATGGTTCTTTCAGAGGTTCTGAAGTTTTTGGGGGTCGCACGCAGTACCTTATAGACAGAGACTGAAAACAGTCTTTTGGAGTTGGCAAAAACATTGCAGTTAACATTACCTGACAAAATACAAAAGGATGAGGTAATTATGGCGATGGATAAGCGTTTAAAATGACCTGACATACAGTTTGACTAATTGGAAATAGAAAAAAATCAGTTACAAATTAAACAACTGGAACATGAGAAAGAATTAAAACAGCTTGAATACGAAAGCGAGAGAGAGAGAGGAAAAAGAAAGAAATAGAGAGGAAAAAGATAAAGAGAGAGAGTTTGAACTTCAGATAATGACGATGAAACATTACAGTCAGTTAAACTCGGGGGAAGTAAATGGAAACGTACAGTTGGAGGATTGTGATGAGGATAGTGAGAAAGGGCGTCATAGTCGAAGGATTGGTGGGGATCTATTTAAATATGTCCACGCAGTGCCAAGGTTTGTTGAGAAGGAGGTAGCAGCATTTTTCATTTCATTTGAGAAGGTGGCGAAACAAATGAAATGGCCGCAGGATATGTGGGTATTACTTACTCAAACAAAGCTGGTAGGTAGGCTAGTGAAGTGTTTGCATCGCTGCCGGAGGAGGTATCTGGAATGTATGTGGAGGTGTGGGTGAAAAAATGCACCTTAGGTGCATATGAACTAGTGCCTGAAGCCTACAGACAAAGGTTTAGAAATTTAGGGAAAAAATTTGGTCTAACATACGTGGAGTTTGAAAGGATCAGAGTAATTTTGATAGGTGGATAAGGGCTTTGAAAATAGATCAAACGTATGAAGCTCTCAGAGAAATTATACTTTTGAGGGAGTTCCAAAATTCAATTCCTGATGTGGTGATAACTCCCGTGGAAGAGCAGAGGGTTAAAAGCGAGGTTAGTAGCAGAAATGGCAGATGATTATGAATTAGTTCATTAATCAAAGCTTGGTTCCCGACATCAGTTTCAGCCTGTGAGGGATAGAAACTGGGGACAAGAGAAATTCTCAAGTGGTAAAGGGAACGATGATCTGATGGGAGATAATAAGGAGATGTCCCTCAGGTTAAAAAAGGAAGCCAGTAGGGTGGAAGAGACATGACAAGTTTAAAATGTTTTCACCGTAATAAACTAGGACAGGTAAAGTCACAGTGTTTGTGGATGAAGAAAACACTGCGAAGGCTGAAATGGTAAAACCGGAGAAGCCAGTGGGGTTTGTCAAAGTTTTAACGGAAAGCCTAAGTGAAGCGCAGGAGGTGCAAAAAAATTGTACAGCCTGATCAAGAAGTGGTTGATAAGAAGGTGCCAGATCTCTTCAAATAACTCTGCTTTTGTGGGTAAAGTTTACTCGTGTGTATCAGGAGGAGCAGGTAAAGCAGTCATAATTTTAATACATGCGACAGCTAGTTAACCTGTAATGGTAAGAGATTAGCAGTTAAGTCGTTTTGAAGGAATTTTGCCTGAAAAGGTGGTAATATGTGGAATTTAGGGTGAGAAGAGTAGTGTTCCATTAAATAAGGCAAGATTGAAAAGTCCAGTGAAGAGTGGTGAAGTGTTAGTAGGAGTAATACAGAAACGACCTTGTCCAGGAATACAGTTTATCTTGGGTAATGATATAACTGGATCGCAGGTGGCAGTCATGCCCACTGTGGTTGATAAGCCCGTGGAAAATCAGACAACTGAACTGTTGAATGCCGAGTATACTCGGATTTTTCCGGATTGTGTAGTATCATGGTCGCAAAGACACAGGTTAAGACAAGAGCAGAAATCAAAGAGTGAACATAAAATTGAAGTGCAATTATCAGAAACGTTCTATGATTAGATGGTTGGAAAAGAACAAGAACAGGTGGAGAATGAGGCGGATATTTTTAGTTCAGGATAATTGGCGAAGTTACAACAGAATGATGTAGAAATAAATCGTATATGTCAGAAAGCATACACGGATGAGGAATCAGAGTGTATACCAGCGTGTTATTACCATAAAGGTGATGTGTTGATGTGAAAATGGAGACCTTTACGTCTGTAAGCGGATGAAAAGTGGGCAGACGTTGATCAAGTAGTATTGCCGGCATGGTATAGAAAGGACGTATTGCGTGTTGCACATGAGGTACCAGTGGGAGGTCATTTGGGAGTAAGGAAAACTTAAGCTAAAATCCCAAAACATTTTTATTGGCCAGGACTACATACAGAAGTAGTTAAGTTTTGTCGATCATGTCATACACGTCAAGTGGGAGGGAAACCTCAAGCAGTGATTAAACCGGGGCCCCATTACCCATTCCAGCATTTGAGGAACATTTTACAAGGGTCTTATTTGATTGCGTAGCACCGCCTCCTAAAACGAAATGTGGGAATCAATATCTTTTGACTATAATGGATGTGTCTACTACGTTTCCAGAGGCCATTCCAGTACGTAATATTACAGCTAAAAAGATTGTGGAGGAGTTAATGAAATTCTTGACTAGATATGGACTGCCCACAGAAATAAAATCGGATTACGGATCAAAATTTACCTCAAAGTTATTCAAAGAAGTCATGGATAGCTGAGGAATTAATCAATTTAAACCAACTGTGCATCGTCCAGAATCGCAGGGGGGCGTTAGAAAGATGGCATCGAACATTAAAGACAATGTTGAGGGCTTATTGTCCAGATTATCCAGAGGATTGGGATAAAGGAATCCATTCGTATTGTTTGCAACTCGGGATGCACCTAATGAGCGAACTAAATTCAGTCATTTTGAACTAATTTCTGGTCATAAGGTAAGAGGACCAGAAATAGTTGAAGATGTAAATTCAAGTTCCTCCATCCCCCCCCCCCCCCCCCCCAGTACATTCCATGTCTCTGAAAACCTCGACGCTTCCTCCATATTGTGTTTAACAGAGTGCAATTCTGATTAATTATCTGGCAGGTAGGTAATATTCGTCTGTTCTGCTGGTGGGGAAGAACACGCCCAGTGCTGGTGATCGTGGTTATTGGGAAAATATGGGTGTGGAGTTACAGGCACAGTAAGAAAATCAGACTTACTGCCTGAATGATGCTGACCTCTTTCTGCAAGCAATTTAAAATTGTCTCATGTTTACCTTTATATCGATGCTTTCAATTCCAGATTCGCTTTGGATTGAAACTCTACTTGCTCTGGTGGAATTCTTATGCGGGTCCAGTGAGCATTATCCTTGTACTTTGGATTACTAGCACAGTCAAAATACCACTGCGTCTCCTCGAACTGTTATTCCTGTGCAATGCTACCTGAAACTAAATTTCTGTTGCATTAGAACTCTACCAATGAACGTGGATAAAATGTTGAGATGGTTATTAATTGGATTCCGATTATTCGGCATATTCTGCTGCTGATGTGACTTGGAAGAATTGCACCTTCTTAGCTGCATATGTGATTGCGTTAAAGATGTGCTTGTACACTTGAAGACGGAGTTTAGCGAGTTATGAAGCATCTCTGTCATATTGTCAGAGCCAAAACAGTTGCACTATCCATTGCATTTAATTACAATTGAATGAAATTGCTGACTTGCACTTGGGAAAAGAGGGGCAACAAGAGGAGGGGAAGGTTTTTATTCAAATATGGATGACTGTCTCTAAGATTATCGCAGACGTATTTCGCATTATTGTGCTGCAAAGTGTGTCTTAGACTGTTCATATTGATGGACGTTACTGATGGGATACTGTTGCATTTTTGTCTTAACGTAAGATCACCGTTAATTACAAATGTGAAAAGACTGCCGCAAATTGTTACCAATTTGTAGGAGAACAGTCAAAAAGATTTCCGAAGACATTTGGCGGCTCAATAATATTTTTTTTTAAATTATGTGTGGTGGCTAACTGTATTTTCAACCAGATACGATTGCATCAGTTTAATTAGGTACCTTTTTCTTTTTCTCTCAGCTTTTCATCTGGGAGGAAACAATTTAATTACTTAAACAGCTCGGTAGTTGGGAATCTCGGTCGCACAGTGGTTAGCACAGTTGCTTCATAGCTCCAGCGTCCCAGGTTCCATCCCCGGCTTGGGACACTGTCTGTGTGGAGTCTGCACGTCCTCCCCGTGTCTACGTGGGTTTCCTCCGGGTGCTCCGGTTTCCACTCACAGTCCAAAGATGTCCAGGTTAGGTGGATTAACCATGATAAATTACTCTTAGTGGCCAAAAAGATTAGGTGGTGTTACTGGGTTACGAGGATAGGGTGGAAGTCTGGGCTTAAGTACGGTGCATTTTCCAACAGCCGGTGCTGACTTGGTCGGCCGAATGACCTCCTTCTCGACTGTATATTCTATGATGAACAATGTGTTCTATCCTGTCCCTGCAATATTTCACCAAAAAGGCACTACTATTCTAATAGCACAATGTGAAATTTGGAACAAAATATCAAATATGTGAAAATTATTACTATCCACAAAATGAAGAGTTGTGTTCATGACTTCTTTTCTATTTGCCATCAGCTTAAACGAAATTTAAAGACACATACTCGGACGTAAACGGAGTAGTAATCATGAATTTGGAAAATACACAACCACGAAAGTAAACAAGAAAAGGCATCAGAAGCATATCATTGGAGAAGGTTGATAACAATCAACAGAGTTGTGAGTTTGGCGTATATTTGATTTGCAACATAGTGTCTGAGTTGAAGGCAATGAACTACATGCAAATATTGCTGGAAATTAGAAGACGGACAAGTGCACAAACAAAAGAGATTCTGGAAAAAATACACGAATATTGAAAGTAAATGGGCAAAAGGCTGGAAAGTGTCATAGATCTGGATGAGATAGCAAGATTCTGTATTCGTTCGATGAGAAGTAAGAAGCAAATAGCGAGTCTGGCTTATAGGACATTGGAAATGTAAGCATGCCTCTGAATGCATCAATGAGACGCCGTGGGCATCGCTCGATGATTCAGCCTAAAAATCATCCGAAGATCGATTACCCATATATCTATCTATCGATCTATCTATCCATCTATCTAGCCATCCATCCATCTATCAATTTTTCGATCCATCTGTCCATCTATTTATCTACTTGTCGGCCTATGCACCTCTTTGCCTCTCTGTATCCCTCTCCCAGCCTCGGTCCATCTTTCCCCTCGTGTCCTGCTTATCGAAAACAACTTTTCCAACATTGTCATTAACGTAATTCGGAAATTATGTTATTCCCTTTAACTTTTATCAGTTAAAAGCTTCCAAAACGTTAGGAGTGTATATGTACCAGCAGGTAATGTGAAATTTCAATTCACCTGTTAACCGTTCAACAACAAGATCGTTTATTCTTCCTCTTCAAAGCTGGACTCGTTACTTCGTTATTCATATTATATTGTCATTCGTTGTTGCTTGCCTCTTCAAAATATATAGACAGTTTATTTTTTCCTCCGTCATTCATCGGCAGCGATCATTATTTTGAGCACTATCAAAATTTACCTTCACCTTCCCCTTTCAAATGCTATTATGAGTGATAGACATCATATTTTCTGAAGGCGTGCGTCACTAATTTGATCGAGTTTTTCGGAGAAGTGACAAAGATGATAAATGAGGGAAAGGCTGTAGGTGGTGTGTTAATGGACTTCCGTAAAGGAATTGACAACGTACCTTATGGTAGGCTGGTACAAACGGTGAAGTCACGTGGGATCAGAGGAGAGCTGGTAAGTCGGATACAGAACTGGCTTGAAGACAGAGAGTAGCAGTCGAAGGGTGCTTTTTTTGAATCGAAGGCTGTGACTAGCGGCGTTCCACAGGGATCAGTTCTGGGATCTTTGTTTTTCTTGATGTAGAGAAATGATTTGGAAGAAATGTCGCTGGTCTGATTACTAAGTTCGCAGATGACCCATAAGTTGGTGGAGTTGCCGATAGTTTAGAGGATTGTCAGAGTACACAGCAGAATATAAACTGGTTGGAGACTTAGGGGGAGAAAGAGTTTTGACAAAGAGTCATCGGACTCGAAACGTTAGCTCTTTTCTCTCCCTACAGAGGCTGCCAGACTTGATGAGATTTTCCAGCATTTTCTCTCTCGTGCCCTGAAGTACGAGTTCAGTAAGACATCTTACAACACCAGGTTAAAGTCCAACAGATTTGTTTCAAATCACTAGCTTTCTGAGCACTGCTCCTTCCTTCAGACCTATCTGCAGTATTTGGCATTTACCACTTTTTGTGCAGGCAACCGAGAGTGTATACATATGTATCGTCTAAATCCCCCATTATCCACAGCACACTTCAAACCTCATTATTATTGACGTGCATTTTTATTTCCATTCTTTCAAATCGTGCCACGTACAGCTGATAACAGGACACCCAACCCCTTCTTCTAAATATTAACAAATATTCGCAGAATGTTTTTGCTTCCTATCACTCAGCCACATTCATTCCTGTGCGTCCAGGGAACCTTTATTACCTCACGGAAGTCCTTTAATCGTTCTCTTTTTGTCACGAAAATTCATTGGCAAATAGGGTTAAGGAAAATCCCAAAGCTTTTTACACGTTTATAAAAAGCAAGAGGGTAGCCAGGGAAAGGGTTGGCCCACTGAAATATAGGCAAGGGAATCTATGTGTGGAGCCAGAGGAAATGGACGAGGTACTAAATGAATACTTTGCATCATATTCACCAAAGAGAAGGAATTGGTAGACGTTGAGTCTGGAGAAGGGTGTGCAGATAGCCTGGGTCAGATTGAGATCCAATAAGCCAAGGTGTTGGGCGTCTTGAATAATATTAAGGTACATAAGTCCCAAGGGCTTGATGGGATCTACCCCAGAATACTGAAGGAGGCTAGAGAGGAAATTGCTGAGGCCTTGACATAAATCTTTGGAGCCTCACTGTCTTCAGGTGATGTCCCGGAGGACTGGAGAATAGCCAATGTTGTTCCTCTGTTTAAGAAGGGTAGCAAGGATAATCCAGGGTACCACAGCCCGGTGAGCCTTACGTCAGTGGTAGAGAAATTACTGGAGAGAATTCTTCGAGACAGGATCTACTCCCATTTGGAAGCAAATGGACGTATTCGTGAGAGGCAACATGGTTTTGTGAAGGGGATGTCGTGTCTCACTAACTTGATAGAGTTTTTCGAAGAGGTCACAAAGATGATTGATGCAGGTAGGGCAGTGGATGTTGTCTATATGTACTTCAGTAAGGCCTTTGACAAGGTCCCTCATGGTAGACTGGTACAAAAGGTGAAGTCACACGGGATCAGGGGTGAGCTGGCAAGGTGGATACAGAACTGGCTAGGTCATAGAAGGCAGAGAGTAGCAATAGAAGGATACTTTTCTAATTGGAGGGCTGTGACTAGGGGTGTTCCGCAGGAATCAGTGGTGGGACCTTTGCTGTTCGTAGTAAATATAAATGATTTGGAGGAAAATGTAACTGGTCTGATTTGTAAGTTTGCAGATGACACAAAGGTTGATGGAATTGCAGATAGCGATGAGGACTGTCAGATGATACAGCAGGATTTAGATTGTTTGGAGACTTGGGCGGAGAGATGGCAGATGGAGTTTAATCCGGACAAATGTGAGGTAATGCATTTTGGAAGGTCTAATGCAGGTAGGGAATATACAGTGAATAGTAGAACCCTCAAGAGTATTGCCGGTCAGCGAGATCTAGGTGTACAGGTCCACAGATCACTGAAAGGGGCAACACAGGTGGATAAGGTCGTCAAGAAGGCATGCAGCATGCTTGCCTTCATTGGCCGGGACATTGAGAATAAGAATTGGCAAGTCATGTTGCAGCTGGATAGAACCTTATTTAGGCCACACTTGGAGTATAGTCTTCAATTCTGGTCGCCACACTACCAGAAGGGTGTGGAGACTTTAGAGAGGGTGCAGACGAGATTTACCAGAATGCTGCCTCGTATGGAGGGCATTAGCTATGAGGAGCGGTTGAATAAACTCGGTTTGTACTCACTGGAACTACGGAGGCTGAGGGGCGACCTGATAGAGGTCTACTAAATTATGAGGGGCATAGACAGAGTGGATAGTCAGAGGCTTTTCCGCAGGGTAGATGGGTCAATTACTAGGGGGCATAGGTTTAAGGTGCGAGGGCAAGGTTCAGAGTAGACGTTCGAAGCAAGTTTTTTACACAGAGGTTAATGGGTGCCTGGAACTCTCTTCCGGAGGAGGTGGTGGAAGCAGGGACGATAGTGACAGTTAAGGGGCATCTTGACAAATACATGAATAGGATGGGAACAGAGGGATACGTACCCAGGAAGTGCAGAAGATTGTACTTTAGTTGGGCACCATGGTCGGCTCTGGCTTGTAGGGCCGAAGGGCATGTTCCTGTGCTATACTTGTCTTTGTTCTTTGTGCTTTGTTCTTTATTTAACCAAATATGAATTCAGATACAAGACTGGCATGCGATGCTTTATTGTAATCACATGCTGCTGATGTCCATACATCACTTACCAAACTGAAATGTGTAAATTTCCTTCCAACTGATTCAAAGATGTTTAGAGCCACTAACCACTTAGTGTATGATGGAACTGCGCACCTGCAGCCATGAGATTTTTTTTCAGATTTGATAACTCTGCCATTAAAAGAAAATACAGTGTCTCATTAGTGACGTAATGAAATCAACACGTTTGCATTCAACCAACAAGTATATTGCTCACATCTTCTATTGCGTTCAATACACAGTTTATCGTCTATACCGCACCGTGGTGAGTGGCTGAAGGTGATCCAAAGCTATTATTTTATTTAAGGTACATAAATAATCTACACACGAACATTGAGGTCTCTGTTCCTACAGAAAACAGAAGGAGATGAATAGCGTATTAACAGGAATTCTGGTTGAAGTAAAGGGCCTGATAACAAGTTGACATTTTACGAGATGCATTGGCTGTCTTGCACATAATTGACTGTGATTTCATGCCATTTCAATTAATTCATTCACAGCAGAATACCACGATGTAGTGGAATTCGTTTCTTGGATTTGACGGCGATAATAACGGGCGTGCGCTGTGTGCTGCCTGTTCTGCTCAAATAAGAATTTGGGTCCGACCTACCAGTCTGTGCTTGTTCATGTCAAGGACTGAAACTGCATTGTTTTAAATAATTATTGTAGCTAATACAAACTCCATAATGCACTGTAATGATAGAAACAAAGTTGGTGGATAGCGAGAGAAAAGTTAGTTTTGGCTGTATGTAAATTAACAATCCGAGCCTCAACTCAATGTTTTCCTCTGTATCCAACATTCATTTAATCGCTTGTTGAAGCATGTTGGTCATCGTGGAATCCAGACATTCAATTTTGAGTGTGGGCAAAGGACCATCGAGCGCATGCTACCCATTTGATATATGCCGTAACACAATTAGGAAAACTTTCCAACTCTGAATTCTACCTTCTTTCTGTTGGGTGAAGAACAATTTGCATAATAATTGCTGTATGAAACGGTCCCGATCGAAGCAGGCAGCTTGTATGCTAAATTTAGAAGTTTCACGTAAGGTGAGACTGACGTAGAAACGATATTATTGTCTGACTCACTCAATCTTCTCGGTCAATGAACCGGAAGAACAATCCATAACTCATAATGACTGATTGGACATTTAACAATTTGTTACTGTCTAAAAATCAAGCAGAAAACGAATATCATTTGTCGTCGAATGAAGTGCACTTGATTATGGAGAATTAAGAAAAACAAATTTCTTCCCAATGTCCTTCAGCCAAAATCAATGTATTGTTCTGAATTGGTCTGGCCTAGCTTTGTCTACGGCCTCCCTGCGGAGTTTGGACTGTAAAATTGTGTACAGAATCGTAGATTTACTAAACCCCTATCGGACAGAGCTAAGCCACTCGGTTGTTCAAGACTGCACCGACACCTCGGAAGCACACCCCATGTCGACCCGCTCACCAACTGTATTCCGGTAATCCCATCTACCCTTTCGGCACTACCTGTAATTTAACATTTCAAATGCACCGAACCTGCACATTGTTGGACTATCCAACGATCTAGCTTTCATAGTTCTGCGGGGAATATAGTTCCAAAGACTACCCGTGCGCAGTGTTAATAAATGCTTGTCATCTCATTTCTAAATGGCTTGTCCGTGGTCTGATTTTTTTTCTCCTGGTTCAGGAACACCGGCCCTATTACACAATGTCCCTGCATCTGTACACTGTGAATTGAGCACATTTAATTCGCATCACTTCGATGTTGTGGCCATTTCGGAGACATGGATAGAGCAGGTACAGGAATGGTTGTTGCAGGCGCCGGGGTTTAGATATTTCAGTAAGGTCAGGGAAAGTGGTAAAAGAGGGGGAGGGGTGGCATTGTTAGTCAAGGACAGTATTACGGTGGCAGAAAGGACGTTTGATGAGGACTCGTCTACTGAGGTAGTATGGGCTGAGGTTAGAAACAGGAAAGGAGAGGTCACCCTGTTAGGGGTTTTCTATAGGCCTCCGAAAAGTTCCAGCGATGTAGAGGAAAGGATTGCAAAGATGATTCTGGATAGGAGCGAAAGCAACAGGGTAGTTTTTATGGGGGACTTTAGCTTTCCAAATATTGACTGGAAACGCTGTAGTTCGAGTACATTAGATGGGTCCGTTTTTATCCAATGTGTGCAGGAGGGTTTCCTGACACAGTATGTAGATAGGCGAGGCCGTACTGGATTTGGTACTGGGCAATAAACCAGGACAGGTGTTAGATTTGGAGGAGGGTGAGAACTTTGGTGAGAGTGACCACAATTCGTTTACTTTAGTGATGGAAAGGGATAGGTATATACCGCAGGGCAAGAGTTACATTTGGGGGAAAGGCAATTATGATGCGATGAGTCAAGACTTAGGATGCATGGGATGGAGAGGAAAATTGCAGGGGATGGGCACAATGGAAATGTGGAGCTTGTTCAAGGAATAGCTACTGCCTGTCCTTGATAAGTATGTACCTGTCAGGCAGGGAGGCAGTGGTCGAGCAAAGGAACCGTGGTTTACTACGGCAGTCGAAACACTTGTCAAGAGGAAGAAGGAGGCTTATGTAAAGATGAGACATGAAGGTCCAGTTAGGGCGCTCGAGAGTTACATGTTAGCTAGGAAGGACCTAAAGAGAGAGATAAGAAGAGGCAGCATGGGACATGAGAAGTCTTTGGCAGGTAGGATCAAGGATAACCCTAAAGCTTTCTATAGATATGTCAGGAACAAAAGAATGAATAGGGCAAGAGTAGGGCCAGTCAAGGACAGTAGTGAGAAGTTGTGCTTGGAGTCCGAGGAGATAGGAGAGGTGCTAAATGAATATTTTTCAAACAAGGAACAAAGAAATGTACAGCACAGGAACAGGCCCTTCGGCCCTCCAATCCCGTGCCGACCATGCTGCCCGACGAAACTACAAGCTTCTACACTTCCTGGGTCCGTATCCCTCTATCCTCATCCTATTCATGTATTTGTCAAGATGCCCCTTAAATGCCACTATCGTCCCTGCTTCCACCACCTCCTCCCGTAGCGAGTTCCAGGCACCCACTACCCTCTGTGTAAAAAACTTGCCTCGTACATCTACTCTAAACCTTGCCCCTCTCACCTTAAGCCTACGCCCCCTAGTAATTGATCCCTCTACCCCGGGGAAAAGCCTCTGACTATCCACTCTGTCTATGCCCCTCATAATTTTGTAGACCTCTATCAGGTCGCTCCTCAATCTCCTTTGTTCCAGTGAGAACAAAGCGAGTTTATTCAACCGCTCCTCATAGCTAATGCCCTCCATACCAGGCAACATTCTGGTAAATCTCTTCTGCACCCTCTCTAAAACCTCCACATCCTTCTAGTAGTGTGGCGACCAGAATTGAACACTATACTCCAAGTGTGGCCTAACAAAGGTTCTATACAGCTGCAACATGACTTGCCAATTCTTATACTCAATGCACCGGCCAATGAAGGCAAGCATGCTGCATGCCTTCTTGACTACGTTCTCCACCCGTGTTGCCCCTTTCAGTGACCTGTGGACCTGTAATCCTAGATCTCTCTGTCTTTCAGTACTCTTGAGGGTTCTACCATTCACTGTATATTCCCTACCTGCCTTAGACCTTCCAAAATGCATTACCTCACATTTTTCCGGATGAAACTCCATCTGCCATCTCTCCGCCCAAGTTTCCAAACAATCTAAATCCTCCTGCATCCTCTGACAGTCCTCATCGCTATCCACAATTCCACCAACCTTTGTGTCGTCTGCAAACTTACTAATCAGACGAGTTACATTTTCCTCCAAATCAATTATATATGCTACAAACAGCAAAGGTCCCAGTACTGATCCCTGTAGAACACCACTGGTTACAGCCCTCCAATTAGAAAAGCATCCTTCCATTGCTACTCTCTATGACCTAGCCAGTTCTGTATCCACCTTGCCAGCTCACCACTGATCCCGTGCGACTTCACCTTTTGTACTAGTCTACCATGAGGGACATTGTCAAAGGCCTTACTGAAGTCCATATAGACAACATCCACTGCCCTACCTGCAGCAATCATCTTTGTGACCTCCTCGAATAACTCTATCAAATTAGTGAGACACGACCTCCCCTTCTTAAAACAATGCTGCCTCTCACTAATGCGTCCATTTGCTTCCAAATGGGAGTAGATCCTGTCTCTAAGAATTCTTTCCAGTAATTTCCCTACCACTGAAGTAAGGCTTACCGGCCTGTAGTTCCCTGGATTATCCTTGCTACCGTTCTTAAACAGAGGAACAACATTGGCTATTCTCCAGTCCTTCGGGACATCGCCTGAAGACACTGAGGATCCAAAGATTTCTGTCAAGGCCTCAGCAATTTCCTTTCCAGCCTCCGTCAGTATTCTGGGATAGATCCCATCAGGCCCTGGGGACTTATCTACCTTAATATTTTTTAAGTCGCCCAACACCTCGTCTTTTTGGATCTCTATGTGACCCAGGCTATCTACACAACCTTCTCCAGACTCAACCTCTACCAATTCCTTTTCTTTGGTGAATGCTGATGCAATGTATTCATTTAGTACCTCGCCCATTTCCTGTGGCTCCACACATAGATTCCCTTGCCTATCCTTCAGTGGAACCCTTTCCCTGGCTACCCTCTTGCTTTTTATGTTCGAGTAAAAAGCCTTGAGATTTTCCTTAACCCTATTTGCAAATGACTTTTCGTGACCCCTTCTAGCCCTCCTGACTCCTTGCTTAAGTTCCTTCCTACTTTCCTTATATTCCACACAGGCTTCGCCTGTTCCCAGCCTTTTAGCTCTAGCAAATGCCTCCTTATTCTTTTTGACGAGGCCTACACTATCGCTCGTTATCCAAGGTTCCCGAAAATTGCCATATTTATCCTTCTTCCTCACAGGAATATGCCGGTCCTGAATTCCTTTCAACTGACACTTGAAAGCCTCCCACATGTCAGATGTTGATTTGCCCTCAAACATCCGCCCCCAATCTAGGTTCTTCAGTTCCCGCCTCTCTTCTTATAATTAGCCTTCCTCCAATTTAGCACATTCATCCTAGGACCACTCTTATCTTGTCCAGCAGCAATTTAAAACTTACTGAATTGCGGTCACTGTTCCCGAAATGCTCCCCTACTGAAACTTCTACCACCTGGCCGGGCTCATTCCCCAATACCAGGTACAGGAGCGCCCCTTGCCTAGTTGGACTGTCTACATATTGTTTTAAGAAGCCCTCCTGGATGCTCCTTACAATCTCTGCCCCGTCTACGCCCCTGGCACCAAGTGAGTCCCAGTCAATAATGGGAAAGTTGAAGTCTCCCATAACCACAACCCTGTTGTTTTTACTCTTTTCCAAAATCTGTCTACCTATCTGCTCCTCTATCTCCCGCTGGCTGTTGGGAGGCCTGTAGCAAACCCCCAACATTGTGACTGCACCCTTATTATTCCTGACCTCTACCCATATAGCCGCACTGCCCTCTGAGGTGTCCTCCCGTAGTACAGCTGTGAGATTCTCCCTAACCAGTAGCGCAACTACGCCACCCCTTTTACATCCCCCTCTATCCCGCCGGAAACATCTAAATCCTCGAACGTTTAGCTGCCAATCGTGCCCTTCCTTCAACCCGGTCTCTGTAATGACAACAACATCATAGTTCCAAGTACTAATCCAAGCTCTAAGTACATCTGCCTTACCCGTAATACATCCTGCATTAAAACATATGCACTTCAGGCCACCAGACCCGCTGTGTTCAGCAACTTCTCCCTGTCTGCTCTGCCTCAGAGCCACACTGTCCCTATTCCCTCGTCCTCCCTCAATGCTCTCACCTTCTGACCTATTGCTCCCATGCCCACGCCCCTGGCATACTAGTTTAAACCCTCCGATATGACACTAGCAAAACCTTTCGTCAGAATTCACACAGGAGAAAGACAATGTTGTCGAGTAGAATACTGAAATTCAGGCTACTAGACTAGAAGAGCTCGAGGTGCCTAAGGAGGAGGTGTTAACAATTCTGGAAAGTGTGAAAATAGATAAGTCCTCTGGGCCGGATGGGATTTATCCTAGGATTCTCTGGGAAGCTAGGGAAGAGATTGCTGAGCCTTTGGCTTTGATCTTTAAGTCATCTTTGTCTGCAGGAATAGTGCCAGAAGACTGGAGGATAGCAAATGTTGTCCCCTTTTTAAAGAAGGGGAGTAGAGACAACCCCAGTAACTATGGACCAGTGAGCCTTACTTCTGTTGTGGGCAAATTCTTGGACAGGTTTATAAGAGATAGGGTGTATAATCATCTGGAAAGGAATAATTAGTTTAGAGATAGTAAACACGTTTTTGTGAAGGGTAGGCCGTGCCTCACTAACCTTATTGCGTTCTTTGAGAAGGTGACCAAACAGGTGGATGACGGTAAAGCAGTTGATGTGGTGTATATGGATTTATGTAAAGCGTTTGATAAGGTTCCCCACGGTAGGCTACTGCAGAAAATACGGAAGCATGGGATTCAGGGAGATTTAGAAGTTTGGATCAGAAATTGGCTAGCTGGTAGAAGAAAAAGGGTGGTGATTGATGGGAAGTGTTCACACTGTAGTCCATTTACTAGTGGTGTGCCACAAGGATCTGTTTTGGGGCCACTGCTGTTTGTAATTTTTATAAATGACCTGGAGGAGGGCGTAGAAGGATGGGTGAGTAAATTTGCAGATGACACTAAAGTCGGTGGCGTTGTGGACAGTGCGGACGGACGTTACAAGTTACAGAGGAACATAGATACGCAGCAGCGCTGGGCTGAGAGGTGGCAAATGGAGTTTAATGCAGAAAAGTGTGAGGTGATTCATTTTGGTCGGAATAACAGGAAGACAGAGTACTGGGCTCATGGTAAAATTCTTGGGAGTGTGGATGAGCAGAGAGATCTCGGTTTCCATGAACATCGGTCCCTGAAAGTTGCCACTCAGGTGGAGAGGGTTGTTACGAAGGCGTACGGTGTGTTAGCTTTTATTGGTAGAGGGATTGCGTTTCGGAGCCCTGAGGGCATGTTGCAGCTGTACAATACTCTGGTGCGGCCGCATTTGGAGTATTGTGTGCAATTCTGGTCGCCGCATTATTGTACGAATGTGTAAGCATTGGAAAGGGTGCAGAAGAGATGTACCAGAATGTTGCCTGGTATGGAGGGAAGATCTTATGAGGAAAGGCTGAGGGACATGAGGCTGTTTTCGTTAGGGAGAAGAAGGTTAAGAGGTGACTTAATTGAGGCATACAAGATGATCAGAGGATTGGATAGGGTGGACAGTGATAACCTTTTTCCTTGGATCGTGATGTCTCGCACGAGGGAGCATAGTTTTAAATTGTGGGGAGATAGATGTAAGACAGATGTCAGAGGTAGGTTCTTTACTCAGAGTAAGGGCGTGGAATGCCCTACCTGCAACAGTAGTGAACTCGCCAACACTCAGGGCATTCAAATGGTCATTGGATAGACATGTGGACGATAAGGGAATAGTGTAGATGGGCTTTAGAGTGGTTTCACAGGTCGGCACAACATCGAGGGCCGAAGGGCCAGTACTGCGCTGTAATGTTCTATGTTCTATGTTCTATCACTTGTCATTCTGATAAACACCAAGGAATAAACGCCCAGTATACATTATCTTTCCTCACAGGACGAACCTTTTATCCCAGGAACTGTTGATTACCTTTTCTTTTCATTTCCTCCATGTCATATATGGTGAAGCTTGGATAACTTGCTCAATATTCCACACAACATTCCAGGTGTTGCCACACTCGGACCATGTAAGATTGCACTAAAACGTATTTTCTACTATTCTGAAATTAAACTTGCCCTAAAGGCCAACATGCAGTTGGTATTCATATTTGCATGTCGTGTCCATATACGTGTTAGCTTTTAGTCTTTAGTGCAGCAAAATGTTTGATGTTCAAGACCTACCGGCAGCCCATCATTTGAGAAATTGCCCACCGCGGTTTTCCTACCAAAGTGGATCAGATCACGTTTCTCCACATGACATTCCATCTGCCAATGATTTAGCCACTCTCCAAATCTACGTAAAGCGTCAGTGTATCGTTTTCACACGTCACACGTTGACATCACATTTGTCATGGGAAAAATTAAAATACTACATTTAATCGCCACATTCAAATGCTCGATATAGATATTGAATGGTTGTAAACAGAACGCTGATACGTGCTGAACCACTGGTCACTGTATGCCAGTCTGAATAATAATGATTTAATTATATTTTTTCTGTCTCTTGACCAATGCAAATTCTATGTCAAAATATCACTATAAATCCAATCAGATCTAATGTTGTTTCCTACCCTCATGTGTTGGAGCGTATCAACAGCTTTCTAAAAATTTGATTTTATCACATCCTATGCCTCTCCCATCCCGCCATTAATCTATTCTCCTAGATGCTTCCTGATAAATTGCCAACAATTTTTTGCACATGACTTCGAATTCTTAAATTTATGTTGGCTCTATCCAAGCCAATTGCAAAGTGTCCTGTTGTCATATGATTTATAAAACGTGGTAAATATAGGCGTAGGAGGAGGTCATTCGTCCCCTTAATGACACTCTGCCATTCATTATGATCATGGCTGATCATCCAACTCGCGCTTTTCCCCATACATTTGCTCCCCTTTGCCCCAAGTGCTATATCTGACTGCTGCATGAAACCATAAAATGTTTAGGACTCATCTACTCCCTGTGGTGACGAATTCCATTTGCTCACTGCTCCCTTGGTGAAGAAAGTTGTTCTCATCCCCCGTCCTAAATGGATCATATCCTTAGACTTTGACCCTTGGTTCTGGTCTCTCCCACCATGGGACAATTCTTCCGACATCTACTCTGTACAGGCATGTTCGAATTCTATCGATTTCTGTGTGGAGCCCCCTTTCTTCTGAACTCCACCGAATACTATCCCAATCTATCCATGCCCTCCTCATGCGTCAGTCCTGCCATCTCAGGAATACGACTGGCAAACCTTCACTGCACTCCCTCAATATACTTTCATCAGAAAAGGAGTCCAAAACTGCACACATATATTCCAGGTTTTGCCTTACCAAGGCCCTGTATAATTTCAGCAAGATGTCTCTGCTTCTCTCCTCGAGTCCTCGCGCAATAAAGGCCAGCATAGCATTTACCTTCTTTGTCGCCTGCTGCACCTGCATGCTTACCTTCAGTGACTGGTGTAAGAGGACACCCAGGTTTCGTTGAACGTTTCTCTCTCCTAATTTATGCCTATTCAGATAATAGTTTGCCTCCTTGTTTTTGCTACCAAAATGGGTAACCTCGCATTTATCCAAATTATATTGCTTCTGCTATTCATTATCCCACTCACTCAACGTGTTCAAATCACATGGAAGGATGTCTGCATCCTCTTCACAGCTCACCCTCCCACGCAACTTGGTGTCACCTGCGAATTTGGAGATATGACATTTTGTTCCCTCATCTAAATCATTGATATATATTGTGAACAGCTGGGGTCCTAGACCCGATCACTGCGGTACCCCACTAGTCACTGCCTGTCAATTTGAAAAAGACGCATTCATTCATACGTTTTATTTCGTGTCTGCCAAACAGTGTTTTCGCCATCTCAATAGACTAACCCCAATTCAATGCAAATTAATTTTACATAGTATTCTTTTATGTGTGACATTGACAAAATACTTCTGAAAGTCCAAATACACCAACTCCACTGGCTCCCCTACATAATTTCGAATAATTTCAGTAGGTTTGTCAAGCATGATTTCACCTTCAGAAATCTGTGCTGACTCTGTCCGACCCTCCCACTATTTTCCTTTTAAATGCTATTTTTAAAACATTTAGTCGCAAATTCCCAAGGGGCCTTCGACAACTAGATTGCCAATGATTCCGTTCTCATTAAATCGGAAGTCCGACCTTGATTTTGACAGGACCCGGGCCTCGGAGTGCCCGGCACGGCCTAGGAACGAACGCCAATCCGTGGACCGCCCGATTCTGCCGCCGGAGCACATGAGCCGGTCCCCGACCACGAGTACCGGCCCGACCCGACCCGGGGAGGTCGTCCCAGCTCCTACCCGGACAGGCGCGCCCAGGCCCGAATTGGCAATGGATGGAAGGAAGAATCCACGTGGAGGACCGACCGACCAGACCACCAACATTGGGGCAGTATACGGTACCCGGCTTAACCTGATCCAGGAAACCCCTGTCTCCAAGCCAAAAGTATAAAAGACCCCCGAAACGGTGAAGATCCCATACAAGATCCTGAACACGCTGCACGGTAGACATGTCCTTGCAGAATGGCAGAAACTGATCGGATCGCCATCATTCTCCCTCCGCAACCCCAAATTCGCCACCAGCGCCCGGGACCCTGCCAGGCGCGACCCCAAAAACGAAACCAGTGCCCGGCGCCCGCCAGACCTTTCACAAGGTCAGACGCCTCTCACCAGATCCCGGGACCATCCAGACACAGCTGTCGACCGAGAAAGAGACGAAAACGCAGCGATCTGCAGGCGAGACAGACGACAAGAGCTTTCATGACATCTCTTACCAGCACAACCCTGGCAAACATCCAAGCGATCGAAAACAAGCTCGACGAACTAAACGCTAGACTTACCTCTCAGTGCCTTCTGCTTCACAGAGAGATGGCTCACCTCTGCCTCACCAGACTGTGCCATTCAACCTGAAGGCTTCTTAATACACTGGACAGACCACACGGCGTCATCCGACAAAGGAAAGGGTGGAGGGTTTTGCATCCTCATCAACTCCTCCTGGTGCTCGGATGTAGCCGTCTGTTCCCCGGATCTGGATACATGTGCTGTATGCAGGTCCGGGGAACAATGAAACAGAACACCTGGAGGCTTTGTTCATCGTGGCTTGGGAAGACAAACACTAGAAGGTACTGCAAAAATTCCACCAACACATCTCCTCTCCCACCAGGGGCAATACGATTTTCGGCCACAGTTACATAAAAATTATGGGCCAATCCAGCCCACGACCGCACTTCGGAAAATTGGACAATATGACGCGACTTCTTCTCCCGGCACACAAGAAGAAACGTCAGCTGGAGAATCCGGTTAAGACGGTCATGCAGTGCTGGTCCGAGGCAACAGACGAGTTCTGTTTGGACTGTTTGGTGTCAATGGACTAGCCCATATTTAAGAACGCAACGACCAATCTAAATGAGTATGTCACCACCGTCACAGACTTTATCAGCAAATGTGGAGATGACTGTGCACCAAAAAACGAAGGACGCAGATTCCCCAACCCGAAACAATAGCTTAATCGGGAGATTGACTCCCGACTGAAGCCATGTCTGAGACATTCAAGTCAGGCGTCCCTGAATCTACACAGGAAATCCATCTACGACATCCAGAAAGTCAGCAGAGATGCTAAGAGACACTATAAGACCAAGTTAGAGTCACGGACTGGCGTTTAAGACTCTAGTCGGTTGCAGCAAGACTTAAAGAAGATTACGGACTATAAAGCGAAGCCGAACTGCATCTCTGGCAACAGCGCACCCCTCCCCGATTAAGTCAATGCATTTATGCTCGGCTAAAGCAGGAAACCATCAAGCCGCCATCGACAGCACAGCAACCCGGACACACCCACACACGAGGTTACAGCTTCCGAACTCAGATCCCCATTCTTGAAAGTGACGGGTCCGGGCGGGGTCCCTGATCGTGTATTCAGATCTTGCACGGACCAGCTAGTAGATGTGTTCGCGGATATCTTCAAACACTCACTACTCCATTCCGGGGTCGCCACCAGCTTCTAGAAGACCACCATCATACCTGTGCCAATGAAGAACCAGGCAACGTGTCTAAATAGCCATCGGGGTAAGCCATGGGGTACGGGCCTCTGGCACGGAGTCTGTCCCTGTTGCTCAGAAGGGAAGGGGGGAGAGGAGCAGAGCATTACTAATTGGGGACTCGATAATCAGGGGCAAAGATAGGAGATTTTGTGGGAGCGAGAGAGACTCACGTTTGGTATGTTGCCTCCCAGGTACAAGGGTACGTGATGTCTCGGATCGTGTTTTCCGGGTCCTTAAGGGGGAGGGGGAGCAGCCCCAAGCCGTGGTCCACATTGGCACTAACGACGTAGGTAGGAAAGGGGACAAGTATGTCAGGCCGGCTTTCAGGGAGCTAGGATTGAAGCGCAGAACGAGAACAAACAGAGTTGTTATCTCTGGGTTGTTGCCCGTGCCACGTGATAATGAGATGAGGAGTAGGGAGAGAGAGCAATTAAACACGTGGCTACAGGGATGGTGCAAGCGGGAGGGATTCAGATTTCTGGATAACTGAGGCTCTTTTTGGGGAAGGTGCGACGTCTACAGACAGGACGGTCTACATCTGAACCTGAGGGGCACAAATATCCTGGGGGGGGAGATTTGCTAGTGCTCTTTGGGGGGGGGGGGGTTAAACTAAAGCAGCAGGGGCATGGGAACCTGGATTGTAGTTTTAGGGTACGGGAGATTGAGAGTATAAAGATCAGGAGCACAGGTTTGACTTCGCAGGAGGGGGCCAGTGTTCAGGTAGGTGGTTTGAAGTGTGTCTACTTCAATGCCAGAAGTATACGAAATAAGGTAGGGGAACTGGCAGCATGGGTTGGTACCTGGGACTTCGATGTTGTGGCCATTTCGGAGACATGGATAGAGCATGGTTGTTGCAGGTTCCGGGGTTTAGGTGTTTTAGTAAGCTCAGTGAAGGAGGCAAAAGAGGGGGAGGTGTGGCGCTGCTAGTCAAGAACAGTATTACCGTGGCGGGGAGAATGCTAGATGGGGACTCTTCTTCCGAGGTAGTATGGGCTGAGGTTAGAAACAGGAAAGGAGAGGTCACCCTGTTGGGAGTTTTCTATAGGCCTCCTGACAGTTCTAGGGATGTAGAGGAAAGAATGGCGAAGATAATTCTGGATAAGAGCGAAAGTAACAGGGTAGTTATTATGGGAGACTTTAACTTTCCAAATATTGACTGGAAAAGATATAGTTCGAGTACATTATATGGGTCGTTTTTTGTACAGTGTGTGCAGGAGGGTTTCCTGACACAATATGTTGACAGGCCAACAAGAGGCGAGGCCACATTGGATTTGGTTTTGGGTAATGAACCAGGCCAGGTGTTAGATTTGGAGGTAGATGAGCACTTTGGTGACAGTGACCACAATTCGGTGATGTTTACGTTAGTGATGGAAAGGGATAAGTATACCCCGCAGGGTAAGAGTTATAGCTGGCGGAAGGGCAATTATGATGCCATTAGACATGACTTGGGAGGGGTAGGTTGGAGACGTAGGCTGCAAGTGTTGGGCACACTGGATATGTGGAGCTTGTTCAAGGAACAGCTACTGCGTGTTCTTGATAAGTACATACCGGTCAGGCAGGGAGGAAGGCGTCGAGCGAGGGAACCGTGGTTTACCAAAGAAGTGGAATCTCTTGTTAAGAGGAAGAAGGAGGCCTATGTGAAGATGAGGTGTGAAGTTTCAGTTGGGGCGCTTGATAGTTACAAGGTAGCGAGGAAGGATCTAAAGAGAGAGCTAAGACGAGCAAGGAAGGGACATGAGAAGTATTTGGCAGGTAGGATCAAGAAAAACCCAAAAGCTTTCTATAGGTATGTCAGGAATTAAAGAATGACTAGGGTAAGAGTAGGGCCAGTCAAGGACAGGGATGGGAAGTTGTGTGTGGTGTCTAAAGAGATACGCGAGATACTAAATGAATATTTTTCGTCAGTATTCACTCAGGAAAAAGATAATGTTGTGGAGGAGAATGCTGAGACCCAGGCTATTACAATAGATGGCATTGAGGTACGGAGGGAAGAGGTGTTGGCAATTCTGAACAGGCTGAAAATAGATAAGTCCCCGGGGCCTGATGGGTTTTATCCTAGGATTCTCTGGGAAGCCAGGGAAGAGATTGCTGAGCCTTTGGCTTTGATTTTTATGTCATCATTGGGTACAGGAATAGTGCCAGAGGACTGCAGGATAGCAAATGTGGCTCCTTTGCTCAAGAAGCGGAGTGGAGACAACCCCGGCAACTATAGACCGGTGAGCCTCACGTCTGTTGTGGGTAAAGTCTTGGAGGGGATTATAAGAGACAAGATTTATAATCATCTAGATAGGAATAATATGATTAGGGATAGTCAGCATGGCTTTGTGAAGGGTAGGTCATGCCTCACAAACCTTATCGAGTTCTTTGAGAAGGTGACTGAACAGGTAGACGAGGGTAGAGCAGTTGATGTGGTGTATATGGATTTCAGTAAAGCGTTTGATAAGGTTCCCCACGGTAGGCTATTGCAGAAAATACTGAGGCAGGGGATTGTGGCTGATTTAGAGATGTGGATCAGAAATTGGCTAGCTGAAAGAGGACAGAGGGTGGTGGTTGATGGGAAATGTTCAGAATTGAGTTCAGTTCCCAGTGGCGTACCACAAGGATCTGTTCTGGGGCCGTTGCTGTTTGTCATTTTTATAAATGACCGAGAGGAGGGCGCAGAAGGGTGGGTGAGTAAATTCGAAGACGACACTAAAGTCGGTGGTGTTGTCGACAGTGCGGAAGGATGTTGCAGGTTACAGAGGGACATAGATAAGCTGCAGAGCTGGGCTGAGAGGCGGCAAATGGAGTTTAATGTAGAGAAGTGTGAGGAGATTCACTTTGGAAGGAATAACAGGAATGTGGAATATTTGGATAATGGTACAATTGTTGGAAGTGTGGATGAGCAGAGGGATCTCGGTGTCCATGTACATAGATCCCTGAAAGTTGCCACCCAGATTGATAGGGTTGTGAAGAAGGCCTATGGAGTGTTGGCCATTATTGGTAGAGGGATTGAGTTCCGGAGTCATGAGGTCATGTTGCAGCTGTACAAAACTCTGGTACGGCCGCATTTGGAGTATTACGTACAGTTCTGGTCACCTCATTATAGGAAGGACGTGGAAGCTTTGGAATGGGTGCAGAGGAGATTTACCAGGATGTTGCCTGGTATGGAGGGAAAATCTTATGAAGAAAGGCTGATGGACTTGAGGTTGTTTTCGTTAGAGAGAAGAAGGTTAAGAGGAGACTTAATAGAGGCATACAAAATGATCAGGGGGTTAGATAGGGTGGACAGTGAGAGCCTTCTCCCGCGGATGGAAATGGCTAGCACGAGGGGTCATAGCCTTAAACTGAGGGGTAATAGATATCGGTAGAGGTCAGAGGTAGGTTCTTTACGCAAAGAGTGGTGAGGCCGTGGAATGCCCTACCTGCAACAGTTGTGAACTCGCCAACATTGAGGGCATTCAAAAGTGTATTGGATAAGCATATGGATGATAATGGCATAGTGTAGGTTAGATGGCTTTTGTTTTTTGACTTCCCATGTCGGTTCAACAGCGTGGGCCGAAGGGCCTGTACTGCACTGTATCGTTCTATACTCTATGTCCTGGCCTTGACTTCAATCGTAATGAAGGGCTTCCAGAGGTTGGTAATGAGGCACATTAACTCCATACTACCAGAATTCTTAAATCCACTGCAATTCACAAAGCGCCACAAGTTGTCCACAAAAGCCGTCATCTCCCTGACCCTGCATTCATCCGTGTAGCATAACGACAACAAGGACTCGTACATCAGACTCCAATTTATTGACTGCAGCTCTGCCTTCAGTACCATAATCCCAGGAAAGCGTATTTCAAAGCACCAACACCTAGGGCTTGACTCCTCATTCTGCAAGTTGATCGTTGACTCCCTGAAACGTAGACCAATCAGTAAGAATAAAAAAACAACAGCTCCTCCACAGTCGTCCTCAATAAGGGGGCCCCTCTTGGCTGCGTACTCCGATCCCTTCTATACTTCCAATATACACACGATTGCGTGGCAAAATTTGGCTCAAATTCCATCGACCAGTTTGCTGGCGAAAGGACAGTAATGGGTCGGATCTCGAACAACGATCAGTCAGATTAAAGGAGGGAGATAGAGAACCAAGTGGAGTGCCCGATCGACAACAATCATTGCCTCAATGTCCAGCAAAACTAAAAAGTTGGTCATCAACTTCAAAAAGCAAAGCATTGGAGACACCACTGTCTCCATGAGCGAGGCAGAGGTGGAAATGATTGACAGCTTCAAATTCCAAGGTGCGTACGGTACCAAAACTCTGTCGTGGTGCACTGACGTCGACACTACAACCAAGAAAGGCGAAGAGCGCCGATACGCCCTCAGGCAACTAAGGGAATTCGGCATGTCCACATTGACTCTTACCAACTTTTACAGGTGTACCATAGACATCATCCTATATGGCTGCATCACAGCCTGGTATGGCAACTGCTCGGCCCACCAAACTACAGAGAACCGTGAATACTGCCCAGTCCATCACACAAACCAATCTCCCATCCATTGACTCTGTCTACACCACCCGCTGCGTTTGGACAGTGGGCAGCATAATCAAGAACCCTTCCCACCCGGTTTACTCACTCTTCCAACTTCTCCCATCGGGCACGAGACACACAAGGTTGAGAAAACATACTGACAGATTCAAAAACAGCTTCTTCCCACTGTCAACAACCTCCAAATCGACCCTCTTATGAACTGATGGACTTATGGACTTATGGACTGATCTTATCTCTTCACTCATCTTCTCTACTGAGTAGTACTACACTCCACTTTGCTTCACCCGATTCCTGTGTCTATGTATTTACATAATGTATTTTATGTTTTCCCAATTGTGTATTTTTATTTCTTGTACGGAATGATGCGTTCAGCTGCACGCAGGACGATACTTTTCAATGTACCTCGCCACTTGTGACAATTCTCCAATCCAATCATTACACTACTCAGTCTAGGGTGTCCTGTTGTCGAGTTGGCTTCTCAACATATTGATCCAAATTACCATACCGCATACATTCCAGAATATACTCTTCTGTGGTATTGTGGCTAATTTGATTTTCACAATCTATATGCAGATTGAAATCACTCATAATTGCAGTTATAGGACATCACGTGGCGCAGTGGTTAGCACTGCTGTCTCACGGCACCGATGTTCCAGGTTCGATCTCGGCTTTGGGTCATTGCCCATGTGGATACATAGATATAAAGAAGATAGTAGCAGGAGGAAGCCTTTTGGTCCTTCGACCTAGCTGCGCTATTCATCACGATCATGGCTGATCATCCATCTCAATAAACTAATCTTTCTTTCTCCCCATAGCCTTTGATTCCATTCTCCCCAAGTGCTATCTCCAGCCGCCCCCTCAATATATTCAAAGTTTTAGCATCAACTACTTCATGTGGCAATGAATTCCACAGACTCACCAGTCTTTTGTCTCCTTACTTGAGAAGGGACGTACTGGCACTGGAGGGTGTGCAGAGGAGATTCACTATGTTAATCCCAGATCTGAATGGGTTGGATTACGAGGAGAGGTTGAGTAGATTGGGGCTGCACTCGTTGGAATTTAGAAGGATGAGGGGGGATCTTATAGAAACATATAAGATTATGAAGGGAATAGATAGGATAGATGCGGGCAGGTAGTTTCCACTGGCGGGTGACAGCAGAACTAGGGGGCATAGCCTCAAAATAAGGGGAAGTAGATTTAGGACTGAGTTTAGGAGGAATTTCTTCACCCAAAGGGTTGTGAATCTATGGAATTCCTTGCCCAGTGAAGCAGTAGAGGCTCCTTCATTAGATGTTTTTAAGATAAAGATAGATCGTTTTTTGGAGAATAAAGGGATTAAGGGTGATGGTGTTCGGGCCGGAAGTGGGGCTGAGTCCACAAAAGATCAGCCATGAGCTCATTGAATGGTGGAGCAGGCTCGAGGAGCCAGATGGCCTTCTCCTGCTCCTAGTTCTTATGTTCTTATGTTCTATGTTCTTTGTGTGAAGAAATGTTTCCGTATCTCTGTCCGAAATGGTTCACCATGAATCCTCAGACTGTGACCCCTGGTTCTGGACACACAGATCGTTGGGAACATCTTCCCTGCATGTACCCTGTCTCGTCCTGTTAGAAATGTGTAAGTCTCTGTGAGATCCCCGTTCATTCTTCTGTACTCCAGCGAGAACAATCCCAACCTTGTCAATCTCTCCTCTTATGACAGTCTCACCATCCCTGGAATCAATCAGGTGAACCTTCGCTGCACTCCTTCGAGAGCAAGAACATCCTTTCTCAGGTAAGGAGACCAAAACTGCAAATCATCCTCCAGGTGTGGCTTCACCAAGGCCCTGTAGAATTGCAGCAACACATCGCTGCTTCTATGCTCGAAACCCCTCGCAATGAAGGCCAACATATCATTAGCCTTCTTTACCACCTGCAGCACCTGCATGCTTACCTTCAGCGAATGGTGCACAAGGACAGCCAGGTGCCGCTGCACACTCCACTCTCCAAATTTACAACCAATCAAGTAGTAATGTGCCTTCCTGTTTTTGCTTCCAAAGTGAATAACCTCACACTTATCCCAATTATACTGCATCCGTCATTGTTTTGCCCAATCGCCCAACCTATCCAGATGATGCTGTAGGATCCTTGCATCCCCGTCACAATTCACGCTCCCACGTAACTTGGTACCACCTGCAAACTTTGAGATGTTACATTTTGGTCCGTCATCCAAATCATTAATATATATTGTGAATAGCTGGGGTCATGCACCGATCCCTGTGGTACCCCACTAGTTACTGCCTGCCAATTTCAATAGGGCCCATTAATCCCACCTCTTTGTTTCCTCTCTGCCAATCAGTTTCCTATCCATGTGAATACATTTACCCCAATCCCATGCTCTTTAATTTTGCACAATAATCTCGTCTGCGGGACTTTGTCAAATGCCTTAAGAAAGTCGAAATATACCTCACCGACTGGCTTCCCCTTGTCAACTACATTGTTCCATCATCAAATACTTCCAACAAATTTGCCAAGCACGACTTTCCCTTCATAAATCCATGCTGACTCTGACTGATCCTGCCACTGCTTTCTAAATGTTCCTCTATAAAGTCCTTGATTATGAATTCAAGCATTTCCCCCACTACCGGTGTTAGGCTTACTGGTCTATAATTCCCTATGTTCCCTCTCCCTCCCTTTTTGAATATCGGAGTGACGTGAACTGCCCTCCAATCCGCAGGGACAGTTCCAGAGTCTATAGAATCTCGGAAGATGACCACCGATGAAACCGTTATTTCCAGAGCCACGTCCTTAACCACTCTGGGATGCAGATTCTCAGGCCATGGGGATTTATCCGCCATCAATGCCATCAATGTTTCCAGCACTATTTCTCTACTACTATCTATCTCCCTCACTAAATCCCTCTCACTAAATCTTTCATTCTCCAACATTTCTGGTATCTGATTTGTGTCCTCTTTTGTCAAGGCAGAACCAAAGTATATATTCAATTGCTCAGACATTTATTTGTCCCTTATTTCATTCCCCTGTTTCTGTGGGGGTCGACATATCTCTTTGCCAATCCCTTTCTCTTCACATATTTATAGAAATTCTAAGTCAGTCTTTATGCTCCCTGCAAGCTTCCTTTCGTACTGTACTTTCCCCTTCTTAATCAATCCCTTCGTCCTTACTTGCAGGATTCTAAATTGCTCCTAATCCTCAGACCTATTATTTTTCTGGACCAATCTGTATGCGTCTTCCTTGTATCGGATACTATTTCTAATTTCCTTTGCTAGCCATGGATTGGCCCTCATGTCCCCTTTGCTTTTGTGCCAGGCAGGAATGAACAGTTGCTGCAGTTCCTCCATGCTTTCCTTGAATAGTTGCCATTGTCTACCCACTGTCATTCCTTTAAGTAACTCTCCCCAATCTATCAAGGTGAACTCACACCTCATAACTTCATCGTCGCCTTGATTAAGATTCAGCACCCTTGTCTCCGAATCAACTACTTATATCTCCATCTTGATAAAAACGTCTATCATGTTATGGTCGATCAACCCCAAGAAGTCTCGTACCGTCACATTGGCAATGACTCCCTTCTCATTACGCAGTGCCCAGTCTAAGCTGGCCTGCTCTCCCGTTGGTTCCTCCGCACACTGTTCAAGAAAACCATCCTGTATACACTCCAGGAATTCCTCCTCTACGGCACTGTGGCTGACTTGCCTAATCTATTTGAAGATTAACATCAACCATAATCACCGATACTCCCTTGTTACATGCATCTCTAATTTCTTTTTTAATGGCATTCCCAACCTCACCACCGCAGTTTGGGGTCTATATACGACACCCACTGATGTGTTTTGTCCCTTGGTATTTCTCAACTCTACCCATACAGATTCCACATTATCAAACAGATTTTCATCTGGATACACTTCCTGACGCACATGCTTATCCCAGCACTGGAAATGCACCTGGCCTCCCACAGTGCGGAAAGAGGAGCAAACCAAGGTTTTGAGATTTCCTGCTTTGACGTAATCCTTTAAATTAAACATTTAAAACTTGCTTCATATCATATTACAGCTAATTCTATAGTGCCCTTGTTACCTTGTCCTCGTATTTATTAATTATTCTCCTCACATATTATGAAACACAAAACGGAATTTCAAACCATGAAAGTGATCATGTTGTAATGACTCATTAACTTTACCTACAACTTAACCATCAGCTCTCTCTCTTGTTTCCTCTTCTCCCATTTCCACCCAACTCCAAAAGCACTCTGACTCAGCCATTCATTGAACATTCTAATATTTACTTCATTACTGATGTCTGTATTTCCCTGCGGTCTCCTTCCTTCCTTTCTCAAATCGTGGATTTTCTACTTAGCGCCAATCGTCCTGAAGAAATAATTCCAGACTGCACTGGATGCAGAAAACTGTGTAGGAATGCATTTATTATTTCTTCAGCAACCTCCTTCAACTCTCTCGATGCAAGCCTTCAAGCGCGGCACACTTTAAGTCCTGATCAAATATTAAATTTATGTATAATACTACAAGTAAAAAAGATTGGAAAATTATCATTTACACTAGTCCTACTTCGATTCTTCGTTATGTCTGAATTTTTTTAATCCTTTACTCAATAAAGGAAGACATAAAATATTTACAACCTTAATTGCCATTTCGTCGTTGGCCCCACAGTGCGTTTTTGCTAAACATTGATTTTTTGTTGCATTACTATGCGGCCATAGGGCGGCACGGTAGCACTGTGATTAGCACTGTTGCTTCACAGCTCCAAGGTACTAGATTCGATTTCCGACTTGGGTCACTGTCTGTGCGGAATCGGCACGTTCTCCCTGTGTCTTCGTGGGTTTCCTCTTGGTGCTCCGATTTCTCTCCTCCCACAGTCTAAACATGTGCAGGAAAGGAGGACTGGCCATGCTAAAGTGTCCTTACTGTCCAAATCTTTTAGGTGGGGTTACTGGTTATCAGGATAAGGTGAAAGTGTGGGCATAAGTAGGGAGCTCTTTCCAAGGCCCGGTGCAGAGGTGATGGGCCGAGTCACCTCCTTCTGCATTGTAAATTCTATGACTTGCAGTTGTTCTTTATCTTTATTGCCAGTTTGCTATCATGATCAATTTTTAACTTTTAATATTTATGTTTGCCCTCATTTTCATAATTGAAAATTCTTCCAAATCTCAAGCAACATTTGTGTAGGACTCTTTCCTTGGTCGAATTAATTTTTTTGATTTTCGAATTTTGAAACACATCTCTTCATCGGTTTTTTGAACATTAAATTAAATTTATATTTGTTACAAATAATGCATAATTTCGTCATGGTTAACCATTGCCTGCATCTTAAGATATCTTTCTAAATTAAAAGAGCCAATTTTCAGCTGATAAGTTCATAATTTCCTCCGATTTGATTCACGGATCCATATCCAAAAAACGAGATTTAATATAGAGTACCCTTTTGTCGGATGCTGCGTGTACCTCATAGGAATCCATATTGCAAACGTTCTAATAGATTTCCGCTCCACAAAATTTGCAAGAATCGATTTGCCCAGTCCTATTATAGATCAAATCCTCAATGATAACAACATTACCCAAATAACAAACACATGTGTTCTCCAGAATTATACTGTGATTTGCAAGGCATATTTCATGATCCGCGATATTTGTTGCTGCTGCTGTTTCCGTGATCGATCCAAACAGATTCTAGCCTTGATCTATCTAAATAGGCACATAACTCTTGAATGTAAGAGTTAAATGTTAAATAACAGGGCTACCCCAGCTTATGCAGCGTTTGTTCTTCGTAGGTATTACCTGCACTTCTATACAGCGATCCAGATTTTGTTTCCCTGAAGGCGCATCTTTATACTTGCGATCGTTTCAAGCATATCAACTCCGATTTGAGTTGGAAATTTACCTGTTTTATTTCGATATAGATCCAGAACAATGCAGATCAAAAGTTTCCTGTGTAGGACTTTGATCAACACTGTCTCCATAATTTTATTTTATGTGGCACCGAATTCAAAGATCGCTTTCAGGAAATACCGGGAACAAATTGGCTAGGCGGTAATACGTTCGAGGATTTTGGCGGGGAGAAACACATCATGGTGTTTGGACATTAATATGACAAGTAAGTCGCTTGTGGGGTTGTGTTTGTTGGATAATTGAACTGAAGTGGGTGCAACAACTGAAGGGCGACTGACAACATGTTGAAAACGGGAGGAATGAGGAAGATGGCATATCGCATTTTTGGGAAGATGTTCAAGGGACCAGACAGACAAATGTGGTTGGCGCAGCTAGGCAGATCGGATAAAACGTAGTGATAAAGATGTATTCAGCTAAATCGTAGTGTGCTTCAGCCAAATGAACTTCGAGAAGCACAGGTGCAAATCAAATCAATATTGTTCCAAGCACCGTCGTCGTTTCGTTTTGTATATTACCTGCATCTCTTTTATCAGCTTGTTCGCCTTCACGTAGTCAAAATAAAATACAACTATAAACAGTTAAATCACAGAATGCCTCCCGACTCTATGAAAAAAGGGTACACCGACGCCCAATCCCCCAGCAATGCCCGTAACGCCACCGACCCTACACATTTTCGAAAGTTGGTGCTGTTTCAGGTAACCTGAAGGAAAGCCGCGCAGGCACATCGTGGGCAATGTCCACACTCCACATAGCCACATTTTCGAAGGTCGGATTCGAAACCCATTCCCTTGCGCCACGATGTAGCAATGCTGACCACTGTGCCACCGTGCCAGCCGCAAAAAAAATGAAATTGTAGAATATGACCCTTATGGGCATTTGTGTATTTTTCTCAGGACGGAATAAAAACTACATATTCGCTTTCAACTTTTGCATTACCTCAGATGTTTATTTCTGTTTTTGACAAGCATAGTATGGCACGAAATTCCGAAAATCCATTTTTGCATCTAACGGTTCGTTCACGCAATACCTTGTATCATTCTTCACACAAAGAAACTGAGAATGGCATGCGCTTAACGTTTATGCTAAACAATGTTGTCTTTGCCGCAAAACATGAGAAAACATAAGCCGCATATAACGGGTGCAAGGAGCTTTTTTAAAAAAAATTGATACGGGAAATAATAGCTAATGCTGAAAGGCACTGCGGAGACCGAAAAACAAAACCCAGTTCTTGTCAATATTTTTTTAAAATTTAGAGTACCCAATTCATTGTTTCCAATGAAGGGGCGATTTAGTGTGGCAAATTCACCTACACTGCACATCTTTGGGTTGTGGCGGCGAACCCCACGCATACACGGGGAGAATGTAGAAACTCCACATGGGCAGTGACCCAGGGCCGGCATCGAACCTGAGACCTGGGCACTGTGAGGCAGCACTGCCACCTCTGCGCCACAGTGCTGCCCCTATAGCATCCTTTCTGTATTAGAGTAATGAGAACTGTACATAGTTTTCCAAGTGTGGCATCTTTAAGGTCTTGTATAACTTCCCAAAAAAAATAGCAACAGCTATATTCAATGTTCTGACCATGAAACCAAGCATGCCGAAAGCCTTCTTCACCACCCTGTCTTCCCTTGTCCCCACTTTCAATGAGCTATGGACGCGAACTCCTCGAACACTTTATGATATAACTCTCCCCTACTCCACACCATTAACTGAGAAGGTGCTGCCCCGAATTGATCTACCAAAATGCATCACATCATTTATATCTAAATTAAATTCCCTCTGCCACTCATGGGCCCATGGGCCCAATTGATCAAGATCCCACTGCAATCCTAGATAACCTGATTCACTTTCCACTATGCTACCTATTTTGGTGCCATCTGCAATCCTACTAACGATGCCCCCTAAATTATCATCTAATTAATTAATATAAATAGCAAATAACAGTGGACCCAACACTGATTCCTATATTTAAAGCAAAACTTCAGTTTGTTCCGGGGCTGTGGAGCTTCCCGAACCCAAATTGGATGCCAGTGAGCAGGTGCATTCCAAACACGTATCACATTATTGCACTACTGATAAGTCTTTCATCAATTACTTAATGTTCGAGATTAGACAGATGTGGTATTGAGTTGCCAGGTTGGTTTGTCCTGCTGTTTGTGGACCGGACATATCTGGGCAATGTTCTATGTTGCTGGGCCAATGCCAGTATTGTACCTGTAATGGAACAAACTGGCATGCGGCCCGGCAAGCTCCAGAGAACAGAACTTGTGGTTTATTGCTGAAATATTGTCAGGGCTCATGGCCTTTTCAATTATCATTGCTTTCAATCGTTTCTTGATATCACATGGAGTGAAATAAACGAGCTGTAGCAAGGCATTAATAGATGATGGACAACTTTGGAAGATGCCGGAATTGACCAATAGCTGGCCACGTCTAGCTAATGAGTATACCTGCTGCGTCAGACTTACCCCTAGCACTGATGCGTTTAGCTTCTCCTTTATGGAGTAGAGGGATATTTGAGCAGGCTCCTCCGTCGGTGATTTTTTTTTCAATTATCCAGCATCATTCATGCTTGGACATGGCTGCAGATCGTACATCTGATCTGACAGATCCGGTATCTGTTAATTCTGTTTATAACTTGCTCCTTCAGTCGTGTGGCACACAAGACGTCCTGTTTTGTAGCATAACCATGTTGTCATATCATTGTTCGGTATATCTTGTGTTGATCACGACCTGCCTCATGCATTCTTCATTTAAACATGATGCATCCCCTGATTTGGTAGTAATGGTAGAGGGGGGCATACGCCGGGCCATCAGGTTACAATTTATGGTTTGGTGCAATGTTGCTGCTGTTCATGATCAGTAGCGCCATTTTGGCTGGACATTATTGTCATGCTTGATCTGTACGAGAGATTGTACCATTTAGCACGGTGGTAATAATAACATGATGGTGATATGATCACTGTGATGACGTGACTCTGTCTCTGGAAAATATGTGGCACTCCTACCCATTCTGACATGAACAGTTGCATCTGCGGCACGCAGGTTGGTGAGGGAGTGTGTTTTTCTTCCGTTTTGTTGTTCTCATCACTGCAAGCCTGTCTTCAGATTCGCCACTTCGATTACACTCTGGTTCCCCGTCAAACTCCCCTGGTGTTCGAAATTGAAGAGTTCCGATTCATCAACTAGAGCGTTTCATATGGTAACCAACAGAATGTTTTTTTCCCATGTTTACCTCACGCCATTGAACTTCGGCCGTCAATTTTGAGGACCCCCCCCCCCCCCCCCATAAGTCCCAACTTCTAGGTATGACCAGGTGATGGTCTCTGTGACGTTGCACGTAAGGTATGGCACGATGAGTACGACAGTCAGGCTAGACTTTGAAACCACTATCCCAATTTTGAAAAGGTGGACTTTGCAGGGCCGACCGGGGTGTGTTTGTTCTTCTCACTCCATTGCCTTCTTTCATTCATTTTTATGTGACTTCGTAAACGCAATGGCTTGCCGGACCATTTAAGAGTCCATCACATTACTCTGTGTATGGATCAGCGATTATCCAGGTATTTGTGCATTATTAAAAGTGACGTCGCACCCCGGGCCCCAGAACATAACCCTGCATTTCTGTTTCATTGGTAATACCCATGTGTCACCGCCGCCCCACAAGGTTATGTTGGCTTCAATTGGAAGTTGGCGGATTGTTTAATTTCTAACTGAGCTTTCGCCTTTTTATATGATTTTAAATGAGTCTTGGGTTCAGTGCATACAGATAAGCTTTTCATCGGGATTTCTCATTGCCGCGACGCTAGGCTGTCGGGAAACTCGCGGGCGGGGGAGCGTTGCCAGGTTCAAAGAAGCCAGGTCACCGGAGAAATCCGCCCGCATTTTGAAGGCAATTTAATTTGAAGCCGTCCCAGCAACAACACCTAACTTGAGTCCAGGTGACGTGCTCATAGAATCATAGAAGTTTACAGCATGGAAACAGGCCCTTTGGACCAACCAGTCCATGCCGCCCAGTTTTTACCATTAAGCTAGTCCCAGTTTCCCGCACTTGGCCCATAACCCTCTATACCCATCTTACCCATGTAACTATCTAAATGCTTTTTGAAAGACACAATTGTACCCGCCTCTACTACTACCTCTGGCAGCCCATTCCTGACACTCACTACCCTCTGAGTGAAGAAATTGCCCCTCTGGGCCCTTCTGAATCTCTCCCCTCTCACCTTAAACCTATGCCCTCTAGTTTTAGACTCCCCTACCTTTGGGAAAAGATGTTGACTATCTACCTTATCTATGCCCCTCATTATTTTATAGACCTCTATAAGATCACCCCTAAGCCTCCTACGCTCCAGGGAAAAAAGTCCCAGTCTATCCAGCCTCTCCTTATAACTCAAACCATCAAGTCCCGGCAACATCCTAGTAAATCTTTTCTGCACTCTTTCTAGTTTAATAATATCCTTTCTATAATAGGGTGACCAGAACTGCACACAGTATTCCAAGTGTGGCCGTACCAATGTCTTGTACAACTTCAACAAGACGCCCCAACTCCTGTATTCAATGTTCTGACCAATGAAACCAAGCATGCCGAATGCCTTCTTCACCACCCTGTCCACCTGCGACTCCACCTTCAAGGAGCTATGAACTTGTACTCCTAGATCTCTTTGTTCCAGAACTCTCCCCAACGCCATACCATTAACTGAGTAGGTCCTGGCCTGATTCGATCTGCCAAAATGCATCACCTCACATTTATCTAAATTAAACTCCAGCTGCCATTCGTCGGCCCACTGGCCTAATTGATCAAGATCCCGTTGCAATCCTAGATAACCTTCTTCACTATCCACTGTGCCACCAATCTTGGTGTCATCTGCAAACTTACTAACCATGCCTCCTAAATTCTCATCCAAATCATTAATATAAATCACAAATAACAGTGGACCCAGCACCGATCCCTGAGGCACACCACTGGTCACAGGCCTCCAGTTTGAAAAACAACCCTCTACAACCACCCTCTGCCTTCTGTCGTCCAGCCAATGTTGAATCCAATTGGCAACCTCACCCTGGATCCCGTGAGCTTTAACCTTCTGCAACAACCTACCATGCGGTACCTTGTCAAAGGCTTTGCTAAAGTCCATGTAGACAACGTCTACTGCACTGCCCTCATCTACCTTCTTGGTCACTCCCTCAAAAAACTCAATCAAATTTGTGCGACATGATTTTCCACGCACAAAGCCATGCTGACTGCCCCGAATCAGTCCTTGCCTCTCTAAATGCTTGTAGATCCTGTCTCTCAGAATACCTTCCAGCAACTTACCTACTACAGACGTTAGGCTCACCGGTCTGTAGTTCCCAGGCTTTTCCCTGCTGCCCTTCTTAAACAAGGGCACAACATTCGCCACTCTCCAATCTTCAGGCACCTCACCTGTGGCTGCCGATGATTCAAATATCTCGGTTAGGGGACCCGCAATTTCCTCCCTAGCCTCCCACAACATCCTGGGATACATTTCATCAGGTCCCGGGGATTTATCTACCTTGATGCGCTTTAAGACTTCCAGCACCTCCTCCTCTGTAATATGCACACTTCTCAAGACATCACTATTTATTTCCCTTAGTTTCCTAACATCCATGCCTTTCTCCACCGTGAATACCGATGAGAAATATTCATTCAGGATCTCACCCATCTCTTGTGGCTCTGCACATAGATGTCCTTGTTGATCCTTAAGAGGCCCGACTCTGTCCCGAGTTATTCTTTTCCCCTTTATGTATCTGTAGAATCTCTTTGGATTCTCCCTTGCATTATTTGCCAAAGCAATTTCATGTCCCCTTTTTGCCCTCCTGATTTCCCTCTTAACTCTATTACGACAATCTCTATACTCTTCAAGGGATCTACTTGATCCCAGTTGCTTATGTACGTCATATGCCTCCTTCTTCTTTTTGACCAAAGTCTCAATATCTCGAGTGATCCAGGGTTCCCTACTTCTACCAGCCTTGCCCTTCACTCTAAAGGGAATGTGCTTACCCTGCACCCTGGTTAACACATTTTTAAAAGCCTCCCATTTACCAGCCGTCCCTTTGCCTGCCAATAGTCTCCCCCAATCTACCTCTGCAAGTTCCTGTCTGTTCCTAATCTAGGACAAAGGTTCGGCACAGCATCGTGGGCCGAAGGGCCTGTTCTGTGCTGTATTTTACTATGTATTTTTCTATGTTCTATACCATCAAAATTGGCCTTGCCCCAATTAAGAATTTTAACTCTTGGGCCAGACCTATCATTCTCCATAGCTATCTTAAAACTAATGGAATTATGGTCACTTGTCCCAAAGTGATCCCTCACTAGCACTTCTGTCACTTGCCCTTCCTTATTTCCCAAGACGAGGTCAAGTTTTGCCCCCTCTCTAGTCGGTCCATCCACATACTGAATGAGAAATTCCTCCTGAATACACTCAACAAATTTCCCTCCAACCAAGCCCCTAATGCTATGGCTGTCCCAGTCAATGTTGGGAAAGTTAAAGTCCCCTACTACTACCACCCTATTATTCTTGCAGCTATCTGCAGCTCATATTCCTATGTTGACAATGCAGCCTCTTCCCTCGGGCGTTGTCGATGTAATCGTTTAGAACAAGACAAGGTGTGCCACTCAGATGTTGTGCAATGAAAAAACTGACCTTGAGCAAGGTGAAGAAATGATACCTGGATAGATACCTGGAGCAGTAGAGGCTAGCAGTTCTCTATCAACTGGTAAGGAGATTTGTATTCATAAACTACTGCACCGAAGAAGAAAAAAAATACATATTTCGAATTGCTCACGGAACAGGGGCACTGCATTTGAAGAAAGTAACTTTGACAGTCAGGAACTTTATTCTAATAGAGGAAGAAACAGAAGACCACGAAGAAGTGGAAGGAAAAGAAGAATGAGATGGAGGACGAAGAGAACTCAGCGAAGAGTAGGCTGACACTTCTTCTGGGGAGCAGGATTTAACTATCAATAGGTGCTGAGATGAAAACATATTCAGCCACCTCTCCGCTCATCCCCTATGTTGATTTATCTTCTCAATTGATATTGCTTGAGTACTTTTTATTCAGCTGATTTTAATTAGTGCATCGTAGCTCAACTGCTTTTTCTTCAAAACATAAATGAACAATTTTGAAACTACTTGCGAACAGCCGGCTGGCCCTTTTCCGTATCTGCGGGCCGCAGCCCAAAATTCTGACAGATTGTATTTGTTCCGTATTCGATATTGTGGAAAGGGAGGCGGGTTAAGTATACCACTTGGGCAATGTTATCTCCCGAAATATTGTTCATAAGTTGTGTGAGTTGGAGAAATATTTTAATGATGTTAGCCTTTTTTATTCAGTTGCTCGTTTTCCGAAGGCTCCCAAAGATACCCATGCCTAATAGCTGTTGAAATAATTGAAGTGCGTCAGAGAAAAATGAGTGACTCGGAGCAATTACATCTGAAGGCTGAAGCAGTTGAGCGAGGGTTTTTATTAAAGACCATGTTCGCATTTTCATGCCTGTCAAGTCATTTCAGTCGTGAAATCACGCGCTAAAGGGAAATGTTTGTCCTTTCAATTGTCGTGAAATAACAAAAAACGGAATAAAACGTCTGACGATTATTGTTAAAAAAAAACATTGCCACTTTCGAAATAAAAAAACTCGTTTACGAACGTGCTTTAGAGGATGACATCGGGCATCCTAATATGATCCGGCTGCCGTGTGAATCCGGATCCACAGAAATGTCATTAACTCTGAACTGCCTGTATAAATGGTTTTGCAAGGTTGGAATTCGTTCTGTGATGTGAAATACTGGCCCAGCCGTGGTGCCCACATCCAGGGACTGAAACATAGCTTGCCAGGTGATTTGTTATAATGACGTAAAATAATGATTATTTTTGACTGGTTTTAGGTGAGAGAAAACATCGGAAATACTGGCGATTCTGCATGTTTTGCCCAATTCTTAGGCCCGCTGGACAGACTTAATTACTGCGGATGCTGGAATCCGAAACCAAATGCTGGAAAATCTCTGCAGGTCTGGCAGCATCTGTAGGGAGAGAAAAAGAGCTAACGTTTCGAGTCTAAATGACCCTTTGTCAAAGCTAAAATGCATAGAAAGTGGGATGGATTTATACTGTGGAGTGAGCAGAGTATCCCTGCTATGAGTTCCTCTGCTTTTTGGCCTATCATACATTTCACTCTCTCTAGCGACTGCCATTAGCCCGCTTCTCCATTGTGTTCCATGACTATTCGCAATGTTTTATCTTGGTTTCTGGGGCTTAGACTCACCTTTCATTCCCGCACCCCATAGTAAAAATATCTCCCACGTTGTATGCCTTTTAGATTTTACAAACTGTCATCTGGAGTCGTTTATCTCGTTTATCTCCCTACAAATGACGCCAGACCTGTTGACATTTTCCAGCATTTTGTCAGTTGGGCCTTAGGCCCAATGTCGGGGTAGAGGAAGACTTACTTCAGCAGAAACAATGAGTTCCCAGATGACATTGAATTTCAATGCGCAGTACAGACTGTGTCACAGATCGGAAGGATTATGGTTAGGAGAGTGGGTGGCTGGGCTGTTCAGATGTCACACGCTTCTTGCGCTGTCAACGTTTGGCTTCCGATTATTATGAACGATTAGATTTGAGGGGGTTCACTCCTTGTCAGGTTCCTTTCCTCTGCGATGTGCGGTTTTGGGACAGGGATAACCAGTTGTCAGTGGATTCTAAAAGTTTTCTGAAAGGTTTTGACGCCACTGAAGCATTTCCTCGTCCATACTGGGCACGTATGTGGCGTCGGAGCTCCGAGTAGAGTGCGTGTTTCGGGAGTCCAGTGCCAGGCTTGCGGACGATACGCTCCGCCCAGAGAAGCTGAACGACCGTGGCGAATGCTTCAATGGTCGATGGTTGCCTGAGCCAGAATACTGATGTTGATGTGCTTGTCCTGGTAATGCAGTTGGCAACGCTTTTAGCACTGTTGTTTCTACTCCAGGACATTTTGGTGCCTGCTGTACTTGATCCACGTCTCAGCCAACTGACCGTACGTTTGCGGCAGGGTCTGACATCGTCGTCTCAAAAAACGTTATTCGTCTCCCCACTCAATGCTGAGCTGCCGCACTGAAGACAACGTTGAACGTCTTTGTCGAATAAGTTGACACTAGACGTCTAAGGTATGGCAAGTAGTCCATGTTACCCATGGGCAAGTCGTGGACTTTGATAATAGAGGGGGGACGTGATACGTTGCAGGCGGTTTGGTTGCGGACCTTTACCGTAAAGATGCTGATCGTAAGGACATTGCACTCGTACACTCGGCAAAAGTGTTGAAGAATTCGGCTTCCAACTGCATGCAGAGGAATCATCGTCTGCATGTATTGGTTAAATAGGAGAGAATGAGACCACCATGGATCGGGACTCCAGAAGGCAACGTTTGATAAGATTCCCTTATTTCTGTAATTTAGCTCCTCTGCAGTGTGCAGCTTGCTGTAGCTCCGTTGAACCACAATGATAAAGAAGATATTGAAGAGCATCAGTGAAATGAAGCAGCCTGGACCGCAGTCAGACGATAAAGTTGATCCGTGGTGTAAGAATTGGGCTGAATCATGGCTTCAATGTCATCTTGGAACTGGCCGAAGATTATAACAAAATTGTTGGGGAGGGCGGGGAGAGGGGGGGGGGTGATGGAGATGACGCTCACCGCAGAATTCGGTAAGAATAAGGACGAGTAGAAGCAGCCGAAATTAATACTTCAAGTATTTTAATTCAAAGTCGAAGAAAAGGTCTTTGAAAAATCAAAATTTGCTGCAAGAAACTTTAGCCTATCCCAAGGATCACTAATCCATTCCAGACAAATCTGGGATAAGGAAGATCCTTGAATTGACAGTCCATCAATTCTTTAAATTACTTACCTTCACTTAGAACCAAAAAATAGACGGTGGGAAGAAAATTTTAAGATAGCAAAAGCAAAAATCCTTCCTGAGCGAAATAACTTTTGACACTTAAGATAACATTTTCGGAATAGTGTCTATCTGACCATCTGCATGTCTAAGAAATCCGACACAATGAAAATAGACAGACGTAGACAGATCTCTTAACTAACTCCCTGCTAACCATGTATTTTAGAAGCAGGCGGTTTGGAAGGGGATACTGAGATCATTACAGCAGGTACTCGTTGATAAGACAACAACCGTGACCATTTGGCAAAAGGAAATTAGGCAATGTTAAACGATAAGATAACAGAAAACCCCTTGACTAAATAGGAGACTTTATGTAAAAAGGAGGGGCATTTTATCAGAGCTGGTATCTCACTCTGCCCTGCTGAACTGGATTCAAGTTCTGTTCTGACAGCCTGCCTCGTCAAACAAAGACCATCACCGGTTTTGCAAGTATGTTTCTGTTAAACTTCTTAGAAATGTATTAGAAATTCATATGAGGTACTTTTGGATTTTCCATGGTTAAATATATAATTATCTTAGAGAGGTTTGTTTGTGAGCTGATAACAAAGGACTGTCAAATATTTTATATCCGTCGCAGATAATGAAGGACTGTTAATCAATTTATATTTTGAACTCCGAAATTCTGTATGTAAAAATTGAGAGTACTTTACAACGAAAATACTATTATTAGAAATTAAACTGTGCAGACTTACTCTCAATAAGTTTTAGATACTAGACTCTCATTTAAGAAGTCTTAAATAACCAGGATCCACGAGCGACAGCGGCAAGGATTTAGTTATGAGTGACGTATCTGAACTTCTTCCACGAGAAAGTAACTGAAATCGTGTTTGGCTGTTTGAGACACAGAAAGGCACCTTCCCCTAGTAAGATCTATTCTTAGGAGAGAAACAGATGTCCCTCTTTTGGTGTTTTGACCTAAATCATAGATTTGTAGGAAAATATTTTTCAGAATCCCGTGTACTTAAACCCGTCACAGAGGCAGCCAAAACTGTGCGTGAAAATAATGAGATATTTAAGTTTTTTGAGAAAGCGATGGTATCTGTCTTTGCCATTGCTGTTGTGACGAGCTTTGCTTTAGCAATTTCTTCATAAAGCATAAATGGGATCCGCTGGAGTATTGAAACCGTGCCCAAGATCGGGAGCATCAGGCTGGAGTTGACCAATTCGCCAACACGCCCCCTTATCTGGGCACGCAATTGACGAATAAATTAATTTTGAAAGTTAGATTAGGTGGTTCACCACTTCTAAGATACGGGTGAGAGATAATTCACATACTTTTGAGAATAACAGGGTCAAGTGATCATTCATGCCTTGGAGGATATTGTGCACCAAGCGATTACTGATTTGTGCAATTCAAACTCATTCAGGTTCTCTCAATATGTCATTCTAAAGTACTATATATTTTCTTCATCTACAAATGATTGCAATCGGCGGATGGTTGCACTTCTAAAACTCGAGTCCAGCAACTCCGATGTGCAGAAGAATCATTGCCTCAATTGTTTATTTCATCAATTTTTGGTGATGGAACAGTTCAAATAATAATTTCAAGCAAAATCTGAATTTTCATGCTGGAACTGAATAGGAGTATATCACCCAAGCTTCTGATAGTTAATTGGCTCGCCCCTCCCAATCGCTCTAGTGCTGCTCTGATCAATTGCTTACCACCGTTTTCAACTATATGGCCTGTATTTACTAACACTGCCTATTCTTAAATCAGTGAGTCACATTTTCAGGTCCTTAAATTCCATTAGAAGCATTATGTTGTGGGAACCTTGGAAGATTGATGTGATCCTCAGCCTACCATCAACCCTATTTTCGTTTCACTGGCCCAGGAACACTGTCCCTCCAGGCGACCTGAATTTATTTCGCAATCGAGATCGCAGTATGTAAGATCTCCTTGTAGATTTGAAAGTGGGAAACACAAAATATATTCGAGTGACCACCTAAAATTTCTACTTAATATGTCGAGCAACAGAAAGGCAGCTTTTTTGGTAGATCATTATTCAGAAGACAGCGCTGATGTATTACATGTGCTGGACAGAGGAGCAGTCCAAGGAAATCTAGTTACTTGCTTAAGCAGATATTGTTCTTTTTATTCTATTAACAACACGAGCCATAATTGGAATAATTAACGCATGTTTTAGTACGACGTTCAATGCATCAATTTTAATATACTGCAGTTCAATTTTAGTCAGAACGGGACCAAGTTACGTGCAAAAATGGAGAAAATATACAGTCAAGCATTAAATACTGTCTTCATTAGAACAATGTTTCCTGTAATCAGGATGTGTTTTATCTTTTCTTCCCAACTTTTCTTCTGTTTTGAATTATTACAGTTCCAAAGTATGTTTAATTAATGCGAGAAATGCGCGATTTTCAATCCAGTATCTCTGTCGGGCATGATTCTGTCACGCGATAGATTTACAAACATGTTGTCAAATTGTTCAAGGGGGTACACGCCATCGAATATCATTGAAAATTGCAACACCTCATCTTGTATTGTGCTTTTGTACGATGTCTATCCAAGTATTAATCTCTCCATCTCTCTATCTATCTATCGAGACGTAGACATAGACGTATAACATAGAAGTTACAGTGCAGAAGGAGGCCATTCGGCTCATCGAGTCTGCACCGCCCCTTGGAAAAAGTGTCCCACTTAAGCCCACACCTCCTCCCCTTACCCGTAACCCACGAACCCCACCCAAACCCTTTGCACACTAAGGGCAAGTTAGCAAGGCCAACGTACTTAACCTGCGCGTCTTTGGACTGTGGGAGGAAACCGGACATCCCGGTGGAAACCCACACAGACACGAGGAGAACCTGCACGGGCATAAACCAAAGCCTGGAATCGAACCTGAAACCCTGGAGCTGTGAAGCTACAGTGCTAATCACCATATTACGGTGCCGCCCTCAATTTATCTAGCTTGTACAAGGTTATGAGGGACAAGAACGTGGTGGTAGGAAGCAGCTGTTCCTTTTAGTAACATCCATCTCTCCATCCCTATATCCATCTCTCCACCCATACATAATTCTGTCCGTCCGTCCATCGATCTATTCATGTATCATTTACAAAGTTCTGAGGGACAAGGACAGGGTGGTAAGGGAGCAGCTGATCCTTTTAGTTCAAGGGTCAGCTGCGAACGGACACACGTTCAATGTGAGACGATGGAGGCAAAGGGGGAATTTAAGGTTACCGTTTTTAACCAGAGAGTGGTGGCGGTCTGGAGTGCATTGGCCGTGAGAATGGTGCATTCGGGCTCCCATAATTTTTTTAAAATATACCTGTGTTAGCAAATGGCACGTCACAACATACAACGCTGTCGGTAAAGTTTTGGCAAATGGGATTAGGTAGACAGGCCAAGTGTCTTCCAAGCGAGTAGCAGGGCATGAAGGGTCTCTTCTACAATGTATTGCTTGGAGATTCTGTGATGCTATCGCCTGTCTCGAAATATAACCACCCATCTGTACATCCCACGATCCATCTCTCTCTCTATCTATCTATCTATCTATCTAGCTATCTATCTATCTATCTATCTATTTCTCTATCTATCTATCTATCTATCTATCTATCTATCTATCTATCTATCTATCTATCTATCTATCTATCTATCTACATATATATCTATCTATCTGTCTATCTATCTATCTATCTATCTATCTATTTATCTATCTATCTATCATTCAATCTATCTAGCTATCTGTCTATATCTGTCCCTATCAATCGGGATAGCTCGCTACGCGTCTGTGTGTCTGTCTCTCGACATATCTATACATTTGAATTTAACCAAGACCAGATCACCTTGCTTACCTAATTCCTTTTGCGCCCTTTGGCATGTGGTTAATTCTAAGTCACAGGGAGAGAGAAAAGCGTTGTAATCAAGCTAAATTGGTCATTCTGGTGCACTTCTTGCACAGATGTGCTAATTCCTAACTATCTCCGAGAATGTACTAGGTTGGAGCGCAATGCAATGGGATAAAACATTTATTTTTCATTGTCACTTATTTGCTAACATCTGCTAAAAGTGCATCTACGATTCAGAAACTTGGATATGTTCCATCTGAGCCAAATCTTTTCAAGCAGCACGAACTTCATTATTTTCCAGAATTCAGGATATGTAAGATCTTTATTTTCTGTTATATTTCTTGCCAATAATCCTCTGGTGTTTATACATTTTTTGCAACTTCAAAACCAATGTTTTGTGCATTTTCTCAAATGTGATCTGATTAAGGTAAACGCCCTCCTGTAATAATACTTGGGTTTACGAAAGGGAATCTGAAATACCTTTTGAAGTCTTTTTATTCATGCTTATTTGATATTTACGATCAATGATCGGTGGGCTCACTCAGACAATTCAAGAGTCGAAGAACCTTCGCTCATCACCTACCTTCTTTTAGTTCATTCACTGTATCTTCTATTAGAGATATGGAATTTACAAAAATAGCTCGTGACATTTAAGGGGCATCTTGACAAATACATGAAAAGGATGGGAATAGAGGGATACGGGCCCAGGAAGTGAAGAAGATTGTGGTTTAGTCGGGCAGCATGGGCGGCACGGACCTGGAGGGCCGACGGGCCTGTTCCTGTGCTGTACTTTTCTTTGTTTTTTGTTCTTTGTTCATCATTTACACAGGGATATTGTTCACACAATTCAAACCAAAATTATTAATCTCCAGAACCACACAACTATGAAAATCATTCATTACAACCATCGTCAGTGGGAACAATGCATTAGTGCAGCTAATTATCGGATTGGTACAGACGTCACGAGTGATGGAATTCCCTGCACGTTCTTCGAGCTGAATATTCCTGGCCAGTAGCTGGCCGACATCAACTCAATATTTTGAACCCTGTTAACATAGTGTTTGGATGATTATTGCAAATCTCCTAACATGGTAATGTCTCCTCAACTGTTTCACATCTTTCCTGGAAGTTCGTGCTAAATTTCCATAAATCAATTGTGCACCTGACAAACTAGAGAACCTTTGTTTTTGGTGTCACAAGTATGATTGTGAAAAAGGTCAGTTATCCCACTTCGTTAGTCTTTGCCTCTAAGCAGCTTCAGCCCAAAATTGCTATCGAATGCTGACAATTTGTATCTTGTAAACCAGCTTGCTCGTCAGCTCCTGATCTGGTACTTCAGCAGTCCCCAATGATCTTTCATTGAACGCTTCCATTTCCGAGTTGAATCACGACATAATCTGAAAGAAGATTTGAAACGTAAACTGATCATCCCAAATCCACCGTTGGACTCTCGATCTCTCTTTCAACGAACAGATTGCATAGGACCAGTCTGCCGGCCACCAAACAACAGGACACCACATTGCCGCATTGCAAACGGCAGTTTTCCTCCGCAGGTGCATCACATACATCCGCCTCTCGCTGAGCTCATTCACTGCAGATTCCCTTGTCTGTTTTTGTCACATCATTTTTGTCTGTACGCGATGATTCGAATATCGGCTTCAGAGGATATCCAACTGATAATCTTATTGGCGAACAGCGTATTGTCCCCGTAAGTTTGTTCATGGCAACTTAATGCATTAAGTCTCGATTTGCATGATCTATTATGGCTGTCATACAACTAGTTGTTCATTATTAAAAAGCGCATTGATGTCAAGTATTTATATCGACCTAACATTAATCGCCAAACCATTGCTGTCATAACATAAGTGTTATGGCCCCGATTCAATACCCGAATTTTATAAAGATTCGGATTATATGCCAATGACTTGCATTAGTTAAAATTGTGAGAATACGTTATTGCACTAGGGTGTCATACCACTGATCATTAAACTGCGTTTCGATAAAATAAACGAGAAGGGCGGCTTGGTGGCGCAGTGGCTAGCAGTGCTTCCTCGTGGCGCTGAGGACCTAGGTTCTAACCCAGCCTCGGGTTACTGTACGTGTGGAGTTTGCACACCCTCATCTGCAGCCCGTGTCTGTCTTGGTCTGAGTCTCCACAGATCAGTGATGTGCGGGTGTGGTGGATTGGCCACGCTAAATTGCCTATCAATTTACACAAAAAAATGAATTGGGTACTTCAAATCAAAAGAAGACTCGAATTTGAACAGCGAGTTAAACATATCAGCAACAGATAATTAGCTTCATATTTAGCAGGTAAACATCGTGGGCGGGATTCTCCATTGGCCATCTCTAAATTCCGATTCTACGTCACCTAAAGAGCGGCGCAAATCCGTTCCTGTAGGCACGCACAGGAAACATCGTTTGCATGTCATTAGGGTGCCCGACCAGATATTCTCCGAGGCCACCCCGATTCTCCTCATCAGATGGGCCGAGTGCCCAATGGGGTGGTTCACTTGTTCTTTACAAAAATCGTGAACACTGGTGGCTAATGAGGAAGAGGGTGGAGATAAGACCGAACTCCTGCTCCTCGAAGACAGCGTAAGGGAACTGGATCTGGAACTGGATGAACTTCGGATCATTCAGGAGGCAGAGGGGATGGAAGAGCGGAGTTATAGGGAGGTAGCCAACCCTAGGTGCAGGACAAGAGTAGCTGGGTCAATGTCAGGGGAAGGAAACGAAACGGGCAGACAGTGCAGTGAACCCCCTTGGCCGTTCCTCTTCAAAAAAGGTTTACCATTTTGGATGCTGTTGGGGGTATGACCTATCCGGGGAAGACTCTGGCGGACAGGTCTCTCGCGCCGAGCCTGTCTCTGTGGCTCAGACGGGAAGGGGAAGCATAGAAAAGCAATAGTGATAGAAGACTCAATGGTTAAGGCAACGGATAGGAGATTCTGTGGTCGCTAACGAGACTCCGGGAAGGTATGTTGCTTCGCGGGTGCCAGGATCAGGGATCTCTCGGATCCAGACTACAGGATTATTAAGGGGGGGTGGGGGTGAGCCACCAGAAGTCATGGTGCACATAGGCAACAGCGACAGAGCCAAGAAAATGGATGACGATCTAAAAAGTGATTGTAGGGAGTTAGGTTGGTAGCTAAAGAGCAGGACCAACAACGTAGTAATCTTAGGATTGCTACCGTTGCAACGTGCAAGTGAGACAAGAAGCAGAGAGCGAGTATAGCTGTACACGTGAACGGCTGGTGCACGAGGGAAGCTTCAGATATGTGGATCATTGGGATACTTTCTGGGGAAGGTGGGACCTGCACATGAAGGACGGGTGGCACCTAAACTGGAGGGGCACCAATATACTGGCTGGGAGATTTGCCAGAGCTCTTCGGGTGGGTTAGAACTAGTTTGGCAGGGGGTGGGAACCAAAGCTATTGAACGGTAGCTGTTGAACAGGCAGAAATATTTGCAGCGGGTGTGCGAGGAAGGATAGGGCAAAGTTGCACTCAGTGGAATGGGTTAATGTGTGTCTGTTTGAATGGAAGGAGTGTCAGGAATAAGGGGACGAACTTAGAGCATGGATCAGTACTTGCAACTACGATCTTTTGGCCATTACGTAGACAATGATTTCACAGGGGCAGGAATGGTTGTTAGATATTCCAGGGTTCAGATGTTATAAGAAGAATAGTGAGGGACGGAAATGAGAAGGTGGAGTGGCACTGTTAATTATGGAGTGCATCACCGCTGCAGAAATGCAGGTACTCATGGAGGCTTTGTCTACTGAGTGAGTATGGGGGGTAGTCAGAAACAAGAAAGGGAAGTCACTTTATTGTGACGTTTCTGTAGACCCACCAATAGCAGCAGAGAGATGTAGAAACAGATTGGCCGGCAGATATTGGAAAGCTCTGGAAGGAACAGAGTTGTTGTCATGGCTGTCTTCAAATTCCCTAGTACTGATTGGAACCTCCTTACTGCAAATTGTTTGGAAGGAGCAGATTTTGTCAGGTGTGTAGAGGAAGGATTCCTTCCTCATTATGTAGATAGGCCGGCTAGGGGGGAGGCCATATTGGATTTGGTGCTTGGCAGCGAACCAGGCCAGATGTCACATGTCTTGGTGGGAGAGCATTTCGATGACAATGACCACAGCGTCTTGACCTTGACCGTCGTCATGGAGTGGGATACGATCAGGCCGTATGGGAAGGTATTTAATTGGGGGAAGGGGCATTATACTGCTATTAGAGAGGAGCTGAGGAGCATAAAGTGGGAACAGTTGTTTTTGGGGAAATGCACAACAGTAATGTGGGGGCTGTCTAAGGAGAACTTGCTGCGACTGCTCTATTGTGTTGTCCCACTGAGACGAGGAAGGAATGGTAAGGAGATGGAGCCTTGGGAGATATGAGCTTTGGAGCTTCTAGACAAGGGGAAGAAGGACGCTTAGGTAAAGCTGAGGAGGCAAGGATCTGGCACGGCTCTAGATGTTCCAAGGTAGCCAGGAAGGAACTGAAAAATGAACTTAGGAAATCGAGAAGGGGGCATGAAAATGACTTGGCGGGAAGCATTAGGGAAAACCTCAAGTTTTTCTACATTTATGTGAGAAATAAAAAGTTGATCAGAGTGAGAGTAGGGCCGAGCAGGGATAGTGGAGGGAACTTGTGCCAAGAATCTGAGGAGGTCGATTCCAGATAGATGGAATATTTTGCTTCAGTATTCTCCAGAGAGAGTGACCTTTTTGCTCATGAGAACAGCGTGAACCAGGTTCATAGACTCGAATAGGTTGATATTAAGAAAGAGGATGGGCTGGAAAGTTTGAAAAGCATCATGATAGAAAAGTCCCCTGGGCCTTAGGGGATGTACCCAAATTCACGACGGGAAGCGAGAAAGGCGATAGCTGCGCCGTTGGCCATGATCTTTGAGTACTCACTCTCCACTGGAGTAGTACCGGATGATTGGATGCAGGCAAATGTTGTTCCCCTCTTCAATAAAGGGAATAGGGAAATCCCGGGAATTACAGACCATTCTGTCTTACGTATGTGGTGAGCAACATATTGGAAGGAATTCTGAGAGATAGGATTCATAATTATTTGGAAAAACATAGTTTGATTAATGTTAGTCAACATGGCTTTGTGAGGGGCACGTCATGCCTCACATGCCTCATTGAATTCTGTGAGGATGTGACGAGACACATTAATGAAGGTCGCGCAGTGGATGTAGTGTATATAGATTTCAATAAGGCATTTGTTAAGGCTCCCCATGGTAGGCTCATTCAGAATGTCAGGGGACGCGGGATCGAGGGAAATTTGGCTGTCTCGATACAGAATTGGCTGGCCAAAATAAGACAGCGAGTGACAGTGGATGGAAAGTATTCTGCCTGGATGTTGGTGACCAGTGGTATCCCGCAGGAATCTGTTCTGGGACCTCTACTCGTTGTGGTTTTTATAAATGACTTGGATGAGGAAGTGAAAAGGTGGGTTAGTACGTTTGCCGATGACAGGAAGGTTGGTGGAGTTGTCGATAGTGTCGAGGGCTGTTGCAGGTTACAACAAGATATTGACAGGTTGCAGCGTTGGGCTGAGAAGTGGCATTTGGAGTTCAATCTAAATAAATGTGAAGTGATTCATTTTGGAAAGTCGAATGTGAATGCTGAATCCGAGGTTAAAGGCAGGATTCTTGGAAGTGCGGAGGAACAGAGCAATCTTGAGGTCCACGCACGTAGATCCCTCAAAGTTGCTACCCAGGTTAATAGGTTTGTTAAGAACGCATATCCTGTGTTGCCTTTCATTACAGGGGGATTGAGTTTAAGAACCCTTAGGTTGTGCTGCAGTTTTTAAAAACCCGGGTTAGACCACACTTGGAACATTGTGTCCAGTTCTGGTCGCCTCATTATAGCAAGAATGTGAATGCTATGGAGAGGGTGAAGAGGAGAATTACCAGGATGCTGCCTGGTCTGGGGGGCATGTCTTTTTAAGAAAGGATGAGGGAGTTCACTGAAGCGAAGAAGAAAGACAGGTGACTTGATATAGGTGTACAAGTGATGAGAGGCATGGATAGAGTGGATAACCAGAGACTTTTCCCCAGGGCAAAGATGGCTCGTCACGAAGCTGATTGGAGGACGGTATAGGGGAGATGTAAGAGATAGGTTATCTACACAGATGTGGTGGGTGCGTGGGAAGCACTACCAGCTGAGGTGGTGGAGTCAGTGACATTAGGTACTTTTCAGCGACTCTTGGACAGGCACATGGACAGCATTAAATTGAAGGCGTGCATGTTAGGTTGGACTTCGATGAGCATAAATGGTAGGCACAGCATCGTGGGCCGAAGGGCCTGTAATGTTCTGTACTTTTCTATGTACTACGTTCTATGTTGAGACACAGAGAGGAGCGACTGGGCGCTGCCGCGTTGGGCACTGGCCGTGCTCTCTGGGGTCGGGAGTGGCACGTGCCAGGGACACGGGAGAGGGGGATGGGGATTATAGGCCGAGTGGCATGGAAGTCACCCCAGCAAACTAGGGCTATGACTCGGCATGGACCACCATTCAAGTGGACATTGTCCCCCCCTCCCCCTGACCACCCACCTCGGCCGCTCGTTCTGCAGAGTGTCAACGACCGTATGGATGCCCCCACAAACACCCCCAGCCCCCTCCCCAGACAAACAACTCGCTCTGCCTCTCCACCCCCGTCCACATCCAAGCCGCTTCCCAAAGGCTGTCCACCCAGGGCAGTGTCAGCCAATGGCACCCCTGGCATCATGGGAACCCTCCACACGGTTCCTGGCAGCGACAGGGTCAAAACTATGGGAATGGGTGGGGGAAGGTACATGGGAGTGCAGATCACGCAGTCCCAGCCGAGGCTTCAATCTAACCCGGAAGACCTGTTGGGTATTGGAATACACACCGTGCTATTATGTTGTCCTTTCAGCCCCTGCGGACAATGGATATTGGAATTCAACCAGCAATGATAGGGTTCCGGCTAGTCGATGTATTGCGGCTGTACGAGAGTGTGCTGCTTGAGGACGAGGGAGCTGCACCAGCGGAGAGGACAGAAACGAAGTCTTCAGATGTTTGCACAGCTGACACCGCGGGGTGAGCGTGAGGGCACCCGCACTTGGTGGTGTCAAGGTAACGGTGGGTATGAACATTGACATGATCGGGTCCTTCCGGAAGCCAACTGAAAACATGTCCGGGACCTCACAGACATCGCTGCACAGGTGCATCCTGTATGCCCAGGCGGATCAATATATCCACTTGAATGAGAATCGAGTCCAGCATAATGCCGAGGCAGCGCGGTTCGCTGCCATGGACTGATGCCCCAGGTCCAACGGGTGATCGACGGGATGCATGTCCCGCTACGAGCACCGGCTGGTGACGGGCCGCTCTGCAAAAAACGAAAGGGGTTCCACTCTCTTTCAGACAGGGATAGATAGATCCATGATTAATGAGGGGATCAGGGGCTATAGGCAGAAGGCAAAAGAAAGGGGATGAGAAAAATATCAGCCATGAATCGATGGGCCGAGTGGCCTAATTCTGCTTCTATGTCTTATGATTTTGTGGCCACTCGATGGACGTGCAGCTGGTCTGTGATCATCAGCTGCACATCACGCACGTCTGTGCCCGGTACCCGAACAGTATGCATGAGGCCTTCACCCTGGCGGACTCGAAAATTCCTGATATGTTCGAGACACCCTGCCCCCTCCGGCTGGCGGTTGGTTCCTAGGAGACAGTGGTTATCAGTTGCAGTCATGGCTGCTGACGCCTATGCGGATGCCACAGAACTATGCGGAGACCCGCTGCAATGACGCCCATGGAGCGCCCAGGGGTGTGATTGAGAAGTGCATCCGCCTGCTAAAGATGCGGATCAGGTGCCTGGACATACACACACTCTCTTGGAGCCCTCCAGTATAATGCTGAAATGATTGCTCGCATTGTGTTAGCCTGCCTGCGTCCTCCACAATATCACGTAACAGTGGGGTGACGTGCTGGAGGAGGAGGATGAAGGCAGGGCCTCGTCCGACCAGCAGTATGCAGAGGTGGGCGAGGCTGGGTGGAACATGGAGCCCAGGTAGGCATGGGAAGTCGCACAAAATGTGTGTCTGGGCCAATGTACACAGGACGCTCTGAACACCTCCAGGTTCCCCGACTGGGGGTTGTGGAGGGATTGGCCAGGTGCTTCCCAAATCCGATCTCCCTGACTTCCTCCCTCTCTATCCCCCCGTCCCAGTCTCAGTCACTCCCACATGCAACTCACTATGTGATACATACCTGTCGCACGTGAGAACAGGCATTTGAAGGCCTGAAGGCTGTGTTAATCACTGCTAATGTGTTGTCTACCCCAAATTACACAAAATCATTCAACGTGTCTATCGATGCGCGTGGGACTAGGTGCTGTGCTCTTTTTCACTATCCTTATCACTACCCTCAAACTGCGCGTTATCTTTACCTCCGCCAATTTTAACTGATGTTCACGTTTCGTGGCCAGTTTCTGAAGATCAAAGTCTCATTCTTTTCCTTTTTCCTCTCGCTCTTTAGCTTTTTGTTCTGCCAGTGCTATTCTTTCTTCGTCCCTCATTTCTAATTTCATGTGCCATAATTATTTTTCATGCTTAAACTGCGTTTACTGGAATTGAATGATTGCCTTTTCCATTGATTCTGATTGTGTCTGACGCAATTGTAAATGCTCAGCTACCACCTCAATTACCCCTTTCTCCGGACTTTGTGAGGCAATGTTAACTGTAATGCTTTTGCCAAATCTAGAAGCCTTTTTTTAGTCTCCGTTTGTAAGGCACCTTCTTCACCCCCCAAAACGTCTGAGCCTCTGAAAGAGCCATTGTCCCCAACACACTCCCTGTATAAACTTGAAAATAACAGCTGAAAAGCAAACACAAATATGTTCACCCCTCACTGCTTTTACATTCAATAAGCCGCCCGCAATTGCGAAAGATAACATTTAATCCCACGAGCCGTCAGTTTTGTTGTGGGTTCGAACTAGGAACCTCCAAAGTGCATTATGCAGTTCACCTGACCTACAACGTTGATGTTGAATTTGGCTGCGATGAGCACAAGATCCTTCCCTTCAGGTGTGATTCATCAGTCTTCCTAGACACGTTAATCAAAATAAGCTTTATTTTACCAACTTGGTTAACATGTGGACATGCAGCAATATGTTTTTTTTAATCAATTACAAACATAAAAACACAACACAGCAACAGTCATCTCTGTATGTAACATTTAATGTGTTCCCCTTAACTGTTCCAATTCAAAAACCAAAATTAAATTGACCAAAAACACTTTTCAAGGGCGTGGCTCAGCACTCTGCATTCTCAGAGGAATGAGAATGGCCTTCCTGAGATTCTGATCCCAACTCACCATCAGAATTAGCCTCTTCCCGAAAGCAAACTATATATTTTAAGTTACTAAAGCATGTTGCTATAATCATTTTTTTAACTTGAACATCTCTTGAAAATGAAAGCACAGAAAGACAGGGAGAAAATGCTTCTTTCTCCCTCCGAGTTGACAGCAGTCAAACTTGAAATGAAATTAAAAGAAAGTCTCACAGCCACAACTAAGCTCAACCCACAAAATGGCATCACTAAAACCATGTGATGAGACAAAAAACGTTCTTAAAGTGACACTTCCATGACACTCTAGAGGGTGGGGGCCCAAGGCTGGCACTAATAGTGGGTCTGATCCATGGGATGGAGGATGATGACAGGCCGCTCTGTGATGAGCTCTGGTGCTGCGTATCGTTTGACAACGTCTGACTACTGCCCATGGAAGCATATTCCACTGTCCATCTGGGTGATCCTTGAATGCGAGCTGGCCATTACATCACGCAGTGCCATCGGATCCCCAGAGTGGTGGTAGTGTGGACCACGGACCACTCACAGAGTCCGCCCATTTCCCCAACCCATCCTCCGCCCATTTACCATCCCCCCTTCCCAACGACGAGCTGAAACCAACCCACCCCTAACACCCATCAGACACAGAACCTAGGCAGGTTGAAAAACTGGTTGCGAGTAATTATTATGAACAACTATTTATGTGCCCTAAACTGTGCTCTGTACCCATGCCACCTTAAATGCTGGCTACGTCTTGGCCTTACAGATCCAAACGCTACGTTCTGGTGGTTCGCCAAATGTTATATCAGGAGTTCAGGCGCCCTGTTGTGATTCACCATTACGACGTGGGTTCCCTTGGACGAGCATCTTCTGGGGCGATCCGGCCTGGATGTGTTTGGCTGCTGCTCAGCTGTCCTAGGCGGCATGTTGCCGCCCTGTGCTGCCCACTGCCCACGAGATGCGCCACGGACAGGAAGGGGTGTACGACGTTGTTCTGTTATCTCCCCTGTGGTGGCCATCGGCAGAGGCCCCATCACCTCCTCCTCCCTAGGGTGCCGAATGCCACCCCCCCCCCCCCAACGCTACTCCATGGGACATGGGTGAAATGGGAGCTATCCCCTGACGCTCGGCCGACATCTCGCACTGTCAAACCTGGATCTCTCTGATCTCGGCTAGTGCCTGCATGCTTGCGAGCATGGAGCACTGGGTGTGGACCATCTCCGTCTTGGACTGCACTTCATCAAGCTGCGATTGTGCCACCACATTCTTTGTTTGTGTTGCATCAGCCAGTGGAGCGCCATCTCGCTGTGTGACTGGGTCTGCTCCCTCTGTGTCTACGCCACGTTAGTCAGCTCCTCGGCAATACCGCCGCCGTTGACAGCCATTGCCTAGTGTAACGGAGCCGCGGTCAGAAGCACCTCTGCAATTTCCAGGTGGCTCGGAGACATGGACACCTGTGAGGCAGAACACCTGTATTGGGCATCGGATAGCGCCTGCGGAGAATGCTCCAGGCCTTGGAGATGATAATCCATACTTGCAACCGTCGCCTCCAATCCCTCCACAGGGAGGCCACCGGTGCATTGTTGGTCTGGGTGGCATTAGTGGACAGCTTCACCTCCTGTTCCTGACGTGGTTGGACCCCCTTCAACTGCGCCTGTAGGCGTTGGATGCTCGTCAATAACTCCTCATGTAATCCCAGGCATTGTAGCTACATTTCCACAATCTTTGACACTGTCTGTAACAGAACATCGAGACCCATCTGGGCAGAAGCTGCTTCTTCGGGCCAGCCTGCACTTCAACCGTCAGGCGTTTCTATTTCCCCCTGCTGTACGGGATCACCTGTATGGTTGTACCAGAGAGATTGCCAGGAGTGTTCCACTAATGTCCCCAACAGAGCTGAGTATCTCTGGGATGGTGGAGGGTGTTGGGGTCAGCTGTGACGGCAATATGTAGCGTCCTTCGACCCGAACAGCTGGGTGTCCTGTGTCTCGGATGGAGGGCTGGTCACCGAGTTACTCCCATCACTGTTTGGCTCATGAGAGGTTTCAGCTGTGGACTTGCTTGTACGGGGACGCCAGATGGACCCGCCCCATCCCCAGGAAGCCCTCTAAGACACAAGCCAAGACGCATGATTAGACCGTGGGCCATGGTGGTGGGGGTTGGCCTGGGCGTGGGTTGTGGTTGTTTAGCTGTGGGGTAGGTTGAGGATTTGGGTGATGTTGAGGGTGATGTGGGAATGATGATGGCGCGAGGATGAGGATGCTGTGGGTGCTGTGTTGTAGGTGGAATTGACAAACGTGCCACAGGCAACAGCAACTCAACAGGGTCTCATTCCCACACCCATGGGCTGATCTGCACCTCGGCGACCTCCCATTCCTCCGGGCTGCCAACCACGTCCAGCGCCCTCTGCTCTGCAAGAGTTGGGGGTCAGAGTTCCGGCGATCAGCCTCCTATATTCCCTCGCTGTCGGCGGTGATGTGCAGCCTTCTCGTTGAGTGGGGGAGGGTTTGTAGTGCGGCGGGGATACAGAAAAAACTGTAGTTTTAGTCAATCTGATCTATGGAACCCAGGTGATGGCGTCAGTGGCCAAGGACCCTGATCATGGCGGCCGGTATGGGTGCCAGCACGTGAAACACGTTGGAGGTTCGACCGCCCTCAGGGGGGTAGAAGGGTGTAGTTGCAGGTGTGTGGGAGGGGGTTTGATGCCTGGGGAACACTGCCACCTACTCACGTTGGGCGCGCTGAGGAGATTGTGCAGTTCTTGCTGACACTCCACTCCCGTCCTGATCGTGCTACGCACAGCGCTCACGGCCTCTGCACCACCGCCCAACGATCGCAAAAGGCGATGGCTGGTAGACTCCTACCCGAGCCAGGATACAGCGTCATCCAACGCACCTCCACCAATTAGAAAGGCAAATGCAATGTTATCAATCATGTGGATAGGGCTAGAGTACACGAGTAGTGATGTACTGCTCAGGCTATATAAGGCTCTGGTCAGACCCGATTTGGAATATTGGGAGTAGTTTTGGGCCCCGCATCTAAGGAAGGATGCGCGAACTTGGATAGGGCCAAGAGGGGGTTCACAAGAATGATCCCTGGAATGAACAGCTTGTCGTATGAGGAACGTTTGAGGACTCTGGGTCTGTAATCGTTGGAATTTAGAGGGATGAAGGGTGATCTTATTGAAAGTTACTAGATACTGCGAGGCCTGGATAGAGTGAAGGTGGAGGATGTTTCCACGTGTAGGAAAACGTGGAAACACAGGACACAATCTCAGACTAAAGGGACGATCCTTTAAAACAGAGATAAGGAGAAATGTCTTCAGCCAGGAGGTGGTAAATCTGTGGAACTCTTTGTCGCAGAAGGCTGTGGAGGCCAAATCACTGAATGTCTTTAATACAGAGATGTATAGGTTCTTGATTAACAAGGGGATCCGGTGTTATGGGGAGAAGGCAGGAGAATAGAGATGAGAAAAATATCAGCCATTATTGAAAGAAGGAGGACTCGATGGGTCGAATGGCCTAATTCTGCTTCTATGTCTTATGATCTTATGAAGTCGAGAGAGTTTCATTCTCTGTTTGTGAGATGGCTGTTGGCTGACATTATTGTGGCATGCATTTATTTCCACTCATCAAAATATAACTTGAAAGTTGAAAGATTTTGTGTCTGACTCGAAGCATGTTCATGTTTGGGGAGCTGTGAATAAAACTGAAATTAGTAGCGAGCATTGTCAGTCTTTTCGACTTGATGGATCAAATATATCTGATGAGGCAGGAAGATGATTGGACCTGAGAACCAACACTGAGCATATTGTACAGCAATTGTTCGGAGGCTGAAGAGATTTGCTACCACTCACCAAAGCCATGTTTAGATGCATTCCATATTAATCCTGCAAGTGGCTTATTAAACCAGTGACTCTCATTGACTTGAGATTCAACTAGCTTTTACCTGGTCACACACGGATTAATGCTGTTGTGATGTCAAAATCAGCCTCTCAATTTTTTTTCTTTCCATTCAGCACTTTGTCCCTAATTTAATCAACGTTATAATGAGGAATGGACAACTTCTTGTTTCATTTGTTTCATTTTTCCAATTAAGGGGCAATTTAGTGTGGCCAATCCACCTACTCTGCACATCTTTGGGTTGTGGGGGTGAGACTCACACAGACACAGACGAATGTGTAAACTCCACACGGAAAGTGACCCGGGACCGTAATCGAATGCAGGTCCTTGGCCCATGAGACAGCAGTGATAACCGCTTCGGCACGGTGCCGCCATAGGCTGTTGACTACTGAGCCGAAAGTGCATGCTGGTGCACGTGGTATTGATGCAAATGTGAGGTGAGAGCGACAGTCCTTGACATGAAGGTAATATTTCGTCTTGTAATATCATCAAGGGCTCCTGGAAATATTATGATCAATGGACTAAGATAAATTCCTTGGCTGTTTGGTATTATACCTGGCACGAAGCAAGATGATCTCGATATTTGGTTTTCAGTCATCTTATTTCCGGAACATCACTGCAGAAACTACGCATGATCGTGATATAGGCCCAACCATCCTCAGCTCTTTCACCGATGACCTTTATTCCATTCCAAGGACAGGAGTTGGAGTGTTCACTGATCTTTGCACAATGTTGTGCACTATTTGTGACTTCACAGACACTGAAGCAATCCATGTCCACATGCAGAAAGACCTGGACAATACCAAGGCTTTCTGTGGCAAATGCCAAGTAAAGCTTTGGTCACAAAAATGCCAGGAATGACAATCTCCAGCAAGATAAGATCGAACTATCGCCGCTTGACATTTGATACCATTGTCTTCGGAGAATACTCCACTGTTAACATCTTGGGTGGAACCGTTGCCAGAAACGGAACTTGATTGCAGTCATAGATAATGTTACTAATAGCAATAGCTACAAAGCTGTTAAAAAAGATTACCACATTTTAAACCAATATATGGGTGTCTTCGTCGCATCGCACCAGATTTATGGTGCGTCACGCAGTCGTGATTGTCCGTTTCGCCGGCTGGCCAATGGGGTTTCCCATTGTGCGGGAGGCGCACGCCGTCTGGAAATCCCGGTCTGCCGGCAAAATGGAGAATCGAGATGGCGGAGAATTCAGCCCATTGATTCTCCCCACCAGTGACGCAGAGTAGCAGCAGTGTGTAACATGTGCAATATGCACTGCAGCAACTCACTAAGATTCCTTAGAGAGAAGCTTTGAAACCCATGACCACGATCATCTCGAACGACAAGCATGTCAGATACCTAGGAGCACCAGCATTTATAGGTTCCCCTCGAAGTCACTCATGATCATCATCATTTTCACTGTTGTTAGGGAAAAAACGTGTAATTCCCTCACTACCAACACTGTGGGTGGAACTACATCCCAGGGACTGCACATGTTCGAGAAACGAAGTCATCAGCACCTTCTGATGGGCTACTGGAGATGGTAAATGAATGTTAGCCTAACCATTGAAGCCTAACTCCAGTAAATTATGAAAACTTGATGTCTTGAATGTTCTGCGCCGCTGCATTCAACTTCTTCACCAATGGACGGTCGGAGACTGATGCGCAGGTGATTAGTGTTGTTTACTTGGTCTTCCATTTTGAAGTAAAGATGTACTTGAACAAATTTCTACTTTCGCAGCTCAGTGTATGATTATATTCAATGTGCGCTTTCACAGTTTTTAGTTGAAGGACTGTGATTTCTCAGAGCCATTCCCAAATATTTTCACCGGTGTTATGCGCGATTCTTTGCTCTCTCTGGGACTGAAATGAATTCTCTGATGCATTGCATTCGTGATGCTTGTAACAAGAATGTATCTCAAAACAGGCAGCTTTGGTTTCAAGAGAGTTAATGATAATTTCACATTTGTTAATTTCAGTAACGCACAGTTCTCTCCTATCATTATGGATATTTCAATAATCGCCTGTTTCATTCTTTAAACGTACGCCGTCAATCACGACCAAATGAAATATATGGCTATAACATAATCTTAGAGCAGTTTGAGACCATTTCAACGATTGTCAAATTTCGCTGACAAATTTGAAGAGATTGCATCTGTACCATCTGCCATTGCGTGTGGCGAACGATTACATTTTAATTCCAAAGTCTGAAGCAGTGCCACAGAGTACCTTCTTCTTTTCGTTGCAGGTTTTTCTCTGTTGGGGAGAAACATATTTCCATCATTCATGATTTGGAGCGTATTGCAACAAATGCCGCTCAATGGTCCACTTGACATCTTCTGTATTAACATTTCTTGTTAATTTCCATATGCACTATCAGTGCATGAGTCATAGGAACAATAAATGAAACGCATATTCATATAATCACATTTAACATAGAATTATGCTTTACCGCACTTGCGAATCATATAACAAGACATAAATTGCAGATAATAACATGGATAGGCCCATTATTCTTAAAGATCCGACGACTGCAGTGAGTTTTTTACTGATTCGAAAAGCAATAGGCAGTTTCAGATGTTGTGCTTTAAATATATATATAGATATATAATTGCATGCTTCGACGTACAAGGTGCCTTCAGGTCCTGCACAAAGCCGATGTGGAATGACAATTCTATGAATGTGCGGGCTGCATGCAAATAAAGTACGGTCACCGTCCAAGTGACGCAAGTTATATAAGTATTGCTAAGAATCGGAAACAGGGCCATCGGCAACAGTGAGCCAAGCTGTTTCCACAGCTTAAACTGAGGAATTTCGATCAACAAGACATTGGAAGCCAACATTAAGTTGCCATGTTAAACGCCAATAATGGTTTATATCAATTCCAATTTAAGTATGCCGCAACATAGAAGAAGATAAGATTCGTCCGAGCATGCATTTCTTCAATTGCTTCCCAAGGAAGAGAAAATTTGGATTTTTTTTTGGCCTGCAACATTAAGAGACAACATGACGTTTTGAAAAGGCATAAAAATAAGTTGCTGTGCGGTAGCATACTATTGCTAATGACCCAAGCCATGATAAAGAATAGTTTTACATAGAAACAGACATAGAAAAGGGATGGACGTGGAGGTGATTTGACTCTTCAAGATTCTCCAACGTTCTTTATAATCATGGTTGATCATAGAATTTTCATAAAATCATAAAATTTACAGTTCAAAAGGAGGTCATTGGGCGCATCGAGTCTGCACCGGTCCCGCGAAAGTGCACCCTTCCTAAACCCACAGGTATACCCCATCCACGTAATGCGTAACCCCACCTAAACGTTTGGACACGAAGGGTCAATTTATTCTGGCCAATCCACCTATCCTGCACATCTTTTGACTGTGGGAGGAAACCGGAACGCTCGGAGGAAATCCATGCAGACACGGGAAGAACGTGTAGGCTCTCCACAGACAGCGACCCAAGCCGGGAATCGAACGTCGGACCCTAGAGCTGTTAAGCAACTTTGCGAACGTCTATGGTACTGTACTAATTTCTCAAGCATAATATTCCTTTCCTCGTTCCATGCTTTCATTGCTGATTATACCCTTGCTTTCGAAATATTACGCTATGATATCTTTGATAATGCACCCTTGAAACGTGCATACTACCATTGTTCGGCACATCGTTCTCTAGTTCCCCGTTATCTCTTTACCTCCCTTTTTGTATCGTTTTCCTTCCGACCTTTCCATAATCTATCTATTTATCTGTCTATTTATCTATCGATCTATCTATCGATCTGTCTATCTATCTCTCTGTTTCTTTCTATCCCTGTGTGCGTGTTTATCTATTAGTCCGTCCTTCTAGAGCACCCCATTTGAAGTTATTGGTCGAATTCAAAAATTTGGTAAAGGAAATCCACATGGTTCATTTTCATGTAACCATTCGATAAGCCATATGATCAAACATTTATTTCAGCTTCTTCAACGAACCGAAAGTCCCTGGATTCAGTTGACATCAGCAAGAACACTTGCCGAACAAACGTGCGAGGTATATGCCATTGAAAATCGAAACTAACGTGCAGTTTGGAAAGCCGAAGTAATACTTGCGAAGTAGTACTTAAACCATGAATTGTTAGATCGCCTAATTTAATTCTGGGGAGATTTTTGGAAACAAATAATATAGGAGCAGCTGCATGCCATTTGAAACTTCGAATCTGCTCCACTCACCATTGTGATCATGGATGTTCATCCAACTTAGTAACTTGAAACAGATTCCACCCAAAATTACAAATAACCATAAGGAAAATGTGTGTCTCATTTTCATTTGTCCATTTTGTGCTTTTACCTCGCCCACCAATTGCTAAATACAAGTTGATCGGACAGGTAGGATATACATTATGTCGCACTATTCGTACCACCATATGGAGTAATTCACTTGATTGGACCATGGTTTTTGTCCACGCACCATCAACTTGGAATATTGGTGGAGCATTTGGCAAGTTTTTACATTCTATCCGTTTCGATGTGGATTTTTACGAATGGTGCTGTTTCCTCATGCAGTCCAAATATGTGCGCGTTACATACAATTACCCGTTCTAAATTACCCCTTAGCACAGCTTGATGTTAGAGGATGGGATGAGGTGGTGCGGGAGTTGGCATTTTTGGAGCCTTCGTTTGAAGGGCCGGCGCAGACTGGTTGGGACTAATGACCATGGATGTTCATCCAACTTAGTAACTCGCGAGATTCTATGACTCTCAAGTTGAAAGATCGATCGGTAATTATATTCAACTCTCCATATTGAGGGAACAACCAGTTCATTTGTCCAAAGAAGTGTTTGGTAACCAAATAAAATGGCGAACAGCAAATCAAACACGGCATTTTGAACAGCATCTATTTTGTAAAATGTCAACCACGCCCAGACTAATGGCTGGCAATGGAGCAACGATAATAAGGATCGAGTTGATCCTGTAGCCTATCGTGACAGCGCGCAGAGTTATTTAATTAGCATCAACACTCAATCAATGATACGAGAGTTTACTCTTCCTGGTACCTATTTGAAAAATATATTTTTAATGAAAAAGCAACTTAGCTTTATGAACATACCGTTAGTATATGTAAACGAACGACGCTTCACAGGTGCAGCAGATAACCAGATATGTCTTCTAAAGGCATAAGGAGGCGTTTGCAAAATGGTCAAAGCTTCATGATGAAAGAAGGCTCAATGAAGTTCCTTAAGGCACATATAGAAAGGAAATATATGAAGACAGATATAGATGGTTAATTACATTTGAGGTCAAGGCAAGCAACCTTATGGTTATGAATGTGCAATCGACGCAATTTAGAATGCGTACGACGTCATAAGAGAAGATACACATACATCTCACAGTGATGTGCATGGAACAGGTTTCAAATATATCCGGGCCAAGATCACGTCGCTATTTTAAAGTAAGGCAGCTCATTTTAAATTCAAATTAATTATTTACTGTCAGCTACTGTTCTTGAGCGATGTCGTTGACGAGGGTAAGGGAGCGGGAGTTCGCCCATTTTCATTCATGTATGTGGGTGGAGTGCTGTAATTTGGATGCGAAATTAAATTTTCTCCGATCACCACATTGATACAGATGGTGGAACTTGGGTTGACATGCAGATAGAATGGGATATTCGCGGGCATGGATCATTTTCTCAGCAACACGTAAGCCGGCAGAAAGGTGTAGGGGTGCGACTTCATGGACTTGCAAGTAGGTCGGCAGAGGGATGTCCTGCATTTGTGTTTTGTAGGTCAGAACGAGATCCATTGCAACAACAACTTTATGAATCGACGGACTAAATGACAGGTTCCTGCAATGGTGAAAAATGTAGCCGGTAAATTGGAACAGTGCTGAATCCGATCGCAAGACATGTATAGAAATGTGCATCAAAGACTAGACAAATGATGGCAAAGGAAACATAACGACCGTGAAGAAAGCAGTTTTCTTAAAACATTTTTACACATTTCATAAAATTCATTATTCCGTCAGTTGAAGAGCAGATACATTCCCGCCCAATTTCCAACCAAACAAAACTCTCTCAAATTGCTGGAACTCCACCGATGCCAGCGACCCATCACACCCTACCTGGCATGCAAAATTACTAAACTTGGTTTTCCATTTTTAAAAATAAACTTAGAGTACCCAATTCATTTGTTCCAATTAAGGGGCAATTTAGCGTGGCCAATCCACCTACCATGCACATCTTTGAGTTGTGGGGGCGAAACCCATGGAAACACGGGGAGATTGTGCAAAATCCACATGGACGGTGAACCAGAGCCAGGATCGAACTTGAGACCTCAAGGCCGTGAAGCAGCAGCATTAACCACTGCCCCCACCGTGCTGCCCCAGGTTCTCCGTTTTGACAGTTGTGAATATGTAATGACCTCGTGACGAGGCCATATTGCATGGAATTGCTTATCAAGGATCCAACTTAAGAACCGATTATCACTTCATGCTGACGTCACATACTGTGCAGCAAAAGCGATTAAACCCTAGTTCTGATGCATCATGTATGAAAGATTTACAAACATTGCTGCGTACATTGACGAAGAGATTGCACTTACAAAAGCTTATACATTTACAAAGATAGCTCTCAGTGTTTTCTACAGATGACACTCGTGCTGCTTACCTGCTTCCTTTAACGCTGCTTGACACTTGGATAATTCTGGATCGCGATTATAAAGATATAAGTATTTATTTATTTTCACGAAATTGCTGGTGTTGCAGTCAATAAAATATGTTGTCGTTATATACAAAGTAGGACATTGTTGGATCCATCAGCTTCATGTTGGTGTCTGAACACAACAATTATATCATTGTTCAGCATTCTCAACGAGTTGCTTTGAAAGATCATTTGCCACGCGTTGCAGTCCTTACAATATGGGAATATACGTTGGACCCACTTGGAGAACCAGATACAAAGTGCCGAGTGACACGCCGTTACCTCCTTGAGCATTAAGACACCTTCCACACATGGCCTACGTCATTTTCAACCTGCGACCCCTGTTTTCTACGTGCAGCTAATGTGAATACAGTTTATTTGTTTACATTCTGTCGACCCACGATAATGCTGTACACTTTTATCACATTTCTGAACAATTTATTTTCGTTCAATGTGGTCGACCTCAAATTGGCCAAGCGATGCTAATTTCTGGGTTTCAACTTTATTTTCCAACCGAAAAGGCAATTTTCCCCAATCACTCACGTTTCATGTATTTAACCAATATTAGAACCATACAACCAGATTTACGTTACATCACCGAGGAAGATCATTCAGCCCACCTTTCTTATGTCAGACAATGGCTACCCAAGTGCCCTTTCTAATCACGTATTCCTGCACGAAGCCTGTAGCCCTATGGCTTGGAGCACTGACGATGCATTTCCAGGTACTCTTTGTATGAGTTTAGGTTAGCTTCCTCCATCTGCAACTCAGGCAGCCCATTCCTAACTCCTGCTATACTCTGCGTGAAATTATTCTTCGTCGATTTCCCTCGACACCTTCTGACACTTTAATTGAATCTATGTCCACTGGTATTCGAATTTTCCGCCAATCCATGCAATTTCATCCTGTCCACTCTATTTCTTCCCCTCATAATTTTAAGCAGCTTAAGCAAGTCACCCTTCAGCGCTTTTTCTTCCAAGGAAAATAACCCAAACAATTAAATTAGGCCCCGTTCTACACTGTTATAGTCCTGACAGCATTCCACTAATCCTAAGCTGCAGTCTCTCCAGATACAAAATATCCTTCCAGCAATGTGATGAGGAAAAATGCATATAATTCTCCAATTATAGTCTTACCAATTCCAATATTATATCCTTACTTTTATATTACATATTTTTGGCAATGAAGGAGAGAATTTCATATCCTTTCATTACAACCTTGTCTTCTTGAACTGCCGCCTTCAGGGATCTACTCACTTGTACGTCAAGGTCATTAACTTCATCTAACTTGTCTTAGTATAGTTCCATTTACTACGTAGTCCCAATAACTGTTGACACTTATTGAGAAACGCAAACAGCCTACAGTTCAAAATGTGTCCATTCGGCCCAGCGGCCCTGCTCCAAACCCTCTGAAACAGCACTCTACCGCGGCCTCCTCTTACGCCCTTTTCTCGTAACGCCATCACCCCAAAACAGCTGAACAGCGTTGAACACTAAGGGACAATTTCGGCATGGTCAATCTGTCTCACTACTCTGTGGGAGGCAACAGGAACACACTGAGGTGTAGAACACACTATGTAAACGCAGGGAAAACGTGCAAAATCCACAGAGTCGCACAAGGCCGGAATCAAATCCAGGTCCCTGGCAGCAGGGTTAACCAGTGGACCACCATGACGTTGGTCTCGGTGTTAAAATGGGCAGCACGGTAGCATTGTGGATAGCACAATTGCTTCACAGCTCCAGGGTCCCAGGTTCGATTCCGGCTTGGATCACTGTCTGTGCGGAGTCTGCACATCCTCCCCGTGTGTGCGTCGGTTTCCTCCGGGTGCTCCGGTTTCCTCCCACAGTCCAAAGATGTGCAGGTTCGGTGGATTGGCCATGATACAAATTGCCCTTAGTGTCCAGAATTGCCCTTAGTGTTGGGTGGGGTTACTGAGTTATGGGAATAGGGTGGAGGTGTGGACCTTGGGTAGGATGCTCTTTCAAAGAGCCTGTGCAGACCTGATGGGCCGAATGGCCTCCTTCTGCACTGTAAATTCTATGATCAATTCTGTGATGAAATCCATCTACCACTTTATCGCCCTCTTGAGAAACCCGTTAGGTTGTGTTACGGGAACATGGTGGGGGTGTGGGATGCTCTTTTCAAGAGCCGGGGCAGACTCGATGGGCCGAATCGTCTCCTTCTGCACCGTAAAGGTTATGATTCAATGATTCGGTAAGCAACGGAATACATACTTTTGTACTCTCATAACCAAAGAGGACACGAATCAGATAACAGAAATGTTGAAGAATGCAAGGTTTAGCGAGAGGGAAGGTTTGAAGGAGAATAATATTAGTAGGCAAATGGTGCTAGGAAAATTGATGGGATTTAAGGCTGGCCATCGACATCCCGGAGAAGTTGAGGAAGTGGCTCTTTAAATTTACAGAATTTACAGTGCAGAAGGAGGCCATTCGGCCCATCGTGTCTGCACCGGCTCTTTGAAAGAGCACCCCACCCAAGCCTACACTCCCACCCCATCCCCATAACCGAGTAATCCCACCCAACACTAAGGGCAATTTTGGACACTAAGGGCAATTTTAGCATGGCCAATCCACCTAACGTGCACATCTTTGGACTGTGGGAGGAAACCGGAGCACCCGGAGGAAACCCACGCACACACGTGGAGAACTTGCTGACTCCGCACAGACAGTGACCCAGTGGGGAATCGAACCTGGGACCCTGAAGCTGTGAAGCAATTGTGCTAACCACTATGCTACCGTGCTGCCCTCAAATAGTGCATGCATTGGTGGTTATCATACAGGATTTGCTTTTGCATCAGCGAGGAATAAACAGCTCTTGCAGTTCCTCCATGCCTTTCTTGAGTGCTTGTCATTGCCTATCCACCCTTATCCCTTTAGAATACGCTCCCCAATCTACGAACGCCAACTCACGCCTCATATCTTCACAGTTTCGGTGTTGAAGTTAAATAACTACGTTCTATAGACTATTCAGCCTTCCATGCAGATTGGAGGGTAGCTAATGCCACACCAATATTCAAAAAAGGATGAAGAGAGAAAACAGGGAATTATAGACCAGTAAGCCTAAGGTTGGTAATGGGGAATATTCTCGAATCCATTATCAAGGACTTTACAGCGTCGCATTTAGACAACAGTGGCGGGATGAGACAGAGTCAGCATGGATTTATGAAAGGGAAACCATGCTTGAAAAATCTATGGGAATGCTTTGAAGATGGAATTGTTGGCGTTGACAATGGGGAAGTCGGTATATTTGGACTTACGCAAAGCGTATGAGATTATCGCAAGTTTTAAGCACATGGGGTTGGGAGAAGTGTTTCGAGATGGATAGAAAACTGGTTGGCATAAAGGAATTTTCGGTAGGAATTAACGGGTCCTTCTCAGCTTGCAGCCAGTAACTAGTGGAGTGCCACAGGTATCGGTGCTGGGGCACCAGCTATTCTGAATATATATATATATGATTTGGCCTAGGGAACAAAATATAACATCTCAAAGTGTGCAGATAATACCAAATTGTTTGGGAGGGTGAAATGTGATGAGGAGGCAGAGTTCGTTCAGCATTATCTGGACAGGCTGGGTACGTGGTCAAATCACTGTCAGATGCAGTAGAATTTGCACAAATGTGAGGTTCTTCACTTTGGAATCAAAAAACAAGAAGGCAAATTACTACTTGGATGGCTGCAAATCGGGAGACGGAAATGTGCAGCGGCACAAGGATGTCCTCGTTCACCAGTCGCTGAAGGTAAGCATGCTTGCACAAGGCGTGAAAGAAGGCAAATGGTATGTTGAGTTTGATTGCCAGAGTTTTCGAGCACAGGAGCATGGATGTACTTTTGCATTTATTCAGGGCCCTGGTGAGACCACATCTAGAATATTGCGTGCAGTTTTCCTCTGCTTTTCTGAGGAAGGATGTTCTTGCTCTCGAGGCTGTGCAGCAAAAATGTTTTGGAGGCTGATCCCGGGGATGGCGGAAATGACGTATGAAGAGAGATTGACTATATTACGATTGTTAGCGTCGGAGATCAGACCAATGAGACTTATACAATTCTAACAGGATTAGATAGGGTGGATGCAGGGAGGATGTTCTCGATGGTGGATTTATCCAGAACCAGGGGTGACAGTCGGAGGAGTCGGCGTATACCATACAGGACAGTGATAAGGATACATCTGTTCACCCAAAGAGTCGCGAGACTGTGGAAATCATCACCACAGTAAGTAATTAAGGCTAAGACATTGAATACATTCAAGAGGCGGCTAGATATGACACTTGAAGTGAATGGAATCAACGGTTATGTGAAGAATGCAGGATTACGCTACTGTGTTGGACGATGAGCCGTGATCGTGACCAATGGCAGAGGAAGCTCGAGGTGCCGATCGGCCTCCTCCTGCACATATCTACTATGATTCTATGGTTCTATAAATATTGAGTATTAATCTACTATTAAATCTTTTTTAAAAAACATGCACACCATTGAATTTAAACAGACTGACCAGTGATTTTTGTGAAGGTTTTGCGGACTTCCCTTTTACACACAACAATTCTGGTGCACATCGTTCAGATCGAGAAAACGTGGGTTTGTATGAAAAGGCTTCAAGTCACTCAGCTAATAATTAATTTTTCACAGTGCGAGGTGTCTTGCCAACTCAAATCGGAACGATTCCTTCCTCTGTTCGTCCTTTTTTTTACCACATTCTGAAGAATAAATCACTCCGCGCCTTTTAAGGCACACTGAATATAGGAATGCAGTGGATAGTTATTGGATAACATTAGTTTCACATGCACATTCTGTTTTCCGATGTATTCTTTGTTATTCCGAGAATACCTTCTTATTCTGGATGTCATGCTATTTAATTCCGCGTTTATCTCGCTTGGAGATTCACTAGGCAGGCAGCATATCACATTTAATTTTGCATGCAGGTATTTTGTTTTATTCTCCTGTTTCGTCCAAGAGCGTTGTAATGTGTCCATGTCGTCCCTCTTAGAAACAGGGCGATTAATTATTCAAGTATCTCGTACACTGTCAATCGAAAATGATGGGAAAGCAATTTGCACGCGATTTCGAATCCTTAAAATGAAATTGTTACTTTTGTTTACATACTTCTTTTTAGTTGATCGATTTCATCATCTGTTCGGACAGACAGATAACAGGCACATTTAATGAACAGCACCTGATGTCCAAAGCAGACGTACGAAATGAATGCTACTTTAACTTCACCAGCCAGCTGACCACAGCAGAGCGAAATACATATTTTAATTTATTGGTAAAAAGGCATTCTGGTTGAACCACTGCGCATTAACAGGCATTAATTGTATAGTTAAGCATAATACACATCGGTGCAAAACTGAGTGCTTTCTGCCCCTTCCCATGATAAATTGGAGACACGGATTTCCTGAAAAAAGACATGCCTTACAGTGCTGTACATGAAGAGACCAGTTAAAAGGCTTCACTTCCAATTCCAAGGTGTGAATTATGAATTATTATGGACCTGGTGCAGGAACATGTTGTCATTTTTCCACTCGCGCCTGGACGACATGTCTTGAAGACAGTGCAGGTAGGTGCAGATTAACTTCATTTGGTGCCTTTCTATGTGGTAAATATTGTGTGTACCATACAACAACAAATTACTGCGGATGGTGGAATCTGAAATTGTTTGTACGATACCTGTCGTTGAACCTGATTTGCCGTTTCTCTGCAATTCTGTTTGGAGTTTGCACGTTCGCCCCGTGTGTGAGTGGATTTCATCCTGGTGCTCCGGTTTTCTCCCTGCATGTATGGATCTTAAGTTTAACTTTGGTGCCAGTAAACCAATCACCAAGTTCTATTATTACGGACCTGCCAATTACGATTGCTCTTGGAAAGCGGCCACTACTGATCATCTGAATTTGGTTGCGCCGGTAATACTGTGAAGATGGATGCATGCAGTGACATACCTCTGAAAAAGTAATAAACTTAAAGAATCCAATAGCGACAATTATCTCCCATTCTCTTGGGTGTGAGGGCAGATTGTGGGGGTCCATAGCCCCTCCTTCAAATCCAGATAGTTCCCCACGCGCAAAAACAAAACACACCCAGTCAACTGTTGTCCAAATGACTTCAATTTTGCCTCAAACGTGCCTAAATAGAGCCTTTTTTAAATAATAGTCGAGTCAACTCAGTTCTTGTCTGCGGCTCAATGGTAATGTTTGGACATACCTGGAGTGAATTCAGCAGTCCTATCGCAAGTGTCAATCGAAATCGCGCCTGTGAGCAAGGTATTGAGATGTCGGCTGACGAGGACACTGGATGAAAGTTTTATCAGGCTCCAGTGTCGACTGATAGGGCGGTTCATTGTGTATTGTATTTACACAATGTATTGAGTAGAGGGAACTGCATTTGGTCATGGACGCCATTACCGTGTGTAGTCCAGCCTAGTTCATCATTATTAAGATTTGTAAAGGTGCACAGTGCCGTCTGGAGCACAGTATCACGGGACATCCTAAGCTTCAGAGTCACCGCTGCAAACATTGCCTTCAGCAAACGTTTGATATATCGCCAAGTGAATCAGGCATTGCCAGTTGTCATTTTTATGATCACAGCAGAAGTTGGAGCTCGATCATCCACGCTGCACCTTCAGCCGAAGATAGCTGCGAATTTATACAGCATCAATGCCGATCCGTACACCCCCTTCACGTCCACGGACCCCATGGTTTGTAACCACAGCCCTTGCTATGTATTCACCGTACTCTATGACCTCGCCCACTCTGCGGTTGAACATGCTGTACACAGCAAAGTATTCGGTCTCCTACGCTTATGACCCACCTCAACGGATTTCGGTTTGGCAGAATACTGGCCCCCCCCCTGCGCTGCCTTTGTCTCTGTGCTCATTTCTGCAGGCAAAATACCGCCCCCCCCCGCGCCTGTCGCGTTGAACCGACCGTTTTATCCGACTCCACTATTCTCCCTATACGTGGATTCCGCCCTGTGGCCTGTTACTTGCTTTTGATGTTTTTATTGAGAACTGTCGGAGTAACAACACTCTATTTCTTTCTTCAACCTCTAAGCTTGCTGCACTCCACTCTCTCAGGTGCAACTCTGCCTTTGACATCAAAAGCGCCGACAAGGGGAAGAATGTTCTTGTCCGGGTATTGAACTCTTCCTCGCAGAGGCTCAGCGCCAACCCACATCCATTTCGTTCTACCTCCCTCTAAACGAAGACCCCACCGCTGATCACCAAACATTGGTATCGATTACTGTGACTGACCTCTTCTCCTCTGGAGGTAAATGCTCCACAACTGCCAATCACGTTGTCTTCCAACCCCAAACAGCCTGATTCTACTCCCTTTCCAAAAGTCACAAGCAGGACTGCCGCGGTTGGCTCATCGTTTCAGCCTGCTCGTGGCCCACCGAACTAATTTCTTCCTATCATCTTCTCCAGTCACTTCCCACCCTACATCCACGATTTCTCTGATGACCTTCAACATCTTATTGACGCAGTTATTCGCCCCTAACCTCCTGCTCTTCACTGTGGATGCCCAATCCCTCGCTACTTCGTTTCCCAGAAGGAAGATCTGATATCTCTCGGCTTCTTGCTCGAGCAGATGGCTGGAAATTCCCCATCCACCACCACTGCTTTCCGTCTTGTTGCACAATCGTCTCAATGAGCAAGCTCTCCTTTAATACGTATCACCTCCTCCAAACCAAAAGCATTGTCATAGCTGACCACTTGGGTCACAGTTTTCCCTGTATCTTCATAGGGTATGTGGAACATTCCTTTTTACAGTGATATTCCGTCCATATCACACACGCCTTTATTGGTACATTGGCGCCTGTTTACATCCCACTTCATGTCCCCGTTTAAACCTGTACACGGTATTAATTTGGCTTCCAATTTCCACTCTTGGATCACCTAATTACGGTCCATATCCGGCATGTTTCCCTTGCCTGGACGTCTCTATAACTATTGGTGGGGATACTCTGTCGACCAGGATCTATTACTAGCTCACCAACTGGAGTTCATCACAATGCACATCCTGTATGGTCTTCATCCTATTCTGCCAGTTCCTTCGCCTTCGTCGCATCAGTTCCAATGATTCCACTTTCCGAAACGGTGCTGCTGATGTGCCTTGTTTCTTCCTTCCTCGTGATTTCCAACCACTGTGGTCGTCAGGGAGTCTCAAAGGCAACGTGGACAATATCTGACATTACGAGTGACAACCGCAGAGAATTCTAAACTCCACGAGCTCTGAATCAGTGATGCATGCACCTTTGTCTTTATCTTCTAATTTGGCCTCTGTGAAGGATACAGAGTATAACTTTGATAAATGTTCGGAAAACGTTGTAGCGATGCATCACATTAATGCATTTAGATTCAGAGTACATTGAGGGTTTTATTTCCGATCACAGAACTTGATCAGTAAGGACATTGGTGACTTTTCTCTGCATGTTAAAGCGCACTTGCCTAAATAGCTGCTGAGTTTGGTTGCGTTCATGTTGCGTTTGAAGACGGTGAAGTTGTTGAGTAAGTATACAACAATGCGAATGGTAGAAACCGATAAAAGAATGTCGTGGCAACTTAAGGCGTCTCAAGGAGGGAAGGGTCTCAACGTGTGCAATGTTGAGAACTTGGGTTACCGTGGCCAATGGTTAGAAATATTGCCATTTTGAAAATAAGGTAACACATTTCTATTTCGTTGTATTGACGGATCGGGAACGAGACAATTCGATCGCAATTGCACCGAAACCTGGCGTTGAGTTGGAGTTGGGAAGAAACATTTTCGTTTGATCTCAAATATACGCATCTAAGCCGGTAAGATCCTAACCAATAGCAAGTTGCATTATCCAATTTCAGGTGTTTTGGTATTTAGTAGGGCATTTTCAACTGCAGTGTTGAAGTCATATTAAAGACAATGCAAAACGCTGCATCATCCACCCGCTTCCGCGAAATCCATTTCTACCCACCCTCCGTACACATCCACAACTGCAAGAAAGGCGTCGTGGTTCATTATGCTGCCTCAGAGCGCCAAGGACCCAGGTTCATGCAGGTTTTGACGTCACTGTCAGTGTGCAGTTTCCACATTGTTCTGGTATCTGCGTGGGTTCCGGTATGCTGGTCCAGTTTCCCCACAGTTCACATATGTGACGGTGAGGCATATTGGTCATGCCCAGTTTCCCCTTAATGTCCAAACGTTAGGTGTGATCACGGCGATAGGGCGCGAGACTGGGCCAAGAACAGGTGCGTTTTTGTTGGGTCGGTACGGACTCGATAGTTCGAACGGCTTCCTCCTGCAATGTAGTATTCCATGTTCAAAGGTTTTAATTCCTAACTTTAGATCATGATTGTTTAGTCAAGCTCTCAGACGAGCCTTGTAGACATAGACCAGAACACAATTTACTTCCACATGATAGTGCGTACGATCCGGCACTTTAACATATTTTCTGAAACACTGGAAAACGGTTATGCCAGCGGCCCTCAATGCTTATCCAGAAAAATCGTGCTCGATATTTACTCTTTGCCGAACACAGCAAACGAGATAATCACCGTTTAGTCTACTAAATTCGAATTCAAATCGGCATTTGTTTCATTATTTTTGTGCGTAATTATGCATTCTTGTTTACATTAAGTCCAAGTTCTATGGAAATAAGAGTCCATTGGATAACCTGGATAGTAAATTTCGACATCGACGCCAAATGTACGAAGGACACAGATCAGCGTACTGACGGAACAAGGCATAATACGTTACGTTATGTTATAAAGTAGAGTATTGGTTGAGATAACATGTTGTAATGTAAAAGAAAACAGACAGCCCACACAGAATCTGTCTGTACATGTCGTGGTCATGTATATTTCCAGTCCATCAATAACCACTTTAAATTGGAAATATCTTTATCTTTTTCTTTTAATGCCTCTTCTGCGAGAATGTAACATGCATACTTCAACGAGGTATTAGAAAATACTGCGACGGAAGAGCCGCCAGTGCCGGCTACATGCATTTCCATTATTTTTCATAGCATACCAAATTCAACTTAAGACCATAAGACCATAAGACAACGAAAACATGGATCGAGAAAAAAGGAGATTTTAACAAAATAATAAAGGAAAATGTTTCAACCAGAAACATATCTGTTTAAATTAGGCGTGAAATATAGACAATCATAATAAAATGTCAATAGTTAAGTGTCTCGTCTTTAGCCAAGAGAGACATGATTCATTTTCTATCCAGCATAACATAGCAAAGTTGAGACAGTTTGTGTGGAAAACCGCAGCTACTTATATAAATAGCTGAAGTTGAACTCACAAAACTTTTGAATTAACGGTTTAGTTCTGTTGGCTGAAATAACTGATTCCTGATGTAGAGCCAGGTAAACAGCAGGCGTGGATTTCACATACCGCCTGAGGCGAATTATCAAGATCCACCTTCTCAGCCTTGTCTCTAGCCTGAAGAATGGTGATTCTCAGATTCAATCACGATCACTCAACTTTCGCCTCAAAGGGAAAAGCAGCCTATGATAATCAAGGATGTTAAGTAGTTAAGGGACATTCCAATCAATTGTCTCAATTATGTTAAGTATCCAATAATTGACACTGATATGTAAAGGGGATTCAGGGAGCCTTTGTGTCAGGTAATGTAATGTTAGAGTTTGTGCAGAGTCTGTTGAAGCAAATGAAAGGTGTTTGTGGAAAATGAGCAGAACCTTTGACTCTTTATACAACAGCTGCAAAGCATATAACAAATGGTAGCAGATGTTGGTTGCTGTGCAAATGTGAAGGGTTGAAAGATACAACTTTTCCAGACCTAACCAAGGAGTGAGTGCGAAGAACCGCCCCCCCCCCCCCCCAAAGCTATATGGCTGAAGCTGAAAAAAGGATAAAGGTGGCGGGATATGGCTACCCCCCCCTTTTTTCTGAAAGGGTATCGTGAGACGAATGGAGAAGTGCAGTAGTTATGTAGACTAAGGTAACTGCCTGGGGAAAGGGAAAACAAGGTATTGCATTGGCTCTTTCTGTATCTTATGACAGTAACATTCGTAGCGAAGTGTTTTATGAGCTGGAATTGGAAGAGTTAGACTCAGAAGACGTTCTGCAGACTTTATTACGTTATACGGATAAGATGTATAAGAAGGACGACTTGTTAAGTGCTTATGAAGCATGGCCGGGTTTTCATAGTTTCCGGAAAATAGAGGATTTCTCCATTGAATACTATATAATGGAATTTGGCAGACTATATACAAGGCTGCAGAAACACAACTTGGAATTTCCACAGTCTGTGTTGGCCTTTAAATTACTTGACTGTGCTAGAGTGCGCAACATGGATAGGCTCCTGTTTTTGACAGGAGTTTAGTTTGCGGATACGGATACCTTATTCGATCACATGGCAGAAGCTTTAAAAACGTTTCTGGTGAAGCATTCGATTCTGAGTGCTCTGATGACCCAAATAGGGCAGTCTGCAACAATGCAGAATATGGAAGATACACTACTAACAGGATGCCGAAATCGTACGGCTACAAACAGGTTCCAAGGCTTTCGAAGGAGATCGGCACCCGGAAATTATGAAAACAGAAACCCAGTTAGAACCTACAATAGGTAGACGAACCCCAGAAATGCACTGGGCATGATAAATCAATGTTTTCGATGTGACTCTCAATACCATCATGCTTTCAACTGTCCAACACCGTTATATAGAGTGTTTGAAATGACACATGACACGGAAGAGTCAGAAGAGTAAAAACGTAGTGACCAGAAATAAGGCATTGACCTATTAACAAGCTGTTTTACGCCTATAATGAAGGTTTTGGTTGCAGAATCCTTCAATTTTGCTGTATTGGACAGTGGCTGCACATCGCCTGTGTGTGGAATTGACTGGTTAAAATGTTACCTGGAGTCCTTGAAGGCTGAAAATCGTAACAAGGTTAAGGAATTTGAAAGTTCCACAAGTTTCCGGTTTGGTAATGATAATACTCTGAAGTCGCTTAAAAGAGTGGTGATCCCTTGCAATATAGCCGGAGTGAATCACTTAATTAGCACTGACGCTGTATCAATGAGATACCTTTACTGCTGAGCAGACTGTCGATGAAGAAAGCACACGTGAAACTGGATATGGAAGAGGATAAGGCAAAAGTTTTTGGAAAGACGGTGGACTTACAATTTACACAGTCGGGACACTATTGTATTCCATTACTGACAAATAGTATTTCAAATAGAGTTGTTAAGGATGTGTTAATGACAGTTGAAAATGGGACTTTAGCTGATAAAAAGCTTGTTGTATTAATCCTACATAGGCAATTTGCGCATCCGTTTCCTCGGAGGCTGAAAAATCTATTAAAGGATGCAGGGGTAAGGGATGACGACTATAGTAAGCTAATAGAACAGGTTAGTGGTCGCTGTGAAGTTTGTAGGAAATTCAGAAGGACACCAGTACGACCGATAGTAACCCTAACTTTGGCCAGGGATTTTATCGACATTGTTGCCTTGGAGCTTAAGGTTTGGAATAACGCCAATCATATATTTATTTTGCATTTTGTACATTTAGCAACCAGATTTAGTCTATCAACGATTGTACGAAGTAAATAAAAGAGAGTAAGTCTGGATCAAATCGTGGAAAAATGGATAGGAACAGAAATGGCACATCGGCAAAATTCCTTACGGACAATGGGGGAGAATTTGCTCTTGATGAGTTTAGGGATATGTGTGAAAACGTGAAATTCACAGCTCTGAATACGGCTGCAGAAACCCCATTTAGTAATGGTGTGTGTGAAATAAACCATGCGGTAATAGATGCCATGCTCTGGAAAATTTTGGCAGATAGAACAATCTGCAAGCTGAATTCAGCATTAGCATGGGCGGTACACGCAAATAATTCGTTGCAGATGGTTGTGGGCTATAGTCCCTGTCAATTAATGTTTGGTAGAAATCCTAAAATTCCGTCCATTTTGGATGACCAGCCTCCAGCTTGGGAAGGGACTACGATTAGCTCTGCCTTTGCTAAGCATTTAAATGCATTACATAGCAGTCGAAAAGCTTTTTTGAAGCAGAAATCTCTGAAAGAATTCGCAGAGCTTTGAGGCATAATGTGCGGCCATCAAATACCGTTTTTCAGCAAGGAGACATAATATACTATAAGAGAGATAATTTTAATGAATGGTAAGGCCCAGGGAAGATGATAGGCATAGATGGGAAAACAATTATTTTGCAACATGGCAATCAAACTGTTGGAGTATGTTCATCAAGGATAATGGGAACATATTGCACATTTTCAAATTTATACAGAACAGACAGACATGACGAGGAAACAAGGACATCGGATATGCACGTGTTACAGAACTATGAGGACCAGTTAGCTGATATAGACAGGGTTTATCTAGAGGAACACTACATTTCTGATAATTAAACACAGGCCACTTTGCCAAAAGGACAACTGCCAAAAGTCGGTACAGACGTGACAGACTTGCCTGAAGAGTCCAGGCAATGACATGATGCAACTGTTCCCAGTGGAGCAGGGAAGGCCACTGGAAAGTATAATCATTGGTTGAATGTGCAGCATTCAGGGGAGGGAGTCATGACAATGGATAGGGAACACGAAGTGCAAAAATGGAGGGCACAGAAACGCAGTGCCAGTTCAGATAATACATCGGATAGTGAACAGTTCTGCAGGAAAATGTCGAGAACTATTGACAGGACATCCCACAACAGAAGGGAAAGATCAAGCAGTCGCAGTACAGAACGAGATTGCAGGTGGGGAAGGGGACGGAGTTTATCAAGTTCTCGGAACATGAGTAAGACTACAAATACTAATCGGAGTAGAAGCCCATATGCACGTGAGATTTTGGTGGCCTCCAATAAGTTAACTGAAAAAGTCATCAAAGATGCCAAACAGCAGGAACTGCTTAGTTGGAATGAATTTGAGGGTTACATTGAACTACCGGAGAGGGGACAAAGAACTCTATCCCACAGATGGATTTGCACAGAAAAGGGTCTTCCGGATGAAACTTATCAGGCAAAGGCCAGGCTTGTGGCGAGGGGATTTGAATAAATCTGAGAAGATCAGGATGTAAGGGTAGATTCACCTACTGCAGGAAAGGTTACTTTAAAGATCTTCTTGGCTCTATTAGCCAAAAAGTCATGGGAATGCAAATCTATAGATGTAAAAGCTACCTTCTAGCAGAGACATTTTTCTCCGTCCTCCTAAAGAGGCAGCCAATACAGAAGGGGTTCTCTGGAAGTTGAACATATGTGTCTATGGATTAAATGATACATCTAGAGTGTGGCATTTTTCGGTGAGGTCAGTGTTGTTAAGGTTAGGCTGCTGACAGTTGAAAGCAGATCCGTCAATGTTTTACTGGCGCTATGGCGGAAATCTTTCTGGCATCTTTATGATGCATGTCGATGACTTTTTGTGGGGTTGGATTAGTGATTTCGAAGCTATTGTAATCTCTGGTTTGAGGAAATAATTCAGGGTTGGAATTCAGGCTTCCAGTGCATTTAATATATTGGATTGGAAATCGGACAGACTAAGTTCGGGGCAACTTTACGTCAGCAATCTTATTTGGAAAGCATCAGCCCAATAGCAATTAGCCGTGGCCGGGTTTCACAAAAAGACGCAAAGGTTTCCAGCATGTAAATCGAGTGTAGTTTAATTGGGCAACGGAATTGGTTAAATCGGCAGACTAGACCGGACGTGAGTTTTGATGTCTTAGAGTTGAGTACAAAAAACGAATGATCCCAAAGTGGAAGACATAATAAGAGCAAATAAGGCGTTGGTCAAACTAAAAATGCAGGACTGTGTTTTGAGGTTTCTTGTTTTAGGTGACCTTCGGCACTTGAAACTCATAGTTTATAGTGATGCCTCCTATGTAAATTGATGTGATGAGGTTTCAAGTGCAGGAGGTTTTATAATTTACCTTTTGGGGAACAATGCAAAACGTTGCCCTCTTGTGTGGGAAACAAAAAAAATAAGGAGAGTGGTCAAAAGCACTTTGTCTGCGGAGACGTTAAGCCTTCTAGAGGCGGCGGTTATGGTCTTTTATATGTCTCGGATATTGACAGAAAGTTTGGGATTAGGGGATTTGGTTAATATACCTATTGAATGTCACATTGACAATAAATTCCTGTGGGAAAATGTGCACTCTACAAAAAGTGTCAATGAAAAATGGTTAAGGATAGGCATTGCAAGTTTGAAGCAGATGTTGGTAGAGGGGAAATATCAAAAATAAAATAGGTTGTCAGCGGCTATCAATTATTAGACTGTTTTACAACAAGAGGGGCTAGCTCACAGAAACTTTTGGATATTGTTAATGAAGGGGGCCTGTTTCCGTGACTGCTTTTTTTTCTTCTATAAAAAAAGGAGGCGGGAAATTGCGTCTCTGTTTTTGAGTTTCTTGTAATTTTGTTTTCACCTAATTATTTTTTTCTCCAAGAGAAGACTGTTAAGTAATGGGTTAAGAGGCATTCCAAATCATTGTGTCATTTAGGTTACGTGTCCAATAATTGACACTGATATGTAAAGGGGCTTCAGGTGGCTTTTGTGTCAGGTGATGTGATGTTAGAGTTTTGTGCAGTCTGTTGAAGTAAATTAAAGGTGATCGTGGAAATGGAGCAGAACCTTTGACTCTTTACACAACACCTGCCAAACGTACAACAAGGGACTCTGGCGGCTTTTCTTTTTTCTATCAATCTATCTATCTATCTATCTCTCTATCTATCTATTCATGTGTGCATCTGTCCATTTATTCTGGTATGCATGTGACTGTATCTCTAACCCAGTGTTTCATGCTGCTTTTTAAAAACATGAAATTGCTTCAATATGAATCCATGATTTAAGTTGAATGGATTCGCGCTGTTTTTTAACGAATATTTTTATTCTCCTCCTTTTTCATAATTCCATCAAATGTACTCCCACCAACAAACAATCAACAATCTCAAATTCAGTGGCAATCCCCATGCCAACAACCAGTTTCTCACCCAAAAATATCCAAAATCGTCCCGTGCATAATCACCATTAAACTATACATTCCAGACGCCCACGCCAGCCGCACCCCCCCCCCCCCCCCCCCCCCAACCACCACTTCGGCCACGAATGTTCGATAACATCCAATTCTTCAAAGTGCATCATAAACAAATATCATGAGTTGGGGAACGCTTCCATCCTTCCCTTCAAATTCAAATTCACGTCCTCGAGCGTTGAAAACTCCAACAGGTACCCCCGCCATACCGACGCACAGGGCCGAGAAGTTGCCCGGCACCCCAACAGGTCGCATCTTCGGGTCATCAGCGAATCGAATGCCAAGACATCTGCCTCCACTCCTGCCTTCATCCCCAGCTGGCCCGACAGCCCGAATATGGCTTCTAAGGGCCCTGGTTTGAGCCTCACGTGCACCATCCTTGGGATTACCATGGAGAGCTCCCTCCTATACCCTTCCAGATTTGGACAGGATAAAAACGTATGAACGTGACTGACGGGGTTCACCCCACAGCGTTCACATACATCCTCCACCTTCTTAAAGAGTCGGCTCATTCTCGTCTTCGTGAGGTTCGACCTATACACCACCTTGAACGTTATCAGGCCCAACTTCGCGCACGATGTTCAGGCATTCATCCTCCGGAGCTCCTCACGCTCTGTGACCGCCCAGACTCTTCCTCCAACCTCGCCATAGTCCTCTCCAGTAATATCTTGTCCTCCCCCAGAATCACGCGATAAATCGCCGACAATCCCCCCCCCCCCCCACACACACACACCCTTCTCCATTCCCCCTGTCGTCAATACCTCCTCCAACAATGTTGGGGCCGGAGCCAACGGAAAACACTGTACCTCTTTCCTGGAGAAATCTCGGACCAGCATGTATCTAAACGTCTCGCCCTTCCGAAGCCCAGTTTTAGCCCTCCGCTCCTCCAGACCCTAACCGCCTCCCCCCAGCCCCGAAAAACAAACCCTATATCACCCTAACTCCCCTCTCTTCCCATCTCCGAAAACTCCCATCCCACTTCCTTGGTTCAAACGTATGATTCCCCCGAATCGGCACCTTCCTTGACCCCGCCCACAACATAAAGTGCTGCCTCAGCTGTCTCCAGATCTTCAAAATTGCCACTGCCTCCAGCGAGCCTCAATATTTTCCCGAGGTCATCGGGAGCGGCGCTGTTGCTAACGACGTCTCCACTTACCTAAAAAACGCCTTTGTGAAAAAGATCGACAGGCATTGAAAAATAAATAAAGACTGAGGCAACTCTTTCATCTTAATCGCCTACACCCGACCAGCGAACGACAGAGGAAGACCATCCCACATTGCCAAATCTGCCTTCACCCTCCCCACACAATTAGTAAGATTATACCTTCGGAGCCACCCCCACCCCCTATCCCGTCACACCTGCACCCTCAAGAATCGAAAGTAAGTCGTTGCCCTACGGAATGGCATCCACCCGTCCTCGCCGCCCCAACCCCCGGTAGGCACACCACACATTATTTGCTTTTATCCAAATTGAGTTTGTACCCCGAAAAGGATACAAACACACGGAACATTTCCAATATAGCTCCCATTGACGCACTCGGTTCCGACATTTCCAACAACAAATTATGTGCGTATAAAGATACCCTATGTCCATCCCACCCTCCGCACTATCCCCCTCCACCCCCCCTCCGGGCAAACTCCTCAACGCGATGGCCAAAGGCTCAATCCAAGCGCAATCAACAGGGGAGCAGAGGACATCCCGACCTGGGCCCACCGTGCACAGAAAAATACACCAAACGCATACTCTTCGTACCTGTGAAGGCAGACTTGGAAAGGTGGGTTGGTCTTCCTGTGCACTACTCGCCCTCAGTTCGCTGTGTAATAATCGTCCCCACAAATCGCGGCCCAATCAAATCAAACCGCTCTAAAACCACCATTGCATACCGCACTGTACGCGATCAAAAGCCTTCTCGGTATCTAGCGCCACCACCACCTTCGCCTCCTTCCCCTTGGGTGCCATAACTACATTGAGTACCCTCTTAATATTCGAAAACAGTTGCATCCATTTCACAAACAATGTCAGAGCTTCCCCTATTATCATAGGGAGTCACTCCGCCAATCTATCCACCAACACCTTAGCCAACACCTTGGCATCCACATTCAAGAGTGATATGGGCCTGTACGACCCACACTCTGTTGGATCCATATCCTTCTTTAGAAAAAAGGAGATCGATGCCTACCCCAAAGTCTGTGGCAACACCCACTTCCTTATCGCCGCCTGAAACTACCCCAGCATCAGCTACGCCAACTTATCCCTAACTTTCTGAGAGTACTGCACCATAAACATATCCCGCCCTGTTACTTTCCCAGATCACATCCATCCATTGCCTTTTACTCCTGCTCCCCGATCAACCCTTCCAATGTGGCACTCTGGTCATCGCCCAAACTCGGATATTCCAACCCATCCAGAAGTTCCTGTATCTCACGATCCTCCCCCGGTGGATCCAACCTAAAACCTCTCATAAAACTGCTCCAACATCCTGTTAATCTGGTCTGGGGATACTACCAAATACCCTGTCCTATCGAGCACCTGAACAATTTCCCTCACCACCGCCTCTCTCTGAATTTGCCATGTCAGCATGCACGCCGCCTTCTCCCCAGACTCAGAGACTGCTGCCCTCGCCAACCTCAATTGGCATACCATCTTCCTTGTGGACAGCCATGAAAGCTCACCTGCGACCTCTTGCTATTCTCCAAAAGTGCTGGATCCACATCCTCTGCATACCTCCTGTCTCCCTTCATTATGTCGTCTATCAATCTTTGCTGCTCCACCCTCTACTCTTTGACAACCTTTGCCTTCAACGATATCACCACCCCCCTCACTTCCGCCTTCATACCAACCAATACCACGGCCTGCAAAACCTCTCCCGTAAAATTCAACCCAACGTATTCCTCAATTACTTTCCCAATCTTATCACAAAACCGTCGACCCCCACCAACCCCAGATGCAATCTCCACAACGGCCAGTGCACTGTCCCTTCCCCAACATCCTGTCTACCCACTGCGGCGCATGATACGATTTAGCAATCAGCGAGTATTCGGGCCGCTTAAAACCGGCAAACAACGGCTATCCCAGCACAAAACAATCTATCCACCAATTGACCTCATGGCTGAAGAGAAAAACGAATACTCTCGCTCACCCAGCAGCAAAAACCTCCAGGGGCCCACTCCGCCACATTTCCTCCATAAGTACAGTCAACGCAACCCCCCCCCCCTCCCCCAACAACTGGGCGAACCACTGCGGCCTCGAACTGTCCAATCTTCGTTCCAGCACCAAGTTCCAGTCTCCACCTATCAACGCATGTGAATCCAAGTCGGGAATTGCCCCATACGCCTTCTTAAAGAACCCTACACAATCCCAGTTCGGTCCATATACGGTTGCCAACGCCACCAATCTGGGCCTCCAATGCCCCTGTTACTCCATTTGGAACTGCACTCTTTTACTAATTACGACCGCTAACCCCCGCACTTTGCCATCAAAATCCGAGTGAAATATCTGACTTCCCGGCTCTTCCAAAGCCTCACCTGATCCTCAACGCTCAGGTGAATGGCCTGACGCATCGCAACATCAGCCTTCAATCTCTTCAGGAGCTTTGGCACCCTCGATCTCTTCACTGGGCCTCCCACCCCCTCACATTCCACGTAACCAGCGTAACAGGAAGTCTACCCTCTTCCCCTTCCATTCCTATCGACCATCATGATAACTCCAGGCACTGCTCTCTGGGTCTGACCCGTCCCTATCCATTTTTAACATCATACTTCTCCCCCCTTCCCTGATTCTCCCCCGTCCACATCCGCTCGATAAACCTCACCCAGCATCGATGACTTCCCCCCCCCCCCTTTTCACATCTCCTAGTCCCATTGGAAACTGCTTACCGACGCCAATGTCAGAAGACCCCCACCACACATCCGCTCACTACCGACTAAAGCATTCCTTGTGCGGTGACCCATGCGTCGCCCCCTCCCCTCTGCGCCGCCCCCTCCCCTCTGCCCAGTGTCATGTGATAGAACCTATAAGAACTGAATGTTTATTAAATAGCTGTAGTGGATGTATCTTTCCGAAATGGTTGTTTATTGAATAGCTGCAGTGATGTCAGAGCGTGGTTGGAGCTGGGCTGTCTGTCTTTCACTTTCGTTTTTAAGCAGGCAGCTACAGGGTGTTTTTAGTTTCGTTTTGAGAGCTGGATAGCTTCGGGAAAAGCAAGCAGCTGTATACGGATCTGTCTGCAACCTAAATATTATCTCCAGATCATTTGGTTGTTTTCAAAGTGATAACTGCTCTCAGTAGTTAATTTTGATCTGATCTCTGTGTTAAAAAGAGTATTTCGTCTTATGGATTTTGCAAGAAAAGATTAAGGGTTACTTATAGAATATTGTACCAGTGGGGATGATTGGTGTCGATAGTTGTTCAGATGTTTACTGTGGGTTTATAAAGAGTGAACAGGTTTCATAAATAAACATTGCTTTAATTTAAAAGTACTTTAACTCGCTGTAGCACTACACCTGTAATGCAGACCCGTGTGCTTCCCATAACCACAACCTATTAAAACTTGTTGGTCAGATGAACTCCATGACACATTTTGGGGTTCTCTAATCCCTGGCACATAACAAATTGGGGACTCGTCCGGGATAAAGTTGTATCTATTGTGTGGCTCAGTGAAATTAAATAAAGTGCGGGGTGAGCATATTTGTGATTGCTTTTCAGGTGTGGTATTTCAGTATAAGAAGAGAATGGCACTTTCAGAGGCTCGGAAGTATTGGGGGATGGATAAGGCCACATGCAGTACCTTACGAACAGAGACTAAAAAAGGCTTTTAGATTTGGAAAAAAACGTTGCAGTTCACGTTACCTGACAGCATACTAAAGAAGACGGAGTTCACTCGGTAGCTGAGCATTTACAATTGCCCTAGATACAGCCTGACTCATTCGAAATGGCACATATTCAGTTGCAGATTAAGCAACTTGAACATGAAAACTAATTAAAGCAGCTTGAATACGATAAAGAGGAAAGCCAAAAAGAGAGAGAAAGAGATAGACAGCAAAAAGAAAAAGAGAGAGAAGAACGGAGGAAAGAAAGAATGACCCTCGCAGTTCAAAAAGAAAGATAAAGGGAGGAACACATCAGGGAAAAAGAAACATAAAGGGAGGAAAGGGAAAAAGACGGAGAGATTGATCTTCAGAAAATTGTCATGAAACATTATAGCCAGTTAAAATTGGCGGATGGAAACGGACAGTTAATGGATAGTGATCAGGATAAAGGGGAAGAACGTCATAGTCGAAGGCTTGGTGGAGATCTAATTAAATATGTCTAAGCATTGCCAAGGTTTGATGAGAAGGATGTAGAAGCATTTTCCATTTAATTTGAGAAGGTAGCGAAACAGTTTAAATGGCCACCGGACATGTGGGTATTAATGATTCAAAGAAAGCTGGCAGGTAGGGCTAGTGAAGTGGTTGCATCACTACCGTAGGAGGTATCTGGGACGTCTGAGTAGGTGAAAAAAATCATCTTAGGTGCATCTGAACTAGTGCCTGAAGCCTACAGACAAAGGTTTAGAAAGTTAAGGAAAGAACCAGGTCAAACATACATGGAGATTGATTAGATCAAACAGAGTAATTTTGATAGGTGCATAAGGGCGTTGAAACTAGACCAAACGTATGAAGCTCTCAGATAAATTATACTTTTGGAGGAGCCGAAAAATTCAATTTCTGATGTAGTGAGAACTCATGTGAAAGAGCAGAGCTTAAAACTGCGAGGTTAGCAGCAAACATGGCAGATGATTATGAATTAGCTTGGTTTCCGACATCGGTTTCAGCTGTGAGGGATAGCATCTGGCGAAAAGGGAAACACTCAAGTGGTAGAGGCAAAGGAGATCTGATGGGAGATAATAAGGAGAGTGTATCTCTGATTTAAAACAAAATCCAGGAGGGTGGAAGAGACATTGAAAATTTTCAAACGTTCTCACTGTAATAAACTAGGCCATGTAAAGTCACAGAGTTGCTGGTTGGAAAAGAAACACTGGGAATACTGACGTAGTAAAACAGGATACGACAGTGGGGTTTGTTAAAGTGATAAAGGAAAGCCCAAGTGAAGCGTAGGGGGTGCAAAAGACTGCAAGCCTGACCAAGAGCTGATTGATAAGAAGGTGTCAGATCTCTTTAAAGAATTTGCTTGTGTGGGTAAAGTATACTGATGTGTATCAGGATGAGCAGGTGAAGAAGTCACAATTTTAAGAGATATGGGTGCTAGTCAATCTTTAATGGTAAGAGGTGGGGAGTTATGTAGTTTGGGAATAATATTGCCAGAAGAGGTGGTGATATATGGAATTCAGGCCATGTGGTCGAACTGCGGCGTGTTCCCAGTCGGGCCTACACCAGGGAAAGGATTCGGCAGTTCTCCTGGGCCAGGTAAGTTAAAGAGTTTTTTGCTGGGGCCTTGGATGTTCGCTTTGTTGGAGATCTCCAGTCGGGGTCGGTCGCTGGGCAGGCGGTCGCTGCTCGTGGTTGCTCCGGTCTGCGATGGAAACATATGTAATGCCAGAAGGCATGGTCCAGGGTACGCATCCTTGTTTCTACACTAGAAAGGATCAAACAAATGTGAATTGCTGCGAGTCCAGGCACTCGGAATTAAGCGGACTTCTGCCATGGTAGGATTCGCACTCGGTTGCAACGACCATTCTTCGCCTCTCAGTCACAAGCCCCGTGACAAGTCCACTATGCCACCTCCCAATAACAACATTGCCATTAAAGTATGCTAAAAGCTTGTACAATGTTAGAAAATAAATAATAAACATCCCGGGGAAAGCTGTATTCTTAGATACTTAAACAAATGGGTATCTTATTTTTCGCTCTGATTATTTGCTATGTTACAGAACAGACACCTGTGCAAAGAATATCGAACAAAGCCAAGCCGTTGGCAATTTCCCTCCTCCCCTCCTCCTACCCTCTGTACAGGCAATATTAAGTTCTCCTTCATCAAAATTGTGAATGATGAATGACCTGCGGATGCCAACATATCTAACTTCAAAATCGATTGTCTGTTCATGATGACAATACATGCAATGCGGCAACAGAGGCTAACATTATATTTTTCATCCGACGTGTATGCAAGATTTGCAAACTATGCTATTCATGGTTAGGGAGGATTGCGCATAACAAAAAAGTATGGACTTACAAAGGTAACTCTCGGAGTTTTACACAGACGCCGATCAGTGCTCACCGCTTTCCTTTAATGCTGCTTGGCACTTGGATAACTCTGGATAGTGATAAACGTTTTTTAAATTACTATCAAGAACTCAATGCAGCCATTGAAACATGTGGGCGGCACGTTAGCCCGGTTGCTTCACAGCGCCAGGGCCCCGAGTTCGATTCGCGCTTGGGTCACTGTCTATGCGGAATCTGTACGTTCTCACCGTGTCTGCGTGGGTTTGCTCGGAGTGCTCTGGTTTGCTCCCACACCTCCCGAAAGACGTGCTTGTTAGGTGAATTGGACATTCTAGATTCTCCCTCTGTAAACCCGGACTGTGGCGACTTCGGCATTTTCACAGTAATTTTGTTGCAGTGTTGCTGTAAGCCTACTATGACAAGAAAAACATTATTGTTACATGTAGCCCTGATGTGAGAGTAGAAGACTGATAGATATGTCAAGTTCAGATTGACTTTGTGTAGGAGAATCAATTCAGCCAAGTCCACCTTTCTAAACCTGTTGGCCTAAAAGTTCAGTATCCACAAGTGACAATTGTTTAGAATATGGATTTTATACACCATAACAAATTCGAGGACCGAAACTGCAACGAGTAACAAGACATTACCTCCTGCAACTTTTGGATATACTCCACACATTGCTTATGTACGTCTGGCATAAATATTTCAGTTGATGTCTCCTAATCATTATGCTCCGCGAATGTGAACACTATTTAACTGTTTATATTCTGTAAACCTCCTCCAATGATGTATACTTCCAGAACTTAGCAGCTCAATGTCCTTCCCTTCAATGCGAACAAACTCAAATTTTCCAATTGAAGTTATTTCCTGGCCTCAACTTATTTCTTCCAATCTAAATTTTCACTTACCTCCTTTCGCACGTGTCTTCGTGATTTCAGCATAAATGTACGTGCTTCTCCTTCAAACTCAATTTAATGTCGATGCTGAACTCATCTCTTTAAAATTCATTCACTTCCTTTTTTCGTCATACAAGATCAGAGTCTGTCAAAAGTCGTTTAAAACATATTTTGCTTTCCAGTAAAAAAAAGCCCCTCCCGTCCAATAATAAGTAAAACGGAAGAGCCAAACAGGATCTGTCTTTTCCAAGCACACCTCTTTTATAACTCAAACATTGTCAAATGAACGTTGATTATTCCCCTGTTTTTAACATCTAAAATTATATGAATCAGTTAATTTTAACGGACAGACCAGTCGGAAGGACGAGTGTTTTTGTGGAATTTCATTTAACACTCAGCAATTCTGGTGTCCATCGCCATGATTTCGAAAACGTGAGATTTTTATACTTAATGTAACTCCGTTAGTAATTATTTCATAACCGTGCAACGAAAACTCTGCAGACCAAATTATTAGTTATTTGACAGCAGGCGGTATGTGGCGCACTGGTTAGCACTGGGTCTGCGGCGCTGAGGTCTCGCGTTCGAATCTCGTCCCAGAGTCACTATTCATGTGAAGTTTGCACATTCTCCCCCTGTCTGAGTGGGTTTCACCCCCACAACCCAAAGATGTGCAGGTTAGGTGGATTGGCCACGCTAATTTGCCCCTTATTTGGAAAAAAAATAATTGGGTACTCTAATCTTAAAATAAAATTAATTCAAAGTATTACGATCCTTTCCACGGTTGGTCCTTCAATTTTTTCCCCTCATATAGCAGAGACAATCCTATCCCGCCTGTCACTACGAACACTGAATGCATGAATGCTTCGGAAAGTTATTGGTTTATCTTTATTTACATGAACATTTAATTCTGCTGTTTGGTCTTGCTATTCGAATTATCGCTTTTAACTCCCTGTTTCAAGATACTTTTTTAAAATTGGCGTGTTTCTCGCTTGACGAATCCACCTTAAACAAACATCATACCAGGTTTTACTTTTGGTCTGGCTTGTACTTTTAACCTCCTCTGACTTTCAAGAGGTTTGTCGTTGTTTATTTTATTTTCGTCCTTCTGGAAAGTACAACGGAAGCACCTAAAACGCATCTGCTTCAATTCACAGCCACTTGTGTCGGCTTATTTATGTTTCCTGTTTAATATTGCTTCATTTTTATCATACAATGCACTCGGCCAGGCGAGTGTGCACGGACCCCTTGAAATATCAATCTACTCTCTCTCAACTAAACCAGTAACTCCGCCGGACCTTTTTTTCGAGAACAAGCCGCAATTCAGCATGGCCAATCCGCCTATCCTGTCCATCCTCGGACAGTGAGAGGAACCCCGAGTACCCGGAGGACGCCAACGCAGACACGAGGAAAAAGTGCAAACTTTACATAGTGAGTCAGTCAAGGCCGTAACCGAATTCATTCCCGGGCGCTCTGAGGCAGCAATGCAAACCACTGTACCGCTGTGCCGCTCCAATTTATACTCATTTTAAATGTTTCCTCTTTCAATTGAATTTCGCACTCTTTAAAGATCTTACTCATACTTCAGATGTATTAGCTTACCTTTTTTTAGTTCGTTTACTTCACCCTCTGTTTGAGACAGACAGGTTAAAAAGAAATCGTGAATAGAATACAGGCTTGATCAGATTTCGGGATTTTATTAAATTACGGGATTTGCGAGTTGCTGGTTCGGCCAGCATTTGTTGCCCTTCGGTAGTTTCACTTCAGAAGGTGGTGATGAGTTGCCTTCTTGAACCGCTGCAGTCCTTCAGGTACAGGTGCACACACTATGTTGTTGGGGAGGGTGTTCCAGAATTTTGCCCAAGGGAAAGTGAAGGAACGGGCATATATTTCCAAGTCTGGGTGTTGAATGACTGGGAGGGAAATTTCAGGAGACGACGTTCCCAAGTATCAGCTGCTCTTGTCTTTCAATAAGATAGTCGACGTAAGTTTGGAAGGTGCTCTTTAAGGAACCTTGGTGAATTACTGAGTGCATCCTGTAGATGGTACACAGCGATGCCACGATTGATCGGTGGTGGAGGGTTTGAATAAGCGTGGAAAGGTGAGAAATCATGCGGGCTGCTTTGTCTGGATGGTATCAAGCTTCTTGAGTGCTGCACTCATCCAGGAAAGCGGAGACTATTCAATTACATTCCTGACTTGTACCTTGTAGAGGATGGACAGGCGGTGGGTTACTCACCGCATAATTTCTAGCCTTTGAACTGTCCTGGTAGTCACAGTATTTATGTGGCTAGTACAATCCAGTTTCTGATCAACGGTAAACCTCTGGATGTTGATTGTGGGAATTCAGCGCTGGTGATGCCATGGAATGTCAAGGGGCGATGGTTACATCCTCTCTTGTCGGAGATTGTCATTGGCTGGCATGTGTGTGCAACAAATGCAACTGGACATCATCTCTCAGTTACGTGGTGTGCGTGAATCTGGCTTCATCTTTATCGGACCAAGCCTGAATTCTTTCAGGCTCTTGCAAATGTTTTTTCAAGTGCCGAAAAGCAAGGAAAGCACATACTTATTTACGACCTGCCACCTAAGACTGTCTTATGAACCGGTGACTAAGTCATAATGGTCGGTTGGGTGGCACTACCCTGAGGAAGGCTTTACGTATGGTTTACTTGCTTTACGTATGGTTTCACTATGGACACCCAACACTCCAACAGGATTACACATCTCGCTATTTGTTCGGTTTGAGGGACAATCGTGGATATCCACATCACCTCCCTCACAGTCAGACGCTTCCCACAATCTCAACCAACAAGAAAAATACACACGCAAACAAATTTTCTAATGGACCGCAAGGTTTGCAGTACCACATTCGGACAAATATTGCACTCATTAAAACGACAGCGGCAACCAACTCAACTCTCGACTCCGGCTAATGGGCCATGTTTGTAAAATGGACATAATTAGGTCTGAAGTCACGGTTCCGTGATGTCACCGTGTTTGCAGTGTCCAGCTGGTCATTCTGATGCAAGAACAATTTAATGGCGCCACCGACGATACCTGATGTGGGTTGTGCATTTCCGGAGTGCAGGCTGATATGGAGGACGAAGAGGAGCAATTTTCGTCTTAATATAGCGGCCAGAACTTTATTTCATTTGATCAAGATTATAATCCTAAAGCCAGAGTTGTAAGTGTACGTGAACAACGGGCTCCGGAGACGTCGGGTTCGGGAACAAACGTCTTTGTTACTCAATCCGGATATTAGTACGTCGCCGAGTCAATTATGTGAAAAATGCCTTTGGTACCTCGCTTAGCAAATTGTTGACTTGCATATGTCATTTTAGAACGCATCGGGGAAGGGGGAGTGGGATAATCCACTCCGCACGTTTCCCTGATGATCGCTGCAAATATTTCGTCAGCTTGTTTCTGATGTTTGGGCTCAGAAACAATTGAGGGTGTTCAGACAGTTGACCATGGCACGGTGGATCGTTTATAAGACCATGAGACCATAAGACATAGCAGCGGAAGTAAGGCCATTCGGCCCATCGAGTCCACTCCGCCATTCAATCATGGCTGATTTCAACTCTCTCTCAACCCGCTCTCTCTCCATAGCCCTTAATTTCTCGGGAAATCAAGAATGTATCAACTTCTGTCTTAAAGACACTCAATGTCCCGGCCTCCACCGCCCTCTGAGGCAATGAATTCCACAGACCCACCACTCTCTGGCTGAATAAATGTCTCCTCATCTCTGTTTTAAAGTGACTCCCTTTTATTCTAAGGCTGTGCCCCCGGGTCCTAGTCTCCCCTGGTAATGGAAACAACTTCCCTACATCCACCCTATCTAAGCCATTCATTATCTTGTAAGTTTCTATTAGATCTCCCCTCAACCTCCTCAACTCCAATGAATATAATCCCAGGATCCTCAGACGTTCATCGTGTGTTAGGCCTACCATTCCTGGGATCATCCGTGTGAACCTCCGCTGGACCCGCTCCAGTGCCAGTATGTCCTTCCTGAGGTGTGGGGCTCAAAATTGCTCACAGTATTCTAAATGGGGCCTAACTAATGCTTTATAAAGCTTCAGAAGTACATCCCTGCTTTTATATTCCAAGCCTCTTGAGATGAATGACAACATTGCATTTGCTTTCTTAATTACGGACTCAACCTGCAAGTTTACCTTCAGAGAATCTTGGACTAGGACTCCCAAGTCCCTTCAGCATTATGAATATTGTCACCGTTTAGAAAATAGTCAATGCCTCTATTCTTTTTTCCAAAGTGCAAGACCTCGCACTTGCCCACGTTCAATTTCATCAGCCATTTCTTGGACCACTCTCCTAAACTGTCTAAATCTTTCTGCAGCCTCCCCACCTCCTCCATACTACCTGCCCCTCCACCTATCTTTGTATCATCGGCAAACTTAGCCAGCATGCCCTCAGTCCCGTCATCTAGATCGTTAATATATAAAGAGAACAGCTGTGGCCCCAACACTGAACCCTGCGGGACACCACTCATCACCGGTTGCCATTCCGGAAAAGAACCTTTTATCCCAACTCTCTGCCTTCTGCCTGACAGCCAATCGTCAATCCATGTTAGTACCTTGCCTCGAATACCATGGGCCCTTATTTTACTCAGCAGTCTCCCGTGAGGCACCTTTTCAAAGGCCTTTTGGAAGTCAAGATAGATAACATCCATTGGCTCTCCTTCATCTAACCTATTTGTTATCTCTTCCAAGAACTCTAACAGGTTTGTCAGGCACGACCTCCCCTTACTAAATCCATACTGACTTGTCCTAATCCGACCCTGCACTTCCAAGAATTTAGAAATCTCATCCTTATCAATGGATTCTTGAATCTTGCCAACAACCGAGGTTAGGCTAATTGGCCTATAATTTTCCATCTTTTTCCTTGTTCCCTTCTTGAACAGGGGGGTTACAACAGCGATTTTCCAATCCTCTGGGACTTTCCCTGACTCCAGTGACTTTTGAAAGATCATAACTAACGCCTCCACTATTTCTTCAGCTATCTCCTTTCGAACTCTAGGATGTAGCCCATCTGGGCCCGGAGATTTATCAATTTTTAGACCACTTAGTTTATCTAGCACTTTCTCCTTTGTGATGGCTGCCATATTCAACCCTGCCCCCTGACTCTCCGGAATTGTTGGGATATTACTCATGTCTTCTACTGTGAAGACTGGCGCAAAGTACTTATTCAGTTCCTCGGCTATTTCCTTGTCTCCCAACACAAAATTACCAGCGTCATTTTGGAGCGGCCCAATGTCAACTTTTGCCTCCCGTTTGTTTTTAATGTATTTAAAGAAACTTTTACTATCATTCCTAATGGTACTGGCTAGCCGACCTTCAAATTTGATCCTCTCTTTCCTTATCTCTCTCTTTGTTATCCTCTGTTTGTTTTTGTAGCCTTCCCAATCTTCTGACTTTCCACTACTCTTTGCCACATTATGGGCTTTCTCTTTTGCTTTGATGCATTCCCTAACTTCCTTTGTCAGCCATGGCTGACTAATCCCCCCTATGATAACCTTTCTTTTCTTTGGGGTGAACCGCTGTACTGTGTCCTAAATTACTCCCAGAAACTCCTGCCATTGCTGTTCTACTGTCTGTCCCACTAGGCTCTGCTCCCAGTCGATTTTCGTCGGTTCCTCCCTCATGCCCCTGTAGTTACCTTTATATAACTGTAACACCTTTACATCTGATTCTACCTCTTTTCTTTCAAATTGGAGATTGAATTCTACCATATTATGATTAGTGCCTCCTAAGTGCTCCCTTACTTTAAGATATTTAATCAAGTCTGGCTCATTACATAACACTAAGTCCAGAATGGCCTGTTCCCTCGTGGGCTCCATCACAAGCTGTTCCAAAATGCCCTCCTGTAAACATTCAATGAATTCTCTTTCCTTGGGTCCACTGGCAGTATTATTTACCCAGTCCACCTGCATATTAAAGTTCCCCATGATCACTGTGACCTTGCCTTTCTGACATGCACTTTCTATTTCATGGTGCATTTTGTGCCCCTGTTAGGAAGCCTGTACATAATTCCCATTATGGTTTTTTTGCCTTTGTGGTTCCTCAACTCTACCCACACAGACTCCACATCATCTGACCCTATGTCGTTTATTGCTATTGATTTAATTGCATTCCTAATTAACAAGGCAACCCCGCCCCCTCTGCCCACCTCTCTGTCTTTTCGATCGGTTGTGAATCCCTGGATGTTTAAATGCCAGTCCTGAACCCCCTGCAACCATGTCTCTGTGATGGCTACCACATCATACCTGCCAGTCACAATCTGGGCCACAAGCTCATGTTGCACTACCAGACCAGTCTCAATTCTATTTGGCAAAACAGAACCGCCTTGATGTTGTATGGCTGCAGGCTTAGGAAGCTTAAATTTTTGCAGTGCAAGAGACACCGTCTGCAATATCCGCCACTCCGAGTGACAACAAAAGTGGACATTTGACTCCAGCGAATCTGGACCAAATGGCTGAAAGTAACTTTTTGGTTCGCTTCGAACTTTTTCCCATGTTTACAGGCCCGATGCCACGTCAGCCATGCAAAAATAACAAAAGCAAATTCGATTTCAGCACTGGACGTTAAGGGGGCAATCAATGTATTTCTCCGATGGTTTGTTTCATACTCAAAGGGAATGACAGACAGCTAAATCATTTCAATCTTCTTGACAAACGAAAAATCAATCCATGACAAAATCTAGGGCAGAAAAATCGAGCAATATGTGTCTGAGGCGTTTTCTTCTGGCAGCCTTTCGTCGCAGAGGGTAGGAAGCTAAATTTACCACTAACGTGCAAACAATGATACTTGAAATTCATTTTCATAATTGGCAGCATTTCTTGTACAACTCATTGAAAATCAATTTAATTGTATCTCGTTCCGCTAACATGAATATCTGGACAAAAATTCGCAGGAGCATTGCATGGCCAAGTATGATGTTCCCACACATAAACAGGAATTAGGTCAAATGCTTACCAGCTTACACACACAAATATGTTTTGACAACAGCTTCAATGTACGATTGCAAAGAAAAGAGGTGGAGACAATTCAGGAGGGAAAATCGGAGTTGAATACTCGGTAATTGGGGGCATTTACACAAATATTTGTAATTTGAAATGCAGAAGCGATTGTAAAATGAATAATATACAGATGTTCCAGCCAGGTATGCAGAAGTGCTGAGATGGCTAGCATCGGAATCACTGTGGTGCAAATTAAAAATAATTACGCTAATGAAGACCGCATTTGTTCGGCAGATGCTGGCCACAAGTGCAGCTGGAGGAAATAGGCGCAAATGCCGCCTATAGAGCGTGTGTATGTGTGAAACAGAGAGTGAGGGGGAATATGAGTGGGTGGTTCGGCAGCTAATGGCATTTCCTGCGACTTAATTCGCAGATTTGGATTACCGAAAGTGTATGGATGTTGTCATCCTTCAAGATAAAGTCAGGTTCGCGTTTTTATTTTGGATCTATAATTGATCTATAGTAATCAGACAAATTACTGAAATAAGTTGAATGAAAGCAAACCTTTTACAAATTGTAACGACTGTGTTTCTCTTCAATGCTGGCAAAATCGGAAAGTCCCTTACCTCTTTCTTACACTTATGAATATGTAATGACATTTGGAAGTGGGCATATCGGCGAAAAAAGCTTATCTGCGTTCTATTTTAACAAGCTATTAAACTTTCCAAATAATGATGTTTTGCTCAGTAACAGAGGTTGACATTGGACTAGATTCTCCGATTTCCCAGCCGCTTGTTTCTCGTTCGCTCGCGGCTAGACTCTCTCCTTCACCGCTTGCCAATGGGATTGCAAACGAGGCTGCACCACGCTGCAGGTATACCGGCGTGTGGGAGTGTGCTTCCATTGGGAACAGCAAATGCCAATTCTCCCTTGTCGGTATTCACTGTTCCCGCTGGCAGAGGAGCCCGCACGCGGATTTCGTGGCGGTTTGTGGTTGTTACAATGGGAAATTCTATTGAAAAGCGGCGGGTAGAAAGAATCATATGGCCAGCCAAAGGAGCTTCACCGAGAAACGTGCGGCTGCAGAAGCGGAGGATCCTTGCAGCGTATGTTCAAGACAAATTTCAGACAAATTGCACTTGAGAAGGGCATCGAAAGTCTACTTTCATGTATGTTTACCTGATACCTGTCGAGCTTCTTGGCACTTGGATAGTTCTGGATCGTGATAACACAGCAAAACGTAATTATTTTTGCTTGATTCACAGTCATTGCATCAGATAGTCATTATGGTTGAGAAGGAGTTTATTCGACCCAGCAGTTTCCTAGGAGTATCAGGGGTTATGGGGAGAAGGCAAGAGAATGGCGAGAAGGGCAGCACGGTAGCACATGTGGATCGCACTGTGGCTTCACTGCGCCAGGGTCCCAGGTTCATCTCCACGCTGGGTCATTGTCTGTGCGGAGACTGCACGTTCTCGCCGTGTCTGCATGGGTTTCCTCCGGGTGCTCCGGTTTCCTCCCACAGTCCAAAGACGTGCAGGTTCGGTGGATTGGCCATGATAAATCGCCCTTAGTGACCAAAACCTTTATGAGTGGCTATTGAGTTACGGAGATAGGGTGGAAAAGTGAGTGCTTAAGTGGTTCGCTGCAGAGTCGATAGGCCGAATGGCCTCCTTCTGCACTGTATGCTCTATGAGATAAATATTAGCCATGATTGAATGGCGGAGCAGGCTCGATGGGCCGAGTGGCCAAATTCTGCCTATCAAGCCTCTGTATCGTCGACTAGCTGTATTAAGCTCTCGCCCTGTAATTTTATATCCTCCAGGTGCCTCTCAAATTTGCTTTTGCATCTATACAACCACCCCGCTTCCAGAACCTCACGAATAATATATGTACATCTTCCAAACATTTCATGGAAACCTATAAAATATCATGTCATTCGGTCTCTCGAACTCGTTTTGCAATTCATTACGCTCATTTCTGATCAGCTACCTCAATATCCTTCTCCCGCTCCCATCACAAATTCTTTCATCATTGTAGCCCAAGAGCCATATCGAACTCCGCCTTGAAAACATTAACGCCGGAATTGCCTGCCCATTGGGATTCTCTTTTCCATCGGAATCACAACTCTGTGTGCGGGCGTCCGGCGGCCTGGCTACAATGGGAAATTCCAATGACAAGCAATGGGAATCCAGCCACCCGTGAATGTGTGCAGCAATGACCCACGCAACTGGAGGCCGGAGAATGCTACCCAAAATGATTTGTCTTGATCTATTTCCTGTCACTATGAATTGCACAGGCTTTTCAAACTCTGGATGAAGAAATGTATCTTTTGCAAATCCTATCTGGTCGACTTTGAATCTTCGCACTCTTTTCCCTGGTTGATGACCCACCACCATGGACATCAACGCCCATGCATACATTCTGGATATCCCAGTTAGTATTTAGTAGCTTTCTAACAGATTCCACCTCATTTTTCTGAATTCCAAGAAGTATAATCCTGGACAGCACGGTGGCGCAGTGGGTGAGCCCTGCAGCCTCACGGCGCTGAGGTCCCAAGTTCGATCCCGGCTCCGGGTCACTGTCCGTGTGGGGTTTGCACGTTATCTCCGTGTTTGCGTGGGCTTCGCCCCCACAACCCAAAAAAAGATGCGCAGGCTAGGTAGGTAGAGTGTCCATGCTATATTGCCCCTTAATTGGACAAAATGAATTGGGTACTCTAAATTAATTTGTTTTTACATTTAAAAAAAAGAGGTATGATCCTAACCAATCAATCCCTCCTCGTACGTCAGTACTGTCATCCCAGGCATCAGTCTGGTGAACCGTCCCTGCAGACCTCCTATAGCATGGGCATTCTGATAAAAAGACCAGCACTGCATATTGCATTCATCTTAGCCCTGTACAATTGCAGGCCTGTCACTGCCCCTGTAGTCGAATCGCTTCGCTATGAAGGCCAACATACAATTTTCCTTCTTATCACCTGCGGGAACAGAATGTTTTCCTTCAGCGACTGGTGTAGGAGAACGCAGATGTCTTGTTGAACTTTCCCCTCTCTCAATCTGCGGCCTTTCAGATAATTATGTGCCTTCCCGTTTTGCTACCAAAGTGGATAACCTCAACGTTATGCACATTATACTGCATTCCCAATGCATTTCATATGCACTGAACTTATCCCGATAACGCTTTATTTCTCGTTTCAACGCCTCGGTTTGTGACCTCTGTCCTATGCGATCGCCTTTCGTCTACATTCTGCAAAACTCCGATATTTGTCAAATGCAATCATCTCTCAACTGAAGTTTCGTTACTGCCGTGTGAACGGCCTCAGTTTCTACCATCCACCTTCTTTCCACTCTTAACAATTTATTCCAATTTAAATGCATAGTTATGCGCCAAGATAACGGGTCTAATTTTCTCCGATGTTGACTGTCCCTCTTTGTCAAACGGCGTTTTAATGTTGGGATTCTTAAATACATTTGTGTTACACTCATTCGCCCCTATTACATGTTCACTCAGGAAAAGTAAGAATCCAACAAATGCCGTTGAAATCCCAGATAGTTGGGCAGCACAGTGGCGCAGTGGGTTAGCCGTGCTGCCACACGGCGCCCAAATCCCTCGTTCGATCCCGGCTGTGGGCCACTGTCCCTGTGGAGCGTGAACATTCTCCCCGTGTTTGCGAGGGTATCGTCCCCACAAGCCAAAAATGTGCAGGCTCGTTGGATTGGCCAGGTCAAATTGCCCCTTAATGGGAAAAAATGAATTTGGTACTCAATTTTTTTTAAAAAATAATCCCACATAGTTCTGCGTTAAAATAAATTCTGTCTGTTTATTTAAAAAATTAATGGTTAGGGGGAAAGGATCTGTCTTTTCCAAATAGATCTGGCTCTTATCATTTAACTCGAACAGCGTTCTGCGACTGATAATTATTCACCCCCTGTAGAATCTAAAACTCAACCACCAATACCGATGCACTGACTGCTCAATCGCTGCTACGAATGTATTTCCGGGCACCATTCAATAAAGTCGTCATTTTTGCCTCTGACCAATTCTAAGGCACTTCTCGCTTAACAAGGCAACGTGGATGTTGATGAGAGATCCTGAATGTGACCGGCAGTGAAAACGTCATTGTTGATGCTTTATCACCGGTGTAGAGTAGACTATATGAAGTCGATTGGGCGCATTGTGGCAGACTGGCCTAGCACCGTTTATTTACCCAGAGAAACAGACTCCGCTGAGATAATGAACTACACACCCCAAACATCGCCAACCTTTCCATTGTTCCTCCTTCAGTTGTTCGACTAAAAACTGCATTTATATCCAGAATAAGATCCACTCTGTTACTCAAAATACTAAATATTCAGATGCCGATGGAATGTTATCGATTTATATCTTCTGTGCGAAATTCCTAACATGTCTTCATTGAAAGGCGATTTCGTTCATCAACCCTTTCTTATCCGTTATACATTATCAACCATGAGGATTATTTCAATGCATGCATTACCAAAGAATATACCATAAATTGATCCACCCAATGTTCAATAGAAGAAGGAATCCTTACAGAGCAGATATAGACCATTCATTAAATTTGTACAGATCTTCTGAAAGAGCATCCAGCCTCTCCCCATACAAATCCTTAGGGGCAATTTAGCATGGTCGATCCACCTAACCTGCACATCTTTGGACGGTGCTTGGAAACAAAAACAGGCTGAGAAAAGCGACTCAGACATGGAAGAAAAATTCAAGCTCTATACAGATTGTCACTGAAGGTCCTGAATGAACCCAGGTCTCCGGCACAGTGAGGCAACAGTGCTAACCGCTCTGGAACCATGCCGCCCAATATACTTCCTATAGTCTATTCTACACCAGGGATAAATCATCAACAAAGACGTTTTCACTCCCGGCCACATGAATGAGTTTTACATTAGATGACTGTCGTTCGGAGAATGGGGATGAGAAAATATCAGCCGTTATTGAATGGCGGAGCAGACTCGATGGACCGAGTGGTCTAACTATGCACATATGGTTCTGGTCTTGTGGTAACAAATACCACAACTGATTTTCTCACTTCGAATTTTTTTCCAGACACTTTCAGGGATTTTACCAGACATTTTAGCGGATCATGGTCGATACATGGGAATGTCTTTGCTGGATTGTTGGCGACATCCATCTCTAAGTTTAACAATGCCAATCGTAAACTAAATGACCTTTTATTCAGTTGTAAAATACTTCTGTTGGGGACAATTTAATTTTCTTGAAAAGGACCACAAGGGTTCCCAAGTACAGGTTCATTTTCTAACGACACCGCTCCCACACCAATGTCCCGAGCATCCACAGCCACTTTCAGCTGTGATAATTTGCTTTGTCCATCACTGGCTTAGTTCTCAACAGAGTTTTTGAATGTTGGAATGCTGTTTCATAGTCTTCCAGCCAGTTAAATTCCTTGTTCTTCTTCAAAGCTTCTGTTCGTGATACTGTTAACGTTTCGCACAAGCACATTATTATTCCACTTAGTCCCAGAAATGTTAAAATATACTTTCTTTCTGTCTGTTTTTCAATTTGCAAAATTCCTAACAGTTTTGCAGATTGCGAGGCAAGTTGACTATGTCTCACAATATGTGCAAAAAACAAATTTGAGGTTTAATAAATTCACACTTGGCGGAATTTATGACGACATTATCTAATTTCAGGCGTTCAAACAGTTATTGCAAGTGTTTCAGATGAACTTCCCAATGTCGACTACAAACCTTTAGATCGTAAATTTACACTGAGAGATGTTTAATCCTTGAATAATATTAGTCATTCGCTTCCCGAAGAGCAGAACTTTAAAAAGATGAAGTATTTTTGGTGTTACGATTGCTGAGATTTCCTTTACCTTCTCAGATCAAGGTAATTACCAGCCGTTTAGCAAGTTTTTTTGTGTTTGCACCACGAGAGAGCAAAATACCGCCAATCGGACCATCGTGTCAGCACCGACCCACTGAAAGAGCACCCCACCTTGTCTCACTTCCCACCAATCGCACAAAGCCCACCGAACGGTTGGGAAACAAAGGGACAATTTAAATGGCCAATCCACCTTACTTGCACGCTTTTGAACGGTGCAAAGAGCCGGAACACCCAAATGAAATCCACGCAGGCTCCGGGAGAATTAGCAAACTGACAGTCGCTCAAGGTTATAATTAAATCCCACAAATTTCCACTTCCATATTAATGAATTTCTAGTCAGTGAACCAGTCCGTATTTTCGCTTTTTTCGAGATGTGTGCCGAATCTAATGCCTTGAATTATCCTTAGAATTTCTGGTCCATACTCAGGAGGTTACGCGTTACCTGTAAGATGTGTGGGACGCTATTTTCTCATTACCAGTGATTGTTTACATAATAACATTCAGGAATACACATCTCCATTTTACAGCACGCTGTTTCATCGATTTGGTTCATTTGGAATAAGACCATAAGACCATAAGACATAGGAGCGGAAGTAAGGCCATTCGGCCCATCGAGTCCACTCCGCCATTCAATCATGGCTGATTTCAACTCCATTTACCCGCTCTCTCTCCATAGCCCTTAATTCCTCGAGAAATCAAGAATTTATCAACTTCTGTCTTAAAGACACTCAACGTCCCGGCCTCCACCGCCCTCTGTGGCAATGAATTCCACAGACCCACCACTCTCTGGCTGAAGAAATTTCTCCTCATCTCTGTTCTAAAGTGACTCCCTTTTATTCTAAGGCTGTGTCCCCGGGTCATAGTCTCCCCTGCTAATGGAAACAACTTCCCTACATCCACCCTATCTAAGCCATTCATTATCTTATAAGTTTATATTAGATCTCCCCTCAACCTCCTAAACTCCAATGAATATAATCCCAGGATCCTCAGACGTTCATCGTATGTTAGGCCTACCATTCCTGGGATCATCCGTGTGAATCTCCGCTGGACCCGCTCCAGTGCCAGTATGTCCTTCCGGAGGTGTGGGGCCCAAAATTGCTCACAGTATTCTAAATGGGGCCTAACTAATGCTTTATAAAGCTTCAGAAGTACATCCCTGCTTTTATATTCCAAGCCTCTTGAGATGAATGACAACATTGCATTTGCTTTCTTAATTACGGACTCAACCTGCAAGTTTACCTTTAGAGAATCCTGGACGAGGACTCCCAAGTCCCTTTGCATTTCAGCATTATGAATATTGTCACCGTTTAGAAAATAGTCCATGCCTCTATTCTTTTTTCCAAAGTGCAAGACCTCGCACTTGCCCACGTTGAATTTCATCAGCCATTTCTTGGACCACTCTCCTAAACTGTCGAAATCTTTCTGCAGCATCCCCACCTCCTCCATACTACCTGCCCCTCCACCTATCTTTGTATCATCGGCAAACTTAGCCAGAATGCCCCCAGTCCCGTCATCTAGATCGTTAATATATAAAGAGAACAGCTCTGGCCCCAACATTGAACCCTGCGGGACACCACTCGTCACCGGATGCCATTCCGAAAAAGAACCTTTTATCCCAACTCTCTGCCTTCTGCCTGACAGCCAATCGTCAATCCATGTTAGTACCTTGCCTCGAATACCATGGGCCCTTATTTTACTCAGCAGTCTCCCGTGAGGCACCTTATCGAAGGCCTTTTGGAAGTCAAGATAGATAACATCTATTGGCTCTCCTTGGTCTAACCTATTTGTTATCTCTCCAAAGAACTCTAACAGGTTTGTCAGGCACGACCTCCCCTAACTAAATCCATGCTGACTTGTCCGAATCTGTCCCTGCACTTCCAAGAATTTAGAAATCTCATCCTTAACAATGGATTCTAGAATCTTGCCAACAACCGAGGTTAGGCTAATTGGCCTATAATCTTCCATCTTTTTCCTTGTTCCCTTCTTGAACAGGGGGGTTGCAACAGCGATTTTCCAATCCTCTGGGACTTTCCCGGACTCCAGTGACTTTTGAAAGATCATAACTAACGCCTCCACTATTTCTTCAGCTATCTCCTTTAGAACTCTAGGATGTAGTCCATCTGGGCCCGGAGATTTATCAATTTTTAGACCTCTTAGTTTCTCTAGCACTTTCTCCTTTGGATTGGCTACCATATCCAACTCTGCCCCTGACTCTCCTGAATTGGTGGGTTATTACTCATGTCTTCTACTGTGAAGACTGACGCAAAGTACTGATTTAGTTCCTCAGCTATTTCCTTGTCTCCTATCACAAAATTACCAGCGTCATTTTGGAGCGGCCCAATGTCAACTTTTGCCTCTCGTTTGTTTTTAATGTATTTAAAGATACTTTTACTATCATTCCTAATGTTACTGGCTACTCTACCTTCATATTTGATCCTCTCTTTCCTTATTTCTCTCTTTGTTAGCCTCTGTTTGTTTTTGTAGCCTTCCCAATCTTCTGACTTCCCACTACTCTTTGCCACATTATAGGCTTTCTCTTTTGCTTTGATGCATTCCCTAACATCCTTTGTCAGCCATGGCTGCCTAATCCCCCCTCTGATAACCTTTCTTTTCTTTGGGATGAACCTGTGCACTGTGTCCTCAATTACTCCCAGAAACTCCTGCCATTGCTGTTCTACTGTCTTTCCCACTAGGCTCTGCTCCCAGTCGACTTTCGTCAGTTCCTCCCACATGCCCCTGCAGTTACCTTTATTTAACTGTAACACCTTTACATCTGATTCTACCTTCTTTCTTTCAAATTGGAGAATGAATTCTACCATATTATGATCACTGCCTCCTAAGTGCTCCCTTACTTTAAGATCTTTAATCAAGTCTGGCTCATTACATAACACTAAGTCCAGAATGGCCTGTTCCCTCGTGGGCTCCATCACAAGCTGTTCCAAAAAGCCCTCCTGTAAACATTCGATGAATTCCCTTTCCTGGGGTCCACTGGCAGCATTATCTACCCAGTCCACCTGCATATTGAAGTCCCCCATGATGACTGTGACCTTGCCTTTCTGACATGCACTTTCTATTTCGTGGTGCATTTTGTGCCCCCGGTCCTGACCACTGTTAGGAGGCCTGTACATAACTCTCATTATGGTTTTTTTGCCTTTGTGGTTCCTCAACTCTACCCACACAGACTCCACATCATCTGACCCTATGTCATTTAGTGCTATTGATTTAATTTCATTCCTAATTAAAAAGGCAACCCCGCCCTCTCTGCCCACCTCCCTGTCTTTTTGATAGGTTGTGAATCCCTGGATGTTTAAATGCCAGTCCTGAACCCCCTGCAACCTTGTCTCTGTGAAGCCTACCACATCATACCTGCCAGTCACAATCTGGGCCACAAGCTCATCTACCTTGTTCCGTACACTGTGCGCATTTAAATATAGCACCTTTAATTCTCTATTGACCGTCCCTTTTTGTTTTCTTAGTGTGGTGGACCTTGGTTTACTGAGCCTTTCCATACACTGTGTCATATTTTGTGGGATGGGGACTATCGTAACCTCTCCTCAGTTTTGTCTTTTCGTGCTTTTTTGTATTCCTAAGCAGCTGCGCTTCCCACTGATTACTTCACCTCTTGGTTCCCTGACTTTCCCTTCCCCCCCCCCCAATCTTTAGTTTAAAGTCCTATTGACCACCCTATTTATTCTTTTCGCCAGAACACTGGTCCCAGCTCGGTTCAGGTGGAGACCATCCCAACGGTATAGGTCCCCCCCCACCCCAAAACTGATGCCAGTGTCCCATGAAAAGGAACCCCTCTTTCCCACTGCTTCCCACTGAGCCTGCTTTATTTCCAGAAATCTCTTGGAACTAAGTACACCGATATATTTCCCACTGTCAGTTCGATCTTCTTTCAATTTACTCAGAATCATGCCAGATGGCCTTTGCTTACCTTTCTCATTTTGGACTCTGAATCTGGACACCACATCTTATGTTATCGTCGATGCACGTGGCCTCGTTACTGCACAGTCAGGAAACACCCAGGGATTGACTGTTTACATGTTTTCTTAAGTTAGATTTTCTACCAGCTGTTCAAATACAGAAGGCATCAACACGATGGGTGACCAAATCTTTATCGTTCCCAAGAACTAATTGAATCCCTGAAATGAACGACGTTCGTACTACTCAAGCAACGCCTTAAGTTTATATTCACAGAAGTATTTTCTTCTTTGTTTCGCCCAATATTACTGTTCATCAGAATATTTTCCTTCTGGAGAACAAATATTCTCACTCCACATCATTAGCTGTTGTCTCATTCCTATATCCATTAAAATTATCTAATCTTTCGTCGTTGCATTGTGGGTAGGTGGAGACACTTTTTTGTCGTACTCAAAATTCCTGAACACCGGCTCGGCTGTTCAGTCTGCCCCTGCACAGTTTGTCGACAAGTTTAACCCTTTTTTGTGCTGTTCTCTGCGCATCGACCCGGTCTGCTTTTTTGTTCTCCAATATCATATTTAATAGTTCCTTCTTCAGATGTCTAACTCGAACCACATCCTTTTAACAATCTGCATAAAGATGTTTTGTGGCCAGGAAAATCATTCAACTTTCCTCACATCGGTCAATCCCACAGAACCATTTGAAAAAAAATAGAGGTGAAGGATCCTTGGAGTTTTCAAACACTACCTTTCTTTATTGAGTGTCTTTTTCTCACAAAGTCCCATTTGCCAGCTCTCACTGACTTTAAAGTGAATTGAAAAAAATATACTTGCCCTCAAAATTAACTCATTCGTCAGCAATCTTCGTGGCTTGATATGCAATTCTAACTCCGTGTTTCTCCAAATGACTTATTTTCACGGGACGTGATTCATGCAACATAATTATTTCCCTAAGTGAAACGCACGTTTTGACAATTTTGAATGCTGTCGCCCATCAATCGAAATGATTTCCTTGAAAGTTTTCGGGTTCGATGTAAATCTCCACAGATTTTTTCCTGACAATTGGAAAGTGTACTGGAATCTTCCTGCATGAACTCATCCCCACTTAGAGTAGCTTTCTTCACTACATCGTTCCTCCCCAGAAATGTCACTTGACACAATCGAATTGACTTCACTTGCCCTACCCCAAAATTCTACTCAGCAAGCAGCGTCCAAATGTATTGTGATCATTTCATTTCTCCTGCGAGTTTCTCAAAAGCATGGAAACCAAAGTCTCAGTAGACGTCCTGCTCGTCAACTTTGGGAGGCGCTGGTACAAATCGAAATATTTCTCCACTAGCTTAATGGGCACAACAACATCCATCCTCCACCTTCTCTGGTCGTTCCATTTCCACTTCCCAAACTTGAATTTGAAATTGTATTTCTCTCTTCGTTTCCTCTGCCTTTGCTAATCTGCATTTCAAGTGCCTTTACTGAACATTTTTGTTTCTCTTGTTCCTTTTCTTTGCAATTATTCTTAATTCCTTTACTTTTCGTCTTAATTGCATTTTATTGAATTCAAGCTATTCATGTTTCGAAATGATAACTCAGCCTGCCAACCCTTATGGGCAGCACGGTAGCACAATGATTAGCACACTTTCTTCACAGCTCCAGGGTCGCAGGTTCGATTCGCGGATTGGATCACCGTCTGTGTGAAGTCGGCATGTTCTCCCTGTGTCTGCACGTGCATCCTCTGGGTGATCCGGTTTCCTCCCACAGTCCAAGAAGTGCAGGTTAGGTGGATTGGCCATGATAAATTGCCCTCAGTGTCCAAAGAAGGTGGTGGCGTTATCGGGGTAGGCTGGAGGTGTGGGTTTGGGTAGGGCGCTCTTTCCAAGGGACTGTGCAGACTCTATGGGCCGAATGACCCCCTTCTGCACTGTAAATTCGATGATTCTATGATATTCAAGTCAATTGATATTTCGTCACTTGTCTCAAATTCCTTAAACTCTGTAGGCGATTCAAACGTTCCAAGGCAATATAGTCTATACCCTAACACTTATCGACGTCTGTAGGGGACATTTTTGCAGTCACCGTATGTTGTATCACGCACGTCGTCACTTGGTTCCACGCTTTCTTCATATAGTGACAGATAAAAAGTCACAAATTCTATGTATCCACCGAAATCTGGGCCAAGCGTCACCCCAATTTCTGTTGCCAACCATGCTGACGTTTCATGTCAGGGCATCTCAAAACTCAGAAGGGTGGCGTAGTGTTACATGTTCTTTTTCGTATGATATCAGGAACGGTATTCAATCCAGTGAGGAAATAGTCCAGTCGTTTTGTGAACATCTCATAAAGAATAATTATGAAATAAAAAGAGAGTAAGCCACACACAACAAACAGGACAATAGTACACGATGGGGATTACGTATACCGATGACGCATAATGTACATGAAACTCTCCCTTCTCAACATATTTATCTGGATCTCTAGGAGCGAAATCCAGCAATTAATTACCAAAACCTGTTCCATGTAGTCAAGTCTGAGAAATAATGCTCATGTTCAGCAGAGGCGGAAAATTGCTTTTAGTCGACCATTTCAGTAAACTACTGGAGTTCCTACGTCAGCTGTCTCGTTCTCTGCTTATTTAGCGTTCTGTAATGATGACATTTCTTGCAATTTTATGCTCTTCATGCTATTTCTTTTTTGCCAGGTACATCTCAAATTCATAATTGCACCAATGTCCGTTGTCCAATTTCATAATGTCTCCACTCGTCTCTCGTCCCATTGCTTTCAATGGTCACATGTGTAAAATAATTGTTTTCCCTGACAGGCGAATTTGTATCTTTTTATTTCACCAGTAGTTTATCTTCAATCAACTCCCCGATATACTTTGTTTTAACTTAATTTCTCCTTTTTACTGGAGAAGTTAGATAGCCTTCTTTCTGTCAATACTGAAATATATGGAATTGTGCGATCGAACAAAATTATGCAACTCGGTGCATCTGTTCTCCTGACGTGAATGCCGCAATACGATTTATGTTCTGATCCAGTAGAAAAGTGAGAGGAGAAATGGCACCCTGAGACATTTTAGTTAATAGAATGCAGCGGCGATTGTTGCCAGCATATAGCGGGTGCAAACACATTGTCGGTGAAAGTACCTTTCCCTTTTTCTTTCGAAGTTTCGTCTGGAGGTAAACAAATGCCGACTTCAATGAAACGGTGAAAAATACACCCACCGATGTAGCATCAATGCGGCCAAATCGGTATGCTTGTGATATTTTACATGTAGCACATGATGTTGAATTGTCTTGCATGGTGCTTGAATCAAACAAAGACATTGCGCGTTTATAAAAAAAGACACTTAATCGAGGAATGGGTTTTCATCAAAGATAACGCCTTGTGATAAAATGTGATAGACAGCCAATCAAAATACGGCAGCAGTACGTCAGCATTTCAAAGACTGCCAAGAGGGATATGACACAAACTGAATCCAGAAACAAGCAGGAGTATTTGAGACAGTGTGTTGTTATGGCCCAGGGTGTAGAAAACGGCAATGTATATCATGGAGTTCACCTGACCTACAAGTGTTTTTTGAATTAGGATAGGATGGGTACAACAGCCTGCCTTTCACGTGTTATTTAACATAGATTTTTGGCGCTTTTAATCAAAAAACAAGCTTCATTCTTCGAATTTAGTTCACATTTGTATAACACATACAGTAAGAAGTTTTAGTAACTTCAACCGTAAAGACCCCACACAGTTACAGTAATCTATATATAACTCTTAATGCATTCCCCCTTAACAGTTCCAATTCAATAATAAATTCCAAAAATAACCAGAGGTGCCTTTTCACAGGTGTGGCACAGCGTACGGCGATCTTACTGGTATAAGACTTGTCATTGAGACTCTTGTTCCCTTTTCCAAACAGCAGGTTTGAATTCCTTTCAGAAATCGATTATCTCTTTTAAGTTATCAAGTATTCTGGAAACAGCTTTTAAAATGAAGATAGAGACACATCTTTCAACCTGTGCATTTCAAAACAAAACTCAAACAAAAGTAAAACCCACAGAGCCACAGCTAGCTCCACGCTCACAATGACTTTACTGAAGTTATGTGATAAGACAAAAATATTTCTTAACATTCCCATGTCAGTGTATTGTAATGCCGTATTGCAGCATTCACGTGAGGCAAATAAATAAATGTGAACAGGTGATGATTCGATCAACATGGATTCGAAGAACAAAGAACAAAGAAAAGTACAGCACAGGAACAGGCCCATCGACCCCCCCCCCCCCCCCCTAGCCTGTGATGACCATGTCGCCCTTCTAAACTAAACACTTCTACACTTCCTGGGTCCGTATCCCTCTATTCCCATCATATTCATGTATTTGTCAAGATCAGGTTACCACTTAACCTCCGTCGTTCCAGTGAGAACAAACCGAGTTTATTCAACCACTCCTCATCGCTAATTCCCTCCATACCAGGCAGCATCCTGGTAAATTTCTTCTGCACCCTCTCCACACCCTTCTGGTAGTGTGGCGACCAGAATTGAACACTATACTCTAAGTATAAGAAGAACTAACACGAGTTCTAAATTGACGGATAACATTGAATTGTCTTGCTGTGACTGAGGAAGCAGAAACATGAACTAATTATTGCTAACATTGGAAACAGCAGCAAATCTATTGTTATGGGCCAGGGTTTAGCGAACCCCAAAGTGTATAATGGAGTTCACCTGACCCCCAACTTTGAATAGATTGTGGTATGGGGAGCACATGGCCCACTCTACAGGTGTGGTACAGCAAAAATCGAAAGGTATTCTTTAAAGCACAACAATGTTTATTCTATGAACTCAAGTTAACCTTTTTAAAACATACACTGAACATTTTAGCAACCATCAATTCAAATACAACCCCCCAAAAATACAGCACTAAGTATTCCTTAATAAATTCCCAAACTACATCCAGAAGACAAAGGACCCTTTTAAGACAGAGATCAGGTTTGAATTCTCTAATGAGAGCAGTCATCACCTTGCAATCACCCAAAAGAACACTCGTTAGCTTGTAGACAGATCCAGGCACATCTGCTGGCTTTCACTGCAGCTCTTCTCTCTGAAAACGAAACCAAAAGAAACACAGACACACCCAAGCATTTCTCAAACTGAAACTAAAATCTGACAGACAGCCCAACTCCACCCGCACTCTGACATCATTGCAGTAAAAAACACCCATTTCGTAAAGGTCCACCCACTACAGTTATTCTATAAAAAACACCCATTTCTTAAAGGTACTCTCACTGACACTATTGTCAATAAAGATGAGATGTTGGCAGGCAAGTGCCAAATATTAATCAACGATCAGGGGCATTAAGAAGATATAGAAGATTTGTGATTAAAAATGCGACATCAATGTTCTTAATTTCAATTGGAGGAGATTGAAGAAAATGACAGTCCCCCGTTAACAAAGAACAAAGAACAATGCAGCACACGGACAGGCCTTTTGGCCATCCAAGCCTGTACTGGTCATGACCCCCAAACTTTCCCGAAGTCCTCAGCACTTTTTGTGCCGCATTCTCTTCCCATCCTTTCCATGTGTGCGTTAAGATGCCTTTTAAGCTCCGTCAATGTATCTTCTTCCAGAACTTCCTTTGACAGCGCGTTCCAGGCACTCACCACGCTCTGCGTAAAAACCCTACCTCGCACAGCTCGTCTTAACCTTGCCCCATGGACCATAAACCGATGCCCCCTGGTGACTGATCCCTCCACACTGGAAAAGAGTGTCAACCCATCCACTCTATCCATGCCCCTCATAATCCTGTCGACCTCTAGCACATCACCCCTCAACCTCCGTCTTTCTATTAAAATAGTCCGAGTCTGTTCAGCCTCTCCACTTAGCAACACCCTGCAGATCAAGCAAGTTCCTGGTAATCCTCCTCTGCACCTTTTCCAAAGAGTCCACATACTTCTGGTTGTGTGTCGACCAGAATTGTGCACAGTATCACAAGTGCGCCCGTACCAGATTTCTATACAACTGTCACATGACTTGCCAGTTTTTATTCTCAATGCCCCGTTACATAGCAAGTAATCATTCCGTATGCTTTCTTGACTACCTTGTCCACTTGTGTTGCTGCTTTCAAAGATCTCTGAACCTGCACGCCCAGACCTCTCTGACTTTCTATATTCTTAAAAGATTTGCAATTTATGGTACATTTACCCTCTATGTCAGACCTAACAAAATGCATGACCTCACATTTGACCAGATTCAACTCCATTTTCATTTCTCTGCCAAATCCTCCAATCTATCTGGGTCCTGCTGTCCTTTGACAACCCTCAACATTATCTGACGCTCCAACAACCTTGGTGTCATCCGTAAACTTACTAATCAGATCAGCTATATAATCATACAAATCGTTTACGTGCACTACAAACAGTAGAGGCCCCATCACAGATCCACGTGGAAGCCCACCAGTCACAACCTTCCATTCCGAAAAAAAAATTCTACTGCTACCCTTTGCCTTCTGAGACAGAGCGAATTCTGCATCCATCTTACCATTCACATCTGACCCCGTATGACTTCACCTTTTATACCAGTCTGCCATGTGGCATCTTGTCAAAGGCTTTACTGAAGTCCATGTAAAAAAACATCCACCGCCCTCTCCTCACCTGTGATCTTTGTCAACTCCTAAAAAAACTCGACCAAGTTAGTGAGAAACGACCTCTCATTCACAAAGCCATGCTGGTAATCAGTCCATTTGATTCCAAATGTGTATAAATCCTGTCCCTGAGAATTCTCTCCAATAATTTACCTACCACTGACGTTAGGCTCACCGGCCTATTGTTTCCAAGATTATCCCTGCTACCTTTCTTAAATAATGGCACCACATTGGCGATTCTCCAGTCCTTTGGACTCTCAGCTGCAGACAATGAGGATACAAAGATGTCAGTCAACGCACCGGCAATTTCCTCCCTTGCTTCCCTCAGTATTCTGGGTTAAAAACCAACCGGTCCAGGAGATGTATCCAACTTAATATATATTTTTAAATCCAATACTTCCTCTTTTTCGATGCTAACATGATCCAGACTGTCCACACATCTTATCCAAGAATCATATTCCATAAAGTCTCTTTCTTTGGTGAACACTGATGGAAAGAACCCCGCCCATTTCCACAGGCTCAACACATAGACAGCTGCCCCCCCCCCCGCCCCCCCACCCACCCCCGCGCACTGTCGATTGGCGGTCCAATCATTTCCCTCGCCACCCTTTTGCCTTTTAAATTTCAATAAAAAACTTTGGCATTCACTTTTATCATGCTTGCCAAGGAGTATTCATGGACCCTTCCAGCCTACCTAATTTCCCTTTTCTTTTTGACGATGCTTACAATATCCCTCGTTATCCAACGTTCCCTCATCCTTATCCAATCTTCCATACGTGTCATTCGTTCTCTCTGGAAGTGACTTTCCTGATTCCTAATCAACTGTCGCATGAACGGCTCGCTCAGGTCCGATATTGATCTATCATCCAACACCCAAGCCGGACCCAATCTAAATTCTTCAATTTATGTCCAGTATTAATCGTAATTTGATTTCGGAAGTTTAGCATCTTAACGCGAGTGTTACACGCATGCTTGTCCAAAAGTACTCTAAAACGTACGGAATTGCGGTTATTACTCCGAAAGTGTCCCCCTGCTGAAACCTTAACCATGTGCCATGCTCATTCCTCAATACTAGATCCAGTACTGCGGCTTCCCTAGTTGGACTATCTGCATAGTGCATCGAGAAGCCTTCCTGGATCTATCTTGAAAACCCTGCCCCATCCAAACCCCGAGCACTAAGTGAGTCCCAGTCAATATAGGGGAAATTGAAATCCCCTACCACAGCAACCCTGTTACTTTTGCTCCTATTCAAAATCTCGCGACCGATCTGCTCCTCTATCTCTCACTGGCAGTTGGGGGGCCGATCACAAACCTCCAACATTGTGATTGACCCCTTCCTGTTCTTGAGTTCTACCCAGGTTGCCTCATTGTATGAGCCCTCCGAGGTGCAATCCCGCGGTACAGCTATAATATTCACCTTAATCAGTATTGCTACTCCACCACCCCTTTTACATCCCCCTCTAACTCCCCTGAAGCATTTATGCCCTCCAAAGTTCAGCTGACAATCCGGCCCTTTCTTCAATCACTTTACTTTGGAAGCCACAACATCATAATTTTAAGTACCAATAAGTACCCTAAGGTAATCGACCTTACCCGCTACACATCTGGCGTTCACACAAATATACTTCAAACCACTGCGTTTGAGCAGACAGGGTGATGTTGTTCTATTATTTTGTCCTCTCTGCCCCCTAAAGGTATTAGACCTTCTATGTTTACGCTCTGGTTCCCACGCACCTCTCCCCACCCCCCCACCCCCACCCCCCCCGCCCCACCATACGAGTTTAGTAGAGTCAAAGTTGAATAGAAAAAAATACAAGTAAAATACTTTGGATAGTGATATTCAAAATAATTACAGAAATAACATCTGTTCACATCTCACCCTTAGTCGGCAACATTTTCTGTGCGACGCAGGGAACGTCAGAATCCAGGCAGATGTTCACCTTTGGAAGAGTTTCTGCCTCCTCGTGTGAAACTTGAACCAAGCCATTCTCCAGAAATACACTATTGCCTGAGTTTGTTGCCCGCAACGTTAGTGAGCTAGTCACCAATTGTCCATTATTTAGAATTCCTTTCTTTGCAAATCCCAACAATCCCTCACCTGCAAAAGGGTAACCTCAGGAGTATATCAATTAAGTCATGCTAGTTCAATCGTCATTTTGGATTTGCTCCACAGTGAATCTTCCATGTGTGCGGAACTCCAAAATCAAATGAACAGTACAGAAATAATCAAGGTAATTCATATTTTTGTATTCCACATTGAGGGATTAACTAATTATTTTGTCCTTTGAATTGTTTAATAGCCACAAATTATGACAGGCTTTAGAACCATTCCAGGTTTAAAATAAATTGTACAATTCCACAATGAAGAGCACCAAGAGTAGAAACGTCGAGCAATATGTGAGGCGGGATTACCCGGCAGAGGAACTTTCTGAACTGCATAATGATACAATAACCAGTAGTTTGCAATCAACAATATTTTATCTTAGTTCTCACGATAGTTAGTTGCAGCATTTCATATGCAATTTTAAAAACATGTAATTTGGACTTTTGCAGCTTTGGTAACATAAATACTCGCACAATTCTTCACAGGAGTAATAAATAACTGTGAGTCACATAAATAGCCATTGGATCCGTGGCTCAACAGTTTGGACAGAAAAGTATGCTTTAAAAATAGCCTTAATGTACATAGCAACGGAAAGACGTAGAGACAATTTAGGAACGAACATCACTTGAGGCCAAGGCAGTGGAGACACTGCACACATGTTAACATCTGCGATTTGGAAAGCACAGGAGCTTGCAAAAGCAGTAATATTTATGTATATCGAATAGAATCGATGAAATCTATGAATCTATGACAGTCTGGAAGGAGGCCATTCGGTCTGCAACTCCCTCCGAAGAACTAAACAACATAGGCTTATTCTTATCCAATATAAACATAACGACGCGCTTTGGTCATGGCCTATCCACATAACATGAACATTAATGGGCACCAGGACCAACTTAGCATTGCCTATTCAACAAAACTGCAACTCTCCAGATTGAAGGATAACAGCACAACACACGGAGAGAATGCAGGCAAACGCTCTTCGAACTTTGAAAGAACATATAGTCACCCATCGCTAGAAAATGTCCATGTCATCTGCACTGGAAGATATTGGAGCGAAGTACTCAGCCATTGCGCCGACCTCCTATCGAAGCGATCAATGCATAAGTCATTACAGAGAAGGGCGTAATATCACCATGACGTCATTTGAAAATGGTTGTAAATCAACACGTTATTTGATCGCCAGCCATGGTTGTTAAAGCAGGAGATGGACACTGCCGAAAACTGCCCATAGAGGATTGGGCGGGCGTTCCACCCGACCAGCGTGCGTGTGCCTATGAGAAAAAGATTTGTTTCAAATCATTTGTTTTCAGAGCACTGCTCCTTCCTCAGGTGAAGTGCTGAAGCAGTGCTCCGAAAGCCAGTGATTTGAAACAAACTTGTTGGACTTTAACCTGGTGTTGTAAGACTTCTTACTGTGCTCAACCCAGTCCCTTGCCGGCATCTCCAAATTATGAGAAAACGTACAGAGACTGGCGAGAACCTGGTGACTCTCTCTGAGCTCGTTCACATAAATCCTCTTGCTACATCTCTTATAAAAATAGTAACCATTACAAATTTTATTCTAAAACTCATACTATCTCTAACCTTTCTTGTATGTCCCCTTGCAGGTGTGAAGATTCTCCAACTTTCGTGGGCGGACACAAATGTTCCGGCCCGATCAGGCAGGACTCCTCCAACAACCCGAACCTGGCATGGAACTAGAAGTGCATGAGGCCCGAAACAGAAATCAGACACGGACCTCGGGAAGAACCCGACACCATCTGAGGAGCGCCAGGTCCGACCTGGGAGGCGACGCCATCCCCCGGATCGCCCAATGTAGCCGCCCGGAACACGGCATGGTTCCTGACCACGTGATTCAACCCGACCCAGAGACGCCCACCCAGCGGCCCAAACCGGGGAGGCCCGAAGAGCGTCCTGACGTATGGGCAGATGGAGAAAAGTAGGACAACCCACCTGGAGGCCCGACGTGGCTTAGTCCAAGACCCGATACCAGGAGCGCACATCTACACCACAAACCCTGCGGAGAGAACACTGGACACAGACCAGCCTGACCTCGGCAGACCCAGCCTACAATCCAAAGCCGGACTAAATACCCTGAAATGGCAGAGACCCCACGCGAGTACAGAAATGCGCTAAAATACAGAAGCCTGCTCGCGGATCCCTGAGCCCCGATTGGATCATGTATCTGCCACCAGCTTCCCCCCCCCCCACCCCCTCGCCCCGCCGCAGCACAAACGTCTCAAACCACGCCGGGGACCCTACCGGAAACGACATTGAAATCGAGACCAGCCCCGGACCCCACCAGACAAAAACATTGACCTTGCAAATGGTCACACCTCTCCCTTCAGATCCCGGGACCATCCAGAAGCAGCCGCCGACTGACCAAGCAAGGGAAACACGGCGATCTGTTTCCATGTTTCCATGTCTACGCTTCCCAGGATACACTTGGCAAACAACGAAGAAAAGGAAAACAAATTGGATCAGTTAACGATAGACTTTCCTCTCAGAGGATGTAGGAAGCCACCGTGTGCTCTTTTTCATGGAGACAAGGCTCACAGCAGCCTCATCGTACAGTGCAATATAACCTGACGGCTCCTCAATACAACAGATGAACAGTAAGACGTCTGCAGGCAAAAATAAGGGTGGAGGGGTTCGCCTCCTCATCAACTCTTCCTTCTGCTTGGACGTGGCGACCCTGGTGAATTACTACTTCCCAGACCTGGAATACCTGACTGTTAAGTGCCGCCCATACTACTTTCCACGGGTATATACTTCGGTCATTATCATAGCCATGTACATCCCAGCCAGGCGGAAATGAAGGAGGCCTTAATGAATTGTACACTGCTAATAATAACTGTGAAACAGAATGCCCGGAGGCCTTTATCATCGTGGCCTCCAACTTCAAACAGGCCACCCTCAAGGGTGTTCGCCAAATCTCGAGCACGGCGTCTCCTGTCCCATCAGGGGCGCCAATATTCTCGAGCACTGCCACAAACATCAAGGCCATTTATCGATCTATCCCGCGACCGCACTTCGGAAAAGCGGACCGCAAGAGAAGGTACTCCTTTTCCCAGCATAAATTCAGAAACTTAAGCGGGAGAATACGGTTCAGATGGTGGTGCAATGCTGGTCCAAGGCAACAAAAGCTCTCCGACGTGACTGCTTCGTGTCAGTGCCCTGGTCCATGATCAAAACAAGGTGTCCCTTTTCTTGGCATAGATGCAGAGATTAAAGCGGTATAATCCAGTTTCGACGGTGGTCCAATGCTTGTCCAAGACAACAGGAGAACCCCTATGTGACTTATTCTTGTAATTGGCCTGATCCATGCACAAGAATTCAGTGGCCGAACGAAACGATTATGCCGCCACTGAGATATACTTCGTCTTTTTAAAATAAATTTAGAGTACCCAATTATTTTCTTTTCCAATTCAGGATGAATTTAGCGTGGCCAAACGCCCTAACCTGCACATCTTTGGGTTGTTCGGGTGCAACCAATGCAAACAAGGGGAGAATGTGCAAACTCCCACGGATCGTGACCCAGGACTGGGATTCGAACCCGGGTTCTTCAGCGTCGCAGTCCCAGTGCTAACCACTGCGGAACATGCCGCCCTTGATAGATTTTATCACCAAGAGTATAGAAGGCTGCATTCCAAAATATGTAGTACATTCGTTCTTCAACCGGAATATTTGGTTCAACCGGGAGATTACCTCCCCACTGAATTCCAGGTCTGAGGCATTCAAGTTAGGCGAATCTGTCCTATTCAGTAAATCCAGGTACTACCTCCACAAGGTCGTTTGTGAGAAGAGGTAATAACAGACTAAGCTAGCTGGTGGAAAGACTTAAACAACAGAACGGGCTGCAAAACAAAGCTTATTAGAATCGCTGGCAGCTGTGCACCGCTCCCCAATGAATTCAATGCATTCTGTGCTCGGTTCGAGCAGGAAAACATCAAATGGTTGTCAAGAGCCCCAGCAGGCTCAGAAACACCCATACATACCGCCACAGCTTCCAGAGTCAAATCGGCCTTCTTTAAAGGGAATCCCCGGAAAGCGACAGGTCGTGCACTCTGATCCTGCATGGACTAAGCGGCAGATCTCTTCGTGGACATCGTCAACCTCTCCCAACTATGCTCCGAGTTCCACACGTGCTTCAAGAAGACAGCCATCATTCCAGTACTAAAGCCCAACCAGGCAACCTGCCTCAATAACTACCGTCTGATGGCCCTGACATCGATCATTGTGAAATAAGAGGGTGGTCATGAGACACACCAACTCCATACTCCTAGAATGCCTTCACCCAATTTGCATATCGCCACAACCGGTCCACAGAAGATACCATATCAATGGCTCTGGACTCATCCGTGGAGAATCTCCACAACAAGTAATCCTAAATCCGACTCCTATTCATTGACTATAACTCCACTTTCAACATCATAATCGCAGCCACACTCATATCAAAACGCCAAAACCTTACTCATGGCTACTGACTCTGCAATTGGCCCATCGAGCTCAGGAACCGTAAATCACAATCAATAAAGATAAACAGCAACACCATCTCCACTTTAGTCCTGATACTGGGGCCCCACAAGGCTGCGTAATCCGCCCCCTACTATGCTCCCTATACACACTGGAGAGTGTGGCAACATTTTGCTCCAATTCCATCTACAAGATTGCTGATGACATGGCCGTAGGTAGTATGTAGGATTTCGAATCCCGATGAGTCACAGCAGAGGAGTGCGATAGAGAACCTAGTCGAGTGGTGTAACGACAGTAATCTCTCCCTTAATGTCAGAAAACCTAAAGAAATGATCACTGGCATCAGGATGCAAAGTATCGTACACACCCCTGTCCACATCAACGGTGCCGTGTTGGAGCTGGTTGACAGCTTCAAATTCCTAGTTGTGTACTTCCCCAGCAATCTCTCTTGGTCCACCCACGTCACCGCTATGACCAAGAAAGCGCGACAGTGCCTATATGTCCTCAGGAAACTAACGGGATTCGGCATGGCTACATTGACTCTTACCAATTGTTACAGATGTAACATCGAAAGTCTCCTATCTGGCCGTATCACAAACTGGTATGGCAACAGCTCAGTCTAAGACCGGAAGAAACTACAGAGGTTTGTGAACGCAGCCGAGTCTATCACGCGAACCCGCCTCCAATCCATTGATTCTGACTACATCTCCCGCTGCCTTTGGAAAGCGGGCAGCGTGCCAAAAGACCCATCCAACCCGTATCTTTCACTCTTCCAACTTCTACCATCGGGCAGGAGATACAAAAGTCTGAGAACACGCACTAACAGGTTCAAAAACAACTTCTTCCCCGCTGTTACCAGACCCCTGAATGACTTTCATATGGACTAACCTGAACACCTCACACGGGAGTCAAACTTCTATTCCCACAGCTGGTGTGGAAGGTGGAGTGCAAACAAGTGAACTACAAAATAAATTACTGCTCTGTGAAGACTAAAGGAACATTCAAGGCAAGTGATCTGATTTATGTGAGGAACTTCGGAGATGGCTCCACTGGATGCCTGTAAACGTCATGGAAAAATAGGGTGACATTGTCGGAAAATGATTAACAGTGCTGTTAATGGTTCAATATTGACCATGGGCGACTGTCTGTGTGGAGTTTGTCCATTATCCTCATGTCAGAAACGGTGTCCGTTTGTTGCCCCGGTTTCCTCCCGGAATCAAAAGATGTGCAGGTTATGTGGATTTTCAATGCTAAATTGCCCCAAAGTGGTCAACGATTAGGGGGATTATGGAGATAGTACAGGAGAATGGGCTTCGGTAGTGTGCACATTCGGAGGCTCGGTCCAGACTCGATGGGCCGCACGGCGTCCTGGTCCACTGCAGGGATTCTATGATTCTATCTTCTCCACTGAGTAGTACTCCGCTCTGTTTGCTCACCCGTTGCAAGTGCTTATATATTTAGATTGTATATTTTTGCATGTATTATTTTTTCCATGGAGGGATAATCTGTCTGGACTGTACGCAGAATTATACTTTTTACTGTACCTCGGTGCACGTGACAATAAAACACATCCAACTCCATCCAAATACGAAAGTGGCATAGAAGGTGGGCGAGGGGGTGAAGTGGAGTGTTTTTCGTTGTTGAGGGATGCGGGCAGACTGTAAGATCCAAGCGAAACTGGGCAACAATTTATAATGGATAATGAGAAAGTTCAGAAAATGGCTTTCTTCACCCAACGAGTGGTGGGAATGTGGATCTCGCCCCTACACAGAGTGGTTCAGGGGAAACGGATAGATGTATGTCGGAGGAAGCTGGATAAACATATGAGGAAGAACGCTGGGGTTTGATGAAGAAAAGTGGGAGGAGGTTTGTGGTTAAATGATAGTGACTGCATCGCCTGGGTCTATGCTCGACATCGTGTGTGAAGAACCTGCATAAATCAAGATTCCATTCCCCTCAACCAATTAAATACTTTTTCTGAAGATATGGCATTTCCTTTTTTTTATAATATAAACCATGCTCATGTTTGGGTGGGAATGTTCATGTTGAAGCTGCACACACTTATAAATTTGTAAATAGCGAGAAACTGAGGATAGTGGCTAAAGATCCCGAAATTGCGAAGTTAAAACCTGCCCAGAATGCAGCAGGACGGGGTCAGCAAGCTGACACGGAGGTAAAGGAGACCAGGGTCTGGAAAGTCTCTGAAATAAAGAGGCTTGTGTCCACACAGGCCTTGTACTGAAGGGGTTTGTATGAATACACATCTTGAGCTGAAGTGGCTTGTATAAATGCCCATCTTGTGCTGAAGGTGTTTGCGTAAACACCGATCTTGAGCTGAAGGGTTTTTCATAAGCATAGACCATGAGCCACAGAGAGTTTAAATGTTTTAAAAGGTGCTGTCAAAAGAGTTTGGTAAATTGCTGCAGAGCATCGTGTAGATGGTATACATGCTGCTGCCATTGTGCTCTACAAACTGCTGGATTGACCTGAATGAAACAGGCTATCTGATTTGAATCTGGGCAGTCATATAATAATTGTTTCAAGAAAGGACTGGAATCCAGTAGATTTAAATCATGCAAAAACTCTGCTATTTAAAGTTATATTGGAACAAACCACACGGAACGGTTGTCGTTCAATTGTATGTCTTGTCTCCTCTTTTCGGGCAGCTGGATCACAAGAAGCATTGATTGGACAATAGCTGGAAACAATGAACTGAAATGTTCTTCTGCGAGGAAACTGTGTTTCTTTAATCCGGCATGGATCGTGGAGGTATTAAAGGCAATACCAGGCGAAATAACATTGAATATGCAACAAAGAAACAGGCCGTTCAGCCCAGCCAATCACTGCCAGAGTTTGCAGTTCACTTGATCCACCTTCCATGGATTCCTATCAATTCTATGATATCTGTTAGTTTATGCCTCATGCGTTTATCCAGCTTGCCCATACATGTATTGACATAATTCCCTTCCGTCACTCCCTCTGTTGTAAAGTCCATATTCCCATCACTCTGTGGAAAATAAGTTACTCCTGAATTCCATGTTGCATTTATCTTTCATTGTCGTTTTCCTCTCCCGTTATAAATGGAAATACTCTCCGTGTTTATAAAAACGTCTCATAATGTCAAAGACAAAGAACAAAGAAAATTACAGCACAGGAACAGACCCTTCCGCCCGTCCAGCCTGCGCCGATCCAGATCCTTTATTTAAACCTGCCACCTATTTTCCAAGGATCTACTTCCCTTTGCTACCCACCCGTTCAGATATCTGTCCAGATGCATCTTAAATTATGCTATTGTGCCCGCCTCTACCACCTCCGCTGGCAAAGCGTTCCAGGCACCCACCACCCTCTGCGTAATACACTTTCCACGCACATCTCCCTTAAGATTCCCCCCTCTCACCTTCAAATCGTGACCCCTTGTAATTGACACCCCCACTCTTGGGAAAAGCGTGTTGCTATCCACCTTGTCCATACCTCCCATATAATTTTGTAGACCTCAATCAGATCCCCCCTCAACCTCCGTCTTTCCAACGAAAACAATCCTAACCTACTCAACCTTTCTTCATAGCTAGCACCCTCCATACCAGGCAACATCCTGGTGAACCTCCTCTGCACCCTCTCTAAAGCATCCATATCCTTCTGGTAATGTGGCGACTAGAACTGCACGCAGTATTCCAAATGTGGCCTAACCAAAGTCCTATACAACTGTAACATGACCTGCCGACTCTTGTACTCAATACCCCGTCCGATGAAGGCAAGCATGCTGTATGCCTTCTTGACCACTCTATCGACCGGCATTGCCACCTTCAGGGTACAATGGACCTGTACTCCCATATCCCTCTGTACACCAATTTTCCCCAGGACTCTTCAATTGACCGTATAGTACGCTCTTGAATTAGATCTTCCAAAATGCATCACCTCGCATTTGCCTGGATTGAACGCCATCTGCCGTTTCTCTGCCTAACTCTTCAATCTATTTATATTTTGCTGTATTCTCTGACAGTCCTCCTCGCTATCTACAACGCCACCAATCTTCGTATCATCTGCAAACTTGCTAATCAAACCACCTATCCTTCGTCCAGATCATTTATGTATATCAGAAACAACTGTGGTCCGAGCACGGATCCCTGTGGAACACCACACGTCACCTTTCTCCATTTGGGACACTCCGTTCCACCACTACTCTCTGTCTCTTGTTGCCCAGCCAGTTCTTAATCCATCCAGCTATTACATCCGGAACCCCATACGACTTAACTTTTCTATCAACCTGCCACGGGAAACTTTATCAAACGCCTTTCAGAAGTCCATGTATTTGACATCTACAGCCCTTCCATCATCAATTAACGTTGTCACATCCTCAAATAATTCTATTAGGTTTGTAAGACATGACCTTCCCTACACAAAACCATGCTGCCTATCACTGATAAGTCTATTTTATTCCAAATGTGAATATATCCTATCCCTCAGTATCTTCTCCAACAGTTTGCCTACCACTGACGTCAAGCTCACAGGTCTACCATTCCCTGGATTATCGCTGCTACCCTTCTTAAACAAAGGGACACAATTCTCAAATCTCCAGCCCTCCGGGACATCACCCGTGCTCAAGGATGCTGCAAAGTTATCTGTTAAGGCCCCAGCTATTTCTTCCTTCGCTTCCCTCAGTAACCTGGGATAGATCCCATCTGGACCTGGGGACCTGTCCACCCTAATGCCTTCTAGAATACCCAAAGCTTCCCCCTTCCTTATGCCGACTTGACCTAGAGTATTTAAACATCCATCCTTAGCCTCAACATCCATCATGTCCCTCTCCTTGGTGAGTACCGATTCAAAGTACTCATTAAGAATCTCACCCATTTCCTCTGACTCCACGCATAAATTCCCTCTTTTGTCTTTGAGTGGGCCAATCCTTTCTCTAGTTACCCTCTTGCTCCTGAGATACGAATAAAAGGCTTTGGGATTTTCCTTAATCTTGTTAGCCAAAGATATTTCATGACCCCTTTTAGCCCTCTTTATTGCGCGTTTGAGATTTGTCCTACTTCCCCGATATTCCTCCAAAGCTTCATCAGATTTAAGTCGCCTAAATCCTGTGTATGCTTCCTTTTTAATCTTAGTAAGTCTCACAATTCCATCAGCCAACCATGGTTCCCTAATCATGCCGTTTCTATCCCTCATTTTCACAGGGACATGTCTTTCCTGCACTCTAATCAACCTTTCCTTAAAATACTCCCACATTTCAAGTATGGATTTAGCTTAAGAGAGCTGCACCCAATCCTCACTCCCTACGTCATGCCGAATTTTGTTATATTTGGCCTTTCCCCAATTTAGCACTCTTTCTTTAGGACCACTCTCGCCTTTGTCCTTGAGTATTCTAAAACATACGAAATTGTGATCGGTATTCCCAAAGTAATCTCCGACTGAAACTTTAACCACCTGGCCGGGATCATTCCCCAATACCAGGTCCAGTATGGCCCCTTCCCGAGTGGGACTATTTACATACTGCTGTAAAAGACTCTCCTGGATACTCCTTACAAATTCTGCTCCATCTACTCCTCCAACGCTACATGAGTCCCATTCAATGTTGGGGAAGTTAAAATCTCCCATCACGACCACCCTATTGCTCCCACATTTTTCTATAATCTGTCTACATATTTGTACCTCTACTTCACGCTCGCTTTTGGGAGGCCTGTAGTAAAGTCCCAACAATGTTAGTGCACCCTTCCTATTTCTTAGTTCAACCCATATTGCCTCAGTGCTCGAATCCTCCCTCGTACCCTCCTTAACCATAGCTGTGATATCATCTCTGACCAGTAATGCAACTCCTCCACCCCTTTTACCTCCCTCTCTATCCCTCCTGAAGCATCTATCCCCTGCGGTATTTAGTTGCCAGTCTTACCCTTCCCTCAACCAAGTCTCCGTAATACCAATAACATGATATTCCCAGGTGCTAATCCAACCCTTGAGTTGATCTGCCTTACCTGATACACTTCGCACAATGAAACAAATGCACCTCAGACCACCTGTCCCTTTGCGTTCATCAGCTCTTCCCTCTCTACTCTTCCTCTTAGTCACATTGTGTTTATTATCTAGTACATTACTGGCTTTCGTTGCTGCCTCTTTACTGACCTCTAACCTCCTAATCTGGTTCCCATCCCCCTGCCACATTAGTTGAAAACCTCCCCAAAAGTGTTAGCAAAAGCACCCCCTAGGACAATGGTTCCAGTTCTGCCCAGGTGAAGACCATCCGATTTGCAATGGTCCCACCGCCCCCGGAACCGGTTCCAATGTCCCAAAAATCTGAACCCCTCCCTCCTGCGCCATCTCTCAAGCCACGTATTCATTCTGACTATTCTTGAATTTCTACTCTGACTGTTTAGTGGCTCTGGCAGCAATCCTGAGATTACTACCTTTGAGGTCCTACTTTTTAACTTATCTCCTAGCTCCCTAAATTCTGATTGAAGGACCTCATCCCGTTTTTTACCTATATCGTTGGTGCCTCTATGCACCACGACAACTGGCTGTTAACCCTCCCCCTTCAGTATGTCGTGCAGCAAATCTACGACATCCCTGGCCCGTGAACCCGGGAGACAAGATACCATTCCGGAGTCTCGTTTTCGACCACAGAAACGCCTGTCTACTCCCGTTACGATTGAATCCCCTATGACTATAGCCCTGCCGGTTTTTTCCCGTCCTTCGGTGCAGCAGAGCCAGCCACGGTGCCATGAGCCTGGCTACTACTGCCTTCCCCTGGTGAGTCATCTCCCCCAAAAGTATCCAAATCGGTATACCTGTTTCCCGAGGAGCAGAACACGGGTCAGGGATCTCCTGACATTTTTACACTTTACCTTAACTGATTACAATATCAAGTAATGAATAAGTGAAAGGAATAAGGATTTTACTTACCAACCACAATACTTATCAATCCACGAAGAGTTAAATTTCTCCCAGCTACTTACCTTCCCGACAGACCCCTGGCCACTGCTCCCGCCGAAAATCTGAAGGCCGCTTCTCCTGCAAGGTAAGGTTTTAAAGGGTAAACCTACCTTACCGACAGACCGCTGGCTACTGCTCCCTCCGAAAATCTCAAGCTATAACTTGCGGTAGAAAGAAAAAGAAAAGAGAGAGCTTACCTAATATTCACTCACCTCTTTAGGTTAGAGGAGGTGGAAGGGTGGGAGACACTACAAGTGTAGTGTCTCGGGTTTCGCAACCGCCCAACTTAAACAGAAGTACAAATCAAACACGTTAACACCTACCTGATTCCCTCTATTATCCATTTAAAATTGCTTTTCAAAAGAGAAGTAACTCGGTCGAGTCATCATGTCCTGATAAGTGTAACATCTCAGAGTACAAATCTGAAGTCAAAGTGCTTTATTCACACCTCAGCTCAGGGTGCAGGGACAGAATCACAATGGAACCTGAGAACAGGCGAATTGCTCGGCTGGGCATTGTGAATGAGTGGGTTAACCAGGTTGTTCCTGCTCTGGATCTTGGTGTTGGGGGTTGGTGGAGGAGTTCAAGTCATAGCCTTTAATAAAACCACAAATTGCAACTATAAAGCGCATTTAATGAAATAAAAAATCACTAGGATTTTCCAGTAACACAGTAAAACAAAGTTTCAAAAATGTTTAGCTGAAGTTGTACAACATCATGATGATGTACCAGAAGATAGCACTCTCTCGCTCAATGTTAGAAATCTCTGTTCCCCAACACTCTCTACTCCCTATTGATTTCAACACTCATTCACGCTAATATCCTCGTTTTGCCTCCCCCCAATTCTTCTCCCCTAAAGGTGCTGACTCTCGGGTTCAGTTTCACACGAACCTATTGCCCTCCCCAATATGTCACACAGGTATCTAAATCTTTATTAATAATAATATGTATTAGTGTGACAACTAGGCGTATATGAACACTGCAATGACCATACTGTGAAAATCCCCTAGTCGTCACTCTCCGCCACCTGTTCGGGTACACTAACCGAGAAGGCAGAATGGCCAATTCACCAAACAGCACATCGTTCGGGACTTGTGGGAAGAAACCGGAGGATCAGAAGGAAACCCACGCAGGCATGATGAGAACGTATAGAATCCACACAGTGACCCAAGCCGGGAATCGAACCTTGGTCCCCTGCTCTGTCAAGCAACAGTGCTAACCACTGTGCTCCGTGCCGCTCTACACCTGAAGTTAAAAATTGTTTTGTTCAGGGGGCGTCACGATCAAATCCAGTGGCGACCCACATGTACTTTGTATCAGTGTGCAAGTACCACATTTGTCATCCCAGTCCCAGGAATTTAGAGACTGGGTCGGTCTGAGTAATGGCGGTTCCATCTCCAACAATACCCGGCGCTGGCGAAGGCGCTCTATTCTCCGCGTGGGCGCGCGACCCGGGTCTGCGCATGGCCAAGGAAATGGGGTAGATGGGTATGTTCAGGTGTCCCCACCCCCGAGCTTCCTTCTGAGCTGTTGATCAATGAGAAGAGCTGGAGTTCCGGAAAGACTCATGTTCTGCAGCCAATCAGAGCGCTGGCTTTGTGAAACTAAAGATTGAGTTGCAAAGAGACTGAAACATCTTCCTGTCTTCAACATCTGTGAGTAAAACAATTTATTTTCTCCCCCTTTCCATTTCTATTCTCATTCTGACATTCAGTTGTTGAGTTGCAGCAACTGAAGTGAAAGGGAGTGAATCCAGGAAGGGTGCAGACTCTGGAAAGTTTGTCCCAGGTCTCTGTCTCTCTTAATTGACATTAGCAAGAAAAAACAACAAACTCGAGGATTGGGAACAATTTAAAATTCAGCAAAGCTGAATTGGGGATGATGAACCTTGGGTAGGGATGATGGGCACTGGTTTGGGAATGGTGGATATTGGATTGGGGATGATGAGCATTGGGTGTGGACGTGGGCACTGGATTGGGTATGATGCACTCTGGATTGGCGGCGGTGGGCCCTGGATTGTAGGTGGTGGACATTGGATTGGGGATGAAGGGGCGGCAGGGAGGCACAGTGGTTAGCATTGATGCTTCACACCTCCAGGGCCCTATGTTGAAATCCGGCATCGGGTGACTGCCTGTGTGTAATTTGCCCTTTATCCCCGCATCTGCGTGGGTTTGCTCCCACTGTCCAAAGAAGTGCAGGTCAGGTGGATTGGCCATGCTATATTGCCCTTAGTCACCAAAAGGTTAGGTTGGGTTACGGGGATAGGGTGGAGGTGTAGGTTTATGCAGGGTGCTCTTTCCAAGGGCCAGTGCAGTCTCTATGGGCCGAATGGCCGCGTTCTGCACTGTAAACTCTATGATTCTATGAATGGTAATGCCATTGCCCACAACAGAAACGCAGAGTGGGATTGCCAGACGTTAGTGATCATGAGAAATATCAATGCCAGGTAAGATGTCGCAATGACAGTCGAAGACCTGAATTATTTTTTCCGTAACACACAGGGCAAACCAAGGTGAAAGTTGGAGTTTTCATCGACTTGAAAGTAGATGATTTAAGTGAAGGTGCGCAACCTTTTATGAGGTCATGTCAAGACCAATAAACAGTGCACTCGCGGACGCAATTAGCTCAGTAGGATGGACAGCTTGTTTGTTATACAGAAAAAAGCCAGCAGCGCGCTTTCAGTTCCCGGACCAGCCGAAAAATCTGAATTCTCCCTCTGTGTACCTCAACCGGCGCCGGAATGTGGCGCTTTTCGCAGTAACTTCATTGCAGTGTTCATATAAGCCTATTTGTGACAATAAAAGGATTATTATTCTGTGCATGTTGAACGTGCCAACTGGCGGTAATACATCACAACTGCCCGGAACAAATTTGCCTTCCTGGAAAAACATAGCGAGGTCTTTCCTCGTTTTTGGCCTCAACGATTTAACCTGGTAGATTTCAGACAAATTGGACACAAAACGGAAGTTAAAGCAACGGTACAATTGCACTGGAGATGGCGCAGAGCCCAATTACCAGTTGTTAGCCTGAAATGGAGTATTTGAGCAACGAAGAAAGCTTTGACAGGATTGCAGGGTACTCATTAGATTAGAGAATGGTGGTTAGGAATCAGCTGTTCTTCTTAGTTTAATAGTTAATAACCAAGGCCATAATTCTCCGATGTGATTTAGACGTTTTAGAGTGGGTGTAAAGGATGAGAATGGCAACCAGAGATTGATGAGCGTCTGAAATGCACTGCATGGGATGGTGTCAGATGTGGTAAACCGCCCAACCGTGAAAATGTGCATACGTGACAAACTGTAATGTCAGTAACATTTCTGGATTGGTTCCAAATGGTGGAAATTGGGATGGATTAGTGCAGGGTTTCTTGCAGTCAGTATGGTGCATACACTACTGTTCAAATGATCGCATCTGTACTGGATGACTCTATAACTGTATCACAATTTCTCACACTTTCTTCTACGCCTACGTAGGCAGAACGTGCAAAATTAGGGAATATTTGGTTACGTTCGTGAATATGTAATTACATCTGCAAATGCTAATATCGGATGATTTTGTTTATGAACGTCCCATTTTACGAATCTTCTATTTTTCCAATCCTGATGTGGCGTGCAGTAACATAGGTTAATATTTTTGGATGCACAGCCGTGAAAGATGTAGAAACCATACTGTATTTTTTGAGACCAATTGCACTTAAGAAGCCTGTTTCAAAAATTACTCCTGGAAAATAGTACAGGTATATTTCACGATCCTTACCTGAATCATTTAAAGCTTCTTGGCATTTGGATAATTCTAGATAAAGACAAAAACGCAATTTGTTTTCATCACAGCACTTCCAGGTACCGGATGAATGGTCATTCAATCATAGAATCATTATGGCAGAGTAGGAGAATATTCCATCTCTAGGCTCCTTGCAATATTTATGCAACTGCAGTTTCTTCTGATGGGCAACCACAGTAGGTATCAGTATTTGGGTTGGTCAATCTTCATAATTCTCTGAAATGAATTGAATATCTGCATTTTGAAATGCTTCTGCTACTCCTACAACCACTTATCTACTTTACTTATATTTACACCAAAACAATGTTTCTTGTTGCGCAATCAATGCTGGTGGCCATTTCCGTCTGGATAACACATATCCACAATCAAGAACAACAGGGAATCACTCGTTCCTACATCTCTTATCATTTAAAAATAGTAATCCATTCTATTTTGAATACATGGAAATACATTTCCACCATGAAAAAAATCATAAACGCATCCACCACCTGTTGGTCACTCTGCCCCTGGATAATTTGTGGACACTTTCGAACCTATTGTGTGGTCTTTTTTACATATCAGCCTTACTGGCTGTTCTTGTCCTCCAATAGCGGATTTAGTAGTTTATTTCTTAAGATCTATAAATTCAAACGGATTTCCAGCTTTGCCAAATTGTCATCCAGACACGAAACGTTAGCTCCCTTATGTCTCCACATATTCTGTAAGACCTGTTGAGATTTCCAGTATTTGCTGACTTTGTTTACCTTTGCAATCCTGCACAATTTGTTGGTGTGGCCCAATGAGAGCTCCTGACTTTCCTTATATCTCGCAGTCCTTCTGCAGAATTGTTGGAGTTGTCGACCACTATCTATTTATTTCCGATCTCTTGCACATCTTCATACTTTTATGTTTCTCAGATTTAAAAGTGTGAGAAAAAAATGTTTGCTCATTGAACCAATTCGTTCATCGGGAATCTCATAGAATCATAGAATCATAGAAGTTTACAGCATGGAAACAGGCCCTTCGGCCCAACCAGTCCATGCCGCCCAGTTTTTACCATTAAGCTAGTCCCAGTTGCCCGCACTTGGCCCATAACCCTCTATACCCATCTTACCCATGTAACCATCTAAATGCTTTTTGAAAGACACAATTGTACCCGCTTCTACTACTACCTCTGGCAGCCCATTCCAGACACTCACTACCCTCTGAGTGAAGAAATTGCCCCTCTGGGCCCTTCTGAATCTCTCCCCTCTCACCTTAAAACTATGCCCTCTAGTTTTAGACTCCCCTACCTTTGGGAAAAGATGTTGACTATCTACCTTATCTATGCCCCTCATTATTTTATAGACCTCTATAAGATCACCCCTAAGCCTCCTGCGCTCCAGGGAAAAAAGTCCCAATCTATCCAGCCTCTCCTTATAACTCAAACCATCAAGTCCCGGCAACATCCTAGTAAATCTTTTCTGCACTCTTTCTAGTTTAATAATATCCTTTCTATAATAGGGTGACCAGAACTGCACACAGTATTCCAAGTGTATCTCCGTGGCTTTCTCTGCAGTGCTAACGCTTTCCTGATCCACATGAGTTCTTATCACTTTAGGTGATGGGTGTGCAAATTCTTCCAACAGAAGTGCATCTCTAATAGCCTCATAGGTTTCTGGTATCTCAACGCTCACACTCAAAAATCAAAATTACCTAGCTGATCCGTTTGAAATTAAATATCAACCTGTCCAGACTATTTACTTCCATTTGAAAGCATTGAAACTCTCAAACGCTAATGGATTCACTGGACTGGATTGTCTCTTGCGAGTCCGCCACGCTCCTGTTGATAGCGATGACAGAAATGTTTTACTCGCGAATCGCTCGTGGTTTGTTTTTATATTCACTTTGCTTGTCGTTTTTTAAGTAAATATAGAGTAGCCAATTATTTTTTCTTTTTCCAGTTAAAGGGCAATTAAGTGCGGCCAATCCACCTAACCAACACATCTTTGAGTTGTGGGGGTGAAACCCACGCAGACATGGGGAGATTGTGCAAACTCCACGCAGACAGTGACCCAGGGCCGGGATGATTCGAATCCGGATCCTCAGCGCTGCAGTCCCAGTGCAACCGGCTGCGCCACATGCCGCCCCCATTCGCTTTGTTTGTAAATGGGATTTTGGAACTCTGGCCGGTGGGATTGTATTTTCCCGGCCAGATACACTGCAGTGCCGCCCCAAATAAAAAACACCCCATGGCGACAGTAAAACAGCGGGGCACCCCTGCAATGCCGGCGGGAACAGAAAATTCCGCGATCTGCGAATGGCCCGAGAATCCCGGCCTCTTTAGCTTTCTTCACCGTATCAAACAACCCAGAGCATTCCTCTGACAAACTCAAATAGATTCCCTAACCTATCCACAAGCTTATTGGGTAAGAAATTTGTCCAAATAATTGGTGACCATTCAATTTGTCTGGCTATGTTCTGAATGAAATAAAAGAAAAGTCTCAACGGACGTTCCCTTTTCCTCAATTTTGGATGATCCAACAACAAACGAAATATGTATCCACTAGCTTCATAAATAGAATAATGTCCTCATCCACCTGCTCTGGTCGCTCTTTTCGAACTGGCCACTTTTGATGTCGATATTTTATTTCTCTCTCCTTTTCCCTGCCTATCATTGCTCACTTCTACAATTCAAGTGCAAGAATTTTCGTTTATTTGTCTTTCTCTTTGTCGTTTTGTTTTTCCTTTGAAAATGTTTTATTATTTTTAATTGTAACAGAATTTCACTGAATTCAATTTCTTCACGTTTAGAAATACTTAGTCTGGCTGACAATTCTTGAACATTAAAGTGCGTGGTTATATCCTCAATGACATCAACTTTCTTAAGTAATTTTATTAACCATACTTGCAATATATTCACCAATTGCATATTTTAAGTTTGAGGTACACTGTTGAAACTTTCCAAGATTTGTATTCCACTCCCAGACCAATACTGGACAATGCTAGGGCAATTTTTCAGTCACTTTAATTTGTTTCACAGAGCTGCGCACTTGATTCCACTCTTTCCTCTATCTCGTTTCGTTGAAAAAATGACAAATACTCCACACCCCCAAAAATCTTTTTTGAAAATTCCCCGCCAAGAGCCTGTAATTTGATCGGAGCCACGCTGGACTTTAAGGTGTGGGTATCCAAAATCCAGAAGGATAACCTGGAACACCGCTGCGCAGTGATGTGTGTGTGTTTGTTTCGTATAATGGTGGGAACGATTTAGAACCAAGTCAGGAAACAGTCCAGTCGTTGTGTGAACACTCAATACAGAATGTACATCAACTGAAAATAATGACAAATGCACACACAAGAAGGACGCGAATGCACTTTTAAGTATATTGATTATTACAACACATAACGTTACATTGAACATCCAGAGTTGAGTAACACTATAAACACGTAGATGCCGCGACCTGGCCATTGTCTTGTAATTAGTATTCAAGTTCATCAGATTGGGAAAATGGCTGATTCTTCCGGAAGATCTGAAAACTGCTGCAGTTCTGAAAGTGGCTGCCTTATCTCTCTTCCTCGTGTAGTATTCTAGAATTATGCTGCTTGTTTTTGCTTTATTCACTTCATACCGAGGAGAACTTTTATGGCAAGTACGCTTGATTTTGCGTAACTCTCCACATCTCGGGTGCCCACTGTTACATATCAAAACTGTGCTCTCCACTGACAGGCGAATTTATATATTTTCATTTCACCAGTCATCTGCCTCCATTAAGCTCACAGATTTACTTTTGTAAAATCTTATGTTTCCCCAATTCTTAACGGGCATTATCTGTTTATGCAACTAGTGTGATTTTAGGAATGAATGAAATGAAATGAAATGAAATGAAAATCGCTTATTGTCACAAGTAGGCTTCAATGAAGTTACAGTGAAAAGCCCCTAATCGCCACATTCCGGCGCCTGTTCGGGGAGGCTGGTACGGGAATTGAACCGTGCTGCTGGCCTAATTGGTCTGCTTTAGAAGCCAGCGATTTAGCCCAGTGTGCTAAACCAGCCCTTAACAGATAATTTTATATATGATATGTTTGCTAAAGCAAGGACAAAAATGGTAATCTGTTTTCAGCAAGCGCATGAGGTTATATTACATATGTTACGATCGAACAGAAGAAGGAGTGGCGAGATGAATTCTGTGACACTTTATATAATATATAGCAGCTGCATATTTTGCCAGTGTGTGCCATGGTCAACTACATTTTCACTCAGTGTACGCCCAAGTCAAATTCATAAAGTACCGTTCTCCTTTTCCTTCAATGTTTCGTCTGGGTGTGAGAAACATGCTACTTCATTAATGTTTTGGAAAATACCTGTTCATATATAGCATCAATGTGGTCAAATCCATACATGCTCGATAATTTACATATAGAATGCAACTTTTAATTTTGATACATGATTCTTGAATTAAGAAAGAAATTGAGCATTTTTAAGAAGGACACTTAACCAACGAATGCGTTGTAATCAATGACAAAGCCGCATAATGACACCATCAATTTAGGGCTTCAGTATGGTGAGAGATATGGCACAAATTGAAACCAAAAATACCAAGGCGAAGTTGAGATAGTGTGTGCAGAATAGCCGTAGTTTTAAAAGAAAACAGATGAAGACTCCATCGGCATAGGTTGAGGCTGAATGAACAAGAGCTCTGAATTTCTTGGTAACATTAAATTCGCTGAGCCGAGGCAGGGCAAGCAGAGACTGTCCCAAAATCTGATAGAATCAGGAAACAGCAGCAAAAGTACCATCAGTAAAGAGTAAATGTTGCCCGGATAGAGGCAAATATGTATCGACGATCAAGAGACTTCAGAAGCCAAAGGGATTTGTGATGTAAAGTGGGAACACCGATTTGATTCGTCTCAAGTGGAATGGATTTACGAAAATGACTGCCTGTTTGTCCTTTAGTGTAGTCAAAGTTGAACTGAATAAAAAAGTAATGTATTTTGGATAGCCATGTGCAAATTGTTGTCAGGAATGACATTTGTTCACATCCAAGCCTTGGTGAGCAACATCTCTGTCTTTTCTGTGGAAGGGACATAATAAAAAATCTTTGAAGAAATTGCTCCTTGGAAAACGTTATTGCCTTTCCCGATAAAACATTAACCAAGCCAACCTCCAGAAATAAAGGATTTACTGGGTATGTCGCCCATAATGGTAGTGAGCAAATTACAATTGCCCGTTGCTCAGGTTTCCTCTTGAGATATTGGTCTGAAAGAGAGGTGATCCATTAATTCGTGCGATTGCAACCACCATTTGGAATAAATTGCATGTTGAATTCACATTCCTTTGAATTCTCCATGTGAGTAGAGCCAGAAAGTCACATCAACAGGTTAGAATAGGGCAGGAAGGTGGCTCAGTGGTTAGCACTGCTGTCTCACGGAGCTGAGGACCTTGGTTCATTCTGGCAATGGGGCATTGTGTGGGGTTTGCATATTCTCCCCGTGTCTGCGTGGGTCTCACCACCACAACACAAAGTCCTGCAGGGTAGGTGGATTGACCATGCTAAATTGCACATTAATTGAACAAGAAACTGTGTACAGGCAAAAGGAATTCGTATGACACATACCACGCTGAGAGGGCAACCGATTAATTCGTTCGATGAATTGTTTAATAGGTAAAATGAATGGGAGGCAGCGCAATAATTCCAGGCGTAATGAAGAACTTATAATTTGTACAATTCCTCCTCAGACAGCACCAAGAGCAGAAAAATCGAGGCATATGATGATGAGAAGATATCACCATGTTACACATGTTCACGCAGCGTATAATTACCGCTGGTGCATATGCAGTAATACTTGAGATCCGTCTGCCTGGTGAAGAATTGCAGGATTTCTTATACAATTTAATAAAACTGCAATTTATGCTTTCTGTCAGATAAATAAACGTACAACTCTTCACAGGAGGAGTCCATCGACAACTTTGTTTTTGATACACATGAAAGACATCAGATCATGTGCTCAACAGTATGGCCAGCAAAGAATATGTTAGAATACCCGTAATGTACAATTATACTGGAAAGACGTGAAGGTAATTGAGAAATGCAAATCAAAGGTGAGACTCAGGCAACTGGAGCCAGTACACAAATTTCAAAACATTCCAATTTGGAAAACACACAAGATTGAAATACGAGTTATATGTATGTTTTTAGAGTTCTATGGAATATCCACAGTGCATAAGGAGGCAGTTCGGCCCGTCCGGTCTGCACCGACCCACCGAAACAGTACTCTGCACACAATACCCTCATCCCCGCTCACGCACGTCCATAAGCTAAACCTGTGCATTTCTCTTGAGTAATCAGTCTAACTTCCATATTTGTCGATATGAAGGATCAATTTAGCTTGGCCAGTCCACCTAACCGGCGCATCTGTAGGTTGTGGATAGAACCCACAGAACACAGAGGAAATTCAGGCAGACACAGTGATAACATGCAAACATCAGATAGTCACCATAACCGCAATCGCACACGGTTCATGGAGCTGTGAAGCCAACATTGCGAAGGACTCTGCCACCGTTCCGCCTCATGTCGAAGCGATGAGTAGTGTAGCTTGGGCGGGAGGGGGAGGGTAGGTTTCTCGATTTTTAGGGGGGAGGGAAACGGAGTATGTTCGATGGGAGATGTCTTTTTCTGCGACATAATGACAGATTTGGATTGCCGAAACTGTGTGGGAGTTAGAATCCACAACCCCAGTCCAGATGGCGCTGTGACAGTTGTGGGTATGGGTATTTGTTTCCACAACCGACACGGTAAGACAATGTTACAGTGGTCATGTTCAAGGGCATGGAAATGCACCATCAGTTGATGTTGTTCATGTGTACTTTTGACTTCACATCCGGACCAATAATACAATTTATTTGCTAACAAACTGACTTCATCGCAATTCGCAACCATGGGCAGGAATTGAGTCGATAGCTCGGCACAAAGCTGGGAGCCTCCAGGGAGGTGTATCACCGGGCATGTAAATAATTGAATATTAAACAAAGTAAAACGTAGATAATAAATCACAATCACCCGCAATGAAGTTGCCTTCTCCAAAACGAAAGCAAAGTACTCCTTTTGTTTGCCTCAATCATTTATTTCTGTTGGAGATCAGACACCATTTGAAACAAAAGTCGGATCAAAGTAAGGATTGAATTGCACTGATGAAAGTACAGAGGTCATTCGCCAGGATGTTAACTGGCATGGAGCATTTGTGTTAAGAAGAGGTCATTGGTAGTTTCGAATTGACTTTTGAGCAGAGAAGGCTGAGGGGAGACGTGCTTGAGATATGCACGATTGATTAAGATGGAGGGAGAGGATCAGATGCAGCTCAGGTGAAGGTTCACTAACGAGGTGGCATATTTCACCAAATCGTGATGCGGGACTGGAAATCATTGCCCGGGCTGGCAGTACCGGTGGGGAATGTCACATCCATTAAAATAACGCGGAGAAGCAATTGATGTTTTGTTACATTCACGGCAATGCGTCAAGTGTTGTAAAGTAGAATTTTTGGAGCTGTGGTGTAAGTTTTTCGGTGCAGACTTTCTCACCAAAGCGAGATAGCCGTTATATAAATGTGGCCATACCCAAGGTGCAGGCAGAGAAATGAGTGACCACCAGAATGGGCAGCCAGTCAGTGCAGTGATCCCCTGTAGTGGTCACCGTCTCAATCAGGAATACCACTTTGGATACTGTCGGGGGGAATAGCCTATCAGGGGAAAGATCAATGGCACCACGGCTGGCTCTGGTGTGCAGCAAGGAGGATCAAAGCGCAGAAGAGCAACAGTCATAGGGTCACTATAGTCAGGGGAAGATATAGGCACTTCTGTGGACGTGAAGGAGACTCCAGGGTGGTATGTTGCCTCCCTGGTGCCAGGGTTCAGGATGTCTGAGAACGGGTAGCGAGCATCATGAAGGGGGAGGTCAAACTGGCAGAGGTCGTGGTACATATTGTTACTAATGACATGGGCAGGAATGGGGATGAGGTCCTGCAGCAGGAGTTCAGGGAGTTATGCAGAAAGTTAAAAGTATCAAAGGTTGTAATCTCAGGATTACTCCCTGTGCCACGTGCCAGTGAGGCTAGAAATATGAAGATTGAGCAGCTAAACACGTGACTAAAGAGCCGGTGTAGGAGGGAGTGTTTCAGTTATGTGGTTCACAGGGAGCTCTTCCGGGACAGGTGTGACCTGTATACAAAGGACGGGTTGCATTTAACCTGGAGAGGCATAACTATCCTGGCCGCCAGATTTGCTAGTGTCGCACGAGAGGGTTTAAACTAGTACGGCAGGGGGTTGGATACCGGAGCAATAGGTAAGAAGGTGAAAAAATTGTGGGAGAACTAGGAAATAGGGCCGGTACGGCTCTGAGGAAAAGCAGACAGGGTAATGTTGCTGAAAACAGCGGGACTGGTCGCCTGAAGTGCATATGTTTTAATGCAAGATGTGTAACAGGTAAGGCAGATTAACCTAGTGCGTGGATTAATACTTGGAATTATGATGTCGTTGCCATTACAGAGACCTGGTTGAGGGAAGGACAGGATTGGTAGCTATACATTCCAGGATTTAGATGTTGCAGTCGGGATAGAGGGGGAGGTAAAAGTGTTGGAGGAGTTGCGCTACTGGTTCGGGAGAACATCACAGCTGTACTGCGGGAGGATACCTCAGAGGGTAGCGAGGCGAAATGGGTAGAGATCAGGAATAAGATGGGTGCAGTCACAATGTTGGTCGTTTACTACATGCCTCCCAGCCGCCAGCGGGAGATAGAGGAACAGTTAAGTAGACAGATTTGGGAAAGGAGCAAAAGCAACAGGGTTGATCTGATGATGTGATGGGAGACTTTAACTTCCCCAATATTAACTTGTACTCATTTAGTGCTCGGGGCTTTGACGGGGCAGATATGTATACAGCCCTACTAGGGAAAGGGCTGTACTGGACCTGGTATTGGGGAATGAGCCCGGACAGGTGGAAGAAGTTTCAGAAAGGCAGCATTTCGAGAACAGTGACCACTATTCAGTACGTTTTAAAGTGCTGGCGGACAAGGATAATAGTGGTGCTAGGGTGAATGTGCTAAATTGGGGGAAGGCTCATTATAACAATATTAGGCGGGAACTGAAGAACATAGATTGGGGGCGGATGTTTCAGGGTAAATAAATGGAGGCTTTCAAATGTCAGTTGAAAGGAATTCAGGACCGGCATGTTCCTGAGAGGAAGAAGGATAAATATGGCAAATATCGGGCTCCTTGGATAACGAGGGATATTGTAGGCCTCGTCAAAAAGAATAAGGACGCATTACTCAGGGGTAGAAGGCTAGGAACAGACGAAGCCTGTATGGAATACAAGAAAAGTAGGAAGGACCTGAAGCAAGGAGCCACGAGGGCTAAAAGGGGTCACGAAAACTCATTTTCAAGCAGGTTAAGGAAATTCCCAACGCTCTTTACACGTACATAAAAAGCAAGAGGGTAGCCAGGGAAAGGGTTGGCCCACTGAAGGACAGGGGAGGACATCAATGTGTGGAGCCAGAGGAAATGAGCGAGGTACTAAATGAATACTTTGCATCAGTATTCACCAAAGAGAAGGAATTGGTGGATGTTGAGTCTTGAGAATGGTGTGGAGATAGCCTGAGTCACATTGGGATCCAAAAATACGAACTGTTGGGCGTCTTGAAAAATATTAAGGTGGATAAGTCCCAGAGCCTAATGGGATCCGGCCCAGAATACTAAAGTAGGCAGGAGAGGAAATTCCTGAGGCCTTGACTGAAATCTTTGGACCCTCACTGTCTTCAAGTGATGTCCTGAAGGACTGGAGATTAGCCAATGTTGTTCCTTTGTTTAAGATGAGTAGCAAGGATAATCCAGGGAACTACAGGTCGGCGAGCCTTACGTCAGTGGTAGGGAACATACTGGAGAGAATTGTTCGAGACAGGATCAACTCCCATTTGGAAGTAAGGGGTCGTATTATCGAGAGGCATCAGGTTTTGTGAAGGGGAGGTCTTGTCTCACTGAATGGATAGAGTTTTTTGAGGAGGTCACAACGATGATTGATGCGGGTAGGGCAGTAGATGTTGTCTATGCGGACTTCAGTAAGGCCTTTGACAAGGTCGCTCCTGGCAGACTGGTACAGAAGGTGAAGTCACACGGGATCGGAGGTAAGCTGACAAGATGGATATGGAACTGGATAGGTCATAGAAGGATGAGAGTAGCTATGGAAGGGTGCTTTTCTGATTGGAGGGCTGTAACGAGTGGTATTCCGCAGGGATCAGTGCTGGGACCTTTGCTGTTCGGAGAATATATCAATGATTTGGAGGAAAATGCAACTGGTCTGATTAGTAAGTTTGCGGACGACACAAAGGTTGGCGAAATTGCAGATACTGTTGCGGACTTTCAGAGGATACAGCAGGATTTAGATCGTTTGGAGACTTGGGCGGCGAGATGGCAGATGGAGTTAAATCCGGGCAAATGTGAGGAAATGCATTTTGGAAGGTATAATACAGGTAGGGAATATACAGTGAATGGCAGAACTCTCAAGAGTGTTGAAAGTCAGAGATATCTTGGTTTACAGGTCCACAGGTCACTGAAAGGGGCAACATTAGTGGAGAAGATAGTCAAGAAGGCATACAGTATGCTTGCCTTCATTGGCCGGGGCATTGAGCATAAAAATTGCAAATCATGTTGCAGCTGTATAGAACATTAGCTAGGTCACAGTTGAAGTATAGTGTTCAAATCTGGTCGCGACATTACCAGAAGGATGTGCAGGCTTTAAAGAGGGTGCAGAAGAGATTTACCAGAATGTTGCCTGGTGTGGATGGCAAGAGCTATGAGGAGAGGTTGAATAAACTTGGTTTGTGCTCACTGGAACGAAAGAGGTTGAGGGGCGACCTGATAGATGTCTCCAAAATTATGAGGGGCACAGACAGAGTGGATAGTCAGAGACTTTTTTCCCATGGTAGAGGGGTCAATTGCTGGGGGGCACAAGTTGAAGATGCGAGTGGCAAGGTCTAGAGGAGATGCACGAGGCAAGTTTTTTTGCACAGAGCGTCGTGGGTGTCTGGAACTCGCTGCCGGAGGAGGTGGTGGAAGCAGGGACGATGGTGATATTTAAGGAGCATCTTGACAAATACATGAATAGGATGGAAATAGAGGGATACGGACACCGGAAGTGCAGGACATTGTAGTTTAGATGGGTAGCATGGTTGGCGCAGGCTTAGAGGGCCAAAAGGCCTGTTCCTGGGCTGTTCTTTTCTTTGTTCTTTGCTCTTTGACCGTCTTCCGTATTGTATGACTCTTCGACTTTATGAATGAATCGCAATTTATCGCACTACCTCCCATTCTTTTGCAGGAAATATTGGCAATCTCGTTGCACTGATGAGTATGTATATACCTCTGGAAGTGTTCATATAAATGGCCCAGTTTATAAAATTGTTGTCTTATCCTCATTATATTGTGTGCAGTACAGAGCTTAGCATTACTTTTTGACGCGTCAAATTTACGAGATTTACAATTAAGACTTTCATTTTACAGAATAATTACACTTTAAAAAGTATCCATTTCAAATACAACTCTCGTACAATTAGGCAAACTATTATCACGATGCTTACATGATTCCTTTAAAGCGTCATGGCACTTGGATAATTCTGGATTGAGATGACAGAGCGAAACATGGTTCCTTCGCTGCATTTACAGTTGCATGATTTTCAGTATTAAAATAAAGTGTGAAATGCAGAGTAAGAGGTCATTCGATTCATTTGCGTCATAATGGCGCTTCACTTAATGAAGTTGAAACCCACCTTCCTAAATCTGACACTGGAAGCTGATTGTGTCCAGTTGCCTATCGAATTTAACATGGAATTCAACACAGTCCCCTCCAACAACCCCTGAAACAAAAACATAAAATGATAACCATGCACATATTTCCCATGCATTACTTTGTTAAGATGTGGAGATGCCAGCGTTGGTCTGAGGTGAGCAGTTAGAAGCCTTACAACACCAGGTTAAAGTCCAACAGGTTTGCTTCAAATTGGATTGGATTGGATTAGAGAATGACTAACTTTCGGAGCACTGATCCTTCCTCAGGTGAATGAAGATGTATGTTCCAGAAACATATGTATAATCAAAGTCAAAGATGCAAGAAAATGCGTTGAATGCGAGCATTTCCAGGTAATTAAGGCTTTTCAAATCCAGAGATGGGGTAAATCCACGTCAAAGAGGTGTGAATTGTCTCAAACCAGGACATTTAGTAAGATTTCACAAGCCCAGGCCTGATGGTGGGGGACGAAGGTAATGCGACATGAATCCAAAGTCCCAGTTGAGGCCGTACTCATGTGTGCGGAACTTGGCTATAGGTTCCTGCTCGGCGATTTTGCGTTGTCGCGCGTCCTGAAGGCCGCCTTGAAGAACGCTTACCTGGAGGTTAGAGGCTGAATGCCCTTGACTGCGGAAGTGTTCCCTGACGGGATGGGAACATTCCTGCCTGGCTATTGTTGCGCCATATCCGTTCATCCATTGGAGCAGCGTCTGCATGGTCTCACCAATTTACCACGCTTCGGGGCATCCTTTCCTGCTGCGTATGAGGAAGACAACGTTGGCCGAGTCACGCAAGTATGTACCACGTACCTGGTGGGTGGTGTTCTGACGTGCAAATAAGTTGTCTTAGTTTCTCCACTCCGGGGAAGTACTGGACCACGAAGGGTACTCTGTCAGTTGTGTCCCGTGTTTGTCTGCTGAGGCTTGTCCATGGAGGATGGGTAAGGAAGCCATCACCTATGGACAAGACCTCCATATACACAGGATCTGCTCAGACGAGGAGGAGCGTAACAGACATCTACAGACGCTAAAGCATGCCCTCGTACGAATGGGATATGACGCGCCACAGCAAAAACCGCACCGACCTCCTCAGAAGACAAACACGGGATACAACCGAGAGAGTACACCTCGTAGTCCAGGAATTCACCAGAGCAGAGAAACTACGACATCTTCTTCGCAGCCTTCAACACGTCACCGATGAAGATGAATATCTTGCCAACGTCAACCGCACACACCTACTACTTGCCTTCAAACAACCGCACAACCTTAAACAAACATTTGTTTGCAGCAAACTACCCAGCCTTCAGACCAGCGAACACGACACCACACAACCCTGCCATGGCAACCTCTGCAAGACGTGCCAGATCATTGACATGGGTACCACCATTACACGTCAGAACACCACCCACCGGGTACGTGGTACATACCCGTGCCACTCGGCCAACTTTGCCTACCTCATACACCACAGAAAAGGATGTCCCGAAACGTGATACATTGGCGAGACCATGCAGACGCTGCGACAACGGATGAACGGGCATCGCGTGACAATCGGCAGGCAGGAATGTTCCCTTCCAGTCGGGGGATACTTCAGCAGTCAAGTGCATTCAGTCCCTGACCTCTGGGTAGGCGTTCTCCAAGGCGGCCTTCAGGGTGCTCGACAACGCAAATTCGCTGAGCTGAAACTTAGAGCAAAGTTCCGCACACATGAGTACGGCCTCAACTGCGACCTTGGATTCATGTCGCATTACATTCATCCCCCTCCATTTGGCTTGGGCTTGCAAAATCCTACCAACTGCCCTGGCTTGAGACAATTCACACCTCTTTAACCTGGGGTTTCCCCTATCTCAGGATCTGTAAAGACTTAATTACCTGCAAATGCTCGCATTCGAAGCAGTGCCTTGCATTTTTGACTTTGTCTATATATATGTTCCTGGAACATACCACTTCATTCGCCTGATGAAGGAGCAGTGCTCCGAAAGCTAGTGATTTGAAACAAACCTGTTGGACTTGAATCTGATGTTGTAAGATTTCTCACTGTGCTTACTTTGTTAAAACATCAGTTTCTGAGCCTTGTCCTGGACAATCAGCTGATTTCCGATTTCCCGGTCCCCAACCTAGTGTTTTTCCACGGGATACGTTCGCTGGGCACCGAAATCTCTCATCCTGCCGCTTGTCAATTAGATTTCCCATTGCTGCCACCTTACGCCGCCTGCAAACCCGCTCGTCGGAGTGCACAGCCAGTTGGAAAGAGAATTCAGACGACCCGTGTATTCTGGGCAAATTCTTAGTCTTTATTCTGCAATTATATACTCGTGTAACATCTTAAAATAATTTTCTATACTCCTGGGTAAACAACCCGAATGTTGAGTAGGTGGTGCGATATCCTGTTTTCTCCCTTTATTTCATTTCTTCCAATGTAAATTCAGACATAGCGCCCAAACTGCCCTCTCTCGTTATGTTCAACCTAATTTGTGTGTACCTATTTTCAATCGCCGTTTTAAAGTCAATGTTGTTAAAGTCATGTTGTTCACCTTAATTTTCCCCTCTTTACTGTTGATTAAATACATTTAGAATCTATCAAAAGTTGTTAGCATCCCATTTTGTATTATATTTAGGAAATGGATGTATTTGAATAGAAAAAATGTCATTTCCTAAATGTCATGGTTCTTTTTACTTTATCCATAAGTTGATATCTAAATTTCCACGTGCTGATAGAATCTAAACTAGAACCTCCACTTCCATTACACTGATCGGTCGGTCGTTGTTACGAATGTGCTTCTGGACTATCTTCAATAAATCCGCCAGACCTGCTGCTGACCAATGCTGAGACACATCTCACTTATCCAGAAACCGTGAAAATGTATTAAAAGCGCAAACCGTAAAGCTGCGTCTGTATCTTGCTGAAAACTAGGCTCTACAGAGCAAATTGCAGAGGCAGTCTAAACCTCGTCATCCTTCCAACGATCTTGTTTCAGTACTCAGTATCACACAACACAATTTCTCCTGAATAAGACGGTATCAGTCTCTTGCTTGGTTCTCCTTTGAATGCACCCGGCAGGTGTCATACTGCCTTTTTTATTTTTGTTCGTGACATCCTTTATTGTCACAAGTAGGTTGACATTAACACTGCAATGAAGCCACTGATAAAACCCCTGCTCGCCACTCTCCGGGCACACGAGGGAGAATTCAAAATGTCCAATTCACCCAACAGCACGTCTTTTGGGACTTGTGGGAGGAAACACACACAGACACAAGAAGAACGTGCAGACTCCGCACGTCTTTTGGGACTTGTGGGAAGAAACACACACAGACACAAGAAGAACGTGCAGACTCCGCACAGACAGTGACCCAAGCTGGGAATCCACTGTGTTAACTGCGCACTGTCCTGTTTTACTTCATGAGCAGGTCACATGGGCAATACATAGCTGGCATCTAAAATGGGTAGGCCTCTGAGACCAACAAAGTGTCTGGTTCATTCGTCTTTTCCTGTTTACATTCTCTTCCCGGGCCATTTGAATCTAGCATGTTTTCAATGCAGTACTTTTGATTTTCGCTTCCTCTTTGAGAAGCTCCTTTAGAAATTCAAATCTTATGATTCCGAGTTCACCCGCAGTACGACGTGTGTCTGACACAATTGGAAAACATATCTCTACGCCTACAGTTGAACGAGTACAAGCACAGACGCACGCAAAAACGCACCTCTACACAAACGCAAATGCAATACACATGCATAAACAGACATTAATTCAGTCTTTTCCAACTTATTTTGCCGCTATAATAGGGTTCTTTTGTAGATCACTTTCACAATTCGAGAGTTCATCGACAACTTGCGTCTTGATTTCATGGAAATCATAATTCAGAAGATATTTCAAATATGACCGAACAAAAGTCAGAAAACTATTTTACGAAAATAGATTTCCCCATGCCATCTGACGAAATGTTAATCAAATGCATAACTGCTAGTGAAACAATTACTCGCATGATACGTCGTATCCAGTATATCATTCAGTGATAAGATTTGTTTTCCCCTTTCCAATGGTCAGAATGTGCATTTTGTTCTGCGGAACTGTGGATCCTGCAGTATAGTTCCTTTTTGGAGTAACACGTTTGATCTATCTTGAGATGGTAATTTTTTTTGTTGTTTATGCCTCACCCATTCTGAGCTTTATATTACCTTCAAATTAGTAAATAAAAAACATGACACGAATCACAGACATTGACTGCAGATTATATCCCATCGATTTAGAACGGAGAAATTTAACACGAGAAATTTCTCTCCAAATGCTTCTGATGCATTAATTCACATACCTTTTTTGAGTTCGTTTCCTGTCTCATCTAGTTAGGCGCGTAAAGCACATTCACATTTCATGAAAAGACGCAATGCCCGTTGGAGCTCCAGCAATTAAACGGTTGTTCATGTTCACTTCAGTATTCTAAATGAGTGAAATTGGTAACCACAGCAGTACACATGAATGTCATAAGACAATAATAAGTCGCATTTGAAATCGAGATCCATGCAGGTGAATATAAATTCAGATTTGCTTTCATCAGAAGATGATGGTGATTACAATTTGATTGTTCCAGCCAATTGACATGAAGACTTTAAGACACGAGTACGAGGGGAAAAAAGGGAACCCGCATTTTGCGTTAACAGAAACAGTTTAAATTTATTCTCTTAAAATTCCAAAGTATAACGATCCCGGACCAGACCACATCAATTGTCAGAATGCCCCACAAAATCTCCAGTGTATTATTTTATTTTGTATGACTGTGAGGAACAGATACCTCCTGCAATGAGCGATTCCACGCAAAAATACGGATACGGGATATTAAACCAAACTTTATTGCTTACACAGGCTTTAACATGATTAAGCAAATGTTTTATATTAATCAATGCTGAACAATGACAATGAAATACCAAACGTATTATATTTTATCTCCACTCAAGCAAAACCTATCTCAGGTACAATTCCACTTTTATATATAGTTAGCCAACTCAATAATACTTGCCCAAAGATTTGCGTTGGATAAAGCGCGTTTAAAGAGAAATTCTTCATGAAACTATTGTGATACAAATTCACGACAGAACTGTATATAACCACGTCGGGAGAGTAGAGCAGATAGCAAAGGCAATTTCAGAGATGTTAAAACACGGGAGAAAATACTCGGGTATTCTGGTAAGCAAAGTTCTGAAAGGCGTACAGGAGGTAGATTTCTTCAATTGCATTGTGGAGCTTGTTTTAAGCCAAACCTTCAAAAGTCATAAAACACAGCGACCGCTACGACACCTAATTTTGAGGAATGACGACGTGCATTTTGTAGAAATGTAAATAGGGGCGAATTTACGAGATAGTCACCGTAACTGGCTAAGTGTTGAGGTAGCTTCGAAAAACAATAAAGATGGCGAGAATTATGTTTCTGAATTGATGGTAGCATGACGTGCAGATGCCGGCATTGGACTGGGGTGAGCACAGTAAGAAGTCTTACAACACCAGGTTTAAGTCCAACAGGTTTATTTCGAGTCACAAGCTTTCTCACATCTCCTGACTTTACCTAAGGAAGGAGCTGTGCTCCGAAAGCTAGTGATTCGAAACAAGCCTATTGGACTTTAACCTGGTGGTGTAAGACTTCTTACTGTTTCTGAATTGAGGGAAGATGGATTAAAATATGAGGAGCTGGGTCAAGTCAACGGGCGGCAGGGCAGCATAGTGGTCGCAATATTAGTTCAGAGGTTCTTGGTCCCAGGTCGATTCCCGGCTTGGCTTACAGTCTGTATGGAGTCTGAACGTTCACTTTGTGTCTGCATGGGATTCCTCCGGATGCTCCGCGCCCATGAGTCCCGAAAGACCCGCTGTTCGGTAATTTGGACATTTAGATTTATTCACCTGTGTACACGAACAGGTGCCGGAATCTGGCGATAAGGGGATTTTCACAGTAACGGGATTGCAGTGTTAATGTAAGTCTACTTGTGGCAATAATAATTATTATCATTATTTGCTATCGTCCTTCAACCAGTGCTATCCAGCACACTTCGATATCTCGCCAACCGTAATTCTGGTAGTAGGAGAAGATAGATCAGCAAAACGTTTTCCCAGCAATGGATGCGACTGATATATATTTGGTGATCTGCAGTTCTGGCACAAACACGATTGAAGGTGTTTTTATTTGAACAGCATCATCCTGGAAGTGGCGCAATGTTGTTGTCACGGAACCCTAGTGACACAGGCCAAAATCTGCAGGACAGGGTAAAGCGATTACTGCAAATGTGAATCCACTTAAAAATAAGGAAAGAAAGTTCAATAAATATCATGAAACCATGGCCGATTGTCATAAAACCCATCTGGGATGTACTACTCCGTCCGCTTGTCAATGGGATTTCCGACTCATACCAACACATACAACAAGGAAACTGTTGGCCCTGGATGCGGGCTATTCCGGCGGCCATTATTCGTAACTACAGGCAATTTATTACTTACTGCTGCCGTTGGGATCAATTGAGTCGATAGCTTGGAACAAAGCCGTGATGACCCACCTAGAATGATGACTCAACATGTAAATACATGTTTGTTTAGCGCATGGCAATTGTGGGAAATGTATCACAGGCACGCGAATAAATTTGTCTGATTCGAAAAAAAAAGATCTTTGTTGGCTTCCACGATTTAGTCACTTGTAGACTAGACAAATGAATAACAAACTCTCAGTAAGGCAAGGATGCAGTTTTACTAGAGAGAGTGCAGTGCATATTCATCAGGATGTTGCCTGGAATTGAGCATTTCTACTATTGAGCGAGGTTAGATAGATTCAGGTTGTATTCTTTACAGCAGGCATTTTCAAAGTGGAGGTGGGTCAGGAGCTGGTGTCGGGAGGGTCGCGGAGCCAGCCATCGCGGATTTCCCGTTCGTGGGAATTCATCTGGAACAGCCAAAGTAGCCGACTTTGAACGATTCCGATGCGAGCGACTTTACCATGCGGCCGCTACCAGCTAACAGAATGCGGGAGCACTGCACATGCGTGTCAGCTCATCAGTGCGCATGCGCCCCTGGAGTGTTGGTCAAACCCGTGGTCAAAGTGCGACCGAGGCATGGCAGCAGCTGACTATGTTGTGATCACCGATGATGAACAAGGCTATGACCTTGATTTCGTTTGCTTCTCTAACCATTACTTAAATGATATGGAGAGAGTATATATTCCTCATAGTTTACTCATGGCCAGAACTGAACATTTGGCAAGGGATTATAATGAAAGCCATGGGAAATCATGTGTACGGAAGGCTGGCGATAAATTTTTTGCTGACCTTTTAGAGTACATTAACGCATTGAATTGAAGCAGTGACCAGTCAGTTACAATGATGGTGGACTTCATACGCTTCAAGAGTTACTGTAATGATCTGTCAATATGGGAGATACTCAGAGTTTACAAACTGAGGTAAGAAGAGAACCTGAGGAACTGAGGGCAGTACGGTAGCACAAGGGGATAGCACTGCGGCTTCACAGCGCCAGGGTCCCAGGTTCGATTCCCTACTGGGTCACTGTCTGTGCGGAGTCTGCATGTTCTCCCCGTGTCTGCGTGGGTTTCCTCCAGGTGCTCCAGTTTCCTCTCACAGTCCAAAGACGTGCAGGTTAGGTGGATTGGTGGAGTCCATGATAAATTGCCCTTCGTGTCCAAAAAGGTTAGGAGAGTTTATTGGATTATGAGGATAGGGTGGAAGTGAGGACTTACGTGGGTCGGTGCAGATTCGATGGGCCGAATGGCCTCCTTCTGCACTGTATGTTGTAAAAAAAATCCACACTTTCCTACTCTATAAATTGCCCTATCTGACTGATTGTTGCTCATGAAACTTGGATGCTAACTATGTCTTACCTTGCAGACATATTTTCAATTAAAAAAGAACTGAACCTCAAATTTCAAGGGAGGGATGATGGTCCCTTTCGGCAAAGTGAAGCAATCACCGATTTCCAAAAGTCACTGGTAGTTAGGTAATTGGGAGTGCAAAGTCAAAAATATGACATATCCCCCACAATGCTACAATGATACAAAGACAGGTGGAGGGGCAGGTAGTATTGAGGAGGTGGGGAGGCTGCAAAAATATTGAGACAGTTTAGGAGAGTGGTCTAAGAAATGGCTGATGAAATGCAACGTGGGCAAGTGCGAGGTCTTGCACTTTGGAAAAAAGAATAGAGGCATGGTCTATTTTCTAAACGGTGACAAAATTCATAATGCTGAAGTGCAAAGGGACTTGGGAGTCCAGTCCAGGATTCTCTAAAGGTAAACTTGCAGGTTGAGTCCGTAATTAAGAAAGCAAATGCAATGTTGTCATTCATCTCAAGAGGCTTGGAATATAAAAGCAGGGATGTACTTCTGAAGCTTTATAAAGCATTAGTTAGGCCCCATTTAAAATACTGTGAGCAATTTTGGGCCCCACACCTCAGGAAGGACATACTGGCACCAGAGCGGGTCCAGCGGAGATTCACACGGATGATCCCAGGAATGGTAGGCCTAACATACGATGAACGTCTGAGGATCCTGGGATTATATTCATTGGAGTTTAGGAGGTTAAGGGGAGATCTAATAGAAACTTACAAGATAATGAATGGCTTAGATAGGGTGGATGTAGGGAAGTTGTTTCCATTAGCAGGGGAGACTAGGACCCGGGGGCACAGCCTTAGAATAAAAGGGAGTCACTTTAGAGCAGAGATGAGGATAAATTTATTCAGCCAGAGAGTGGTGGGTCTGTGGAATTCATTGCCACAGAGGGCGGTGGAGGCCGGGACGTTGAGTGTCTTCAAGACAGAAGTTGATAAATTCTTGATTTCTCGGGGAATTAAGGGCTATGGCGAGAGAGCGGGTAAATGGAGTTGAAATCAGCCATGATTGAATGGTGAAGTGGACTCGATGGGCCGAATGGCCTTACTTCCGCTCCTATGTCTTATGGTCTTATGCTACGACACATCGAAGAAAAAAGCATTATTTTGTTTTTTTTGTAATTTTAGTGTTCCAAATTATTTTTGTCTGCAATTAAGTGGCAATTTAGTATGTTCAATCCACCTACCTTGACCATCTTTGGATTGTGGGCAGAAACCCACGCAAACACGGGGAGAATGTGCAAACTCCATATGTACAGTGACCTAGAGCCGGGATCGAATCTGGGACCACGGCACCGTGAGGCAGCACGTCTAACCCACTGCTCCACCAGCAAAAAACATTAATAGGGAAACTGTAAATCGACTGGCAAGCCTGACTCCAAATGAAGTTGACTGGTCTTCTGCCCATCAGCTTTGACAACACAATAAAAGCACAGCTCAAGTCAATGAAACAGCCAACATTCTGGTGTAGCTTCTCCGAGGAGTATCTGCATCTGAGTAAAACAAGCATTTTGTTGCTTTTGTCCTTCACAAAGACATACATGTCCGAGGTTGGATTTTCTGTCCTCACAAAGATTAATACAGCCCTAAGGAACTGGAAGAACCCTGAACGTGATATGCGCACCTGTGAACATGATTAGAATGAGATTGTGAGGGCCAAGCAGACTCACCTCTGCATTAATAGTAAGAGAACATGGTAGTTCGTGAATTACAGCCAGTATGAGTCACGAGGTTCGGCCAGTGTGGATTACGAAGGTCGACTGGCATGGGTTGCGAAGGTGGGTAGGCATTGCTCCCAATGGTTGGCTGGTGGGTAAAAATTAGTCCCCGGAAAAAAAGTTTTAAAAACACTGCTTTAAAGCATAGAAAATTGATGTCGTACCTGAGTGTATAAGATTATTATGATGGGTAGGACAGAGTTGTTAGGAACCAGCAGTTATTCTTAGCTAAACCAGAAATAACGAGGTGGCTTAATTTTAGGGTGAGCGGCAAAAGATTCAGAAATGGGCCGAAGAAAGATAATGTCAACCAGGGCATTTTGAGAGTCTGGAATACGTTGACGTGGAGGGTAGTAGGGGTGAGAATCCTCACCAATGTTTAAAGGTAAGTTGATGAGTAGTTGAAGTATGATAATAGTTGATACAATGGGCTAAATTCTGGCATATGGCTTCAGTGTACATTTTTCATTTTGACCTTGCAGACACGATGCACCAAAGGATCTTTCTGCGCAGTGTAACTCTATAAGAGTACGGCAATTGATCGCCCTTCTTCCCCATCTATGTAGGCAACATTGTTAAAAGTAGGTACCACTTTGTTCCACTTATGAAAATGCAAAGATCTCTGCAAGTGCACAAATTGAATGACGTTGTTCATCAACATCTCAACTTAAGAATCAAATATATTTTCCAAATAAGGATGTGTTATGTTGGAACAAAGATTAACATTCCTTTTTTCTGTGTCAAGTGTGCAAATTTACAAATAATTTGTTGATAGATTTTCAGAGAACTTACACAAAAACTCGACCAAAATCTGCTCTATGTATGACATAGATTCGCATCAGGATGCTTACCTGATTCCTTTAAGGTTGCTTGGCACTTAGATACTTCTGGATCGTGATACAAACGCGCAATATGTTTTCTTCACAATATTTACAGGTACCGATTTAATGGTTGTTGAAGCACAGAATCACGATTTTATTCAATCTATCGGCTTCATGTGAGCTTTGGATATATGAAAATAATCAAATTACATGTGTCTGAACCTATCGCCTGAGAAATTAATATTCTGCGGGTGCCTAGAAATTTAGTTTTGAAACCATACACCGTCCCAATTATGTGCAATAACAAGACTACACGCTTTCATCATTTTTTCAACCTTTAATGCGAACTCTTCAATGCTTCTTTGATATTGGATGATATTCGGATGATTTATACTGTATTAATGCATGCGTATTCATGTTCTGTTGAAATAATCCGGCATCAAATTTGATACTTCACCTGATTTATCTATTTAGGTAAGCCATATCTAGTATTGAGCTTGGTCAGTTGATCTGCCATTCTGTTCACTGTAATGGTTCTTTAAAGTAAGCCTTCGGGAAATCTATTCGATATATGCATAAACGGATACACGTATTGAGTGCCACTTCATGTTTTCAACAAAGGTCCTATGCGGTCAAAAATAACTGTTGTTCAACGTTCTTTGAATGATGAAATAAGGACCAATGGTGCAGCATCTATTGCAGCTCACAGTTCCCTTTATTAATTGGCATGTGTGAGATTTCAGACAGGTGAGTGGGATCGCCAGTCCCGCTGCCGTATGTTTCTCTGTGGCCCGCTGCTCGCCGGCACTGGGTTGCTCTTGACGCCGAAGGGAAACATGCTAGCGCGGTACACTGCCAGTGGGAATAATGATATCCAGCAGACAGTTATTCCGGCTGAAATTTAGTAATGGGCCGGATTCGCCAGCCTCCCTTCCACGTGTTTCTCGCCGACAGGGGACGTCACGCTGTTCTGGAGGCGGGATTGTCTGTTCCCACCACTTGTAAGTGGCATTTTCCTTTGAAGCCACTCAACACCCTCGCAGAAAGGTGGGAGGGTGCATTATCTGAGGTCCAGAATAGCCCGCCATGAGCTAACAGCCAGAGAAATATTGCCTGCAATTTCTGCAGTCCCGATCATTAAAAATGTCTCCCAATCTCGCACGGTGTACCTTTATTCCATAATGGCGCCCTTATGGAATTTAATGAACTATCCTTAGATACTCCTTACACTATTGAGGTTATAATACATTTTTATGCAGTTCTGTCCCGTTGGAATCTGCCCAAACGTGTGTGACATGACAGTTTCCTTGTTGTGTGATTCTTTGCTTAACAACTTACAGGAATGGACCGAGGGCGCGATTTCCCAGAGAAATGTGAAAGTGCTGTAGCGAGCGATGATTGCTGTGAGTTTCCCGGCACCCGGCCCAGCGAGGACGGCAACGATATGCGACGGTAACTGCTCCACTTAACGGGGGCTCACGGGCTTCTCGCCCTCAATGCCGGCTGGCCATCTGGTTTGCGGGTCCCTGCTTGCAGCTTTTTGCTGACATGGTCGCGCAGCACTTAAACTGCACTTGCTCAACCAACTCCAGCAAGGTCGCAAAAATAGAGCGAAGGAGACCAGCTCAAAGATTCAGGAATGTGGACCTGGAGAGGCTCCTGGACGTAGTGGAGGTCATGATGGATGTCCTGTGGCCCCGGGGATCCGGTAAGGTGAACAACAATGTCCTAAAGGACCTATCAGAATAATTGGCAGCTCGGAGGCAGCCCGGAACCGTCCCTGGATTGGCCACAGTAGTCAGCAGCTCCCCCGAATTCCACTCCTCCGATGAGGCCACCTCTCACGGCGGCACACGGGACAGGGCCGCACGGCTGTGCACTTGCCGCCCACATGTGAGTGGGGGCGACCCATCGCAGAGCATCCAGAGGACGCCAGCCGGGGGCATCGACGGCTATGGGACGAGGTAAACAGCTGGATTCCTTCACCTCAAATGTGCGCCAAGACGTGCTGGTAGAGTTAGAAGAGCTAGGCACGTTTAGGATCACCAAGGACATCGGGCAGGGGGTAGAAACTGGTAGGGGTTAGTTCTTTTATATTTATTTTATGGTGTCGACAACTTGGAATATTTAACCACCACCTCGTTCTGGTCTCGCATTAACCCATTTTCTACCTTGCTCATTTATAACTGTGCCTCCATATGAGTTCTGATCACTGCAGGTGATGAAGCTTTCAATTCTTCAAGCACAATTATTTCGCTGACGGCCTTATAGATTTACTTCTGTTTTAATGCTCCCACGTATCAAATTAAAACCTTGTGCAATTCAGTATAACTCTATCCAGACTGCTTTCTTATAGAACATAGAACATAGAAAAATACAGCACAGAACAGGCCCTTCGGCCCACGATATTGTACCGAACTGTTGTCCTAGATTAAGAACACATTAATCTACACCCATCATTCTACCGTAATTTCCAATAGCCGCCTGAAGGTCCCTAATGTTTCCGACTCAAATACTTCCATAGGCAGTGCATTTTATGCCCCCACTTCTCTCTGGGTAAAGAACCTACCTCTGACAGCCCCCGATATCTTCACCTTAAATTTATGTCCCCTTGTAATGGTTTGTTTCACCAGGGGAAACAGTCTCTGACTGTCTACTCTATCTATTCCCTGATCATCTTATAAACCTCCATCAAGTCGCCCCTCATACCTCTCCGTTCTAATGTGAAAAGGCCCTCTGAACTATAGCTTTCTTCACTGTATCGTACTTTCTGTCCTTTTATCTGAGAAAGTTGCGGAAGCGTGACCAGCCTTGCCCACAAATAATCGGTAGAGTCTGCCAACTCTTGAACATTTAATACATGACTGTTTCTTGAACTGCTTCAACTTTCTTTATCTCTGAAGGCAATGTTCATTGCAACGTATTTACAGATTTCATTAATTCAGTTTTAGGGTCACCTTTGAAACGTTCCAAGTTTATTCTTGGACTCTCCAAAAAAATCTTGGTTGTGCAAGAGCCATTTTTGCAGTGACCTAATTTTCAGTCACATGTTCCACGATATGCTGACTCTCAATGCGTTTAGAGAGTGACAGATACCCGGCATCTAAAAAATGATGCGTTTCAAATTCTCGGCGAACAGCCTCAAAATGTTTTGTTTGGAACCACGCTGATCTTTAACGTCAGGGTATCCCAAAATCCAGAAGGGTAACCCGGAACACTGGTTCGTAGTGGTGAATGCGATGAACGATTTACTGCGCAGGAAGAAAAATTCCAAGTCGTTGTGTGAATACTGAACAATATTTTTAAACGGGAAAAAAGCCAAGTCCACATACGCCAAGGAAGACTTTAATACAGTATGACTTATTAGGTATACGGATGACATTATATAGTTACATTTACATAAAACCCTTGGTCCCAAATATGTCTGTTATATGAAATCCCTTTTTCCGAAAAAGCACACATCTATAAACAACTTTCTGAGCTAAATTTAGAAAATACCGACAGCAACCAGTCCAAGGTGGGTACGTCTGGAAGTAGGTTCAGCGATGGCAGAAAAGAGCTCCTTCATCCGGGAAAATATATCTGCACACTGCTGCAGATTAGCTGACTCTCCGTCCGTTATTTAAAGTTATACAATTATACTATTTACTTCTCTTTCATCCAATTCAACCCATGAAGGGCGCATTTGCATGTACCTGCCAATTTGCTTACATCTCTATCTTGCGGTTAACAACATTGTTTTCTGAAGTCACAGATGTGAAATACTTGGGGTGGGATTCTCCGTCAGCTGACGCCGGGATCTAGAAACGGAATTGGCCGTAGAATCGTTTCCAATATCAAAATCGCGGCAGGTGCTGATTCGTCGCAAAACCACGATTCTCCCGTCACCGCTACAGCGACGCCAATGCGATCGGAAATGCACGTACAGTAAACACTTTGCATGTCATTAGCGGACTTGACCTAGTATTATCCGGGGCCTCTGAGCTTCTTCGACTCCAATTGGTCGATGTCCCGATGCTGAGGTTCACCCGTACGTTAGATGTCGTGAAAACGACATGGTGGCTGCTGAGGGAGAGAAAGAGGAGGTAGAGCTGAGAGGAGCAACTGTGGGCTGCCAACCCGAACACTGGCTGGTTTGGTTGGGGTGGGGGTCCCAGCTGCGGGATGGGGCGGTGTCCAGACATGAACTGCCATTACCGCGGCACCCATCCTGACCAATGTTTCTGCAGAGCTCCACTGAGCGTATGGGCGGGCCCACTCCGCCCATGACGCTCCACACTCCACCACTACTCCCCGCCCACCGGCAGTCACCCGCCGGCGGCCCACCCAGGGTGTCTAAGGCTGCCGGGGACTGTTCTAGCCACCCGTGCCTCTGGCGTCAGTCCCGGTCGCAAGGGTCAGCGGCCTCCTTAGTATCTGCCACCGGTTGAAAATGGGATGTAGTGATGGGCGAGGTGTGAAAAATGGACATGTCGGGGTTGATGCTGCAGTGCCAACCATCGCCTATATGTAATCCGGTGGCCCTCGTTGTGCAAGTGGTACGGAACATTGCAATATCTCTGTCTTTCACCCCCTGCAGATATTGGATATTGGAATTAATCCAACAAATCCGGCCTTCATGCTCGTCAGCGCAGTTCTGGCGGATGTCCTGCGGCTGTATGAGTGCATTATTCTCGAGGAGGAAAAGGGTGAAGCTGCAGCAGTGGAGCGTACAGCAGCAGAGCAGGAGGCAGCGCCCAGGTTGAAGAGTTTGCTGCCCGACAGACCGAGGAAAAGGAGACACCGAGGAGGCACGGCATGTCGCCGCATGTGGACCGGCACCACCTGTCATTGGAGGACCTTCCGTGCGGGCTTGCTGTCAAAGAATCCAGCAGAGCAAAGAGACTGTGAGAGATGTTTGCCAGATGATGGCAAACCGGGTACCGTGGGGGTATGGGAGAGGAAAGGAACCCGCTACCAGTGACGTCCAAGGTCATGAACGTAAATGCACAGAGTCCCTCCTGGGGCTGACGAATGTGATATAAAATAGTTACTTTAGAGTTACTAGTTAATGTAATGTAGAAATAAGCCACTTTGATTTTTGCAGTTAGGGACAAAGGAATTTGAGACCGCATGGAAAAAGCAGGAAGAGGTGTGTCTATGAGGGTGATGCTTCATTGATAGGGGCCAGAGAAAGGGATTGGAAGTGAGCCAATCAGAATAGATCGAACAGGTCAGGAGGGACCTAGGCTAACCTATGTCCGTCGAGTATGTGAAACTTGATACCATTTGAACTGATTTTGCAGAGATCCCTTTGTCTGTTAGTTCAGTCGTTTTCTGGAGTGTAAGAGGCTGGATGTCCTGTTACATTTCTGTAAGATGATTCAAGCTTGCAAGCTAAATAAATAACTTCTGTTTACGTGCGAATCCGTCTCAACTTTTATTGAGGCCAGACTGACAGAGAAAGAAATTTGGAGATCAACATTTGGTGCCGAAACCCGGGATTTCTCTGGGCGATCCTGATCCAACTGCGAAATCAGAATTAGACTGATTATGAACAGGAGGACGGGAACAAAGGGCCCTCAATGTAGAAATGGAAAACGACCAGCATTGATTGTTCCCCTCTTCTTATCGTCTGATTAGTCTGGTCACTCGCGGTTGGCACAGAAAGACCGCCTCGACGAAATCACAGGTCAGTCTGGGGATTAGCACTTTAATTGATGGGATTTCATATTGTTGTTTCGGCTTGGGTTAGGGTTTTGGGCTGATGGGACTTTAAATAATAAAGGTTCAGTCTATTATCAGGGTTCAGAGGCTGATGTGACTTAAATAATAAAGGTTCAGTCTATTATTAGGGTTCAGAGGCTGATGTGACTTAAATAATAAAGGTTCAGTCTATTATCGGGGTTCAGAGGCTGATGTGACTTAAATAATAAAGGTTCAGTCTATTATCAGGGTTCAGAGGCTGATGGGACTTTAAATAATAAAGGTTCAGTCTATTATATGGGTTCAGGGGCTGATGGGACTTCAATAGATGGGGGTTCAGTCCAGTATAACTGTTTTTAAATCTGAAGATGGTTCAACTCTATGTGTGAGTGTTTTAAATATATAGTTGATGAAGCTAAAATTGTCTCCTTGGACTGTAAAGTTCCGAGGTCTAGTTGAGATTGTGAGGTTGAAGCAGAAGTCTCTCAAAGGGTTAACAGCAGCAGGCGGAGTTGAAAACAGACAGTGCTTCTCACTCAGGCCTTGAGATAACAGCACCAGTCTGCAGTGTAATCGGATACATTTCCTTTGATTCAGTGAACACCAGCAAAGTTACGTTTTGAATTAATTAAAGGAAACCAGTGGGTTTCTCCACCTCTTTGATAAAAGTTATTATTTTCGAAAGCAATTGATTGAAATTGCCAGAATCTTAAATTTCACTTACTTGAAATAAGGTTTATCTCATTTTATCTGGAGATTAATAGAAACTTAAAGAAGATCATGGACACCATTTTAAAAAGTGTCAATCTGGAGATGATAATTGATTTTGCTAATACTTATGATAGTTGATTTTGCTAATACTTATGTGTATGTAACAGAAAAAAACTTGTTAAAAGAAAAATTGTTAAGATAAAGAAATAATCAAGTTGTAAATGTTATACAAGTTTGTGTTACGCAAATTGTAAATTTAGTTCTGAGTTGAGATCAGAGCTAAGCTTGCAAGTTGCAGTAATTCAATTTGAATTTTCAAACATTTTTAAGTTTTAAAAAAAAGAGAGCAAATAGAGAAAAGAAGGACACAGATCTTGAATGCGTTGAATAGCACATTTCAAAGGCCCATAAATCTTTCTGTTATCTTCGACCTAAAACCTAGGAAGATTGACGAGCCATAGGAATGTCTGGGGCGTTTTAATGAAATCTACCGGGGGCAGTCAGGCGATTTGCTGTATCAAACTGGTCAGAATTCCCCTCAATACTGTGCTATGTTAATGCATTGCCTACCACCTTCTGTGGTTACTGCTGTGAAATGTAATAACATGAATTGGACAGAGAACGACCCTTCCCAGATGGCAAGGGCAGTCAGATTTTACTGGAAGGAGGGTGTAGGCCAAGAAGGAGGCTCAGTTACAAAGGTTAAGACTGAGTATGTAATGAAAAAGGATGATCTGCGATCCCAACAAGCGGCAGAAATGGTAGTTTACCAGCAGGAGCTCCAATATAGTGACTTTGGGTGGGTGGATCAGCGAAGAGGAGGATGAGACAACAGTGCTATATTTCTATCACCCCCCAGTGGTGGACGTTAGACATTGAACAGTCACTGCATCACGTTACCCTGGCCTATGACAGAACTGGACGAAACAGGGAGTTGGAGGACAAATACCGGCCATTACTTGAGACCGAATGGCCAGTCAAGGTTACAGCCACAGTCACGGGAAAAGAAGGTACAGCCGATTTTGTTACAATATCACCACATTTATGGCCACAGTCAGCTTCGGTAAGCCCTCATATTACACGTCAGGTCCATGACCAGTACCATGCCAGGGATATGGGGCGAATGGTCAGCATCTTACCGCAGCTCGTCAGAATAGGTATGAGATATACCTTTTGAACAATCCACGTCTGACATTTAAATACTGTACCACTATCAATCCAGCCTGTTTTCTTAGTGGTCCCCCTGTCCATGAAGACGCACCTGGCCACGACTGTTTAGCCTTGATTCAGGAAACTACCACAATAAGGGGCGATTTGAGTGACATTTCGTCAGAACAACCTGACATGATTATGTGTGGTCAAATATCCCATCGGGGTTTAGTTAATGACCTACTGCAGGCCCTCCTTCTGCCAGCGCAGATTTCCGTTATTAAATGCGCTGCCCACACGAATGATACAACCCCAGTTGACGTTGGTAATGAACGAGCAGATTGTGCAGCGCGCACAGCCGCAAAAATTCAGCAAGTGATGGTGCCTAAAATGTTAAGTCAGACTAAACGATCTACTATGAATGTGTTTGCTTCTGACAAGCCAATGCCAACCATCCAAGACGTCATAAGGTTACAGGAGGACGCTCCTGAGAGTGATAAACAAATGTGGAAACGGTTAGGTTGTACATATGATTCTGTTTCCTCTTTATGGACCACGCCTGCACATCAGACTTGTATGTCTGATGTGCTGGCTTTATGGGTCATCGAATGTGTACACTTTGCAACTCATTGTGGGGCTCGGGGGACTAGTGATTTGTTGCTGGACACTTGGTGGCACCCTAAAATGCAGGGGTTGGCCCAAAGTATCAGTAATCGGTGTTTGATTTGTCAGCAATATAACACCGGAAAAGGTATCCCTTGTGGGAAGGGGCAAACCCCGTTGCCCAGTGGTCCCTTTGAGACGCTCCAAATGGATTACATTGAGTTGGAAAGGTGTCAATGTTATAAATATGTTTTGGTCATTGTGGATGTGTTCAGCAGATGGGTTGAGGCGTATCCGACTATCTATAGTAAAGCTGCTACTGTGGTTAAAGTCTTGATGAGGGAAATCATTCCCCGGTACGGTATACCAGCTCAGTTAAGTTCTGATAATGGGCCTCATTTTATTGGACAAATTAACAAGGAGTTTTGCTCCCAGTTGGGCATACGCCAGCAGTTACACTGTGCTTACAGACCGCAGGCAGCCGGGGTGGTTGAGAGACACAATCAGACCCTCAAAACTAAATTGGCTAAATTAAGAGCAGACACGGGACTGACATGGCTTAAGTTGCTCCCCGTTGCCCTCTTCCAGCTGCGGGTTACACCTGCGGGACCAGCCCGGCTCTCTCCCGCCGAGATTCTTTATGGCAGGCCTCTTAGAATTCCTTGGAGCCTGCAGGTTCCCAGACGGGTTCAGTTTCATCAGATGACTGAAGAAATGACCACCTATGTTCTAGCCTTTACGCAAGTGCTCAAGGAACTCCATGGCCCAGTCCGTGCGGCTCACCAGCCATTGCCCCAGTACCTAGCTCACTTTCAGTCCAGCCCGGTAGTTATGTAATGGTCAAAAATTGGACTAGGAAGGGGTCGGAGCCGCGATGGGATGGGCCCTTCCAAGTTCTCCTTACCACCCCCACAGCAGTTAAAGTGGAGGGGCGAAGTGCTTGGGTCCACCTACATCACTGTAAATTGAGTCCATCTCCACTACTGTAAAAGGTCGGATACTAACCTGCCTCCCTTCTCCAGTGCTATTTTACAGGTGTGGAGCATGATGGAGTGGCTACGCATCGTCTGTCTGATATTTGGCCTCACTTCGCTTGGCGTGTTATTGGCGATGGACATGGAAAAGGGGAATATTATGTATCTGTGTAGCCCCAACCAATCTACAAGGATACATCACCTATGCAAAGGTGATGTTCTTCACTGCCCCCATATACGAGGACATGGTATCGACTCATGGAAGGTCATCAAAGTTAAGGAGAATGCGGGAGTCATGAAGCAGCTGCACCGGTCCCGACGATGGGAAGGGAACATTATATGGACATTGCCTTGTTTTTGGAATACATGTAAATTTGATTTTGGATGTGTTAAAAGTGGTACAATAAAGGTAACATCAGGCTGTCAGAAGAGTGTAGGAAGAGACCATGAGAAAGAGAAAGGGACTAGAGAGAGGACGGGGCGTGTGAGAAGGGAAGTACAGCTAGAACGTAGGTTACCGGGAGATGCACTTAAGTTAATTAAAGGCCAAACTGAGGAAAACCCGGGTAGTATGAATCTCTTCTACCAGATTGACCACCGTCTGTATGGCCAGGGACGGGTTGTCTGCTACCCAAACCCCGCAGCGGTGTCTAGGTTATTTTCTGTTTCACCGCTTTGGGGCACTCCCCAAACGGTGGTTCATTGTCAGCGTTCCGAGCCATTGCCCGAGCAAGTCACTCTTCCTTACGATCCGGATTCAGCACCACCGGCTATTTGCCTTCCCCTCCCTCGGGATAATTCCCATTCACAGTACGATAGGCTGCGACGGTGGAGGGCGTACATACCTAGCCACTTCACTCCCAATAGGGATTCCCGGTCGTACGAGAATTGCTTCAGCAGTGAAGGATATGGCTGTTTGCTGGTAGAGGTGGACAGAAATATAACATGTCTGTTTCCCACCTGTACGGACAGGAGGTGCCATATCACCCAGGCGTCTGGCCAATGCGTTTGTTATAGCACCACTTGCGTTCCATTGAACGCTGGCCTCCAGCTTCTTTGTGGCTGGGCGAATGTCTCTCATATCACTGTTGGGAATAGGGCTTTCTGCATTGCTGGGCGGCCCGAATGGGCATTTCAAAATTGGATAAACTGGGCTACTGGGAGGTCCTTACGCAACCGATATGCTGATTGTGATGCTAGTCTCCACACGGAACAAGGATACTACTTTTTATTTAATGGTACGGCGACCAACGTTTTGTCACCCCATTTCCCCGCCGAATTGCATTTGGGACTCTAGTCCCTACCACAGTCCCCTGCCCTTCGGCGTGGAACCTGCATAATCAGTTAGCACGCCGGGCAGTCTCTGCTGAATTTTGCGAGAACTGGAAAAAACCTCAGGTTCTTGCACCCAACCGGGGCCACTCAGCCGGGTGGGGCATTCTGAGCGTATTGACACTGGGAGGTGTGGGGGGTTCCTTGGCTGTTAGTGATCGGAATTTTTTATTTGCGGCCTTACCATCTTGGGAAATGAAACCTTGGGAGCCCTCGGGGCAATAACCAAGGAGTTGTCTCAGCTACGGTTGTTTGCAATGCAGAACCGGTATGCTCTTGACTATCTTCTGGCCCGTGAGGGTGGGGTATGCGCCATAGTACAGGGCAAGTGGATCATGGGTGTTCAGGACTTGACCGCTAACATTACTAAATTTATGGATCGCATACGGGATCACTTGGACGGGATGCAGGATCCTGACTCTTGGGGTAACTGGGGATCTGGAGGATGGAAGGACTGGTTGATAAATATGGCCATGTATCTAGTGGTAGCTATCGGCTGCATCTTTGTGGGCCTGGCCATCCTTAAATGTGTGATGGGTAGAATGCGGTGTGCACTAGATCAGATCACCGCCCCAATCACCGAGAAAAAAAATTTAACTGTTAAAATCCATGAGGGTGAAGCAGATGAAGGGGGGGCTAAGACAGGAATTGGAAATGCAGCGACGGATCTTTTTAGATGAGGGACCGTAGCTATAGATTGGATAGTTCGGTTATCATGGAATGATAAAAGGAGGGAATGACGAATGTGATATAAAATAGTTACTTTAGAGTTACTAGTTAATGTAATGTAGAAATAAGCCACTTTGATTTTTGCAGTTAGGGACAAAGGAATTTGAGACCGCATGGAAAAAGCAGGAAGAGGTGTGTCTATGAGGGTGATGCTTCATTGATAGGGGCCAGAGAAAGGGATTGGAAGTGAGCCAATCAGAATAGATCGAACAGGTCAGGAGGGACCTAGGCTGACCTATGTCCGTCGAGTATGTGAAACTTGATACCATTTGAACTGATTTTGCAGAGATCCCTTTGTCTGTTAGTTCAGTCGTTTTCTGGAGTGTAAGAGGCTGGATGTCCTGTTACATTTCTGTAAGATGATTCAAGCTTGCAAGCTAAATAAATAACTTCTGTTTACGTGCGAATCCGTCTCAACTTTTATTGAGGCCAGACTGACAGTGAAAGAAATTTGGAGATCAACAGGGCCAAGAGGGGACATGTGCTTGGACTGCTCTGGAGTATCATGAGATAGTCGCCCGCATTGTCACGGCCTGTTGCGTCCTCCACAACATCACATAGCAGAGGGGTGAATGGTCGTCGTCGCAGGAGGAATGCCAAACGCCATCCGATGAGGAGGCTATGGGGAGTTTAGGTTGGGCGTGACTCAATCGTAACTGGAATGGACAGGCGGTTCTGCGGACGCAATCGAGACTCCAGCACGGGGCAGCACGGTAGCATTGTGGATAGACCATATGCTTCACAGCTCCAGAGTCCCAGGTTCGATTCCGGCTTGGGTCACTGTCTGTGCGGAGTCTGCACATTCTCCCCGTGTCTGCGTGGGTTTCCTCTGGGTGCTCCGGTTTCCTCCCACAGTCCAAATACGTGCTGGTTAGGTGGATTGGCCATGTTAACTTGCCCAAAGTGTCCAAAATTGCCCTTAGTGTTGGGTGGGGTTACTGGGTTATGGGGATAGAGTGGAGGTGTGGACTTTGGGTAGGGTGCTCTTCCCAAGAGCGGGTGCAGACTAGATGGGCCTAAAGGCCACCTTCTGCACTGTAAATTCCATGAAATATCTAGGATGATATGTTGCCTCCCCGATGCAAGGGTCAATGATGTCTCGGAGCGGCTGCAGAACATTATGGGGGGAGAGGGTTAATAACCATCTGCCGTGGTGCAAATAGGCACCAACGATAGAGGGAAAAAACGGGATGAGGTCCTACAAGCTAAATTCAGGAAATTAGGAGTTAAACTAAAAATGAGGGCCTCAAAGGTAGTAATCTCAGGGTTGCGACCTGTGCCACGAGCTAGTCAGAATAGGAATGTCAGGATAGATAGGATGAATGCATGGCTTGAAAGATGGTGCAAGAGGATGGGACTCAAATTCCTGGGGCATTGGAAACGATGGACCAGGACAAGCCTGAAGGTCTGCACCTGGACAGGGCTGGAACCGATGTCCTTGGCGGGGGGGGGGGGGGGGGGTGCATTTTCTAGTGCTGTGGGGGGGGGGGGGGGTTAGCTACTGTGGCAGGCGATTGGAACCGATTCAGGAAGCCGATGGAAGTAAAACGGGGCCAGAAACCAAAAGCAGTAAGGGGGAAAGTATAAGGCAGAGAAGCCACAGTAAAAAATTACAAAGGCCCACAGTACGTGATGAGGAGAGTTTGAATTGAGAGGTGACCAATGCAGGCTTGAGTGTGTTGTTCCTAAATGCGTGCAGTGTACCGAACAATTTAAATTAGATTATTGCGCAAATTGAAATTGGCCGGAACGATGTTTTTGGGGTCACAGAAACGTGACTGCAAGGGCATCAGGTCTAGGATCTAAATATCCAAGGATATGTGTTCTATCGAAAGGTCAAGCAGCTGGGATAAGGGTCGGGCTTGCATTAGTAGAAAGGAATTAAGTAAAATCGATACCAAGGAGCGATATAGGATCAGAAGGCATAGAATCTCTATGGGTAGAGTTGAGGAAACGCAAAAGTAAAAAGGCGCTGATGGGAGTCATCTACAGGCCCGCAAGCAGTAGTCAAGATGTGAGGCAGAAAATAAATCAGGAGATCGAAAAGGCAGATAAAAAAGGCAATATTACAATAATCATCGGGGACTTCAATATGCAGGTGGGCTGAGAAAATCGGGTTGGTTGTGGAAGCCAAGAAAAGGAATTTCTGGAAAGTCTAAGAGATGATTTTGTGGAGCAGATTGTGACAGAGCCTACTAAGGAACAGGCAATTCTGGATTTGGTTATGTGTAATGAGGCTGACTTGATTAGTGAACTTAATGTGCAGGAACCCTTGGGGAGCAGTGACGACAATGTGATCGAATTTACCCTGCAGTTTGAGAGGGAGAAGCTGGAATCAGACAAAGGAAGTTCGGGAATGCATCAAAGCAAAAGAGAAAGCCTATAATGTGGCAAAGAGTAGTGGGAAGTCAGAAGATTGGGAAGGCTACAAAAACAAACAGAGGATAACAAAGAGAGAGATAAGGAAAGAGAGGATCATATTTGAAGGTAGGCTAGCCAGTAACATTAGGAATGATAGGAAAAGTTTCTTTAAATACATTAAAAACAAACGGGAGGCAAAAGTTGACATTGGGCCGCTCCAAAATGACGCTGGTAATTTTGTGATGGGAGACAAGGAAATAGCTGAGGAACTGAATAAGTACTTTGCGTCAGTCTTCACAGTAGAAGACATGAGTAATATCCCAACAATTCCGGAGAGTCAGGGGACAGAGTTGAATATGGTAGCCATCACAAAGGAGAAAGTGCAAGAGAAAATAAGAGGTCTAAAAATTGATAAATCTCCGGGTCCAGATGGGCTACATCCTAGAGTTCAAAAGGAGATAGCTGAGGAAATAGTGGAGGCGTTAGTTATGATCTTTCAAAAGTCACTGGAGTCAGGGAAAGTACCAGAGGATTGGAAAATCGTTGTTGTAACCCCCCTGTTCAAGAAGTGAACAAGGAAAAAGATGGAAAATTATAGGCCAATTAGCCTAACCTCGGTTGTTGGCAAGATTATAGAATCCATTGTTAAGGATGAGATTTCTAAATTCTTGGAAGTACAGGGTCGGATTAGGACAAGTCAGCATGGATTTAGTAAGGGGAGGTCGTGCCTGACAAACCTGTTCGAGTTCTTTGAAGAGATAACAAATAGGTTAGACCAAGGAGAGCCAATGGATTTTATCTATCTTGACTTTCAAAAGGCCTTTGATAAGGTGCCTCACCGGAGACTGCTGAGTAAAATAAGGGCCCATGGTATTCGAGGCAAGGTACTTACATGGATTGACGATTGGCTGTAAGGCAGAAGGCAGAGAGTTGGGATAAAAGGTTCTTTTTCGGAATGGCAACCGGTGACGAGTGGTGTCCCGCAGGGTTCAGTGTTGGGGCCACAGCTGTTCTCTTTATATGTTAACGATCTAGATGACGGGACTGAGGGCATTCTGGCTAAGTTTACCGATGATCCAAAGATAGGTGGAGGGGCAGGTAGTATGGAGGAGGTGGGGAGGCTGCAGAATGATTTAGACAGTTTATGAGAGTGGTCCAAGAAATGGCTGATGAAATTCAACTTGGGCAAGTGCGAGGTCTTGCACTTTGGAAAAAAGAATAGAGGCGTGGACTATTTTCCAAACGGTGACAACATTCATAATGCTGAAGTGCAAAGGGACTTGGGAGCCCTCGTCCAGGATGCTCTAAAGGTAAACTTGCAGGTTGAGTCCGTAATTAAGAAAGCAAATACAATGTTGTCATTCATCTCAAGAGGCTTGGAATATAAATACAGGGATGTAACTTCTGAAGATTTATAAAGCATTAGTTAGGCCCCATTTAGAATACTGTGAGCAATTTTGGGCCCCACACCTCAGGAAGGACATACTGGCACTGGAGCGGGTCCAGCGGAGATTCACACGGATGTTCCCAGGAATGGTAGGCCTAACATACTATGAACGTCTGAGGATCCTGGGATTATATTCATTGGAGTTTAGGAGGTTGAGGGGAGATCTAATAGAAACTTATAAGATAATGAATGGCTTAGATAGGGTGGATGTAGGGAAGTTGTTTCCATTAGCAGCGGAGACTAGGACCCGGGGGCAGCCTTAGAATAAAAGGGAGTCACTTTAGAACAGAGATGAGGAGAAATGTCTTCAGCCAGAGAGTGGTGGATCTGTGGAATTCATTGCCACAGAGGGCGGTGGAGGCCGGGACGTTGAGTGTCTTTAAGACAGAAGTTGATAAATTCTTGATTTCTCGAGGAATTAAGGGCTACAGAGAGAGAGCGGGTAAATGGAGTTGAAATCAGCCATGATTGAATGGTGTAGTGGACTCGATGGGCCGAATGGCCTTATTCCGCTCCTATGTCTTATGGTCTTATGGTAACGGTATTACAATTAAATAAGGGTAACTACAAAGTCATGTGCGAGGAGCTGTCCAGAGTTGATTGTAAAAGGCGCCCAGCAGGGAAGCCAGTGGAACAGCAATGGCAGTAGTTTCGGGGAGTTACTAGGAAGACACAACAGAAATTCATCCCAAGGAGGAGGAAACATGCTGAGTGGAAGACAAGTCATCCATGGCTGAAGAGGGATGTCAGGGACAGCATAAAGGCTAAAGAATAAGCATACAAAGTGGCGAGCATTAGTGGAAATCCAGAGGATTGGGAAGCCTTTAAAATCGAGCAGAGGACAAGTAAAAAAGCAATAAGGGCGATAAGATGAAGAATGAGTGCAAACTTGTTAGTAATATAAAGGAAGACAGGAAGAGATTTTTGCAAAATGTAAAAGGTAAGAGAGAGGCAAAAATAGGCATTCGATCATTAGAAAATGTGGCTGGAGAAGTAATAATAGGAAACAAAGAAATGGCAGACGAACTGAATAGTTACTTTGCATCAGCCTTCACGGTGGAATTCACCAGTGGGAGGCCAGAGCTCCAGGAGCACCGGGGGGCAGAGGGGAATGCAGTGGCCATTACTAAGGTGAAGGCTCTGGGGATGCTGAAAATGTCTGAAGGTGGATAAGTAACCTAGACTGGATGAACTACATCCCAGTGTCCGAAAAGAGGTAGCTGAGGAAATTGTGGAGGCATCAGTGATGACTTAATGTAACATCACTGTTTAAGAAGGGAGGGAAGCAGAAGACAGGAAATTATAGGCCGGTTAGCCTGCCTTCGGCCATTGGTAGGATTCTAGAGTCTGTTATTAAAGATGAGATCGCGAAGCACTTGGAAGTGCATGGTAAAATAGGACATCACCAGCATGGATTTGTCAAAGGGAGGTCGTGTCTGATAAATCTGTTAGGGTTCTTTGAGGAGGTAACAAGAAGGATTGACAAAGGACAACCAGTGGACGTGATTTATTTAGATTTCCAGAAGGCATTTCACAATGTGCCGCATAGGAAATTGTTAAATAAGTTAAGAGGCATTGGAGTTCAGGGTATGATCCTGGCATGGATAGAGGATTGACTGACTGGCATGAGGCCGAGAGTGGGGATAAAGGGGTATTTTTCAGGATGGCAGCCAATGACTAGTGGTGTGCGTCAGGGTTCTGTGCGGGGCCCACAACGCTTTATTACACAGATCAATGATCTGGGAGAAGGTACTGAAGGCACTGTTGCCAGGTTTTCAGATGATACAAAGATCACTCGAGGGACGTTTGTTTTTGAGGTTGCAAGGGGGCTTCAGATGGACTTGGCAAGCTAGGAGAGTGGGAAATGAAGTGGCAAATGAAATATAATATGGAAAAGTGTCAGGTTATGCACATTGGAAGGAGGAATTTAGGCATAGACTATTGTCGAAATGAGAAAATTCTAAGGAAAGCAGAAGCGCAAAGGCACTTGGGAGTACTTGTTCACGATTCTCTTAAGATCAATGTGCAGGTTCAGTTGGCAGTTACGAAGGCAAATGCACAATTCTCTGAAGATTAATGTGCAGGTTCAGTTGGCAGTTACGAAGGCAAATGCAATGTTAGCATTCATGTCAAGAAGGCTAGAATACACGACCTAGGATGCACTTCTAAGGCTGTATAAGGCTCTGATAGACCCCATTTGGAGTATTGTGAGCAGTTTAGGAAGGCCCGTCTCTTAGGAAGGTTGTGCTGGCCTTGGATAGGGTCCAAGGGAGGTTCCCAAAAGTGATCTCTGGGATGAAGAACTTGGCGTATGAGGAACGTTTGAGGACTCTGGGTCTGTACTCTTTGCAGTTTAGAATGATGAGAGGGGATCTTATTGAAACCTACAAGATATTGCGAGGCATGGATCGATGGACGTGGAGAGGATGTTTCCACTTGTAGGAAAAAGAGGACGCCATATCAGACTAAAGGGACCATCCTTTAGAACGGAAATGAGGAGGATTTTTTTCAGCCAGAAGGAGGTAAATCTGTGGAACTCTTTGCCGCAGAAAGCTGTGGAGGCCAATTCACTGAGTTTCTTTAACGCAGAGATAGATAGGTTCTTGATTAATAAGCGCATCAGGGATCATGGGGAAAAAGCAGGAGAATGGGAATGAGAAACTATCACCCATACTTGAATTGCGGAGCAGACTCTATGGGCCAAGTTGCCTAATTCTGCTCCTATGTCTTATGGTCTTATGGACATGGAGCCAGGCAGGCACAGAAGGCAGCACGACGTGTGTTCCAGGGCCAACACGCAGGTTCACCAACTGGGGGTGGAGGGGTACTGGCCAGGGGCATGGCCAACGCATCCCAACTATACAGTCCCTCACTCCCTCCACCCCTCCCCCCTACACCCCCCCCCCCATCTGCAACTCCCTCCTTGATTATATACCTGCCCCACGAGAGGCAGTGGGCCCTGGGTTAGCAGTAACATGGGATCTGGTCCATGGTTTGGAGTATGACGACAAACAGCTTTTCGATGACCGCTGAGGCTCCGCATAATATGATGACATCTGGCCCCTGCACAGGGTAGCACTTCCCACCTTTCAGCTGGCTGATCGCTGCATGCGAGCTGGCTCTTCAATCACGCGTTGACAACGAATCTCTGGGGTGGCAGTGGTGGGGGCGGCCGTGCGGGAGGTGGGAGAGTGGGTTTGCGGAGCCCAGGCCACCCACTGGAACCACACATTCCGTCACTCCAACGTCCGCTGTAATGGTGGCAACCGATGATCAAAGTGAATGAATATAGACAGATTTGTCCCCTAGCAGCTACAACTAAATAGTGCAATTCAACCGTGCCAACCTAATTCGTGTCTAATGTCCTGGCAGTACGAGCCCCAATGCTACATCTATGTGGATCCCCAGATGATGAGCAGGCTTTATTCCTGCCCTGCGATCTGGGTCCCCATTGGTGAGTGCCTTCTCGGGTGACAGGGCCTGGATCTGAGCGGCTGCTGCTAAGGTGTCCCGGGAGACGTGGTGCGACTCTGTTCTACCCGTTGCCCACTAGATGCACCAGGGACACGGGGGGGGGGGGGAAGGGGGGCGGGGGAGAGTCCGATTTGTTTCGGTGTTCTGGCACCTCCCTTGCAGGTGTCATCAACGTCCCACCACCAAACCCCGCACGGGAGCATCTGCCCAGGCGACCCCCAATCGTCCGTCATTCCCCTTCCCACTTCAACACTCCCACCAACTACCACTTCAACCCTTCCTCCACCCAAATTCTCCATTCAGACGCGCTCCCACAGCTATAAACCATGCGTATGGCCTATTTTCTAAATGGGGAAATACTACGGAAAGCACAAGCACAAAGGGACTTGGGAATACTTGTTCACGGTTCTCTTAAGCTCTCGCTGTGTCTCCTCACGAAAAGCTCACACACAATCGGCGGGAGACGGCCCGCGTTGGACTTGAGACCCCTCACCACCTATGAGGAGCGTGACCGGGCAGTGGTGATGTGGCTGAGGACAGGCGGTCTCTAGCGCAGACGCTGGCAGATGCCACCGAGGTGAGGGACCACATGGCTCCAGCCGGAGTACCTGTCAACAGTGAGTAATGATTGCCTCACAGATTGATCCATCACTCCCACTAACCACATGTCCATTGTCCGCAGGATCTCCAGCTGACGGCGCCGACTGACGCGGTGCTGGCCGCTCTCCTGACTCCGAGGAACACACCCGTGGGTGAGCTCTGAAGATGCAGCCGTTATAGCAGCGGCACCGCTGTCATCCCCACGACTGCAGATACAGACACCTCGGTGGGAACTGTTAGTGGTCAGGCGTCTGGAGAAAAATCTGGTGAGCACCACGCTACTGCTAATGCAATCTAGTGGAGGCATGAACCCCCAGACGAGACAATAGTTGGAGGCCTGCTGGACGCCTGAACCCAGATGGGTCCCAGCCTGACTTTGAGCTTCTGGAGCAGAGGTAGCCGAGGCTGATGGCGATCATAGGGAACAACATGTATATTCAGTGGGAGAAGATGGCGTCACTCCAGCAGATCGAAAACCGACTGGAGGCGTGCCAGAGGCTATGGGCGCAGGAGGTGCGCTGGCAATGAGTGTCACTGAGGCCAACACTGGTGGGTGTCGACCACAGTGGAGATGCTGGTGCACAACGTCGGCACGGTGAGTGAAGGTGTCCAAGGCGTCACCCAGTTGGTGACAGCCATGGCTGAGGGTCTTGGCTGTATGTCTGCCTCACTAGGGGATGTCACGAGAACCAGACCGACCTTGATGAGGTTCTGAGGGACATGGCCTGCTCTGAAATGGGAATGGCCAAGGCGCTGCGGAGCTTGTCCCAGTCGCAGCTGGGCATGGTTGAGAGCATTGCCCAGACACTGGGGAACGTGTGTCTGCCTCTGAGGAGCATCGCTGAGGGCGTCTACACGATGTTGCCGACCACGGAGAACCACCAGTCCTTGCAGAGCCAGATGATGCAGGGGCAGCTGAGGCACGAACCAGCTCCGTCCCAAGGTGAACCTCAGGAACCTATGGGCAGCGACCGGGGGGAGGGGACGCTGTATGCCAAGCATAGCCCGTCCCATGGGATGGAGATGATGGCCATCAGATCTCCCGAATTCCACCTCCCTGATGAGACTGCTCTACATGTGCCGCCGAAAAGTCAGCCGGAGCGAGAGCCTCCAGAGGCATCGACGGCCACTGGACGAGGTAAGCAGCTGGCTGCCTCCTCATTAAATGTGCATCCTGGGGACACACCTAGGCGTAGTGGTAGAGGTCGGAGGGCCGTGCACGTTTTGCATCACTGAGGGCACCGGGGTCGGGGAGAAGTTATGTAGGGGATAGGGACGGATGGGTTTAGTGGTTCACGGGGTTGGGGGCCGCACTACAGGGAATGGGTCAATGTACAACACATTAAACAACTTTTTGCACACAAATTATGATGCCTCTGGTACTTTGTTCCACAATGCGGGTTGACACCCGGACCCTTTCTCTATCTTTCCAGGCATCCCCCCACCCCCACCCCCATCCCACCCCATCACATGTTGCATTCTCCCACCCTGCGGTCGTGGGCATGTCCCTCCATCTGTGTCCCATCTCCTGGGTGTTCGGATGTTGGCTGCTGCATGTGGGATTTTCAATCCCAAATCGTTTGCAGACATCAAGGTGTGATTCTCACATGCTCTATGGCCCTACTACCCACGGAAATCCACTTGCCGTGTGTCAAATGCTTCCTTCACCACGATTGCCAGTTCCGTATTAGGGATAGTCTTCAGCCGCACAGGCAGGGGCCGCAGCAGTCGGTGGGCGTTGTGGGTGATAGGAGTAGTAGACGGGCAGGGATAAGGGTTGCTCGTGAGAACGAAGGGTTGGCATGGTAATGCCATGAGCTGTTGCCCCCTAGCGCCTCCCTTCCCACATTATCAGTCCGGCCAGCCCCTGTGCAGGGTCCCTCGCTCCCCGCCGAGCATTGCGGTGTCAAACCCAACGTCCCTGGTCTCTTTGCGTGTGAGCAACGATTGCTACTCCCCTTCTCAGCTGCCCACGAAGCCTTTCCACCAGGTTCACATTTGTCAAAAATGAGTACTAATCGGTGCTAATGTGACCTCTGCTGGGGAGGCGGGACAAGAACAGGAGATCATTGGATGACGATCGCTCTTCTTATATGTATGGAAATGGGCTCAAGTGGATATAATTAGTTTCTCGCCACGCTTTGGCGGCATTCCAATTTCGCCGACGGGAGCAAGCTGATTTAATCGCACACGGCTTGGCGCCGAGCGCGGTTTCACTTTTTGGGTTCTCCGCTACTTTGCGGCCCGTTACGTTTAAGCACAAGTATAACGAGGCCGGAAGAGGTGGGATTCTCCAGCCACGTTCACCAACTACCAAAGAGTTCCGCTGGAAGTCAATCGAGTTCTCCATTGTCGGCCTCTTGCCCGTGGCGTTCTTGGGCCGGGCGGGGCTGAAGAATCCATCCCTGAGTCTCATAAACGGAGACTTTGGCCCTTGTTTTTCACTGATAAACGATTATTTATATTTTCGCTGCACCGGTGGCCAGCCTCTAATCAACTCCCTAATTTGCTTTATTTTTTGATCTTATATTTCCCCAATTCCTAATGGGCATTATGTATGCTTGTGTACGTAAATGGTTAGCTGTATGAAATTAACAGACTATTGGAAAAGATGACGCGTTTGTTTGAGCAGAGACCAAATGGAACTCATCGCTTTATCTGTTCTCATCATCTGAGTGGCAGGATATGATACCACATGTTATAATCTAATATGACTGAAAGAGTACCTGATAGAGATGAGATGGGATACTATAAGAATTTAGATCAAGAACAGCAGCCGCATGATTTACCAATGTGTTTGAAGGGCAAATAATGATAGCACATACCTTTCTCTTTTTCCTGCAATGTTTCATCTGGGAGGGAGAAAAATGCTGATCTCAATCTTAGTTTGGAAAATACTCCAACCGATGTGGCATCAATGTTGCGCAATTCATACATTTTTCATGTTTAATTTCGGTGCATGTTTCTCGTTTAACAACTAGTTTTACCATTATTCAGTAAGGTACTTGACCATTTAATCATTTGTAATCAACGACAATACGGCATAATGAAACTTAATAGACACACAATGAAAAGAGGGCATCAACGTCAGCGTCACGAACGTATGATTAGAGGGATATGACATAAAATTAATCAAAACATAAAGAACAAAGAATAAAACCATAATTCAGAAAATGTGTGACACTGCCACATCTCTAAACATAAACAACCGGAGATTCAATGAGCATGGCTTGGCTTTCTGAGGCAGTGCACAAAGAAGCTCGAACCTTTGCGACAATTAGAAAACCGCAGCGAATATCACAGCAATAAAGATTAGGGGCTGGTTTCTCAGTCGGCAAATGCTGGAAAGAGAACAGATTCTGGCGCATAACCTGTTTTAATGCCGAAATCGTGTCGGGCGTCGGGATCATGCAGTATTGCAATTCTCTGGTGCCTCTACAGCGGCATAAATGCGTTCCACTCCACCATACAGTAAACACCGTTGGCATATCGTAAGCTGAATTCTTTGGTTTGGGGACTAAGTCCGCAGCCGCCACACGAGAATCACCGACAGTGGAACCACACGAGTGCCACGCTGTGGGGGATTCGGTTTGTCAGGGACGGATCATTGCGGGGCAACCTGAGGCGCTGGATGCTCGGCACGGCAGCAAGAGCCGCTCCCACGTCAACGTGGGGACACCCCCCCCCCCCAATTCGGAGAATCAAGCCCGGTATTCTTGGGGGCCTCCGAGATCTCGCCGCCACGGTGGGGAATTACCTATTCCGATCTCAAGTTATGCTTTCAAAGATCGGGAAACAGAGGCCGTTACTGATGGGCGACAGAGAGTTGGTAGGCCATGCAATGGAGAAGCCCTGGGCTGCCGGTCCTTACAATGGCTGGGCGTGCTGATGGGGGGAGCGTCTGCCAGGCACGGGGACTCGGGGAGCTGGGGGTTCTAACCGTGGGCCCGGTTGACCCCGGTACCCCCACAGGACTGGGGCGGTGTTCAAGCATGGACTGCCATTGCAGCAGCCTGCAAGGCAGCCAGCTTTCTGCACATCGCACAGACCACGAATTGTGGTTCGTGATTCTGCAGAGTCCAAGAAGCAGTACGGTTGCCCCCTCTCCAACATCCCGCATCCCTATTCCAATTCTCCAACACACCACCACCCGCATACCAGCCTGCATATTGCACCTCACCACACCAGTACCCGAGGCCTCACACTCCATCACTGTACCACTGCGCCCTAGCCCCCACTCTTCAACAACCATCCCCCACTCCAGCCTCCTCTCTACAGCCAAACACACAAACTACACCCACCACCCCACCACACCCGTACTACACCCAAACCAACCACTAAAACACATTCCAAACCGGATGTCACCTGCTGGTAGTGTATCACGGAGCGCACCTCATGACAACGCCCATTGTTGCCCCTCCAGAGTTGCGTCAGACGTGGACCACGGAGCGCAACCCTGGGAAGGGCAGTGCCAGCGAACGGTACCCGGTATTCGGGACGGGCCCTGGGGCTGGATTCATTCTCGGTGCCAGGCACATACGAGCCCAAGGATGAAGAGATGGGCTTGGAGAGGGGGGGGGGGGGTATCTGGATGTAGGATCAGCAGTTCCAGCCAGGTTTACTGCGTAGCCCGTTGCTCCTGCTTGAGCACGAATACGCATCATGCTAACATGTCTGTCTTTCCTAATCTGCAGACAATGGACGTTGGACTTGAACCAGCAAAGCTGGCCTTTCTCCGATTCGCTGCAGTCCTAGGGGTCCCACTGGCACTCTGCTAGCTGCAGCTGGTTCAGGAGGAGGATTCTGCAGAAACAGAGCTTGCCGCAGAGGTACAATTGGCATCCAGAGAGGGCAGAGAGCTGGCCACGAATAGGCTGAGCACGACGTGAAATGCTGGCACCCCATGAGTCCTCGTGTGTAGCGTCAACGCCTGTCCTTCGAGGGTCAGCCAGGGCGGACATACCGTCACAGACTCCAGCTGACAAGGGGAATAGTGCAACATTTCTGCTGGATCATGTTGCACCTGGTACCGCAGGGGATGGGAAAGAACCTGCACTCCCGGTGGCAGCCCAGGGGTCGGTCACCCTGAGCGTCTATGCCACAGGGACCAGCCTTGTGATGCGTGTGGACCTGTCCGTGATCTCGCAAATCTCAGTGCACATGTTCATCTGGGCCATCGTGGAAAATAAAACCTGATCTTCTTTGCAAAGTTTACTCTTGGCAACTAATACGGATTAGTATCACAATGCTTACCTGATTTCTTTAAAGCTTCTTGACTGTGGGAAAATTCTGGATCGTGATAGCAATGCAAAATATGTTTTGTTCAGAGTGTTTACAGGTGCCAGATTAATAGTCAGTGTATCATAGATGTATTATGACAGATTGAGTGTTTATTCGAAACAATGGCTTTACATGCACTCTGTCTATTCGAATCAAAGTAATCCAATGTCACTTCTCTAATCCTGTCGACATATAATTTAAATGTCTCCACTGGCCCATCGAATATAATTTTGAAACAGTACACTGCCCCGATTGCAGCACTAAACCAATTATATAAATGTATGGTCTACATTTTCATTAAGACATAGAAACATAGAAAATAGGAGCGGGTGAAGATGACCTCTTTGACCCCTGGAGCCTTCTTCATAATTTATTCTGGTCATGGCTGTTCATCAACCTCAATAGCTGGGTCTCGCTTTCTCCCCAAATACTTTAATTCCTTCCACCACAATAGCCATATCTACCTCCGTGGGAAACAGATTTGCCCCCAACGAAGTCCTGTTGTGGCGAATTCCACAGTCATCGCAAATGTTGCATGAGTAAATACCACCTCATCCCAGTCGTAGACCTGTCAATCTTAGACTCTGGCCAGCATTCTACAGTCGTTTGGATTACAATTTTCAGCCCCCAGCGCACATCCATCAAACTGTTTTGCAGCGGCATGAGATGGTTACAATGGGAATTGAAAAACAGCGGTAAAATAGAATCGGACTGCCAGCGAACGGAACACGCGGAGAAACACGCAGCCAATGGGCGGGAGAATTCCACACTCTGACCACTTTTTCTGAACCATCCAACATTCGGGGCATCGTTCCAGCATTGACCCTGTATAGTTCCACTAGAATTGTGTTGATTTCCATGAGAATCCCCCTCATTCTCCACAAATTCAGCAGATATAATCCTAACCGTCTCAGTCTCTTGCCGGGAATAGTCTGGTTCCCCAGCCATCTTCCATTCATTGGTGGGGAGATTTATACTCCTGCGAATTGTCAATGGCAATTCCTGCTGAAGCCACACCCTACCGCCAACCCGATAGCAAATGTCAATCGCTAGAGCTGTAGAATTCCATCCGCTCGCGTATTCCAGTTCTGCCAAGACATGAATGGATTTGCTGCACCTTCGGTGGACACCCTCTATAGGAATATTACGTTCCACATTTTTTTATTTTTCATAATTAAGGGCAAATATTAGCGTGGCTAACCACCCTCCCCTGCAAATCCAAGGGTTGTGGGGCTAAGACTCATGCAGATACGAATGGACTGTGCAAACTCTACAGTGACCTGGGCCTGGGATCGAGCCCGGTTCCTCGGTACCGTGAGCAGCAGCGGTAACCACTATGCCACAATGCCGACACCTTCCCCATTTAAAGGGCCGAATTCGCCTCTCTCCCTGCCACTTATTTCTTGCCATTGTACCATGCTCCGATGCCGCGATCGATGGGATTTCCCGTTCAATCCATACAAAGTCACTGCAAAATCCGTAGAACAGAAGGAGACTTAGTGTGGGATTCTGTGGTCCCACAGCACACTGGGCTCTTGGCAGCACACCATTCAGTAGTGGCGGAATTCACTGCATCCGCCATATGGTAATGCGATTTCTCATTGAAGCCTCGCCACCCTACTGGGAAATTCGCGAGCAGGAAAAATAGAATCGGAACCACCCGAGACATTGAACGTGTGTCAGAAAACATTTGTCGGAATTCTCCGATTGACGGGATTCTGTTTTCCGCTGGCAGCGTACTACTGTAATCAGGTTTTGCGGTGGTAGGGGTGGTTTCAATGGGGAATCCATCTTGCAAGATGAACCCCGCCGCCAGCGAACTCGGAACACCGAGAAACACGTGACTGGAGACCGCGTGACTGCAGATCCGCAGAACCTAGCCTTTCTCATCGTGTCGTCTCAACACCCCCTCCCCTCCTGCATAATCTTTTATGCCTGTGACCTCGTTTTAACACAAGAACTAAACACATTGAATGGTCTGTTTGCAATTATTCTGCAGCTGGGTTTCGCCCAGCTGTTCATATGCAATGGGCATCGCTACCAGTGGTGACCAAGCTTTGCCATTCCCTGGAATAAGAATTGATTACCTGCAATGGGAAATGCTTCGACTACTCCTAAAACCACTTCTCCTGCTTTGAAGCTACTCATTCATTTTATTTTCACCTCAAGGAAATGTTCTTGTTTCGCCTAAAATACTATTGGGCGGTACCTCTTCATGTTGGCCAAAACACATATCCTCATGCCAAAACATTACGTATTGACTCGTTCCTGTATTTCTGGCGGGGGGGGGGTGGATTTTAACATTCCATTGTGGGCACATGAAAGTAATATTCCTTCACATATAAAATTGCGAAAAACATCACCCAACTGTTGCTCAGTCTTCCCCTGCATATCATGTGGACACGTTTTCACCACCATTGTATGCTCTGTTCGTGTTAGCACTCTTGTTCGCAAACCTCTGATTAATAGTTTTTTCAGAGATTTAAAAGTCCACCTAGATTTTATTTTTTACGCCCTGCATAATTATGTAGTTTGATAAATTATACCTTCTTACTTTCCACATATCTCTCTGTCTCGTAACTTCCCAATTTTCTATCTCAGGTATAAAGATGTGTCGCAAAAACAACTTTGACCTAAATGCCAACTCAGTGGTCAGCATGATCCGCGGCTTATTGTGTAGTTTTTACGGTTGGTTCTTCCACAAGAGTGCTTATCACTGCAGGTGATAAATCATTAATTTATTCCAACAGATTTTTTTTTGAACGGTCTGATCGATTTCTTCTATTTTTAGTGCTCTCACCCATGTCCCATGTGTCAACGTTACTTTGTTGACCCTTCCAAATTCAATATAAGTCTGTCCAGACTGGTTTCTTATATTATTGAACCTCCTTCGGTAAGTCTGCGGTAGTAATCCATAAACAGTTTATATTCTGTATCGTACTCCTCTGTCGTTTCACTGACAAAGTCGCATAAGCCGCACTCAATCCTACCGACAAGCTTGAGCGGGAAGAGTGGTGTGCAAATGCGCTCTTTCTGTCCGGCTGCTTTATCAATAGAATTAAAATATGTCTCGATGGACCAGAGGGGTACCAATATCCTGGGGGGGGGGGGGGGGTGCTAATGCACTTCGGCAGGGTTTAAACTAGTTCAGCAGGGGCTTGTGAACCGGAATTGTGGCTCCAGTATACAGAAGGTTTAGAGCAGTGAGATCATGAGAAAGGTTTCAACGTTGCAGGAGTGTACCGGCAGGCAGGAAGGTGGGTTAAAGTGTGATTTCTTCAATGCCAGGAGCATCCGGAATAAGGTGGGTGAACTTGCGGCATGGGTTCGTACCTGGGACTTCGATGTTGTGGCCATTTCGGAGACATGCATAGAGCAGGGACAGGAATGGTTGTTGCAGGTGCCGGGGTTAAGATATTTCAGTAAGCTCAAGGAAGGTGGTAAAAGAGGGGGAAGGGTGGCATTGTTAGTCAAGGACAGTATTACGGTGGCAGAAAGGACGTTTGATGAGGACTCGTCTGCTGAGGTAGTGTGGGCTGAGGTTACAAACAGGAAAGGAGAAGTCACGCTGTTAGGGGTTTTCTATAGGCCTCCGAAAAGTTCCAGAGAAGTAGAGGATAGGATTGCAAAGATGATTCTGGACAGAAGCGAAAGCAACAGGTAGTTGTTATGTCGGACTTTAACTTTCCAAATATTCACTGGAAACGCTATAATTCGAGTACTTTAGATGGGTCCGTTTCTTGTCCAATGTGTGCAGGAGAGTTTCCTGACACAGTATGTAGATAGGCCAACGAGAGGCGAGGCTATATTGGATTTGGTACTGGGTAATGAACCAGGACAGGTGTTAGATTTGGAGGTAGGTGAGCACTTTGGTGAGAGTGACCACAATTCGATTACGTTTACTTTAATGATGGAAAGGGATAGGTATATACCGCAGGGCAAGAGTTATATCTGGCGGAAAGGCAATTATGATGCGATGAGGCAAGACTTAGGATGCATCGGATGGAGAGGAAAACTGCACGGGATGGGCACAGTGGAAATTGTTCAAGGAACAGCTACTGCGTGTCCTTGATAAGTATGTACCTGTCTGGCAGGGAGGAAGTGGCCGAGCAAGGGAACCGTGGTTGACTAAAGTAGTCGGAACACTTGTCAAGAGGAAGAAGGAGGCTTATGTAAACATGAGACATGACGGTTCGGTTAGGGCGCTCAAGAGTTACAAGTTTGCTAGGAAGGACCTAATGAGAGATCTAAGAAGAGCCAGGAGGGGACCTGAGAAGTCGTTGGCAGGTAGGATCAAGGATAACCCGAAATATTTCTATAGATATGTCAGGAACAAACGAATGACTAGGGTAAGAGTAGGGCCAGTCAAGGACAGTAGTGGGAAGTTGTTAGCTACCTTCTCAAAAGAAATTAAAAAGGCTGCCACCTCCTTCTCATCAAACCTTGGCAATGCTTGGACATATTTAAATAGATCCCAACCAAGCCTTCAACTATGACGCTCTTTCTCACTATCCTCATCACTATCGCCCAACTGTACATTTCCCATTACGTCTGCCAATTTTAACTGACTATTATGTTTCACAGCCATTTTATGAAGTTCAAACTCTCTCTTCAAAATTATCTATAGATATGTCAGGAATAAACGAATGATTAGGGTAAGATTAGAGCCAGTCAAAGACAGTAGTGAGAAGTTGTGCTTGGAGTCCGAGGAGATAGGAGAGGTGCTAAATGAATATTTTTCGTCAGTATTCACACAGGAAAAAGACAATGTTGTCGAGGAGAATACTGAGAATTAGGCGACTAGACTAGAAGGGCTTGAGGTTCATAAGGAGGAGGCGTTTTCAATTCTTAAAAGTGTGAAAATAGATAAGTCCCCTGGGCCAGATGGGATTTATCCTCGGATTCTCTGGGAAGCTAGGGAGGAGATTTCTGAGCCTCTGGCTTTGATCTTTAAGTCATATTTGTCTACAGGAATAGTGCCAGAAGACTGGAGGATAGCAAATGTTGTCCCCTTGTTCAAGAAGGGGAGGAGAGACAGCCCAGATAACTATAGACCAGTGAGGCTTACGTCTGACGTGGGCAAAATCTTGGAAAGGTTCATAAGAGATAGGATGTATAATCATCTGGAAAGGAATAATTTGATTACAGATAGCCAACACGGTTTTGTGAAGGGTAGGTCGTGCCTCGCAAACATTATGAAGTTCTTTGAGAAGGTGACCAAACAGGTGGATGAGAGTAAAGCAGTTGATGTGGTGTATATGGATTTCAGTAAAGCGTTTGATAAGGTTCCCCACGGTACGCTACTACAGAAAATAAGGAGGCATGGGATTCAGGGTGATTTAGCGGTTTGGATCAGAAATTGGCTAGATTGAAGAAATCAAAGGGTGTTGGTTGATGGGAAATGTTCAGACTGGAGTCCAGTTACTAGTGATGTACGAGAAGGATCTGTTTTCGAACCACTGCTATTTGTCATTTTTATAAATGACCTGGAGGAGTGCGTAGACGAATGGGTGAGTAAATTTGCAGATGCCACTAAAGTCGGTGGAGTTGTGGACAGTGCGGAAGGATGTTACAAGTTACAAAGGGACATAGACACGCTGCAGCGCTGTGCTGAGAGGTGGCAAATAGAGTCGAATGCAGAAAAGAGTGAGGTGATTCATTATGGAAGGAATAACAGGAAGACAGAGTACTGCGCTAATGGTAAGATCCTTGGCAGTGTTGATGAGCAGAGAGATCTAGGTGACCATGTACATAGATCCCTGAAAGTTGACATCCCAGTTTGAGAGGGTTCTTAAGAAGGCGGACGGTGTGTTTACTTTTATTGGTAGAGGGATAGAGTTTCGGAGCCATGAGGTCATGTTGCAGCTGTACAAAACTCTGGTGCGGCCGCATTTGGAGTATTGCGTGCAATTCTGGTCGCCGCATTTTGGAAGGCTGTGGAAGTATTGGAAAGGGTGCAGAGGAGATTTACCATAATGTTGCCTGGTATGGAGGGAAGATCTTATGAGGAAAGGTTGAGGGACTTGAGCCTGTTTTCGTGAGAGAAGAAGGTTAAGAGGTGACTTTATTGAGGCATCCCGATGATCAGAGGATTGGATAGGGTGGACAGTGAGAGCCCTTTTCCTCGGATGGTGATGTCTAGCACGAGGCGACAGAGCTTTACATTGAGGGGAGATAGATTTCAGACAGATGTCAGAGGTACGTTCTTTACTCAGAGAGTAGTCAGGACCTGGAATGCCCTGCCTGCAACAATAGTGGACTCGCCAACACTAAGGGCATTCAAATGGTCATTGGAAAGACATATGGACGATAAGGGAATAGTGTAGATGGGCTTTCGAGTGGTTTCACAGGTCGGCGCAACAGCGAGGGCCGAAGGGCCTGTACTGCGCTGTGATGTTGTAGGTTCTATGTTCGATTGACGTATTTTTCGTGAGATTTTTGTGGTGACTTCACAAATCCAAATATTTATGCACTAGCTTCATGTGTAGAACAACTCCCTCCCTCCACCCGCACTAGTCGTGCTTTTTCCACTACCCGCATTTGAAGTTGAAATTGTATTTTTCCCTGACTACCATCAATACCTTCTGCATTTGAAGTGCACGTTATTTTTGTTATTTTTCGTTTTATATTTACTTCGTTTTTACTTTCTTAATTTCGAATTGTAATTGCATTTGATTTAATCCAATTTCTTCACGTTTCAAAATATCTGTTCTCTCTGAGAACTCTTGGTCATTTAAATACATGGCTATTTCTTCAATAACTGCAACTTTCTTAATCGCTGTTGACAATTTTAATTACAACATATTCGAAGATTCCATCAATGTGGCTTTAAGTGCACATTTCAGTCTTCCGAACGATATACAGTGTAGTCCCAAATATGCAATGAGCAGTGCTAGAAGATATGTTGTAGTCACCGTATTTTGAGTCGCAAGGCTCCTCCGTGGATCCAAGTTATCCTCACTCCAGATACATTCAGAACGTTACAAATTCCCTGAAGCGAAAACATTATGCTTTTCTGAAATCCCGGCTAACAACTTCCAATTTTTGATGGAAACCAGGCTGACCATAAACATGGGACGACCCAAAATCCAGTAACGTGACTTTGAACAAGTGCGCGTCGTGGTGCATGTGTTTTCCTTTGGCATAATTTTAGGAATGATTTCGAAGGGACTGTGGAAACATTCCAGTCATTGTGTGAAAACGCGATAAAGAATATTTATGAACTTAACAGTAAGATAAATCGAGATACGTTACGGATGTCTATCTTACACCGAGACCGTTAAGTATATGCATGTCTATGCATACAGATATTTACATGAAGCTCAACCCTGGTCCTCAAATACATAGTTACCTGAAATCTGAGACACCGCTTTAAAGAAACAACAGACAGTGTGAAACAACTCTATGCTCTAAATGCATAAAATACCTTTCACAACCAGGCCAAGGTGCTGAGGTTTTGGAAATCATCTTCTGCTTCAGCGAAGTCGGAAAATGGCTGCTTCTTTCGTGAAAATGTATCTGACAGCTGCTGCAGTTCTTTGCTAAGAGTCTTTGCTTCGCGTCTTCTGCTTGTCTTCTGCTTGCCTCCTCGCGTTTTCTGCTCCTGGTGTCCGGGAAATCACTACGTTTATCCCCCTCCACCCGCTTTTCCCGAAACGTCTCTGGATTCAGGCAAATGACCTCTCGGCATGGGATCCCAGCACCAAACGTTCCTGTTGATGACTGTTTGTCAGGCCAACTGATCCCGCCCCAGGTTTCCGATATCTGGTGGTGTGGGTGCACAGGAATTGGGACCATATAAGTCCCAATATAAAGAGACACAAGGTAACAGTATATACTCTCAGTGACGGGAATCTGGCTCGAACTGGCCTGCGAACAACACTCTTCTTGAGTTTTGACTGCAGTGTGATTTTAAAATAAACACAATGCTATTGACCACATAGAGTACTTTTTCGGCATTTGTGTGTCAATTTGCTTATCTCTACAATTTCACTTTCACTTCTCCCTTATACCACTGTCTCCACGAAATACTTGTTTTCCACTGATTGGCGAATATGTATCTTTTCATTTTACGAGTCGTCTGTCTCACCTCAACGCCCCGATTTAATGTTTTTTTAAAATCTCATTTTCCCCAATTGCTAATGGGAATTATATATCCTTGATTATGCAAAAGTGGCGCTATAAAGTATTGACTGAGCATTGAACGACAAGACGTACTTGATTGGGCATTGGCATGATGGGTGCAAATCGTTTTAACTGTTCTCATCACGTGAGTGCACGTGAGCAGCATTGTGGATAGCACAATTGCTTCACAGCTCCAGGGTCCCAGGTTCAATTCCGGCTTGGGTCACTGTCTGTGCGGAGTCTGCACATCCTCCCCGTGTGTGCGTGGGTTTCCTCCGGCTGCTCCGGTTCCTCCCACAGCCCAAAGATGTGCAGGTTAGGTGGATTGGCCATGATAACTTGCCCTTAGTGTCCAAAATTGTCCTTAGTGTTGGGTGGGGTTACTGGGTTATGGGGATAGGGTGGAAGTGTTGACCTTGGGTAGGGTGCTCTTTCCAAGAGCCGGTGCAGACTCGATGGGCCAAATGGCCTCCTTCTGCACTGTAAATTCTATGATGATTGGCGCAGTATGATACCATTTTATTTGATCTACTGGGTGAGGGAGAGGAAAATGTGCATCCTGTAACATATTTGATCATGGACAGAAGCTTCCTGTTTTGACAATGCGTGTCACGGACAAATACATATTTACTCAGTGGCCGCCAAGTCAAAGTAATAATTTACCTGTATCCTTTTCCTTCAACATTTCGTCTGGTAGGGTGAAAAATGCTGAGTTCAGTCATGCCTTGCAATATACTTCTACCGATGTGGCATCAATATGGCCACATTCACACATTGGTGATATTTTACATGTAGAATGCAATGTTTAATTTTAGCGCATAATTTTTGTATGAACAACTCAATCTAGCATTTATAACCATAGATATTAAAGTTTATGCCGTAAAATCACATGTGAAAGAGACACAATCAAAATAGGCACCAATAGGTCAGAATCCTGAACGCCTGATGAGAGAGAAATGACTCTAAATCAATGCAAAAATAGTAATAATAATCGCTTATTGCCACAAGTAGGCTGCAATTAAGTTACTGTGAAAGACCTTCGTCGCCATATTCCGGCGCCTGTTAGGGTACAACAGACTGTCTGGAACAACAGACTATGAATCCATGGATTGGAAAAAATGTGCAGTGGCGGGGCAGAGCAAACATAAACTAGCTTGAAATCCTACTTGAAGTTGAAAACAACAGCACACATATAATCAATAAAGACTGTTCCCATGCAGGTTCCAAAGACATATCGAACAGAGTGATCCTTAAAAATCCAAAGCGGACATTAGGTGCAAAACTGCAACACCGATTCGATCAGCTTCAAGTGGAGAGGATGGGAGAAAATGTCAGTCCGCCGTTTGATATATTCAGAGTTGAATTTAAGAAACAAGTAAATTATTTTGGATAGCTATGTTCAAAAATATAACAGGAATAACATTTGTTCACGTATAAACCGTTGTCAACAATGTTTCTGTATTCTCTTTGCGAAGGAGACATTGCAAGAAATTTCAGCAGAAATGGTTGTTTGGTAAAATGCATGGCATTTTCGATGAGCCGCAGAGCCTAATTCTGTTCCTATGTCTTATGTGTGAACATTTTTTATTTTATAAATTTATAGTACCCAATTCATTTTTCGTAATTAACGGGCAATTTAGCGCGGTCAATCCACCTAGCGTGCACATCTTTGGGTGCAAGCCCCACACGGACAGTGACCAAGAGCCGGTATCGAAAGTGGTACCGCGGCGCTGTGAGGCAGCAGGGCTAACCCACTGTGCCACCGTGCTGCCCCACTAAGCTAAATTACCAAGCTAAATTGCCCCTTAATTGGAAAAAAGAATCGGATACTCTAAATTCATTTTTAAAAAATGAAACTTGCACCAAGCCATCCTCCAGAAATACACAATTCTCCGAGATTGTGGCCTTAATGTTCATGATGTCTTCACAAATTGTCCATTGGCCCGGATTTCTTTCTTTACCAGTCCCAACAATTTCACACGGTTAGAGTTGATATCCATGTGAATCACACATCGGCTAAATGACAAGATTAGCACGCCAGGTTTGCTTCCCCATGAATTTTTCATATGCGTGGAGCTCAGAAGTCAATCAATAATGCAGAAAGACTCAATGGTAATTCGTTTTGTTTGCATTCCACGTTGAGGGGAGTACAAATTAAAATCTTTCTATGAGTGGATTACTAGCTAAAAAGAATGATAGGCAATAACTCCAGGCTGAGTGAGGAACAACTCATTACCACAATTCCTCTCATGAAAGCACCAAGAGCAGAAAATCGAACGACTTGAGCAAGGGTTGATATCATCCGATAACGCACCTTAGGAAGCGCCAATGTGCAGCAATAATACTTGAGATTAGTTCTCCTGATCGGTAATTGCGGCATTTCTTCTGCAATTTGTTAAGAAATTAATGTGTGTGTCCGTAGTTCTGGTGACATAATTAAACGTACAACTCTTCAGAGGATAAATGCATCGAGAGGTACGAGTTTGAGTCACGTAATGGAACATTCGGTCGGATGATTAACAGTATGGTCAGCAAGGTATATTTTACAAATTGCGTCAATGCACAATTGCAATGGAAAAACGTGGAGACAAGATAAAATTAACATCAGCGATGATGCCCAGGCAACTGGAGGCGAATCAACAAATGTTAAATCTCTACAATTTGAAAAGGACACGAGTTTGCAAAAGGAGTAATATGTACGTCCTTAGAAAAAAACCTACGAATTCTACAGCCGGTGGCCGTTTGGCCCATCGGCTGCACACGGATCCACCGACGCATATACATCCCCCGCCCCCATACGCGTAACCCCGCACATTGATAATGGCCAATCAAGATAGCCTACGCATTTCTGCACAGGGTTAATTTAACATAACCAAGCCACCTAACCTCACATCTGTGGACTGTGTGATCAAATCGGACTTCAAGTAGAAAATGCAGGTAGACATAGTGAGAATGTACAATACTGACATCCCATGTCTGAATCGTACCGGGTCCATAGCGTTGTGAAGGCAGCAGTGCTAATTACTCTGTCAACGTGCAAACACGTGTCTATGTGCTAAATACATAGGTCATCGATCAGATGGAAGTGACATTAGCATGGTGTAATTTATAATTTATCTCAATCAACACGTTTTGTTGATCGCCAACCACGGCTGTTAAAACCCGGCGCTCACCGTCGGAAACTGCCTCTAGCGGATTGGTCGCAAATGCCGCGAACGAACGTGTGTGCATCTGTGACAGAGTGTTAGTGAGGACTGGGAGGTGTATGGGTGGTAGGTTCTGGGGGTGAAGGGGGTGGAGGAATGAAGTACGGGCAACAGGTAATCTACTTTCCTGTGACAAAATCGCACTCTTACATTGCCGGAAACGTGAGGATGGTAGAATCAATGACGCCAGCCAAGATGACGTCGGACATTTGAGGGTATGATTACTGTTTCAGCAACAAGCACGGCTAAACAACGTTATAGTCTGCCTGTTCGTGGACATAGAAATAGGTGATCGATGCAATTCTGCAAAAAAGTCTTTGTGCTTTCATATCCATACCAATAAGGCAATATGTTCGCAAACGTACAGATCTCATCGTGGTCGCTACCCTGAGGAAAAATTGAGTCGGTCGCTCGGAACGCAGTTTGCGGGTTCCACAAAGGATGAGCAACGGCATGTAAATAAATGTATGTTTAAAGCGGAGGAAAGTGGATGAAATGCAGGTAATATATCATATCTGTCCAGAATAAAGTTGTCTTCTTCAAAATAAGGCCAGATGCGCCTTATTTTGTGCCTCGACGATTGTTTCTGTTGGAAATCAGATAAATTACTCACAAAAGGCAATTCAAAGCAAGAATGTAATTGCACTGGAGAACGTACAGAAGAGAATTACTTGGATGTTTCCTGGCATTGTATGTTTGAACAATGAAGAGATAATGGGTCTTTTGGGTTATCGTTAGCATAGAGAAGGGTGAGGAGGGACCTGATTGAGGTTCATAAGAATGACCAACATGGGTTGGTTTGATGGGAAGAAGATGTTCCGTTGAGGTGAATTGTCAACACTTAGATGGCCAAATAATGGCTTTTGTTGTATGTGGCTCATTAACTTAGCAAATTGTCGCAATGGTTTTGGCAATCTTGTCAAAATTGGCACACATTATCATTATATATTTTTCCCTGGAATGGCCATATCGGGTAGATGTTTTTACCAACGGCCTTGCTCAGGGTAGCATGGCGCCGTAATGGTTAACAGTGCCTCGACACGGCACCAATGACCCAGATTCAATCCCGGTCCCGACAATTGCCCGTGAGGGAGTTCGTAAATTCAACCCATGTCTGCATTGGCTTCACCCGCACAACCCAAAAGGATGTACCGAGTAGGTGAATTGGGGGGAAAATAATTGGGTACCCGAAATGTATTTTAAACAATCAATATCCCCACTCAACAATCCATTTTCTTTTCCCCGTAATGCTACGTGCAGTAATAACGTTTAATATTGTATTTGGACGCGTCAAGTGTACAACATATAACAAAAGTTGTAATGATCTCTTTTTTGCAGAATAATTACACTTCAAAACGTGTCCACTGATAAAAGTAACTCTGGGTGAAATGTACAAATAATTATCATGATGCTTACCTGATTCTTTTAAAGCTTCTTGGCACTTGACTAATTCTGGATCGTGGTATCAACACGAAAAATGTTTGATCACGGTGTTAACCAGTGCCGGAGTAACATGCACTCATTGAATCATGGAGACATTATGTCACAGAAGATGTTATTTTGATTTATCGGCTTCATGTAAGCTCTGTATACTTGAGTCAAAGGGATCAAATTCCAAGTTTCGGAACATTTTGCCCGATAATATACATTTCTTCAGGTAACTATCGAATTTAATTTTGAAAGTAAGCACCACCCCGCTTTCAGCACGTAGCCAGAATGTTTAATAGCTTCAATACATATTCCATAAAGACATAGAAACAGAGGAAACAGGAGCAGGAGTAGGTAATTCGGCCACTCGACCATATTCTCGAAAATCATGGCTGACCATCCACCTCAACAACGGATCTGCACCCGTCTACACATATCCTCGTACGCTTTTGTCCCCAATAGATGTATCTAACTCCTTCTTGAAAACAAATAATGTTTTTGCCTCAACTAGAGCATGTGATACTGATATCACGAGGCCACTTAATCTCTGGCTAAATAAATGTATTATCATGGCAGCCGTCAATGCAGTTTATTCTGCTTCCTCAAACTCTGAGCCCTGCTTCTGGACCATCCACCATCGGAACACCCTTCCTGCACATGCCCTGTATCCTGTCGAATAGTATGGTTTCCTGCGTGATTCAGCGTCATTCTTCTGTAATCCATCAAAGCTTGCCTTAACTGCTTAAATCCCTTGGGCTCAATTATTTTTTCCCGATCCGTGTAATTAGGCGGCGTTCTGTTCACTGGCTTCAAGGATTCTATACTCTGCTGTTTGTCTTTATAATTTCCCATTGAAGTCACCCCGCGGTGCCAGGAAATCCATCGGCGTATGCTTGGTACGAACGGGAAAATTGTATCGCAACAGCCGCACAGTTCAGGCTTTCCTCATATGGAAGTCCCACCAAACCAGGCATGAGTGTGGTTAAAAAAAGCTAGATTCCAGATAAAACGCGGGATTCCCCAATCTCCCTGCCGATTATTTCTTGGCCACGTACGTTTCGCTGGCGAGCGGATTCTTTCCTCGTGCAGATTGTGAATGGGAATACCCATTCAAGCCACACCATGCCGCCGCCACCCCTGCATTATATTTTGCAATGTGACGGAGATTCGTGTGTCGGGGGAAAAGCTGCATCAGCGTAGAAATGCTTGACTTCGGCTCGCCGCTCGGGGCAGCCTCGAGATTCACAACCAAGTGCCAATGGGAGGATATAATTTAATGCAAACGTGTGTTAATGACACATTTGCATCCATTTAGTTTGCGTAGCACCCTATTAGAACATACAACACACAGGGCATAAGGAGGTCATTCGGCCCATCGAGTCTGCGCCTTCCCACTGAAGTCCTCGCTTCCACCCTATCCCGTAACCCAATAATCCCTCCTAAATCTTTTGGTCACTATGGGCAATTTATCATGGCCAATCCAGCTAAACTGCATGTCTTCGGACTGTGGGAGGAAACTGGAGCTCCCGGAGGTAACCCACAGTGACCCAGAGGGGAAGCTAACCTGGGATCTTGGCGCTGTGAAGCCACAGTGGTAGCCACGTGTGCTACGGTGCTTCTATTCCCTTTCCCTCCATGATACATCGGTCGGCTGAACTGGTAATCACTTCGTCGGATATAATTTATGTTATTGAGCAGCGTGGCTTTGAAGAGGTGGGCATTGAGGTGGAGCATAGGAGTAAGACCTTGGCGGACTAACCCCCAAAGCCAATCTGAGGACAACCCCCCCCCCCCCACCCCCCCACTCACACACACAATGGAGCTCTTGCTCCCTTCTTCGACCAGTAATCCCCCCCCCCCCCACCACCCACAGTTCTCACGCCACCCCGCATGGGGGTTATGCATGACGGGAATCCCCTGGCACTTCATGGAAAGGGAGACTCTCCAGGGACCCCGAACTGACGGAACCCCCAACAGAGACCCTAACAGAAGAAACCGCACAGTTACCCCCCATCTAAATAAAGCACCTATGGGAGCACCTAATATGAGGAGCACCGACATAGACCTCCTAACGAAAGGAACCCCTTCAGCATCATCCTGAATACAGGTACATCCTAACGCGATCACCCGACGAGAGCGAACCAAAGGCACCCTTCCGCTACGATACAGGGACCCTATCTGGAAGCTAGAGAGCTGCTAAAGAGACCCTGCCTGTAAGCTAGAGAGCAGTGCCGACAGGAGCAGTGAACAGGAAACAAATTCGTAACACTTGCCTGGATGCTCGACGTGCCCATTCTTGGAAGGAGAACACGCTGTAATTCTCAGTTTAACCCTGAAGATCAATTAGTTCCAAGCCATTCATTTATTTCTAGTCGTAGGCTGTGATTGACAGCTTCCACAAACAAGCTGGAGCTTCGGTCGATTCATATCCGAACATAAATACCGATTGTATTTGGTAAAACCCCAATGTTTACAAAAATCAACCACATCATCGAGAGGTAATCCCATTCCAATCACTAAGTGCATTCTTATCACTCAAACATGTGATTGGAGTGCACGACCCGATATTTGATGTGGGTGATGTTTGTTAACAGTGGGCTTTCATCACTTAGTTTCACGCATCGTAGAAGGGAGAGGAATGCGCCAGGACTACAGGTGGTGTGTGAAAGCTATCAATCACAGCCTACTCGGACAAATGAACGAATTCTTGCAGCTAATCAATCTGTGGGGTTGGATAACATGTCACAGCTGTTCTCATTCGAGGAATGAGCAACAACTCGTCCCTGGACTGTTCATTTGCTTTCAGACATGCATCTCTTGACTCGGAGTGATCTCCGGAAAGAGGGTCTTTGCTGCTCCCACTAGTCAGGGGATCCGTGTGGTGAGGATCCTTCAGTTAGGGGGACTCTATTGATGGTCCGTATAGTTAGGTGATCTGCGGTGTTTACTTCAGTTTGAGAATCCCACTCGTGGTCCCTTTGTAGGGGTCCTTCAGAGAGAGAGGAAATATTTAGTAACGGGGTCCAACCCCATTTTGAGCACTGTCCGCAATTTTGAGCCCGTATGTAAGGAAGGATGCGCTGGCCTTGGAAAGTGTCCAATGGAAGTGACACGAATGGTCAGTAGAATGAAGAGCTTCTCATGGGAGTACTGGCGACGCACTCGTTGGGGTTTGAAGGATGATGGGAGATTTTCTTGAAACCTGCAGAATATTGCGAGGCCAGATAGAATGGACGTGGTCTGGGTGTTTCCAATAGTAGGAAGAAGGCTGTGGAGGCCAAATCACTGAAAGTCTTTAGGTCATAGATAGATAGGTTCTTGTTTCATAAGGGGATCAGGGGTTATGTGAGAAGGCCGGAGAATGGCGATTTGAAAAATCTGAACCACGATTGAATGGTGGAGCAGACTCGATGTCGAATGCTCCTCTGTCTTTTGGGAACTTGAACAATTACGACCAGAAATGAAGAAAGCAGAAATGATGCAAAAGGAAAAATAGAAAGACAAAGAAATGAAGAAAAAACGCTGTCAGAAGTGAGACATGGCAGAGAGGGAAAAGCAGAAGCAGAGTTTTAGCTTCAAATGCGGTCAGTGGGAAAATAACGACCACAACAGGTGGAAGAAGGAAATAGTTCAAAATATGAAGCTACTGCAAAAATATTTAGTTTTGTGAAAGCATCTCCAAAACCTGACGAAAAGACATCCGATGCGAAACGTATTTAATCCATTGACTGAACAGCCGAAGAAATTTCAGAACACAGTTCCAGAACATAAGCGTCACGCTTATGTGTCTTTGTCAGATAAAAGGACTGAGGAGTGAGACACAGTGAATAAAGCTGTACTGAGTGCTTATGAATTAATACAGGCAAACGTTCAGAAGTATAAGAAAACATGCTGAACAAATTTATATTGAATTTTTATTGAATTTTCAGGGGCTCAACAACATTGCTAGCGGACCTCCCGACAGCGAAGTCCCGCAGCACGCCAAAACTCCCCTCCCGGCAATTCATTACAGCCCCCCCCCTCCACACAAGGAAAGGAAGCCCCCAAACCCGGATTTCTTCGGTGCCACCCTCCCCCCCCCACACCCCCACGCCCACCTTTGCCCAAGTATGGGATGAACCGACCCACCACGGACCCCATTAATAGGGAGAAACCCCCAGGAAACACGCCGAACGGGGTCTGACCAGAGCCTGAGATAGCCTTAGAAGTACATCCCTGCTCTTATGTTCCAGCCCTGCAGATATGAATGCTCTCATTGCATTTGCCCTCCTGACTGCCGACTGAATGTGCACGATAACCTCATGAGGATTCCTAAGTTCCTTTTTGTTTCTGATTTCCGAAGCATTTCCTCATTTAGAAAATAGTCTGTGCCCCATTCTTCCTTCCAACGTGCTTAAACTCACACTTCTACTTATTGCATTCCATATGCCACTTCTTTTCCCTCTCTCCTAACCTCTTTAAGTCCTTCTGCAGCCTCCCGACTTCCTCAATACTATCTGTACATATCATAATGATAATCCTTAGCAGTATTAGAAGTAGGCTTGCATTAGCACTGCAGGAAAGTTACTGTGAAAATCCCCTCGTAGCCACACTCTGGCGCCGTTCAGGTTCATTGAGGGATAATTCAGAATGCCCAATTCACTTAACAAGCACGTCTTAATCTTTGTATAGTCTGTAAAATCGCAACAGTGCTATCCGTTCCATCTTACAGATAGGTAATGTATGTTGTGAAAAGTTGTGGTCCCTACACTGACCCCTGAGGTACACCACTCGTCACTGGATGCCATCCTGAAAAAGACCGCTTGATCCACATTTGCTGCTTTCTGCCAGTCAGCCAATCCTGTATCAATTCCAATATCTTATCCATAACATCATGGGCTCTGAACTTATTTAACAGCCTCCCATACGGCTTTTTGTCAAAGGCCTTCTGAAAATGAAAATAGGTCACGTTCACAGATTCTGCTTTGTCGAAATTCCTTGCTAACTCCTCAAAGAATGCTAACAGTTTTGTTCCTTTGACGAAGTGGTGCTGACTCTGCACTATTTTATCCTGAACTTCCAAGTACACCGCAATCTTATCTTTAATAATGAAAATTAGAATCTTACCAATGACCGAAGTCAGGCTAAAAGCCTGTAATTTCCCATTTTCTGCCGCTATCCCTTCTTAAACAAGGGTGTGGCATTAATCGTTTTCAAGTCCGCTGGTACCTTTCCTGCATTTAGCGATTTCGGAAAGATCACCACCAATGTCTCCAATGTCTCCCGTATCGTGTCAGCACGGTAGCACAGTGGTTAACACATTTTCTTCACAGCTCCAGAGACCCAGGTTCGATTCCTGGCTTGGGTCACTGTCTGTGCGGAGTCTCCATGTTCTCCACGTGTCTGCGTGCGTTTCCTCCGGGTGATCTGGTTACCCTCCCACAGCACAAAGATGTAGAGGTTAGGTAGATTGGCCATGATAATTTGCATTTAGTGTCAAAAAAAAAATTCGGTGGGGTTATTGAGTTACCGGGATAGTGTGGAGACGGGGGGCTTAAATAGTGTGCCCTATCGAAGAGCCGGTGCAGACTCGACGGGCCGAATGGCCTGCTTCTGCACTGTAAATTCTATGATTCTATGATTCTATCTCCTCAGCTATCTCCTTTAGAACACTAGGGAGTTAGAACACTAGCGAATTGCCCCCTCAGAACTTTCAGTTTCCTCAGAAACTTATCCTTAGTGATGTGTACTGGACTCATCTTTGCCCCCTGATACTCCTGGAGTCCTGGTATTGAACTGGTCTCTTCCACCGTGAAGACTCGTGCAAAGTAACTTTTCAAAATTCCTGTGGTCTGTCTGATAACTCTTGATCATTTCAATGCATTTCAACGCCCTTAATCCCGGAAGGTAATGCTCATTGAAATTTCTTCATACATTCCATTCATTTAGATTTACCTACATTTTTTCAAACTTTCCAAGGTTTTCCACTATACCCTCCAAGACGTCTGGCTTGACAAGTGCAAGAGACAATTGTGCAGTCAACGTACCTTGAATCGCAAAACTCATCATTTGTCTCCATGCACACTCGGTGCGTTTAGAAAGTGATATATTTTCCACGTCCAAAAGTTTATGTTTTTTTTACAAACCAGGCCAAGAGCTACCATTTTTCATGGAACCAGTCTGACTTTCAATGTGAGGGTATTCTATAACATAGAAGGGGAACATGGAAACGTGTCCGGAGTGGTGTATGTCTTTCTTTAGCATAATATGAGAAACAATAAACAACGCATTTAAGAAACAATACAGTCGTCGTGTGAACATTTTTTATTTTATAAATTTAGAATACCCAATTCATTTTTCGTAATTAACGGGCAATTTAGCACGGTCAATCCACCTAGCGTGCACATCTTTTGGTGCAAGCCCCACACGGACAGTGACCAAGAGCCGGTATCGAACGTGGGACCGCGGCTAACCCACTGTGCCACCGTGCTGCCCCACGTTGTGGGAACACTTAGTATGGAATGTGTATTAGCATAAAAGGAACACAGATCTACACACGTGCCTCAGAAGTCAACACCTACTATACCCATTAAGTATATTAGTGACTGCTCACACATGCATTTATGTGAAACTCACTCTTGGCCCCCAAATACGTCAGTTAACTGAAATCTGAAATTTCTCTGTCCCGAACAAATTACAATGTCTAACAGTTCTTTTTTTAAATTTAGAGTACCCAATTCATTTTTTCCAATTAAGGGGAAATTTAGCGTGGCCAATTCACCGAGCATGCACATCTTTGGGTTGTGGGGGCGAAACCCACACCAACACGGGGAGAATGTGCAAGCTCCACACGGACAATGACCCATAGAATGTCTAACGGTTCTTTGAGCTACATCGAGCAAACAATTCCCACAAACAGGACAAGTCTGGGAAATAATCGTCAGCTGCAGAGAAAGCAGGAAGTGGCTGCTTATTTAGGAAAAAGACATCGGAAAACGTCTGCAGATTTCTTTTTTATGGAAAGGTATTTTCATTCAAGCATAACAAACATTCTTTCACAAGATTACATCAACAAACACTTTGTACGGGGCAGCACAGTGGCGCTGTGGTTGGCATTGCTGCCTCACGACGCCGACGTCCCAGATTCAATCGCGGCCCTCGGTCACGGTCCGTGTGGAGTTTGCACATTCACCCCGTGTTTGCGTGGATTTCACCCCCACCACCCAAAGATGTGTGAGGTAGGAGGAGCGGCCAGACTAAATTGCTCTTAATTTGAAAAAATGATTTGCGTCGTCTAAATCTTTTTTTTAAATACTTTAAACAAAGACTCCAACCTCCGCCTAATCCCTGCAACCCACCAGAGCTGCACCCTGTAAATTAGCAAGCCCCCATTAAACTCTTTCAGTGACCAATTATTTGAAATACTTAATGAACGTCCGCTGTCTTTTTCGAAAACCCCTTAAACGCCCCTCTCAAGGAGCATTTGACCTTCTCGAGACATTCAAATCACCTATCAAGCCAAACCTTCGTCGTTGGCACCATCCCCTAGTCCGGGCCACAAATGAAGCAAACGCCACGACATCAGGCTCTACTACTCTCATCGATTTAGGTACTTCTCAGACCCCACAAATCGCCACCAGTGGGGAGGATTTCGCCGACACGGAGTCAAAAATGGACCCCAAAACTGGACCAGTCTGGGGCACATATGCGCGTGTTGCGGGTCTCCATGAACAACGTTCGCACCTGATCTCCAACCCTACAATGAAACAGCTCACCCTCGCTTTTCTGGGCTGAGTTCAAAAAACTACGTTTAGCTGAATGAGGCTCAGCCTCACACGAGATGTTACTCATTCAAACTCCTCAAGTCTCACACCAAACCCCTTCCCCTAGTATGCTTCCCAACTCCTCCATCCATTTATCCTTTCCCCCCTCAATAAAACCGATCTCTTTCGCCACAAAAGGCTTTTACATCCAGAAAGTACTAAGCTCCTCCGATCCTGGTGAGAATAGGATAAAATATATTCCAATAAAGTTCATGGATGAGTCACCTGAAAGGCGAGAAACAAATTGCTTAACCCAGCACCGCACGTGAAGGTGCCTAAATCCTTCCGTGACCGAAATCCATTATTTTTCATTTAACTGCTCAAAGCTAGCGAATCGCCCCTCCATAATTCGATGTCTCACGTTCTCCAACGCACTCTCCGTCTACACACTAAATGTGGTATCCAGCCTTGCCTACTAGAATACATGATTGACAGAGATGGGATCCAGGTGTTTGCTTCAGCTCAATTCGCAATTATGGCGTGGCTGCGTCCAGATTTTTAGCATCTGGACAACTTCTCCACATTAGCCACCCAATACGACAGCAACAACATTTTCAGCACAATATCCCTCTGACGCACCCGGTTTCGGATCCTCAGCTTTGCCCACCCAGAAAGGTCCCGTAGTAAGCCAGCCAACCTCTTGGAATAAAGATTTGTGCAGAAATACCGGGGGGGGGGGTATGAAGCAAAGCAATACATTAGTTCTAAACGACTGCGATACCGGGAGGGTTTACCTACTCCGCAGTCTGCCTTCACCTTCCCTCCCAAACATGTTTAACTCAGCTTCCGTAACTGCCCCTACTCTTCTGCCACCAGAACCCTCACGTACCAGAGACTTTTCCCCACCAATGGAAACGGCAACCCAGTCAGTTTAGTACTCCGACCACACACTTTGTCGTTTCCCTACACTCAGCTTAGAGCCAGAGAAAGCCCAAATTACTGCAAAATCTCCATGATGTCTCCAATAGATACCTCTGGATCGCTTATGTATAACAGCAAATCGTCAGCATATAATGATTTCACAATAACTGCATTACAGTGTTTATTGGAAGCCTACTTGTGACACTTGTAAGTAATATTATTGCACCAAAGGTCCATCACCTCCAACTATGCCATTCCATTCCTTGAAGCCCCTCAATGCCATAGCCCACGGCCCAATTGCCATTGCAAACAGTAAAGAGACAGCGGACATCCTTGCTTCCTGCCATATTATAACTGAAAGATGTCAAAGATCATATCATCAATACAAAAACTCGAAAATGGAAACGGATTGATCAGCTACAGACAGGACGTATATCGTGGACACAGCTCCAAAGTTTCCCACTAATATAAAGAGGTACCCCACTGCGCGCAGTCGAACACCTTCTCTGAGTCCAGATAAACAATAATCTCTGGTACCCGACCGGTCGCAAGGTAAATTACCACGTTAAGCGACCAGCACACATTCGCCGATAGCCTGCACAGTTTACGAATCGATGTGAACGTGCCTTAGCAACTGGGAAGGACCGACTCCAGTCTGAAAGGCAACACCTTGGCCGGCAATTTGGCGTCTACTTTCAACAGGGAGATTGGTTGGTATGATCTAACCCCTTGGGGTCTTTATTGTTCTTCAAAAGAAGTGGAGTGGACGCCTGCCCCAATGATCCTGGGAGAGCGAGTCCATAAGACCATAAGACCATAAGACATAGGAGCGGAAGTAAGGCCATTCGGCCCATCGAGTCCACTCCACAATTCAATCATGGCTGATTTCAACTCCATTTACCCGGTCTCTCTCCATAGCACTTAATTCCTCGAGAAATCAAGAATTTACCAACTTCTTTCTTAAATACACTCAACGTCCGGCCTCCACTGCCCTCTGTGGCAATGAATTCCACAGACCCACCACTCTCTGGCTGAAGAAATTTATCCTCATCTCTGAGGTGTCCTTAATCATGCCCACAAACAATTTTTATGGTACGGCACCGGGAAGGCATTTGGCCCCGATGCCTTTGCAAATCTGCTTCAATGCAACCCTGGATCTCCTCCAAACAAAGTGGGACATTAATCTCTATCCGCAGCCCGTGACACACTCTGGGAAACTCCAGGCTCCCTAAAATGTCCCAAAATACCACGACGATATTTAGGTGATTCCGACCGCTATCTATTTTGTAATAAAAACCCATGGACACCCCATTCACCTCACCTGGATAGGAGACCAATCTGCCCTCTCAATCCTCAACTTGAACAATCTCGCGTTCTGCCTCCCGCAAATTTACTTACTAAATTTACTTCTCCCCATACCCACATACTGCCCCTTTACTTCCTCTCAACTGCAGCGTCGCTTTGTCCACTGACATCAGATAGAACTGCTTTTGCAGTTCCTTCCGACACATCAACAATTGAGGATTTGGATGCCTTGCATGTCCAACAATTTCTGTTCATCCTCCTTCCACATCCGCATGTGCGTTAATTACTATAATCTCTCCCCAGTCACCGATTTTAGTGCCTCCCGTATCAACGGGGGTGAGACCTCTCATTGTCTTGATTCAGCATGTATTCCTGTATGGCCCTCTAACCCCTCCCACAGGCCCAAATCTGACAGCAATGGAACATCAAACTGCCGACCCCTTCGGCACTCTTGGCCAACTCCCTGCGCCAGGCCCACCCAATATGGAGCTTAAGCCAAATCAGTACTGCTGAATATTTGGCAGCTCTATATCCAGCCATTGGAGTTCTACTTGTAATGATTTGAATACACGTTGTGTTCAAAGGGCAGAAATAAGCTCTTTCCCACCCATGGGTGCCAGACACTCCACGGGGCAGAACCTCACATCCCTGCTATGAACGTGGACAATACTCGCGCCATCCATAATTTATATAATTCCCCACAATTAGCTGGTGGTATCCTGGTGCGACACCAGCGCCGCCGTTCTTTTCATGAACGACACATCATCCCAATTTGAGGCATATACATTCACCAGTCCCACTCGTTCCTCCTTCCAAATAAGGATAGGATTTCTGAGCAGCTGGAAAGACACTGCTTGATTCGGGATAGTCAGCACGGATTTGTGAGGGGTAGGTCTTGCCTTACAAATCTTATTGAATTCTTTGAGGAGGTGACCAAGCATGTGGATGAAGGTAAAGCAGTGGATGTAGTGTATATGGATTTTAGTAAGGCATTTGATAAAGTTCCCCATGGTAGGCTTATGCAGAAAGTAAGAAGGCATGGGATTGTGGGAAATTTGGCCAGTTGGATAACGAACTGGCTAACCGATAGAAGTCAGAGAGTGGTGGTGGATGGCAAATATTCAGCCTGGATCCCAGTTACCAGTGGCATACCGCAGGGATCAGTTCTGGGTCCTCTGCTGTTTGTGATTTTCATTAATGACTTGGATGAGGGAGTTGAAGGGTGGGTCAGTACATTTGCAGACGATACGAAGATTGGTGGAGTTGTGGATAGTAAGGAGGGCTGTTGTCGGCTGCAAATAGACATAGATAGGATGCAGAGCTGGGCTGAGATGTGGCAGATGGAGTTTAACCCTGAAAAGTGTGAGGTTGTCCATTTTGGAAGGACAAATATGAATGCGGAATACAGGGTTAACGGTAGAGTTCTTGGCAATGTGGAGGAGCAGAGAGATCTTGGGGTCTATGTTCATACATCTTTGAAAGTTGCTACTCAAGTGGATAGAGCTGTGAAGAAGGTCTATGGTGTGCTCGCGTTCATTAACAGAGGGATTGAATTTAAGAGCCGTGAGGTGATGATGCAGCTGTACAAAACTTTGGTAAGGACACATTTGGAGTATTGTGTACAGTTTTGGTCGCCTCATTTTAGGAAGGATGTGGAAGCTTTGAAAAAGGTGCAAAGAAGATTTACGAGGATGTTGCCTGGAATGGAGAGTAGGTCTTACGAGGAAAGGTTGAGGGTGCTAGGCCTTTTCTCATTAGAACGGAGAAGGATGAGGGGCGACTTGATAGAGGTTTATAAGATGATCAGGGGAATAGATAGAGTAGACAGTCAGAGACTTTTTCCCCGGGTGGAACAAACCATTACAAGGGGACATAAATTTAAGGTGAAAGGTGGAAGATATAGGAGGGATATCAGAGGTAGGTTCTTTACCCATAGAGTAGTGGGGGCATGGAATGCACTGCCTGTGGAAGTAGTTGAGTCGGAAACATTAGGGACCTTCAAGCAGCTATTGGATAGGTACATGGATTACGGTAAAATGATATAGTGTAGATTTATTTGTTCTCAAGGGCAGCACGGTAGCATTGTGGATAGCACAATTGCTTCACAACTCCAGGGTCCCAGGTTCGATTCCGGCTTGGGTCACTGTCTGTGCGGAGTCTGCACGTCCTCCCCGTGTCTGCGTGGGTTTCCTCCAGGTGCTCCGGTTTCCTCCCACAGTCCAAAGATGTGTGGGTTAGGTGAATTGGCCAATGATAAATTGCCCTTAATGTCCAAATTGCCCTTGGTGTTGGGTGGAGGTGTTGAGTTTGGGTAGGGTGCTCTTTCCAAGAGCCGGTGCTGACTCAAAGGGCCGAATGGCCTCCTTCTGCACTGTAAATTCAATGACAATCTATGATTAATCTAGGACAAAGGTTCGGCACAACATCGTGGGCCGAAGGGCCTGTTCTGTGCTTTATTTTCTATGTATGTTCTATGTTCAAACTCTTACCACTATCATGTATCGCCCTCCCGTATCTGTCTCGCCTACCTTACGTGGAAACAAACTCGTTTATTGATATGGTTCGCCACGCCCGCGCCATGCTGCAAAGTCCCGACTTGAACACGTGGCTCACCCAGGTCTCCCGAGGTCTAACCTGCTCTAATTCCTGCATCTGTGTCTCCTGTCAAACCACCACGTCGGCTCCCAGACTCTTCCTGTCGACAACAACCCTCGCCCTTTTAAACACCCCCTCCCCCAGGCTCTGCAGCCCAACCCTCATCAAACCATTCCCAGTTATTCGTCCTTGACAAATACCTCAGCTTGCTGTGGTCAGTCAAAATGGTAATCCCTGATGTCCAACGTAACCCTCAGCCTCGCCGCATATAAAATTCCAAACTGCACGCTCTTATTATGAAGAAACACCTTCACCTTGTTAAAACCTGTCCTTCGCCTCACCAATTCAAAGGCAATGTTCGAGTATACCCGCACAGTATTGCCATCCCAGTTAATCTTCAGTTTTGCTTGGCTCATTCCAGGACGCACCACTTCCTCTGATAGCTACGGATTCGAATTATAACTGCGCTTCCATCTCAGGACCTGGCGCGCCCTGTCAAAATTCGGTGATGCAAATACCTGATCACCCCGCCCACCAGCTGGGAGAATATTGTCAAATCTATTTGATTGGTTTTGCGCCCTCCGATTTCTCTGGCAGGCTCACAATTCGAAGGATGAAGCGCCTTGACCTGGCCTTCAAATCATCTACCTTGTTTTACAGGCCCTAGTTCTCCTCCTCCGGAGTCAGGACTTCTGCTTCCAATGACATCAGTCGGTTCTTATCGACAGATGGGATCTCGTCATCAGCCTTTACCTTCCCACCCTGCTCCTTCACAGATCGACCTGTTTTGCCAAACTTGGCCCAGAACGGGTCCAACGCCTCATCGACAATGGAGGTGTTAAAAGACTCCTTAGGTTCCCTGGCCTGCCTGTCAAAACTGCAATCCATACGCCTTCCAAATTTTACAAGCTATGTGCAAGTGCCTTCATTAATGTTTCGAAACCGCTCACAAATTTCGTGAACAAAATCAGATGAAACAACCGAAATATCGAGACCTCAGTGGTAGCCAGCTTTAATGGGATCTCCCTCCTACGTCGCACCGGATGTCTCCAGACTTCTGCAGTTCTGATGTTCCATGCAACTTCCTTTTTTAATATTCTACAAGATTACCGTTTATGTTCTGTATATGCTATTAACCCACTGGAGTACGCGTTTGGCATATATGCATCGATTTGCTTCTCTCTACTTTATTGTTCGCGTCTGTGTAGCCTCGGTTTTTAACATATGTAAAATTTGGAATTCAGCTTATAACTTCCTCAGGAAACTAACGAAATTTGGCATGTGCACACTGACTCCTGCCATCCGTTACAGATGCACCATATTAGGCATCCTGCCAGGCTGCATCACAGCCTGATATGGCTACTGCTCGGCCCAAGACCGTAAGTAACTTCTGAGAGTCGTGAACACAGCCCTGTCCATTACACGAACCCGTCTCCCATCCATTGACTCTAGCTACACGTCCCGCTGCGTGGGGAAAGCGGGCCGCATAATCAAAGGCCCCTCCCACATGGCTAACTTACGCTTTCATCTTCTTCCATCGGGCAGAAAATACAAAAGTCTGAGAACATGCATAAACAGATTCAAAAACAGCTTCTTCCCCGCTGTTATCAGACTCCTAAGCGACTTTATTACGGTCTGACCTGATTAATACTACTTCACCCGTTTGCTTCACCTGATGTCGTGTTCTATAGATTTACATTGTGGACTTTGTGTTGTCCAGGCCAGTAGGCGAGAGTGTAACAACGCGACCCCAAAGCCTCTCTGCATAGCTTACTCCTAGCAAATGTCCAATATCTAGAAAACAAGCTAGACGAACTTACACTGCTGTGTGCTCTGTTTCACGGAGACATGGCTTATTCCTGCTTCACCGGACTCTGCCCATCAACCAGAGGGCTTCTCAATCCCCCGTACAGCGGCCTCACGTAAGGCAAGGAGAGGTGGGGGCCTGCCTCCTAATCAACACCTCCTGGTGCCAAGAGGTCGCAATACTGGCGAGTTCTGCTCCCCAGACTAAGAATAGCTGACGCTAAAATGCCGCCCCTACTACCTTCCGCTGGAGTTCAGCTCCGTTATTTTGACGTCAGTTTACATCCCACCCCATGCGGACGCGAAAATCGCGCTGGACGAAATATACACCACCACAAATAGCCTTGAAACGAAACATCCCGAGGCCTTCTTGATCGTGGCCGGGGACTTCAATCAGGCCAAACTCAAGAGCATACTACCAAGTTACCACCAGTATGCCACCTGTTCCACTAGAAACCCAAACATCCTGGACCATTTTGCTGCACAAATATCAAACGTCGTCCAGGATGTGCTCCATCGCCCGACCACACTTTGGCAGACCTGACCGCAAGGCTGTGCTCCTGCTCCCGGCTTATAAGCACAAAATAAAGCGGGAGAATCAGCCAAGGAAAGTCGTGTAATGTTGGTCTGAGGAATCGGATGATCTCCTACTTAGATGCCATTGGACTAGTCAGTATTTTACAAACTCTGCGACGAGCCTGAACGAGTATGCCACTACAGTAAATGACTTGATTTCTAAGTGTGTTGACGACTGTGTGCCAAAGAACCTAACTTGCGTGTTCCCCAACCGGAAATCCTCGATGAACAGGGACATCCATTGCTTGCTGAAGCCTGCATCCGAGCCGTTTAAGTCAGGCGACCCTAACCTATCCATGCAAGCCAGATATGATCTAAGGAAATCCATCAAAGACTCCAAAAGACAGTCCCGGACCACGTTCGAGTACCAGGCTCGCCACACGGACCCCCGCCAACTATGGCAAGGTCTGCAAGACATAACGGGCTACAAGATTAAGGCATGTAAAATTACCAGCTCCAACGCACTCCTCCCTGATGAACTCAACGAATTCTATGCCCGCTTTGAGCAAGAGGTTAGTCATGGCACGAATCAACTCAAACCTCCTGTATTGATTGCCTTGATCCACTGCAGTTCACCTACCCCTGCAACAGGTCCACAGCAGGCGCCATTTGCCTGGCCTCGCACTCCACACCGGAACCTCTAGATAACAAAGGCACCTATGTCAGACTCCCATTTATTGACTACTGCTCAGCGTTCAACACTATTATTCCGACGACACTCATCTCCAAACTCAGTGCCCTGAGCCTCGGCTCCTCCCTCTGTGACTGGATACTGAACTTCCTAACCCACAGACCATAATCAGTAAGGATAGGCAACAACACTTCCGCCACGATCATCCTCAATACCGGAGCCCCATCATGCTGTCTCCTCAGCCCCTTCTATACTTCTTATACACCTATGACTTTGTGGCTAAATTCCCTTCCAACTCAATTCCCAAATTTGCTTATGACACAACCGTAGTGGGTAGGATTTCAAACAATGACGAGACACAGTACAGGAATGAGGTAGAGAATCTGGTGAACTATTGCTGCGACAATAATCTCTCCCTCAATGTCAACAAAACGAAGAAGATTGTCATTGACTTTAGGAAGCATAGAGGAGAACATGCCACGGTCTAAATCAATGGGAACGAAGTAGGAAGGGTCGAGAGCTTCAAGTTTCTAGGTGTCCCGATTACCACCAACCTGTCCTGGTCTCCTATTGCCGACACTATCGATAAGAAAGCCCACCAACGACTCTGCTTTCACAGAAGACTAAGGAAATTTGGCATGTGAGCTACGACTCTATCAACTGTTACAGATGCACCATTGAAAGCAGTCTTTCTGGTTTTATCACAGTTTGGTATGGTTCCTGCTCTGCCCAGGACCGCAGGAAACGACAAAAAGTCGTGAATGCAGCCCAGCCAATCACGGAAACCAGCCTCCCATCCATTGACTCTATCTATAATTCCCGCTACCTCGGAAAGGTAACCAGCATAATTAAGGACCCCACGCAACCCGGACATACTCTCTTCCACCTTCTTCCGTCAGGAAGAAAATGCAAAAGTTGAAGGTCATGAACCAACCGACTCAGGAATAGGTTATTCCCTGTTGCCATCAGACTTTCGAATGGACCTACCTCGTGTTAAGTTGATCTTTTCTCTACATCCCAGTTATGGCTGTAACATTACATTCTGTAGTCTCTCCTTCCTTCCCTATGTACGGTATGCGTTGTCTGTATAGCATGCTAGAAACAGCACTTTCCACTGTCTACTAATACATGTGACAATAATAAATCAAATCAAATCAAACCTATTATGTATTTACTTTTTATTTTATTTCATTTTCATGTACTAAATGATGTGTTTGTGCTGCTCGCAGAAACATACTTTTCGCTGTACCTCGATACACGTGACAATAAACAAATCCAATCCAGTAAGGGAATCTGCAGCGATAACTTCACCAGTCGTCTGCCTCTAATCAATTATCCCATTTACGTTGCTTTTGATTCATATTTCCCTCTCATCCTTAGTGGGAATTGCATATAAGTGTGGACGTAAATACGTAGTTAGGATGAATGCATCATTAAACCCTATGACGGGTTTGTTTGGACATCGACCTAAACGGCATAGTTCGGTTTATCTGTTGTTATTACCTGAATGTCGCGATCTGATATCATAAGTTATGATCGAATAGGCGCGGAAGTGGATAGAAGGCAGACTGTAACATTTTATATAAAGGACAGCGTGTTTTTTGCAGTTTATTTCGTGGACAAAGACATTTTCACTCAGTGACCGCTCAGTCAAAGTCAGAAAGTACCTTTTTCTTTTTCTTTCAATGTTTCATCTGGGAGGGAGAAATATTCAGACTTCAACAATGTCTTGGAACGTTCTCCAACGAATGTGGCACAATGTGGCCTAACCCAAACAGTAATGATATTATACGTGTGGAAAGCCATGATTAATTTCAGTACGTGATTCTTGCAGCAACAACATAAACCTAGCATTTATTTTTTAAAAAGGTGACTTAACCAAAGAACACGTTGCAATTAAAGAACAAAACCGTGTCATTAACTGTGAACGACAAACAATCAAAATAGGCATCTGTGCATCGCATCCTGAAGGTATGTATCACGGAAATGACTCAAACTGAACCCACATCTAACAAGGCGAAATTAAGATGTTATGTTGAACAGCTATCAACGTCAACAGAAGAGGAGTCCATCGGTATGGCTTGAGCGAAGAATAAGATGAACGAACAAGAGTTCTGGAATTATGGATAAAATTCAATTTGCAGTGTTGAGGCAGGGCAAACAGAAACTAGCTGGAAATCTTGCAAGACTGCGAAAACAACAGGACACAGGAGATCAATGAATAGTATGTGTCCATCTACGGACGAAGATATAATGACGATTGGGAACATGAAAAAGACAAAGCGGACTTGAGATGCAAAGAGGCAACACCAATTTGACGAACTTCAAGTGCAGTGGATGTCAGAACACCTCAGTCCACCGTTTAGTATAGTCAAAGATAACTTAAACATAAATAAAACATTTTGGATAGATATGTGCAAAATTACGTCAGAAATAAAAAATCTGTTCACGTATCAGCCATGGTGAGCAGCATTTCTCCCTTTTCTGTGTGAGGGAGATCATGTAAAATTCTGGCAGAAATTGTTCTTTGCAAAGCTCTAAGACATTTCAGAATAAAACCTGAACCACGCAATTCTCAAGAAATATGCGCGTTACAAATTGTCCATTGGTCAGATTTTCTCTGTTCTCCAACCCCAACAATTCCACAACTGCTCTCTTGATCGGATAGAGAGAATATCTATTACGTTGTTCTATTTGAACAATCATATAGGGCATAGAACAAGATTGGCACGTCGGGTTTACTCCACCAAGAAGTAATGTCTATGCGTGCATCGAAGAAGAACTCCATGCATATCCGCCTCACAATTAATACATGCCCACCAACCTCGCCCACATACACGTAACCCTGCGCATTAATCTTGGCCAATCCACCTAACCTGAACATTGTTGGACAGCAAAGGTCAATATAGCATGACCAGTGCACTTAACCGCTGAACTTAACTTAAATCTGAGGACTGTGAGATGAAACCAGAGCACACATTGATATCCAGGCAGAGACAGTGAGTACGTGTAAAGGCCACACAGACACCCAAGTCCAGAATCGTACCAACATCCATGGCGCCGCGAAGCCACTCTGCCATTGTGCTGCCTGTGTTCAAGTGATGAATGCATAAGTCATTAGAAAGATGGAAGCGACATTACCATGGCGCAATTATATCGTCCGACATCAACTCGTTGTTTGATCGTCAGCCATGGCTGTTAATGCCTGCCGAGGTCACTGTCAGGAACTGCCGCTGGCGGTTGGGGCCCAATGCCACCCAACGACCGTATGTGTGAGACAAGGTTAATGAGGGTTACGAGACAGGGGTGTCGGGGTTGGATGTATTTCTGCCCGTTTTGTTTTTGGAGGAATCTAGTAATGCCGAAGGGTAATGTCATTTCCTGAGATATAATCTCAGGATTACCAAAATGAGTGGAGAACAGAATCATAAACTCCATCCAAGAATTTCAAAGTGGACGTGGAGGGCATGATTATTGTTCCCTCCACAGACACGGCGACAAAAACATGTGCATGTTCGTGCCCATCAAATAGACGATCGATGCGATGCTGCACCAGTATCATTATGACTTCATGTCCAGGCCAATAGGACAATGTATTAGAGGAAAGACAGACATCATCACAAACTGATGGAACGGGGAGGAGTGGGGCCATAGAATTCATAAAATTTACAGTGCAGAATGAACCCATTCGGCCCATCGAGTCTGCACTGGCTCATGGAAAAAGCACCCTATTCAAACCCACACCTCCAACCTATCCCCATAACCCAGTAACCCCACCCAACAGTAAGTGCAATTTTGGGCACTACGGGCAATTTAACATGGCCAGTCCACCTAACCTGCACATCTTTGGACTGTGGGAGGAAACCAGAGCACCCAGAGGAAACCCACGCATACACGGGGAGAACGTGCAGATGCCAGACAGACAGGGACCTAAGCTGGGAATCGAAGCAGGGATCCTGCAACTGGGAAGAAATTGTGCTAACCACTATGCTACCGTGCTGCCATAGGTCGGAACAAAACGAGGAGCCTCCAGAAGGAATGCTCAATGGACAAATACATGAATGTATGCTCAACGCGTGTCAAATGTAGGTAAGAAATCACAAGCGCTCAGCAGAAAGTGCTCTCTTTAAGAAAAAGAAGGCAGATACTGCTCCTTTTTCCTCTCGATGTCTTTGTCTATGTTAAATCGGAAGGTTTCTCATAAAATGCAATTCAAAGCAAAAATGTATTTTATTGGGCAAGGGACAGACGCGATTTATCAGAATATTGCCTGTCAACAAGCATTTCAGCTATGAAGTGATGGTGGACAGTATTTTGTTTTGTAAACGAACAGAAAATGTTGATAGGGACACCACTGAGTAAAATTAGATTTACTCGGGTGGATAGCAACTGTTGCCCTTAGGTGAAGGATGAAATCACGACGAGGTATATTTCACTAAAGCATGGTTGGAGCCTGCAATGGACCGCCAGGGAGGGCAGCAGAGATGGCAAACATCGCATTCTTAAAAAGGCACGTGGGATAAGCAATTGAGGGTTCCTAACATTCAAGATCATGCGCCAAATGCTGCAAAGTGGAATTAGTGCAGATATAGTGTAGTTTTGTCCGTGCAGACGCGATGGCCAACTGTTAGTGTATCGCATTTATTACTCTTTCCCTTTTGTTGGCAGGATTGGAAACAACTCGACGTAGTTTGTTACACATATGAATAGTATAGACCTCTGATCGTGTTCATAGCGGTTGGAGTGGTTTATCAGTGATAGAGCATAAAAAAATCTATTATCTATCCCACATGCCATGTTGTGCAATAAAATAGGGTAACGTTATTTTTGATCCGTGCTTACGATTTACAAATAATAAAATGCATGGTTTACAAGTCAGACTGCAGTTTTTCAAAATGATACAACTTAAAAACGTGTCAACATACAAAAGTAACACGAGGAGAATTCGTCAGATTATTTTAACAAACCTTACCTGATTCCTTTAATGCTTCTTGGCACGTGGATACATCTAGATCGTGATAACAAGTTGAAAGATGATTCATACACTGCCAAACATGTACTTAATTTATAGTAATTGAATCAAACAGTCATTATGGTAGCGTGGGATGTTATTCGATGGATATGCTTCATGTTAGCTTTTTGCAAGACACAGAAAATAATAGAATTCAACCTTTCTGCATCTGGCCCTGGTAGGTAATTTTATCCAGTGGAGTATCTAATTTAGGATTGAATTATATACCGTCCCGCTCCCAACCCCGCAACCGAACACACGAAAATAATCGTTACCACATTTCCCAAGTCGTTCTTGGCTAAAAGCATCGGATTGTGGCCACTGCCCTGTCCGATTGGTGTTCTTCGTTCCCACAGTCGCGGCTCTCTCCGTGGTGCGTGTTCGGTGCCGGTGGAATTCTCTATTCCCGGTCCTTGTCAATGACATTTGCCATTGAAGCTACACCACGCCGTCTCGAACATACATTTCCCAAAGTGCACTGCCACAGGGAAAAAGGTAATTCAAACGGCGAGAGAATTCCGTCAATTTCGTAGTCTACATTCTGCATTTATCCACTTGTCCAGGTGCTGGTTTAGCACACTGGGCTAAATCGCTGGTTTTTAAAGCAAACCAAGGCACGGTTCGATTCCCGTACCAGCCTCCCCGAACAGGCACCGGAATGTGGCGACCAGGGGCTTTTCACAGTAACTTCATTGAAGCCTACTCGTGACAAGAAGCGATTTTCATTTTCATTTTCATTGTCAGCTCTCATTGCATGATTTCAAATACACCCATGCGAATACCCTCAACATTTAGCATCTACCTGTAGTAAGATTCTCTATTTTCAGCCTTTAAGTCATTTCATCCAATCTCCATTGAAAATGACCGACCAAACAATCAAGTCTCATTTTAACCAACCGAGCTTCTATGTGCCTCTTTGCCAAAGGACGTTTTAAAGTAAATGTTGTGAAATTTCTGTTAACATTCATTTTCTCCCATTATATGATCAGTAAAAAAATTAGAACCTATCCAACGTTGGTAGAATCCCATTTTGTATTCCAATAAAAACAACAGGCTCATTGTACGACAAATATCAAACGGAATCATGCCATAACTCTTTTTGCTTGACCCAGACGTTGGTGTGTGATTATTCATTTACCTGCCAGGGGAATCTGATCTTTCAGTCGTTGATACGAATGTGCGTCTGGACTTCCTTGAGTAAGGAGCTTCAGACCTGCTCCTGGTCAATTCTGATCAACATCTTACGTATCCAGAAGACGTCAACATTTATAAAAAGCGCGAAAGGTAACTCTACTGCTACTTACTTAGCTTTGCCGAAATGTCGGGCAGCACGGAGACGCAGAGAGCTAGCCCTGCTGCCTCGCGGCACCGAGGTCCCAGGTTCGATCCCGGCTCTGGGTCACTGTCCGTGTGGGGTTTGCACATTCTCCCCGTCTTTGCGTGGGTTCCGCCCCACCCCTCCAACCCAAAACATGTGCAGGCAAGGTGGATTTGCCAAGCTAAATTGCCTCTTAATTGGAACAAATGAATTGAGTACTCTAAATTTATTTAAAAAAGAAGAAAACATTTTTTTACCGAAAAGCAGGCTCAATCGATCGAAATTACCCGACAGTCTAAGCAGCGCTATACTTCCAGGCATCCTCCTTCAGCTCCTCGTCTCACACGCCACTCTATATTACGTTAATGAGATGCATTCCGTCTCTTGCTTGTTTCTCGCTTCAGGAAAACAACGGCAGTCATCATTTTGCCTCTTTATTTTATATCTATATGATTTTCTACTTCACAATTCTTGCAATGAGCTGTGCATCCTTGGTTTCATAATTTCTAATCTATTTTGGAACTTCAGAGTTGTATCTGTATCACATCGGCCCCTAAGGCCAGCAAATTAGTCGGCCTTATTATTCATATTTCATTCATTTCTCTTCGCAGTCTTCCCTCGGACATTTGAATTTAGCATTTTAAATGCCACACTTTTTACTTTAGCTTGGTCTTTGAATATCGCCAGCAGCAATTCGAATCTTATGATTCCATGATCAGGACTTCCGGTGGGGTGAGCGAGCAGGGCGGCCGCAAAAAATAGAGCTCCCGCCGGTGGCCGCGATTCGCGGCGATTTCGGGGAAATCCCCGAGACCCCATGCACTCCCCGACTATCGTCGGCCTTTGGGGCCGCCAGGAGCAGCCAGCGGGGCCGGTTTAAAAGCCGGCGAAGAACACCGCGCGGGTGCCGGGCGGCGGAGGCTGAGGCGCCGGGCCCGGCAGGTCGGAGCTGCGGGGGCGGAGCTACGAGGAGGCCGTGGCGACAGGCCCGAGCGCAATGTAGGGAGACTGCTCCACGTCGGATGGCTCCCACCTAGGAAGAAGAAGGTTGAATCCTGGTCCCAGGTGAATGTGGAGGAGAAAGAAAGAAGATTTATGGAAGTTTGGTAAAAGTTTTTCTTTCTCGAAAAAGAAGAATGTCAGATTGATGAAGGGCAGGAGGATGAAGGGGGAGAGAGGAGAAAGGAAAGAAGATAAAAAAACAATAAGCTGCTAAAAGATGCGAAAAGCGGCGTCAAAGAAAGGAGGAAACGCGTGTTCGCCACTGAAGGAGAAGACGAGCAAAAGCAAAAGTGTTGACAGGATGGCAGAAGCCGAACTGCAAGGCGGGACCGCACTACTTATGGTGGAGAAGATGACCGAGGTGATGGTGGTGGAGCTGGAAAAACGTTTGGTGAGGCACATGGAGATCCTGAGGAAAGAGATGGTGGTCGTGGTGAGGTCATTGTTGGAGGAGGCAACAGGCCCGATCAGGGTGGAGGTGGCAAAGGCATTGGCCGAGGTGAGAGAGCAGGGCGAGAAGATGAAGGAGGTGGAGGAGGCCGTGACACGACACAACAACCAGGTCACCTCGATGGGGAATGAGCTGCGGAGGGTGGTAGAGGTTAACAGAGAGCTCCGAGCAAAGCTGGAAGACTTGGAAAACCGCTTAAGGTGGCACAATTTGAGAATTGTGGGCTTGCCAGAAGGGACAGAGGGCCCAAGGCCAACGCAATACTTCGCTAAGAAGTTAGCGGAGCTGATGGGGGAGGGTGAGAACCCCACCCTGTACGAGCTAGACCGAGCTCATCGGTCATTAAGGACAAAGCCCAAAGTGAACGAGCCGCCAAGGGCAGTAATTATCTGCTTCTATAAGTTTTGCATGAAGGAGAAAGTATTAAGCTGGGCGAAGCAGAAGCGTGAGGTGCTGTGGGGTGGTACTGCGGTTCGGATCTACCAGGACTGGACGGTGGAGTTGGCAAAAAGACGGGCGGCGTTTGGGCGAGTGAAGGCGGCTTTGTACAAGAAGGGGGTGCGATTTGGTGTGGTGTACCCGACGAAGTTGAGAGCAACATATAAAGCCAAAGATTTTTATTTTGAGACAGCGGAGGCGGCTGAGGCGTTCGTGAGGGCAGAAGGCTTGGGACAGACGTGAAGAGCGGAACTGGAAGAAAGACTGTGGACTGTGTTTGAGCGGCTGGAAAATGTACAAATGTTACAACTTTCTTTTTACTGATTTGTATTGAAATTTGAAATTTACTTCTCTTTGCATTGTTACAGAGTTCAAGTTAATGGTGTTCTGTGTTGCGGCGGTTAAATGTTATGTTAGTGAATTGTCGGGGTTGGATTGGTGGTTTTTTTTTGGTGTTTCTTTCTCTGGGACTGGTCGGAAGGGGGCGAGAGGTATTGGCGGGAGGGGGGCACCCGCGCTAGCTAAATAGAGTCAGTTAGTGAAAGGCAGTGAGATGAGAGGAGGACTGCGGACGTTGGAGCCTGGGTTCAATGGGCCTACGAGGCGAGCAAGAGGGGGTGGAGGGATGGATGTTGGGGGATGTTTTTGTAGGGGGGTTCTTGGGAGGGGGGGAAGGGGTTCGATGTTAACAATGGGCAAGGGCGGGTCAGGCTGATGGGGCAGGGCCCGGTGGTATGGTGATGGTGGATAAGAAAGTGGGGTGGGGGGGGGGTGAGAGACCCCCAGTAAGGATAATCACGTGGAACGTGAGAGGGCTAGGAGGTCCGGTCAAGAGGTCAAGGGTGCTTGCACATCTTAAAAGTTTGAAAGCCGATGTAGCAATGCTGCAGGAGATCACTTGAGGGTGAAGGACCAGGTGAGACTTAAAAAGGGCTGGGTTAGCCAAGTGTTTCACTCCGGATTTGATGGAAGAGCTCGAGGGGTAGCGGTGCTGGTCAGCAAAAGGGTACGCTTCCAGGTGGAGAAGATGGTGGCAGATCAGAGGGGTAGATATGTGATTGTGACAGGGGCATTGGAGGGGAGATTCGTGGCGCTGTTAAGTGTATACGGTCCCAATTGGGACGATGTGGGATTCGCGAGGAAGGGGTTTGGGGCTATTCCCGACTTAGATATGCATGAGCTGACTGTGGGGGGGGGGGGTGGGGGGGACTGGAACCTGGTGCAGGAGCCAAGGTTGGACAGATCACGGCCGCGCTCGCTGGTCCCATCAGAGGGGGGGGGGGGGCGACGGTGCTGGCTGGGATAATGGTAGAAATGGGACGGGTGGACACTTGGAGGTTTCTGCACCCAAGGGAACGGGAGTATTCGTTTTTCTCAGCGGTCTATAAGGTATACTCGCGGATCGATCTTTTTGTGGTGGGGAAGGCTTTGCTGGCTGGAGTCAAGGGGTCAGAATACTCTGCAATTGCAGTGTCAGATCACGCTCCACATTGGCTGGATATGGTACTAGAGAAGGGGGCAGCGCAGAGACCGGGGTGGAAACTGGATGTGGGGCTTTTGGGGAACCAAGTATTCTGTGAGAAAATTGAAAACGTAATTAAGGAATATGTAGGTTTCAATTGTACAGGTGAGGTGTCGAAGGCAGTCGTCTGGGAGGCTTTAATTTCGTTTAATGCTAGGGTGGATAAGGAGGAGAGGTTGGAGCGGCAGAAGGTAATAGATGAGATATTGAAGGTAGATAGGAGGTATGCAGAGGATGGGGACCAGGCAAAGCTGGAAAAGAGGAAGGAACTACAGGCGAGCTTTGACTGACTGTCCACCAGGAAGGCGGTGCACCAACTGAGACGAGCAAGGGGTGCAGCTTATGAACATGGAGATAAGCAGGTCAGCTCCAGAGGGAGGCAGCGGCAAGGGAAATTCTTCAGGTGAAGGATAGGGCAGGGAAGTTGGTGGTGGCCCCAGTGCTGATTACAAGGTTTTTGAGGAGTTTTATGAGAGGTTGTACAAGTCAGAGCCACTCTGAGGAGACCGTGAGATGCAAGAATTTCTCGATGGGTTGGAGTACCCGAGGTTAGGGGAGGGGGACAGGGCTACATTAGAAGGAGCAATCGTGGAGCAGGAGATAAAGGATGTGATTGGGAGGATGCAGTCGGGGAAGGTGGCATGGCCGGATGGGTTTCCGGTGGAATATCATAAAAAATTTAAGGATAGGTTGGCACCCCTGATGGTTGGGATGTTTGAGGAGGCGATAGGGAAGGGGATGTTTTCGCAAACCTTGGGGCAGGCATCGATTTCCCTGTTACTAAAAAAATATAAGGATCCGATGGAGTGTGGGTCGTATTGGCCCATATCAGTTCTGAATGTGGACGTAAAAGTATTGGCGAAGGTTCTGGCAGGTAGGCTGGATGAGTGCCTTCCGAAGGTAATAGGGGAGGACCAGACGGGGTTCGTGAAAGGGAGGCAGCTGTTTTCGAACATTAGGAGGGTTTTGAACGTTGTTATGGCACCGGCGGAAAGAAAGGAAACAGAGGTAGTTGTGGCATTGGACGCCGAGAAGGCGTTTGATCGGGTAGAATGGGGGTACCTGATGGCAGTTCTGGAGCGGTTTAGGATTGGAGCAAGGTTTGTGAACTGGGTAAAGCTATTATATAAGGAACCGAAGGCGAGTGTCCGCACAAATAATATCAGTTCGAGATATTTCTCTCTTCACCGTGGGACGAGACAGGGATGTCCTATGTCCCCCTCTGCTGTTTGCACTTGCGATTGAGCCGCTGGCCATCGCATTGAGAAGTTCGGGAGCATGGAAAGGAATAATGCGGGGGGCGGGGGGGGGGGCGTGGGGGTGGTGGTGGATAGAGCATAGGGTGTCCTTCTTTGCCGACGACTTGCTGCTGTATGTGTCGGAGCCGAGTGCATCGATAGGAGGAATATTGGAGCGGGTATTTGGGTCTTTCTCGGGGTACAAGTTGAACCTGGACAAGAGTGAGTACTTTGTGGTGTTTCGGCCGGGGGTGGGGGCTGGGCTGGGGGGGCTGCCATTCCGTAGAGCAGGGACTCACTTTAGGTATCTAGGGGTGCAGGTTGCCCGGGAGTGGGGGAGGCTTCGCAGGTGCAACATCACTAGTTTGGTGGGGAGAGTGAAAGCCGATCTGGCAAGGTGGGACGGCCTTCCTCTGTCACTGGCAGGTCGGGTACAGGCGGTTAAAATGAATGTGTTGCCGCGATTCCTGTTTCTTTTTCAATGCCTACCGATTTTCCTGCCAAAGTCTTTTTTCAGGGAGATTGAGGGAAGGATTACCTCATTCATATGGGGAGGGAAGGTGGCCAGAGTGAGAAAGGTGCTGCTACATAGGGGAAGGCAGGCAGGGGGTTTAGGTCTCCCGAACTTGTTGGACTACTACTGGGCGGCGAATGTGGAGAAAGTGCGGAGCTGTGTCAGAGGGGTGGATCCTCAGTGGGTCAGAATGGAGGAGAGTTTGTGCAGGGGGTCGAGGCTGAAGGCACTTGCAACAGCGCTTCTCCCGATAGCTCCGGGGAAATATTCAGGGAGTCCGGAAATAATAAGTTCATTGAAAATCTGGAGGCAGTTTCGCCAACACTTTGGGTTGGGTTAAGGGTCAAACGAAATGCCAAATCGGGGGAACCACAGATTTGAGCCAGGGAGGTGGGATGGATGTTTTCGGAAATGGGAAGAGAAGGGGATTAAGATGCTAAAAGATTTGTTTCTTCGGGGTCGGTTTGCAGGATTGAGGGAGCTGGAAGCGAAGTATGCGCTAGAGCAGGGAGAAGTGTTTAGGTACATGCAGGTTCGGGATTTTGCCAGGAAGGAGATACAGAGCTTTTTTTTTTTTTTGGGGGGGGGGGAGAGGGGGGCTGTGTAGATTAAGGGTGACTATGGGTAACCCCTGATTCCTTTTCGTCATTTGTTCATGTAAACATGTGGGCTGAGGTTTGGGGGTTGGTGGGCGGATGGGATTGTTGTTATTATGGGGATTGACATATCTTGCTGATTAATGTTTATTGTTGATGGGTGTAAATGTGGGAGAAAATGTGAAAAAGGAGGAGAATAAAAAAAAATGGAAAAAAAATGATTCCATGATCACGCTCACACAAGTGGTACAATCTTAACTGCGCTTCCCGCGGCCAAGGGTTCAATAATCACACACCCAAACATATACACATGCACATAAACACTCAGCTGCACAAACGCGCACAAACATGCATAAACTTGTGCACAGCCAAGCACACATACGGAGACATTCATAGATTATGTCCCATCTGATTTGGTGACTGGGGTATAACTTTTGAACATAACTACAACAATTCTTGACTTCAACTGCACCATGTGTCATCAACTCATGGAAATCGTAACTACAGACAGCAATTCAAATGTAACCATCAAACGTCAGAGAACGGTTTTACTGAAATATATGTTCCCATGTCATTTGACGCAGTCTCAAGCAAGTACATAATTGCAAGTGAAACAATTCATTGCAATATACGTCCACTTCAATGTGTAATTCAGTATTCGACTATTTTGTTTTCCATTTCCAATGCCGAGGATAGAAGTGCATTTTGGTCTGCGGAATCGTGGACGCTGCAGTGCAGTTCCTATTGGAGGAAACTGTTTTGATCTGTCTGTGCTTGAGGATGCCTGTAACATACTACTCTAGATATCTCCTTGTACTTAGTAAAATTTGGCCTCCAATTCCATATTTTTCTTGGAGATTTCACGTCGATTATGAATAGAGATCCATTAGCACGCGTTTTCTAATCTTTGAGATGAACGTGCTGAATTATTTGTCATAGTTTTCTTTTACCTTATTTATTGTCCATTGTCTGGAACGAGCTGCCAGAGTCACTGGTAGAGGCGGGTACATTTTTTTCCTTTAAAAATAGTTACACAGTTATATTGATAGGGTGCGTATAGAGAGATATGGGCAAAATACGGGCAAGTGGGACTAGGTTTTTAATTAAAAACTGTTCGGCATTGACAAGCTGGGCCGAAGGGTATGTTTCCATGTGTAAAAAACTATGATTCTATGACTCTATATCATCTGTTCATGCGAGAACATTCTACACACATTTTGTAAACAAAGCGGAATGGCCATCGGGACGCCGATTGTTCAGGTTCACCTTAGAATTCTAACTGAGTCAAGTTAGTAACGACAGCTGTACATGTGTATATTTTGAGGTACGGTAAGTCAGATTCCCTCGATTGGTTGGAAAGCTAGTTCATGTTGTAGTCTGAAGACAACAGAGCAAGTTCTGTTACGAGGGGCTCAGGTTATCCTTGAAAACACGACGTCGCAACCTTGCCCTTGATCTGAAATGTCGAGGTGCCCATGAGCTGAGTTGACGAGATCCACCTCAAAGAAGAAAGCATCGTATGGTGCTCTGGCTTGATCCGAAAATCATTGATTTGTTTCATATTGAGAACTATGGAGGTCAATATTAAGTAATATCCGCCTTTATCAGAAAATGAAGACAATGACAAAATGCTTGCTCATGCCAATAGCAATGAAGAAATTCGGACACTTTCCCCAGAAAAGGGAGTCTCGCTTTCTACTGCAACACCTGTTACAGTTTAAATCTTTCACTTAAGAGGTTTAGGAAGTCTAATCGGGCTGTAACATGCTTCAAATACGATAACTCCCGACACCCAGACGGTAATAGTCTGCTGTCTGAGGCAGGAGAGGAGGTTTTGGGGACTGTGACCCCCCATCGTCGTATCTGGGCATCGGAAAGGTGCCGGAAGACTACTGGCTGATCATGTGCTGCACTTCCTGCAGAGGAAAGTCGTGATTGTTCAGGTGATACATGTCAGTGAACCGAAAATCAGTGGGAAGGATTTTTTTCAAAAAAAGCCCGAGGAACAGAATTAATCCCCACTGAGAAGGTAAGGATTCGTCACTGATATTTATCATGGCTTTGCCACGTGGCGACATTGTCTTAATAAATAATACATGAACCTTTTGGAGCATGTGACCATGTGTGTACACGAGGGCAGTGCAGATGTTGCAGTTTGCATGGAATTCAGTAAGGCACTTCACATGGCCATGCATAGAAGGCTGGTTAAGCAGGTAAGAACACATTGGATCCTGTAAAATTTTACTATGTGGTTCTAAAATGGTGTTATTGGTAGGAGACACATTATGATCGTCGAAGGTTGTTTTTTGAGACGAGAAGCCGTTGTGTATTGGATTGGATTTGTTTATAGATAGCTTTTTGAACAATAAAAGGATTAAGGATTCTGGTGTTCGGGCCGGAAAGTGGAGCTGAGTCCATAAAAGATCAGCCATGATCTCATTGAATGGTGGAGCAGGCTCGAGGGGCCAGATGGCCTACTCCTGTTCCTAGTTCTTATGTTCTTATTGTGACGTGTCCCGAGGTACAGTGAAAAGTACGTTTGCTGCCTGCAGCTCAAACCGATCATTTATTACATGAAAAGAAAATACATTACACAGCAACACAAGGGACACAATGTAAATACCTAGACACCGGCATTGGGCGAAGCATACAGGACTATTAATCAGGTCAGTCCATCAGAAGGTCGTTTCGGATTCTGGTAACAGCTGTAAACAAGCTGTTTATGAATCTGTTCGTGCGGGCTTTCAGGCTTTTGTATCTCCTGCCCGTGGAAGAATTTGGAAGAGTGAATAAGCCGGGTGGGAGAGTCTGTAATTATGCTTCCCGCTTTCTCAGGGCAACAGAAGTGCAGAGAGAGTCGATAAATGTGAGGCGGATTCGTGAGATGGAGTTGACAGTGCTCACGACTCTCTGAAGTTTCTTGCGGTTTTCGGCCGAACAGTTGCCATACCAGGCTGCCATGCAGCCAGATCGGACGTTTTCTATGGTGCGCATGTCAAAGTTAATAGGAGTCAGTGTGGCCCTGCCGAAATTTCCTTAGTATCCTGAGGAAGAATAGTTTTGTGCTGTTTTGGTGATTTTGTCAACGTGGGTGGACCAGGATACATTTTTCGTGATGTGCACACGTAAGAATTTGAAGCTGTGAACCATACCCGCCTCGGCCCCGTTGATGCTGACGGGGGTCTGTGCAGTACTTTGTTTTCTCAGGTCAATGACCAGTTATTTAATTTTGCTGACATTGAGGGAGAGATTTTTGTCGTTGTATCACTCCACTAAGTTCTCTATCTCCCTCCTTTATTCTGCCTCGTCGTTGTCCGAGATCCAACGCACTATGGTCGTGTCGTCAGCAAACCTGTCGATGGAGTTGGAACCAAATCTTGCCACGCAGCAGTGTGTGTTTATGGAGTATAGTAGGGTGCGAATTATGGAGCCTTGCGGGCTCCCGGTATTTCGGACTGTCGTGGAGGAGGTGTTGTTGTTTATTCTTACTGATTTTGGTCCATGGGTAAGAAAGTCGAAGATCAGAATTTAGCCCGCTGGTGTGGTACAATAATCGGTCGCAGATGAATGATCGAGACGTCAATCATGGAAGGGTGACGACCACGTTCGCAGATTACACGAAAATTGCAGTGTGTTAAATTGCGAGGAGGAGCAAACCATTAGAATCATAGAATCACAGAATCATGAGCGGGCCTCACACTTTAGTCTTCGGTTCACCACTATATTCTACATCCGATGGGCCGTATTCCCGATGGCGAGATACTTTTGCATTGAGCAATCGTGAACGATGAGCGACAGAAAGGAGGTAGGACAGGGAGAGGCACGACTTCGGGCTGTTGGGCTAGGCACTAACCGGGTTGACTCTGATGGGGAATCTACCGGCACCTGGGGGTGATGGAGGAACAGGCCGTATTAATGAGGACCACCCCCCCCCCCCCCCCCCCCCACGATACTGTGGCGATGGCAAGGCACGGCCACCATTGTCACGTCCAGCAAGGCAGCCATCTTGCTGTGCACCCCTATGACCACTCACCTTGGCCCCTGGTACTGCAGTGAGTTTCCAGATGTATGGTTGCCCCCAAACCCCCATAACCGCATCTAGCCCCCATCCTCCACACCACCAGCCCGCACCCCACCCTCCACCATACAACCGCCGCGACCCAACCGGCAGCTAGCTGCCAGCGGGGCACAACGCGGCCCTCTCAAGGGCAACACGCACAGTAGTCACTACTGGGGCGCCGGGTACGGACCACGGAGTGTAATACTGGCATGGGCGAGGGTACCCTTGACAGGTGGGACGGACACCACGTCCAGAGTCCCCATGATGCTGGACATCTGTGGAGCCAGTTGTGTATGATGGGAGGAAGAGACATGAGGGGGCAGAGTCCACAGTGCAAACCGGGTGGCACCATGTACTCCACTGGACCTGGTTGAACATAGGGGGGACGCACCATGCTAACATGTCGGCTTTTCACCCCCACAGACAGTGGATATGAAATTCATGATACAACGGTGGCCTTCTTCCTCGTCGCCACATTCCTGAGGGTGCCCTACGGCGGTACGAGCTGCAGCTGCTCGAGGCGGAGGAAGCTTCAGCAGCGCAACGTGCAGCAGCGGAGCCTGCCCAGGGAAACAGGAGGCAGCCATCTACGCAGGCGAACCGGCTGCCCAACAGGCCAAGGAGGATGAGTTGCAATGGATGCGCCGCATGAGGCCTTAGGTGTACAGGCATCACCTGTCGTTCAAGGAACTGCCAGATGGGGCATGCTGAAGAAGACCCCAACTGATCAGGAAGGCAGTGCAACATATCTGCCAGATTATAGCACAACTAGAACCGTGGGGGAATGGGGATAGGCACCCACAGCCGGTGCCTATCAAGGTGACGACCGCCACGAATGTTTATGCTACGAGGTCCTTCCAGTGGGCACTTGTCTGGGCTCTCACAGATCGCAGTGCGCATGTGTATCCGCGTCATCACCGAGGCGCTGTATGCTAACTCGACTCAATACATCCATTTCAATGTGAACCGAGACCGACAGAATGCCCTGCAACCGTGGTTGACCACCATCTGCGACTTGCCCCAGGTAAACGGGGTATTCGATGGAATGCATGGCCCCTTCCCTTTGCAAGCAAATGACAGGCCGTCCTGCACACAGGGAAAGGAGTTCCACTCGATGAACGGGCAGCTGAAATATGACCAACAGATGCAGATCATGCATGGCTGCGCCCGATATCCTGGTTGCATGCACGACGCCTTCATCCTGGCACACACGACGATTCCTGCCATGCTCGATACGTCCCTTAGCTGGGCGGTTAGCTCCTGGGGGACAGGGCGTATCCGCTACAATGACGCTCACTCAGCGACGGTGGGTTTGATCGAGCAGTGCTTTGACATTCGGAAGGTGCGGCTCACGTGGGGCTCGGTTAGCACAGGGCTAAATAGTAGGCTTTTGAAGTAGACCACGGTAGGCCATCAGCGTGCGTTCAATTCCCGTACAAGCCTCCCCGAACAGGCGCCGGAATGTGGCGGCTAGGGGCTTTTCACAGTAACTTCATTTGAAGCCTACTTGTCACAATAAGCGATTTTCATTCATTTGATTTTCATTTCACGTGCCTGGTATTCTCTGGAGGGGTCCAACGGCATGACGCTAAAAAGGAGCCCGCATTGCTGCGTCACCCATAGTATCATAGTAGCGGGGCGGTGTGCTGCAGGAGGAGGATGAACGGCAGGTCTCGTCCGACGAGGACAATCCAGTGGAGGGTAAGGATGGACAGGTCACCGAGCGCAGGCAGGTAAGGGAACGAAGTTTGGACAAGGGCCAACATGCATGGGCGCTGTGATCGCCTCCAGGTGCTACGACTGGGATAGGAACTGGCCAGCGACACAGGGACCTAATCCCACAGGCAACACCCCCGCCCCCAGCACATACACACACCCTTGCCTACTGCCACCCCTGTGTGCAACCCCCTCCATGATACATACCAGCCGCCCTTCAGGGTGCGGCACCTGGGTCTGATCCAGAGAATGAAGGATGATGACAACCCGCTCAGCGTTGTGTTCTGGTGCTTCACATTATATGGAACATCTGGCACTGGTAGCACATTCCACCGTCCACCACGGTGATCGCTGCATGCAAGCACGTCATTCCATCATACAGTGCCATTGGATACTTTGGGTGGTGGAGTTGGGCACTGTCAGTGGGGAGTGCGGGGAGACCAAACCACCCACGATATACGTGCCTCTAACTAAACTGTTCCCTGAAGCCGTGCACACTTAATTGGTGCTTATCGTTCTGGCCTTATGGGCCATGAAACTACTTATAAGCAGGTCGCCATACGGTACAGCAGGAGTGGAGCCAACATGCTGTGATTGTTGCCCTGAAACCTGGGCTCCCAGTGGTAGCCGTCTTTTAGATGACTGGGCGTGGACGGGCTCGGCTGCTAATTGGTTGTCCCAGGAGGCGTGGTGCCACTCTCTTCTTCCCTCTACCCACATGATGTGGAAGCGAGAGGCGGGGGGGGGGGGGATTGGAGTTCGTGGTGCTGCGGTGTTCTGAAACCACCAGTGCGCACGTCACCAGCACGGGCACCATCTCCTAATCCTCCCTCTGGGTGCGCAATGGCTCTCGGGCTATATTATGGGACCGGCGTGCATGCACAGCCAGCATGTGAGACTCGTCTGAGGTATGTCGCTGCCAATCCTGAAGGCCCAAGCTGGTGGGCTGTTCGCAGCCAAGGAAAACAGGAAGTAGATAATCTCCGCCTGGAACTGCATCACATTACTCATGATGTGGAGATGCCGGCGTTGGACTGGGGTGAGCACAGTACGAAGTCTTACAACACCAGGTTAAAGTCCAACAGGTTTGTTTCGATGTCACTAGCTTTCGGAGCGCTGCTCCTTCCTCAGGTGAATGAAGAGGTCTGTTCCAGAAACACATATATCGACAAATTCAAAGATGCCAAACAATGCTAGGAATGCGAGCATTAGCAGGTGATTAAATCTTTACAGATCCAGAGATGGGGTAACCTCAGGTTAAAGAGGTGTGAATTGTCTCAAGCCAGGACAGTTGGTAGGATTTCGCAGGCCAGATGGTGGGGGATGAATGTAATGTGACATGAATCCCAGGTCCCGGTTGAGGCCGCACTCATTATAGCCAAGTTCCGCACACATGAGTGCTAGTGACATCGAAACAAACCTGTTGGACTTTAACCTGATGTTGTAAGACTTCGTACATTACTCATTGACTGTGTTACCACCTTCTGCGATTGTGTCACATCAGCAAGTGACTGCGCCGTCTCCCTCTGGGACGGAGCCACCTCCCTCTGTGCTTGCGTCATGTCGACCTGTGCATTTGCGATCCCAGCGACGTTCCCAGTCATAGCCTGCACATCACCACCATTCTGTTTCGAGGCGGAATGGGGTTGTGACAATGAGAAATTTAATGTAGAAGCGGCGGGATGATAGAATGCCACCGAATTGCGTGACACCGTAAAACAGATGGCTGTGGAACAGGCGCATCCCGCCCACTTTCTGACATTTCTCATCTTTTGCTCTTAATGCCTCCAGCACTTGACTTATTTTATGTGCAGGTGAACTTGTCGTTAAACAATCAGGATGCAGAACGCTCTCTGCCGTTTTTCAGTCGCTGGATTTTCCCACAGCTGTTAATCAACAGTTGGTATCGCTACTCGCGGTGGACAAGCATTATCATTCGCCAAAATGAATTGACTCCTTGCAAAGGAAAATGCTTCTGCTACTCCAACAACGGCTCCCAAATTGTTAATTCCCCTAAAATAAATGTTTCTGTTTCGTCGTGAACACTGCTGGCCAGAAACCATTGCCCTGGACAACAGATACCCTTCTCCCAAACATTACGGATTCACTAATTTCTGTATCCCTTCCCAATGTAATATCTGTCTTCATTCGATTGTGGCTTTTGCGTCTTAATTTCAAAACTTAATAGCACATAATAATAATTATTATTATCTTTATTAGTATCACAAGTAGGCTTATTAACTCTGCAATGAAGGTTACTGTAAAAAATCCCCTAGCACCACATTCCGCCGCGCGTTCGGGTACACAGGGGGAGAATTCCGAATGTCCAATTCACCTAAGAAGCACGGCTTTCGTGACTTCTGGGAGAAAAACGGAGCACCGGGAGGAAACCCACACGGATACGGGGTTAAATTGCTGATTCCCGCAGAGACAGTGACCCAAGCTGGGAGTGGAGCACGGGTCCATGGTGCTAACCATTGTGCTACTGTGTCATCAGACACAGAACGGCCACTTTGCCCCTGCATAATTTGTGAATCCATTTTCACCCCTTCTGTGTGACCTCTTCGGATTAGGTGCTCTTGTTCTCCAATCTCGGATTAATTGTGATTTTTTTAATGATTTATACCTCCAACCAGGTTTCCATTTCTAAACCTCCATAATGATTTGCTTTGACGAAAATAAGTCTAACAACTTTGCTCATATACCTCAGTCGTTCACCACCACCATTTTATTTTATTTTCAGGTGGCGACTTCTTGGAATTTTCAACCAGCATCTCTTTCATGTCTTGCACTTTCCCATTTTCTATCTTGCTCACATATGCAAATGTTCCGAAAAGCGACTTTGTCAGATGAGCCAAATGAGTCGTCACCATAATCCAAGGATTGTCTTACAGTTTTAACTGTTTCTTCCTCTATAAGTGTTCTGATCACCGCAAATGATGAATCTTCATATTCGTCCATCAGAATTACTTCTCCTACGGCCTGATAGGTTTATTCTGTTGCCAATGCACTCACCCACATATTAACATGTTGAACCCTGTCAAATTCAATATATATCTGTCCAGACTGTTTCTTATATTTCTGCAGAATCTATTTTCAGCACTAAGTACAGCTTTCTGCTGTGTATGGCACTCCCCAGTCCATCCAATAGACCAAGAAACGTAACGGTAACGAGCCCTACATACAAGGGAACACGGTGTTAGTGATAGCAAATGGGGGCATGGTAGAAGAGTGGGTAGCACTATTGCTTCACTGCTCCAAAGCCCGGGTTCGATTCCCGGCTTGGGCCACTGACTGTGCGGAATCCGCACATCCCCCCTGTGTCTGTGTGGGTTTCCTCCGGGCACTCCGGGTTTCTCCCACACGTGTCTGAATTAATGCTGTTGGATAATTTGGACATTATGAATGCTACCTCTGTGTCCCAGAACAGGCGCAGGAATGTGGCGACTGGGGGATTTTCACAGTAACTTCATTGCAGGGCTAATGTAAGCCTACTTGTGACAATAAAAAATATTATTATTATAACGTCCATGTACCGCTATTTGGCCTTCTATTTTGTCAATTGAATGAAATCAATGTCTCGACGGATGTCTTTCGTCAAATTTTGGAGGTTCCTTCAGAAACCTAATAATGTATCCATTCGCTTCACGTCAGGACATATTTCCTACAGTCACCTGTTCTGGTCGGTCACTCTTTTGCCATTGTCCTCATTTCAAGTTGAAATTATCTTTCTTATTTTCCATCTCTACAAACACAAACGTCTGCACTTCAAAGGCAAGTCTTTTTCTCGTTTCTTTTTCTTTTTAACCTTTTTGCTTAATTTCCATTTTCTTTATCTGTCGATGTAATTGAATTATACTCAATTCAATTTCTTCACGTTTCGAAATATCTATTCTGACTGAGAACTCTTGGACATTTTAACGCATGGCTATCTCTTCAATTACCTCAAATGTATTAATCTCGATAGCTAACCCACATTGCAACTTCTTCCCAAATTCCATTAATTTAGATTTACATACATTTTTACAGCTTTCTAATATTATCAAGTGTACACCCAAACAAATCTTGCGACCATTGCAGTGAACTTATTTGGCGTCACAAAGCTACACAATTGGTTCGACGCCATCATCGCTGTTGTTAAGTATAGAAAGTGAAACATTTCCATCTCCCAACATTATTTTTTCCCATTCCAGGCCAACAACCTCCATTTTTGTGTTGGGAACCACGCTGATCTTTAATGTGAGGCCATCCCAAGGCCCAGATGAGTAAAGTGAAACAGGTTTTCTTAGGGTGTATGTGTTGCCATTTGCATAATGTGATGAATGATTACACGGCATTCAGTTAATAATGCTTTCCTTCTACGGACATTTAGCAAATGATATTTATGAACATATCAGGAAGGCAGATCCACAGACACGCCAACGAAGATATAATGCACTATGGCCATTAAGTACACTGATAACTATGCACACATACATTGACATGAAACTACAGTTTGGTCCCCTAATGTCGTAGTTTCCTGAAATCTGAGACATGCCTCTCACGAAATAACGTACAATGTGAAGCAACTATATGATCTTCATCCAGCAAATAATTACATTACCACAAGCAGTCCAAGGTGGTGACGTCTGCGAGATAGTTTTGAGCTTCAGCGAAGGTGGAAAGTGGCTGCTTCTTTCCGAAAAACATATCGGAAAATTGCTGCAGTTTTGATCTGAGCTGCCTCTGTCTCTCTCCCTCTCTTATTTAGTATTCTACAAGTGTACGATTTGTTTTATGTTTTGCTGTTAACACCATGGAGTACACAGTTGGCCTGGACCCGTTAATTTGTTTGTCTCTTGACTTTGACGTCAACATCTCTACAGTCCATTTTTTCACAAGTTGCGAATGTTAAATAATTGTTTTCCACTGATGAGCGAATTTGTATCGCTCCATTTCACCAGTCGCCTGCCTCTAATCTACCTCCTGGTTCATACCGTCTTTTTAATCATATTATTCCCAATTCCAAAATGGAATTATATATGCGTTTATATTTAAATAGGGAGATATGTAGGTTTAACACACAATTGAAACATATGGCGAGTGTGCTTAGAAATCGACCGACATGGTACAAATCTGTTCAGCTACTCGTATTGGGAGCGCACGAAAAGATATAACAGGTTATGATCTAATAGGTTGAGAACAGGAGAGAAGACATACTGTGGCATTTTAGATAATGTATAGCAGCCGCATGTTTTAGCAGTGTGTGTCGCGGACAAACGCATATTTACACAGTGACCGTCGAATCATAGTCAGAAAATCAGAAAATACCTTTTTCTTTTTCCTTCAATGTTTCATCTGACACGGAGAAACATGCTGACTTCAATAAAGTATTATTAAAATACTCAAATCGCTGTGGCAATAATGCGGTCAAATCCATGCATTTGTGATATTGTACATGCATAATACCACCATTTCTAATTTCAGTATGTGATTTTTGTAGCAACAACTAAATCTGGCATTTATTAAAAAGTGACTTAATTAAAGAGTACGTTGTGATCAACGATACAGCCTTATCCTGAAATGTGAACGACACACAATCAAAATGGGCATCAGCATATCAGCATCCTGAACGTCTGTTAAGATGGGGGGGAGGGTGGGGGGGGGGCGACGACGCTGGCAGTCAGACCCTTTTGCTTAAGGGAGAGACCCCCGACCTTCGACGAACTGACGGAAGATCTGGAGCGACCGATAGGTCAGGAACACTGACACCTTCATATTAACACATTCCCCACAAGGAGACAGGAATGTACTTCAGGCCCCGAGAGACATTTTACTGGAAGAGCGAATAAACACGGGCAGTAAGGAGAGGGGACACCTATCGACGGCTGCGGGAAAGGGCAACCCGGCACTGGAAAGAGCCTGTTAAAATGGGAGGGCACATTTGGAAAGGAAGTAGGATGGGGATTCTGGTACCAAGCACTGAGTAGGGCTAACTCCACTTCATCATAAAAAAGGCGGTCCTATGACATGTTGTTTAACGTAGTGCACCGAATGAGCAGGTACTTCCCAGAATTGGAAGATACATGCGAACAGTACCAGAGAGGTCAGGCCAAACACGACCACGTGTTCTGGGCCTGCACCAGACTTGTCGGGTTCTGGACAGGCTTCTTGGAGGCCATGTCTAAAGTTTTGGGGATGTGAGTGAAGCCGTACCCGAGAATGGCGGTTTTTCGTATATGGAACCAGCCAGAACTTTATCGGGGAGGATGGCTGACGCCGTGGCTTATGCTTCTTAATTTCACGCCGGTGAATCCTGCTCGGCTGAGAATTCGCAACAGCACCCACAGTTGCTGACTCACTGACAGACCTCGCGGAATCTATCCACCTGGAGAGGATCAAGTACAGCATCCCACAGTCGGACCATGTCTTACAAAAAGTGTGGGGGCTATTCATCAGCCGGTTTCAAGACCTGTTCGAAACCAACACTGGCTAAGAAGAGGGAGGGGAGGGTGGAGTGAGGAGGCCAGGTAAGCATACATGCAATGGAAATGAGCAGAGGGGGAAGGGAAGGGGAGTGATGAGGGAGCCCAATTGAGTGTCAGAGAGAAATAGGGGGAAAGCGGGAGGAGGGGTGGGGGCAGGAACCTCCCCTCCAACTCACAAGTCTAACAACTAAAACCAGCGAGAGCAGCGAGGCACATTAGTACGGCAACCAGGCCGAAAGCTGAGGCCAGGGAAGAACAAGACTACCAATGCAATAGGGCGGTGGGGGTGGGGGGACGCGGGGGGGGGGGGGCGGAGAGCGTGTGGGAGGGGGTGACGACTCAGACGGATTGAATTTATGTAAAATGTGTCAATAAGAAATTTCACAATATGTAAATACCAGGTGCACTACATGTTAAGATGTTATTCTCTAAAATCTGAAAAATGCCAATGAAAATATGTTAAAGATAGAGATATATAACTCAAAATGAACCCACATACAACAAGGCGAAATTAAGATAGTGTGTGGAACAACCAGTGCTATAAATCTAAACAGGTAAATATTCAATTGAGCGAAGAATGACATGAATGTACAAGCGATCCCGGTTTCATGGATTTGCAGTGGTCAGGTAGGCAAACAGAAAGTAGTTCATAATCTTGTATAAATTTGAAAACAGCGGCAAATTTAAGAACAATGGAACTATGTTTCCAGGCAACTAGCAAAGAGATATCGACATTCATGAGGTTTTAAAAGACAAAGTAGACTGAAGATGCAACACAAGAACACCGATTTGGCGAATTTCAAGTGCCCTGGATGGAAGAATGTAACAGTCCGCCGTTTAATATAGTCAAAGTGGAACTTAAACACATATAACCATCGGGAACAGAAAATAGAATATCTAATAAAAATGAAATTATTTTGGATAGTTTGGCGCAATGTTATGACACTTGTTGATTCTAAGCCTTTTTGAGCATCATTGCCGTATTTTCTGGGCGAGTGAGATATTGTTTTTAAAAATCCAGAAATTGTCTTTTGCAAAGCTTTAAGGCCTTTGTGGATAACCTGGATGCAAGCCAGAAATGCGCACGTTACAAGTTATCCATTGATAGGCTTTCTTTCTTTGCCAATCCCAACAATTCCACACCGTCAAGATTGATGGAACAGAGAATCACCAGATCGAGGAAGTGACAAGTTTGACACATCGAGTTTGCTCCGCCATGAAGTTTATATTTCTGCGGAGCACGGAAGTCACACCACCACTGCAGAAATAATTATAAGTAATTCGGATTTTGTATTCCACGTCGAGGGGGAAACAATTAGTTCGTTCCAATTAACATGAGCAATCCACCGAACTGCACATCTGTGAGCTATGGGAGGAAACCAAAACACAGGGATGAAATCCAGGTGGTCAGAATGAGAACGTGCAGTGACCAAAGTCACACAAGGTCGAAAGCATTGCTGAGTCCATGGCGCTGTGAAGCCACTCTGCCACTGTATCACATCGTGCCCTAGCGATGAATGCATACATCCTTGAACAGTTGAGGGAGATATCACAGTGACGGTATTTTAAAACCGTTCGAAATCACACGTTATTTGATGACCAGCTGTGGTTGTTAATGCTCGCCGATGCATGCCACAATCTGCCACTGGCGGATTGGACGAAAATGCTGCCCAACGAATGTCCGATTGTTTGTGTGACAGAGTGCAAGTGTTGCTTGAGGGTGTGGGCAGTTTCTGAGGCGTAATAATGTGGAGGATTGGAGTAAGGCCGAAGCGTAATGCAATTTCCTGCAATGTAATTGCAGTTTTGGATTAGCGAATGTGTATGGATGGTAGCATCCACGACGCCAGTCAAAACGGCCAGGATTATTGGTGGTCATGTATTCTTGTTCCCATTTCAGAGACGGCGAGGCATGGTTTTATGTGCATGTTCGCTGATATGAAAATCGACGACATAAGTGATCGTCCGCCAGAGTCCTTATGGGTTCATATCCAGACCAACAGTATAATATATCAGACATACATAATTGTTTTGAGTACCCATTATGTTTTTTTTCCAATTAAGGGGCAATTTAGCGTCGCAAACCCACCTAATCTGCACCTCTTGTGGTTGTGGGGGTGAACCCCAAGCAGACATGGGACGAATGTGCAAACTGCACACATACTGTGACCCGGATCTAATCCGTATCGTCAACGCCATTGGCAGTAGTGCTAACCATTGCGCCATGGTGCCAACATATCAGACAGTCTGAGACCGTGCAGCACTATGGCGCAGTGGATAGCACTGCTGCTTCAAGGCGCCGAGGTGCCAGGATCGATCCCTTCTTTGGGTCACTGTCCCTGTGGAGTTTGCACATTAGAACGTAGACATAGAATCTAGAACTGTACAGCACAGAACAGGCCCTTCTGCCCACGATATTGTGTCGGACATTTATCCTAATCTAAGATCAACCTAACCTACACATCTTCAATTTACTGCTGTCCATGTGCCTGTCTAATAGTAGCCCCTTTTCACAGTAACTTGATTTGAAGCCTACTTGCGACAATAAGCGATTTTCATTTAATTTCATTCATTAATGACTCAGACTCCATCACCTCCGCTGGCAGTGCATTCCACGCACACACCACTCTCTGCATAAAGAACCGACCTCTGACATCTCGCCTATAACTTCCTCCAATCACCTTAACATTATGTCACCTCGAAACAGCCATTTCGACCCTGGGGAAAAGTCTCTGGCGATCCATTCGATCCATGCCTCTCATCACCTTGTCCACCTCTATCAAGTGACCTCTCTGCCTTCTTCGCTCCAGTGAGAAAAGCCCTAGCGCCCTCAACCTTTCTTCATAAGACTTGCCCTTCAGACCAGGCAGAATCCTCGTTAATCTCCTCTGTACCCCCTCCAAAGCATGCACATCCTTCCTACAATGAGGTGACCAGAACTGGACACAATATTCCAAGTGTGGTCCAACGAGAGTTTCATAAAGCTGCGGCAAAACCTCGTGGCTCTTAAACTTAATCCCCCTGCAAATGAAAGCCAACACACCGTACGCTTATCAACCTGGCTGGCAACTTTGAGGGGTCGATGTACGTGGAGCCCAAGATCCTTATTTTCCTCGACACTTCCAAGAATCCTTCCTTTAACCCTGTCTTCAGCATTCAAATTCGACCTTCCAAAATGAAGGTTGAACTCCACCTTCCACTTCTCAGCCCAGCTCTGCATCCTGTCAATGCCCTGTTGTAACCTGCAACAACCCTCAACACTATCTACAACTCCACCAACCTTCGTGTCATCGGAAAACCTATGAACCCACACTTCCACTTCCTCATCCAAGTCAATTATAAAGATCAGAAAGAGCAGAGGTCCCAGAACAGACCCTTGTGGGACACCACTTGTCACCGACCTCCAGGTATAACACTTTCCATCCACTACCACTCGCTGTCTTCTTTCAGCCAGCCAATACTGTATCCAGACAGCCAAGTTCCCCTGTATCCCATGCCCCCTAGCTTTCTGAATTAGCCTACCATGGAGAACCGTATCAAATTCCTCACTGAAATCCATAGACACCACATCCACTGCACGACCTTCATCAATGTGTCTCGCCATATCCTCAAAGAATTGATTGAGGCTTGTGAGGCATGACCTGCCGCTCACAAAGCCATGCTGACTATCTTTAATCAAACTATGTTTTTCTAAATATCATAAATCCTTTCCAATATTTTTATCACCACAGACGTAAGACTGATGGGTCTGTAATTCCCAGGGATTTCCCTATTCCCTTTCTTAAATAGGGGAACAACATTCGCCTCTCTCCAATCATCCGATACTACTCCAGTGGAGAGTGAGGACGCAATGATCATCGCCAACGGCGCAGCAATCTCCTCCCTCGCTTCCCGTAGTAACTTTGGGTATATCCCGTCAGGCCCATGTGACTTATCTATCCTGATGCTTTTCACATTTTCTAGCACATCTTCCTTCTTAATATCAACCTGTTCAAGTCTATTAACCTGGTTCACACTGTTCTCATGGGCAACAAGGACCCTCTCTCCAGTGAATACTGAAGCAAAGTATTCATTTAGGCTGTCCCATCTCTTCATACTCGAGGCACAGGTTCCCTCCACTATCGCTGATCGGCCCTATTCTCACTCTGATCATCCTCTTATTCCTCACGTAAGTGTAGAACACCTTGGGGTTTTGTCTAATCCTTCCATCTAGGGCTTTTTCATACCCCCTTCTAGCTCTCTTCAGTCCATTTTTGAGTTCCTTCCCGGCTGCCTTGAAACCCTCTAGAGCCGAGTCAGATCCTTGCTTCCGCAACCTTACATACGCTTCCTTCTTCCTCTTGACGAGAAGATCCACTTCTCTTGTCATCCAAGGCTGCTTCACCTTACCATTCATTCCTCGTCTCAGTGGGACAAAACTATTCAGAACCGCAGCAAGTGCTCCTTTCAAAAAAAACACATAACTGTTGTGCACTTCCCCAAGACCAATTGTTCCCAATTTATGCTCCTCAGCTCCTGTCCAATAGCAGTATAATTTTCTCTCCACCAATTAAATACCTTCCCATACTGTGTGTTCCTATCTCTCTCCAAGACTATGGTATAGGTCAAGGAGTTGTGGTCAATGTCACCGGATTGCTCTCCCACAGAGACATCTGACTCCTCGCCTGCTTCGTTGCCGAGCACCATGTCCAAAATAGCCTCCCCCCGAGTCAGCCTACCGACATAATGAGTGAGGAGTCCTTCCTTCAGGCACCTGACAAAATCTGCTCCATTCTACCCATTTTCACCAAGGACTTTCCAGTCAATATTAAAGAAGTTGAAGTCACCCATGACAACAACTCTGTACGTCTGCACTTTTCCAAGATCTGCCGCCCAATCTGTTCCTCTATCTCTCAGCTGCTACTGTGGGGGTCTATAGAAAACTCCCAATAAAGTGTTTCTTGTTTCTGACGTCCACCCATACTAACCCTGTCGACAAACCCTCCTCAACTACGGCCTTTCCTGCAGATGTGGTGCACTCCATAATTAAGAGTGCCACTCCCCCTCCCCTATATCCCTCCCTGTTCTTCTGAAAACATCGAAACCTCGGAACATCTAACAGCCATTCCTGCCCCCGTGAAATCCATGGCTCCGTAATGGCAACAACATCGTACTTCCAAGCACTGATCCATTCTCTAAGTTCATCTCCCTAATTCCTGACACTCGTTGCATTGAAACGGACACACTTTAACCCATTCCACTATGTGCAACTTTGCCCTATCAACTGTCTATCCTTCCTCACTGACTAGCTGCGTAGTATTTCTGCACATTTAACAGCTACCATATCCTCTGATCCATAGCTCTGGTTCCCATCCCTCTGCCAAACTAGATTAAACCCTCCCGAAGAGCTCTCGCAAACCTCGCACCCAGGATATTAGTGCCCCGCTCGTTTAGGTGCAATCCGTTCTTCATGTACAGGTCCCACCTTCCTCAGAAGATATCCCAAGGATCCACATATCTGAAGCCATCCCACCTGCACCAGCCCTGTAGCCACGTGTTCAGCTGCACTCGCTCCCTGTTCGTTGCCTCACTTGCACGTTGCACCGGTAACAATCCTGAGATCATTTCTCTACTTGTCGGGCTCTTTAGCTTCCAACCCAACTCCCTCAAATCACTTCTTATTTCATCATCCCTTTTCTTAGCTATGTCGGCGATGCCTCTGTGCACCACGACTTCTGGTTGCTCCCCCTCCCCCTGAAGCGTCCTGTAGACTAGATCCTAGACATTCCTGGCCCTGGCACCCGGGAGCCAACACACCTTCCGGGAGGTTCGATCGCGGCCACAGAATCTTCTATCCATTCACCGTACCATTTAGTCTCCTTTTACTATTGGTTTTCTATTCTCCCCCTTCCATTCTGAGCCACAGAGCCAGATTCAGTGCCAGAGACGTGGCCACAAGGGCCTTCCCCCGGTAGGTGATCCCCGCCAACAGCATCCAAAACAGAATACTTATTTTGTAGCCACGAGGGATCCCTGTACTGTCTGCCCGTTCGTTTTCCTTCCCCTGACTGTCACCCAGCCACTCTTGTCCTGTACCTTGAGTGTGGCTACCTCCCTGTAGCTCTTCCCTATTACTCCCTCTGCCTCCCAGCTGAACCGAAGTTCATCCAGATCCAGCTCCTGTTCCATAACACGGTCTCTGAGGTGCATTCTCCTCCTGATTGCGTGGGTTTCGCCCGCAGAATCCACAAATGTGCAGGTTAGGTGATTTGGCTACGATAAATTGCCCCTTCAGTTGAAAAAAATGAATTGGATGGTCAGCATCGGTAAACAAAAACAATGTGGTGCATGTGGAGGAACTGATTAGCTTGGGACAATATTGTGAAGATCAACGGATATGTATAAGAATGAATGCATGTTCAACGCGGTTCAAGATGCGCACATCCTTCCTTAGATACGAGGCCCAAAACTGCTCTCAATACTTCAAATCGGATCTGACCATGGCCTTATATAGCCTCAGCAGTACATCACTGCTCTTGTACTCTAGCCCTCCTGACATGAAGTCTAACATCGCATTTGCCATTCAAACTATCCTGAAGAGAATCATGAACAAGGACTCACAAGTCCCCTTGTGTTTCTGATTTCCTAAATATCCTCCCATTTAGAACATAATCTAAGCCTCTATTTATCCTTCCAAAGAGCATAACCTCACACGTTTTCATATTGTATTCCATCTGCCAATTTCTTGCCAACTCTCCTAGCCTGCCCAGTTCCTTCTGCAGCCCGCCTGCTTCCTCAATTGTACCTGCCCCGCTACATATCTTTGTATCATCTTCAAACTTAGAAACCGTGCCTTCAGTTCCTTCCTCCAGATCATCAATATATATTATGAAAGGTTTCGGTCCCATCACCGACCCCTGAGGTACACTTTCAGTCACCGGCAGCCATCTTGAAATAGACACCTTTATCCCCACTCTCTGCCTTCTGCCAGTCAGACAATCCTCCATCCATGCCAGGATATTACATGGACAGCATGGGCTCTTAACTTTTGTAACAGTCTCCTATGCGGCACCTTGCAAAGTCGTTCTGGAAATCTAAATATATTCTCCTTTGTCTACCTTCCTTGTTACTTCCTCAAAGAACTCTAACAGATTTGTCAGACATGACCTCCCCTTGACGAACCCGTGCTAACTCAGTCCTATTTTATCATGCACGTCCAAGTACTCACCGTTTTCATCATCAATAACGGACTCAAATCTTACCAATGATCGAAGTTAGGTTAACCGGCCTATAATTTCCCATCTTCTGCCCCCTCTCTTTTTCAACATCGGTGTTACCTTAGCAACTTTCCGGTCCTCTGGGATCCTTCCTGCCTCCAGGGATTTCTAAAAGATCATCACCAAGGCCTCCACAATCTCCTCAGCTATCTCTTTTAGAACCTTGGCGTGCAGTCCAACCGGTCCAGGTGACCTATCCACCTTCAGACTGCTTAGTTTCCCCAGCACGTTCTCCTTCGTATTTGTCACTGCACTGACCTCTGCCCCCTGTTTCTCCTGGAGCTCTGGCATCCCACTAGTGTCTCCACCCGTGAAGACTGATGAAAAGTAACTATTTAGTTCGTCTGCCTTTTCTTTGTTTCCTATTATTACTTCTACAGTCACATCTTCCAGTGGTCCATTGTCTATTTTTCTCGCTCTCTTACCGTTTATATATTAAAAAAAGGTCTTCCTATCTTCTTTTATATTACTAGCTACCTTGCACTCATACTTCATCGTCTCCACCCTTATTGCTTTTTCAGTTGTCCTCTGCTCACATTTAAAGGCTTCCCAATCTTCTGGCTTCCCACTAAGCCTCGCCACTTTGTATGCTTTTTATTTAGCTTTCATGCTGTCCTTGGATTCCGTCGTCAGCTATGGATACCTTGTCGTCCTCCGAGCATGGTTGTTCCTCCTTCGAATGAATTTCTGATGTGCCTCCGGAATAACTTACCAACCCCCTGCCATTGCTGTTCCACAGTCTTCCCTGCTCGTATCGTTTTCCAATCAACTCTGACCAGCTCCTCCCTCATGCCTTTGTAGTTACCCTAGTTTAATTGTAATACTGTGACATCCGAGTGCAGCTTTTCCCTCTCACACTGCAGGGTAAATTCTATCATATTGTGGCCACTGCTCCCTAAGAGTTTCTTCACTTTAAGTTCCCTAATCACGTCTGCCTCACTACAAATCACTAAATCAAGCATTGCCTGTTCCCTAGTAAGCTGTCACAAGCTGCTCCAAAAAATCATCTCTTGGACATTCCAAAAATTCCTTTTCTTGGGAACCACTACAAACCTGATTTCCCAAGTCCACTTGCATATTGAAGTTCCCCATGATTTTTGTAATATTGCCTTTTTTACATGCCTTTTCTTTCTCCTGATTTATTTTCTGCCCCACCTCCTGACGACTGCTAGGGGGCCTGTGCATAACTGCAATCAGTGTCTTTTTACCTTTGCGATTCCTAACTTTACCGATAGAGATTCTATGCCTTCTGATCCTACGTCGCTGCTTGCTATCGATTTAACTTCATTCCTTACTGACAATGCAACCCCGCCCCCTTTGTCCATCTGCTTGTACTTTCGATAGGACACATATCCTTGTATATTGAGATCCCAGCTCTGATTCCCTTGTAGCCACGTCTCTGTGATGCCTACAATATCGCACCAGTCAATTTCAATGTGCGCAACAAGCTCATTTACCTTGTTTCGTATACTGAGCGCATTTCGGTAAAACACACTCAATCCTACATTGGCCACCTCCCTTATCACACTTGTCACCTTTTTTGCTCTGCCTGAGGATGCTGTTGTTCTTTTATTTGTGCTCTATTTTTCCCCTTCTGTTATAACACCTTCTAAGCTCACGTTCTGGTTCACACCCCGTGCCGTACTAGTTTAAATAATGTAATTGCGTTGGCGTAGGTACAGAAGCGACTCACTGCGACAATGCCTGGAAAGGAGTTTTTGAGCTATAACGAGGGGATTGGTAGTTTTTATTTGTGTTCAGAGCTCAGAATACTGAAGGGGATCTAATTCAGCTGCAGAAGATTGAGAAGGATCGAATCAACTGTTCCTCTTTTGTGAGGCGTCAATAATTAGGTGGCAGAATTCACTAAAGAGTGGTCGTAAGCTGGAATGCACTGCTTGTGGGAGGGGAGGGGGGGGTAGAGATGGGAAAACACACATTCTTTTATAAGTACATGGATGAGCGCTACTGTAACATTCATGGTCATGCATCAGGTGCAGATTCAATGTGGCGTTATCGGTTCAGGGTTGAGGGAAATGAACATGTTGTGTACTCTACGCGTCTTCGACTTTAAGTGTATCGCAATTTGTCGTACTTTTTCCTGTTCTTTGAAGACAATGTTGGCAAAGTGATGCACTGTGTCGTTACACTGATGAATATGCACAGACCTCTGGAAGTGTTCGTATAAGACAGAGTGGCTTATCAGTGACCCAGCTGAAGATTCGATTAACTTTCCCTCATAATGTTTTGCGCAGGAACAGAGGGTAACATTATTTTTTGATGCTTCAAGTGTTCAAGATTTCCACATAATAATATGGAACTTTGCAGAAAGATTGCATTAAAAATTGCCCACTTCCAGAAGTCACTCTCAGGGAGTTATGCAGATTATTTTCACGATGCTTACCAGATTTCTTTAAAGCTTCTTGGCAGTTCGCTAATTCTATACCGTGATAACAAAGAGCAATATGAGCATTTACAGGTACCTGATGAACAGTAATATGATCAAATCTTGTTGGATAGGAGGTTATTCGATGAATCTGCTTCATGGTGTCTCTTTGTACTCCACTCAAAGTAAATGAAGTCCTCCGTTCTAAATTTGGAGCTCGAAGAAATTTCCTCGTGGTCTATCAACTTTACTATTGAAGTGTCGACCCGGCTGCCACAACACAACAACAAAAACACAAAAAATTATAAACACATTTCCCATGCCACTCTTGGGTTTGTGACCTTTTGTTTACGCATTTGTTTGTGAGCACTATCCTGTATGATCAGCTTTGGCCGAGAGTCTCCGGTCCCAGCCGCTTGTTTCTAGTCTGTGCGCATTCGGTGGTGGAATTCTCACTTCCCGCCGCTTGCCAATTCAATTTCCCATTGAAGCTACACCACGCTGCCTGGAAACCCGATGGGTCCGCTGCCAGGTGGGAAATAAAATTCAAACGAGCATGGAATTCACAAATCAGAATCTATATTCTGCATTAATACATTGCCTCATCTCTCTGACTAATTGTCTATACCCCACTGTGAACAACCACAACTCTTAGTCGCTGTCTGTAATAGAATCCCCGTTTGGAGACTTTAAGTCATTTCTTCCAATCTACATTGAGACTTACCGCCCAAACGATCGAGTCTCATTTTAATCAACCAACGATGCATGTGCCTCTTTGCCAAAAGGCCGGTTTAATTCCATGTTGTTAAATCCATTTTCATAACATTCACTTCCCCCCATTCTCAATTCACATGGCAGAAAATTAGAATCGATTTTGCATTTCACGCAAAAACATTGATACCTATGATAAAAAAAACACGGAAACAGTGGGCTGAATTATCCATTCATGAGACATGAGGCGGGATTCTTCGATCGCCGACGCAGAAATCGCTCGTTCGGTGATCGGCCGGAGAATCCACATTTACGCTAGAATCGGGGGCGACGCTGTTTTTGCGATAGTCGGCCCCTCAAAAACGAAGATCTCGGGGAGACGCGGCACGCCGTATGTACGGCCTCATTACATCACTTTAGGCACTCCGCCGATACTCTGTCCCTGATGATCCGCATCGCTGACGCCATTGCTCACATGTGCTCACACCGTTCGGGGGCCTCACGAGGCGGCTGCAGCGCCGCCATAGTCGGAAAAATGGCCGTTACCCTTGTGGGGGGGGGGGTTGGGCTGTTCGACCGGGGCTTGGGGGACTTGTGCGGGATGGTCGGGGTGTTGCAAGGGAGGTAACGGGGGGCCAGTTTTTGACAGGCTGTGTCCACGCGCAGCCGGTACCATGTTGCACAGCGCAGCCGCCGCAGGCAGCCATCGTGCACATGCGAGGGAACAGGCATGGCCATTCTGTGGCTGTATCTGCAGTTAGAGCCTTCCGCTGCACGCATGTTAGCCCCCCCCCCCCCCCCCCCCACGGGGTTGGAGGATCGGTGTGGTGTGGAGCCGACTTTAATAGAATCATAGGTTAATAGGATTTACAGAGCAGAAGGAGGCCATTTGGACCGTCGAGACTGCACCGGCCCTTGGAGAGGGCACCGTAATAATGCCCGCAAATCCACCCTATGCCATTAACCCCACCTAACCTTTTTGGGGCACTAGGGGCAATTTAGCATGTCCAATCCACCTAAGCTGCACATATTTCCACTGCAGGAAGAATCATGAGCAACTGAAGAAACTCATGCACACACGGGGAGAATGTGCAGAGTCCTCACAGACAGTGACCAACGCCAATAATCGAACCTGGTACTCAAGAGCTGGTCCTAAGACCAGACATATACAGCAGACATATCCGCAGGAACGGGAAATCCAGCCCATGTGTTGACACTAATGGACTGGCACGACACGAAGTGTCGGAGAATCAAGTCTATTGAAAAACGATTCCGGTTTCGCTGAGTCCGTGATTGACACTCAAAGGCTGAGAAGCTGCAGCCGCAAATAAATGATCCTCGTCCCACACACACCACTCCAGCCAACAAAAGGGCTGTTAGGAGAGCGATGCCAAGATTTTCCGATGCCGCGCTGGAGACCCTCGGCCCGGGACGGAGCCTGCCCGGCATTACCATTAATCGTGCCCTGGTGCAGGAGGCAAAGGCAGTCAGCGCCGAGGGTGTCGTCACCCGGACTGGCATGCAGTGCCGTGAAAATCTTCACGATCTACTAAGGGCGGCCAGGGTGAGTTGGCAGTACTGTGCCCTGGCACTGCCCCCCCCCCTCACGCACCGGTAACCCCCCATCACCGGTGGACGACCGAGCTCCAACAGTGCCCCACATGCCAGCACCCATACCAGCCGCCATGGCCGGATACCTTGGCTACTGAGGCCATCAGCTACCCACCCCCTGTTGCATGTGTAGAACCAACTAACAATGTTGATGTATGTTTCCCTTCTCTCCATCTAGCGGCCACGCCCCCAGCGGTGTCAGAGCCAGTGACCCCGGGTCAACCGATCAGTGACAAGGAGAACAGCTCGGACATCAGCCCTCCGCCCGAGACTCCTGACACCCCGGAGCTCGGGTGAGAGGTTGACAGTGGATGTGCATCGCAGTCATTTCCAACCCCGTTCACCAACCCAGAGACACCCAGCTCAGTTGGGCACTTTAGTGACGAGGCTTCGGGGACACTATCTGGTGCGCACCACAGAGCTGATCAAATAGAACAGGTGGAGGTAGGAACAGTCGAAGGGCTGGACGGTCGGAGGGTAGACCGAACACAGGAACTAATTGCCGTCAAGGTGGATTTAGGACTTCTGGAACATTCAGTCCCAACCACAGTGCAGATGAGAGCCAGGAACTATATGACATAGACATAGAACATACAGTACAGAAGGAGGCCATTTGGCCCATAGAGTCTGCATCGACCCACTTAAGCCCTCATTTCCACCCTATCCCCGTAACCCAATAACTGCTCATAACCTTTTTGGCAATTAACGGCAATTTATCATGACCAATCCATCTAACCTGCTCATCTTTGGACTGTGGGAGGAAAGCAGAGCACCCGGAGGAAACCTACGCAGACGCAAGGAGAACATGCAGAATCCGCACAGACAGTGATCCAGCGGGCAATCTAACCTGGGACGCTGGCGCTATGCAGCCACAGTACTAGCCACTTGTGCTACAGTGCTGCTCACGAGGGGACCTGGTCGAGCATCCAACACCTGCGTGTGCAGATGGGGAAGTCCAACTGCGTTCACAGGCAGCCATGTGTGAGTGCCACCTGGACATTACAGTGGCGCTCCTCAGCGTGGTCCAGTCAAACCAAGCCATGGTTGGGAGCCTCGGCGGCGTTGCCCAGGAGCTGTGTGGCGCGGCAGAGAGACTGAGAGCGGTGGCCCTGTCCCAGAGGGAGATAGCACAGTCACTGGCTGAAGTTACACAGACACAGAGGATGGTGCTACAGTCGAAACATCATGTGACGCATCCACAGGCGGATTCCATAACCATGCCAACCGTGGCCGAGGCCAGAGCGGGCTTCCAGGACTGGCAGCGTCAAGTGGCGGGCGAACCTCACGGGATATATCCACATGCACCGCCGTCCCATGGAGTAGCTCGGTGTCATCAGGCACCCCGAGGGAGGAGGAGCTGATGTGGCCCGTGCCGGTGACTCCCGCAGGGGAGGAGTCGGAACATCGCAGCCCCTCGGACTCACCCCACCTTACCCTGGCGCATCTGATGGATAGCGGGTCAAACAGGGCGGCACCATGCCACATGGGACACCCGCGCAGAGGCTGGGGCCATCCTAGCTTGGTCGCCCAGGAGACGCACACCATCGGGGACACAAAGCCACCTTCACACCAGCTCTACTGTCTGAAAAGCCACGTAGACGCTGCGTTAGGACCTAGAACGCCCGTCGGTTATACACCAGTTAATTTAGCATGGGTGCAGGATACCATTTAGTAATAGGGGCAAGGGCGCAGATCTGTAAATATTGGTGACCTCCAGTATAACCTACCTCGGTGGTCTGTCTGTTGGGATTGTAGGGTGCGTTGGTCTGGACTGGTCGAGTGGGAGGTGAATGGTGCAGGCCCTCTGGTTGGCCCTACACACCACCCTCCTCACCACCCACCCCCCTGCTATCTGACTACCCCCACCAGCGCTATCGCAGGGATTCGGTGCGACCATGTGATGCAATGGCCAGCCCGCAAGCAGGGTTCACCAGGTGGATGTTGCAAAGGTGGGCATGGGTCTGATGTTGCCATTCGATGCAGAGCACCAGCGCATGCCGCAGGGCAAGTTGTCATAACCCTCCACCCCATGTGTCAGACCGACTCTTACTGCCACCTAAGGGGCCACAATCCATACTGGGGCAGGCATATATCACGGTGGGTGTGCAACCGGGGGGATGGGGGGGGGAGATGATCTGAGAAATGAGGGGTGTGGGGTTGGGATGTGGAGTCTGTCCCCTGGCTAGGCCCCACCAGCACCTTCTTGTTGGTGAACGATCAGAGCATGCTATGCGCCTTAGGCCTAGTGCACACGTTGTGCGGTCTCCCTTGTCTACCTGGATCCCATGTCTTGCCCATCCTCTCCCCCCTGCAACGTACATTGAGTGGAACCCTTTCCGTTTTTTGTAGAGTGACCTGTTATCTGCAGGTGCCCGAAGAGCGACATGTTTCCAGTCAATCGCCCCGTGGACCCGGTGATGGTGGCGAACCCCGCTGCCCGGTTATCCTCCTGGATTAGGTCCACATCGAAATGGATGCCTAGGCATATAGGCCCGCGGAGACGGCAGGGATGCATGTGTGCACCGAGGTGTCTGAGATCCCGCACAGGTCCGAATTCGGGGCCTGGAAGTACCTCGTCGCGGAGGATTTCAGGGCGACCATCAGGTTGATGGACACCGGGATACTTCCTCTTCGAGCGGCTCCCGTTCATATGGCCGCAGTATTGCGGTGACCAGCAGGAGGACCACTATTCGCTGTCGATCTCTAAAATCCATTGACTGCAAGGGGTGAAAGGCCAACATGTTAACACGGTGCATGCTCCTGTGCCCAACGAGTTTCGATGGGCTCGACCGTGGCCCCGGTTAGAACAGGGGGCCCCGTTTCCGCATATCACCCCCTCCTTACGTTCTTCACTGCATCTTCGGTGGATGGCATCTCCTGGCCCGGCGCCCACCCCTGATGCCAGGGTACCGTTGGCAGGCATTGCCCTCTCTGGGTGCTGCTTTGCATGTTGTCCTGGGTTTCCCGCCAGTGGGTGGCAACCAGTTGGGCGGTGAGATTCCGGCCGGGGAGGGGGAGGTTTCGCAGCGGGCAGGGTTGCGGGGTTTTGTTGGGGCACCTATACGACCGATGTGACTGTAGTCAACCAATGGCCATGATGGGTGGTCAGTGGGTGTGCAGCAAGAATACCACGGTAACTGCGGTCGATTCTTGTGCACTATTCGAGTCTCCTGGGGGATCACTCGGCCATCTGGCCTGTTTCTCCCATTTTCCTCGCTCCCCCGGCCCTGGCAAGGTCCCCCATCAGCCCAGCAAGCACGACCAGTCTCCGCGGTGGCAGCCCGCGGTCCCTGCTCTCCGTGTCATCCACCCTCTCTCTCACAGCAGCAAAGACGCCATGTTCACGATTTTTGAGTTAACGCGTGGACCCCGCTGTCGGGATATCGGTCCATCGGAGGCGGAGAATCGCGTGTGCACCCACGAATGATATTGAAATTGTATTTAAACTCCGCGTAGCGCATTTACGCCATTTTCGTGGCGACCCAGAATGACGATCTGGCATCAAACCGGCGCCTGTCGCGGTTTTGCTGTCCGAAGCTATTTTCTGCCCAATCTCATTTTCCGCTTTCGGTGTCGGAGCTCTTATTACTGAACGCAAACGCTGATACGCAATTATTCATCCACCTGCTGGAAAAAAATTGTACCAGAACCCCCACCGTCGTTACACTGAGTGGCCAGTTGTTGTTAAGAATGTGCTTCTGAACTTCCTTGAATAATGCCCTCAGATTTGCTCCTGACCAATTCTGAGGAACATCTCCCTTATCCAGTCAATGTAACAATTAATTAGTAGCGCTAAATGTAAAACTGTTACTGCTTATTTATCGTGCTAAAAATTAGTCTCTCCTGACCAAATTACCGAGACACTCTAAGCATCGCTATCCTTCCTTTCGTTCTTCGTCTCATACAAAACTGCATATTTCGTGAATCAAAAGCATTCAGGCTCTTGCATCGTTCTTGCTTCAAGAATAGAACCAGCACTCATCATACCTGTCTGTTTACGTTTAAGTTAATTTAGTTCTCTATCTCCCTATTATTTCAATGAGCTCTGTCCTTCATTCCATCATTTTTAGTCCAGATTGGAAATTCATAGATTGGATCAAAACATAGCAGCCTCGAAGACCAGCAAAAATGTCGGCTGAATTGTATCTTCCTGATTATCCATGATTCATTTATTTCTCATTCGTAATGTTCCCATCAGCATTTAGCATTTTTAATACCGTACTTTAGAACTTAATTTGTTCTTTGACGACCTCTTTTAGTATTCATAGAATATAATTCCATGATCACACTCAACATGACGTGTAGATATATTTTTCTCTACGCCTTGCGCGGTAAGCAGTTCAATATGTACGCACCAACACACGCACACACACACACGCAAAAACACGCATACGTGCACACACAAACATGCACACGCAAACCTTCATAGAGATTTTTCCATCTTATTTGGTCGCTGGAGTATGATTAAACAGTCCTTGAGTCCATCCACACCATGCCTCACGAGGTTAATCCCAGAGTTGAGGGGTTGGATTACGAAGAGAGGTTGAGTAGACTCGGACTGGACTCGTTGGAATTTAGAATGATGCGCGGGAGGGGGGGGGGGGGTGGGGGGGGTGTTCCAGAAACAAATACAATTATGAAGGGAATAGATCGGATAGATGCAGGGAGGGTGTTCCAGTGGCTGGTGAAAGCAGAACGAGGGACCATAGCCTCAAACTAAGTGGTAGTAGATTTAGGACTGAGTTTGGCAGGAACCTCGTCACCAAAGGGTTGTCAATGTATGGAATTCCCTGCCCAGTGAAGCAGTTGAGGCTCCTTCATTAAATATTTTCAAGATAAAGTTAGAAAGTTTTTGGAAGAATTAAGGAATAAACAGTTATGATGTTCTGGCGGGAAATTGGAACTGAGTCCACAAAAGAGCAGCCATAATCTCAATGAATGGCGGAGCAGGCTCCACGGGAAAGATGGTCTACTCCTGGTTCTTATGTTCGTATGTCCTCATATCACGGAGATCATAGAAACAAACAATCATACGTGACATAACAAATGTCAGAGAACTGTTTTACTAATATATATTTCCCAAGTCATCTGATGAAGTATTAATCAAGCTCATAACTGCAAGTGAAAAAGGACACTACATGATACTTCCTATTCAGTATGTCATGAAGTGTTACGCTACGTTTTCCATTTCCAATTTCCAAGATAAAAGTGCACTATTCTGCGTAACTGAGCATTCTGTGGTCTCCTTTCACTTTGGAGGATTCTGATTCGACCTATCTCTGTATGAGGATACGTAATCTTTGTTTATGTCTCACCCCTTCTGCACAAAAAATCTCCTTGAAATTCATTAAAAAAACATGGTGCTCAGTTCACACGTTTCTCGACGATTTCCCATCTATTATGAACGGAGAACAATTAACAGGTGTTTTATTATCCTTGTAATAATTGTGCTGCCTTCGATCACATACCTTGTTTTAGTTCGTCTATTGTATAATCTGTTGATGTGAGAACATGACATTTGAGTAACAATGCCGAATACCCATCGGAACAGTACCAATTAAATTGTTGTTCAACATCAATTTAGTACTCTAACTGAGTGAAATTCGTACCCACAACAGTAGAAACGAATGTTATGAGACAGCATCTGGCGAGACACCTGGTTTGTGGTGCAGTGTATCACCACCACCGCGGTTTGAATTCCGTGCCAGTTGAGGTCAAACTCAAGTTTGCCCCTCGCAGGAAAGTCACAATCGATTATTTGGGGGTTATGCCGACATTCCCTATTTCAAGACAATCCTCTGCTGTTTAATATCGAGACCCACGCAGGTCAAAATTAATTAACGTGTTTAAATCAGAAAACGACGTCCATGACAAAATGATTATTCTCGCCATTCGGCACGACGAAATTAAGACACCTTCCTCAGATGAAAGAGAACTCGCATTCCGCTGTGCAACGTGCGTTAAAATGAACAATTGAGAAGCATTCATTTTAAATTCCAAAGTAGTATGATCCCAGACAAGACCCCAACAATTCCGAGCACTCCGCGAGAATCACCAAAATGTTAATACATCTGCAAGACAGTGAGGCAAGTAAACTCAGGATCATACAAAAAACAATTCCACGCAAAAGAAATGACAAGGTATATTAAAATAAACTTTCGTGTTCACATAATATTACCCGGTTAAGGACCATAGCTCACGTTTAAACAGTGCGTAACAATGACAATGGAACACGAAATCCACTGAAGAAAAATCCATCTGAGATAAAATGCCACTTTTTTATAGCTAGTCATTCCAGCAATACTTGCTCGAAAGGGATGTCTTGGGTAAACATCTTTGAGAGCGACATCCTGCACGAAACTTTGAAAACAGCGCGGGAGCTGAGTGAGCCGGGACTTTGAAAACAGCGCGGGAGCTGAGTGAGCCGGGACTTTGAAAGCAGCGCGGGAGCTGAGTGAGCCGGGACATTGAAAACAGCGAGGGAGGTGAGTGAGCCGGGACTTTGAAAACAGTGCGGGAGCTGAGTGAGCGGGACTTTGAAAACAGCGCGGGAGCTGACTGAGCCGGGACTTAGAAAACAGCGCGGCAGCTGAGTGACCCGGGACATTGAAAGCAGCGCGGGAGTGAGTGAGCCGGGACTTTGAAAACAGCGCGGGACGTGAGTGAGCCGGGACATTGAAAACAGCGCGGGAGCTGAGTGAGCCGGTACTTTGAAAACAGCGCGGGAGCTGAGTGAGCCGGGACAGTGAAAACAGCGCGGGAGGTGAGTGAGCCGGGACAGTGAAAACAGCGCGGGAGGTGAGTGAGCCGGGACAGTGAAAACAGTCTCTGTCAGGGAGAGAACCTGAGGACATCTAAGACACTCAGAAGGTAAGTTAGTGATTTTTACTCATTTTTATTTTATACCTTTTTCAAATTGTGTGTGTCGGGGGGAAGCTGAAGTGACATCACAGAAAAGCTGTGGCCTGAGTAGCTGGTTGGGAATCTACACTAAATTTAAAAAATTAAGCATTGGTAACTAATTAAACATAATTACGTAATTATAATTTAGAGGGGTATCTAAGCCAGAGATCGGAGAGTACTATATTTAGCTTTCGCATTTCTATTAGAAATCGTTTGCTAGGAAACAGATAGTTAACAGTAACTTTGAAAAAATGTTAAAAATATATATAGATTTTTTTAAAAAATTAATTTTAATTTTAATTAATTGACGCAATGTCAGTTAGAGGGGTGCAGTGCTCTGACTGTGAGCTGTGGCAGGTCCGGGAGGCTTTCAGCGACCCGGATGGCTCCATCTGCGTAACGTGCACCCAACTGGAGCTCCACACAGACCGCATGGTTCGGTTGGAGCAGCAATTGGATGCACTTAGGAGCATGCAGGTGGCGGAAAGCATCATAGATCGCAGTTATGAAAATGTGGTCACGCCCAAGGTGCAGGCAGAGACATGGGTGACCACCAGAAAGGGCAGGCAGTCAGTGCAGGAATCCCATGTGGTTGTCCCCCTCTCGAACAGGTATACCCCTTTGGATACTGTCGGGGGGGATAGCCTATCAGGGGAAAACAGCAGCAGCCAGAGCAGTGGCACCACGGCTGGCTCTGATGTTCAGAAGGGAGGGTCAAAGCGCAGAAGAGTAATATTAATCGGGGACTCCATAGTCAGGGGCACAGACAGGCGCTTCTGTGGACGTGAAAGAGACTCCAGGATGGTATGTTGCCTCCCTGGTGCCAGGGTCCAGGATGTCTCCGAATGGGTAGAGGGCATCCTGAAGGGGGAGGGCAAACAGGCAGAGGTCGTTGTACATATTGGTAATAATGACATAGGCAGGAAGGGGCATGAGGTCCTGCAGCAGGAGTTCAGGGAGCAAGGCAGAAAGTTAAAAGACAGGACCTCGAGGGTTGTAATCTCGGGATTACTCCCTGTGCCACGTGCCAGTGAGCTAGAAATAGGAAGATAGAGCAGCTAAACACGTGGCTAAACAGCTGGTGTAGGAGGGGGGGGTCCGTTATCTGGACCACTGGGAGCTCTTCCGGGGCAGGTGTGACCTATATAAGAAGGACGGGTTGCATGTAAACCGGAGAGGCATAAATATCCTGGCCGCGAGGTTTCCGAGTGTCACACGGGAGGGTTTAAGCTAGTATGGCAGGGGGGTGGGCACGGGAGCAATAGGTCAGAAGGTGAGAGCATTGAGGGAGAACTAGGGAATAGGGACAGTGGGGCTCTGAGGCAGAGCAGACAGGGAGAAGTTGCTGAACACAGCGGGTCTGGTGGCCTGAAGTGCATATGTTTTAATGCAAGAAGTATTACGGGTAAGGCAGATGAACTTAGAGCTTGGATTAGTACTTCGAACTACGATGTTGTTGCCATTACAGAGACCTGGTTGAGGGAAGGGCATGATTGGCAGCTAAACGTTCCAGGATTTAGATGTTTCAGGCAAAATAGAGGGGGATGTAAAAGGACTTGCGCTACTGGTTCGGCAGAATATCACAGCTGTACTGCGGGAGGACACCTCAGAGGGCAGTGAGGCTATATGGGTAGAGATCAGGAATAAGAAGGGTGCAGTCACAATGTTGGGGGTTTACTACAGGCCTCCCAACAGCCAGCGGGAGATAGAGGAGCAGATAGGTAGACAGATTTTGGAAAAGAGTAAAAACAACAGGGTTCCCCAATATTGACTCGGACTCAATTAGTGCCAGGGGCTTAGACGGGGCGGAGTTTGTAAGGAGCATCCAGGAAGGCTTCTTAAAACAATATGTAGACAGTCCAACTAGGGAAGGGGCGGTACTGGACCTGGCATTGGGGAATGAGCCCGGCCAGGTGGTAGATGTTTCAGTAGGGGAGCATTTCGGTAACAGTGACCACAATTCAGTAAGTTTTAACGTACTGGTGGACAAGGATAAGAGTGGTCCTAGGATGAATGTGCTAAATTGGGGGAAGGCTAATTATAACAATATGAGGCGGGAACTGAAGAACCTAGATTGGGGGCGGATGTTTGAGGGCAAATCAACATCTGACATGTGGGAGGCTTTCAAGTGTCAGTTGAAAGGAATTCAGGACCGGCATGTTCCTCTGAGGAAGAAGGATCAATACGGCAATTTTCGGGAACCTTGGATAACGAGGGATATTGTAGGCCTCGTCAAAAATAAAAAGGAGGCATTTGTCAGGGCTAAAAGGCTGGGAACAGACGAAGCCTGCGTGGAATATAAGGAAAGTGGGAAGGAACTTAAGCAAGGAGTCAGGAGGGCTAGAAGGGGTCACGAAAAGTCATTAGCAAATAGGGTTAAGGAAAATCCCAAGGCTTTTTACAGGTACATAGAAAGCAAGAGGGTAGCCAGGGAAAGGGTTGGCCCACTGAAGGATAGGCAAGGGAATCTATGTGTGGAGCCAGAGGAAATGGGCGAGGTACTAAATGAATACTTTGCATCAGTATTCACCAAAGAGAAGAAACTGGTAGATGTTGAGTCTGGAGAAGGGTGTGTAGATAGCCTGGGTCACATTGAGATCCAAAAAGACGAGGTGTTGGGTTTCTTAAAAAATATTAAGGTAGATAAGTCCACAGGGCCTGATGGGATCTACCCCAGAATACTGAAGAAGGCTGGAGAGGAAATTGCTGAAGCCTTGACAGAAATCTTTGGATCCTCACTGTCTTCAGGGGATGTCCCGGAGGACTGGAGAATAGCCAATGTTGTTCCACTGTTTAAGAAGGGTAGCAAGGATAATCCCGGGAACTACAGCCGGTGAGCCTTACTTCAGTGGTAGGGAAATTACTGGGGAGAGTTCTTCGAGACAGGATCTACTCCCATTTTGAAGCAAATGGACGTATTAGTGAGAGGCAGCACGGTTTTATGAAGGGAAGGTCGTGTCTCACTAACTTGATAGAGTTTTTCGAGGAGGTCACTAAGATGATTGATGCAGGTAGGGCTGTGGATGTTGTCTATATGGACTTCAGTAAGGCCTTTGAGAAGGTCGCTCATGGTAGACTAGTACAAAAGGTGAAGTCACACGGGATCAGGGGTGAGCTGGCAAGGTGGATACAGAACTGGTTAGGTCATAGAAGCAGAGAGTAGCAATGGAAGGATGCCTTTCTAATTGGAGCGCTGTGACCAGTGGTGTTCCACAGGGATCAGTGCTGGGACCTTTGCTCTTTGTAGTATATATAAATGATTTGGAGGAAAATGTAACTGGTCTGATTAGTAAGTTTGCAGACGACACAAAGGTTGGTGGAATTGCGGATAGCGATGAGGACTGTCAGAGGATACAGCAGGATTTAGATTGTTTGGGGACTTGGGCGGAGAGATGGCAGATGGAGTTTAATCCGGACAAATGTGAGGTAATGCATTTTGGAAGCTCTAAATGTAGGGAATATACAGTGAATGGTGGAACCCTCAAGAGTATTGAAAGTCAAAGAGATCTAGGAGTACAGGTCCACAGGTCATTGAAAGGGGCAACACAGGTGGAGAAGGCAGTCAAGAAGGCATACGGCATGCTTTCCTTCATTGGCCGGGGCATTGAGTATAAGAATTGGCAAGTCATGTTGCAGCTGTATAGAATCTTAGTTAGGCCACACTTGGAGTATAGTGTTCAATTCTGGTCGCCACACTACCAGAAGGATGTGGAGGCTTTAGAGAGGGTGCAGAAGAGATTTACCAGAATGTTGCCTGGTATGGAGGGCATGAGCTATGAGGAGCGATTGAATAAAGGCGGTTTGTTCTCACTGGAACGAAGGAGGTTGAGGGGAGACCTGATAGAGGTCTACAAAATTATAAGGGGCATAGACAGAGTGGATAGTCAGAGGCTTTTCCCCAGGGTAGAGGGGTCAATTACTAGGGGGCATAGGCTTATGGTGAGAGGGGCAAAGTTTAGAGTAGATGTACGAGGCAAGTTTTTTACACGGAGGTTAGTGGGTGCCTGGAACTCGCTACCGGAGGAGGTGGTGGAAGCAGGGACGATAGTGACATTTAAGCGGCATCTTGACAAATACATGAATAGAATGGGAATAGAGGGATACGGACCCAGGAAGTGTAGAAGATTGTAGTTTAGTCGGGCAGCATGGTCGGCAAGGGCTTGGAGGGCCGAAGGGCCTGTTCCTGTGCTGTACATTTCTTTGTTCTTTGTTTGTTTTGAAACAACACATGACGGCAAGCAATCAGGCAGATATCCAGTAAATACTCAGAGATGCGTGAACCATATGGAGATTAAAAGTTGTGGATTTCCACGGCCCCGGTGTTAATTTGGAAAGTAAAGTTGTGGAAAACCTGGAGGACATGGATTTCTTAAAGTGAATCAAGAATTGTGTTTTGAGCAAACACGGAGAAAGTCAGCAGGGAGACTTAAAAAAACTGGCAGCTGAGAGACAATGCGGAAATGTGAAAAGTATGTGAGGTGAGCCTCCGAGAGGGGGTAGGCTTCTCCGTCCTGAGACTAAGGCGGGATTCTCCGTTTCTGAGATCAAGGGTGTAAAGTAAAATGGGGAGGATGTCATTTGAAACATGAAAGACTGATAAAACCCGAAGGAATATGAGAAAAACCAAACAACAATCCCACAAAGGGTTTACAGTATACAGAAAAGGGGATTCAAAATGCAGACAACTTTTATCATACAGGTGTTAGGAGAACAGCTCTAAAACCAGGTTATGCTGTAATCTGATACATTTCTTTCAAGTTAGAGAAATTCCAGCAAATTTAGTTTTCAGCTACATACAGGAACAGTATCACACCCTTTGATATATGTTAATTAGCTGAGCAATCAACTGATAAAAATGTCCAGAAGCTTAAGTGAATTACGTGAAATAATGTACATTTGTGAATAATAGAAATGTCATGTCATCAGTTAAAAGTGAAAGTCTGGAGATAACGGCTGAGTCTACTAAGGCATAAATCAACACAAGCAGGAATCAGTTTAAACATGGCAAGAACCGCATGTATCACTTCTCTAAGATTTGACAAGCATCAAAGCATGTTTTACCAATGCTGATCACCTTGACAGACATGAAGGAAAGTAGATGAATACAATGGTCAAGCAAAATTACATAAATGAGCACAAGATATTACTTGAAGATAATATCATGTAATCAGCACGGGTGTTCGGAGGGGAATAAATATCCTGATTTGCTAGCAACCAAACACTTCCGGGTCTCAGAGTTGTTTCGATAGATGGGAAGGACTGAATGCAAGAGCCGAAGAGGGGATCGAAGTTCCTGAGAACACTTACAGATAAGAAGAGAGATTGTCAAGGGGACCACGAAGGTCCGAAAAACCGGAACGGAAATTCCAGAAGCAAGATTTTATTTTTATTTGTTGTAAAGACTGATGTTATCTTTTGAGGTAAAATAAAGCAAGTAAAAAGATCACTTTAACCCGAAATTGTGATTATCACAGAATATGAGAAAAGTCTACTGTACTATTACCTCAGAAAGGCTGGACTCAGGATAGAAACTACTGAGTGGTAAGTAGATACAATCTTCTTCGTAGATATAGGTTATACTAAAGTTGCATTAAGGATTCAGGGAGTAAAAATGATTGTATACCATTTGGAAAAATGTTTTGACACTTTTTGGTTTCGGGAGAGATTTCTACTAAAAGTGGTGATTTAGATTCAAGGGCTGGGTTCTGCCATTTTGAGACTGAATGCCGTTGCCTGCATGGAGACCGTTGCACGTAACAGCAGAAAAACGGTGCAAGTGCAGCACCGATTCAGCTACTTTAAATGGGCGAGCATCATCGCCACGTGGAACGTAATCAATTCCATGCAACACGGTGCTGGATTCGCCGGATACGTGATTAGCGCTCATGATTCTCACATGCGCAGCTGCACTTAAATGATCCACCCCCCCACTAATAACACACATAAACTGACAGCCAACAAGAAGGCTGGAAGGCCAACAGCATCACGATTCAGGGACGCTGAGCTGGATGCCCTCATGGACGCCATGGGGGTGAGGTGGATGCCTCTGTACCCGGCCCGGGAAAAAGGATGTCAGGCATCGCTCTGCATCGTGCCTGGGCACAGGCGGCAGATGCCATCAGCACCGTGGGCACCGTCAACTGGACTGGCATGAAGTGCTGGAAGGAACTCCACGACCTCCTCAGGATGACCAGGGTGAGTTAGCCGCTCCGTGGCAATGGCAGTAACCACCCCCTCCCCCGCCCCGCCGTGGACGGCCGAACCCCCATCCTTCTCCATATGCCAGGACCCATGCCATCCGACATGGCCCGGTGGCCTGGCCAATGTGGCCTCCATCAAACCAGCCCCTGGGCTACATGCATCGGACCGTCCCCCCTCCCTATGAGAAGGCTGCGCACAACCGACGGGAGCTGGTGCAGAACAGAGGAGGACTGCCAGAACAGAGGCCCCTCACCATGCACGAGCAGAGGGCACTGGACGTGGTTAGCAGCCTGGAGGAAAGGGTGATCGCCGAGGCAGAGTTCGGCTGCGGCGATGAATTGAGAAGCTGCTTAGTTGCGGATCCCCATGACACATGAGTAGATCCACCCACCTCCCCCTCACCACCCGCACCACCCTCTTCCACCCTCCTCACACCATCCCACGACAGACCCGCACCCCACATGGCCACACACCCCTCACGCCACACACCCCTCTCCGCTCACACCATACCCCCCCCCACCCACACCAATACCCCTGCACAGTCGCAGCATGATGTGTTGCAGTCCCAGTAGGAAATGGTCCACCTTCCTGTGCTCCATGGCATCGAGCATGCAGAACATGGCCGAGAGCAGTGCAAGCCTATAGGACTGGAAGCGCCAGGTTCGGTGGGGGAGCGGGGGGGGGGGGGGGGGGGGGAGGGGGGGGGCTCATTGGATCCCTCCGCTCGCAGGGAAGCCATCGGGCACCTCGAGGTAGGAGGAGATTACGGGGCTGTACCGACTGCCGCAGGGAAAATTCTGCAGCATTGCAGCACCTCGGACACGTCCCTCATGTATCTGCTTCCATCTGGTGCGTAGTCGGCAGAACAGGCGCACCACACTACCCGCAACACCTGAGCAGTGACCGTGCCTATCCAGGATGGGTTACCGCAGGAGACCAATTCTAACGGGGACCTTTGTCGCATGGCTTGAGTTGCAGCAGGGTGCCTGCACTCCTGCTGTACGGTCTGGGGAACGAATACGGCATAATGTTCGGACCCGCAAGCCCAGAAAGTTAGACACCAGTTAGGTTGTCACTGGATAGCCTGTATATATTTCCACACAATAAACACCTGTTAACACCGTTAAAACCTACATAAGTATGATAAGTGGATCAGTGGTTAGCACTGCTGCCCACGGCACTGAGGACCTGGGTTCGAATACCGGCCCTGGTTCACTGTCCGGGTGGAGTTTACATATTGTCACCGTCTCTGCCCAAAGTTGTGCAGGTTAGGTCGGTTGGCACGCTCAATTGCCCCTTAATTCGACAGAAAAATAATTGGGTACTTTACATGTATTTTTTTAAACTTGCATGGTGGTCTCTCGGATGAGTGTAGGGGTGGGCTGGTCCGGGCTGGCTGGCGGGTGGGGGGGGGGGGGGTGGAGGTAGGGGGAGAGGGCGCGGTGTGTGTGCTGGGGACCAGTGCAGGTCCCGTGGGAGTTCAGTTCTTCGTTCCCCCGTGCCTCGAGCGGTTTCAGAACCCAAACACGGTGGAGCCGTATGATGGATGGCCAGCTTGCATGCAGGATCACCCAGGAGGAAGGTGCTACTGTTGACTTGAGTAGAGACGTTGTCTTACGATGTGGAGTTCCAGAGCTTATCGCAGAGCGGTTTATAAACATCCTCCAGCGATAGGCCACACCCGCTATTGCTGCGAACACAGGGCCCCCATCGCAGTTATGTATAACGATTGAATGTGCACGCGGGAGGTTTGGCGGTGCAGGAAGTGAACGTGTGTGGGTCTTGCATGTGTTGACTGCGCCTCTGGCCAGCACACTCTCCCCTCCACCCCCCCCCCCCTTAGTCAGTGAACCTGGAGGCGATCAGAGTGTCGCATGCATGCTGGCGCTGACGATAACGTTGTGTGTCCTCCCCGCCTGCCCGGGTCCCATGTCCAGTTCATCGTCCCCCTCCCCCGCATCGTCCTCGTCGGACAAAGCTAGCGCTTCCTCCTCATCCTCCAACTCTTCACTCTTCTGCTCTGCGATGTTGTGAAGGACGCAGCAGACCACCACGATGCAGGCGACATTCGCATGAACATACTAACGGGCCCCTCCAGAGCCATCCACATACCAGAAGAACATCTTCAGTATGCAGAAGCAACGCTCGATCACACTCCTGGTCGCTGTATGGGCGTCGTTTCAGCGGGTCTCCGTTTCAGTCTGTGGTCTCTGGATAGGTGTCATCAGCCTCGGCCGCAGCGGGTAACCCATATCGCCCAGGACACAATACCACAGGTGGAGGGGGGGGGGGGGTCAGGAAGGGTGGCGGGTCGTGGGGGGGGGGGGGGGTGGCTGCCCTCGAAAATGTCAGGAACCACGGTGTATACCAGGATGAAGAAGTCGTGCGCATTCCCTCGGTATCAGGTGCGAAGTGCACGATGGACAGCGAATGGTCACATACCAGCTGGATGTTCTTTGAGTGGGACCCCCCCACCCCCTTGCTTACTGTGGAGTGTTCTCTTATCCACAGGTTACCATAGGGCGACATCCATCCTGTCTATCGCGCCCAGGCCCCATACGTCCCGGCGATGGCTGCGAAGCCAGGTGCTCGGGCACCATGCTGGGCGCGGTCCACATGGACCTGGTTGCATTGAGGCCCTAGGGCATATAAGGCCTCCGTGATCGCGCCGATGCACCTGTGCGCCGAGATCACTGAGACCCCAGAGAAGTCGCCACTCGGCGACTGGAAAGACCCCGTCGCATAGGAGTTCAGGGCGACCACCACCTTGACGATCAGGGGACCGCATGTCACCCCCCATAACCCGTCAGTGCCACGTGTGCCATCATCTCGCAGATATGTCACACTGTCTCTGCTCTCAGCCAGAGTCTCTGTCGGTACGCCCGTCCAGCCGGTGCTGATATACCCGAGGCCTCATGCGGTGCCTCCTTTGCATCCCCTCCTCCTCGGCCTATTGGAGGCTGGCGCTCCAGTCTGTGCAGCCGCAACCTGCCACCCTGCAGCCCATTCTGTTGCAGCCTGTTTCGCTGCAGCCTTTTTGTCTTCAGCCCGTTTCTCTGCAGATCGACCCTCTTCTGGCCGCAACGCTGCTTCAGCATCTCCCTCCTCTCCGAGAGGTGCCCACTTGCGCAGCCTCAGGGAATCTCAGAGAACTGCGATCATCGCTACGGCGTCCTGCATTGCTTGTTGTACGCCAAACGCCATTATCTGCGAGGATTGGAGGGCCAACATGTCAGCATGGCACATACTCCCGTGCCCAGCCAGGTTCCATGAGCAACACTGTGGGCCTGGTTGGCACTGGGGGACCAACGCGTGTATGCCCGTCCCCCATCCCTGCATATTTGCCTCATCGGCAACTGGCACCTTTGGCGCCCCCGGTCCTGGCGCCCGTCCCTGCTGATAGGGGTACGGTTGGCTTGGACTACCGTCACTGGGGGCTGCCGTGGGTGATGCCCTGGAGGGCCCCCCAGAGGGTGCGGCCGATTGGGAGGGTTGTTCGGGGCCGGTTGGGGGCGCATTTTGGCTTGGAGTGGGTTGCGGGGCTGGGCGCACCCATACTGTATGGAAACAGGGGCCGAGGTGGGTTGGCAATGGATGCGCATAACATGGCTGCAGTAATTGCGGTCGGTGTCTGGGCACCACCTGACACCTGTGGGGTGGGGAATCCCGGCTGCTCGGCCTATCCCCTCTTCCACGCCGCTGGTCAAGGCAGGGAGTCCCTAACCGCAGCCAGCATGGCCAATGTCCGGGACTGCAGCCCGCAGTCACTCCACGCCATTTCCTAACTCCTCTCTCCTTCCTCAGCAGCCACGTCACCAGAGGCTGAATTTTCCGCAGCCCCGCGTCGAAATCGCGGGCGGCGAATCGAACTTCACGCGGGAGTCGTGCCCTGTGTGGATCCTGCGATTCTCCGGTTCCTGGGGAAGCGCCCCATTTCGTAACGCTTTTTCGGCATTCGCAAACGGGGAATCCTGCCCTAACTGTTGGAGCAAACGCAGAATACGTGGACTTTTGCCACAGAAAAACCGGCGCTGCTCCTGGACCGATTCCAGAACCGTTGAGGTGCTGCTTGGAACACAATCGATTCCAATGAACAATGTTGCGGCATTCGCAGGGTCCGTGATCGACACTTGACAGGCTGGTAAGTAACTGGCACGTGCATGACCTTTTCTTAGTTGCTTTCCGGTTAAATGTAAAACGAGAAATATTTCATAAATTAGAAAGACGAAAACTAGCTGGAAATGGGGAAAATAATCAAATCACATTTTAAAAATTGGAGATGCAGGGCCAGGTGATGTATTGTTCCTGCATGATGTCGGAGCTGGGGGACCCAATTGTGTTTACCCAATGACCACATTTCGAGTAAGTGTTGGTTGCTTGAGGATCGCTGGCTCAGTGTTATTTTGTTATTTCAGCTGGATTTTGAACTTTGAATTCTGCGACAAATCAGTGAGGGGGAGAACTTCTGGCCACTGTGTTTCAGGAGAAAGTAACGCACCTTAGAATAATTGACTTGAATTCACCAGTGGTCATGGACAGGAGCATGTCACTGAGAGTGAGGCAGGTGGAACAAGATACTGATAGAACAAAAATGGAGATCCTGCTGAAAGAGTATAAGCAGCTAAGGGTTAAAGTAAAAAGCGTAATCAAACAGTTAATAATCTCTGAATTAAGACCTGAGCCAAAAGCTGATTGACACAGGGTCAATAAGATTTGAGTATGGCTCAAAGGTTGGTGTGGGACAAATGAGTTTGAAATCATGGGACATTGGTACCAACTCTGGGAAAGGAGAAAGCTGTTCTAATGGGGTGGTCTTCACCCGAATGAAGCTGGGTTATGAGTCCTGCAGAATCGCACAACTAGATAATTCTTTGAACAAAAATAATGTTGGGATGGGGGGGTGAAGGGTAAAGTTGTACGGAAAATTAGAAAAACAAAGTTGAAAGAGAGGGTGAGAGTGCAGGTTAATTACCTGGACATTAACGTTGTTAAAGGGGCCGAGGGCTCAAGAGAGATTGGTAATAGAACACGTAATAGAACAGAAGGTTTAGGCAGCGGCAGGGATATAACTTCAGACACAGTAAAAAAAAGAGGACAGCTATGAGAAGGGCAGTGGTCGACGCAAGACTGAGGATTATAGATCTAAATGCACACAGTAAACAATGCAATGTAAAGGAGCTTTTTTTAGCACATTGACAATGGCGGGTACGCTGTTGTAGGCATCACAGAGACTTGGGTGCAAGGTTTTCAATGAAGGGATCTACATATCCAAGAATATGTTCTCTTTCGAAAAGATTGGCAGATGGGTAGATGGCAGGCAGTCCTAGTAATAAATGAACTTCAAACGATTGCAAGCAGCAATATGGTGTAGGATATTTGTCAGTAGAGTTCAGGAATTGCAAGGAAAAAAAATCAACTGATAGGAGTTATATACTGCTCCTTTAGCGGTAGTCAGGGTGAGGGGCAGAAAATAAATCAGGAGATAGAGAAGGCACGTATGAAGTTCAATATTACAATCATCACGTGGAACGTCAATATGCAGGTGGATTGGGAGAATCAAGTGGATAAATAGCGCAGACCGGATGGACTACACCCCAGGGATCTGAAGATGATAGCTGACGATATTCAGAGGCATTAATTGTGATGTTTTTAGAATCTTTGGAAGCGGGACCCAGAGGCCTGGAAATAGCTAATGTAATAACCCTGTTAAGAAGGAAGGGATGCAAAAGAATGGAATTCATAGGCCTGTTGGACTGACTTCAGTGGGTGGCAAGATTTAGAGTCTATTCTTAAGGATGAGATATTAGAACATTTAGAAGTGTAAGGTAATATAATACAGAGCCATAACTGATTAGTTAATGGAAGGTCATGCCAGACAAAGCTGTTATAATTTTTTGAGGGGGGTAACAAACGAGTTAGTCAAAGGTGACCTATGAACGTGATCTGTTCAGAGCCTTTGACAATGTGCCGATCAGGAGACCCCTAAAATAAGATAAGAGCCCATGGTCTTAGGGGAAAGGTACTGGCATGCATATAGGACTGGTTGACTGGTAGACATCAGGGAGAGGGGCAAAGGGGTCTTTTTTAGGGTGGCATTCTGTGACTAGAGGTGTTCTGTAGGGGTCAGAGTTGGGACCGCAACTATTCAGGATATACATTAATCATCTGGAAGAAGGAACAGAGGATATTGTTGATAGATTTGCAGATGATGCATTGATATGGAGAGGGCCAGGTTGTGTTAAGGACGCAGAAATGCACCAATGCGACTTGGACGGGCCGGGAGAGTGGCTAAAGAAGTGTTTGATGGAATAATATGTAAAAAAAGCCGTTCGGTTGTGCTCATTGCTTGGAAGAGTAGAGGGAAATGCTATTATGGGAATGTGAAAAGGGACGCACTAGTGCCAGATCAGGATTCCCTTGAGTTAGCATGCAGGTTCAGTTGGCAGTTAGAGAGGAAAATGCAATGTTAATAGTCATGAAAAGAGGGCGCTAGTACGAGGGCAGGGACGTACTGATGAAGCTGTACAAGGCATTGGTCAGACCCAATTTGGAATACTGTGAGATGGTTAAGCCGCGTAGCTAATGAAGGATGTGCCAGTCTTGGAAACCGTCCAGATGAGTTTCTAAAGAGTGACAGCTGGGGAAAATAACCTGTCAAGTGACGAGCAGTTGAGGACTCTGAGTCTGTACTCGATGGAGTTTAGAAGAATGATGGTAAATGTCATTCAAACTAACAGAATACTGAGTGGCTTAGAAAGAGTGAACGTGGAGAGGATGTTTCCACGAGTCGGAGGAAATGTATGTCGAAGGCACAGCCTCAAACTGCAGGTGTAATCCTTTAAAACAGAGATCTGGATGCATTTCTTCAGACAGTGAGTGGTGAATCTCGGCAACTCATTGCCGCAGAATTCTGTGGAGACTAAGTCAGCCATTGTCATTAAGACAGGGATGGAAACGTTCTGAAAATGAAATTAAAATCGCTTATTGTCGCAAGTAGGCTTCAATGAAGTTACTGTGAAAAGCCCCTAGTCGCCACATTCCGGCGTCTGTTCGGGGAGGCTGTTACGGGAATTGAACCGTGCTGCTGGTCTGCCTTGGTCTGCTTCAATAAGGGGATCAATGGTTCTGGGGAAAAGTCACGCGAATGGGGGTGGAAAAGATATCAGCCATGAAAGAATGGCGGAGCAGACTAGCTGGGATGAATGGCCAAATTCAGCTCCCGTGTCTAATGGCCTTTTGGTCTAAGTCATAAAATACAGAGAGCGCAACTTAAACTAACAGTGAGGAATGGAGCATGATTGTGGTAGAAATGCAAATGGGGGCGAATTTTGGTGATCATCAACATCACTTGTAAGTATTGAGATAGTTATGCAAAGCATTAAAGCTGACATGACTGGACTCGTGAAAGCGAACTTTGTGCAGCTGCTTGTTGGAAAATGCATATCAGGAAAGTGGGAGTAACTCTAAATAAAGGTCGACAGCGATTTGGCGAATGTGTCCCCATAAAGGTCGGGCTGTATTCTCCGTCGCCGGAATCCTCACTTCGCCTGCTGGGCACTCATGTCCGAGGATTTCCCGACGACTTGGGGGTGCCCACAATGGGAAACCCGATTTACCGGCTGCCGGGACAGATTAGCCCGCTGCCAGTGGAGGGGTGCGCACCAGGAAACAAGTGCATCGGGATGTCGAACCCTAAAGTATAGGACCAGAAAAGCAAGAGACAGTTGCTCACAATGTATACACAGGGGGTGGGATTCTCGAAGCCCGACGCCGAAATCGGGAACGGTGATCGGCTGAGCATGGCACCTGACACTAGAATTGGGGCAGGCGCCGTTTTGACACGATACACCGCCACCTCCAGAACGCCGCCATCAAGACGCGCACTGCGCGCAGACGCAATGGTACGTCATTGGATGGCCCACAAGCAATGCTTCGCCACTCTTGGACCGAATTCCGGACAGTGCGGGCCACGTGTGGCCCAGCGTGTAAGCAGAAAGAGTCTAGAATATACTTTAAAAAATAGGAGAGGCAAGGACGGAAGTCGAAATCACACTGGTGTGCATCATAATGGAAAATTCGAACGTAATTTATAGTTATTTCAATGTCAATAGATAACCAGAGAAAGAGAAGGACACCTTAGCGCACAAAGTGGAAATTTGTTTGTTGACCTAGAAGGTATTGGTGAGGTTATAATCAGATTTTTACATCAAAATTCACTGAGTAGAAGGACAACGGGGGCATGTGAATCATTGGAAACCTCTGTGATATAATGGAACAGTTGAGCCTCGGGTGGAAGGTGGTATGAGCACTTGAGCAAGCTTAAAATTCGATAACTCCCCACATCCAGACTAAATTGAAAATATGCTTTCTGATGCAAGAGACGAGGTTTTATGGGATGTGATGCTAATTTTGAAAAAACAGTCTGGCCATAGGTAAGGTGTTAGAGGATAGCTGTAATAACACGAACTACAATTATTCTGGAAGAGAATTATTACTGAACCGTATAACTACATAGATTATCATAGAATTTACAGGTACAGGGCGAGTCTGCACCGGCTCTTGGAAAGAGCACCCTACCCAAGGTCAACACCTCCACCCTATCCCCATAACCCAGCAACCCCACCCAACACTAAGGGCAATTTTGGACACCAAGGGCAATTTATCATGGCCGATCCACCTAACCTGCATATCTTTGGACAGTGGGAGGAAACCGGAGCACGCGGGGGAAACCCACGCACACACGTGGAGGATGTGCAGACTCCGCACAGACAGTGGCCCAAGTTGGAATCGAACCTGGGACCCTGGAGCTGTGAAGCAATTGTGCTATCCACAATGCTACCGTGCTGCCCATCTATCTTCTAGCTATTTATCTATCTATCTTTTTAAATTGTGTTTGCCCTTGAAGCACTTGCAGCCGCGATTCACATTGTTGGGGGTACACTGTGAGCGGAACAACTGAATCCTATCCGCAGAATTCCGGCCATTATATTGCTGCAGTTAAATTGTTCGTTGTGCCAAGGTTAGGCAACTGTGTGCCGTTACGGTCAGCCCAGCATAGGATGTATGTGCAGCACCACGGATGGAAAAGTGGAGTTTCAACATGACAATGCCTGCGCTGCCACTCTTCCACTATGGTTGGAGGGGCAGCACGATGCCACAGTGGGTAAATCCTGTTGCCTCACGACGCAGAGTTCCAGGATCGATTCCGGCTCTGGGTCACTGTATATGTGGATTTTGCACATTCTCCCCGTGGTTGCGTGGGTTTCGCCCCACAACACAAAGATGTGCAGGCTCGGTGGATTGGCCACAATAAATTGCCGCTTAATTGGAAAAAATGAACTGGGTACTCTATAAATTTATTTTTAAAAATGCTTTGGTGGGAGGCTGAATAGTCTTGCGGTTTCTTCCTTAGAGCAGTAAATGATGGGCGAGGGGGGTGGGGGTGGAAGTGATGAAGGTGTTCAAAATTCGAAGGAACATAGATAGACTAGAGATTAAGGGAATTTGTGCGTTAGTACAATGGTCAATAAGATGAGCCGGTTTAGCTCAGTGGGCTACACAGCTAGTTCGAAACGTATAGCAGCGCGGATTCAATTACCGTACCAGCTTACCAGAGCAGGCGACGTAACGTGGCGACCAGGGGCTTTTCACAGTTACTTAATCCTCGTGACAATAAGATGTTATTATTAGATGTGTAACAGGACATTTATATTGTTTCTTTCGGAAAGCCTTCACGTCCCGTGCGTGGTGGGGGTGTGGAACTCAATCTATGGTAGAGACAGGACCTCACATAACACGTATGCATCATTCGGATTAGAACTTGGACTGCATAAACCTGCATGGCTATGAACCAAGTGCTGAAAATGGGATTCGAATAGAAAAATGCCTGATGGAAGGCACAGACACGGTGGGGCCAAAGGCCCCTTTTAGTGCTATAAAATTGTATGACTTTATGACTGGAGAATTCTCCCCAAGAGAATTAAGACAGGTAGCATCATCCTGGCAAAGGCATAATGGTGTCACTGGGCTCCAGTGACGCAGGCCAAGGTCTCGATACCCAGGTTACAATTGTATCAGGGCAGATGCTGAAGTGTGAATTCAGTAAAGAATCTGGAAATTAACATACAATAATGATGAGGAAGCCATTGCCGATTGACGCAAAAAACATCTGGGATTCACCACTCTTTCCCTTCACAATTGAATTTCCGACTGAAGTTAACATATACCACCGGGAAATCTGTTGGTGGAAATGCGGCCTATTCCGGCCGATATTTACGCACAGATGTAATTCATCACACGCTGTTGACATTGGTGGAAATGAGTCGATGGCATGGACCAAAGAAGGAATGGCCCATCGAGAATGAACACCGGACACGTAAATGTTTAGCGCGTGTCTAATGTCGGCGATATGCCACAGCCACTCAGAAGCAATGCGTCTTCATGGAAAAATAAATACAAAGACTATTCGTGTCTTTGGCGTCAGCCATTTTGTCTGGTAGAGATAACTAACAAAAGACACGTCAAAGGAAGGAAGTAGTTGCGCGGGAAAGGGTGCAAAACTGAATGTCTTAGCTCCAGCCCAGAATGGTGCATTTGTGCGACGGAACGGATTGCCTCAATTTGTATTTTTTCGAGCAGAGAGATATCGTGGGTTATCTGATTGAGATGTGTAAGGCGAGAATGGGTATGGAATGATATATTTTTAAAATTGGAAATCGAAGATTGGAAATCGCTGGTTTGGCTAGCACATTTCTCCCATCCTTAGTTGCCCTTTAGAAAGTGGAGGTGAATTGCCTTCTTCAACCATTGAGTACATACGTACACCCACTGTGCTGTTGGGAAGGGAGTTCCAGGAATTTGCCCCGGCGACAGTGAAGACATGGCGATATATTTCCAAGTAAGTGTGTTGAGTGACTTGGAGGGGAATCGCCAAGTTGTGGGGTATCTGCTGCTCTGGTCCTTCAAAATGGTAGGGGTCGTAGATTTGGAAGATGCTGTGGAAGCGACCTTTAAGAGTTACAGCAGTGGATCTTGCAGATGGTACACACGCCTGCAACTGTTTGTCGATGGTGAAGAGAGTGAACGGTTGTGAAATGTAGAGCAATCCAGCGGGATGAATTGTCCTGGGTGGTGCGAGCTTGTTAGGTGCTGTTGGATGGGTACTCGTCCAAGCAAGTGGAGAATATCACTTTGCACTCTGGACTTGGGTTTTGATTGCAGCGATCATGTATTTTGTCCGTGCTGTCGAAGGAAAATTGGCGACTTGCTTTAGTGCATCTTGTAGATGGTACAGTCGGCTGCCACAGTTCACTGGTGGTGGGGCGATTGAATGTTTGTTAAAGGAGGAATAATAACGCGGGCTGCTTTACCTTGGATGGTGTCGTGTTTTTTGAGTGTTGTTAGATGTATTCTCTTGCTGGCAAGTGGAGAGCACTGCATTAAATTCCAGAATGATGCCTTCTAAATAGTGCACAGCCGTTTGCGTGGGTGGGGTGGTGGTGGCGGGGTGTGGTGGTGGTGGGGGCGGGGTGGGGGTAGTTATGAGGTGACTTACTCGCCGTAGGTTTCTGAGGGTGAAATTCGCTTTTTGCCGATTCCGAAATAGCAAAACATGATTGGGCGGGGAATAGGTTCCTGCACAGTATCGTGGAGGGCGCTGAATTGATAATGATTCTCCATCACCTTGAGAGCGGCGCCAATGTGCACCAGAAGGAATGTACAGTAAACATATTTGCATATCATTCGTGGACCTCACCCCGCTTTTGTCTGGGACTTCCGCTATTATCCACCTCCGATGAGCTAAGTTCCCGTTGGCACGGTTCACGTGTTCTTTCAAAAATCGTGAAACCAGCCTGGTGGCTGATGAAGGAGAGGCAGAGTAGATAGGAAACAGAAAGGAGCGACTGTTGGCTGTCGGGCCGGGGTCTGTCCTGGCTGGTTGGGGAATGGGCGTGTGGGGTTCTGTCAAGGCCGGCAGAAGGGTGTGTGACGGAGAATAGTGCAAGTGGCCGGGGTAAACACCCTATAGAACTGCCGCAGTTCCCAGGCAAGGACCGACATTACGACGGCTATCTTGCTGCTCATCTACTGACCACTCACCCTGGTCCCTGGTTCTGCAGAGTGACACTGGCCTCCTGGCTTCCACCACGTCTGCAAATCCGCACACAACGCTCCGCCACACACCCCCACCTGCAATTACCTGCCGGCAGCCCATCCAAGGCACCACCCATAGTAGCACATATGGGGCCACGGTGCATACCCATGACAATGCCTGCCGGTGGAATTCCTGGCATCAGGGACAGGTGCGAGTGCCAACCACCGATAAGAACAGGGTGCGTGATTGGGGAGGACAGGCTGGAGTAGAGACCGTTGTGCCGACCTGGGCCAACATGTAGGCCGGTGGACCTGAGTGGGCGCAAGGGGGAGACGCCACGTTCACGGGTCTTTCACCCCCTGCACACAATGAATTTAGGAATTTAACCAGCATTTGTGATCTTCCTGCTCGTGTCCCCACCCCTGAGGAATGACTTTCAACTGTACGAACAGGCGCTGCTCTAGGAACAGGAGGAAGCTGCAGCAGCAGGCTGGCAGCAGCGCAGTAGGCAGAAGCGGAATGTGCCGTAGAGGGACAGGTGGCAGCGGCCATGTACTGAGAGCAAGCCGGCCAACAGAGCGAGGAGGTGAAGGTACTAGGAATCGTCACATGAGGCTTCGTGTGTACCAGCAGCGCCTGGCATTCGAGGACCTGCGGACTAGGCATGCCGCCAAACACTCCAGCTGAGCAGGGTGACATTGCGACATATCTGCCAAATGATGGAAAACCTGGAGCCGCGGGCGTACGGGGAAGCATACCAGTTCCCAGTGGCGTTCAGGGTGATGATCTACATACGATATTACGCGGCGGGTTTCTTCCAGTCACAAAGTGCGGAACAGTCCGGAATATCACTGGCCTCGGTGCAGAGGTGCATCCGTGCTATCCAGGAGGGTGTATATGCTGAGGCGGCTCAGTACATGCACTTCAATGTGGACCGAGCTCACCACGCTCGGCGGGAATCGGGTTTTGCCGCTTTTGACGAGACGCCCAGTCTCGAGGGGGTGATCTGCGGGATGCATGTACCCCTACTGGTGCCAGCTGATGGCAGACCGCTCTACAAATATCGAAAGGGGTTCCACATGATGAAATTGTACCGGACATGTGACCATTACCTGCGCATCAGGCACATCTGCACCCGACACACGGGCAGTGTGCACGGCGCCGTCATCCTGGCACACTCGACGATTTCTGACATGTTCGAGAAGGGCCCCCCCTTCCACCGCCCCGGCTGAGAGTCTGGCTCCAGCTCGACAGGTGTCATCCATTCCGATCGTGGCTGATGACACCTACCCAGAGGCCACATGCCGACGCGGAGACCTACGCATGGTAGCAAAGTGGTTACCACTATTGCTTCAAGCACAGGGTCCCGGAATTGATTCCTGGCTTGGGTCCCTGTCTGGGTGGAGTCTGGACAGTTTGCACGTGTCTTCGTGGGTTTTCTCCAGGTGTTCTGGTTTCCTCCTGCAAGTCGCGAAAGATGAGATTTTTACAGGAATTGGACATACTGAATTCTCCCTCTATGAACCTGGGCAGGTGACGGAGAGGTTTTCATATCAACTTCATTGCTGTGTTAATATGTGCATACATGTGACATGAATGAAGATTATTACTTTACAACGACGCCCATTCAGCGACCAAGATCATGGTCGAGCCATGCTTCTGACTGCTGAAGCTGCGATTCAGTTGCCTGGACTGCAGTATGAAGCTGAGAGAGTTGCCCGCAACTGGGAGGCCTGCTGCATCCTCCACAACATCACATAGAATAAAGAACAAAGAAAAATTACAGCACAGGAACTTTGGTCGTCCAAGCCTGCGCCGATCCAGATCCTCTATCTAAAACTGTCGCCTATTTTCGAAGGATCTGCATCCCTCTGCTCCCTGCCCATTCATGCAACTGTCGAGATACATCTTAAATGATGCTATCGTGCCCGCCACTACCACCTCCGCTGGCAATGCGTTCCAGGCACCCAGTACCCTCTGCGTAACGAACTTTCCACGCATATTTCCCTTAAACTTTTCCCCTCTCACCTTGAACTCGTGACCCAGAGTAATTGAGTCCCCACTCTGGGAAAAAGCTTCTTGCTGTCCACCCTGCCCATACCTCTCCTGACTTCGTAGACCTCAATGGGGTCCCTCCTCATCCTCCGTCTTTCTAATGAAAATAATCTTCATCTACCCGACCTCTATTCATAGCTATCGCCCTCCATAACAAGCAACATCCTGGTGAACCTCCTCTGCACCTTGTCCAAATCATCCACATCCTTTTGGCAATGTGCTGACGAGAACTGTACGCAGCATTACAAATGTGGCCGAACCAAAGTCTTGTACACCTGTAACATGACCTGCCAACTCTTGTACTCAATACCCCTTCCGATGAAGGAAAGCATGCCGTATGACTCCTTGACCACTCTATCGACCTGCGCAGCCACCTTCAGGGCACAATGGACATGAACACCTGATCTCTCTGCACATTAATTTTCCCCAGGGCTTTTTCATTTACCGTATAGTCCGCTTTTGAATTGGATCTTCCAAAATGCATCACCTCGTATTTGCCCGGATTGAACTCCATCTGCCATTTCTCCGCCCAACTCTCCAATCTATCTATATTCTCCTGTATATTCTGACAGTCCCCTTCACTATCTGCTACTCCGCCCATCTTAGTGTCATCTGCAAACATGCTAATCAGACCACCTATACATTCCTCCAGATCATTTGTGTATATCACAATCAACAGTGGTCCCAGCACGGATCCCTGTTGAACACCACCGATCACAGTTGTCAATTTTGAGAAACTCCCTTCCACTACTACTCTCTGTCTCCTGTTGCCCAACGAGTTTTTAATCCATCTAGCTAGTACACCCTGGACCCCATGAGACTTCACTTTCTCCATCAGCCTGCCATGGGGAACCTCATCAAATGCCTTACTGAAGTCTATGTATATGACATCTACATCCCTTCTCTCATCAATTAACTTTGTCATTTCCTCAAAGAATTCTATTAAGTTGGTAAGACATGACCTTCCCTGCACAAAATGAGGTTGCCTATCACTGATAAGCCCATTTTCTGACAAGTGGGAAGAGATCCTATCCCTCAGTGTCTTCTCCAGCACCTTCCTTACCACTGATGTCAGGCTCACCGGTCTATAATTACCTGGATTATCACTTCTTAAACAAGGGGACAACATTAGCTATTCTCCAGTCCTCCTGTCCCTCACCCGTGTTCAAGAATGCTGCAAAAATATCTGTTAAGGCCCCAGCTAGTTTCTCTCTCACTTCCCTCAGTAACCTGGGATAGATCCCATCCGAACCTGGGGACTTGTCCACCTTAATGCCTTTTAGAATACCCAACACATCCTCCCTCCTTATGCCGACTTGACCTAGAGTAATCAAACATCTATACCTAACCCGAACACCCATCATGTCCCTCTCATCGGTGAATACCGATGCAAAGCACTCGTTAAGAATCTCACCCATTTTCTCTGATTCCACGCATAACTTTCCTCATTTGTCCTTGACTGGGCCAACCCATTCTCTAGTTACCCTCTTGCGCCTTACATATGGATAAAAGGCTTTGGGATTTTCCTTAACCCTGTTTCCTAAAGATATTTCATGATCAGGGGGTTGGATAGGGTGGACAGTGAGAGCCTTCTCCCGCGGATGGATATGGCTGGCACGAGGGGACATAACTTTAAACTGAGGGGTAATAGATATAGGACAGAGGTCAGAGGTAGGTTCTTTACGCAAAGAGTAGTGAGGCCGTGGAATGCCCTACCTGCTACAGTAGTGAACTCGCCAACATTGAGGGCATTTAAAAGTTTATTGGATAAACATATGGATGATAATGGCATAGTGTAGGTTAGATGGCTTTTGTTTCGGTGCAACATCGTGGGCCGAAGGGCCTGTACTGCGCTGTATTGTTCTATGTTCTATGTTCTATGACCCCTTTTAGCACTCTTGATTCCGCGTTTCAACACAGCTGAGGGGCGATGTGCTAGTGAAAGGGGAGGAATGTTATGCCTTGTCCGACAAGAGAATACGGAGGACCGCGAGGATGGGATGGATATAATAATAATTATAATCTTAGTAATTTTCACAAGTAGGTTTACATTAACACTGCAATGAAGTTTCTGTGAAAAACCCCTTCTCGCCACATTCAGGCGCCTGTTCGAGTACACAGACGGAAAACGCAGAATGTCCAGTTCACCTAACACGTGCGTCTTTCGGCACTTGTCAGAAGAAAGCGGAGCAACCGGAAGAAACTCAAGCAGACACGGGGAGAACGTGCAGACTGCGCACAGGCAGCGACACAAGCAGGAACCGAATCTGGGACCATGGCGTTGTGAATCAACAGTGGTAACCACTGTTCTACCGGTACACCCATGGTGCCCAAGCAGACACGGGAGGATGACCGGGGCAAGGACAACCTACCTCAACCCTCCCGTCCCTGCCATCCCCCGTCTGCAACTCCCTCCACGATATATAAGAAAATAATTAAATAAGAAAATAAGAACCAGGAGCAGGAGTCGGCCACTGGCCCTTCGAACAGCCCTGCCATTCAATAAAGATAATGGCTGTTCTTTTGTGGACTCAGCTCCACTTTCCCACCGGAACACCATAATCCTTTATTCCTTTATTCTTAAAAAAACTATCTATCTTTATCTTGAAAACATTCAATGAAGGAGCCTCAACTGCTTCACTGGGCAGTGAAATCAACCGATTTGGGTGAAGGAGTTCCTCCTGAGCTCAGCCCTCAATCTACTTCCCCTTATTTTGAGGCTATGCCCCCTAGTTCTGCTTTAACCTGGCAGTGGAAACAACCTCTACGCGTCTATCCTATCTATTCCCTTCATAATTTTGTATGTTTCTATAAGATCCCCCCCCCCCCACCACCACCACCACCTCCCGCCCCCCCCCCCCCCCCACACACCCCCCACCCACCCACCTCCGCCTCCTTCTAAATTTCCAGTCCCAGTCTACTCGACCTCTCCTCGTAATCCAAACACCTTAACCCTGGGATTAAACTAGTGAATCTCCTCTGCACGCTCTCCAGCGCCAGTAGGTCCTTCCTCAGGTAAGGAGACCAACATTGAACACAATAGTGCAGGTGTAGCCTGACTAACAACTTATAAAGTTGCAGTATAACCTCACTAGTCTTAAAATCCATATCCCTAGCAATCAAGGACACAATTCATTTCGCCTTCTTAATCTGGTGCCGATTTAGTTTAGTGGGCTAGACAGCTAGCTTGTGATTCAAAACAAGGCCAGCAGCTGAGAATTCCTAATTCGTCCCCTGTGTATCCGGACAGGCGCCGGAATGTGGCGACTAGGGGCTTTTCACAAGAACGTCATTAATGTAACACTACGTGTGACAATATAGATTATTTATTTATTCATTTAATCACCTATTGCACCTAACTTTATGCTACTCATGCATTCGGACACCCAGGTCCCTCTGCACAGCAGCGTGTTTTAATATTCATCATTTAGATAATACCCTTTTGTTGTTATTCCTACAAAAATGGATAACCTCACATTTGTCAACATTTTATTCCATGTGTCAGACGTTAGCCCGTTCACTTAAACTACCCAAATCCCTCTGCACACTTCCAGTGGCCTCTTACATTTTTAGTTACCATCCATCTTATTGCCGTCTGAAAACGTGGACACATTGCACGTGTTCCCCAACTGCTAATCATCTGTATAAAGTATGAATAATTGTGGGCCCTGCGCTGAGCTCTGAGGGCCATCACCAGCTTCTGATTATCAGCCAGAGAAATACCCAACAATACCCACTCTTTGTTTTATGTTAATTCACCAATTCTCTATCCATGTTAGTGCTTTATCTTTAACGCCATGCATCCTTATCTGATTCAGCAACCTTTTGTGTGGCACCTTATCAAAAGCTTTGTGGAAATCCAGATATACCACATCCATTGGCTCGCCGTTATCAACCACACTGGTAATGTCCTCAGTAAAATCCACTAAATTAGTTAGGCCGACTTGCCCTTTATGAACCCATGCTGAGTCTGTCCAATGGGACAATGTCCATCCAGTTGCCTCGCTATTTATTCCTTGATGATAGATACCATCATCTTCCCGACTACCGAAATTAAGCTAACTGGCCTATAATTCCCGTTTTCTGCCTACCTCCTTTTTAAAACAGTGGTGTCACGTTTGCTATTTTCCAATCCGTCGGGGCCACCCAGTGTCAAGGGAATTTTGTTAAAGTATCACGAGTTCATTTACAATTTTCCGAGCCGTTTCTTTTAGTTCACTGGCATGCATACCATCAAGGTCAGGAGACCTGTCTACCTTTAGCTCCATTCGCTCGTCCATCCCTACCTCCTTAGTGATAACAATCATCTCAAGGTCCTCACCTGTCATAGCCTCATTTCGATCAGTCACTAGCATGCTTTTTGTGTCTCCACTGTGATGACAGACACAAAAAACCTGTTTTGTTCCTCAGCCATTTCCTCAGCGCCCATTATTAAATCTCCCTTCTGTTATGGGCCAAACCCACCCTGCAGTAAAAAAGCCTAAAGCGAAAGAAAAAGCTGACAGACAGCCCAGCTCCACCCACTCTCTGACATCAGTGCAGTAATACACACCCATTTCTTAAAGGTATTCTCACTACAGATATTTATGTACACACCCATTTATAAACACCCATATCTTAAAAGTACTCTCAGATGACACCTCCCCCTCCCCCCCCCCAAGAAAAAATAAATAAACCATCAACTTCAAGATGGTTTTCTTTTTCACCTTTTCGCTACCCTTTAAGAAATGCACACAGTAAATGTACTTTTTCTTTGCAAAGAACAACACACACAAACAGGTATAATAATTTTTTTTGTCCATTGATTTTGTTCTTTTTGCAACTGGGATCCTTCTGTTCATCACATTCGTGACAAAGCATCGGCTATCACGTTTTCTCGTCCTGCTGTATGTACTATTTTTAAATTACATCGCTATAACAATAAACTCCAGCGAACCAGCCTTGCATTGTTATCCCGGAATCGCTCCAAAAACGTCAACGGACTATGATCAGTATATATAATGGTGTCAGACGGATAGCTGGTCACATAAATGTGAAAATGTTGCAAAGCCAGCACCAAACTCAAAGTCTCCTTTTCAATCGTTGAATACTTTTTCTGGTGAGAATTCAATTTCTTGGAAAAATAACCAATAGGCCACTCTAGCCCTTCGTCGTCGTCTGGTAGACGCACCGCAACGACGCCCACATCACTCGCATCAGCAGCAACTTTGAATGATTTTGTATAATTTGTGATGGCCATCACAGGAACAGTGATTAACACAGCCTTCAGGCCATTAAATGCCTGTTGATACTCCGCTGTCCACTGGAATATGTTACGCTTCTTGAGCAAGTCCGTCAGTGGAGCGAATACACTGCTAAAATTCGGTCCAAATTTCCGGTAAAGTCCACTCAGACAAAAGAAATGCATTATTTCCCGTCGTGTCGAGGGTATCGGAAACTTCTCAATAGCTTGTGTTTTCACATCCCGTGGGACTATTCGACCATGTCCAATTGTATGGCCAAGGAAAGTGACTTGGGCTTTTCCCAATTCACTTTTGGCTAGGTTTACCACCAAACCCACCTCTTGAAGTAGATCGAACCAGATCGGCGATGTATACCGCACAATTGGGTAATCCTGAACCGACTTTGCTTGTTAACCGTTGAAATGTGGCTGGGTCGTTTTTCATGCCAAATGGCATAACGTTGAATTAGTGTACACCATCTGGAGTCACAGAAGCTGAAATAGCCTTCGCCCTTTCGGGTAATGGAACCTGCCAGTGACCTTTAATAAAATCCAGTTTGGAAATAAAAGCTGTCTACCTCACTTTCTCAATGTAATCCTCAAAACGTGGGCCATGATAAGAGTCCGTTCATGTAACTTCATTAACCTTTCTATAGTCCACGCACAACCGTTGGGTACCTTCTGGTTTTGGAACCATCACTATGGGTGAACGCCATTGGTTGCAACCCACTTCAATTATGTCATTTTTAAGGATATTTTCAATCTCTTTGTTAACCTGTGCCAAGATTAAATGGTTAAGTCTGTATGGATGTTGTTTTATTGGAACAGCATTTCCCACATCTACATCATGTATATCCATTCTAGTACTTCCCAATTTATCTCTACCAACTTGCCCACGTCATATGAATAACTCATTCAGGTCAGTCACGTTTTCCTCTGGAAGATAACTCAATAATTTATCCCAGGTTTTAAGAACATCCCCATTTTCCAATTCAATTTGAGGTATGTCAAATTCACAGTCATCTGGATTTGATTCGTCACTTTGAGTTAGAATCATTAAAACCTCCTCCTTTTTCTCTCGTTCCCTTTCAAAGAACCTTTTAAGCATATTCACATGACACACTCGGTGAGTCTTCCTTCTATCTGGTGTTTTTACCACAAAATTCGCCTCACTTAATTTCTTTTTAATCTGATAAGGTCCAGAAAAACTTGCTTTTAAAGATTCACCTATCACTGGTAACAATACTAAAACTGTATCTCCACTGGCAAAACTACGAACTTTGGATTTCTTGTCCTCAACCCGTTTCATCACATTTGTGCAACATTAAATGTTGTCCAGCCAATTCACCCGATCTATTTAAATTTAATCGTTCCCTAAAATATGACACGTAATCCAATGATGTAATTTCCGAATTCTCACTCACCACTTTTTCCTTCATCAAATTAAGTGGTCCTCTTACCACATGACCAAAAATTCGTTCAAAATGACTGAATTTAGTTGACTCATTAGGGGCATCCCCAATTGCAAACAGTACGAATGGAATTCCTTTATCCCAATCCTCTGGATAATCGTGATAATAAGCCCTCAACATTGTCTGTAATGTCTGATGCCACCTTTCTACCACTCCGTGCGATTCTGGATGGTACGCAGTTGACTTATTTTTTTTTTATTCGTAAGCTATCCATAACTTCTTTGAATAACCTTGCGGGAAAATTAGATCCTTGATCCGACTGTATTTCTGTGGGTAGTCCATATCTAGTAAAGAATTTAAGTAACTCTTCCACAATCTTTTTAGCTGTAATATACCGGACTGGAATGGCCGCTGGAAACCTAATAGACACTATCGTCAAAACATATTGATTCCCACTTTTCATTTACGGAAGTGGTCCTGCGCAATCAATTAGGACCCTTGTAAAAGTTTCCTCAAATGCTGGACTGGACATTAAGGGTGTTGGTTTTATCACTCAATGAGGTTTCCCTATCACTTGACATGTGTGAAATGATCGACAAAATCTAACTGCATCTTTATGTCGTCCAGGCCAATAGAAATGTTCCTGGATTTTAGCTTGAGTTTTCCTTATTACAAAATGACATCCCACTGGTACCTCATGTGCAACTCGCAACACCTTCTTTCTATACCTCACCGGCAATATTACTTGATGAACGTCTGCCCACTTTTCATCCGCCTGCATATGTAAATGTCGATTTCAGCGGGAGCGGTGCGCAAGTGATTTCTGGGAGGTAAATTTATCCTTTAAAAACACTTACCTTCACAGGAACAGGCCAGTCAATTTCAGTGGGAGCGGTGCGCAAGTGATTTCTGGGAGGTAAGTTTATCCTTTAAAAACACTTACCTTCACAGGAACAGGCCAGTCGATTTCAGCGGGAGCGGTGCGCAAGTGATTTCTGGGAGGTAAGTGTATCCTTTAAAAACACTTACCTTCACAGGAGCAGGCAAGTCGATTTCAGCGGGAGCGGTGCGCAAGTGATTTCAGGGAGGTAAGTGTATCCTTTAAAAACACTTACCTTCACAGGAGCAGGCCAGTCGATTTCAGTGGGAGCGGTGCGCAAGTGATTTCTGGGAGGTAAGCTTATCCTTTTAAACCCCCCCCCCCCCCCCCCCCCAACCAATAAATTCTGGTGGAGAGGAAACCCGAGACACTACACGTGTAGTGTCTCCCACCCGCCCTCCTCCTATAACCTAATAATAAGACCCATTGGTGTGAGGTAAGTGCCATATTATATTATTATTATATTATATTATTAGCATTGTGCAGGTCAAGGTTCGGAGGTGGAGGAACAGTCTCTGTCAGGGAGAGAACCTGAGAACATCTAAGACACTCAGAAGGTAAGAAGGTAAGTAAGTGATTTTTACTCATTTTTACTTTTATACCTTTTTCAAATTGTGTGTGTCGTGGGAAACTGAAGTGACATCACAGAAAAGCTGTGACCTGAGTGGCTGGTTGGGAATCTACACTAAATTAAAAAAATTAAGCATTGGTAACTAATTAAACATAATTACTTAATTATAATTTAGAGGGGTATCTAAGCCAGAGATCAGAGAGTACTATATTTAGCTTTCGCATTTCCATTAGAAATCTAGTGCTAGGAAACAGATAGTTAACAGTAACTTTGAAATTTAAAAAAATATACTTTTTTTTTAAAAATTTTAATTTTAATTTTAATTAATTGACGCAATGTCAGAGGGGTGCAGTGCTCTGACTGTGTGATGTGGCAGGTCCGGGAGTCTTCCAGCGCCCCGGATTGCTTCATCTGCAGAAAGTGCACCCAACTGGAGCTCCTCACAGACCGCCTGGTTTGGTTGGAGCAACAATTGGATGCACTTAGGAGCATGCAGGTGGCGGAAAGCGTCATAGATCGCAGTTATGTAAATGTGGTCACATCCAAGGTGCAGGCAGAGAAATGAGTGACCACCAGAAAGGGCAGGCAGTCAGTGCAGGAATCCCCTGTGGTTGTCCCCCTCTCGAACAGGTATACCCCTTTGGATACTGATAGAGGAGCAGATAGGTATACAGATTTTGGAAAAGAGTAAAAACAATAGAGATGTGGTGATGGGAGACTTCAACTTCCCCAATATTGACTGGGACTCACTTAGTGCCAGGGGCTTAGACGGGGCGGAGTTTGTAAGGAGCATCCAGGAGGGCTTCTTAAAACAATATGTAGACAGTCCAACTAGGGAAGGGGCGGTACTGGACCTGGTATTGGGGAATGAGCCCGGCCAAGTGGTAGATGTTTCAGTAGGGGGGCATTTCGGTGACAGTGACCACAATTCAGTAAGTTTTAAAGTACTGGTGGACAAGGATAAGAGTGGTCCTAGGATGAATGTGCTAAATTGGGGGTAGGCTAATTATAACAATATTAGGCGGGAACTGAAGAACATAGATTGGGGGCGGATGTTTGAGGGCAAATCAACATCTGACATGTGGGAGGCTTTCAAGTGTCAGTTGAAAGGAATTCAGGACCGGCATGTTCCTGTGAGGAAGAACGATAAATAAGGCAATTTTTGGATAACGAGAGATATTGTAGGCCTCGTCAAAAAGAAAAAAGAGGCATTTGTCAGGGCTAAAAGGCTGGGAACAGACGAAGCCTGCGTGGAATATAAGGAAAGTAGGAAGGAACTTAAGCAATGAGTCAGGAGGGCTAGAAGGGGTCACGAAAAGTCATTGGCAAATAGGGTTCAGGAAAATCCCAAGGCTTTTTACACGTACATAAAAAGCAAGAGGGTAGCCAGGGAAAGGGTTGGCCCACTGAAGGATAGGCAGGGGAATCTATGTGTGGAGCCAGAGGAAATGGGCGAGGTACTAAATGAATACCTTGCATCAGTATTCAACAAAGAGAAGAAATTGGTAGATGTTGAGTCTGGAGAAGGGTGTGTAGATAGCCTGGGTCACATTGAGATCCAAAAAGACGAGGTGTTGGGTGTCTTAAAAAATATTAATGTAGGTAAGTCCCCAGGGCCAGATAGGATCTATCCCAGATTACTGAAGGAGGCTGGAGAGGAAATTGCTGAGGCCTTGACAGAAATCTTTGGATCTTCACTGTCTTCAGGGGATGTCCTGGAGGACTGGAGAATAGCAAATGTTGTTCCTCTGTTTAAGAAGGGTAGCAAGGATAATCCAGGGAACTACAGGCCGGTGAGCCTTACTTCAGTGGTAGGGAAATTACTGGAGAGAATTCTTCGAGACAGGATCTACTCCCATTTGGAAGCAAATGGACGTATTAGTGAGAGGCAGCATGGTTTTGTGAAGGGGAGGTCGTGTCTCACTAACTTGATAGAGTTTTTCGAGGAGGTCACTAAGATGATTGATGCAGGTAGGGCAGTGGATGTTGTCTATATGGACTTCAGTAAGGCCTTTGACAAGGTGCCTCATGGTAGACTAGTACAAAAGGTGAAGTCACACGGGATCAGGGGTGAGCTGGCAAGGTGGATACAGAACTGGCTAGGTCATAGAAGGCAGATAGTAGCAATGGAAGGATGCTTTTCTAATTGGAGGGCTGTGACCAGTGGTGTTCCACAGGGATCAGTGCTGGGACCTTTGCTCTTTGTAGTATGTATAAATGGTTTGGAGGAAAATGTAACTGGTCTGATTAGTAAGTTTGCAGACGACACAAAGGTTGGTGGAATTGCGGATAGCGATGAGGACTGTCAGTGGATACAGCAGGATTTAGATTGTTTGGAGACTTGGGCGGAGAGATGGCAGATGGAGTTTAATCCGGACAAATGCGAGGTAATGCATTTTGGAAGCTCTAATGCATGTAGGGAATATACAGTGAATGGTGGAACCCTCAAGAGTATTGAAAGTCAAAGAGATCTAGGAGTACAGGTCCACAGGTCATTGAAAGGGGCAACACAGGTGGAGAAGGTCGTCAAGAAGGCATACGGCATGCTTGCCTTCATTGGTCGAGGCATTTAGTATAAGAATTGGCAAGTCATGTTGCAGGTGTATAGAACCTTAGTTAGACGATAGTGACATTTAAGTGGCATCTTGACAAATACATGAATAGGATGGGAATAGAGGGATACGGACCCAGGAAGTGTAGAGGATTATAGTTTAGTCGGGCTTGGAGGGCCGAATGGCCTGTTCCTGTGCTGTACATTTCTTTGTCCTTTTTTCTTTGTCTCAATTTTCTCATCAATACATCACTTTTACGGTAACAACACTCTGGGATACACTCAGATTTCTCTTCCGTGTATGCATTCTGATATATCCGTTTTATTTCATCATCTTTCTGTTGTAACTCCGCCAATTTTCCTCAACTAAAAATATCCGCCTCATCCTCCACCTGTTCTTGTTCTGTTTAAACCAACTGATCAAAAATCGTTTTTTGATAATTGCACTTCAACTTCATCTATACTGTTTGATTACTCCCCTTGTCTTAACCTGTGCCTTTGCGACCTCGTTACCACACAATCCGCACAAATCCCATGATATTCGTCATTCAACACTTCAGTTGTCTGATTTTCCAATGGTTTATCAACCACAGTAGGCATCATTCCCACCTGTGATCCAGCTATATTATTACCCAAAATAAACTGTATTCCTGGACAAGATAGTTTCTCTATTATTCCTACTACCACTTTACAACACTTCACTGGACTTTCCAACCTTATCTTATATAATGGAACACTACTCCTCCCACCCTGAATTCCACATATTACCATATTTTCTCGCAATATTCTTCCCAAACTACATAACTCCTCAACGCTTACCATTAACGATTGACTAGCTCCCGTATCTCTTAAAATTGTGACTTCTTTACCTGCTACTCCTGATAGACATGAGTTAACTTTACCCACACAAGTAAATTCTTTAAAGAGATCTGGCACCTTCTTATAGACAGAAACATAGACATAGAACATAAAATGCAGGAAGAGGCTATTCGTCCCGTCGAGTCTGTACCGTCCCACTTACGCCCCCACTTCCACCCTATCACCGTAACCCAATAACCCCTCCTAACTTTTTTTCGGTCAAGAAGGCAGTTTATCGTGGCCAATCCACCTAACCTGCACGTCTTTGGACAGTGGGAGGAAACCGGCGCAGCTGGAGAAAACCGTCACAGACACGGGGAGAACGTGCAGCCTCCGCACAGACAGTGATACAGCAGGGAATCGAACCTGTAACTCTGGCGCTTTGAAGCCAGACTGCTAATCACTTGTGCTGCCGTGGTGCCCAATCGCCTCTTGATCAGGCTGTACAATCTTTTGCACCTCCTTCCCTTCACTTGGGCATTCCTTTACCACTTTGACAAATCCCACAGTCTTATCCTGTTTTACCACAGCAGCCAACCCAGTGCTTTTCTTCAACCACCAACACCGTAACTATACATGGCCTAGTATATTACAGTGAAAGCATTTCAAATGTTTAATTTCTTGTCCAGCGTCCTGGATTTCTTTTTTAAACTGAGGTACACTCTCCTTATTATCGTTCATCAGATCACCTTTACCTTTACCACTTGAGTGTTTTTCATGTCAGGCTGAAACTGATTTCGGAAACCAAACTTTGATTCATGAACTAATTCATAATCACCTGCCATTTCTGCTGTTAATCTCGCAGTTTTAACCCTCTGCTCTTCCCCATGAGTTCTCACTACATCAGGAATTGAATTTTTACACTCCTCAAAAAGTATAATTTCGCTGAGAGCTTCATACGTTTGGTCTATTTTCAAATCCCTTATCCATCTCTCAAAATTACTCTGTTTGAGCCTTTCAAGATCCATTTACGTTTGGCCAAATTCTTTCCTTACATTTCTAAACCTTTGTCGGTAAGCTTCAGACAGCAGTAGATATGCATTTAAGATGCATTCTTCACCTCCTCATACGTTCCAGATACCTCCTCCGGTGGTGATGCAAACACGTCACAAGTCCTATCATTCAGCTTTATTTGAATCAGTATTACCCACATGTCCTGCGGCCATTTCATTTGCCATAATTACCTGATCGTTTCGCATTTTCTCAGGTAATGTTGACTGCAATGTTTTTGCGATCTCTAATAGTCTGTTTTTTAATCTCTGTCGGCAAGGTACTGCGTGTGACTGTCTCCACCCACAAACAATTCAGAGCCCCTGAAAGAGCCATTGACACAACACACTCCCCACTTAAACTAGAATACCATATCTGAAAAGCAACCACAATTTGCTCACCCCTCACTGTCTTTAAGGTCACTAAGCCAATGCAATAGATAGACTTTTATCCCTCTCGAAACCGGAATTTGTTATGGGCCACGGTGCGGAGAAACCCAAAGTGTATGATGGAGTTCACCAGACCCACAACTTTTAATAGATTGTGGTATGAGGAGCACACGGCCAACTCTGCAGGTGTGGTACAGCAGAAATGTTAAAGTATTTTTCAATGCAAAACAATGCTTATCATATGAATTCAAGGTAAAAATTTTAAAACATACAGTGAACATCTTAGTAACCATTAATGCAAATACACCCCCCCCCCCCCAAAGAATACAACACTTAGTGATCCTTGAGATTTCCTGTTCACATCCAGAAGACTTGAAACAAAACATTTTAACAGAAACACCTCAGGTTTAAATTCACTACTGTGAACAGTTACTACGTTGAAATCAGCAAATAAGCTTGCAGAGGTTCACAAACATCCTGCTGTGAATTCAGCGTCTCCAAAACTAAAATGAAACCAAACCCGCCCTGCAGCAAAAGGCCTAAAGCGAAAGCAAAAAGTTGACACACAGCCCAGCTCCACCCACTCCCTGACATCACTGCAGTAATAAACACCCATTCCTTAAAGGTACTCTCACATACAAAAAACAAAGACAAGAACTAAGAATTGTACAGGACAGGAACGGGCCCTCCACGCCTGTGGCGACCATGCTATCCTTCTGAACTAAATTCTTCTGCACTTCCGGGATCCGTGTCCCTCTATTCCCATCCTATTCATGTATTTGTCAAGATGCCCCTTAAACGTCACTATCGTCCCTGCTTCCACCACCTCTTCCGGTAGCGAGTTCCAGGCACCCACTACCCCCTGCGTAAAAAAAAAACTTGCCTCGTACATCTACTCTAAGCGTTGCTCCTCTCACCTTAAACCTATGCCCCCTAGTAATTCACCCCTCTACCCTGGAGACAAGCCTTTGACTATCCACTCTGTCTATGCCCCTCATAATTTTGTAGACCTCTATCAAGTCTCCCCTCAACCTCCTTCGTTCCAGTGAGAACAAACCGAGTTTCTTCAGACTCTCCTCATAGCTAATGCCCTCCACACCAAGCAACATCCTGGTAAATGTCTGCTGCACCCTCTATGAAGCCTCCACATCCTTCTGGTAGTGTGCCGACCAGAATGGATCACACTATACTCCAAGTGTAGCCTAACTAACGTTCTATACAGCTGCAACATGACTTGCCAATTCTTATACTCAATGCCCTGGCATGAAGGCAAGCATGCCGTATGCCTTCTTGACTACCTTCTCCACCTGTTTTGCCCCTTCCAGTGGCCTGTGGACCTGTACACCTAGATCTCTCTGACTGTCAGTACTCTTGCGGGTTCTACTGACGAATGTGATACAAAATAGTTACTTTAGAGTTACTAGTTAATGTAATGTAGAAATAAGCCACTTTGATTCTTGCAGTTACGGACAAAGGAATTTGAGACCGCATGGAAAAAGCAGGAAGAGGTGTGTCTATGAGAGTGATGCTGCATTGATAGGGGCCAGAGAAAGGGATTGGAAGTGAGCCAATCAGAATAGATCGAACAGGTCAGGAGGGACATAGGCTGACCTATGTCCGTCGAGTATGTGAAACTTGATACCATTTGAATTGATTTTGCAGAGATCCCTTTGTCTTTTAGTTCAGTCGTTTTCTGGGATGTAAGAGGTTGGATGTCTTTTACATTTCTGTAAGATGATTCAAGCTTGCAAGCTAAATAAATAACTTCTGTTTACGTGCGAATCCGTCTCAACTTTTCTTGAGGCCAGACTGACAGAGAAAGAAATTTGGAGATCTACATTTGGTGCCGAAAACCGGGATTTCTCTGGGCGATCCTGATCCAACTGCGAAATCAGAATTAGGCTGATTATGAACAGGAAGATGGGGAACAAAGGGCCCTCAATGTAGAACTGGAAAACGACCGCGCATTGATTGTTCCCCTCTTCTTATCGTCTGATTAGTCTGGTCACTCGCGGTTGGCACAGAAAGACCGCCTCGACGAAATCACAGGTCAGTCTGGGGATTAGCACTTTAATTGATGGGATTTCATATTGTTGTTTCGGCTTGGGTTAGGGTTTTGGGCTGATGGGACTTTAATAATGAAGGTTCAGTCTATTATAAGGGTTCAGAGGCTGATGGGACTTAATTAATGAAGGGTCAGTCTATTATAAGGGTTCAGAGGCTGATGTGACTTAATTAATGAAGGTTCAGTCTATTATCAGGGTTCAGAGGCCGATGGGACTTAATTAATGAAGGTTCAGTCTATTATCAGGGTTCAGAGGCTGATGGGACTTAATTAATGAAGGTTCAGTCTATTATATGGGTTCAGAGGCTGATGTGACTTCATTAATGAAGGTTCAGTCTATTATATGGGTTCAGAGGCTGATGTGACTTCATTAATGAAGGTTCAGTCCAGTATGACTGTTTTTAAATCTGAAGATGGTTCAACTCTATGTGTGAGTGTTTTAAATATATAGTTGATTAAGCTAAAATTGTCTCCTTGGACTGTAAAGTTCCGAGGTCTAGTTGAGATTGTGAGGAATGCTGCATATTGGTTGAAGCAGAAGTCTCTCAAAGGGTTAACAGCAGCAGGCGGAGCTGAAAACAGACAGTGCTTCTCACTCAGGCTTTGAGATAACAGCAGCAGCCGTAGTGTAATCGGATACCTTTCCTTTGAGTCAGTGAACACCAGCAAAGTTACGTTTTGAATTAATTAAAGGAAACCAGTGGGTTTCTCCACCTCTTTGATAAAAGTTATTATTTTCGAAAGCAATTGATTGAAATTGCCAGAATCTTAAGTTTTAGTTACTTGAAATAAGGTTTATCTCATTTTAACTGGAGATTAATAGAAACTTAAAGAAGATCATGGACACCATTTTAAAAAGTGTCAATCTGGAGATGATAGTTGATTTTGCTAATACTTATGTGTATGTAAAAGAAAAAAAAACTTGTTATAAGAAAAATTGTTAAGATAAAGAAATAATTAAGTTGTAAATGTTATACAAGTTTGTGTGAAGCAAATTGTAAATTTAGTTCTGAGTTGAGATCAGAGCTAAGCTTGCAAGTTGCAGTAATTCAATTTGAATTTTCAAACATTTTTAAGTTTTAAAAAAAAAGAGAGCAAATAGAGAAAAGAAGGACACAGATCTTGAATGCGTTGAATAGCACATTTCAAAGGCCCATAAATCTTTCTGTTATCTTAGACCTAAAACCTAGGAAGATTGACGAGCCATAGGAATTTCTGGGGCGTTTTAATGAAATCTACCGGGGGCAGTCAGGCGATTTGCTGTATCAAAATGGTCAGAATTCCCCTCAATACTGTGCTATGTTAATGCATTGCCTACCACCTTCTGTGGTTACTGCTGTGAAATGTAATAACATGAATTGGACGGAGAACGACCCTTCCCAGATGGCAAGGGCAGTCAGATTTTACTGGAAGGAGGGTGTAGGCCAAGAAGGAGGCTCAGTTACAAAGGTTAAGACTGAGTATGTAATGAAAAAGGATGATCTGCGATCCCAACAAGCGGCAGAAATGGTAGTTTACCAGCCGGAGCTCCAATATAGTGACTTTGGGTGGGTGGATCAGCGAAGAGGAGGATGAGACAACAGTGCTATATTTCTATCACCCCCCAGTGGTGGACGTTAGACATTGAACAGTCACTGCATCACGTTACCCTGGCCTATGACAGAACTGGACGAAACAGGGAGTTGGAGGACAAATACCGGCCATTACTTGAGACCGAATGGCCAGTCAAGGTTACAGCCGCAGTCACGGGAAAAGAAGGTACAGCCGATTTTGTTACAATATCACCACATTTATGGCCACAGTCAGCTTCGGTAAGCCCTCATATTACACGTCAGGTCCATGACCAGTACCATGCCAGGGATATGGGGCGAATGGTCAGCATCTTACCGCAGCTCGTCAGAATAGGTATGAGATATACCTTTTGAACAATCCACGTCTGACATTTAAATACTGTACCACTATCAATCCAGCCTGTTTTCTTAGTGGTCCCCCTGTCCATGAAGACGCACCTGGCCACGACTGTTTAGCCTTGATTCAGGAAACTACCACAATAAGGGGCGATTTGAGTGACATTTCGTCAGAACAACCTGACATGATTATGTGTGGTCAAATATCCCACCGGGGTTTAGTTAATGACCTACTGCAGGCCCTCCTTCTGCCAGCGCAGATTTCCGTTATTAAATGCGCTGCCCACACGAATGGTACAACCCCAGTTGACGTTGGTAATGAACGAGCAGATTGTGCAGCGCGCACAGCCGGCCAAATTCAGCAAGTGATGGTGCCTAAAATGTTAAGTCAGACTAAACGATCTACTATGAATGTGTCTGCTTCTGACAAGCCAATGCCAACCATCCAAGACGTCATAAGGTTACAGGAGGACGCTCCTGAGAGTGATAAACAAATGTGGAAACGGTTAGGTTGTACATATGATTCTGTTTCCTCTTTATGGACCACGCCTGCACATCAGACTTGTATGTCTGATGTACTGGCTTTATGGGTCATCGAATGTGTACACTTTGCAACTCATTGTGGGGCTCGAGGGACTAGTGATTTGTTGCTGGACACTTGGTGGCACCCTAAAATGCAGGGGTTGGCCCAAAGTATCAGTAATCGGTGTTTGATTTGTCAGCAATATAACACCGGAAAAGGTATCCCTTGTGGGAAGGGGCAAACCCCGTTGCCCAGTGGTCCCTTTGAGACGCTCCAAATGGATTACATTGAGTTGGAAAGGTGTCAATGTTACAAATATGTTTTGGTCATTGTGGATGTGTTCAGCAGATGGGTCGAGGCGTATCCGACTATCTATAGTAAAGCTGCTACTGTGGTTAAAGTCTTGATGAGGGAAATCATTCCCCGGTACGGTATACCAGCTCAGTTAAGTTCTGATAATGGGCCTCATTTTATTGGACAAATTAACAAGGAGTTTTGCTCCCAGTTGGGCATACGCCAGCAGTTACACTGTGCTTACAGACCGCAGGCAGCCGGGTTGGTTGAGAGACACAATCAGACCCTCAAAACTAAATTGGCTAAATTAAGAGCAGACACGGGACTGACATGGCTTAAGTTGCTCCCCGTTGCCCTCTTCCAGCTGCGGGTTACACCTGCGGGACCAGCCCGGCTCTCTCCCGCCGAGATTCTTTATGGCAGGCCTCTTAGAACTCCTTGGAGCCTGTAGGTTCCCAGACGGGTTCAGTTTCATCAGATGACTGAAGAAATTACCACCTATGTTCTAGCCCTTACGCAAGTGCTCAAGGAACTCCATGGCCCAGTCCGTGCGGCTCACCAGCCATTGCCCCAGTACCTAGCTCACTTTCAGTCCAGCCCGGTAGTTATGTCATGGTCAAAAAATTGGACTAGGAAGGGGTCGGAGCCGCGATGGGACGGGCCCTTCCAAGTTCTCCTTACCACCCCCACAGCAGTTAATGTGGAGGGGCGAAGTGCTTGGGTCCACCTACATCACTGTAAATTGAGTCCATCTCCACTACTGTAAAAGGTCGGATACTAACCTGCCTCCCTTCTCCAGTGCTATTTTCCAGGTGTGGAGCATGATGGAGTGGCTACGCATCGTCTGTCTGATATTTGGCCTCACTTCGCTTGGCTTGTTATTGGCGATGGACATGGAAAAGGGGAATATTATGTATCTGTGTAGCCCCAACCAATCTACAAGGATACATCACCTATGCAAAGGTGATGTTCTTCACTGCCCCCATATACGAGGGCATGGTATCGACTCATGGAAGGTCATCAAAGTTAAGGAGAATGCGGGAGTCATGAAGCAGCTGCACCGGTCCCGGCGATGGGAAGGGAACATTATATGGACATTGCCTTGTTTTTGGAATACATGTAAATTTGATTTTGGATGTGTTAAAAGTGGTACAATAAAGGTAACATCAGGCTGTCAGAAGAGTGTAGGAAGAGACCATGAGAAAGAGAAAGGGACTAGAGAGAGGACGGGGCGTGTGAGAAGGGAAGTACAGCTAGAACGTAGGTTACCGGGAGATGCACTTAAGTTAATTAAAGGCCAAACTGAGGAAAACCCGGGTAGTATGAATCTCTTCTACCAGATTGACCACCGTCTGTATGGCCAGGGACGGGTTGTCTGCTACCCAAACCCCGCAGCGGTGTCTAGGTTATTTTCTGTTTCACCGCTTTGGGGCACTCCCCAAACGGTGGTTCATTGTCAGCGTTCCGAGCCATTGCCCGAGCACGTCACTCTTCCTTACGACCGGATTCAGCACCACCGGCTATTTGCCTTCCCCTCCCTCGGGATAATTCCCATTCACAGTACGATAGGCTGCGACGGTGGAGGGCGTACATACCTAGCCACTTCACTCCCAATAGGGATTCCCGGTCGTACGAGAATTGCTTCAGCAGTGAAGGATATGGCTGTTTGCTGGTAGAGGTGGACACAAATATAACATGTCTGTTTCCCACCTGTACGGACAGGAGGTGCCATATCACCCAGGCGTCTGGCCAATGCGTTTGTTATAACACCACTTGAGTTCCATTGAACGCTGGCCTCCAGCTCCTTTGTGGCTGGGCGAATGTCTCTCATATCACTGTTGGGAATAGGGCTTTCCGCATTGCTGGGCGGCCCGAATGGGCATTTCAAAATTGGATAAACTGGGCTACTGGGAGGTCCTTACGCAACCGATATGCTGATTGTGATGCTAGTCTCCACACGGAACAAGGATACTACTTTTTATTTAATGGTACGGCGACCAACGTTTTGTCACCCCATTTCCCCGCCGAATTGCTATAGGGACTCTAGTCCCTACCACAGTCCCCTGCCCTTCGGCGTGGAACCTGCATAATCAGTTAGCACGCCGGGCAGTCTCTGCTGAATTTTGCGAGAACTGGAAAAAACCTCAGGTTCTTGCACCCAACCGGGGCCACTCAGCCGGGTGGGGCATTCTGAGCGTATTGACACTGGGAGGTGTGGGGGGTTCCTTGGCTGTTAGTGATCGGAATTATTTTATTTGCGGCCTTACCATCTTGGGAAATGAAACCTTGGGAGCCCTCGGGGCAATAACTAAGGAGTTGTCTCAGCTACGGTTGTTTGCAATGCAGAACCGGTATGCTCTTGACTATCTTCTGGCCCGTGAGGGTGGGGTATGCGCCATAGTACAGGGCAAGCGTATCATGGGTGTTCAGGACTTGACCGCTAACATTACTAAATTTATGGATCGCATACGGGATCACTTGGATGGGATGCAGGATCCTGACTCTTGGGGTAACTGGGGATTTGGAGGATGGAAGGACTGGTTGATAAATATGGCCATGTATCTAGTGGTAGCTATCGGCTGCATCTTTGTGGGCCTGGCCATCCTTAAATGTGTGATGGGTAGAATGCGGGGTGCACTAGATCAGATCACCGCCCCAATCACCGAGAAAAAAAATTAACTGTTAAAATCCATGAGGGTGAGGCAGATGAAGGGGGGCTAAGACAGGAATTGGAAATGCAGCGACGGATCTTTTTAGATGAGGAACCGTAGCTATAGATTGGATAGTTCGGTTATCATGGAATGATAAAAGGAGGGAATGACGAATGTGATATAAAATAGTTACTTTAGAGTTACTAGTTAATGTAATGTAGAAATAAGCCACTTTGATTCTTGCAGTTAGGGACAAAGGAATTTGAGACCGCATGGAAAAAGCAGGAAGAGGTGTGTCTATGAGAGTGATGCTGCATTGATAGGGGCCAGAGAAAGGGATTGGAAGTGAGCCAATCAGAATAGATCGAACAGGTCAGGAGGGACATAGGCTGACCTATGTCCGTCGAGTATGTGAAACTTGATACCATTTGAATTGATTTTGCAGAGATCACTTAGTCTTTTAGTTCAGTCGTTTTCTGGGATGTAAGAGGCTGGATGTCTTTTACATTTCTGTAAGATGATTCAAGCTTGCAAGCTAAATAAATAACTTCTGTTTACGTGCGAATCCGTCTCAACTTTTATTGAGGCCAGACTGACAGAGAAAGAAATTTGGAGATCTACACTACCATTCACTGTATATTCCCTACCTGCATTAGACCTTCCAAAATGCATTACCTCACATTTGTTCGGATTAAACTCCATCTGCCATCTCTCCGCCCAAGTCTCCAAACGATGTAAATCCTGCTGTATTCTCTGCCGTTCCTCATCACTATCCTCAATTCAACCAAACTTTGTGTCGGCGGCCAACTTACTAATCAGACCAGTTACATTTCCCTCCAAATCATTTATATATGCGGCGAACAGCAAAGGTCCCAGCGGAACACCACTAGTCACTACCCTCTAATCTGAAAAGCACCCTTCCATTGTTACACTCTGCCTTCTATGACCTACCCAGTTCTGTATATATCTTGCCAACTCACTCCTCATCCCATGTAACTTCACCTTTTGTACCAGTCTGCTATGGCGGACCTTGTCAAAGGCCTTACTGAAGTCCATATAGACAACTATGACACTTCTCATTCTCTAAAGGACCAATTTTACCTGAGCCACCCTTTTTTGTTTCATATATTCGTAGAAACGTCTGTTTTTGTATCCTGATCAAGTTTACTCTCACAATCTATCTTACTCTTCTTTTATAGCTTATTTGGTAGCTTTCTCTTGCCCCTTAAAGATTTCCCAATCCTTTAGTCTCTCTCGAATCTTTGCAACGTTGTGTGCTTTTTCTTTCAATTTGATACTCTGCCATATTTCCTGAGATCTCCACGGTCGGTTTTCCCTCTGTCTACAGTTCTTCCTTTTTGAAGGTATAAATATTTGCTGAGCTATGTGAAACTCGCTTGAAAGGTTCTCCACTGTTCCTCAACTGTTTCGCCATAAAGACGTTTCTCCCAGTCTGCCTTAACCAGCTCTTCTCTCATCCTATGGTAATCTCTTATGTTTATGCACATAAGAACTAGGAACAGGAGTAGGCCATCTGGCCCCTCGAGCCTGCTCCGCCATTTAATGAGATCATGGCTGATCTTTGTGGACTGAGCTCCACTCTCCGTCCCGTACACAATATCCCCGAATCCCATTATTCTTTAGAAAGGTATCTACCTTTTTCTTAAAAACGTTTAAAGAAGGAGCCTCAACTGCTTCACTGGGCAAGGAATTCCAGAGATTCACAACCCTTTGGGTGAAGATGTTCCTCCTACACTCCGTCCTAAATCTACTTCCCCTTATTTTGAGGCTATGCCCCCTAGTTCTGTTTTCCCCGACCAGTGGAAACAACCTGTCCGCATCTATCCTATCTATTCCCTTCATAATGTTATATGTTTCAATAAGATCCCCCCGCATCCTTCTAAACTCCAATGAGTACAGTCCCAGTCTACTCAACCTCGCGTCATAATCTAATCCCCTCAACTCTGGGATCAACCGAGTGAATCTCCTCTGCACTCCCTCCAGTGCCAATATGTCCTTTCTCAGGTAAGGAGACCAAAACTGAACACAATACTCCAGATGCGGCCTCACCAACACCCTATACAATTGCAGCATAACCTCCCTAGTCTTGAACTACATCCCTCTAGCAACGAAAGACAAAACTCGATTAGCCTTCTTAATCACCTGTTGCACCTGCACACCAACTTTTTGCGACTCGTGCACCAGCACACCCAGGTCCCTCTGTACAGCAGCATGTTTCAACATCTTACCGTTTAAATAATAATCCAATCTGCTGTTATTCCTCCCAAAATGGATAGCTTCACACTTGGCAACATTGAATTCCATCTGCCAGACCCTAGCCCATTCACCTAATCTATCGAAATCCTTCTGCAGACTTCCGGTATCCTCTGCACGTTTTGCTTTACCCACTCATCTTTGTGCCCTCGGCAAACTTTGACACATTGCACTTGGTCCCCAACTCCAAATCGTCCTTGAAAATTGTGAACAACTGCGGGCCCAACACTGATCCTTGAGGGACCCCATTAGTTACAGGTTGCCAACCAGAAAAACACCCATTTATCCCCACGCTCTGCTTTCTGTTAGTTAACCAATCCTCTACCCATGCTACCACTTTACCCTCAATGCCATGCATCTTTAGTTTATGCAGCAACCTTTTGTGTGGTACCTTGTCAAAAGCTTTCTGGAAATCCAGATATACCACATCCATTGGCTCCCCGTTATCTACTGCACTGGTAACGTCCTCAAACAATTCTACCAAATTATTCAGACACGACCTACCCTTTGTGAACCCATGCTGCGTCTGCTCAATGGGACAATTTCCCGCCAGGTGACCTGCTATTCCCTTCTTAATGATGGATTCCAGCATTTTCCCTCCAACCGAAGTTAAGCTTACCGGCCTATAATTACCCGCTTTCTGCCGACCTCCTTTTTTAAACTGTGGTGTCACGTTTGCTACTTTCCAATCCTCTGGGACCACCCCAGAGTCTAGTAAATTTTGATAAATTATCACCAGTGCGTTTACAATTTCCCTAGCCATCTCTTTTAACACTCTGGGATGCATCCCATCAGGGCCAGGAGACTTGTCTAACTTTAGCCCCATTAGCTTGCCCAATACTGCCTCCTTCGTGATTATAATCATCTCAAAGCCCTCACCTATCATATCTTTATTTCCATCAGTCACTGGCATGTTATTTGTGTCCTCCACTGTGAAGACTGACCCCAAAAAGCCTGTTCAGCTCCTCAGCCATTTCCCCGTCTCCTGTTATTAAATCTCCCTTCTCATCGTCCAAAGGACCAATATTTACCAGAACCACTCTTTTTTGTCTTATATATTTGTAGAAGCTTTTATTATCTGCTTTTATGTTCTGAGCCAGTTTACTTTCATAGTCTACCTTACACTTCTTTTTAGCTTTTTTAGTAGCGTTCTGTTGTCCCCTAAAGACTTCCCAGTCCTCTAGTCTCCCACTAATATTTGCCACTTTGTATGTTTTTTCCTTCAGTTTGACACTCTCCCTCACCTCCATAGATATCCACGGTCGATTTTTCCCCTTTCTACCGTCTTTCTTTTTTGTCGGTATGAACATTTTCTGAACACTGTGAAAGATCGCTTGGACGGTTCTCCACTGTTCCTCAACTGCTTCACCATTAAGTATTTGCTCCCAGCCTACCTTGGCTAGTTCTTCTCTCATCCCATTGTAATCGCCTTTGTTTAAGCACAAAACACTAGTGTTTGATTTTACCTTGTCATCCTCCAACTGTATTTTAAATTCCACAATATTGTGGTCACTCCTTCCAAGAGGATCCCGAACTATGAAATCATTAATCAATCCTGTCTCATTACACAGAACCAGATCTAGGACCGCTTGTTCCCTTGTAGGTTCCATTACATACTGTTCCAGGAAATTATCCAGGGCACATTCTATAAACTCCTCCTCAAGGCTGCCTTTACCAACCTGGTTAAACCACTCGATATGCAGATTAAAATCTCCCATGATATCCGCTGTACCATTTCTACATGCATCCGTTATTTCTTTGCTTATTGCCTGCCCTACCATCCTGTTACTATTTGCTGGCCTATAGACTACTCCTATCAGTGACCTTTTCGCCTTACTATTCCTGATTTCCACCCAAATTGATTCAACCTTGGCCTCCATAGCACCAATATCATCCCCTCCTATTGCCCGGAAACCATCCTTAAACAACAAAGCTACACCACCGCCCTTACCGTCCATTCTATCCTTTCGTATAGTCTGATACCCTTGGATATTTAACTCCCAGTCGTGACCATCTTTTAACCATGTTTCAGTAATGGCCACTAAATGACAGTCGTTCACGATGATTTGCGCCATCAACTCATTTACCTTATTTCGTACATTATGAGCATTCAGGTAAAGTACACTTATGCTGTTTTGTATGTCTTTGTTATGAATCCTAACACCTTGATCAGTAACGTTTCGCAAATTATTTTTCCTCTTACCCTTTCTGCTAATTTTCCTTGTCTTTGAACCCATATCTCTACATAATAACCTGTCACGTAACCTGCTTCCTTGATCTCCATTAACCATTATACTGTCCATAGCTTTACACTCTCCTTTCCCCCCCCCCCAACTTGCTAGAAAACGCTAGTGTTTGATTTTACCTTCTCACTCTCCATCTATATTTGAAATTCCACCATATTGTGATCGCTCCTTCCGAGAGCATCCCTAAATATGAGATCATTAATCAGTCCTGTCTCATTACACAGGACCAGATCTAGGATCACTTGTTCCCTCGTAGGTTCCATTACATACTGTTCTGGGAAATTATCGTGAATAGATTCTATAAACTCCTCCTCAAGGCTGCCTTGACCGAACTGGTTAAACCAATCGATATTTGATTACTCCATGATAACTCCTGTCCCATTTCTACATGCTTCAATTATTTCTTTGTTTTTTGTCCGCCCCACCTTAATGTCACTATTTGGTGGCATATAGACTACTTCTCTCAGTGACTTTATTGCCTTACTATTCCTGATTTCCACCCAAATAGATTCAACATTACCCTCCATAGCACCGGTGGCATCCCTCACTACTGCCCGGATGTCATCATTAAATAACAGAGCTTCACCACTTCCATCATACCCTTTCACGATGATTTGCTCCATCAACTCATTTAACTTATTACGAATACCAGGAGCATTCAGGTAAAGTGCCCTTAAGTTGTTTTTTAAACCTCCGTTTTGAATTTTCGCACCTCTATCAGTAACCGCTCTTAAGTTATTTTTCCTTTTAACTTTTCTTCTAATTTTCCTTCTCGTTGAACCCACATATTCATGTAGTAACCTGCTGCTTCGCTTTCCATTAATGACTTTACTTCCTGTTTTATTCATTTTAGTATTACTGGGTCAATGCACTGAGCTCTCCTCAGTCACTGTACCCTGTACTGTGGCCCTGTTTGATTTTGAACATGGCTTCTCTGCCTTACACTTTCCCCCTTACTGCTTTTTGCTTCTGGCCCATTTTACTTCCCTCTGGTGTCCTGCATTGCTTCCCAGCCCCCTGCCACATTAGTCTAAACCTCCCCAACTGCACTAGCAGACATCCCCCGCCTAGGACATTGGTTCAGGTCCTGCCCAGGTGCACCCATCCAATTTGTACTGGTCCCACCTCCCCAGAACCGGTTCCAAATCCCCATGAATTTGAATCCCTCCCTCTTGCACTATCTCTCGAGACACGCATTCATCCTATCTATCATGACATTCCAACACTGACTATCTCGTGGCTGCACGGTAGCATAGTGGTTAGCACAGTTGCGTTCAGATTCAGGGTCCCAGGTTCGATTCCCGGCAGGATCACTGTCTGTGCAGAGTTTTCCCGTTCTCCCCATGTCCGCGTGGGTTGCCTCCGGGTGCTCCGGTTTCCTCCCACAGTCCAAAGATGTGCGGGTTACGTGCACTGGCCATGCTAAATTGCGCTTAGTCTCGACCAATTGTTAACTGGGGGTTACTGAGTTACTGGGATAGACTAGGTGCGTCGGCTTCAGTAAGGTGCTCTTTGTAAGGGCCGGTGCAGATTCTATCGGCCGACTGGCCTCCTTCTGCAATGTACATTCTATGGTAGCAATCCTGAGATTACTATCTTTGAGGTCCTACTTTTTAGTTTCACTCCGAACAGCCTGAATTCAGGTTGTTGGGCCTCATCCCGTGTTTACCTGTATCGTTGATGCCTATATGCACCACGCCAGCTGGCTGTTTACCCTCCCTCGCAGAGTGTCCTGCAGCTGCTGACAGACATCCTTGACTCTTGCACCAGGGAGGCCACACACTATCCTGAAGTCTCGATTTCGTTCGCAGAACCGCCGGTCTATTGCCCTCACGATTAACTCCCCTATCAAGATAGCCTTGCCATTCTTCTTCCTGCCCTCCTGCGCAGCAGAAACAGCCAGAGTGCCACGAACCTGGCTGCTGCTGCCTTTACCCGGTGAGCCAACTCCCTCAACAGTATCCAAAACGGTATATCTGTCATGCAGGGAGATCGCTGCAGGGGGCATCTGCATTGCCTTCCGCCTATTGCTCTGTCTTTTGGTCACCCAATTTCAAGCTCCCTCATTTATATTCACCAGTGGTGTGACCAACTCAGCGAACGTGCTATCCAGCACGTCCTCAGCATCGCTGATGCTCCAAACTGAGTTCACCGGCAGCTCCAGAGCCGTCAAGCGGTCTAGGACCTGCAGCTGGACCCATTTCTTGCACGTGTAGGAGTCAAGGTCAGTGGACGTGTCCCTGGACTTCACATCGTACATGATGAGCATGACATGGGTCTGGAATCTCATGCCATGTCTTAAAACGTAGATTAACTTATACAACTACAATGCAAAAAAAACAAAAGAAAAACAAAAAAAAATAGAAAAATGAAATGGAAAACTATTTACCAATCACCAGTACTTACGAGCAGGTTCTGTCTTAGCCAATCGAATCACAGCCCTCATGTGACGTCACCCTTCAGTTTCTCTCCGCGCTCTTTATTGAAGTCTCGCCCCTCTCCACTCTATATTGAAGTCTCGCATCTCTCTCTCCTGCTCTTTTCTGAAAACTCGCCCCTCTTAATCTGCTCTTTGTTGAAGCCCCGGCCCTCCCTCTCCGCGCTCTTTACTGAAGTCTCGCCACTCTCTCTACGGTCTTTATGAAGTACCGACTCTCTCTCTCTCTCTCTGGGTTCTATATTGAAATCTTGCCCCTCTCTCTCCGCGCTCTTTACAGAAGCCTCCCCCCTCGCTCTCTGCGCAAATTACAGAAGTCTCGCCTCATTCTACGCGCTCTGTTTTCCACTACGGCTGGGGGGCCTGGATTGGTGGTAAAAGCGGATCTGGACCATGGGAAGGAGGATGACGACAACTTGCTCAGCGATGAGCTCTGGCGCTCTATATAGGTTTGCAACGTCTGGCTCCTGCCGACGGGAGCACTTTATCCCCGTCCACCTGGGTGATACCTGCATGCGAGCTGGCCATTCCATCATGTAGTGATGGTGACGTTCGGACGGGGTGGGCGGGAGTTTGGGGCTGTGGAACCCACGCCACCCACAGTGTCCGACAACCCCCACCATAAAGTCCGCCCGTCCCTTCCCCCGACCAGCCCAGACCAGCCTAACCCTCACACACATCTGGCAGAGCACAGAAGCAGGTCTAGACATTGTGAGCAGTGTTTCCTGTTACAAAGTATGTGTAGCGTTGTGCACTAGACCCTATAACCTAAGTGTGCCCTGCAGCCGTGCCAACTAGGCTGATGTATAACTTTCTGTCTTTACCGGCCGAACGCGTTGCCAAGCTGGTTTGCCAGATGGTACAGCAGGAGTGGAGGCGGCCTGCTGTGATCCCGGTAACCTGTGTTCTCGTTGGCGGTGGTCTTCTTGGGCTTCAGGGCTTGGATGGACCCGGCTGATGCTCAGGTATCCCAGGTGACGAGGTGCCGACCTATTCTGCCCGCTGCCCGCTTTCCGCCTGTGGCATTGGCGGGGTGCGCCAGAGGGACCCAGTCCATTCCCAGCAGGTACTGCAAGACACAAGACAACAAGACAAGACGCATGATTAGACAGCGGCCCTGGGGTAGGACGTCGAGGTGAGGGTGGGGCTGATTGTTTCAGGGTGGTGTTCGGTGCCGGCTGTGTGGCTGTCAGGGAGCTGTGGGGGTCCGGGTGGTGTACGGTGATAGTGGTGCACGGTGAAGTTGATGTGGGGTGAGGGTTCTGTGAGGGTGGTGGAGGATAAGGGTGCTGTGCGGTGACAGTGGCATGGGTGCTTGGATGGTATAAGATGAGGGTGGTGTTGCGGTGGGTGGTTCACACACGTTGCATGGGGAACCGCAACTAAGCAGGTTTTAACTTCATTGCCCATGGCAGCGCTGCACCTCGGCCACCTCCTTTTCCTCATGGACGCCAAACCCGTCCAGGGTCCTCTGCTCTGCCATGGTAAGGGGCCACAGATGTTGCTGTTCACCGCCCCTCTTCTACCATTCCCAGCCGATGTGCCACGCGTTCACTTGGGGGAGGGGTTGGTAGTGGTGGGGAACAGAAAACGACTGTGTTAGACAGTCCAACTCATGCACACCAGCGTGTTGGTAGCTGGTGACCTCAGTCGCCTCGGCATCCGTCCATGGTGGCCGGTATGTTTACCGGCATGTGCTGCAGGTTGGGGGGGGGGGAGGGGGGTTGTCGACATCTTTAGGGGTCGGGGGTACCGTTTGGGCGTGTGGAACTGACGTTAGTACCAGGGGTACTGTGCACCATGCTCGCCCTGGCCACCAGGAGGATTTCATGCTGTTCTGTCATGCATTGCTGGTCGGTCCGGACTACATTGCTGTCGGCGTTGACTGCATCAGCCACCTGCGCCCAGGCATGGTGAGCGGCGATGGCTGGAAGCCGCCTTTCTGGGCCAGGATATCGGGTCACGCTCCTCGCCCGCTTGGCGTCCAGGAATATCTTATCTCGACGTCTGTGAAACAGAGTGCCACTCTCCTTGCTGCCCTCTTCTTGACCGAGATGGTCAATGTGGATATTGAGCTGTGCATTCACGGCTACAGCTTGTCAGCGCCTCGAGGTTTTAAGGGGCAGCACGGTAGCCTTGTGGATAGCACAATTGCTTCACAGCTCCAGAGTCCCAGGTTCGATTCCGGCTTGGGTCACTGTCTGTGCGGAGTCTGCACGTCCTCCCCGTGTGTGCGTGGGTTTCCTCCGGGTGCTCCGGTTTCCTCCCACAGTCCAAAGATGTGCAGGTTAGGTGGATTGGCCATGATAAATTGCCCTTAGTGTCCAAAATTGCCCTTAGTGTTGGGTGGGGTTGCTGGGTTGTGGGGATAGGGTGGAGGTGTTGACCTTGGGTAGGGTGCTCTTTCCACGAGCCGGTGCAGACTCGATGGGCCGAATGGCCTCCTTCTGCAATGTAAATTCTATGATAAATTCTATGATAATTGCAAAACCGGCGATACCGGCCCCGTTCCTAGATGGAATCGATTGCGTCCGACGTGCCGTCGGTACGACCCATTAATAGCAGCAGGCTCTATCCAAGTGCGGCGCCAGTTTTTCTGTTGTGGATGGCCACAGATTCTGCATTGAGTCAACAAGTATCAGGAACGCAGATTCCCGCATCTCGCCTTCGATATGACTTTGTGGCCATCGGATTAATACGGCTAGTCCATTTCTGTTTCTTATCAATGATAACACGCTGGATGTTGATTTTTTGAGCTTCAGCAATGGTAATACAGTTGAATATCAAAATCGAATGATATGTCTTCTCCAGTAGGAGATGGTCATTGCCTGGAACTTCTGTTGTGCAAAAGTAACTTGCTACTTGTCAGTCCACGCCTGGATATAATCTTGTTCTCGCGATATTTGGAACTGGACTGTTTTGTAATAGAGGAGTCGTGAATGGTGCTGAATATTGTGCGGCCACCTCAACATCTGACCTTATGATAGAGGGGAGGTCCTTGATGAACCAACATAAAACGTTGGTGCTCGGACATTACCCTGAGGAAAACCTGCGGTGATGTCGTTCAGCTTTGATGATTCAATTCCAACTGGCACAACCATCATCGTTTGTGTCTGTTATGACTTCAATCAGTAAGAGTTTTTCTCCCGATTACATTAACTCCAGTTCACTTAATGCTCCTTGATGCCACACACGTCCAAATGCCGCCTTGATGACAAGTACAGTAACACTGATCTCTCCTCTGGCATGGAACTCTTTGGTCCATGTTTGAACCAAGGTGAGGTAATGAGGTGAGTAGTTGGTAATGAAATGTATAATGTAACGAGTGCCAAGGGTTAACAAGATTATGTTCATGTATTTCAACACTGGATGGCACCACAGGGTAGTCATATAAATATGTTGTGACTCCTGGAATTGTAGCAGACGTTTGAGAGAAGATTTCGGGGAAGTTCTGATTTAAAGGTTTTGATAATGTGTTCGCTGTAATAGATAGATATTATAGATTTCTGCACATAGATATAACAATGTTCTTCTCTTAGCAATTACTTAGGAAGGTGTGCGAATCATTTCAAGTAGTGTATATAAACTAGCTTTGCTTGAAACACATAGCTTGATGTTCATTATCAGATCAAGGCCTTTTAACCATCTTGACGAACTCCACAAGGAACATCACAGAGCTGGATGATCCTGGAATAACTCAAACTGAGCGCCCGTGAGCAGGTCACTGCTGAGCAAGTGCTGCTTGAAAGGTCTATCCAAGACGCCTTCCATCATTTTGCTGATGACGGAGAGTAGAATGATAGGATTCATTTGACAAAGCGTCATCCAGACTCGAAACCTTAGCTACCCATTATCTCCGCAGGTGCCCAGACATACTGAGATTGTCTCGTATGTTGTCCTTTTGTTTCAGATTCCAGCATCCACAGTAATTTGCTTTTATGATTTGATTGTGATTGGCTGGGTTGGATTTGCTCTGTTTTTGTATAAAGGAGACACCGAGGCAATTTTCCACTTTGCTATGTACATGCAAGTGTTGCAGATGTACTGAAACAGCCTAGCTAGTGGTGTGGCAGTTTCTGTAGCGCAGGTCTTCAGCACCTTTGCGGGGATATTGTCACAGCCCAGAGCGTTTGCTGCATACAGTGCCTTCAGCCGTTTCTTGATATCAAATGGACTGAATCATATTGGCTGAAGACTGACATCTGTGATGTTGGGGAGCTTCAGATGAGACCTCGGGCATCCAATGAGCATCGCAGGCTGAAGATTGCTGCGAGCTATTAAGCCTCGTATTTTGCACACATTTGCTGGGTTCTTCCATCAATGAAGATGGGAATATTTGTGAAGCCTCCCCCTGCAGTGAACTGTTTAATTGTCCACCTCCATGCACTGGTGGACGTTGAAGGTCGGCATTGCTTACATGTGTTGGGCACACTGGATAAGTGGGGCTTGTTCAAGGATCAGCTACTGCGTGTTCTTGATAAGTATGTACCGGTCAGACAGGGAGGAAGGCGTCGAGTGAGGGAACCGTGGTTTACCAGGGAAGTGGAATCTCTTGTTAAGAGGAAGAAGGAGGCCTATGTGAAGATGAAGTGTGAAGTTTCGGTTGGGGCGATGGATAGTTACAAGGTAGCGAGGAAGGATCTAAAGAGAGAGCTAAGACGAGCAAGGAGGGGACATGAGAAGTATTTGGCAGGAAGGATCAAGGAAAACCCAAAAGCTTTCTATAGGTATGTCAGGAATAAGCGAATGACTAGGGAAAGAGTAGGACCAGTCAAGGACAGGGATGGGAAATTGTGTGTGGAGTCTGAAGAGATAGGCGAGATACTAAATGAATATTTTTCGTCAGTATTCACTCAGGAAAAAGATAATGTTGTGGAGGAGAATGCTGAGCCCCAGGCTAATAGAATAGATGGCATTGAGGTACGTAGGGAAGAGGTGTTGGCAATTCTGGACAGGCTGAAAATAGATAAGTCCCCGGGACCTGATGGGATTTATCCTAGGATTCTATGGGAGGCCAGGGAAGAGATTGCTGGACCTTTGGCTTTGATTTTTATGTCATCATTGGCTACAGGAATAGTACCAGAGGACTGGAGGACAGCAAATGTGGTCCCTTTGTTCAAAAAGGGGAGCAGAGACAACCCCGGCAACTATAGACCGGTGAGCCTCACGTCTGTAGTGGGTAAAGTCTTGGAGGGGATTATAAGGGACAAGATTTATAATCATCTAGATAGGAATGATATGATCAGGGATAGTCAGCATGGCTTTGTGAAGGGTAGGTCATGCCTCACAAACCTTATTGAGTTCTTTGAGAAGGTGACTGAACAGGTAGACGAGGGTAGAGCAGTTGATGTGGTGTATATGGATTTCAGCAAAGCGTTTGATAAGGTTCCCCACGGTAGGCTATTGCAAAAAATACGGAGGCTGGGGATTAAGGGTGATTTAGAGATGTGGATCAGAAATTGGCTAGCTGAAAGAAAACAGAGGGTGGTGGTTGATGGGAAATGTTCAGAATGGAGTACAGTCACAAGTGGAGTACCACAAGGATCTGTTCTGGGGCCGTTGCTGTTTGTCATTTTTATCAATGACCTAGAGGAAGGCACAGAAGGGTGGGTGAGTAAATTTGCAGATGATACTAAAGTCGGTGGTGTTGTCGATAGTGTGGAAGGATGTAGCAGGTTACAGAGGGATATAGATAAGCTGCAGAGCTGGGCTGAGAGGTGGCAAATGGAGTTTAATGTAGAGAAGTGTGAGGTGATTCACTTTGGAAGGAATAACAGGAATGCGGAATATTTGGCTAATGGTAAAGTTCTTGAAAGTGTGGCTGAGCAGAGGGATCTAGGTGTCCATGTACATAGATCCCTGAAAGTTGCCACCCAGGTTGATAGGGTTGTGAAGAAGGCCTATGGAGTGTTGGCCTTTATTGGTAGAGGGATTGAGTTCCGGAGTCGGGAGGTCATGTTGCAGCTGTACAGAACTCTGGTCCGGCCGCATTTGGAGTATTGCGTACAGTTCTGGTCACCGCATTATAGGAAGGACGTGGAGGCTTTGGAGCGGGTGCAGAGGAGATTTACCAGGATGTTGCCTGGTATGGAGGGAAAATCTTATGAGGAAAGGCTGATGGACTTGAGGTTGTTTTCGTTGGAGAGAAGAAGGTTAAGAGGAGACTTAATAGAGGCATACAAAATGATCAGGGGGTTGGATAGGGTGGACAGTGAGAGCCTTCTCCCGCGGATGGATATGGCTGGCACGAGGGGACATAACTTTAAACTGAGGGGTAATAGATATAGGACAGAGGTCAGAGGTAGGTTCTTTACACAAAGAGTAGTGAGGCCGTGGAATGCCCTACCTGCTACAGTAGTGAACTCGCCAACATTGAGGGCATTTAAAAGTTTATTGGATAAACATATGGATGATAATGGCATAGTGTAGGTTAGATGGCTTTTGTTTCGGTGCAACATCGTGGGCCGAAGGGCCTGTACTGCGCTGTATTGTTCTATGTTCTATGTTCTATATGTGATGTTGTCGTTGTGCAGTCGATTAATTCTGCCCGTTTATTGGCGGTTATGCTGTTTGGCACACAAGTAGTCCCGTGTTGTGGTTTCACAAGCTTAATATCTCATTTTACGGTTCGTGTTGCTCCTGGCATCCTCTCTTGCACACTCAATTGAATCATGCGGCCGAAGGTTGGGATTGAATGCATTTATGTGCTGCTGATGGTCCACCGCGCCTCACGGATGCCCAGTCTCCAGTTTCTAGAACTGTTCGAAGTCAATCCCATTTAGCTTGGTGCGAATGCTACACAACACGAAGCCGGGTAGCTCAATGTGAAGGTAGGATCTTTACTCCAGAAGAATTGTGCGGTGGTCACTTCCACCGGTACCGTCATGGACAGATGCATCTGTAGGAGGCAGATTGGTGAGGGTGAGGTCAAGTCTGTTCCCCCCTCTTGTTCCCCTCACCAACTGCTGCAGTCCCAGTCTGGGCAGCTCTGTCGTTTTGCAAGAGGCCACCTCTGTCTTTTGTGGTACTGTCTAACCACTCTTGATGGTAGACATTGAGGTGCCCCACTCAAAGCGTTTTCTGTGGCCTTGGCACCCTCAGTGGTTCCTTGAAGTGGTGTTCAACATGAGGCGCACTGATTCATTAGCTTATGGTGACCAGTACGTGATAATCAGGAGGATGTATCGTTACCAAAATTAACTGAAGCCATAAAACATCAAGGGGTCCAGATTCGATTTTGAGGACTCCCGTCGCAATTCCCGCCCAACTCAGGGCAGCAGGGTAGCATGGTGGTTAGCACAATTGCTCTACAACTCCAGGGTCGCAGGTTCGATTCCCCCCCGGGTCACTGTCTGTGCGGAGTCTGAACGTTCTCCCCGTGCCTGAGTGGGTTTCCTCCGGGTGCTCCGGTTTCCTCCCACAGTCCAAAGATGTGCAGGTTAGGTGGATTGGCCAAGCTAAATTGCCCTTAGTGTCCAAAATTGCCCTTAGTGCTGGGTGGGATTACTGGGTTATGGGGATAGGGTGGAGGTGTGGACTTGGGTAAGGTACTCTGTACAAGAGCCGGTGAAGACTCGATGGGCCGAATGGCCCCCTTCTGCACTGTAAATTCTATGTAAAACTCCTGTACACCACTGAACCGCCACCTCTGCTGGGACTGTTTCGCCGTTGGGGCAGGAATGTTGTAGTCTGGGACACTGTCTGCAAGGTATGACTCTGTGAGTATGAATGCGCCAGGCTATTGCAAAAGCTCCCAGATATTAGCAAGGAGGAATTTGCACGGTCGATAGGGCTGAGTTTCCCTGAGTCGATGCCTTCTTGCTGCTCGGACAGCAATTACCAAATGACTAAAAACGCATAGAACATAGAACATAGAACAATACAGCGCAGTCCAGGGCCTTCGGCCCACGATGTTGCACCGAAACAAAAGCCATCTAACCTACACTATACCATTATCATCCATATGTTTATCCAATAAACTTTTAAATGCCCTCAATGTTGGCGAGTTCACTACTGTAGCAGGTAGGGCATTCCACGGCCTCACTACTCTTTGCGTAAAGAACCTACCCCTGACCTCTGTCCTATATCTATTACCCTTCAGTTTAAGGCTATGTCCCCTCGTGCTAGCCATTTCCATCCGCGGGAGAAGGCTCTCACTGTCCACCCTATCTAACACACTGATCATTTTGTATGCCTCTATTAAGTCTCCTCTTAACCTTCTTCTCTCTAACGAAAACAACCTCAAGTCCATCAGTCTTTCCTCATAAGATTTTCCCTCCATACCAGGCAACATCCTGGTAAATCTCCTCTGCACCCGTTCCAAAGCCTCCACGTCCTTCCTATAATGCGGTGACCAGAACTGTACGCAATACTCCAAATGCGGCCGTACCAGAGTTCTGTTCAGCTGCAACATGACCTCCTGACTCCGGAACTCAATCCCTCTACCAATAAAGGCCAACACTCCATAGGTCTTCTTTACCACCCTCTCAACCTGGGTGGCAACTTTCAGGGATCTATGTACATGGACACCTAGATCCCTCTGCTCATCCACACTTTCAAGAACTTTTCAATTAGCCAAATATTCCACATTCCTATTTTTCCTTCCAAAGTGAATCACCTCACACTTCTCTACATTAAACTCCATTTGCCACCTCTCAGCCCAGCACTGCAGTTTATCTATATCCCTCTGTAACCTGCTACTTCCTTCCACACTATCGACAACACCACCGACTTTAGTATCGTCTGCAAATTTACTCACCCACCCTCCTGCGCCTTCCTCTAGGTCATTGATAAAAATGACAAACAGCAACGGCCCCAGAACAGATCCTTGTGGTACTCCACTTGTGACAGAACTCCATTCTGAACATTTCCCATCAACCACCACCCTCTGTCTTCTTTCAGCTAGCCAATTTCTGATCCACATCTCTAAATCACCCTCAATCCCCAGCCTCCTTATTTTCTGCAATAGCCTACCGTGGGGAACCTTATCAAACACTTTGCTGAAATCCAGATACACCACATCAACTGCTCTACCCTCGTCTACCTGTTCAGTCACCTTCTCAAAGAACTCGATAAGGTTTGTGAGGCATGACCTACCCTTCACAAAGCCATGCTGACTATCCCTGATCATATTATTCCTATCTAGATGATTATAAATCGTGTCTCTTATAATCCCCTCCAAGACTTTACCCACTACAGACGTGAGGCTCACCGGTCTATAGTTACCGGGGTTGTCTCTGCTCCCCTTTTTGAACAAAGGGACCACATTTGCTATCCTCCAGTCCTCTGGCACTATTCCTGTATCCAATGATGACATAAAAATCAAAGCCAATGGTCCAGCAATCTCTTCCCTGGCCTCTTAGAGAATCCTAGGATAAATCCCATCAGGTCCCGGGGACTTATCTATTTTCAGCCTGTCCAGAATTGCCAACACCTTTTCCCTACGTAACTCAATGCCATCTAATCTATTTACCTGGAGCTCAGCATTATCCTCCACACCATTATCTTTTTCCTGAGTGAATACTGACGAAAAATATTCATTTAGTATCTCGCCTATCTCTTCAGACTCTACACACAACTTCCCATCCCTGTCCTTGACTGGTCCTACTCTTTCCCTAGTCATTCGCTTATTCCTGACATACCTATAGAAAGCTTTTGGGTTTTCCTTGATCCTTCCTGCCAAATACTTCTCATGTCCCCTCCTTGCTCGTCTTCGCTCTCTCTTTAGATCCTTCCTCGCTACCTTGTAACTATCCATCGCCCCAACTGAAACTTCACACCTCATCTTCACATAGGCCTCCTTCTTCCTCTTAACAAGAGATTCCACTTCTTTGGTAAACCACGGTTTATACCGTGGTTATGACCGGTACATACTTATCAAGAACACGCAGTAGCTGATCCTTGAACAAGCTCCACTTATCCAGTGTGTCCAACACTTGCAGCCTACTTCTCCACCTTAGCCCCCCCAAGTCACGTCTAATGGCATCATAATTTCCCTTCCCCCAGCTATAACTCTTGCCCTGCGGTGTATACTTATCCCTTTCCATCCTTAACGTAAACGTCACCGAATTGTGGTCACTGTCCCCAAAGTGCTCATCTACCTCCAAATCCAACACCTGGCCTGGTTCATTACCCAAAACCAAATCCAATGTGGCCTCGCCTCTTGTTGGCCTGTCAACAAACTGTGTCAGGAAACCCTCCTGCACACACTGTACAAAAAACGACCCATCTAATGCACTCGAACTATATCTTTTCCAGTCAATATTTGGAAAGTTAAAGTCTCCCATAATAACAATCCTGTTACTTTCGCTCTTATCCAGGATCATCCTCGCCATCCTTTCCTCTACATCCCTCGGACTATTTGGAGGCCTATAGAAGACTCCCAACAGTGTGACCTCTCCTTTCATGTTTCTAACCTCAGCCCATACTACCTCGGAAGATGAGTCCCCATCTAGCATCCTCTCCGCCACCGTAATACTGCTCTTCACTAGCAGCGCCACACCTCCCCCTCTTTTGCCTCCTTCTCTGAGCTTACTAAAACACCTAAACCCCGGAACCTGCAACATCCATTCCTGTCCCTGCTCTATCCATGTCTCCGAAATGGCCACAACAACGAAGTCCCAGGTACCAACCCATGCTGCCAGTTCCCCTACCTTATTTCGTATACTCCTGGCATTGAAGTAGACACACTTCAAACCACCTACCTGAACACTGGCCCCCTCCTGCGACGTCAAATCTGAGCTCCTGACCTCTATACTCTCATTCTCCCTTACCCAAAAACTACAATCGAGGTTCCCATGCCCCTGCTGCATTAGTTTAAACCCCCCCCCCCCCAAAGAGCACTAACAAATCTCCCCCCCCAGGATATTTGTGCCCCGCAGGTTCAGATGTAGACCATCCTGTCTGTAGAGGTCCCACCTTCCCCAGAAAGAGCCCCAGTTATCCAGAAATCTGAATCCCTCCCGCCTGCACCATCCCTGTAGCCACGTGTTTAATTGCTCTCTCTCCCTATTCCTCATCTCACTATCACGTGGCACGGGCAACAACCCAGAGATAACAACTCTGTTTGTTCTAGTTCTGAGCTTCCATCCTAGCTCCCTGAAAGCCTGCCTGACATCCTTATCCCCTTTCCTACCTATGTCGTTAGTGCCAATGTGGATCACGACTTGGGGCTGCTCCCCCTCCCCCTTAAGGACCCGGACACGATCCGAGACATCACGTACCCTTGCACCTGGGAGGCAACATACCAAACGTGAGTCTCTCACGCTCCCACAAAATCTCCTATCTGTGCCCCTGACTATAGAGTCCCCAATTACTAATGCTCTGCTCCTCTCCCCCCTTCCCTTCTGAGCAACAGGGACAGACTCTGTGCCAGAGGCCCGTACCCCATGGCTCACCCCTGGTAAGTCCCCCCCCCCACAAGTATCCAAAGCGGTATACTTGTTCCTCAGGGGAACGACCGCAGGGGATCCCTGCACTGACTGTTTTTTCCCAGTCCCTCTTACAGTTACCCACCTATCTCCAATCTTTGGTGTAACTAATTCCCTGAAGCTGCTATCTATGACCCCCTCTGCCTCCCGAATGATCTGAAGTTCTTCCAACTCCAGCTCCAGTTCCCTAACTCGGTCTTGGAGGAGCTGGAGATGGCAGCACTTCCTGCAGGTAAAATCAGCAGGGACACTAACGGCATCCCTCACCTCAAACATCCTGCAGGAGGAACATTGCACTCCCTTCCCTGCCATTCCTCTAACTTTCTACCAAGATCTGGCTGACAACTAAATTACATTTTTATATTTAAAAAAAATTATTAATAACAATAATAAAATATGGTACTTACCTCACACCAAAGGGTTTTATTATTAGGTTAGAGGAGGAGGGCGGGTGGGAGACACTACACGTGTAGTGTCTCGGGTTTCCTCTCCACCAGAATTTATTGGTGAGGGTCTTCCCAGAAGTCCGCGGGTCGACTTCCTGTTCCCACCTTAAACACTAGAATTTAAAACCAGTGAGAAACATACAAAGAACAGTACAGCACAGGAACTGACCCTTCGGCCCTCCAATGCTGCGCCGATCACGATGTCATAGAATATCATAGAATTTACAGTGCAGAAGGAGGCCATTCGGCCCATCGAGTCTGCACCGGCTCTTGGAAAGAGCACCCTACCCACGCCCACACCACCCTATCCCTCTAACTCAGTAACCCCACTCAACCAACACTAAGTGCAATTTTGGACACTGAGGGCAATTTAGCATGGCCAATGCACCTAACTGGCACATCTTTCGACTGTGGGAGGAAAGCGGAGCACCGGGTGTCCGTGTAAACTAAAACCGTCTGCACTCCCGGGTCCGTATTCTTCTATTCACTTCCTATTCGCGTATTAATGAAGATGCGTCTTTTAGCTCATATCGCACCTGTTTCCACCAACTCACCCGGCAGCGAGTTCCAGGCAGTCACCATTCTCTGTGTACTTTTGGACCCAAATGATCATTTGGAAACAAATAGTAAATTATTAAGTCAGCTGTTCTGACAGTAAATGCCGAATCTCCAAAAATGCTTGTCTCTTTGCGAAAATCACTTTTTGGAGTCAAATGTATTTTAAATCATTGAGAATACCTCTTTTGGATCAACATTGGATGAACGTCGCCAAATTTGGTAAATTATTATGCGAATTACTTGATAAACATATGCCAAGCACTGAAAATGGTTAACTAAAAATCACTTTTGAAGTATCGCAAACCAGATGTTCTTCTTTTTCTTCTTAGTTAATGAGTTATGAACAAAGGGGCATTCATTTATCACGTGGGGAAGAGGGTTTAGCGATGGCGCGAAGGACGACAACGTTAACGAGAGCGTGTGAGAGTCGGGAATTCACAGCCTGGTAAGGTATTAGAAGAAGGAAACCACAGAACCTTCAAAACGTGTGTGGACGATGAGTTAAAACATCATAACAGTTAATGTAATTGGCCAAATTCTGGGAAATGGGACTCGTGTTGATGTAGTAGATGTAGATTTGATCGTGCAGACTCGATAGACCAAAGACCGTTCCTGCACAGTATGGCTCTAAGCGTATCGTACTTTGTCACCTTTCTTCTCCTTTTGTGTCGGCATCATTGGCAAAATTCGGTACCGCATTGTTACACTTATACATATTTTACGTCCTGTCCAAGTTCTCAGATCGGATGAAGTTTTTTTAGCAAGGTCCCATCTGAAGAACCTTACACATTTTCTAAATAATGATCTGCTGTGAAGTAATACAGGTTTATGCTTTATTGGTGATGTGACAAGTGTGCAATATTTACGAATGGTATGCATTTTATTCAGACACATTACACTTTAAAACTAACCTCTTGCAAGATTTACCATGTGTCAAATGTACAGATGAGTCAATGCTTACCTGATTGCTTTAATGCTTCTTGGCACTTTGATAATTCTGGATCGTGGTAACAACGCAAAGCATGTTTCCTTCAAAATATTTGCATACCTGGATTAATAGTTATTCAATCATGCAATCACTGTGGCAAAGTAGGAGTTGATTCCATCCATCAGCTTCATGTGAGCTTCGTCATCAACTCTAGCCTCCCGAATATCCTTGATTCACTACAGTCCGCCTTCCGCTGCAACAGGCTCCACAGCAAACGCAAGCTCCTTGGCCCTGCACTCAACACTGGAACACAAAAATAACACATGCGCCTATGTCAGGCTCATATTTATTGACTACAGCTCAGACTTCAAAACCATTATTCCAACGAAACTCAATTCCAAACTCCGTGGCCTGGCCCTCAGCTTCTCCCATTGCGACTGGATCCTGAACTTCCTAAGCCACAGACCACACAATCATTGAGGATAGGCAACAGTACCTCCTCTACGATCATCCTCGACACCTGTGCCCCACAAGGTTGTGCGCTATGCCTTATATACCTGTGACTGTGTAATGTCAAATGTCAAATGTGCTGATGCCACACCAGCGGGGCTGGTTTAGCACGGCGTGCAAAGCATCTGCCTCGTAATGCAGAACAAGGCAAGCAGCACAGATTCAATTCCGTACCGGTCTCCGCGAACAGGCGCCGGAATGAAGCGACTAGGGGCTTTTCACAGGAATTTAATTGAAGCCTACTTGTGACAATAAGCGAGTATTTTATTATTAATATTATTATTAAATACAAGGCGGATTTCTAACAATGACGAGACAGAGTACAGGAATGGGACAGAGCATCTGTTGAACTGGTGCGATGACACTAATCTCTCCCTGAATGTCAACAACATGACGGAGGTTATTAACGACTTCAGGAAGAGGAGAGGAGAACATGCCCCTGTCTACATCAATGGGAACGAAGTAGAAAGGGTCGCGAGCTTTAGGTTTTTAGGTGTCCAGATTACCAAACACCTATCCTGGTCCCCCCATGCCGACACTATAGTTCAGAAAGCCGACCAACGACTCTATTTTCTCAGAGGACAAAGGGAATGTGGCATGTCAGCTACGACTCTCACTAACATTTACAGATGCACGATAGATATCATTCTTTCTGGTGGTATCACAGCTTGGTGTAGTTCCTGCCCTACCCAAAACCGCAGGAAACTACAAAAGGTCGTGAATGTTGCCCAGTTTTTATGCAAACCAGCATAATTGCCTTTCCGAGCCAGCTGGAATTGTAGACAAAGTCAATGGATGGGAGGCTGGTTTGCATAAAAACTGGGCAACATTCACGACCTTTTGTAGATTCCTACGGTTTTGGGCAGGGCAGGAACTACACGAAGCTGGGATACGAAGTACCCCATGCACCCCACACATACTCTCTACCACCTTCTCCCGTCAGGACAAAGATACAAAGGTTTGAGCTCGCGTGCCAATCGACTCAAGAACAGCTTCTTCCCTGTTGCCATCAGACTTTAGAATGGACCTACCTCGTATTAAGTTGATCTGTTCTCTACTGTCTAGCTATGACTGTAACATTACGTTCTGTAGTATCTCCTTCCTTCCCTCGGTTCGGTATGCATTGCCTGCATCCCATGCAATAAACTATAGTTTTCACTGTATACTAATACACCTGACAATAATAAATCAAATCAAATCAAATCAAAAAGAATAAAATACCACCTTTCTAAACCTGCCACCTGAGAATTTAATTTTCGACAAACGTCTATCGAATTCAATTTCGTAACTATGTACTACTTTGCTTCCAGTACCTAGCCAAAAGTTTTAAAACGTTTTCTACACATTTAGCAAAGGCAGAGAGACTTAGAAAATTGGAGCTGAAGTAGTTATTTTGACTCTTCGTTGCTGCTTCGCCATTAATTATGCTCATGACTAATCATCCACTTCAATAACTGGTGTTCACCTTCTCCCCATATCCTCTCATCACTTTTACCCCAAGAGTTTGCCTAACTTATTCTAAAAAGTAAACACTATTTTGTCATCAAATACATACTGTGGACGGCAATTTAACAGTCAGAGGCTTTCTCTCTGATATTAGAATCTCAGTCTCTCTGTCTGAGAGAGATGAAGGTGTACAGATCCACAGATCACGGAAAGGGACAACACAGGTGGAGAAGACAGTCAAGAACGCATACGGCATGCTTGTCTTCATTGGCCGGGTCATGGAGTATAAGAATTGGCAAGTCATGTTGCAGCCGTATAGAACCTTAGTTAGGCTACACTTGGAGTATAGTGTTCAATTCTGGTCGCCACACTACCAGAAGGATGTGCAGGCTTGAGAGAGGGTGCAGAAGAGATTGCCCAGGATGTTTCCTGGTATGGAAGGCCTTAGCTATGAGGAGCGGTTGAATAAACTCGGTTGGTTCTCACTGGAACGACGAAGGTTGAGGGGCGACCTGATAGAGGTCTACAAAAGTATGAGGGGCATAGACAGAGTGGATAGTCAGAGGCTTTTTCCCAAGGTAGAGGGATCAATTAATAGGGGGCATAGGTTTAAATGCGAGGGGCAAGGTTTAGAGGGGATGTACGAGGCAATTCTTTTTACACAGAGGGTACTGGGTGCCTGGAATTCGTTGCCGGAGGAGGTGGAGGAAGCAGGTGCGATAGAGACATTTGAGGGGCATCTTGACAAATACATGAATAGGATGGGAATAGAGGGATACGGACCTAGGAAGTGTAGAAAATGTTAGTTTTGATGGGCAGCTTGGTCGGCCTAGGCTTGGAGGGAAGGGCCTGTTCGTGTGCTGTACTTTTCTTTGTTCTTTGTTCTGATATCAGAAGATCTCTCTCTCTCTCAGCTATTAGAATCTTAGTCTCTCTCTCTGATATTAGAATCTCAGTCTCTCTCTCTGACCTTAGAATCTCAGTCTCTCTCTGATATTTGAATCTCAGTCGCTCTCTCTCTCTGATATTAGAATATCAGTCTCTCTCTCACTCTCTCTGATATTAGAATCAGTCTCACTCTCTGAACTTAGAACTACAGGCTCTCTCTCTCGCTGATAGTAGTATCTCTGTTCCTCTCTGACCGCGGAATCTCAGTCTCTCAATGATATTAGATTCTCAGTATCTCTCGCTCTAATGTTCGAATTTCAGTCCATCTGATATTAGAATCTCAGTCGCTATGTGACCTTAGAATCTCAGTTCCTAACTCTGATATAAGAATCTCAGGCTCTCTCACTCTGATGTTAGAATGTCAGTCTCTCTCTAACAATATAATCTCAGTATCTCTCTCTCTGACGTTAGAATCTCAGTCTCTCACTCTCTGATATTAGAATCTCAGTCTCTCTCTCCCTGATATTAGAATATCAGTCTCTCTCTCTCTGATACTAGAATCTCAGTCTCTCTCTCTCTGTTATTAGAATCTCAATCTCTCACTCTGATATTAGAATAACAGTCTCTCGCTCTCTCTGATATTAGAATCTCAGCCTCTCTCTCTGACCTGAGAATATCTGTCTCTCTCTTTGGTATTTGAATCTCCGTCTCTCTCTCTCTCTCTGACGTAAGAATGTCAGCGTCGGTCTGACCTTAGAATCACAGTCTCTCTCTCTCTGATATTAGAATCTCAGTCTCTCTCTCTCTGATATTAGAATACCCATCTCTCTCAGGGGCTGTTTAGCACAGGGCTAAATCGCTGGATTTGAAAGCAGACCAAGGCAGGCCAGCAGCACGGTTCGATTCTCGTAACAGCCTCCCCGAACAGGCGCCGGAATGTGGCGACTAAGGGCTTTTCACAGTATCTTCATTTAAAGCCTACTTGTGACAATAAGCGATTTTCATTTCATTTTCATTCTCATCTTGGAATCTCAGTCTCTCTCTCTCTCTCTCGCTCTGTTATTAGAATCTCAGTGTCTCTCTCTGACGGCAAAATCTGTCTGACTATGCTCTGAGAATCTCAGTTTCTCTGTGTCTCTCTGTTATCAAAGTCAGTCTCTCTTTCTGACCTTCGACTCGCAGTCTCTCTCTCTCTGAAATTAAAATCTCATTCTCTCTCTCTGATATTAGAATCTCAGTCTCTCTCTGACCTTAGAATCTGTCTCTCTCTGATATTAGAATCAGTTTCAGTCTCTCTCTCTCTGATGTTAGAATTTCAGTCCATCTTTCTGATATTAGAATATCAGTCTCTATCCCTGACGTTAGAAACTCACTCTCTAACTCTAATATAAGAATCTCCGTCTCTCTCTCTCTGATGTTAGAATCTCAGTCTCTCTCTCTCTGATATTAGAATATCAATCTCTCTCTCTCTGAAATTAGAATCTCAGTCTCCCTCTCTCCAATATTAGAATATCAATCTCTCTCTGATATTAGAATCTCAGTCCCTTTCTCTGATATTAGAATCTCAGTCTCTCTCTCTCTGTCTGATATTAGAAACTCAGTCCCCCTCTCTCTATTAGAATCTCAGTCTCGATCTCTGACCTTAGAATCTCAGTCTCTCCCTCTCCGACATTAGACCCTCAGTCGCTCTCTGACCTTTGAATCTCAGTCTCTCTCTGAAATTAGGACCCCTGACTCTCTCGACGACCTTAGCATCTGAGTATCTCTCTCTCGGATATTAGAATTTCAGTCACTCTCGCTATGATATTCGAATGCAGTCTCTCCGTTTCTTCTAATAGAATCTAAGTCTCTCTCTGATATCAGCATCTCAATCTCTCTGATATTAGCATCTCAGTGTCGCTCCCTCTGACCTTAGAATCTCAATTTCGCTCTCTCTCTAATTTTAACATCTCATTCTTTCTCTCTCTGATATGAGAATCACAGTACCTCTCTGACCTTCGAATCTCAGTCTCCCTGCCTCTGACATTAGAATCTAAGCCACTCTCTCCCTGATATTAGTTTCTCAGTGTCTCTCTGACGTTAGAATATCAGCCCCTCTCGCTCTGATATTAGAATTTTATCTCTCTCTCTGAACTTGGAATCTGAGAATCTCTCGCTCTGATATTAGAATCTCAGTCTCTCTCTCTCTCTTTCTGATATTAGAATCTCAGTCTCTCTCTCTGATGTTAGAATCTCAATCTCGCAGATATTTGAATCTCAGTCTCTCTCTCTCTCTGACCTTAGAACCTCAGTCTCTCTCTCTCTCTGATATAAAAATATAAGTCTGTCTCTCACTCTCTCTGTTATGAGAATCAGTCTTTCTCTCTGACCTTAGAATCTCAGCCTCTCTCACTCTGATATTAGAATCTCAGTTCCTCTCTGACCGTGGAATCTCAGCCTCTCACTGATATTAGATTCTCAGTCTCTCTCTCTGACCTCAGACTCTCACTCTCACTTTCTCTGATATTAGATGCTCAGTCTCTCTCTCTCTGTTATTAGAATCTCAGTCTCTCTCTCTCTGTCTGATATTAGAAACTCAGTCCCCCTCTCTCTATTAGAATCTCAGTCTCAATCTCTGACCTTAGAATCTCAGTCTCTTCCTCTCAGACATCAGATTCGCAGTCTCTCTGTGACCTTTGAATTTCAGTCTCTCTCTGATATTAGAATCTCAGTCTCTCTCTCTCTCTCATATTTGGATCCCAGTCTCTCTCACATATATTCTTATCTCAGTCTCTCTCTAATATTAGAATCTCAGTCTCACTCTCTGACCTTTCAATCTGCCTCTCTCCCTCTCAGCCATCAGATGCTCAGTCTCTCTATGACCTTTGAATCTCAGACTCTCTCTGATATTAGAATCTCAGTCTCTCTCTCTCTGATATTAGAATTTCAGTCCATCGCCGTGGTATTCGAATCTCAATCTCTCTCTCTGACCTTATGAATCTCAGTCTCTAACTCAGATATAAGAATCTCCATCTCTCACTCACTGATGTTAGAATGGCAGTCTCTCTCTGATATCAGAATCTCAATCTCTCTCTCTCTCTCATGTTAGAATATCAGTCCCTCTCTTTGGTATTTGAATCTCCGTCTCTCTCTCTCTGGGATATTAGAATCTTAAACTCTCTGATGTAAGAATCTCAGTCGCTCTCTCTCTGAAATTAGAATTTCCGTCCATCTCTCTGATATTGGAATCTAAGTCTCTCTCACTGACCATGGATACTCAGTCTCTAACTCTGATATAAGAATCTCCGTCTCTCTCTCTCTGAAGTTAGAATCTCAGTCTATCTCTGATATCAGAAAAGCAGTCTCTTTCTCTGACCTTAGCAATTCAGTTTCTCTCTCTGATATTACAATCTCAGTCCCTCTCTTTGATATTCGAATCTCAGTCTCTCTCTCTCTCTGATATTCGAATCTCAATCTCTCTCTCTGAGATTAGAATCTCAGCCTCTCTGTCTCTGATATTAGAATCGCAATCTCCCTCTCTGATGTTAGAATCTCGGTGTCGCTCTGAACTTAGAGTATCAGTTTCTCTCTCTGATATTACAATCTCAGTCTCTCTCTCTGATATTAGAATCTCCGGCTCTCTCTCTCTCTCTCTCTCTGATATTAGGATCTGAATCTCTCTCCGATGTTAGAATCTCAGTCGCTCTCTCTCTGAAATTAGAATTTCAGTCCATCTCTCTGATATTAGAATCTAAGTCTCTCTCACTGACCATGGAAACTCAGGCTCCAACTCTGATATAAGAATCTCCGACTCTCTCTCTGTGAAGTTAGAATCTTAGTCTCTCTCTGATATTACAATCGCAGTCTCTTTCTCTGACCTTAGAATCTCAGTCTCTCTCTCTCTGATATTACAATCTCAGTCTTTCTCTGACCTTAAAATCTCAGACTCTCTCTCTGATATGAGAATCTCATTCTCTCTCTCTCTCTCCCTCTGATATTAAAAGTTCAGTCTCTCTCTCTCTAATATTGGAATCTCAGTCTCTCTCTGACCTTAGAATCTGAGTCGCTCCCAGATATTAGAATCCCAGACTCTCACTCCTTCGTATTTGGATCACAGTCTCTATCTCTGATATTGGAATCTCACTCCCTCTGATATTAGAACCTCAGTCTCACTTGCCCTCATATTAGAATCTCAGTCTCTCTCTCAGACATTAGAATAGCCGTCTCTCCCTCTCAGACAGCGGATTCTCAGTCTCTGCCTGACTTTTGAGTCTCAGTTTCTCTCTGATATTAGAATCTCAGTCTCTCCCTGTGACCTTAGAATCTCATCTCTCTCTCTCATGTAAGAATCTCCGTCTTCCTCTCTCTGATGTTGGAATATCAGTCTCTCTCTGATATTAGAATCTCAGTCTCTGTCTCTCTCTCTGACAATTAATCTCAGTTTCTCTCTCTCTGATATTAGAGTCTCAGTCTCTCGCTCTCTGATATTAGAATATCAGTCTCTCTCTCTCTGACCTTAGAATCTCAGTCTCTCTCTCTGATAATAGAATCTCAGTCTCTCCCCCTCTGACCTTAGAATCTCAGCCTCTCTCTCTCTGATATTTGAATCTCATTTTCTCTCTCTCTCTCTGATATTAGAATCTCAGTCTCTCTCAGACATTAGGATCTCAATCTCTCTCTCTGATATTTGAATCGCAGTCTCTCTCTCTCTGATATTAGAATCTCGGTGTCTCTCTGACTTTAGAATATCAGCCTCTCTCTCTAATATGAGAATATCATTCTCTTTCTCTGACCTTAGAATCTGAGTATCTATCGCTCTGATTTTAGAACCTCAGTCTCTCTCCAATATTAAATTCTCAGTCTCTCTCTGATGTTAGGACATCAGCCTCTCTCTCTCTCTGACCTTAGCATCTCAGTCTCTCTCTCTCCGATATTAGAATCTGAGACTAACTCTCTCTCTGACATTAGAATCTCATTCTCTCTCTCTGATTTTAGAATCTCTTCTTTCTCTCTGACCTTAGAATCTCAGTCTCGTTCCCTGATATTAGAATATATGCCTCACTCCCTCTGACCTTAGAATCTCAGTCTCTCTCTGATATCAGAATCGCAGGCTCTCTCTGATATTGGAATCTCAGTCTCACTCTCTGTGACCTTAAATCTCAGTCTCTCTCTCTCTGACATTAGAATCTCATTCACTCTCTGTGATATTAGAAGCGGTCTCACTCTCTCTGACATTAGACTCTCAGTCTCTCTCTCTCTGATATTAGAATATCACTCTCTCTCTGATATTAGAATCTCGGTCCCAGTCTCCATCTCTGATATTGGAATCTCATTCCCTCTGCTATTAGCATCTCAGACTCTCTCTCTCTCATATTTGGATTCCAGTCTCCCTATCTGATATGAGAATTTCACTCCCTCTGATTTTTGAATCTGAGTCTCTCTTTCTCTAATATTAGAATGTCCGTCTCTCTCTTAGATTAGTATATCCGTCTCCCCCTCTCAGACTGCATATTCTCAGTCTCTCCCTGACCTTCGAATCTCAGTCTCTCTCTGATATTGGAATCTCAGTCTTTCTCCCTGTGACCTTAGAATCTCAGTCTCTCTCTCTCCGAAATTAGAATATCAGTCTCACTCTCTCTGACATTAGAATACCAATCCCTCTCTGATACTAGAATCTCAATCTCTCTCTCTCTTATACCACCCACGTTTCCCAAATGACCGGGCTGTTAGATAATTGTGACGTTCTGAAGTCTCCCTCTTTGTACCCGAACAGGCGCCGGAATGTGGCAACGAGGGCATTTTCACAGTAACCTAATTGCAGTGTTAATGTAAGCCTACTTGTGACAGTAAGGATTATTATTATGAAGACTCATATGCGTCACGAGAACGAGTCCTACACACAAGCTTACATGGTAAGAGTGATGTTCAGATGCTGGTATGTCTTCGAATTTGTCCGAATAATTTGTCAATGGATTTTTTAAAAGCTGTCTGGACTGATGTGTTTTTCGTTTGATTTTGAAGGTGCCTTCACAAATCTAAGTATTTAACCAACAGCATCATCTCCAGTACTAATTCCTTCCTCCACTGCTCTGCTCGCTCTGTTTCCGTTTACCGCATTTGACGTTGAAGTTTTCTTTCGCCTTCCCATTGTTAACACCGACATTTCAAGAGCAAGGAATTTTCCTTTATTTTTCTATCTCTTTTACTTTTCTTTGTGCTTCATTTCAAGATGTAATTGAATGTCACTTAATGCAATTTCTTCACGTTTCAAAATATCTGTTCTGTCTGACAACTCTTGGTCATCCCAATGACGGTTGTTTCTTCAATTACCTCAAATTTCTTAATCACGAGAGGCAATCTTCATTTGCAACGTATTCGCAAATTCCATCAATTAATATTTATGTAGATTGAGCAAACTTTCCAATGATATACAGTATGTGCCCAAACAGGTCTTCGACCATTGCAAGAGACATTTTTGCAGTCACTGTATTTTGCATCACAAAGTTCATCACTTGGTTCCAGGCTATGCTCGCTCACGATAAGTTGAGGAAGTGACAAATTTCCCACATCCAAAAAATTATGTATTTTTAAAATCCTGGCCAAGATCCTCCACTTTTACTTGGAAACCACGCAGATCTTAAAAGTGAGAATATTCCAAAATCCTGAATGGTAACTTAGAATACCTGTTCGAAGTAGTGTGTGTGTTTTTCTTTGGCATAATGTGAGGAACAATGTACAACGCTTTGAAGAAACAGTACAGTGTCTGTGTGAACACTTAATAAACAATATTTAATCACTTCAAAGTTAGACCGTTCCACACACATGCCAAGGAAGCCATAAGACATTCTGATCACAAAGAATACGATGACTATACACAGATAAATGTATATGGAACTATCCATTGGTTTCCAAATACTTAATTTACCTGAAATCTGAGACAGCCCTTTACCCAAACAACAGACAAGGTTAAGTAACTCTGCAATTAAATCCAGTGAATAATAATTACATCTGCGTGTTTACGCATCTAGGGAGCTTTATGGGATTAACAGATCATCAAATGATATGACGGGTTTATTTGGCCTTAGCGCTAATTAGTTCAATTCGTTGTATCTGTTCTCTTCATATCGATGGTGCCATATGATATTTATTAGAATCTAATAGGAGAGGGTGAAGTGATAAATTACCTTTCCCTTTTTGCTTTAACATTTCATCTGGAAGGAAGAAACATTTTGACTTAAATAGTGCTTTGGAAAATACTCCTACTGATGTGACATCAATGTGGCCAGATCCATTCATTTGTGATATTTTAAGTATGGAGTAACATTTTCTTTTACGGTACACGATTCTTGTAACAACAAGGGAATCTAGCATTAATGAAAAAGGACACATCACGAAGGAATACCTTCTAATCGAAGTTAAAGCCCCATAATGAAATGTGAACGACACACAATCAAACTAGGCATCAGTATATTGGCATACTGAACGTCTGGTAAGGAAGATATGACTCAAAATGAATCTACAAATACAAGGCAAAATTAAGATCGTGTATGGAACAGCTGTAACTCGAAACCTAAACAGGCAAAGGTTCATTCGGCTTGGCGTGAGCAAAGAAAGTGATGAACAAACAAGAGTTGTGAATTAATGGATAAGTCTTGAGGCAGAGAAAATGGAAACCAGCAGGAAACCCTGCTAGGATGGGCAGACACCTGTACAAATGTCATCAGTCAAGGCGACGTGTTCAGACAAGTGCAGAGCAGAATCAACTGGATGTTGCCTGGAATAGACAATTTCAGGAGGAGAGGCCCAATCGACTGGCTTTTCTCTTTTTTTAAACGGAATAAATATGAACCTCGAACAGAGACTATTTCAACAGTGGTCTACGTGAAATCTAGTTTATTAAATCGGTGTCCCACTTTAAACAAAGTCTACTGAAACAGATGTCTATCGGACCCAATGCATTTTTTCCAATTAAGGGGCAATTTAGCGTGGTGAATCCACCTACCCTGCACTTCTTTGGGTTGTGGGGGCGAAAACCAAGCAGACACGGGGAGAATGTGCAAACTCCACACGGACAGTGACCCTCAGCCAGGATCGAACCTGGGACTTCGGCGCCGCGAGGCAGCAGGGCTTACCCACTGCGCCACCGTGCTGTCCCAGACTGGGTTCTCTTTTATCAGCAGAAAAGTTTAGGGGGAAAAGATTATGAGATATATAAGATTACAACAGATATAGACAGGGTGGATAGGAAGCAGCTGTCTGCCTCATTTAGAGTGATAATAACATGGTGGCACAGTGGCGCAATGGTTAGCACTGCTGCCTCACTGTGCCGAGGACCCGGGTCACTGTCTGTCTTGACTTTGCACATTTTACCGCTATCTAAGCCTAACCCCCTACCCAAAAAATCTGGAAGCTATGTAGATTGGCCACGGTAAATTTGCTCCAAATTAGAATTTTAAAAAAAAAGAGTTAATAAATAGGGGGCACAGTTCTCTGGTGATAGGCAGGAGGTTTTGACGGGGCTTGAGGGCGGAAAATGTCAACCAGGGTATGGTTGGCGTCTGCATTTCACTCTTTTGGAGGGTAATGGAGTTGGGAAACCTTAGAGCAATGACAAGTACGTGGGGTAAGCACTTGAAGTGTCATAACATTCAACACCACGGGCCAAAGTATGGAAATTTTGAATTGTGCAGATACATTGCTGTTTTTGGCTGTGGAGACTCGGTAGACTGAAAGATCCCTCCAGTACTCGATAGCGCGAAAGGTACTGCACAATTTGTCGCACTTAATTTCCCCACTCTTTAGGCAAATTTGGAAAAATTGCCCTTATTATCTTACATTTAGGAATATGTGAACACTTCTGGAATTTGTGAGATCGAATTAAGTTGCTTATCAACATTATATCTTAAAAGTGTATTATATTTTCCAAATAATAACGTGTTTTGCTGTGACGGAAATTAACAGTATTTGTTGATGTGTTTTGTATGCAAGATTTACAAAATATGCTGTGTATTTTTCAGACATATTCCACGAATCAAACATCTCCACTTGCAAAGTTTCTTCAAAGAATATTAGGTCATTCTTTCACGATGCTCACCTGATTCCTTTAGAGCTTCTTTAAACTTGGATAATTCTACATCGTGATTGCAAAGAAAACTCCATTTTCTTCACAGCAAGAATGGCACAGATTTATCTTCTTGAATCATAAAGTCATAACAGCACAATTGCATTTCTCCATAACTTTTTATTCCTTTCAACCAAGAGCTACGCATATCTCGTTCTTTAAAAATACTGGACCGGATTCTACGGCGGCCAACGCAAATAGCTGAACAAAGAACAAAGAAATGTACAGCACAGGAACAGGCCCTTCGGCCCTCAACGCCCGTGCCGACCATGCTTCCCGAATAAACTACAATCTTCTACACTTCCTGGGTCCGTATCCCTCTATTCCCATCCTATTCATGTATTTGTCAAGATGCCCCTTAAATGTCACTATCGTCCCTGCTTCCACCACTTCCTCCGGTAGCGAGTTCCAGGCACCCACTACCCTCCGTGTAAAAAACTTGCCTCGTACATCTATTCTAATCTTTGCCCCTCTCACCATAAGCCTATGCTCCCTAGTAATTGACCCCTCTACCCTGGGGAAAATCCTCTGACTATCCACTCTGTCTATGCCCCTCATAATTTTGTAGACCTCTACCAGGTCGCCTCTCAACCTCCGTCGTTCCAGTGAGAATAAACCGAGTTTATTCAACCGCTCCTCATAGCTAATGCCCTCCATACCAGACAACATTCTGGTAAATCTCTTCTGCACCCTCTCTATATCCTCCACATCCTTCTGGTAGTGTGGCGACCAGAATTGAACACTATACTCCAAGTGTGGCCTAACTAAGGTTCTATACAGCTGCAACATGACATGCCAATTCTTATACTCAATGCCCCGGCCAATGAAGGCAAGCATGCGTATGCCTTCTTTACTACCTTCTCCACCTGTGTTGCCCCTTTCAGTCACCTGTGGACCTGTACTCCTAGATCTCTCTGACTTTCAATACTCTTGCGAGTTCTACCATTCACTGTACATTCCCTACCTGCATTAGACATTCCAAAATGCATAACCTCACAGTTGTCCGGATTAAACTCCATCTCTCCGCCCAAGTCTCCAAACAATCTAAATCCTGCTGTATCCTCTGACAGTCCTCATCGCTATCCGCAATTCCACCAACCGTTGTGTCGTCTGCAAACTTACTAATCAGACCAGTTACATTTTCCTCCAAATCATTTATATATACTACAAACAGCAAAGGTCCCAGCACTGATCCCTGCGGAATACCGCTGGTCACAGCCCTCCAATTAGAAAAGCATCCTTCCATTGCTACTCTCTGCCTTCTATGATCTAGCCAGTTCTGTGTCCACCTTGCCAGCTCACTCCTGATCCCGTGTGACTTCACCTTTTGTACTAGTCTACCATGAGGGACCTTGTCAAAGGCCTTACTGAAGTCCATACAGACAACATCCACTGCCCTACGTGCATCAATCATCTTTGTGACCTCCTCGAAAATCTCTATCAAGTTAGTGAGACACGACCTCCCCTTTACAAAACCATGCTGCCTCTCAGTAATACGTCCATTTGCATCCAAATGGGAGTAGATCCTGTCTCGAAGAATTCTCTCCAGTAATTTCCCTACCACCGAAGTAAGGCTCACCGGCCTGTAGTTCCCTGGATTATCCATGCTACCCTTCTTAAACAGAGGAACAACATTGGCTATTCTCCAGTCCACCGGGACATCACCTGAAGACAGTGAGGATCCAAAGATTTCTGTCAAGGCCTCAGCAATTTCCTCTCCAGCGTCCTTCTGTATTCTGGGGTCGACCATCAGGCCCTGTTGACTTATCTACCATAATATTTTTTAAGACGCACAACACCTCGTCTTTTTGGATCTCAATGTGACCCAGGCTATCTACACACCCTTCTCCAGACTCAACATCTACCAATTCCTTCTCTTTGGTGAATACTGATGCAAAGTATTCATTTAGTACCTCGCCGATTTCCTCTGGCTCCACACATATATTCCCTTGCCTATCCTTCAGTGGGCCAACCCTTTCCCTGGCTACCCTCTTGCTTTTTATGTACGTGTAAAAAGCCTTGGGATATTCCTTAACCCTATTTGCCAATGACCTTTCATGACCCCTTCTAGCCTCCTGACTCCGTGCTTAAGTTCCTTCCTACTTTGCTTATATTCCACACAGGCTTCGTCTGTTCCCAGCCTTTTAGCCCTGACAAATGCCTCCTTTTTCTTTTTGACGATGCCTACAATATCTCTCGTTATCCAAGGTTCCCGAAAATTGCCGTATTTATCCTTCTTCCTCGCAGGAACATGCCGGTCCTGAATTCCTTTCAACTGACACTTGAAAGCCTCCCACATGTCACATGTTGATTTGCCCTCAAACATCCGCCACCCAATCTAGGTTCTTCTGTTCCCGCCTAATATTTTCATAATTAGCCTTGCCCCAATTTGCACATTCATCCAAGGACCATTCTTATTCTTGTCCATCAGTCCTTTAAAACTTACTGAATTGTGGTTACTGTTCCCGAAATGCTCCCCGACTGAAACTTCTACCACCTGGCCGGGCTCATTCCCCAGTACCAGGTCCAGTACCGCCCCTTCCCTAGTTGGACTGTCTGCATATTGTTTTATGAAGCCCTCCTGGATGCTCCTTCCAGACTGTGCCCCGTCTAAGCCCCTGGCACTAAGTGAGTCCCAGTCAATATTGGGCAAGTTGAAGTCTCCCATCACCACAACCCTGTTGATTTTACTCGTTTCCAAAATCTGTCTACCTGTCTGCTCATCTATCTCCCGCTGGCTGTTGGGAGGCCTGTAGTAAACCCCCAACATTGTGACTGCACCCTTCTTATTCTTGATCTCTACCCATATAGCCTCAATGCCCTCTGAGGTGTCCTCCCGTAGTACAGCTGTGATATTCTCCCTAACCAGTAGCGCAACTCCTCCACCCCTTTTACATCCCCCTCTATCAGCAACTTCTCCCTGTCTGCTCTGCCTCAGAGTCACACTGTCCATATTCCCAATTCTCCCTCAATGCTCTCACCTTCTGACCTATTGCTCCCATGCCCACCCCCCCTGCCATACTAGTTTAAACCCTCCTGTGTGACACTAGCAAACCTCGCGGCCAGGATATTTATTCCTCTCCAGTTTAGATGCAACCCGTCCTCATTATATAGGTCACACCTGCCCCTGAAGAGCTCCCAGTGGTCCAGATAACGGAAATCCTCCCTCATACACCAGCTGTTTAGCCACGTGTTTAGCTGCTCTATCTGCCTACTGCTAGCCTCACTGGCACGTGGCACACGGAGTAATCCCGAGATTACACAGGACCTCATGCCCCTTCCTGCCTATGTCGTTAGTACCAGTATGTACAACGATCTCTGCTGCTTGCCCTCCTCCTTCAGTATGCCCTCTACCCTTTCGGAGACATCCTGGACCCTGGCACCAGGGAGGCAACATCCCATCCTGCAGTCTCTTTCACGTCCATAGAAGCGCCTATCTGTGCCCCTGACGATAGAGTCCCCTATTACTATTGCTCTTGTGCGCTTTGACCCTCCCTTCTGAACATCAGAGCCAGCCGTGGTGCCACTGCTCTGGCTGCTGCTGTTTTTCCCTGATAGGCTATCCCCCCGACAGTATCCAAAGGGGTATACCTGTTCGAGAGGGGGACAAACACAGGGGATTCCTGCACTGACTGCCTGCCCTTTCTGGTGGTTACCCATTTCTCTGCCTGCACCTTGGGTGTGACAACATTTATATAACTGCAATCTACGACGCTTTCCGCCACCTGCATGCTCCTAAGTGCATCAAATTGCTGCTCCAACCGAACCATGCGGTCCGTGAGGAGCTCCAGTTGGGTGCACTTTCTGCAGATGAAGCCATCCGGGACGTTGGAAGCCTCCCGGACCTGCCACATCTCACAGTCAGAGCACTGCACCCCTCTAACTGACATTGCATCAATTAATGTGTAAATTAAAATTAAAAGTTATTTTTTTTTTTTAAGTTACTGTTAACTATCTGTTTCCTAGCACTAGATTTCTACTTTAAATGTGAAAGCTAAATATAGTACTCTCCAATCTTTGGCTTAGATACCCCTCTAAATTATAATTAAGTAATTTTATTTAATTAGTTACCAATGCTTAATTTTTTTAATTTAGTGTAGATTCACAACCAGCCACTCAGGTCACAGCTTTTCTGTGATGTCACTTCAGTCGCCCCCCACCCCCACCCCCCACACACAATTTGAAAAGGTAATAAAAGTAAAAATGAGCAAAAATCACTTACTTACCTTCTTACCTTCTGAGGGTCTTAAATGTTCTCAGGATCTCTCCCTGACAGAGACTGCTCCTCCTCCGACCGGCTCCCGAAACTAGGCCGCGATCTTTTAAAATCTACGCTCCGACTCGCTTTTTAAATCTCTGGAAATGTGATTGGGCAGAGAATTGTTCCAACGCTGAAAATACGGCTGGTGCTGTTTTGACACCAAATCGCAATTCTCCGTTGCCTCTACAGCGGCCTCAATGCGCTCTGGAACGCACGTACAATTAACGCCGTTTGCATATCATGAGAAAGCAGCGATTCTCCAGTGGGTCGAATTCCCGATGGCGCAGTTCACTTGTGCTTTAAAAAATCATCAAACCGGTGCTATGGCTAGTAAGGGAGAAGGGGAAGGTAGAACATGGGGCGGCTACTGTGGTCTGCCAGGGGTGCGCGCTGGATGGCCGGGGGGGGGGAGCGGGCTGAAGGGCTGGTGGGGCTGTGGTGAACGGCTGGTGGTAACGGCTGAAGGGCTGTGGCGCTGGAGTGGGGTGAACGGGCACGGATGGCCGCATAATGCCCATTTGAACTACCTGGTCCATAACGGAAACCCTCTCCCACAATGGCTCCAATGGGGACACCACACTTGTGGTGTTCACTGGGTGGCATGCATGATCGGTATCACTTCGTGCTCCTAAACGCGCTTGGACTCCGCCAACTGCGGCTGCAAGTATGGGATACGACAGAAAATCCTTCATATCGTCCCTTGCTCTGTGATCGCATCTACATAATCGTTGGTACTATCCATTCCCGAAGCCCAAAAGCAATCTTGACCGCAGCCAGTTCATGCGGTCAGTCAATATATATTGACTGTCCTCCTTCTCGGGTGTTCCTATCTCCACCCGGTGTACCAGATCAGCTCTGTGGTGCGCACCAGGTAGTGCCTCGTCACAAAGGTGCCCAACCGAGGCGCCTGTTACTATGATGGTGGAGGGTGTTGGATATACATGTGATGGAAATTCAATGTCATTACCGGACACGAAATTTGGAGTGTCTTGGGGGACAGTAATATGGATGGCCTCTGTGCTGCTCTCCTCATAACCCATCGGCACACGGTGGGCGTGAGCTCTCTCTGTGACACTGGCTGGTTGGGAGGGACTCCAGGTGGACACGTCCGTTCACCAGCTGGCCCTGCAAGACACATGGCACAATGCATTATAAGACCACGGGCCGGGGAGTTATGGGGTTGCTGGTTGACGTGAGGGTGAGGGTTCTGGTGCCGGTGTGTGCGAGGGTGTGTGAGGGTGTTGCGAAGCTGATGCTGCCGGTTATGGTTGTATGGGGTGTTGTTTGGAGGGGGTTGGCACAGGGGTCATAGGGGATCGCAACTCAGCCACGTCTCATTACCTCGCCCATTCCGGCGACCACTCTTTCCTCTGGGCTGCCGATACGTACAGGACCTCTGCAGTTCCGGCGACCCACGTCCTGCATTCTTCCGATCCTGGCGCTCATTGTCACACTGCCCCTGTTAAATTTGTGGACACGTTTCCATCCCTATTGTGTTGCCTTCTCGGAATTTGAAACCTATTGGCTTTACTTGCTCTGCTATCTCCGAATTTATAGTTGATTTCTGAATATATGTAACTCCAAACGGACATCAAATTGTGGAGTGCCTAATTAGATTGCGTGGCCAGTGAAGGCTTCTGTGCTGGATTCTCTGATTTGTAGACTAAGTGCTGATGTTGGCGTGGGAAAAGTGGCGTTTTACACCAGAGGAAACAGCGCAAAAGCTCCACTGATCCTCGGTCTGGTGGTGGTGGTGGTGGTGGTGGGGGGGAGTTAGCAGGCACGCAGGGTAAAGCCCCCGACTTTAACTGCTGTGAGGCGGCCTGAGATATGTCTGGGAAAGCCTGCCAAAAACAGTCCCCCTTTGACATGGCTCTTCACCCCTGAACCACCCGCCACCTGTGTCCCGGCTCCACGAAAGGGCCCCCTGTCCGCTTAACGCGTCTCCCTCCTCCCTACTGTGGCAGTGCTGGACTCAGTCCACAGCTGCCACGCGAGGATGTCGAACGTTGTGAGCACACGGCGTCCACGCCGTCGGGAAGTCGGCCCATCAGGTGCAAAGCACCTGGTGATGCCCTCAGGTGACGCCCTGTGTCCGTCCATACGGCATAAGGCGTATTCCCCCTGTACACCGTTTCTGAGGGGCAAAGCATCGCATAAGCAGTGGCCTCCCCGACATCGCTGCAAACGACGAATCTCCGGCCGATCACCCAAAGCGCTTTTAGCATCGGCGACCAGAGAAATCCGCCCTCTTCCTTTCCTCATATCTGTCAGTCCCTCAGCATAATCTTCTTTTTTTACTTGAGGTGAGTTTTCCTTGCAATTTTCAACAAAGACTGATTTATTGTCTGTCTTGTATCGCACCCTGAGGAGAAGAGAATCCCGCCGCCAAGAAAAACGTGATTCTGAGAAACACGTGGCTGGGGAACAGGTTGCTGGAATCTCCGATTTTTAGACGACGTGCTGACGCCGGATTGGTACAGTGCCGCTTCACGACAGGAAAAATGGTGCAACAACTGCACCCATTCAGCGACTTTAAAAGGGCTAGCAGCATCGCCACGAGGAACGCAATGAATTGCATGCAAAACGGTGCTCTATTCAACGGGTCCGTAATTGGCGCACATGAGGGTCACCGCAGCCGCTCAAAAACGATCCATTTCCCCACAACCACCGTCCTAGCCAACAGAATGGGTGGAAACAGCGCAGCGCCACGGTTCAGGGGCATTGAGCTGCAGACCCTTCTGGACGCCCTGGTGCAGAAGCGGATCAACCCCGGCCAGTGAGGAAGGCCGGCAGGTGCCGCCGTTCGCAGTGCCTGGGCACTGGTGGCAGAGGCAGTCATTTCCGTGGGTAACGTCGCTCGGGCTGGCATGCACAGCAGGAAGAAACTTCACGACATTCTCAGTGCTGCCAGGCTGAGATATCACACACACGTCCCACACATTCGTAACCCTACTCCACCCTTCACCTGGGGGACGGCCGAACTCCCACCCTGCCCCATATACCAGCACCCGTGCTATTTGACATGGTCGGATGCCCTGGCCACTGACGCAATCATCTACCTAACCCTTGGGCTGCATGCATCAGACTGTGAAACAGTGCCGTTGTTTGTGTGTGCCTGCCCCGTCCCTCCAGGAGAAGGCTTCACGCAGCCGCCGCAGTGGGAAAAGGCCTGAGGGGGATTCACCAGACCTGTGACGCAACACCATGCCCGTGCATATGGCAGTGGAAGTGGTCGGTGGCCCGGAGGAAAGTCAGGTCACCAGGGTGGAGGTCGGCGGCGGGCTAGCAAGTGAGACCCTGCTTAGTTTCGTTGTACATTGTAAACCAATATGCCTTTAACCCATGAACGGTGAACAAATGAGCTCACAAGTTGTTCAATTGATAGTAGTTTATGACACACAAACAAACAAGTTGAACTCTAAACTAACGCACAAAAACAACCCGAACATCAAGTCCAGGTGACTTACAAGTGGAGAGCAGCTATGGCCTTATCTGGAATCCGTCGTTTGGCAGTGCTGCATGTCTGTTGCTGGTCGTCTGCGACCCGGCTCTGGTCCCTTTGTGGATACTATGGATGCTCCGCTCCTTGGCTGGAAAAGGCATCACCGTTGTTGTCGTCGGTGGTCGTCAGAGCGGGCAGCTGAGCAGACTCGAAGGGCTAAATGGCCTCCTCCTCGTTTATTTGCTATGTTGCAATGCAACTTCTGGGCTACAGGCTTTGTATTTCGCAAGCTGAAGCCTGTCAGTGACCTTGCGTTGCCCAATGTCTCATTGCTGGCGGCCATTTCAGAAGGCCGCATATCCCTCCTCTTGATCCTTGACGCGAAACATGGTGGATCACAGACTTGGAGCAATACCAGCCCTGCATCCCCAGTCACCCACCCGTCAGGTAAGACCCTAACTCGACGTGCACAACTCCCAATACATAAGACAAACATACATGACATAACGGACCCAATACCGTTAGAAAAATGGAAGTATCTTTTCAGGAAAATGCATTTGGCAGTCGAATGCAAAGGTGGTAAAATATTGTAAACCTAATGCAAAAGTTGAGAAATACTTTGTGGCACAAATTGCAGAAAATATCGACGGTAGTCGAGATCAATGTAAGCAGACGGGTTTTGAGAATTTTCAGTTCTACAAAGGTCTTATACAAGCAAACTTGTATACACATATGAATCCCCAGGGATATGAAAATGAAAATCGCTTCTTGTCACAAGTAGTCTTCAAATGAAGTTACTGTGAAAAGCCACTAGTACCCACATTCCGGCGCCTGTTCAGGGAGACTGTTACGGGAATTGAACCGTGCCGCTGGCCTGCCTTGGTCTGCTTTCAAAGCCAGCGAATTAGCCCTGTGCTAAACAGCCCCTGTTTGTTGTGTGAAATAAAGGAAGCCGTGCAGTAAACATGGGGCCCGTCTCCTGGCACTTCGTAATGTTTGCTGTCCACCTACTGAATTGTACCGTGCGGATGATGATGTACATTAAGGTAAACGGGATCAGCATTCCAGACAGGTGGGAGAGGGGTTGACCAATCGGCTGTCTCTGAAGTTTATCGCCGCAGTCCCAGGAATCATCCCACCAAGTGCTGGCCTTGCGTTCTGCATCTGTTGGGTGACATCCTGGGTTTCCTGTCTCCGGGCGTCCTGGAGGATCAAGAATATTTTCTGTTATTATTGCAGACATTAGGCACGCATGGAGCCTGCCCCATCATCTGTGCTCCACGCACTCTTGTATTATTTGTTTGTGCGTTCTATCATGCCCGTCTCCACATCCCTTCTTCTCCTGCTCGGTATTTTCAATTCGAACTGCCCTCGCCTCTCATTGATCATACTCTGAGAGCACCTTCATCATCAGCACTCACGCTGAGCAGTCTTTCCGTCCTATAACCCCCTCCTATGAACAGAGCCGTCCTGTATGTTCGGCTCGACCTCCCATGTATCGTAGGCGGCAGGTAATTGCCGTTCAGAATTTGTTCCAGGGAATCGTCTGTGCATTGGGAGTGAGCAAGGTCATCTATGTTAATCTGAGAGACATTAACCGCATTTCTTGGCCCACCTCCAGGTGGCTGCCAGAAATGTCCGTTACTGACTCTGGCTGAGGCATCAGCCTGACAGTTGCCGGGTGGGGAGGTGCGGTGATGGCTCTTCATCTCAATGATGCCGTCAGTTGCTCCTGACAGCTCGGCGCAGTTCGCTCAAGTCTTCCCATCAAGTGTGCCCTGTCGCCCCTGGGTCTGTCTCGGTGCACGATCTCACCATATTGGCCAATTTTTCCCTTTGATGTGTCTCCGCACTACCCTTTCCCATATGGGACACCTTCTGCCTCTGTCCTCTGCGCATCTACATATTTACCTGTTTTCTGAGCTGCCATATTCATGTGAGGGCACAAGGGGGTAGAGGGTGAATTGGACAGCGGGTGCGGTTTGTGGATATGTTCCTGCCCTAATCACCCTGAATCTGCGTGCAAATTTGCAGAGTTGACCCGACCCTACCTTGTTAGATGCGCATGAAGTTAGTACACACTTCACAAATTCGGTGATTTGTCCAATACGGATTTTTCACCCGTGATGTCTTCTGGATTTTTATATAACCCTCGAGAATAGGGTAGTTTATATTCCCATCGATTTCCTTGGAATCATGTCCGTTACTCGGCCAATTGCCTTCTTGATTGACTCAGGCGAAATTTCCAAGAATAAATGTCCTGTGAGATCATTCGGAGCATCAATTGTTACTTCTAGTCGAATACCACCAGCGTGTCTCCAAACCGTATACGATGGTCAGATGACCACACAAGTTGTATAATAAAATACCAGTTCATTACACACACGCTGTTAATATTTGTCAATCACAGACACATGCAGGGTGGATCTAAACTAACACAGAAGAAAGACTAAGTTAACTTCCAGGTGACTGACAAGTGCAGAACAGATATGGCCTCATCTGCAATCCGTCGCCTGGCAGTGCTGGATGTCTGTTGCTGGTCGTCTGTGTCCTCGGGTCTGGTCCCTCTTTGGATGGGGTGCACGGTCATCTCCTTCGCTGGTGAAGGTCTCACCGTTGTTGGCGTCGGTGGTCAATAGAGTGAGTGGTGGGCTGCGCAGCACCTTTCATCCCTTACAGGTTTCACACGCTTTTGGGTAGATGTTCAACAGTTCGATCAGGGCTCCTTCACCCTGATCGATCTCAATCAATTGGGGGTGGACACCTTAATGGAGGGGCGGGTCCCAGTCGGCCATAGCCGATAGAGTCTGAGGCACGTTGGCGTCCTAAATAAGGAAACCAACGCGACCAAGTCTGCGACCGTGTTAGTTTCTACCTGGAGCTGAATGTCCCGGAATGGCCTTTCAAAGGCCTTTTTCCTGTGTCAGTTTCGGCAAAGTCAAGGCTGCAGGTGTAGCCATCTAAAATGGCTGATACCCGATTAGAATAGTCAAACCCCGATCTAAAATGGCGAACTAAAGAGGCTGATGGGAAAATCAGCCAACAGGCCTCAAACGGACAGCTGCAGGCAAAACAGTGTATTCGGTTCTGGGGATGTCGGCCCAGACCGATACCTGCAGCCATTAACATCACAACAACCCAGCCATCTGCATACTAAGCAGCCATCCCCGGGAACAATTGCGACACATCAGCAACATAAAGCCGATCCAGACCTTACGGCGCCAGCAGGAGCAGACACAAAGGAAGGTAGACGACCATCCCCCTCCCCCCCCCCCCCCCCCCGATCAAGGAATCTCCCCATTATTGGAGCATATCCAACCAAGTCATTGGGACCAAGTGCAATCACTTGGAACCAGGTACGAGGTCCCGAGAGGTGGGATGCCCCTGGGAACTATATGAATAGGGGCCAAGTTCAGATCGACCCTTCTCTTCCTGCTCGCAATCTTCGAGACCCTTTGACAAAGAAAACAGTACCCAATTCGAAAGACCATTCGTTTCCCTGACCTGGTGGGCCATCTCCAAAGTTAACTATTGGCCTTTAGTGGTAGGTAGTAGTCTAGAAGTAGGATTATTGTACAAGTATTTACTGCTGTATATAATAAATGATCGTTGATTTAACTTTTACTAAGCAGTGTGCTGCATTATTAATAATTACTTGAGCTTGAACCACGTGGCGGAATCAGAAAGATACCTGGCGGCTCGTGAGCAAAGGTGACATAATTAGAGTTAATAAAACTAAGGCTAATAAGAGCAACACAGGCATGGTATATTTGCAAGCTGCAGCTTAACTGTAGTCTACTGTGGACCAATTTCCGATCGATTTTTGAGGGCGGCCATTTTATCTGGCCACACACCTGACCCCTCCTCACCTTCACCACTCACCCACCTCTCCCTCCTCATTCTAGCTCCCCTCAGCTCCCTCACACCTCAAAGCTGCGCCGTCCACCCGTCCCTTCCTCCCTCGCTCGCCCGGCCCACTGTCGAATGATACACGCCCCCTTGTGTCTTACAGTGTCTGCCGGGGATGGGGCCGGTCCATCCGGGGCCTGCCGTCCCCAGCCAATGATACTATCCGTCAGTCCAGTCTCCAACACCCTCCAGTATGCCAGAGACTGTCAACTTGGTTGGGCACATTTGTGAACAGGCTCCTGGGACACTATCTCAGACCCGCCTCACATTGAATCCAGTACAACAGCTTGAGTAGGAGTAGCCGCGGGGCCGGGTGGTCGGAGGGCAGGACAGGCCTGGAATCAGCAGCGATCCAGACGGGTACGGGTTTCAGAAACATCCAGTCCCAGCCACAATTCAGGTGCAGTCAGAGACCCAGGTACGACAGGAGCCGTTGACAGCGGGCATTTAGGTGGTGCAGGCACGGATGCCGGAACACCGCAGCATCTTGGACTGCTCGACGTCCTGGCCCTGGTGCATCCGGTGGGCAGCGGGAAGAACACGGCGGCTCCACGCCGCCCTGGACACCCGAGCAGTCGCCAGGCCCATCCAGGCTGGGTAACCCCATGAGATGCGCGCTAAAGGGGACGCTTGTCACAGGGCAGGAATGACATCAGACTGCCTTAACTCCTGCTGTACCATCTGGAGCACCACCTTGACGTAGTGTTAGGGGCCGTAAGGCCAAAGGTAGACAATAGTTACGTTGGCACAGGTGCAGGGCACAGTTGAGTTATAGTGGTTAGTGCACAGACTATGTATATATTTCCGCACAATAAATATCTGCAACCACCGTTAAAACCTTCCTCGGTGCTCTGTCTGCTGTGTGTGGGGATCGGCTCGTCAGGGCTGGCTGGGACCAAAGTACGCCATGTGAGTGGACCGTCCTCCCGCCCCTCCCTACACAACCCCTCCCTACACTCCCCCCCCCCCCCACTACTGTGGCCGCCCATCCCCAGCACCCCCAACGCAGGGATTCGACAGGACTGGATGGGCATGGGATGGACTGGCCAGCTCGCATGCAGGGGTCACTCAGGTGGAAGGTGCTGCTTTGGACATGAGCCAGACATTGTCATAGGATGTGGATCTTCGCAGAGCCGATTATTATCATCCTCTATCCCATGGACCAGACCCGTTGTCATTGCCAAACCATGTCCGCAGCTCGTACAGCCACAGATATGTATAATGCGAAGCAGCTTGGTGGTCAGGAAAGTGAGTGAATGTGGGTCTGGGTCGAGGTGTCCGTGCCCCTGGCCAGCAATGACCCCCTCCCCACCTCTTCCTTCCTAATGTGTGAACCGTGACGCGGTCAAAGCGTCACGTGCGAGCTTGCCCTTATGATGACGTTGCGAGGCCTCCTCTGCCTGCTTGGGACCCACGTCCTGCTGATCTTCCCGTCCAGGGGTCATCGATGGGATGCACGTCGCCATGCAGCCACAATCGTATAACAGGCCCGTGTTCTAGAAAAGGAAGGGGTACCACTCCATGAATCTTCAGGTAGCCTGTGATGACCAGTTGAAGATCCTGCACGCCTGCGTCCAGTAACCGGACAGTGTACATGACTCGTTCATCCTGGCCTAATCGTTCGCCCCCGGCATTTTCGAGGGACACCCCCACCGGCAGCGGGGCTGGATGTTTTGCGACAGGGGATACCCGTTGCGGTCGCGGCTGATGACGCCGATGAGGAGACCACAGACTGACGCGGAGACACGCTACAATGAGGCCCATTGTACGACCAGAGCTTTGGTCGAGAGGTGCTTTGAGATGCTGAAGATGCGCTTCAGGTGCCTTGATCGCCCTGGAGGGTCCCTCCAATGCGTGTCGAATAAGGCTGGCTGCATCGTTGTGGTATGCCGCGTCCTCCACGGTACAGCCCAGCAGAGGGGCGATATGCAGAAGGGGGGGGGAGGGGGGGGGGGGTGGATCGCGATGAAGGGCACGCCTCTCCAGATGCAAAGGATGGGGGGGGCAATATACGGGAAATGGGGTCTGCACATGGACGGGAGGCTGCCCAACACACACGGCTTGGCCAGCGAGAACGAGACGAGTTGCTTGCTGCAAGTTTCACTGACTCTCGGTTTGGGAGGTGGGTTTCTGAGAAGTGGCACGGACACCACACTACGGCACCACCTCACCACCCACCGCCCTCACCTCCCACATCACCCATGAGACTCACCTCCCCCAGCACCAACCGCCCTCGCCTCCTCTACAACTGACAAACCGTACCTCCTACCACATCGCCCACATGCAGACCACACCACCCCTCCATTACACACCCACATATGGCACAAGGAGCTGTGCTCACAAGGTTGATATTCAAAGCGGGTCTGGTCCATGGCAGGAGGATGATGACAACCCTCTCTTCGATGAGCTTTGAGCTCCACATCATTAGACAATGTCAGACTAATGGCCACAATAACACCCTCCACCAGGGTGGTCCATGTATGCGGGCTAGACACTGCATCGCATGGCCCTGTCACCCCGCTGGGGCGGGGTGAAGTGGGCGACCCGGGGGCGGTGGCGCATGTCACAGCCAGCGGGGCTGAATGTCCCATCGCCACTCCCCCCCGCCCCCACCCACAGTGGCAGACAGTTCCTGCCACCACGTACGCATTGGGCTGAGCACAGAGGCAGCTTTCAAATGAGTCACAGTGTGTTTAATAACAGACGTTCTCTACACGTGCCTAGCCCCTATTATTAATCTGCGCCCTGCACCAGTGCCAACTTACTAAATGACCATTTTTCTTGCCTTGCCGGCACTATAACTACGCCTATGTTGTTCCCCAGACGGTAGAGCAGAATTGGAGGTGGACTGTTGTGAGGCCTGCCGTGCGACTCGGGTCCCTGTTGACGGCCGTTTACTGGGGCTTGCCCTGCGAGGATGTGCCACTCGGCGTCTTGAGAGTACCGGCTGACGTTGTGCCCGCTGTCCTGCCCGCTTCCCGCCAGATGCAAGAGGGACAGTAGTGGGGGTGTGCCGGACCATCCCCTTCACGGGGGCGCGGAATGGGCCGCAGCTCCTCCTCTTCCCTTGGGGTGCCCGATGGCCTTCGGGCTACTCCATGGGATGGGGGTGCGAGCGGAGCCAACCCCCGAGGCACGCTCGACAGCTGGTGCAGTCAGTCCTATAGGCCCGCTCTGGTATCGACAAGTGTCTGAAAGTTAGCAGCCGTGGTGCTCAGGGAGTCGGCCATCCCTGTCTGGGTCTGTGCGACGCCTGAAAGCACCTGGGCAATGGCGCCGATATCTCAACGTTGTGAGACTGGGCCACGGTGATGAGCGCCGCTGGAATCAGCAGCAGGCTCTGGCACATGGCTGCCTGTGAGAGGGCAGCCCGGTCCTGGGCCACGAACGCTGGATGCACAGATAGTCTCAGGCATTGCATACTCCGACCTTTTGACTCCACCGTGACGCCACCCGTGCGGTTTCGGCCTGGGTGGCACTCATGACAGGCACCATTCCCTGCTCCTGCGAGCGGATGCACTCCTCCACCTGCGGTTGTAGATGCTAGAAACCAGCCGTCATCCCTTTCTCTTGTCCCTGGGTCTCTGACTTCATCGGGTCTCTGGCTGGGTGTGAAGATTGCAAGAACGCGGGACCCGTCTCGGAGGCAGCTGGGTGCTGGAGCCGGTCTGCTGTCCGACCGCCCCTTGGCTGCTCGTACCGCTACCTGTTATGCCGGAGTGGCTGTGTGTGCTCACTGGTGAATGCCCCAGAAGCCTCATCACTAAAGTGACCAACCAAGGTGGTTGTCTCTGTGATTGTGGAGGGTGTAGGAGATAGCGATGACGCACAGTCCATTATGTGCTCATGAGAGGCCAATTCCGGGAACTCTTGTGTCGATCCGTGGTGCGATGGTCCCTGTGTATCGGTCATATGTGTGATGGTCCTCTGTGTGTCCGTCCTCTGAGTGACCGTGCTCTGTGTGTTCGTCCTCTATGAGTCTTTCGTCTGTATGTCCGGCCTCTTTGTGGCTGTGTCCTGTGCATCTGTGTCCTGTGTGTCAGTCCCCTGCGTTTCTGTGTCCTGGCACACCGGGCCAGGTGCAGGCTTGTTGTAATGGCTGCCCTTCCCATCGTTGCATGCATCCCCCGGGTGCCGCTGGCCCTGGCACTGGCTGGACGCGCGGGGGTGGGGCGCCTGATGGGCCGACAGCACCTACCGGGTCGCCTGTACTGGGTGTTGGCCCAACGGCGCTGACGGCATCACCCACCACCCTCCACAGACGCAGTACGGTATTACGTGTGGTCCTGAAGCCGGGTCCGGAGTACAGATACCCCCTTCTCTGCTCCACGGCGTCCAGGAGCGTTTCCAGTACGCCATCCCGGACCTTTGGCACTGCGCGGTGGGCGGCCATTTTCCAGATTCGGCTGTATTTGGGGAGGGCAGTCATTGACGCGGCCCACATATTGGATGGCTTTCTGAGGCCCCTCCTCCGCGGTTCTTGTGGCACCCGTCAGTTGGGCTAGGGGAACTCTTAACGCTCCGGTGTTTACGACGGCGTGGACACTTAGCCACTTTATCGGAATACCCCGTCCAGGGTGTCAGGCTCTCGAACGATATGCCGATTGTGCTTTCATCCCGCAAGGCGTGCGACACATTTACGCCATTTTCGGTGTGCCGACCATCTCCAATTTGGCGTCAAACCGGCGCCTACCACGATTTTGCCATTGGAAGCTATTCTGCGTACATTCGCATTTCACGCTTTCGGCGTCGGCAAGTGGAGAATCCCGCCTAGGAACTTTTAGCCCAATATCTTGACGGAGCAAGCCACGTGTTTGTCTACACGATTAATTTCACATTGTTGTCACAAATGAAAAATACTTGTTTGCACATGGTGGCGACTTTCCACCTTTTCATTTCTCTACTCGCCTGCCTTTTTCTAATTTCCCTTTTAATTTGGTATTTTAATCTTAATCTTCCGCAATTCGTAACATGAATTGTATATGGCTGTTTCGGTAAACCGTGGGCTATATGGAATGAACAGACTATTGAAAGATATGTTGGTATGTTTGGGCAACGAAATAAAGCGTACAAATTAGTCTTCCTGACCTCATCACATTACTGGTGCATATTATTTAATGCGCCGTGATGCCATAGGAGAGAGGGGAGGGATGACACACAATGACATTGAGGTGATCGATAGCAGCTTCATTGGTTGCCGGTATGTGTCAGATGCAAATGTACTTTTAATCAGTGAAATCCCAGTCAAAGACGCACAGTAACTACCTTTCTCTTTTTCCTTCAATGATTCATCTGGGAGGCAGAAACACGCTGAATTCAGTAATATATTGGAAAGCACCAATGCCGCCAAATTCGTTATTGGTGATAATTTACATGTACGATATCATGCTTAATTCCAGCATTTGATTCGCGAAAGAACAACAAAATGGTGCATTTGTAAAATAAGGACAATTAACCAAAGAATACGCTGTAATAAAAGACAAAGCCATATGGTCGAATTTGAAAGACAACGAATCCAATAAGGCATCCGTATGTGCACATACTCAATGTCTGCTGATAGCAAGAGGACTCAAATGGCATGGCACAGCGAACTTGACATTGTGTGTGGAGTAGCCATCGCCATGAAGTTAAACAACTGAAGATTCGTTTGGTATGCCTTGGGCGAAGAGTGAAATGAACGAACAAGAGTTCTGAATTTACGACTGACATTATATTTGAAGTGCTGAGGCGAGGAAAACATAAGCAGGTAGTAATATTGCAGAGTTGGAACCAACGATATTACTGGAAGAAAAGAAGATGTATCGAAGAACTTGCGTATTGTGGAGCCAAGTGGAACTTGTGGTGCTCCATGGCAAGACCAAATTGATCATTTTTAAGTGGAGGGACAGGAGGAAATTGAGAGTCCGTCGATTTCTAAAGGCCAAAGTGGAACTGAAGAAGTAAGTAACGAATATGGAGAGCCACGTGCTAAATTATGACATGAAAAGCATGCTTATTCTAAGTCTTGGACCTCTGTTTGTCGAATACTCCAGATGAAGAAATATATCAGCGTCCAAAATCTGATCAGCAGAGCTGTTATTGACAGCGTTATTCGCCAGTTACTGCTGGTTGACATCGTATTCACATTGCGCTGGCAGGACCACAAATTCGTTTCCGATCTGGAAAGGTGGGAAAATTATTATAATCTCGCTCACCGTGCGTCTATCTATCCATCCATCCGTCCATCCATCATCTAGCCATTCATCCATCAATCGGTCCATCGGTCTGTCTATCTATCTATGTATCTATCTATAGATACATAGAAACTGGGAGCAGGAGGAGGCCTTTGGCCATTCGAGCCTGCTCCGCCATTCATCGGGATCATGGCTGATCGTCCAGCTCAATAGCCGAATCTTGCATTCTCCCCGTAGCCTTTGATTCCATTCGCCCCAAATGCTATATCCAGCTGCCTGTTGAATGTATTCAAAGTTTTAGCATCAACTGCTTCCTGTGGTAATGAATTCCACAGGTTCACCACTCTTTCTGTGAAGAAATGTCTCCTTATCTCTGTCCGAAATGGTTTACTATGAATACTCAGGCTGTGATCCCTGGTTCGGACACACCCATCATTGGTAACATCTTCCCTGCATCTACACTGTCCATTCCTGTTAGAATTTTACAAGCATTTATGAGGTCCCCGTTCCATCTATCTATCTATCTATCTATCTATCTATCTATCTATCTATCTATCTATCTATCTATCTATCTATCTATCTATCTATCTATCTATCTATCTATCTATCTATCTATCTATCTATCTATCTATCTATCTATCTATCTATCTATCTATCTATCTATCTATCTATCTATCTATCTATCTATCTATCTATCTATCTATCTATCTATCTATCTATCTATCTATCTATCTATCTATCTATCTATCTATCTATCTATCTATCTATCTATCTATCTATCTATCTATCTATCTATCTATCTATCTATCTATCTATCTATCTATCTATCTATCTATCTATCTATCTATCTATCTATCTATCTATCTATCTATCTATCTATCTATCTATCTATCTATCTATCTATCTATCTATCTATCTATCTATCTATCTATCTATCTATCTATCTATCTATCTATCTATCTATCTATCTATCTATCTATCTATCTATCTATCTATCTATCTATCTATCTATCTATCTATCTATCTATCTATCTATCTATCTATCTATCTATCTATCTATCTATCTATCTATCTATCTATCTATCTATCTATCTATCTATCTATCTATCTATCTATCTATCTATCTATCTATCTATCTATCTATCTATCTATCTATCTATCTATCTATCTATCTATCTATCTATCTATCTATCTATCTATCTATCTATCTATCTATCTATCTATCTATCTATCTATCTATCTATCTATCTATCTATCTATCTATCTATCTATCTATCTATCTATCTATCTATCTATCTATCTATCTATCTATCTATCTATCTATCTATCTATCTATCTATCTATCTATCTATCTATCTATCTATCTATCTATCTATCTATCTATCTATCTATCTATCTATCTATCTATCTATCTATCTATCTATCTATCTATCTATCTATCTATCTATCTATCTATCTATCTATCTATCTATCTATCTATCTATCTATCTATCTATCTATCTATCTATCTATCTATCTATCTATCTATCTATCTATCTATCTATCTATCTATCTATCTATCTATCTATCTATCTATCTATCTATCTATCTATCTATCTATCTATCTATCTATCTATCTATCTATCTATCTATCTATCTATCTATCTATCTATCTATCTATCTATCTATCTATCTATCTATCTATCTATCTATCTATCTATCTATCTATCTATCTATCTATCTATCTATCTATCTATCTATCTATCTATCTATCTATCTATCTATCTATCTATCTATCTATCTATCTATCTATCTATCTATCTATCTATCTATCTATCTATCTATCTATCTATCTATCTATCTATCTATCTATCTATCTATCTATCTATCTATCTATCTATCTATCTATCTATCTATCTATCTATCTATCTATCTATCTATCTATCTATCTATCTATCTATCTATCTATCTATCTATCTATCTATCTATCTATCTATCTATCTATCTATCTATCTATCTATCTATCTATCTATCTATCTATCTATCTATCTATCTATCTATCTATCTATCTATCTATCTATCTATCTATCTATCTATCTATCTATCTATCTATCTATCTATCTATCTATCTATCTATCTATCTATCTATCTATCTATCTATCTATCTATCTATCTATCTATCTATCTATCTATCTATCTATCTATCTATCTATCTATCTATCTATCTATCTATCTATCTATCTATCTATCTATCTATCTATCTATCTATCTATCTATCTATCTATCTATCTATCTATCTATCTATCTATCTATCTATCTATCTATCTATCTATCTATCTATCTATCTATCTATCTATCTATCTATCTATCTATCTATCTATCTATCTATCTATCTATCTATCTATCTATCTATCTATCTATCTATCTATCTATCTATCTATCTATCTATCTATCTATCTATCTATCTATCTATCTATCTATCTATCTATCTATCTATCTATCTATCTATCTATCTATCTATCTATCTATCTATCTATCTATCTATCTATCTATCTATCTATCTATCTATCTATCTATCTATCTATCTATCTATCTATCTATCTATCTATCTATCTATCTATCTATCTATCTATCTATCTATCTATCT